>NC_141691.1:701417704-704072704 GCF_964263255.1 Lissotriton vulgaris
GTCCTGTAACCTGGCCTTGTCCCCACCAGACATACTCCCCTGTGTCTGGTCAGATCACCATCTGGTGAACACCACCATAACATTGGCGGGTCAGATCCCTGCCCCATTGATGGCTGGCGGCTTGTCACGAAAATGGAGCACTTACGATGCTCAGGCCTTTCTTACCACTCTTGCTGATTCTCGTATAGACCCCTCCGACGATATCGACAAACTAGAACATAATCTAGGCTCCCGGCTAGAATCGGCCTGCGATCTAGTGGCTCCCTTAGTCAAATTTCCCTGCACCAGGCACCGCAATTCTCATAGGTGGTTTTCTGATGAGCTGAAAGCCCACAAGCTGAAAACCCGCCAGTCGGAACGCATCTGGAGACGCAACTATTCAGATCTAGCCAGACAATCCTATCTGATCGCACGCAATGAATACAAGGCAGCCATCAGATCGGCAAAGATAGATCACTTTTCTAAAAGGATCTCCTCGGCAGAAAACAAATCCAAGGAGGTGTTCAGAGTTCTTAATGAGCTAACCACTGATGATAGAACCCTCCCGATTCAGACCCCTACTCAAGAGGCCTGTGATACCTTAAACTCGTTCTTTCTGAAAAAGATCATAAAAATTAAAATGTCCATTCCACCTCCTCCCCAGTCATCCCCACTGGACACTTCCTCTACAAACCCCATGACATTTTCCACCCTTCCCGCTCTGGACTCCACCTCCCTAGCGGAACTTGCAACCCGTGTCAAATCCGGTTCCCCCAATGATTGTTGTCCACCATCCATTATGCGGAATGTATGTCTCAATCTATCTGACGACATTCTAAATTTACTTAACAGATCTCTTCGCCACGGAATCTTTCCTACCTCTTTCAAGGAGGCCATCTTACTACCCCTCCTAAAAAAACCTGGCGCCGATCCTGCAGAGCCGTCGAACTATCGTCCTATTTCCCTCCTTCCCTACCTCTCCAAAATCTTGGAGGCCCATGTCACTCGGTGCCTGTCAAATTTCATCAAAACTTCCTGCTATCTGGAGCCTAATCAGGCGGGCTTCCGACCTGCCCATTCCACAGAGGCTGTCATCCTGGCAGTTCTCGACACACTCAGAAGCAACGCGGACGGTGGACGCCACCAGGCCTTGGTCCTGTTGGATCTGTCGGCCGCGTTCGACACGGTGGACCAAAACATCCTCCTCCACCGTGTCGGGCAGGCGGGCATCCAAGGCACAGCTTACGAGTGGATTAAGTCCTTCCTTACTGGAAGAACACAGGCAGTCCGCATGGGTCCTTACACTGCCAACAAGACTCCCACTTCCTGTGGTGTCCCCCAGGGTTCTTCCGTTTCCCCGCTCCTCTTCAACTTGTACCTTCGACCACTGATCCAATCCCTTCTGGAATGGGATATCACAGTTTTTAACTACGCAGACGACCTGCAACTCATCTTCCCCTCATGCCATAAAAACATTTCACGAGGTCATGATTCACATCCAGCTCTGGATGAACCAGAATCAACTAAAACTAAACCCCGGCAAGACTGAGCTCCTCCTCCCGGGACTCAGTCATACCATCTGGGGCCCACAGTACTGGCCCCCAGAGCTCAGCTCTCCCCCTATCCCAGCCAAAGCTGTAAAAAGCCTGGGCATAATCATTGACGCCACACTACCCTCAAAACCCAAGTTGGAGCTGTAGTATCCTCCTGCATGCACCAACTCCGAAGGATTCGTAAGGTCCGCCATCTTCTCCCCCCTGAAGCACTCACTTAAACTGTTATGTCACTTGTGCTTTCCCGACTGGATTTTTCCAATGCAATCTATCATGGTCTCCCTCTATTTCTGATACACCGCCTCCAGGTCGTCCAGAATCAGGCTTGGTAGTTTGGTTTGCCCTGTTCCCATCATGCACTGGGACAGGAACAGACTAATTTGCATGTAGCCAGGTTCTGAGCTGGGATGGTGCAGTGAGCTAAAAAATGGTGATGGATCAAGCCCTGATCTTTCGACTGGGTAAGAGTGGTCTGCTTAATTCAGACACTCTGTCCATCACCAGCCCCTTTTCTGAATCATTTTGTCCACCATAAGCGTGGAAGGGTATACTCAGATGTGAGTCCCTTGCTCATTCCACCATCAGGATTCAAGCAAGCCGGGCCGACGATGGCTGAAATGCCACAAACCGGTCCCCGGAAGCTTGTTTCCTTCCCAGTGTAGAATTGGCTTGGTAGTTTGGTTTGCCCTGTTCCCATCATGCACTGGGACAGGAACAGACTAATTTGCATGTAGCCAGGTTCTGAGCTGGGATGGTGCAGTGAGCTAAAAAACGGCGATGGATCAAGCCCTGATCTTTGGACTGGGTAAGAGTGGTCTGCTTAGTTCAGACACTCTGTTCATCACCACCCCCTTTTCGGATTCTAAAAAAGTGAGGGCAATAACTGCTAGACAAAATTTTTCATGCTATTGGTGGTCGTGTGCCCTGGAAAAGAACAAAGACAAAACAATGCACAACACTTAACATAAAACACTCGCTCTATTAGGTTAACCTGTGTAGTTATTAGGACAAAAATCAATCTTGTTAATAGTTTTGTGAAAAATATTGTATGCATACTTGTTGCCAAATAACTGGCTGGCACCATGAGCCTCCAAACGATGGGGTAGTTGTGCTATTTAGCACCCTAGTAAAAACAAGGTATAACACTCTGTTCAAAATGACGCCACTTATTTACTTACTTCTAGTGATGGTGCTCAAAATACCTCAGTGCCTGATCATACTCTGACTCTACGGGAATTCCTGCACCTTACTTCCCCACTCGCGGCTCGATGGAAGTGAGGTGAGCCTAGTCCCAGCTCTTTAAATACACCCATCAATGTAAGTTAATTGAAGGCGATTGGCTAGAACCGGAAAAAATAAACAGGCCAAATAAAGTATTTCCAGGCGGCCGGTGGAGTCACGGCTATCTCCACCCAATAACTCCACCCAAAAACGCAATGGGTGGAGTTTCACCCTTAATACTAATTACTTGATGCCTCGTATGCCCTATGCGAGACCTAAAAATGTAGGAATCACTGCTAATAAGATAATTAATTTCAGAATACCCGCTGGTGACTCATCTCTTGAGTTGTTAAGGCCCGACAAGGCACTAGACACTTTACCTCACATTTATGTACCTTTCATGTTTGTGATGCACACAGCCATTCACACTTCCAGCCATGGGCCCAGTAGTTCACAACACTCACATCAACAAACTGTGCTGTTTAAAGTCCCATCACTTTCTTAAGCTCACAGGACTCGCACTCTATTCACAGCAGCTGGCAGCGTATGTGGAATGGTGTTTGGCTGGCTGGTTGGCTGGTGGCCAGCAACAAGTCACTAAACACACAGCCAGCCACCACTATAGTCAGTCAACTGCCAGTTCTCACACACTGCCAGCCACATGCCAGCCCACCAACGCTACTAACCAAATAGCACTCAAACATCACCATGAAGCTCCACACCACCTTAATTTATTGTTTAACACTCCTACAATTAACAGATTACACACTTAAAGATGAGACTGGAAAAAATAAAACTTCCAACAAACAAGCAGTGCATTTTTTCAACTAGTTAAAGCAACCTACTGATAAAATATTAAATACCAACAGTGCTTGCATATGTAACTAAACATATCAAACTACTGCCAACAAAGGGGTCTGTTAGGATGGCGGACGGATGGCCGCCAGCGGTAGCTGCTGCCGAACTGGTGACGGACATCCGCCCGCGATTGCAACCGGAACTACCACCGGTCCCATTAGCATGGCGTTGAGGACCGCGGCGGTGAGATTTTCCACCCGCCACTTTTCCGCCGGTTCCAGTCCGCTAACTTGACCATCACAATGGTGCCGGTGCGGGGCCAGGCTCCGCCGGCATGATTATGATGCCGGCGGTGGGACCGCCATGGAAAGGCATGTATAGAATGTCTCCGGGGGCCCCCAATGTGTTGGAGGTGTGTGTCAGTGGACTGGGGGTTACCCATGGTACCCCCTACATGTCCCTGTAACAGGTTGCAGGCACTGTAGTGCAGGGACATGCAGGACATGCTTTTTTGGACATCGCAGCTGTACTGCTGTCAGCAGCCACCGACGCGATGTTAAATGACACGATCCGACCGCCGTGGTCGGATGTCAACTGCAGAGCATACTGATTGGATCAGCGGTTTTCCCACGGTCCTAGCAGCCAGTGTTTTCCTGCTGCCATGGCGGTCCAAGTGATTTTCCGACCGCCATCCTAATAGACCCCCAAGTGTCTAAACTGAAAATATTTGCAATACAGGCCAGCCAGTTCCCTTTTACTCACATAGTTGCTCCCAATACTTGAGCTGAATAAGGTACAATTTAAAACAAGTTGGCACACTTAGGCCAGGATTAGAAGGCCACTACAGGCAGTACATTTGATGCTCCTTTTGCACTTCTCTTTGGACACTGTCTCTACATCTCCAACAAAGTGTCTTTTTTGCGTGTTCAGTGAAGATGATCAGGAAAGTGGCTATCTTTCAATCTACTAGAAATCTTGCAGCTGTACACGGCCTAGTATTTAGAAAACAACAGAAGAGTAAGGACTATGCAAAGGGATACTTCCCCTTCCCCAAAACAAATATACTATAAACAACGGGGACGAATCAGAAAAATAAGTGTTGCCACTTATACTGACTCAGAATGATGTTGCAGAGTACTGACATCCAATAGATTTGTGGGAAGACCCCTCACCCACCAACCTTGTTGGAGGCATGCTTCATCATTGGGGTCCCGGGTGGGATGTTGAGTACAACCCAGCTGTGATTTAATGCCTGACTACAGCGGAGCAGGATTTTTTTGTGCAGTGAGGTAGGTGCTAGGTGGTACAGGTTAAAAATGTCTCTAAGAAATTTCCATTTGAAGGGTCTTAGGACAAGGTTAAAAGATTGATACTCGGGATATCATAAAGTAAAAATGTTACTTTGACAACCCTTTATGTATGGTCAACAAGTTTCAGTCTTTCAGAGTAGTTACAAGGCTTTCTTCAGGACCACTATGTGAGGTGCAAGTGAATAGGCTACAAAAGTAGAAGTAGCCACATGAGTAATATGACAGCACACGCGCTAAGGTGTGCTGTAAAAAAGAGGTGGGAGAACCGTACTTATGGACCCACTTAATGATTGGTAACCTGTTTGGTAACCTGAAAAAGAAAACACACAACATGAAAGAATATACCGGACATTACACATTGTACATGACATATATAGAGCATTTGTAAAAATGCATATCTGTCCTTACTTGTATTCTGCGCTTGTGTCTGTGTCCAGATGCATCTGATAAGTCACGAGTCTAACCCCATGAGGGGTGAATCAATGCAATGCTTCTGTAAGAGACTTAATGTATGGTGAAGAACATGCATCATTTATGCACTAGCAGACCTTGTCGGGTCACAAGTAGATGCAATAAAACATTCGGCAATCAGGACATATACGTGTGCAAATTATCTGTGCGATTCATAGTAACAATAACCGTGAATGCGGCGTGTTTGAGGATGAGTTGCAACAAGGCTGTCTTTCAGCCTCTGTGCTTTTCTGTAGGAAAACATTGCTTTTCCCTGTCCAGTTTGCCTGTCCCAAGTCCCAAGAATCTTCCAATGTTTTTGGATTTATTTATAAATTTTTATATAGCGCGAACAAGATCCCGAAGGATATCAGAGCACTTTACAAAAGGATGTAAGGAAGGTAATAAATGCAGTAACAATATCAGGTATGATTAGAAACAAGAATAATCCATTATAGGACTACAAATGGGTCAAAGGAGAGTAATACAATAAACAGGTAAATATCGGACTACAGGGGGGGAAATATTAAGCAGTAAAGAGCAATATCCAATGATGGTCAAGTGGTTGTAAGAGCAATGGCTTTCAGCAGGTGAGCCTAGCCACATTAAGGTAGAGATTTGTTTATTAGGAATCTTTTAACTTCCAGTTTGAAGTCAGTCATTGAGGAGATTCTGCGTACTGCCGGTGGTGCCAGAGAAGGTTCGGTGGCAAGTTCTTTTTGTTAAAGATTTGAGGTTTCAGGAGGAAAGTGTTGGCGCTTCTTGAAGATCCACCACCATAGGATAATTTAAGTTTTTGCACTAGATAGTGTTTGAAGTGAAGGGCTTGGTGCTCCCGAACCGCAATCTTTAACCGGATTCGAGTTTTGATGGGTAAATATTTTGAGAGATTTTAGGACTGGTGATATATGCACATTTCGTTTGGTACCTGTAACCAGTCTAGCTGCAGAGTTCCGTAATACCCTTAGAGGAGCCAGGGTGTGTTTGGGGAGGCCGCGGAGCGTAGGGCTGCCATAGTCTAATCGCTGTAAGACAAGCGCTTGGCCCACATGCGTAAAATTAGTTTGCTGAAGAAATGATTTGATATTTCTAAGTGTCCTCATCAGGTGATTTGTTCCTTTACACACATTGCTGATATGATTCTTCATGTTCAGGTGCTTGTCCAGTGTGATTCCACGCTGTCGTCATTAGACAGAAAATGAAACTGAAACTGAATTTGCTCGCGGGGCTATCTCAACCCCCCGAGCACCGAAACCCTTGGGAGGGGTATCGCTGGAAAGGGCAGAATATCCCCTTTTCAATGGTACCAATCCCTAGTGGATCCCTGCTTGGGGATGTATCCACCCACTAGGCCCCAGAAAGGGGGGAGGGGCCCCTTGGGCAAGGGCCTTTGCTCCCCCATATTTTTGGGGCTAAATTCAGTCTTTTTGCCCCCCCCCCCCGGGGTGGCAGAAAGCCCACTAGAACCAGGGAATTTTCTTTCCATGTTAATTAAGGGTGGGGGCTAACCGAGATGAGCATGCCAATGCCCCCAACCCTCTCCCCACAAAATGTCTTTCTGCCCCCCAGGGGGGCAGATTAGGGACAGTAGCCCCTAATATGAGCCCCTGGGGGGGGGGGCTAAAGCCCATTTTAAACTAGGGAATAATTTTATTATGTAAATTAGGGGTGGGGGCTGCCCAATATGGGCACGACAAAGCCCCATACCCCCCTGCACAATAACAATCTTTCTGCCCCCTGGGTGCAGATGGGGCGGTAGACCCCAATCTGCCCCCCCCCCCCCGGGTAGGCAGAAAGCCCTCTAGATGCCAGGGTTTTGTTACAATTAATTTAGGGGTGGGCCAAATTCAAATGCCCCCACCCCTTTCCCACAATATTCCAGTCATTCTGCCCCCCTGGGGGGCAGATGGGGGCAGCAGCCCCCAATATCCCCCCCGGGGCAGAAAGCACCCTAGACGCCAGGGATTTTTTTTTATGCGCCATGGGTGGGGTCTGCCCATAAAGTAAGAATAAGCCTGTCTGCCTCCCCAGGAGGCAGATTAGGGACAATAGCCCGTGATCTGCCCCGGGGGGGGGGGCAGAAAGCCCTCTAGGCCCAATGGATTTTGTTTTATATATACGTAGGGGTGGGGGCTGCCCAGAATGGGCATGCAAAAACACCCATCCAAAATAAAAAAAAATCTACTGCCTTTCGGCAGTTGAGGGCAGTAGCCCCCAATCTGCCACCTTCAGGGATTTTTTTATGCGCCAATTTTAATGTCTCCTCAATACGTTTTGGGCCCTTGCCGGTCACAGGTACTTGGGCCTCCCACACGAGTGAGGCACCATTTTTATCGGGACAATTGGAGGAACATCCCTGGATGTGGTCTTTGGACATCTCTTGGATCTGGCCTAGTGAATGTGAACCCTTGTGTCTTATTCAGGAATCTATCTTGACAGTTATGTGTCTGTGGGCCAGATTAACCATTTCTTCCAATCAGGATCAGTTCTGTTTTTAAGTAAAACATTTTTACGCCGACCCCTCCCTCTGAAGTGTTTTTACTATCAGGTGTAGGTGTAGGTATGGACGGTTTGTTTAAATCTTTTATCATGGCCAGGCCAAGACGGGATGTCTGTTGCACAGTGTCGTTTAAAAACATAATTTGTTCAGGGATAATGCAGGTTCGAGATAAAGATTCTATTCCTTGCACTTCCCAGTCTTTTGAGCCCCAGACAGTTTTTGTTTTTATGTTGTCACTCCAAAAGTCGAAACCTAATGAGGACAGCCGGGCATAAAAGGCTGCTGAATAAATTTGCTTTGTACTTGTTAACATACTTTTCATTCCTGTCTTATTAACATTTTTAAAGTAAAACGTTTCCGGATTTGTGACTTTAAAACTTGAGAAGTGTGGACTTTTTTTCATTGAATGTTTTGAGCTACCTTTTCGTGGCGTTGGACAATGTTCCCATTGATTGAAAGTATAAACATTTCTAGAGTTTGCAGATTTGTGCAAATAATGATGACCATAATGATTATAACAATACATTTGTGCATAATCTGATGAACCTTCTAAGTATTCACTTTTTGTGAATTTTGAATACATCTCTAAATCAGACAACAGTCTCAAAGTCCCAATCATCAGAAAATGTGCTGGGAGAAACAAAGTCACTCAAGGAAACCTTAAATTGAGGTGGAATTTTCAACAACTCTGCCGGACCATAAATGTCCTAATCAGTACTGTCCCATGCTATACCACCAGGTATAGGGATGGCTGTGATGTTCACTTTTGTCAAGTTTCTTTGTTCACAATGAGATGATTTGTGTGGCTTCAGGATCAAGTTGATGTTCTTACTTGCTGTGTCCATTTTACTATATTTCCCATTAATCAGCATTCCCAAAGTTAATACCATGATTAGCCAAAGTAGGAGGAAAAGTACGCCTAGCACAATCCAAAGTTCAACCCATAGTGAAACCAGATACGTTTTTTCAAGTTGTTGAAAAAGTTCTGTTACTTGTTTTTTAAAGGTTCTTTTTGTTGGCGTCAATTCAGGCTCACTGGGATCATCAGAAAATGTATCAAAGTTAATGAAATAACCAGAGGCAGTTCTGTCAATTGTTGGAATTGCATCAGGATTTTTTTAAATCACTGGAGCTACCGGATCTTTTGTCATGTTAGTGTAGTCGGATGCACATCATTGTAGACAGGAGTATCTTGACCAACTGTTATGAGGCGCAAGTTCCATAGCTTTACTGCTTAGTTATTCTTTTCTCACTGAAGATTCTTCAAAGGTGATGAGTCTCTCAGTTTGAACCTCTTGGATAGTAGCAAGATTTGGTCTTCTGCTACATCTTTGTAGTCTACTGGGACTTCTACTTATTATCGGACACATGATGTGGTTTGACCAGGTCGATAGATACAATCCTGTTCTCTTTTCTTCCAGCAAGGGGTGGCAGTAACACTGTTCTTGATCCGTGGATTGCTAGGACAGGTACTGTTCTTTTCTATAAGAAGGCCCAAATTCCTTCTTATCCGCGATCTTTTCTCTGTAGAGATCCCCAATCCTTAGAATCCAGACAGGCCTTGCTGGGACGGGTGGTTCTCCTTCAGTGGTCGTTGGCTTCTGTATTGTGTTGCTTTGACTACTCCTTTTTTTGTTTAAGTCCTGCAAAACAGCCAAACGGTCTTTGATATCAAAGGGTTTTTGTTCCACCACTGAAGTGTGAAAATCAAGGTCCTGGACAAGCATTCTAGTACCAAACAGTATTTCATATGGAGTGATTCCACCCAGAGAATTTCTTGGCCGATTATTTAAACTACTTTGGACACTTATTAGATGTTTGACCCACCCGTCACTGAGCCTAATACCCTAGCTCTTATAGATTGCTTTATGTCCCATTTTTTTCTTTCCACTACAGAATTTCCCTCAGGATGGAATGGACTCAAATATCGCAATGCAGCGCCCAAATTGGCCATGGCCTCCTTGTAAGCTTGAGATCTAAACGCAGGACCCTGGCCAGAATGTAGTGTGCCGACTGCGTATGTGCCGATAAAGACTCGCAAATCTTCTATAACAGTTCGGGCATCAGCCGAGTGCTGAGGCCACATTCAAATGAATCTTGAGCAGGAATCCACTGCGACCATGATATATTTGTAGTTACCATCCCTCTGTAAGGAACCACAGTGGTCCAAGTAAACGCATGCTAATGGTTTATATGAAATTAAAAGGGGCGTCTCACTGTCAAAACCTTCATTTTCTGGCAGATTTCACATTCCAAAACATAGTTTCTGGTCTGTTTCCTCATTCACGGCCACCAGTATCTTTGCTTTAATAATGACACTGTAGCGGAAACCCCGCTGTGTGCAAAGGCAAGCCCTTCATGTGCTGCTAAGATTAGCCCTAACCTATGTTCCATGTTTGGAATTACCCTATACCCCACTCCAGGGATTTGAGCAAAAGGAACATTATTTACATCAGTTATATATGAGTACTTGAGTGGAAAGCCTTTTGGTAACATTCTACCGCTGTCTTTGTTGGAAGCGGTGACAGCCTGCATTATTTCGCGGTCTATTTTTGTTTTTGAACGAGTGATTGCAGCTGCGGAACCGTTTGCACAGCTGCCTTCGCGGCTTCATCAGCCAATGAATTCCCTTCAATGTGAACGCCATCACGTTGATGACTCAGTGTATGGATCACATGAGTCTTTTGTAGTTTTTTTTTGTAATTGAACTACTTGTTCCCAAAGCAACTTATGCTTGTGCCACCTTTTGCATCTTTGAAACCATTTTGAATCCAGTTCTGCAAGTATTCATTGTAAGATTGAACACAGTAATACGAATCACACACTTTGAGTGTGGGGAATTCGCGATCGATATTTTCAAGCGCCTTCTTGAAAGCCTGTAGTTCAGCTCGCAGAGCTGTACAGTCTGAGAGATTGTGTTTTTGTGACCATAGGTCGGAATTTACCGTTGCGCCAGCGACCTTTAACAATCGCGCATGCAGCACTATAAGCCTGTTTACCTCCAATTGTGGGCTGTGTTGATCCATCTGTATAAATTATACATTTGTAATGTTCCAGAGGCAGAATCTCAGCAGGCACAGGACATTCTTGTTTGTATTGTAGAAATTCTTGAGTTTTCAAGTAGTGGTCAAAAATGTATTCAACGTTGCCCAGCAAGAGAGTTAACCCATTTTATCCATCTTGGATGTAATGCCTTTGCATTTGGAATGCTTGCTTTTGTCACCGCCTCTAAGGCAGGTACAGGAGTAACGACCATTATGCGTTTACCCTGTGCGAGAGCTCTCTTTTGCTACTGCAGTTTGAACCGCTGTCAGAATTTTTACTGTTGAAGTGAATTTCATTTCAGCTTGTGTGCACAAATGTGAATTATAAGCAATTGGTACTTTTTCACCTTCATTAAAAGTACGTAAATCTGCATCTTCCTGGGATTATTCTGATTACAAGGTTATGTGTCTGTAAATGTGATGTTGCTAACGTCTGTTTGCCCTGAACGCAACATGTCTGTGTTTTTGAGTCCAATTAGTTGTTTTAAAATCAGGTTTGATTAATTCGTAGAGAGGTTTAACCCTTTCTGCGTAGTTTAGAATGTAAGTTCTTCTGAAATTCAGGAAACTTAAATTTGACTACATTTTCAGAGTTTTTGGAGGTTGGAGCAGCGCACACTTTTCTAAAAATATGGCTGCCAGGCTTTTGCCTTCACTTGATAACTCGTATCCTAGAAAAAGGACGTTGAGGTAGGCAATTCTTGATTTTTTTAAAGTTTAATTTGTACCCATAAGAGGCGAATCCAAGTATAATGGTATTCACTCTGTTCAAGTGCCTGTCCAAGTCCTCGTCTGTTAGATAGATGTCATCACCATAAGATAATGCCTCATCATCATACGTTTGTAGTAACTCTGTTACTCTGGCTGAAAATAACCCTGGACTATTCTTGAATCCCTGGGGGAGACAACAGAATTGACGCTGTGTCCCCATGATTGAGAAAGCGGTCAAATACTTGCTTTCCGGTGCAATGTTTTGACAGAAGAAACCGTTAGAAATATCTAATGTGGTTTTATATTTTTTACGCACAATGTTATTCATTAGTGCTGCACTGTGTGCATTTTGTTCTGCAAATGTTTTGCAACAAGAGTAAATGTCTGTAGTACAAAACTAGCGATATGTATTGTCTGGTTTGGAAACAGGGAACAAAGGATTATTCATTGGCGAGGTGGATGTTTCAATCACCCCTTGGTATTCAAGTTGGTCTAAGATCTCATTGACCTGTTTTTTAGCTTCTTGCTTAACTGGGCACTGCCTTTGTGCAGTTGGTTGAGTTTTTAACTGGATTTTATGGTGAGGAGAATCCTCATCCCATCCTACATGATTTTTATATAATGCTGGAGTCTGGGCTACAGGCCATTTTCCGGCACAGGTGTATTTTAAGTTAATTGGAATTTGATTGGAGAAGGCAGGCATAATGAAATGAAATGAATGAAATGAAATGAAATGAAATTTGATTTGTAGAGCGCATGGCTGGCCGAAAGCGTCCCAGCGCTTGCTTAGGGAACCCATCCTGGTATTCCCCTGTGAGATAACCCATTACTGGGCATCCCCAAGGTGAAAGCCAGGCATCCCGCTGCGAGGGGCCGTTGTGGAGATTAAGCAAGCTATTGCCCAGAGTTACAGAGTGGGACTCCATGATTGGAATAGGCACCGAGGCGAGAATTGTCAGGTCCGGGGAAATTCGAGCCCAAGACCCGCCGAGGCGGGGAATTGAACCCTGGTCCGGGCCAGACCTCTGCATCAGGGTCTGCCGCTCCAACCACTTGAGCCACACTTCTCCACTAGTAATATTAATGATGTCTTCACCATGTGGGCTCTCCCTGACAAAGTTTGATGGCCAGTCTTTTTCAGCTAGAAGAATGTCATAACCCTTAGAGAGCTTTTCCCAAAAGAGTGCTCTTATTTTCCAAGTTATGTCCCCCTCCATCAGGAGCGTAACTTCATATAACTTATGGGGTACACTAGCCCTGGTATCAGCAGTTTCAACTTGGACGTACTCATTCAAGTCCACTGTCTCCAGACGATCCTTCAAGATCTTGCTAGTTATGGTGACATCTGCTGCGCTGTCCAGCATTGTCTGGGCCCACTCCCCGTTCTTGAGTTGTGTTCTCAAGATCCTCGGCATGTCTAATTTAGACCTGCTACCTTCTCTTTGGTGAATTGGGTTTTCTTATTTTTTTGGAACTTGTTGATCGTTTTTGGACTTCATGCGTTCTTCCTTGTGTTCCGACCGACCTCTTCTTTCCGATTTCTGTGAGGAAGTCTGAAAGGTACGAGAGGAACGTGTAGCAGTATCATGATATCTATCAGGTTTTCTCAAATTATCCCTATGCCTGAGGTTATACCTCTTTTCAGAGGGCTCCTTTTGAGGAGACCTACCTCTGGATTGAGAAAGCTTCTCTTTAGGAATGGTCTGTTTAGTGTTCTCCCACTTCTTTTTCGGAGGGGTGAGAGTAACTTGTAACTTGGTAATTGTGCCCGTGTTTTGCCGTCTCCTTCCTGTCTACCCGCCTACCTCGCCGAGCCCCGCTCTCCCTCCCCGCTTCCCGCCACCGCCGCTTAGCCCCGCCCCTTTTGCCTTCTGTATCCCTCCCCGCTCCCGCCTCCCAGCTGCCCCGCCCACCCGCGCACTTCGCCTTATATGGCGACCGTGCGAACGCGCCGATTGTGCGCCGAAGGCGCGCCAAAGGTAATCCCGTCTGCGCCCGTCCGCGACCGGATCGCGACCAGCGCCAGGACCCCTGGCCCACGAAGACCCCGACCTACCTGCCTGACGTACTCCGCCGCCACCCTCATCGCACTCAACACCGGCCGACCCCCAGAATGCCACCAAGCCACACCACGACTCACCCACGGACCTTTCAGCTGCCACGCCTGCAAGTTCACCTGCATCCGGACCTGCCTCGCACCAGCACCCGCCAAGTCAAACACCAGCAGCACCCACCTCAAGTGCATCCTGCTCAACACCCGCTCCATCCACAGACACGCCATCGAACTCTGGAACCTCCTAGACGCCACAGCCCCTGACGTTGCCTTCCTCACGGAGACCTGGATGAACGCCTCTTCAGCTCCTGACATCGCCATCGCCATCCCAGAGGGCTACAAGATCGTCCGGAAGGACCGCAACGCCAACCAGATGGGAGGAGGCATCGCCATCATCCACAGGAACACCATCCGTCTCACGACCAGCACCGACAACACCCTGACCAGCGCCGAACACCTGCATTTCCAGATCCACACCAACCCGAACACCACCCTCAGAGGCACCCTGATCTACCGACCCCCGGGACCACGCACCCAATTCAGCGAGGACATCGCCGACTTCGTCAGCCCGCATGCCCTCCCCTCCGCTGACTACATCCTCCTGGGGGACCTCAACTTCCATTTGGAGAACAACAACGACCGCAACACCAGCACCCTGCTCGACAACCTCGCCAATCTCGGACTCAAGCAGCTGGTGTCCACCCCCACCCACCTCGCCGGACACACACTCGACGCAGTATTCTCCTCCAGCACAGACGTCGACTTCAGCCACGCCACAGAGCTTCAATGGACGGACCACAGCTGCGTCCACTTCACCTTCAAGAGAATGACGACCCACCACCACCAGCAACAGGCCGCCCGCAGAAGCTGGAACAAGATCACAGCAGACCAGCTCGCCACCTCCCTGAGCCAGCACCCTCCTGCCAGCTCAGCGAACCCCAGCCAGGCCGCCGACAACCTCACGAAGTGGATCAGCATCTGCGGGGACGAGCTCGCCCCGCTGAGGACCCCGCCCAGCAGACCCGGCAGCAAGAAAGCCCCGTGGTTCATCGACGAACTCAAGAGCTCCAAGAAGAACTGCCGAGCCCTCGAGAAAGTCTGGAGAAGGGAACCTACACCGGACAACAGGACCACCCTCAAGCTGGCCACTCGGAAGCACCACCAGCTGATCCGCGCCGCCAAGAAAACTGCATTCAAGGACCGGCTGGACAACAACGCACACAACAGCAAGGAACTCTTCAACATCGTGAAAGAGCTATCCAACCCCAGCGCAGGAAACAACGACATCACCCCATCGCAAGACCTCTGCGACTCCCTCGCTTCTTACTTCCACAACAAGATCGCGGACATACACAACAGCTTCAACAACCAACCAACGCACACCATGACCGAACAACCACCCCCCACCACCACCCTCCACGCCTGGACCCCGATCAGCACCGAAGACACCATCCGCACAATGAACTCCATCCACTCCGGATCACCGACCGACCCCTGCCCTCACCACATCTTCAACAAGGCCGACGCTGTCATCGCACCCCACCTGCGAGACATCATCAACACATCCTTCGACACCGCCACCTTCCCTGAAAGCTGGAAGCACGCCGAACTCAGCGCTCTACTCAAGAAACCAACAGCGGACCCCACCGAACTCAAGAACTACCGCCCCATCTCGCTCCTCCCGTTTCCAGCCAAAGTCATCGAGAAGACCGTCAACAAGCAGATGGCCGCCTTCCTCGAGACGAATGGATCCCTCGACCCCTCACAGTCCGGCTTCCGAGCCAACCACAGCACCGAGACCGCCCTCATCGCCGCCACCGATGACATCCGAGCCCTGATGGACAACGGAGAAACAGCGGCCCTCATCCTCCTAGACCTCTCCGCGGCATTCAACACTGTCTGCCACCGCACCCTAGTACAGCGCCTCAGCAACGTCGGAATCCAGGACAAGGCGCTGGAATGGATCATCTCCTTCCTCGACGGAAGAACACAGAGAGTCCGACTACCACGGTACAAGTCAGAGGCCTCCGAAGTAATCTGTGGCGTCCCTCAAGGATCCTCTCTGAGCCCCACCCTCTTCAACGTCTACATGAGCCCCCTCGCGGCCATCGCACGTCAACACAACCTCAGCATAATCTCCTACGCCGACGACACCCAGCTGATCCTCTCCCTGACCAACGACCCCGCCACCGCCAGAGCCAACCTGCACGAAGGGATGAAAGAGGTAGCCGAGTGGATGACTGCCAGCCGCCTGAAACTGAACTCGGACAAGACAGAGGTCCTCATCCTGGGCTCTTCACCCTCCGCCTGGGATGACTCCTGGTGGCCTCCCGCCCTGGGCACCGCACCCAAACCGACAGACCATGCACGCAACCTGGGCTTCATCCTGGACTCCTCCCTCTCCATGACCAGGCAAGTCAACGCCATCTCCTTGTCGTGCTTCAACATCCTACGCATACTACGGAAGATCTTCTGGTGGATCCCCACCGAGACCAGGAAGACCGTCACCCAGGCCCTCGTCACTAGCCGACTGGACTACGGCAACGCCCTCTACGCCGGTTCCACCGCCAAGCTCCAGAAGAGATTCCAGCGGATCCAGAACGCCTCAGCCAGACTCATCCTCGACATCCCACGAACCAGCCACATCTCCGGACATCTGAGAGACCTTCACTGGCTCCCCGTCAACAAAAGAATCACCTTCCGCCTCCTCACCCACGCACACAAAGCCCTACACAACCAAGGCCCGAGCTACCTCAACAGCCGGATCAACTTCTACGCTCCCAAACGCCACCTCCGATCAGCCAACCACGCCCTCGCCGCCGTCCCCCGCATCCGAAGAGCGACCACAGGAGGAAGGTCCTTCTCCTACCTGGCCGCCAAGACCTGGAACTCCCTCCCGACCGACCTGCGCCTGACCCAAGACCACCTCTCCTTCAGGAAGAAGCTGAAGACCTGGCTGTTCGAGCAGTAGCGGCACCCCCCCTCCCCCAAGCGCCTTGAGACCCTACGGGTATGTAGCGCGCTCTATAAGTGTCATTGATTGATTGATTGATTGAGTGTTTTTAATAAAGACCTTTCCAGGACTTTCTACAACTCTGTTGAAACGAAGCATGCACGATTGACTGAGTAAAATATCTATCTATTGTTTCCACGACTCTGAAGATTAGTTTTATTCTTGGGGAAACAAAGTTGTCATGTTTTTGCGGTTGTCAGAAACTAATCCCTTCTTGTTTATTCAAGAAAGTTTCTAGTGACCTCTGACCGAGCTGGCACTCACAATTAAGTCTAATATATTTAATAGAGACCTATTAGACATAAGTCCTACGTCAAATCTATAGGATATGTTACTCCAATGCGCAGATCCTATTGAGAATATAGGAACTACACTACAATCCTAGATTTCCCTTGGTGTCTAGTTTTCTAACATTTATAGATTTGCTAGGTTTCCCTAGGTGCCGACAGAGATAGGGTTTAAAATCTACAGCTAGGCACTTAGCAAAAAAAGGGTCAGTTTTCACTGTGAAAATGTGGTGTGTCCACGTTGCCTTTTGGCCGTTTCCTATTGCGGGCACTAGGCCTACCCACACAAGTGAGGTACCATTTTTCTTGGAAGACTTGGGGAACACTGGGTGGGTGGAATTTTGTGGATCCAAGTAGATTCCAGAACTTTCACAACTTTCCCCCACAGAAATGTGAGGAAAATGTTTTTTTTAATTTTATTTATTTTGTTTGACAAATTTTAGGTTTGCAAGGGATTCTGGGTAATAAACTTTTGAGAGCCAGTCAAGTCACCCCATCCTGGATTCCCCTGGGTGTCTAATGTTAAAAAATGTATAGGTTTGCTAGGTTTCCCTAGGTGCAGGCAGAGCTAGGGTTCAAAATCTACAGCTAGGCACTCTACAAAAAAAGGGTCAGTTTTCACTGTAAAAATAAAGTGTGCCCACATTACATTTTGAGCAGTTTTCTGTTACGGGCACTAGGTCTACCCACACTAGTGATGCACTTTCGATGCATTTCTGCCTTCCAAATGAAAGATGATGTGTAGAAAATAAATCATTTTGAAAAATGTCCTATAATTCTCATGCTAGTATGGGAACTCACAATTTCGGAAATGTGCAAATATCTACTGTTTCTAAATTCTGTATTTTGTTCCAATTTCAGAAATACGTGGGTGTTTTTCATAACAAGTTTTCCATGTATATATTTTCCCAAATGAATTGCTATATACCCGGGACATAATAAAAAAACATTGCAACATGCTGCTCAGTTATTGGCTCTGGGTTTGTCGGGTTCTTGGTGAACCTACAAGTCCTATATAGCCCCACAACCACAAAGGTCTAGCAAATGTAACAGTGTATTTCTTTTAAACAGCCGTCATAATTAAAAGAAGTTACAGGTAAACACGTTGACACTAATGACTGTTTTTTCAACAAATTTTCAATTTTTCCTATATTCAAAGGTTAGTTTCTATAAAGAAACCTTGAAGGATCTACACAAATGACCCCTTGCTGAATTTAGAACTTTGTCTACCTTTCTAAAATGTATAGCTTTCCAGGATCCATTATTGCTTGTATACCCATTTCTACCATTAACTGGAAAGAGGTTGAAAGCACAAATAATAGCAAAAATAGGCTATGTCCCTCAAAAAATGGCTAAACTGTAATTTAGTTCCTATACCCCTTATAGGCTCTGCGCATTGGAATAATATACACTATAGTTTTGACATAGGACTGAGGTCAGTATGTCTCTATCGAGCACATTAAACTTAATTACTTGTGTGTGTGCCTCAGAGGTCACTAGAAACTTCTCAAATGAACAAGAAGGGATTAGTCTCTGACAACCGCATAAACATGACCGCTTTGTTTCCCTTAGAATCAGAACAGTTTTCTCAGAATCTTGGAAACAATAGATAACAGTTTCACTCAGTCACTCATGCATGCTTCGTGTCTACAGAGTTACACAAATAGGTAAAAAGGGTTTATTGAACAGTCTTATTTCTCGTGCAAGAGATATGAGCTGCTACAATCATAAGACAGAATGCGAATTATAATAGGTACAGCTTTAGCAGTAAAATAAAATAATATGGCAATAGCATGGTTTGTAGCTATGACATATATTCATAGATATACATACATAAATAACCCAGGCTAAAATGTGAATACTCGTCTGGTGCTTCTAGTTAATTCTACCCCAGTATACCTAACCTAAGTGTAGTACGAGGTAAGAAGTAGGTGATGTTTTAATAGTCTAGTTTAGCTATAGTTAGTATTTGCCAGTAGTCACTCTAGGTTCTTGTCTGCTCCATACCTTAGCATGGGAGAGGTTGGAATCTCTTTCCGGGTCTCAATCTCTCAACACCCTGCAAAGGGAGTCAGAAACACTGGAGCTGGATTCTCTGCGAGGAGGATGACAGCGTCTGGTCAGTGCGTCAGGCGGGGACTCGAATTTCTTTCGAACTTGCCATGGCGAGCCGTATCGAGCTGTGTAGCGGAGCCGTGGTTTGCCATGCTAAGTGAAAGTATATTTATACCTTGAAGGTGTTTAGGAATGTCAGTATTGAAGTAAAAGTCGAGCTGAGGATTGTTATAAATCAACCCCTAAGGAATAGATCTTCATGCATAATAAATGAGTTCTTGGAGATATCAATAATCCAAGCAGGGGAAGTCCTAAAGGCTTAAGAGTGTAACTTGGTTACATTGCAAATCTGGAACGACTGCTTCGCGAGGGAGTCACAAACATTTAAGGGCATATCATAGCCCAAGAATATGTGACCACTGAAAACAAGCTAATAACGAGTGGACCCACACCAATCAGGATTCAGAAAGGGATGCAGTACCGAGACTGCAATCTTAAATGTCCTAGACGATCTTTACTTGTCACTCGACTATGACCAATGTAGCCTTCTCATCCTACTTGACCTATCGGCTGCTTCCGACACAGTTGACCACACCCTGCTCCTCAAAGTCCTCGAGGAGAGAGTGGGCATTGAAAGGACGGTACTAAAATGGTTTCCTCCTTTTTCACAACCGCACATAAACAATAAAAATCAATAAATTTGAGTCTGACCCCCTTCCCGTCAGCAGAGCAGTTCCACAAGGGTCAGTATTCTCTCCACAACTTTTCAACATCTACATGGAACCCCTCACCACACTTCTAAGGAACTCCAAAATCCCCTTCCACCTCGATGCGGACGATACACAACTTTATCTGGAAACCACCTCGATCAAAGACATACACAGACTAAATATCAAGCTCAAAGAGGTCAAACATTGGCTCTCAATGAACCACCTAAAAACTCAACCAAGAGAAAACAGAAGTTCTTCTCATCTCTAATTGAGACAAAAACCCTCAAATCGAAGAATGGGTCAAAGCCATAGATGCCCTCAATGGTGCCCTTATTCCAATGGACTCGTTGAAATCCCTAGGGATTACCCTCGACCCCAAGCTGGACATGGAAAAAACACATTCCAAAATCCGCCAATAGTGCGTTCCTAAATGTGAAACTGCTGTACAAAATAAATCCCTTCATCCCCCCGAAAGATCTTAAACAGGCCACGCAGGCATTGGTGCTTTCCAGAGTTGACTGTGGAATCGCAGCACTGACCGGGTAGGCAAAATCTCACCTAGGTCCCCTGACCACTACCCTCAACGCCGCAGCAAGAATGGTCACAGGAGCTAAGAAATATGAGCACATTTCGCCGGCACTCAGGGAACTGAAGTGGCTTCCTAATGATCAATGAGCCAACCTGTCTCACGCATAAAGCCTTGCACACAGGTAAACCAGAATATTTGGCCACCAAACTCGAAAGGGCTGGTCAGTCCAGGAACCTCGGAAGCTCCAACACGCTTCTACTCATCCCACTTAAATCACGGAAACACAAAACCACAAATAAATCCTTTGCGGGTAATGCGCCCAAGATTTGGAATGCAATCCCCTCCACATCAGAACGACCACTCCTTCCCAAAATTCAAGATACTACTCAAAGCCCTCTTCCTAGAGCGCTCTCGATCGTAACGAGTAATCCAGAACTGACTTGGAGAAGGATAACTAACTCCACTTCTTGAAACCCCTCAGCCTGGAGATATGTTCTGTAACTGTCTACATATTGCTCTTAAGTTGGTATCTTTTTTTTCTGTTTTCGTTTTCCGCCCAAAATTTCTTGTTTATAATTGTACATGCTGTGAAGCGCTCTGATACCCTTGGGTCCAGCTAGCGCTATACAAAACTTCAATAAATAAAATAAATAAAAAAGATGTGACGTGGTCTTCTGTTATGACAGAGAGATAATAAATACCTAGGGACAAACGAATCCTCACGATGAGTCTTGGACATGCTTTTATTACTGTTTGGTCGCCCATGCAAATAACGATGGAAGCCTTGAAAAAGTTTCTATGAAACAAAAAACGTGTTGGCTGCCATTTCAATGCTTGATAAGTGGATTGTTACATCAAGCTGATTAATCCTGATCATATTGTTACTGTTGTTTAACTTTATAATTCAAGATTCTGGCATATTTTCTTATAAAATTAATACGGCAAGAACAATATTGATGTCCTGCTGGTACTTTGAATTGACTTTTGCAAATAACTGTATGAATCAACATATAATTAAATAGGAGTGCCGATGTTTAATTCTGTTTAATATCTAAAATATAGTTGCACATGAATTGCTAAAAACATGGCTAAAACATATTTCTAAAAATGCATTTAAAACTATTGCGATGCATAAAATGCAATGGTGCTCTACATTTTAAAGCAATGTTACATTCTAAGCATATGTTGACTTTAAATGCTAAATGAATGAACATGAGTATATACATTATGAAATGGCTCGGAAATACAGAAGAAAAGGTCCGAAACCATTTCATGTCAGGTTTCATAAATCAATTATTCTTGACATGGTGACATATTGTCTCTGGAAGTTTTTCAAAGAATTCTGTTCTCTATGAATAGTTCTACTAAAAGCAGATTACTGTGGCAGAAAAATTCAAATTTAGAAAAAAAATGTATCATAGGAAAAAAGTTCCAAAGTTAGTTTCCATTTTGAAAAATGACGGCCAAATTCAGAGTTTCTTGGTACACTGTGTGCTAAATCAAAAGTCAGTGTGAGGGCTTGGAGTAAACATGAAATCTTATATTTCTGTAGACAAAAAGTCATCTACCGTAGTAGGTGAAAGTTGGAATACCTCGTTTAGAAGATTAACCGCACAGAGATGCGAACCATCGCCTTCAGCATTGGGAGCATCAGCAATGTTCATTTCTGACGTTACATGCGTGGCCGTTGTTTCCTCTTGTACCTCAGCAGTAGTAATTTGCGTCTGTGCAAATTAACTTTTTGTAAGAGTTTCCAAAATATGATTGCTGAGACAGAAAGATCTGGGGCATACTAAACACATGTACTTAGAGATTGAAAGCCAATATTCAATGAATGTCGTCATCAGAATTGGTAGCCGCTGGGGACAACACACAGCATGGGCTGTTACCGGGTCCAGCACCATATCGATATCCGTTGGCATGACTGATGGGAGTGTTAGACCGAGGTCTAGCACACATTCTTCACTGCAAAGCAGGCAGCATAGCCAGATTGGTCTGAGTGACCGAAACCATGTGGTATTTAATTCCGGGAGACGAGGTATACCTCAAATTTGGACGATGCGCTCATGACACTTCATCTCCATTAGAGCTTTCTCTATGGTGCTTGGAGTGACGCTGGTGATTTGGCTTGCCATATCGGAGCAATAGAAATAAAACAGGATCCCTGCAACGAGTGCTAAAAGTAGCAGCAGTCTGCCAAACACAGAGTGCACGAAGTTGGAAACTATTCTGAGGACTGCTTGAAAAGGTGCTACCAGTCCTGAACACACTTACTTAAATACATGTACAATACCGCTCGTATCAGACATGTTTAAGATAAGCCCCAGCTTTTCTGAGAAATGTATAGGGGTAGTTTGTATTGAAAAGGGCATGTATCTCGGCTGTCCTTGCAACTTGTAGATCATAGATTTTTTGGGACGAGGTCAGAGGCACGGTTTGTTGCAAAAGAATGGCTTTCATTCTGCTTAGAGTATCAATTCGTACAGAAGAGATGTTCAGTGATGGCTATAGTGGCTACTCCCTGGCTGTCTCTATTTAGGGAAACAAGACTTGCATACAGCAAGTGACCCTGGATGTAACCGTTACTAGATATGGGATGCCTGGCAACATGCCACAGCAGCTGTGATCATTCAACATGAGGTAACTTCCATTCGAAAGTAGTCCAAAAAGTTGATTAATCACTGCAGCTGGTGAACCTTGCAGGTGACAGGATACGCTTGTAGTAGAACCGTTACAGGCCCCATGTAAATTGATACCCTGACATAGGAGAGAACCGCTTAGTGAGTTTTCATAGTTTGTACAGCTAAAAAACACTTCACGCCCCCCCACTTCAACATCTGTGTGTGTAAGGTAAATCACAGGATGTCTTGATGTAATCTTTACACAACCTTTCATATCTGCCTGCTGGTATATGTTTTAGGCAATACTGAAAATGTAAAGTAGAGTAATTTTACCACGTATGATCCATCAATAGCTGGTTTTTCAGCCACTGTGAATGGTAATTTTTCCAGTTTTTCAATGCTCAGCACCGTATAGTCTGCTTTTTGCCAGTTTGACCTGTTTATCAATGAGATTGAATTCTGAAAACAGTGACGTTGTGTTGATTAAACGCCAAGGCACATAGCCTGTACGCAAGTTATGTAGCTTCCAGCCTAATAGCATGATTGAACGTAATTGAGACTGACCATGTTGCAACATGACCAAATCTTGTTCCATATTGTCTATGGCAGAAGATACAATGTTGTCCAATGAATATATCCTAGATGACAGATTCGTTAACCCATTGTCGACTACAGCAAGAGATTGCTCTAAATTAATACGATCAATTTTCTCGTATTCTTTCTGCAGTTTCTGCTTGGGTAACCTTCCATATTTCATTATAAGTAGCCTAGATACCGGCATATATGAAACATTTTTTACGTGGTTTTCTTGGTCATAGCAAGAATTCCCTATGGTCTGCACCTTCTTCAAGTAAAGCTAAGTGTTGCTTCACATCCTCTGCTGTAGCTTTCCGTAGTCAATCAAAGCATAGTTTCCCTACACTGTATTTTGTTACTACCACTGGATGCTGTCTTTGAACATATGGTGGGTCTGGCGTATTGATATAGAAACCCTGTGTTTTGTTCAGGTATCGATCTTGACAGTTTCCCCATTCAGGATTTGATCTGTTGTGATGCAAAATAGTATGTAAGTCGACCTCCCCCTGTGTAGTGCTATTACTTGCAGGTGCAGGTATGGACGGAGTGTTCATGTCTTTGATCTTGGCTATACCAAGGCAAGACGTTTTTTGGACAGTGTCATTCAAAAACATAATTTCCTCACGGATGATACAGGCTTTAAACAAAGCTTCTACCCACTGCACTTGCCAATCCTTTGTACCCCAGACTGATTTTGTCAATGTTGTCTTTTCAAAAGTCGAAACCGTGTCTAGACATTTGGGCAATAAAGGCTGCAAATCTGTTTTGTATTTCTTAACATACTTTTCATTTCTGTTTTGGTACAAATTTTTTATGAAAAACGTTTCTGGATTGGATATGTTTAGGCTTTCCTGGTTTCTATTTTTGGTAAATTCTGGTGGGTTTCTTCGGTGTTTTCAATACCTTAAAAACAATGGTTATCAGTGGTTACACATTTTCGTGCCATTATAAACAATAGATACACTGTTTTTCCAGTGTTCTTGGAATGTTTCGCTTTTAATGATTGCTTGCTTTCTGCACTGATAGTGCATGTGTTTAGACAGCGTGTGTACAGGGTATATGCTGTCCAAATACATTTGTACCAATCAAACGTATTGTAGTACGCCATACAATACTTCTTTAGTGAGTCTGTGGTCATGCAGGCTCGCTCTTTCCTCCAGATGTAAACGTTTATCTGTGAAAAGGCCTTCTCATCATTGGCACTTGGGCAAAAGCAGCAGCACACAATTTGCTAACTCTGGCCAATGACATTGCTTTCCATGTCAGTACTGATGCACCTGAATATTGTGATTCTCTAGGACATGTTCTGCAACATTTGCGTTGAATTGGGCACAGTTATTGAAGCAGTCAAAAATGAAGTAGTACTTTTCAAAGTTTGGAGAAAATTTAGAAGGGCTCTAGAATTTGTGCAGAGTACCTCTGTGGGGCTTCATTAACTTCAAATGCCATTGTTGGTGAAGGGACATGTCTATGACCTCATTGCAGTCCATTTTCCATAGAAAGTAAAATAACATTTCCTGAATTGCTCCTCAACATTTCTTCGCTTACCAGGTAGCAATAATTCTAACATGCAGCATGTTGCAGTGCCAAAGTCACTAAAAGTGTTGCCCAGGCTACTCTTAAGGAGATGTTTCAGATCTACACCAATTTTGCTGAACACTTGGTAGACAAGGATGTTTTCAGACTCTAGTATTTTGATTATGTCCTTTAAATCAGTCATGTTTTTCTGTAAAAACCTAACCATGAAGTGGACTGTACTTTTTTCACATCACTATCAATGAGTGACCTAAGATCATCACATTTCTTGCCTTTGGCATCATTACTAAGCACAAACTCTGTAGAAGGTTACCACATGGATACTATTACATTCACAGCCTGTAGAACGGAGAACCACCTGCTAAATGACACGGTTAAGATGACTCTTTCTTTGATACCACACATAGCACAACATTAGAAATATTTGCATTTTAGTTCCTGGGCATACCTAAACTGTGCACCAGAATGGACTACAAAGTGAATGGCATTCTTCATTAACTCTGAAGATTGTAAAGATGCTTTCAGCATACCATCTAGCAAGTGACCAGGATCTCTGACAGGGAAGCACTTCAGCTCAGGTATCGATTTTGACAGGTAATCATTCAACTTTTTCATATATGTGGCTGAATTACTGCAAATACAAACAATATCTCTCCAATCTTTATTGAACTTGTAGGAACTTTTATGCAGCAGCATTCCAAGTGACACTGCGTTCCATGTTTGCCACACGTCTGGTGTCATGTTTTCACCACTATCTCAAATGCTTTGTGACAACACTCTTTTCACATATACCGGTCACTACACTTTGCATTGAATATTTAAAGCCTGGAGTGTTTCACAATTTATCTACCATCAATATCAAAGGATCAAAGGATTTCACCCAGTCTCTATCTGTGGGTAAATGTGATGGTCTATATTGGGAAAGATTCTTAGGAAACCAGCCATTTTACCTATCAGTGAAATCAAATGTAGCGGATTATCTACAGTTTATATAAAATAACTGAATAAGACCTAAAACATGCTTCTAAACACTATCTTTAGACCAAAGAACACAAAACAGAAAAAAAGCAGATGGAAGAAGAAACAATATTTTAGTGGCATCCCTAAACAACAAAACTCATGCAGAATAGTGTTAGCCCAGTCTTTATTGCTGCTGCCTTGTATAACAAAGTTACATTGTATTGGCCCCTCCAGGAAGAAATACAAATTAGTCTTTCACTCATCTTTTCCTTTCTTTGAATGGCACTTAGTTTGTGGTTGTGAAGGTGTTTTTTTAGTGTTTATATGTTTACACTCTTGATGGCTATTTTCCTTTCGGTTGGGTTTTATCAGTTATTATAGATTTAAACCTAAAACCAGATGGCCTAGATATGTTGAACCCTGAAAAATATGGAAACTTCTTTGCAAATGTTTTTGAGCTACCCTTTGGAGGTGTAGGACAATGTTCCTATTGGTTATAACTAAATCCATTTCTAGGTGATGCAGTTTTTTTTAAGAAGTGATGACCATGATGGTTGTAACAATAAAGCTGTTCATTGCCTGATGAACCCTCTAAATATTCATGATTTGAGAATGCTGCAGAAATTTCTAGATGAGACATGTTTTGAACAGTCTCAAATTCCCAATCTTCAGAAAAGGTACTAGAGGTAAAAAGTCACTTAATGAAATAATAAATAAGTGTGGAATCTTCAAAAGTTCAGACGGGCCAAAAATGTCATTCAGTTTTGTCCCAAACTATGCCATCTTGTATAGGAACGGCTGTGATGTTCGCTGCTAACAAGTCTTTGTGTGGCTGCAGAAGTAAGTTCCCTATTTTACTTGCTGTGTCCATTTGAATGTATTTTCCATTTATCAGAATACCCATATTGTAGTAATCCACGCAAATATTTTAAATAAATTTCTGAAGTATCTTTAATGGAGTACAAGTTATCTGCAGCAACCATCAGCAGTCTCACCAAGTACTGGTTTACATTAGAACATTGACTGTGATGCAGTTCCATTGCATCATAACTGTATCATGCAATTCTAAACATTACTACACATCTTCCCCCCCTATGGAATCTAAAAGAAAAAAATAAGAAAACATTAGAAGAATAATAAGTCTATGTATATAAATAAAACATTCTGCAAGAAAACATTACAAAATACAAATGCATTTATAAAACATTACATTACAGATGAGATACTTTACACAAACTAGCAAAACTCCATTTCTTGCCATCGTCTAGTTCAGCCACAGAACCTTTAACAGAAACTACTTTATGTGGCTGAGAAAACTTACTTTCTCCCTTCCTTACAAAACCAAATTTTCTCACAACAACCCAATCACCTTCCGTAAAGACCAACTCCTTAGCACATTTCCTATTGTCAAAATCCTTCTTATTACGCCACTGACAGTCTTCAACTCTTGACCTCATCCTTTCCCTATCTACCCAAACCTGATTTTTTTCCTTTAACCACATCGGAGACTCCTTAGTACCCGGTTCTCTTCCCTTCAAAGCCACAAAAGGAGAAATTCCAGTTATAGAATGAGGTGTAATTCTATGACCCCACATCATTCTCTGTAATTCATCTTTCCATGATATTCCATTAGCCAAAGAAAGTTGAATACAATCCATTACAATTCTGTTCACCCTTTCTACAAATCCATTGGCTTGCGGACGGAACAAAGCCACTCTCTCATGACTAATTCCAAGACTAAAAAGAAAACTAGTCATTTCCGAAGAAACTAACTGAACGCCATTATCAGTTACAAGAGTTTTTGGCACCCCTTCTTCCAAGAAAACTTCTTTTAAAAACGCTATTACATTTGCAGAGAAGACTTGCCCCATTGATTTGCAAGTAAACCATTTACTATGGTAATCAACCAATACGAGTAAAAAACGATTATTACTTCCCAACTTGTCAATCGGACCCAAAACATCCAAACCTAATTTCTCCCAAGGTTTCATTGGTAATTCCACACATCTCAATGGAGGTTCTCTTGTAGCCTTTACCTTATCACTATTGCTGCAAGCATGACAATCTCGCACAAGGTCTTCCACATTCTTGTCCATCTCTGGCCACCAATAAGATTCTCTTAATCTTCGCTTAGTCAAACTCCTACCAAGATGCCCTTCATGTACGATTCTCAACAACTTTGACCTCAATAAAACTGGTGGAACTATCCTATTTCTTCTTAAAATCTTGTCACCTTGCAAACTAAGTTCTTCCTTAATCGACATGTATTGTTTAAGAACTGTCGCATCACTACATCCATTCCAAGAATTAACAATCAATTCTTTTACCTTCTTATATTCCTCATCCTTCTCCATAGCTTCTCTACACTCATCCTGGCTAACAGCAAATTCACTGTCTACACTAACAACGAAATCCTCCAAAATTTCTACACAATCATCTTGCACTGGCATTCTTGAGAGACAATCGGCAATAACATTTCTATTGCCACGCACATACTCCACCACAAAATTGTAGTCTAAAACAGATAGCAACCACCTCGATATACGGGGAGTTACACTTCCATCTAAACCCCGTCCACCTTTAAAAACAATGACCAAAGGTGTATGATCTGTTTTCACAACAAAAGGCAACCCCCACAGATAATACCTAAAATGTGCTATTCCCCAACAACACGCCAGTGCTTCCTTTTCTATATTAGAATATGATTTTTCCGCTCCCTGCAATCTGCGTGATGCAAACCCAATGATAGTTTCATTACTATCTGACACCTGTAATAGCACCGCCCCTAATCCAACATTACTCGCATCCGTGATCAAAATAGACTTTTTCTTAAAGTCAAAATGTCCTAATGATGGGGCATTGGAAAGACTATCTTTCACCTTAACAAACGCATCCTCACACTCAGCATTCCATTCAAACACCATTCCTTTTTTTAAAAGAAGCCTCATAGGTTTAACTAAATCAGCGAATTTGGGCACAAACTTAGAACAGTATTCAGCAAGACCTAAAAATGACTTTAATTGTTCCTTATTAATAGAAGGAGCATCCTTCACAGCCTTCACAATACTACTCTTTGGTCTTATACCATTTGCTGATATCTGGTGACCCAAATAATTGACCTGACTCAACCTTATTTGACACTTCTCCTTTTTAATTGTCATCCCACACTGAGAAATTCCACACAACACTTCATCCATCAACTGATCATGTTCCTCAAATGAATTTCCCACAATCATGATGTTGTCTTGAAAACACAACACTCTGTCCATTCCCTTAAAATTATTATGCATAATACGTTGGAATACAGCTGATGCTGACGCCAACCCAAACGACATTCTGCAATACCGAAATGCACCCAAAGGTGCCACAAAAGATGTTAATGGACGTGACTCGGGATGTAAATTCACCTGGTGATAAGCTGAGGACATGTCTAGGACACTGAATACACAACCCCCACCCATTCTACCTAGCATTTCTCCAATATTTGGTAAAGGTTGTCTATCCACCCAGATGTTTCGATTTAAATCTCTCAAATCAATACATAAACGTATTTTGTTTCCTTCCTTCGGTGCGACGACAATCGGAGATAACCATTCCGATGATTCAATCGGTTCTATAATCTTCGCCTCCAACAATTTATCTAATTCTTTGCTAAGTGGTTCTCTCATCATATGTCGTATTGTCCTAACCTTATGTACAACTGGTTTAGCATTTTGTTTCAAAATAATACGATGAGGAAATCCTTTTAACATACCCAAATTATCAGAAAAAACATTTGAATGCTTTTCCATTAACATTTTTCCCCATTCATTGTTCATCTCCCCTTTAGAAGTCACATCTTCCACGTTTTGTTCAATAACCATTACTGGTTCCACAGCATTAGGATTAAGTACAATATTCAAATCTTTCTGATGACGCCATCCAAGTAAATTAGATCCTTCATGAGTGATATATATTCTTCCATAGACCCCATTATTTTTAAATACAATATTCATCCATTGCATTCCAAGAATATTAATTCTTGATCCACTATATCCTACGGCTTTCAGATCTGCTGGTAATAAATCTTTCATTTCACCATGTAATTTCTCTTGAAAAGTCTCTTTTGAAACCAAGGTAAAAAGACTACCAGAATCAGCCAAAAGGCTTACTTTTCCTTTACCCAGAGTGATTTCGCAAGGAGGTTTTTCCAGTTTTTCTGTACTTTCTCTCTTTAACTTCATGCAAACATTACCCATGTCTGAAGTATTACCTGACCCAAATTTTTCCACAGACTCAACGATTTGTGAAGAATTCTCCATGTTTTCAACAGATAAGAACAATTCTTCACTTTGTTCTTCTTCTTTATTTTCGACTTCTTTGATACTAGCATTCTTAGTGTACCCCTTCGATCTGCATGCACTTGCCAGATGACCTCTTTTTCCACATATTCTGCATGTCGCGTTTCTTGCACCAGATGCAAAACGTGAACTCACATGACCTGGACAACCACATCTATAACAAACTATGGGTCTCTTATCTCCTGTATTGAGTGAAACATTTTCATTACTTTTATTTACAGCTTTTTTAAAGACTTCTTTTTTTACTTCTTTGACTTCCACAGCAGTCTCTTTACTCGCTATTACCATTGGATTTCCAGAAACTCCTTTACTCTTATCAATTTCTTTGACCCACAGGTCAGTGCTTTCCATGCTTCTAGCAATTTGAATAGCTTGTTCCAGAGTAGGATCTTTGGATAATAGTTTCTCTCTTATCCTTTTGTTATTCGTGCATCTTACAATTTGATCCCTTATCAAAGAATCATATAAACCTTGAAATTCGCATGTAACAGCAAGACCACATAAAGATGCCACATACGACATAATGGTCTCATCAAACCCCTGTACTCTGCAAAAAAAAATGTATGCCTCTCAAAAACAATGTTCACTTTTGGGGTAAAATGTTTTTCTAGCATTTGTAATGACATTTCATAAATATTCACAGGTTGACCGTTCCCTGTTCCCAAAGATATTTCAGGCAAATCATCATAAATCCTTCTACTTTCCACTCCAAGATGATGTAAAAGTATAGCTTGTCTTCTGACAGGACCATATTTGTCCCCTCCAATGGCCAATAAATATGTTAAAAATATATTTTTCCAACGTTTCCATGGAATAGAAGGCTCTCCAGGAAGTGGTAAAAATTTTGGAGGTGCAGACATAGATTCCTCAGTCAGACCTGCAATTAAAATTTATAAAACAACAAGCCAAAATAATAATTTAACACACCAAATTGAAATAACAATCTAAAATAATTAATTAAAATAATAGACCGAAACAACAATCCAAAATAATTAAATAAAATAATTATGTTTAATGACTTGGGTCTGTTGTTTGTTTCAATGAACAGGAAGATTGGCAAAGTCCTTTCTTTGTTTTACTCACTCTTGGCACAGGAAGTTGTAAAAAAAAAATGCTTGAAATACAAGAAGGAACCTTCAAAGCAACAATGTTGGTAAAAATTGCTTAATTATTGAATTGTGCTGAAGCTTGGTTGTATTTATTTCTTATAATCCAATAAACTGTTCAATGTCTGGTTAAAGGTGCTTAAACAATGTGCCTCACAATGTTTATTTATGGATGTCAGGGTTTTGAACACACTTGACTGAGCGAGTTTTTTTTAATTTTTTTTAATTGGTGACTCCGTTTCCTTTTCACTCGATAACACAAGGTAAAGCACACACACTCTCTGGCTTCCCTTCACGCTGGATCATACGAGCTGAAAAGCACCGGCTTGTTTATCTTCAATCAGCCTCTCGCTTCCCTTCACGCTGGATCGCACAAGCTGAAGTACATGGGCTTGTTTATCTTCAATCAGCCTCTCGCTTCCCTTCACACTCGGTAGCATGAGCTGAAGCACGCACACGGGCTTGTTTATTTTTCAATTAGTCTCATGCCCCGAGGTGAAACAAATGCCCTGAAGCACACGCGATCGGTTATTTTACTAATAACAGATTAGTCCATTTCTTCCTCGCACAGTTTTTTACTTTGAAAGTAGAATTATAAATTAAAAGTCTTTATTCCATCAAAAGAAATAACTTTAGGCACTGAAACTACTTTTAAAAGGTAGTTTAGTTCAATATTAAGTGGCTTTAACAGCAGACAATTCTTCTCACGCTTGGGCTCTCAAAACACAATCAATATCAGCCAATGTGTCAACGAAGATCTTAGTGATGATATATTGATATCTAAGGCGTTGCAGCACTAGAGGTAAATTCTTCTTAAAGAGCACATATACGTTTTTTTTAAGCACAAATGAAGAATCTAGATTTAACTTACAGAATTGAAAATGTTCTTCTTCAAAAGTAGACTTTCTTCTTCAATAGCGCCAAATCACTTTAGCATCGTTCCAGAGGTGATGGTTGAGTCATGTTCCTGTCCTCTGCACAGGTCCTCATCGCCAATTTATGTAGTAATCCACGCAAATACTTTAAATAAATTTCTGAAGTATCTTTAATGGAGTACAAGTTATCTGCAGCAACCATCAGCAGTCTCACCAAGTACTGGTTTACATTAGAACATTGACTGTGATGCAGTTCCATTGCATCATAACTGCATCATGCAATTCTAAACATTACTACACATAGTCATTACCAGAGCTAGCCAAGTAGAAAAAAAATATTCCCAAAACAATCCGTACTTCAATCCATGGTGAAACCAGATAAGCCTTTTTCAGGAGATGAAAAAAATCTGTTGCTTGTACTTTGAAAGTTCTTTGCGCTGGCGTAGTTTCAGGTTTACTGGGATCCTCAGAAATCATATCAAAGTTAATAAAATAGCCAGAGCCAGTTCTGTCAATGGTTGTAATTGCATCAGGATTCTTTGAAATCTCTGGAACCAGTTGATCACTTGCTACTTCGTTGTAGACAGGTGTATCAGGACGAACTGTTATTTGGGTCTCAAGAGGAATAAGTTCCATATCAGTGTTGCTTAATCCTTCATTTCTCACTGTAGAATCTTCAAAGGTGATTAGTCTCTCAGTTTGAACCTCTTGGATAGTAGCTAGAGGAGTGCATCTGCTACATTGTCGGAGTCCACTTGACCTACTGCTGAGTATTGGCCACATAGTGTGGTTTGATCAGGTCAATGGACACAAATCTTTTCTCCTTTTTACCAGCAGGGGGTGGCAGAAGTACTGTTCTTGATCCGTGGATTGCTAGGACAGGTACTTATAGTCTGTAAGAAGGCCCAAATTCCTTCTTGTCCACGATCTTCTTTCTGACTAGATTCCCAAGCTTTGGGATCCAGACAGGCGTTGCTGGGACTGTTTTTACCCCAGTGGTGTTTGGCTTCAGGAACATGTTGCTTTGTTTTGATCTTAGTTCATTTAAGTCCTGTAAAACAGCCAAACGATCTTTGATATCAAATTGATTTATTGGTTATTTTCCACCACTATGCGTTTCATGTCAAGGTCCGGTACCAACATTCTAGTTCTATATAGGACCTCATACAGAGTGATACCCCCTAGAGAACTTCTTGGAAAATTATTTAATGAGAGTTGGACCCCATAAAGATTTTTGACCCACACATCACCCGGACCTAATACCCTAGCTGTTATAGATTGCTTTATGTCCCGGTTTTTTCTTTCCACAACAGAATTTCCCTCAGGATAGAATGGAGAAGAATACCGCAATGCTACGCCCAAACTGGCAGTGGCTTCTTTGTAAGCTCGAGAGCTAAACATGGGGCCCTGGTCAGTGTAGTGTGCCTATTGTGTATGTAGCGATAAAGACTTGCAAATTTTTTATAGCAGTTCAAGCGTCACACGAGTGCTGAGGCCACATCCATCGGAACCTTGAACACAAATCCACAGCGACCATGATATATTTATAGTTACCATCCCTTTGTAAGGGACCGCAGTGGTCCAGGTAAACACAAGCTAATGGTTTATCTGACATTAACAGGGGTGTCGGTGCAGGACTTTTCACTGAGAGACTTTCATCTTCTGGCATATTTCACAGTCCAAAACATAGTTTCTGGTCTGTTTCCTAATGCCGGGCCACCAGTATCTCTGTTTTAATAACAACACTGTGACGGAAACACCTGCATGGGCAGAGGCGATCCCTTCATGTGCTGCTAGGATTAGTCCTAATCTATGTTCCATGTTTGGAATCACCCTATCCTCCACTCCAGGCATTCGAGCAAACCGAACATTATTCGCATCAATTGTACACGAGTTTTTGAGTGGAAACTTTTTAGGTAATGCTGCACCTCTGCCTTTGCTTGAAGCATTGACGGGCAGTAGTATTTCACTGTCTATTTTCGTTTTTGAACGAGTGATTGCAGCTATGGAAGCCGTTTGCACAGCCCCCTCTGCAGCTTCATCAACCAATGAATTCCCTTCAACGTGAACGCCATCACGTTGATGACTCCGCGTGTGTATCACGTGAGTGTTTTGCAGTCCGTCTCGCAACTGAACTACTTGTTCCCAAAGCGTTTTATGCTTGATTATGCCAACTTTTGCATCTTTGAAACATTTTGAAGCCAATTATGTAAATATTAATTCTAAGATTGAACACAGTAAAAGGAATCGCACACTGAGTGTGGGGAATTTGCGATCCAAAATTTCAAGTGTCATTTTGAAAGCTTGTAGTTTAGCTCGCTGAGCTGTAAAATCTCCTAGAGATTGTGTTTTTGTGACCATTGGTCTGAATTTTCCATTGGGCATACGACCTTTAACAATTGCGCATGCTGCACTATAAGCTTCTTTACTCCCCGTAGCAGGTTGTGCAGATCCGTCAGTATAAATTATAATTTCATACTGGTCAAGAGGGAGAATATCAGTAGGCAGAGGACATTAGTGTTCGTATTGCAGGAACGCTTGTGTTTTCAAATAAGGATCAAAAACCTATTCAATATCCGGCGCAGCAAGAGAATTAACCCATTGTATCCATCTTGGATGTAACGCTTTTGCATTCAGAATGCTCGCTTTTGTAACTGCCTCTAAGGCTGGTACTTGGGTTATGACCATAATGTGTTTCCCCTGTGCTAGGGCTCTTTCTTTTGCTATAGCGGTTTGAACTGCTGTCAGAATTTTTTCTGCTGATGTCAATTTCATTTTTGCTTGTGTGTACAAATGTGATTTGTATGCAATTGGTATTTTTTCACCTATGTTAAAAGTTAAGTAGGTGAATCCGCATTGACCCGGAATGATTCGGATCACTAAGTTGCATACGTTTACACTTGTTTGTAAGTGATTTGTTGCTAACATGTCAGCTTGAAGTGAACGCAGGATATCTGTGTGTCCCTATGTCCAATTTATGATTTAAAAATCCGGTTTGATTAATTCGTAGAGAGGTTTAACCCTTTCTGCATAATTTAGAGTTTTTCCAAAATTCAGGAAACCTAGAATCAACTAAGTTTTTCATAGTTTTGGGAGGTTGGAGCAGCGCACATTTTTCGAAAAAGTTGGCTGCCAGGCTTTTTCCTTCACTTGATAACTCATATCCTAAGAAAAGGACATTGAGGTAGGCAATTCTTGATTTCTTGAAATTGAATTTGTAGCTCTCAGAGGCGAAGCCCAGTATAATAGTATTCACTCTGTTCAAGTGCCTATCCAGGTCATCGTGTGTAGGATAGATATCATCGGCATATGAACATGCCTTGTCATCAAAAAATTGTAGTAACTCTGTTACTCTTGCTGAAAATAACCCTGGGCTTTTCTTGAACCCTTGTGGGAGTTGACAAAAGTGATGCTGGGTCCCCATTACTGAGAAAGCTGTCAAATACCTACTTTCAGTGCTATGTTTTGACGAAAGGCACCGTTAGAAATGTCTAATGTGGTTTCATATTTTTTACACACAATGTTATTCAGTAAAGCTGTACTATGTGCGTATTGCACTGCAAATGTTTTAAAACATGAGTTTAGGTGTCTGTAATCCAAAACTAGACGATATGTATTGTCTGGTTTGGAAAAAGGAAACAAAGGATTGTTCATTGATGAGGTGCATGTTTCAATCACCCCTTGGTATTCAGTTCAGTTCAGTTCAGTAGATCTTTATTTCGATGATTAAAAACCATCATAAAAATACATTATACAAAATACATTAATTGCATTTCTGAACCGTACATCATTAAAAAAGAGGGTTAAAACATGTAAAACATGACATTTTATACATCATTGCTCAGTCTCTTGTGTTTCTTAGTCTTACTACTATTTTCAGAAAATTCATAATAGAGCACAAGGTACACATATCACTAGCCTTTTGCAAAAAGAGTAGGGCAGTCTTGGCTTGACGGAGTTTTGCCTCTTTTAAAATATCAACAAGGAATCTACGACGGGGAGTTCGATAAAAAGAACACAAAAGTACAAAATGAAGGGTGTCCTGCGGAGACCTATTGTCGCAGTCGCAGGCTCCCTTCTGCTCAATTGTTAAAGTAAAACCTGATGGATAGGCTCAAATATTATGTAACAAATTGAGCCTAAAACGGCACATTAAAAATCTATCCTGCTGGTTGTAGATTAAAAATAAATAGGGATCCATACCTTCTCCAATACTCACTAGACGGTGTGCCACAACCGATCTTTTTGCTGAGTCGGAGCTTAATCTTCGTAATTCAAATTTTTCTAGTAGCTGTTTTTTAATTTGGTGTCTGCATGAGGTGGTATTGGAAGTCGGATCACTAAAGAGTAACGACTGATCGATGATTCCTAGTGTATCCTTGATATACTCCAGCCAAGGAATTTGGAGGCAATTGTCTTTTTGTAAGCAATCACCAACTATTACCCTACTTAATTCAGCTTCGGGTTCACCCAAATTCTGAGCCATGTCATAATAGGCCTCACCTTCACCTGGTCTATGATAAATGGAATCCCAAGCTCAGTGTGTACAATTCCTGCTGGGGTGCTCTGTGGTATCTTCAGGATCCTACGTAGGAATTTGTCTTCCTCCAATTGTAAAAGTCTTGCATCCCTAAAGCCCCAGACCTCTGCACCATATAAAGCCTTTGCAGTGCTTACAGCTACGTATAGATTAATTACTTGCTCTGGTGACCAGTGACCCAGCCTTCGGGCAAAGTTGAGTATCGCACCGTTTGCGGTAACCAGCTTTCTACACCTTTCCTCAATTAAAAAGTCGAACTTTATCTCCCCGTCAAACAGAAGGCCCAAGTAGGAAAAGGAACTTACAGTTTCTAGTGTGTGGGACCCTATTTTAAATACAAATTTCCTGCAGGGTTTCTTGTCCGCCACCATCACATAGGATTTGTTCAGATTCACAGACAGATCTAATTTGTCCATGAATTCCACAAACCCATCAACGAGATGTTGTAGACTCAGAGCTGTTCGGGCAAGCAGGACCGCGTCATCCGCGTACAGCAGTACTGGAATATGACGCTTTCCTGCTTTGGGGCAATCCACATTTAAAGGCAACCAGTGTTCTCTCCAAATCATTTATATAAAGAGAAAATAAAAAGGGGGCAAGGATACATACCTGCCTGCCTCACTCCGCTGGTGCAGGGGAAGGGATCCGTACTCCCCACGCCCCCCCCCCCCCCCCCTCCCCGTGCTAAAGCGGACCTTGGCAGTGGTGTTCCAATGTAATTCCTTGAGAATGTTGATAAGTCCGGGGTCAATTCCCAGGTTGCTCAACATGGCCCAAAGTTTACTCCTACGGTATTTACATTATCAAAGGCCGCAGCCAGATCCATAAAACCCATGTAGAGTGTACCTTTACTAGACTTTGTGTATTTTGCAGCTAATAAGTAAAGGTTAAGGCATTGATCACTTGTTGATTTACCCGATCTAAAGCCATATTGGGTATCTGCTATAATGTGGTGCTCTTCTGCCCAGGCCATAAGGCAATTTAAACCCCCCCTGCCCAGCAATTTGGCTGACACGTCTATCAACAAGATTGGTCTGTAGCATTGAGGATTGTCCCTACTCCCTTTTTTGAAGATAGGGACAATCAATGCAGTAGACCAAGATCGCGGGAGACCAGATTTTATAGCTGCGTTTAGCAACCTAGTCATAATAGGGGCCCAAAGGTCGATGCTACTTAGATAGAGGTCTGGTGGCATGCTATCAGGCCCCGGTGCTTTATTACCGGTTAGGCCTTGGATCGCCTGGGTGATTTCTTGAAGTGAAAATTCTGGTTCACCAAGCCAAACCCCGTCCCAACCCCCTACAGACACAGTATCACAGTTATGTTTGTAAAGTCCCTTGAAATGAGCCACCCACTGTTCGGGGAGTATATTATTGCTAATCACCGGGGCATTACTATCTTGAAAGCAGGGTCTATTGATTATTTTCCAGAATTCATTAAAATCTCTATTCTCCCCAGCCTCCCTCAGGTCAACCCAGACTTCCGCTTGAAGCATGGTCTTCCTCTGTTTTACCTTTGTTTTGTATATATTTCTGCAGAGAGCTACTTTCTGCTTGTCCCTAGGTTGGGTTTTAAGGCATAATTTTAAATCTCTCAGTGCTCAAGAGCATTCGGAATCAAACCAACGTGGTTGTGTTCCGTTCTTTTTGTTCCCTTTTACTTTCAGTAGTTCGCCAACCAAGTTAGGTAATGACTCGAACACTGAGACCAGCACACCTCCCTCTACTAAGGGATCAAGACAATCATGGATATGTATTTTGCCTTTTTCTACTAGAGTTCCATAGAACTCCTGGGCATTAATTTTTGCCCATTTAAGTCGCCTCCACTGGTCGCAACTCGATGGCTGTCGGTTTACTTCAAATAGAGCAACCACTATATGTTAATTCCGTCATCAATGGGTTATGGTCACTGAAGGGACTCCAATCTATTCTCACCTCCTTAACCCGGTCCTTTGCAAAGGTAGATATCATAATATAGTCTATGATGGAGTGGCATCCCCTACCTTTGAATGTTGGTGTAAGGGTACCGTCCCTACCCGGGGCCACCAATTCTATTGTATGTGTTAGAGCATAAGTGTCTAGTAACTTCATAAAGGGTATTCCCTCCTTGTTATGCTCAAAATGTGGCCCACTCTCAGCCGGGCATGATGACCAGTCAGTACTTACAGGGAACAATTTTGGGCAAAGATGGCAATTTAGATCACCCATAATCAGGACTATTGGTTCTCCTCCCCCTTTCCTCTGTTTGATCTTGTGATCGAGTCTGTTATCTAGTTCCTGGATTACTGAGTAATTCCCATCCACTGGCCCTGCATTATAGATATTAAATATCAGTAACCTCAGCCCTTGACCTTGAAATACAGCTGCCTGGAGGGTGTGCGACGTCCAGGAAGGTTGTGACCATGAGCCATCTACATCTAAATTGACATACAAAGCTAGCCCTCCCTTAGCTCTGCCTGATCTGCCTTCTATAGCTGGTACGAAAAAACACTTGTAGCCCTCTATTTGATAAGGGGAGGATTCTACCGCCCATGTCTCCTGAAAAGCTAATATATGATAGCCACGGAGGTTTTTCTTTCAATTACCATTTTCAAATTTCTCTGCCAGGCCTGCAATATTCCAGGACAGTAGCATCAAACCTTCTCTCTGTGCTTTTCCAACCTCTCCTCCCTGGCTGTGTATCCTAGGATCATCCTTCCTAACCAATGTAACACCCTGATCACCTTCGCCTACAGATGCTTGATGTACATCCACCCTCTTTGCCTGATAGCTTTCTGAGACCCTCTGTGCACTTAATTTGTTGTCCACCCTTTCAGCCATCTTTTCATGACATTTCCCAATTTGGGGTAGTCAATCGTTTTCGTCGAGGGAATGTAGCGGGCTGAATCTGTTTGCCCACTGAGTGTAACCCTGTCCTCTCTGCTCTTCCATTCTAGCCCAGTGTCTTGTTGGAGTATTTCCTGTTCTAGCATAAGCATAGTTCAAGATGTTTACAGCGCGTCTCCTCGGGTAGAAATATCCTAATGGTAAGGAACATATGGTGCTAGTGTGGTTTTTATTGTAGCTACCTAATATGTATTTCACTAGATCAGTGTTCCTAAAATTTACCACGATGCAATCCCCTGTGGTATCTTTCCTCCTGCTGCCTATCCAGTTTATCCTTCTCACATGAAGAATCTCCCCACATTCTCATCCCCGCAGGGGCCTATGTTTGTTTAACCCCTTTATTATTTTATTTTTCTATTCCGTGTGTGGCTCTTTCTCCCCTTCCCCGAGTTCGGGAACCCCAGTAAAAACAACAACATAAGGGCATGCTTCAGGGGGCAGATTAATATGTGGTGGTGCATGGTGAGCAAATTTGTCATTCGGCTCATAGCTTGTCGGATTTGTGTTGGTGTGGACATGAGTTGTTGGATTTCCTATTTGAGCTAGCAGGGCATTTGTTCGCTGTTGGGCCTTGTCCATGTCCTTTGTCCCCCCCTCTGAATGTTTCCCCTCTCTACCTGGGCTGTACATTTAGGTGTTTCGTGGACTTATACAATAGTGAATTGGTCGTTACTCACACAGTTATTATTGCCAACTATATGATCGGCCTTCGTGTGGCCTCCTAGGGAACGGTTTGCTGTTAAATTGCAATATGTAGGGCCCTTAGACCTTTCCTGCTTTGTCAATTCGTTTATCACTTTATCTAGCCTACTAATTATTGGTTTCAGCTGGTTCATAATGAAAGTTTCCATGCCTTTTTGGAGGTCTCCTATTACTTTGTTCATCCATCCAGGTGGAGTTTGATGGCGTGTCACCGGCACTTCGGTGACTGCTGCCTCCCTATCTTTCGAACCCTGTGTAACCCTACTTTGTTTATTTTTCGAGGTTTGCCCTTCCTGCAGCCCCCTTGTTTTGATTTCCTGTTTGCGTCTGTGGCTACTTCTTTTACCATCTGCGCACAAGGAATTCCTTCAGTGGAATTTTCTAGAGTCATTTTGGGAAATTGCTGATGTGTTTAGATCAATGGGTTGTGTAGGTGTATTTGGGATAGACAGACTTCTCTCTGTGTGCTCAATCTCCCTATTGACTTTTTGCAACATCAGGTCAATCACAGTAGGTTGTAACATAACATTTAGTTCAGGCCCTAAAGGATTCAAGGTGCGAGACGAATGTACTTTGCTCGTGGCAGAGCGCGTTTTCGTTCTGTTGGACATGACTAGAACAGGAAGGGAGGAAGATGTAAGAACTTACTCTACAGCAACCCACCACTACACTCCCTCCTTGTCTGGTTAGCTGGTGAGTGAATCGTCCCTACTTTAGAACAAAATATATGGGAATTAGACCCTCCCGCGATTGCACAATGATCTATAGTCCACTGTTTCTAATGTCTTTTTATTTGCAATCAGTTCAGAGTTGGGTAGACGTCTGGATAGCGTACTACTAAGAGGGAGTTAATAATATAGTACCTCTGAGACAGTCACAAGGGGGGTGGCCCAGCCCAGCCTCTTCTGGCCACTGAGGGTCGCAGATGGTCCCGCCCTTGTCCCGGGCTTCTCCCGGCACGCTCCGGCGCGCCACGAGGTTCCAAGGGATCCTTTATGCGCCTCCTTGCGCTTCCGAATTACGTCAGCGGCGTCCTTGCCGCGATGGGGCTGCTGGGAAGTGTTGTCAAAGGGGGCCCAGCGGAGCCAAGCCCGGCCAGAGAATGAGCTGAGCAAAGACCGGCCCACAGGTGCCAACACAGGGGTGCAGGGGCTCGGCAGAGCCATGCCCGGCCAAGGAGATGGAGCAGAACAGTGCCCGGCCCTCAGCAACCCAGCAAGTAAGGCTCCTCCCGGCCTCGGCACCAAGGGAGCCTTTATTCGCCTCCTGGCGCTTCCGAATTACGTCAGTGGCATCCTTACCACGATGGGGCTGCTGGGAAGTGTAGTCAAAGGGGGCCCGGCGGAGCCAAGCCCGGCCAGAGAACGAGCAGAGCAAAGCCCGGCCCACAGGTGCCAACACAAGGGTGCAGGGGCTCGGCGGAGCCAAGCCCGGCCAAGGAGATGGAGCGGAGCAGTGCCCGACCCTCAGCAAAACAGCAAGTCTGCAAGTAAGGCTCCCACGGCCTCGGCACCAAGGGAGCCTTTATGCGCCTCCTGGCGCTTCCGAATTACGTCAGCGGCGTCCTTGCCGCGATGGGGCTGCTGGGAAGTGTAGTCAATTGGGGCCCGGCGGAGCCAAGCCCGGCCAGAGAACGAGTGAAGCAAAGCCCGGCCCACAGGTGCCAACACAGGGGTGCAGGGGCTCGGCGGAGCCAAGCCCGGCCAAGGAGATGGAGCAGAGCAGTGCCCCGGCCCTCAGCAACACAGCAAGTCAGCAAGTAAGGCTCCCCCCGGCCTCGGCACCAAGGGAGCGTTTATGCGCCTCCTGGCGCTTCCGAATTACGTTAGCGGCGTCCTTGCTGCAATGGGGCTGCTGGGAAGTGAATTCAAAGGGAGATGGAGCGGAGCAGTGCCCGGCCCTCAGCAACACAGCAAGTCAGCAAGTAAGGCTCCCCCTTGATATTCAAGTTGATCTAAAATTTCCCTGACCTGTTTTTTTGTTTCTTGCTTAATTGTGTACTGCCTTTGTGCAGATGGTTGAGTTTTTAAATTGGATCTTGTGGTGAGGTGAGTCCTTATCCCATCCTACATGATTTTTATATAATGCGGGGGCTTGGGCAACTGCCCATTTCTTGGCATAAGTATATTTTAAATGTACTGTAACATGGTTGGAGAAGGCTGGCATAATTATGTCTTTGCCATGTGTGCACTCCCTGGCAAATTCTGGTGGCCAGTCTTGTTCTGCTAGAAGTATATTATAACCCTTTGATAGGTGCTCCCAAAAGAGTGCTTTCACTTTTCTTGGTATGTCTACGTCCATCCGGAGTGTTCTTTCATATAACCTATGTGGAGAACTAACTCTGGTGTCTACAGTCTCTACTTGAATGTCTTCATTCAATTACACTGTCTCTAGAAGTTCCTTCAGGTTCTGGCGAGCTATTGTTACTTCTGCTGCACTGTCCAGCATTGTCTGAGCCCATTCTCTGTTCTTGAGTTGTGTTCTCAGAATTCTCGGCATGTCTGATTTTCAGACCTGCTTCCTTCTTGGTGAATTGAGGTTTTGCTTTGTTTTTCTGAACGTGTTGATAGTCTTTGGACTTCATGCGTTCTTCCTTTTGATCAGACCGTCCTCTTCTTTGGGATGTCTGTGACGATATATGAAAGGTACTAGAGGAACATGCATCAGTATCTTAATACCTATTAGGTTTTCTCAAATTATCCCTATTCCTGAGGTTATACCTCCTGTCAGAGGGCTCCTTTTGAGAAGACCTTCCTCAGGATTGAGAACTTTCTCTTTTGAATGTTGTTTGCTATTTTCCCACTTTTTAGAAGATGTAGGACTGTTTTTATTAGTCTTTTTAATGACCTTCAGACAGTTGTGTTTTAACTGTGTAGCTCTATTAATTATTGTATTTGATTAAGTAGTTCCTCCTCTGACATTGCTTCAATCTCTGGATGAGGTGTGTAACCAGCTAAATTCGGCCATGTTGCTCCTGGTCTACCTAGTGGACCGAGCCTTGTAATGTGATTAAAATGTTTTATGGCACCTTTAAACCAGAGAGCATTGCTCCTGGTATGTGAGAAGAATTTCAACATCCTCAAAAGGAATATATTCCTCAGGTGGATCATCTGCTTTGTGGAAGTGAAACATCTGTGTTACTGGATGTGATTCTGGGAATACTATCCATAAGTAGAATACCTCTGTCTGATAAGATTCATGTGCCTCTGTCACAAGAACTGCTCTACCTCTCTGTGTTAGGCCATGTTTTATAAGTTTTAGAGTGATGGATCTCCTTAAATTTGGAGGGATGATTATAGCATCCTCATCGGTTTCATCGAAACCTGTAAAATTAAAAGCTGCTACGACTGGGTCAGCCGCAGCTCCACCGTGGCCGGTGTTTGTGCCGTTTTCTGACATTGTTTAATGAAAAATGCAGAGCAAGTTTCAAGGGAACAAAGCTAAGGTGCACAATATTTTTGGAATACTGTATACTTCAACGTTGAACAAATCAAACAGCTAATACATAGGATTCTCGCCCTACTCGGCTATGGCGGATATTACCTCTACCCACTCCAGACGTCTTATGGAGTATTATGAGTAGAGGTCTCTGAGAAAAGGACTGAGTTACTTCAGTATCTAGTATTAAATTAGTGCCTTAAGCTTTCATCTGTAGCCGTTTTTCCCATTTTCCCCTCAAAAGCAAAATGTAGCTGTATTTTATCTAATTTCTGGGTCCCTTCCAGGGGAATCCACAAACCCTGGGTACCTTTAGAATCCCCATGAAGTTGGAAAAAAAAGATGCAAATTTGGCATGATTAGCTTATGTGGCCAAAAAGTTACAAGGACCTAAACGCGAACTACCCCAAATAGCCAAAAAAAGGCTCAGCACAGGGGTGGAAAAGGCCTAGCAGGGAAGGAGTTAAATCTCTTTGAGAGGCTAGGCCTCCCCATTGAGATACTCTATTTATACAGTTTAATATTGAGTGATTCATTTGAATCTGATTTCTAACTTGTAATAAAACCCAGTGAATTGGCTACCGATTCCTGGTCATCATTGTGTAGCCAAGTGGCTGCACTGTTAATTAATTGATTGTTATCAGATGCTAACTCTCTTTTTCCTCAGTGGGACAGTTAAAGGTCTATCTTACGACCTAATTGGCAATAAAGTAAAGCGTAAATTAAATGATTCAGACGAGAAATACATTTGAAGTTAAAAATAATTATACGGCCCACAAGATTGAATCTGCTGGATCAGCTCTCAACTCAATCTTGTCTGGCAGGCCATCAGGGGGAGGGGGGGGGGGGTAATCTGTCTTTTCTATGGGGACAGGACATTACCTATTGAAATTCGAGTGTAAGACCCATTCTCCCTTCCTGCCAAGGAAGGGCCATCAGAATGCATATGTGTGTAGCTGGGTACTCGGCCACACTTAGCCATCCTGTGGTTGTGGATGTCTAAAAGGAATGCAAACATTGAGGCTGTCCCTTAGCTCAGACGTGTATTGGAGACAGGCTACAAAGCACACAGAGTTATAAGCACAGACAAATGTACACTTTCTAAAAGCAGCATTTTTAACATAGTACAGCTAAATCAAACTTTACCGGTAAGACGGTTTTTTCAATACTATACCAAAAATATAAAAAAAATACTCTGATCAGAAATTACAACTTAAAAGTGTTTTGAGGAATTATCAATAATAACCTACGGGAGGAGAAGGCCTCACAGTAGTTGAAACCGAAATAGGCTGCTTTTACTACCATGACATGCAAACATACCAGTACATATCCTACCTTTCATTTACACAGCAACCTGCCAATAGGGCTACATAGGGCCTACCTTTGGGTCGAGATATGTGTAATAGAAGGGGCGTTTCAAGCTTGGCAAGACGTTTTAAATGCCAAGTTGAAGTGGCAGTAAACTTCACACACAATTCGTGCAGTGGCAGCCCTGAGGCAGGTTTAAAAGGCTACTTCTGTAGGTGGCACAATCAGTGTGACAGGTCCACAAGTAGCATTTATTTTACAGGCCCTGGGTGTATGGTATACCACTTTGCACATCACTCGCAAGTAAATCAAATATGCCAAACAGATGCAAGCCAATTATACCATGTTTAGAGAAAGCATATGCAATTTAGCACTGGTCAGCAGCAGGCAAGTGCCCAGAGCCAACAAAAAGGCCAGAAAAACAGGGGGAAGGTAAAAAACACATTGGTTGAGCCTCCAAAGAGGGGCATTTTCTAACCCAACTCTCCCCCAGACTTAAACCAAGGTAGCCAAATCAATACATTGATGGACTTCCCTATTTAGGGTGATAGAACCTGGACAATGGCCCACCACTGAAGAATTCCTTGCCAGTTCTAAACCTTTTTGGACCCTAATGGATGCCTCTGTCTATGCTCTCAGTGGCCACTGAGCTAACTCATGTGGAATCCTTCTGCTTACCTATGGACCCTATTTGTGTAGGACATATCTTTACCTTACTCACAGAATGTTACCAATGATTGCAAGACTGAGAACGAAACCAGGGATCTGGGAACAATAATCAAAAGTTCAACAGAGTAATGATAATGCCTTATGTTGTATTATTGTGTATCCTGATCAACTGAAACTAAGGACGCTGTACTTGATATAATGTGTCTGTTTAGAAAAGTGGTTTCTCATGTAAGTGTCAATAAAAATTATTTTAAAAAACAAATAATTACCTTGCTCACAGATGTATCCCAGTAGGCAGATAGTACCGCCAAGGCCAGCAAAGTGATGTAGCTCATTCTACTCCTTGGGTCGAACTTCTGTCCCCAACCCAAGGAAAATTGGTCCACAAGGACAGCAACCAACAGAGGCCACTGACAGATGTCAGTGCCGGGAGGCAGGCCATTCAGAGATCTGTGCACTCCGTGGTTTCTTAGAGTGGGGGGTGAGGGGGGCAGCCGCCTCAGGTGCCATGCATCCTTTCTCCACTCTCCCTCCCACAAGTTCAGGGGTGGTAGCCTGCAACTGAGACTTAGTTCATGAGCAGACAAGACTTTATCTTCCAAGGCTCTCTAAGCCTCAGCTTTTCTCTCTGCAGCCACCTGTACAAGTTTCAGACTCCAGTGCCTCTCAGTCTGTCTGGCCATGAGCTCCTAATGGGATAGGGTTTGGGGGAGACATAGCTCCCTCCAAAAGATCCAGAAGGGGACTCCCTCTCTGTGGAATCCCCTCTCTCTTATGGAGCCTTTGCCAATTCATTTTTCATCTCTTCTTTGTATTCTTTTGAATTCCAAAGGGGTCCTCCTCAAAGTCCTTCCTAGAGTCCTCTGTTGTTGCTGCATCCCTGTGTTTTAGCTCAAATGCATGTAGGGCAAACTTTAGGTCCAAGCTATCTAAAACTCTCTTCATAGGTAGCCATTCTCCTTGAACAGCTTTCTCAGCTCCTTCACACTGCAAGATGATAGGCAGCTGAGATCCACTTCCATTCTGCCAAGGTGAGTGCAACAATGAAAAAGGGTCTCGAGTTGCAGAAGGTAGACAGGAGTTAGAATTAGAATAATGACCAATTTGGTAGAAATTGGATAATGTGAGACTTGTAATGGTCTTTGTACAGAATTGGAGTGAACAATGAGTTCCTGTAGGATATTGCACAAACATAGGTCCTATCTTCACCACTGATCACCAATGTTGGAAATGGGATTCTTGGTTTGCTGAGGTATACACCCAGGCAAGGCAGGAACTACCACAACAGTTAGGGTAAGTACACTAGGGGGACAGCCTGTGCTCACCCTCTGGTAGCTTGGCACAGACCAGAGGAAATGTGTAAAGTATTTGTGCAACACACACACATAGTCACACAAGGAAAACACCACAAAAGGACTCCACACAGGTTTAGATCAAGTGAATATTATATTCTGAACACAGCAAGAATAAAACGACAATAATCCAATAAGTAGAAGTCAAGATATGAATTTTTAAAGAATAAAACTGGTTCTAGTGCTTAAAACAATAAGCCCCAATGGGGCTATCTGGTAGCACCGGACCGGGACAAAGTCACAAGCTCAGGCCGACCATGGTAGAGCACAGGCCAGCTACAGGGACCCACTTAGGCCCACTGAACACGGTTGTATGACAGAGGCATACTTGGCTAAACCACACATTCCACTAACACACAGTCTGAACAACAAATACATCAGAACAACTCATTCCTTTACCATGCATACCTTTATCATGTATTGTTGTGGTAAAGGCATCATGATTGGTAAATGGTTATGAAGGAAATTTCATGCCCTCTGCTCAGAGTCCTAAAACCCTGGCCCCTGCTTTATAATTAACCTGAACCCTGATCCCTAAAAATGACCGCCCTGCCCTGAGTACTGTCCCTTCCCCGTGCCCTTACCCCTAAAACTCAGCTCCCTACCTTAAAACCTACCCTTCACCTGCCCTGATCCCTAAAAACTGCCTCTGCCCTGAAATCTACCCCTACCCCCTCCCCTGAGCCATAAAACTCATCCCCGTCCCTAACACCTACCCCGGCACCAGCCCCCCAAGCCCTAAAACCCTCCCCCTCTGTTAAAACCTAACTCTCCCTACCCCCTGGCCCCAGCACTAGCCCAGCTTTGCAGGTCCTTCTTTCCGGTCCCTCTCGCCGTCCATTTAGACAGCTAGAACGCCGACTACCTTAACCATGTATTCACTTGTGGGAAAACGGCATGCATGCTTAAGGCCGTGCTGTAAAGGCCATTAACTTATGAACACAGCACCTTGGATCCTGGGGTGCAGTCTGCACAGCGAGGCTTTTCTTCATTAGGCATCCGTCCCGAGAGGCTGTGCGGTGAGGCTTTGCGTAGTTCAGTGTTGGTTTAGAGGCTTATCGTTATCCAGCATCAGTTTCGACTAGCTGTCAGCCTTGAATCAAGGCTTTGTTATGTTTCATATCGGTACTCTAATATAGGTCCAGGGAACATTGCACCCTAATAAGGAGAGGACGCCTAATAAGGAGAGGGAGCCTAATAAGGAGCGGGCGCCTAATAAGGAGCGGGCGCCTAATAAGGAGCGGGCGCCTAATAAGGAGCAGGCGCCTAATAAGGAGAGGGTGCCTAATAAGGAGAGGGCGCCTAATAAGGACAGGGCGCCTACATTTGGTTGTTTTAAAGGATCTGACTGAATCCAGGACAAAACAAAGTAATGTCCATCTAAAGCAGAACGCCACTGAGGAAGTCAAGCCAAAAAGGTCAACATCCTACTGAAGCCATATCCATCATCACATCATGAGCAAAAAGACTTGTCATTAGTAAATAATACTGCCGTTCCTATACCAGATAGTATAGTATGGGACAAGGTTGATTTTAACATATTCGGCCCGACTGGACTTTTAAAAATGAATCATGTATTTAAAATGTCATTAAGTGATATCATTACCTCAAGTACATTTTCTGATGATTGGGAAACAATCAACATGCTGTCTGATTTAGATAAAACTGCTGCATTTTCTAATAATGAAAGAAATAGAGGGTTCTTCAGATGATGACACATTGTACTGTTACCAACCCTATGGTCATCATTTTCTGCAGAAATCCATTTCATCTAGGAATGTTTTTGAATACTATCAGTGGGAACATTGCCCAGCACCACCAAAAAGTATTTCACAAGCGTTTGCACAGAAATGTTCATACTTTTCAGAGTTTCACACCACAGATCCAGCCTTATATTACTATAAGTTGCACCAACATCAGCACTGAAAATTGTGTTGACAAACACTCTGCTTTCTTTTTTTCTGAACAGGGTTTTAACCTATGGAAAGACGAAATTGACTCAAAATCAATTTTGGGTTTAAGGGAATGGCAAGTCCAGGGTACAGAGGCACTATTTGGAGCATGCCTCATTCCACAGCAGATGATCATTTTAAATGATACTGTGCAACATACATCCGGTCTTGGACTAGCCAAGATAAAGAAACTGAACACTCCAAGGTTTCCAACACCAACACAGGGGTGGCAGAATTCAACTACAAAAGAAGGGTCAACAGTAGATTACATACTAAAGTACAATAGAACAGACCCACATTGGAAGGAGTGGGTGATTTGGCCCTTGGATGCAAACATATGTCATAAAAGATTCCCGAACATCAGTGAGGGACTCAGAATCAATAGGCCAGACCCATGTTATGTACAGAGAGAACATCCAGGGGTAGTGACATCCTATAGTGTTGAGAAGTTTTGCTTCGATTGGTTAGAAACCTCAACACTTGCAGAAGTGAAACAACACTTATCTTCACACTCACATGACATGGATCTTAGGGACTTTTAACAAGGACCCATGAAACATCAAAAATGTTTCATTATGCAGACATTTATGCTGCCTATAATGAAAACTGGAGGATTTCCCGACCTAAAGCCGCAATATAACGTATAAACTTAGAAAAAGCTTTGGCTGTGGTAGATAATGGTTTAACAACTTTGACCTCCAGAATATATTCATTGGGTAACATTGTATTTTCTGTTATTGACATACTGGAACAGGATTTAGCCATATTACAACACTGCCAATCTCAGTTACATTCTATTATGTTATTGAGCTGGACGCTGCAATCTTTGCATTCAGGCTTTGTGCCTTGGCGTTTTATAAACAGTACGTCTCTGTTTTCAGAATACAATCTGACTGATACACAGATAGAAATGGCACAGAGGAGCTAAATATACAATGCTGCAAATTGAAAAAATGGATAGGCTACCATTCACAGTGACGGATTTACCACCAACAGAATTGCTACGTCATGGCCAAATCACTCTCCCCGTCATGCCCTTTCAGTTCACTATTGCCGTGAGTAAAAGCAGTCAGGTAGATATGAAAAATTGGGTAAAGAATACATTAAGAAATCCTGGGATTTACCATATAGATTTTGAGGCTGGGAATCGAGAATTGTTTCTTAGTGGTACAAACTGCAAGAACGCTTTAAATTGTTCTCTCATGTGCCAAGATATTGTTGTACACGGATCATGTAATGATTCAATAGCGTCTTGCCACATGAAAAGAACTCCAGCGGCCGTGGTTAAACCGGCGTTCGAGTTGCTTTCGAATGGGAGTTACTTGATGCTGAATGATCAAGGTTGCTGTGGTATGCTTCCGGGCATCGCCTATCTGGTCACCGTGAAAACCAGGGTTACCTGCTGTATGGAAGTATTGTTTCCTCCAACAAATACAGTCAGGGAGGTGCCACTATGACCTTCACTGAATGTTTCTATTATACAGTTTGATGCTTTGAGCAGAATGAAAGCCATGCTTTTACAGCAGACCGTACCCTTAACCTCTGCTCGAGATACCTTTGAACTTCAATTCACAAGGACCGCAACTGAGATAGAGGTGCTTATTCATACAAACTAACCCCTACATTTCATAGAAATGGTGGGTCGTATCTTTAATATGTCAGGTACAAGTGGAATTGTACACCTATTTAAGACCATAGGGTCAGGATTCCTGAGCACCTTCCAGACAATCCTCTAGGTTCCTAACTCTATACACTCTGTATTTGGAAGCATTTTCGGGGGTCTACCTCTGATCCTGCTCCCAATAGCTGGAATCCTGATTGTCATTTACCTGCTACGCAATGGACAGACCAACCACCAGTGAGATGGCAAAAGCTCTCCTGGAGAGAGATTACCGTAAGCGCATGGTACACCATCTGCTGCACCTCGCCTCCGGGAACGAAGTGCTTCTGGGTTTTCTATTGTTCAGACCAGTCTTTGAAGACTGCATCATACCTGTTTTCCAATGGAGAATGCATGTTGGACATCTGGCTGACACTTCTAATGGAGACGCCAGCGGACTTAGACTCCAGGCTGGAACCACTGCACTCCCATGCTCGACTATGTCCTCAGTGTATTCCCATCTTGACAAACTCATTCCTCGAGGATCCGCAGGTGCCTTTACCAACTGAGCTGAACTTCAGCTCCACCGTTAGCACCAAGATATTGACTACAGCACCGGCTTCCTCTCCATCAGCTGTTGGCAGTAGTGAATTTCAGCTATGCACCCGTGACGTTTTACACGAGGTATTACCATGTTTGTCCCCCGTGGCAGCCTGCAGCGATAATGTTGCATCTCCCAGCCAGGACATTTAATCAAAATCTGGCTCAATGAGTGCTTGGAACAAATTCAGATTTTTTCCCCTTTCATTTCAACAAAATTCCTCAAATTGACACTTTTAATAACAAAGCTTGGCCTTCTGAGTACGCTTATAGTAGTTCATTGTGTATGATCAAACTCATTTAGGACTGTGATTTGCGGAACTTTAAAACAAAAATCATATTTCAAGAGAACATTTTCTCTCCTAATTCTTTTACTGTTTATAAATTAGAAACACTTTAAATGGCTCATTGATGATTTTATGCACGAACACCTTCTAAATGTGTATCTGAATTGTTGAGTTTTAGGAGTAGCAGGTGTTATGTTTCATATCAGTACTCTAGTATAGGTCCAGGGAACATCGTACCCTTTTCCCTACATCATCTCGCCTACATTTCACATGAACGAGCCTTTTAGGGACATGACGCCTTATAGGGACATGACGCCTTATAGGGACATGACGCCTTCTAGGGACATGACGCCTTCTAGGGACAGGACGCCTTCTAGGGACAGGACGCCTTCTAGGGACAGGACGCCTTCTAGGGACAGGACGCCTTCTAGGGACAGGACGCCTTCTAGGGACAGGACGCCTTCTAGGGACAGGACGCCTTCTAGGGACAGGACGCCTTCTAGGGACAGGACGCCTTCTAGGGACAGGACGCCTTCTAGGGACAGGACGCCTTCTAGGGACAGGACGCCTTCTAGGGACTGGACGCCTTCTAGGGACTGGACGCCTTCTAGGGACTGGACGCCTTCTAGGGACTGGACGCCTTCTAGGGACTGGACGCCTTCTAGGGACTGGACGCCTTATAGGGACTGGCCGCCTTTCACCTAGTGCCATGCAGAGGGAGGGATTTTCCCAATGAATACTGCTAAGACGTCATCCTTAGCACATATGAATAATTTATGAGGACACTACCCAGTGGGTATAATTCACCTCTCCTATCTACGCACAAGGTTTAATCCCATACGTCATCCTCATACTAAATAATGGCTAACACACGCACAAGGACTGTATAAATCCAGCACCTCTTGCTATCAGTAGTGGGGAAGGAACTGAGACTTCAAGGCCGACACACTGAACAGAGATGCTGAGGCTCCTGCATGCAGTCGCTCCAGCTGACAGTGGTCTAAATATCCCACGAGAGGGGTCCAACTTGAGACCAAGACGAGGTCCCACACTCTCATTATTCAGGTAATGAGGTTCGACTAAATCCTAGAGGGATTCTTGGGTCTTAGACTTATTGGCTCTTTCACACCTACTCACATGCTAGGTACTCTTAGTTACATCTAGACAGGCATTGTAGGAGTATGTGCTTTATTTTATAAATGCATTTTATATTCATGTATATGTTCATGACTTGCAAAATGGTAGAACTGTACTATTCCTTTTTATTCACTTTACGGCTGATCCTATATCTCTGCTACTGGTTAACAGTTGTAGCAGCGCATATATTTTACACTAGAAGAACAACGGCGCAACAGATTCTTATTGTAAACACGCTCAACTGTTTCTTCTGTGTATCTCTCTGACACAAAATGAGCAAGCACGAGTGACGGGGTGAAAAGTAGTACATTGTTTCCATGAGTTTGAGGAATCAGGGTTTGTTATTTTCTGAGGTTGCCAAAAACTAATCTCTCTGATAAAAGGCCATTCTAGTGGCAATGTGAGCTAGCTAATACAAAAGGATAACACACACGGTGGGGGTGCTCAGACTCAGTCTACCACCTGACCCACAGTGTATGTTATCCAAAAGCGCAGGTCCTGCAGGGGTACTACTGGAACGACACTACAGCTTTCCGGGACTTCGCATTGGGTCCATTGATGCAAGTATCTGGGTCCACTTCCAGTTTACGAGGCACAAGAGAAGGGGTGCAGACTTTGATATCTCCGAGTCTCAAGCAACAGGAGGCACGTCAGCAAGCCCTTGGAGCGCACTTAGAGAAAGGAAGGCATATTCCAGTTCTCCTTCAGCAAAGTGAGTGAGGCAGCAGGGCAGCACAGGAAAAAGCAGGCCGTCCAGTTTAGCAGTCCAGTTGAGTCATTTAAGCAGCACAGCAGTTCTTCTGGCAGAGCTGCAGTTATAGGTTCAGTAGTGACTGATTTTAGGGGCTTAGAGACCCAGTACTTATGCCCAAAAGTGCCTGGGATGTGGGGTGACTTCAACGCAGCACTCTGAAGTGCACAAGTGACCCTTTCAACCCAGTCCTGTGTGCCAGGCTATCAATGTGTGGTAAACAGTCCATTCTGTGTAGACAGGACATTACCTATTGAAGTTCACATGTGTCAAGTACCTGATTCATCCACAGGATTTCCCAATGCCACCCTCCCGGTGCCCTCAGCCTTAAACTTCTCACTGAGGATCACCAATGTGGGGGGGGGAAAGGGAATTGGGATAGAGAAGAGACAACTTCAAGTTCCTATTCTTGTTGATGGAACTTCCTCTCACTCATAATTCTTCCTAATAAAGGTTATTCCATGACTCGGTGAAAAATCCTAATGCACAGAAAAGAGATAAGGGGTTAAAGCCCTGTCTAAATACAGATAAATCTACTCTCTTTAATTACTTTATTATGCCCCCCTAAGGTCCTAGGAGTAAATGCCTCTCTTCTATAATACTTTTTAGTGTAAGTATTCAGTTAATTTTCTAAATCTTGTTCTGTGGATTTAACCTGGCTGCAAAAGTTGTATACTTCCTGTATGCTGAGTGAAGTATTGTTTCTGCTTGACTTCTCTACCTTTAATATGTGTACCAGTTCATTCAATTGACGATAAAGCAGAAAGTAGTTTGTTCACAAATTACATAATGTTCATCACTCTTGACAGGTTTTGTATTCCAGTTTTGCGCGCAAAGAGGAAACAGGTTAGGAAAGAGTAGGAAGTGAAGTGATAGGGAAAACAGCCCGAGAGGAAGCCTTATGAGAAGGGATGGAACGCTGTTAACTACAGGTCACAGGCACGCTTACTGTCGAATCAGGATATTTTGGTGGTACTTGCTGTTAAAACCTGGTTTCCACTTTTTTAACAGACAAATTGATGTCACTCTCCCGATGAAGGCTTGTGCAGGCTGAATACAGTTGAGCAGAGAGACTCCGTTCTTTCTGATCAACCTGGCAGTTGGCGGATGCTTCGTAGCGAGACGGCACTCCCGATTGAGAAATCCACTGCTGAGGATGTGGAAAAGAGAGACCGCTCTCGGCAGGGAATCAGCAAATTCAGATGGTCCAATGGGAGACACGAGTCTCTGGCAAGTGTCACTGTATACTGATGCAGAACAGGTGACTCTGCTCTCCCGACTATACCTTTCCTAAATAAACAGGATACGGAGGCTCCCTCAAAACAATAAGATACAGAGGCGAACTATGCGCTTAGAGGCCTGTAGGTGATTGAGCGCGCTACAAATCAAAAATAACAATAACAATAACTAAAGGAACGCTCTTCTTCGGTTAAACACAGAGGATTAAAGGAACTTTGACTTCTTCCTCACACGATCTAATTGAAGTGCACAGACCACTGCTCGCACTACAGTCTTAATTCATTCAAAATCTTGCAAGCTTTCAATAAAGTTGTTTCACAAATCCACGCAGGCAGCAGCCATCTTGAAACTGGAAACAATTCCTATCAAATCATGGTCCGGTCATTAATTTACTTGATGTTTGAAACTGGAGGCAATTCTGGTCACATTGTGGTCCAGTGATTAATCGCTGGATGTTTGGTAAACACTCAAACACAAACCTGATGCCTGACAATGTGTGAACCCCATCCTCCCTTCCTACCCAGAAATTAGAATCAGCACGCAGATGAATGTAGATGGGTTCTCAGCCACACCTAGCCTTCCTGTGTTAGTGGATGTCTAGAAGGAATGCAGAAAGTTTAGCTTTCACTCAACCCAGACGTCTATTGAAGAAAGGCTGCAAAGCACACAGAGTTCTAAGCACAGACAAATGTCCACTTGTAAAAGTGGCCTTTCTAAAATAGTAATGCTAAATCGAACGATACAGTAAGGAGTATTAGTTATTACCGTTACAAACAAATGAAACATAAAACATTACTCATCTCTGGTCAGGAATTACAGCTTTAAAGTATTTTAAGGAATCCCCAATGCTAACATATGAGAGGATTAGACCTCACAGTAGTGAAAAGCAAAATAGGCTCTACCATGACATGCAAAACATACCAGTACATGTCCTACATTTCATTTACACATCACCCTGCCATTAGGCCTACCTATTGCATACCTTAGAGTTGACTTATGTGCATTAGAAGGGGAGTTTTAAGCATGGCAAGTACATTTAAATGCCAATTTGAAGTGGCAGTAAACTACACACACAGGCCCTGCAGTGGCAGGCCTGAGACAAGTTTCAAAGGCTATTTCTGTGGGTGGCACAATCAGTGTGATGGGCCTCCTAGTAACATTTAATCTAAAAGTCCTGGTTATATGGTATACCACTTTTCACAAGACATATAAGAAAATCAAATATGCCAAACAGATGTAAACTAATTATACCACGTTTAGAGGAGAGTGTATATATTTAGAAACAACAAGGGGACCCAAAGAAGTCGACCAAGGAGCTTGGGAGTTAATGATTATGAACAACAGTGGTCCCCAGAAAGGGAAATGCGTCAATCGTTGCTATATTGTATGGACGTGTCCAGCCAGACAGTGGTCAGTTTTTTACTTGTAGGTAATTTATGAGATGATACACATAAATGCTAACAGTGGGACACAAGCCTGTGCCCAACTTAATCAATAGAATACACAACAAGGGCAAGACACAGGAACAACAATGGGGGCTTAGGCAAAACTGGGGCTTGTTACACACATGGAATAGATAGTGTCACGCAAACAAATGGCAAAATACACCTTTACAGCAAAAATATACACGGTTTAACCGTATACGGTGTTTTTACAGTGTCGACGACGTTTCGATCCAGTGAGGGGATAAGCGGATCATCATCAGGACAATTAATTAATGCCTGAGTTATTTGAGCCTCATATGCCTGGGGGAACAAGATAGGGGAAGGAAAATACAAGGAACAAGCTGTTAAATATGGAGTCAATGAAGAGAACGCAGCACTTGACATACTAAGAGGGCAAGCAAGCTTCTGTGAGTGAGAAGATGAAGGAGGGACTTGTTAGGATTTCCAGAGTGTTGTGGTGAGAGAAGTTCGTTCTATACAGTGGGTCATAGTCAGGATACTGGATTTAAGGCTACCTGAGGTATGACCAGTGACAAGGAGGGGAAAGGGGTGTGAGTACGTAAGGTACAGTGAGAGGGGAGGGGGATTGCTAATGGTGAATTACATATTGATCAGGTTCTGTAACTGCCTTTTCTGTTGAGGCATTCAAAGGAGAGCATGATGGTGCTGTGGTTAATTAATGCGCCGCCATTTGAGGCAAATGATTCTGGCAGTGTTGCCGGTGATAATAGCTCAGCTGCTGACTGTGGGTTGTCACTCTATAGGGCGCGTGATGGTACTATGGGTGATGTGAAGATGAAGTGGTTATGTTATGTTATGTTATGTTATTTATTTTTTGTATAGCGCACGGATGCCGCAGCTAAGAGGCGTCCCGGCGCTTGGAGATCTGAATAACACAACACGTATGAGAAGGCGAAGGCGAGGAGACAAACTAAACTGTGGAAAAGAGGAAGGTCTTCAAGGCCTTCCTAAAAAGAAACAGGTCTGGGATTGAACGGAGTGGAGCTGGTAGAGAGTTCCAGAGGGCAGCCGCCAACACTGAGAACGAGCGTCCACCCATTCTAGCTCGTTTAAAACGGGGCACTGTGGCAAGGTTCAATCCAGCAGAGCGAAGAGCTCTAGCAGGACATAGTGCAGAATAGTCTGTTCAAGAATAGGAGGGGAGGCTAGTTTAAGAATTTTAAAAGTTAAGCAGAGGGCTTTAAACTTAACTCTTTGCTCAATCGGTAGCCAATGGAGATTCCGGATAGTTTGGCGAGCTGAGACAAATTTCGGGAGGCCGACAAGCATCCTAGCCGCCGCATTCTGGACCCTCTGAAGACGAGACAGTTCGGCCTGATTTAAGCCCAAGAACAGAGAATTGGCATAGTCCAGTCTGGTAAGAACCAGAGCCTGGACCATAATCTGTCTTGTCTCAGCGTCAAAAAATTTAAAGATGGGTCTCAGACATTGCAGAGTACCTAAACATACGCCAGCCACGCGTTTAGTATGGGAGATAAATGAAAGGTTGTCATCAAACCACACCCCGAGGTTTCTAACTTCACTCGCGGGGGTGGGTGCAGGGCCAAGATCAGTAGGCCACCATTGATCTCCCCATAGGCCACTTTCCTTACCAAAAATAATGACCTCGGTCTTAGAGGCATTAAGTTGAAGTCGGTTGTTCGCCATCCAGCCAGAAACAGCTTTTAACGCTGACTGGAAGGTGGGGGCGTCCATGTTAGAGTCGCCATTCAGTGCCACCGCCAGCTGCGTGTCATCGGCGTATGACACTAAGGAACGACCAAAACTATGGGCTACCTCCGCCAGAGGCTGAACATATAAATTAAATAAAGTGGGGCTAAGAGCCGAACCTTGGGGAATGCCCTGAAGAATAGGACGTGAAGCAGAGACAAAAGGAGGTGTAGACACTTTGAAACCTCGATCCTCAAGAAAAGAGTGGAACCACTCAAGTGCCGTCTCTCCAACTCCAGCCTCCATCAGACGATGTAATAAAATCTGATGGGACACCGTATCTAAGGCGGCACTAAGATCCAAAAGGATCAGTGCTGCCGTCTGACCCTGATCCAACATCTTCCTAATATGTTCCACCACAGCCAAAAGAGCAGTTTCGGTGCTATGACCTGCACGGAATCCGTTCTGGGAAATATCCAGTAGATTCATTTCTTGCAGGTGAGCAGATAGAATACGGTTAGCATGTGCTTCCGCTAGCTTGGCTGGCCAAGGAAGAAGAGAAATGGGCCGATAGTGTTCTGGCTTAGTCGGATCGAGGGCGGGTTTTTTAAGGATCGGAATGACCATCGCCTGTTTCCAGGCCTTGGGAACACTGCCCGAGCTAAAGGACAGATTGATGAGATCGTGTAGGGCAGGATAGCAACATTCAGCAAGTTCCCGGAATTGAGCGGGTCGCATGGGATCCTCCGGAGAACCGGATTTAACTTTTGTTGTCAAAGCTAAAAACTCATCCCGGGTTGGACTGGGGATAGTTAGCAATGGTTTGAGAGCCAAAGATGTAGACATTTCCTCCCTGATGGGAAGCTGAGAAAATGATCTATAAATGGCCTCCACCTTTTCAACAAAAAACGAGGCTAGATCCTCGCAGTGTGCCATGGAGGGCTCAGTAGTAGCAATGTCCGTCCTCTTGCTTGTGAGGTCCTTACACACCCTGAAGATGACCTTAGAGGGGTTTGCACTATTCTTAATCTCCTGAGCGTAAAAAGCAGCCCTAGCTGCACATATGGCCCGATGATACACTCTAGTGCAGGCCCTATAGGCCGCCTTGAGGTCAGTATCATACGTTTTACGCCATGCGCGTTCTGCTTTTTTACAGGAGACTTTAAGGGCTTTGAGGGATTCATCGTACCAAGGGCTAGAAGGACTCGATCTGGTCTTACTCCACTTGGCCGGAATGAGCATATCTAGGGACTGATTGAGCCATTCGCAGAAAGTGTCATAGCCCCGGGAGACTTCAGTAGAAGGTGAAGGATGGTATTTCATCAGTAGCTGGTGGAAATGCTCTAAATTCAGATTTCTCCAGGGGCGTCTGAAACTGGCTGGGATGTTGTTTTTCGGGGGAGGTAGAGTAGTGACGATACGGATCTCGATCAAATAGTGATCAGTCCATGCCATAGGTCTAGGTGGCAACACTGAAATATTAGTCACAAGATTCGTCAGGACGGGATCTAATATGTGGCCACCCGTATGGGTCGGTAGTTGTACAATTTGAGTCATTTGAAGCGCTTCAAGATCAGCCAACAAGCTATGTACCGAGTTGGAGAGTGGAGCGTCCATATGGAGGTTGAGGTCACCTAGGATTGTAAAATTAGCAGTTTTCAGAACTAGGGAGGAGATCACCTCCGGGAGGCTTTGGCGAAAAGCGCCATCAGGACCAGGGGGCCTGTAAATTAGGAGTCCCGTAAACGTAAAGTGGGGATTCACTGAGATGTTGAAAAGGGCACTCTCACATCCTGGCAGGGTGATGGGTTTCCAAATGCAGGGGTAACATGATTTCACCGCCACTGCTATACCTCCACCTCTAGCATTACGGGGAAGGGAGTGCATAGTGTAACCCACAGGCAAGGCTAAATTCATGACCGCCATAGACTGATCATGCAGCCAGGTTTCCGTGAAGAAAAAGATATCCGGGGCCTCGTCAGTTATCAAGGTAAAAACTTCTAGAGAATGGCAGGGCAATGATCTGACATTTAAATGAAATATTTTAAGAGAAGATTGGGTGGAAGAGACTACAGCAGTATCCAGTTTGCTGTCAACTGCAGGCCTAGATTGCAGACCCTTAATAGGCAGAGGTAAAGGTAATTTAAAAGGACAGGAAGGGCACTGAAACGGCCCACTGAGAGGATCCAGTGTGCCATGACGGCAGACTCGTACCTGACGACGCAGTAGACGGAGATTCTCAGCAGATATCATCGTGAGAGGGGCAGAGTCCCCTGCCTTAGCGCTGACGGGCGCAGACGGGCAGGACTCTGGCGAGACTCCGGCGTAGCGAAGGCGTGACCGCTACGCTAGACCGCTACGCTACAAGCGAGCATTATGTAGGCGAGTGGCGGTAACAAGCGCTAGCGCGCTAACCCCCGGTAAGGAAGGAACCAGCCTTCCCAAGATGGCGGCGTCGTCACGTCGATAACCACGTGATGCAGGAACCCAGGAGCCCGGACCCGCTAAGCAGCGGTGCTGGAATTTGTAATTATATGCGGTGAGGGGCCAGGGGGGGTCGCGACAATAGCGGGTTAAAATCAGGGCAAAATGCAACTCAAGACAAAAAATATACAAAACTGGTTTTTAAAATGTGCAGCGCGATCCACAGCACAGCGCTAATCAAAGTATCGCTCTAGGCGCTTCTATAACGCGGTGGTCACCTTCTCCAGGCTGACCCCGGGTCTAAGCTCACCTTATGTAGGCGAGTGGCGGTAACAAGCGCTAGCGCGCTAACCCCCGGTAAGGAAGGAACCAGCCTTCCCAAGATGGCGTCGTCACGTCGATAACCACGTGATGCAGGAACCCAGGAGCCCGGACCCGCTAAGCAGCGGTGCTGGAATTTGTAATTATATGCGGTGAGGGGCCAGGGGGGGTCGCGACAATAGCGGGTTAAAATCAGGGCAAAATGCAACTCAAGACAAAAAATATACAAAACTGGTTTTTAAAATGTGCAGCGCGATCCACAGCACAGCGCTGGTGAATCATTGATTACGGCTGTGATGAAGGTACAATAATCATACATTTAGAACAAGGCACATGACTTGGTGTGCCACGCACCGGTATGGGCTTTTCAGTTTATACAGTATGATGCATCAAGACCTTGGAACCAGGGGCATGCTTCAGTTTAAACCATGGATCGAGGCACTTATGTGCATTTTAGGGGGGTTGGGGGGGAGGAGGACTCGCTGGCGTGAATGAACTTGTGAGAACATCCGTGGCGCTGATAAGATAACAATAACCACATCAGTACATTTTTACGATCACGGAACAGCAGTTTAAACATTCCCAGATCAACAGTGAACCTGTGATTACACACGCGGTACTATTTAAGATATTAATTAACACAACAGTACAATTTAAGGTCATCACGATCATGAAAATACAGTGCTTAAAATTATCAAAAGATCATACGTACATTACACCAAGGAGTCGCACTGTGATGTGATCTAACTCGAAGGTGCAGAGCTCTTGTTAAAAGATGTGAGGCGTGCACGACATGCGGATAAGGCTTACCACGGGCAGGGGGCATTTGAATTGGCTCAGTGGCCGATTAGGGATTGGGTATAGTTACGTCTACTATGTGGGCGAGAAGGGGGGGGGAGAGAAAACCATTTAGTGATTCAAGAGTCAAGCATAATGGTACGGTGAACTCGGGGATTACAGCAGGGGAACTTACAACTGCTTAGTGTTTTGATTAAGCTAAGTTGAACGGAAGGGAGTCGCTGAGAGTACTCTCCGGCACGATCACCTATAGGGAATGGAGGAACAATGGAGGTTTTAGAACCCTCTACAGAGTATAAGTGCCGTGAGTAGGGTTAAAGGAGACAGTAGAGCTTACGTGTGTAATGGGCAGTAGCTGGATATCAGTATTCTGTCTTTCCATGAAGGATATGCACTGTAATGATTCCTTCGACTACATTTAAGGGGGGGGGCTGTGAGTGTTCACAGTCGATTGGTGCACGCAAGGAGTGAGGGGCAGAGAAGAGGGACTATGAGTTGGTTGTCCCTTGCTGGGGTTGCAATAGAAGCTGGACTGATAGCGCAGCAAGAGAGGAGGATTGCGGTTTCTGAGTATCAGGCTATACCGTAATTACTAGTGGATGCAACCCTCGGAGATAGGGGGAGTGTTTGAAGGGTTAGTGCAATAGCTGGGAGAATCTAAGTGACATGCAAAAAGTTACTTTCTTGAAATTATTTACAAACATAATTACAACCAGTTATAGAAACAGGTTAAGGACTGTGAGGAGATGCTATGTCAATGATGTCCAATCCTCAAGACGGTTAAGCCCAGTATTCAGGCTATCTGTTTTCAAAATCCATTTTAGTTCTTTGTTTAGTATCCTTGAAATGTCTTCCCCTCTAGAATATAATTTTATCTCAGAGATAATTGTCCAACAAATGTTATTTTCAATGTGTCCATTCTATTCAAAGTGTTCTACCGAAGATGCATTTGGCGTTCTGCATCTGATCCTGCTACAATGCTGGGAGATTTGTAGGCGGATCTTCTGAGTGGTTTGTCCCACGTATATTTTGTTGCAGGGACAATGAATTGCATACACAACATTGCACGTATTGCAATTTGAAAACATTCTCAATTCACTTGTGACATCTTTAAACACTAAGGCCCACATGCATCATTGTCTGAAATTGCGTTTTCTTATTTGCGATCGTGAAGGAATCGCATTTAAGAATTCGCATATTGCTATTCATCATTGTTTTATTTTATTTTTTGCGATTTCCTGTGAATCGCAATGTAGTGCGAATCGCTTCAAAAGTGCGATTCCTTAAGTGCGAATTCGCATTTTCCGAAATCGCATTGTGCGAAAAACACCACATGATGAATTCCATTACTGTGATTGCCAGGAAGCCAGTAAAGCAATCACAGGCACCTGTGAAGTTGTTTGAAAGTGGCTCTTGCAGTTGCTTACGGAGTCTGTTTGGAGAGGTTGCTGCTGCAGTTCGTGTGCGTCACTTTCGAGGACAAATACAGATGGAGAATCCAGTGGAAGATGGGTCCTCACGAAAAAGGAAAATTAAGTTTTCTGACAAGGAACTTGAAATCCTAATTGAAGAGGTGACTGACAGGCATGATCAACTTTTCGGAAAGTTGTCGCATAAGGTGCCTGATGTCGTCAAAAGAAACATTTGGTTAAACATTCAAACGAAGGTAAATGCTGTAGGTGTGGCCCACCGTGAAATCAGTAACTTACAGAAAAGGTGGTACGACTTGCGCAGTCGTGCAAAGGAGAAGATTGCCACCAGAGTGAAATCTGCAAACAAAACAGGAGGTGGACCCCCTAAAAACATACCTACTACCCCGTTGGATGACCTTGTGGAAGGGACACTTTTGACCGAGGCAGTTGTTGGTGTACACAACATAGATACGTCTGATCTCATCACCCCCTCTGAAGGTAAGTGTTTTGATGAAATGGTTTCAAACGTCAATTTTTTTTTAAAATTGTGGCCTATTGCAACGTGGCGTGGGAATAGGCAAAGTGTTTGTTAGCGTTAACCATTTACTCTAGTCATTTCATTTACAGATGTTGACAGCTGTAGATCACAAACATATCCATGATTTAAGCAATGCATCTTGGGAAATGTAGTTTTTGAAAGTATGTTGTTGGTTCAAATATATCTTAACACACCGCGCAATGTCAATGTTGATGAAATCATGTCAAGGAAGCAAATAGTCATTTACAAAGTTTGTATTTAATGGAACATTTGAAAGGCAACATAGTAAGTAAAATATATCTTTCACCTTTTCCCAAACTAGAATTACTGCAAGAATTGATTGAGCAGGATTTGCGGGATTTCGGAACCCTTGAACTAAATGTAAATGAAGAGGCAAACAATCCCAGTACTTCAACTGCAAATGTGCCAACAAATGAGAGACAAAGAGTACGTCAGTTACTGCAAACTGATTCAGAAGAGGGTGGCAGTCAAAATGTACATGAGGCAAGAACTGATCCCACATCAGCAGTCACCAACGCAAGGCCTAGTAGGCGAAGAAGGCAAAGACAATTTTATCGACGACGTCCAAGAACAGCAAACTTGGCCACATTTGAAGACGGGACATGTACTGGCAGTGTTGTAGAGGATAAAATTTTGAAAATACAGCGCCTGCAAGGTAAAGATGTGAGAGTCATTAAAACACAAATTGGACATATGTCTACACAACTTGTTGCAATTCACAGCTCCATGAATAGGATGGTGGAGGCATTAACAAAAGGGCATGAGACAACTGCAAAAAAACTGAACCGGATTGCTAAATCTTTGGAAAGTCTGTGTACTGTCATGACACTGCAACAGAAGGAAAGTTCTAATAGGCACCAGAGGCATATGACCAGCGTACTTGGTCAGAATAGACAGTTGTCTCGTATATCAAATTTTGCGGCAAAAATAAGCAATCAAAATGTAGCCATGCACGACAAATTTAATGCCATTTTGGGAGACGTTTCAAGGGGTATGTTGAGAGTGAATGATGTAGTCCAAGCTACAAACAATTGTGAACTACCAGGGCTTTCAAATTCAAATGATAACAGTTTAGAGGGATCACAAAATGTACAACCACCAGAGTCTTTGAATTCTTGTACAAGACGTAGTAATCGGAATGTTAAAGATGGTAGCAAAGTAGATTTGGTGAAAAGTAAAATATCTGGAAAGGCTTTAGGTCTGCGAGGGCGTAAGAAGTAAAATTAATTGTACATCATGAAAACATGACTGTTAAAAATATGTAGTATTTTCGAACATTTTGCAATTTATAGGTTTCAGTTCAGTACAAACATGTAATGAGTGTATTTGGTTCATTGTTTATAAACTACTTTGAAATAACTACATATTATGATCTATACAACACACTTGATTTACTTTGAAAAATAAAGACTTGCACCTTCTTCAAAAATAATTTTGAGTAATCTCTGCTCTTCTTCTCCTTCCTTCTGCTGCTTCTGGTCCATGTTGTCTGGCTGGGGGTTGCTGTGGTTGATTTTGAATTGGTGGTAGGAGATCTTCTTCATCCAAATAAATCCCTCTCTCTGTTGCCATGTTGTGTAGCATTGCACAGACTGCAACAATTTTACAGCATATTTTTGGATTATACTGCAAACTTCCACCTGTTTTATGTAGTATGCGGAACCTTGATTTTAAAACACCAAAGGTCCGCTCAATCACATTGCGAGTTGATTTGTGAGCTTGGTTGTAATGTTGCTCTTTTCGAGTTGCTGGGTTGAGGTACGGTGTTAAAATATAAGAACGGACACCATAGGCACTGTCACCTTTTAAAAAAAATTAAAGAATAAATGTAAGTTGCAAACCTGTTACATTATTTAAATTTCGGAAAAAGTATATAGATTTGTATTTCATATTTACCAAGCAAGTAGCCATCTCCAAACTGTCCAGCAAGAAGTCTAGCATGTATTGCGCTGTGCTTAAAGATGAAAGAGTCATGGGCACTGCCAGGGTAACTAGCCACTATGTCGGTGATAATGGTATTTGCGTTGCAAATCACTTGAATATTAAGAGAGTGAAAAGATTTCCGATTACGGAATATGTACTCATTTTCTGAGGGAGGACATATAGGTACATGTGTCCCATCCACACAGCCTATTACATGGGGAAATTGTGCCAAACTATAAAAATCAACTTTGGTTTTCAACAATTCTTGTTGCGTCGTTGGAAACTTAATATAATTCCTTATTCTTTGTAACATAGCATCCAAAAAAGAATTAAAAAACCGTGAAAGTGAACTCTGGGACACACCACCAGCAATGGCTACTACTCCTTGAAATGAACCAGAAGCTAGGAGATGTAGACAGCATAGGACTTGTACATGTGTGGGTATTGCTTTTGTCCTCCGAGTCTCCCTTTGCAAAAAAGGATCTAAATCATTGATTAAATCTATAATTAAATCACCAGTGAGACGGTACCTATCATATATCTGATCATCAGTTTGGCCAAGCAAGGTTATGCGTAGTCTAAATATTCGTTCTTGGATCTGCCTTCTCCTCAATCCTGCTGCTACTCTCAATCTGTGGCGCCGTGCCAAAAAGAAAAGCGCAGCCATCCTCCAATGATCCTTGAGGTTGTGTGAAGCCCAACAAAAGAGTGAACTTTGAGGACAGCTGACTTATATACTGTGGCTGTCAATCAACAAGGCACTTGTGATATGTGTACAGCTGAAAAGACCAATGAAAACAAATGTGAGTATGAGAAGTACACTTAACACCCAAATGTCACTCAAATGTTCGCATCTGCGATTCATGAGGATAAATCTATCATGGTAGTAACAGCATTAATGTTGTAAAATATAAGTCCAAGTTTCACTACCGACATATCACAAGAGTAATGTGTTGGGTTTTGACATTATCTGCACGTCCATCCTGTTACACTTCAATATGAAACACACCATTGGGTGCATATTTGGGGACACACGCCATCAACCAGTCCCATACTTTTACATATATGGCCTGCATTACATCATTTCATGACAATCAGTAAGTCTACTTCCACTTACAAGAAGGCCCAATAGAGCTGTTTCCATGAAGAAAACTAGTTACCCAAAGTCTGCGAAAAAATAACACCAAGTCAGACTTCTTCTTATTTTAGGTAATGCAATTTGCGATTTCCAGTAAATTCGTACTGTGCGAATTTTGATGCATAGCATACAATCGCAAATAAAATGCGAATCGCATGAATTGCGAGATATTTAAGGAATCGCAAATGTACTTGCGATTCCTTAAATTGCGAAAAATGATAAAATTTTCATGCATCGCAAATACTTCATTTGCATTCGCAAACGGGTGTATAATGCGATTCGCAACGATTGCGAATGCAATCGACTTTGATGCATGTGGGCCTAAGTCTTTGCATTCAACAGTGAACTCACATACCACACAGTTGCTGCATTTGTAGTGGTGGGAGGGAACAATGGTCATGTAATGTGGTTTTGCCATTTTTTTGTTACTTGGTAGTGCTGCCCGCACTAGGTGATCTTTAATGTTTTTGCTTTTCTTGAAAGCAAACATAGGGCGCTCTAGGTCAAGAGAACCAGCATTTAGAACAGGCCAATTTTTTATGTTAACCTTGCGTATTGCATTGAAGACTGGTGAAAAGGTAGTTACACATACTAGGTGCTCTGTTTTGGTTTTTGTTTTAGGCTCTAGTAGGGCCTCACGCGGGCAATACCATGCCCTTTTCATTCTGTTGCTGACAAGTGTACGTGGGTATCCTCTACTAGTAAGTTTGATACACAGTGTCTTAACCTCATGGAAGTAGTCAGTCTTGAGTGAACAGTTCCTTCTGATTCTTAAGAACTGTGAATGGAAGGGAGTCTCTAAGTGCCCGAGGATGGTTGCTATCGTAGCTGAGTAAGGTGTTACGCTATGTGGATTTTCGGAATAGCCGGTGTAGGAGAGTAGGGTCTGCTATCCTATGGTCACCCCAAATTTTTGCTTTTTGCTTCACTGGTTTTTGACTTAATGTGGCTGTGGGCCTGCTAATCATACCCACAGCCTGCTGTTCTCTCTCTAAATTCACATACATGTACTATAGGTACATAACCCAATTGGAACTGGACACCTTGTCAGCCCCTGTACAGTGCACTATAGATGCCCAGGGCATAGGTGCATCCAAGGCCTACCAGGGGCTGCAGCATATCTTTTGCCACCCCTGGCTGGTACTTAAATCGACCCAACAGGCTGATCACTCAGCTGGGACAAGGTGGTGTAATCACCCCTTGCTTAGATATAGTATACCTATATCTAAACCTATATCTGGACACATATATACCGATCAGTCACTCCTATGGCAGGCCTTAACAATCCTGGAGGCAGAGTGAGTGCTTGGTTTTATGTGAGATTGTGCTCTAGCATGAGCTGAGTTTGTCTGCAGCTGTCGGGACCAACTCCCTTAGCTGTTCCGGGATATTGCCATACCATATACTCTTAAGTGCATTATAATCCATCGCGGTTACTTGCTAACTTTGGTTTGGATTTATCAAAACATGTCGTGTTTGGTGTCATACGTTTTGGAATACTACCCCCTCGCCAGTCCTGGCGACTGGGGTAGCATTCCACCCTTCTAGAGGGGGAAGACATGTTACTTTACTAAAACGCGGTTAATCCTAACCAGAGCCCCAGCATCACAAAATGGATGCTGCTGCCACAGACACGAGTCTGACCTCCTGCTGCTGACCTAAACTCTGGCAGGGGAGGCCTGGACAAAGGGTTTCCTGTCACAGGGAGGTGTTACACCACCCCAGACAGGAGATAGTGGATTGTAGCAGGGAGGGTTGAAAGAAACTAGACACTGCCTGGGGAGCACAAGGCTTCCCCTTGCATAATCCGGTCAAACCGGTTCTGGGGCACATCAGCCCCAGTCCCAGCGCAACCCTGGACAAAGGGAAAGGGGTGTAACCACCCCCTTCCTGGGTCCCACCCATAGGAGGGACCTAGCAGGTAATCCAGCAGCCCAGTTTGGAATAAAGGTGGGAGCAGTGCCAATGCACATCAGATTATCCTGACAAACTTATGAAACAAAACTCTGGACCCTTCGACATCCTACTCGACGTAGAAGACTGAAGAATCTCCCTTGTGGTCAAGGAGTGACCACCCTGTGCAAAAGGCACCATCCAGCACCTCGACATTTGCTTTGTTGCAGTTCCTGCCAAAACTCGAGTGACAGAGATCAACAAGACCCAATGCGCCTGCCTTCTAACAGCCCGATCCACAGTCCCTGCAGAGCTGAGACCCGTGAAGGCGACCTGAAGCATGGGGCCGGCCATCTTGGAAAATCTACAAAGCGCTGACCACGCAGCTCCCGAGGCTCCCTCGAAGCTGTGCATTGGGGTTTAAGAATCCCCAGCCCCGAGCAGCTTTTGCACCAAAGCTCACCCCGCCACACTCACCGAGTGCTGCGTGGGGCCCTTCTGCATTTTCCTGCTTTACACGTTGGTCCGGTCGCTTGCCCATTGGCTAGTGGCCCCAGTACTGACGAACCTTTGAATTTGCTCTGCTAGTCTGGTTGCTCCAGACTGGCCCTCGCTCCCCTGAAAAGGACCACCCGCTCACACCTTGCTGGTCTGCGTAGGAAGCGATCTTCGAATTCTGCGTGGATTGCCTTTGCCAAGGTTTGTTAGCTCCAATCCAGAAGCCGACACCGCTGACAGCGAGAGCCTTCGTGGGAAAGCTCATGATCCACTCAAGGACATCCTTGGTGCCCCAGAGTCCACGTGGCAGCGGAGACAAGCTTCTCGACAACCACCTGATTGCGCCCGACATTGCCTGGTTCCTTCCTGGTTCCACCTTGGTCACTGCTGAGTGACCCAGACTCTGTCCCCTCTGCTTTCAGGTACTCTACATCTTCGATCCACCCTTGTATCACACCGGACACTTCCCTCCTGGACGCCTGCAGCATCTTCATCTCCAGGCACCATCGAACTGCGTGACGAAACCCGACACACTTTGGCACGTATGCACCCGCTTCCTGTGGATGAGGTAACTTACGAACGCCGGTGCTCCTGTACTGGTACACACCTCTAGTGTCTAAGTCTAAAGTTTGGTAATCCTAGTCCAGTCGGAAGACTCCTAAAACAGTAACTTTATAACTTTTATGCACTATTGACTTTGCATTGGTGCATGCGTGTGCTTTTAGCGCTGCACCAGAGTCCCGCGGGCTTCTCCCGACTTCATCACTGCTAGCCCCGAGTAGTCCCAGAGATTCCCCAGGCCCTAGGCCTGACCACTGTTCGTAAAGGGGTATTTATACCACTTTTTAAATATATGATTTGAGTGGCTACCCGGCCTCATCCATAATTGTGCAACTTTCATATGTTTTACTGTGCTTTTGTTTAAACGCTTGTCCGTCTTTACTCATAAAGAGTACTGAGGATTATTCTGAGAATAAATACATATATTTTTATAATATATAACTTGTGTGGTGTCCTTTCATTTAATATTACAGGTTTGCATATGGTAAAATAGCTGGCTTCACATGCCCTCTTGAGTTAAGCCTTTAAGGCTGCTTAGTCCATGCTACCCTTAGGATAGCTTGTAAATAAGGTTGACTTACAAACATCACCATAAGGGATTGTTTGGACTGATACAAGGTGCCCCCAGAATTGGAGACATCATATATCAGGCCAACTTCTCACAGCCCGGTTATCAGGGTGCCTTCAACATGTTTGATTGTGAGGTCATTGAAAGCGATGGAGGTTTTGTCCTGAGTTAACGTAAACTTTAGGCCTCCACAATTATTGTTGAGCCAATGGAGGAATGATTCCAACATGATGACATCGCCCTGCCAGATCATAAAGATGTCATCTATGCATAGTTTCCATTTACTAATACATGTGTAGAAGGGATTTGTGCCAGATAGAATGTAGTTAACCTCATGCGAGTCCATGTATAAAATAGCTAGATTAGGGGCAAAAATAGACCCCATCGATGTACCTTTCACTTCTTGATAGAATTGGTCTCCAAAGAGAAAGAAATTCCTGGTTAAATCAACCTCTAAGAGTTGGAGAATGAAGTTAGTGGTGACTGTGTGCGGTCTGGGTCTCAGGATAAGGAAGTGTTCCATGACTTGTAGGGAATCCCTCTGGGGATATTTGTGTACAGGGACTCAACGTCCAGTGTATACAATCTCACAGAGGGGGTCAAAAGGTTGTTTCTCTATCAAGTTAATCATGGACATGCTATCACGAATATAGCATTCTGTGTGTGGGACAAAGTCTTTGAAGAAGTAGTTGACATTGTCCCAGTGGCTCCAAAATTGAGCCACAGCCGGAAACAATTGGATGGCCTGGGAGCTTGTCCATATTCTTGTGAACCTTGGGTAAGGTTTAGATCACTGGTGTACGTGGTGATTTTGTTTTGAGGAATTGATATTCATGCTTACTGAGGAATCCCTGATGGAGGTCCTCATCTGTAATTTGTTCGATCGGAATCGGCAATTCCTTAGTGGGATTTGTGGGTAACCTACAATAGTGGTCTATATTGGATAGTTGGAGGTTGAGTTCTTCTTCTTTATAGTCTGTTACTTCCTGGAGAACAATTCCGCCGCCCTTATTTGCCAGTTTTATAACTAGATTGTTGTTCTCGCGTAAACTAGAGATGGCAGTCTTCTCATTTATGGAAATGTGATAGGGAATGTAGTGATGAGAATCTGACAAGAGTGTTGTTTCCTTAAGGACCAGTTTCTCAAATGTTATGATCCCACTAGGGATCATATTGGCAAATGGTGAGATTGTCGAAGGGGGCCTGAAGGGTGTGTTAGATATTTTCACTGGGCTAGGGTTCTGCAAAAAATATGTATGAAGTCTTATCTTTCGGAAGAACCATAGTAATTCGGACTGTAGCTCCAAAAAATTGGGGTAAGTTGTGGGAACAAAGGAGAGTCCCTTGCTAAGAATTGAGATCTCATGACTAGATAGAGCATGGGTGGAGAGGTTGAAAATGGGAATTGACATGTTACTGGTGCTTACATGAGAGTTGAAAGCAGAACTCACCATTGATAGAATTTCTGCAGTGTCTGTCGTTCCCCTGGAGGGGTTGTACCACCGGGGTTGCTGTTTCACCCGCCCTCTTTTGGGAGGTGCCGGTTGTTCTCTCCCTAAAAAATGAGTGTTAGGGTTTCTTGTGGAGCTACTGGATCCCTCTCCTGTGTCAGAGTTATCAGAGGACTCAGCTGACGTGTCTGTGAACCCAACTAGATCGTTGCACATATTAATGCGACCCCAGGGTCTTGAGTTCTTGGGGTTACTGTTGTATGACCTGTTTGTGTAGAAGTCTTTATTGAGGGAGGGATAGGCTCTCTCTTGTGTGAAGGCTTTAATGTCCTTCTTAACCTTGTTAAATATTTTATTTTGTTCTAGCCAATGGAATTCTTCCACTGTTTTTTGGACTTTCTCAATCAGTTTCTTAGCCTCAGGTACCGTGTTACTCTCTTGGATTTGTTTCTCAATATCCGTAATTATGTCAGCTAATTTCTTAAGTTCTTCATTTGCAATGTCAATTACTAGCACTAGCCAGTGTCTAGAGCAAGTGGTTCCTATATAACTGAAGATGTTAATATATTTAGGGTTGTCTGTAAAAACTCCCAGGATGTTTCTGACCTGTAAATCAACAGGAATAGTATTTGATTTAAGATACTCCGTGAGCATAAGTATCATAAGCTCAAAGCAGACAAATTTGAAATGTCTTTTTTTGTTTCTCAAGTTCCTCAGAGAGGTTGGTGCTGGCGCTTCCAGGGGCATCATCTGTGCTAGTAAAAAGTGAAGGACCCTCACAGATCTTTTTGATGTAGTCGTCTGAGTACAAGGGAGCGTTGTAGGACATAGCAAGTGTGTACGTAAGTTAAGTAGGGGCTCAATGGTGCAAGGTGGGAGAAGGGGAAGGTTAGAGTGGTTAGAAGGGCTAGAAGAGACAGAGTTGGACCCACTTTTAGAAAAAGGGAATCCAGCGATTGCGCTCAACATATTTTAAAACAACAAGGGGACCCAAAGAAGTCGACCAGGGACCTTGGGAGTTAATTATTATGAACAACAGTGGTCCCCAGAAAGGGAGATGCGTCAGCAATTAAATAAATATAGACTCAATCGTTGCTATATTATATGGACGTGTCCAGCCAGACAGTGTTCAGGTTTTATTTGTAGGTAATGTATGAGATGATACACATTCATGCTAACAGTGGGACACAAGCCTGTGTCCAACTTAGCCAATAGAATACACAACAAGGGGAAGACACAGGAACAGTGGGGGTTCAGGCAAAACTGGGGTTTGTTACACACATGGAATAGATAGTGTCACAAGGACAAATAGCAAAATACAACTTTACAGCAAAAATATACAAGGTTTAAGCGCATATGGTGTTTTTACAGTGTCAACGACGTTTCGGTCCAGCGAGGGGATAAGCCGATCATCATCAGGACAATTAATTAATGCCTGAGTTATTCGAGCCTCATATGCCTGGGGGAACAAGATAGGGGAAGGAAAATACAAAAGGAACAAGGGGTTAAATATGGAGTCAATAAAGAGAACGCAGCACTTGACATACTAAGAGGACAAGCAAGCTTCTGCGAGTGAGAAGACGAAGGAGGGACTTGTTAGGATGTCCAGAGTGTTGTGGTGGGAGAAGTGCGATCTATACAGTGGGCCATAGTCAGGACACTTGATTTAAGGCTCAGGTTGGGCGAGATCCTTTCCTCTTTCTCACCCTTACCATCACTTATGCCACATTTGTGTTTGGGTACATGTAGAAGCACCTGCACAGTGGGTAACTAACTGATAAGTTCCAACTATGTGCGACTTCCTAAACATATTACAGGGACATCTCCATTTCCTGCACTTACCTCTTCTTTTTCCTCACACTTTTTACACCATCTCAAATAGAAAAGTAGGTTTGAAGTGTCTGCAGAGAAGTACAAGTACACTCTGCCACTCTGTAATTCCGAATCGATAATTGAGTATTTGGTTTTAAGAGCAGAGAACTACTTTACAACAAGAGCTCGAGAGAAGTACAGGATCAACAAATGATCAGACTGGCTCCAATTTTCAGGCTCTAAGATTGCCACAGCCCTCTAGACATTAAACAAGGTTCCTGCTTTAGAACTTCCTGCGCGATGGACCTGTGGCCATTGGCAGATGAAAGCTAAAACACAGAGGGAACGTCCCATCGATTAGCAGGAGCAAACTGTAGTCATTGATGAGACGTAGGTCCCTCACCCTTTATCCCTATGCACAACAGGAGCTGCAGACTGCTCTTGCCCAAGATCCTGAATACCACAAGCTGGCTGGACCTCAACCTATCCAGTAGGTACAAATATAACTTTTTTAATTGATTTGTAGCAGAAGTACTTTTTAAGTATACTTCACCACAACATTGAATCCTGACCTTATGACCTCCCACCCTGGAAGACCACTCCAGACCACCTGTGCCAGAAATCCCTCAAAGCCAACGGATACACGCTGAAAACAGATGTTTTAATCTCCACGTGTACAGCGTTTCGGAGGCAGTTGTAAGGGATTTGACCCAGTCACTTGAGCAGGCTCCTTTTCACCCACCCTCCCCCTCCATGATCACTAAGGAGAATTTGAATAAGCTGCTGGAATGTAGTAATTAGACATTCACTGCAGGAAGTGGAGTGCTCTGATCTGAGTCGGGTAAATACTGTCATTTGGTAACCAGTAATGCGTACCACCATTCCTGGACTGCCATAGGGGGATCGGGGGGGGGGGCTGGTGAGAGGATCCCTTCTATCCCTCACCAGTACTCTTAATGCTGTTTCCAAATGACAACTGCCAGTCAGCACCCAGAACTCCGGCAAACCAAAAATAACAGATAAACTGCACCCATCGTTCTGAATGTACAATAAAAGCTGAGCAGCATTTGATAATTTTGGAATATGTACAAAGTTAATTGCATTTAGGAAATTGCGCCCTAGTGCAAATCCTAGAGTGTACCAATTGCTAAACCGTTGCAGGGTTCCTTGAATGTATCCATTGAACTGAGGACACACTCTCTAGCACCCTTAATCTGCACAAAGTGTGAAGAAACCCCCAGTTGCATCCCAGGGACACTGGAAGAGGCTACCACCTCCTCTACATCAGCAACAACCCCATGACATGATTTAATTCGCCGAGGGGCAGTTAAGAGCATATTCTCACTATTGGGAGTCTTTAAAGCTTCTGAATCGCATTGTTCACTGGATGGTCCGAGTGCGAGACCTTTAGCCCAAAGTTTGGGGTTAAGGTTCCGATTGCCTACTGGAAATATTTTTTATAAAATGCCAGAATAAAAGCATTGATGTCGAAAATGAACAAAACTGTACAATTATCAACTATGTGGGAGGTAGCTTGTATAGCTGCTAATCGTGCTTACTATGTGTGAGTTGGAGCTTGCACTAAGATGTTGATGACCATATGCCTATGTGGTGCACAGCTGAAAAGAGATATACATGACTTGCTTGCACAGAGACTGTCCCAGATGAGGTGGCTGCTGCTCCCACATGCAGCCGGGAAGGCCTGCACGGATACATCAGACTAGGACCAGTGAAGTAACACGTTCAGTTTTGTCTCAGATGCCTGTCCACCTGCACAGAGTGCTCATGTGTGGTGATCTTAACAGCATTGGCAGATTTCATGTACTCATAAGGGCCAATGTACAATGGGGACACCAAAGAGCAACTCTACACATGAAAATAATAAACAGTCCCAAAAGGAGACCTCTACATATAGCGCCAGCTGGTCATTTTAGGAGGGAGGCTGGTGGGAGACGCACACCTCCCTGCATTAACATACCCATCCATTCACAACACTCATGACCAAAAATTCAAACATACATGCACGCATCAAGCATTAATTAAAAAAACAAATTACACTTACCCGCAGCTCTGCCTCTAGGGTCCCAGATAGGTCGGGACTGCTGCCTTACCTCATTGGTCAGCCAATGAGGAAAGGCAGCAGTTCCAACCTCATCACAGACAGAGTTCGATGGGGTTGGCGAGCCAGCTGACCCCACCCACTCTGTGACGAGGTGTCACTGATTGACATTCAACACTGGGCGCTTCAGGGATTAAAACTGAAGTACCCAGGTCTGAGGCAATCAATGATGCTAGCCCTCCTCATCAAGGGGGGTGCGGCCTCCTGGAACTTTGCTGAGCTGAGAAGGTCATACCCATAGGAGCAGACACATCCTCAGCCCAGAAACCTTCAGCGCAGTTAGACCAGAGCCTGCACATGTCTAACTCCTAGCTTCCTGACCTGAAAATGAAGAGTGTCTGTCATGCCGACCTTTACTCAGCCTGAAAAACCCTGTTCTTGATGGGGCAGAAGAAGAGTGGGCATGGCCACTCGACCCCAATGGACTGGCCACAGTTGTTCAGAGTGATCTTCAGATGCGCAACTAATACTACAGATGCATTGACTAGCTCTGTGAGCATGTTTGCTACGTGGCTGTTATGTCAAGTCTGTCATCTTTACCCAGGGCTAGCCTAATGCCCATATAACTTTGCATGCTAGCATTTTTGAGGCCAGGTTGATAAAAAAAAAATAATCTTTATTCATTTTACATTTTTTATCCCACAACGACCCCGCCCCTGCTCAGACAGGAGAGAAGATAAATATACAAAAAATACATCTCAAAATACATTACATTATTTCATGTAAAACAGTAACCTGCTTCTATCACATTTGTACATATCATACGTTAGACTTTATTCTCTACCGAAGGCTGGATAAAAAAGGGGGAGGGGCCCTGTCTTAAAGTGACATATGCAGATACTATAAAGTGCATATTCTTTTCTCCAATTAATTCCCCACTTTGAGTTTGAATCCAGACACAGAGGGGGGTCTCAGATTTGTGTACCTTTTCTACGTTGATTCCTCCCTTTTCGCCTATATATGGCTATTTCTAGACCATACTTTGCAAGCAACTAGGCAAGCCATTGTTGAAAAACCGGTGCATTGGGCTCCAGCCAGGCAGCCGCAATACACAGTTGTAAAACCGCCATAGCGATAAATATCAATTCATCCGCGGACATAAGCCGATAAGTCTCAAACTTTCCTCACAGGATTACCTCCTCAGGAAGGACCCGTACCCTCCAGATATGTCCCCGCCTCCCTCAAATCCGACATAGACATGCAAAATCCCCACATTGAAATCTCCAAGGAATTCGGGTGGGGTAAAAAGGCCATGTTTAATCACAACATTGTATAAAAATGACAAGCAAATAACATGCATATCTAATATTTACAATTACATTTTAAGAACATATCTTGACCCTCCTGCATTCCCATCCCTAAGGGAGGAGCCCCATCTGGCTCACATCTCGCAACTGGGTATCCTACGCCAGGTGCCGCGCACCTGCCCTCTCGAGTGGTGGGCCCCCACCTCCGGTCCTTGTCCGCCATTACCAGGGCCCACCTCTCGACCACCAGGCTGCCCAGGGACGCCCAGGAGGCTCGAAATCTGTCGCCCTAGCCTCCCGAGCCAGTGGTCACTTCCGCCCAGCAGAGAGCTTACCATATCCCCCCTCAGAACTGGCCTATGGAGTCCGCCAGGCGGCCTCCCATCCATTTTGTTAGTCACTGTTTACTGATCGCAGGTCTCTTCTCCGCCACAAGGGTGGCCAAGGCCCTCAGGTCTGACACCCTCCCCACCTGCATTCAGAATAAACGACCAAAGTTCTCTTATAAAAGTATCTGTTCCTAAGTCCGACAAATGTACCCCATCTTGGTGGTACATCGCTTCTCCAGAAATCATCCGGTGTTGAATGTAGCGCAAGCGGCCCTTCACTGAGCACAACTTTGCCAGTTCACCATTCAATCGTCTTACGGAAACGTTCCATGATCTCGCACGCACTCCTGGGCCCCATGTCCTGCGTGATAGCATGCCTGACCAAACAATCTTAGCTGATGGAAAAGTATGCCCCAACCAGGCAAATTCTGCAAGTAGGGTCTCCTTGACCACCAAGCGTCCTCTGTCGACCATGTTGTTGCCTCCCAAGTGCAAGATAATCCAATCAGGTGACTTGTGTCCCTCCTGAGCCCTGAGTTCCTCGACGAGCCGCCTCAAGTGCCGGATCCGCATCCCCCCAACGCCACGCCACAGCAATTTGGTCTCGCCCAATTCTGCCGGCTTCACCACCTGTCGTTGCTGCAAGCGCACCGTCGCGCGACGCACAAACAAGTGCCCAAGTACCCACACCACTGACGCAGGCATACTAATCAGAGGGAGAGAAATGAAACGGTTAGACACAATCCGACATGCGATCGCCACATTTTTGTCACAACAATTCTGGCCTCACATATCTCTTATAACACTCGGACGTCCAGCGCCCAATGACCTTTACAGCGTCAGGGGTGAGACAAGCCCTGGCCGCCAGAGTGGCGGCGCCAATTCTAAAGGAATGCGAGGAGTATCCTGCTGCTCCTAACCCCAGTTTCTCCAGAGCCAACCCAAACACCGCCTTGAACTGGTATTGAGACAGGCAATCCCCATTCTCATGCATGAACAGCGCCAGCATACGGGGCAGGCCGATTCTCCAGGTGCTGGCTGCAAACAAATGGTGGCCCCCTTTTCCACCTGATCTGTCTTGGAACGTCTCAAAAGCACCACTAGACCCCCCGGAGAAAGGATCGTGTCCGAGAACTGCAGGCTCCGCCCATGGTCTGATCTGGAGGCCCCCACTATCTCACCCAGACGGAACGCCCCATAGAAGGCCAGGCAGAAAGCCACCCCAAGCATGACTCCTTCAAACAGTGAGTCGCAGATAGACGGTAACACCCCAAGAACATCAATCAAGGTCGGGAGATCCAAAGGCCTACGACAGTCCCGCCTTGGCCCCTCGAGTTTGGCCCACCCTGCCAATGCTTTCCTGATTAAGAAAGAGGCCCCGGGTCCCGCTCCCCCGCCAGTTTAGGAAAGAAGCCTATCGCTGAAAGAGAGGCCCTAGCATAAGCCACCGCTCTGCCCTGATCCCTTAATGCCTGTAAAAAGGCATAGATTGTCTCAGGAGAAAAGATCCTCGCCGTCCCTGCCTGTTCCACAAATGACCTATAAGCGTTAAAATGCAGCTGATAAGCACGTTTGGTGCAATCACTCAGGGCGGCACCTACCAGCCCCGCTGAAGCGGGGCTCCAATTGTCCACAGTGATGTAGGGAACATAGTCATGCGCTCTTCCGCCTGCGGATGGAACCTCCGGAAATCCTGCAACTTGGAACGAGACAAAGCATCAGCAGCATGGTTATCGACACCTGGTATATGCGCAGCCTTAAAATTCAAATTCAATCTCGAGCATGCCAGCACTAACAGCTTCAACAACCTTAGCACATGCGGGCAAGTGGCCCCCTGCCGATTGATAACTTGGACCACTGCCATGTTATCTGACTAGAAAGTCACCGCCCTGTCTCTGAAGCGCTCAGCCCAGATCGTGACCACCACCCAAATGGGGAAGAGTTCCAAAAAGGCTAAGTTCTTTGTCAAGCCTGCTCTGTGCCATGCCGCCAGGCAGAACCCAGAATCGCACCGAAAGCAATGCTGCCAGCCAAGTCAGTAAACAGGCCAAGCTGAACGCTGGACACCGGCGGTGCGGGCCATACTACCCGCCCGTTGAAATCCCTAATGAAATCGCGCCACACCTTGAGGTCATCCTTAACTCCTGCTTTTAATCGCACCCGGTGGTGCTTCTGGGTAAGACCCACCATCGCTCTAGCTATGGACCTCGAAAAAGGGCGCCCCATGGGAATGATTCGCAGAGCAAAATTCAACTGTCCCACCAACACCTGCAACTGGTGCAAGGTCACCTTAGGACCTGCCAGGGCCGCTTCAGTGGCCTGGGAAAAGGCTCTCACTTTATCCATCGGCAACCTACACTCCCCTGCTACCGTATCGATTTAAATGCCTAGAAAGGACATGCATGTGTCAGGGCCCACTGTCTTGTTCGGTGCCAGCGGCACTCCAAATTCCTGAAACATAGCTACAAGTTCACCAAGGGCCTGGGCGCACACATTCGATGCCGCCGGGCCCATCACCATGAAGTCATCCAAGCAATGTATAATGCGAAGGTATCAACCCAGGCTAACTTAAAAAGAAACAACACTAGCTATTTACAGAAGGATTCTGTTCTGAATTGAGCATAAACTATAACACAACAGTAGTATTGATATCAAAAGAGTTTGTTTTAATTAAAAAAGAGGATGATTTTACATTTATATCTTGTATACATGATAAATTGATGCAATAAAACAGATATTTTTAAGAATAAAACATATGGGTTAAAAACACTCAAAGGACGGTATTGTTGTCCTATATATTGCTGCTGCGGCTGTAGTCTGTCAACGCGTTTTGACACGTCGTGGTGTCTTCATCAGGACAAATTTATTTGCAGCCAATTTCTCTAAAAAGAACAGGACATTTTTAGTTCTTGTTCATACATATTAGGAAAAGTGTTATAGTTCATATTCATATTCTATTTGCTTGAATAAAAAAAACTTTCACTTCAATTATTGATTTTCATTCAAGATTTTGACCTCAAAACGTCTCTTTATACATAGCTTAGTGTAAGAATTCTATACTCCAATGGAGGTACCTTAAGAAAGGCGAGAGGGAGAGAGGTCCTGACAGAATTTAGGAACATTTTTCCTTTGTTAAATAAGTGACTTCGGAAGGGGGATATTTTTCTTGTATAAAGTTGTTTCTATACATTTGATACATTTGCTATATTTAATAAAACTTTGTTAATGATATTCTGTTGATCACATTGTATTCAATACATGACATGTCGTTGTATTAGTGTTATACAACATCTTCCAGATCACAAGTCTTGACCATAGATTCTCATATTTAACTTATCCAGGAAAGCAGAGTAAAGATCAAAAGAATAAGAAAGAGAGAATAGGGTTTCCAAAGATACAAGAACATAATACTATTCTTCATATGGCTAGTATACCTCGTAAAGCACAACTACCCAAGAAATTGTCTGTTCATTCACTTATTTTTCTAACCATACTTTAGTATTCCCTAACCTTTCATTTTCTTTCTTAATTTATAGATTTAATTCTATTGTCGAGTTATACCTTTAGTTTCCTTTATTTTACCTGGTGTGACTTTGTTTAAAAAAGATCTTTAGTTCTTCATTCTAGTACACGAAAAGTGAGGCACCTTTAAATACTTTTATAGCGGTATGTGAAATCTGAAAAGACACAAAATACATTTCTAAATCTTTCGTCTTTTTGTATTTTATCACGGTGAAGTTAAACTTCTAGTTTGCATAGTCGCGATGTGCTATTTACATAATATCGCGTTACCTTTTCCTCAAGATTTCACTGCTCCCTTCTCACTCCTCGTGCCTTGAATTATGCAAATTATACTTCATTTGGAGGACTCATACTCTCTGTTAAAAGATATTATGAGACTATAGGTTACGGTTTAACACAACATCTTGAAGCTGAATTTTCATAACAGTGAAACTACTGTGCTTCTTACCGCTTCGTAATTTGCTTTCAGATTGAAGCGGTACAACGTCTGATGCCGGTAAATGATGTTAGTAGAAATGTTTAAAACGCTGCGGGTTAAACCGATGTTCCAATGTTACCCTTAGAGAAATAAAGGCACTGGTTAATATTGATTATTTTCAAGAAGGTTATATCTAACACAGTTTGCACTGTGTAACAGCGCGTCTTCCTACCTTTTAGGGTTCTTTTATTGTGGGTGATTTGTTAGAGGTTTCGTTTCTAATGCGCACCTCTCACGATGATAAACCCGTCCTTCTTTACGTGGGGTGCAGTGTTACCGTCACGTTGAATTGACGTTCCGCGGGACGTGGTTTTCTTTCCCCTTATAGGAATCTACAAACGTTTGGCGGTAGTAAGTCAATCTTATGTTGTCTTACAGAAAAAAGGTCATTCCTTAAGGAGCAAGGAGCCCGGGGGAAGAAACCGCTTACCTGCGAAGTGTTCTCTGTTCTCGTATTTCCATCAGATACCGGCTCAATTGTAGAGAAAAAAGAATCTGTAAGCTGCCTTTCCATTGGTATTTATACTCAGTGTCTCTGTCATCTATTTATAGCACCGCCCCTATTTAAAGATATAGTGCTATTAGAGTTGTCTGTCTTTTGCATTGCCCTTATTTAAAGAAATAGTGCTACTATATTCTTTCGAATTCTTGTTTTTCATTAGAAGCAAGAGAATGCTTATTATTTATGAATCTATAGAGGAAGATTTTTATTAGAATAGTCTTTGGGGTTTGGTTCAGGTGCATTAGACTAGATTATAATTGGAATCGGTTTCTTATTACATTCAGAGGGAAATCACTTATCCACTATCCAAAACATATTATCAAAAAGGTATCTCTACTGTAAATAGGGTTTCCTTGTTATAAGGAACAGCTTCTTATATTATGGCATTTTCCCAGGGACATTCCTGGTTCAGACCGTGTTCGAATGTATTAAGGGTAAAAATCCAGTATACTTCTCGTTTTTTTCTTATTTTGTCACCTCCCATGTTGTTTGGTGTATGTATCTTTTCTAAGATCCGCCACTTTATTTCCTCAGGGGAATGTCTAAAGTCTACAAAATGATTAACTAATGGTGCTGTAAGCTTTTTTGTCTTTATCGCTGATCTGTGTTCAGTCAGTCGAATTTTTATAGTTCTTGCTGTCTCCCCTACATATCCCAAATTACAGGGACATGTGATTAGGTAGACTATGTTTTGTGTATTGCATGTCCATAATTCTTTCGCTTTTATGTTGATATTGTTAAAGGTCATAGTTTCTCCAGTCAGAATGGAAAGGGGCGACCACTCGGTCCCCCCGAACGTATGGCAGAGTGCCTCGATCCCCCCGGGAAGCCATTTTGGGCGGGAGGCGCGTCTCGGCTGGTATGCCCGAAGCGGCGTAGCCGGGGCGCGCTTTTTCCCGCCCTAGAGTGGGCTGGCCTAGACACTGACGCGGCCGGCCACGCCCTCGGGGCAGGCAGGGGCGGGTTTACGCCCGCCCTGAAGATGGATAAAAAGGGACGCAAGACCAGAAGACATCCTCTTGTTCCTGTGCTCTGAAGCTGCACCTCCTCGCTGCACGTGAGCTCGAGACGGAACGAAGAGCCAATTTTGAGCGTTTTAATCGTTCTTGTTTGTTTTACAGTTACTTTGTTGGAGAATGCCGAAGAAGGTGGGAAAGCGCATGACTACTGACCAGATGCTGCGTGTTCTCATGAAGGAGATGTCCGAGCTAAAGAAGCGGGTGGACAAGAATGAGGAAGGGGGTCCAAAACGCCCTTTGGCGGGAGCAGCCCCGGGAGGGAAAAACAAGAGGCCCAGGAGGGGGGCAGCGGGTGAAGACATCCCGGGTCCAAGTGCCCCGCTCGAGGCTCCAACTCCCGTGCCGGAGGAGGGGAATCCGATTCCCGTTGTGGTCACCCCCGTGTCCGCGGATGATATGCCGCCCGAGCTGGCAGCACAATTGGCAGCGTGGTTGGGTAAAGGTAACGAGGGCGCCACGGCTGTCGAGGCGCAGGCGCTGATAAAGCAATTGCGTGAGAAACGGGAAGCAGCCAAGGTGCCCGTGCCGGCTGCAGTAGGGGACAAGACACCAGGGACGATTGCGACCACAGAGGCAGCGTCAGGTGCAGGTAAGCGGCCATTGCCGATCGCGAGGGATGAGTCAACACCCTCTCGGAGAGATAAGTTGGGGCAACATGTTCCTTTGGCAATTAAGGAAAAGATTTGGGCGGGGGAGTATGTGAACATTTTCTCATTGCTTGTGGATCATTATGAGGTAGAGCATGTAAAGAGTCAGAAGGATCTCATGCATCCGAGTGTTTGGCGCGCAAAAATGGCCGCCTTTAAAGTGAATGAGAATATCGGCAATTGGGGCAATGCTTGGGGAATCTTTACATCAATCTTGGGGGAACGTAGACCTGAGTTGCTTTCCGAGTTCCCAATCTATCAATCACGAATCATGGGGTACTCGACATCGCACCAGGGTAATCATTGGTTCTGTTACGATAATCTGTTCAGAAAGGAAAAGGAGCATAATAAAAGTTTAACCTGGGATTGTTATGATTCCTTGACTTGGGATAAAATGAAGGAGTCAGGAATGTTGAAAATGCCGTTGGTGGGAAGTAATGTTGGCGAATCCTCCCGGCAATATGCGGGGACGCCCTTTCGATCAGGTACGGGTGCCGACGATTACTCGAAACCTGCCGGCAATACCGGAAAAAGGGGTTTCTGCTTTAATTTCAACAGAGGTAAATGTACTAGACCCCAGGGATCATGTAAATTCAAACATGAATGTAGTGGTTGTGGGTCGTCCCATCCTGAGTCCTCGTGCAGAGCCAGAACGGGTGATAATGGGGGGAGAGGAGGTGCCAAACAGGTCTAATATAGTCCGAGGGGCGCCTTTACCTACCCCGATTGATACCCTGGCGATGATTCCCTGGCTCAGTGAATACCCGGATCGTACTTCTGCGGGGGTGCTGCGGAACGGTTTTTCGTATGGTTTCCGCATCCCGGTAGGGGACTTTCAGGGTGTGGAAAAGTGTAAAAAATCAACTTTCCGTCCTGCAGCATACGACCGTAGTACAGGATAAGATCCGGAAAGAAGTGACTCGAGGTCGGGTCGCCGGCCCGTTTAGTGTACCCCCGGTCCAGAATTTTGTTTGTTCTCCCTTAGGGGTAGTCCCCAAGAAAGACCCCGGTGAGTTCCGACTGATTCATAATTTATCAGCTCCACGAGGTCTTTCCGTAAATGATGCAATCGATCCAGAAGTGTGTTCGGTGCGGTACGCATCCTTCGATGAGGCCGTAGCCATTTTGAATCGCCTGGGGCCCGGGGCGCTGATGGCGAAGTCAGATATCGAGTCAGCGTTCCGATTGCTCCCGGTACACCCAGACGACCAGCGTCTCCTAGGATTCATGTTTCAGGGTTGTTATTACATGGATAGGTGTATGCCAATGGGGTGCTCTATATCCTGTGCTTATTTCGAGAAATTCAGTAGTTTTCTACAATGGGTCTTCACAAAGAAAACAGGTTTCCAAGATGTAATGCACTACCTTGATGATTTTCTGTTTCTTGGGGCAGCCGGGGATCTTGAATGTGGCCGGGCCTTGGCCGAATTTTGTGTGTTAATGAAACAGTTTGGTGTGCCATTGGCGCCGGGTAAAACAGTGGGTCCTACGACTTGCCTCGAGTTTCTGGGGATCGAGTTGGACTCCATTGAAGGGTGTTTCCGTTTGCCAGCTGAGAAAGTGTTGAAGTTCAGGGCTGCGCTGCAAGTGTGTATAAATGCATCAAAAGTTACGCTGCAACAATTACAGCAGTTGGTGGGACAGTTGAATTTTGCCCTAAGGGTAATACCAATGGCCCGCCCCTTTTCCCGTTCAATTGCCCAAGCGATGGTCGGCCTTAAAGAGTGCCATCATCGCACGAGACTATCGGCCGAGATCCGCCAGGACATGCGTATTTGGTTAGCATTTCTGGCGGACTTCAATGGTAGAATCGTCTGGAATGAACCAGCCGTGTCTTCTGAAGAGCTGGGGCTATGGACAGACTCGGCAGGAAGCATAGGTTTTGGCGCCATCTTCGGCACGAAATGGTCGGCACAAAGATGGCCGACATGGTGGCATGAGAATGGTCTGACGAGTAATATTGCTTTCCTGGAACTGTTTCCCATCTTGGTGGCCTTGAGAACATGGCCCGATGGGTTCAAAGATCACTCGGTCATATTTTGGTCTGACAATATGACCGTGGTCGAGTGCATCAATAGTCAGGCAGCACGTTGTAAACTGATTTTAAGACTGCTTAAGGAAATTGTTTTACTATGTATGCAATTGAACGTGCTATCCAGAGCAAAGCATGTTCCAGGGGTGATGAATCAGGCGGCTGACGCACTGTCTCGTTTTCAAATGCAGGCTTTTTCGGGTTTCCTCCCCTCAGCGGACCCAGAGCCGGCACCCTTTCCCGAAGCTCTCTGGTCTCTCGGTGCCCCGAACTTCGTCACCTCGTGGGAGAGAGTCTAGCACCAAGGACGAGGAAGGCATACGAAGGGGCGTTTCGGGCCTATTTAGCCTTTTTGGGGAGTGATAGAGAGCGACTTTGGGGTCACGAGGAATGGGTAGTGAATTTCCTGATGTCCTTACGTAGGGCTGGGAAATCGGTGGCTACGGCCCAGAGGCATCGTGCTGCCATTTCCTTTGTTGCCAGAGCACACGCTATCCAGGACCCAACAGCGTCTTTCGTCGTACAGAAAGCGCTGCCTGGGTGGCAACGCCTTGAGGGTCGCAGAGTAGATGAAAGGCGCCCGATAGGTTTGGATAGATTGTCCCAGTTGTTGGCCACACTCCCGGCCACATGTTCATCTCAGTTTGAGGCGGTGCTGTTCCGAGCCGCTTTTACGCTAGCATTTCACGGAGCAATGCGGGTAAGCGAACTAGTTGCAAGAAACAAACTGGATGTGGCACGGGGTTTGTGCCAGGAACACGTTCAGATCAGGGGAGAAACAATGACTGTCTCCTTTGTAAAGTCCAAAACTGATCAAGATGGGATGGGTGACTGCGTCATCATACGCAGGATTCCTGGGTCCTCCATATGTCCGGTAAAGTGTTTAGAGGATTACCTAGCACGAAGGGTGGCATCATGGGGGGGGACTTTGTTAAGACACGCTGATGCCACCCCACTGACGAAATTTCAGTTTCAGCGGGTGCTTGCGATGTCAATTGCCGCTGCGGGCTTGAACCCGGGCGAATTTGGGACCCATTCCTTTCGGATAGGGGCTGCTACGGAAGCTACAGCCAGGGGTCTGAATGTTGAGCAAGTGAAACGAGTGGGGCGTTGGTCCTCCAATTGTGATAAAAGATACGTGCGGTTGCACATGTTGTGAAGCTGTAATAATGTACTCACGCTTCTTGTTTTTGTTTGGTTTTCAGTTACGCAAGCCTACGAGGCGGGGCGGACTATGCAGTCGACCCTACACCGGGCCAGCGGTCAGACATCACCGGCTGTGAAAAAGGAGGTGTGGGTCGTGGGCCACTCATACGTGAGGCGTGCCGCAGACGTATTCAAAGCAGGTGACATGATTCACGTAGCTGGGGAATACGGGTACAGGATGTCCTTCTACGGAAGGGGCGGTCTCTGTATTGACCAGTTTCAAACATTTTTCGAGGGTTTGTTAGGGCGGACAAGGTCACCGCCGTCTATAGTTATAGTGCATGTTGGGGGCAATGATTTGGTCACCATCGGTAGACGACTACTCCTGGAGGCAATGCTTTCCACTGTAAGTTGGTTGGCGAGGAGAGTTCCGGGGTGCACGATTGCATGGTCCCATTTGATTCCACGAAAGGTGTGGCGGGGGGCTATCTCTATTCCTGCTTTGAACCATTCTGTTAGAAAGCTTAACAATAAAGTGAGTAGGTTGTTCCGTTCCAGGACATTGCATTCTATTTCTCATAGCTGCATTAATGATGACAGTATGTATTTGGGGGATGGTGTGCATTTGTCTTGGGTGGGGAATGAGTTACTCTTAGGAGACTTCTTAGCATGGTTAAAATCGTTGAAACATGACCTTTAGGTAGGAGTTTTGTGGGGGGTCCGGATAGCCGGTCAACTATCCGGCCTGTGGCGGTAAGGTCATGATCGGTGAGCACTAATTGGAAGATCCCTATGAGTGGGCGTCACCCAACACGGATGGGAGCGCTCGGGGGAGGTGGCCTTTGGCCCCTCAACGGGGAGGCGGTCCCTTCTAAGGATGGGTCGCCGAAAGAAGAGGAAAGGCGGTCAAGGCCCCTTCCTGTGTAGGAGGGGTTACAGCCCCCTCCTGGGGAATTTCCCGGGGCCAGTGACATCTGCGACGGCAGATGCGGTAAGTTGTGTGGGGTTGGGGGGAGGTATACCTTCTAGATACCTCACACGAGTCTTCGAACGACCTTTAACTGGCGTCGAGTTGATAAGTGCCCCCGTCAAGTCAAGGGAAATTGGTAGTAGTTGCACTTGAGTACGCCTCAGTGCTGTCGCCCCTCCCAAGTGGGGGGGGTATGTCTGGTTAGGGATCTTGACACCGGTTACGACCTTGCCGTTGGCCCTTAAACGTTAGGATGTACAATTTCAATATTTCAAGTAAATGTTTTGTAGGATGTTAGTTCGGCTAGGAGAACCTCTGTATTAGAGAATCTGTTAAGGTTAGCCAAACATCGCAATGTGGTATGAAATTGTACATTAATGTTTAAATGTTTTAATTTTTTGTTTTAATAAATACGGCCGGGAGGGTCACTCCCTCCCACTTCCAAAAACTTCAAGAACTGTTTCCGGTTTCCCTCCTTTGGGGATTGTGTTGAGAGGGGGTGGCGGGTATCTCAGCCATATGGAAAGGGGCGACCACTCGGTCCCCCCGAACGTATGGCAGAGTGCCTCGATCCCCCCGGGAAGCCATTTTGGGCGGGAGGCGCGTCTCGGCTGGTATGCCCGAAGCGGCGTAGCCGGGGCGCGCTTTTTCCCGCCCTAGAGTGGGCTGGCCTAGACACTGACGCGGCCGGCCACGCCCTCGGGGCAGGCAGGGGCGGGTTTACGCCCGCCCTGAAGATGGATAAAAAGGGACGCAAGACCAGAAGACATCCTCTTGTTCCTGTGCTCTGAAGCTGCACCTCCTCGCTGCACGTGAGCTCGAGACGGAACGAAGAGCCAATTTTGACCCACCCACCAGCCCCTGAGGACAGCCAGTTGTTTTAATAAAATTGATCAATTATTCTATTTCGTTTACAGGTTGTTTTAGTGTTGTGTTGATGTCGAATGTGTAATAAAGATTGGTCTAATTTTACAAGTTTGTGATTAAAGAACTTCGGATTTAAGGTCCATTTATAAACAGGCTTTTTCGGTCATAGTGGCCAATGTAGTTTCGTTTAGTTAGCATTTGTCGTATTTATTTTGGTCGGGCGGTAAGGTCATGATCGGTGAGCACTAATTGGAAGATCCCTATGAGTGGGCGTCACCCAACACGGATGGGAGCGCTCGGGGGAGGTGGCCTTTGGCCCCTCAACGGGGAGGCGGTCCCTTCTAAGGATGGGTCGCCGAAAGAAGAGGAAAGGCGGTCAAGGCCCCTTCCTGTGTAGGAGGGGTTACAGCCCCCTCCTGGGGAATTTCCCGGGGCCAGTGACATCTGCGACGGCAGATGCGGTAAGTTGTGTGGGGTTGGGGGGAGGTCTACGATACCTTCTAGATACCTCACACGAGTCTTCGAACGACCTTTAACTGGCGTCGAGTTGATAAGTGCCCCCGTCAAGTCAAGGGAAATTGGTAGTAGTTGCACTTGAGTACGCCTCAGTGCTGTCGCCCCTCCCAAGTGGGGGGGGTATGTCTGGTTAGGGATCTTGACACCGGTTACGACCTTGCCGTTGGCCCTTAAACGTTAGGATGTACAATTTCAATATTTCAAGTAAATGTTTTGTAGGATGTTAGTTCGGCTAGGAGAACCTCTGTATTAGAGAATCTGTTAAGGTTAGCCAAACATCGCAATGTGGTATGAAATTGTACATTAATGTTTAAATGTTTTAATTTTTTGTTTTAATAAATACGGCCGGGAGGGTCACTCCCTCCCACTTCCAAAAACTTCAAGAACTGTTTCCGGTTTCCCTCCTTTGGGGATTGTGTTGAGAGGGGGTGGCGGGTATCTCAGCCATATGCTATTACATGACTTACATGAGCCACAACTGGAGGTACCCTTTACTGCATTGTTGTTTTCAAAAGATCTCTGGCAAAAAGGAGGATTTTCTGTTTTTTTGGAGAATCGAGAACGGACAATTTGATCCTTAAGATTTTTATTTCGCCTATGCGCATACATTGGTTTTGCTATCTTTTGTTGAGTGATGTTTAAGTTCAACAAATGCCAATTTGAATTGATTATTTGCCTGACAGTTGCATCCAAGGTCGAATGTTTAGTTATACAAACTAGTTTTCGGTCTGTTTTCAGTTTTTGTGAATTTAGGAGTGCATCTCTGTCGTAAAACCTGGCTCTTTTATAAGCCTCTCTGACCAGGCGATGAGGGTACCCTCTTTGGAGGAATTTTCTCTTCATACTTTCTGATTGGAGGTCAAAATCTCTTAGGTTGGTGCAATTGCGCCTAACTCTAAGGAATTGAGAGAACAGAATACTGTCTTTCTGGCATTTAGGATGGTAACTTTTAAAATGTAGCAAAGTATTCCTTGCGGTCGGTTTGGTGTATAAGTCTACTCCTAAGGTACCTTCATTATTCTTGAGGTAGATATCAAGAAACTCTACTTTATTTCTGTTAGTATGGGCAGTAAACCGAAGATTTTCGTCTGCTTCATTAAGCCACAGTAGGAATTCCTCCAAGGTCTGTTCCCCATTGGTCCACACAAAAAAGATATCATCTATGTATCGATACCAATGGGAAACAGACTCGAAGAAAGGGGCCATCTCGTTGAAAATATGTTTAGTTTCAAATGCAATCATATATATATTAGCTATTTAGGGAGCCATAGAGGCTCCCATGCTGACTCCCTTTGTTTAAAGGAATAGATGTTCTCCAAATTCAAAAAGAATTTCCTTCAATACTAAGGATAGGCATTCCTTTATGAAATTGCTAGAGCATGGGATCTGATGCTTATCAATAAACCACATTGTTGTTTCTATGGCACCTATTTGTGGAATGTTGCTGTATAGGGACTCAATATCAAGAGTTACTAGAATGTCCCTCTGTTGATTAAATTGCAGATTTTCGATTTTCTTTATGATGTCGCCTGTATCCCTAATGTAGGATGGTGAAAGTGAAATATACGGACTTAGTATGTTGTCCAAATATTTGGAGATCGCTTCCAAGGGGGTTCCTATTGTTGATACGATCGGGCGATAAGGGGGGATCTTCTTGGTTCTTATGGATTTTTGATAATCCGTATATGCACGATACCTTTTTTTCTGATCTATTTAAAAATTCAAATTCTTTATTATTTATGATTCCTGCATTTAACGCTTTGCTTGCTATTTTATTAATAGTTTTCACTATCCTATCTGTGGGGTTTAGCTTGATTTTTTTATAAAACGTCGGATCGTTTAACATCTCCAACATTTTGGTTTCATACATAGCAGTATCAATCAGGACTATTCCTCCACCTTTGTCGCTACTCTTGACAGTGATTGTTTTGTCATTTTTAAACCTATTTATTGATTCATGTTCTTCTTTTGTGATGTTATATTTAGGTTTAGGAACAAACCTAAGAGTCTGGTCTAATTTGTTTAAAACTGCTTTCTCAAAAACTGCTATTTCAGGACCTACCTGTTCTAAGGTTGGGGTGAATGTTGAAGGCAGGGATACTATATTAGGGGATATGTTATCTAATGCCAAGGGGTCATTATCTGCAAAAAAAAATTTCATCTGATCTTTTGAAAGAAAGCATGGATGTCTCGATACAGTTCAAAAATATTAGCCTGTGCATGGGGGACAAATGACAACCCTTTAGATAAGATTGAAAGGTCAGGAGGAGCTAGATGATGTGAGGATAGATTAAATATCGGGATTACATCCCGTTCCTCCAATATTGTTTGCTCCTTGTTTCCAGGTATTGTTGGGGTTCCTGGGCATATTGATGGTTTTGGTAATTGCCTCTTGTTGGATTCTGGAATCTTACTTTTCTCAGGCCCCCTCTCGTTGCCCTAAAAAAGGTTGGCGATTGCCTCTTTGGTTATTTCTAGGATCAAAAGGTCTTTCATCATGGAAGCCCATACTACTTTCTTCTTCTGATTCTGGATCTGGTGAATCAGAGAACCTATTAATTCTACGTTGGGTATCATATTTTGGTGTTCCTTGTTGATAGTCTGATTTAAAGAAACCTTCCACAATGTATGGGTAAGTGCGTTCCAGAGTGTAGAACCGCTTGTCTTTGACAAATTTCTCTTCTTTTCTTTTTTTAAGGTAGTCTGAAAAAGAAGCCATATCTTTTTTTATAATTTCAAACTGTTCATCTGCCTCTTCTCTCGTAGTCGAATTTTTAATTTTATCTTCTAGTTCCTCTATTTCTTTTTATTTCTGTAGCCAACTCCTTAGATGTAGATATTATTAGGATCATTAGGTCTCTGGAGCATCGAGTAGCAATCATGCTCCATTTTGTGAGGAAGGTTTTGGTATCAACGAACAAGCCTGGAATATTCCTGACTCTAAGTCCTAGTGGAATTATGCCATTTTTAAGAAAGTTTAACATAAATTCCCCATGGGCTTCTATTCTTATTAATTTCTTTTGTAAATTTAGCAGTTTGTTTTTATCACTATTATTAAGGGGATTACTCGTAGAACCATTTCCAAAAGCTGCACTGGTGCCCACCAGTGTAGCAAAATCATCATCTGAGAACCCGAAAGTCTGAAATTGGGCCATTAATGTTATTTGTTACTTTACGAGTTATACAAACAATTTACAGTTGATAGAAGAAAGGAAGAAAGGAAACATCAGGAGCAAAATATAAACAAAGATATCAAGGTACAGTTTGTCATTCTTCAGTTGACCTCCATGGAAAAAAACTAATTTTAATCAAACTAAAGCCCCACACGGATATACCGTGGGTAGAAATTTTTGTAATGTATCAAGGGCCCCCTGGTAAGGATAAAGATCCTGGGTCAGGGTAAAGGTACAATGCGAAGGTATCAACCCAGGCTAACTTAAAAAGAAACAACACTAGCTATTTACAGAAGGATTCTGTTCTGAATTGAGCATAAACTATAACACAACAGTAGTATTGATATCAAAAGGGTTTGTTTTAATTAAAAAAGAGGATGATTTTACATTTATATCTTGTATACATGATAAATTGATGCAATAAAACAGATATTTTTAAGAATAAAACATATGGGTTAAAAACACTCAAAGGACGGTATTGTTGTCCTATATATTGCGGCTGCAGTCTGTCAACACGTTACAACACGTCGTGGTGTCTTCATCAGGACAAATTTATTTGCAGCCAATTTCTCTAAAAAGAACAGGACATTTTTAGTTTTTGTTCATACATATTAGGAAAAGTGTTATAGTTCATATTCATATTCTATTTGCTTGTAGTAAAAAAAGAACTTTCACTTCAATTATTGATTTTCATTCAAGATTTTGAGCTCAAAACGTCTCTTTATACATAGCTTAGTGTAAGAATTCTATAATCCAATGGAGGTACCTTAAGAAAGGCGAGAGGGAGAGAGGTCCTGACAGAATTTAGGAACATTTTTCCTTTGTTAAATAAGTGACTTCGGAAGGGGGATATTTTTCTTGTATAAAGTTGTTTCTATACATTTGATACATTTGCTATATTTAATAAAACTTTGTTAATTATATTCTGTTGATCGCATTGTATTCAATACATGACATGTCGTTGTATTAGTGTTATACAACATCTTCCAGATCACAAGATAGATTCTCATATTTAACTTATCCAGGAAAGCAGAGTAAAGATCAAAAGAATAAGAAAGAGAGAATAGGGTTTCCAAAGATACAAGAACATAATACTATTCTTCATATGGCTAGTATACCTCGTAAAGCACAACTACCCAAGAAATCGTCTGTTCATTCACTTATTTTTCTAACCATACTTTAGTATTCCCTAACCTTTCATTTTCTTTCTTAATTTATAGATTTGTATTACATCTGTACACCCGGACCTGAGAGAAAATACCCACTGCAACATGGAACTAAAAGTCTCAAAGTACTTGCAGGAGACCGCGCACCCCATAGGCATACATTTGTCATAATAAAATTGCTGGTGCACCTGGAAGCTTAGCAAATGGTAATCATCGGGGTGAGCGGGCAACAGGTGAAATGCTGACTCAATGTCCGTCTTAGCTAACAATGCCCCCCGACCAAGGTCCCTCACTTTCTGGACAGCGGCATCGAAGGACGAGTACGTCACAGAGCACAACACGGGATCAATGGAGTCATTTACAGACAAACCCTTTGGTGCAGAGAGGTTGTGAATCCTTCTGAACTGTCCAGGCTCCTTTTTGGGCACCACCCCCAGTGGGGAACACACATAATTCTCCCATGGAGGAGCCGGGAAAGGGCCTGCTACTCGGCCTAAGGCCCGTTCTTTGTCAACCTTCGTGGCCACTACTGAGGAATGGGTTCTCGCAGATAATTGGTTGTTACACTGGCTAATAGGGGAGACATGCAAAGCTGGGATGTGAAAACCTTCAGAAAAACCATCAAACAACACCTTGGCTGCTGCCCTGTCTGGGTACAAGTCCAGCCAATAAATCAATCTTCCAATATCCACCGGGGTAGGCAGATTATGCCTGGGGGGGGCTTGATATCCTTGGGAGCAGCACCCCCACGCTCTTTGGCTTTCTTGTTGCACTTGAATTCCGGGTGGGAGGGGTGACCACGAAAGGCGCATGCGTGCTTAAACTTGCATTGCCGGGGGGGCCAGGTGCACCCCTTGCTATTGAATGCCCAGCAAGTCCCTCTCTTCTCACCCGGCCCTCCCTGGGACGTCCGAAAAGGCTGCCTAGCGGGGTGCTCCCTACTGCTCATGCTTTCTAACCAGGCATTTACCTCTAGCTGATCCCAACAAATGTTATGTTATGTTATGTTATATTAATTTATTATGCGCACAGCTACTCCAGCCAAGGAGCGTCCCGGCGCAGAGACAAGGAAAAACATAACACAACAGGAAAAGATAAAACCTAAGAGGGACAGCTAAAACAAGAATGTTTTAATCGCTCTCCGAAAAGACATCAGGTCCTCTAGCAGACGGATTTCAACTGGGAGGGTGTTCCAAATTAGTGCAGCTTTCACGCTGAAAGAACGACCCCCCATCCGGCTGAGTCTGAATCTGGGGACCACAGCAAGGGCCTGGCCTTGGGATCGGAGATTACGGGTGGGGACATAGAAAGAGATACAGTTGGACAGAATTTCAGGGCCTATACCTCTTAAGATCTTGAAGGTCAAACAAAGGACCTTAAAAAGAATACGCTTCCTTACAGGGAGCCAGTGCAGGGAGCGGAGGACATTTGCCACCGGGCAAAATCTGGGTAGGCCAACAATGGCTCTAGCCGCAGCATTTTGAACCCGCTGCAGGCGAGTTAACTCAGCCTGATTGGCCCCAGCCAGTAGAGAGCTAGCGTAGTCCAGGCGAAAGATGATAGTCGCCTGGACTACAAGCTGTCTGGTTGGAGCGTCAAAGAATGTAAGAATTGGTCTTAAACCTCTCAACAGACCAAAACAACAGGCTGCAGTTTTTTTGGTATGCCCTACAAAGGTAAGGCCTGCGTCCAACCAGACCCCCAGATTTTTCACCTCCGACACCGGGGTCGGAGTGGGGCCCAGTTCAGAAGGCCACCATTGATCACCCCATAGCTCTACTCCCTTTCCTGTCAACCAGCTAGCCACCGCCTTCAGTCCAGACTGAAACCTGGGGGCATCTTGTTCCGCATCCCCGCTGAGAGTAACCGCCAGCTGTGTGCCAGCTGTGTGTCATCGGCATATGAGACCAAAGTTAGGCCCCACTGCCTCGCGACATCAGCCAGCGGTCTCACGTAAAGGTTGAACAACGTGGGACTCAGCGAGGACCCCTGCGGAACCCCCATGGCCAGAGGCTGGGAACTGGACTTGAAGGGAGGGATGGCAACACAGAAGGAACGATTGTCCAGGAAGGAGCGGAACCATTGCAGCGCCTGGCCACCGATACCAATCTCCTCGAGCCGATGCAGGAGGATACTGTGAGATACCGTGTCGAAGGCGGCGCTGAGGTCTAACAATATCAGCGCCGCCGTCTGACCAGCATCCAACCTCGCACGGAGATGTTCCACCATCACAAGAAGAGCGGTCTCCGTGCTGTGGCCAGCACGGAAGCCATTCTGTGTGGGGTCGAGGGCATTGGTCCGGGCTAGATGTTCTGACAGGGCCAGATTGACATGGGCCTCTGTCAGCTTTGCCGGCCAGGGTAGCAGCGAGATGGGACGAAAACTTTCAGGCGTGGACGTTCCAAGGAGGGTTTTTTGATGATCGGGGACACCACCGCCTGCTTCCATTTAGTTGGAACTACCCCCGACTCCAGGGAGAGGTTGACAAGGGAACGCACAACGGGGCGTCCCATAAAGGTCTGATCTCGAAAGAGAGCAGGTCTCACTGGATCAGATGGGGATCCAGATTTAACTTGCCGAGCAAGTTTATCAAACCCATCCGAGGTAAGAGGGGGGAATGAGAGCAGGGTGATCTGATGAGGTGTCCCATTGGAGCTTCCCGACGCGACCCCAATGCTAGGGAATGTCCGATAGATAGCTTGGACTTTTCCCAAGAAATAGGAGGCAAAGGATTCGCAGTGGGAGACAGAACTCACGGCCGTAGAGGTAGTCCGCTTTGCCATAAGATCTTTAACCGCCTTGAAGATGGCCTTCGACGGGTTGGTGCTGTTCCGGATTTCTTCGGCATAGAAGGCCGCTCGAGCCCGACATATAGCCCGATGATAGAGCTTGACGGACGCGGCATATGCAGCTTTTAAATCAGCCCCATATGTCTTCCGCCAAGCCCTCTCCGCCCATCTACAGGCTCCCTTCAAGGCACGTAAGGCGCCATCATACCAGGGACTTGACTCTCGAGGGTTGATCTTAGCCGATACATTAGGTATCAGAGCGTCCAGAGCCCTAGTAAGCCAGGAGCAAAAGAGGTCATACCCCTCTTCTACGTTGTTCAATGGGCCCAGAGGCTCCACTGACAGAAGACGATGGAAGTCTTCCAGCCCGAGTTTATTCCAGGATCTCCTAGGTACCCGTCTAGCTGAAGAGGTGGAAGTGGTAGCTGATATGGGACACAGGATGGACACCAGAAAATGGTTAGACCATTCTACTGGAGTGATCGCAGTGATTTTAGCCTCTGTCAAATTGGTGAAAAAAGGGTCAAGAATATGTCCCCCAGTATGAGTAGGCTGGGAGACCAGCTGGGAAAGTTGGAAAGCCTCTAAGTCCAAAGAAATGCTACGAGCTGTCAGACTGGAAAGTGTGTCGAAATGCAGATTTAAATCACCCAGAATGGAAAAATTGGCGCAGTCAGTGATCAAGGTGCCGACAATATCCGGAAAAGTATTTCTAAACACCACGTCACTGCCCGGCGGACGATACACCACCATCCCAGAGAGTGTGAACTCTGGGCTGACAGAGACTTTAAAAGAGGCACTTTCACAGCCAGCAATCTGGAGACCGTTCCACACACAGGGAAAGCTGGACCTAACTATAAGAGCTATTCCCCCACCTGTAGATGATCTATTCAAGGTGTACATAGAATAGCCAGGGGGGCATGCTAGATTAAGAATGGCAGTGTCAGCTTCCTGAAGCCATGTTTCAGTTATGGCGAAGATATCCGGGGCTTCATCCTCGATAAGATCGTACACGTTCTGATGATGTTTCAGGACCGACCTAGCATTCAGGTTCATAATCCGCAGAGAGGAAGGAGAGGCCCTACTGTGGTGGGCGACAGAAGGGTCTTTTCAGGGTAGAGGCATCGGGGGGTCAAGTATCAAGCCATTGCAGGGACAACGATACGGACCACAAAGTGGATGGGCAAGCGGTAGAGTACAGCTATGACTCACCTGGCCGATGAAAACCAGGCTCTCCCTGGAGTATGTCCGCATGGCGACGAAGCAGATGAGATACTTGTAGCAGCCCAGCGCCCGCCACGTCCCGCACGGCCTTAGCGCGGACAGGCGCAGACGGGCAGGACTCTGGCCACGCGAGGACACGCCCGCTGCCCGATCCCGCTGCGCTAGGGGAGGAGCATTAAATATGTGTTCCCCCGCTGGCGCATGCGCAATGAAGCGCTGTCGGTCTAATCCCTCACCTCACCCCAAACCAAGATGTCCGCCTCCCCAAGCACCAACCCGCCAAGCGGCGGTGAGGGACACGATTATAGTGCAAGTAAGGGGAGATGGAAAGCGTGGATCTGAACGACCTAAAAGAAGAAAACAATCAGGTAAATTAAATGCAGCTAAGCAGCAAGCGCCGTAACGCACCTGTCCGCAGTGCGCTCCTTGTCAGGGGGAGGGAGACCGGGGACTCGCGTTAAATATGCGTTCCCCCGCTGGCGCATGCGCAAAGAAGCGCTGTCGGTCTAATCCCTCACCTCACCCCAAACCAAGATGTCCACCTCCCCAAGCACCAACCCGCCAAGCGGCGGTGAGGGACACGATTATAGTGCAAGTAAGGGGAGATGGAGAGCGTGGGTCTGAACGACCTAAAAGAAGAAAACAATCAGGTAAATAAAATGCAGCTAAGCAGCAAGCGCCGTAACGCTCCTGTCCGCAGTGCGCTCCTTGGCTGGGTTCTCCTCCTTCGCCCAACGAAACTCACTATCATAAGTCAACCAAACTGAGCCCCCATGTGTGGAGTGTGCCATCACGATCTTGTTACTGTAAAACACCAATGGGATAGCCAATTCTGGCCTTTTCTCCAACAATACTGTGACATAAACATGAAAACCGAACAGCCAGTTTGTTATTGTTTCCTCAACCCTAGGTCTCCGATCCCTGAAGGGTAGCTCCTTCCCATCCCTTTCCTTGTAATCCTCATCCCTTCTCTTGGGCCTGATAAGGGAGAATATATCTACATACGCGCCCTTCCAGATTTTTTCCCGCACCTCCATAGACACGTGCGTAGCTAACATCCCTGACTGAGACAACACATTCCCTTGCCCCCCCCCCCCTATCTCGCTGCTCCTGGCTGCTGTGTCACCTGGCTTACCTCCTGTAGGTACTGCAGCTAGTGCTGCCGCGGGGGGCTGCGCTCCAATTGCCATGCTGGGGGTTGCCTTGCGCGATTCAACTATGAGCGCTAGTTGTCTCTGAAAATCCTGTAATGCGCCCTGCTCTGTAACCTGTGGTGGAACCCAAGGTGCTGCCGTTCCTGCGCTCACTCTCTCTAGTACCTTATTCGGAGCAGATAATTGCCCCACTAATGTGGTCACCTATGTCAGTAAACTTTCTATTGGATCCTGCTCGACCGCCACTGCGACCACCGGCTGTGGTGGGAGTGGGGCCGGTGGATCCATAATTTTTGGTACCGCGCCCCCCGGGGCCAATGCCTTCAGCGCCTCCCTAATCTCAGACAATAATGACCCCACTGGATCTGATGGCGCGGGAGCCCTAGCCCCTGAAGAGGGAACTACGCCCTGTGCACGGCCGGAATGGGTATGGAAGGCATAACAGCATCTGCATCTAATGGAGGAGTGGGGACGGGACCTGCTGATCCCTCGTCCTCCTTTCCCCCGGCAGGGCTAGGCCGACGCTTCTTCTGTTTGGCCTCTCCCTTCTTCCTTGACTGTGCTTTGGTTTTCTTTTTTAATGGAGGGAAAGCGGCCCTCGGTGGCACCCCCTCCCTGCGAGGCCGCTCCACTACCTTAGGCTGATCTTCCTGTGAGGAACCGCTATCCTCTCCGCTCTCGGGAGTGTCTTTGCTCAATTTTGCCAGAATTAAATTCATAATCTGTGCTATCTCCTGGTCACAATCCTTCCTTTTTTGTCCTCCCTTCTTGGGCGCCATGCTGCCTGTACTTTGTCCTCACGCACTAACTCTGGATAACTGTTACCCTGATGCCGTGCCGCGCGCTCCTTGTGAAGCCTTGTGAGGCCTACTCTATTTTGCTGCTAACCCGGCCAAGATTTCGCCGCTCCCGGTCCCTCCCCAGGCACCGCCCACGCCGCCCAGCAGGAGCCCGCACCACAAAGGAGCCCCGCACACAGCCGTAAACCCCGTAAGGCAGTGACAATACTAGACCCGTCCCAGCACCCACCTTAACTCACGGCTGCCCACGAGGCCCCTCCAGGCATTCGACTCCTTACCTGGCAACGTGGACGACGCCCGATCCTTCTGCCTCTAGTTTCAGAATGCCGGCCTGGAACACGAGAATGGCTTAGGTGCCGGCGTGTGCAGTCTGGTATCCTGGAGTGGTAGCGGGAACATAGACCCCGGTCACAGGGAGTTGACCCTAAATAGGCCAAAGGTCTCCGCCCCCCACCACCCAGGACACACGTCATCCCCTGACCCAGAAGTGGGGCAGCCGGACGCCGATTGGGCCACCCGGCCGCCCAACCACCAGTGACCAGGGACAGGGTCCTAAGTGCGCGCGTCCGGATTCTCCGCGCTTGTCATAGTGTTATTTCAGTTCTCAAAACTTCCAATTAAAAAATGCGTAATGTCTTTTATCAATTTTTGCAAAGCATTACATGAAGCGGAAATATGAACACTCTCTGCATCATATAGTGCACAGCGAGGACAGAATGTACCCTTTCCGCCACTCCATTTCGCAATCTTGTTGGGTGTTTAATACAAAAAAATCAAGTTTTGAAAAACTGCGCCTACAGCCTAGTAGACATTACAACCGACTACGATGAGACTAGAGCATGCCAAATATCTCATCTGATGCCCCTACTTTCACCTGCGATTTTTGGGAGTACTCATCTGGCTGGGCTGCGTTTGTAAGTGTATATATATCCCCAATAGAACTTACTTTGTCGTGATTTATTCTTTCAATAATTTTGACTTTCTTGAATATAATCTGCTCCCTTCCTTTCCGTACAAGAAAATCTCTAATTTGCAGAAATTTAAAAAAATCCCGCCAGTCCAAAGTAAAATCTTTCTTCAGTTCATCAAAGGATTGGAGACCAGTGGCGGAATAAAAAAACTAATTCAATTAATACCAGCTCTTTCATTTTCCTATGTACACATCCCTAAATATCTCTGGGAGTATAACATTATTGTCTAGGGGTGTGTAAAATGATACTCTGCCAATTCCACAAACTCACCGTATGGCACTCCATACTATAAAAACACTAAATAGGCTCTTGAACCTGACTTTTTTGTAAAAGCTGTCATACAGCTGGTGCCACAGATAGCCACTAGACTCCTCCCCTAACAACAGTTCAATAGGGGAGGGGATTTTATCCATCAGTTTATTGTCCAATTGACTAATAAATCTTGGCTATTCATTAATATGGTGGCCCAATAATATAATTTCGTAGTTGGGGGAGCAATCCCCCCCCTCTCTCCCTAGGCAGGGTGAGAAATGTAAATGCCTGCCATTGTCGAGAATATGTCCAGATAAATCGGGAGAATGTATGTTCTATTAACTTAAACCACTGTGACGTCAATTCCAAACAAATATAAGATTTTTGGAGGAAAGAGCATTTTTATGATGTTGCTTCTTCCTCCTATGGATAGATGAAGGTTATTAAGCCGTTGGAGATCATTTTTCATAATACCCATTACGGGATCCATATTCTCCTTAACCATATTACGTAACCCAGAGGTGAAACTAATGCCTAAGAATGTAGCTTTTCTACCACCCGTTTATTCGTCCTCTTGATCTTGTCATTGAGGACAACATGGGCTTATCTTGATTCAATGTATACCCGAGACCTGTCCCAAGTGTTCTGCCTCCTCTCCAATTGCTGTTAAGGCAGAATGTGAATCTGCCGTCACCACAGCAATATCGTCTTCATATGAGAGTGTCTTGGTAGCCCAATTCTGTGGCCATATTGCTGGTATTTGCCCATTGTTCTCTAGTTTATGAATAAATGGATCAATATAGATCACAAACAAGAGGGGAGCACGGGCACACCTGCCTGGTGCCTCAGGATATTGAAAACTCTCTTGAGAATATGCCATTCACCATCACCGCCGCTGATGATTTCACATATAGTTTAATTGTTTGAAGAAATCTCTCCACTACCCCAATCCTAGACATGGAAATCCACTGATTTTGCAAGGAGACCCTATCAAACGCTTTTTCTGAATTTAGTAAAACCAGAGTCAAAGGGACTCCTGCAACAGCTGTGGCATCAAACAATGTGATCACTCCCTGAATGTTATCTATTGTGGTCCTCGCAGGGACAAACCTGTGCTGCCGCTCTGAAATAACTTTGAATATTATGGGTGCTAATCTATTCGCTCGTAATTTTGAATATATTTTTGAGTTGCCGTTTAATATTGTAATAGGGCAATATGAGCCCAATTGTGCAGTTTGTTTTTCTTTTTGAAGACAACCACAACTTTTGCTCGTGACCATGATCCGGGGGGTCGCCCTCATTAAATATATAAATTAACAATTCATTAAAGATATTTTCCAGCTGGCTTGCAAAGGTGACATAAAACTTGGCGGAATGCCATCGGTCCCAGCCACTTTCCTCTTTGCTAGATTTCAAAGTAAGCCATATTTCTGACCAGCATGGAGGAGTATCTAAGCTTTCTGATTTTTTTATTTTTCTTAAATTTTCACATGATACAGAGTTTAAGTACCCTTCCATCTTCCCCTGATTCCTCTCGTCATTAGCCGTGTAGAGAGAACCATAAAACCTCCTAAATGCATCCCTAAAGAAATCTGGGTTGGTGGTCTGCCCTATCCGCGGATTGTTAATTTCTCAAATTATATTCAAAGCCCTTTGGTGCCTGGTGGCCGACCTGTTTGTTTAATTAATAATGAAGTAAAAAACAATTCTCCCTTTGGACTAAAACACTTTTTTTTATAAACCAAATATTAATGCACACAGTCCACACTCATACACTTGGAACAGCTCCTAAAGGGATACAGTGAATGATATTACAAGACTCTTCTTTATTAAAAAAATGAAATATATTAAAAATCACAATATCAAATCAAGTCCTTTGGTGCCTGGTGGCCGACCTGTTTGTTTAATTAATAAACCATTTCCTTCTCTGCTATAGCTTTGCTCACAGCTTTGTCCGTAAATATATTAATAATAGCTGCCTTTGCAACTCCTAGCTGCTGCTGCACTAACTTAAGATCATGACCTTCCTTAACTGCCTGACCAGATCCTCTTCTGCTACCCCAAGGTTATCCGGTAATACCTTTAGGGGTTGCTTGGCCTGTTTGTTATGGTTGAGAGAGTATCGCAATGCCTCCCCCCTTAATTCCAGCCTTTATGGCATCCCATAACACCTCAAATGATGTGTTCCCTAAATTATCTTCCAAACATATTGGAATCCAACGTTTCATATGGGTTCAATATTCGGTATCAGACCGTAACGTGCTCTCAAATGTCCAGGGCCTCAAGTTGAATTGGCTACTTCCATTTCCAGTTCTAGCACTAATGGGTTATGGTCCGACAATACTCCGGGTAGTTTAGCAATACGACACATTGAACTCAATGAATTAGAAATAAACATATAGTCCAATATGGCAAGACTGTGATCATCACTATTGCAACCATATAATGTACACAACCGCAAGAAGGCATTTGAGTAGGGACTACCACTTACATCTCTCCCGCTTGGTGATGTAAATGTATCCCAGCTGGCGGCCACAAGTATGCGCTGGAGCTGGATTGAAGTCCGTGATGGTCACAGCATTCCTCTGTGGGCTTCTTCTCCGACCTTCTGTAAAGTCGGACAGCGATGACATGTTTGCGAGTCGAAAGGGAAGGTATGCAGCGGACGCTGGGTGACCCTGACACTGCTTCTGCTGATGGTGGCAGGTCCTGGGTACGCCAACAGTCCACAGTGGTTGCCTGGAAATGGCAATGCGCTCGCAGCTGGAGCATTGTGAGACACTGACGCTGAGTCAAACGCAGAGTCCGTTGCAATAGGGAAAGTTGAGGACTGTTACTAGTGCCATACAGATATGGCGCATGGGCTCTTAGTCTAAAACAGGTCTAAACAAAGGTGATATAGAGCCAGGAAAGGGTGATAAACTGGGGAAAACTGAACCTGATAAAGTTGAACTTCCAGTGAATGCCAATTTATGACAAGCTAAACCATCTATGGATCTAGAGAAATCACAACCATCCATTTTAACTGTCTTCTCACCTGTAGCTCTGGGAGTGGAAGGGGCCTCCCAAACTGACATGCAAAAGGTCCCCAGCAATAAGAATAATGGGAAAAGTGATATGGATGAGTGTAGAAGTGGTTATTTATCAGACACGGACAATCCAATAACACTTGCAGGGCAAATACCCACTGGATTTAATAAAAAGCTAGACATCTCGGAGGGGGAAAATATGACTCCCTGGCAGGAAAATTGTGATAACACTATTATAAAGGGGCATTTAATGATAAGCCTGAGTGAGTAGACATCAATGGAGGGTATCCAATCCTGGATGATGGATATGGGGCACCACTGGTATAGCTAACAGAGTACAGGACAGTGACAGTGTGGCTAGAAAGAATGGGCTACAGTCTCTTGGATGAGACGTGGGCCAAACATGAGATGTTCTCAAGTTCTCAAAGGCTTTATTTCGATACGATCTTATCATAAAAGCATCACAGTAATATAAAAAACATTCGCACAAAAAACAGACTATAATTGACAATTGGGACCACACATTTTAAAAACATTTAAATAGCGAAATGAAAAAGCATAATTAAAAATTTTGGGAATTAAAATTAGCTTGACCTTTAAAAACAGATTAAACAATTAACAAAAGCCTTTTTGCTCTAATGGACCATGTCCACGATAAGAACTTGGTAAACCACAGACAAATAGTGTCCTGGTATCTGACATTAAAATGTGAAGTGCTTCGCTTGAATGCCTAGTGCCCATAGCCCGACAAATGGGTTTGAGCCACCTTTGTCAGGGGAGTACATATGCCGGACAAACAAACAAGATGTGTAAAACAGTCTCTATACTAGTTGTGCAAAACGGGCAAAAAGGTATTGTTTGGGACGGGGGCTTCCAGTGGGCCTTTAGTGCATGCAATGGAAGAGACCCAACCCTGAACCTAAAGTACAAGGCCCTGTCATAGGGTTTCCATACAAGATCTAGGTAGAGTTCACGGGATGGTATATCCTTATGTTTTAGGAACTCTTCCATTAGCCTGCCAAGTGTTGGGGCAGTACAGGTTCTGATAGCAACCTATTTCCAATAGAGGTTCTTCAGGGTGGCTTTCGGCGGAGATGAGCGACTAGCCCAGCCTACGCTAAGTCCTATCTTGCCGAGAAGAGATTTAACGTCCTTAAGCCATTTTATTTGATGCCAACCTGCCATTGACATTACCTCTGCTAGCCCCTTGGCATATTTAGTAAGTTCTGGGACTCGCCACAGCCTAGCCCATAGGAGCAACGGCCGGAGTTTTGCCAGCTCACTAATGGGTTGACAGCCTAGGTCCAGCAGCAAAGGTTTCATTGGTGTACTCTGCGGGAGTGTCATAATGGCCCTTAAAAATGTATTCTCGGATCTTGTCAACAGGTCAATATTAGAAGAACCCCAGAGCTCAGCGCCATACAATGCAGCACTGACACCCGTAGCCTAATAAATATCAATAACAGGGGCAACTGGTCTTGACGTAGAAGAGCGTTGCTCTTTTAGGAGCATCCCCGTTACCCTCTTATGGCTTAGCAGCATTTTTTAAAGGTGGGGGGGGGGTCCAATGCATGGTATCTGTGATACGATTGCCTAAATAATCAAATACGGTGACCCTCTCCAGGGATATGTGGTTTAATACAGGGGGTCGCCCAGATTTTTGGGGGGGATTTAACACCAGATACTTGGTTTTGTCTGTGTTTATTACAAGGCCACGTTCGGTGCAAAAAGCATGGAAGCTGTCTAGGAGGCCTTGAAGGCCCACCGGGGTCTTGGATATTAGGAGTGTATCATCGGCGAATAAGAGGGTAGGGATTCGCTCCCCCTCCAATGATGGTGCGTCAGATGGTTTTTCAAGCAGATGTTTAACAACCCTGTTCACATACAGCGAGAAAAGGGTTGGGGCAAGGACGCACCCCTGGCGGACCCTCTCCCCACCAGTATCCTGTTGGTTTTCTGCCCCTCTGTGCCCCACTTCACTTGCGCGAAGTTACCTTCATACAGCCTCACCAGAATAGCCAGGATATTAGGGGGGTATCCCCATGTCTGACAACACCCCCCACAGGCGCCCTCTAGGTACAAGATCAAAGGCAGTCTTTAAGTCGATAAATGCAAGATAAAGACTGCCTTTGCCTAGAACAACCACCTTCCAATAAATTAGCAACAGCCTAAAAGCCTGTTCTATTGTGCCGGATTCTGGGATAGTGGCGCCTTTATCAATAGAAATGAGTAAGGTGTGAATAAACTTCCCCAACCTCGACAGATTTGAATGGAGCAGGTCCCCGGGAATGCCGTCGGGGCCGGCTGCCTTGTGGAAGCCGGATGCTTGTCCCCAGAGGTACCGGGAGAGAAATTATTCTCACTAACAGAAGAATCAGAGGTCTCGGACATTAGTCTATCGCTTAGTAGTGAGGAAGATGGTGGGGGAATCATCCTCTCGTAATACCAGCCCTTCAGAGAAAGCCACAGTTACAAAAAAAGAAAAAAATGAGCCACTGGGAAAAAGCTCCGCAGGAAGACCCCAGGAGAGCAAGAAACGGTAGAGGAATTAGGTTGGGACTATTCAGCAAAACAAATGCTCTCCCCTGAAGGTCTACAAGAAGGTGATAAGCAGACTGCAGCAACCTCTGGTGGGTGCTCAGATCATATTTTGTTTTGAAAAAGATTTTGCACCGGGTTCAGTGCACATATAGAACACGTCACGCACTCATATATTTGGACCACAGTAAAAATCGAAAACTATATAACATATATATTTTGAAAAATATTTTATCTTTTTATTTTTTTACTTAATTTGTTATATGATCAAAGATATATTTTGTCAAAAGTCAAAAAGGTACATACATAAATAGACATCATAAAAATACATTAATTTGATAAGAATAATTCATTAATACTTAAGAATCAATAGGAACATATTTCAACCACCAGACAATATATAGTGTGTCTCCACCTCAAAAGATGAAAAGGGTTGGGAGACAATAACTGAAACAAAATACCCCTAAAGAATATAGTTGACCCATCACAAATTTATCTAAACATGTGTTTAACCTTGAAAGCACTGGTTGCTGATGTAAGAGACCAACGCATTTCGGCAAAGCCTTCCTCAGGGCATATACTTCATACCAGTGGTTTACTAAAATAAAAAAAAGACAATACAATATATATTAGTTGTGGTCCAAAAATAATTGTGCTATATACCAAGATTCAAACATACCACCCAATGGGCATTCAATTATCCTAATTAAAACCCAGTGAGATCTGCATACCCGACAGAAAGCGGAGTCTCCGGCACATTCCAAGTGTTGTCTCTCATTCATACATTCACAAAAGAACAGTCATCTGTATTTAATCTTTGGCTTTTCCCTACTACCCACATACAGTTGATTTTTTCAGATCTCGCCTATTGCTTTTAATGTGTTCAAACTAAAAGGTTGTATATCTATGGGGACACCTCATATGTTTTATAACCCATTGGTAGAGTTTCTAAAGTAGAATGTTCTTACCAGGTTAGGTCAGTATCCACAGTTCACAAAAGCATCACTAATCCAAATGTGTTCCTGGCTGTAATTAAAGTCAGTTGCCATCCCCATGGGAGGGCAGGTAGCACTATGGTGATTAACCGGATTTCAGCTTCTACCTAGATACACATAAATGTGCAATGTAATATTAAGGGTGCCTCTCACCTTTATCCCAATAGTTCAATTATAATAGCATTAACCTTCTTCCTGTCTGTTATTGTTTGCCATGCTTTAACCATATGGACGTTGAGACCAGATTATGACATAACAGATGAGATCCCGTATATCTATTCAATACGAGGACCAGGTACACACTGTCCGTTCTAAAGGGAAAAAGGCGGAAAGGGGAAGAAGGAAGACACACAATCCTAAATTAAAAAGGTCCTATTTATAAGTTTATCTCGCTAAACTGGACTATATTAACCCCCATGGCTTAAAAACTAATGTTCTTACCGAAAGTAAAATCCTTTAATATATGGGAGGAATGGTTGATAGCCTAGAAGATCCAGGGAAGCCGCATTCACTGATTTCTTACAGATTTCTCAAAGCCGTAGTCCGATACTGATCTAACAAATATTAAGAATAGAACACAGGGAGGATACCCCATGTTAAATATCTAATGGAGATAGTAATTCGCGTTCCACAACAAATCAACTGAAATTACATAACCAAATTCAATAGCCACGTTCTTACCTCCAATAATCTGACTTATAGAGAAGACTCGAACGAGATTCTCAAATATAATGATCTTGCATCTTGTCAGGATCACCAACAATTAGCGATCTAACAGATATAGAACACCAAACACAGGAAAATGTCCTGGTTAAGTTTGTAATGGCAGCCGAAATTAAAGCTCTATATTAAGTCTAGCACAATAATAAATGGGATATCTAGAGCCCCGATCTTACCTATGATAATCTGACTTCTAGAATAATTCAGCAGCATGCCATCCCGATGCGGTAGCTTCCTCAACAGAGGCGCGATAACCAAACAATGCGCTTTAAATAGTTTGACCTGCCAAACAGTTGTAACAAGCTCCACCCATATGCGTGTATAGTCAAGCTTTGTTTGATCTATCCACCTTATAACTCTATGATGTTTCGGGTGAATTTGTAACCCGGTCACTGATTCGTCTGTTTCGAGATGTCACTTAAAGTGCTGAATTTGATAGGTCACCACATTGTTGACCTCACGAGGGGTAACACCGGCATTATCACGTTCTCCAATCATGTACATAAGAAAATGGCCAGAGCAATACGTAAATCGACGAGCGTCAAATATCAAAGGGCATGATTATGCGCCAGCCATATTGGAATGGACCAGTATCAATGTTCCACCCCTTATAAGCATCTCACACGGATAGAGTTAAGATCCGTGGGTTAGACAAAGTATAAATGCTGCAATCATATCGCGTATACAATGTTTGACTTTCGACGATAACAAAAGAGAAAAAACATTCTCTAAAAAAATCCAAGTCCAACATTAACTTATTTTTAGCCTCAAAATACGACAGTCTTTATTAACCACAGAGGGTTATTCACAGAAGATCTTAAAAATGTATCTACTGTTGCCGCCATCTTGGGACGGGATAAGCGTAATCCATACCTATTACGACATTGTTCTATCTCCCAAATCTCTCTACGATTCATTTCATATACGCCAAATCAATGTATATTTACCAAAGAGTATATATGTAAGATAAAAACTCTCATATAGATATCATGAATCCAACATCAAAAATGGTTAGTATATTTTGATCTGCGTAAACAATGTGGATCAAACTCTTAAATCAAGCAAAAAGAATATGGCATCCCATGCATATCCAATATGGCTACGATATAATCCTCTTTCCAGAGGTTAATTCAGGGTTCATGTATGACTATCCTGGATCCATAACAAAGGATAATATTCATAGTAGGGTAACTCTTAAAGTTTGTAATATACTCATCCCTATATAAATACAGGACAACCCAACTATGTTTTTACTTAATTGCCTGCTCCCATGGTATTTCTAAATTCAAACCTGTAACAGAGGTCCCTAAGACAAAAGTCCAAAAGACCTCTCAATTTCCTAGTTGTTCCAAGTGACTTGCCATATTTTGGGTTGATTCTCCCTAATATATACCACCGTATATCTTCAGGTATATGTCTTTTCTCCAGATAGTGATTAACCACGGGGGCTGATGTTTTATGTGTTCTGATAGCTGATCGGTGCTCCGTTAGTCTTACATTAAGGGATCTACCAGTTTCGCCAACATACAGCAAGCCACAAGGGCAGATCAGCTGGTAAATCAGATTCGATGTTTTACAGTTATTCAGATTAGTAGGTGTTATAGTACGTCCATTGAATTCTAAGAGGGGACCCTCTATTGCTGAGGCACAAGATTTACAGCTGGTGCATTTGTACGTACCTGTCACTCTGTTTGTATTCAAAATACTCGTTTGTTTGGGAGTCTCCATAGTTTTCATGCGTGAATGTACAACATGATCTTTTACATTTTTATTACGCCTATAGGCCAACATTGGTTTGGGAATGATTTCTGACTTGTCAGCATTAATATTCAAAATATGCCAACTAGAAAATACTGCCTGTCTGATCCTCTCATTTAACATGGAATGCCTTGTTATAAAAATTAATGGGGGATGTTCCTTAGGTTTTACTTTGTGTAACAAAGGCTGTCGATCAAAGAATCTTGCTCTTTTAAAAGAGTCTCTGACTATCTTCTTAGGATAACCTCTATCTCAAAGTTTTTGTTTCATTATTTCTGCCTCCTTATCGAAATCACTGATGTTAGTGCAATTTTGCCTAAGGCGCAGAAATTCGCCAAAGGGTATGCTGTTTTTTTTGTACATTTGGATGATAGCTATCATAATACAGCAACGTGTTTCTGGCAGTCGGCTTAGTGAATAGGTCGACCACTAGAATCCCCTAACTACACCTGACCACCACATCCAAATATTCCATCTCCCTGGTGCTGATTTTATGTGTGAAGAGTATGTTATCACAAAGGTTAATCCATTCCACAAATTCGAGCAGAGTTTCATAGCTGTCCTTCAATATGAAAAAGACGTTGTATATGAATCGCGACCATTTGGTCACTGTCTCATAGAACGGTGTGATTTTGTTAAAGACATATTGTTTCTCGAAAAGCGACATATAGATATTCACCACCGTTTATGCGCCCATACTAACGCCCTGATTTTGTTTATAGAGTGTGCTATTGAACTCAAAGATGTTATCTGACAAGACGATTTTAAGTCACTCAAGATAAAAACAGATGGGCATTTGATCTTATATGTATGGATGAACCAATGCACTACTGCTAATGCACCTTTGATGGGTATATTGCTATATAAAGCTTCTATATCCATTGTCACTAGAAACTGATTTTCCGGGCAGAATGCCACATTTTCCACCAGGTTGATAATGTGATGCCAATCTGTGGATTTACCTGGAATTGGTTGAATCCCATCTGTTGGTTGGACTGATTTGATTGTAGTCCATTGATAGATTCACAGGGAACCTGCCTTGAAATGAGGCCTCCAATTGTTTCGCGATTCGGGGGCCTTCTTAAAAAATATTGAGGTGCTCTGAGTCCACTATGTTGAAATCTTTGGGCTTGATAGGCATTCAAACTAGATTGACCATCCCCATCTGAGTCCGAAGAGTCAGAAAAGGGTGTTTCCTTTTTTCCATAGGTGAAGTACCTATTCATCTGTTGTTCAAAAGGACCACTTGGCTTTACTGTTTGATTATAATAGTGTTCTGCCAGGTATGGATAGGTCGTTTCTTTTGAAAAATCTTTATTGAGTTTATCAATCTTGCGCTTGTTTAAGTAATCAGTATATGAATCTAGGTCTCTCTCAATGTCTTCTAGTTTCTTTTTCGACTCCTCCACTATACCTGAAGATTTAATCTTATTCTCAAGGTCTAACATTTCTGCAAGTAGCTGCTCAATCCCCTCGCTAGAGATTTCGACAATGAGCATCATATAATCGCAAGAACAGCGATTTGATATCATAGCCCATTTTTCTAAAAACTCCTTAATTTGAATGAATAGGCCAGGAATATTTCTTACTCGAAGGCCTTGTGGAATTACCCCTGCCTTCAGGTAATCCAACATGAATTTACCATGTAATTCTATTCGTCTCATTTTTCTCTTTAATGACAGTAACATTGAAGCATCTTCATTTTTATCTATGGTTGTCGGTACTTGATTCCAAAAACCTGATGTATTGCCCACCATAGTAGCAAATTGCTCGTCTGTAAAGCCAAAAGTAGGTAAAGTCAACATGGTTCACGAGTGATAAGAACCAATAATTATCTTATTTCAGTAATAACTACAGGTATACAAACAATCATTCATACAAAAATCAATAGCATAAACATTTTTTTCTTTTGCTCTCTCCAATTGACACCACTGGTACTTATATGCCACACAATAAACACCGGGAAGATGCCGAGGCAACCATCAAGTCTGCAGATTTCAAAAATAATTTTGTTAGACTAGAGGAGACCTGTACAAATACAGATTTTAATGATGAAAAAATAGCAACACCCCTCACAGACAGGCTGCGAGAGAACTTTTTTGGAAAAAAATAGGGACCCCTGTATAATTGGATAGAACCCTCATAGGGAAATAACTTGTTTGGAAAAAGATTTTGCACCAGGTTCAGTGCACATATAGAACACGTCACGCACTCATATATTTGGACCACAGTAAAAATCGAAAACTATATAACATATATATTTTGAAAAATATTTTATCTTTTTATTTTTTTACTTCATTTGTTATACGATCAAAGATATATTAAGTCAAAAAGGTACATACATAAATAGACATCATAAAAATATATTCATTTGATAAGAATAAATCATTAATACATAAGAATTAATAGGAACATATTTCAACCACCAGACAATATATAGTGTGTCTCCACCTCGAAAGATGAAAAGGGTTGGGAGACAAGAACTGGAACAAAATACCCCTAAAGAATATAGTTGACCCGTCACAAATGTATCTAAACATATGTGCTCAGATCATATAAAGAGAATGAACCCAGCTGAGCCCTCACTGGCTCCGATTCTGCAATCCCTATGAGCTTTTCAGGATGATGTGAAAACCGACAATCGTCAGGCACGGCTAGCCACGAAGAAGCTCCAAGGCTCCGTACGGAAAGTGGGAAAGATCTTCTCTGAAATTGCGGAGCATCAGATTATGATGGAGTGTTGCACGGAAATGCTGGAAAGCACAGTGGGAAGATTGAAGGCCCAAGCCTCTTTGCAGGACACCACTATAAAGGTTGTGATTTGGAAGCTCAAGAACTGAGAACCGGCAGTGCAACAATGATCTAAGGCTGTTAGGGGTTCCAGCGAACTGGGAGTGTAACGACGTGAGGAAGTTCGTAGTGAATATGCTGAGAAACTCCCTTCATGAGCTTTCTTCATGGGAGTGGGATAAGGAAGTACAACAAATTCACAGATTCCCTCTTTCACCACCAAGGCACTCATCCAGAGAAAAAACCTTACCCTGGTCTATTCTGTTTTATTTTGACAACTTCTTGATTCGGCATATGATCTAGCCAGACCAAATGCCAAAAGGAGCTTTAAAGGTTTTTCATTTTTTGCTAAACCTGACTTCGCTCACGCCATCGTTGAAAAGAGATGGCTGCTTAGGCCATTAATGACCCCATTTCAGGCTGCAGGGACGCTGTTTTTTTATACAAAATCCTGCCATGTTGAAGGTGATCTACAAAGGTCAAAACCTCAGTTATACCCTGAAGTTCAAGCTCAGAAACTCTTGGACGATATTATGGCAGGGAATATTGGGGTTAAAACATAGAAAATGTGTACTCAACTAGTACAAGCCAGGATTTCAGGCTGATAAAGTGTGGTTCAACAGGATATGGGAATTCGGCAAGTCATACTTAAAGGAGGAGGAGGTGAAGGGAGAGGAGGGGTGGCACAGAGTTCTTCACACAGGCTCATGCTTGAGCCTGGTTGCCTGTTTTTTGGTGGAGGGTGGGGGAAGGTCAGAGGGGGGTTGTCAGACAGGGGAGGAAAGGAAATAAGTTAAGTTCACATTGCTTCTTAGACTTGATACACAGTTATGTAGTACTTTTCAGTCAAAAGATAGAGAGCTCGGGTGGTGGGGCTTAGAGAAGATTGGATTTCAGGTGGAGGCCTGCATTACAAACTTGTATGGGGGTACTGAGAGTGGCGTCCATGAATATGTGGATTAAATGATGTGAAGAAAAGACAATGTGGTGGTTGGGTTACAGTCGCTGGGCGCTAACATGATTTGTCTTCAGGAGACACAAATAGATGGCTCACAGGTACATAATCTAAATACACTGGGATTCAGGGGGATAAGTGCAACGACACAGGGGTCCAAGGTACAGGGGTTGTGATTTTGGCCAAAGGAGGGGGGCTTTAGTTTAAGTGATAATGCTTAGATAAATTTGGTCGTTGGGCGATCAGAGTGCCAGTATGGGACAGGGAAGAAGTTAACGTTGAGACCAGGTTAATTTTAAATGCAGAACTGCATGTCCCATAATGCTTTTGACTAAAAAGAAAGGCTGTCTTGCAAAATATCTTGGTGTAATTTTAATTACACTGGAATAATTGGAGTCAATGTTGTGATTCTGCGTTTCTCTATTTGTGTGATTATGTCTTCATAACTAACTCATTTGAGGAGAAAATTACCACAGAAGCAACACCATTTGTCAACTGAGTGTCTGATCGAGCTGTTGGTAATGTTTTTTTGAATTTAGCTCTATTTTCTTAGTGCAAAAGGCATCCTCGCACCCATTTTTCCCTAGGAAAATAGTTCTAAATGCCAGAAGTGAGTTGGAAGAAAAATGTTGCTGCTATTTGGGTTCTGTTACATTTTGCACTATTTTGTAGCACGAAGTGCAATCTCGGGTTTATTCTGTACACGAGGGGGCATTATTGCACTAAGAAAATCACGCTAAATGCGGAATTGCTCTTCTTGCATAATTACATAGAATTTCATTTAAATGTGTGTTATTTGTGTAGTTACACTATAGCAAATACAAGAGTTATGCCCACCCTTAGCTTGCACTAGTTTGACATCGGGCCAGTTAGCAACTAAATGAGCATCTATGTGAATAGTGAAACAATCCTTAATAGAATGAGAAGTAGAATGGATTTATTGATCAAGTCACAATGCACCAGAAACACTTGTCTTCAACAGGGAAGCAGTTATGAAATGTTACTTACAAGATTGAAGATGGGAAAAATGATGCTAACTGTCAGCTCCAAAACGTAGGCCTGTCAAATTTCCCCTTGACCTATGATTGTAGTTCCATCTACCTCTTTTCTCCCTGTCTTTCATGTATTGTATACATGCCCAAAACAGATCAAATAATTCAAGAAACAGGTTAAAACACAAGAAAGATAAATGCAGCACATGATCTACTGTAAAGTAATTACTCGTTTTATAAAAAAAAAAATAAGATGAAAATCAAATGTTTTCAAAGCATGTCCTTTTTGAGATGAGGCTCCTGTTATGCACAGATTTCTTGTTAGCACTTTAATGACAAAACCAATCTTGAGAAACGCGAATAGCAAGCGTACAGTGGAGTGTCTCACCCACACTCTTATATCCCTAAAGAGAAGTACGCTACACAATATATATCCATCGACCTAGAATGCGTGTTCAGACCGGGAAGGACTTTTTCCCGTGAGTGTATTACGGCACCAAAACCAAGTGCCTTTTACATGGTGACCATGACTTTTATATAATGATGCTTGGATTTTAAGAATTCTGAAATACATAACCCATAATTGGGTAGATCTTAATTATATGTTTTCCACAATTAGTTACTTTCCGTTAGTATGAATTATCGTGAATTTATCCCTGTTTTAATATGAACAATTGATTTAGTTACAGTAGTAAACATAGAATTGGAAGAATCTTGTGCTCATTTTAACAAAAAATGCCCTGAATAAGTCCAATCTCTTTGGACGAAATGCATTGACTGGCTTTTACAATGCTAAAAAGAAGCATGTCTAAAGGGGCAATAGTCTTTGGATATATGAATATCATCATGGCTAATTGCTATTTTTTTAATGTTCATGGATATGTTGAATGTGGTGCACCCTTGTTTGTGATGGTTTAGACAAAATTAATCTTATATGTTTACATAGCTACTCTAAACTCAGCCAGCCTGACTTTAGCAGTCGCTCAAGTGCCCCTATGCAGCAGAGAGAGTGGTACAAAAGGGGGTGGTGATGGACGGAGCATCTGAATCAATCAAACACTCACACCCAGTCAAAAGATCTGGGTTTAATCCATCCATCATTCTGGTGGCCAGAACCCCTGGGAAAAGCACCCATCCCGACAGACCACGCACGGAACCTAGGTGTCATCCTGGATTCTTCACTCTCAATGAACAGACAAGTCAACGCCGTTTCCTCTTCCTGCTTCAACATTCTTCGCATGCTCAGGAAAACATTTCGCTGGATCCCCTCCGAAACAAGGAAAACAGTCACCCACGCTCTGGTCACGAGCCGACTGGACTACGGAAACACCCTCTACGCAGGTACCACCGCAAAACTCCAGAAGAAACTCCAACGAATCCAAAACGCCTCAGCCAGGCTCATATTAGACATCCCACGCAACGAACACATCTCTGGTCACCTTAAAGACCTCCACTGGCTACCCGTCAATAAGAGGATCACTTTCCGTCTGCTTACCCACGCACACAAATCACTCTACGACATCGGACCAGATTGCCTCAACTCACGACTGTCCTTCTACACCCCCTCCCGCCAACTACGTTCTTCCAGCCAAGCCCTCGCCACTGTACCTCGCATCAACAAGACCACCATGGGAGGCAGATCCTTTTCATACCTGGCTGCTAAAACATGGAACTCACTCCCCGCTTACCTTCGCCTTACCCAGAACCACCTAGCATTCAGAAAGCAACTTAAAACATGGATATTTGACAAGTAATCCCCCTCCCCTTCCTAAGCGCCTTGAAACCCTATGGGTATGTAGTGCGCTATACAAATTCCATGACTTGACTTGACTTGACTAGCCCACTCTGCCACCCCACTTCAGACATGGCTATATGCAAATCAGTCTGACCCTGTGCCTCATGGGAACAGTCCAGCCTGAACTGCCAAGCCATGTCTTCCCTGGAACGGAAACAAGCTACCGAGGACCGGTTTCTAGCATTCCAGCCGTCTTCAGCCCGGCTTGCTTGAATCCAGTGGCAAAGTGAGCAAGGGACTCGCCTCTGAGCATACCCAGCCCAAAGAACGGTGATGGATTAAACCCAGATCTTTTGAGGGGGAGGGGCTGGGTCAGTAGGGGGTGGGGCTAGAGTAAAAAAATCCCTTCTGTTTCAAAACATTACTCGACAATGCTGTATTTCCAAAGCAGATGTAACTACAAGTAACACATTTTAATAATCATTTTTTTATTATCAGACAATATCAATCTTAAGAGGGATTGCATGGAAAATTGCAGTAACTGGATATTCAGCACATGTCCATTACAGCATAGGCTTTTGAGTAAAAAAAAAGGTATGTTAAAAGACAAACACTACAAACTTATTTTACATTTCATGTCACCAATTAGTTTTCTGTAATCTGGTACCAAGTCTGAAACGGCAAGCCTCAAGAGCGGATCCAGATGTATGTCTGTAAGCTTATTTCTGAGTTTGCTCTTGAACAGTCCCATTGTGAAAACCGAACTTTCGCAAGCATATGTTGACCCAAACATACAAATTACCTTTTCGGCCACTGTAAAAAGAAGAGAAAACTTGTCAGAAGGTACAATTTTCCAGAATTCCTCTGGTGCTTGCCCCAAAAAAGATGCTTTGAGGGCTAAATTGTGCTACATGTCAATCAGCTCTATTTCTGCTTGAGCCCTTTCCATGCCAATAAGGGCAACCATGTCAAGATTTCGTGCACTCACCATCCAGGGGTTTTCGACCAGCTTGAAAACAGGGGTGAGGACTCTGAATTGAGAAAACCAGTGTTTGATCTCCCCAGCAATTTCTTCAAGACATGATCTAAGGTCTATCATTGACAGAATTTCTTGTGCATTTGGAAACCTCTGCATCACAGCCAACAGTTTTTGGAAATTTGTGAAGTCAGGGTCACCCAGTTGCTATTTCAATAGCACAAGCTTACTTTCAAAAGCATAAATACCATTCTTCAAGCAGCACACAACCTGTAGTTTACCTTGCAGGTTCAAATTGACAGCATTAAAATATGTGAACACATCTGAAAGAAAATGGAGCATAAGAAGCCATTTCACATCCATTAGTTCTGGGAATGATTGACCTCTACTTTTCACAAAGAGTTTAATTTCAGAAAGCTATGCGATGAATTGCTCCAGAACCTTCCCTTTGCTCATCCAACGCACGTCAGTGTGCATCAAGAGGTCTTTATATTCAGCTTCAGATTCCTGCAGTATTGCTTTAAAAGTCTATGGTTCAAAGCTTTGGCATGGATAAAATTAACAATTTTCCCTGCAACGTTTAGGACATTATTCAGTTCTCCGTGCTTTCATTTTGTACATAATACTTATTGGTGAATAATGCAGTGGTAGTCTATCACAGTCTGTCCTATAAGCTTCTTTTTAAGCATAGATACGAAGGCTCAATCATGGCCTACCATGGCAGGAGCCCCATCTTCTGTTATAATGACAAGAGTGTTCAGTGATATGTCATTTGTTTTAAAGTAGTTGCACATGCTGTCCAGTATATCTTCTCCTCGTGTGCCCTTGCAGTGGTAGAAGGCACAGGAGCTCTTTTTTGGGAGGAAGCGATTGGTCCAGATACCTCATCCAAACTAATACTGGGCCACATCGCCTATGTCTGTGGACTCATCCATGGCAATGCTGAAGAACGGTGACTCTCTTACTGCTTTGATCTACCTCTCCTGGACGTTTTGACCTATTGCCTCTATTCTGCATGAACACATGCAATCTGATAGCTGCAATGCACTTATTTCTTTTTAAAATGCTGGCTTTATTAGTGTCGTTGTCAAAAGTTCAGCTGTTGAACGCGAACATTTCTTCATCACCTCTGCATCTGTGAATGCTTTTTTATGTTTGGCAAGCAAGTAGCATATTTTGAAAGACGCTTCTGTACAGCCTCGGATTCCTTCATCTGGCAAAGGAAGATCTTCTGCTGGGAAAGAAGAGCTTGCTTTAACAATGCCACTCTTGCATAACGCAGTTTTGAGTTCAGTGGGAAGTTCGCAGTGTTTCCAGAGTGCCGCAGTTTGTAGTGCCGTTCCAGGTTATACCACTTAAGAACAATTCCTTTCTCTTTGCAAAGCAAACAGGTGTCTTTTTCTTTTGGGCATTCAACAAACAAGTACTCTAATTCCAATGCTGCCTGGAAGTTCCTGTGTTTGCTCTGTATCAATCTGGGTCATTTGGGAGGCTTGGAAACTGGACTGTAGGCCATTGCGGAGCTCTCCAGCTAGTTTGTTACTATGCAATAAGTAACAAGGACCAGGAATCTGATTTCCACCTGGCGACCGATGGACAGAGACAGCGTCACAACCGATGGACAGTCACTCCGTCATGACCGCTGGACAGACACCATAGGCCATATGTATCAAAATCCGATTTTGCGATTATTTGCGAATCTCAATTTGGGAATTGCAAAACCTGATGTAAATAAAAGTTCGCTAATATTTAGCGATTCTCAAATATTTGCAAAAATTAAATGCAAATACCTAAACAGGGATACCTTAATTGCGAAATCGCAAATAAGGAATCGCAAATCTGCTAATCTGCAATTCAGGTGCAGCTTAATGACATGACAACCAGGAAGTGTGACTGCCCATGCGGCACCTGATTGCGAGCAGCTAAGTGAGAAGCTGGGAGGAGAGCTGAGCAACTTGTGCACAGCTTCTGTGTGAAGGAGACAGGGACTCACAGGAGAAGCAGCAGCAGAAAGAGAATGCCAGAAAAAGAAAACAAAAATTTAGTGAAAGGGAGCAGGAGGTGTTAATCAAACAAATGGTTGTGAGCCATGAACTCCTGTTTGGAAAACAATCACTGCGTGTGACTGAGGCACGCAAAAGGAAAATCTGGGCAGAAATTCAGTAGAAGGTAAATTCTATTGTCGTGACCCACTGCACAGTTGAAGAACTCAGTAAGCGGTGGTATGACATGCGCAAGAGATCTAAAGAAAAGGTGGCTACCAGGCTGACTGAGGCAAGAAATACCGGTGGTAGGACATCCACTGCTACAGATTCCACGCCTTTGGGGTAGTTGGTTGTGGGCACTCTGCTGCAGAGAGTGTGAGTGGTGTGGATGACATGGACAGCTCCGACTCAAAAGACACCAGACAAGGTAAAAAGCATGCTAACACTCCCCTGATACTTCACCGGACCACCCATACACCCAAGAAAGACACAGGCACCAAACATGAATGCAACCCCAGTGCATGCATTCTAGCACACTCAGCAATGCATTATGGGAGATGTAATCCCATACAACAAGCAATGGAGAAGTGACACCCAGCAAGGTACAATCCGAATGTGTGTATCATGAAAGGCAAAAAACACAGATAGGACCCATGTAACTCCAAACTGAAATATTTATTGCAAAACAAATGCGAGGCAGGACAGAAAATAAATGTGTGTATTTGCATCCACAGCACCACCAGAAAGACAGGAACCCATGACAGGAGGGGAGGAGGCATCCCACCCAGAAGAAAGGTCAAGGCAAGAGGAGCAGGAGGAATGCTCACCGGTAATCCCAGTGACACGCAGCCCGCGCCTCGTTGTACCACCACTGGAGGTAGATACACTGGACACAACTGGCGAGGACCAGCAAGTTCAGGGCCAGCATGCCTCAACTCAAACAGCAGAGTCCCCTGCTCATCCTACTACAGGAATGTCATCTAGGCGCAGGGAATGGTCATCCACCAGTACTGCTGACGAGGGAAACACCAATTACATTGGTGTCAATACATCGCGGTACATCGCTGGAGCGTTGACATCGCAGGCTTCTACTACGCATGCTAATACGGCGCGATGCCATGAACATCGCATGCAATTACAACGCATGCGATGGTAATTGCAGCCTCTGCCCCAATGCTTTTGCCAACATAAACAGGTCCCACTAAAACGCATGCGATGGTAATTGCAGCCTCGTGCAAAATCGACAAGATGTGCACTTTACAGGCCTCCTGCTAAATATAATATAAAACAGAGCAGTAGCTAGCGATACCAAGGTGTGTCCCAGTAAATGTAAACAATTAGTTGACAGGTGCACATATCGGGTGCTATGTTTTTATTATTTTATATATCTTAGAATGAACGCATCCATGACGGGGAGAGGATGTGATCTGACAGCTAGCTCTGCCAACTTTGGTGCTGTCAACCAGTGTTCGAGCCTCCACAGCTGATTGTATCCAGACACTATAACGGGTATGAGTAAGGCCAAGCGCGCGCCTGGCGAAGATTCACGCTCCAGAAGACAACATTCATTGTGAGAAATCCGCTTGTTCAAGAGAGTGATATGTAATGTCAAATACAAAAAAACACAATAAACACGTTGGGAAATTTTTATTTTCTTTACATTGCATTGATACCAAATCCTTAAAAACTTACTAGGTATTTAATAGGAAACAAAAATAACAACCAAAAACAATGACACAATGCATTAACAATTTAAGGATGGTACATATCAATAAAAATAGTTAAAAAAGATAGGGTGTACAATTTACAGATAGCATTATGGTACACTACAGTAAGAATTCAGATGATGAAATCCAACATGGACAAGTGCCAACTTTTTTTACCCAAAGGAATTAAGTGCATGTGCGATGGAAGCTAGGGAGTGAGAAGGCACAGATCAGGTGAAAAGTTTTAATACTGCCAAAAGTCGGGGAGACATTTCCTTAGAAAGGTGGGAAACGCGTGGATGTAGATTACCTGCTAAACACTGTGACATGCGCATTTCCTGATAACGTTGCTCCTTTTGCAAAATCTCAAGAAAACTGTAGAAATTTGGGTGCTGTTTGCCAATACTTTTGTTTAAAGAGTTGTGCCAACCCTCTATGGCATTGTTTGTCTTTGCTCCTCCCTCTAAGCAGGAGGAGTAGCAGTTCCACCAGTCCACAAGAAAAAGTGGTCTCCTCTGGCAACCCGACCTGCTTAGATGCCCAATCCATGTGTCTTCAAAATAATGTATTTTTGGTGCCAATTTTTCTTCGTTTACCATAAAGTATTCAGACTCTGTAATCGATGTGTAGTATTCGTCTACACTATTAGGAGGAACAAAGCAAAGTCCAGATAGTTTTTTAAGCTCAAACTGTAGTTTACTATCAGACACCTAATCCTCAATAAGGGATGTTTGTTTAATTTTGCGCCAAATAGCCTGAGAAAAGTGGAAAAAACATCCTTGTATTTGGCTATCCATGTACAATTTCTTTATAGCATTTATCATGGGTAATTCAAAGTCCATGATTACTTTTCTCGGACTTTTGTTTGGGATTTTGGATTTTAGGACTGACAAAAACTCAGTATACATTGAGGATTGTTTGTCTGGTAGTAAACTGTAGACTAAAGAGACTACAATGTCGTTAACGAACCCGTGAATGGTGTATATTTGGGTGAAAGGGGTGGGTGTACTTTTAAAGGTCCCATCCATCAACCACACATCACTGTTCTCCAAGCGGTTGAGATTACGGGGGGTGCTAAATATTATAATGCGCTAATGACAATTGTCATTGTCATACATAATAAACAGTTCCTTTGAAACTGTAACACAAGGTTCAACAGGAATTGTAATATCCCCGAAGGTTTGTGGTGCCATGCGTTTAGGGTGATTCTCATGTTTCTTGCGTTGGATCATTTTACGTAAGTTGGGGATGGCAGGCATACTACTAGCCACATGTTCAGTAATATGTTGGGATACCTCCCTTAAAATGGCACCACAAGGGTCATTGGAGTTGCCTGCAATCACTTTCATTTCATTGATCGATTCTCTGACTTCAATAGCAGTGGCAGAGGCCGAGTGGTTATGGTCTGTGCATCTTAAAACAGACTCACCCAGAGTAACTGCTCGTCCTCTGCAATGGCTTGAGTAGTATTGCACACACTTCCAATGACCCCGTGGCTCCGAATTTATCTCCTTACAATATATATAACCGCTGTGTTTGAGTAGGCGGTTTTCTCTGCTTGAGGTGATATATTTCACCATCTTTGGATCAGACATTTGCTGTAGAGACAAAACAAAAAAATGCAATTTAAAAATGATAAGAGACACATTTTTCATAATATTACTTCAATCACCACATATTTATTTATTTGTTTGCAGGTTTGTACCGCGCTGTCTTCACTCCCGAAGGAGTATCTCCGCGCCTTTGGCTTCTACAGAGAATTAAGAAGAAGAGATTTTAGAAGCTGTTATAGTCTACTGTTTAAACAAGAAGGTCTTCAGCATTTTCCTAGAGGGAAGGTGATCTACACATAACCTGAGGGATATTGGGAGACTATTCCAGAGAGAGGGTCCGGCTATTGATAGTGTTTTTGCTCCATGTCTGGCCTTCTTTGCTCTGGGTACACACAGAAGGCCTTGTTCACTTGATCTAAGAGTCCGAGAAGGTGTATAAGGTATAAATTTGGTGGTTAGGTATGCAGGACCCATTCCATTCAGGCTTTTGTGTATGGTACAGCATACCTTGAACTTGGCCCTCTGTCTGACAGATAACCAATGTAGTTTTGTCAGCAGAGGTTTAGAAGGCGTGCGGGAGGAGCGTTCAGAACCAGGCGAGCAGCCGTGTTCTGGGCAACCTGAAGTCTATTCATAACTCCCTCATTGGCAGACAGGAGCAAGCCATTGCAATAGTCCAGACGACTCAGGATAAGCGCCTGGGCCAGCGTCTTCCTAGTTGTATCAGGTAGTAATGGGAAGATATTTCGCAGCATACCAATTACATGAAAGCAGGCTCCCACCACCTGGTTGCCATGTTGTTTGAGAGTGAGCTCCTGATCTAATCGGACTCCCAGGTTCTTGACAGTTTGTTTAGGCTTGGGCACTGGGCCGAGATCTTGTGGCCACCAGTCTGGGGTCCAGAGCAGTTTTGCCTCACCAAACAACATGACTTCTGTCTTCCCAACGTTGCACTGCAAGTAGTTGGAGGACATCCATCGTGCCACTGCTTTCATGCCCTGGGAGAAGGAGTTTCTGACCTCAGGTGTAAAGATCTTAAAAGGAAAGAGGAGTTGCGTAAGATATTGGGATGAATCCGTATCTTCTCATGATGTTAGCCAGGAGTGATATTCCAACTTCCTCTGAACTGTATGTGCCCATAGCTACTTGCTGTGTGCGGTCAGGCCCAGAAGGATAAAAGAACTGTGCCCGACGCCCGCCCATCGACCCACGGTATACACCTGTTACAACGCATTTCTGTTACAACGCGACTTTTACAACGCATACCATTACAACGCATTGCGCTGGGGGGCGCTCTAGGATAGGGAATAAGTATGATTTACTATCCAACACCTTCCCTAGGGTCCACGGGGACTGGAGTTAGAATAGTAAATTATACTTACCACTATCCAGCACCTCAAAGCGCTATGCGTTGTAATGGTATGCGTTGTAATGGTCGCGTTGTAACAGTAGGTAGTTGTAATGGTATGCGTTGTAACATGGTACATCCTCGACCAACCCATGCATCCAACAACCCATCCATCCACCAACCCATCCATCATGCATCCATCCACAATTTTTTTGTCGTATGTTGAACTCTACTAATTCCCCACCTGGCCCGCCCTGCCTAACCTCCCCACAGCATAACCTGTGCAAGCCACTGAGGGGATCCTTGTCCCATCTTGAAAGAACAGGCTGGGTACTGCCTGCATTGTGAAAGGTGGACCAACTGTTTCTATTAGCCATTCTGTCTTTCAATAATGCACTTCCCCAGGGCAAACACACGTTTGAAGTTGCTTTGGGGACAGCACAATAATTGGAATAGGGTGTACTCTACCTGATTGTGCCTCGCACACCTGTTCAAATATGCGTGATGGCTTAAACAGCCACAGTGTGCCTGTTACATAATTCGGGCCCTGTTCTTGACAGCTTAGATGTCTATGCAGTTTAGAAGATTGCAGAGTAATTTTTTTATTCTAGTACATTACTTACTGTAGAGCTTGGTAATAGTAATGATTCCCTTTACATTTATAGCTGGAAATACTTCACTTCTAAACTTTATATATTTTCATGTTCTATTATGGTATAGGAGGATGACAGAAAAATGACACCGTCTACTTCACAAACAGTACAACATTATTGTCTCGGTCTTTTTCTGACAATGCATTCAGTACAGATTAGGTGATATCCTTTCTAGTGAGTGCCTATTCATGAATGTGTATGCGACAACTATAAAAATAAAATGGATGCCATTTGTGAAAACTTGTTTGTTGAACATGGAAGTAAGTGACTCTAAGAAATTCGTATATCACCATCAACCTTCCTCACTAATACATGAATATGCCTCAACCCATTTTCTTTTAGGCGCAATCAAGCAGCAGAGATGATTGAGGCTGACCAACGAAATGCCAGTGACAGGTCTGCAGAGCAGAGAAACATAAAAACATAAAAAGCTCCCACTAATCAATCACAAAACAGGTGACAGGTAATTGCAGCCTCGTGCAAAATGCTGCCCCACAGGCCTCGTGCACGATGCCATTAACATCCCATGCAATTACAACGCATGCGATGGTAATTGCAGACTCGTGCAAAATGCTGCCCCACAGGCCTCGTGCACTTTACAGGCCTTGTGCAAAATTCACTGATAATCCTGCCATGAGGGGCCCCGGCAGACTACCTGCAGGCCGAGGTGTGGTGCGAGAGGAGCGCCAGCAGGCCTAACGGAGAAGGACCCCAGGCGCCTGCCACCAGGACAGTGAGGGGTCTCAAACACAGGACTACATTCACCCCTCATGAGGGCAGAGTGAGCGGCGCACAGATGGTGGGGTGGCCCAGGTGATCGAGAATGGTAGTCTCCCTGACTGTCATCGATGCCCCTCCACCAAGCTGCCCATGCCACTGCAGTATTTGGTGCACTCTGGCCCCCTGCCCGAAGAGCTGCGTGGAGGGACGCCCTCGTTCATTGAGGTCTCCGGGTGCTCGAACTGAAAGACCCACAAAATACACAGCTCAAAAAGACAATAAAGGTGGTAAATGAGGGCCTGAAACTTCAGAGTACCAGACGTTGTTTGCATGTGAAACTAAAAACTGGTAAAATCCACCAAAGAAAGCAAACCCAAAGCCAAACATTTGTATGGGTGTGATCAAGGAAGAGGACACAAGGGTAGGGATGGAACAATTATTCCAGGGGTAAGTGCAACTAACTATAAGAGTGACTAACAGTAAACTAAAAAGCGAAGGCTCCGATGATCTTCAGATGAAACGCGAAAGTAGTGCACCTAATGTGGAAAGTGCTTCAGTGACAAATCTAAAATGGTAACAACAGCAGTGAACGAAAGCAAGACCATGACCTAAATTCAGGACAAAAGTAATATCGTCCTTATGATTGAGACTGTCACGTACCATGCTGCCCCAAGGCTTTTATTGCTGCCCCACAGGCATCGTGCACTTTAAAGGCCTCCATAATGGACAAGATGTGCAAAATGCAGACTGTCACGTACCATGCTGCCCCACGGCTTTTATTGCTCCCCCACAGGCCTCGTGCAAAATCGACCTAACGTGGAAAGGGTTTACGTAGCAAATCTAAAATGGAAACACCAGCAGTGAATGAAAGCATGACCATGACCTAAATTCAGGACAAAAGAAATATCATCATTATAATTGCCCTAAGCAAAAAAGTCCCGAATAGAGCTGAATCACACTTTACTCCCTAGTACCCCACTGAGACTGTCATGGAGTGGCAGGGGAGAGGACGCAATGGGCTCGATTTCCAGATCTGACCCCTATGGCTGAGGCCATGGGAGACCAAAAAGAATAAATTAAAAATGCTGCAAGGACTGGGGAAAGAAAAGGAATGCTTGAGTGCATGGATGGAGCTCGAGGGAGGTGGGTAGCTGGACAAGAGGTTGTTCACGAAGAAAAAATATTTCGTCACTAACCTGTTTCAAAGTCTATCCAAAGGGTCACGGCTGCTCACATCAACAAAACAGACACAAATGGCTGCAGACACGGTGGGCAAAACAATATGTACCCCCACACGCCCCCCGCCCCGTCCAAAAAATAGGTACGTTAAAAGACAAACACTACAAACTTACTTTACATTTCATGTCACCAATTAGTTTTCTGTAATCTGGTACCAAGTCTGAAACGGCAAGCCTCAAGAGCGGATCCAGATGTATGTCTGTAAGCTTATTTCTGAGTTTGATCTTCAACAGTCCCACTGTGAAAAACGAACTTTTGCAAGCATATGTTGACCCAAACATACAAATTACCTTTTCGGCCACTGTAAAAAGAGAAAACTTGTCAGAAGGTACCATTTTCCAGAATTCTTCTGGTGCTTGCCCCAAAAAAGATGCTTTGAGGGCTAAATTGTGCTGCATGTCAATCAGCTCTATTTCTGCTTGAGCCCTTTCCATGCCAATAAGGGCAACCATGTCAAGATTTCGTGCCCTCACCATCCAGGGGTTTTCGACCAGCTTGAATAGAGGGGTGAAGACTCTGAATTGAGAAAATCAGTGTTTGATCTCCCCAGCAATTTCTTCAAGACATTGTAAGGTCTATCTTTGACAGAATTTCCTGTGCATCTGGAAACCTCTGCATCACAGCCAACAGTTTTGGGAAGTCTGTGAAGTCACTATCACCCAGTTGTTATTTGAATAGCACAAGCTTACTTTCAAAAGCATTAATACCATTCTTCAAGCAGCACACAACCTGTAGTTTACCTTGCAGGTTCAAATTGACAGCGTTAAAATGTGTGAACACATCTGAAAGAAAATGGAGCATAAGAAGCCATTTCACATCCATTAGTTCTGAGAATGATTGACCTCTACTTTTCACAAAGAGTTTAATTTCAGGAAGCTATGCGATGAATTGCTCCAGAACCTTCCCTTTGCTCATCCAACGCACGTCAGTGTGCATCAAGAGGCCTTTATATTCAGCTTCAGATTCCTGCAGCATTGCTTTAAGTCTATGGTTCAGAGCTTTGGCATGGATAAAATTAACAATTTTCCCTGCAACTTTTAGGACATCATTCAGTTCTCCATGCTTTAATTTTGTACACAATACTTATTGGTGAATAATGCAGCGGTAGTCTATCACTGTCTGTCCTATGAGCTACTTTTTAAGCATAGATATGAAGGCTCTATCATGGCCTACCATGGCAGGAGCCCCATCTTCAGTGATATGTCATTTGTTTTAAAGTAGTTGCACATGCTGTCCAGTATATCTTCTCCTCGAGTGCCCTTGCAGTGGTAGAAGGCACAGGAGCTCTTTTTTGGATGAAGCGATTGGTCCAGATACCTCATCCAAACTAATACTGGGCACATCACCTATGTCTGTGGACTCATCCATGGCGATGCTGAAGAACGGTGACCCTCTTGACTGCTTTGATCTCCCGCTCCTGGACGTTTTGTCCTATTGCCTCTATTCTGCATGAACACATGCAATCTGATAGCTGCAATGCAATGATTTCTCTTAAAATGCTGGCTTTATTAGTGGCGTTGTCAAATAAAAGTTCAACTGCTGAAGGGAAACATTTCTTCACCAGCTCTGCATCTGTGAATGCTTTTTTATGTTTGGCAATCAAGTAGCATAATTTGAAAGACGCTTCTGTACAGCCTCAGATTCCTTCATCTGGCCAAGAAAGATCTTCTGCTGCTTTGAAAGAAGAGCTTGCTTTAACAATGCCACTCTTCAGGAGGAGCTACAACAGCAAGCAAGATAGCCGCATAGTCTCCCGGCTCCGCTGACCTCCGTCTTTCGCTCGAAGATCCTGTCGTCTATCCTGATTTCCCGCCCCATATCTGGGTGTATGAACTAATCTGCAGTCTGATGGAGCAATCCCGAGATTTTTCCGACATTGTGGAGTGGAGTAATGTCGAGGTTTGATTTGAGGCCTAACCCAGTCTGGAAGCCGGGGTCTCAAGTGTTGGTCCAGCCGGGTCCTAGTTGAACAACAGCGGACCGGAGAGGGCGGCAGGGTCCGGTCTATGGAACTTCCGACATCTTTAGGATTGCTTTGCTGCCGATCTGCTGCCTGGCACTGTACCGGAGGTGAGGAGACGAGTGACGCCCGAGGCGGTGTGGTGGGGGTCCCTGACCCGGAGGCCTGGCGTTCGCATCGCCGGTGCCGTTGGGTTGGAGACATGGTGCGCACTAACGCATGTTGACGATCTGTCCCTCACGGTTCATTCCTGCTCCGACTAATCTTACCCCGGGAAAGGCGCCTCTCCGTGGGGATCACTATGCCTGATGCTATGCGGAACCCGGCGGAGCGGGTTAAGTGCGGCCCGTCATTGCGGTCAGTGATGGCAGCCCTTGAGGCACTTCAGGTGACTATGGAGGTCCAGGCCTGGAATCTGATGACGGCAGCGGATGGAATTAGAGGATCGGGACCGGACCCTGACTCGCTGCCCGAGACCCGGTGGCCAGTTCACTTCCCAACAGCTACCCCAGCGGTGCAGTCAGACCCGGTGCTTGGAGCTGTACCTGCCCCTACAGAAGTGGAACGGTTCGAACATGCGGAGATTGGCGATTTAACTATAAGGTCGGAATCTTTGGTTCTGCAACTGGCGGAGCATTTAACTGCTGTCCCCGATTTGGAGACTTTTGCTCGAAACTGTGAACTGTGTTGGACTGTGTTGCACCCCCTTCCCAGCTGGTCTATCAAGATGGCGGACGGGATAGTGCCTGGTCATGGAGTCGGGGAGGGGCATCGTTGGACCCGAGCGTCTGCTTTGGGACTTACCATCCTTTATCCGTTTGACAGACCATGTTTCGGCAACTTCTGTGTAAACTTTGACAACTTGACGATGGGGCTCTACTTATCGGAGGGAATCAGCAAATTTGATCCATGGGGCCAAGGATGAGACTGTTGTTTGAGGTTTCACGCTATTGTTTCATCGGTAACTGGATTGCTTTACTAGGTTAACGGAGACCAGGGCGGAGTCTATAGTTTCCTCTGGTTTACTTTTTTATTGTGGTCTGCTCGATTGTGTCAGCTTTGTGGGGGATTCTTCGTTAAGGCAGTGGGGAGAGACCGGGAATGCGTATGATATAGCCCTCCTCCATTTCTCCTTTTAGGGCAGGGGTTTAGTCCCTTCTTTCTTTCCCTTTGCTCTTCCTATATTTCAGGTTCATTTTTGGGGCGACAGGCACGCTGCTAGGGGGGTAGGCCGTAGTCATCTGCAGGGGTGCAGGGTGGGGGGTTGGGGGAGGGGAATTTTGTTTTTTCCATTTGTTTCTATGGCCTTTTTCTCTTTCTTATCTTTCCTCGCTTTTTCTTTCGTTTCTTCCTTTTTCGGGTCAGCGTAGTGGGTTTATTCTTCTATCAACTGTCGACTTTTTATCTGTGAATATACTTTTCACGGTATTTTAGTATCATTGGGGGGGGGCGCCTAACTGGTGCGAACAGTGATTGTATGCTTGTTTATCCTGAATTGTATGCCTTAGCACCACTGCCTTAAATGAGATCGAGCTAATTGTGGAACTCCTACTATTTTGCCCGCCCTTTATGCGACTTTGTGATATTGTATGGCTCCTGATCCTTCTATTTTTATATTGTAAAATGGAGCCTTTAGTATCCTGTCATTCACATGGTATGTTCTACAGCCAGTTTTAATTGAAGTTGTAATACATTCGCTTCCCGGGAGGCCGAGTCTTGTCCTAATTGACTTGCTGTGATGACATTGATTAGCGGCCGGCCCTGGTGGTTGTAGGCCCATATTTGTTACTGGTTAAGGTATTAATAAAGGTTTTACAAAAAAAAACAAAAAAAAAAAAACAATGCCATTCTTGCATAACGCAGTTTTGAGTTCAGTGGGAAGTTCGCAGTGTTTCCAGAGCGCCCCGTTTTGTAGTGCCGTTCCAGGTTATACCTCTTAAGAACAATTCCTTTCTCTTTGCAAAGCAAACAGGTGGCTTTTTCTTTTGGACATTCAACAAACAAGTACTCTAATTCCAATGCTGCCTGGAAGGTCCTGTGTTTGCTCTTTATCGATCTGGGTCATTTGCGAGGCTTGGAAACTGGACTGTAGGCCATTGCGGAGCTCTCCAGCTAGTTTGTTACTATGCAATAAGTAACAAGGACCAGGAATCTGATTTCCACCTGACGACCGATGGACAGAGACAGCGTCACAACCGATGGACCGTCACTCCGTCATGACCGCTGGACCGATACCAAGGGCCATATGTAACAAAATCCGATTTTGCGATTCTCAAACTACGATTATTTGCGAACCTCAATTTGAGAATTGCAAAACCTGATGTAAATAAAAGTTCGCTAATATTTAGCGATTCTCAAATATTTGCAAAAATTAAATGCAAATACCTAAATAGGGATACCTTAATTGCGAAATCGCAAATAAGGAATCACAAATCTGCTAATCTGCAATTCAGGTGTAGCTTAATGACATGACAACCAGGAAGTGTGACTGCCAATGCGGCACCTGATTGCCAGCAGGGTATGCACCTGTTACAACGCATTTTTTACTCCGCACTACCACTACAACGCAGGCATTACAACGCATACCGTTACAACGCATTGCGCTGGGGGGCGCTCTAGGATAAGAGGTAAGTTTAATTTACTATCCAAAACCTTCCCTAGGGTCCACGGGGACTGGAGTTAGAATAGTAAATTATACTTACCACTATCCAGCACCCCAAAGCGCTATGCGTTGTAGCGGTATGCGTTGTAAATACTGCGTTGTAATGGTATGCGGAGTAAAAGTATGCGTTGTAACGACATACATCCTGCCAGCAGCTAAGTGAGAAGCTGGGAGGAGAGCTGAGCCACTTGTGCACAGCTTCTGTGTGAAGGAGACAGGGACTCACCGGAGAAGCAGCAGCAGGAGGAGAATGCCAGAAAAAAGAAAACAAAAATTTAGTGAAAGGGAGCAGGAGGTGATAATCCAAGAAATGGTTGTGAGCCATGAACTCCTGTTTGGAAAACAATCACTGCGTGTGACTGAGGCACGCAAAAGGAAAATCTAGGCAGACATTCAGTAGAAGGTAAATTCTATTGGAGTGACCCACTGCACCGTTGAAGAACTCAGTAAGCGGTGGTATGACATGCGCAAGAGATCTAAAGAAAAGGTCGCTACCAGGCTGACTGAGGCAAGAAAGTCCGGTGGTAGGACGTCCACTGCTAAAGATTCCACCCCTTTGGGGTAGTTGGTTGTGGGCACTCAGCTGCCCGAGAGTGTGAGTGGTGTGGCTGACATGGACAGCTCCGACTCCCAAGACACCAGACAAGGTAAAAAGCATGCTAACACTAGCCTGATACTTCACCGCACCACCCATACACCCAGGAAAGACACAGGCACCAAACATGAATGCAACCCCAGTGCATGCATTCTAGCACACCCAGCAATGCATTATGGGAGGTGTAATCCCATGCAACAATCAATGGAGCAGTGACACCCAGCAAGGTACAATCAGAATGTGTGTATCATGAAAGGCAAAAAACAGACAGATAGGACCCATGTAACTCCAAACTGAAATATTTATTGCAAAACAAATGCGAGGCAGCACAGAAAATAAATGTGTGCATTTGCATCCACAGCACCACCAGGAACACAGGAACCCATGACAGGAGGGGAGGAGGCATCCCACCCAGATGAACAGTCAAGGCAAGAGGAGCAGGAGGAATGATCACCAGTAATCCCAGTGACACGCAGCCAGCGCCTCGTTGTACCACCACTGCCACCACTGGAGGTAGATACACTGGACACAACTGGCGAGGACCAGCAAATTCAGGGCCAGCATGCCTCAACTCAAACAGCAGAGTCCCCTGCTCATCCTACTACAGGAATGTCATCTAGGCGCAGGGTATGGCCCTCCACCAGTACTGCTGATGCGGGAAACACCAATTACATTGGTGGCAATACATCGCGGTACATCGCAGGAGCGTTGACATCGCAGGATTCTACTACGCATGCTAATACGGCGCGATGCCATGAACATCGCATGCAATTACAACGCACGCAATGGTAATTGCAGCCTCTGCCCCAAGGTTTTTGCCAACATAAACAGGTCCCACTAAAACGCATGCGATGGTAATTGCAGCCTCGTGCAAAATCGACAAGATGTGCACTTTACAGGCCTCCTGTTAAATATAATATAAAACAGAACAGTGGCGAGCGATGCCAAGGTGTGTCCCAGTAAATGTAAACAATTACGTGACAGGTGCACATATCTGGTGCTATGTTTTTATTATTTTATATATCTTAGAATTAACGCATCCATGACGGGGAGAGGATGTGATCTGACAGCTAGCTCTGCCGACTTTGGTGCTGTCAACCAGTGTTCGAGCCTCCACAGCTGATTGTATATAGACACTAAAACGGGTGTGAGGCCAAGCGTGCGCCTGGCGAAGATTCACTCTCCAGTAGACAACATGCATTGTGAGAAATCCGCTTGTTCAAGAGTGATATGTAATGTCACATACAAAAAAACACAATAAACACGTTGGGACATTTTTATTTTCTTTACATTGCATTGATACCAAATCCTTCAATACTTACTAGGTATTTAATAGGAAACAAAAATAACAACCAAAAGCAATGACACAATGCATTAACAATTTAAGGATGGTACATCTCAATAAAAATATTAAAAAAAGATAGGGTGTACAATTTACAGATAGCATTATGGTACACTACAGTAGGAATTCAGATGATGAAATCCAACATAGACAAGTGCCAACTTTTTTACCCAAAGGAATAAAGTACATGTGCGATGGAAGCTAGGTAGTCAGAAGGCACAGACCAGGTGAAAAGTTTTAATACTGCCAAAAGTCGGGCAGACATTTCCTTAGAACGGTGGGAAACACGTGGATGTAGATTACCTGCTAAACACTGTGACATGCGCATTTCCTGGTAACTTTGCTCCTTTTGCAAAATAACAAGAAAACTGTAGAAATTTGGGTGCGGTTTGCCAAACCTTTTTTTTAAGTAGTTGTGCCAACCCTCTATGGCATTGTTTGTCTTTGCTCCTCCCTCTAAGCAGGTGGAGTAGCAGTTCCACCAGTCCACAAGAAAAAGTGGTTTCCTCCGTCAACCCGAGCTGCTTAGATGCCCAATCCATGTGTCTTCAAACTAATTTATTATTGGTGCCAATTTTTCTTCGTTTACCATAAAGTATTCAGACTCTGTAATCGACGGTAGTATTCGTCTACACTATTATGAGTAACAAAGCAAAGTCCTGATAGTTTTTTTTAAGCTCAAACTGTAGTTTACTATCGGACACATAATCCTCAATAAGGGATGTTTGGTGAATTTTGCGCCAAATAGCCTGAGAAAAGTGGAAAAATCATCCTTGTATTTGGCTATCCATGTACAATTTCTTTATAGCATTTATCATGGGTAATTCAAAGTCCATGATTACTTTTCTCAGACTTTTGTTTGGGATTTTGGATTTTAGGACTGACAAAAACTCAGTATACGTTGAGGATTGTTTTCTGGTAGTAAACTGTAGACTAAAGGGACTACAATGTCGTTAACGTACCCGTGAATGGTGTAGATTTGGGAGAAAGGGGTGGGCATACTTTTAAAGGTCCCATCCATCAACCACACATCACTGTTCTCCAAGAGGTTAAGATTACGGGGGTGCTAAATATTACAATGCGCTTATGACAATTGTCATTGTCATACATAATAAACAGTTCCTTTGAAACGGTAACACAGAGTTCAACCAGAATTGTAATATCCCTAAAAGTTTGTGGTGCCACGCGTTTAGGGTGATTCGCGTGTTTCTTGCGTTGGATCATTCTACGTAACAAAGTCCATGATTACATTTCTCGGACTTTTGTTTGGGATTTTGGATTTTAGGACTGACAAAAACTCAGTATACGTTGAGGATTGTTTGTCTGGTAGTAAACTGTAGACTAAAGGGACTACAATGTCGTTAACGAACCCGTGAATGGTGTAGATTTGGGTGAAAGGGGTGGGTGTACTTTTAAAGGTCCCATCCATCAACCACACATCACTGTTCTCCAAGCGGTTGAGATTACGGGGGGTGCTAAATATTATAATGCGCTAATGACAATTGTCATTGTCATACATAATAAACAGTTCCTTTGAAACTGTAACACAAGGTTCAACAGGAATTGTAATATCCCCGAAGGTTTGTGGTGCCATGCGTTTAGGGTGATTCTCGTGTTTCTTGCGTTGGATCATTTTACGTAAGTTGGGGATGGCAGGCATACTACTAGCCACATGTTCAGTAATGTGTTGGGATACCTACCTTAAAATGGCACCCCAAGGGTCATTGGACTTGCCTGCAATCACTTTCATTTCATTTATCGATTCTCTTACTTCAAAAGCAGTTGCAGAGGCCGAGTGGTTATGGTGTGTGCATCTTAAAACCGACTCACCCAGAGTAACTGCTCGTCCTCTGCAATGGCTTGAGTAGTATTGCACACACTTCCAATAACCCTGTGGCTCTGAATTTCTCTTCGTACAATATATATAACCGCTGTGTTTGAGTAGGCGGTTTCCTCTGCTTGAGGTGATATATTTCGCCATCTTTGGATCAGACATTTGCTGTAGGCACTAAACAAAAAAATGCAATTTAAAAATGATAATTCATATTAATACTTCAATCACCACATAGCTAATTTGCCTTAAATCGGCCCCAGAAGGATAAAAGGCCCGTGCCTGACGCCCACCCAACTCACGCACCAGTCCCCTCCCTCAACATCTGCTCCTGTGCAAACATTCAACAACAACTGGTTCAAATATGTTCTCTCAATGTTTCACTTCCTTTCTTATTGCCATTATAAATTGCAATACCTTTGATTTAAGTATTAATTATTTTATTTAAAAAAAACTGTTATTTGTAAAATCAATGCTTCTAAGTCACGTCAATCCAAAACAGGTTGCAAAAAAACACATAAATAACAAATTTGTCATGTACTGAACAATTAACTCAAACTTTCCTAGTGCGAGACCTATTGCATTGCAAACGCTTGTTTACCTTTTGTGCTACTTTGCTGCACTTAGCGTAGAAACCCAAAATCTTTGCTTGCCTTGCACCTCCGTTACCTTTCCAACTCTGTAACAGCAAGTAAAAAAAATAGGTTTGCGGTGGCATTATTACTTAGGTGTTTCAACTACACATTTTAACACATTGCTTCCATCCACAATTTTTGTGTCGTAATACTCATTCAGAAATCCCATTAATGTACCTGTATCGTTGTTTTAAACTTTTAATGACTTTGTTGTTAGTGTTTGGATATCCACACAAAGCTTCACGATGGTGACGGCCTATTTTAAGAGACAAAATAGATATTAGTCAAACTTAGGGTAGATACCGCCAATCCACCAACAATTATGCAATCCACCAACCCATGCACCAACCAATCCATCTACTTCACAAACAGTACGACATTATTGTCTCGGTCTTTTTTTCTGACATTGCATTCAGTACAGAGTTGGTGATGTCCTTTCTAGTGAGTGCTTATTCATGAATATGTATGCGACAACTATAAAAATAAAATGGATGCCATTTGTGAAAACTTGTTTGTTGAACATGGAAGTAAGTGAATATAAGAAACTCGTATATCACCATCAACCTTCCTCACTAACACATGAATATGCCTCAACCCATTTTCTTTTAGGCGCAATCAAGCAGCAGAGATGATTGAGGCTGACCAACAAATTGCCAGTGACAGGTCTGCAGAGCAGAGAAACATAAACACATAAACAGCTCCCACTAATCAATTACAAAACAGGTGACAGGTAATTGCAGCCTCATGCAAAATGCTGCCCCACAGGCCTCTTGCACAATGCCATTAACATCCAATGCAATTACAACGCATGCGATGGTAATTGCAGACTCGTGCAAAATGCTGCCCAACAGGCCTTGTGCACTTTACAAGCCTCGTGCAAAATTCACTGATAATCCTGCCATGAGGGGCCCCGGCAGACTACCTGCAGGCCGAGGTGTGGTGCGAGAGGAGCGCCAGCAGGCTTAATGGAGAAGGACCCCAGGTGCCTGCCACAAGGACAGTGAGGGGTCTCAAACACAGGACTACATTCACCCCTCATAGGGGCAGAGTGAGCGGCGCACAGATGGTGGGGTGGCCCAGGTGATCGAGGAATGGTAGTCTTCCTGACTGTCATCGATGCCCCTCCACCAAGCTGCCCATGCCACTGCAGTATTTGGTGCACTCTGGCCCTCTGCCTGAAGAGTTGCGTGGAGGGACACCCTCGGTTCGTTGAGGTCTCCGGGTGCTCAAACTGAAAGACCCATAAAAAACACAGCTCAAAATGACAATAAAGGTGGTAAATGAGGGCCTGAGACTTCCGAGTACCAGACGTTGCGTGCATGTGAAACTAAAAACTGATAAAACCCACCAAAGAAAGCAAACCCAAAGCCAAACATTTGCATTTGGGTGATCAAGGAAGAGGACACAAGGGTAGGAGATGGAAGAATTATTCCAGGGGTAAGTGCAACTAACTATAAGAGTGACTATCAGTGAATTAAACAGCGAAGGCTCCGATGATCTTCAGATGAAACGCGAAAGCAGTGCACCTAACGTGGAAAGGGCTTCAGTGACCAATCTAAAATGGAGACACCAGCAGTGAACGAAAGCACGACCATGACCTAAATTCAGGACAAAAGTAATATCGTCCTTATAATTGGGTCTGTCACGTACCATGCGGCCCCAAGGCTTTTATTGCTGCCCCACAAGTCTTGTGCACTTCAAAGGCCTCCATAATCGACAAGATGTGCAAATTGCAGACTGTCACGTACCATGCTGCCCCAAGGCTTTTATTGATCCCCCACAGGCCTCGTGCAAAATTGACCTAACATGGAAAGGGCTTCAGTGAAAAATCTAAAATGGAAACACAAGCAGTGAACCTAAGCACAACCATGATCTAAATTCTGGACAAAAGAAATATCATCATTATAATTGCCCTAAGCAAAAAAGTCCAGAATAGAGCCGAATTACACTTTAATCCCTAGTACCCCACTGAGACTGTCATGGAGTGGCAGGGGAGAGGACGCAATGGGCTCGATTTCCAGATCTGACTCCTATGGCTGAGGCCGTGGGAGACCAAAAAGAATAAATTAAAAATGCTGCGAGGACTGCGGAAAGAAAAGGAATGCTTGAGTGCATGGATGGAGCTCGAGGGAAGTGGTTAGCTGGACAAGAGGTTGTACACGAAGAAAAAGTATTTTGTCACTTACCTGTTTCAAAGTCTGTCCACAGGGTCACAGCTGCTCACATCAACAAAACAGACACAAATGGCTGCAGACACGGTGAGCAAAACAATATATGCCCCCGCCCCGTCTAAAAAATAGCTACGTTAAAAGACAAACACTACAAACTTACTTTACATTTCATGTCACCAATTAGTTTTCTGTAATCTGGTACCAAGTCTGAAACGGCAAGCCTCAAGAGCGGATCCAGATGTATGTCTGTAAGCTTATTTCTGAGTTTTCTCTTCAACAGTCCCATTGTGAAAAACTAACTTTCGTAAGCATATGTTGACCCAAACATACAAATTACCTTTTTGGCCACTGTAAAAAGAAGAGAAAACTTGTTAGAAGGTATAATTTTCCAGAATTCTTCTGGCGCTTGCCCCAAAAAAGATGCTTTGAGGGCTGAATTGTGCTGCATGTCAATCGGCTCTATTTCTGCATGAGTCCTTTCCATGCCAATAAGGGCAACCATGTCAAGATTTCGTGCACTCACCATCCAGGGGTTTTCGACCAGCTTGAACAGAGGGGTGAAGACTCTGAATTGAGAAAATCAGTGTTTGATCTCCCCAGCAATTTCTTCAAGACATGATAAGGTCTATCTTTGACAGAATTTCCTGTGCATCTGGAAACCTCTGCATCACAGCCAACAGTTTTGGGAAGTCTGTGAAGTCACTATAACCCAGTTGTTATTTGAATAGCACAAGCTTACTTTCAAAAACATAAATACCATTCTTCAAACAGCACACAAGCTGTAGTTTACCTTGCCGGTTCAAATTGACAGCGTTACAATGTGTGAAGACATCTGAAAGAAAATGGAGCATAAGAAGCCATTCCACATCCATTAGTAATGGGAATGATCGACCTCTACTTTTCACAAAGAGTTTAATTTCAGGAAGCTATGCGATGAATCGCTCCAGAACCTTCCCTTTGCTCATCCAACGCACGTCAGTGTGCATCAAGAGGTCTTTATATTCAGCTTCAGATTCCTGCAGCATTGCTTTAAAAGTCTATGGTTCAGAGCTTTGGCATGGATAAAATTAACAATTTTCCCTGCAACTTTTAGGACAGTATTCAGTTCTCCATGCTTTCATTTTGTACACAATACTTATTGGTGAATAATGCAGTGGTAGTCTATCACAGTCTGTCCTATGAGCTACTTTTTAAGCATAGATACGAAGGCTCAGTCATGGCCTACCAAGGCAGGAGCCCCTTCTTCTGTTATGCTGACAAAAGTGTTCAGTGATATGTCATTTGTTTTAAAGTAGTTGCACATGCTCTCCAGTATATCTTCTCCTCGTGTGCCCTTGCAGTGGTAGAAGGCACAGGAGCTCTTTTTAGGATGAAATGATTGGTCCAGATACCTCATCCAAACTAATACTGGGCACATCACCTATGTCTGTGGACTCATCCATAGCAATGCTGAAGAACGGTGACCCTCTTGACTGCTTTGATCTCCCGCTCCTGGACGTTTTGACCTATTGCCTCTATTCTGCATGAACACATGCAATCTGATAGCTGCAATGATAGCTTCTTTTAAAATGCTTACTTTATTAGTGTTGTTGTCAAATAAAAGTTCAGCTGCTGAACGGAAACATTTCTTCACCAGCTCTGCATCTGTGAATGCTTTTTTATGTTTGCAAGCAAGTAGCATATTTTGAAAGATGCTTCTGTACAGCCTCAGATTCCTTCATCTGGCAAAGGAAGATCTTCTGCTGGGAAAGAAGAGCTTGCTTTAACATTGCCACTCCTGCAAAACGCAGTTTTGAGTTCAGTGGGAAGTTCGCAGTGTTTCCAGAGTGCTGCGTTTTGTAGTGCCGTTCCAGGTTATACCTCTTAGGAACAATTCCTTTCTCTAGGCAAAGTAAACAGGTGGCTTTTTCTTGTGGACATTCAACAAACAAGTACTCTAATCCCAATGCTGCCTGGAAGGTCCTGTGTTTGCTCTGTATCGATCTGGGTCATTTGCGAGGCTTGGAAACTGGACTGTAGGCCATTGCGGAGCTCTCCAGCTAGTTTGTTACTATGCAATAAGTAACAAGGACCAGGAATCTGATTTCCACCTGACGACTGATGGACAGAGACAGCGTCACAACCGATGGACCGTCACTCCGTCATGACCGCTGGACCGACACCCAGGGCCATATGTGTCAAAATCCGATTTTGCGATTCTCAAATTGCGATTATTTGCAAATCTCAATTTGAGAATTGCAAAAACTGATGTAAATAAAAGTTTGCTGATATTTAGCGATTCTCAAATATTTGCAAAAATGAAATGCAAATACCTAAATAGGGATACCTTAATTGCGAAATCGCAAATAAGGAATCACAAATCTGCTAATCTGCAATTCAGGTGCAGCATAATGACATGACAACTAGGAAGTGTGACTGCCCTTGCGGCACCTGATTGCCAGCAGCTATGTGAGAAGCTGGGAGCAGAGCTGAGCCACTTGTGCACAGCTTCTGTGTGAAGGAGACAGGGACTCACAGGATAAGCAGCAGCAGGAGGAGAATGCCAGAAAAAGAAAACAAAAATTTAGTGAAAGGGATCAGGAGGTGGTATTCCAAGAAATGGTTGTGAGCCATGAACTCCTGTTTGGAAAACAATCACTCCGTGTGACTGAGGCACACAAAAGGAAAATCTGGGCAGACATTCAGTAGAAGGTAAATTCTATTTGCGTGACCCACTGCACCTTGAAGACCTCATTAAGCGGTGGTATAAATGCGCAAGAGATCTAAAGAAAAGGTGGCTACCAGGCTGACTGAGGCAAGAAAGACCTGTGGTAGGATGTCCACTGCTACAGATTCGACGCCTTTGGGGTAGTTGGTTGTGGGCAATCTGCTGCCGAGAGTGTGAGTGGTGTGGCTGACATGGACAGCTCCGACTGCCAAGACACCAGACAAGGTAAAAAGCATGCTAACACTCCCCTGATACTTCACCGCACCACCCATACACCCAGGAAAGACACAGGCACCAAACATGAATGCAACCCCAGTGCATGCATTCTAGCACACCCAGCAATGCATTATGGGAGATGTAATCCCATACAACAAGCAATGGAGCAGTGACACCCAGCAAGGTACAATCAGAATGTGTATGTCATGAAAGGCAAAAAACACAGATAGGACCCATGTAACTCCAAACTGAAATATTTATTGCAAAACAAATGCGAGGCAGGACAGAAAATAAATGTGTGCATTTGCATTCACAGCACCACCAAAAAGACAGGAACCCATGACAGGAGGGGAGGAGGCATCCCACCCAGATGAACAGTCAAGGCAAGAGGAGCAGGAGGAATGCTCACCAGTAATCCCAGTGACACGCAGCCAGCGCCTCGTTGTACTACCACTGGAGGTAGATACACTGGACAAAACTGGCGAGGACCAGCAAGTTCAGGGCCAGTATGCCTCAACTCAAACAGCAGAGTCCCCTGCTCATCCTTCTACAGGAATAGCATCTAGGCGCAGGGTATGGCCCTCCACCAGTGCTGCTGACGAGGGAAACACCAATTACATTGGTGTCGATACATCGCGGTACATCGCAGGAGCGTTGACATCGCAGGATTCTACTAAGCATGCTAATACGGCGCGATGGCATGAACATCGCATGCAATTACAACGCATGCGATGGTAATTGCAGCCTCTGCCCAAAGGCTTTTGCCAACATAAACAGGTCCCACTAAAACGCATGCGATGGTAATTGCAGCCTCGTGCAAAATCGACAAGATGTGCACTTTACAGGCATCCTGCTAAATATAATATAAAACAGAGCAGTGACTAGCGATGCCAAGGTGTGTCCCAGTAAATGTAAACAATTACGTGACAGGTGCACATATCTGGTGCTATGTTTTTATTATTTTATATATCTTAGAATTAACGCATCCATGACAGGGAGAGGATGTGATCTGACAGCTAGCTCTGCCGACTTTGGTGCTGTCAACCAGTGTTCGAGCCTCCACAGCTGATTGTATCCAGACACTATAACAGGTATGAGTAAGGCCAAGCGCGCGCCTGGCGAAGATTCACGCTCCAGAAGACAACATGCATTGTGAGAAATCCGCTTGTTCAAGAGAGTGATATGTAATGTCAAATACAATAAAACACAATAAACACGTTGGGACATTTTTATTTTCTTTACATTGCATTGATACCAAATCCTTAAAAACTTACTAGGTATTTAATAGGAAACAAAAATAACAACCAAAAACAATGACACAATGCATACACAATTTAAGCATGGTACATATCAATAAAAATATTGAAAACAGATAGGGTGTACAATTTACAGATAGCATTATGGTACACTACAGTAAGAATTCAGATGAGGAAATCCAACATGGACAAGTGCCAACTTTTTTACCCAAAGGAATTAGGTACATGTGCGATGGAAGCTAGGGAGTGAGAAGGCACAGACCAGGTGAATATTTTTAATACTGCCAACAGTCGGGTAGACTTTTCCTTGGAAAGGTGGGAAACGCGTGGACGTAGACTACCTGCTAAACACTGTGACATGTGCATTTCCTGATAACTTTGCTCCTTTTGCGAAATCTCAAAAAACTGTAGAAATTTGGGTGCTGTTTGCCAATACTTTTGTTTAAAGAGTTGTGCCAACCCTCTATGGCATTGTTTATCTTTGCTCCTCCATCTAAGCAGGAGGAGTAGCAGTTCCGCCAGTCCACAAGAAAAAGTGGTTTCCTCCGGCAACCCGACCTGCTTAGATGCCCAATCCATGTGTCTTCAAAATAATTTAATATTGGTGCCAATTTTTCTTCGTTTACCATACAGTATTCAGACTCTGTAATCGATGTGTAGTATTCGTCTACACTATTAGGAGGAACAAAGCAAAGTCCAGATAGTTTTTTAAGCTCAAACTGTAGTTTACTATCAGACACCTAATCCTCAATAAGGGATGTTTGTTGAATTTTGCGCCAAATAGCCTGAGAAAAGTGGAAAAAACATCCTTGTATTTGGCTATCCATGTACAATTTCTATATAGCATTTATCATGGGTAATTCAAAGTCCATGATTACTTTTCTCGGACTTTTGTTTGGGATTTTGGATTTTAGGACTGACAAAAACTCAGTATACATTGAGGATTGTTTGTCTGGTAGTAAACTGTAGACTAAAGAGACTACAATGTCGTTAATGTACCCGTGAATGGTGTAGATTTGGGTGAAAGGGGTGGGTGTACTTTTAAAGGTCCCATCCATCAACCACACATCACTGTTCTTCAAGTGGTTGAGATTACGGGGGGTGCTTAATATTATAATGCTCTTATGACAATTGTCATTGTCATACATAATAAACAGTTCCTTTGAAACTGTAACACAAGTTTCAACAGGAATTGTAATATCTCCAAAGGTTTGTGGTGCCACGCGCTTAGGGTGATTTGCGTGTTTCTTGCGTCGCATCATTTTATGTAAGTTGGGGATGGCAGGCATACTACTAGCCACATGTTCAGTAATGTGTTGGGATACCTCCCTTAAAATGGCACCACAAGGGTCATTGGAGTTGCCTGCAATCACTTTCATTTCATTGATCGATTCTCTGACTTCAATAGCAGTTGCAGAGGCCGAGTGGTTATGGTCTGTGCATCTTAAAACAGACTCACCCAGAGTAACCGCTCATCCTCTGCAAATGCTTGAGTGTTATTGCACACACTTCCAATGACCCCGAGGCTCTGAATTTCTCTCCTTACAATATATATAACCGCTGTGTTTGAGTACGCGATTTCCTCTGCTTGAGGTGATATATTTCGCCATCTTTGGATCAGACATTTGCTGTAGGGACAAAACAAAAAAATGCATTTTAAAAATTATAAGAGACACATTTTTCATAATATTACTTCAATCACCACATAGCTAATTTGCCTTAAATCGGGCCCAGAAAGATAAAAGGCCCGAGCTTGACGGCCACCCGACTCACGCACCAGTCCCCTCCCTCACCATCTAAGTATTAATTATTGTATTAAAAAAACCTGTTATTTGTAAAATCAATGCTTCTAAGTCACGTCAATCCAAAACATGTTGCAAAAAAACACATAAATAACACATTTGTCATGTACAGGACAAATAACTCAAACTTTCCTAGTGCGAGACCTATTGCATTGCAAACGCTTGTTTACCTTTTGTGCTACTTTGCTGCACTTAGCGTAGAAACCCAAAATCTTTGCTTGCCTTGCACCTGCGTTACCTTTCCAACTCTGTAACAGCAAGTTCAAAAATTAGGTTTGCGGTGGCATTATTACTTAGGTGTTTAAACTACACATTTTAACACATTGCTTCCATCCACAATTTTTTTTCATAATAGTCATTCGGGACTACCATTATTGTACCTGTATTGTTGTTTTAAACTTTTAATGACTTTGTTGTTAGTGTTTGGATATCCACACAAAGCTTCACGATGGTGCATCCTATTTTAAGAGACAAAATAGATATTAGTCAAACTTAGGGTAGCGACAGCCAATCCCCCAACAATTTATGCAATCCACCAAACCATGCACCAACCCATCCATGCACCCGCCCATCGACCAACCCATGGATCCAACAACCCATCCATCCACCAACCCATCCACAATTTTTGTGTCGTATGTTGACCTCTACTACTTCCCCACCTGGCCCGCCCTGCCTAACCTCCCCACAGCATAACCTGTGCAAGCCGCCACTGAATGGATCCCTGTCACATCTTGAAAGAACATGCTGGGTACTGCCTGCATTGTGAAAGGCGGACCAACTGTTTCTATTAGCCACTCTGTCTTTCAATAATGCACTTCCCCAATGCAAACACACGTTTGAAGTTGCTTTGGGGACAGCACAATAATTGCAATAGGGTGTACTCTACCTGATTGTGCCTCGCACACCTGTTCAAATGTGAGTGATGGCTTAAACAGCCACAGTGTGTCTGTTACATAATTCGGGCCCTGTTCTTGACAGCTTAGATGTCTCTGCAGTTTAGAATATTGCAGAGTATAAATTTTTATTCTAGTACATTACTTACTGCAGAGCTTGGTAATAGTAATGATTTCCTTTACATTTATAGCTGGAAATACTTCACTTCTAGACTTTATATATTTTCATGTTCTATTATGGTATAGGAGGATGACAGAAAAATGACACCGTCTACTTCACAAACAGTACGACATTATTGTCTCGGTCTTTTTCTGACATTGCTTTCAGTACAGAGTTGGTGATGTCCTTTCTAGTGAGTGCTTATTCATGAATGTGTATGCGACAACTATAAAAATAAAATGGATGCCATTTGTGAAAACTTGTTTGTTGAACATGGAAGTAAGTGACTGTAAGAAATTTGTATATCACCATCAACCTTCCTCACTAATACATGAATATGCCTCAACCCATTTTCTTTTAGGCGCAATCAAGCAGCAGAGATGATTGAGGCTGACCAACAAAATGCCAGTGACAGGTCTGCAGAGCAGAGAAACATAACCACAAACAGCTCCCACTAATCAATTACAAAACAGGTGACAGGTAATTGCAGCCTTGTTCAACATGCTGACCCACAGGCCTCGTGCACGATGCAATTAACATCCCATGCAATTACAACGCATGCGATGGTAATTGCAGACTTGTGCAAAATGCTGCCCCACAGGCTTAGTGCACTTTACAGGCCTCGTGCAAAATTCACTGATAATCCTGCCATGAGGGGCCCCAGCAGACTACCTGCAGGCCGAGGTATGGTGCGAGAGGAGCGCCGGCAGGCCTAATGGAGAAGGACCCCAGGCTCCTGCCACCAGGACAGTGAGGGGTCTCAAACACAGGACTACATTCACCCCTCATGGGGGCAGAGTGAGCGGCGCACAGATGGTGGGGTGGCCCAGGTGATCAAGAATGGTAGTCTCCCGGACTGTCATCGATGCCCCTCCACCAAGCTGCCCATGCCACTGCAGTATTTGGTGCACTCTGGCCCCCTGCCCGAAGAGCTGCGTGGAGGGACACCCTCCGTTCATTGAGGTCTCCGGGTGCTCGAACTGAAAGACCCACAAAATACACAGCTCAAAAAGACAATAAAGGTGGTAAATGAGGGCCTGAGACTTTAGAGTACCAGGCGTTGCTTCCATGTGAAAGTAAAAACTGGTAAAACCCAGCAAAGAAAGCAAACCCAAAGCCAAACATTTGTATGGGTGTGATCAAGGATGAGGACACAAGGGTAGGGATGGAACAAATATTCCAGGGGTAAGTGCAGCTAACTATAAGAGTGACTAACAGTGAACTAAAAAGCGAAGGCTCCGATGATCTTCAGATGAAACGCGAAAGTAGTGAACCTAATGTGGAAAGGGCTTCAGTGACAAATCTAAAATGGAAACACCAGCAGTGAACGAAAGCACGACCATGACCTAAATTCAGGACAAAAGTAATATCGTCGTTATAATTGAGGCGGTCACGTACCATGCTGCCCCAAGGCTTTTATTGGTGCCCCACAGGCCTCGTGCACTTTAAAGGCCTCCATAATCAACAAGATGTGGAAAATGCAGACTGTCATGTACCATGCTGCCGCAAGGCTTTTATTGCTCCCCCACAGGCCTTGTGCAAAATCGACCTAACGTGGAAAGGGCTTCAGTGGCAAATCTAAAATAGAAACACCAGCAGTGAATGAAAGCACGACCATGACCTAAATTCAGGACAAAAGAAATATCATCGTTATAATTGCCCTAAGCAAAAAAGTCCCGAATAGAGCCGAATCACACTTTACTCCCTAGTACCAAACTGAGATTGTCGTAGAGTGGCAGGGGAGAGGACGCAATGGGCTCGATTTCCAGATCTGACCCCTATGGCTGAGGCCATGAGAGACCAAAAAGAATACATTAAAAATACTGCAAGGACTGGGGAAAGAAAAGGAATGCTTGAGTGCATGGATGGAGCTTGAGGGAGGTGGTTAGCTGGACAAGAGGTTGTACACGAAGAAAAAGTATTTCGTCACTTACCTGTTTCAAAGTCTGTCCACAGGGTCACGGCTGCTCACATCAACAAAACAGGCACAAATGGCTCCAGACATGGTGGGCAAACCGATATATACCCCCCACATCCCCCCGCCCCAACCAAAAAATAGGTACGTTAAAAGACAAACACTACAAATTTATTTTACATTTCCTGTCACCAATTAGTTTTCTGTAATCTGGTACCAAGTCTGAAACGGCAAGCCTCAAGAGCGGATCCAGATGTATGTCTGTAAGCTTATTTCTGAGTTTGCTCTTCAACAGTCCCACTGTGAAAAATGAACTTACGCAAGCATATGTTGACCCAAACATACAAATTACCTTTTCGGCCACTGTAAAAAGAAGAGAAAACTTGTCAGAAGGTACAATTTTCCAGAATTCTTCTGGTGCTTGCCCCAAAAAAGATTCTTTGAGGGCTGAATTGTGCTGCATGTCAATCAGCTCTATTTCTGCTTGAGCCCTTTCCATGCCAATAAGGGCAACCATATCAAGATTTCGTGCACTCACCATTTAGGGGTTTTCGACCACCTTGAACAGAGGGGAGAGAACTCTGAATTGAGAAAATCAGTGTTTGATCCCCCCAGCAATTTCTTCAAGACATTATAAGGTCTATCTTTGACAGAATTTCTTGTGCATCTGGAAACCTCTGCATCACAGCCAACAGTTTTGGGAAGTCCGTGAAGTCACTATCACCCAGTTGTTATTTGAATAGCACAAGCTTACTTTCAAAAACATAAATACCATTCTTCAAGCAGCACACAAGCTGTAGTTTACCTTGCAGGTTCAAATTGACAGCGTTACAATGTGTGAACACATCTGAAAGAAAATGGAGCATAAGAAGCCATTTCACATCCATTAGTTCTGGGAATGATTGACCTCTACTTTTCACAAAGAGTTTAATTTCAGGAAGCTATGCGATGAATCGCTCCAGAACCTTCCCTTTGCTCATCCAACGCACGTCAGTGTGCATCAAGAGGTCTTTATATTCAGCTTCAGATTCCTGCAGCAATGCTTTAAATGTCTATGGTTCAGAGTTTGGCATGGATAAAATTAACAATTTTCCCTGCAACTTTTAGGACATTAGTCAGTTCTCCATGCTTTAATTTTGTACACAATACTTATTGGTGAATAATGCAGTGGTAGTGTATCACAGTCTGTCCTATGAGCTTCTTTTTAAGCATAGATATGAAGGCTCTGTCATGGCCTACCATGGCAGGAGCCCCATCTTCTGTTATGCTGACAAGAGTGTTCAGTGATGTCATTTGTTTTAAAGTAGTTGCACATGAAGTCCAGTATATCTTCTCCTCGTGTGCCCTTGCAGTGCTAGAAGGCACAGGAGCTCTTTTTTGAGATGAAGCGATTGGTCCAGATACCTCATCCAAACTAATACTGGGCCACAATGTTTATGTCTGTGGACTCATCCATGGCAATGCTGAAGAACGGTGACCCTCTTGACTGCTTTGATCTCCCCCTCCTGGACATTTTGACCTATTGCCTCTATTCCGCATGAACACATGCAATCTGATAGCTACAATGAACTGATTTCTTTTAAAATGCTGGCTTTATTAGTGTCGTTGTCAAATAAAAGTTCAGCTGCTGAACGGGAACATTTCTTCACCAGCTCTGCATCTGTGAATGCTTTTTTATGTTTGGCAAGCAAGTAGCATATTTTGAAAGACGCTTCTGTTCAGCCTCAGATTCCTTCATCTGGCAAAGGAAGATCTTCTGCTGGGAAAGAAGAGCTTGCTTTAACAATGCCCCTCTTGCATAACGCAGTTTTGAGTTCAGTGTGAAGTTCGCAGTGTTTGCACAGTGCCGCGTTTTGTAGTGCCGTTCCAGGGTATACCTCTTAAGAACAATTCCTTTCTCTTTGCAAAGCAAACAGGTGGCTTTTTCTTTTGGACATTCAACAAACAAGTACTCTAATTCCAATGCTGCCTGGAAGGTCCTGTGTTTGCTCTGTATCGATCTGGGTCATTTGCGAGGATTGTAAACTGGACTGTAGGCCATTGCGCAGCTCTCCAGCTGGTTTGTTACTATGCAATAAGTAACAAGGACCAGGAATCTGATTTCCACCTGACGACCGATGGACAGAGATAGCGTCACAACCGATGGACCGTCACTCCGTTGTGACCGCTGGACCGACACCAAGGGCCAGATGTATCAAAATCTGATTTTGCAATTTTCAAATTGCGATTATTTGCGAATCTCAATTTGAGAATTGCAAAACCTGATGTAAATAAAAGTTCTCTAATATTTAGCGATTCTCAAATATTTGCAAAAATTAAATGCAAATACCTAAATAGGGATACCTTTATTGCGAAATCGCAAATAAGGAATCACAAATCTGCGAATCTGCAATTCAGGTGCAGCTTAATGAAATGACAACCAGGAAGTGTGACTGCACATGCGGCACCTGATTGCCAGCAGCTAAGTGAGAAGCTGGGAGGAGAGCTGAGCCACTTGTGCACAGCTTCTGTGTGAAGGAGACATGGACTCACAGGAGAAGCAGCAGCAGGAGGAGAATGCCAGAAAAAGAAAAAAAATTTAGTGAAAGGGAGCAGGAGGTAATAATCCAAGAAATGGTTGTGAGCCATGAACTCCTGTTTGGAAAACAATCACTGCGTGTGACTGAGGCACGCAAAAGGAAAATCTGGGCAGACATGCAGTAGAAGGTAAATTCTATTGGCGTGACCCACTGCACCGTTGAAGAACTCAGTAAGCGGTGGTATGACATGCGCAAGAGATCTAAAGAAAAGGTGGCTACCAGGCTGACTGAGGCAAGAAAGACCGGTGGTAGGACGTCCACTGCTACAGATTCCACCCCTTTGGGGTAGTTAGTTGTGGGCACTCTGCTGCCCGAGAATGTGAGTGGTGTGGCTGACATGGACAGCTCCGACTCCCAAGACACCAGACAAGGTAAAAAGCATGCTAACACTTGCCTGATATTTCACCGCACCACCCATACGCCCAGAAAAGACACAGGCACCAAACATGAATGCAACCCCAGTGCATGCATTCTAGCACACCCAGCAATGCATTATGGGAGATGTAATCCCATGCAACAAGCAATGTAGCAGTGACACCCAGCAAGGTACAATCGGAATGTGTGTATCATTAAAGGCAAACAACAGACAGATAGGACCCATGTAACTCCAAACTGAAATATTTATTGCAAAACAAATGCGAGGTAGGACAGAAAATAAATGTGTGCATTTGCATCCACAGCACCACCAGAAACACAGGAACCCATGACAGGAGGGGAGGAAGCATCCCACCCAGATGAACCTTCAAGGCAAGAGGAGCAGGAGGAATACTCACCATTAATCACAGAGACACGCAGCCAGCGCCTCGTTGTACCACCACTGCCACCACTGGAGGTAGATACACTGGACACAACTGGCGAGGACCAGCAAATTCAGGGCCAGTATGCCTCAACTCAAACAGCAGAGTCCCCTGCTCATCTTACTACAGGAACGTCATCTAGGCGCAGGGTATGGCCATCCACCAGTACGGCTGACGCGGGAAACACCAATTACATTGGTGTCAATACATCGGGGTACATCGCAGGAGCGTTGACATCACAGGCTTCTACTACTCATGCTAATACGGCGCGATGCCATGAACATCGCATTCAATTACAACGCACGATAGATAACATGCATTGTGAGAAATCCGCTTGTTCAAGAGAGTGATATGTAATGTCACATACAAAAAAAACACAATAAACACGTTGGGAAATTTTTATTTTTTTTACATTGCATTGATACCAAATCCTTAAAAACTTATTAGGTATTTAATAGAAAACAAAGATAACAAACAAAAAAAAGGCCCAATTCATTAACAATTTAAGGATGGTACATATCAATAAAAATATTTTAAAAAGATAGGGTGTACAATTTACAGATAGCATTATGGTACACTACAGTAAGAATTCAGATGATGAAATCCAACATGGACAAGTGCCAACGTTTTTACCCAAGGGAATCAAGTACATGTGCGATGGAAGCTAGGTAGTCAGAAGGCACAGACCAGGTGAAAAGTTTTAATACTGCCAAAAGTCAGGCAGACATTTCCTTAGAACGGTGGGAAACACGTGGATGTAGATTACCTGCTAAACACTGTGACATGCGCATTTCCTGGTAACTTTGCTCCTTTTGCAAAATCTCAAGAAAACTGTAGAAATTTGGGTGTGGTTTGCCAAACCTATTTTTTTAAGTAGTTGTGCCAACCCTCTATGGCATTGTTTGTCTTTGCTCCTCCCTCTAAGAAGGTGGAGTAGCAGTTCCACCAGTCCACAAGAAAAAGTGGTTTCCTCCGGCAACCCAACCTGCTTAGATGCCCAATCCATGTGTCTTCAAAATAATTTAATATTGGTGCCAATTTTTCTTCGTTTACCATAAAGTATTCAGACTCTGTAATCGATGTGTAGTATTCGTCTACACTATTAGGAGGAACAAAGCAAAGTCCAGATAGTTTTTTAAGCTCAAACTGTAGTTTACTATCAGACACCTAATCCTCGATAAGAAATGTTTGTTTAATTTTGCGCCAAATAGCCTGAGAAAAGTGGAAAAAACATCCTTGTATTTGGCTATCCATGTACAATTTCTTAATAGCATTTATCATGGGTAATTCAAAGTCCATGATTACTTTTCTCGGACTTTTGTTTGGGATTTTAGGACTGACAAAAACTCAGTATACGTTGAGGATTGTTTGTCTGGTAGTAAACTGTAGACTAAAGGGATTACAATGTCGTTCACGTACCCGTGAATGGTGTAGATTTGGGTGAAAGGGGTGGGCGTGCTTTTAAAGGTCCCATCCATCAAACACACATCACTGTTCTACAAGCTGTTGAGATTACGGGGGGTGCTAAATATTATAATGCGCTTATGACAATTGTCATTGTCATACATAATAAACAGTTCCTTTGAAACAGTAACACAGAGTTCAACAGGAATTGTAATATCCCCAAAAGTTTGTGGTGCCACACGTTTAGGGTGATTCGCGTGTTTCTTACGTTGGATCACTTTACGTAAGTTCAAGTTTCAAGTTCAAGTTTAACATTTGTATAGCGCACTACTCACCCTGAGGGTTTCAAGGCGCTTGAGGGAGGGGGGTACTTTACTTATCGAATATCCAAGTTTTTAGTTGTTTTCTGAAGGAGAGGTGGTTCTGTGTAAGGCGGAGGTGGGTGGGGGGAAAATTCCAGGTTTTGGCCGCTAAGTAGGAGATGGATCTTCCCCCTCATGGTGGATCTATGGATGCGTGGAATTGCGGCGAGGGCTTGATTTGATGATCGTAGTTGGCGGGTGGGGGTGTAAAAGGACAGGCTCGTGTTGAGGCATTCGAGTCCTAGGTCGTAGAGGGCTTTGTGTGCGTGGGTGAGGAGACGGAACGTTATTCTCTTGTTGATGGGGGAGGAGTCCAGGATGAAGCCCAGGTTACGTGCGTGGTCCGTAGGTATGGGTGCGTTTCCCGGGGCCATGAGTCGTCCCAGGCGGAGGGGGATGAATCTAAGATGAGGACTTCCTTTTTTTCTGAGTTCAGTTTTAAACGGCTGTTCTTCATCCACTCGGCTACTTCTTTCATCCCTTCGTGTAGGTTGGTTTTGGTGAGGTTTGGGTCTTTGGTGAGGGAGAGGATCAGCTGGGTGTCATCTGCGTAGGAGATGATGTTGAGGTTGTGTTGGCGCGCGATGGATGCGAGGGGACTCATGTATACGCTGAAGAGGGTGGGACTGAGTGATGATCACTTCTAGACTTTATATATTTTCATGTTCTATTATAGTATAGGAGGATGACAGAAAAATGACACCATCTACTTCACAAACAGTACGACATTATTGTCTCGGTCTTTTTCTGATATGTTGACCTAAACATACAAATTACCTTTTCAGCCACTGTAAAAAGAAGAGAAAACTTGTCAGAAGGTACAATTTTCCAGAATTCTTCTGGTGCTTGCCCCAAAAAAGATGCTTTGAGGGCTGAATTGTGCTGCATGTCAATCAGCTCTATTTCTGCTTGAGACCTTTCCATGCCAATAAGGGCAACCATGTCAAGATTTCGTGCATTCACCATCCAGGGGTTTTCGACCAGCTTGAACAGAGGGGTGAGGACTCTGAATTGAGAAAATCAGTGTTTGTTCTCCCCAGCAATTTCTTCAAGACATGATCTAAGGTCTATCTTTGACAGAATTTCCTGTGCATCTGGAAACCTCTGCATCACAGCCAACAGTTTTGGGAAGTCTGTGAAGTCACTATCACCCAGTTGTTATTTGAATAGCACAAGCTTACTTTCAAAAGCATAAATACCATTCTTCAAGCAGCACACAAGCTGTAGTTTACCTTGCAGGTTCAAATTGACAGCGTTAAAATGTGTGAACACATCTGAAAGAAAATGGAGCATAAGAAGCCATTTCACATCCATTAGTTCTGGGAATGATTGACCTCTACTTTTCACAAAGAGTTTAATTTCAGGAAGCTATGCGATGAATCGCTCCAGAAACTTCCCTTTGCTCATCCAACGCACGTCAGTGAGCATCAAGAGGTCTTTATATTCAGCTTCAGATTCCTGCAGCATTGCTTTAAAAGTCTATGGTTCAGAGCTTTGGCATGGATAAAATTAACAATTTTCCCTGAAACTTTTAGGACATTATTCAGTTCTCCATGCTTTAATTTTGTACACAATACTTATTGGTGAATAATGCAATGGTAGTCTATCACAGTCTGTCCTATGAGCTACACATTAAGCATAGATATGAAGGCTCTGTCATGGCCTACCATGGCAGGAGCCCCATCTTCTGTTATGCTGACAACAGTGTTCAGTGATATGTAATTTGTTTTAAAGTAGTTGCACATGCTGTCCAGTATATCTTCTCCTCGTGTGCCCTTGTAGTGGTAGAAGGCACAGGAGTTCTTTTTTGGGATGAAGCGATTGGTCCAGATACCTCATCCAAACTAATACTGGACCACATCGCCGGCAATGCTGAAGAACGGTGACCCTCTTGACTGCTTTGATCTCCCGCTCCTGGACGTTTTGACCTATTGCCTCTATTCTGCATGAACACATGCAATCTGATAACTGCAATGCACTGATGTATTTTAAAATGTTGGCTTTATTAGTGTTGTTGTCAAATAAAAGTTCAGCTGCTGAAAGGAAAGATTTCTTCACCAGCTCTGCATCTGTGAATGCTTTTTTATGTTTGGCAAGCAAGTAGCATATTTTGAAAGACGCTTCTGTACAGCCTCAGATTCCTTCATCTGGCAAAGGAAGATCTTCTGCTGGGAAAAAAGAGCTTGCTTTAACAATGCCACTCTTGCATAACCCAGTTTTGAGTTCAGTGGGAAGTTCGCAGTGTTTCCAGAGTGCCGCGTTTTGTAGTGCCGTTCCAGGTTATACCTCTTAGGAACAATTCCTTTCTCTTTGCAAAGCAAACAGGTGGCTTTTTCTTTTGGACATTCAACAAACAACTAATTCCAATGCTGCCTGGAAGGTCCTGTGTTTGCTCTGTATTGATCTGGGTCATTTGCGAGGCTTGGAAACTGGACTGTAGGCCATTGCGGAGCTCTCCAGCTAGTTTGTTACTATGCAATAAGTAACAAGGACCAGGAATATGATTTCCACCTGACGACCGATGGACAGAGACAGCGTCACAACCGATGGACCGTCACTCCGTCATGACCGCTGGGCCATATGTAACAAAATCCGATTTTGCGATTCTCAAATTGCGATTATTTGCGAATCTCAATTTGAGAATTGCAAAACCTGATGTAAATAAAAGTTCGCTAATATTTAGCGATTCTCAAATATTTGCAAAAATTAAATGCAAATACCTAAATAGGGATACCTTAATTGCAAAATCGCAAATAAGGAATCACAAATCTGCTAATCTGCAATTCAGGTGCAGCTTAATTACATGACAACCAGGAAGTGTGACTGCCCATGCAGCACCTGATTGCCAGCAGCTAAGTGAGAAGCTGGGAGGAGAGCTGAGCCACTTGTGCACAGTGAAGGAGACGGGGACTCACAAGTGAAACAGCAGGAGGAAAATGCCAGAAAAAGAAAAGCAAAATTTAGTGAAAGGGAGTGATAATCCAAGAAATGGTTGTGAGTCATGAACTCCTGTTTGGAAAACAATCACTGCGTGTGACTGAGGCACGCGAATGGAAAATCTGGGCAGACATTCAGTAGAAGGTAAATTCTATTTGGCGTGACCCACTGCACCGTTGAAGAACTCAGTAAGCCGTGGTATGACATGCGCAAGAGATCTAAAGAAAAGGTCGCTACCAGGCTGACTGAGGCAAGAAAGACCAGTAGTAGGACGTCCACCGCAACAGATTCCACCCCTTTGGGGTAGTTGGTTGTGGGCACTCTGCTGCCCGAGAGTGTGAGTGGTGTGGCTGACATGGACAGCTCCGACTCCCAAGACACCAGACAAGGTAAAAAGCATGCTAACACTCGCCTGATACTTCACCGCACCACCCATACACCAAGGAAAGACACAGGCACCAAACATGAATGCAACCCCAGTGCATGCATTCTAGCACACCAAGCAAAGCATTATGGGAGATGTAATCCCATACAACAAGCAATGGAGCAGTGACACCCAGCAAGGTACAATCAGAATGTGTGTATCATGAAAGGCAAAGCACAGACAGATAGGACCCATGTAACTCCAAACTGAAATATTTATTGCAAAACAAATGCGAGGCAGGACAGAAAATAAATGTGTGCCTTTGCATCCACAACACCACCAGAAACACAGGAACCCATGACAGGAGGGGAGGAGGCATCCCACCCAGATGAACAGTCAAGGCAAGAGGAGCAGGAGGAATGCTCACCAGTAATCCCAGTGACACGCAGCCAGCGCCTCGTTGTACCACCACTGCCACCACTGGAGGTAGATACACTGGACACAACTGGCGAGGACCAGCAAGTTCAGGGCCAGCATGCCTCAACTCAAACAGCAGAGTCCCCTGCTCATCCTACTACAGGAATGTCATCTATGCGCAGGGTATGGCCATCCACCAGTACTGCTGACGCGGGAAACACCAATTACATTGGTGTCAATACATCGCGGTACATCGCAGGAGCGTTGACATCACAGGCTTCTATTACGCATTCTAATACGGTGCGATGCCATGAACATCGCATGCAATTACAACGCATGTGATGGTAATTGCAGCCTCTGCCCCAAGGCTTTTGCCAACATAAACATGTCTCACTAAAATACATGCGATGGTAATTGCAGCCTCGTGCAAAATCGACAAGATGTGCACTTTACAGGCCTCCTGTTAAATATAATATAACACAGAACTGTGGCTAGCGATGCCAAGGTGTGTCCCAGTAAATATAAATAACTACAAAACAGGTGACAGGTGCACATATCGGATGCTATGTTTTTATTATTTTATATATCTTAGAATTACCGCGTCCATGACAGGGAGAGGATGTGATCTGCCAGCTAGCTCTGCCGACTTTGGTGCTGTCAACCAGTGTTCGAGCCTCCACAGCTGATTGTATCCAGACACTATAACGGGTGTGAGGCCAAGCGTGCGCCTGGCGAAGATTCGCTCTCCAGTAGACAACATGCATTGTGAGAAATCCGCTTGTTCAAGAGAGTGATATGTAATGTCACATACAAAAAAACACAATAAACACGTTGGGAAATTTTTATTTTCTTTACATTGCATTGATACCAAATCCTTAAATACTTACTAGGTATTTAATAGGAAACAAAAATAACAACCAAAAACAATGAGACAATGCATTAAAAATTTAAGGATGGTACATATCAATAAAAATATTTAAAAAAGATAGGGTGTACAATTTACAGATAGCATTATTGTACACTACAGTAAGAATTCAGATGATGAAATCCAACATAGACAAGTGCCAACTTTTTAACCCAGAGGAATAAAGTACATGTGCGATGGAAGCTAGGTAGTCAGAAGGCACAGACCAGGTGAAAAGTTTTAATACTGCCAAAAGTCGGGCAGACATTTCCTTAGAACGGTAGGAAGCACGTGGATGTAGATGACCTGCTAAACACTGTGACATGCACATTTCCTGGTAACTTTGCTCCTTTTGCAAAATCTCAAGAAAACTGTAGAAATTTGGGTGCGGTTTGCCGAACCTTTTTTTTTTAAGCAGTTGTGCCAACCCTCTATGGCATTGTTTGTCTTTGCTCCTCCTTCTAAGCAGGTGGAGTAGCAGTTCCACCAGTCCACAAGTAAAAGTGGTTTCCTCCGTCAACCCGACCTGCTTAGATGCCCAATCCGTGTCTTCAAAATAATTTAATATTGGTGCCAATTTTTCTTCCTTTACCATAAAGTATTCAGACTCTGTAATCGATGTGTAGTATTCGTCTACACTATTAGGAGGAACAAAGCAAAGTCCAGATAGATTTTCTAAGCTCAAACTGTAGTTTACTATCACACATTATCCTCAATAAGGGATGTTTGGTGAATTTTGAGCCAAATAGCCTGAGAAAAGTGGAAAAAACATCCTTGTATTTGGCTATCCATGTACAATTTCTTTATAGCATTTATCATGGGTAATTCAAAGTCCATGATTACTTTTCTCGGACTTTTGTTTGGGATTTTGGATTTTAGGAGTGACACAAACTCAGTATACGTTGAAGATTGTTTGTCTGGTAGTAAACTGTAGACTAAAGGGACTACAATGTCGTTAACGTACCCGTGAATGGTGTAGATTTGGGTAAAAGGGGTGGGCGTACTTTTAAAGGTCCCATCCATCAACCACACATCACTGTTCTCCAAGAGGTTGAGATTACGGGGGGTGCTAAATATTATAATGCGCTTATGACAATTGTCACTGCCATACATAATAAACAGTTCCTTTGAAATGGTAACACAGAGTTCAACAGGAATTGTAATATCCCTAAAAGTTTGTGGTGCCACGCGTTTAGGGTGATTCGCGTGTTTCTTGCGTTGGATCATTCTACGTAAGTTGGGGATGGCAGGCATACTACTAGCCACATGTTCAGTAATGTGTTGGGATACCTACCTTAAAATGGCATCCCAAGGGTCATTGGAGTTGCCTACAATCACTTTCATTTCATTTATCAATTCTCTGACTTCAACAGCAGTTGCAGAGGCCGAGTGATTATGGTGTGTGCATCTTAAAACAGACTCACCCAGAGTAACCGCTCGTCCTCTGCAATGGCTTGAGTAGTATTGCACACACTTCCAATGACCCCGTGGCTCCGAATTTCTCTCCGTACAGTATATATAACCGCTGTGTTTGAGTAGGCGGTTTCCTCTGCTTGAGGTGATATATTTCACCATCTTTGGATCAGACATTTGCTGTAGGGACAAAACAAAAAATGCATTTTAAAAATGATAAGAGACACATTTTTCATAATACTTCAATCACCACATAGCTAATTTGCCTTAAATCGGCCCAGAAGGATAAAAGGCCCGTGCCTGACGCCCACCCAACTCACGCACCAGTCCCCTCCCTCAACCTCTGCTCCTGTGCTAACATTCAACAACAACTAGTTCAAATATGTTCTCTCAATGTTTCACTTCTGTTCTTATTGCCATTATAAATTGCAATAACTTTGATTTAAGTATTAATTATTTTATTTAAAAAACTTGTTATTTGTAAAATCAATGCTTCTAAGTCACGTCAATCCAAAACATGTTGCAAAAAAACACATAAATAACAAATTTGTCATGTACAGGACAAATAACTCAAACTTTCCTAGTGCGAGACCTATTGCATTGCAAACGCTTGTTTACCTTTTGTGCTACTTTGCTGCACTTAGCGTAGAAACCCAAAATCTTTGCTTGCCTTGCACCTCCGTTACCTTTCCAACTCTGTAACAGCAAGTTAAAAAATTAGGTTTGCGGTGGCATTATTACTTAGGTGTTTCAACTACACATTTTAACACATTGCTTCCATCCACAATTTTTGTGTCGTAATAGTCATTTGGAAATCCCATTAATGTACCTGTATCGTTGTTTTAAACTTTTAATGACTTTGTTGTTAGTGTTTGGATATTCACACAAAGCTTCACGATGGTGACGGCCTATTTTAAGAGACAAAATAGATATTAGTCAAATTTAGGGTAGATACCGCCAATCCACCAACAATTATGCAATCCAACAACCCATGCACCAACCCATCCATCTCCTTCACAAACAGTACAACATTATTGTCTCTGTCTTTTTTTCTGACATTGCATTCAGTACAGATTTGGTGATGTCCTTTCTAGTGAGTGCTTATTCATGAATGTGTATGCGACAACTATAAAAATAAAATGGATGCCATTTGTGAAAACTTGTTTGTTGAACATGGAAGTAAGTGACTGTAAGAAATTCGTATATCACCATCAACCTTCCTCACTAATACAGGAATATGCCTCAACCCATTTTCTTTTAGGCGCAATCAAGCAGCAGAGATGATTGAGGCTGACCAACAAAATGCCAGTGACAGGTCTGCAGAGCAGAGAAACATAAACACATAAACAGCTCCCACTAATCAATTACAAAACAGGTGACAGGTAATTGCAGCCTCGTGCAAAATGCTGCCCCACAGGCCTCGTGCACGATGCCATTAACATCCCATGCAATTACAACGCATGCAATGGTAATTGCAGACTCGTGCAAAATGCTGCCCAACAGGCCTTGTGCACTTTACAGGCCTCGTGCAAAATTCACTGATAATCCTGCCATGAGGGGCCCCGGCAGACTACCTGCAGGCCGAGGTGTGGTGCGAGAGGAGCGCCAGCAGGCCTAATGGAGAAGGACCCCAGGCGCCTGCCACAAGGACAGTGAGGGGTCTCAAACACAGGACTACATTCACCCCTCATAGGGGCAGAGTGAGAGGCGCACAGATGGTGGGGTGGCCCAGGTGATCGAGGTATGGTAGTCTTCCTGACTGTCATCGATGCCCCTCCACCAAGCTGCCCATGCCACTGCAGTATTTGGTGCACTCTGGCCCCCTGCCTGAAGAGTAGCGTGGAGGGACACCCTCGGTTCGTTGAGGTCTCCGGGTGCTCAAACTGAAAGACCCACAAAATACACAGCTCAAAATGACAATAAAGGTGGTAAATGAGGGCCTGAGACTTCCGAGTACCAGACGTTGCGTGCATGTGAAACTAAAAACTGGTAAAACCCACCAAAGAAAGCAAACCCAAAGCCAAACATTTGCATGGGTGTGAACAAGGAAGAGGACACAAGGGTAGGGATGGAACAATTATTCCAGGGGTAAGTGCAACTAACTATAAGAGTGACTAACAGTGAACTAAAAAGCGAATGATCCGATGATCTTCAGATGAAACGCGAAAGCAGTGCACCTAACGTGGGAAGGGCTTCAGTGACAAATCTAAAATGGAAACACCAGCAGTGAACAAAAGCACGACCATGACCTAAATTCAGGACAAAAGAAATATTGTCTTTATAATTGGGTCTGTCACGTACCACCCGACCCCAAGGCTTTTATTGCTGCCCCACAGGTCTTGTGCACTTCAAAGGCCTCCATAATCGACAAGATGTGCAAATTGCAGACTGTCACGTACCATGCTGCCCCAAGGCTTTTATTGCTCCCCCACAGGCCTCGTGCAAAATCGACCTAACATGGAAAGGGCTTCAGTGAAAAATCTAAAATGGAAACACCAGCAGTGAACGAAAGCACGACCATGACCTAAATTCAGGACAAAAGAAATATCATCGTTATAATTGCCCTAAGCAAAAAAGTCCCGAATAGAGCCGAATCACACTTTACTCCCTAGTACCCCAGTGAGACTGTCGTGGAGTGGCAGGGGAGAGGACCCAATGGGCTCGATTTCCAGATCTGGCCCCTATGGCTGAGGCCATGGGAGACCAAAAGGAATGCTTGAGTGCATGGATGGAGCTCGAGGGAAGTGGTTAGCTGGACAAGAGGTTGTACACGAACAAAAAGTATTTTGTCACTTACCTGTTTCAAAGTCTGTCCACAGGGTCACAGCTGCTCACATCAACAAAACAGACACAAATGGCTGCAGACACGGTGGGCAAAACAATATATGCCCCCCCGCCCCGTCCTAAAAATAGCTACGTTAAAAGACAAACACTACAAACTTATTTCACATTTCATGTCACCAATTAGTTTTCTGTAATCTGGTACCAAGTCTGAAACGACAAGCCTCAAGAGCGGATCCCGATGTATGTTTGTCTAAGCTTATTTCTGAGTTTGCTCTTCAACAGTCCCATTGTGAAAAACTAACTTTCGTAAGCATATGTTGACCCAAACATACAAGTTACCTTTCGGCCACTGTAAAAAGAAGAGAAAACTTGTCAGAAGGTACAATTTTCCAGAATTCTTCTGGTTCTTGCCCCAAAAAAGATGCTTTGAGGGATGAATTGTGCTGCATGTCAATCAGCTCTATTTCTGCTTGAGCCCTTTCCATGCCAATAAGGGCAACCATGTCAAGATTTCGTGCACTCACCATCCAGGGGTTTTCGACCAGCTTGAACAGAGGGGTGAGGACTCTGAATTAAGAAAATCAGTGTTTGATCTCCCCAGCAATTTCTTCAAGACATGATCTAAGGTCTATCTTTGACAGAATTTCTTGTGCATCTGGAAACCTCTGCATCACAGCCAACAGTTTTGGGAAGTCTGTGAAGTCACTATCACCCAGTTGTTATTTGAATTGCACAAGCTTACTTTCAAAAGCATAAATACCATTCTTCAAGCAGCACACAAGCTGTAGTTTACCTTGCAGGTTCAAATTGACAGCGATAAAATGTGTGAACACATCTAAAAGAAAATGGAGCATAAGAAGCCATTTCACATCTATTAGTTCTGGGAATGATTGACCTCTACTTTTTACAAAGAGTTTAATTTCAGGAAGCTATGCGATGAATCGCTCCAGAACATTCCCTTTGCTCATCCAACGCACGTCAGTGTGCATTAAGAGGTCTTTATATTCAGCTTCAGATTCCTGCAGCATTGCTTTAAAAGTCTATGGTTCAGAGCTTTGGCGTGGATAAAATTAACAATTTTCCCTGCAACTTTTAGGACATTATTCAGTTCTTCATGCTTTAATTTTGTACACAATTCTTATTGGTGAATAATGCAGTGGTAGTCTATCACAGTCTGTCCTATGAGCTACTTTTTAATCATAGATTTGAAGGTTCTGTCATGGCCTACAATGGCAGGAGCCCCATCTTCTGTTATGCTGACAAGAGTGTTCAGTGATATGTCATTTGTTTTAAAGTAGGTGCACATGCTGTCCAGCATATCTTCTCCTCATGTGCCCTTGCAGTGGTAGAAGGCACAGGAGCTCTTTTTTGGGATGAAGCGATTGGTCCAGATATCTCATCCAAACTAATACTGGGCCACATCGCCTATGTCTGTGGACTCATCCATGGCAATGCTGAAGAACGGTGACCCTCTTGACTGCTTTGATCTCCCGCTCCTGGACGTTTTGACCTATTGCCTCTATTCTGCATGAACACATGCAATCTGATAGCTGCAATGCACTGATTTCTTATAAAATGCTGGCTTTATTAGTGTCCTTGTCAAATAAAAGTTCAGCTGCTGAACGGAAACATTTCTTCACCAGCTCTGCATCTGTGAATGCTTTTTTATGTTAGGCAAGCAAGTAGCATATTTTCAAAGACACTTCTGTACAGCCTCAGATTCCTTCATCTGGCAAAGGAAGATCTTCTGCTGGGAAAGAAGAGCTTGCTTTAACAAAGCCACTCTTGCATAACGCAGTTTTGAGTTCAGTGGGAAGTTCGCAGTGTTTCCAGAGTGCCGCGATTTGTAGTGCCGTTCCAGGTTATACCTCTTAAGAACAATTCCTTTCTCTTTGCAAAGCAAACAGGTGGCTTTTTCTTTTGGACATTCAACAAACAAGTAATTCCAATGCTGCTGGAAGGTCCTGTGTTTGCTCTGTATCGATCTGGGTCATTTGCGAGGCTTGTAAACTGGACTGTAGGCCATTGCGGAGCTCTCCAGCTAGTTTGTTACTATGCAATAAGTAACAAGGACCAGGAATCTGATTTCCACCTGACGACCGATAGACAGAGACAGCGTCACAACCGATGGACCGTCACTCCGTCATGACCGCTGGACCGACACCAAGGGCCATATGTAACAAAATCCGATTTTGCGATTCTCAAATTGCGATTATTTACGAATCTCAATTTGAGAATTGCAAAACCTGATGTAAATAAAAGTTAACTAATATTTAGCGATTCTCAAATATTTGCAAAAATTAAATGCAAATACCAAACTAGGGATACCTTAATTGCGAAATCGCAAATAAGGAATCACAAATCTTCTAATCTGCAATTCAGGTGCAGCTTAATGACATGACAACCAGGAAGTGTGACTGCCCTTGCGGCACCTGATTGCCAGCAGCTAAGTGAGAAGCTGGGAGGAGAGCTGAGCCACTTGTGCACAGCTTCTGTGTGAAGGAGACAGGGACTCACAGGAGAAGCAGCAGCAGGAGGAGAATGCTAGAAAAAGAAAACAAAAATTTAGTGAAAGGTAGCAGGAGGTGGAAATCCAAGAAATGGTTGTGAGCCATGAACTCCTGTTTGGAAAACAATCACTGCGTGTGACTGAGGCACGCAAAAGGAAAATCTGGGCAGACATTCAGTAGAAGGTAAATTCTATTGGCGTGACCCACTGCACTGTTGAAGAACTCAGTAAGCAGTGGTATGAAATGCGCAAGAGATATAAAGAAAAGGTCGCTACCAGGCTGACTGAGGCAAGAAAGACCGGTGGTAGGACGTCCACTGCTACAGATTCCACCCCTTTGCGGTAGTTGGTTGTGGGCACTCTGCTGCCCGAGAGTGAGAGTGGTGTGGCTGACATGGACAGCTCTGACTCCCAAGACACCAGACAAGGTAAAAAGCATGCTAACACTCGCCTGATACTTCACCGCACCACCCATACACCCAGGAAAGACACAGGCACCAAACATGTATGCAACCCCAGTGCATGCCTTCTAGCACACCGGGCAATGCATTATGGGAGATGTAATCCCATGCAACAAGCAATGGAGCTGTGACATCCAGCAAGGTACAATCAGAATGTGTGTATCATGAAAGGCAAAAAACAGACAGATAGGACCCATGTAACTCCAAACTGAAATATTTATTGCAAAACAAATGCGAGGCAGGACAGAAAATAAATGTGTGCATTTGCAGCCACAGCACCACCAGAAACACAGGAACCCATGACAGGAGGGGAGGAGGCATCCCACCCAGATGAACAGTCAAGGCAAGAGGAGCAGGAGGAATGCTCACCAGTAATCCCAGTGACAAGCAGCCAGTGCCTCGTTGTACCACCACTGCCACCACTGGAGGTAGATACACTGGACACAACTGGCGAGGACCAGCAAGTTCAGGGCCAGCATACCTTAACTCAAACAGCAGAGTCCCCTGCTCATACTACTACAGGAATGTCATCTAGGCGCAGGGTATGGCCATCCACCGGATGTACCATGTTACTCCGCATACTTTTACTCCGCATACCGTTACAACGCGACTTTTACAACGCATACCATTACAACGCATAGCGCTTTGGGGTGCTGGATAGTGGTAAGTATAATTTACTATTCTAACTCCAGTCCCCGTGGACCCTAGGGAAGGTGTTGGACAGTAAATTATACTTATTCCCTATCCTAGAGCGCCCCCCAGCGCAATGCGTTGTAATGGTATGCGGAGTAAAAGTCGCGTTGTAATCGTAGTGCGGAGTAAAAGATGCGTTGTAACGGGTGTATACCCCATCCACCAGTACTGCTGACGCGGGAAACACCAATTACATTGGTGTCAATACATCGCAGTACATCGCAGGAGCGTTGACATCACAGGCTTCTACTACGCATGCTAATACGGTGTGATGCCATGAACATCGCATGCAATTACAACGCATGCGATGGTAATTGCAGCCTCTGCCTCAAGGCTTTTGCCAACATAAACAGGTCCCACTAAAATGCATGCGATGGTAATTGCAGCCTCGTGCAAAATCGACAAGATGTGCACTTTACAAGCCTCCTGTTAAATATAATATAAAACAGAGCAGTGTTTAGCGATACCAAGGTGTGTCTCAGTAAATATAAACAATTACGTGACAGGTGCACATATCGGGTGCTATGTTTTTATTATTTTATATATCTTAGAATTAACGCATCCATGACGGGGAGAGGATGTGATCTGACAGCTAGCTCTGCCGACTTTGGTGCTGTCAACCAGTGTTTGAGCCTCCACAGCTGATTGTATCCAGACACTATAACGGGTGTGAGTGAGGCCAAGCGCGCGCCTGGCGAAGATTCACGCTCCAGAAGATAACATGCATTGTGAGAAATCCGCTTGTTCAAGAGAGTGATTGTAATGACAAATACAAAAAAACACAATAAACACGTTTCGAAATTTTTATTTTCTTTACATTGCATTGATACCAAATCCTTAAAAACTTACTAAGTATCTAATAGGAAACAAAAATAACAACCAAGAAAAATGACACAATGCATTAACAATTTAAGGATGGTACATATCAATAAAAATATTTTAAAAAGATAGGGTGTACAATTTACAGATAGCATTATGGTACACTACAGTAAGAATTCAGATGATGAAATCCAACATGGACAAGTGCCAACTTTTTTACCCAAAGGAATTAAGTACATGTGCGATGGAAGCTAGGTAGTGAGAAGGCACAGACCAGGTGAAAAGTTTTAATACTGCCAAAAGTCGGGCAGACATTTCCTTAGAACGGTGGGAAACGCGTGGATGTAGATTACCTGCTAAACACTGTGACATGCGCATTTCCTGGTAACTTTGCTCTTTTTGTAAAATCTCAAGAAAACTGTAAAAATTTGGGTGCGGTTTGCCAATACTGTTGTTTAAAGAGTTGTGCCAACCCTTTATGGCATTGTTTGTCTTTGCTCCTCCCTCTAAGCAGGTGGAGTAGCAGTTCCACCAGTCCACAAGAAAAAGTGGTTTCCTCCGGCAACCCGACCTGCTTAGATGCCCAATCCATGTGTCTTCAAAATAATTTAATATTGGTGCCAATTTTTCTTCGTTTACCATAAAGTATTCAGACTCTGTAATCGATGTGTAGTATTCGTCTACACTATTAGGAGGAACAAAGCAAAGTCCAGATAGTTTTTTTAAGCTCAAACTGTAGTTTACTATCAGACACCTAATCCTCAATAAGGGATGTTTGTTGAATTTTGCGCCAAATAGCCTGAGAAAAGTGGAAAAAACATCCTTGTATTTGGCTATCCATGTACAATTTCTTTATAGCATTTATCATGGGTAATTCAAAGTCAATGATTACTTTTCTCGGACTTTTGTTTGGGATTTTGGATTTTAGGACTGACAAAAACTCAGTATACGTTGAGGATTGTTTGTCTGGTAGTAAACTGTAGACTTTAAGGGACTACAATGTCGTTAACGTACCCGTGAATGGTGTATATTTGGGTGAAAGGGGTGGGCGTGCTTTTAAAGGTCCCATCCATCAAACACACATCACTGTTCTCCAAGCGGTTGAGATTACTGGGGGTGCTAAATATTATAATGCGCTTATGACAATTGTCATTGTCACACATAATAAACAGTTCCTTTGAAACGGTAACACAGAGTTCAACAGGAATTGTAATATCCCCAAAAGTTTGTGGTGCCACGCGTTTAGGGTGATTCGCGTGTTTCTTACGTTGGATCATTTTACGTAAGTTGGGGATGTCAGGCATACTACTAGCCACATGTTCAGTAATGTGTTGGGATGCCTCCCTTAAAATGGCACCACAAGGGTCATTGGAGTTACCTGCAATCACCTTCATTTCATTGATCAATTCTCTGACTTCAATAGCAGTTGCAGAGGCCGAGTGGTTATGGTCTGTGCATCTTAAAACAGACTCACCCAGAGTAACCGCTCGTCCTCTGCAATGGCTTGAGTAGTATTGCACACACTTCCAATGACCCCGTGGCTCCGAATTTATCTCCTTACAATATATATAACCGCTGTGTTTGAGTAGGCAGTTTCCTCTGCTTGAGGTGATATATTTCGCCATCTTTGGATCAGACATTTGCTGTAGGGACAAAACAAAAAAATGCAATTTAAAAATGATAAGAAAGGCACATTTTTCATAACATTACTTCAATCACCACATAGCTAATTTGCCTTAAATCGGGCCCAGAAGGATAAAAGGCCCGTGCCCGACGCCCACCCAACTCACGCACCAGTCCCCCCCCTCAACCTCTGCTCCTGTGCAAACATTCAACAACAACTGGTTCAAACATGTTCTCTCAATGTTTCACTTCTGTTCTTATTGCCATTATAATTACAATAACTTTGATTTAAGTATTAATTATTTTATTTAAAAAACTTGTTATTTGTAAAATAAATGCTTCTAAGTCACGTTAATCCAAAACATGTTGCAAAAAAACACATAAATAACACATTTGTCATGTACAGGACAAATAACTCAAACTTTCCTAGTGCGAGACCTATTGCATTGCAAACGCTTGTTTACCTTTTGTGCTACTTTGCTGCACTTAGCGTAGAAACCAAAAATCTTTGCTTGCCTTGCACCCCCGTTACCTTTCCAACTCTGTAACAGCAAGTAGAACAAGCATTTGCAATGCAAAAGATCTTGTAGTATCTAAGTTAGAGCTTTTGGTATTGCACGGCATTGTTTTCTTTCATACTATATTTTGTCAAGGATCCCTCTCATAGAGGAGGATGTTCATCCACAGGAGCAAAGATGAAGGTCCCACACACTTCCAGACAACAACGACCCAAGCGATAAGAGATAACTTGCTCAAAGTCAGCTGCTACCAAAAAGTGTGGGGGGAATTTTCCCAGGGAGTATACCACTCTCCCCCAGCAAGGATGATATGGCTGCAGTTTCGATGGCAGGAGGTGGCTGGTAATAAATGTACAACAATACTAACCTCACCAGTAATTTACAGGACTAATACATAAGTGTTCAACATAGCATTCCACTTACCTCACCAGGTGAGCGTCAGGGCTTTAACCTAGCAGTCAAGTCGAGAACCAGGAGGTACAGAAGGGAACCTGGGTGACTACTAGCAAGGATACCTCCAAGGCAGAAGGTGCACAATTCCAGTCCTGCTCTTAAACTGAAGACAGAGCGAGACTGGGCCACAAGAGCAGCTGATGACAAGCTAGTGTCACTTATAGAGCTAAAGACAAAGTGACACGGAAACTCCCACTTCCAGCCCATAAACTTAAGACAGAGCGGAGTGAGAAACAAATAACACACAACACAAACAATACCCACAATACACACACCTCGTCCAATTTGTAAACTTAGGATGGAGCGGAGCAGGTGTACATATAACAATACAATACAAGAGAGATAAGTACCAGCGTTCCACTCGTAAACTTAAGACGGAGTAGAGCGCATAAACAAACACATGCAGAATCCCTATGATCTCGAGAAATACAAGGCTGATACACTAACAGCAACAGGGAGTGAAGGACCGCCAGGGAAACAAGGCGGAAGGGAGAGAGAGGCACCGGGGAAGGAGGTGCCGGGAAAGGAGCAAGATTTCAGAAAAGAGCGGGAGGTACAACAATGGGCAGGACACGGGCAAGGAAAAGAAATACCGGGACTCAAATAGCAAATACCACATGATCAGGAAAGGAGCAAAACGGGAATACGAAGGCAAAACAGGATCTTGGAACGCTACGGGAACCTCACGGAGCAGAATGCTGAGTAGAGGGGGCTTGGTCACTAACCAAACAGTAAGCCAAGCAAGGATTCGCGGGTGAAACTCCCTTTTCTGCTACTTAGGGAGCGTCTATAAATACCGTGGCATACTGCAGTAAGAGATTTAGGGAATGTCACAAAAGGATCGCCGGGGCACAATAAGAAATGCGGAAAGGAGCATTCTACGCAGCCCTGAGGAATCGACATTGAACACTCCTGAAAGTGGTCAGATCCGACCACCCCTAACATATTTAGTCTTCGAATTGAATGTACTATGTAGCTTGTTAGTGATAAGCTATATAGTAGTTTAAGTAGGCAATATGTAGTCTGAATAAGTACTTGTTTATTAATTTGTCTACTTGTTATTGACAATACAAAATACATTTATAATTGTAATTATTAATGTGAAGTTTTTTGATTTGTGGTATAAACTTTAATTTTATGTTAAGCTTTTTTATTTATTGTAAATGGGTAACATGTAAATTTACTAAAAACATGCAAGTTTCTTGAAACTTAGTAGTGAACATTACAGTTGTATATGTCAAACTTAGTAAGTGAAAGCAAATTATAAAACTATAAAGTGTATACAGAGAATATTTAAGTACAGTAACTTCCACACAGTAATGTTAATAAAAGCATCTCAAACAGTGATTAGCAATTGAAAGCAATATTGTAATACAATTTTTGTCATCAAACAGTACCAAAGAATATATATATGTTATCTTATTCAAACTTGGCTAATGTAACATAGTGTAAACATTAATTGTATTTTCAGTATGAATTTTTTTTGTCAATGTTTGTATTATTGTATGACATTATATATTGTCAATGATGCTTGTTATATATCCATTACAAAATGTAATTTTTACAGATAGTGGTAGATATTCCATCAATGCATCAGCTAAGTCCTCCACATCGTCTCTTATATGTAAAAAGTCCATCAATGAGATATTATGAATTTCCATGGATTGGAAATGTTCTGTTCCGTTAACTTGTACCGTTACAATGCGTGTTTCTTGTAGTATGTTGTCTAATCCATAAATTGTTATGTCAAGGTTTTCCTGTGGTGGTTTTACTACCTGCAAAGATACTGTTTTAGTATTTATTCAATTTGTAATATTATCTAACTATTAATATTAATATAAAATTTTAGTATGTTGAGTCGTGTTCAAAATCTTTTCTTTATTAAATTCATGTACTGTTAGGTGCGATAAATGTACATATTGTCCAATTTGTATTGGGAAGTCGGCTGCCGCTCTCCATAGAGTAATTTTTACAGAGTCAGTTGTATCTTTAATGGTGATACTTTTCAATTTTGTTTCCTGTCCTCCAACGAATATATTTTTGGATTGTTCCTCCTGTAAAATAACATGTGTTTGTTATATTTGTTATATATAGTAGTACAATATCCAATTTGTAGTTGTTAATATACAAAATCAGTATTTTGCAGAAAATGGTGTTTTCCAAATATGTTACTTTAAGTAGCATTTGTTTGTTATGTTGTCATGCTAGCTGAATTTATTGTGCGCACAGCTGCCTTATCAAACGAGCATTCTGGTGCTATAATTGACAACACTGGACACCAACATAATCAGAACACCATTACAACAGCATTAGGACTCCTGTGGGAAGAGGAAGGTTTTTACAGCTTTTCTAAAAGCTAGCAGTTTATCAATAGCATGGATATGAACAGGAAGAGAGTTCAAAAGTTTAGCAGCAAGCTGTCTAAAAGAGCGGACATGAGCCCTAGATCTCTTAAAGCATGGAATAGTGACCAAATGGAGTCCTGAAGATTTTAAATGTTTCTTTTTTTCACATCATCTTAGTGACCGTGAAGGTATATACAGCAAGATAAAATGCTCCAATATTTGAGGAGAATGATATTTCAAAATTTTAAATGAAAGGCAAAGGCACTCTAACTTAATCCTTTGAGCGACAGGGAGCCAATGAAGTTTATAGATGGTTTCTTTGGCTAAATAGAATTTTGGGAATTCGATCAGATCCCTGGTGGCGGCGTTTTGAATGCGTTCTAATTTGGAAAGTTCGGTCTCTGTACAATAAGCTGTTTGGTAGGAGCATTAAAAAATTTGAAGATGGGTCTAAGACTATGGAGAGTCCCAACATACATGGGAGCAGTTTTCATATTGTGAGAGACAAAACTAAGTTTAGAATCTAAAGAGACCCTTATATTTTTGAACTTAGTAGCAGGGATAGCGTTGGGCTGAGCTTAAATGGTTAATAATGATCATTTTAAAGATGACACTGCCTGCAAACAATTATTACCTTGTCTTTTTTGGCATTCAATTGTCGGCAATTATTCGTCATTCAGCTGGCCACTGAGTTAATTCCTTCACGTAACTTGGCTGTTTCAAGTTCTTAGCTCTACTCATTGCACTTGCTAGCTGCGTGTTGTCAGCATAGAACACCATGGTCATGTTCAGACGCTTGGCAACAGCAGTCAGCAGCTGCATATAGAGATTGGAAATTGTGGGGCTGAGAGTTGACCTCTGCGGGACACCCTGAGTAATAGGATAGATTTTAGATTTGAAAGGAGGAGGAGCTACTTTGAAAGTGCAGCCGTATAAAAACGATTGGAATCATTCAAGTGTTATGTTATCAATACCTGCCTCACTCTAAGGCTGTTATGAAACAATGTGAGAGACGATGTTAAATGCGGCACTGAGGTTAAGAAGCACCAGTTGATGTTTCTGTATTCAACTTAGAATTGTAAATAATTGACCATTGAGAGCAATGTAGTCTTAGTACTGTTGCTAGGGCGAAAGTGATTCTGTATGGGGTCTAAAATTTTTGCAGAATGGAGATGGTTAGAAAGGATGGAATTAACGTTGGCCTCAGTTATTTTTGCTTATGGAAGAAGAGATGAAGGCTGATAGTTCTACAGTTTGGTAGAATTTAGGGCAAGTTTTTTTAGAATGGGAGTCACCTGGGCTTGTTTCCAGCTGCTAGGGACAGAACCTGATGTTGCCAACTTGAGTTTTTTCCAAGGGCGTTTCAAAGATACCGTTATAGTTGTTCTGGTAAGATAATCATTAATCAAGAGATGCATCTGTATGAGATGATGATAAGTCCATGATATATGCCTGGTAGGCAACACTTTAGCTGAAGTAATATTTCTAAAAATTGTGTCCAAAATGTGCTTATGAACATGAGTATGATGGTTGACCAGCTGAAACAGGTGGAGGTGCTGTAGATTGGCAAGAGTGCTACTTGCTGCAGGAGACAGGGGGGTATCAAGATGGAGATTTAGATCACCCACAATACTAAAGTTGGCAGAACATAAGGCTAATTGTTAATAGCTTCAGGGAGAGCTGATCTAAATGCAGCATGCGGTCTTGGAGGTTTATAGATAAGTAGCCCTGACAGAGTAAAGTGGTGATTAACAGAGATGCAAAAATGAGTACTTTCGCATCCTGCTATGTCTATAGATTTTTTATACACATGGGTAGCAAGATTTAACAGCAGTTGTAATGTCACTTCCTTTAGAATTATGATTGAGAGTAAAAATTGCATATTTTTAAAGGGAGAGTCAAGTTAACTGCTGCCAGAGCTTTATCATGCAGTTATGTCTTTGTCAGAAAAAGGATGTTAGGGGCTAAATCTGTGAGTAGATATAGATGTTGAAATGGTGTATAACTAACGACCTCACATTGAGGTGGCAGACTTTAAAGTTATAAGGGACTTTGGATTTTACTGGTGAGGGAACAATATTGTCTAGTCATCCTAGGGGGGATATTTTATAAGCAGAGATAGGAGTAGGAGATGAGAGTGTAAAAGCATACTTGGTGCACTGAAAAGGGCCAGAAAGAGGGTGTGGCTGTATATGATTATAGGACAAGGAATCATGAAGGCTGAACAGCTTTGTTGTAGAATACATTCGTATAGAAAGGTGGGAGATAATACAGAGAAAAAGCTACATAGCCCTGCCTTAATCCTGACTTGAAGCTGACTAGCGCAGATGGGCAGGATTTTGGCATGACTTAGGCACAGTGAAGACGCTACTGCTAATGGCATGTGCAAGTAATATAATATGCTTTATAGTACAGCTATTTTGTAAGCAGTTTATGAAAGATCATGATAGGATACTATTAAATAGTTCAAAAGGAGTACGTTTGTGTTCGGTCAGGAATAGTTATTGGCATTATAATAATTGAATTTGAATTATAGTAACTGAATTGTTACTTGTGTTTTAGGTGTAGGATGCAAATATGTGTAATGTTACTGAGAGTTTTTTGATGTAATGATACTTGTTAAAGTCTTGTTGTGTGAAGTCCATTGTTTGAGTGATGTGAGCTGTAGTGTAAGTGTTTTGTGGGTGTATGTATTGTGTAAAAGAAGTATGTGTGTATGTGGCTTTTTGGTGCATGTAGGTAGGTTTAGTGTAGGAAAAAACAATGTGTTTTTAGAGTCCCCTCACTCACTGGAGTTGCCTCACAGTGACATGCTTCATCATTGGGGCCATCCTAGTTCATATGAACTAGGGCGTGCTACAACTTGCAAAGTACGTAGGATCACTAAATTATATAAATTTATGTGTGGTGCGTAGTGTAGGTGTTTGTGTTTTATGTTTTAAAAAAATATTGCGATGGGAAATATGTGTTGAGTACATATTTGGTTGTGTGTGGAGATGTATTAGTTATGTGTTAGCTTTGTTTGAATGTGTGTGGAGATGTATTAGTTATTTGTTAAGATATGTTAAGTATTTAATAGTTTACTCTACTTAGTTAAGGAATGTAATGGTTGATGTGTAGTATATGCAATTGCTGTGGAGATGCGTTAAATCATTAAACTTTGAAAAATTAATACAAGTTGTTTTGAAGAAAAAATCGTACTAATAATGAAATTTTTAGTTTACTTACATTGTAAAGTTGTATGCTTATATTCATATATTATTCATAGTATGATTTTGTTCCTTGTATTTATGATGCCTTAGTGCATATACTTTGGAAGTAAGTGTAGTATAGTTTTACATTACTTACCTGTTATTAAATGGTGCATACATTTGTTGTATGATACTGTTTCTATTTCATATGGCTGAGATACCCGCCACCCCCTCTCAACACAATCCCCAAAGGAGGGAAACCGGAAACAGTTCTTGAAGTTTTTGGAAGAGGGAGGGAGTGACCCTCCCGGCCGTATTTATTAAAACAAAATTAAAACATTAAATCAACAGTTTCATATTAATGTACAATTTCATTACCACATTGCGATGTTTGGCTAACCTTAACAGATTCTCTAATACAGAGGTTCTCCTAGCCGAACTAACATCCTACAAACATTTACTTGAAATTATGAAATTGTACATCCTAACGTTTAAGGGCCAACGGCAAGGTCGTAACCGGTGTCAAGATCCCTAACCAGAAATACCCCCCCCACTTGTGAGGGGCGACAGCACTGAGGCGTACCTCAAGTGCAACTACCAATTTCCCTTTGACTTGACGGGGGCACCAATAAAACTCGACGCCACTTAAAGGTCGTTCGAGGACTCGTGTGAGGTATCTAGAAGGTAGCGTAGACCCCCCCCTAAACCCCGCACAACTTACCACATCTGCCGTCGCAGACGTCACTGGCCCCGGGAAATTCCCCAGGAGGGGGCTGTAACCCCTCCTACACAGGAAGGGGCCTTGACCGCCTTTCCTTTTCTTTCGGCGACCCATCCTTAGAAGGGACCGCCTCCCGGTTGAGGGGCCAATGGCCACCTCTCCCGAGCGCTCCCATCCGTGTTGGGTGACGCCCACTCATAGGGATCTTCCAATTAGTGCTCACCGATCATGACCTTACCGCCCGACCAAAATAAATACGACAATGCTAACTAACCTACTAAACTAAAAATACATTGGCTACTACGACCGTATCAAAAGCATGCTTATCAATGAACACTGAAGCCGAATTTCTTTAATCACAAAACATAAATGAAATAGACCATTCTTTATTACACAGTCAAAATCAACACGATAATACCACAACCTGTAAACGAAATTAGAATTATCCATCAACTTTTATTCAAAACAACTGGCTGTCTTCAGGGGCTGGTGGGTGGGTCAAAATTGGCTCTTCGTTCCGTCTCGAGCTCACGTGCAGCGAGGAGGTGCAGCTTCAGAGCACAGGAACAAGAGGATGCCTTCTGGTCTTGCGTCCCCTTTTATCCTTCTTCAGGGCGGGCGTAAACCCGCCCCTGCCTGCCCCGAGGGCGTGGCCAGCCGCGTCAGTGTCTAGGCCAGCCCACTCTAGGGCGGGAAAAAGCGCGCCCCGGCTACGCCGCTTCGGGCATACCAGCCGAGACACGCTTCCCGCCCAAGATGGCTTCCCGGGGGGATCGTGGTACTCTGCCATACGTGCGGGGGGACCGAGTGGTCGCCCCTTTCCATATGGCTGAGATACCCGCCACCCCCTCTCAACACAATCCCCAAAGGAGGGAAACCGGAAACAGTTCTTGAAGTTTTTGGAAGAGGGAGGGAGTGACCCTCCCTGCCGTATTTATTAAAACAAAATTAAAACATTAAATCAACAGTTTCATATTAATGTACAATTTCATTACCACATTGCGATGTTTGGCTAACCTTAACAGATTCTCTAATACAGAGGTTCTCCTAGCCGAACTAACATCCTACAAACATTTACTTGAAATTATGAAATTGTACATCCTAACGTTTAAGGGCCAACGGCAAGGTCGTAACCGGTGTCAAGATCCCTAACCAGAAATACCCCCCCCCACTTGTGAGGGGCGACAGCACTGAGGCGTACCTCAAGTGCAACTACCAATTTCCCTTTGACTTGACGGGGGCACCAATAAAACTCGACGCCACTTAAAGGTCGTTCGAGGACTCGTGTGAGGTATCTAGAAGGTAGCGTAGACCCCCCCCTAAACCCCGCACAACTTACCACATCTGCCGTCGCAGACGTCACTGGCCCCGGGAAATTCCCCAGGAGGGGGCTGTAACCCCTCCTACACAGGAAGGGGCCTTGACCGCCTTTCCTTTTCTTTCGGCGACCCATCCTTAGAAGGGACTGCCTCCCCGTTGAGGGGCCAATGGCCACCTCTCCCGAGCGCTCCCATCCGTGTTGGGTGACGCCCACTCATAGGGATCTTCCAATTAGTGCTCACCGATCATGACCTTACCGCCACAGGCCGGATAGTTGACCGGCTATCCGGACCCCCCACAAAACTCCTACCTAAAGGTCATGTTTTAACGTTTTTAACCATGCTAAGAAGTCTCCTATGAGTAACTCATTCCCCACCCGAGACAAATGCACACCATCCCCCAAATACATACTGTCATCATTAATACAGCCATGCGAAATAGAATGCAATGTCCTGGAACGGAACAACCTACTCACTTTGTTATTAAGCTTTCTCACAGAGTGATTTAAAGCAGGAACAGAAATAGCCCCTCGCCACACCTTTCGTGGGATCATATGGGACCACCCAATTGTGCACCCCGGAACTCTCCTCGCCAACCAACTTACAGTGGAAAGCATTGCCTCCAGGAGAAGTCGTCTACCGGTGGTGACCAAATCATTGCCCCCTAGATGTACTATGACTATAGACGGCGGTGACCTCGTCCGCCCTAACAAACCCTCGAAAAATGCTTGAAACTGGTCAATACAGAGACCGCCTCTTCCGTAGAAGGACACACTGTACCCGTATTCCCCAGCTACGTGAATCATGTCACCTGCTTTGAATACGTCCGCGGCACGCCTCACGTATGAGTGGCCCACGACCCACACCTCCTTTTTCACAGCCGGTGATGTCTGACCGCTGGCCCGGTGTTGGGTCGACTGCATAGTCCGCCCCGCCTCGTAGGCTTGCGTAACTGAAAACCAAACAAAAACAAGAAGCGTGAGTACATCATTACAGCTTCACAACATGTGCAACCGCACATACCTCTTATAACAATTGGAGGACCAACGCCCCACTCGTTTCACTTGTTCAACATTAAGACCCCAAGCTGTACCTTACGTAGCAGCCCCTATCCGAAAGGAATGGGTCCCAAACTCGCCCGGGTTCAAGCCCGCAGCGGCAATTGACATCGCAAGCACCCGCTGAAACTGAAATTTCGTCAGTGGGGTGGCGTCCGCGTGTCTCAACAAGGTCCCCCCCCATGATGCCACCCTTCGTGCTAGGTAGTCTTCTAAACACTTTACCGGACACATGGAGGACCCGGGAATCCTGCGTATGATTATGCAGTCACCCATCCCATCTTGATCGGTCTTGGACCTGACAAAGGAGACAGTCATTGTCTCTCCTCTGATCTGAACGTGTTCCTGGCACAAACCCCCTGTCACATCCCGTTTGTTCCTTGCCACCAGTTCGCTTACTCGCATCGCTCCATGAAATGCCAGCGTAAAAGCGGCTCGGAACAACACCGTCTCAAACTGAGATGAACATGTGGCAGGGAGTGTGGCCAACAACTGGGCCAACCTATCCAAACCTATCGGGCGCCTCTCATCTATTCTGCGACCCTCAAGGCGTTGCCACCCACGCAGCGCTTTCTGTACAACGAAAGACGCTGTCGGGTCCTGGATACCATGAGCCCTGGCTACAAAGGAAATGGCAGCACGATGCCTCTGGGCCGTAGCCACCGATTTCCCAGCCCTACGTAAGGACATCAGAAAATTCACTACCCATTCCTCGTGGCCCCAAAGCCCCTCTCTACCAGTCCCCAAAAAGGCTAAATAGGACCGAAACGCCCCTTCATATGCCTTCCTTGTCCTTGGTGCTAGGCTCTCTACCACGAGGTGACGAAGTTCGGGGCACCGAGAGACCAGAGAGCTTCGGGAAAGGGTGCCGGCTCTGGGTCCGCTGTGGGAAGGAAACCCGAGAAAGCCTGCATATGAAAACGAGACAGTGCATCAGCCGCCTGATTCATTACCCCCGGGACATGTTTAGCTCTGAATAGCACATTCAGTTGCATACATAGTAAAACAATTTCTTTGAGCAGTCTTAAAATCAGTTTACATCGTGCTGCCTGGCTATTGATGCACTCGACCACGGTCATATTGTCAGACCAAAATACCACAGAGTGATCTTTGAACCCTTCGGGCCAGGTTCTCAGGGCCACCAAAATGGGAAAAAGTTCCAGGAAAGCAATATTACTTGTCAGTCCATTGTCATGCCACCATGCCGGCCATCTTTGTGCCGACCATTTTGTGCCGAAAATGGCACCAAAACCTATGCTACCTGCCGAATCTGTCCATAGCCCCAGCTCTTCAGAGGACACGGCCGGTTTGTTCCAGACGACTCGACCATTAAAATCCGCCAGAAATGCTAACCAAATGCGCATGTCCTGGCGGACCTCAGCCGATAGTCTCGTGCGATGATGACCCTCCTTTAGGCCGACCATAGCTTGGGCAATTGAACGGGAAAAGGGGCGGGCCATCGGTATAACCCTCAGGGCAAAATTCAACTGTCCCACCAACTGCTGTAATTGATGCAGCGTAACTTTAGATCCATTTATACACATTTGCAGGGCTGCCCTGAACTTCCCCACTTTGTCAGCTGGTAAACGAAAACAACCCTCACTGGAGTCTAACTCGATCCCCAGAAACTCGAGGCAAGTCGCAGGACCCACCGTCTTACCTGGTGCCAATGGCACACCAAACTGCTTCATTAACACACAAAATTCGGCCAAGGCCTGGCCACATTCGAGATCCCCGGCTGCCCCAAGGAACAGAAAATCATCAAGGTAATGCATTACATGTTGGAAACCCGTCCTCCTTGTGAAGACCCATTGTAGAAAACTACTGAATTTCTCGAAATAGGCACAAGATATAGAGCACCCCATCGGCATACACCTATCCATGTAATAATGACCCTGAAACATGAAACCTAGGAGACGCTGGTCGTCTGGGTGTACCGGGAGCAATCGGAACGCTGACTCGATATCTGACTTCGCCATCAGCGCCCCGGGCCCCAGGCGATTCAAAATGGCTACGGTCTCATCGAAGGATGCGTACCGCACCGAACACACTTCTGGGTCTATTGCATCGTTTACAGAAAGACCACGTGGAGCTGATAAATTATGAATCAGTCGGAACTCACCCGGGTCCTTCTTGGGGACCACCCCTAAAGGAGAACAAACAAAACCCTGCACCGGGGGTACACTAAACGGGCCGGCAACCCGACCTCGAGTAACCTCTTTCCGGATCTTATCCTGTACCACGGTCGTATGCTGCAGGACCGAAAGTTGATTTTTACACTTCTCCACACCCTGAAAGTCCCCTACTGGGATGCGGAAACCATACGAAAACCCGTTCCGCAGCGCCCCAGCAGAAGTACGATCCGGGTATTCACTGAGCCAGGGAATCATCGCCAAGGTATCAATCGGGGTAGGTAAAGGCGCCCCTCGGACTATGTTAGACCTGTTTGGCGCCTCCTCTACCCCCGTTATCACCCGTTTTGGCTCTGCACGTGGACTCAGGATGGGACGACCCGCACCCACTACATTCGTGTTTAAATTTACACGATCCCTGGGGCCTAGTACATTTACCTCTGTTGAAATTCCAGCAGAACCCCCTTTTCCCTGTGTTGCTGGCAGGTCTCGAGTAATCGTCGGTACCCGTACCTGATCGAAAGGGCGTCCCCGCATATTGGCGGGAGGATTCGCCAACATTACTCCCTACCAATGGCATTTTCAACATACCTGTCTCCTTCATTTTATCCCATGTCAAAGAATCGTAACAATCCCAGGTTAAGCTTTTATCATGCTCTTTAGCCTTTCCAAAAAGATTATCGTAGCAGAACCAATGGTTACCCTGGTGTGACGTCGAGTACCCCATGATTCGCGACTGATAGGTCGGCAACTCGGAAAGCAACTCGGGCCTACGTTCCCCCAAGATCGACGTAAAAACCCCCCATGCTTTGCCCCAATTGCCAATATTCTCATTCACTTTAAAGGCGGCCATTTTTGCGCGCCAAACACTCGGATGCATGAGGTCTTTCTGGCCCTTAACATGCTCCACTTCGTAATGATCAACAAGCAACGAGAAGATGTTCACATATTCCCCCGCCCAAATCTTCTCTTTAATTGCCAAAGGCACATGTTGACCCAACCTTTCTCTACGAGAGGGTGCTGACTCATCCCTCGCAATCGGCAATGGCCGCTTACCTGTACCGGACGCTGCCTCTGCGGTCGTAATCGTCCCTTGTGGCTTGTCAACTACTGCAGCCGGCGCGGACACCTTGGCTGCATCCCGTTTCTCGCGCAATTGCTTCATCAGCGCCTGCGCGTCGACAGCCGTGGCGCCCTCACTACTTTCGCCCAACCACGCTGTAAGTTGTGCTGCCAGCTCGGGCGGCATATCTTCATTGGACACCGGGGTAACCACCACGGGAATCGGATTCCCCTCCACGGGTACTGGGGTTGGCGCTTCGAGCGGGGTACGGGGAACCGGGACGTCTCCCCCAGCTGGTCCCCTCCTTGTCCTCTTGGCTCTCCCTCCTGGGGCTGCTCCAGCCGAAGGACGTTCCGGCCCCCCTTCCCCCTCTCTCTCCGCCACCCGCTTCTTCAGCTCGGTCATCTCCTTCATGAGGACCCGAAGCATCTGTTCAGTCGTCATTCTCTTTCCGCCTTTCTTGGGCATTTCTCCGACAGAGTATCTGTAAGACAAAAGAAAGATTACAACGCTCAAAATTGGCTCTTCGTTCCGTCTCGAGCTCACGTGCAGCGAGGAGGTGCAGCTTCAGAGCACAGGAACAAGAGGATGCCTTCTGGTCTTGCGTCCCCTTTTATCCTTCTTCAGGGCGGGCGTAAACCCGCCCCTGCCTGCCCCGAGGGCGTGGCCAGCCGCGTCAGTGTCTAGGCCAGCCCACTCTAGGGCGGGAAAAAGCGCGCCCCGGCTACGCCGCTTCGGGCATACCAGCCGAGACACGCTTCCCGCCCAAGATGGCTTCCCGGGGGGATCGTGGTACTCTGCCATACGTGCGGGGGGACCGAGTGGTCGCCCCTTTCCATAATGGTCGCACATTTTTTTTCTTTAGTAGATAAAGTAATAAATTAAATTTATATATATTTGCACATGTTATGCAGATAGGGTATAATCATAAGTTGTAGATTACTTACCTTTTATTATTTTTCGGGAAGCAGCAATATCAATGTAACATAATTTGTTTTGCATAATAATCCTCTGTTATCTTACCTTATGTTGTTATCTTTTTTTAGTTCTGTAATATTTTTTGCAGTAATGTGTAATACATGTAATTTTGTATTACAATAAATATACAGACTTATTATGTTTTACTTTTTTCAGCAAGTATGTAAGTTTACTTACCTGTACTATTTTGTATGTATATTTGTTCCATTGTAGTATATAGGCAGCATTATTTTTGTATTTGTTAATGCTACTTAATTTGACAATGCTGCATTTAGAATATGGTAACACAGACATTAATCACGAGAAATAGCACATGTTGAATTTTTTTGTAAGGCAATTAGTGAATTTTTGTGCTGTAAAACATTGTAGTATTATAATACATTTATTTATTTGCACATAGAAGTATTTTTTATAAATATGCAATTATAAACATTTTTTAACTTTTGTACATTTTTGGTAGTTCAGATAATGCAGTAGTAGAAATGCAAAGTATAAAAAAGTAGCTTACCTCAGTTATTGTTCCGGAGACGCTTATGAGTTTTTTTTACACTCACTTCTCTCACTGTCTTTATTGGAGACACTGGTGGAGGTGGTGGTTGCAAAATATTAATAGCTTATTGAATAATTTCTGCAGGTATTTCAATTGTTGGCATTCTTGAAATTTTAGTTTGTTTCGTCATAATCATAGTATCATTTTTCATAAGGTAATTGCGAATTAGCAAGCCATATCCTTCTTTGGTTTGAGCATGGTAGTCCTCATTATAGCAAGTAGCTTTTATAGATGAGCTTTGATCTGCTAATGCCATATGGTACATTACTTTATTCTCTTGTTTAGCATTCCGATAGTAAGTTTTTCCTGTACAGTGAATGATATTTACACAAATTGCCTTTTGGTATGGCTTACTTTCATCTTGTTTGCTGTCTTTCAAATTTGAATAGAAATCATCTGCAAAAAACAATGCAAATATTTTAATATGTAATCAAAATGTTGAACTTGCTAAATAGGATAACTGTACATTATAATGCATATAAATTAAATAACTGTCCATATTGGTTTATGATCACTGTAATATGACTCTAATGTTCCATAATGTTCTAGATTTGCATTTGTGAATATATGATCTAATATAGAATTGTAGTCTGTTGTAAGTGTGTTTATTTTTTGAACACAGTTAAAGTTTGTCAACATGTAATTTAATAATACACTTTTATTGTGTGTTGTTGTTTGCAAATCAATATTGAAATCACCCATGATTATATATTTATGATTCGGATAATTGTTTAATATTGTTGTTAATATTTGCAATAGTATTTGTATGTGTACTTTTGGTGGCTTGTATATTATTACAAATAGGTAGTTTTGTTTTTTATTTGTTTAGAAAATTGCAAGATGTCAATTTGCTGTTGTGTTGTGAATATTGGTTGTAATATGTGATTTGTTTTATAATATATTATAATACCATGGTTTGTTTGTTTGTTATGGTATTTATCAAATATTAGCATATTGTAATTTGGAATCATAAATGCATCAGTATTTGCTTTATGTGTTGTATTTATTTCTGTAAAACATAGAATATCAGCATTTAATATGTTACTGTCAGCCAATATGAATTAAAAAAAAAAATTAGTGAACGTATGTTTTGTACAATAAGAGTAAAGTAGTTTGTAAATTGTGATATCTGAGTTATAGATATTTGTAGCGACATATATGTTTTTAAGCGGGACATTTCTTGAAGGACCTTTGGGTGTATCAAAATTTTTGTTTCATCAAAGTTTTTTATATATATATTTTTTAATGATTTTGCTCTACTAATAGCTACATAGTGTAGGTGATGTGTTTTGGTATTATTAAAGTGTATATAAAGTGGTTCAATTCTTTCGCCTTGTGTTCAATGAATTGTTCGTGCTGATGATTGCCGTAATGGAAATTGCTTTTGAATTATAGTTATACATTTTTTGGTGTATTGAAAGTTTCTTGCTATAGGCAATATTTGTGTCCATTCATGTGATATATTAGCATGGTATAAATGTTTGTTTTGTTGTCTAGTACTTTTACCAATATTGCAATTATCAAAATGTATCCATATTATAATAGGTATGTTATTTGTACAATCAACATAATCTACTATTCCCGTTGCTCCATTTGTTAATCCATCATTGACATTAAGATTAGCAGTTAAATCATAGCGAAGTTTAATTGCAATATATAGTATGCTTGCTAATCCCATTGTTTTTGTAGAGTCTGCTGGTAATTGCTTTAATATTTTTTCTTTTACTTCTTGACTTAGGTCTGAAGCAACTGTGTCTATTGCTAATGTGGTATAAACTGCATGTTGTTGTATATGCTGTAATAATACTTTGTTATTTATTTCATTTACTTCTTTGTTAGTAGCCATTATATATGGTATAGTTTCTTTTATACTTTGTGGAGGTTCTATTTGTCGTAATTTGATGTTTGTCATATAGTTTTTTGTGTGTTTGCCTATTCTTAACCTGTTGAGCATTTCTGCAAATGGCATGCCATTTAGTTGCCTCATTATTTTTGTTAGTTCATACAATTTAAAATGTGTTTGCCACAAGTTAGTGCTTAATGGCCCATACAAATGTTGTCATTGGACGTGTGCTGTATTTTACAAGTATATTGTCAAATTGTATATCAGTTGATGTGTCTGGTAATGAGTTAATTGTATTTATATCTTTCAATAAATATGTGCGTTTATTTGGTGTATTTGTATTTATAAATACAAATGATCGTGAAGCTTTTTGTAATGGTATTTGTAATATTAGGTAAGCTGCCTCTTGTGCACTAATTTCAGTACAGTTTAAGAATTTATTTCCTATGTGTTTTAATTGTTCTTTAATATTTGGATTGTGTTGTACTTCTTTTGTAGCTTGTGCAATTATTTTACTTAATCCTCTTTGAGATTTACTAATATAGGAAACAATATATACAGCACATGCATATGCATCTAAAATGTATTGTAAAGCTATGTTAGCTTGCCATGCTTGTAATATTATGTTGTTATAGTTATTTATAAAACACTCAGCTGGAGTTCTTTTTAGAGCTATAGTTGTTTTTTGTATCAGACATTGTATGCATATTCATTTCTTTCTGATAGCTTTATTTCGATATATTAGCATATCATAAAAGCATTACAGCGCAAAAGCAGGTAAAAGCAATATAGCAGTACACATGATATAAAATCTACAAAGTCAATAAAAGTATCAAGGAAGCGGATTAATTGCCCAAGCATAAGAACAAATTAAAGCAGGTTCAAGCAAAATGCACATTACTGGAGCAGCAGTTTCTTTGCAGTTCTTATCCGCCAAGCCCAGCCCAAAATTTTTGCCATGGAACAGGCGAAGAAGGGACGAGCATCCGATCATAATATGCGTAATGCTTCCAGGTGCGATCTGGTGCCCAGGCTCCTGCATAGTGGCTTCAGCCATCTCGACCTGGGCGCTGCATATGCGGGACACTCAAACAACAGATGGGCAATAGACTCCACCCTTGAATCACAGAAGAGGCAGTATGGAATAGTTTGTAATGGTGGCTTCCAAGTGGAAGTGAAGTACTCCCACCCTAAATTTGAAGTACAATGATCTGTCACCCGGGTTACAAAAAGTCCAGGTATAGTTCTCTATGAGGGAGCTCCTTGATTAAAAGGAACTCAACAACAGATTTACATAGCTTAGAGTTGCACATTCTCTCGTTAGCCACCCATGTCCAATAAATCTTCTTGAGCATCGGTTTGGGTGGAGCTGTTCTATTGACCCAAGCGTCTCCTAGACCGAATTCGTAGAGAAGCCGCTTGACTTCCCTGAGCCAACCGACCTTATGCCAGCCCGGTAAGGATAAGAGTTCTCTTAGGGCATCAGCATAGCTGGACAGTTATGGTACATTCCATATCCGGGCCCATAATAAGAGGGGTCGTAGCCTAGCTTGTTCACATATTGGGCGTGTACCTGCATCAAGTAAGAGAGGGAGTGTAGGGGTACTATGTGGTAACTTCATTAGATCTTTATGGAAGTTATTTTCGAGGTAGGTTAAGGTGTCAACTCTCTGAACACCCCACAGTTCCGCACCTTATAGTGCCGCGCTCCCCACCCTTGCCCTGTAGATGTCTAATAGTGCCCCAATGGGTTTGAGAGATGAGGCACGTTGTTCTTTTAGCAGGGCCCCTGTGACCCTCTTATGAGTCAAAAAGACCTTTTGGTGATGGGCCTTCCAATTCATGGTGTCACAGAGTCGAATGCCCAAATAGTCGAACTCCTTGACTCTTTCGAGTGGGACTGAGTCTAGAACAGGAGGAATAACAGATTTCCTAGGGGGGTTTAAAACGAGGAATTTGGTTTTGCTTACATTTATAGTTAGGCCCTTGGTGTCACAGAAGACCTTACAGCTAGAAAGCAACTTTTGGATGCCTGCTGGAGATTTTGAGATTAGGAGGGTGTCATCTGCGAATAGGAGCGTAGGTATTTTTCTGCCAGCCAGGGACGGTGCGTCTGTTGGTTGTTGAAGAAGATGCTCCACCACTCCGTTCACATAAAGTGAGAACAGAGTGGGGGCTAGCACACAACCCTGGCAGACGCCCCTATCTACAGGGATGCAGGATATTTTTTGCCCCTGGACACCCCACCTAATCTGGGCAAAGTTGCTTTCATGGAACTTGATGAGCAATCCCAACAAATAGGGGGGGGGATACCCAACCCATCTAGGACATTCCACAGTTGGGCTCGTGGGACCAGGTCAAAGGCAGTCCGCAAGTCAATAAAGACTAAATACAAACTGCCCTTGCCCAATACGACCACTTTCCAATACAGCATTAGAAGGCGAAATGTCTGCTCGATAGTGCCTGTCCCTGTTCTAAATCCAGCCTGGAAATCTGACAAAACCTGGTTTTCTTTGGCTCATTGCAGGATCCTACCTAGTACTACTTTGCCCGCAACCTTTTGTGTCGAGTCAAGCAGGCTAATTGGGCGATAGTTAGCTGGGTCGTCCCGACAGCCTTTCTTAAAAATCGGGACGACCTCAGCGCCCCTCGAAGAATCAGGAAGAGAACCTCCCAACACAGCCTCGTTCAGGAGCGAGGCAATTAATCTACTCCACAAGTATGGATTTTCCTTCAACAGAACGCCTGGGATGCCGTCTGGGCCAGCAGCCTTGTTGGCAACAAGGCACCTGATTGCCCCTTCTGCTTCCTTAATATTGAAGGGGCAATCCTTGATTGCGGTGGCATCTGGAGATCTGGATAGAAAACCCATGTTTGGTTGTGATACACCTGGTGGGACGGAGTATAGCTTAGAGAAATGGGCAAACAAGGCCTCACCAGGGATGTTGCAGGTAAGTTGTACATCAAGGGGCTTGTCCCTGGCTCTCATCAGATCCCAAAACCCCTTGGAGTCTTTTTTAGTGCTCGCCTCCATTAACTCACTCCAGAAGTTGAATTCATGAGCCTCCTTAGCCATGGCTATAGTTTTTTTATATGATTTCCTGGCAAGTCTGATATTGCCTGAGTCCTTGGATTTCACTGCAGAAATAAGTTCCAATTTAGCAATCCGGCATTTTGAGGAATACCACTTGTCTCTTGCTTTGGAGGCACCTCTCGTTGCGGCCCTCACCCTATTTTGAGGAATGATAAACAGTTCACTTAGGGCAGCAATGGTTTCTGTGAATGTCGTTAGGACAGCTTGTCCAGTGATTCCCAGGGCGTCAAGACGCGACCCCACGGCTGTCGTTATAGTCCTTGCTTGCGCCATCCTTCCCTCATCCGCTGCTACTTTAGCCCATTTTAACCGCCTACCACAGTTTGAAGGAACAAGTTCGTGAGCTGTTTTCCACGTGTAAGCGGCCTTGGCTGGGTTTCTGTCGTGCCACGGCGGAATGAGGGTTAAGGATAGAGGATTGTGATCGCTGTCGCAGGACAGTATGACTTCCATGTCTTGGTGAAATGGCCATAGGTTGTGTTTCAACATAATATAATCAATTCTGGAGGTGTGTCCCACCCTGTTGTAAGTGTGCGCTCCCCTGAGGTCTGATTTGGAACGACCATTGGTTGCTCTCAGGTCGTGTTCCATACAGAGTGCGTTAATGTCTATTGCACTCTGCGTTCATTTTTGTATCGGTTCTAGGGTCAGCATGGGGATACCTCTCCTTGTATCGTCTTCCCAAGTGTCCAAAATGTCCTCCCTAGCCAGTGGCTCGAAGCAACAATTAAAGTCACCTACGGGGAGAACATAGGAGTCAATGCTGCAGGCTTCTAATTTGCTGCCTAATCCTGTGGAAGATAGCGAAGATACCCCTCCCCTGGCCCCCCTTAAATAGAGGTTAAACACTTCTAGCTTCCTACCCCCCTGACAGTGTATGGTTATCCTCTGGAGATCAGGAGATTGAGTGGTTTTATGGCTTACACTTAAACCCAGTGCAATGCTAACCCATATAAGAAGGCCGCCAGACGGGCAACCTTTGCTACCATGTTGCTGGGAAGCTGGAACGAAGTAAGTTGTAAAACCTACTCTGTGCCTGGGTTCTAGGCACCAGGTTTCTTGCAAAAGACAGATGTTAAAAGGGTCCACAAAAGCGTTCCACTCTGGGATGTCAAAGTTACGAGCAAGCCCTGCCACATTCCAACTTAAGATCTTTAACAGAGGTTTACCTGGGGTGACACGCCTGGGCGAAATGGCAGGTATAGCCGGAGTAGACTCCAATCCTGCCTCTACTGCAACGGCTCTATTATACCTTTGGGAGGGCTCATTCTGTGGTTGGGTAAGAGCCCTAGCTGCAGTGATCTGCTTCCCATCTGCTGAAGCCATCCGAAGAGGTGACAGAGGAATCATAGGGGATGTAAACAGCTCCTGCGCTACTTCTTGAGTTTCTAGAGTGCTTAGGGTGTTCAATCCCCCATCTTTTAACAGAGCTTGTGGCATTTCTACTAGAGCTGAGGGGTTAATGACAACAGATTCTGTCATCAGGAATAAGGATTCTGAGGTCCCTAGGGCTAGAGGTGAAGGAGCCTTTTTCGCAGATCTAAGAACAGCTTGCCTTGGGAGTCAATCTACATCTTCGAGACAACCAAACCTGTTCGTGGTTGATAGCCCATGCCAGCGTCCAGGGAAATCTTGATATTTGTTCGGGTGCCTCCTCCATGTCTGATGACGTACCAAAGACCAGTTACCTTCCTGGATATGCATAGGGCGTGGCGGATAGAAGAAGGACAATGGCCTAGGTATAATGGGAGAACCTTCACCAGTGGGCCATGAGCAGATGTGATGGGCGGTATGTGGGCCCTCGAAAGTTACCACTATACAGTCCCTGGGACTGGATTTCCTTGAGGGACCCACCCAGGGAACTCAACGAACCATTAGGACTCTGCTTCTCCGGCCATCTGGAATTGGTCTGTTCACATTGAGCCAGTGCATAATCTTATTCTTCAGTGACCAATGGTTCTCGTGGTGATCATTTTCAATCTGGGGGACGCCCGTCAATACAACCACGTAATCATTGGCCTCCGGAGGAAGATCAATGTAACCCCCTCTAAAATTATTCTTAGTGCGCGGGCCCTGGGTCGGTTGGTGAACAGCTTCACTGGCTGATGGCCTTAGGAGAACGCCAGTATTAGGATATACAGGAGTTTGGGAGGTGGGGGGCTTAGGAGTCCTAGTTTGGAGAGCGGCAATATTTTGATCCACACCCACGGTCCGAGGTTTCGGAACCGGCCGTGTTATAGCGGGTGCTGGAGGGGGAAGTTGTAGGGCTCGTGGGACTGGGTCTTCTACCAGGAGGCCTTGATTTTCTGGACTTCTCAAGCCAAGAGTGGCCAAGGCAATAATGCTCTTTTCCATCTCTAGCAGATTATTTTCGATGCGTGAGAGTCTAAGGTCTAGAGGAGAGAGAAGTTTCTTTAAGGTTTCCCAGACTATACCTATGAATTCCCCATCCTTCCCTTCCTGGCCCTCTAGGTGTAAGCCCTCCTCCTCTGCAATTGTGATGGTGGATGTAGAGGCTGTTCCCTCTTTGCCCCCCTCTCGTTGTGCCTGTGCCAGAGAGGCACACCCTCCTATTGCATTAGGCATGGGTACACTTCCCACATTCAGCTGGTGTGCCACAGCAATTTTGGCCTTCTTACGAGAATAAGCGGACCTAGAATTGCGTTTCCTTTTGGGTGGTTTACCTTTAGTGTTGTTACATACAGGTGTTTTTGGGATTGCCAGAGGAGGGGAGTTAGGGGTAACTTGCTGATTGGGGATAGCCACGGATAGGTTTTGTTTGCCTGACTGGGTTGCTGGGCACAAGGCTGGAGGAGAAATGGATGGGATCGGGGACTTATGGACGTCTGCCTGCGTAATTACGCAGTGGGGAATGATCAGACGCTCCGGAGTAACAGACAATGCTATATGTCCCAAGGAAGATTTTTTTGACCTGGCAATATCCTGGGACAGCCTTCTAGCAGCAGCCAAATCCAAGGAGACACGAGTCTGTAGTTTGGAGATTTATTTGTCTATGGCTAGATTAGTGCGAGTAATAAAATCATCCATGGGGCCGTTTGTTGGTGGCCCTCCCTTGGCGGCCCTACTTCGGGTTGTCCGAGAGCACATGGCTTGGCAAGATAGTCACACCACCGAAACCGGCAATACGATAAGGGGAATACAATAATGACCCAAGTAATCCGGGTAGTTGAGCAAAGGGAGATAGAGGGTGGCCCAGTCCAGTCTTCTCAGTCCTCGAACGGCCTCAAACGGCCCGCTCTTTGCCCGAGCTGCGTCCCGCGCTGCGGGAGTTTACAACTGTGATAAAGGGTGTGTGGTGGGCGGGGGGCGGGCCAGCAGGGAGAGCGGACCGGATGCTGGTTCCCGGTCTAGCAGGGACTCCTGGTTCTTAGAGTCCCCGCACGCTCGCAGCCCCGCCGAGCCTCTCACCAAAATCCGCCTTGGAGGGCCTCCCCTTCAGCTGCTCCACACATCTGGGCGATGCGGCACCCGCGGAGCGGGTGCGGCGAGATGTGGGCTAGGTCCGCTGATGTCCCGCTGTTACCACGCTGCCAAATCCGAAGTGCCTCCGTGTAAAAGAACTGTGTCCCAGGGAGGGAAGGTAGAGAACGCCTTTAGTGTCCTGCGGGGGGCGGGCAGCAGGGAGAGCGGTCCGGATGCTGGTTCCCGGTCTGGCAGGGACTCCTGGTTCTTGGAGTCCCCGCACGCTCGCAGCCCCGCCGAGCCTCTCACCAAAATCTGCCTTGGAGGGCCTCCCCTTCAGCTGCTCCACACACCTGGGCGATGCGGCACCCGCGGAGGGGGTGCGGCGAGGTGTGGGCTAGGTCTGCTGGTGTCCCGCTGTTACCACGCTGCCAAATCCGAAGTGCCTCCATGTAAAAGAACTGTGTCCCAGGGAGGGAAGGTAGAGAACGCCTTTAGTGTCCGGCGGGGGGCGGGCCAGCAGGGAGAGCGGACCGGATGCTGGTTCCCGGTCTGGCAGGGACTCCTGGTTCTTAGACTCCCCGCACGCTCGCAGCCCCGCCGAGCCTCTCACCAAAATCCGCCTTGGAGGGCCTCCCCTTCAGCTGCTCCACACACCTGGGCGATGCGGCACCCGCGGAGCGGGTGCGGCGAGATGTGGGCTAGGTCCGCTGATGTCCCGCTGTTACCACGCTGCCAAATCCGAAGTGCCTCCGTGTAAAAGAACTGTGTCCCAGGGAGGGAAGGTAGAGAACGCCTTTAGTGTCCTACGGGGGGCGGGCAGCAGGGAGAGCGGGCCGGATGCTGGTTCCCGGTCTGGCAGGGACTCCTGGTTCTTGGAGTCCCCGCACGCTCGCAGCCCCGCCGAGCCTCTCACCAAAATCCGCCTTGGAGGGCCTCCCCTTCAGCTGCTCCACACACCTGGGCGATGCGGCACCCGCGGAGCGGGTGCGGCGAGGTGTGGGCTAGGTCTGCTGGTGTCCCGCTGTTACCACGCTGCCAAATCCGAAGTGCCTCCGTGTAAAAGAACTGTGTCCCAGGGAGGGAAGGTAGAGAACGCCTTTAGTGTCCTGCGGGGGGCGGGGGGCGGGCCAGCAGGGAGAGCGGACCGGATGCTGGTTCCCGGTCTGGCAGGGACTCCTGGTTCTTGGAGTCCCCGCACGCTCGCAGCCCCGCCGAGCCTCTCACCAAAATCCGCCTTGGAGGGCCTCCCCTTCAGCTGCTCCACACACCTGGGCGATGCGGCACCCGCGGAGCGGGTGTGGCGAGGTGTGGGCTAGGTCCGCTGGTGTCCCGCTGTTACCACGCTGCCAAATCCGAAGTGCCGCCGTGTAAAAGAACTGTGTCCTTGTATGCATGTTATATATTGTTCTTCGGTTAATTTCATTTGTTGCAAAAAATCATCAAATGTATAAGTAGTAAATTCTTGTGTATGCATTGTTGTATGAATTAATTGTATGTGCTGTTTTATGAGATCATTGTTTGTTTCTAATTGCAATGGTTCTAATATAATAGTATGCCGCATAGGGTATCTAGGATATTGGTACTTACATGTCTTTTGATGTTTTATGCGATAGTTCTTAGTATGTCCATGTTTTTGCAAGGGTATTAAATGTTGTATATTTGAGTTTTCATTTTTTGTTTTTTTTTGTTTTTTTTATCCTTATTTGCCACCTCGCCACCCATAACTTCTATTTTAGTCCACCACTGGGCTTTTTATCTCATAAGCTGGTTTAGAGCAGTGGGGCGTAGATATCACCTATTTTTGAATCTGGCCATTCTCTAAACTGCCCTTCTTGGCCACCTGACTCAAAAAGTGTGTCTTCCTCCAACTCTATTTATCGTCCTGGAGAACCATATACCAGCGAGATAGGCACGGGCTTAATCATCGGAAATCAAAACCAAATTGTTCAACCAAAACATAAAAGGAAGGGTATCCAAAATCCTCGATTTCTCTTAGAATGGTCTAAAATATCAAGCTTAGCCATATACCTCATAGCTAAAATCCAATCCATTAAATTAGGACTAAGTGGTGAGACCCATAACTTGCATATCTCTCTGCGCGCTAGTAACATAGCATAAAAAATAAGTCTAACATTGTTATTCATATATTTGTTTTCTAAATCATATCTACCTGTAATAATTAATTCAGGGCTTACCTCAATGTGTTGGTTCAGAGATTTGGAAAGAGAGTTACTTACATCTATCCAGAATTGCATTATTTTTGGACAGGACACAAACATATGCAAATCATCCACATTTGGGGCTTTACATTTTGGACACCCAACAACTCCGCCGGCTTATATAAAAAACCAAAATCATGATATCCAGACCTTTTCAACAAAATTCCAAACATTTCTCCAATTGTAGTGTTGAGTAGGGTACCCAACAACATCCTACAGTTTTTTAAGCAGAAAGCCCATGCATAAATTTGAATATCTGGGGCCGCCAAACCTCCTTTATTAATTCTCCTCCTTAGTTTCTTCCATGAAATCCGAGAGCCCTTTGACTCCCAAATAAAAGATGTTATCACGCTCTGTAATTTAGCCAGCCATTCCTTTTTGAAGCCAAGTGGGATAGTCTCAAACAAAAATTTAATTTTCGGTACTATCACCCTTTTTACAAGATTAGTTCGTCCATATATTGAAAGTGGTAGATTCATCCATCCTTTTAATGTAGCAACGACTTCTTTTTTAATCCTTTCCAAGTTAGTTTTAGCTAATTCTTCAATCTTCTGTGTAATCCTGACCCCCAAATATATCATTTCTGCTGTCGTTTTTCCCCCCCCCCCCCGTATTGAGATTCCAGGCCATTATTTCGGTCTTATCCTGATTTATCTGATATCCAGAGATCTTTCCAAATTCCTTCGTTATTTTAACTAGATTCTCCAAAGAAAGCAACAAATTAGAAGAATAAATTATAATATCATCTGCGTATAATCCAAGTTTCTTTGACCAATCCATAACCACAAAAGGGGGTATCTCTTCTGTGGCTCTAATTTTGCAGCCAAGAGGCTCTATGTACAAATTGAAAAGCAAGGGCGATAAAGGGCACCCTTGTCTGGTGCCCCGCATTACTTTAATTGGATGTGTGAGAGTTCCATTAACCAGAACACGCGATATTGGTGAACAGTACAAAGCAAAGAGAGATTGTGTGAATTTATCTCCTAGGTTAAGATATTGCAACATTGTTTTTAAATATGTAAAGTTGACTCGGTCAAAAGCCTTTGCAGCGTCTAGAGCGATCACTGCCAAGGGGTACTCAAAACTAGAGGCCATATCTATCATACCTATCAACGAATATGTTAATTCTTTTAGATGCCTCCCCTTGATGAAACCCCTTTGCTCTTCGTGAATCAATTTATGGATAATTTTACTGAGTCTGTCAGCTAAAATTTTTGAAAAGAATTTATAATCACAATTTAAAAGTGAAATAGGTCTGTAGGCATCTAAACTCCTAGGCGATTTCCCTGGTTTAAGTATTAGGGTGATTGTTGCCTCATTCTATGAACTTGGTATTGTTACCTCCCCTCTAAAGATTTTATTGTACAGTTGACATAACGTGGGAGCAATTATATCTCCTAACACTTTGTATACCTCCACTGGGAGGCCATCCGGTCCAGGAGCTTTCCCTCTTTTACTCTCCTTGATCACTTTCAACACTTCATCTTGCGTAATTTCCTTATTTAACTCCTCCATATAGTCATCTGAAAGTGGTTTCACCAAGGATAGCCATCTTTCTATCTCTACTTTACTTGGGCAGAGATCCTCTGTATAAACATTTACAAAATGATCGTAAAATGCTTCTACGATTTGTTTACTCTCTGTTATGACTTCTGCTGAATCCGCCTTCTTAATCTCTTTTATTTGATTGCGTATAAAGTCTTTCTTGGCTTTCCAGGCTAGTAACTTGCCACATCCCTCTCCATATGAAAAATGTGCCAACTGACTAGCTTCCCATCTTTCTTTAACTCTCTGAGCGAGTACTGCCGTAAGTTCTATTTTTAGATCTAGAAGTTTATTTTTAGCTCCTTCTTCCGAGATATTTCCTCCCTGTGCAGTTTGACTGGTTTCCCATTCTCGAATTTCTTTCTCCAAATTAGTGATTAAACTATGATACAACCTCCGCTTCTTAGCCCCCTGAGCACCCAGTCTCCCTCTCATAAAAGCTTTGCATGTTTCCCAAACTGTGTCCTCCTTAGCTGATCCAACATTCGCATCCAGGAAGACTTGTAACTCATCTTTTAAGGCTTCTAGATATTCTTCATCCGCTGAAATAGTACGATCTAATCTCCAGACAGAGCTCATTTCATCTGTTACTAATCCTAAATTTAAACTCACAGCTGAATGATCCGATAGATGTGTCCCTATATGTTCCACTTTCGTAACCCGTTCTTTCAACCTGATATCTACCAAGAAAAAATCTATCCGTGAACTATGCTTGTATTTTTTATTGTGGAAGGTAAATCCTGTCTGTTGTGCAGCTTTCAGTCTCCATATATCACACAGACCTTGCTGTGCCATAATCATCCTTAACTTAGCTGTCATTTTACCATTTACTATAGCCCTGTTATTTCCAGTTCTATCCAACTTACAATCTAAAACTGTATTAAAGTCTCCAGCCATAATTATTTTGCCTGGAAATTCCATTATTTCCACCTCAATTTTATCTAATATTGTTGGATCCTCCACATTCGGGCCATAATATCCAACTATTACAAAAGCTTCCCCTGCCAATCTTAACTTGACAATCACCCATCTTCCTCTTCTGTCTACTAATTTATTTTCAACTACAATATCAACCCCTTTCCTAATCAAAATTGCCACCCCTTTTGTTACTAAATCTTGAGATGTAAAAATGGCATTAGCAATCCACTTTTGAGTACTGAAAATCTCCTTACTTTCATTCTCAGTTAAGTGAGTCTCTTGTAGAATAATCACGTGAGCAGGGGAGTCTTCTAAGTATTTCAATATTGATAATCTCCTCATTTTAACCCGAAGACCGTTCACATTCCATGTAAGGAACCTGAGCTCCTTATTATTAACCCCACTCATTATAGTTTGCCCATATTTCCCTTTTACTTATTTGACGGCGAGAGAGCTCCTGAGGAATATTTTTCTTATTTTCTCCCTTTACCCTGCCCCTCCCCTCCCCCCCTACCCCTGCTCCTACCCCTACCCTTCCCCCACAACCTACTTCCCCTATCCCCCACCCTTCTTCCCTCCCTGGAAAACTCAACCAAAACTCCCAGGGCCTAGACCGGTGGATGTCGCAGTGGCGGTGCCTCTATTTATCTATATATAATCAGTAATCAGACCATTCTACTCTTAACCACCCTGAGAGTGATCCAGAAAGGCGTCTACCTCTTCCACTGTACAGAACGTATACATCTTATTTTGCCACATTACTTTCAGGAAAGCAGGGAATTTCAACTGGGCTGTTGCCCCTATTTCTCTTAGAGGTGTGAATTGTTTTCCTAATTCCCACTGTCTATTGGCTGTAGCAGGTGACAAATCTGACCTGATATCGACTGCAATTCCGTCCACCAATATACCCTTTTTCTTAAGAGCTGCTGTCAGAATCTTTTCTTTTAGAGAATATGTCAAAAAGTTAATCAGAATTTTCCTTGGTTTGGAGCGGTTTGGATTCAACCGGAAGGGGTCACGATGTACTCTCTGAATGTCCCGTAGCAACATTTCTTCTGTCTCTACTATCAGCAATTCCTTCTTCAACAGTTGCACTACAAAACTTTTTATATCTGACCCCTCCTTCCCTTCAGGCACTTTTAAAATTTTAAAATTGTTACGTCTTTGCATATTCTCCAATCTCTCTATTCTCTCATCAGATTCTCTATCTCTGCAATTTATGTTCTCAATTTCCTTGCGGTTATCCAGTATTCTTCCCTGCATAACTTTCATCTCTGTTTCAATATCTCCCGTACGAGTACTTAATTTGTCAATTTTATCCTCTAATAACGTACATGTAGCACTTATACGTTCCTGGTTTCTTCTGGAGGCTTCAAACCCTAGATGAATATCTTTTTCCAGTTTCCTTAGCAATGCCAAAACTGACAAATCTGGTGTGTCTAAATTATCTTGCTGCGCCAAAAACTGCCCTATTTCGGGTCCTTCCAGGGGTATCAGCGTTTTTCCACTATTTAATGTGTCAATTGACGTTGTGGATATATCATCTCTCATATCTCTCTTAAAACATGGCGGCCGGCTAGTTAGCGGGTCGCGGATGTCCGGAGCAGCGGCGGTGCCGAGATGAGCTAGCAGTCAGCTGTGGGACATATACGTGGTTCTAGGAGGGTGTCTACTTACCCGGGAAGCGGGCTTCGCCTGTAAACGATTCCAAGATGAGTTACCGGGCAATTTTGGAGGCCGTTTGTCGGCCGCTCGCTGGCATCTCGCAGCGTATGGCGGAGACCTCAGCCCTGCCGGCTGCAGAGAGTGAGGAGGCGGAGTCACGTACTTCGTTGGATTCACCGGCCGGGAGCTGGAGGAGAGCTGCTCAAGGTATCGGCAGAGGGCGCCGAATACTAGCAAAAATTGGGACACCGACGTGTGGAGGTCGAGGGCGAGGAGAGGAAAATCTTACTAACTCTCCCCCTGCCCCCCCGCTGGTGAGAAGCACTGCAGGATTACTGGCATCTACACAGGACAAGGAGGCTGAATTAAAACAAGTAAGCAGAGGGACAGGAGCGAAGGGGCAGTTGTTGGGGCAGCCAAGATATTTACTAAGGAGCAACAAACTTGAGAATTCCAACAACTTAGATAATAAAGAATTTGCTCTGGGAAAACCTAAAACATCGCAATTGCAGAAAAGCGTTAAAAGCGTTAAAAAGGGTGCTGAAAAAGAAGTTAACTCTACTAAATCTAAAGAGTCCCCTTCAAGAAAAGGAAAAAAAAAAGAGGCAAAAAGGGGCTGGATATAAACTTTCAACAACCCCTTCGCTAAACTCATATTTTAAACCGGTTCCAAAAGTTCTGGTTTTGAAACCATATCCCATGTCTCAAGCCCAAAACCTTACTTGTGAGTTGGTGCAGCCCCTGCCTGAGTCTATAGAAGAAGAGCAGGATTGGTCTACTCTCTCAACTCCAAATCCCTTCCAGGTACTCGCAGTTGAGATGGATTCAGATAAAGGGGAAAACCTTAGCATGGCTGCAGATGCTGCCACTGAGGAGGGTTCCCAACCACAATTACAAGATATAATAGGAGAAGGAACATTAGTTCCAGATGAACTGTTGGTCATAGTAAATGATAAGAGAGATATGAGAGTTTTCATTTTTACTACATGTTATATGTTGGTCAATAAACTGTGTTACTTCTTCATTTTTAGATTCATTATACTTAGGTGCATTATGTATCCAAAGTAATGCATTTATATGTGGTGACCCGCGTTTTTGGAATTCTACTCTGTAAAAGTAATCTACAATTTTACCAACAGGATTACTTTTATGTAATAATATGCTATTAAAAAATTTCCTTACTTGGTAGTCGAAATGGCGAGCACATATAATGGGGTTTTGTTGAAACGGTGTACATTTGCTTTCCCAAGACATATTTGCAAATTCTTCGCGAGTGCATTCTTTGTTACCATTAATTCGTAATAATATGTTAATTAAATGAAACCATTTTGTTTCTGCTGCTAATAATGTTCGGAAAAAAGTTGGTACTCCTAATTGTCTCAGCATTGCAAATATTTCCTTTTTACAATTTTCCCAATATGGAGGTGAACTGCGTATTGTTTTTAAAATTTTGTAGCCTTCATTATATTGTAGTATTCCTTCTAAATTGTCTTTTATGTGTTTGACTGTTATAACTTGGCCATTGTTAAAATGTTTTTTTAGTGATATAAAAATGTTGTCTTGTATTTGTTTAACTTGCAATTTATTAATTTTAAAAAACATATTTGTTACTGATTGAGCTACTCTCTTGTCACAATTTCTTAGTTCACATTTACAAATTGTACTGGTACATGTCTATCTTCATTTGCTGGTCTACGTTGTCTAGCAATTATTGTTGGGAATGCTAAGTATTCTGAATCTTTATCTTCATATAAACCTCGTGGTATGTTATGTTCTGCAGGAGCTAAACTTAACAACAGATAGCATTAATATTTTATTGTTTCATTAGTTAACATAGTATCTAAGTTACCTGCTGGTATGTTATCTGTACTGCTTGATGTATTACTTGTTTCTGAAGTGTTTATGTTGTCATTTCTTTCTTCTGGTATGTATTCCCAATTTTTTGTTTATTGTTATTCCATATTCTCTAAATAATGCACTATTTTGTGCTAGATATACGGCTGCTTTTTTTACAATGTTAGGTCTGACATTTTCTAAATTTGTATATGATTTATAACTTAATTTCCATTTCAATTTAATGGGTATTGTCATGCTATCATGTGTTTGTCTTGGTAATATTGTAACAGTAGTCATGGCATTAGCTGGTACATTAACAACAGCACCTGATAAAGACTTTTGAAAACCACGAGGTAATGTTCTTATTTGTAAAAAAGGTATCCTTGGTGAAACTAATCTTTCTTCTAAGTTATGAAGGTACAGTTCAGGTGGTATATCTGGAAATTTCATTCCATTAAATACTGAACTTGGAGGTATTTTCTTTTGACTAATATATTTGTAGCATGTTTTACATATATGATCTGTTTTTTGTGAACTTATATCACATAGTATAAATGTTTTGTGGTATTTAATGCTATGTGTTTGTCTCACTGTTTCTTTATGCCACATTTGATTACAAATAGTACAAATATATTCTGGCCTATTTTGTATTTCTTGATGAAATTTTGCAATGATATTTGTTTGCAATGTGATGTTTTCTATTATATCACTATGTTGCGTACTATTTGTTGGTGGGTGTTTATGTATAGTGATGTATTGTTCTGTTAAAGATGCTGTAGATAAGTTTGTTTCAGTTGTATGTGATATTAACGATATTCTTGTTGTTTGTTCATTAGTATTGCTTTTATTGTATTTGGCAGCATTATTAATGTTTGTATTTGTAGGTGAAGATGTAATAGTTTCATTTGTAATGTGGGACGCTTATGCAGTATGTACAGTCATATGTTTTGGTGTATTTGCTGTAGCTTTATTTTTATTTCTTTGGATTGTTTTTTTAAAGACTTTTTTAATTGTATTTATATTGATTGGCACTAATTGTATTATAATATTACTATTGTTAGAAGACAGTTCAGTAAGGATAAGGTGTAATACATACTTTATTACTTTAATTGCTGTATCTATTCTTATGGCTGTACTTGTTAACTTAACATATATATGTTCTATTAGATCTGTTGTATTGCAATAATATATGAAAAAAGATTTGCTTGTTTTACCTATTGCAAATATTTTGTCATGTAGGAATAATATTATAGCATTATATGTTGTTAACATAGCATCTAATACGTGTTCAATCTCTTTTTGTAAAGTATTTTGCATTGATATGTTATAATTGCAATATTTGTAAAATTTAATTGAAGATATTATATTATTGTATTCTCTATAATTAGGTATGTCTGGTATTTCTATTTTCTTTTTGCCATACATTTTTTTTATTTCTGTTTGTAAGTTGTAACTTAATTGCATTATATTATTAAGGTCTTGTTCAGTCCATTTAGATGCATTGTGAGTGCAGTTATATATAATTGCAAATATACTATTACTAATATATATGTTATGTTCTGTATTAATTGTGTTCTCATTATCAGTAACTTCATTTGATCGTATTAAAATGTTAATATTACATGTGATTGCATTAGAAGTAAAATTTTCTTTTGTATCCAAGTTTTGTAATTCTTGTACATTAATAGGTACTTTTAATTCTTGTGTTATTACTGAAGTTGTTAATATAATGGCTTTTATTGAGTTTGATGTTTCTGTTTTTATTGTGTTTGTCTATGTATTGTCTTGTATATATTGTTTTGTATTTTTTGTTTCTGTGTAAGTTGTATATTGTTTTGGGATGGGGCTTTTTAAAGTGCTTGAATTCTGTACTTGTATATTTAAATGTGGTTCTATAGGCGTTTTATTTATGACTATAGTAATATGAGGTGTTGGTGGATTAGCATCGTTCTGTATACTATTACGTGCTGTTTTCTTCTTTTTTTTTTATCATTTTTAATATTTTTGGAGATTACAGTGTTTGTATGTTGTCTCTTGATGGGTGAAAATTGGCTGTTGCCAATATGTGTAATTGTTTTTTCTGTAGTTGATGGTTGTTCTTTTGTTAGTGTTAGAGTATTTACTGTAATAAATTGTGATGATACAGATTCTTGGTGAGATGTATTTGTACTAGGATGAAATAGTGTAGAATTATTTGTGGTATGCATAAAGTATTTTGGTGTTGTATATGCAGTTATTTTAATGTAATTTTGTTCTGCCTTTTTAAATGATTTTTTTGTATGCTTTTTATATTTATTCCAGTTAATTCGAATGGTACATTATCTTCATTATTTTTTTTAATTTGGTGAGCTAAATTGTAAATGTAGTTCATTACATCAGGTAAAGTTTTTTTTTTGCAAAACTATACTTGTTTCATGTGGATGTGGCATTCCATTGCTGTCTCTACTATGTGAATCAAAAATAAAATAATGATCTCCAGTTTTCATATTAGATATGACGTATATATCCATGCAGAGTAAAACTCCTGAATTAACTAATGATATTGTCAATGCTGTTTGTATGTCTGGGTATAATGTATCAAATTGCTGTAATATATTTCCATAGTATGGTTGACATGTTGTAATGGAATATATGTTGTTTATATGTGTAATATATTTAGGTAAATCATCAGGATGCATAAGATCTTGTTTATTAAAAAATTGCATATGTTTACATAAAGCATCTTCAAGATCCATAATGTAATGTAAGTCTTCTTTGTCCCATGTCTGTGCTGGTTTTTCATAGTTATGAATAATAGCAAATGTACTATTTGGTAAACATTGTTTGCCTTTTGATATAACTGAGAATTTGTCATGTCCTTGATGGTAATTAGCTTGTATTATTTTGTGCATTTTTAAAAATGTTTTTTTATGTATTATTTGGTTTTACAATTTATAAGTAATAGTTAAGTTGTTAAATTAAAGGATTGTATTTGTGCGATATGTTTTTGCTAATTTAAGCTTTTGTTAATCTAACAACGTCAAATAAAGCTATTCTAAGTTATTGTTGGCTAACATGAAAATATAAATTGCTCAAATAAATGTCTTACCTTTGTTGTTTTCTTTTCTTGCAATATCCTGCAGAAGTAAGCAAATGGTAAAATTAGTATTGAAATAATATATTAAATACCTATGTAAATAATGACATTTATAGCATATTAGTCAAAATATTCTAAACAGGATAATATACACTTACTAGATTGTATATCATAAGTTAAAGTAGGAGTGCTATGCAGTAGTGTGCAACAAAGCAATCAATATATATAATAGTGATTTGTAGGCTGTAGCGCAGTGCATTTTGCTTATTAATAATATTACAGTTAAACTAGTGGCAATTATGGTTTAAAAAAAACTTAGATTGATATGTTAGATGAGCTGTAAGGATCACACTCTTAATAGGTATATGTTATCCAACTGTACATCACATCTATAAACTTGCTTGTTGAAAAAATAGGCAGTATTTAATGCAATGGGAGTGATACTTATAAAGAATATGTACTGTACTAATGCTGTTATAGTGATATCCATAGATAATACACATTACTAATGCTCTAGAAATAATACTCATAGAGAATAGGCATTGCATCCTTACAATGGGAGTGATACTCATACAGAACAAGTTTATATTAATGCAGTGAGTAATATTGATAAACAATATGCACTTAATGCTATGATAGTGGCATTTATAGAGAATATGCATTGTATTAATGCTATAGATATGATACTGATATATAAACCTTGCACTGTATTAGTACAATGGGAGTTATATTTATACATAGTAGGCAATGTATTAAGTTATAATGTGATACTCATATAGAATAGGCAGTGTATAAGTGCAATGAGAATCACACACATAGAGAAAAAGCAGTTCACTAATGCTATGATAGTGACACTAATAGAAAACAGGCAATGTATTAATACAACATAAATAACACTTATAAAGAATAGGCATTATCATTACAATGGGAAGGCTACCTATAGAATATAGGCAATAACTAATGCTATGATACTGCTACTTATGTGGAGAAAGCAATGCAGTACTGCAATGCAAATGACAAACATAAAGAATAAGTAATGCACTAATGGTATGATAATGAAACTTACAGGGAAGAGGCAGTGCATTAATACTGTAAGACTGACATCTATAAAGAATAGGCTTTACAAAAATGCTGTTAGAGTGACACCTATTGAGAATAGCTAATGATTAATACTATGATAATGGAAAGAGATAGTGTACTAATGTTATGATAATGACACTTATAGGGAGGCACTATGCCAATGCTATTATAATAACAACAATAGTGTACAGAGATTACATTAATGTTATGATAATGAGACCTATAGAGAAGAGGCACTGTATGAATGGTATCAGAGTGCCACTTACGTATATTAGGTACTGCACTAATGCTATAAGAATGACATCCATAAATAACAGGCACTGCACAAGTGCAATGTGAATGTTATTTACAGAGTACATAAAATGTACAAATGCATTGAGTGACACTGAAATATAATAGCCATTATAGTATTGATATGATCAAAAGCTATAGTTAATTAGATAATAATATAATAATAATAATAATCTACATTTGTAAAGCACACAATCACCCGTTAGGGTCTTTAGGCGCTGGGGGCCGTCAGGAAGTTTAAGCATGCTATTGCTTAGAGTCACATGGTGCTGAGCTAATCTGCTGCCGGAGCCAGGGATCGAACTGTTATCCTTAGCTTCTGGAGTCAGTTGCCCTGGCTGCGGCGCTACACCTCTTTCACAAGCAGTGTATTAATGCAGTGGAAATGACAAATATAGAGATCAATTGTTGTATAAATGCTATGATAGTGATATCTATAGAGAATACACATTTAACTGCTGGTATAGAACTGACACCTCTAAAGAATAGGCACTTTATTAGTAAATAAGTGATACCCATAGATATTAGGTACTATACCAAAGCTTGCATTAATGCTATATTTATGACACCTATATATAATAGGCAGTGCATTAGTACAATGGGAGTGATACTCCTACAAAATAAGCTATGCACTAATGCTATAATAGTGATACTGTTAGAGAATAGGTAGTATACTAATGCAATGGGAATGAGATACATAGAGAATAATTAGTGCACTAATGGTATTATACTGACATTTATAAGGAATAGGCAGTATACTAATACTGTAAGAATGATACCTATACAAATAGGTATTGTATCAGTAGGATGGTAGGTATACACATAGAAAACAGGCAATGCATTAAAGCTATTATATTAACAGTTATAGAGATAAAGCAGTGCAGTAGTGCAATGGGAATGACTCCTTTAGAAAACTGGTGTTGCATTAATGCCAGATAGTAACACCTATAGAGAGTACACATTACTAATGCTATAGAAATGACCCATATAAAGAACAGATATTGTTATAGTATAAGTGGCATGATATCGATAGCGAAGAGGTGCTGAATCCTATTATACTGATACTCATAGAGTATTTGCATTGCATTAATGCTATATGAATGATACCTATATAGAACAGACACAGCATTAGTATAATTGGAGTGATAACCATACAAAGTAGGCAATTTACTAATGCTATAATAGTGACACTTATACAGAATAGGCAGTACACTAGTGCAATAAGAATGATATACATAGAGAGAAGTGACTACACCAATGGTATGATATTTACACCTATAATGCATAGGCAGTGTACCAATACTATAGGAATAACATTTTTACAGAAAAGGCATTAGCAATACAATGGGAGTAATACCCTTAGAAAACAGAGTTATTATATTAACAGTCATAAAGAAAAAGCAGTGCACTAGATCAATGCGAATGACATACATAAATAATAGGCAATGCATCAATGCTATGATAGTGATACCCATGGAGAATATGTATTGAATCTTTAACAATGACACTTATATAGAATATGCATTGCATTAATGCTATATTAATGACACCTGTATAGAATTGGCATTGTATTAGTACAATGGGAGTGATACTTATATAATATAGGAAATGCTCAATGCTATAATAGTTACATTGATAAATAATAGGTAGTATACTAGTGCAATAGAAATGAGATACAGAGAGAATAGTCAGTGCACTAATGCTATAAAGTGATACTTATAACAAATAGGCAATATACTAATACTATAGGGTTAACTTATAGAAATACGGTATTGCATCATCACAAATGGATTAATACATATGAAAATAGGCAATGCATTAATGCTATTATATTGACACTTATAAAGATAAAACAGTGCAGTAGTACAATGTGAATGACACCTATAGAGAACAGGTTATGCACTAGCTAGACAGTAACAGCTATAGAGAATACACATTTTACCAATGCTATAGAAATGGCAGATATAAAGAACAGATATTTTTTTCAATTCAAGAAGTCTTTATTCGATTGATGCATCATAAAAGACATAAAATACAATATATACATCGATGAGAAAATTTTGTATAAACTAGATAAAAACATCTAAAACCATATTAAATCACTTATACAGACTTCTTGTGGATGAATACAAGGGGAAACATCATTTACTACGATGTAAATAACACGCATAACGTTTACCACGCGTCACTCACCACGCAAAGGTCTTTCCCACGCGTAAGCTTTCAACGACCGTCTTTACCACGCGAGTGGTATTCCTTCCTGGTTTTGGGGGGCTCAGGGGGGGGTGGGGGGCTGGGGGGAGGCTAGGGGGGATGGGGGGGTCTCCCCCCCCCCAAAAAAAACCAAGCGGATAATAATAAATAAATAAGAAGAAAACGTAAAAAAAAACCGCTCTACAATGCCTCAAAACGATGAAGGAAAAGAGCACGTCATAATAGAAGTCCGTTATCAGTTTTGATAGATGTGTTTTGACGCTTGTTTCCGTGGTCGGTGGAAGAAAGGGCTGATGGTGAAAGACGTACAGGGGTAAGATAAGAATCAAACCTTTGTAAATTAGGGTATTAATTAAGCGCATTATGAAAAAAATAAAAAAAAAATGTAAGGGAATCTGTTGTTTATTATAGTTTAAAACATCGATCTTTTCGTAGCCTATCATTATCATAAATTTTTTCGTAGCCTATCAGTATCATTATGTAAATGTAAATGGGACGTCAGATGTTTCGTAACGTTATGATTGCGGAGTAAAAACATGAGTTGTCAAATGCTGCGTGCAAAAGACACATGCGAACTAAAATTCGCGTGGTAAAGGCATGCGTGGAACTTGAAATCGTTGAATAATCATATATTCGAATACAAGATCAGAAATGACACAAAGAGTACCAGAGGTCATAACATATAATGAACTACTCATAAACAGGTAAACATAAAAACATTATTAGGCCCCTAGTTTTTTATTTTTGATGAACCTGATTCTAAGAATCCAAGCCCACCCTAAATATTTTGCTACACCCGCAACAATTAATGCGGACAGATTAGTTTTTAAAATTCTGCTTGCTTCAACAGCCGAGCGGGTACCTAGGCTTCTACAGACCGGGCTTAACCATTTGGCTCTAGGGGCACTGTACAAAGGACAGACAAACAAAAAATGGCCTAAACTTTCGCCCTGGCCAAGGCAATTTGGACAGTGTCCGGTCCCACCAGAACCCCACTTTTTGGTGAAATCCCTTAAGGGCAACAAACCACATCTGAACTGGTGGAATAGTTTACGATCCAGGGGCTTTATCATGTCCCAATATTTTTCGAGCTTGGGTACGTCTTTAAAGACGATAAATAGACTGGTAAGATTGCTGGAACACAATCTCAGATGTCTATTATGAACCACCCAGTCCCAATAGTGCAATTTTAGATCTTTTTTAGAGGGAAAGTTTACAGATTCTGGATCTGACCACAGATCACCATACCCCAGGGCAAATAGGGTTGATCATAAATCCTTAAACCAACCTATGTTTAAGGAACCAGGAAGATCTTTAACCTCCAGACAAGCCGTGGCATATGAATGGAGTTCCGGCGTCGTCCATAGACGTCGCCAGAATGCCAATGGACGAAATCTCGCTTGGTCCTCCACAGGTTGGCACCCGAGGTCATACAAAAGTGGGATCCGCGGAGTTGACTGAGGCAGACCCGTTGCCACCCTGAGGAATTTATTTTGGGCTGTTCTCAAGGGGTCCAGTTTGCTAAAGCCCCATAGTTCCGCCCTGTATAAAACTGAGGGTAGAACCTTTGAACCATAAATCTTGACTAGTGGAGAAATTGGCCGGGTAAAAGAGCCTTTGTGCTCTTTAATTAAAGCCCCACCTATCTGCAGGTGCTTTAAAGCCATAAGCTCAACCTGGTGGGACCAACTTAGGGACTCGCTGAATGTAACTCTCAAGTAGGTAAAAAACTTGGTTTGTTCCAGGGGGGTAACCCCCATAGTAACTCATAGAGAATATGCTTTGCATTAATGCTATATAAATGATACCTATATAAAATAGACACTGCATTAGTACAATTGGAGTGATAGCCATACTAACTAAACAATGTACTAATGCTATAATAGTGACACTTATAGAGAATAGGCAGTACACTAGTCCAATGGGAATGATATACATAAAAAATAATCACTGCACTAATGCTATGATATTTACACTTAAAATGAATAGGCAGTGTACTAATACTGTAAACATAACACTTATAGAGAAGAGGTATTTAGTAGTACAATGGGAATAATACCCATAGAAAATAGGCAATATTAATGCTATTATACTAACAGTCATAGATAACAAGCAATGCACTAGTGCAATGCGAATGACATATATAGATAATAGGTAATGCACCAATGCTAATATAGTGACACCTATAAAAAAATAGGCAGTATACTAATGCTATAGGAATGGATGGCATCCATAGGGAATATGCATTGCACTTCCCCTATGAAAATAACAATTATAGGGAATAAGTACTGCATTGATGGTAAAGTAGTGACATACACAGAGAATTGGCATTGTAGTACTGCATTGGAACTAACAAATATAAAGAATTTACATTGTAACAATGCTATGTGTTACAACCAGAGAGAATAGGTATCGCACAAATGCTATAGGAATGATACATATAAAGAAGAGGCATTGCACAACTGCAATGAGAATGATACTTATAGAGAAAGTGCAATGAAAATGATACTTATAGAGAATAAGCAGTGACAAATGCTAATAGCAAGTATCATTACTTAAGCAGCATATGTGCTAATAGCAAGTATTATCACAAAATGTTGCAATACATTAATTCACCTATAGAGAACAGGCACTGTTCTGATGCTAAAGAAGTGACATTTACAGAGAATTTGGCATTGTAGTGATGCATTGAAAGTAACGTTTAAAGAATACATAGTGCAGCAATGCTATAATAGTGACAAAGATAGAGAACTGGTATTGCACTAATACTATGGGAATTATACATCTAAAGAAGAGACATTGAACGACTGCAATGAAAATGATACTTATAGAGAAGAAGCATTGACAAATGCTAATAGCAAGTACCATTAGAAAATGTAGCATAATGCACCAATTAGTATTTATTAAATTAAATATGTAGTTTTTGCTTGTATAGTGTCTCTTTACAGCAAACTTAAAAAACACAAGTACATACATACATTTATGATAAGCGTGTCTTATTTTTCTGCGCTAAATATTTGCGTCCTTGTACTCAAATACAAGAGGCAATAACTAGACAAAAAAAATTTAAGCCTAAGCTGCATAATAAATTGCTTGTATATTTATTGTGTGAACATATGCTGGCATACGTCTGTTAACATCACTAGATAATTGTACCAATATAGTAAGCAATATGTTGCTTTATGTTGTAAATATAAAGAAACATAAATGTGTAGCATTTGACAATATTAATGCTTTTAGATGTCTTGTATATAATACAAAATAAAATAAGCACTGAATGTTAACATATAAGTATTGATATGCTGTACCATCTTAAAGATTATTTGACAAATTGCAAAACATTTTAAAAATGAGGCCTTTTGTATTGAAACAAATAAACATGATTTTATTTTTTTGGTGCAATAAAAACGAAATATTATTAATAATGCAAATAGATGCTTTTTTGTGGCACAAGTTCTTTTAAAAACCATATTATTTTGTAACATTTAGTAATGCAAATAAATCTTTTTACGAGAAAGGCTTATTGCAGTATAATGAATAAGTATACATTAGCCTGAGTAAAACTGTTATCTGTGGCGAATGAGTAAATTAAAAAGGTGGCTACTATGTCCTGTAACCGCGTTTTGAAGCAATGCGGTCTAGTCTTTTTTTTCTTGCATGTGTTGTTTTAATGGACGTATGCAACAACCAATGAAATTGCAACGTTTTGTTGCGTAGCGTAACAACGCATGCGCATTAACTAATCAGATTGTAACTGCGTAGTGTGAAGAAGTGTTGACTTAGCTGTGCGTGTAATCGGTAAGTTTGTTTTTGTGAAATGTAGTTTTAATTTATTAATATGTATGTAATTGTGTTTTGTTTATGCAATAATCGCTATGTTTTTGTTGACGTGGATGGATTTTATCGAAGTTGTGTAATACGGCAGAAAATGTTTTGATTGTTACGTAGCGCATAATGCGTGGCACATAAATATTTAGATTGTAACTGCGTACATTGAAGGAGTGTCGATTTAGCTGTGCGTGTAATCGGTAAGTTTTTTTGGATATTGGTATTAATTTAGTAATTTATATGTAATTATGTATTGTTTATAGAATAATTGCTATATTTATGTTGACGTGGGTGAATTTTATTACGAAGTTGTGTAGTACGGCAGAAAATGTATTGATTAAAAGTACTAATTGTGCACGTACTGTTATGTACAATGTATGCAAAACATAATAATTAATGTTTGCGACTGCGTGTGCTTGTTTTTGTAAAGTACGTTTTACATTGTCATTAAAGTTGTATAGTGGGCGTTGTATAGGATGTGCACAGTAAGTATAAATAAAAGCTTGCAATTTTACGTACGCTAGTAAACAGCCAATGTGTGTAGCACGTACATTAAGGATAGTACTAATTTTGCACGTACCGTTATGTACAATGTCTGCAATACATTTTAATTAATGCTTGTGACTGCTCGTGCCTGTTTCTTGTTAAGTACCATTTATATTGTTAGTACATTTGTATAGTATAACTTGTATAGTATGTAGACAATAGGTATAAATAAATGCTTGTAAATTTGCGTGCGCCATTATACAGATCTGTGTGTGTAGCACGTAGCTTAATGCTTGTAACTGTATGCGCGCCTAATGTAGAATATGCGTGTCCCGTAGGAATAAATACTTGTTACTTTGTACTACCTTTGTTTGAGAAATTATATATAAAGTTGTGTCGGTTATGTACAAGATGTATTAATGAAAACTTAAAATTTGGCGGGCGTCATTATGTGGCATGTGTAAGTAACTTGTGTATTATAAGTTGTATAGTGGCTATATATAAGGCATATTAAATAATCCTCTGTATGTAGGTACACATGTCATTATGTGGCATGTGTGTAGGACTTTTTTTAATAAATTGTGTGGTAATTATGTATATAAGTAATTAATTAATGTCTGCGCGTATGCAACACGTACTTTAATCTCTGCAACTTTGCACGTTATTATATGGCATGTATGTGGCATGTATGTAAATGCTTGCAATTTTGCTCTGTGCATTAAGTAGCATGTGTACAGCATAAACGCTTGCGAGTGAACAGATTTGTATAAGTAAAGCAGTTTTAATGCTTATCTTTTGGTGCGTACTTGGTGTAATGTTAGAGAAGTTGTACTAGATCTGTATATATGTGATACGATCAAATTAACACTTGCAAGTTGTCAAATTAATTAATATTGCCGAGTTTGTGCGCGTCATTACGTCGAATGTATGCAGCCTGTATTACAATGGTTTCAAGTTTACGTGCTATTAAGTGGGATGTATGCAGCATGTATTTAAATGCTTACAATTTTGCGCAGCTCATAATGTAGTATATGTACAGCATGTACTAATTAATACTTATTAAAGTGTGATACCTTTAAGTAATAAGTTGTGTAACTGCTATGTATAAGCCTTATATATAAATACTTCCAATTTGCGCACGTATTCATGCAGCATGTGTATGATACGTACTAATAAACGCTTGTGACTGTGCACGTGCTTGTATAAGGTAAGCACTTTTAAAGTTTAACATTTAGCGCGTACTTGCTGTGTGTTAAAAATGTATTCGAATTTTGGAGAAGTTGTACTATATATATATATACAATATATATAGCATAGACAGCGTGACTTTATAATACATGCAGTGTAAAATGCTACTAGCGACAGCGTGATCTCAAAATGCAATAAAACAATACTATTCTGTAAACGTTGGCGCCATGGTATGTTTATTTTTGTTAGGGAGTATGCAGCACGCTTTTAAAAACATCTCGATGTGAAAGTGGCTTTAAACAGTGCGCTCTTCTAACAGGTGGCGTCATGCTAATTCTGTTTATTATTATAATTTAATTATACTCTTTTTAAAAGTTACACTTATCAGCTCGTGTTTTAATGTGTAAAACTTATGGCGTGTTAATTACAAATTTAATGTTTAATGTTAAGTTTTAAAATGTAGATAGCGTATTTCACAGGCTCAGATTTTGTTTAATAATTAACGGTTTTCTGCCTAAGCTAATACTGTGCAAATATAGGGTGCACCAAAGTCGCGCAATTTGACACACTTCCAGTTGAATTACCTTGAGGAAGTGCACGTCTCTGCTACTAACTTTCCGTGTATAAATAATTAAAGGCTTTCTGCCTAAGTTTATACTGTGCAAACATAGAGTGCACAAAAGCTGTGCATTTTGATGCACTTTCCGTTGAATTAGCTGGAGGAAGTGAACATCTGGACTACAAACTGTCTGGGGCATTTACCTAAAGAGAGTAAACATATATACTTTCATTTGCGTAAACTACTTAGGACTTATTTATGGAGGCGTTGCACCACCGGTACGTCACTTTTAAAATGGGGAAAAGTGAAGCACCGGTAAGGCAAGGCCTTCATAAATAAGGCCCCTTGTATTTTGCAATCGCCTAACACAATGACCCAACCACAATGAAAAAGTGTACACATAGGGCGGTATGCCAAAAAAAAGCTTCACTTTTTACATAGGCTAGTCAAGACTTCACAGCTTCCTTATATTTGGACTTAATTGGCATCTACGAGCGTCCTTTACTTGTGCCTGTGGCTGCCTGACATTCACATAAGCCATCCCAAAAAACGTAAGCGTTCTCTGCTTTTTTCTTGGCTACCTAACATGAACATTAGCCATTAAAAAAAGCAAATGTAGGGTGCACCAAAATCGCACACTTCCAGGCGAATTACCTCAAGGAAGTGCACGTCTATGCTACTAACTTTCCGTGCATAAATAATTAAAGGCTTTCTGGCGAAGTTAATACTGTGCAAACATAGGGTGCACAAAAGTCACGCATTTTGACACACTTTCTGTCGATTTAGCTGGAGGAAGTGAACGTCTGTACTACAAACTTTCGCTGCATTTAGCTAAAGAGAGTAAACATGTATACTTTCCCTTGTGTAAACTACTGGGGCCTTTAATGAAGGCCTTGCTTGGCCACTGCGTCACTTTTAAAATGGGGAAAAGTGAAGCACCGGTAGGGCAAGGCCTTCATAAATAAGGCCCTTTGTATTTTGCAATCGCCTAACACAATGACCCAACCACAACGAAAAAGTGTGGACATAGGGTGCTATGCAAACAAAAAGCTTCCCTTTTCACATTAGCTAGTCAAGAGTTCACAGCTTCCTTATATTTGGACTTAATTTACATCTACTAGCGTCCTCTACTTGTGCCTATGGCTGCCTGGCATTCACCCCAGCCATCAGAAAAAACGTAAGCGTTCTCTACTTGTTTCTTGGCTACCTAACATGAAAATTAGCCATTAAAATAAGCAAATGTACGGTGCACCAAAGTCGCGCTTTTTGACACACTTCTAGGTGAATTCTCTTGAGGAAGTGCACGTCTCTACTATTAACTTTTAGTGCATAAATATTTAAAGGCTTCCTGTCGAACTTAATACTGTGCAACCATAGGGTGCACAAAAGTGGCACATTTTGACACACTTTTTGTCGAATTAGCCGGAGGAAGTGAACGTTTGTACTACAAATTTTCCGTGCATTTTGCTAAAGAGTGTAAACATGTATACTTTCACTTGCGTAAACTACTGAGGCCTTATTTATGAAGGCCTTGCGCCGCCGGTGCGTCACTGTTAAAATGGGGAAAAGGGAAGCACTGGTAGAGCAAGGCCTTCATAAATAAGGCCCCTTGTATTTTATTTATTTATTTATTTATTTATAGTCTTGTATCGCGCCTGAATCAGCCCCGAAGGGGTATCTCCGCGCGTAGCTTGCATGAATTGGGCAGACTGTAGTAAGTGGGGTGACAAAGAGAGTGGCCATATTATTCGTGTGAGAACAGGTGAGTTTTTAATTTTTTTCTAAAGGAAAAAAGATTGGGAGTTAGCCTCAACTGAGGTGGAAGAGAATTCCACAACAAGGGGCCTTTATAGGAGGGTGCACGCCCCCCCTGTCTTGCTTTGGAGACTTTAGGAACATGCAGCAGCATGGTGTTGCTGGAGCGCAGAGCCCGTCCAGGAGAATATGGAAGAAAAATTTCTCTTAGATATTTGGGGCCAGATCCATATATGCATTTGTGCATAATGCAGCACATTTTGAAGTTTATACGCTGTTGCACTGGAAGCCAATGGAGATGGGAGAAAAGAGGGCGGGAAGGGGTACGGGGGGGGGCATTCAGGATGAGTCTTGCCGCAGTGTTCTGCACCACCTGCAGTCTGCGTAGTTGTTCCTGGTTGGCGGAAATGAGTAGACTATTGCAATAGTCCACTCGTCCAAGGATTAGTGCCTGTACCAGCATTTTCCTATAGATGTTGGGTAGGAAGGGGAAGATACGCCGTAGAAGACCAATTGTACGGAAACATGTTCCCGTAACCTGACTGACGTGATCTTTCATAATCAGAGCTTGGTCTAGGCGTACTCCCAGATTTTTGATGGTGAGTTTGGGCGCTGGGACAGGTCCTAGCTCAAGTGGCCACCAATCTGGCGACCAGAGCAAAGTGGCCCCTCCGAACAACATGACCTCCGTTTTGGACACGTTGCACTGGAGGAAGTTCTGAGCCATCCATCCCGCCACTGCTCTCATGCCATCTTGGAAGGATTTCATGACAGCAGGAGTGATGGTCTGAAAGGGAAACAGCAGCTGAGTGTCGTCAGCGTAGGAGATTGGAGAGAACCCGTAAGATCTTATAATCTCTGCCAAAGGGGCCACATATACGTTAAATAACGTGGGGCTCAAGCATGAGCCCTGTGGCACACCCTTGGTAAGCTTCCTGCAGACAGATTTATGAGAGCCTAGTTTGACCCCTTGTTGTCTGTCTTCAAGAAAGCTTTCAAGCCATGCAAGGGCGGTCCCTTTTACTCCCACTGCCTTCAGACGGTCGAGAAGAATTTCATGCGACACCGTGTCGAAGGCAGCGGACAAATCCAATAGCACCAGAATCACTGAGCTCCCCCTGTCAAGTGACATTCTGATGTTATCTGTCACTGAGAGGAGAGCTGATTCGGTGCTATGGTTAGGCCTGAAACCAGATTGCGAGTGGTCTAGGCCGCCCGCTGCCTCGATGTAACTAGACAGGTGTGCATTAACGTGTTTCTCGGCCATCTTGCTGTAATAAGGCAGAAGGGAGATGGGACGGAGGTTGGAAAGCTCTGTCCACGGGAGTGCCGCATTCTTGCGGATGGGGTTCACCACTGCATTTTTCCACTCAGCTGGTACTTTTCCCTCTTTCAGAGACTGATTTATTACATCCTGAATGTGGGGGGCTAGCAAGGTGCGGAGAGAGGTCAGGGTTTTGGCAGGAATGAGGTCATTCGGTGAGCCAGATTTTACTTGGGTCATAATTGTGTGGAGCTCTTCGGTATTGACAGGAGGAAATGTGGTTAATGTGAAGTTGGTATTGTTATTGGGGGAGGAGGTATTCATGGTATCACTATTTGGTTGGGATGCCAGAATTTTTTCATAGATTGCCTCTATTTTGTTTTTGAAGTATAATGAGACCTCTTCACATAGATTTTGTGAGAAGTCATCTGGACTTGTGCAGGCCATGGGTTTAGTGAAAGTTTCCAAAATCCTATACAATTCTTTAGGAGAATTGCCTGCTTCTAATAGTTGTTGAGCAATAGTGTTTTTGCGGGCAGCTTTAATATGTTTGTAATAGTTGTTTTGCGCTGCACGGTGTGCCTTTTCGTTCTCCTCAGAGTGTGATTTCCTCCACCTTTTTTCTATCCTCCTGCATTCTTGTTTCTCTTTCCTAAGGGCCTCGGTATACCATTTCTCCTGCTTAGCTACAGGAAGTTGTTTGAATGTTTTCAGGGGAGCAATTTTATCAATGCCTGTTGTAAGAGATTGTTGGAACATAGTTAACTTGTGTTCTGCGTCTTCGGTGTCTTTAATCTCGGGTTTTTCCCACACCTTTTGTAACGTCTCCAGTGTAAGTTTATGCCACTGTCTGCGTATAGAGGGGGGTAGTGGTTTCTTGTGGAGACCTGCATTGGCTTTAAAGATTGTGAATTGTAGTAAGAAATGATCTGACCAATTGAGTTGGATGGGTTTGTGACACAGTATGTTGTCAAAGTTGGTATATATCAGGTCAATGCAGTGTCCACCTTCATGATTGGGATCCTGATTTTTTTGTGTCAGACCGATGGTGTTCATTTGCAATCACCTAACACAATGGCCCAACAACAACGAAAAATTGTAGACATAGGGCGCCATGCAAACAAAAATCTTCACTTTTTACATTAGCTAGTCAAGAGTTCAAAGCTTCCTTATATCTGGACTTAATTTACATCTATTAGCGTCCACTACTTGTGCCTATGGCTGCCTGGCATTCACACCAGCCATAAAAAAAAACGTAAGCGTTCTTTACTTGTTTCTTGGCTACCTAACATGAACATTAGCCATTAAAAAAAGCAAAAATATGTTGCACAAATGTCGCGCTTTTTGACACACTTCTAGGCGAATTACCTCGAGGGAGTGCAGGTCTTTGCTACTAACTTTACGTGCATAAATAATTAAAGGCTTTCTGCCGAAGTTAATACTGTGCAAACATAGGGTGCACAAAAGTCGCGCATTCTGACACACTTTCCGTTGAATTAGCTGGAGGAAGTGAACGTTTCTACTACAAACTTTCCGTGCATTTGTACATAGTAAAGGCATTAAATAAAGCGTAATACGTTTGCCGCTTGGCCCGTAATAGACAGTACAATAATTATGGAGCACGTATACACATTCATGGATGTATAGCTTTTGGCCTGCTATGTCGAATAAAATAAAAGCGACATTGTATATGCAATTTAGAAAGGTATGCATACTGTAAATAATGTAGCTATTTATTTAAAACGTTTGAAATTGCCTAACATTAACATCAGCCATTAAAAGAACGTATAAAAACGCGGTGCCATGGAAAAACAAATCTTCATTGATACTCTGCATTGCAAAAGTAGGCAACGTTGTACATAGTAAAGGCACTAAATAAAGCGTAGTACGTAATTTTGCCGCTTGGCCCGCAATAAACAATACAATAATTATGGAGCACGTTTACACATTTATGCACATACAGCTTTTCGCCTGCTATGTCGAAAAAAATAAAAGCGACATTGTATATGCAATTTACAAACATATGCATACTGTAAAAAATGTAGCTATTTATTTAAAACGTTTGAATATAATGGTAATAGGTACTTACGTTTTTATCAACAAAGCAAATCTTGCAATACCAATAACACCGTAAGTTGTCAAAAGTATCCAATCCTGCAAATAAAATAAACATTAATTATATGCTTAATATTCTAAGAGTTATATTTGCGGTACGCTAACATTTAAAAAACTTGTTTTAAAAGCTGTCTTTATTAAAAAGCCATACGTGTATTTAAAGGAGAGCATTAGGAAACGTAGCGTAAATAAAGCATGAACATACGTATCTAGAACATTGTATTTTATTCAATAAATAATTTAACTGGAATGCAGTTAAACTAATATTTTCCTTGTTACAGTTTTAAAAAACATTATTAAGTAATATATTTTTTCAGAAGCCGAACTTACCAAATGCAAATGGCAGTAGAAAATCGAATCCTTCGTTCACAAGTAGTTCACCTGCAATGTTTTACGAATGGGTAAAGCATTGGGCTTAAGTAGAAAGTTTCAAGCAGATAGCTATCTCCAACAGCAATAAAATGTAAAGAACAGATGTTAAAGGAAATGCATGCCCAGCGTGTGAAAATTCTAAAGTGTTAAAAACGGGTGGATGTTACTTGTCAATGCCAATGGAGAGGGCAGAGTTGAATCTTGGTTGGGAAACAGCTTCATTTCTCCTTAAAGTGTAAAGGTAATCTGGAAAGAGTTTCGTTTCTTAAAGGTAGCATGTACGCTTTCACTAAAGAACGATAAAGTACGTATAAATCACAAATCAATACAAATAAATAAATTATTAGTAATATAAATAGTAAAATATCCTTAAAACCAGCTATCCTTTATGTATGTGCTTATGCAGAAACATGAGTGTGTTGTTAACTAGGAAACAGTTTCGTTTCTTAAAAGTAGTATGTACGGTTTTACTATAAAGGAACGAAAAAAGTACGTTCACAACGCAAATAAAGTCAATTAAATAAATTATTAGTACACTGAAAGGTAAAACGTGCTTAAAATTAGCTATCCTTTAGCCATGTGCTTATGCAGAAAGATGAGTGTGTTAATAATACCGCATGCTTTTTAATGCCTTTGTTTCTGTATTTTTGATTTGTTTTTTGGTATGTGCTTTTTCGGTGTATTTTCTATTTGCCTGTGCTTGTGCAGCAAATGATTACATAAGTAAGTGGTATCTAATATAGTTAAGATGAATGAATGGTGGGAGCCAGTTACCCACTATGCAAGTGGCTTCAGCTTATGCTAATATGACTGAAGAGTATAGTTGGCGTTTGTGTTACTGATTTGTGGATGGGGCTGACAGAGTTGGTTAAAATGTGAAAATAAATGATGTATTCATACATAAGTGACTGGTATGTAATATAGTCGAGATGAATGAATGGTGTCAGCCAGTTAGCAATATGCAAGTGTTAGCAGGTCATTGCTAATATGAATGAAGGGTGTAGTTGATGTTTGTGTTGCTGATTTGTGGTTGGGCTGACAAGGGTTACTGATATGCTAGGAATGAATGATGCATTTAGCTATTACTCAGTGATTTGATTAAAAGGCATTCACAACTGTTCCAATAAAAGTTTTAATTAATTGAACAAGACTTCTTTTGAGAAGTAATGTAGGTGCTCAGCGAGAAATGACACTGAGTGGCTAATACAGGAGTGTATTATAAAAGTGATTTTGTGACTGGTCAAGGAATACAAGGCTAGAGTAATGTGGCAAAGGGCAAAACTAGTAACTGAGATGTGAAATTGTTGTGTGATTGTTATCTAGTATTTATGCAATAGAGTAAGTGGTTTGTGCTGAAAGTACGTTTATCCTATATTTGTGCAATACTGTAAGTGGTTGATGCTGAAAGTAGGTTTTGTTGTAACAGCCAGAAGACCGGTGAATGGAGTGAGTGGTAAATGCAGTAAGTGGCAATGTGAGTATGTATAATTGTGTTGTTGTAAATGGATGACTGGTGTTACATGCAACTGATGGTGTGCAGCGAGGTGTCCATGAAAGGGTGATGAAAGCTGTTTTTATCTATTTTATTATTGTTTGCTGATATATTCTCTGCCTGTGTTTTTGTTCCTGTGTTCCTTGCTTGCAATTTTATTTTGAGCTTATTTTGTGTTTCCTGCATGTGCCTTTGTTGTGCATGTATTTTTTGCTTTGTTTGTATTTAAAATGTACTGCTAAAATGTACTCTGTCTGGTGTTTTTGCTACCTGCTTGTACATATGCTTCTTGCTTGTACTTTTGCAGCCTGCTTATGTCAGCTGGTAATGAATGATGCATTCAATTAGAAGTCAGTGATTTGATAAAAAGATGTTTACAAGTGTTCTAATTAAAGTTTTAATTAATGAAAAAAAAATCTTCTGATGAGTAGTGTAGGTGCTCAGTGGGAAATAATACGGTGAGTGGCTAAAACAGAGGTGTGTAGTAAAAGCGATTTTGTGACTAGTTAAGGGATACAAAGGCTAGAATAATGTGGCAAAAGGCAAAACTAGTGGCTGAGATGTGAAATAGTTATGTGATTGATTACTTGCTTTATTTGTATTTAAAATTGTTTGTTTACACATGTATATTGTCTTGTGTTTTTGCTACCTGCTTGTACATATGCTCCTTGTTTGTACTTTTGCAGCCTAGTTATGTCTTTGTTCTATACTCACCTGTATTTTTGCAGCCTGCTAATACTTCTATTTTATACTTGCTTCTACTTGTCGTCTGTTTATGCCTTTGTTCTATACTTATGCCTTATGTTATTTGTGCATATATATTTAATTATTCGCTACAATATTCTCTTCCTTTTGTATTTAAGATCATTTGCTTGCACATGTACTCTTTCATTTGTTTGCTACTTGCTTGTATATGTGCTTTCTACTTGTACTTTTGCAGCTTGCTTATGTCTTTGTTCTATACTCACCTTTATTTTTGCAGCCTATTCACACATTTTTTTTATACCTGACTATACGTGTAGTCTGCTTATGCTTTTGTTCAATACTTGTGCCCTATGTTATTAACTGACATAGTAGGCTAAAAAGCTAAGGTGGAAAAGCAATACTTATACCTTATGTTATTAACTGACATAGTAGGCTAAAAAGCTAAGGTGGGAAATCTAATTTGTAAAGATTGCAAGTTTCGTTTCTCCTTCAAAGCTAAATGTTAATTTGCAACAGTTTCGTTTTCAAAACTGCTATGTGTGCTTTCACTATGAAGAAACAAAACAAACGAAAGAACAAAACAAACAAATTAAACGTGAAGTTGTAAAAAAGTATGCATGTAAATGCCATTTACAACGATTATAATTTTGGCCACGCAGCCTACTCGTATTTTAATGTTTTGTCTCTATTTGCAATGGCCTAACAGGCTGCCCCCAAAAAGCGAAGCTAATAATAAAGACAATGTTAATAAAATAGCACTTAAACATATAGCATAGGCAGCGTGACTTTTATAACACATGCAGTGTAAAATGCTGCTAGCGGCAACGTAATCTCAAAATGCAATGACTCAATACTATTTTGTAAAGGTTGGCTCCATGCTATGCTTAGTTTAGTTTATTGTTAAGGAGTATGCAACACGTTTTTAATAACAGCGCAATGTGAAAATGCCTTTAAACAATGTGCTCTTCTAAAAGGTGGTGTCATGCTAATTCTGTCTTTTATTACAATTAACTCTACTCTTTTTAAAAGTTGCACTTAGCAGGTAGTGTGGTAATGTGTAAAACGTAAGGCATGACAATTAGAAAGAAATTTCTTAGTGTTATGTTTCAAAATGTCGGGTAGCGTATTTACACCTACAGGCTCGGATTTTGTTTAATAATTAAAGGCTTTTTGGCCAAGCTAATACTGTGCAAATATAGGGTGAACCATATTCGCGCATTTTGACACACTTCCCGTCGAATTACCTCGTAGAAGTGCACGTCTCTGTTACTAACTTTCCGTGCATAAATGCTTTCTGCCTAAGTTAATACTGTGCAAAAATAGGACGCACAAAAGTTGCGCATTTTGATATACTCCTTGTCTAATTAGCTGGAGAAAGTGAACGTTTTTACTACAAAATTTCCGTGCATGTAGCTGAAGAGAGTAAACGTCTATACTTGCACTTGCGTAAACTGCTTGTATTTTGCAATCGCCTAACACGGTAAGCTAACTACAAAAAAAAAGTGTAGACATATGGCGCCATGCAAACAAAAGCTTCACTTCTCACAGTAGGTAGTCAACAGTTCACAGCTTCCTGATACTTGTACTTAATTTACATATACTAGCATCCTTTAGTTGTGCCTCTGGCTGCCTGGCATTCACACCAGCCATCAAAAAAAAACGTAAACATCCTCTACTTGTGCCTTTAGGTGCCTAACATGAACACCAACCATCAAACAAAACGTATAAACACGCGGCGCCATGGAAAAAACCATCTTCGGGAGACTGTGTACTGCAAAAGTGGGCAACGTTAAACATAGTAAAGCCTAGCACGTTTACACATTCAGACACGTACAACTTTCCACCTGCCATGTTGAACAAAATAAAAGTGACATTGTAAAAATAAAAGCATGTAATATTGAACTCATTTAGATGCTATTCACAACAACTATGCTTTCGCCTACGCTAGCCACTCCTATTTTAGTATTCTACCTTTATTTGCAATAGCTTGACACACTGAACAAAAAAAAGCAAGGCCGAAAAACAAAACTATGCAATAAAGCGAGGTTGAAAATTAAAAAGATGTTATTATGAAAGCACGTAAATATAAAGCATTCAAAATGCTGCTTCAATTGACAATTTTAGGTACTTGTGCGTGTTGGCACGGTGCCCACTACTACCTCTGTCTGTCTTGTTTTTACAGTTGTCCGATATGGTAGACCCTAAAAAGCTAAGGTAAAAGAGCTAAGCTGTAAATATCACAAGTTTTGTTTCTCTGAAAAAGTACAGTGTTAATTTCGGAAGACTTTAGTTTTGGAAAACTGATATGTGTGCTTTCACTATGAAGGAACGCCCAAAACTAATTAAACATGGAGTTATACAAACATAAGCATGTACATGCCATTAACAAATATTATTTTGGCCACGCTGCTCATTCCTAGTTTAGTTTTGCCAAGAACGAAACAAACAAATTGAAAGCGGAATAGTAAAAAAGTAAGCATGTAAACATTTACAACCATTATAATTTTTACCACGCAGCCTAGTCTTATTTAATTATTTTGCCTCTATTTGCAATTGCCTAACATGCTGCCCCCAAAAATGCGAAGCTAATAGAGAAGATGTTAAGAAAATTGGCTTAGATGTAGTTTAATAATTAAAGACTTTCTCCCCAAGCTATTACGGTGCAAAAAAGGCTGCACAAAAGTCGGACATTTTGACACACTTCACGTCGAATTACCGAGAGGAAGTGAACGTCTCTACTAAAAACTTTCTGTGCATTAATAATTAAAGGCTTTCTGCCCAAGTTAATACTGTATACAAATAGAGTGCACAAAAGTTGCGCATTTTGATACACTTCCCGTCGAATTAGCTGGAGGAAGTGAACGTCTCTACTACAAACTTTCCGTACATTTAGCTGGAGTAAACGTCTATACTTGCACTTGCGTAAATTGCTTGTATTTTGCTATCACCTAACACGGTGGCCCAACAACAAACTAAAAAAAAATGTAGACATAGGGCGCCATGCAATCAAAAGCTTCACTTCTCACAGTAGGTAGTCAACAGTTCACAGCTTCCTGAGACTTGTACTTAATTTACATTTACTAGCGTCCTCTACTTGTGCCTCTGGCTGCCTCGCATTCACACCAGCCATCAAAAAATAACGTAAGCATCCTCTACTTGTGCCTTTGGGTGCCTAACATGAACACCAACCATCAAAGAAAAAATATAAACACGCGGCGCCATGGAAAAAAACATCTTCATTGACACTGTGTACTGCAAAAGTAGGCAACGTTGTACATAGTAAAGGCTAGCACGTTTACACATTTAGAGACGTACAACTTTCTGCCTGCCATGTCGAACAAAATAAAAGCGACATTGTAAAAATGAAAGCATGTAATATTTAACGCATGTAGATGCCATTCACAACAATTATGCTTTCGCCTACGCTAGCCACTCCTATCTCAGTATTCTACCTCTATTTGCAATAGCTTGCTGATTCAATTGACTATTTTAGTTATTTGTGCGTCTTGGCACGGTGCCCACTACTACCTCTGTCTGTCTGTTTTTTACAGTTGTCGGATACGGTATACCCAAAAAAGCTACGGTAAAAGAGCTAAGCCGTAAATGTCACAAGTTTCGGTTCTCCCCAAAAAGTAGAGTGTTAATTTGGGAAGAGTTTCCTTTTTACAAATGATATGTGCGCTTTCACTATGAAGGAACGCAAACAACAAATTAAACAGTAGAGTGTTAATTTGGGAAGAGTTTCCTTTTTACAAATGATATGTGCGCTTTCACTATGAAGGAACGCAAACAACAAATTAAACATCGAGTTATAAAAACAGAAGCATGTACATGCCATTAACAATTATTATTTATCCATGCTGCTCACTCCTACTTCAGATTTGACTTTATTTGCAATCGCCTAACACGCTGCCTCAACCACAAAAAAAATGTAGGCACGCGGGCCATGCAAACAAAAGCTTCCCTTCTCATAGTCGGCAGTTAACACTTCACAGTTTCCTGAGACTCGTACTTAATTTACAGCTATTAGCCACCTCTACTTCTGGCCTTTGGCTGACCGACATGATAAAGACCAGCCATCCCAACCAGCAAAAAAAATCTTCATTATTCACTGTACAAAAAAAGGCAAAAAAGTGAGGCAGAAAATAAAAACGATATTATCACAGCACGTAAACATACAGCATTTAAAGGTTGCTTCAATCTGCAATCGCCTGACACGATCAACAAAAAAAAACCTCATGTAACTAACTGAAACTAAACTGAAAGTAAAATGAACACACTCTTTGACGCTCACAGTTTAATGTCTCTCGTTCTATGATGATTAATGAAGCGCACGTGAAAGCCTCATAAAAGGAACTGAAAGTAAACTGAAACTAAAAAAAAGACAATCTTCGACGCACACAGTTTAATGTATCAAATCTGGAATGCTTGACGAAGCACGCGTTCTTATGCGCGTGGCCCGCTGAAATCGCCTCCTTCAACAGGCAATGCGAGCGGCCAGGTACTGTCTCCTGGGAAGTACACCCAGTGACAAAAGATCTCTGGCGAGACAGCGCTTACGCGCTGTTACGCCACGAGACCTAAAAATTAGGTTTGCGGTGGCATTATTACTTAGGTGTTTCAACTACACATTTTAACACATTGCTTCCATCCACAATTTTTGTGTCATCATAGTCATTCTGAAATCCCATTGTTGTACCTGTATCGTTGTTTTAAAATTTTAATGACTTTGTTGTTAGTGTTTTTTCATATCCACACAAAGCTTCACGATGGTGACAGCCTATTTTAAGAGACAAAATAGATATTAGTCAAACTTAGGGTAGATACAGCCAATCCACCAACAATTAATGCAATCCACCAACCCACCCATCCACCCACCAACCCATCCATGCACCCGCCCATCGACCAACCCATACATCCAACAACCCATCCATCCACCAACCCATCCATCCACCAACCCATCCATCACGCATCCATTCACATTTTTTGTGTCGTATGTTGAACTCTACTACTTCCCCACCTGGTCCGCCCTGCCTAACCTCCCCACAGCATAACCTGGGCAAGCCGCCACTGAGTGGATCCCTGTCCCATCTTGAAAGAACAGGCTGGGTACTGCCTGCATTGTGAAAGGTGGACCAACTGTTTCTATTAGCCATTCTGTCTTTCAATAATGCACTTCCCCAGGGCAAACACACGTTTGAAGTTGCTTTGGGGACAGCACAATAATTGGAATAGGGTGTACTCTACCTGATTGTGCCTCGCACACCTGTTCAAATATGCGTGATGGCTTAAACAGCCACAGTGTGCCTGTTACATAATTCGGGCCCTGTTCTTGACAACTTAGATGTCTCTGCAGTTTAGAAGATTGCAGAGTAATTTTTTTATTCTAGTACATTACTTACTGTAGAGCTTGGTAATAGTAATGATTTCCTTTACATTTATAGCTGGAAATACTTCACTTCTAGACTTTATATATTTTCATGTTCTATTATGGTATAGGAGGATGACAGAAAAATGACACCGTCTACTTCACAAACAGTACGACATTATTGTCTCGGTCTTTTTCTGATATGTTGACCCAAACATACAAATTACACTGTAAAAAGAAGAGAAAACTTGTCAGAAGGTACAATTTTCCAGAATTCTTCTGGTGCTTGCCCCAAAAAAGATGCTTTGAGGGCTGAATTGTGCTGCATGTCAATCAGCTCTATTTCTGCTTGAGCCCTTTCCATGCCAATAAGGGCAACCATGTCAAGATTTCGTGCACTCACCATCCAGGGGTTTTCGACCAGCTTGAACAGAGGGGTGAGGACTCTGAATTGAGAAAATCAGTGTTTGATCTCCTCAGCAATTTCTTCAAGACATGAACTAAGGTCTATCTTTGACAAAATTTCATGTGCATCTGGAAACCTCTGCATCACAGCCAACAGTTTTGGGAAGTCTGTGAAGTCACTATCACCCAGTTGTTGTCTGAATATTACAAGCTTACTTTCAAAAGCATAAATACCATTCTTCAAGCAGCACACAAGCTGTAGTTTACCTTGCAGGTTCAAATTGACAGAGTTAAAATGTGTGAACACATCTGAAAGAAAATGGAGCATAAGAAGCCATTCCACATCCATTAGTTCTGGGAATGATTGACCTCTACTTTTCACAAAGAGTTTAATTTCAGGAAGCTATGCGATGAATCACTCCAGAACCTTCCCTTTGCTCATCCAACGCACGTCAGTGTGCATCAAGAGGTCTTTATATTCAGCTTCAGATTCCTGCAGCATTGCTTTAAAAGTCTATGGTAAAGAGCGTTGGCATGGATAAAATTAACAATTTTCCCTACAACTTTTAGGACATTATTCAGTTCTCCATGCTTTAATTTTGTACACAATACTTATTGGTTAATAAGGCAGTGGTAGTCTATCGCAGTCTGTCCTATGAGCTACTTTTTAACCCCTTCCGTGCGGGGCGTATTTCCTGCCTGTGCTGACTCCGCCTTGCGCGGGCGGAGTCATGATGGGACGGTTCCGTCATCAGCACAGCTCAGCCGATGCTGATGACGGAACCGTTCTGTCATCAGCATGGAAGGGGTTAAGCATAGATATGAAGGCTCTGTCATGGCCTACCATGGCAGGAGCCCCATCTTCTGTTATGCTGACAAGAGTGTTCAGTGATATGTCATTTGTTTTAAAATAGTTGCACATGCTGTCCAGTATATCTTCTCCTCTTGTGCCCTTGCAGTGGTAGAAGGCACAGGAGCTCTTTTTTGGATGAAGCAATTGGTCCAGATACCTCATCCAAACTAATACTGGGCCACATCGCCTATGTCTGTGGACTCATCCATGGCAATGCTGAAGAACGGTGACCCTCTTGACTGCTTTGATCTCCCGCTCCTGGACGCTTTGACCTATTGCCTCTATTCTGCATGAACACATGCAATCTGATAGCTGCAATGCACTGATTTCTTTTAAAATGCTTGCTTTATTAGTGTTGTTGTCAAATAAAAGTTCAGCTGCTGAACGGAGCATTTCTTCACCAGCTCTGCATCTGTGAATGCTTTTTTATGTTTGCAAGCAAGTAGCATATTTTGAATGATGCTTCTGTACAGCCTCAGATTCCTTCATCTGGCAAAGGAAGATCTTCTGCTGGGAAAGAAGAGCTTGCTTTAACAATGCCACTCTTGCATAACACCGTTTTGAGTTCAGTGGGAAGTTCGCAGTGTTTCCAGAGTGCCGCGTTTTTTAGTGCCGTTCCAGGTTATACCTCTTAAGAACAATTCCTTTCTCTTTGCAAAGCAAATAGGTGGCTTTTTCTTTTGGACATTCAACAAATAAGTACTCTAATCCCAATTCTGCCTGGAAGGTCCTGTGTTTGCTCTGTATCGATCTGGGTCATTTGCGAGGCTTGGAAACTGGACTGTAAGCCATTGCGGAGCTCTCCAGCTAGTTTATTACTATGCAATAAGTAACAAGGACCAGGAATCTGATTTCCACCTGACGACCGATGGACAGAGACAGCGTCACAACCGATGGACCGTCACTCCGTCATGACCGCTGGACCGACACCAAGGGCCATATGTATCAAAATCCGATTTTGCAATTCTCAAATTGCGATTATTGGCGAATCTCAATTTGAGAATTGCAAAACCTGATGTAAATAAAAGTTCGCTAATATTTAGCGATTCTCAAATATTTGCTAAAATGAAATGCAAATACCTAAATAGGGATACCTTAATTGCGAAATCGCAAATAAGGAATCACAAATCTGCTAATCTGCAATTCAGGTGCACCTTAATAACATGACAACTAGGAAGTGTGACTGCCCATGCGGTACCTGATTGCCAGCAGCTAAGTGAGAAGCTGGGAGGAGAGCTGAGCCACTTGTGCACAGCTTCTGTGTGAAGGAGACAGGGACTCACAGGAGAAGCAGCAGCAGGAGGAGAATGCCAGAAAAAGAAAACAAAAATTTAGTGAAAGGGAGCAGGAGGTGGTAATCCAAGAAATGGTTGTGAGCCATGAACTCCTGTTTGGAAAACAATCACTGCGTGTGACTGAGGCACGCAAAAGGAAAATCTGGGCAGACATTCAGTAGAAGGTAAATTCTATTGGCGTGACCCACTGCACCGTTGAAGAACTCATTAAGCGGTGGTATGACATGCACAAGACATCTAAAGAAAAGGTGGCTACCAGGCTGACTGAGGCAAGAAAGACCGGTGGTAGGATGTCCACTGCTACAGATTCCACGCCTTTAGGGTAGTTGGTTGTGGGCACTCTGCTGCCTGAGAGTGTGAGTGGTGTGGCTGACATGGACAGCTCCGACTCCCAAGACACCAGACAAGGTAAAAAGCATGCTAACACTCCCCTGATACTTCACCGCACCACCCATACACCCAGGAAAGACACAGGCACCAAACATGAATGCAACCCCAGTGCATGCATTCTAGCACACCCAGCAATGCATTATGGGAGATGTAATCCCATGCAACAAGCAATGGAGCAGTGACACCCAGCAAGGTACAATCAGAATGTGTGTATCATGAAAGGCAAAAAACAAACAGATAGAACCCATGTAACTCCAAACTGAAATATTTATTGCAAAACAAATGCGAGGCAGGACAGAAAATAAATGTATTCATTTGCATCCACAGCACCACCAGAAACACAGGAACCCATGACAGGAGGGGAGGAGGCCTCCCACCCAGATGAACAGTCAAGGCAAGAGGAGCAGGAGGAATGCTCACCAGTAATCCCAGTGACACGCAGCCAGCGCCTCGTTGTATCACCACTGCCACCACTGGAGGTAGATACACTGGACACAACTGGCAAGGACCAGCAAGTTCAGGGCCATCATGCCTCAACTCAAACAGCAGAGTCTCCTGCTCATCCTACTACAGGAATGTCATCTAGGCGCAGGGTATGGCCATCCACCAGTACTGCTGACGGGGGAAACACCAATTACATTGGTGTCAATACATCGCGGTACATTGCAGGAGCGTTAACATCGCAGGCTTCTACTACGCATGTTAATACGGCGCGATGCCATGAACATCGCATGCAATTACAACGCATGCGATGGTAATTGCAGCCTCTGCCCCAAGGCTTTTGCCAACATAAACAGGTCCCACTAAAACGCATGCAATGGTAATTGCAGCCTCGTGCAGAATCGACAAGATGTGCACTTTACAGTCACTTTACAGGCCTCCTGCTAAATATAATATAAAACAGAACAGTGGCTAGCGATGCCTAGGTGTGTCCCAGTAAATATAAACAATTACAAAACAGGTGACAGGTGCACATATCGGGTGCTAAGTTTTTATTATTTTATATATCTTAGAATTAACGCGTCCATGACAAGAAGAGGATGTGATCTGACAGGTAGCTCTGCCGACTTTGGTGCTGTCAACCAGTGTTCGAGCCTCCACAGCTGATTGTATCCAGACACTATAATGGGTGTGAGTGAGGCCAAGCGCGCGCTTGGCGAAGATTCACGCTCCTGGCGAAGATTCACGATCCAGTAGACAACATGCATTGTGAAAAATCTGCTTGTTCAAGAGTGATATGTAATCTCACATACAAAAAAACACAATAAACTTTTATTTTCTTTACATTGCATTGATACCAAATCCTTAAATTCTTACTAGCTATTTAATAGGAAACAAAAATAACAACCAAAAACAATGACACAATGCAATAACAATTTAAGCATGGTACATATCAATAAAAATATTTAAAAAAGATAGGATCTACAGTTTACAGATAGCATTATGGTACACTACAGTAAGAATTCAGATGATGAAATCCAATATAGACAAGTGCCAACTTTTTTACCCAAAGGAATTAAGTACATGTGCTATGGAAGCTAGGTAGTCAGAAGGCACAGACCAGGTGAAAAGTTTTAATACTGCCAAAAGTCGGGCAGACATTTCCTTAGAACGGTGGGAAACACGTGGATGTAGATTACCTGCTAAACACTGTGACATGCGCATTTCCTGGTAACTTTGCTCGTTTTGCAAAATCTCAAGAAAACTGTAGAAATTTGGGTGCGGTTTGCCAAACCTTTTTTTTTAAGTAGTTGTGCCAACCCTCTATGGCATTGTTTGTCTTTGCTCCTCCCTCTAAGCAGGTGGAGTAGCAGTTCCAACAGTCCACAAGAAAAAGTGGTTTCCTCCGGCAACCCGACCTGCTTAGATGCCCAATCCATGTGTCTTCAAAATAATTTAATATTGGTGCCAATTTTTTCCCATTTACCATAAAGTATTCAGACTCTGTAATCGATGTGTAGTATTCGTCTACACTATTAGGAGGAACAAAGCAAAGTCCAGGTAGTTTTTTTAAGCTCAAACTGTAGTTTACTATCAGACACATAATCCTCAATAAGGGATATTTGTTGAATTTTGCGCCAAATAGCCTGAGAAAAGTGGAAACAACATCCTTGTATTTGGGTATCCGTGTACAATTTCTTTATAGCATTTATCATGGGTAATTCAAAGGCCATGATTACTTTTCTCAGACTTTTGTTTGGGATTCTGGATTTTAGGACTGACAAAAACTCAGTATACGTTGAGGATTGTTTGTCTGGTAGTAAACTGTAGACTAAAGGGACTACAATGTCGTTAACGTACCCGTGAATGGTGTAGATTTGGGTGAAAGGGGTGGGCGTACTTTTAAAGGTCTCATCAATCAACCACACATCACTGTTCTCCAAGCGGTTGAGATTACGGGGGGGTGCTAAATATTATAATGCGCTTATAACAATTGTCATTGTCATACATAATAAACCGTTCCTTTGAAACGGTAACACAGAGTTCAACAGAAATTGTAATATCCCCAAAAGTTTGTGGTGCCACGCGTTTACTGTGATTCACGTTTTTCTTGCGTTGGATCATTCTAAGTAAGTTGGGGATGGCAGGCATACTACTAGCCGCACGTTCAGTAATGTGTTGGGATACCTCCCTTAAAATGGCAGCACAAGGGTCATTGGAGTTGCCTGCAGTCACTTTCATTTCATTTATTGATTCTCTGACTTCAATAGCAGTTGCAGAGGCCGAGTGGTTATGGTCTGTACATCTTAAAACAGACTCACCCAGAGTAACCGCTCGTCCTCTGCAATGGCTTGAGTAGTAATGCACACACTTCCAATGACCCCGTGGCTCCGAATTTCTCTCCTTACAATATATATAACCGCTGTGTTTGAGTAGGCGGTTTCCTTTGCTTGAGGTGATATATTTCGCCATCTTTGGATCAGACATTTGCTGTAGGGACAAAACAAAAAAATGCATTTTAAAAATGATGAGACACATTTTTCATATTACTTCAATCACCACATAGCTAATTTGCCTTAAATCGGGCCCAGAAGGATAAAAGGCCCGTGCCTGATGCCCACCCAACTCACGCAACAGTCCCCTCCCTCAACCTCTGCTCCTGTGCAAACATTCAACAACAACTGGTTCAAATATGTTCTCTCAATGTTTCCCTTCTGTTCTTATTGCCATTATAAATTGCAATAACTTTGATTTAAGTATTAATTATTTTATTTAAAAAACCTGTTATTTGTAAAATCAATGCTTCTAAGTCACGTCAATCCAAAACATGTTGCAAAAAAACACATAAATAACAAATTTGTCATGTACAGGACAAATAACTCAAACTTTCCTAGTGCGAGACCTATTGCATTGCACACGCTTGTTTACCTTTTGTGCTACTTTGCTGCACTTAGCGTAGAAACCCAAAATCTTTGCTTGCCTTGCACCTCCGTTACCTTTCCAACTCTGTAACGGCAAGTAAAAAAATTAGGTTTGCGGTGGCATTATTACTTAGGTGTTTCAACTACACATTTGAACACATTGCTTCCATCCACAATTTTTGTGTCGTAATAGTCATTCGGAAATGCCATTAATGTACCTGTATCGTTGTTTTAAACTTTTAATGACTTTGTTGTTAGTGTTTGGATATCCACACAAAGCTTCACGATGGTGACGGCCTATTTTAAGAAACAAAATAGATATTAGTCAAACTTAGGGTAGATACAGCCAATCCACCAACAATTTATGCAATCCACCAACCCATGCACCAACCCATGCACCAACCAATCCGTCTACTTCACAAACAGTACGACATTATTGTCTGTCTTTTTCTGACATTTCATTCAGTACAGAGTTGATGATGTCCTTTCTAGTGAGTGCTTATTCATGAATGTGTATGCGACAACTATAAAAATAAAATGGATGCCATTTGTGAAAACTTGTTTGTTGAACATGGAAGTAAGTGACTGTAAGAAATTCGTATATCACCATCAACCTTCCTCACTAATACATAAATATGCCTCAACCCATTTTCTTTTAGGCGCAATCAAGCAGCAGAGATGATTGAGGCTGACCAACAGATTGCCAGTGACAGGTCTGCAGAGCAGAGAAACATAAACACATAAACAGCTATCACTAATCAATTGCAAAACAGGTGACAGGTAATTGCAGCCTCGTGCAAAATGCTGCCCCACAGGCCTCGTGCACTTTACAGGCCTTGTGCACTTTACAGGCCTCGTGCAAAATTCACTGATAATCCTGCCATGAGGGGCCCCGGCAGACTACCTGCAGGCCGAGGTGTGGTGCGAGAGGAGCGCCAGCAGGCCTAATGGAGAAGGACCCCAGGCGCCTGCCACAAGGACAGTGAGGGTTCTCAAACACAGGACTACATTCACCCCTCATGTGGGCAGAGTGAGCGGCGCACAGATGGTGGGGTGGCCCAGGTGACCGAGGAATGGTAGTCTTCCTGACTTTCATCGATGCCCCTCCACCAAGCTGCCCATGCCACTGCAGTATTTGGTGCACTCTGGTCCCCTGCCTGAAGAGCTGCGTGGAGAGACACCCTCGGTTCGTTGAGGTCTCCGGGTGCTCGAACAGAAAGACCCACCAAATACACAGCTCAAAAAGACAATAAAGGTGGTAAATGAGGGCCTGGGACTTCCGAATACCAGACGTTGCGTGCATGTGAAACGAAAAACTGGTAAAACCCACCAAAGAAAGCAAACCCAAAGCCAAACATAGGCATGGGTGTGATCAAGGAAGAGGACACAAGGGTAGGGATAGAACATTTATTCCAGGGGTAAGTGCAACTAACTACAAGAGTGACTATCAGTGAACTAAAAATCGAAGGCTCCGATGATCTTCAGATGAAACCCGAAAGCAGTGCGCCTAACGTGGAACGGGCTTCAGTGACAAATCTAAAACGGAAACGCCAGCAGTGAACGAAAGCACGACCATGACCTAAATTCAGGACAAAAGAAATTCCATCATTATAATTGCCCTAAGCAAAAAAGTCCTGAATAGAGTCGAATCACACTTTACTCCCTAGTACCCCACTGAGACTGTCGTGGAGTGGCAGGGGAGAGGACGCAATGGGCTCGAATTCCAGATCTGACCCCTATGGCTGAGGCCGTGGGAGACCAAAAAGAATAAATTAAAAATGCTGCAAGGAATGGGGAAAGAAAAGGAATGCTTGAATGCATGAATGGAGCTCGAGGGAGGTGGGTAGCTGGACAAGAGTTTGTACACAAAGAAAAAGTATTTTGTCACTTACCTGTTTCAAAGTCTGTCCATAGGGTCACGGCTGCTCACATCAACAAAACAGACACAAATGGCTGCAGACAAGGTAGGCAAAACAATATATACCCCCCACGCCCCCAACCACTGGTGGCCAACCGTTGGATCCGGGATCACTCATTGGATATAAACATTTTAAACCTGTGATATTGCACAAACATTGCGTTGTCATGTCGCGCAATGCAACGTCTGCGATGCAACGTCTGCGATGTGACACGCTATCCAATTACAAGGCCGCATTAGCGTCGCAACAACGTGTGATGCAAACAAAGCCGATGCCATCGCCGTTGCGCTGTAAAAGTTAGTATGCGATGGATCGTCATACAACCTGCTGACGCAGGCGAAGGCATGGTATTTTCAGGGCTCGAGGGCAACATGCTCAAGGTACAGTGCCTGCAAGCCAAGGCAATAAAATCAATTCCTTTGCCAATTGTCAGCGCACAATAACATGGCCCAAATGAGGGAGGGTGTCATGGACACGACTGGTGCTATGGAAGCAATGTGTGCAGAGATGCGGCGAGAACGTGCAGCAAGGCGCAGAAAGACAGCTCTACCACAGACGTCAGCCCATGTACAAATCTTTTAAACCGGAAGTCCACTTCCAAGTCGCTGTACCAGCATGCAGCATGAGATGGCAAACTGCTTCCAGGATGTAGTTGGGGGCCTTGTGCAAGTTACGCATGCTGTGGACCAGCTGCGGGCAGCAGCCACAGGTGGGACAGGACCCCCTCAGCTCACTGGAGGAAGATGGGCAATCCAGCAGGAGCAGCATCACTCCCCCCCCCCCCCAATCCCACAGGACAGACATCTTAGTGCACGTCAGGGGAGATCATGTGATGCCTCAGGGGAGGGTGGTAGGAACCCTGAGAGAGGAGCAACAAGCCATAAGCCATGCACGCCGACAATGACGAGCCATGAGTTGTTCATGACACTGGGTGAGGCAACCCATTGCATGTCTACACATCTTTGTTAATAAGATTTGCAATGTGTTGTGAACATGTGTAATCTATTTGGACTAACAGTGCGCACGTCAGGCTGTGTGAAGGTAATTTTCCTGCGCTGAAGGAAATAAAACACAGTTTTGCACCAATCTGTAGCATTGTGTCATCATTACTCATGTAGAAATAGTTCTGTGTGATCTCATCTTGCCTCTGGGGGCCAGCAGCCACACCAACTCCACCAGCTGGCCTGCATCGTGGAGCTGGCCTCTCCTCATCTGATGAGTTTGTATCTGTAACCTCCGCTGGGGTGCCTTTCCTGGTGGTGATGTTGTGTAGCATGACACACGCAACCACGATTTTTCAACATGTCTCAGGCTGTACTGTAGTGCTCCTACACTCTTATGTAGGCAGCGGACACAAATCTTAAGAATTCCAAATGTCCTCTTAATGGAACAGCGGGTGGCTCTGTGGGCACTACATTCCCCAGCGTTGGCTGGATTCAGGTACGGAGTCAGGATGAAGTCACGGACAGCATACGCTCTGTCACCTGCAAGGTGAGAAGAAAAGGATTAAACACTGTCCTGCTACTGCTGTGCTTTACTGGTGTGTCCTTGTGACCAATGCATTTACCTAGTAGGTAGCCCTCACCAAACTACCCATTTTTGATTCTTCGGTAAATACCACTGTGGTGAAAGATGAATGAGTCGTGTGTGCTGCCCGGATATTTCGCAACTATGTCAGTAATTATATGTTTGGCACTGCACACTACCTGTATGTTCAGGGAATGGTAGGACTTGCGATTCCTGAACACATACTCATTCTGTGAGGGGGAAATAGCGACATGGGTCCCATCTATTCAGCCAATTACGTGGGGGAAATGTGCTATCTGGTAGAACTCCTGCTTGGTCTGGTCTAGTGCCTGTTGTGTGCTGTGGAATTGGATGTGGTGATGCAGCCTCTGTACCATTGCATCAAGGAAAGCATGGAAGAAGTGCGACAGTGCACTCTAAAAGACCCCTCCTTCTGTAGCAATCACCCCCTGGAAACTCCTTGATGCCAGTAAGTGTAGTGAGCACAAGACCTGTACATGGGTGGGGATGGTGTTTGTCCAGCGTGTGGGTTGTTCTAGTATTGGTTTGAGCTCCTCTATTAAGTCCAGGATGCTGTCCTCTTCCAGTCTGTGGTACACATGGATCTCCTCCACAGTCCGCTGAAACAGGGTAATGCGCGGTCTGACGATCCTTTCCTGGCGTCTTTCTCTGTGAATTAGCGATTTTGCGCTCAGGGTGCCTCTTATACTTCGGGATTCTGTGTTTTGTGATTGCAAACACCATTTATTTGCAATTCGCAGTGTTTGCGATCGCATACCAGCTTCATACATATGGCCCCACGTCACGACTGATGGATCGACACCACTTCTCTCAACAAAACTGTGAGCAACACCAAAGTAATTTTTTGTTTAAACATACAAAGCAATGGGTAAAACTGCAAATGAAAAACAGGAGGCTTTCCTAGAGCCAGTGGTTTATTCAGGAAATCTTTCACTCAATAGGGATTTGAAATAAATGACATGAACACACAGGTATATACAAGCGCACTGTCACTCATAGGTATGTTGGTGCTGAATAACATATGTTTATTGCTACCCAACTTATTTTATCGACCTCAGATGGATGAAAGGCAGGACCCGCCGGGATTTGAGCCTGTGACCATGAGGTAGAATACATGCCCCTGCAGTGGACACATTAGTCCACTGAGCCACCAGACTCTGCATTCACACAGTACAAGGGTACAGAGTTTGTGGTAGTTTCAGACTGGGAGACATCAGGAGAAAAAAAATGGTTACCTTGATCGAGTAAAATTAGACCAAAATAAATCCAATTAAACCAAATCAAATGTGGCAGCTCTGTCCAAATTGGAAATACAGCAATTGCAGAAAACATTGGAATTAGAACAAATCTGACAATTTTAACAACACATTATAGCTCAACGTTGCCCTCTATGCCAGCTGATATCTCTGCTTAATGCAGGTGGAATTTATTTTGCCAAACTACTGCTTGCTCTGCTAAATTCCCCTTTAGAACAACTGGAGGCCAAGAAGCAGCATTGCTTCATATCGGGTCATAAGAACTGGACACACCAATTTAGCATTGAAACTACTTGTTACCATGTATGTAGAGAAGCTGTCACAGTAGGTCTCTCTCTCTGAGAGGCGGCACAGGGCCGGACTGGGAAAAAAAAGTAGCCCTGGCGAATTTTTTCAGACCAGCACTCTGCTGAACCCGATCAATCATCAATCAATGCCCCTACTTTGTGCAAATTTTCTGCATTCTTAAATATCTCCAGCTAGCTGAAAGTAAAAACAAGGATGCAAGGCAAAGCTGCCACAACTTTAATCCATAAAACATTGAAGGACAATTCATTTGACAAAGAAAAAAGAGAAAGTCCTATTTGTAAAATCAAATTACTACTGGGAGAAGAAAAGCAGCAGCAAACAGGAGCAAAAGAATAACCCTGCCACTCTCCAACTAAGCTGAATTCAATCTGTTTTGAAAAACTATGTGAGCATACACCTTTTCACAAACAATTCAAATATGACACAACCCCTACCAGAAATAAGAGGAAAACAAAAACTTCATAGCCTTTCGGTAGAATCACTAACCAGCCAGAGCAAGCATTGGCAAAGCCAAAAGGTCTGGCCTTGGCAAAATTGCAATAAATTGAGAGGTTGCTGCCATATTTGGCCCGGTCACTGAAAGTGCACAGGTGCACTCGTCCAAATTCTAAATATGTTTATATTTTATAATTATGGCTAGTGACAGTGTTTTCAATATTGTAACACAGCAGCAGCTCACTAATATTACTGCAAGTAATCTCTGTGACACCACTCCCATTTCTCATACGTGAGTTCCTGTTTTGAACTAACATTACAATGGCAAAGTTTTCAGATGGCAGCATTGTGTTTACTTAACTTTGCGCATATATACATATAGTTAAACCTATAACAACCATGTGCACTGTCCATTTAAATAAATGTGGAAAAATGCTATCTGCAACATCCTTTTTTGCTTGTGACAAAAATAAATATATATATATTTCTCACAAGGTGCCCAAAAGCATCGGGAGGGCACACAACGGCATTCTCTGTAGTGTCAGCCTCGTGCAACTCGCCTGTCATTACTGCAAACTTCACCATTTGACCATTTGATAGGCCACGCCCACTAATGGCATCACACTGAATAAATGAATTCAAATGGTGAAGTTTGCAGCGTATCCTTGTCAGCCCAAGAAGAAGGGGCGGAATGCCTCGAAACGCGTCGGCTTCATTTGAAATTGCTGGGGAATGACAGGCGAGTTGCACGAGGCTGACACTACAGAGAATGCCGTTGTGTGCCCTCCCAATGCTTTTGGGCACCTTGTGAGAAATATATATATATATATATATATATATATATATATATATACAGATAAAATGGCATGAAACAGGGAGCCCTAATTACAAGTAATACAAATTAAAAATATCACAGACTAAAGATGGAGTGCATATGTTTACAAGTAAGGACAATTCATTAATCATTAAACATTGCAGTTTTTTGTGCCATGGAATTACTGTACAATTAATAAAAAAGATGGAGAGATAAACATGGCAGACACCCAGAAAGAGAAGAGGGCAGGGGACATTGTGAGACAGGTGGGAAGAGAGAAAGATAATGAGAATCTTGAGAAAAGGCGCAGGGTGAAAGAGTCCCACATGGGGAAAGTAAGGAACAGACAAATAGAGAAACAGATTAGAGGCCATCTCATTGCATATTTAAATAAGATCCTGTGCTTACCTCTCAGGGTGCGAACATCAACCTTCGGAATGGAGCTGGTGTTGCAGGGCGATGGAAATCATGCTAGTCTTGGAGATGGAGGCAGATGTGGTGATGGAGCTGCTGCTGGTCAAATCCAAGTGGCGAAGAAGGGGGCTCCGGGACGAGAAGAGGCTGCGTCAGAGAGGACACCACGAGGCAGTGAAGAGGCTCCTGGGCAAGAAAAGGCTGGTGTGGACGATAAGAGGCCGCGGCGGAAGATAAGAGGCTGCGGCACGCAGGAGGCATTTAAGTCAGTGGCGTCACTAGGGGGGTGCGGGGAGTGTGGACCGCACCGGATGATACCATCACATGGGGTGACTCCGTGACAGGGCTGCCAAATATCACCACTGACTGGGCACTCTGCCTGACAGCGCTGAGTGACAGCAGCTCCGACACCCGGCTGTGTGTGTGTGTGCCCATGCGGACCGGGCCGCAGTTTCATTTGCCAGGCTTAGACTAGCAAGATTGTGCTGGTGCTCTGAGTCATAGTGCCATGACCAGCTCTCTGCTACAATAGGGACCCGTCTCTCTACACCTGCTTTTTAGAACTGCGGGTGCTCAGCAGCGGCACGACCCAGCCACTTAAAGCCCTGCTGATTACACATCACTTTTGTGAGCTTGCATGGCATTTATGACTGTTGGATATGGTCAGTGTGCATGGTTACAGGTGTGTGTGCTGGACTTTCTGACAATGTGTGCTTGCGGGGGTGTTAGTCTGTCTGCATGCCCTGTGTTGATGCTAGTCTGGGAGTAAACTAAGGGCGTTGTGAGGATAATTGTCGTCCCTTAAAACCATTTAACCTCTTGAAAGGGCGGATAATCAGGTCTTTGTGGTAATGTGCACTTCTCTGTGGGTGTCCTGGCTCCCCCTGCTGCCAGAGGACTAGCTGTAGTGGTGTCACCCCCTGTTGTTCAACAGAGGCCCTCCAGAGAACTGAAACATCTCTGGTTTGAGAGCTCTTTCATGCTATGAATTACCAACACGCCACCATTATATTTCTTCCAGGGCACTTTACGCACTATCCGCAGACTAGGCCCCATTAAGTGCAGTGTTAGCCTCACACATTTTATCAGCATTGTGGTGGTCAGAGACTGGTTGCAGGCTAGGGGCAAATGAGGGCTTGTACGTATACAGCATAACAATTTTGAAATCTTCCACACTGCGCAGCCCTGCCTGGAGAGACCCGGGCGCCGGGTCTACCTCCCAGCAGAGTCGTCGTTGCCACGTTAAAGTAAACACTGCCAGGCAGCTGTCAGATTATGTGGTGCCGTGGGGGGGTGTGCCAGAAGTGACCTCATGACAGGAAATGAGGTCGGAGAAGCCACTCGGGGTCGGGGTCGGGTCGGATTCGAGTCTGAGGAGATGTGTCGTCGGTTCGACCGGGGGAAAGTTTCTGTAACTGGGAAGGATTAGCCTCAGCAAGCAATGCTTTAATGTTCCAGTTTATCCGTGAGTTCCTCTTAAGATCTGCCTGGAAATGTACTGTCTTGGGCGGTACATCCTTAGTGCCATTACATACTTCACATCCGGGGTGGGGAGTATTTTGATTTAGTGGCTAACTCGTTTTACTCTAGGGTGTCTGACGGTGAGGGGTGTGGAAGGTTATGCTGAGGTTTTTAGATCAAAAGCTAGGGCTTCTGAGGGTGGAATGATGGTCTCTGGCAGCCATCTAAGTTGGCCAAGGCCTGATAGGGGTCTCTGAACATTTTAGATAGCACACTGGAAAGTGGGGGGTGTTAAGGAGTAGCTGGGGTATCTGTATGCAGGCTGAATGCCTCCGAAGGGCAGCTTCTTTTTTGTGTGAGTTAGGTGGCCTTTGTCTAGCAATTAGCCTCTCAGTTCTACCAAGCTTTGACCAAAGCTTAAGCTGTTTGTCACATTTGCTGCTACTCGTCTTGACCATGGCCCATTAGACCCCTGAAGCACCTACTCCCTGAACATCACCTGGAGACTTTATATAATTTGACCCACTTCCCCACTCTGGCAATGCTGAACTAAAGTGTCTCTCTTGATCTAAGGAGTATCCCATGCATTAAGAACATGGTCAACAAAACATTACTAACTTCAAAACGAAATACAGGAACCAATTTAACCTCACCAATGTCTCCTCAGATCACTGACCCAGAATGACGCTCTCTTTGATAACCTACTATAAGTAAAGAAATGTCACAACTTCATATTGCCCTTAACTATGCTAAAGAATGCACGTGAGGCCTTGTGAGGTGCACTTATGCTGTGATTTTTTGTATGCAATGTTAATTTCTGTGCTTCGTCATGATGTAGAGCTGTGAAGAAGTGAAAATGTGATGTACGGTGTTAATGACGTATTATTTTGTGCACCGTTTTTCAGCCAGTGTGCATGCTGCGAGGGAGGTTTGCACAGATGCAGTTTTGTGTGAGGGAGGTTTACACAGATGCAGCTTTGTGTGAGGGAGGTTTGCACAGATGCTCTGAACTTGTTGGGCTGCACTTGTCATTTCTCACAGAGACCCCTCTCAGTCCTCTTATCATGCTCTTGCCAGATAATAGATTTTGCTGGCAGAAGCTGGCAGGGGGAATGGGCCCAGCAATTAACACAAAGGCAGCGGCAGAATTTCCTGGTGTCTGGAGGCCTCGTGGGACTCCGGGTGGCATGGGCCTGCGTAGAGGCGGCCCTTTGCTGGGAGCAGAGAGAAGTGTCACCGCCAAGTTGGCCACGATATGAAAAGCTATTAATAATTATGCAGGAGCGTCCCTTCCATCAGCCGTTTATTGAAAGGTGCTCAGGCCGGGAGCCCGCCTTCTGATTTATGAGAGCAATAAAGCGCCAAACTCTCTCACATTGGCGGACTCGGAGGAGGTCCATGGGTAAGTCATGAGGGGGTGACACTATGAGTTACCGCACTGGGTGACACCAACCCTAGTGACGCCCGATTAAAGCAGGCAATTTTCCATTCTGTTATGCTTCAGCAACTTTCCCGTTCACCACAAGAGGCAGCACTGTCTGTTAGTTAGTGAGTATTTCCTGCAGAAGAGCCAGTCTCTCAGCCATCGGTGCATATCATGGCTAAGGGTACTTTCCAGATACAAACCTCCACTAATCAAGTAGTCACCACCAGCGAACAATGGATTGATTCCAAAGCAAAAATGTACAGACTGGAACAGGATGCAGGTAGCATGTCATTTTCCAAAGGCATTCACTAACAACGTTTAAAAAAATTTATAAAGCAAGCATGAACTGGTAGCAGTGATGACCAGAAAAGTAAATAGCTGGTAGCAGTGCAAAGCTGCCGGCCTTCCTGCAGGGTATTTACAAAAAATAAAGCAGCTCCGGGGCAACTTTGAAAACTGTGCAGAGATTGCTGTTTTTTCAGAGCAAAATACCCTTTTGTGAGCGATCTTTGCCACAGGCAGTAAAAGATGGTCATGAAATTGTTGAAACTTATGGGATCCTAAATACATCGCAAATGCTTGCTGGGCAAGGATCTTACTCTGTGACCGTCTTGGGCTGGTTGCTTTCCTGCAAAATCTGGCCCAGCCTTGCAACTAGGCTGAGGCATTAAAATTTAGTATCACAAACTGTGCCTGAAAATTTAGGGTGAGGTGAAAAATATTTGCTTGTAACTTTAAAATTCTGCTGGAAATGTAAAAAAATAAACGATAAGATAGGAAATGTTCATTGCACAGTTGGACTGCCTCCTGCCCACAACCTTGCTGGTGTGCTCTTTTTCCATTGCCTTACCTTTTTTTCCATCTCCCATTGCTTTACCTGCTCTGACCTTCCCCATGTACCTGCTGCCTCTTTACTTGATCCCATCATGACCTAGTCTTCTTTGGCTCTGCAATAATTCAAGCATTGATAGACGTACCTGCAGGTAAAGTGAGATAAGGAGAAAAGACTGCGGTGGAGATGATATCCAAGGTTCTCCGATTGCACTAAAGACTCTCAGGGTATGCAGGCGGAGAGGACATTGTCACCACGGACACAGGAAACCTCCCAAAAGTCCTTTAAAAGTCCGCTGTAAAAGCGCCTACAGCTGACTTTTAAAGGGCCTGTGCTTCCTGCCGGGTGCCGTATATGGCGGGCTAATCAGAGGCAAGCAGTAAGCAGATGGCTGCAGGAGCAAACCTAGCGAATATGTATTGTATCTTCTCGGTTTAGTTCCAGGAAGAATGGCAGGACAAAGTCCATGGGCAGCCAATGAAGGCCGGCTGGACCATACTATGAGGACCCGTGCAGTAGAAAAAAAGTGTGTACGTGATCATTGTAAACATGTGCAGTCGCTTCTGATTTAGTTGTATACCATGAGTCCCTACATTTAAAATGTAATTGGAAATAGTAAAGTACAGAAAGGAGCACAAGCATCTCATCCATCTCGTTCTAAGCAAGAAGCAGAAAAGTCTAACAAGAGCTTTAGAGTAGTCTGGCATTTGCCAAATGCATGTGTTATAATTTTCTGAACAAATAAACCACACACATTTATAGCATGTTTTTATGTCGAAGCAGCTCTAAAAAGTTACTTGCACAGCTCCATTCACCTTCATTTGTAAACAATACATACTTGCACATTACTTTGATTGATAAATAAATAATTTGTTGCACAAACGAAATCAAGCATTTTTTTTAATGCGAAAATTGTACATTCAAAATAGCTGAGCTTTAAATCATAGCCTTATAATGCTGCGACACATGTACATCCCTTCCTGAGGAAGTTACTGATAAAGTCTAATTGTGCATGAGGGCATAGACCATGGCTGCAGCTGAATTTCAATCATTTTACCACATAAACATGTGCAGTTTGTAGGCAATGAATAAACATGCACTTTTCTGCAATGTTTCAAACACTTTTATTAATGTGGCCAAGTTATGCTACCTAACCAAACTTATATTAGATACTATACTGTTTTTAATTGCTTTTTACTTCGGCATGAATGCAATTGAAACTGCCTCAACTACTCAGTATGCAGGCCCTCATAATATTTTCGTTTTCACAGATAAGCAGAACCCCATGATATAGCATCATAGAATAGCACATTTTGGAAACACAAATATAGAACATTTGCAGCATTTTTGTGTTACTTAATTTTGCTATTCTTTCAGTATAGATCTTGTTTTTGTAAGGTATAGTAGAACTTGAAAGTTTACACCAAGGCATTGTGTACAGTATTTATGATGCCATGTCTATATATTTTATGTATCTTGTAGTATTGATGTTCACATTACTTTCACCTTGAGCTCTGTGCCTTTGTCATTTAGAGCTTTGTGTATATACTTTGTGGAGCATACAATTGTAATTATTTCCAATGAGAAGCCCATGTGTATTTCTTTTATTTACATTTGAAACAGTTTGTTTTTGGTCAAGGTCGACATATGTCCTAAACTTGTTGATAATTAAGACGCACAGAACATGTGCGCTTGTTTCTTTACATTTTACTCTTGGCTATGTATTTGAAATTCTTCTGAGCAGCCTATTTATTCCTAAACCCTGCTGCTGATTAAATTGTAAAAACAATGTCTGGATGGATTGTTCTGAGAGTGACCTACGTCTGTCTGACAAAATAATCTAGTATATGGTGTTGCTCCTTTTTAGCATCTGCAGGGCTGGTCACTGTCCTTGTACACAGCTGTGGAAGGATTGGGTTGCAGTCAGCCAACCCACGCCAAAAGAGGTCAATGTAAATCACCCCTGAAACTGATGCTTGTACTGATTCAGTTCCTACATGTTCAAGTAAAGGCAATGCTCCTGATCAGGAACTTTGCTCAAAGCAGGGATGGTAGAACATGCACTGGTGCCTTTGGGTAGGTTGCAGAGTCATGCAGGATATAAAAGGCGTACTTGTTTTAAGAATCCAATGTCTGTTTGGAGTGCCCTTTGTCCTTGCCCTCCTTTTCAAGGGCATGGGATGGGATGTTAGATGATTTTTCTGTGCTAGTCAATTTAGTGAATCAACCAAAGGGGGACTTAGGGCTTTTTATAGAGTTTCAACATACATGTCCAGTCAGATACTGTTATCTAAATGTATGGAGTTTCTCTTGTCGAGGTGCCTAGCAGGCTAAGTAAGCCAAACCACCCTTGTTTGTAATTACAAACTCAGTGGTTGTTGGGTGTGGGAAGGAGAGTGGGGGGATTCCTTCTTTCAGAACTAGGGTCCTCACACACCCATTAAACTAGGTGTTATGCTTCATCATATAGACCTGCTACTCCTTGGGTCAGAGCTGCAATACCCAACGGGCACCAATGAAGGGGCTCTTTAGCAGAGATTTTCTGATCCTTGCCGTATGATGCGGTGGGGGTGTGTGGGCCAAAGCGTGTAGATATCGTGCAGTGGTGATTTAAAAGAAATAGGATGGTCCAAATAAGACTTCTATTCTGGCTGGCTATCCACCTCGTTAAAATAAAGAGTAGCAGCCTATCTAACTCTAAGGTTTTAGTTTAGGCTATGCTGCACTCTACAGGTCCAAATCACGAAGGAACCAACTGAGGTTCCACCAAGCTGCACAGCCATAGAATCTGAATCACTACATGTCCCAGAATGCAATGGACAACTGCCCGTGTCCATACCATTTTTCACCTTTGACTCCTGAGCCTTTGTGAACATCGATGCAAAATATTTTCTGAATAAAATGAATTGAATTAATAGATAAAAATGACGATTGCAAAATAATGGTTAAACTTAATGTTGAAAACATGGATAAGACGCATGGATAAATAACATGAATTTAATTTATTGGATTCGGATTTTATGGCTGTGCAGCTTGGTCGAACCTCAGTTGGTTCCTTTGTGATTTGGAAATATTGCAGCGCAAGCGGACGGAGCGCAGAGCAAGTTTTGCACGCCGTTAACGTTGAACTCTGAGTAACTTTGGATACCACAAATTGATCAAAAAAAAGGTTTGCATCTCACCCTCACTCTAGCTTCAACTCTACAAGTCAACAAGTTTCATACCTATTGGTCAGATAGATCCGTGGCAATTCTTCAGGACCTACTTAGTGAATCTATCTACAAAGCGTGGTGGGGGTCCAAGTGCCACCTACCTTGTGTTCACACTAAGAGTCAAATTATCATGTAGTGTCTTCCATTGACCTAAAAGAAAGGGATACAGAATGGAGTCACTGTGTATCACATGTATTAGGTCACAAAATGTCCATTACACTCTCTCCGAACACCTCATGTGTAGCGAGGCTTTCTTAATTTGTGCAAACACCTAGGCATGTGATGATAAAAATTGGGACCTAACGTTTTAGACAACCAATAATGTGACAAGTTAAAATTTTAAAATGCAAAAAACTGTCCTCCACAGTTGCTGTCAACCAAGGGGATGGCATTCGTACAATGGTGTTGTCTCGTACTGTGTCTGAAGCTCGCTCGTGGATGCCACATACCCATTATGACTCGGTGATTGTGGTGGACCAACTAGGTAGTTAACTCACCTCTCTACATTAAGGGAGTCACTCCGGTCGGTGTCCGGCTTACTAAGAGGACACCCGTAACATGGTGTCCTGTAAGACATATGGTAAGATTAGATGAGAGATAATATGTCACTTGGAGCTCATTTAAAAACCAACCCCACATAGGTAAATCGTCCTTATGTGCGTTAATAATGAAGCATGTTAATTGCTCACCGTCTCCCAAAACGGGGATAGTGGTAGGCCCAGGGGGGGTTGTGTGTGGATGCGGCGGGCCCTGAATAAGTCCAGCCTCAGCGTTGTCTCCCAGACAGCGTCGGGCGCCCATTCTATTATGGTTCGCCTGCCCGCTGCCTAGTTACACAGGTTCAGCCCAACCTCATCGCAGTCACCTCGGAGGCACACCATCAGCCCAATCTGGTGCGTGGTGTTGCTAATCTAGCGCTCCTTCGCCAACATCCATAAAGCTGGCCTGTACTGGTCTGCTTAACAAAATAGCCCGTGGTCTGTCATGACTCACCATTCTGTCGTCACAGAGGAACGCAGTCACCAACCCCTTCTCGCGGGCACCAGAAAAGTGTGGTTCAGCCCCTTTGCAGGTTCTGACGTACTCCTCTGGGTTAGGGCGCCTCAAGGGGCGGGGTCAGGAGTTCGTCATAGTCTTGTGGGGTGAGGCCTAACCAGTGGTGTACTGTGGCGGTCGTGGCGGCCATTTTCGAAAGCGGATGGGGCCCCATTGTAATAATGTTATCAATGTTTATCATGATTGTGTCGGTGATGGTGTCACTTCTATTAATATAACCCAAGATGCAACAATTGTGTTAAGAATGCTATTCCCAGAATTTGGCCATCACATCCATTGGTGCAGTGGTAGAAAGTCCCCCATTGAAGGATATAGGTGGGGTTGTTTAATGCCAATAGTGCGGTGGCTGTGGCGGCCATATTGGAACAGGCAAACTGAAGCATGACCACAATATCGCTGCTATTATCGTGGCCGATCTCTGTATGGCGCCTGTTATTGTTCCATGACTAAAGATGCAACGGTCATGTACTCTTTGCCATCCCCATGTCACAGTGAATCTCGCAACTGTGAGAGACTTTATGCCTAATTCATGTAACATCATTTTATTGAAGTGTTCTCGCGTCTCAAGTATCTGAATTAAATATACATAAACATCACGCCCAGGGGTGTCAACTCTCGTACATGTGTGTGAGTGCGTTTTGTTGTAGTGGACGGGTCGCGTCACATGTGTAATCGCTCCACATCCATCTTGTTATTATTATTCATATTCATATGTCTGATCACCCAGTGCGGTGGCCGAGACAGTGTGGAGAGCATACATGCATGTGTTGAAGAAGACCTTAGAATTGCAATAGTGGTTTAACAGAAATAGCCAAGTCTTTAAAGCCTTCATAAACTTCTCCAATGTAGTTGGGTCTTGCTCGAGCATGCTGCTCATGTTAAAAAAATTCCTACCACTTCTGGCTGAGTCGGCTGGTAGCAAGGTAGTGCAGGCTCTGATCAGGTCAATACTTTATTATGGGAATGCTCTGTACCACGGTCTCCCGATGTTGTGAAGATAGTCAGGGACAGACTGCAGGTGGTGCAGAACTCTGCTGCAAGACTGCTACTCAGACTTTCACCAAGGTCTCACGTTACCCCTCACCTGAGGGCACTGCATTGGCATCCAATAAAAAAAGGGCGGTTTTAAAGGCTATGGCCCGAATGTATATGGTCATGCATGAGACAGGCAGTTCTATCTCAGAGGATCAGAGCTTACACTCCAGGTCGCACCTTTAGCTCCTCATCTGCGCATCTTGCAAGAGTGCCCCGTATCAACCACCTCAGAATAGGTGGGAGATCCTTTTCCTACCTATTCCCACTCTATTGGAATAAACTTCCGTTAGACCTTCGTCGAGCACACAACCTGGATATCTTTAAGAGGAAACTAAAATTCTGGCTCTTTCACAGTTAATCCGTTCTCCCATTGCCTAGCGCTGGGACACACTGCTGAGTATCTGAGTGTTCTACAAAAGAGTATAACATAACTATCTGCTTTTGGTGTGGTGGCTCGTTGCTCTCTAGGAAACCCAATGATCTTAGTAAAGTGGCACACTTTTCAGCCTTCAAGGCAACTATGAGTCATCTTTGTGGGTTTTGTCACAGTAACTTGACTCAACCTGCAAATAAATTTGAAGTGAAATAAATGTAAAACGTGCACTAAACCCAAAGGGAGCAAGACACTGAGCCAAAAAGGTGGTAACCCCTACAGAACTGGGGAAGTACTAAGGGAAACATTTACAAAGAGCAGACCCATGTTTTGATGTGTTTCCTAAACCGAGAGAGACTCTACCTCCCAAATATAGGCAGGCAAATTATTCCATAGTTTTGCTGCAGCGACCAAGAGGAAGTGTCCTCTCCATCTATCTTTGTGGTACCTAGGAATGATCACTTTTCTGCCAAGAGATGATCAAAGATGTCTACGTGGCAAGCACCATTGTAAGAGAGAATTAAGATGTCCGAGTCCATTATGCTGCAATGCCAGGAAGGCCGTGCAAAGTGCTTTGAAGGTTATCTGCTTTCTAACTGGGAGCCTGTGGAGAGCACAAATTCAGTCTGTTGTTGAAAGATGCTTAGAAATATTCAGAATGAGGGACACAGCAGCATTCTGAACCACTTTGAGTTTAAGAAAGGAACTGATGATCATATACAGTGCATTGCAATAGTCTAATAACAATGTAATTGGAGTGATGACTACCAAAAGTCTAAACAATATAATCCAAGAAATGACTATTGCTTCCCAGATTTCAGGAGGAGTGAAAGGAAAACTTGGAGCCCTGATGATGCAAAACAAATACCGATGGTATGACTAACTTGTGAGTCAAAATTGAGAGCATTGTCCAAAATAATTCCAACACTTTTAGCAGACTTAACTGGGGATGGTAGTGGGTCGTCCAACCTTCGGCCACCAAGCATCGGACCTGGTGGAATCCAGAGCATCAAGCACCAGCACGTCTGTTTTGTCTGCATTTAGCTCTACGAAATCCTTTCATCCGAATGCTGATGCTAGACATAGTGTTTGAATTTGTCAGCACAAAAGGCAGATTGTCAAAAATAGGCACAATAATTTGTCTGATCCCCGTAGGATAAACCTTGAAAGCTGAGGGATCTCACTAAATTTGAAGAGGGCAAACCCCACAGAGAAAGCTAAAAGCCTTTGCCTACATCCTCCGTAGCTGACACTTTGCACCCTTTGCACCGATCTACAACACATCAAAATCGTATCTGAGAGAAAACTAGGGTTCCTCTGAATCAACTCTTTCTTTTGGGCAGCGGCACAGCATGGGTGCCGTTCAGGTGAAGCTGGAACTGGGGCACCGCTCCAAAGTACGAAAGAAGCCCACCCTGGGAGGACTTACTCACCATTGGATGGTGTTTGTCAGGGGTCCGGAGCACAGCAACATATTACACTTTGATGAGAAAGTCATGTTTCACCTGCACAAGAGCTTTCCCAGGCCCAAGAGGGATGTAGGAAGCAGTCAGTGACGACTCGAGGTGCCTGGGGCAGTAAGAACATTAATTATCCTCTACATCTCTGGGGGAAAAATTGCTCCGCCCAGAGAAAAGACAAGATGGCGGCCGCAACGAAAGAAGCCTGATCTGCCGTAGTTGAAACCAGCGCGACCTGGGTGTTACCGGTGATCGATGATACTTAGGGAAACTGCGATTTGACTGCATACAACCAACTGGCACTTACCTGTGCGACGCTGTGGGGCTGAAAGTGCCATCCTAGGCTCCACTGCTTTGTGATGCAGTTTGTGCAGCGTACTACGCCTCTTGGTGAGACGTGGCTGACGGAAGAGCGGCTTGAACGAGATTTACGGAGTCCTCGCTGTGGACCACGCCGATCATTGTGGAGGAAGACAACAGGTGACTTTGGTGTGGTGAGTTGCCTTTGCCTGTGATTGTGGTAGGGGGGCGGTGGGAAGGACCGGGCCTGCAGGTTCCCAGGCTAGTACTGGCAGGCTGAGCCAGGACTGTGTGGTGCTCGTCCCCTAGGCCGCCCTATGAGCAGTTGGCGAGGTACGCTCAGGTGGCAGCGTACCTCTCAGTGATTCATTGTGTTTACAAGCTGCAGGGCAATAGACGCAGCGTTAGGCGGCCCCAACACTCCCCAGGTCAAACAGGATTACTTTAGAAGCCACCCTAGAGTCATTCGATGGTCATCCAACTACATTAGAAGTCATTTTCACATCATTAGACATCATCAAGCTCTTGAAGTCATCAGCAAAGCTGAGAAGCTGAGCCTGATGATTTGCGTATGACTTGAAAATGAGTACCCGATGACTTTAATAGGTGTCATTATTCGTAATGATTTAAGGATGACTTGAAAATGAGTATCTGATGACTTCAGAAGGTGTCGCTTTTTCCTGATGATTTAAGGGTGACTTGAAAATGACTATCCGATAACTTTACGAGATGAGATGTTCCTGATGACTTTGGGATGAATTGAAAATAAGTATCTGATTACTTCAAAGGTACTATTGTGTTTTCTATTAGACTGTTTTGCTTCTGGTGATTTTAACAGGAATTGCTTGTCTATTTAAAGAGAATGTCCACCCCTTTTGTTTCAGTTTTCCTAGAAAAATACAAACTGTTGGATGATTGCCTGATTAATTGCGGATAAACGCAAAACGACATCTACGTTTTCTATTATACACAACTGAGCATACAATTTGCTTTACCAAACTGTGCATAAGTCATAGGCTATTTTTTAACACTTTTTTATGTTTGTCACTTTCTCTTTGTACAAAACATGTAAAATAAGCATCCACTGTAAAAGGATCAATGCCTAACATTAATAAAGATGAACATTGGCCATTGTATGCATAGTCAATGAAGTTAAGGGACAATGAAGTATGAAAATATGTGGCAGGATAGACTAAATAACGTAACAGAAATAAATGCTGCACATTATGCAATCACTGGAGGCATATTATGCAGCCAAATCTTTATTTATCCATGTGATATTTATTGATTTGCACCACAAAATAATACACAAGATGACAGAAACAAGCATTCATCAAACAAATACACAAATTATTAAATGTTTCATTTAATTCACAAACAAATGCAAACATTTTTTTTACTTTTAATGGGAAGATTGAAGCTTTTCTAAACTCAATTGAGACCAGCCATTAGGCATACTATATTGTATTTGATGTACTTGCACTGCTTCCCAAAATCAATGTGAGGATACCAAATGAATTATTTGCTGCACATTTATAAAAATGTTTTGATATTTCAGTTGAACATTTTGCTTCTATATTGATATGCACTTTGTTATTTGGCCAACAATTCTGTGTTTTATGAGCAGTCTAGGACTCCTGCATAGGTGTTGGGGACCCCTAGGTGTCCTCGGAGCACAGGTTAAGAATGCTTATCAAGATGATTTCTAATTAAATGTGCTATAAAAAGGGACAGGCAGATTTTATCATTGATAGCCTGATAGCTGTGATGTTGTTATCTACTACTACCAGATGAACAGGTTCCCTGATGTCATAGGATTCACACTTAAGTGGAACCATGAGAGCTAGGTTAACAGACACGTCTGCCTGCTTACACTGAATAAATCTAGTGAGTCTGCCATAAGCAAACACTCCAGGTTCTGTTTCATATTATTTTACACTTTGGTCTCTCCTATGAATACGAGTGTAATTTGAGCTGTAAACAAGAAGATTGCTTTGTTCTAAAAATAAACTACATCCAAGCCTAAAATATGAGTGAGCTGAGTTACTGCTATATATTCATTCTCTGTTAAGCTGTAAGGGTATGTAGAACCAACACTATAAATGTATTTTTCTATTTTTAAGTATCGCTGTCTCTTTCTATTATATGAGCACACCATACTCTGGTAAAATTCAGCCTCAACACTATCAGGAGGCAAATGATTTTCCATTAACACAGGTATTACTTGTATCTTATTTACTGCATCTAGAATTTGTGTTTCTATGCCTACTGTACCATGCACATGTTGTAAAAGAAAACCATTAAGATCTTCAAAAACAAAACAATTAGCAGTAAACAGAGGCCCTGTTGCTCTTACACTGTCTACTAAGTGGACCAATTGATGAACGTTCATTGTTAAAAATCTTTTTTCATATAAATCATTAAACAGTAAACACTGTTCTGCTATATTTAAATCTTCCTGGCTAATGTCATCATTTAATAGCTTATGACTTGCTTTCATAAGTAAACAAAAGTGTAAATAGCGTGATCTATCTAAAACATGTTTTAACACAGGCATTCCATAAAATAATAGAAAGTTTCGAAACTCTGAGGCCTTCCAATATGGTAGTTCATCAACAGACCTCGGAACTCTACTAACGTCCAGTGTGGGTTTTATCTGTTTCAAATAGACATTAACTATTTTGACTTTATCATAAAAAGAGTATGAATGGTGCTTGTATTCTTTAGTGAACCAGATGGTCATCAACAATTTCATAATGCCACTGCAGACACCATGCATGTAATCAATCACAAACCCTCTGGTTACACAAAAATGTTTCAAAAACATGAACCACATGGGACCTTTGATCCCTCTTACACTGTAATCAGAAAGTCCACTCTCGATATTAGCTATTGCACTGTTTACATCAGATTTAATAGTATCGAGTGTCCTTGGTGGGCCTTTTGGGTTTTCAGCATTGTAAGGAAACTCCCTACAGTGCCCTTTTCCTGAAACAGTCACTTCACCCTCTTGTAGACAATGCCAGCACCCAAATTTCCCATTAAACGGGTTACTGTTTGAAACAAGACAACGAGCTGGTAAATCACATGTGATTGTCAGAAGTGTAGCATGGCAAGTAAAACTACATTTGTTATGATCTTGAAATGATACTCCACTTTCCAGCTGTGCAAGTTCCTCATATAATGGTTTTAAGAAAGACCACATTATTGGCTTTTTTGTGGAAACCCAAATACCATACAGTAATATATTTTCACGCAGCTTTCTTTGAGATACAGGCAGCTCATTTACCATTAAGTACACTGGCCACATTGATATTTTAGAACTTTTAAATACAGGAACACCATCTGTGTTCATTGCAAATGAAAGGCTGTTAGGGTTTTTCAGGAATCCACTCTTGAATAAATCCAACTACATTTCCCCATCATATACATCTTTCATTGTTTGTTTCTCATTCTCCATATAGTGATCAAATCGATGTTTCCTTACCTTTTCTGTAAAATGTTTCCACCTAAACATAGTCTGTAACTGTGCAATTAGGCTATGCTGAATGAAATAAGAGACTGAGTCCCTTTGAATCAAATCTTTCAAACAATGTTGGTTAGGACAGGTCTGAGTGTTTTTATCAGCATGTGTTTAGCAAGTGGCACAATAGTAAGTAATATGTGGGGCCTCAACACTATTTTTTATATATTTGTGAAGGTGATACATAGTTTTGAACATTCCATTATCACGTGGCAAGAGCAAATAGATGAGATTCAGCATATAGCCAGCTGCCTCATCACTCAAGCGAAAACGAATATTAAAGCAACAAAGCAATAGTATGACCACCCCTAAATATTTGTTGGAGCCCTCAAAAATAGGTGTTGATTCATCTGTGGTATTAGTTTGATCAGAACAAATTTTAATTTCTTCGTACTCATTTTGAATGGTATATCCAACTTGATCCATAAGTTGTTCAAAACCAGAATCCGAGTCATTAATTAAATCATCTTTAAGCTGAGCATCCATTTCACCTTTTAAGCTGCTACAAAGTGTATCCCAAACAGCGTCAATTGGATCTCCATCTGTGTCATCTACTGGTGGGGTATAATCTGGTAATGCTGTACTGTTGTCTGAATGCAATTTACAGTGCTCTGCAGAAGGTGATGTATGAAGAACTGTAACAAAAGAAAATATGTTATTGTCCATTTAGTAAGCAATGTGGGTTGATGAGGCCCTTCAATTTTGCAGGTGATGTGCTTTCAAACTATACACTTTCATGCATCAAATTGTTAATGCAAGCGGTATAAAAGAGAGTATATATTTTCATACTGTACCTGTGGGGATACTGTCATCTGCTGTGCTTGAAGTCTGCAAGGATCCTTCTTTTACTTTCTTTGGTGCTGCATATTGTATAATGTTGTCATCTGCTTCCTTAATAAATGTTCTGTATACTCTCATACAGAAAAAGACCAATTATTTGAATTTAGCACGTATAACGTGTAGCACAGGACTTTTTGCAACTTCTAAAAGTCAAATCAGAGAAGATAGTTTAGTGACTTTTTCGGTTTATAATGTATTCTCAAAACTGGACAATTTAACTTTGTGATCACGTTAAAATTACTGCGCCATTTAATTGCAAAACGCATTGTTTTGTCTCTGCAGAACATGAATTTGAAGACTATTACAGTAATATATTAAGTGCATAGACAACATTTACTTACTTACTTACATGTTTCTTCTATTAAGGACTTGCCTAACTAAACAATCCCACGAAAGAAATCAGCAGGGTACATCAAAAATCATGCAGAGCAGATCATTCTCTTTGCAAGGAAGCCTCTTTGACACTGCTGTCTCAAAAAGAAAGATGAGCCATCTGAAGTACTATTAACTAGATCTTAGTGTCTCTGAATATTGGACAATTGATATCACCCTAATCTCTAAACACAAACCTCAATGCAATTCGAGGCAAATGTCCAGTTGAAAGTGCCTAGTGTAGAAAGCAGACTTCAATATAATTGTCAATATAAAAGAGTGTCTTCTGAGGTTACTGGCCGTTGTGAGTAAATATGTTTTGTAGATTGAAGTGTCCTCTAAACAGATTTACTGTAATGTTTTATAATGTGCGCTTACCTCTAATAATCATTTTTTGTATGGCCCACGTTTCTTTCCTTTTCTAAGTTGTCCTCCTTCATTCACTTGCATCATTTTTTCTGCTTCCAATAGTCTTGAATCATTATTTGCACATTCAACAGATGTACATACTGTGGAGTACAGATTGAAACACTTTAAATATGGAAATTGAGCTGTGGGTCTTTCGCGCAGAGACAATACTTTGAGTTCCTCGCCTGGTATTATTCCACTTTGACTTGGCATTTAAAACTACTTGCCAAGCCTCAAAATCCCCTCTAGTTTAATATAAGTCACTCCAGGCAACCCTTCGGAGCAGGGGTCATGTAAATGAAGGTCAGACATGTGTGCTTAATCATTACACGTCCTGTTTCCACAAAGGACTAAATGTCAAGTTAGTGAATATATATGACCCCCACTACGATCATCCACAGTTTTGCCATTCACTCAGCCGCCTACTTAAAGTGGCTGATCTTCCGCAAATTTGGGGAGGCAACTTTAATAGCATACCGGACCCTACCCGTGACCGCTTCAGGGCCATCCACATTGCCCTTCTGCTGCTGCTGGAGCAACAGTAGATATTATCGACCAGTACAACTGCAACAATCACATTTGAGATCTGGTTACTCAAAGATCCTAGAGGATATTAAACAAACCCTGCATAGCCAATTGGTCTTTGGAACCTTATGAGTATTTAGCCAGAGATATTGACTTTGCCTATGTCTTTAAGCTTTGCCTTACAGAAGTTTGCAAAACCAACAGTTGATGGACAGAATGCAGAACAATGGCATACACTCACCCCAGTACAGTGACCTGGGCCTAAATCCATAGTTTTTTTGCACTCCACACCACCCCAATTCAGACATGGCCATAAGCAAATCAGCCTTGACCCTGTGCCTCATGGGAACAGTCCAGCCCGAACTGCCAAGCCATGTTTTTCCTGGACCGGAATCAAGCATCCTAGGACCGGTTTCTGGCTCTCAGCCGTCTTCAGCCAGGATAGCTTGACTCCAGTGGTGTGGAGAGCATGGGACTCACGTCTGAGCATACCCATCCCACTCGGGGTGACAAACGCAAACATGTTTTGTATTTACGTGACTTAGATGTATTGATATTACAAATAACAATGGCTTTTAATTTTTTTAAATAATTAATACTTAAATAAAAGTGATTGTAATTTATAATGGCAATAGCTTAAACTTTTGTAAATAACGTTTGTGAAAATTATGTTCAGTGTATTTTATTGTGACGAAAATCCAAGAACAGAAGTGAAATATTAACATCTTTTTGTGACATTTGCAATAAAGCTTGAAACATTAAGAGAACATATTTGAACCAGTTGTTGTTGAATGGTTGCACAGATTGATGCTGTGATGGCACGGAGTGATGTTGTGGTGGCGATGAGTGATGCTGTGGCGTTCAGTGATGCTGTGGTAGCGCATAGTGATGTTGTGGTGCCCCTGAGTGATGCTGTGGTGCCCCTGAGTGATGCTGTGGTGCCCCTGAGTGATGCTGTGGTGCCCCTGAGTGATGCTGTGGTGCCCCTGAGTGATGCTGTGGAGGCCCTGAGTGATGCTGTGGAGGCCCTGAGTGATGCTGTGGAGGCCCTGAGTGATGCTGTGGAGGCCCTGAGTGATGCTGTGGAGGCCCTGAGTGATGCTGTGGAGGCCCTGAGTGATGCTGTGGAGGCCCTGGGTGATGCTGTGGAGGCCGTGAGTGATGCTGTGGAGGCCGTGAGTGATGCTGTGGAGGCCCTGAGTGATGCTGTGGAGGCCCTGAGTGATGCTGTGGAGGCCCTGAGTGATGCTGTGGAGGCCCTGAGTGATGCTGTGGAGGCCCTGAGTGATGCTGTGGAGGCCCTGGGTGATGCTGTGGAGGCCGTGAGTGATGCTGTGGAGGCCGTGAGTGATGCTGTGGAGGCCGTGAGTGATGCTGTGGAGGCCGTGAGTGATGCTGTGGAGGCCGTGAGTGATGCTGTGGAGGCCGTGAGTGATGCTGTGGAGGCCGTGAGTGATGCTGTGGAGGCCCTGAGTGATGCTGTGGAGGCCCTGAGTGATGCTGTGGAGGCCCTGAGTGATGCTGTGGAGGCCGTAAGTGATGCTGTGGAGGCCGTGAGTGATGCTGTGGAGGCCGTGAGTGATGCTGTGGAGGCCGTGAGTGATCCTGTGGAGGCCGTGAGTGATGCTGTGGTGGCCCTGAGTGATGCTGTGGTGGTGCTGAGTGATGCTGTGGTGGCGCTGAGTGGTGCTGTGGTGGTGCTGAGTGATGCTGTGGTGGTGCAAAGCAGAGGCCTATCCCTGTTTACAGACAGCTAAGCTTAGGAAAAACGTTGAAGCAGGTAATGTACACCTCATGAGAGATCGACAGATTTTACTTAAGGAGTGGTGACTGTTTGAATGGGAGGCCAAAAAAAACTAGGGTGAAATAATTTTAACAAGCGCAAAAGACATCCCCATCCCCATATCAGCCACCATTCAGTTCCACTTTCATTATTCCCAGTAAAATACAATAGTAAAATCACCTTCAAACTTGAAATATTGAAAGTAGCAGTAAATATAATTAGCATGCATGTTAAAGTATGCTCCACAGTTGTCCTAATCGGCCGGCTTTAGTGCTGGTGCAAAAGTGTTTTTGACATCTTCTTTCACCTCTTTCTCTGTAGATAACTCAACTACCAACCTCCAACAGTGCCCCTCATCTCTCCGTAGCCACTCCCCCTCACTGCCTCCTCCTGAGTCACCCTAACTACCACCCTCCACCAGTGCCTCTCATCTCTCCGTAGCTCCCCCACAGCCCATGACCTCCTCCTCAGAGCCCCTCACTGCCACTATCCACCAGCGCCCCTCATCGCTTCGTAGTCCCCCCGTGACCTCCTCCTCGGACTCCTTAACTGCCACCCTCCACAGGTGCCCCTCATCTCTCTGTAGTTTCCCCACCCCATGACCTCCTCCTCGGATTCCCTCACTGCCACCCTCCACTAGTGCCCCTCATCTCGCCATTGGCTCTCTTTCATATCCATGCCATTTGTTGTATAGCGTTACTCATGAGTGTAGGGTCTCATAGTACTTTACATAACGGCACACATTATACAGAGACAATAAATCAGTCTACGGGGAATGTCACATAAGCCAATGAGGATTACAAGGTTTAGAAATCAAGTCAGCCACAGATGGTGGGCAGTATATTATACGAGGGTTTTTTTCTGGAGAAGCACAAACTCAGGATTTAAAGAGTATATAGTGGTTGGGGGTTGGCTTTACTGAAAAAAAGTTATAACTGCCCAAACAAACTCTTTTTTGTAACATTAGAATTTTGAAAGAATTAGGTATGAGCGGATTTTGCGGATTGGCAATCCGCGGATTTGCGGATTTGCGGTCACTGAATTTGAGCATTAACTAGTTCGAGCTACCATGTGTGTGTTACTATGCCCTGAAGGGCGCAGGGGTCCCTTGAGTGACCTGTAAGGCTGTGCTGCCCTGTAACTATTTTACAATGGCGCCAGCAAGCTGCCAGCGCCGTTGTAAAATAGTTACACAGTTAGCTTGCACAGGAAGCACCTGCTTCGTTTTATCTAGTGGTTCCTGTGCAAGCTAACTTTGTAACTATTTTACAACGGCGCTGGCAGCTTGCTAGTGCCATTGTAAAATAGTTAAATGAGTGTGGGTTCAACTTTTGAACCCGTTACGTTCGCGGATTTTTTTTGCGGATTTTGCGGGAAATCCGCAAAATTCGCGGATTGCGGATTTCCCGAAAATCCGCAAAATCCGCGAGCGTAACGGATTTCACGCTCATGCTTAGAAAGAATGGAGAAGTTCTAACTATAGTACAACACAAAAAAACAAATTTTGTTTGCAGATCTTTGATAGGTCAGTCCGATAGTAACTTCTAAACTGCAAGTAACACAAGGATATCTGTGAAAGAGGCAGAAACCCAGCTATACACATAACATTCAGTTTGTCTGAATTTAAAAACTACCAGACAAATGGTTGCTCTGCAGCAGGATCATAAATCATCATTTTAAGAAACTCTGCATACATCGGAAAACCTGATTTCCCACGAGCACCTCGAGACGCTGCTCGAGATGTGGAGTCAGGAGCCAATCAGATGCAACTGTTTCAATAAGGAATAAAGCAGCTAGGCTCAGCGAGAGGAATTCAAGGCCCTTGCACACCATATTTATCACTTACATATTATTTACTAGCATTCCCCACAAACAAACTGAAATAACTTTTTTACAGAAACGCATAAAAAAAAATGCCTGCCGGCGCTGTGACTCGAACCCGGGTCATCAATAGACAGCAGCTCCACGCTCCCTTAATTGTTTAATGCAAATACACATGTAACAATTAAATACCCAAAATGTTAACATTAACAGCATGCTTGCACTCACCTTTAGGCATATACCTGAAATAATCAGGTAGGCTCCCGAAGACTACGCACATCCGGGAACGCCGGAAGTGACGTCATTGGTGTGCTGCAAGGACGAATGCAGCAAGGGTGCAATGGCCATAAAAAGGGCACGATGGATCGGCTTCGGTCTCTTTATTTTCAAACTTGACCTTCTGAAAGCAGGAAAACTTGAGGGATTCCACATTTTATCAGGTAAGACATGCTGCAGCTGAGGTCCAGCCTACTTGGCTGACGTGCATCGACACGATAGCGCGCGCACGTCCCAGTCAACGCACCCCCCCCAGCTGAGACCAGTTACCCGGATTCTGCAAGAGCGGGGCTCCCTCGCCTAAACAAAGAGCAGGCACTCATAGACCCGGACCCTGGGGCTGGGTCCTGCCAGTAATGTGCCCTTCTACCCATTGCCACAGGGACTACATTTTGTTTACAAAATAGCGCAGGGCGGGAGCCCAGTAAATCGAGCCTTAAATATCGAGCGATCAGTTCAAATAATGCCAGTAATATTAATGTTTATGTGCCCTTCTAGTCCCAGTGCCCCAGGGACTAGATTTTGTTTACAAAATAGCGCATGGTGGGAGGCCAGTAAATCGAGCCTTCTTTAAATATAGAGCGAGTTAAAATGGAAGGGAAAGTTTTTCAAAAGCACAGACCAGCAGCAGGGCATCAGGCACAACTTCAAGAAGGCGGACTGGTGCCTATACAAGAGATGCCTGAAGGAGACACTGGTCCCTGGTCCCCTGCGAAGCACTGAAGACATTGACCAGGCGATTCGCCACTTCACAGCTTCAATCCACACAGCTATTGAGCGCAGCATTCCAGAGAAGAAACTGCAACGATGCTCTATCTACGATCTCCCGAAGGGCATCAAGCAGTCAATAGCTGACAAGAACAGAGCCCGCAGAGAGTGGCAAAGGAACCGCACCGCCGACCTGCTGAAGAAGTATAATGAACTGACAAGACAGCTGAAGATGCAAATAAGCCAGCACAGAGGCGAAAATGGGAAGCAGCTACAGCTAACCTAAAGGACTCAGACAACTCTCTCTGGAGAATGACCCGCCGCCTGACTGGGAAGAAGGAACCAAACCCACCGATACAAGGGACGACTCACCTGGCATGCAGCAACAGGGATAAGGCTTAGGTCTTCGCTGACACGCTGGAGGCATCCTTCAGGCCCAACCAGGCAAGCAAACTGGCAACAGAAGTCGAGCAAGAGGTCGCCAAGCATCACCGGGAGCACCCACCAGAAACAGAAACTGCACACATTGAGGAATGCTCAATGGGCGAATTACTGGCCCTGGCAAAAACACTAAAAAATGGCAAGGCACCAGGGAAGGACAGAATAGCCAACCAAGCCATCAAGATGCTCCCAGATACTGCAGTGGATCACCTTGCTGAGATATTTAACGCATGCATGCAGCACCAGTATTTCCCAAACGCCTGGAAAGAAGCAAGAGTCGTCGTATTCCCCAAGGCTGGGAAACCACTGCGAGATCCTGCAAACTACCGCCCCATAAGTCTGCTACCTGGCCTATCAAAACTCTTTGAAAAAGTTATCCTCGCCCGTCTCGTGGACTACGCGACAAGCAACAACCTCCTTGCGAAAGAACAGTTTGGGTTCCGGAAAGACCACTCACCCAATCACCAACTCCTCAGAGTTGTGGACATCATCAGCCATGGATTCAACATCAACAAGTCTACCGGAGTAGTCTTTCTGGATGTAGCCAAAGCATTTGACCGAGTATGGCACGAGGGACTGCTTTACAAACTTATCAAGCTCCAGTTTCCCAGCTACCTGGTCAAGCTACTGTCCAGCTACCTGACAAAATGGACCTTTCACGTGGCGGTGCGAGAAGAACCACCCCCAATTCTTGCTGGAGTGCCTCAGGGATCAATCCTAGGACCATTCCTCTTCAACATATTCACAAACGACATCCCCACGGACATAAAGAAGACTGATATTGCCCTTTACGCAGATGATGTTGCAGTCATCTCTCAATCCTTCAGCGACAAAGAAGTGGCTAAGAACCTGGAGACATCGCCCTGCAGACTCTACGAATGGTACAGCGACTTGCAGATCACCTTGAACACAGGCAAAACCACTGCAACATTATTTACCAGGAAGCAGAACAGGAAACACCCACAGATCCTCCTCAATGGGGACGAGGTCAAATGGGAAAACAGCAGCTCCTACCTGGGGGTGACTCTGGACTCTAAACTCAGCTGGAGAAACCACATAGAGAAGACCTGCCATAAAGCAGCATCCAAACTGGCTGCATTATACCCACTCCTGAAGACTAAGTCGATGCCCATGCAGAGCAAGGTGCGAGTAATCACTGCAATAATTCGACCAACTATGACATACGCTTCACCAGTTTGGAGTGGCTGCCGCCCACAGCTTCGGAAGGACCTACAAAAACGACAGAGTAAGGCCTTACGGATTGCAGCAGGTGCTCCCATGTTCACATGAACAGTAGACTCAATTCAATCAATTTTCAATTCAATTTATTTTATTATGTTTTGGCACTCCGAAGAGGTCCACATAAAACCCGATACATAGGTACAAATACACATTCTCCAAATAAAAACGACAGCTACAACATTTTCCACTAAACCAGATAATCAACAATACAGATCTCCACATTTCATCAAAAAATGGCTAAAAAACCTTTAAAAAAGTTAAAAATATTGAAGCAAAACATTTCATTTGGAGGAAAATACAAGGCCTGTAAGAAAGAATTCACATTAAGAATACCCAACTGTAAGCATATTGGTCTTAACCACTTCAATCGAAGTGTACGCAATGCAGGACATATAAACAATACGTGAGAACGATCCTGGGTAGACATATTGCAGAAATTACAAGTGGGAGCAGACCCATACCATTTTGCCAAAAGGATTTTTAAAGGCAACAACTCCTGCCTTAAGAGGAACCAGAATCTCCGAACACCATGTGGTAAGTTCCAGGCAACATAGGGTTGAACAAGCTTCATTGAGTATGTATTAACAAGGAGATCACCTCCCCTCTTTACTTTTATAGACTTCTTGTCCAACGTAAAGCAAAGTTCCCATGAAGCCTGTTTCAAAAGAGATTTTAGCTGGGTAGGAGAGATAGTGAAAAGGGTACTCTCTTCCAATTCAAGAAGTGCCACAGCCTTTCTAAAGTTCTTAACAATTTGAGAGTACTCTTTTAAATTACCCAATAATTCCCCCTGAATAAGGGATCTCAAGGACCCCATCTCTCCTCTTGCCAAACTGGCAACCCATCGAACTAAGGCTGACAGGCCCTGCACCCAACAACTGCGGAGGCCGAATTCAAGTCTGCAGGAGGACACAGAGCAGGCAGAATTAAGAGTAGTCATAGACCTTAACAATTTTCCTTCAATCGTCTGTAAAAAACCCCAGTGCTTTAAATCAACCAATTCTATTCCATATAAGAGGGTTGATGGAATTTTTGCCCTAAAGACCTCCAATAGGCAAGCAAAATGTCTTCTCCCTGTGGCGGAGTAGAGGGCGCTCAAACATTTGCGTTGGGATAGGGCTTTACGGGAATTGTTATCAATATGAGGCTTCTCACTCAGATTAGCAGAAATCATTTTTCCTAAAAAGGTATATGTCTTGACCACCTCCAATGTCTGGCCTCCAACTGACCAACCAAAATTCTCTGATTTAGATTTTTTATTCCCTGTGATACACATAATTTTGCTTTTTGTGGCATTTATCCTCATATAGTGGGCCTCTGCAAAAAGATGTAAAGCCTGCAGACGATTGGCCAAACCCTTAGGAGTTAAGTCTAGGATAAGGATGTCGTCTGCATATAGCAGGCAGGAAATAGAAGATCCCCCCACTACCGGGGCTATGCCATCACAGGATGAAAGCAAAGCTGGGAGGTCAGCAATATACAGGGAGAAGAGTATTGGGGCCAAAATACAACCCTGTTTTAGTCCATTAATGGAGGGAATAACCCACAATAGACCCCTTTCTCCACCTTGTAGCACTCGGCACCAAGTGTCTGTGTGTAGAGATCACACCAGATCTAATAGGAGAGGAGGCATACCCAGGTCGAATAATTTTCTCCACAGCAGGGGACGATCAACCTTGTCGAATGCTGAGGAGAAGTCAATAAAAGCCGCATACACTCCCCCCCCCCCCTCTAACTCTTATATATTTATCCGATATAACCTGAAGGGCTGTGAGATTATCCAATGTACCATGCCCCTTACGGAAGCCAGTTTGTTCAAGGGGTAATATCTGGTTCACTTCAACCCAATCAGTAATTAATGATAAGAGACATTTGGCGAAAACTTTTCCAGTGGCATCGAGGAGGGCTATCTGGCGATAATTCATTGGCTCGCCCTTCTTAAATAAAGGAACCAATATGCTCCCCTTCCAAGATAGGGGTACAGTTTTATTAATGAAGCAAGATCTAAATAATGGAAAGAGAATCTTGCTCCATGAAACAGGATCCTGCTTCAATACCGATATGGGAAGTTCATCGGGTCCCATTGCTCCGGAGGAGCGCATATCCTTAATGGCCATTTCAATGGTTTTCTCCGAGGGGGAGTCAATAGAAGACTCATCTTCTTTAATAGTCCCCTTACATTCTACCCTTGCACCATTCCCAGCATACAAGTTAGAGATGAAAGTAACCCAAGATGATTCAGCGATGGGAATGGGGAGGGGGCTAACTCTTACTCCACAACCCTCATCAATAAGTGACCAGAATTGTCTAACTTTACCGTGAACAGCGGCCTCCCGTAGACTTATCCAGAGTGAGTCTTCTTTTTCTTTTTTAAGTTTCTTCCTGATTCTGCTTCTCCTTCTTTTTAACAGGGATATTTTATTATTTATTTCAATGGACCTACGCAAGAATTGCTCCCGCACTAATTTATTTATTTCCTTGTTTAAAAGGGTAATTGATTTAGAAACATAGATCTATTTTACTGAGGGACTAGGCCTTTTGGCTACCAAAATAACATTTTTCATAAAGTTCTCAAAGTGAATCAATTCAGAACCCTGCCAATCTTTCAACTCAAGTATTGTTTTAGCTAGAATACACTCCAAGCCCTTCTTGGTCTTAAAATTCCAAAAGCATCTTCCGGAGTCCTTATGAAAGTTGACTATATCACTATTGAGGGACCATGGATCGGAATTAGGAGGTTGTAATGAAAGGCTTATGATATTCACGTTGTGGTCACTAAAGGATGTTGGAGAGACCACCAAATCATTCACTAAGGAGAAAATACTATAGTCGGTGATTACATAGTCCAAAACTGACTCACCATGAGAGGATCTATGGGTGTACTTTGCAGGAACATCAGAGGGGAGCCTACCATTCACTATACATGGCCTAAGGGTGTGTCCGATCCATCAGCAGTCCAGCATTGTCTGTCGGAAGTTTTCAGGTGGCTTGCACAAGTCCAACTTAAGTGCAACGAAGACAAGTCCGAGGTCTTATTCTTCGGCTCCTTCCCTGACAATTTTAAGGACCAGATTTGGCCCCCGGACCTGCCCTGTCCCAGTGCGACGGGAGGCCCAGCTAAGAACCTGGGGGTCTGGTTCGGTCAGGATCTAAAGTTTGCGGATCACATAAAAAAATTGACCGGCATTTGCTTTGGCACCTTGCGTGCCCTGAGGAAATTTTTTCCTCTTCTGCCTAGGGCAGCCAAGGAGTCTGTCCTTCGAGCTCTGATTTTATCCCGACTCGACTACGCCAATGCCTTGTTCAGTGGTCTACCTGCGTACATGGTTCACCGCCTGCAGGTGATACAAAACGCTGCAGTACGTCTGCTTTTCTCTCTCCCTAGGAGGTCAAGCGTGCGTAGCCACTTACGCAGTTTGCACTGGCTACCAGTACCACATCGAATTCTGTTTAAAATTCTTGTGTTGGCATTCAGAGCAGTTCATGGCCAGGGACCAACATATCTGCAGAAAAGGTTTTCATTCTACACTCCCAACCGTGCCCTTCGATCGGCCAATCTATGTTTACTAACCACCCCTAAATTCAAATATGCACGTCTGGGAGGTCAATCCATTTCAGTTAAAGCCGCCTCTGCCTGGAATGCTCTCCCCCTTTCCCTCAGAGCCTCGCCAACCATTACTGTGTTTAAGAAAGATCTCAAGACCCATTTGTTCAATGCCCCTCTCTTATAGTTCATCCAGGTTTTGCTCCAGCACTTATGTTCTCAATCCACTCACCGCGCCAGGATACCCCGTGGTAACAGAGCGCGCTATAAAAGTTTTAATAAACATAAACATTATCCCCTCCGCAGCTGAAAGTTCTTCTACCAACAGCTTCCCTCTCTTATTAGTTTTAATTTTATTAGGAAAGAGGGATTGGGGAATAAGATAGGCTTCTTCTTTAAATTTGTTTCTGAATAGCTCTAGAGTAGAGTTCGAAACTTTGCAATTAAAATCGCCTACTAATAACACATAGGGGGGAGGTTCCAACTCTTTAATCTGTTTAATCAGGTGAGCCTCTACTTAATGCTCACACCTCCCGTGCAGCGGTGACGCGCAGCTGAAGCGCCTGTCAGCGCTAAGGAGGCGTGAGAGGCGGGAGATTCTGAGCAACTTATTGCTGTCCACTCGTAATTCTTAGATTCAGGTATGTCACGTGACTTTTTGTTATCTTTCCAAGGGCCCCAAGTACCTTGTAATTGTGCTATACTTCCGCAAAGTTGGCATGGCCCTGTTTGCTGTGCCCATTGTCACACGACATTAAGTCCTGAACCTTCAATAGAGACACCCACAGATGCTATTCTAGTGCGGGGTGGTTTAATTAATGCACGCTCCTTAGCGAAAAATGCTCAGAACATTTATGATCTCATCACTGAATCACATCTGGACTGGCTTTTGGTCACAGAAACGTGGCTAAAGCCGTGGTTTAATCCCGCCCTAGCCATAGCCCTGCCTCATAACTTCCTTATCCAGCGTTTGGATAGACATGAACAACGGGGAGGAGGTCTTGCAATTATTTATCGAAACACCTTTAAATGTTCCACTCAAGAACTGACGGAAATAAAAGAGGCAGAAGCACTAGTATTCTCCTTGGAAATCCATGATTCCTTTGTTTTCTCTGGGGTCCTTATCTATCGCCCCCGGGCCCTCCCTCAAAAATATTGGACACTGTAGGCGATGCGCTGAGTGATTTAACACTCAGGTTCTCTAAATTTTCTGTACTGGGTGACCTCAACTTGCATCTTGAGTCCCCAAATGATCCTGGGGTTAGCTGTTTTGTGGATACAATCGAAGTGCTGGGCCTTACTCTTGTGAACCGGGAACCCACCCACCAGGCAGGACATCTATTAGATTGTATCTGTTCCAATTACTCTAGCCTGACAGCTAAATCCCCTTGTCCTCAGGTATGGACAGATCATTTTTTAATCCCTTTTAACATAGCTGGGATTTTGAAACCCACTATAAACCCTTCAAAGTGTAATGATAAACTTCATACTAAAACCATTCCGGATTGGAAGTCACTAGCCAGCAGACCTGACATTATTGAGAAACTTAAAATTAGTATGCTAGTCCTAGTCGATCTTACCTCGACAGACAATCAGACCTTTTGTGACTGGATTGCTGGAGCGGGTACTTTGCTAAAATCATCCAGAAATGAGAACCTTAAACCCAGGAAGGCAAAAAAGAATGCCCCTTGGTTTTCAACAACCCTTAAGCTTGAACTAGGTGAAGTTAAAACGCTGGAACGGAGGTGGCGTCGAAATTACGACACCGCTGCATGTAACATCTATATAGCAGCGAGACGGAAGTACCATGCAGGAATAAAATCAGCAAAAAAAAATACACTATCTACAGGCCATATCTACGGCAGGCCAGGAACAAAAAGCAATCTTTAAGATTGTTAAGGATTTCATGAATCCTTCAGCTCTATCGCAAGATTTTCCTCCATCGCAAGACCTCTGTAACGCGATATCTGATTATTTTGATTATAAAATCCTGGCTATCACGAAGACCTTTCCATCAGGAGCCACTGCAACGATGGATGTTGAAGAGATAGTGGAGACGATATCTTCCCCCTGCTTTGATGATTTCGCCCCAGTATCCTTGGAGGAAACTGCCAAAGCGATTTTAGCCAGCAAATCGGGTTCCCCTTTCGATCCTTGTCCCTCTCCGGTGTTGCATCTTCTAATAGAGATGGTTAATCCAATGATTAACAAGATCATTAATTCCTCTCTAACCACGGCAAGTATCCCTAACGATTGGAAACTTGCAGCTGTTAAGCCTCTCCAAAAAAAGGCCCTTGCCGATCCTACTACCCTCTCCAACCTACGCCCGATTTCCTTGTTACCCATTCTATTCAAGCTGACTGAAAAGTTTGTCAACAGTCAACTGACTAACTTTTTGGAGAAGATTAACGTTCTCCATCCTAATCAGTCAGGATTCCGGTCAGAACATTCTACCGAATCAGCCTTACTCTACACTGCAGAAACATTAAGGGCAGCAATGGATCAAGGAAAGAAGGCTGTCCTTATCCTACTTGACCTGTCGGCAGCCTTCGATACGGTTTCACATAACATCTTAGTGGACCGGTTGGCTGCCGCAGGGGTAGGAGGACAGGTTTTGGCCTGGTGTAGGAACTTCCTTACCAACAGACGCCAAATAACAGTGCTAGGCCCATATCAGTCTGAGGCTAAAAACGTCAGCTCAGGGGTTCCTCAGGGCTCTAGCTTGAGCCCTGTTCTTATTAACCTATATATGGTACCACTGATGAAACTGATCGCGTCATTCAAGATCAGTTCTATCTCATACGCTGACGACACCCAACTGATACTGGTGTTGGATAGGGAGCGGCCAGGTGCCAAGGAAGATCTTAAGGACTGTCTTGCAGCAACTTTTAAAAGGATGACGAACAACCATTTAAAGTGCAACGCCGGAAAAACCGAAATCCTACCCATAGGGAATCACAATCTTTTTTCCCCAAAAGCGTGCTGGCCAGCGGATGCTGAAGTGCCCCCCAATACAATTGCATCCGCCCGCAATTTGGGCATTAAATTTGACAACCACTTATCCTTTAAACCCCAGGCTGTAGTAGTAGCAGGCATGTGCTTTCAGATCATAAAAGCACTAAGGAAGTTCTTTGATCTTCTCCCACTATCGGCGAGAAAAACAGTCGCAGTGGCCTTAATAAGTTCTAGGCTGGACTATTGTAATGGACTATACGTTGGAGCTAACAAAACCGTTCTCCACAAATTACAGATGGTCCAAAATGCGGCAGCCCGCCTTGTACTGCGTCTGCCCCGTAAGTCATCAGCCTCAGCACCTCTAAACACCCTTCATTGGCTGCCAATAGGTAAAAGAATCTTGTTTAAACTTCTTTTAATCACCTTTAGGGCATTTCACCAACGAGGCCCAACCTATTTATGCAACGGGTTTAAAAGATACCATCCAACGCGTTGTCTGAGATCTGCAAGCCAGAACTTACTTACTCCACCTCATTTCAAGCTGGCCACAAAGGGTGGCAAATCCCTTTTTGTACTGGGAACTAAAGCCTGGAACAAACTCCCTCTTTTCTTGCGGTCATTCTCTCAAGAAGCCCCCTTCAGGAAGGCATTAAAAACTTGGATTTTCTCTTTGCCTGACGCCACTTGTAGGACCTTAGTGTAATGTTTGTGTAGAAATCAGGACACCCCTTTCCCTTCCAACTCCTCCATCTGAGTTGTGTGAGCGCCAAGATACTCCTTAGAGTGAAAGTTGTGCGGTAGAAATGTCCCTTACATTACATTACATTACATAATATATAAAAAGATTTGCTTCAATAAAATGTTAAAACATTCCTCAGGGGGGATGTAAACATTTATTATTACCATAGATTTGTTATTTCCCATACTGATTAAATTCCTAAGCGTCACTGCCTGAAAAAGGTTGCTTGGATCAACATAATGGGTAAAGTTCCACTTTAGTCTATTGGACAGAAGGCAAGCAATTCCCCCTTTTGCATGTCCTTTCTTCGAAGGAGAGGCCACTGCCTCAAGGACAAAATAATCTCTCCCTACACACAATCTACTAGCCACACCAAGTCTCTTGGATGCATTTCACATTAGCATTAAGAGAAAACAAATACTGTAATTTCTCGGGGCTATTATTTATCCCAGCGGCATTCCAAGAGAGAACTTTCAAATTACTGCTAAAGATGTTGGAAGAGCTTTGGGTTATTTGAAGATTTACTAGACAAAGCACCAGGCAGCCAATTCCACCGCTGGTTATCTTCTATTGGGAGACTATTCTGAATTAACAGGGCAGGCATTACATGCGTCACCAGACGTGTGCTTTTCGAAACCCATATCTTTAAATCATTAAAAGAGGGAAGGGGACCATCTTGATCAGTGCCCTGCTGAGAAGATCCATTGTGAGGAAAATTGTGTCTTCCAGAAAACAAAACAGGTAAGACATCAATTCCCCTACACTGGAAATTCTCAGCCTGTTGCAATATAAAATTTACTATAAGTTTGGAGTGAAACTTCACCCTAACATAGCGCGCAGCAACTGTTCCTGATATAGAGACTAAATCGATATCGTTTGATTGTATTAGTTTTAGACTCTCAATGTCTTTTAAGCATTTGAGTAACCATGCTCTATTTAAAGGCAGATCGAAATCAAATAACGATATAAAATCCACAGTTAATGTATCTGCAAAAGCTTCAGTTACTTTTATGGGCAAGAGATGAGACCGTACAACACCATCACCTGCGGCATGAAAGGAAGGGGCAGAGGGGTTAAGCGGCACAGAAGCAATAGAAACTGCCCTTGTCGTCTCTACTTCTGGAATAGAGATCGTCAGTCCTCCTATATCCAATAGGGGACCTACAACGCGAGGAGTCGGACCATTGGAAAAGATTTTAATACCTGAGGCAGAGGAATTCAAATCATTTGAAGGGTGAATAGCAGATTCCTGACACAAAGACCCATTCACGGATTTTCCAGAGATAGGATCATTTGTATCAAGAGCTTGGGAATCTTCAAAAATTATTTGTCTCTGCCTTTTCTTCCTATATCTGCGAATTGGTTTCCTTTTTTTCCTTTATTCTTTCTGTGTTTTCCCAATTTCACTTTTTCTTCCCCCTGTATCCCCTTGATTTCCGGCATAAAAATTGGGAATAGCTCTTTTTCAGATTTTGGAGCGGTAATATCAATACTTTTTTCTTCGATTTCAATTTCAAGGACAGAATTCCTTACACAATTAAGTGCAGAAAGTGTGGGTACTGAAAGTGGCTCATTTTTTGGACTAGCCACAGATCTATTTTGGACTGAGTTAACATTTCTAGCTAGGTGATCAGTACTCGTCTCAAGCCCATGCAATCCAGCCTTAGAATCTAAGTCAGAAACCTTTTCGGGAAGCTTTAGCAATAAAACATTTAATAGCTGAGTCACCGATTCCAGAATACAGTCAGAACTTCCCACAAATTTGCCCAGTAACAATAAAATAGATGCCAGTAAATGTTCTAATGCAATAAGGGATTCTGAAATTGGTTTTTCAGATTTATCAGAGCCTAGGGGGCCAATGGGATCAATGCCAGATATGTTAAGGAAAGGGCTCTTTGAGATGTTATAATGTGAGGAAATGTCTTGTGATTTTAAGGAGGGAGTGCTGCTATAAAGCAAAAGACCAGACGGAGTAGCACCCATCAATGGCTTATTAACTTCGGGAGATTTCAAAGTACCATCTGCCAAGTATCGACCACAAAGCTCCAGGTCAATACTTGACAAGTGAGAATCCCCCTTATCGTTCGCATTTAGCAATAAACCTCCCGTGGGAACATTAGATATTGACATTTTATGATTTATAAGCACATTGTTTTGTTGCCCACATTCAGAATTGAAAACAGAACTTTTAATATCACCAGACATTTCCGGGGGCACAGGGCAGGGCTCCCCAATCGGTGAGCCCGAATGTTCATCATTCACCGAAAACGGGACCTTCTTAATCACCGTAAGGGCTGTGCCAGATGGAGAGGCAATATCAACGGCTTTGTTAACATCATTAAACATTTCCTTATCCTTGGATTTTTCCCACAATTGCAACAGCTGGGATTGACCCTCTAATAACAAATTGTTGGCATCCCTGTTTTTAAGGGGGTTGGATCTTGTCTTCATACAAGACCTTCCCCCCAGTAATCTCCCCGAACGTAACTTCTTTGCCGTCATACTTAAACGTGGGGAGCAGGAGAGATCGTAAACCCGATGAAAATAGTTAATCTCAAGCAGTCAATTAAAAAATAAATGTATGGAGATAAATAACAATGAGTTTCTGGTCAGAAAGAAAAAGAAAAACAATATCTATACCGTCATATTCCAACACAGCATATAAAATGCAGAGAAAACAATACTATCTTTAAAAATTGAAATAGTAGGGCCCAGCCCAGCCTACTTCAGCCACAGATGGCCCACCCTTTGCCCGGGCTTCGCTCCGCGCTTCGGCCCGTGCGCGTCCCGCGTACGCGGGCAGTATATTGTTTATATACGTAATTAGCAGAGGGCGTGTCCACAGGGAGAGCGGGCCAGGTGTAGACTGTCGTCCACGCAGGGGCTCCTGGATGATCGAGTCCCTGCTTGCATGCTCGCAGCCCTGGTGTAGTCACTCGCCCCCACCGAAACAGTCACTGAAGCATGACCCGCGAAGCGGGTCCGGCGAACTGTGGCGGAATACACCTCACAACTCCAGGCAGAGGAATATGCTGGCCGTGACACCAGTCCTTCAGCAGAAAATTACAAAAACCATTTGATGGACAGAATGTAGATCAATGTCTTACATTCACCCCAGTACAATGATCTGGGCCTACATCCATCGTTTTTTGCACTCCACACCACCCTGGGTTAGATAACGGCATTATGCAAATCAGCTCTGACCCTGTGCCCCATGGGAACAGTCCAGTCCGAACTACACAGCCATATCTTTCCCAGACCGGAAAAAGCATCCGAGGACCGGATTCGAGGTAACACCTCTCATCAGCCCGGCTAGCTTGACTCCAGTGGTGTGGAGGCCCTGGGACCCACGTCTGAGCTACCCCAGTACACTCAGGGAGAAAATTACAAAAACCATTTGATGGACAGAATGTAGATCAATGTCTTACATTCACCCCAGTACAATGATCTGGGCCTAAATCCATTGTTTTTTGCACTCCACACCACCCTGGGTTAGATAATGGCATTATGCAAATCAGCTCTGACCCTGTGCCCCATGGGAACAGCCCAGTCCGAACTACAACAACCATATCTTTCCCAGACCGGAATCTAGCATCCGAGGACCGGACCGGTTTCGAGGTAACACCTCTCATCAGCCCGGCTAGCTTGACTCCAGTGGTGTGGAGGCTCTGGGACCCACGTCTGAGCTACCCCAGTGCACTCAGGGAGAAAATTACAAAAAACAATTTGATGGACAGAATGTAGATCAATGTCTTACATTCACCCCAGTACAATGATCTGGGCCTAAATCCATCGTTTTTTGCACTCCACACCACCCTGGGTTAGATAATGGCATTATGCAAATCAGCTCTGACCCTGTGCCCCATGGGAACAGTCCAGTCCGAACTACACAGCCATATCTTTCCCAGACCGGAATCAAGCATCCGAGGACCGGACCGGTTTCGAGGTAACACCTCTCATCAGCCCGGCTAGCTTGACTCCAGTGGTGTGGAGGCTCTGGGACCCACGTCTGAGCTACCCCAGTACACTCAGGGAGAAAATTACAAAAATCCTTGTACTGGGGTGAATGTAAGACATTGATCTACATTCTGTCCATCAAATTGTTTTTTGTAATTTTCTGCTGAAGGACTGGTGTCACGGCCAGCATATTCCTCTGTGTGTAACTAAGGTAGAATGAAGTTCTCAGCAGTCAAATGATGTCAATTGTCACTTCTATTAATCCAGGTGTTTAGATTGGGGAGGGTGGGTATTTACAATAAAATGTCTGAATTTTCAAAATTGGTAACACTTTCTGTCCTCTTCCTGGTCTCTACTTGCTTCCCAACTTCTCTTTGCTCCTGATGCCTTGAAATACCTGGGTAGGGTGGCTTAGTGGAATAAAGCATCATGATCAAAGGTTCAGATTGTGGTGGGTCTACTCAACCATTGGCCCTGCTGAGGTCGGCAAAAGGAGTACAGCTGTATTGCGCTACCAAGCAGTGCCAATGTAATTGCTTTCTGCTTGATGACAATGAGTCAAATTATTGCTGATCCATAGGGAGCTGCCTACCATTATATCATCGGAATGTATTCCCTTTACCACGTAATGGCTAGGGCGGTCGACCTCGAATCTGGGTAACTGGATTAGAGTCTCGGCAATGGCGCTGAACATTCTGTGATTCTGGGCAAATCGCTTCATCTCCCCATGCCTAACAAAAAAAAAATACTACAAAAAAAATGAATGTGTCCTCATGTAATGCAACTGGTACTATGTTAAGCGCTCTGATATCCGATTCGGGTCAAGTTCGCTCTAAATAAAACTCTGTAAAATATATATATTTTTTTAAACTGGATAATCAGGCTATTTCCTTAGTGGCCTTCAGTGAATGCTTAACACTTCTTTGTATTGCAAAATCTACGCATATTAGTTATAAATTGCACCAGGTCAGTGTACTTTTGGTGATGCTTTTCTCAAATTAAATCTGTGAAACAGTTAGATATGCTTAGTATGATACGTCTGAAACTTAAATCAGCCCCAAGCTAATTTCTGTTTTTTATATCTAGCAAGACATAATCATGTTTTCATTCAACATCCTATTTTTCACTTGCGATCGCTCTGTGTGTGTTAGAAAAGATGGAGACTTTCTGCTTTTGGACAATTCCGGAGAAGTTGTTTGTAAATGGCTGGTAGAAAATGTAGATGAAAGTGGTCGGACAATCACCAAAGAGAGAGATTTTATAGCTATGATTCTTTTCCAATCATCTGGTAAGCACAATAAGTACATTTTTATATTAAGATTGCAACTGCAGGATAATGGTACTAATTACCAACATGATTCAGTAAAATCCTGCATTTGGGAATATGTTAATCCAATAATGGACAGTGAAAATGAAACATGCATGTCCTTACATATGCCTTGCTTTGCTCTCCAATCACAAATGTACCACTTATGAAAAGAGCAGAAACTTTTAGCTTGTGGCACTACTATAAGGCAGCCATTTGTGGATAAACTAGTTTACTTGGACAACGTTTTTCAGGAGGTTCAAGTTCAGGCTTACAATGTGTACTGTCTAATAAGGAATACTTTCTCTGTTATGGAGAGATTATACATGTCCTTTAATATCAATACCTGTTTATTTATATATTCTGGCTAGCGCTTGAAGATATATTGCAAGGGATCAATGTGTTATCTCTGTTTAGAAGTTTATAAATAAAATGTTTTCATTTTTTTTAGTGAAGAAACAGTGTCTCACGATTCAAAATATTTTTGAAGACTTAATTGCAAGCTATTCTGGCACAACGGAGGGTCTAAAACAGGTGTTGCTTCAAAGGGCACTGGAGGAAAAGCAGATGATGATGGACTGTGGCAATCGGGGAAGCGCTGGAAGACTTAAGAGGGTGTTACGTGAGCTCTAAGAGGACGAAATTGCAGAGAAAAGATGCAAGGACAAAAAAGCCAAGCAGAGTGGTCAGGATTACATAAGAGTTGCTAACCATACTCATGCCGAAAGCACAGCTTCTCAGCCTGGTGATGCGAGTTCGCGGATTAATTTGCAGAAACTTGAAAACCTGGCCCTTTTAGCAGGGATGGCTAGTGTCCTTCATCCAAAATCTACAACTAAATATGACGTAGTAGAACGTGAAAAAGAACTTGTCTTGAAGTCCCCACTTAAAGCCAAATATAAAGGACAAAAACATGCCTCCCTTTCACCACCAGGCCAGTTAAAACCCCAAAAACTATTTCCTACACAAGAGCTGGCTGTTTCGAGCAATGGAGTAACTCCTACTAGACCCTGCAAACAAGATTCTAAAATGATGGTACACTTTGCACAACATAGTTTGACACCACATGGTTTTGTGGCTAACGGCTCACTTTCACACAGCCCGGCCTACAGTGACTTTCCATCTGCAGTAACGCCTGTGGATGTGAACCGTACCTCTTGACATGATGACCCATTTGAAAGCAACGGAAGCTGTGACCATAATGTAAGAAGAGCTAAATGAGTGCTGCCATTATACACATTTGCATATTGTTAGGCCTGTATGCCAGCCTTTTTTCCTTTGTGAACATAACATGCCTTTTGTTGCCAAAACCACCTAAATTCTACCAGTTATCTCTGCAAAAAGTCTTCATACTTATTTAAACATTGAATTAATATGGTGCATTCATTTCCTCAACAATAGGGTACATATACCTACCTATTAAAATGTGAGTAAACAAATGGAAAACCTTTTGATATGATCAGTATAAATGATGGACTAATGGTTGCTTTGCTTTTTTTAATCCCTCAGGACAATGAAGAATCATTTCATTTGATGACGGAGGAAAGTCTATCATTCAACACTGGGGTAATTTTTTTTTTTTTAAGGTACATAGGAAATGGCATTTCCACTTGTATGACCTAATTATGATTTGCTTTCTCTCTAAGGAATAACTCCTTGTCCATATTTAATGAAAACAAAAGCTTTTCTGTTGGCCCTGGTTCCTGTCAGGGGTGTATACGGTTACAAGCCGAAAATGAACAATTAAAAGGTGCGTGCTTCATATTCTACCTTTCCACGTAAACTGCAAAAAATTCACATTAATAATCCTTTTTTCCCATCCAAACACATGCATTGCCAAAAAGTATGCTTGTGAAGTGTATATGGTATTTATTATCTGCTGCCTTTAACAAGTGTATTTATTTGATTATAGCACAGTTGCAAGGCACTTGCAATAGTGAGTTGGCTGTACAGTATTTGCAAGATGCGCTGTCTGCTTTGACCAATCCACGGAAGTTAACAGATGTAACATCGTCAAAAACATGCAGTCGATCATTCACTGTACAAAAGGTATACTTTTCTTTGCCACTCTTTTAACACAGTTAAATTTTATATAGGACAAACCTTGTACATTTCCTGCATGACGACTTTGAAATCTTTCTGCTTGCAATGTTTTTAAGTATGGCTGATTTATACTCCTGGAGCTAACATAGCAAATATTACATTGTTAGCCATGTACCAGATGCCAAATCAAAATTAAAAACCCGCAATCTATGCATATTTTTGAGATTGTAATCTAACATAATGGCAAATAGTTAATAGTTGTGTTATTTTGCAGACTGATATGCAGCAGTTGGTAAAGTACTCAAACGATCCTTCACGGTTCAGAGATGTACTCGTTCCAAAGAGAAAATTGCACAAACTCTTGGAGGAAGCCAAGTCAGCCTTGCAGGTTTTCTTCTCAATGGCATCAGTGAAATACTTTTTTCTCCTAAAGAACTTGCATCTGCAAAAGGTGTAACGAAGGCTCTTGCTGGAACAGCCGTCCTTGACGAGGAGAAGGTTGATGCATTGTTTGGTAAGATATTACAAATGTTCAAATTAACATTCAGTCGAGCTGGGATTGTGGCAATTCATTATACATTGCGTTAAGCTATGTTTCCATATGTGAGGTTGTATCATAATTGAACGATGACTCCATCATTGCTTAAAGCTGTCTGCAAAAGAACAATAAGAGTGGCTTGTAATTTCATAACAGTTTGTGCTACAAATGGCATGCAAATTTGGCGCAAAGCCTTGAGTTGGGATTTCATTTGTAAATCTGTAGGTCCAGGTGTGAGGTTCTCAAACTGGATGAATGAGTGATAGCAAACTGCACTTATAAAATATACTGTGCCCGCAGCTTTTATTTAGACCGGATCAACTCCCTAATAATTAGATCAGTTGGTCCTGGTCCTAACACTTGGTTGTAAGCTCCTATTTTGATTTCTGGTCACTATGCTAGTTTCTTAGACGATTGTTTTCCAAATATGATTCTCGCAAGTACAGTTCAGACTCACCCTGGCTGCCTCAATGATGGTTTTGTAAAGAAATCTGGCACTGATTACTTTCTGTTTGCAGAGGAAGTTTGCCCGCGTCTAGTGAACAGGACTATGGCACATGCTTGTTTCAATGCATCTACATTTGTACAGACTTTCTTCCAAGTACCCCCGCATTTCAAAAGGGTGAAAGAGCCCCCTCTTCATCAATGCTTTGCTCTAAGCTGTGCCAAACTTTGACCAAGTGGCCTTAAAGTTTCACTTAGGAACCATGTAACCCTAACCATATCTCATCTGGCACACTGTATGAAATAATGGAATTGGAACTTTTGATAGGCAGCCCAGCCGTATTCAAAACCATAAATAATGGTGGTAACATGATACTGATGTATTTTATTTAGTTTTTCGAGAGTTTATGAAGTCTGTGTGCAGTGCCAACGGCTGGCCATCACTGGACAACAGAAGTATGAGAAGGAAGGTGGCTATAAAAATTTGCAATGCCAGAAGAGGATTAAGGAAATCTCCGCATCTAGAATCAAACCACGAAGTTGCTGGTTTTCGTTGAGCTATTTGTTCTTGTTGCATTAGTCTCGCCTTTCTTCCCTGGATCTTATTTTTTTTCTGGACGTTTTCTCTTGTTTGGTATCCTGGCCCCTTTGGGGCCAAGTATGTGCTTTAGATAAATAAAATCACATTGAAACATCCATTTGATCATTTTTTCCTTTACCACTGTTTTGTTTAGTGTTTTGCAAATGGTCACCATGTCAAACAGCGTCCGATAATGCTCTGTACCTCTAAATAAGGCAAATCCCAGTGAGTCAGGAGCATGGGAGTAGTGGCACATGTTAAGCTGATCTGAATCCAAAGGTATAACATTGCTGCAGGCCACTTCTTTTATATAAAGGTGCTTGTGGTATTTCTGCAGCACAAACCTAGCCGAAAATAGAGTTTAAAAAGTAATCTTTCCAATGCAGGGCAAAGAAAATCTGAGTATTAGGACCAGATTTAGAGACGTTTCGTGTCTGGTTTGCTTGAGTTTTATAATGCAGACCTGATTCAAAATTTCGGGTTTTGCAAACAAGAGCAAATTGGTATTTGGTACAACACATCCAAAATGGGAAAAGTTTCACTTTTGTGTAGACATAGTATTTTTTGGGTAATGGAAGGGTACCCTTCCATTACAAAACCTAAACTAGACTCTCGCAGGCAACATTGCATTATAGTGCCAATGTGTGGGCATGGTTCTCAGCTGCCTAATGGTGCAGCAGTGCTAGTGAAAGAGGTAGACATGACACTTTCCTACTCTCCTAGTGGCACCCTGCAAGGCAATATTGGCAGTCTGCCAACGTGCTCCTAACATGGAATTGTCAAGGTGTAATCCAACCCGTAATGATTTATTAGTGATCCACAGGCATACTATATTAATTAAATCATCCTTATGTAGTCCTCATTTAGTAATCCACACATTCTTTAGTTGTCCTTAAATAATCCTGAGTAATCCATGTTCATTTTTAAGTTGTCATTAAATCCCCCGAGAGTAATCTACACTCATACTGAAAATGTCATAGGGCCATTCGAAAGTAATCAATAGCCATCCTGAAGCGGTCATAGGATCATCCAGGAATAATCCACACTTATCGATCCCAGAGTAATTGACTGCCATCCTGAAGCTGTTATAGAATCATCAGTCATCCTTAAATTGTCTAGAGCCCATCCTGGAGTCATTCTCACTCATCCTGATGTTGTCAATTAGTATTCGTGGAGTTGTAAAAGGTAATCACTCCCTGCCAGTGGAAGTCATCAGAACACCATCCTAGCGTAGTTTTTGTGATTACAGTAAGAGTCATCCCATTTAAATAATCGACCCTGTGGGCAGACTTCAGGATGGCTTGGGATGACGTCCCCAGGAATGGCTGGCTGAAGTCATCGGATGACCGCAGAATCAAGTTCAAGTTCAAAAGACCTTTATTCGAATTCCTTAAAATTCATAAAAGTACCGAACATATATCATCAACAACCATAAAGTAATTAAACATACAAATAGTAAAAAATCAATATACATGTGACATACCTTTTTATGCAGTGACAATACAATATATATATTTTTAAGAACAATATGCTAATTTCCATGATAATACTAACAAAGCTGATTTATCATGCTCATGGGTTTTCCATCATTTTGCGTGCTCGTATGGCCAGTCTTAAAAAAGAGCTGACACGAAAAGTCAGTTCATCACTATCCAAGGCAATTAACATGTTATATGAGTCTTGGAGTGTCAGTGGTCTGGATTTTTTAAAATACGGAGTTAAAAACCATTTGATATACACAGAATAAAATTTACAGAAAAATAAAAAGTGCAAATCATCCTGAATGCTCACGCCATCACAGGGACATAAGGTAGAATCAACACTATGACAATGTCCTAGTGGAAATGACAACATAAATTTTACTGTTCCTGCCCTTAAACGAAACAACAATGATCTCTCCCAGCTAGTCATAGGCAGCGAGAGATAGGGCGGTAAGGTCGGTCCACACAGTCCATTGCCTATATATTTCATTACAGTTGATTTTTGTGATTCACTTCTGAGCCTTTCATTATTGTAAAGTGCATATAGCGCATTCTTAACCTGAACTTTGTCCTGCAATTCTATAGTTGTGGGATCATTAAACAAAGTTCCTCTACCAACTTCATTCAAAGATTTTAAAACTTCAGACAACCATGGAATTCTCATTCCATGGTCGCTATTTAGACAGTCCTTTATAATATTCTGAGTAAGAGCAGCGGCTTCATTCTGCCAGATTCTGATCCAGAAGAGTGCCGGTCTTGCTCTAATAAAATCACTAATATATGGAGTGTTTAATTCATTATGACAGATGAAGGTTGATGAGGAAATTGGTACACCCAACACTTTCCTACAGAAGCGATTCTCCTCACTTTGAATGCATGGACTGTTTCTTGATCCCCATACCTCTGCTCCATACGTGGCAACAGGTGCGCACTGTAATTTAAAAATCTTTAAAATAGCCCTAGTGGCACCTATTTTCTTTGGGCGAGGGAGACTTAAAACAGAGTTGTTGGCTTTCGAGAACTTGCTCGTGGCGTGGGCCATATGCCCACTCCACGAGCCGTTCGCAGCGAAAACCAGCCCTAAATATGGGAATTTAGGGACAGATATCAATTTATCTGTGCCTAACTGTATAGTATTAAGTTTCTTTTTGCCAGGGCCACAGGACATGATAAAAGATTTTTTTAAATTAACCTTTAAATCCAGATCCTCCATGAACTTAACAAAACTATGTACAAGCAGACGAAGGGCATTTGGAGTGCGGGCCATTAGCACCGCATCGTCTGCATATAAAAGCACTGGAAGTGGTTTCCCTAAAATAAATGGGACATCTGTGGTAACTTTATTCAGACAAGTGGATAAGCCATTAATGTAGATGATGAACAACAGGGGTGCTAAAACGCACCCCTGTCTCACCCCCCTTCCTATCTCAATGGCTCCTGATACCTCTCCGCCCATCCCGATACGTACCCGTGCTCTCAGGTCCGTATGGAGATAGGCTAAGAAATTTACCAGAGTCTCATCAAGACCATTAGTTGAGAGAATGGACCAAAGCTTTGATCTATTAACAAGATCAAAGGCGGACGAGAGGTCCATAAATGCAAGGTAAGTGGGGGAGGAGCGGGCAACACTATATTTGTCAATTATCAGTTTTAAGTTTAGGCATTGCTCCACTGTTCCTACCCCACTACGGAACCCCATCTGACATGGATCTAAAAAGTCAGTGTCATTCGCCCAGTCCAGTATTCTATGAAAGATTATACGACCAAATACTTTCAAAGTATTGTCCAAAAGGGAGATAGGGCGATAGTTCGCTGGATCAGACCTATCTCCCTTTTTGTAAATAGGGACAATGATACTGGTCGCCCAAGTAGTTGGCATGGCTGTTACTGGTAAACTGTTAAAAACATTAAGGAATATGGGTGTCCACAAATCAACATCATATTTAATGATGTCAATAGGGAGACCATCTGGTCCAGGTGCTTTGTTTCCCAGGCTCTCTTTTATGGCTGTTCTAACTTCGTGCTCTAAAATTAATAGACCACCTGTTTGGTCAGGAATAGGTGGAGAATACTTCTCTTTAGGGGCTGCATAGATGTTAGAAAAATGGGTCTCCCATGCAGCACTTGTTATATTACAACTGATTTGGGTAAGTTTCTTTCCCATTTCCCGTGTTTTTCTAACAGCTGACCAGAATGGGCCGCTACCACCCAAGTTTGCGCTGATTACCAAAGAGTCCCATTGGTCGGAAAGTAAATTGGCCTTCCGTTCTGATATTTTAGCTTTGTACTGTTTCCTAGCTAACTGAACGGTTGTTTTACACCTAGGTTTCATAGAGAGAGCCTTTCTTAATTCTCTATTTGCCAGGGAACATGCCGAATCGAACCACCTTGGCTCTTTACCTTCTGTGGGTAGTGGAACAGACAAAAGGGTTTTGATGGCTGAACACAAGGTTTCAAAATCAGCAATTAGTTGATCATAGTTATTACTTAAAACTTTACAAGAGTCAATCAACTGTGGATATAGCAGTTGTACATTTGTTAAAATAGCCTCACAATTCACTCCCCTCCATTTTAACCGCAGGCCATCAATTGATGGGGTAATGTCCCTTGCACCATTTAAATTTTCAAAAATCGGACTTGGAGCAAGATCCAAAATTACAACCAGTGGATTGTGATCGCTAAGGGGTGTTTGTAAAACAGAAGTTTCCGCTATACAATCTATTAGCAGTGGTGACATAAAAACATAATCAATTGTCGAACTACTGTACCCACCAATATATGTAGGAGCATGATGGGAATCATATTTATGTCCTACACTCAAAGCATCATCTAAATCAAATTCAGTGAGTAGTTTGGATAGTTCAAAACCCCTACGCTCTGCCGGGTCAAAATAAGTTTGATTAACAGATCCAGCGTTCACTGCTAATTTTGCGTTGAAATCACCCCCGATTAATATACATGACTTTTTGTCTACTGCAAGGGAACATTCCAAATTTCTTAAAACTTTAGATAATGCCAAAAAGTTCTTGTTCGGTACATGGTAAAAGTCATTATTATAAAAATGTATTAAATAAATTGTGGTCTTTGACTTCAACTTATACTCAAGAATCTGGATGTTGGGGTTAACCGGACCATCGTATTGCAGGTTTTCAATGGTGCCACCTGCAAGAATCTTGATCCCGATGAAAAGACCACCCACCGCTCGGCCAAAACATGGTTTTGGCGATGTTAAACTAAAGCAGTGATAGCCCTCAATATACAGATTACCAACAGCCCATGTTTCCTGAAACATAAGAACGTCCGCATCATTAATTATCTTAATCCATGCAGGGTCCGATAGTTTGGATTCTAATCCTGCAACATTCCAACTTAAGATTGTTAGCCCATGAGTGTTGCGATGGTTACCTGGCCTAACCCTAATACAACTACTCCCTACTTTTTCAGAAATAATATGAACAGCTGCGGGTTGATTGTCGTCAACAGTCATTAGTTCCAGTATTTCTTCAATATCAACCATAGCCTGAGCATGTACAACCGGAACCTCTGGTATATTAACTGTAGTTAGGCTATCGGTATCTTTTGTTGGCATTATATTCAGTCAGTCCTGCTCATCTATGTTGGAAAAATAGTCAAAACGATTATAAGTAGGGATGTTAAATGTTGACCTCGCTTCGCATGATGGTTGGAATGGATGAAGGTCAGAGGCAGGGTAGGATCTATCTCTATAATAGTTAACTTGCTGCATGTTTGGGAGTTGAAAATGGTGCGGAGGGTAACTAGGGGATACTAACATTGGCATCTGGTTTGGCATTTGGTTCCGCCAATTGTTATGGCCATTCAATGGACCAAAGTCCTGATTTTGTAAGAAGAGCGGCGATTTGAATCTTGCCCCAAAATTCAAATCTTGAAAGGTGGTAATGGGATTGCTCTCCATGAATTGGTTCTGGGGTATCAAGTGTCTATAGAAGTACCCTAAAGGAAGGAGTGTAGTGTTGAATTCCCGGTTTGAGGGTGATGGGGCGCTTGCTAGTGTTTTCTCTGCCCACTGTGGTTTTTTAAAATTGATTATAACACAGTCACCCTCAAACTTTTTCCTGAGTGGGCCTATCCAGCCCACCCGCTGAGTATTAATAATTTCTCTTGCACCGCAGAATCACTCCAGGATGATCTTCCTTTTTGACAAGGGTCCGTAGCTGGGGCTGCCGTGACGCTTCGCTCTGCTTGGCGGCTCGGAGACCCATTGACCCCCCAGACAGCTCCCTGCCTGAGCACCCCACTCCATTACAGCTCAGGAAGAGCAATCTGCGAACCTCCCTGGCTTCACTGTGCCACATATGCTCTGCCACACCACCCTTGAGGAGCTCTGCTGAGCCATGGCCCGTCACCCAGTCGGCAAACATGCAGATGCCTGCACTCTCATCTATTGGAGAGATCTAATCACGTACATTGCTAAACTTGCGGTGACATCTCATCCTCATCTGATCTGAGGCTAATGCCCTAGGATCTGATACTTTTGCAGCCCTGCTACCGAGCCCTCTCATGTGTAAGATTCCTTTAAGGATCTAATGGGAGTTTTACCCTTCCCTCCCTACAAAGGTCTGTCGTACTCTGCACACTCGATTTGAAAAAGGGTCCCAGGATGCCTGACCCCAACATGGCCGATAATGGTGACTTCTTCTCCCTTGCTGAACTTTTACTTACTCAAGCCTTTCATGACTGTGCCTGACCTTAAGAGGACATCTAGAATTCTTTCGGACCATGGCTCCTCCCCCTCCCGCACTACTCTGACAATCATTGAGTACGCATGACCTCTTTCCTGACAGCGGAGTCCGAGCATTATGTCTGACACCCGGTGGAGCTGCTCTGTTCAGCTAATGAGGAGATCGGACTTGGTTCACCCCTGACCGTCATCTGCCCAGTCAGACCTTGGGCACAGTTTCTCCCCTTCTCCCTGTCTCGCCCACCCTCCCCTTCATTGTATTTCTGCCACTCTGCTTTTGCCTTGTCTCCTTTCTATCCACCTGTCTGACCAATAACCGCTGGAGCTTCCTTGAGAGGCATAGAGGAGACTGACCTTGCACTACCACCCTGGCCATCGCCTACCCATTCGGTCTTTGGGCTGACTTTACCTCTGTCTCTTATTCCATCTTCACCCTCTCCCTTCTCACTCCCCCTCTCCCCCTTCCCTCTCTACTGGTCTCTCCTTATCTCCTGTTAATGTGTCTCATATATTTGATGTAGCGTGTAATTGTTGTTGTTATTGTTGTAACTTTGCTGACCTTATGTAAAGCGCTCTGATACCTATGGGTCTAGCCAGCGCTATATAAAACTCTTTAAATAAATAAATTAAATAAATATCTATAAGAAAGGAGTGAAGAAGATTAAGACCAATACCACTCACTCCAGCATGCTGTAATCGTTGGACCATGTGCTAGTGTGAGACGGTATCAAATGCTGCAGAAAAGTCAAGCATCAGCAGGATAGCTGCCCCATCCTGATCTACCTGGCACCGGATATTGTCTGCTGCCACAGCCTGAAACAAACACTCTTATTTTCAGGCCGGACTATAAACCAAGAGGTAAGGGAAATATCCTGAACAGAGGCAGGATTTTACTACTGCTGTCACACAGTGGCGTAACGAAACTTGAGGGGGCCCCATCTGACCACACTCAAGAGCTCTGCCTTTGTTACACACCTGCTGTCACACATTCAATCAATACATTTGTAGAGTGCACAACTCACCTGTGCGGTTCTCACGGCGCGGGGGGTGTTAATACTGCTTGAACAGCCAGCTCTTGAGTAGTTTCCTGAAAGCCAGCAGGTCCTGGGTCTGTCGTGTTCCAGGTTTTTGCGACCACAGCCAACACAGTGCAACAACACAGGTACACAGCAAGGCATACCAAGTAAAGGCACAAGGAAGGATGGAAGGCCTGGAAGTGTAACTGAGAACAGCCACACGTGCATACAACAACCCCACAGGAGTACACCTGCAGCATAACACACAGGGCCCACATACATACTCCATTACTGACAAAGCCCAGGAGGAATTTACACACATACCCCCCTCACAACAGCAGCACACACCAGTGCCACACACTTGCCAGTACATACACCAAACAAACAAACAAACAAACACCCTGAGTGTAGCCACAAAAATAACACACACACAGGGATGCCATGACAGATGTCTGACCAAAAACAACACACAAACACAAAACACAACAGAAACACACACAGAACCCCATCAGAAATAGACATACCCTGTCAGCCAAACTGTGGAAAGGCAATGGGAGCACAGACACAACAGGAGTGCACAACCCCATCACCAAGGACCAAAACACCCACAATATACCACAAATCACACAAGAAGTGCACCATCACAGAACAGCACTGCCACATCAAACCAACTACAAATGCACATGAAATAAAAACTGAACAAACACTGAAGGACATCAGTCACATGATTTAAATTCATTGGGGAGGGAAAGGTGAGGTTTTGAACACCGAACGAAGAGAGCCGTTTGTGACAAGGAACAACTTTGCATGAAGTTGTGAAGGTACAAGATTAAGTGGCAATGATAATTTATCACGAGGCATGAGCGATGGAAAGGAATGGTAGGAATTTAAGAAAGGGTTAACAACTGCGTGTTATTTGGCATCTACAAGAAGGTTAAAATCAGGAGGTTAAGTAAGCGGGACTGTGGGGTTGTCAGGCACAGTATCACACCCTGTGCTGGCAGTTTCCCACAACCTGACATGTGAATAATGTAGCCAACAATAGCAAACCACGAAAAAGAGAACTGCATGACAGGTAAAATAGACACCACAGATAACACAAGTATCAGTGTCTAAATGGACCGAAGTCCCTGTCACCCTTGTTAAAAAATGTGATGGGGGTAAAGAGTTTGGCAATGTTGAAGTGACACATAGAGCATGGGGCACAGTGAACCAAATGCACTTTAATCAGCAAGGACACTGACAAAACAGACAACAGGAGTAACTGTCTTTATTCACATATTGCACAGATGTGACAGTAGAACAACAGTAGAGAAGAGAAAGGCACAAAATGCTGAGCGTATGCAAGAGAATCTGCACAGGCAAACTCTAAACAGGAAGGCCAGTGGCCAGTCCAGGGTGCACAGCAAGTACATGAGAGGCTGCACAGGGGAGAGTCCAACACAGCAGAGCAACAGGGCCAGTGTCCATGGCAGGGTGCACAGCAAGTACATGAGGCTGCACAGGGGAGAGTCCAATACAGCAGAGCAACAGGGCCTGTGTCCATGGCAGGGTGCACAGCAAGTACATGAGAGGCTGCACAGGGGAGAGTCCAACACAGCAGACCAACAGGGCCAGTGTCCAACACAGCAGAGCAACAGGGTAAATGTCCAACACAGCAGAGCAACAGGGCAAATGTCCATGGCAGGGTGCACAGCAAATACATGAGAGGCTGCACAGGGTAGAGTCCAACACAGCAGAGCAACAGGGCCAGTGTCCATGGCAGGGTGCACAGCAAGTACATGAGGCTGCACAGGGGAGAGTCCAACACAGCAGAGCAACAGGGCCAGTGTCCATGGCAGGGTGCACAGCAAGTACATGAGAGGCTGCACAGGGGAGAGTCCCACACAGCAGAGCAACAGGGCCAGTGTCCAACACAGCAGAGCAACAGGGCAAATGTCCATGGCAGGGTGCACAGCAAGTACATGAGAGGCTGCACAGGGTAGAGCCCAACACAGCAGAGCAACAGGGCCAGTGTCCATGGCAGGGTGCACAGCAAGTACATGAGAGGCTGCACAGGCATAGGGCAGAACAGGAAGGCCAGTGGGCATGGCAAAGTGCAGAGCGAGTACATGAGAAGCTGCACAGGCAAGGGCAGAACAGCATTGAATGACAAGGCCAGTGGGCATGGCAAAGTGCAGAGTCAGTACATGAGAAGCTGCACAGGCAAGGCCAGAACAGGAAGGCCAGTGGGCATGGAAAAGTGCAGAGTCCGGACATGAGAAGCTGCACAGTGAGTGTGTTTGACTGTTCTCTTCCATGGCCAGCAACACACTCGGGTGGTAAACAATGGGCAGGACTAGCACACCTGTATGAGAGACAGGTGAGTGAGGGGGACTAACACTCACTCTTGGCTGTCAGGCGGACTTGGAGCTGGCTGTGTGTCGGGGACAGCAGGACCACTTGACTGGGGAGAGAGAGAGGCCCAGGTGATGTAGGGTTATCAGTGGCTTGGCATGCTGGAGGGCTGTTTGGACCAGGTGGTGTAGTGGCAGGTGGAGGAGGAGTCATGCAGACCTGTAAACTTGCAAGTAACAAGGACCCCCTGATATTGGATCAAATTCCTGGGTCAGTGTAAGACAATTTATGACAAGTAACAAACCCAGGCAAAATAAAGAAAGCGGCAATGTAAGCAAACAAAGAAAGCAAATATACACTTTAAATTGCAAAAATACTCAATTTAATAAATTTCATAAAAATCGGATAAAATGATTCTTGGTATTTTTTTTAAAAAAAACAGGAAGTATCTCTATACACAAAATCGAGACTATGTGGTCAACATAATTCATAATATACAAATCAATATAGAGAAAAGACGGTTTTCTTCAACGCGTTTCGACACAGGGGTGTCTTCATCAGGAAAATACCATCCAAGATAATGAATCTAAAAATAAGTGAACAATATTTGTAAAAACAGATACAATAAAATGTAAAGTGCATATAATAAATGCAAAACATTGCATCATACATTGCCTAGTACAGGATAACAATACTCGACCGGCCGCTATTGAAGGACTGGGTTATTTAAGACCCAGCGGTGCCAGGGGACAACACCTGAAACCTTCGTGGGTAACCTGTTCCGGCGTACAAATGACAGAGACACGGGACACTTCCTTCGGCGTCAAAGATTCGAGGTTTATTTACTGCAGGGAACACAGAAGTCACGTGAAGTACACAGCATGTAAGTTCGCGGAGTCTGATTCAATTTGCTACTGTGGGTCGCTCCTTTTTATACAGTTTTCTCTCATAGGTTAACATGGTACACAAAGGTTTACAACTTGGTTCCCATAATAAACGCCAGAAGGGGTTGCTTTGATGCATTCAGGGCCCGGAACATAAGTACAGAAACATTTGGTGGTTCCCAACTGTAAAAACCCATCTTCCCACCATTAGTACATTCCAATCGGTAGTAAACAGATCGAAGAAGGAACAGGAACAGGTGTAGAGGAAGACAGAAACAGTGGGGAGATCGAAAAGGGTGTAAAAGGGGTGGTATCGGGAAACACGAGCTACAGGTATCAAAGGGACGTGCCTAATGAGATGCACGGCTAAGACAATAGACCGGCACGGCAAGATGAGCCTCGAGCGGGGCCATCTGCCTTACAGTATCATCCCCCTCATCATAAAGACACTTTCAAAGGAAACGTGTCTTCCGCAAGAGTCTTGGGAATCCCAGGGTCGCGAAGCGGACAGCGTCCGTTCGCTGGCTACTTGAGGGCAAGAGACAAAATGGATGCTGTATCTAAGATGGAACCCGTGGGTACAGATAGATAAACCCACGAAACAGACAATCGGTTTAGGCTAGTACAGCGAAACTGCGTACACCCACTAAACTCATCATTTGCGGTTCGTAGATACCAGACTCGACCATATTCGTGCGAGTCGGAAACACCACTTACAATTGTCACGGAACCTCAGACGCTCCTTTTGCCCTCATGTAGGCAAGCACTAGTCAGAATCATATTCGATATTCATCAGACCATCTAGATGTTGCTGCAACATAACTCTGTCCATCTGAGTTCCTTTGGTAACAGGTGACTGTCTCATACACGTTGTAGCACAGAGGCCACATAAGGCAGGACCACACTGCACACAAAGGCAACACGTGAACAGAAATGCTACAACGACTCCGATGATCATCAGAATTTTCCAACCCCAGGTCGACATTAGGCCCCAAAACCACCCAAGTAGCGTCCAATCCCCTACGTCCACGTGTATGGACTCCGAGATCTTACGCAACTTTGAGATGGCTTGATAGACAGTCGGAGCGTTATCTGGAATGAAAATACAGCAGCTCGAATGGATCACCTTACATACTCCACCTCGATCTGCTAAAACAACGTCTAAAACCATACGGTTTTGCAACGTCATGAGCCTATCCGCCTGAAGTTCTGTGGTGATATTACCAAGGGCACTGGCAGTGATATTAGCTGTCGATTCCACCACTCGAGTCAATTGTCTCAGGTTCCTACTATTGACCATAGGTCCCCAAAACGGAAGGAAACCCTTGAAAAAGTCTCCTGCCTCTTGACCGGCAGTGTCCTCTTCGCTAATCACGCCCCTCACAATTCTAGTCTTATGATAATCTGCATCAACAGTAAACGTCGGAGGCAACAGATTTGCGATGTAACATGAGCCCACAAAGTCAGGGGGCAACCATTTATACGCACGATCATGACAAACGAAGTATGTACCCTTGGCAGCCAGAAACACAGGGGAAGAGAGCATCGGTAGGATATAAGTCTCGGAGCAAGCACTCTCTCCAAGACCAGCTCTCGATCTTCGGCCACGACCTAGTAGACAGAAATTACCAATGTGGGGTACGATCCATATCGGAGGCGAGCTTCTAAGCTGTCTTTCACCCACGAGCGCACTGTACTCCGCCTCACTCAGGTCCCTATAGGCTCGCACCTCTTCCTCTGGGATGAGCGACGGCTCATAGATATCCCTATCTAAATCAGCGATCGCTATAGCCAAAGGTTTGTGATACGAACCAGGACCAAAGTGGGAAGAACGTGGCTCTCGATTGGGGTAGGAATCTAGTGCACTTCGAAACATTGTTTGAAATGCTCGAGCTGAACCCTGGGAACTATAAGGAAGGACCAAATATGGAATTCCCTTATCCGTGGTATGTGGCATTAACCCACACACCCAACAATTGGTAGTGTTTACAACCAACTGATGCTGATGAAGGAGCTGAATGAAGGAATTATTTCTGAATTCCGCACGTCTAGCTTGCTCGTGTTGGGGTAAGATATGAAAGGAATGAGGGGACACAGTGGTGATAGATTTAGGTTCAGAAGTAGGAGTAGGTATGGCAGAAGGTAGGAAGAACTGTGTCATATAATACACCCCACCCACCAATAATGAAGAAACAATTAAAAACAGTAGGAACACCTGAAACATAAAACATTTGGTACGAGTAATTTGTTGGAGTTTGAATCTTTGCGCCTGAGCTTTTTCCAAGTCCATCAGCTTTGAAAACGCCATCCCCTAAAACCGTCCGCAACGTTTCTTGACGCACTTCGTTCTGTGTAGCAGTAGTCAATCCCTAGGAGTTCCCAGGAACCGACGGTCTTCGACCTAGCGTCAAGACTAACTAACCAGAAGGAAGTACACGCGCGGCCCTACGGTACACCTGGATGCAAGGTATCTTAATTCACAAATATGTACAAAGTCTCTCAGCTGTGGAAGCAAAAATGCAGATGTGGAAAAAACTCAATATTTACAAAATTACAATTATACGAGTGTTTAGACTGATCGTAGCAATGGGGTAACGTAAATGTCGAGGAATGAGAGCAAAATGTATTTGTCCTTGGTATTGGATCGCAAAAAGTATCGGCTCTTTCCAGGACGTGTCTGTTTGTCAAACAATGGATCCGATGAGGGAACAGAGTTCTGTTGATCAGTCAATTGTTCAGATCTTGAGTCTTGCAGTGACAAATGTTCAACAATGTCGTTCTGCTGCACTGAGGATTCTCCGACAGGTTCGGCGTCGCTAAAAGGTACGAAGGTCTGCAATCTTTCCGTTTCAGACGAAGCAATGCATTTTCTCACCCACGAGTCCGCCGGTAAAGGTATAGGAACCTTTTTGGTGTGGGTGGCATGCACCCAGTTCTTCCGGCCTTCCAAACGGACAGCAGTTCTCGTGGCAAGGAGGACCTGGAAGGGTCCAGTAAAACGAGGCTCGAGATTTCTTTTTCTTCCAAAGTTCCTCGTCACCACCCAGTCTCCGGGCTGGAGCTGGTGGCCTGGACCCTCCATCTGCGTCGGCAGTGCTTCAAAGACCTGTTGGTGAATTAACCTCAGTTTAGCAGTCAGATCATGAAGATAATCAATCAACATCGGATACTCAAGATCAGAAAACACACTCCGTCTAGGAACCCCCCAAACATTCGCAGGACGGCCGAACACTATTTCATAGGGACTGAGCCCTACTCGGGAGTGTACAGTCGCCCTTGTTGACAACAAAGCTAGAGGCAAAGCGTCAGGCTACGACAGACCAGTCGTAGCCTGAATCTTCGCTAGTTTAAGTTTAAGGGTGCCATTATACCCTTCAACCAAACCTGCTGACTGGGGATGATTGGCGCTGTGGAATTTCTGAGTAATTCCAAGGCCCTTACACACACTCTTCATTACACTCCCTACAAACTCACTTCCGTTATCAGACCATACAATCCGTGGCATTCCATACCGAGGAAAGTATTCCTTCAGTAGGATTTTCGCAGTGGACAAAGCAGTGTTGTCTTTAAGAGGGTAGGCTTCGATCCATCGGGAGAATGCGCAAACCACAACTAAAACGTATTTCAGGTTATTGCATCGCTCCATATGGATGAAGTCTAACTGGATCACTTCAAAGGGACATGAAGGGGGAGCAGAATGGCCAGGAGGTGTAGGGGTTCCCTTACCAGGATTGTACATCATACATATCATGCAATTCTTCACCAATCTCTCAGCACACTTCGTGATACCATCATTCTTCCACACGGGGGACAACAACTTACAAATACCTTTCACGCTAATATGTGCTAACCCGTGTGCCATCGTCACAACAGCTAGCACATACGCATCTGGCAACATCCACCTCTTATGCTCCGACAAATCAATCCAGCAACCATTCACATCCAACTTTCCCGTACTCTCTTTCCACTTTGTCTTTTCAGTCTCGGTGGCCTCGTTCTGTATCGTTCTCACACTCTCGATGGTATCCTCGCACATACCAGTCTCTGTAGGCCACCTAGCTGAACTCGTCACATACATTCTAGTGCTAAGGTTCCGGGCAGTCTCCTTAGCAGTCTCATCAGCAAACGCATTACCACGACCAACATCATCCGTCACCTTACGATGCGCACTACATTTAACAATCGCCACCTGCTTAGGTAACGTAAGTGCATCCAAAAGATCATTCACAAGCTGTCCATGCTGAATCTTCGTACCATGCGACGTCATGAAACCTCTCTCTCTCTCTCCACAATCGTCCAAAGCTATGAGCGACGCCAAAAGCGTATTGGCTGTCGGTAAACACATTCACACGTTTCCCTTTCGACAACACACACGCTCTAGTCAAAGCGATCAGCTCTGCAGCTTGGGCAGAATTCTGATTCAATCTCGCAGCTTCCACAACAGTATTCAAAGTTACCACAGCATACGCAGTGGTCACATCACCATTCGGCAATTTAAAGCATGAACCATCCACATACAAGGTCCCATCGGGATCTTCCAAAGGAGTGTTTTTAAGGTCCACGCGACCTTTTGTTTCCTCCTCAGTCCTTAAGTAACAGTCATGAGGGGTTACTTCATCTGATTCCATACTAATTGGCAATAAAGTCGCCGGGTTTAGGACATTACAACGTTTTATCTGAATATGACTTGCCAAAAGCGTCAACTCGTACCCCGACAACCTCGCACTCGTCAAGTGCTGAGTTTTCGTACGATTTAAGAGAGTGTCAACTGCATGCGGAACCATCACCGTAAGCATATTATCCATGACCAATCCTGCTGATTGTCGGATGGACACCGCAGCTGCCGCTGTTGCTCTCAAACAACTCGGCAATGCTCTAGCTACCGGGTCCAAGGTCGAGGAAAAATATGCACATGGACGCTGCTTATCACCAAAAGGTTGCGTCAAAACACTCAACGCACAACCTTCCCTCTCGTGGACGTATAGTGTAAACGGCTTGCTGTAGTCAGGAGTACCTAACACAGGAGCCGAACACAACGCATCACGCAGTTCAGAAAAACTTTTCTGACATTCTTCTGTCCATGGTAAAGGAGTTGGAACATCCTTGCACGTAAGAGCCACCAATGGTTTCGCTAACAAAGAAAAGTTTGGAATCCACTGTCTGCAGTATGACGTGATACCTAGAAAGGCACGCACATCTCTCTGAGTTGTTGGCACAGTCATTCGCGCAATCGCTGCAATTCTCTCTGGGGTCAACCTTCTTCCCTCCTTTGACAATAAGTGACCTAGATAGGTTACTTCTTGACAACAATATTCAAGTTTAGAGGGAGACACCTTGTGATGTAAGTCACAGAGATGTTGCAACAACGACACTGTAGCAATTTTGCAAATGTCCTGAGTATCTGCAGCCACCAATAAGTCGTCAACATATTGGATCAAGGCTGCACCAGCCGGCAACACAAACGCATCCAGTTGACCCTTCAAGGCTTGACTGTATATCGATGGACTTTCACAGTAGCCCTGAGGAGCACGTTTAAACCGGAAGCTGCGACCACCAAGAGAGAAACCAAAAAGGTCTCTACTTTCTTCAGCAATCGGTATGCTGAAGAACGCATTCTTCAGATCGATCACTGAAAACCAAGATGCCGAGGCTGGAATCAGAGTCAGTAGCGCCGTGATGTCAGGCACAACAGGGAACTGAGGAATCACAATTTTATTGACCTCCCGTAAATCGATAACAAAACGATAAACAGGCAGTTTTGATGGATCTGTGCGTTTTAAGATGGGCAGTACAGGGCTATTGCACACGTTTCCCTGTGTCTCCTCGATAACATCTTTCTCGATCAAATCATAAATGATCGCTAACAGTGCTCGCTCACCATCAAGGGAGATACGATACTGGGGAATACGTGGCAATCGCACATTAGATTTTAGGTGAACATAAGGGGAGATGTCAAGCAGGCCCACGTCATTGGGACCTGTTGCCCACAAAGATGCAGGAAGAGAACTCAATTCCGGTGGAAGCTTATCGAGGGACAAGTACATTGGAGAGACAACTCTCTCTCCGAACGTAAGCTTTACTCCCGCAGGAGAACAATACAAAGTCGCATACAGACGTTTTAGCAAATCCAGACCCAAAAGATTTTCACCACAACCAGTGGTCTAAATCAGCGGAGCTTTCAGCTCACGAGGCCCAATGGTAAGAGGCAAAGGGCGCGAAACCGGATTGCTAACAGGGGCGCCAGAGAATCCAACGGAAACATTTGTTAAGCCAGACAAAGGTGCGCCAGGGAGTTTCGAATGCATTATGGAACTTTTCGCTGCACCAGTGTCCAACAGAAAAGGCTCAACGACGCCCGAGGTGGCAACTGCGACGTAAGGCCCTCTCTGATCAACCGGAACTGATACTACTCCCTCTCCTTGTCTATGGCTGTCCTAGTAATTACCGTTGTCAGCATCCTGATCGACGTAATAATCATCTACATTGTACTGAGCAGATCGCCCTTGCGACGATCCACGTTGATCAAAACAATTATGGGAGTCAGAAGTGTTAGTGGAACGATTGTTCTGAGCACCGCGACCTCTACCACGTGATGTCTGTTGAGAACCACCACGGCCTCCTCTAAACGAATTACCACTATTACGCTCATTGAGGACTGGACAATCGAATTTCAAATGACCCTCCTGTCTACAGTAGGCACACTGATTGTACCCTAACGATGATCTCTGTGATGAGGAATCATTTCGAGATTGCGACCTATTAGACTGAGACTGCGATCGATTACGCTGTTGCGAGTCATTCTGATTCGAACGCGGAGGGTATGCTTGCTGCAACAACACTTTAGTTTTAAGCTCTTTCGTTTTCTTGTCAGCACAATCGTTCTCCTCTTTCTCCCTATTCTCATAATATTGAGCCGTAGCCAATATTTGAGCAGAAGTAGAAACAGCCCACGCACTTTCAGAATTTCGTAATTTGTTGCTTAAGTCAGGCAGTAAATTGGAAACAAACTTGTCCACAAACCACCTCTGACCACCTTCGGTACCCATATCTTGACCACTGTGGTCGATGAAAGCCTCCTCAAATCTCGTAAAGAAATCAGAGACGCTCTCATCCTTCTTCTGTTTACAAGCGGACAACTTGTCCCAATTTACCTTCATGGCTGGCATAAGCGTTTTCATTAGGGTGATAATTCTTTGAGGCAGAGCCGTAATGAGTTGTTCAGGCTTGGCCCCACCAACTTGCAAAGCGTCAGCAGCTCGCAATGCATTCCAATCACCGCCTAATTCTCCCGCATGATCTTCTTGACGAATCTTTGCCCATACCGGTTGCGGTACGACATTACCGAACAGCATATCGATATCAGCAAGATTCATTATCGTAGCATCCACGAGCTGCGATAATTCTTTATAATACCCTGCAGGATTTTTGCGAGGGTCAGGCAAAGATTGCTTTAGCTGCAAAACTTCTGATCGTTTCCATGGTAGATGAATCCATACTCTTTGAAAGTGTGGCGGAACCGGTGGGATTAGAGCAGCATCACCTGGCATCCACACTGGTGGAACCTCACGCATGGGATACTGACCAGGTGCATCTAGCGGTCCCTCAATGTCTTCTACGAACAATGCTCGAGGCATTATAGAGGGACGAAGAGATAACAACTGCTCAACAGCACGTCGAACATTTGAATCGACTATCATTCCGCTCGAAAACTGAAGCTGTAGATTAGTCAAAGCGGTCAATACATCGTCAGATGCATCGGCCGATATTTGATCACGCAAAACTTTGCACATTTCTTCGAAAACGTATCGTTGTGTCGGTATATTGAATTGACAGAACGTGTCAAGCACAGCACGTGGAGGATTTCTAAGAGGGTGTTTCATCCAACCCATCGCCATATTATACAATGCAGCACGTTCCCTATTACCGGGAAGCTGACTACGTCTTTGAGGACCGTCCGAACCAGCGGACTCAAGAATAGGTCCAAGAGAATTGAAAAAGTTAGCAGCAACAGAAGGGGTACGACGTCGAACAGATGGAGAAGTATAACATAGGGGATTAACAAGAGAAGAATCGGGAACAGAAGAAACAGCAGGAGTAAGTAGAACAGAAGCAGCAGCGGGAACAGGAGTATGGGGAAGTACAAGCGGTGGAGCAGTAGGGACAGCAGTAGGCAAGGGAGCAGGAACAGTCGGAGGAACGGGTACAGGTTGAGGAGCAGGTTGAGGAACAGGCACAGGAGCAGGTACAGGGGGGACCACAGGAGCTGCAGTACCCTGTGCGTACGGAGGTGGTGACTTCAGGAGATAGGACATTAAAGGGTCCTCAACTGATTCCTCTTTCTTATCCGACTCCATTGGCAAAGCGGGGTAACATTTATCTATAGACATACGCTGAAGCTTATCAAAAACTTCCTTTTCCTTTTCCTCCTTATCTTGCTGAAACTGTTCTGCTTTCTTTACTATGGCAGCAACTCCATCTCTCTGATTGCGTTTTGTCTGTCTGATTTCTTTCTGTTTGGCTTCTTTGCGCCACAACCGAAAGGCATCAAACATGGCCGGCCTTGACTTTTTCTTAAACAATTTAGCCTCGAGGTTATCTAAAATTGGGGTCTCGAAACTACCATGAGGTGGCCAACTAAGGACACCGTCCTTTCTGGTATAGCGAATCCAATATTCATTAAAGGTAATCGGACCTAACCCATGCTTGCTATATAATTCATAAGTTGGAGTTCCAACCGGAGGTATCGGACACGAGTCCTCCAGTCGGGAATCCGCACCTCAACGACCAAAACAACGGAACAAAGTACTACGACCAGGCATCTTGCACACTAGCCGAGTTTCACAAACTTCAAGGGTTACGGGATTTACCAAGTCCCTGCAAAGAGCAAAAACCCTCGGTTTTTGGCGACTGCAGACGTCAAATATCACAACAAAGAACCAAGTACTAAGAACCACAAATGCAATGGAACCATGCAACAACTAAGCACCCACAACTAAGGACTCTGGGAGCGACCCACAAATACTTAACTCAAAGATCGATGGCGTCACCAGGAAGGCCCGTCAATCGTCTCGCTGTACCAAGGTCTACGCCAGGCGCCAAAACAGGTCTACAGTTAGGGCAGCAGTCCGTCACAGCCGTCAGGAGGCGGGAATCTTCGCGGGAAAAGTCGTTGGGCCACTTATTTAGACAACAGGATCGATGAAGCGGGGTGCACCTTCCCTCGGAGATTTCACACGAAGTTCCTCACGATCGTCGGGCTTGGACCGGTACCACTGATGCAGCCCAACGTTGGGCGCCAACTGAAGGACTGGGTTATTTAAGACCCAGCGGTGCCAGGGGACAACACCTGAAACCTTCGTGGGTAACCTGTTCCGGCGTACAAATGACAGAGACACGGGACACTTCCTTCGGCGTCAAAGATTCGAGGTTTATTTACTGCAGGGAACACAGAAGTCAAGTGAAGTACACAGCATGTAAGTTCGCGGAGTCTGATTCAATTTGCTACTGTGGGTCGCTCCTTTTTATACAGTTTTCTCTCATAGGTTAACATGCTACACAAAGGTTTACAACTTGGTTCCCATAATAAACGCCAGAAGGGGTTGCTTTGATGCATTCAGGGCCCGGAACATAAGTACAGAAACATTTGGTGGTTCCCAACTGTAAAAACCCATCTTCCCACCATTAGTACATTCCAATCGGTAGTAAACAGATCGAAGAAGGAACAGGAACAGGTGTAGAGGAAGACAGAAACAGTGGGGAGATCGAAAAGGGTGTAAAAGGGGTGGTATCGGGAAACACGAGCTACGGGTATCAAAGGGACCAGCCTAATGAGATGCACGGCTAAGACAATAGACCGGCCCGGCAAGATGAGCCTCGAGCGGGGCCATCTGCCTTACAGTATCATCCCCCTCATCATAAAGACACTTTCAAAGGAAACGTGTCTTCCGCAAGAGTCTTGGGAATCCCAGGGTCGCGAAGCGGACAGCGTCCGTTCGCTGGCTACTTGAGGGCAAGAGACAAAATGGATGCCGTATCTAAGATGGAACCCGTGGGTAAAGATAGATAAACCCACGAAACAGACGAACGGTTTAGGCTAGTACAGCGAAACTGCGTACACCCACTAAACTTGTCATTTGCGGTTCGTAGATACCAGACTCGACCATATTCGTGCGAGTCGGAAACACCACTTACAATTGTCACGGAACCTCACTATTGTGTAAGCTATTATAGTATATACGTGATCTGATGGTGCAATAAACATGGACAACAATACAATAATGCAATAATACATACATGTGTGCATGAATTACAATACAATAAATCATTTAACACAAAACTGAAAAAAGAATACAGGATAAATAAACAGAATATAAGTGCCTGTGTAGGTAAAACTAATGTGCGAACTGACTAAATTTCAGATTCGTGGCAGTACCTGAGCTGAGATAGTATAGATAATGCTTGGGCGTGTGCACATGGGGCGATGCAGTCCGTAAATGTCGGCGCACTCGCTGGGGTTTAGTGCTTTCGAAGAGGGAGCGTTGCTTGTTGGACAGGCTCCCATTGCTGGAAGAGCAAAACATTTTAACGAAATAGATTAGGAACTGTTTATATTATTTACGGGAGCAATGGGACCAAAATGTACGGTCAAGCACGCGCGAGGCGTACATACCTTACAGAGGGGCTAGGAAAGCCTCCTCCATGCTATTTCGATCTTCGTCGTGAACCGGCAACAAGAGATGAAAGGTTGTTGCCGGTTGGTCTATATAAGCAGGGGCATGATTGGAGAACTAGGCGGGTCCTGTCTGTTCTCAAAGGGAGAGATGTTTATAGGGAAAAACAACGGAAACTAATATATACGTCTAGGTTTAAAATAACGTAATAAGAAGCCTTAATGTCAAATAACTCATCATTGGGACTTATACAATGAAGTGGGCAATGACTGCACGCCACAGAAGAATATAATGTGAGGATGGCGACTATGTAGTGGTCGAAATATCGACATATAATAAAACACTAATCATAAACAAGGAACTGTGAGCAGATATTAATCAGCCAAAATAGTATCAAAATGCACAAGTATGACGTGCATATCATGAGAAAAGGTAGTGCATACGACGAGGAAAGGTCATTTATATAATGGCATTCTCCCAAGGCAATTCTTTGTTCAATCCATGATAGAAGGTGCAGAGGGAGAATATCCAGAACACCTCTCTTTTTTTGCAAATCTTTTCCCCGCCATTCAGGTTGGGAATGGGAATCTTCTCTAAGATGCGCCATTTGATGTCTGAGGAGGAATGTTTTGAACTCTAAAAAGTGGTTGACTAGAGGTACTGTATGTTTAGAGGTTTTAATAGCAGACCTGTGTTCCGTTAAGTGGGTTTTGATGGCGCGCGAGTTTCCCCCACATAACCTAAATTACATGGGCATGTAATTAAGTAGATGACATTGCGTGTGTTACAATTCCACAGTTCTTTAGCACGGATGTTAAAATTGTTGAAAAGCAAAGTTTCTCCTGTGAGGATACTGCTGCATGATTGACAGGACGCACATCGCGTGGTTCCTTTAACTGGGTTGGTGCCATCAATTGATTTCTGAATAAATGGGCGATTAGTAGTAGTAGTCATAGTATATCTGGATTGGACTATTATATCTTTTATGTTTTTATTTCGGCGGTGAGCAAACAAAGGCTTGGCCATCTTTTTTTGGTTATGGTCTATGTTTAAAAGATGCCAGTTTGAATTAATAACTTGTTTGATGGTGGAATCCCGCATTGAATGCTTGGTTATGCATACAAGCTTGGGTTCTTGTGTTATTTTTGGTGTGTTGAATAGGGAATCTCTGTCATAACAGCGTGCCCTCTTGTATGACTCCCTCACTAACCGATGAGGATAGCCCCTGTCTATAAACTTTTTCTTCATGTCAATCGCTTGGGTGTCATAGTCTTTCTGATTGGTACAGTTATGTCTAACTCTAAGAAACTGTGAAAAAGGGATGCTGTTCTTTTGGCTTCTAGGGTGATAGCTGTTGAAATGGAGGAGTGTGTTTCTTGCCGTGGGTTTGGTATATAGATCAACCTCCAATTTGCCACAACTATGTCTAATGAAGATATCTAAGAATTCCACTTGGTGAGTGTGAGTATGGGCAGTAAATCGAAGATTGACGTTGGTCAAATTGAGCCAGGTAAGGAATTCTTTGAGAGTCTGTTCCCCATCGGTCCATATAAAAAAGATGTCATCAATATATCGGTACCAATTGGAAACAGACTCATAAAATGGGGCGATTTCATTATAGATGAACTTGAATTCAAAAAGTGACATGTAAATGTTGGCTATGGAGGGTGCCACGGAAGCCCAGACCTTTGGTCTGGAGGTACATTTGTTCTCCAAACTCAAAAACATTTTCTTTTAAGACTAAAAGGAGACATTCAAGAATGAAGGGTTTGGTGCAAGGTATGTGGTGCTGATCTATGAACCACATGGCAGCTTCAGATGCCTCTAGTTGCGGGATGTTGCTGTATAATGATTCAATGTCTAGGGTCGCCAGAATGTCTGTCAATGGATTAAAGGGAAGATGTTCTACTTTGGATATTATATCTCCTGTATCTTTGATGTAAGAAGGGGTGAATGGAATATATGGCCTCAGGATGTTATCGATGTATTTCGAGACTGCTTCTGTGGGTGTACCTATGGTTGAGTCTATCGGGCGATAGGGAGGGTCAAGTTGATTTTTGTGTATTTTAGGTACACCGTAGATGCAGGAGATTTTTTTTGTCATATTTATTTTAAAAATCATGTTCTTTACTAGTAATTACACCTGCTTCCAAAGCCTTAGTGGTTATACTTTGAATGGTCCTCATGATTCTTTCTGTGGGGTTAACCTGAATTTTTTTTATAGAATATGGGATCATTTAACATTTTTAACATATTAGTTTCGTAATCTTTGGAATCTATAAGAACAATGCCTCTTCCCTTATCACTTCAGAAAAGGGGATGGTGATGAACAGAGTGTCTGAATTGAGCAGACCACTCTTACCCAGTCCAAAGATCAGGGCCTGATCCATCACCGTTATTTATCTCACTGCCCCATCCCAGCTCAGAACCTGGCTATATGCAAATCAGTCTGTCCCTGGCCCAGTGCATCATGGGAACAGGGCAGACTAAACTACCAAGCCAATTCTTCACCAGAAAGGAGACAAGCTACCGGGGACCGGTTTCTGGCATTTCAGCCGTCTTTGGCCCGGCTTGCTTGAATCCTGATGGAGCAGTGAGAAAGGGACTCATGTCTGAGTATACCCTGCCACACCTATAGTGGCCAAAATCGATTCAGAAAAGGGGGTGGTGATGAACAGAGTGTCTGAATTGAGCAGACCACTCTTCCCCAGTCCAAAGATCAGGGCCTGATCCATCACCGTTATTTATCTCACTGCCCCATCCCAGCTCAGAACCTGGCTATATGCAAATCAGTCTGTCCCTGGCCCAGTGCATCATGGGAACAGGGCAGACTAAACTACCAAGCCAATTCTTCACCAGAAAGGAGACAAGCTACCGGGGACCGGTTTCTGGCATTTCAGCCGTCTTCGGCCCGGCTTGCTTGAATCCTGATGGAGCAGTGAGAAAGGGACTCATGTCTGAGTATACCCTGCCACACCTATAGTGGCCAAAATCGATTCAGAAAAGGGGGTGGTGATGAACAGAGTGTCTGAATTGAGCAGACCACTCTTCCCCAGTCCAAAGATCAGGGCCTGATCCATCACCGTTATTTATCTCACTGCCCCATCCCAGCTCAGAACCTGGCTATATGCAAATCAGTCTGTCCCTGGCCCAGTGCATCATGGGAACAGGGCAGACTAAACTACCAAGCCAATTCTTCACCAGAAAGGAGACAAGCTACCGGGGACCGGTTTCTGGCATTTCAGCCGTCTTCGGCCCGGCTTGCTTGAATCCTGATGGAGCAGTGAGAAAGGGACTCATGTCTGAGTATACCCTGCCACCCCTATAGTGGCCAAAATCGATTCAGAAAAGGGGGTGGTGATGAACAGAGTGTCTGAATTGAGCAGACCACTCTTACCCAGTCCAAAGATCAGGGCCTGATCCATCACCGTTATTTATCTCACTGCCCCATCCCAGCTCAGAACCTGGCTATATGCAAATCAGTCTGTCCCTGGCCCTGGAGATTTTTTTTGTCATATTTATTTTAAAAATCATGTTCTTTACTAGTAATTACACCTGCTTCCAAAGCCTTAGTGGTTATACTTTGAATGGTCCTCATGATTCTTTCTGTGGGGTTAACCTGAATTTTTTTTATAGAATATGGGATCATTTAACATTTTTAACATATTAGTTTCGTAATCTTTGGAATCTATAAGAACAATGCCTCTTCCCTTATCACAGCTTTTTATAGTAAGGGTCTTGTCGTTCTTGAAGGCATTGAGAGAAGCAAATTCCTCTCTTGTGATGTTGTATCGAGGTTTAGGGACACATTTTAAGGCTTGTTCCAATCTATTTAAAATAACTTTTTCAAAGATAGCGACTTCTGGACCTATTTGTTCCAGAGAGGGGGTAAAAGTTGAAGGCAGAGCCACTATGTTCTCAACTCTATTGTCATTATCAGTGATACCTTTATTGGCAAAGAATTTTTTTAATCTAATCATTCTAAAAAAAGAATGAATATCTTGATGCAATTCGAATAGGTCAGTGTAAGAGTGTGGAACAAATGAGAGTCCTTTTGATAATAAAGATATACTGGCATTATTAAGGCTTTGGGATGATAAATTGAAAATAGGTATTACATCCCTTGTTTCCAATATTGTTTGTTGCGGGTTTCCAGGTAGTGATGGGGTTCGGGGGGATATTGGTGGTTCTGGTAATTGCCTCTGGGATGATTTTGGAATCTTACCCGCTGGTGTCCCCGTCTCGCACTGCGCTGCCCTAAAAAAGGTTGACGAAAGTTTCTGCGTCCATTCTGGGGATTATAAGGTCCTTCATAATGGTAATTTGAACTGCCTTCTCCATCAGAATCAGATGTTTCTGAAAAAGTGTTGATTTTTTGTAAATTAGAGTTAGATTCTCCTTGATAATGGTCTAATATGCAGACCTGTGACACAGGGTGGGTGGGAGAGGTTTGAGGGGTGCATGCCACTTCTTGGGAATTAGAAATGGCTTCCCTGTACTGGGGTTAATGGGAACTCGTGATGACACAACAGGCACATACACCAACCGAGCCACATCAGGTGCAGACACTGGCACTCCCTCTGGTGACGTGCTGGATCCTGCGGAATGCTTTGTCTGGCTACACCTCTGCACCACCTTCCCCTGTTTGCCAGGTGTACCCCCTACAGTGCCCTCCTTCCTCTGTTTTACTGGGCTTGGAATGGGAGTCGATGTGGTGGGTGATTGTGGCTCTGAGCCCTTCCTAGGTGTACCCTTGCCATACAACACCTCAGTGGGCATAGAAACTGCACGCCTAGCTTTTCATGAAGTTTTAGGGACAGGAGAGTCCTTTGCTTGTAATGCCTCTGAGGCATGTGAGCCTGATGTCTGCTTCATTGCTTTTTCGGCCTTGCTCTTCCTTGACGTGCTCTTGTCTTTGCATTCTGGGGTGGCCTTGCTCTTCTGTGGAGATGGTGTCTGCGGGCGGACTCGCTTGGGTTGTTTCTGCTGGGTGCTTCTTGTGCTGTATCGTGACACATGGGAACCATGGTCACTATCATCAGATGTGGCCACTGACGGGGGGGTGAAAAAGGTCCTGGAGTAGGAATGGGAGTACGTGCCTGTTGAAGGGCAGACATCACTGTGGACGACAAAGCCTGGACAGTACGGTGTAGTCCACCCACGTTAGAGTGTATGCCCTCCATGTAGACAACCACCTGGCCTCATTTTTTGTCATGGTCACTGAAGGCAATGAGCAGGGCTGTCTGGCCCACACAAAGCTGGCGCAGGAGCTCAACAGACTCGGCGCTGAGGGCAGCAGGAGGGACAGGGGCAGCGGTGCCAGGTGTGAATGTAACTCATCCCCTCTTACTGACACAGACCCGGGCAGCACCAGAGGAAGTGGATGGGAGGGTGGGCACTGGCCGCTGTGTGGTAGAAGATGATGCAGAGACCCCATGCCTGCCAACATTGATGCATCCCCGCTGGCATCAAATTATGTTTTACTTTGTGTCTCGGGCACGGATTCATCCTGCATACTCAGATCCCCCTCTGATGCGCTGGTGACCTCTGTGTCACTGGGCTCCTGTGCAGCTGTAGTGCTAGTCTCGCCACCACTGGTGTCTGGCTCTTGTCCCTCCGTGTCCACTGGCGAATCTGCATGAGAGAGAGATGCAGGGTTGGGTTAGTGTCATCAACAGGACAAAGCAATTCAATCAATGCAGTACAGAAGATGACCAAATCTACCTGTTGACCACCACACTCTGCAATCACATTGCAGCAACTCACTACATAGACCACTACGGTGCATGCAACCCTAAATATCTGCCATGACTGAGCCATGTTAAGGCCACACAGCACAACACCTTGCCCGTAGATGAAGTCTACCAGGCACACAACTTGCTCTGCCCACACCTAGGCACATGATGTGGGCACACCACTTATTGGTACTGACAGACTTTGAGGGAACAGGAGGGGACAACACAGACACCTATTGGGACATGACAGTCCACAATGGCAAGTAGCCCATGCCAAACACCATGTTGTATTCTGGAGCACATGGTTTTCAGATGTGTAGGCCTCAAAAATCTTGGTGCATACAATGTACGCATACATGAAGTCACACTCAGATTGTGGACACTGCTGTTCACTCTCAAATAGATTCCCCACACTATCCCAATGCTGAATGACCATGAAGATCCTAACACGTACAGCTATGGGAATACACAGCAGGGAGGATCACCTTTGTAAGGCCCGTTTGAGCTAATGCATGACAGTGGTACCCATCCCAGCAGCCAATTGCATGACACAGCACTGTACCACCCCACAAACATCACATAGGCCACCACTTCCACAGGCCCTGTACACATGCATCCGCTCCCTGCCAAAGTCACCCTCCCCAAATACTCACCCCTACCTTGCTGCCGATGCTCCTTCAGACGTGCATCCAGCTCAGGATGAATCACTATTCAAAAACAACAAGAGAGGTAGGGTGTAGACACTCCTGTACCCCAGTTCAATATATTCTCAACAACAAAGGAGTGACTTTAGTGAAAAAAAGGTGATAATAAAATTAGAATCACAAGATAACGCTTCACTGTATGCTGCACGCGTGATCAATACTCACACGCGTGCAGGGAATACAGTCAGGCAGTCTGAGAAGTCCCTAGGGGGGCCCGGGCGACAATCTTCAATCAGAAGAAAGTCAAAGCGTTCTTTAGTCACCATCCAATGGGAGGGGGGAGGACCTAAGTTCTTAGAAGGACCCTCACTCACCACTAGTTGGTGACATGCTTCATCATCGGGTCCCCGCTGGGGTGACCGAAAGTCTCCCCAGCGTGCTACGACGCCTGATTACAGCGGAGCAGGATGTGGTGGGTGCAACAGTGCCCAAATTAGGAAGTGACTAAACGTGGTAGTGCAAAAGTGTATTAAACTCTTAAATTTTAAATGAAATTTACAAAAAATGTTCACACTTAGAGCCTCACGGGAGGGTGCACCTTAGAGCGTGCATACCACCGGAGGACTTTTGTTGTAGGTCCTGAAGAAAGCTGAGCTACATGCAACTCTAACAGCTGAAACATGTCGACCAAATTTTACTTCTGACTTAGGACTCCGGTTCCTTAATTAAGAACCGTGGGAGTCCGCACACTTTGTTTTTAACCAATGCGGGTTGGCCATTATTAAAAAATTTTCTAAGGGCACAACCTCTGCATTTTTTAATTGTTTAATACACTTTTGCACTACCACGTTTAGTCACTTCCTAATTTGGGCACTGTTGCACCCACCACATCCTGCTCCGCTGTAATCAGGCGTCGTAGCACGCTGGGGAGACATTCGGTCACCCCAGCGGGGACCCGATGATGAAGCATGTCACCAACTAGTGGTGAGTGAGGGTCCTTCTAAGAACTTAGGTCCTCCCCCCTCCCATTGGATGGTGACTAAAGAACGCTTTGACTTTCTTCTGATTGAAGATTGTCGCCCGGGCCCCCCTAGGGACTTCTCAGACTGCCTGACTGTATTCCCTGCACGCGTGTGAGTATTGATCACGCGTGCAGCATACAGTGAAGCGTTATCTTGTGATTCTAATTTTATTATCACCTTTTTTTCACTAAAGTCACTCCTTTGTTGTTGAGAATAACAGGATGAATCACTGCCAAGATATGGTGTCATGCTGCGCCGTGCCAAACGCCCAGTGCACGGAAGCAGCCCCAAGGTCATCTCTGCCACGTTCTTTGCCAGCCTGCTGATGTCATACCACCTCTTGTGGCAGTGGGTGCGTCATCAGTTAGATACCCCCAGGGCTCGCACCTTTGCTGCAATGTACTTTGAGCTGCAGGCATGGGAGAAAAGAGGGGGAAATGATCAGTGACACAGTGTCATGTACCAACATCTATCAGTACAGTAGCAAGATACAGACTCATTAGCAAATGTAATCTCTGTCCATCCCACCCTGGGGTACACCTCATATGGGCACTCTGCATGGGCTAAGCTGATGTGATTGCATGCATTTATGAGTGCATACAGGGTCCCTGCTAATCTCACACACATGCAGGATGCAGGATGACTGCACTGAACCCCCTCTGTGACTTGCACACATCTCCAGTCTTATGCATGTCTTGCCACCACATACATAACATATCGACTTGTGTCTGTGTATAGACTCACTGTGTGCATGTCTGGGCAGCATTCAATGAGCATGTCCTGTGAACATATCTGTATGTCATGTGTGTGGCATTGGGGTACATGGACTCACCAACAAAATATAGATCTGCACAAGTGTGGTTGTGTGCCATGTGGTGCATATATGGATTTCAGTGTGAATGAACAAGAGTAAGGACACAGTAAGTGCAGTGATGTGATCTCGTCTTGGTGGGCGGGCACTGTGCACACTGAGTCAGACAACCGGGGTGCGCAGAGACACTCAGCCAAGCAATTACTGTGCCGGCACCTGTATGTCCAACATGCTGTGTCTCTGTATTTATTTATTTGTTTATATAGCGCTAGAATTGACCGCCGGAGGGGTATCTCTGTGCTTAAACAGACTGAGCGACGAGGCAGTGGTTCTTAGCAGTTTAACAAATACCAAACAAGAAGGTTTTGAGCAGTTTTCTGAATATCAAATGTTCAGAGCATTGTCTAAGAGAGAGGGGGAGCTCATTCCAAAGACGAGGGCCAAGATAGGAGAGAACTTTCCCTCCTAGTCTAGCCCTTCTCATACAAGGCACTTCCAGGAGATGTTTGCCACTAGAAAGGAGACATCTTGAGGGAGCATAGGGCAGAAATTTCTCCGAAAGATAAGAAGGGCCCAAGTTCTGCAGTGCTTTGTGTATAATGCAACAGGTGTTAAACTTGATCCGTTGGCGAATGGGAGGCCAATGGAGCTTTACAAGAAGAGGATGGGAGGGAGTCCTGCAAGGAGCATTCAGGACAAGCCGTGCTGCTGTGTTTGGAACTACCTGAAGTCTGCTGAGTGAGCTTTCGTTAGCCGAGATCAGCAGACCATTAGAATAGTCCAGGCGGCTTAGTACTAAAGCCTGGACTAGAGTTCTATAGGTAGAATCAGGGCGTAATGGGAAGACTTGACGAAGTAAGCCCATTGCATAGAAACATGAGCCAGCAGTCAGAGCAACATGCTCCTTTAGGCTAAGGGCCTGATCCAAACGAATGCCCAGATTTTTAACTATAAGCTATCTCCAAAGAACATTACCTCGGTCTTTTCCATGTTGCATTGTAAGAAGTGATTTACGATCCATTGGGATATGGCCCTCATCCCATTTGAGAAGGCCAACTGGACTGCAACCGTGAGTTTGTTAAATGGAAAGAGGAGCTGCGTATCATCAGCATATGATATGGGAATAAACCCATATGTCCATAGGAGATTGGCCAGGGGAGCAACATAGATGTTAAATAAGGTTGGGCTCAAACATTAACCCTGGGGTACTCCCTTGCTGAAGGTGAGCAATGCAATGGCTCCCAAGTGCTTCTGGGTGGGGGAGAGTGCTACATCTTGCTTAGGGGTGGGACAGGGGGCATGTTGGATAAGTGTTACACGTCTCCCTCCCCCAAACAGGCTTCCCAGGCAAGATGGCTACCTACCTGTTAGGTGAGGGTATACAACACAATGGGGTTTTGGTTGTGCAAGAAAGTACATATCAGTATGTTGTTAATATTTGTTTGTACTTACCAGCCTCCACTCCCCGGCTACTCCTGTGAGACTCTCAGGATGCAGTATGGCAAGCACCTTCTCCTCCCATGGTGTGAATGTTTTCTGAGGGATAGGAGGGCCACGGCCAGTCTGGTTAGCCAGCACCCAGTTCTTGCTCCTCCTTTCTTTGACAACCTTCTTGAGATCATGCCACCGCTTCATGATCTCCTCCTTGGTTCGCGGGGTGTTCCTTACTGCATTGACCCTTTGGACTATCCTTTGCCACATTTGGGTCCTTGTAGCTAATGGTGTCTGTTGGAACAGGCTACCAAACAGTTGTGGTTCCACTCTCACTATCTCATTTACCATGACTTTCAACTCAATCTCTGTGAATTTGGGCATTTTCTAGGATGTCATGGTGTGTAGTGTGCAAAGAGCTTGTGGGCACAAGAGTGTAGGTTGTGGGTGTGGTGTTTGTGTGTGAGGTGTGTTATGTACTGTGGGGTTGTTGGTGCTGGTGTGATGGTGGTGGTGAGTGTGTTGTGTTCTCTTGCCTCTCCTGTCTGGCCTGGTTTATGCCCTTCACTTCTGGAGTGTTGCAAATGATTGTGGTCATTGAAGGGGCTGGTTTGATACTCAGTTATGTGGGTGAGTCCCAATGGAGTTTTGCTGTCAGGTGTGTTGTGGGAGTTGTTCGGGAAATTGTATGTTTCTGTCTGGCATTTATTTGTTTCATTGGGATGTGTTTGGTGTATTCGGGGCATGACTAGTTTGATTTATGCAATGTTTGCCTTTGTTGTGGTGTTTTTGCATCGTCCGCCATGTTTTGTATGGATCATCCACTGTGGTGGCTATACTGCAGCTCTTCCGCAGGCTCTCCCATTCACTCCAGTGTGCGACCGCGGCGGTGGGAAACAGCGGATTGTACATCGGAACCATCGGGGATTTCCTAATTTCCCGTGTGGTGCCTCTGCTATGCTTGCGGCGGGTTGTAGCTTTTCTGCTGCGTTTCCGACCGCTGCAGTCGTTTTTTGATCGTCACCGCCAGCGTCGGGCGGTTATTATTCACCCGCTACCGCCACAGTCGGTCTTTTTTGGTGCGTGATCTACGTCCATGGAAGTCGGGTGATTTTCCGCCTGACATCCTAATGGGGCCCTGAGTATGCAAATTACAATGAAGATAGTAACTACAGAACTATTTTTAAATATTACAAAATCTTAGATTAAGCATACAAACTCAACTTTATGAGCCCCATAATGCTTCAAAGTCCTTTAGACCTACATTTAACTTTGGGTTTAAACAGCTGATGTTTTTCTGTTTTCACTTTACCACAATGTTAACCAAAAGATGCAAATACCTCCCAGAGCAGCGCCCTTTGCTTTACAGTATACTATATCTATAACGGAGTGGATTACCCTCCACTTCTCTGGAGGTAGGAGATGCCAGTTTTTTTTTTTCAACACAGGGGTAACATTATAATGACTGTGGGTTTTACAAAAGAGCTGCAGGTTTCTGTTTTTATCTGACCCTCATTTCTCATGTTGATTTGTAAAAAAATAAACACACAAAGTATACTTTTAAAAAAATGTTTTATTTATTGGCATTTCAAAAAAGAAACAGAGTAGAACGAAATACAGGCACAGACACTAGAAGCATGAATCATCGACAATGCAGTATAAACATACAAATCAAGTAGAATGACAGCATTTCCGAAACTAAAATTAGGGCTTACACATAATAGGAACATATCCACACTTAGCACATCCTGGTGTAGACTATCGAGGGAATATCAAACTGGATCCCCCCCCCAAAAAAAAACAGGAGCCCCCATAACCAGTAAGCACCTATTCTCCAGAGTGGGGGGGGGGGGGGGGATTCAATGTGCGACCTCCCCTCCATCAAAGTCGTGTCAGGCTCATGTGCATTTGAAATGTCAGGATCAGGTCTTTTTTCCAGAAACAGTGCCCAGAAGTTTTTGGGCCTGTTGCGGGGAGGTAGTAAGCCATTATATAACTCAGTTTGTGTGCAGCAGTAAAGCATTTCTTTATTCCACTGGGAAAGCCTCGCCACCGGGCCACGCAACCAGGAAAGTGCCACGCACCTCTTGGCCACCAGGAAGGAAATGTCGACCAGTCGTCTATGTTCTGTCTTAATGGTCTTTGAGTAACCCGAATAGCTAGCAGTGGAGTAGTGAGTAGTGAAAGTCCCGTGATTCAATTTACTTCCTCATAGACTGCACACCAAAAGGCAAAAACTCTAGGGAAGGACCAGGACGCGTGTAAAAAATCAGCCAGCTGCACACCGCATCTCTCACAACATGGGCTCTCCCGAAGTCTGTATCGATAGAGCCGTTCTGGGGTGTAATAAACCCTGTTTAAGTACTTGAAGTGCAGCAACCGGTGGCGACCGGAGAGTGATAATTTTTTTGGTATTAGCACAACAGTAGTGCCACGTTTCATCAGGTAGTTCCACAGCTAAGTCAGTCTGCCACGCTAAACGAGGCTTAACGTAGTCAGTTATTCTCTCAGAGAGAGCGATACGATATAGATTCATTATTAGCTTAGTCGACGTCTTGGCGTTAATAATATAATCATATGTCCTGACCACCGGGGGTTCCGCCATGTCTTCCCCTAGCAGGTTTTTAGGTGCGTGAACGCGGGGAAGGAGGGAGCGAGTGTTGTCCCCTGATTTGAGTTTGTCCCAGGAATGAGCCCTACCATCCGAGAATAAGTCACCCATGTGAGTAAAGTCCAGAGCAGCCAACGCTTCCAGCACACCTTTGTCCTTGCATGGGGCGAGCCACAAACACCAGGCCACGGGGCCTTCGGGGCATATAATAGCGTGCAGGCCTGTGCATCCATCATGTGATGCTAGGCATGGGTAACTACCTTCAGGGAGTCCAGGAAACCCGTCCGGCGGTCGCGAGGGCATGACATCAGTACAGGGAGAGGAACCGGGGCAGCAACAATCGACTCTATACGTATGTGCCGAATATTCGCAGGGCTGTGTATCCAATGATATGCATGTGCGCTTTGCGCGGCTCGATAATATAGCTCAAGGTACGGAGCATTCAGACCTCCCTCAGCGTAAGGAGGGATAAGGTTTTTCCACGCAACTATGGGTTGCTTGCCAGCCCATGCCAGTTGAATTATAAGCGAGTGTAGTTGTTGAAAAAACAGGCTAGATAGGACCATGGGTATGTTGCTGAACAGGAACAGAAACCGGGGCAGCGCAATCATTTTCATGAGGGAAATGCGGCCCATCAAGGACAAAGGGAGGCCGATCCACTTGGTAATATAGTCTTCAAGCTTGAAGACAGCCACCCCGTAGTTCTCCCTGAGAACCACCTCCGAATCTGTGTGTAGCCGGATCCCCAAATACCGTACCGCATCTGTGGTCCACTGAATGGGATATTCCGGCTCAAATCTCTTGGTGGCGGGAGTGAGCGGTAACATGACTGATTTGTTCCAATTTACGTGGATACCCGAAAGGAGCTGAATAATATCACTTCGCGTAGCACCGCTGGTAGGTTTATCTCTGTGTCGCGGACATATAATAGCCTGTCATCTGCATATTTGGACACAATCAAATTATATGTGGGGAACCGTATACCCCGATATGCATGGTATTCGCGTAGAGCACACGCAAGAGGTTCTGCCACTAGAGCGTAGAGTATAGGGGAAAGGGGGCACCACTGCCTTGTGCCACGGCTGATATTGATGGGGTCCGTGATAAGAGACAATACGAACGCGGGCCGTAGGGGACGAGAAGAGTGTGTTCAGGAGTGGGAGGAAGAGGTCCCCCACCCCCATGCAGCTCAGGCCTTGTCTCAGGAAAGGCCATTCGACAGAGTCTAAGACCTTTTCCGTGTCTAAAAAGACTGCGACAGCGGAGACATCTGGGCAGGTATGTTGGAATGCCGCAAATTGTAAGTGAGGTTATGGCTGGGAACGAAGCCTGCCTGTTCAGGGGAGACCAAGGAGGCAACCAGTGGGTTGATGCGGTTAGCGATTATTTTTGCAAATATCTTTGCTTCAACATTTAATAATGATTGCGGGCGGTACGAAGAAAAGTCTCCAGAGGGTTTCCCAGGTTTAAGGATTGCAATAAGTATTGCTTCTGGCATCGTGGGGGGCATTTCACCTGACTCAGCCATGTTCTCAAAGAGCGTCAATAGTTGAGGGATCAAGAGGTCGGAATATGTATTGTAGAATGACACCGTTAATACGTCACAACCCGGCACACTCCCAGCTCTCATTGCCGACAGGGCCAAAACTATTACCTCACGTTCGAAGGGTCGAACCAGGAATTTGCAATGCAAGTTAGACAGCCAGGGCAGTTCGATATGCGTCAAGTAGTCAAGAATGCGTTCCTCCGGGATAGGGCCTCTAGAGGCGTTTAGAGATGTATAATACTCCAGAAAACAATGCGCGATCTGCTCATTAGATAGGGGCTCGTCTGTCTGTGGAGATCTCATATCGGGAATTGCAGTACCACTCCTACGCCGTTTGGTCAGCTGTGCCAAAACCGACTCGGGCGCTCTCCCTCCCCATAGGATCGTGCGGTGGCATACTTTCCCTGGTGCTTGATCTCTGAGTCAGCCTCCTCATGGTACTCGCGCAGCGTTTGAGCGAGTTCCTGAGTTAGGACTTCGCCATCGCCCCATAGGCGATGTGCCTCAATGTCCTTAAGCCTGTTCTCCAGAAGCGTCAGTCGTCCCCGGATGGATTTAAGAACCCCGGCATGTTTAGAGATGGCGACTCCCCGTATGAATGCTTTAAAGGCCTCCCACACCGTCAAGAACGAGTCGACAGACCCAACATTGTGTTGAAAAATTCCTCAATGGCAGTGGCTAGTTCTTCCCTGAAGGCGTCGTTCAACAGGAAGTAAGGAGGAAAGCGCCAGGCGAATGGTGGGATACATTTCACCTGCACGTTAAATGTGATAAGAACAGGGGAGTGGTCTGAAAAGGTGCATGGAAGGATCGTACACGCCCCGACCAGGGAAAGAAGATGGGAAGTGGTCAACCAATAGTCGATCCGAGTATGAATGTCGTGCGGAGCTGCATAGTGTGTGTATCCCCCCTGAGATGGATGTCGATATCTCCATATATTTTGCAACCCCAGTCTCATCATCTCCACGTCTAACACCCTGGCAGAGGCAATTAGGCGGTGATCAGGACCGTCCGATCTGTACAGTGAGGGCTGTCTAGTCATATTAAAGTCACCCCCCCAGAGGATGTGTCCATCAGTGTTCTCGAACCCTAGCAGCTAGATCAGTGTAAAAAGTGGTGTGGTCATAGTTAGGTGCATAAGTGTTCACTATATGGAACTCCATACCCTTTCCTGTGCATTTCGTGATCGTGTACCGTCCCTCACTGTCCGTTGCTACTGGGGTAAATTTCAGTGATGCTTTAGGGTTGACCCACGTTAAAACTCCCCTAGCGTGTGAAGTGAATCCCGCCGCGTGTACATTATTCAAGAATCCTCTGTATAGCAGTGTCGGGCTGTCCAGACGCAGGTGGGTCTCTTGTAGTAGCGCTACATCAATTCCATGTCTCAGGAGGTAGTGTAGGACTCGCCTAACTTTGCGGTGGTCATTAAGACCCCTGATATTCCATGTCAGTAATGTAATAGTATCTAAAGTGTTACTCGGTCGTGCCATCCCGGGAAAAGCAGTTGGTATAAATGTCAGTGTGGTGTAGCCCGTGCATATATCAGCACCCCCACCCGAAACCCACCCATGCCTGCCCTACCCCAACTAGGCCGCGATCTTCCCCCCAACACACCAGTCCCCTCTTGTCGTCCCACCACATGTCCCAAAAGCACCATCCTCCCCTCCCCCAAAAAGGTGCAAAACAAAAAGAAACCCTACTCAAGGAAGTGTAATTCACACGGGCGTGTGTAGCCGGCAGTAGAGGAAATGGAGACAACTAGTCCAAATGCATCATGCTGCCATGCAGGGCCCCCCGTCCCCTAAACAAAAAGATAGAAAGCGTGTGGTCTCAGCTATCGCCCAGACACTCTCATGATACAACAGGATCTCGTGCCCTCCCAAGGAACCCCCCATCCAGTTAGCACAGCTATAGATCTATGTTTCCAACTTCTGAGCACCTGCAAGCGTCCAAGCGCTTGTCATTGTAACAGGAGAAAGAGTTTTTCGGCAGGACCGGGAAATAAAGTCAGCAACAACGTTAATGGCGCCCCTCAACTGGAGGCAGCAAATAATGTAGCTCAGGCGTCAACTAAAGAAATCCCCCTCACACCCTATCCCACAGGAAAGTTAGAAGAGCACAGGAGGCACCGCACTAGCCAGAGGTGGTCCCTGAAAAAGGCCCCCCACAGCAAACTCTAATGACTCTCCCTCTCAAGCATTCAGCAACAGAATTTTGTCGTGTACCACTCAACGAGCGATTCCGCAGTTCAGTCCTGTTCATCCAGGGAGCCTTCCATAGCATCAGCTTGTTGTTCGTGGTCCGGGAATGGCTTCCTTTCCCTGCGCCATTCCTTAAGGGCCTTCTGGAGAGTTCTGGGGTCAGTAAAGATCATGGACCTCCCCTGCCTGTCGACCCGCAGCTTAGCAAGGTATAGCATTGCATAGTCTGCGTCCATTTCCTGAAGCTGGCGTTTCATTGGCACAAACTGTCTCGCGCCTCCTGCACCTTTGCAGTGAAATCAGAAAAGAGGGAGATTGTCGAGCCCTCATAGGTCAGTGGTTGCTTCTCTCTGGCAATTCTCAGTGCCACATCACGGTCTCTATAATTTAGCAGATTAGCAATTATTGGGCGCGGGGGTGCCCCTGGTTTTGGCCTTGGGCCCAGGGATCGGTGCGCTCTCTCAACGACAAACATCCCTGAGAAGGCTGTGTCTCCCAGTAGTGATTATAGGAGCTTTTCCAAGAATATCTCCATATTCCCGGTCTGTGTGGATTCCGGCAAACCCGTAATGCGAAGATTGCATCTCCGGGAACGGGCCTCTAAGTCCTCAATTTTGTCTTGCAGGAGTTGGATCACTCTGCCCAGTTGTTTGTGTTCTGTATCAAGAGACGTCTGAGCTTCCTTCACCTCGACGATGCGGCGCACCGCTGCCAGCAAACTAGGGTCTATTACGTAGGGCTCAAGGGCCACCAGCACCAGGGTCACAACTCGCACCCCACCAACCGAATGAGCAGCAGGCGCATGGGCTTCAGTCAGCAGGGCAGCTCGGGCAGGGCACGTCTCCGCAGCCGGTATCAGGCGGATATCCCACTTGAAAAAGAGAGGGACAGTGCATCAATCCCACCAGCAACCCCTCTCAGGCGACCATCACAGCCGCTGGAACCTCGCCCGGGTGGCCCGCAGCACTAATCTCCTAATATGTTCGGTAGGCGCCAAGTGGGGCTGTAATACTTAGCACTAGGCACAACTCTGGGATCCAAGGAAAGGCCCTGGACTGGATCACATCGTTCCTCTCCGACAGAACCCAGAGAGTCCGCCTCCCTCCCTTCCACTCCGAGGCCACCAAAATCATCTGCGGCTTACTCCAGGGCTCCTCATTCAGCCCGACCCTCTTCAATATCTACATGAGCCCCCTCGCCACCATCGCATGCAAACACAACATCAACATCATCTCCTACGCAGACGACACCCAACTGATACTCTCCCTCAACAAAGACCCTCTCACCACCAAAGCCAACTTCCAGGACAGGATGAAAGATGTTGCAGAATGGATGAAGCACAGCTGTCTGAAGCTCAACTCGGACAAGACGGAGGTCCTCATCCTCGGACAATCCCCATCCGCCTGGGACGACTCCTGGTGGCCCATTACGCTGGGCACCGCACAAACACCCACGGACCACGCTCGCAACCTGGGATTCATCCTGGACTCCTCCCTCACGATGACCAAGCAAGTCAACGCAGTCCCGTCCTCATGCTTCAACACCTTGCGCATGCTCCATAAGATCTTCCAGTGATCCCCACCGAAACCAGAAAGACGGTCACCCAGGCCCTCGTCACAAGCCGACTGGTCTAAGGGAACGCCCTCTATGCAGGAACTACAGCCAAACTCCAGAAACGGCTTCAGCGCATGCAGAACGCCTCCGCACGACTCATCTTCCACATCCCTTGCTGCAACCACATATCCGCCCACCTGAGAAACCTGCACTGGCTCCCCGTCAGCAAGAGGATCACGTTCAGGCTGCTCACCCACGCACACAAAGCACTCCACAACATGGGCCCGAATACCTCAACAACCGCCTCTCGTTCCACACCCCCACCCGCCAGCTCCGCTCCACCAGCCTCGCCCTCGCCACCATCCCACGGATTCGCAGAACCACCACCGGAATAAGATCGTTCTCCTACCTGGCAGCCAAGACATGGAACTCCTTTCCTGCACACCAATGACTGACCCAGGACCATCTCACCTTCAGGAGACACCTCAAGACCTGGCTATTCGAGCAGTAGCAGCATCCCCCCCCCCCCTTCAGCGCCTTGATACCCTCACGGGTGAGTAGTGCGCTCTACAAATGTAGTGATTGATTTATTGATAGGCATGGACTGTGAGACTCAACAGCTCTCAAGTGAGCTATAGAAGATGGCGGGGGTGCTCGTCGCAGTGGCAGGAGGGAGAGTCACTCCATGAGGACTGCCCCACTGCCAGTTCAGAGCTCGCGCCCAATGTCAATGAGCTCCCGCAATACTGCCCATGCCACTCCACCTTACCGCCGGAATGTAGTGATGCGCCCCTTGGTGACTCAACGGTGTGGAATTGTAGAGATCCAGATGTGGCACAGATCTGAAGGGCACAGCCGCGCCTCTCGGCCCCCTCCCGGCACACCAGAGCACTATCCAGTCGCCTCCACGGTGTAGCTGGGTCTCTAGCGCCAGCAGCCCCCGCAGCATCCAAGAAGGCCGATCACAGCTGCAGCAGTGAGTACCCGCAGGTAGTGTCTCCCAAAGCCCCCGTCGTCAGTCTCTCCACCGCAAATTCACACGGAGGCGGCAGGGGACAGCAGCAAAGCGCAGGCAGGCCGCCGAATCCCCGGAGGCGAGACCGGGCGGCAGGCGCGTCTATAACAGGCCGCCACCGACTGAGTAACCAGTGCCCTCCGCTGTTCCCAGATCTCGAGGGGAGCCCTCTCCGCCACCATTCAGCACACAGGGCTGCGGCTCAGCAGAGAGCAGCCTCCGGGCACCAGAGTTCCACAGGCCCGCCGGGCGCTCACGTAGCGCGTCACCGCTGCCGGGCATGTCGTCCCGTCTCGCTCCTCAGGCGGCGTGCCCCTCGCCACTGCAAGCAGGAGGATATCAGGCCCCAACAGGAGGCAGCAGTCAAGTGGAAAGTCACCCGATGGTGCTGTCAGACACCAGGGCCGCAACCAGCAGGTCGTCGCCGCTCGGGGGCACAGATCCAATTTTGCCGCACTCCGCCACAGCAGGCTTTGTTTTACATGGATCGTTTGTGCGCTTAGGCCCCACAGCCCGCCGCAGCCCAACGAGCAAGGATCAGCAGCCAGAATCTCACCAGGCACCGCCCGCAGCAGCCGAGGGACTCAGATCAGGCAGGTAAGATCTTTAATATATTAGCCACACGCAGGATATGTTCCAGGATAGTGTCGGAGACGGGGGGCTCTCGGCTCAAGCGCCATATTGGTTGCGAGCTAGCTCTGCCCGCCCCAAATAAAGTATACTTCTAATATTAAACCAAGAGCAGGGTGCCACTGTGCATTGCCTACTCAAAGATCTGAAAATAACCAAAAGATTCGATTTCCCTCCAAGAAAACTATTGTTTTCAGAGTTTGTGGTGTTGGTGCCCAAAACATTGCATTCTGTGAAAAACTACCACCACCTACTAGGCTTCACAGAGTCCAGTGGGAGGGAGCAGGATTGTGACAAGAAATGTAACCTTTGTTCTCGCAAAAGGCCCACGGCAGACTTGGAGGGGCGAGGAGAATAACTCTACAACCCCTCAGTTTCCATTTGGGAGTTTATTTTCAATACGAAGGTAGAAAACAACAACATAAATAAAATCTATGGGTTCTGCATGCAATGAGCTTGCACTACTGCACAATGAAGACAGAAATAAGTCTGCACAAGAAGAATGAATGCCAGGCTAATCTGCTTTGTTTACAGTAAGTGGACACATCTTGCCTTATCTCTCTCCACACCTCCCCTCCCATTTTTCAAGGACCCTCCCGCCTACAGCTGCCAACTGTCAAGTGTATACAATAGCCACATAAAGCCCTGTTAAACAGAAGTAAAAGAAAGTATACAGAAGATTTAAATCACATTAAGAGAGCACATTTTAGTGATCCGAGAGCGGGCTGTGACGATCATCCACTTCCTATTAGTATTAGTAAAACATTAATCTTTACTTAATATCAAGACACATTAATACATAGGTGCACATAGTGTTCTTTTAATGCACCTCACACACCAAAAAGGCCCTTGGGGTCATGCTTTATCATTGTGGTCTTCGCACCCATCTACGGGATGCGGCAAGCTGCTAACCGGCGACTAAGCGGGAGCACTTACTTTTTGGCAATGTGTGGTGTATGTTGGGTATAGTGTATATAAGTGAGTGGTGGGTTCCAAAGAGTGATAAAGTGACGTTAAAAAGATACCTGGCACGTAAGGTTAACAAAAAACTTTAATGGGCCTCCGTGCTGGTACTGTTAAAAGAGTGATTGTGAGGTATTTTGTATTTTAATGTGCAACAACTCGTGTGTGTGTCGTCGACAAGTTTCGAAGCTAGGCTTCTTCTTCAGGACGGGGTGCACAAATCCCCTCCTTACTCACGTCTCTCATAAAATTCTGATTATTTACAGAAAAGTGATATTTAAGCTAAAAGGCTAGAGTGTGCCTACTTCTCTATTGAAAGGTATCTGCGTTGAGACCCTGGAAAAGAAGACAAAAAGAACACAAAAGGCGAGCATTTTGGTATTTGTAAAATATCCAAAGGCACAGGTTCAGTGACCTAAAAAAAGTGAGATTCAGAAAAGGGTTTGGTGATGGACAGAGTATCTGAATTAAGCAGAACATTCGTACCCAGTCAACAGATCAGGGCTTGATCCATCACCCTTTTTTAGCTCACTGCACCATCCCAGCTCAGAACCTGGCTACATGCAAATTAGTCTGTCCCTGGCTCGGTGCATCATGGGAACAGGGCAGACCAAACTACCAAGCCAATTCTTTTACTGGAAAGGAAACAAGCTTCCGGGGACCGGTTTCTGGCATTACAGCCGTCTTCGGCCCGGCTTGCTTGAATCCTGATGGTGCAGTGAGCAAGGGACTCATGTCTGAGCATACCCTTCCACGCTTATGGTGGACAAAACGATTCAGAAAAGGGGGTGGTGATGGACAGAGTATCTGAATTAAGCAGAACACTCATACCCAGTCAACAGATCAGGGCTTGATCCATCACCGTTTTTTAGCTCACTGCACCATCCCAGCTCAGACCCTGGCTACATGCAAATTAGTCTGTCCCTGGCCCAGTGCATCATGGGAACAGGGCAGACCAAACTACCAAGCCAATTCTTTTACTGGAAAGGAAACAAGCTTCCGGGGACCGGTTTCTGGCATTACAGCTGTCTTCGGCCCAGCTTGCTTGAATCCTGATGGTGCAGTGAGCAAGGGACTCATGTCTGAGCATACCCTTCCACGCTTATGGTGGACAAAACGATTCAGAAAAGGGGGTGGTGATGGACAGAGTATCTGAATTAAGCAGAACACTCATACCCAGTCAACAGATCAGGGCTTGATCCATCACCGTTTTTTAGCTCACTGCACCATCCCAGCTCAGAACCTGGCTACATGCAAATTAGTCTGTCCCTGGCCCAGTGCATCATGGGAACAGGGCAGACCAAACTACCAAGCCAATTCTTTTACTGGAAAAGAAACAAGCTTCCCTTGCTTATTGCACGATCAGGATTCAAGCAAGCCGGGCCGACGACGACTGAAATGCCAGAAACCGGTCCCCGAAAGCTTGTTTCCTTCCCAGTATAAGAATTGGCTTGGTAGTTTGGTTTGCCCTGTTCCCATCATGCACTGGGACAGGAACAGACTAATTTGCATGTAGCCAGGTTCTGAGCTGGGATGGTGCAGTGAGCTAAAAAACGGTGATGGATCAAGCCCTGATCTTTGGACTGCGTAAGAGTGGTCTGCTTAATTCAGACACTCTGTTCATCACCACCCCCTTTTCTGAATCATTTTGTCCACCCTAAGCGTGGAAGGGTATACTCAGATGTGAGTCCCTTGCTCATTGCACCATCAGGATTCAAGCAAGCCGGGCCGACAACGGCTGAAATGCCAGAAACCGGTCCCCAGAAGCTTGTTTCCGTCCCAGTATAAGAATTGGCTTGGTAGTTTGGTTTGCCATGTTCCCATCATGCACTGGGACAGGAACAGACTAATTTGCATGTAGGCAGGTTCTGAGCTGGGATGGTGCAGTGAGCTAAAAAACGGTGATGGATCAAGCCCTGATCTTTGGACTGGGTAAGAGTGGTCTGCTTAATTCAGACACTCTGTTCATCACCACCCCCTTTTCTGAATCTAAAAAAAGTGAGGGCAATAACTGCTAGACAAAATTTTTCATCCTATTGGTGGTCATGTGCCCTGGAAAAGAACAAAGACAAAACAATACACAACACTTAACATAAAACACACGCTCTATTAGGTTAACCTGTGTAGTTATTAGGACAAAAATCAATCTTGTAAATAGTTTGGTGAAAAATATTGTATGCATACTTGTTGCCAAATAACTGGTTGGCACCATGAGCCTCCAAACGATGGGGTAGTTGTGCTATTTAGCACCCTAGTAAAAACAAGGTATAACACTCCGTTCAAAATGACGCCACTTATTTACTTACTTCTAGTGATGGTGCTCAAAATACCTCAGTGCCTGATCATACTCTGACTCTACGGGAATTCCTGCGCCTTACTTCCCCACTCGCGGCTCGATGGAAGTGAGGTGAGCCTAGTCCCAGCTCTTTAAATACACCCATCAATGTAAGTTAATTGAAGGCGATTGGCTAGAACCGGAAAAAATAAACAGGCCAAATAAAGTATTTCCAGGCGGCCGGTGGAGTCACGGCTATCTCCACCCAATAACTCCACCCAAAAACGCAATGGGTGGAGTTTCACCCTTAATATTAATTACTTGATGCCTCGTATGCCCTATGCGAGACCTAAAAATGTAGGAATCACTGCTAATAAGATAATTAATTTCAGAATACTCACGGGTGACTCATCTCTTGAGTTGTTAAGGCCCGACAAGGCACTAGACACTTTACCTCACATTTATGTACCTTTTCATGTTTGTGATGCACACAGCCATTCACACTACCAGCCATGCGCCCAGTAGTTCACAACACTCACATCAACAAACTGTGCCGTTTAAAGTCCCATCACTTTCTTAAGCTCACAGGACTCGCACTCTATTCACAGCAGCTGGCAGCGCATGTGGAATGGTGTTTGGCTGGCTTGCTGGCTGGCTGTCTGGTGGCCCGCAGCAAGTCACTAAACACACAGCCAGCCACCACTATAGTCAGTCAACTGCCAGTTCTCACACACTGCCAGCCACATGCCAGCCCACCAACGCTACTAACCAAATGGCACTCAAACATCACCATGAAGCTCCACACCACCTTAATTTATTGTTTAACACTCCTACAATGAACAGATTACACACTTAAAGATGAGACTGGAAAAAATAAAACTTCCAACAAACAAGCAGTGCATTTTTTCAACTAGATAAAGCAACCTACTGATAGAATATTAAATACCAACAATGCTTGCATGTGTAACTAAACATATCAAACTACTGCCAACCAAGGGGTCTGTTAGGACGGCGGACGGATGGCCGCCAGCGGTAGCTGCTGCCGAACTGGTGACGGACATCCGCCCACGATCGCAACCGGGAATACCACCGGTCCCATTAGCATGGCGTTGAGGACCGCGGCAGTGAGATTTTCCACCCGCCACTTTTCCGCCAGTTCCAGTCCGCTAACTTGACCATCACAATGGTGCCGGTGCAGGGCCAGGCTCCGCCGGCATGATTATGATGCCGGCGGTGGGACCGCCATGGAAAGGCATTTATAGAATGTCTCCGGGGGCCCCCAATGTGTTGGAGGTGTGTGTCGGTGGACTGGGGGTTACCCATGGTACCCCCTACATGTCCCTGTAACAGGTGGCAGGCACTGTGCAGTGCCTGCCATGTAGTGCAGGGACATGCAGGACATGCTTTTTTGGACATCGCGGCTGTGCTGCTGTCAGCAGCGACCGCCGCGATGTTAAATGACACGATCCAACCGCCGTGGTCGGATGTCAACTGCGGAGCATACTGATTGGACCAGCGGTTTTCCCACGGTCCTAGCAGTCAGTGTTTTCCCGCTGCCATGGCGGTCCAAGTGATTTTCCGACCGCCATCCTAATAGACCCCCAAGTGTCTAAACTGAAAACATTTGCAATACAGGCCAGCCAGTTTCCTTTTACTCGCATAGTTGCTCCCAATACTTGAGCTGCATAAGGTACAATTTAAAACAAGTTGGCACACTTAGGCCAGGATTAGAAGGCCACTACAGGCAGTACATTTGATACTCCTTTTGCACTCCTCTTTGGACACTGTCTCTACATCTCCAACAAAGTGTCTTTTTTGGGTGTTCAGTGAAGATGATCAGGAAAGTGGCTATCTTTCAATCTACTAGACATCTTGCAGCTGTACATTGCCTAGTATTTAGAAAACAACAGAAGAGTGAGGACTATGCAAAGGGATACTTCCCCTTCCCCAAAACAAATATACTATAAACAACAGGGACGAATCAGAAAAATAAGTGTTGCCACTTATACTGAATCAGAATGATGTTGCAGAGTACTGACATCCAATAGATTTGTGGGAAGACCCCTCACCCACCAACCTGGTTGGGGGCATGCTTCATCATTGGGGTCCCAGGTGGTCTGTTGAGTACAACCCAGCTGTGATTTAATGCCTGACTATAGCGGAGCAGGATTTTTTTGTGCAGTGAGGTACATGCTAGGTGGTACAGGTTAAAAATATCTCTAAGAAATTCCCCATTTGAAGGGTCTTAGGACAAGGTTAAAAGATTGATACTCGGGATATCATAAAGTAAAAATGTTACTTTGACAACCCTTTATGTATGGTCAACAAGTTTCAGTCTTTCAGAGTAGTCACAAGGCTTTCTTCAGGACCACTATGTGAGGTGCAAGTGAATAGGCTACAAAAGTAGAAGTAGCCACATGAGTAATATGACAGCACACGCGCTAAGGTGTGCTGTAAAAAAGAGGTGGGAGAACCGTACTTACGGACCCACTTAATGATTGGTAACCTGAAAAAGAAAACACACAACATGAAAGAACATACCGGACATTACACATTGTACATGACATATATAGAGCATTTGTAAAAACGCATATCTGTCCTTACTTGTATTCTGCGCTTGTGTCTGTGTCCAGATGCATCTGATAAGTCACGAGTCTAACCCCACGAGGGGGGAATCAATGCAATGGTTCTGTAAGAGACTTAATGTATGGTGAAGAACATGCATCATTTATGCACTAGCAGACCTTGTCAAGTCACAAGTAGACGCAATAAAACATTCGGCAATCAGGACATATACGTGTGCAAATTATCTGTGCGATTCATGGTAACAATAACCGTGAATGCGGCGTGTTTGAGGACGAGTTGCAACAAGGCTGTCTTTCAGCCTCCGTGCTTTTCTGTAGGAAAACATTGCTTTTTCCCTGTCCAGTTTGCCTGTCCCAAGTCCCAAGAATCTTCCAATGTTTTGGGATTTATTTATAAAGTTTTATATAGCGCGAACAAGATCCCGAAGGGTATCAGAGCACTTTACTAAAGGATGTAAGGAAGGTAATAAATGCAGTAACAATATCAGGTATGAGTAGAAACAGTTTTCAGTTTTTAACGTCTTTATTTCGAAGTTTTGCTTCATAAAAGACAAGCATATAAAATAACATACACAAAACACACGACTAATATATACAAATTATACAACAATGAAAATTTTCAAGAAACTTGTTTAAAATAAATAATTAAATGGCATAGAAAGACGTTTATGGCAAGAAATAGGTTAACATAATTGACACTCAGCTATTGGCTCATTGTAAATACATATAATGCAGGTTAAAAAGAGACATGTGGCCAAACTATAAGAGCCTTATCCTCGTTTAGGAACATACTACATAGGAACCTCATTACTGTCTGGGTTAAAATGTAAGCTTGGCCCATTAAAAAGCTGCTTAACCAATGCAGTATTTATAGAGTGGATCAGGTCTATGGAGCGCTGGTTAGCTAATACCACCCCTTTCGAGCAAAATAGTTGTATACTGCTGTGAATCTTGGTTGGGGGATGTGTGGGGAACACGGATAAAAATCATACAAATCCCAGATGGAGATGGGGCCATCACCTTCATGGGGCTGGGAGCATCGTAAATAGGGGACGATGTTCCTATTTCTAAATTTAACAAGGATTAAGTCCCCGGGAATGTCCTTAGGTAGTGACCCTAACCAGCTCACCCTTCTAACACTCAGGATACCGCCATCCATATTGGGTGGCAGGGGTCTATTTTTAGCTAACCAGAGAATGACCTTATGTAACAGTTCCTGGTAGCTCTCGGGTTTCCTATGAGCGGGAACTGGTAATCCTGAAAGAACAAGCACAAAGGGGGCAGCTTCCGGAGGTAAGTCTATGCGTGCTACTCTGTTTGACTTTGCTCTAGCAGCAGAGTAATTAGTTAACAAAGGAATAGGGGCAGAGTGACTAGTTAACAATGGATTAGGGGCAATTTTAGTGATCAGTCGGGGTTGACTCTTGGGACGCTGTCTTTCAATTGGGACATTTTCCCTTATATTAAACAATGGTTTATGGGCGGTTTTAATGGCAGTTGGAGGGACCATGCTGGGGAGTTGGCTTTCAGTTGAAGCGGTTTTTATTGTGTCAGTTAACATAGGCACATCAAGTGCAATTGGAGGAATGAAACAATTGGGTGTTGCCATCTTTATTCCGGGTGAAGAGTTGGCTTTAAAAGCAGTCTCTAAACTTGTCAGCCTATCCCCTAAAGCGGTAATTCGTTCTAGCAAGGGTGCTATAACAGAATTTAACAACAGTTCGAGCTGAGGCAGTATTTGCAATTGAGTTGATGATACTTTAGCATCCATACACTCTGCGACCCCCCTGGATGTGGTGGAATGTGTGGCAGGCGATGGGGGATCGATACAAAGTTTTTGTGTTTTATGTTGGAGTTCGTGATCATTTACCCCGTCATGTTTCCTTTTCACACTTTGGCCCTGCGACAATGCAGTAGCCTGGATGTTATCCTCATTTGGTGGTAGGGAAGGTTCACAAGGTCTGTCAGGGGGGGTATTAAAACTAAGGCCTATTACGGGGGAGGGGGATGTGACTGGAATAAACTTAGTCCCGCACAGAGCATTTAGTTCCTCTCAGTATGACAAGTTTTGCAAACAAACGGGGGTATGTGACGGGGATTGCATTTGGCGACGGACATCAATGTCTATTTCACAGATAGTGGTAGGTGATGTATAGTTCTGGATAAGCTTATCCATTCTCTGGCTGTAGTCCGGAAAGATAATATGCCCCCTTGGGTATCACTAATAAGAAGGTATGCTATAAAATAGTATCTGTAATGGGGAAGCCAGCAAGTCCATGGGTAGACAGTAAATGGTATACAGTACTATACCTTCTTTTAACTGTGCAGCCAAGGGAGGTGGCCCGTCCCGTCCACCTCGTGCCTCTGAGGGCCACAGAGGGCCCGCCCTTTGCCCGGGCTTCGCCCTGGGCGCTCCCGCGCAGCTAGTAGCTGTCGCTCTTATAGTTTCGTCTAAAGGCGGGCAGTGGGCGGGGCTGACAGGGTGCGCGCAGACCAGCTGTAAAAGGTCAGGCAGGGACTCCTGGGAGTGCGAGTCCCTGCGGCGCTACACACCTGTGCTAGATGGCAAGCCTCACCGCCCACACGCTCAGCAGGTTCAGCAGCAATGGCTCCAGGCACCGACCCTGTCCTCGCAGCGGCACCCTCGCAGCGGCACCCGCGAAGCGGGTGCGGCAAGTTGTGGCAGAATTCAAACAAAACACACGTCCCACGAAGGTCTCCTCCCAAGGGCTCCCACTTGCAGTAGAGAAAGAAGCCGATTTGTGCAGTATGCCGGGCAGTGGGCGGGGCTGACAGGGTGCGCGCAGACCAGCTGTGAAAGGTCAGGCAGGGACTCCTGGGAGTGCGAGTCCCTGCGGCGCTACACACCTCTGCTAGATGGCAAGCCTCACCGACAACACGCTCAGCAGGTTCCACAGCAATGGCTCCAGGCACCGACCCTTTCCTTGCAGCGGCACCCGCGAAGCGGGTGCGGCAAGTTGTGGCAGAATTCAAACAAAACACACGTCCCACGAAGGTCTCCTCCCAAGGGCTCCCACTTGCAGTAGAGAAAGAAGCCGATTTGTGCTGCATGCTGGGCAGTGGGCGGGGCTGACAGGGTGCGCGCAGACCAGCTGTGAAAGGTCAGGCAGGGACTCCTGGGAGTGCGAGTCCCTGCGGCGCTACACACCTGTGCTAGATGGCAAGCCTCACCGCCCACACGCTCAGCAGGTTCCACAGCAATGGCTCCAGGCACCGACCCTGTCCTCGCAGCGGCACCCGCGAAGCGGGTGCGGCAAGTTGTGGCAGAATTCAAACAAAACACACATCCCACGAAGGTCTCCTCCCAAGGGCTCCCACTTGCAGTAGAGAAAGAAGCCGATTTGTGCAGTATGCCGGGCAGTGGGCGGGGCTGACAGGGTGCGCGCAGACCAGCTGTAAAAGGTCACGCAGGGACTCCTGGGAGTGCGAGTCCCTGCAGCGCTACACACCTGTGCTAGATGGCAAGCCTCACCGCCCACACGCTCAGCAGGTTCCACAGCAATGGCTCCAGGCACCGACCCTGTCCTCGCAGCGGCACCCGCGAAGCGGGTGCGGCAAGTTGTGGCAGAATTCAAACAAAACACACGTCCCACGAAGGTCTCCTCCCAAGGGCTGAGTAGAAACAAGAATAATCCAATATAGCACTACAAATAGGTCAAAGGAGAGTAATACAATAAACATGTAAATATCGGACTACAGGGGGGGAAATATTAAGCAGTAAAGAAGAGCAATATCCAATGATGGTCAAGTGGTTGTAAGAGTAATGGCTTTCAGCAGGTGAGCCTAGCCACATTAAGGTAGAGATTTGTTTATTAGGAATCTTTTGACTTCCAGTTTGAAGTCAGTCGTTGAGGAGATTCTGCGTACTTCCGGTGGTGCCAGAGAAGGTTCGGTGGCAAGTTCTTTTTGTTAAAGATTTGAGGTTTCAGGAGGAAAGTGTTAGCGCTTCTTGAGGATCCACCACCATAGGATAATTTAAGTTTTTGCACTAGATAGTGTTTGAAGTGAAGGGCTTGGTGCTCCCGAACCGCAATCTTTAACAGGATTCAAGTTTCGATGGGTAAATATTTTGAGAGATTTTAGGACTGGGGATATATGCACATTTCGTTTGGTACCTGTAACCAGTCTAGCTGCAGAGTTCAGTAATACCCTTAGAGGAGCCAGGGTGTGTTTGGGGAGGCTGCCGAGCGTAGCGCTGCCATAGTCTAATCGCTGTAAGACAAGCGCTTGGACCACATGCGTAAAATTAGTTTGCTGAAGAAATGTCTTGATGTTTCTAAGTGTCCTCATCAGGTGATTTGTTCCTTTACACACATTGCTGATATGATTCTTCATGTTCAGGTGCTTGTCCAGTGTGATTCCACGCTGTCGTCATTAGACAGAAAATGAAACTGAAACTTAATTTGCTCGCGGGGTTATCTCAACCCCCCGAGCACCGAAACACTTGGGAGGGGTATCGCTGGAAAGGGCAGAATATCCCCTTTTCAATGGTACCCATCCCTAGTGGATTCCCGCTTGGGGATGTATCCACCCACTAGGCACCAGGGAGGGGGGAGGGGCCCCTTGGGCAAGGGCCTTTGCTCCCCCATATTTTTGGGGCTAAATTCATCTTTTTGCCCCCCCCCCCCCCCCGGGGTGGCAGAAAGCCCACTAGAACCAGGGATTTTTCTTTCTATGTTAATTAAGGGTGGGGGCTAACTGTTTTGTATTTCTTAACATACTTTCATTTCTGTTTTGTTCACATTTTTTATGAAAAACGTTTCTGGATTGGATATGTTTAGGCTTTCCTGTTTTCAGTTTCTATTTTTGGTAAATTCTGGTGGGTTTCTTCGGTGTTTTCAATACCTTAAAAACAGTGGTTATCAGTGGTTACACATTTTCGTGCCATTATAAACAATAGATACACTGTTTTTCCAGTGTTCTTGGAATGTTTTGCTTTTAATGATTGCTTGCTTTCTGCACTGATAGTGCATGTGTTTAGACAGCGTGTGTACAGGGTATATGCTGTCCAAATACATTTGTACCATTCAAACGTATTGTAGTACACCATACAATACTTCTTTAATGAGTCTGTGGTCATGCAGGCTCGCTCTTTCCTCCAGATGTAAACGTTTATCTGTGAAAAGGCCTTCTCATTATTGGCACTTGGGCAAAAAAGCAGCAGCACACAATTTGCTAACTCTGGCCAATGACATTGCTTTCCATCTCAGTACTGATGCACCTGAAGATTGTGATTCTCTAGGACATGTTCTGCAACATTTGCGTTGAATTGGGCACAGTTATTGAAGCAGTCAAAAATGAAGTAGTACTTTTCAAAGTTTGGAGAAAATTTAGACGGGATCTAGAATTTGTGCAGAGTACCTCTGTGGGGCTTCATTAACTTCAAATGCCATAGTTGGTGAAGGGACATGTCTATGACCTCATTGCAATCCATTTTCCATAGAAAGTAAAATAACATTTCCTGAATTGCTCCTCAACATTTCTTCGCTTAACAGGTAGCAATAATTCTAACATGCAGCATGTTGCAGTGCCAAAGTCACTAAAAGTGTTGCCCAGGCTACTCTTAAGGAGATGTTTCAGATCTACACCAATTTTGCTGAACACTTGGTAGACAAGGATGTTTTCAGACTCTAGTATTTTGATTATGTCCATTAAAGCAGTCATGTTTTCCTGTAAAAACCTAACCATGAAGAGGACTGTACTTTTTTCACATCACTATCAATGAGTGACCTAAGATCATCACATTTCTTGCCTTTGGCATCATTACTAAGCACAAACTCTGTAGAAGGTTACCACATGGATACTATTACATTCACAGCCTGTAGAACGGAGAACCACCTGCTAAATGACACGGTTAAGATGACTTTCTTTGATGCCACACATAGCACAACATTAGAAATATTTGCATTTTAGTTCCTGGGCATACCTAAACTGTGCACCAGAATGGACTACAAAGTGAATGGCATTCTTCATTAACTCTGAAGATTGTAAAGATGCTTTCAGCATACCATCTAGCAAGTGACAAGGATCTCTGACAGGGAAGCACTTCAGCTCAGGTATCGATTTTGACAGGTAATCATTCAACTTTTTCATATATGTGGCTGAATTACTGCAAATACAAACAATATCTCTCCAATCTTTATTGAACTTGGTAGGAACTTTTATGCAGCAGCATTCCAAGTGACACTGCGTTCCATGTTTGCCACACGTCTGGTGTCATGTTTTCACCACTATCTCAAATGCTTTGTGACAACACTCTTTTCACATATACCTGTCACTACACTTTGCTTTGAATATTTAAAGCCTGGAGTGTTTGACAATTTATCTACCATCAATATCAAAGGATCAAAGGATTTCACCCAGTCTCTATCTGTGGGTAAATGTGATGGTCTATATTGGGAAAGATTCTTAGGAAACCAGCCATTTTACCTATCAGTGAAATCAAATGTAGCGGATTATCTACAGTTTATATAAAAAAAACTGAATAAGACCTAAAACATGCTTCTAAACACTATCTTTAGACCAAAGAACACAAAACAGAAAAAAAGCAGATGGAAGAAGAAACAATATTTTAGTGGCATCCCTAAACAACAAAACTCATGCAGAATAATGTTAGCCCAGTCTTTATTGCTGCTGCCTTGTATTACAAAGTTACATTGTATTGGCCCCTCCAGGAAGAAATAAAAATTAGTCTTTCACTCATCTTTTCCTTTCTTTGAATGGCACTTAGTTTGTGGTCGTGAAGGTGTTTTTTTAGTGTTTATATGTTTACAATCTTGATGGCTATTTTCCTTTCGGTTGGGTTTTATCAGTTATTATAGATTTAAACCTAAAACCAGATGGCCTAGATATGTTGAACCCTGAAAAATATGAAAACTTCTTTGCAAATGTTTTTGAGCTACCCTTTGGAGGTGTAGGACAATGTTCCTATTGGTTATACCTAAATCCATTTCTAGGTGATGCAGTTTTTTTTAAGAAGTGATGACCATGATGGTTGTAACAATAAAGCTGTTCATTGCCTGATGAACCCTCTAAATATTCATGATTTGAGAATGCTGCAGACATTTCTAGATGAGACATGTTTTGAACAGTCTCGAATTCCCAATCTTCAGAAAAGGTACTAGAGGTAAAAAGTCACTTAATGAAATTATAAATAAGTGTGGAATCTTCGAAAGTTCAGACGGGCCAAAAATGTCATTCAGTTTTGTCCCAAACTATGCCATCTTGTATAGGAACAGCTGTGATGTTCGCTGATAAAAAGTCTCTTGCTTCACGGTGGAATGATTTGTGTGGCTGCAGAAGTAAGTTCCCTATTTTACTTGCTGTGTCCATTTGAATGTATTTTCCATTTATCAGAATGCCCATAGTGTAGTAATCCACGCAAATACTTTAAATACATTTCTGAAGTATCTTTAATGGAGTACAAGTTATCTGCAGCAACCATCAGCAGTCTCACCAAGTACTAGTTTACATTAGAACATTGACTGTGATGCAGTTCTATTGCATCATAACTGCATCATGCAATTCTAAACATTACTACACATAGTCATTACCAGAGCTAGCCAAGTAGAAAAAAAATATTCCCAAAACAATCCGTACTTCAATCCATGGTGAAACCAGATAAGCCTTTTTCAGGAGATGAAAAAAATCAGCTGCTTGTACTTTGACAGTTCTATGCGCTGGCGTAGTTTCAGGTTTACTGGGATCCTCAGAAAACGTATCAAAGTTAATAAAATAGCCAGAGCCAGTTCTGTCAATGGTTGTAATTGCATCAGGATTCTTTGAAATCTCTGGAACCAGTTGATCACTTGCTACTTCGTTGTAGACAGGTGTATCAGGACGAACTGTTATTTGGGTCTCAAGAGGAATAAGTCCCATATCAGTGTTGCTTAATCCTTCATTTCTCACTGTAGAATCTTCAAAGGTGATTAGTCTCTCAGTTTGAACCGCTTGGATAGTAGCTAGAGGAGTGCATCTGCTACATTGTCGGAGTCCACTTGACCTACTGCTGAGTATTGGCCACATAGTGTGGTTTGATCAGGTCGATGGACACAAATCTTTTCTCCTTTTTACCAGCAGGAAGTGGCAGAAGTACTGTTCTTGATCCGTGGATTGCTAGGACAGGTACTTATAGTCTGTAAGAAGGCCCAAATTCCTTCTTGTCCACAATCTTCTTTCTGACTAGCGTCCCAAGCTTTGGGATCCAGACAGACGTTGCTGGGACTGTTTTTACCCCAGTGGTGTTTGGCTTCAGGAACATGTTGCTTTGTTTTGATCTTAGTTCATTTAAGTCCTGTAAAACAGCCAAACGATCTTTGATATCAAATTGATTTATTGATTATTTTCCACCACTGTGCCTTTCATGTCAAGGTCCGGTACCAACATTCTAGTTCTATATAGGACCTCACACGGAGTGAAACCCCCTAGAGAACTTCTTGGAAAATTATTTAATGAGAGTTGGACCCCATAAAGATGTTTGACCCACACATCACCCGGACCTAAAACCCTAGCTGTTATAGATTGCTTTATGAATTTTGGAAAAGGTGATGGACAGAGTTTCTGAATGATGCAGAATACTCCTACCCAGTCAAGAGATCAGGGCTTGATCCATCACCGTTTTTTAGCTCACTGCACCATCCCAGCTTCAGAACCTGGCTATATGCAAATTAGTCTGTTCCTGTCCCAGTGCATGATGGGAACAGGGCAAACCAAACTACCAAGCCAATTCTTATACTGGGAAGGAGACAAGCTACCGGGGACCGGTTTCTGGCATTTCAGCCTCGTCGGCCCGGCTTGCTTGAATCCTGATGGTGCAATGAGCTAGGGACTCACGTCTGAGTATACCCTCCCACACATAGTGTGGATAAAATCAATTTTGGAAAAGGTGATGGACAGAGTTTCTGAATGATGCAGAATACTCCTACCCAGTCAAGAGATCAGGGCTTGATCCATCACCGTTTTTTAGCTCACTGCACCATCCCAGCTTCAGAACCTGGCTATATGCAAATTAGTCTGTTCCTGTCCCAGTGCATGATGGGAACAGGGCAAACCAAACTACCAAGCCAATTCTTATACTGGGAAGGAGACAAGCTACCGGGGACCGGTTTCTGGCATTTCAGCCTCGTCGGCCCGGCTTGCTTGAATCCTGATGGTGCAATGAGCTAGGGACTCACGTCTGAGTATACCCTCCCACACATAGTGTGGATAAAATCAATTTTGGAAAAGATTGCTTTATGTCCCGGTTTTTTCTTTCCACAACAGAATTTCCCTCAGGATAGAATGGAGAAAAATACCGCAATGCTACGTTCAAACTGGCAGTGGCTTCTTTGTAAGCTCGAGAGCTAAACATGGGGCCCTGGTCAGTGTAGTGTGCCTATTGTGTATGTAGCGATAAAGACTTGCAAATCTTTTATAGCAGTTCAAGCGTCAGACGAGTGCTGAGGCCACATCCATAGGAACCTTGAACACAAATCCACTGCGACCATGATATATTTATAGTTACCATCCCTTTGTAAGGGACCGCAGTGGTCCAGGTAAACACAAGCTAATGGTTTATCTGACATTAACAGGGGTGTCGGTGCAGGACTTTTCACTGTAGAGACTTTCATCTTCTGGCATATTTCACAGTCCAAAACATAGTTTCTGGTCTGTTTCCTAATGCCGGGCCACCAGTATCTCTGTTCTAATAACAACACTGTGACGGAAACACCTGCATGGGCAGAGGCGATCCCTTCATGTGCTGCTAGGATTAGTCCTAATCTATGTTCCATGTTTGGAATTACCCTATCCTCCACTCCAGGCATTCGAGCAAACCGAACATTATTCGCATCACTTGTACACAAGTTTTTGAGTGGAAACTTTTTAGGTAATGCTGCACCTCTGCCTTTGCTTGAAGCATTGACGGGCAGTAGTATTTCACTGTCTATTTTCGTTTTTGAACGAGTGATTGCAGCTATGGAAGCCGTTTGCACATCCCCCTTCGCAGCTTCATCAACCAATGAATTCCCTTCAACGTGAACGCCATCACGTTGATGACTCCGCGTGTGTATCACGTGAGTGTTTTGCAGTCCGTCTGGCAACTGAACTACTTGTTCCCAAAGCGTTTTATGCTTGATTATGCCAACTTTTGCATCAATTCTGTAAATATTAATTCTAAGATTGAACACAGTAAAAGGAATCGCACACTATCAGTGTTGGGAATTTGCAATCCAAAATTTCAAGTGTCATTTTGAATGCTTGTAGTTTAGCTCGCTGACCTGTAAAATCTCCTAGAGATTGTTTTTTTGTGACCATTGGTCTGAATTTTCCATTGGGCATACGACCTTTAACGATTGCGCATGCTGCACTATAAGCTTCTTTACTCCCCGTAGCAGGTTGTGCAGATCTGTCCGTATAAATTATAATTTCATACTGGTCAAGAGGGAGAATCTCAGTAGGCAGAGGACATTAGTGTTCGTATTGCAGGAACGCTTGTGTTTTCAAATAAGGATCAAAAGCCTATTCAATATCCGGCGCAGCAAGAGAATTAACCCATTGTATCCATCTTGGATGTAACGCTTTTGCATTCGGAATGCTCGCTTTTGTAACTGCCTCTAAGGCTGGTACTTGGGTTATGACCATAATGTGTTTCTATTTCAAAAATGAGAGGGACCCCTTTGCAACCAGGGGAATAGGGTACTTAAACAGTGAAAAAACGTTTTCCCTTGGTGTACCAAGTCTCAAGATCCCAAAAATGGGTTTCTCAGCCAACCCAAATATAGGCGCTCTAGATTCTTATACTAACTAATACACTCTAACAACAGCAGTATAGTTCATTGTTTATTATTTTAAAAAACTTATTCGTACAAATACAATTGAATGTTTAAAAGGACTCATACAGAGCCACAAGTTTAAAAAAACAACACATGTTTTACAACAAATTCATAAAATACAGTCTCTAATACATGTAGATTCCACCTGACAATTATATAAAACAATATAATCTGACACTTGACATTAATAAACCTTAAAAAGGAGAGACATACAGAAAGACATAAAATTTGTCAATAAGTATTGCACGTTTCTGGGGTTTCACATAAACACAGTCCTGAGAGTAAATGATTATTGATCTGCAGGTTAGGTTTTTTTACTCCCTTAATCATGCCGTGGGGCGTCGACGCGTTTTGATGGTTTCAGTAGTCTATTACCATCTTTATCAAGACTATATGTTATTCAGTCTCTCCTACTGATTGGCACTGGTTGGTTGCCCGTAGTTTAGACCTCCTGCGGATAAACATATTACCCAGTGGAAAAAACAACCTAGGCGGAAGTCTTCGATTGCCTACACAATGGTTACAGGACAAAAACTAGAAAAGGACAGTTTCCAAATAATTACGTGTTTTCACTAAACAGATTTATTATTATATAGAACAATTAAAATTACATGTATCAGAGGACAAAATAAAATTACATTCTTCAGAAGTAAAAATCACAATAAAATCACATTAATAATTCCTTTCACAATGAGGGAACAGTTGTGTGTCAAGTTGTGTGTCGACGCGTTTCGGCGGCCAGCGCCTTTCTCAAGACAAAGTACAAGTTTCTAGAAATAAAAAACACAGTTTAGTATAACGTTTGACAAATTTCTAATTTGTAATAAACATGAATATATGCCTAAAATTATTTGATATAACATGCCTTCTTTTAAATAAAAAGAGGGAAACTGTGCAAAAAAAGCTAAGTCCTGTTATTTTAGGCAATATTAATGCTCTGTTAATGAGAGCGAAATACATTAGTGGCCTCTACTGCAGCTCAAAGGATTCATATATATCAATAATGAACAGCACTATCCAGTGATGAGGAACTTGATGAATGCAGAACATACAATATTACTAATTATTATCTACTACCCAAAGCAGAAAATGAATTTGTAGAAACTTTTTTTGTAGGTTAAAAAGTACATAACTTGAAGATACAATGCTAATTACATAATACTAACTAAAGATGGACTTGAAAATACATTGGATAGACATCATGTTTTATACTTCAGCTATTTTCTGAAAACAATAAAGGCAGGGTTTAAGTATAAAGGGATAGATAAAGTGTAAGAAAAGTATAATATGATAAAGGTTGTGAAAAGATGATTTGATACTTTGGGCCAAATATTTATTACATAAATGCATTATTATTTCATTGCATAATATCACTCATTTATATGTAGTTGAACCTTTTTTATTCGAAGGACCTTTCTAATTCTATTTATTTGTTGTTCACGTGAAGGCTTTATATCTCGTATCTGATATTAAGTTCATTGATAGCTTATTTTGCTTACCTACAGCTAAAACCAACTTGTAATATCAATGTTTATCTGTAGTTAAGGGTTCTATTCAGATCTTTGGAAAAGGGCAGGATTCACGGGACAAAGGCGATGAAATTCTGCAATATTTTTATAAAAAAACATATTACCGTCAGTGTCTTATTAAAGAGTTTCATTATACATTTTGCAGTGCTACTTTCAAGTGATATTGACAGTCCAATTAATATTGGCAGTACACGTTTCCTAAACTGTCTCTTGTCTATACATACATTCTAATATTTCTCATATTTTTAACAGTTGATACATGGCAAAATAACATCTCATTGCTAATTGGTTTCAAAAATTCATATATAGCATGTACAGCTTGATTATAACATCCTTTTGATTCATCTAGATACAATGTATCCACCCGTTTCCTTTGTTTCCATAATCGTTTCATAGACGATATCATTTTCGTCTGGAGCGGTGCCAGTGAGGAGCTAGTCTCTTTTTTGGAATGGCTAAACTTGGGCGACAAAAACCTAAGATTCACAGCCCACTACAGCAATAGCAGTGTAGATTTTTTAGACATCAAAATAAAAGACTCGAAAGGCAAATTGGAGGTGGAGCTATACACAAAGCCACCCGACAAAAATAGCCTTCTTAAATACCAAAGCAACCATCCTAGATCCCAGAAAGATAATATTCCCTTTGGGGAGTTTCTGCGACTGATGCGGAATTGTACGAGTCTGGAGGACTTTTATTATCATGCTGAGATCACAGACGGAAAACTGCGGGAACGAGGCTACCCAAAAAAACTAATAAAGCAATCCCTCAAAAGAGCAAGATTTTACAATAGAGATGCACTTCTAGATCCAAATAGACAGAAAAAAAAAACAGAAAATAGGATAGTGTTTGTGAGCCAATATTCGGGTTTGAGTAACAAACTAAAAAATATAGTGAACCGAAATTGGAAAATCCTTAATAGCGAATTGACAGTGTCACTGCCCAAACCCTTTTTCTCCTTCAGGAGGAATAAAACAATCAGGAATGCACTGGTACATACTTACACAAACACATCAGGCTCATCCCAAAGCACCTTGACTGGAAATGGGAAGCTCTTGGGAATTACAAGTGCGGATCATGTTCGATCTGCCCAAGTTGCATTGAGAGCAAAACACTGCTTTTTAATGGCAAAACACTAACTCCTCAAAGTTTAAATAACTGTAGGAGTAAGAGTGTAGTATACCTCTTGATTTGCCCATGTGGCCAAGGCTACGTGGGCGAGACAGGGTGGGAACTGCGCATTAGACTGCTGGAACATAGATCAGCAATCAAAAATTCAAAAGAGCATGCCCCCTTAACAGATCACTACAGAAACAATAAACATGGATGCTATGACTTTACCTGGTTCAATCTAGAGAAAGTCAGCATGAGCAGGAGAGGGGGCAACCTGGAAGCAATACGAAAATCACGAGAACAGTGGTTCATGATTCATTTAGACACAATAAGTAAGGGTTTGAACTCAAGGGAAGACTGGATAAAAATTGTAGCAAACCAATGAAAAATATTGTATCTTACCAGTCCTAATCAAATTGTTTTCCTAAAAATTCATAACATAGAAAAAGAAAGATGTTTGCGATGGATAGTATCCATAACTCCACCAATAACACCGATTATAAAATGCAGATATTGTGTATGCCTTTGAAAATGCAGTAAAAAGTTACATACTAAAACGCACATAAAAGATAAAGCCATAACTCACAGAACAGTTCCTGGATTAACATCTCCGTATACTTTAACAATAACACGAACAAAATGTCAACGGGAGCCATGGTAACGCAACCCAAATGCTCCAAACCGAGGCTTGAAAAATAAAAATGACCGTGTTTCGAAGCGAGGCTTGGAACCCGCGTGAAACGCAATCGGGGACATGCGCAGAGAATCACAAGTGAGGGAAAAAAAAGAAAAAATAGGTTTCAGCTGAAACAGGATCGAGATAGCGAATAGAAAAGCCGAGGTTAAAATTTAAATAGGGCGGGCAAACGCCGGATTGTCTCTTCGTTTTTTGACCAGATGACGACCGGCTGGCACTTCACTTAAAACCCGAGGACGACAAGGGGTACGGGAAACCTGTTTCTGGCTTTTTATCGGTAAGAACCCACCACCGTCCACAATAGACCTACGTTAACCAGGTGATACTGACCATATTTTAATAACTAGTATTAATCCTACGTTTCACCTGAATTGTCTTGATGGGACTGCGCAGTGAGCAACAAACAGAAGTACCCGCCCCATAAGAAAACAGAGGTTACGATATCGCTATAACAGGGGTTAGACACGTTTAACTAACAGCTCACAGGGAACCTAGCGATATGGTTTACTGAACAAATAGGATCCTCATATATATCTTTACTTGCAGAAACCGATTTAAATAGAAGCAGCGAACTTGAAAACAACACGGCTTGGCTACAGAGCAAGGAACCGATTACGGTAAAAATATCCTAGCCTAAGGTAACAAAGAGCACAATGTGCCACCCTACTTGTTAAGTGTAGCTCCAAAAAAATGTTGAATTGAGAGTAAATCTAACCCCCCCCCTCTTGTCTATATACAGGAAACCAATTGATTTTAATAGAAAGTGCAAGAGGAACAGCCTTCTAGTATGAATAAATCAGGACAAAAAATGAAGATATGATGGTAAATGACTAAATTAATTATATATAAAATTAACTCACAATCGTGTCTTCTAACCAATAAGGTTAATAAAAGCACAATTATCTTCCACAGTGCACATAGACCAGGATGAAAATTCGATCGCCTGAACAAAAAGATTATGAAATTCTGTAGTATGTGAAAGGTAAATGAGAAAATGTGCAAGTGAATGGTAAAAGGCAAGGAGGCAAGCTAGGACCAAAGATAGAGCAAACAGGTAGAGAGGCAGAGCGTCAAGAAGGGGATAAGGTAAAATCAAACTTGATTATGGAAACAAAGGAAAGGGGTGGATACATTGTATCTAGATGAATGAAAAGGATGTTATAATCAAGCTGTACATGCTATATATGAATTTTTGAAACCAATTAGCAATGAGATGTTATTTTGCCATGTATCAACTGTTAAAAATATGAGAAATATTGGAATGTATGGATAGACAAGAGACAGTTTAGGAAACGTGTACTGCCAATATTAATTGGACTGTCAATATCACTTGAAAGTAACACTGCAAAATGTATAATGAAACTCTTTAATAAGACACTGACGGTAATATGTTTATCCGCAGGAGGTCTTAACTACGGGCAACCAACCTGTGCCAATCAGTAGGAGAGACTGAATAACATATAGTCTTGATAAAGATGGTAATAGACTACTGAAACCATCGAAACGCGTCGACGCCCCATGGCATGATTAAGGGAGTAAAAAAACCTAACCTGCAGATCAATAATCATTTACTCTCAGGACTGTGTTTATGTGAAACCCCAGAAACGTGCAATACTTATTGACAAATTTTATGTCTTTCTGTATGTCTCTCTTTTTTAAGGTTTATTAATGTCAAGTGTCAGATTATATTGTTTTATATAATTGTCAGGTGGAATCTACATGTATTAGAGACTGTATTTTATGAATTTGTTGTAAACAATTTGTTGTTTTTTAAACTTGTGGCTCTGTATGAGTCCTTTTAAACATTCAATTGTATTTGTACAAATATGTTTTTTAGAATAATAAACAATGACCTATACTGCTGTTGTTAGAGTGTATTAGTTAGTATAAGAATCTAGAGCGCCTATATTTGGGTTGGCTGAGAAACCCATTTTTGGAGTCTTGATCTTGAGACTTGGTTCACCAAGGGAAAACGTTTTTTCACTACATAATGTGTTTCCCCTGTGCTAGCGCTCTTTCTTTTTGTATAGCGGTTTGAACTGCTGTCAGAATTTTTTCTGCTGATATCAATTTCATTTTTGCTTGTGTGTACAAATGTGATTTGTATGCAATTGGTATTTTTTCACCTATGTTAAATGTTAAGTAGGTGAATCCGCATTGACCCGGAAGGATTCGGATCACTAAGTTGCATACGTTTACACTTGTTTGTAAGTGATTTGTTGCTAACATGTCAGCTTGAAGTGAACGCAGGATATCTGTGTGTCCCTATGTCCAATTTATGATTTTAAAATCCGGTTTGATTAATTCGTAGAGAGGTTTAACCCTTTCTGCGTAATTTAGAGTTTTTCCAAAATTCAGGAAACCTAGAATCTACTACGTTTTTCATAGTTTTGGGAGGTTGGAGCAGCGCACATTTTTCGAAAAAGTTGGCTGCCAGGCTTTTTCCTTCACTTGATAACTCATATCCTAAGAAAAGGACATTGAGGTAGGCAATTCTTGATTTCTTGAAATTGAATTTGTAGCACTCAGAGGCGAAGCCCAGTATAATGGTATTCACTCTGTTCAAGTGCCTATCCAGGTCATCGTCTGTAGGATAGATAGCATCGACATATGAAAATGCCTTGTCATCAAAAAATTGTAGTAACTCTGTTACTCTTGCTGAAAATAACCCTGGGCTTTTCTTGAACCCTTGTGGGAGTTGACAAAAGTGATGCTGGGTCCCCATTATTGAGAAAGCTGTCAAATACCTATTTTCAGGTGCTATGTTTTGACAAAAGGCACCGTTAGAAATGTCTAATGTGGTTTCATATTTTTTACACACAATGTTATTCAGTAATGCTGTACTATGTGCGTATTGCGCTGCACATGTTTTAAAACATGAGTTTAGGTGTCTGTAATCCAAAACTAGACGATATGTATTGTCTGGTTTGGAAAAAGGAAACAAAGGATTGTTCATTGATGAGGTGCATGTTTCAATCACCCCTTGGTATTCAGTTCAGTTCATCTTTATTTCGATGATTAAAAACCCTCATAAAAATACATTATACAAAATACATTAATTGCATTTCTGAACCGTACATCATTAAAAAAGAGGGTTAAAACATTTAAAACATATGACATTTTATACATCATTGCTCAGTCTCTTGTGTTTCTTAGTCTTACTACTATTTTCAGAAAATTCATAATAGAGCACAAGGTACGCATATCACAAGCCTTTTGTAAAAAGAGTAGGGAAGTCTTGGCTTGACGGAGTTTTGCCTCTTTTAAAATATCAACAAGGAATCTACGACGGGGAGTTCGATAAAAAGAACACAAAAGTACAAAATGAAGGGTGTCTTGCGGAGACCTATTGTCGCAGTCGCAGGCTCTCTTCTGCTCAATTGTTAAAGTAAAACCTGATGGATAGGCTAAAATATTATGTAACAAATTGAGCCTAAAACGACACATTAAAAATCTATCCTGCTGGTTGTAGATTAAAAATAAATAGGGCTCCATACCTTCTCCAATACTCACTAGACGGTGTGCCACAACCGATCTTTTTGCTGAGTCGGAGCTTAATCTTCGTAATTCAAATTTTTCTAGTAGCTGTTTTTTTATTTGGTGTCTGCATGAGGTGGTATTGGAAGTCGGATCACTAAAGAGTAACGACTGATTGATGATTCCTAGTGTATCCTTGATATACTTCAGCCAAGGAATTTGGAGGCAATTGTCTTTTTGTAAGTAATCACCAACTAATACCCTACTTAATTCAGCTTCGGGTTCACCCAAATTCTGAGCCATGTCATAATAGGCCTCACCTTCACCTGGTCTATGATAAATGGAATCCCAAGCTCAGTGTGTACAATTCCTGCTGGGGTGCTCTGTGGTATCTTCAGGATCCTACGTAGGAATTTGTCTTCCTCCAATTGTAAAAGTCTTGCATCCCTAAAGCCCCAGACCTCTGCACCATATAAAGCCTTTGCAGTGCTTACAGCTACGTATTGATTAATTACTTGCTCTGGTGACCAGCGACCCAGCCTTCGGGCAAAGTTGAGTATCTCACCGTTTGCGGAAACCAGCTTTCTACACCTTTCCTCAATTAAAAAGTCGAACTTTATCTCCCCGTCAAACAGAAGGCCCAAGTAGGAAAAGGAACTTACAGTTTCTAGTGTGTGAGACCCTATTTTAAATACAAATTTCCTGCAGGGTTTCTTGTCCACCACCATCACATAGGATTTGTTCAGATTCACGGACAGATCTAATTTGTCCATGAATTCCACAAACCCATCAACGAGATGTTGTAGACTCAGAGCTGTTCGGGCAAGCAGGACCGCGTCATCCGCGTACAGCAGTACCGGAATATGACGCTTTTCTGCTTTGGGGCAATCCACATTTAAAGGCAACCGGTGTTCTCTCCAAATCATTTATATAAAGAGAAAATAAAAAGGGGGCAAGGATACATACCTGCCTCACTCCGCTGGTGCAGGGGAAGGGATCAGTACTCCCCCCCCCCCCTCCCCGTGCTAAAGCGGACCTTGGCAGTGGTGTTCCAATGTAATTCCTTGAGAATGTTGATAAGTCCGGGGTCAATTCCCAGGGTGCTCATCATGGCCCAAAGTTTACTCCTATTTACATTATCAAAGGCCGCAGCCAGATCCATAAAACCCATGTAGAGTGTACCTTTACTAGCCTTTGTGTATTTTGCAGCTAATAAGTAAAGGTTAAGGCATTGATCACTTGTTGATTTACCCGATCTAAAGCCATATTGGGTATCTGCTATAATGTGGTGCTCTTCTGTCCAGGCCATAAGGCGATTTAAAACCCCCCTGCCCAGCAATTTGGCTGACACGTCTATCAACGAGATTGGTCTGTAGCATTGAGGATTGTCCCTGCTCCCTTTTTTGAAGATAGGGACAATCAATGCAGTAGACCAAGGTCACGGGAGACCAGATTTTATAGCTGCGTTTAGCACCCTAGTCATAATAGGGGCCCAAAGGTCGATGCTACTTAGATAGAGGTCTGGTGGCATGCTATCAGGCCCCGGTGCTTTATTACGGGTCAGGCCTTGGATCGCTTGGGTGATTTCTTGAAGTGAAAATTCTGGTTCACCGAGCCAAATCCCGTCCCAATCCCCTACAGACACAGTATCACAGCTATGATTGTAAAGGCCCTTGAAATGAGCCACCCACTGTTCGGGGAGTATATTATTGCTAATCACCGGGGCATTACTATCTTGAAAGCAGGGTCTATTGATAATTTTCCAGAATTCATTAAAATCTCTATTCTCCCCAGCCTCCCTCAGGTCAACCCAGACTTCCGCTTGAAGCGTGGTCTTCCTCTGTTTTACCTTTGTTTTATATATATTTCTGCAGAGAGCTACTTTCTGCTTGTCCCTAGGTTGGGCTTCAAGGCATCATTTTGAATCTCTCAGTGCTCGAGAGCATTCGGAATCAAACCAACGTGGTTGTGTTCCGTTCTTCTTGTTCCCTTTTACTTTCAGTAGTTCACCAACCAAGTTAGTTAATGACTCGAACACTGAGACCAGCACACCTCCCTCTACTAAGGGATCAAGACAATCATGGATCTGTATTTTGCCTTTTTCTACTAGAGTTCCATAGAACTCCTGGGCATTAATTTTTGCCCATCTAAGTCGCCTCCACTGGTTGCAACTCGATGGCTGCCGGTTTACTTCTAATAGAGCGACCACTATATGTTAATTCCATCATCAATGGGTTATGGTCTCTGAAGGGACTCCAATCTATTCTCACCTCCTTAACCCGGTCCTTTGCAAAGGTAGATATCATAATATAGTCTATGATGGAGTGGCATCCCCTACCTTTGAATGTTGGTGTAAGGGTACCGTCCCTACCCGGGGCCACCAATTCTATTGTATGTGTTAGAGCATAAGTGTCTAGTAACTTCATAAAGGTTATTCCCTCCTTGTTATGCTCAAAATGTGGCCCACTCTCAGCCGGGCATGATGACCAGTCAGTACTTACAGGGAACAATTTTGGGCAAAGATGGCAATTTAGATCACCCATAATTAGGACTACTGGTTCTCCTCCCCCTTTCCTCTGTTTGATCTCGTGATTGAGTCTGTTATCTAGTTCCTGGATTACTGAGTAATTCCCATCCACTGGCCCTGCATTATTGATATTAAATATCAGTAACCTCAGCCCTTGACCTTGAAATACAACTGCCTGGAGGGTGTGCGACGTCCAGGAAGGTTGTGACCATGAGCCATCTACAGCTAAAGCGACATACAAAGCTAGCCCTCCCTTAGCTCTGCCTGATCAGCCTTCTATAGCTGGTATGAAAAAACACTTGTAGCCCTCTATTTGATAAGGGGAGGATTCTACCGCCCATGTCTCCTGAAAAGCTAATATATGATAGCCGCAGAGGTTTTTCTTCCAATCACCATTTTCAAATTTCTCTGCCAGGCCTGCAATATTCCCGGACAGTAGCATCAAACCTTCTCTCTGTGCTTTTCCAACCTCTCCTCCCTGGTTGTGTATCCTAGGATCATCCTTCCTAACCAATGTAACACCCTGATCACCTTCGCCTACAGATGCTCGATGTACATCCACCCTCTTTGCCTGATAGCTTTCTGAGACCCTCTGTGCACTTAATTTGTTGTCCACCCTTTCAGCCATCTTTTCATGACATTTCCCAATTAGGGGTAATCAATCGTTTTCGTCGAGGGACTGTAGCGGGCTGAATCTGTTTGCCCACTGAGTGTAACCCTGTCCTCTCTGCTCGACCATTCTAGCCCAGTGTCTTGTTGGAGTATTTCCTGTTCTAGCATAAGCATAGTTCAAGATGTTTACAGCGCGTCTCCTCGGGTAGAAATATCCTAATGGTTAGGAACATATGGTGCTAGTGTGGTTTTTATTGTAGCTACCTAATATGTATTTCACTAGATCAGTGTTCCTAAAATTTACCACGATGCAATCCCCAGTGGTATCTTTCCTCCTGCTGCCTATCCAGTTTATCCTTCTCACATGAAGAATCTCCCCACATTCTCATCCCCGCAGGGGCCTATGTATGTTTAACCACTTTATTATTTTGTTTTTCAATTCCGTGTGTGGCTCTTTCTCCCCTTCCCTGAGTTCGGGAACCCCAGTAAAAACAACAACATAAGGGCATGCTTCAGGGGGCAGATTAATATGTGGTGGTGCATGGTGAGCAAATCTGTCATTCGGCTCATAGCTTGTCGGATTTGTGTCAGTGTGGACATGAGTTGTTGGATTTCCTATTTGAGCTAGCAGGGCATTTGTTCGCTGTTGGGCCTTGTCCATGTCCTTTGCCCCCCCCTTCTGAATGTTTCCCCTCTCTACCTGGGGTGTACATTTAGGTGTTTTGTGGACTTGTACAATAGTGCATTGGTCGTTACTCACACAGTTATTATTGCCAACTATATGATCGGCTGTCGTGTGGCCTGCTAGGGAACGGTTTGCTGTTAAATTGAAATCTGTAGGGCCCTTAGACCTTTCCTGCTTTGTCAATTCGTTTATCACTTTATCTAGCCTACTAATTATTGGTTTCAGCGGGTTCATAATGAAAGTTTCCATGCGTTTTTGGAGGTCTCCTATTACTTCGTTCATCCATCCAGGTGGAGTTTGATGGCGTGTCACTGGCACTTCGGTGACTGCTGCCTCCCTATCTTTCGAACCCTGTGTAACCCTACTTTGTTTATTTTTCCGAGGTTTGCCCTTCCTGCAGCCCCCTTGTTTTGATTTCCTGTTTGCGTCTGTGGCTACTTCTTTTACCATCTGCGCACAAGGAATTCCTTCAGTGGAATTTTCTAGAGTCATTTTGGGAAATTGCTGATGTGTTTAGATCAATGGGTTGTGTAAGTGTATTTGGGATAGACAGACTTCTCTCTGTGTGCTCAATCTCCCTATTGACTTTTTGCAACATCAGGTCAATCGCAGTAGGTTGTAACACAACATTTAGTTCAGACCCTAAAGGATTCAAGGTGCGAGACGAATGTACTTTGCTCGTGGCAGAGCGCGTTTTCGTTCTGTTGGACATGACTAAAACAGGAAGGGAGGAAGATGTAAGAACTTACTCTACAGCAACCCACCACTACACTCCCTCCTTGTCTGGTTAGCTGGTGAGTGAATCATCCCTACTTAACAACAAAATATATGGGAATTAGACCATCCCGTGATTGCACAATGATCTATAGTCCACTGTTTCTAATGTCTTTTTATTTGCAATCAGTTCAGAGTTGGGTAGACGTCTGGATAGCGTACTACTAAGAGGGAGTTAATAATATAGTACCTCTGAGACAGTCACAAGGGGGGTGGCCCAGCCCAGCCTGTTCTGGCCACTGAGGGTCGCAGATGGTCCCGCCCTTGTCCCGGGCTTCTCCCGGCGCGCCACGAGGTTCCAAGGGAGCCTTTATGCGCCTCCTTGCGCTTCCGAATTACGTCAGCGGCGTCCTTGCCGCGATGGGGCTGCTGGGAAGTGTTGTCAAAGGGGGCCCAGCGGAGCCAAGCCGGGCCAGAGAATGAGCTGAGCAAAGCCCGGCTCACAGGTGCCAACACAGGGGTGCAGGGGCTCGGCGGAGCCATGCCCGGCCAAGGAGATGGAGCGGAACAGTGCCCGGCCCTCAGCAACCCAGCAAGTCAGCAAGTAAGGCTCCCCCCGGCCTCGGCACCAAGGGAGCCTTTATGCGTCTCCTGGCGCTTCCGAATTACGTCAGTGGCGTCCTTGCCGCGATGGGGCTGCTGGGAAGTGTAGTCAAAGGGGGCCCGGCGGAGCCAAGCCTGGCCAGAGTACGAGCGGAGCAAAGCCCGGCCCACAGGTGCCAACACAAGGGTGCAGGGGCTCGGCGGAGCCAAGCTCAGCCAAGGAGATGGAGCGGAGCAGTGCCCGGCCCTCAGCAACACAGCAAGTCGGCAAGTAAGGCTCCCCACGGCCTCGGCACCAAGGGAGCCTTTATGCGCCTACTGGCGCTTCCGAATTACGTCAGCGGCGTCCTTGCCGCGATGGGGCTGCTGGGAAGTGTAGTCAAAGGGGGCCCGGCGGAGCCAAGCCCGGCCAGAGAACGAGCGGAGCAAAGCCCGGCCCACAGGTGCCAACACAGGGGTGCAGGGGCTCGGCGGAGCCAAGCCCGGCCAAGGAGATGGAGCGGAGCAGTGCCCGGCCCTCAGCAACACAGCAAGTCAGCAAGTAAGGCTCCCCCTTGGTATTCAAGTTGATATAAAATTTCCCTGACCTGTTTTTTAGTTTTTTGCTTAATTGTGTACTGCCTTTGTGCAGTTGGTTGATTTTTTAAATTGGATCTTGTTGTGAGGTGAGTCCTTATCCCATCCTACATGATTTTTATATAATGCGGGGGCTTGGGCAACTGCCCATTTCTTGGCATAAGTATATTTTAAATGTACTGTAACATGGTTGGAGAAGGCTGGCATAATGATGTCTTTGCCATGTGTGCACTCCCTGGCAAATTCTGGTGGCCAGTCTTGTTCTGCTAGAAGTATATCATAACCCTTTGATAGGTGCTCCCAAAAGAGTGCTTTCACTTTTCTTGGTATGTCTTCGTCCATCCGGAGTGTTCTTTCATATAACCTATGTGGAGAACTAACTCTGGTGTCTACAGTCTCTACTTGAATGTCTTCATTCAATTACACTGTCTCTAGAAGTTCCTTCAGGTTCTGGCGAGCTATTGTTACTTCTGCTGCACTGCCCAGCATTGTCTGAGCCCATTCTCTGTTCTTGAGTTGTGTTCTCAGAATGCTCGGCATGTCTGATTTTCAGACCTGCTTCCTTCTTGGTAAATTGAGGTTTTGGTTTGTTTTTCTGAACAGGTTGATCGTCTTTGGACTTCATGCGTTCTTCCTTTTGATCAGACCGTCCTCTTCTTTCGGATGTCTGTGACGATATCTGAAAGGTACTAGAGGAACATGCATCAGTATCTTGATACCTATCAGGTTTTCTCAAATTATCCCTATTCCTGAGGTTATACCTCCTTTCAGAGGGCTCCTTTTGAGAAGACCTTCCTCAGGATTGAGAACTTTCTCTTTTGAATGTTGTTTGCTATTTTCCCACTTTTTAGAAGATGTAGGACTGTTTTTATTAGTCTTTTTAATGACCTTCAGACAGTTGTGTTTTAACTGTGTAGCTCTATTAATTATTGTATTTGATTAAGTAGTTCCTCCTCTGACATTGCTTCAATCTCTGGATGAGGTGTGTAACCAGCTAAATTCGGCCATGTTGCTCCTGGTCTACCTAGTGGACCGAGCCTTGCAATGTGATTAAAATGTTTTATGGCACCTTTAAACCAGAGAGCATTGCTCCTGGTATGTGAGAAAAATTTCAACATCCTCAAAAGCAATATATTCCTCAGGTGGATCATCTGCTTTGTGGAAGTGAAACATCTGTGTTACTGGATATGATTCTGGGAATACTATCCATAAGTAGAATACCTCTGTCTGATAAGATTCATGTGCCTCTGTCACAAAAACTGCTCTACCTCTCGGTGTTAGGCCATGTTTTATATGTTTTAGAGTGATGGCTCTCCTTAAATTTGGAGGGATGATTATAGCATCCTCATCGGTTCCATCGAAACCTGTAAAATTAAAAGCTGCTACGACTGGGTCAGCCGCAGCTCCACCGTGGCCGGTGTTTGTGCCGTTTTCTGACATTGTTTAATGAAAAATGCAGAGCAAGTTTCAAGGGAACAAAGATAAGGTGCACAATATTTTTGGAATACTGTATCCTTCAACGTTGAACAAATCAAACAGCTAATACATAGGATTCTCGCCCTACTCAGCTATGGCGGATATTATCTCTACCCACTCCAGACGTCTTATGGAGTATTATGAGTAGAGGTCTCTGAGAAAAGGACGACCGAGTTACTTCAGTATCTAGTATTAAATTAGTGCCTTAAGCTTTCATCTGTAGCCCTTTTTCCCATTTTCCCCCAAAAAGCAAAATTTAGCTGTATTTTATCTAATTTCTGGGTCCCTTCCAGGGGAATCCACAAACCCTGCGTACCTTTAGAATCCCCATAAAGTTGGGAAAAAAAGATGCAAATTTGGCATAATTAGCTTATGTGGCCAAAAAGTTACAAGGACCTAAACGCGAACTACCCCAAATAGCCAAAAAAAGGCTTAGCACAGGGCTGGAAAAGGCCTAGCAGGGAAGGAGTTAAATCTCTTTGGGAGGCTAGGCCTCCCCATTGAGATACTCTATTTATGCAGTTTAATATTGAGTGATTCATTTGAATCTGATTTCTAACTTGTAATAAAACTCAGTGAATTGGCTACCGATTCCTGGTCATCATTGTGTAGCCAAGTGGCTGCACTGTTAATTAATTGATTGTTATCAGAAATGCTAACTCTCTTTTCCCTCAGTGGGACAGTTAAAGGTCTATCTTACGACCTAATTGGCAATAAAGTAAAGCGTAAATTAAATGATTCAGACGAGAAATAAATTTGAAGTTAAAAATAATTATACGGCCCACAAGATTGAATCTGCTGGATCAGCTCTCAACTCAATCTTGTCTGGCAAGCTATCAGGGGGAGGGGGAGGTGGGGGGGGGGGTAATCCGTCTTTTCTATGGGGACAGGACATTACCTATTGAAATTTGAGTGTAAGACCCATTCTCCCTTCCTGCCAAGGAAGGGCCATCAGAATGCATATGTGTGTAGCTGGGTACTCGGCCACACCTAGCCATCCTGTGGTTGTGGATGTCTAAAAGGAATGCAAACATTGAGGCTGTCCCTTAGCTCAGACGTGTATTGGAGACAGGCTACAAAGCACACAGAGTTATAAGCACAGACAAATGTACACTTTCTAAAAGCGGCATTTTTAAAATAGTACAGCTAAATCAAACTTTACCGGTAAGACGGTTTTTTCAATACTATACCAAAAATATTAAAAAAATACTCTGATCAGAAATTACAACTTAAAAGTGTTTTGAGGAATTATCAATAATAACCTACGGGAGGAGAAGGCCTCACAGTAGTTGAAACCGAAATAGGCTGCTTTTACTACCATGACATGCAAACATACCAGTACATATCCTACCTTTCATTTACACAGCAACCTGCCAATAGGGCTACATAGGGCCTACCTTTGGGTTGAGATATGTGTAATAGAAGGGGCGTTTCAAGCTTGGCAAGACGTTTTAAATGCCAAGTTGAAGTGGCAGTAAACTTCACACACAATTCCTGCAGTGGCAGCCCTGAGGCAGGTTTAAAAGGCTACTTCTGTAGGTGGCACAATCAGTGTGACAGGTCCACAAGTAGCATTTATTTTACAGGCCCTGGGTGTATGGTATACCACTTTGCACATCACTCGCAAGTAAATCAAATATGCCAAACAGATGCAAGCCAATTATACCATGTTTAGAGAAAGCATATGCACTTTAGCACTGGTCAGCAGCAGGCAAGTGCCCAGAGCCAACAAAAAGGTCAGAAAAACAGGGGGAAGGTAAAAAACACATTGGTTGAGCCTTCAAAGAGGGGCATTTTCTAACCCAACTCTCCCCCAGACTTAAACCAAGGTAGCCAAATCAATACCTTGATGGACTTCCCTATTTAGGGTGATAGAACCTGGACAATGTCCCACCACTGAAGAATTCCTTGCCAGTTCTAAACCTTTTTGAACCCTAATGGATGCCTCTGTCTATGCTCTCAGTGGCCACTGAGCTAACTCATGTGGAATCCTTGTGCTTACCTATGGACCCTATTTGTGTAGGACATATCTTTACCTTACTCACAGAATGTTACCAATGATTGCAAGACTGAGAACGAAACCAGGGATCTGGGAACAATAATCAAAAGTTCAACAGAGTAATGATAATGCCTTATGTTGTATTATTGTGTATCCTGATCAACTGAAACTAAGGACGCTGTACTTGATATAATGTGTCTGTTTAGAAAAGTGGTTTCTCATGTAAGTGTCAATAAAAATTATTTTAAAAAACAAATAATTACCTTGCTCACAGATGTATCCCAGTAGGCAGATAGTACCGCCAAGGCCAGCAAAGTGATGTACCCCAACCCAAGGAAAATCGGTCCACAAGGACAGCAACCAACAGAGGCCACTGACAGATGTCAGTGCCGGGAGGCAGGCCATTCAGAGATCTGTGCCCTCTGTGGTTTCTTAGAGTGGGGGGGGGCAGCCGCCCCAGGTGCCATGCATCCTTTCTCCACTCTCCCTCCCACAAGTTCAGGGGTGGTAGCCTGCAACTGAGACTTAGTTCATGAGCAGACAAGACTTTATCCTCCAAGGCTCTCTAAGCCTCAGCATTTCTCTCTGCAGCCACCTGTACAAGTTTCAGACTCCAGTGCCTCTCAGTCTGTCTGGCCATGAGCTCCTAATGGGATAGGGTTTGGGGGAGACATTGCTCCCTCCAAAAGATCCAGAAGGGTACTCCCTCTCTGTGGAATCCCCTCTCTCTAATGGAGCCTTTGCCAATTCATTTTTCATCTCTTCTTTGTATTCTTTTGAATTCCAAAGGGTGAGGAACTAGCCTCAAGGTACGACAACCAAGTTCCTACAATCGACATGTTAGAATTAGCATGATGTATCTAAACCTATTTGCATATCCACATACATATCAGCATAATTACATCTGTCACGTTATAGAACCTTAATCTGCACTGGCCTTTGCTTATTACGTTTTATTGTCTCGACCGACGCCATTTTGTGGCCTCGCTCGAAGTCCTGTATTAACAGACCCGTTCTCTTCACTATGTTCAGAAAGCATTCCCCTGAGAAATATGCCAACTGTTGCAGAATTGCTGTTTCAGCTCGTTAGGCCTGTCAAGGTTGTAGGTAGCAGAGGAGGGCTTGATAAGCACATTCCGGGAGGGGTGTGGGGCAGGCCGTCCAGGAGCAGGCAGGAGGGAGTCACCCAGCCGACCTTGCTAATCTAGGATGAGTGAAACCAAGAGTTCTTTGTTTGCCATATATGGTCTTTCCTTTCTGCTCCAAACTGTACCAGCTTGTATTTTTCCATCTTGGGCAGTGATTCTGCAAATGTAACTGTATATATATGATGTTCTGATAATGTGCCAGCAGTCTTCTTGGCGGACCCGTGGGGTTAGGTCGCAAGGAGCTCCTTGGCAGAGTTTGTTTTTGTCTAATAAATGATTGGACCTTCTACACTGCCAACCGACTGATTATTGGTAATGCAATGGGATTGGTTATGGTAATATATGTAATTGGGAGGTGGTGAATAATAATCAGGTACATCAGTTGGCGACTCCGCGTTGGGGTCGTCTCTCTGTATCTCAGAGAGGGACATTAAAAGGGGTACTGTCGATCGGGGGGGAATCGCAGAATAAACCAACGAGAAATTGGGGTTTTGCTTTGCCCCTCCGGTGGAGAGGATCTCAGCTGCTAGTGACCTCACGCCGGAGTCCTTCGGGTGTGACCCGAGAACCAGGCGCATTGGCTTTATTGAGAGTTGGCAGTGGAGAACGTGCAATCAGACCTGCGTGCACCAGGTGAGTGTTTTGTCCTGTTTTGTGTTGGATTCTGAACTTGGTATTTGGCATTTTTGGGTGACTGATAGTCACGGAGATACTCTAAAAAGGGGGTCTAACGGGACAATATTGAGATTGCCCGTGTGGATGCCCCTGGTTTTGTTGTTGGGAAAAACTGGAGATAGTGGTTACATGCCTTACTTGTGGGAGACTGCGGTTTGCACTTGGGCCGGATTGTCCTCGGGAACGCCGACAGTTGAGATTGGGTAGCGCTCGGACAAACCTGGAGCAGCGCTTGCAAAAGCGGGCTTAGCCAGCATAGTCCGGGAGGTGAACCATGAATACTGCCGGATGGCCTGTAGGCTGGTCTGTGGTTTAGAAACCTGTGGAAACTATCTCCAGGCAGTCTAAGGACAAGACTGTTATTGAATATAGATTTTGTGGTTTTCTGAATATTGCATCAAAGAGTTCTCCACGGGCAGGAGTCGACGGGCTCCGCCCTTTCTGGTTACAGGATATTGGTATACCATGTGTCTCTTGTCTGTATATAACGCGTTTTGTTTTATGTAGGTTGGAATATGTATGTTGAATGAATGATGAGATGGCCATGTGCTTGATGAAATTGTGTTGAATGCAATGTGATTTGATTTTTCTTGCACAATAACACGTTGATTCCTTTTCAGCTGACTTAGCATAGAAAAGGACAATGCCGTGTCTAAGCAAACTGTGCTTTGGCTGTTTCCGCCCGGAGAGCATGAGGTTGGATGAAAGCCAACCTTCTCCTCCGGAAGGTACACCCAGCCATGATATGTATTGCAAGCACGGTATTGGTCCCCTTCTCTTTAATTCCTTGTGGCATAAATACACCAAGGATAACATAGAATTACAGTGGCCAAAGACTGGATCTTTCGATGAGAAAAAGATTCAGTATTTACAAGAACGTCTTTTCGTTAAACGCAGCCGGCAGGCTATGTTTGACACTCTGAATAAGTGGCAGAAAGAAGCAAAAAGGAGACGTATTAGATCGGAAAAATTACTTGGGGTTCAGCAAGGGCAGACTATTACGCAGAAAGCTATTGCACATGATAAGAGTAAAACAGAAAAGAACATAGAGATAGAGGATAGACGATTTAGGTTGCAAGTTGACAAAAGCTATGTAACTAGAAATGAAGCTGAGGATGAGATCGAGGATCTACTAGATCAAAGACCTCCCCGCCATATGCCCCGCAACGTATATACCCTGCGGTCCCTGTCCAGGCAGCCGCAGCACCACCAGCATCGGCACCCGTGGACCAGAATTCCTCCACCCCTAACCGTGATACGAACCTCCCGTTTTCCTCAACCGGGGACATGGCAACTCTTATCCCTGATTCTAAATCGACCTATCCATTCCCCCGGGTACAACTGAGTGTACCGAGCCCCATAGGTGTCTCCCAATCAGCCAGCACCACACCCGGTGCAACAGATCAGACTCCAAAAGGGGCAGAAGGGGGGTTGGAAGGTAAACGATTATTTACCAGGTCATCCGTGGCTTATGGAGAGAAGGAAGCGTTAGCTGATCAAGCTATCCAATGGATCAGGAATAACGCATATACAGTTGAAGACATATGGAGCACTGTGAAAGATTTAGAGCCCGTAATGCAACAACACGTGGTGTTTCAAATGTCGAATTCCCTCATTTGGGCTTGGGAAGTCAGCTTTAGCAATGGCTGTGCTCCTCAAATATTGTATGAGATACGTGATTGGACCTATAGGTTCAATTTGAGTCCGCAGGAAGTGTATAAAAACGTAGTCACTATGGTCCAGTATAGGGGAAGGTTATTTTTGAAATGTCCCCAATGGACTTCGGAACACCCCTTGCCTCAATGGACCTCGCAGCACCCCATGCGAGAGGTCCATCCCATTTATCATCCCGAGGTCCCTGAACTGTGCGATGATAATCAGGTCATTACTCGGCAACGGGTAGACGCTAGGTTTTAGGAGCAATGGGTGTACACTCCATGGAAGAGGAGTGAGGTCCTTTCATTGAAATCCCAACTGCCCGACCCTCACAAAAACCCTACAGCTTATTACAAAGAATTGACCGAGGCTGCTGCCTCGGCTGTTATGACATTAGCAGATGTGGAACTGTTTTTTGGTTTACTTGTGCCGGTGGATATATGGCGACAGGTGCATGACACTGATCACGCCGAATTAGGGGGTACGTGGGATGAGCTACGAGCCTGGGACAGGGATCGCAAACCAGGAGACAAGCCTAGGGTTGAAATAACATCCTTACCGGCGAGAATTATTGCCTTTATGCACACTCTGATACCACCAAGAAAAGTCGATTGGGACAAATTGACTGCTTGCAAACAAAAGAAGGACGAGAGTGTGTCCGATTTTTTTACGAGGTTTGAAGGAGTCTTTATCGATTTTAGTGGGCAAGATCTAGCGACCGAGGGTGGAATTAGGCTATTCATGAACAGATTTGTTACGAACTTGGCTCAGAAGTTTCCGCACGCTTACAGGCCGCGGAAAGTACCTGGACTACCTCTACCCCTTCTGTGATTTTGAGCATGGCCCAATACTACGAACATAGGGTGAATGAATGTAAAGAAAAAGTGGAGAAAAAGGCCAAGGATTTGAAAACACGAGTGCTACTACAGCAGGTCGTGCGAGGACAAGGAGGGGGGAGAGGAACTAGGGGACCCACTTCCCGAGAGACGGGTGTGGGCCGAGGCGCGGGCGGGGCTCCAACTGTGGGTTTGAACCAGTGCTCCTATTGTAAAGAGGAGGGGCATTGGAAAGCACAGTGCCCACTGTTACTTGCTCAGAACGGCGCAGTCCGAGGGCGAGGACGTGGACGAGGAGGCCCCGACCGGAACGATATGCGTAGAGAAGAGGGATCAGGCAAGTCTGAGCGTAACCATTTCGATAAAGGTCAAAACAGGCAGTACTATCAGAACGATTATGAATATGAGGATCAGGATTCATATGCACAAGCATAGGACAGCCAGGGACAGAGTAGGGGCCAAGTGTCGATCCCAGTCAATCAAAAGGGACCCTATGTAAAAGGGGAGGTGTTGGGGACTTCTGAAAATTTCCTAATTGACACGGGGGCAATGAATAGTTCCGTTGCACGATCGTTGGTTCCAGGGGCGACTCTGTCTGGGCAAAATAATATTTCAGTGGGATTCTCGGGGGTCCCAGTGGTCAGTCCCATTTCCAAACCTCTTCCCTTCTCGATTGGCCCTGCTACTGTCGACACTCCACTCTTGCTTACTTCACATTGTGGAGAAAACTTGCTGGGTTTGGATATGTTGAAAAAACTAAATGCGACCATACATTGTTCTGCTGATGGAGTGTTTTTGACGATCAGACCTTGTCCTGAATATTTAAAACAATGCTTTGCTAAAAATGAGACCCTGCCTCCGGAGTTTGATGGCATACCAGCCACACTTTGGGCAACAGGGGATGCTGATGTTGGTGTGTTGGACATTCCCCCGGTTCACATCACGCTGAAACAAGGGGCAAAACTGCCACGCATTCCGCAGTACAAGATTGCACCGGCCGGTGAGCGGGCGTTGCTATCTATTATCCAGGATTTGATTGACACGGGTGTGGTGGAAGAAACAGCCACAAATGTGTGCAATAACCCCATTCTCCCGATTTTGAAACGGAATTCTGATTCTAGCATACCAGGACAAGATGCTGCTTATCGTTTTGTGATTGACCTTAGAGCTGTCAATAAGATTGTGGTGCCACAGTATCCGGTGGTGACTGACATTACCACCATCCTTACGATGATCCCGCCAACTGCACAATATTTCTCGGTCATTGATCTGAAGAATGCTTTCTTCAGTATCCCCATTCATCCCGATAGCAGGCAGATCTTCGGATTCTCGTTATCTGGCCGCAGCATCCGCTTCTGCCGCGCACCACAAGGCTATACTGAAAGCCCGAGTATATATAGCCAGGCTCTCAAGGCTTTGCTGGATGACTTGGACTTACCACTGGGTAACGTCCTACTGCAATACGTGGACGATCTCCTGATCGCGTCAGATACGAAGGAGGGTTGCAAGGATGCGACCGATAAGTTGTTACACCATCTGGCTGCAAAGGGAAATAAGGTCTCCCTGTCGAAATTCCAATACTGTCGACAGGAGGTGACTTACCTCGGTCATCTACTATCGAAGGAGGGTAGACGACTAACACCTGAACGTATTACTACCATTGCTGCAATGTCTGTCCCTTGCACGCAACGTGAAGTCCGCGCTTTTCTTGGCATAACCTCTTACTGTCGCCAATGGATACCTAATTTTTCCCTTCTTGCTATGCCTCTGTTGCATCTGACTACTAAGGACGTGCATGAACCCCTTCCCTGGACGGATGAATGTCAGCTCTCTTTTGAATCTTTGAAAACGGCTCTTTGTTCTGCCCCTGTCTTGGGCACTCCGGACTACCGTAAACCTTTTGTACTATACGTGCATGAGGTCGACGGTTGTTCACTGTCAGTGTTAACGCAGGACTTTGGTGGTAAGCAAAGACCTTGCGCCTATTTGTCAGCTACATTGGATAATGTCGCAAGAGCACTTCCAAGCTGTCTGAGGGCCACCGCGGCTGTTGCAGTGGCCATCCGGCATTCAGAAGGACTCGTCTTAAATTCCAACCTAACAGTGATGGTGCCGCATGCTGTGGATACACTGCTAAACAAAACAAAAACACAGCATCTCACAAGTGCACGCCTCACTGGATATGAGTTGACACTATTCGCACCACACATCACGATCACCCGGTGTGCAACATTGAATCCGGCCACCTTGTTGCCACTTCCTACGGGTGTGCAGAATGATGACATACATGATTGTATTTTTCGCACTGAAGAGGAAACTAAAGGCAGGATCGATTTAACCGACACCCCCCTGGCTGAACCCCAGGGAGAATTGTATGTAGATGGGTCCTGTTTCAAATTGGCAGATGGAACAACAACAGCTGCATATGCAATTACGACTCTAAAAACAGTAGTCGAGACATTCCGAATTCCGCATCGGTCAGCCCAGGCAGCTGAACTCTTGGCCCTCCTGCGAGCCTGTGAGTTGAGCGAGGGACTTGACGTCAACATTTACACTGACAGCCAATATGCCTTTGGCGTAGCCCATAGCTTTGGGCGGCTGTGGAGGGAGCGGGGTTTTCTTACTTCCCATGGCCAGAAGATTCAGAATGGTCCCTTGGGGCTACGATTGTTGGATGCCCTCACCTTGCCTAAGAAAGTAGCCATCGTTAAATGCAGTGCGCACAAAGCAATAGTAGATGAGGTGGGGGAGGGGAAAGATTTTCCGGATCAGGTGGCCAAGCAGACAGCACAGTCCCTAATGTCAAAAATGTTTGTGAATACTTCTGCGAGGTGGGTGGAGGACTCTGAGTTATTCGATAACACCATGGAAAGTGTAAGGGTGTTACAGCAGGAAGCTACACCAGCTGAATTGGAGATATGGGAAAAGGAGGTAGGAAGATTGGATGAGAATAATTGCTGGGTCGACCTGACAGAAAAACAAACATGGTTATTGCCTAACGCACTCGTACAGGCCGTGGTAACTATGGCACATGGCCCTGCACACATAGGAGCAAAAGGTATCTGTGGGCTTTTGGACCCAGTGTGGAACAACCCTAACATTCAAAAGACAGCTGTCCGGTTGGTCCAATACTGTATGGTGTGTCTGCGACACAATCCAGGGAAGGGAGAGAATGTCTTGAGCGGGAATTTTGCACCACCGACATTGCCTTTCGAGGTACTCCAGATGGATTATATTCATATGGAGCGCGTTAGCAACTTGAAGTACGTTTTAGTGGTTGTCTGTGCTTTTAGCAAATGGGTTGAGGCCTACCCCACCAAAGAAAACACAGCAATGGCCAAAGCTAAAGCCCTCCTCAAAGAGTTCCTGCCCGGCTTCGGTTTGCCCCGTTTGATCTGGTCAGATAACGGGGGACACTTCCATGAGGCCCTGGTTAAGCACATCTGTGAAGGCCTACAGATTAAACAAAAATTCCACGCTGCCCGGCACCCTCAATGAGCTGGGCTCGTGGAAAAATACAATGGCACGCTCAAACTGAAAATGGCCAAAATACAGGAAAGTACAGGATTGAAGTGGCCTGACGCCTTGCCCTTAGCACTCATGTCCTTGCGAGTTACCCCTCATTCCCGATCTGGTCTATCCCCTTATGAAATTGTTTTTGGGAGACCGGCAAACGTGTGGGGGGTGCCCAGGCCACGATCTTTCTCTGATATTGAATATCCTATGTTGATTGATTACCTTTACGCTTTAACTAAAGACCTTCGTTCTGTTCATCAGCAGGTGGCCTCCGTATTGCAGCCGCTGCCAGAGGGCCCTGGACATCGACTACAACCCGGCCAGTGGGTACTGGTGAAGAATTTTGATCGAGACTCCAGCCTGGCTCCTAGGTGGTCCGAGCCCCGTCAGATCCTTCTGGCTACCCGAACGGCGGTTAAAGTGGACGGAAAAAAGCATTGGCTTCATGTTTCGCATCTAAAAAGGCTGCCGATTCCACTTCCTTATGATCAGCAACGTGCGGGGGGTATTCTGACGCAGGAGAGTGAGAAAGCTACTGCATTCGTACCCTTTTCCGACGCCTGTGAGATTGAGACAGGGCTACAGGAGAGTGTGGCGAGGCCAGATGACTTGGTCTCTACTGAATCTGTTGAAGCTTTGAATCCTGCTCTTCGCACCCCTGCACATGAAAATTCTCAGAAAATATCTGGTGTGCTGTTCTCTGATCAGGAAGTACCGGGTAGTGTGCGATACAACCTGCGGCAGAGAAAGCAAAAATAAAAACGGTACCTCAAACCCCACGGTCAGGAGATAGGGAAAGACTTGATTGCTTAAAGACAGGGTTTGCTAGCTTGCTGGTCTGAGGTGCTGAGCGAGACACTGGACTGAACACGCTGAGAGCTGGAACTTTGATCACTGTGCTCTGTTCAGAAAGAAAGACTAATGCCAATGTAGAGGCCAGGTTGTAGCACGAAATAAATTGAGACCACCTTCCTTTGGTTCTTCTGGGAAATGATGAGAGCCTGCCTGTGAGGCTCTAACGGACACAGGAAGAAGAACCCTCTGGTAGGACGGACTGCTAGGCCAGGACTTAATTTTTTCCTTTTTTTAAGATTATTTTACCTAGGAATGCACCCTTTTGGCCGACCTGTACTAGAAGAAGAAATTCCAATTGCCCCGCGTTATATACCTTTTTATGAACCAATGTTTTCGACATGGACCACAAGGGTCAAAGTTGCTTTTGTAGTGGTAATTGCTGTCATAATAGCTGTGTTCATGGGTTTATTTGTCTATCTGGAACATGAGTACCCTTTGCAGAAATTCATACCAACCACTGTTGCCCCCTCTGAGCATCTTCTGTACACTTTAGCACCCCACAAAGAGCGCCATCGCCAGACCTATGCCAAGAATGCTTTTGTTGAAATGCTTCATCAAACTCAGTGTTGCTAACACTACTGATTGCTGTGTATGTGGGCTTTTGCCCTCGGTGGTTCATAATCATGATTTATTCCTCTCCTTACCCCTGACCTATTTAGGGAGCTGTGAAGCATGGTTTAGGCTGTTTTCGGCTATATACCGCCATTGGGGTGAACAGCGAAAAACTTTGGATTACAATGAGCATAACTTGATGTATGAATATATTGATGCACATTATGGTTTTAATGAAAGTGGTCGTGGGGGGCGGGGATATATAGACCCACAGGCTTGTATGCAGAAGTATCTTGTAGTTCGAGATGAGGTTTGGATGGAAGAAGAACTTTATGACTTTAGAAATTTTAATGCATCTCAGTACTTTCAGTTGTTTCTTGAGCGAAATGTTACTAGAGATCGTACTGTACCTATTCATATCCTGAATGTTTCCTCATTGTTCTGTGTACAAGGGATAGGCAGAGTGCAGGTTGGGGAGAGCATTTGCAACTACACCTATCGTTTGCGAAAACGCATTTGCCCTCCATTGGTCACCCCGCCCAATGTTTATTTTGTTTGTGGTAAATATGCATACACTTGGTTACCCCGAAATTGGGCAGGACGGTGTTACATGTCCTTCCTCTATCCGCCTGTGTACATAGCACCTTCAGATTACCATCGTACACACCGGTTGCGCTCCGTGGCCCCAACGCCTTCAGTGGTACCCCAAAGGCAGCACAGGCAGCTTATTACGACTGAGGTCGACCAAACTGGCACCTCTTTGCAGCAATTTACAGATTTCAGCAAAGGGTTGGTGCCATTCTGGGGCCAAATTTTTAATAGCAGAGAAATTTGAAGATTGTCCAGAATAGTGGAAAATGTCATTAATATAACTACTGACATCATGACCAACCTTACGGCTGAGCTTCAGGCGACAAGGCTCGTTGCGCTCCAAAACCGTATGGTTTTAGACGTCATCTTAGCTGATCGCGGTGGAGCATGCCGCGTGATTGGCAGCTCTTGCTGCGTGTATATTCCAGACTCCGCCCCTTCTGTTCATTTGGCCATTCAAAAGTTGCATCGCATTGCCTCTGACATGCACGTCGATAATGGTTCTTGGTCGCTGTCTGGGTGGTTCTGGGGGCTCCTGGCTAACTGGGGATGGAAGATTTTGTTAATTCTGTGCGGAGCAGCCGGTATCATTTTTACCTGCTGTGTCCTGTTACAGTGCGGCCCAGCCTGTTGTTCCTACTGTGCATCCAGGGTCGCTACCATGTGTGTACCAACCAAGGCCCCTTCTAAAACTCAAATGTTGCAACAGGAGATTAATGAGCTGATGACCATCAACGAGGATATCTTTGATGATTAGATTATTTTCTTTGTCCAAATTATTTAGCTACACCACGCTAAAAGGAGGGTTTGAGGAACTAGCCTCAAGGTACGCCAACCAAGTTCCTACAATCGACATGTTAGAATTAGCATGATGTATCTAAACCTATTTGCATATCCACATACATATCAGCATAATTACATCTGTCACGTTATAGAACCTTAATCTGCACTGGCCTTTGCTTATTACGTTTTATTGTCTCGACCGACGCCATTTTGTGGCCTCGCTCGAAGTCCTGTATTAACAGCCCCGTTCTCTTCACTTTGTTCAGAAAGCATTCCCCTGAGAAATATGCCAACTGTTGCAGAATTGCTGTTTCAGCTCGTTAGGCCTGTCAAGGTTGTAGGTAGCAGAGGAGGGCTTGATAAGCACATTCCGGGAGGGGTGTGGGGCAGGCCGTCCAGGAGCAGGCAGGAGGGAGTCACCCAGCCGACCTTGCTAATCTGGGATGAGCGAAACCAAGAGTTCTTTGTTTGCCATATATGGTCTTTCCTTTCTGCTCCAAACTGTACCAGCTTGTATTTTTCCATCTTGGGCAGTGATTCTGCAAATGTAACTGTATATATATGATGTTCTGATAATGTGCCAGCAGTCTTCTTGGCGGACCCGTGGGGTTAGGTCGCAAGGAGCTCCTCTGGCAGAGTTTGTTTTTGTCTAATAAATGATTGGACCTTCTACACTGCCAACCGACTGATTATTGGTAATGCAATGGGATTGGTTATGATAATATATGTAATTGGGAGGTGGTGAATAATAATCAGGTACATCAAGGGGTCCTCCTCAAAGTCCTTCCTAGAGTCCTCTGTTGTTGCTGCATCCCTGTGTTTTAGCTCAAATGCATGTAGGGCAAACTTTAGGTCCAAGCTATCTAAAACTCTCTTCATAGGTAGCCATTCTCCTTGCACAGCTTTCTCAGCTCCTTCAAACTGCAAGATGATAGGCAGCTGAGATCCACTTCCATTCTGCCAAGGTGAGTGCAACAATGAAAAAGGGTCTCGAGTTGCAGAAGGTAGACAGGAGTTAGAATTAGAATAATGACCAATTTGGTAGAAATTGGATAATGTGAGACTTGTAATGGTCTTTGTACAGAATTGGAGTGAACAATGAGTCCCTGTAGGATATTGCACAAACATAAGTCCTAGCTTCACCACTGATCACCAATGTTGGAAATGGGATTCTTGGTTAGCTGAGGTATACACCCAGGCAAGGCAGGAACTACCACAACAGTTAGGGTAAGTACACTAGGGGGACGGCATGTGCTCACCCTCTGGTAGCTTGGCACAGACCAGAGGAAATGTGTAAAGTATTTGTGCAACACACACACATAGTCACACAAGGAAAACACCACAATAGGACTCCACACAGGTTTAGATCAAGTGAAGATTATATTCTGAACACAGCAAGAATAAAACGACAATAATCCAATAAGTAGAAGTCAAGATAAAAATGGTTCTAGTGCTTAAAACAATAAGCCCCAATGGGGCTATCTGGTAGCACCGGACCGGGACAGAGTCACAAGCTCAGGCCGACCATGGTAGAGCACAGGCCAGCTACAGGGACCCACTTAGGCCCACTGAACACGGTTGTATGACAGAGGCACGCTTGGCTAAACCACACATTCCACTAACACACAGTCTGAACAACAAATACATCAGAACAACTCATTCCTTTACCACGCATGCCTTTATCATGTATTGTTGTGGTAAAGGCATCATGATTGGTAAATGGTTATAAAGGAAATTTCACGCCCTCTGCTCCGAGTCCTAAAACTCTGGCCCCTGCCCTATAATTAACCTGAAAACTGATCCCTAAAAATGACCGCCCTGCCCTGAGTACTGTCCCTTCCCCGTGCCCTTACCCCTAAAACTCAGCTCCCTACCTTAAAACCTACCCTTCACCTGCCCTGATCCCTAAAAACTGCCTCTGCCCTGAAATCTGCCCCTACCCCCTCCCCTGAACCATAAAACTCATCCCCGTCCCTAACACCTACCCCGGCCCCAGCCCCCCAAGCCCTAAAACCCTCCCCCTCTGTTAAAATCTAAATCTCCCTACCCCCTGGCCCCAGCACTAGCCCAGCTTTGCAGGTCCATCCTTCCGGTCCCTCTCGCCTTCCATTTAGACATCTAGAACGCCGACTACCTTAACCATGTATTCACTTGTGGGAAAACGGCATGCATGCTTAAGGCCGTGCTGTAAAGGCCATTAACTTATGAACACAGCACCTTGGATCCTGGGGTGCAGTCTGCACAGCGAGGCTTTTCGTCATCAGGCATCCGTCCCGAGAGGCTGTGCAGTGAGGCTTTGCGTAGTCCAGTGTTGGTTTAGAGGCTTATCGTTATCCAGCATCAGTTTCGACTAGCTGTCAGCTGTGAAGCAAGGCTTTGTTATGTTTCATATCGGTACTCTAATATAGGTCCAGGGAACATTGTACCCTAATAAGGAGAGGACGCCTAATAATGAGAGGACGCCTAATAAGGAGAGGGCGCCTAATAAGGAGAGGGCGCCTAATAAGGACAGGGCCCCTAATAAGGACAGGGCCCCTAATAAGGACAGGGCCCCTAATAAGGACAGGGTGCCTAATAAGGACAGGGCGCCTACATTTGGTTGTTTTAAAGGATCTGACTGAATCCAGGACAAAACAAAGTAATGTCCATCTAAAGCACAACGCCACTGAGGAAGTCAAGCCAAAAAGGTAAACGTCCTACTGAAGCCATATCCATCATCACATCATGAGCAAAGAGACTTGTCATTAGTGAATAATACTGCCGTTCCTATACCAGATAGTATAGTATGGGACAAGGTTGATTTTAACATATTCGGCCCGACTGGACTTTTAAAAATGAATCATGTATTTAAAATGTCATTAAGTGATATCATTACCTCAAGTACATTTTCTGATGATTGGGAAACAATCAACATGTTGTCTGATTTAGATAAAACTGCTGCATTTTCTAATAATGAAAGAAATAGAGGGTTCTTCAGATGATGACACATTGTACTGTTACCAACCCTATGCTCATCATTTCCTGCAGAAATCCATTTCAGCTAGGAATGTTTTTAAATACTATCAGTGGGAACATTGCCCAGCACCACCAAAATGTATTTCACAAGCGTTTGCACAGAAATGTTCATACTTTTCAGAGTTTCACACCACAGATCCAGCCTTATATTACTATAAGTTGCACCAACATCAGCACTGAAAATTATGTTGACAAACACTCTGCTTCCTTTTTTTCTGAACAGGGTTTTAACCTATGGAAAGACGAAACTGACTCAAAATCAATTTTGAGTTCGAGGGAATGGCAAGTCCAGGGTACAGAGGCACTATTTAGAGCATGCCTCATTCCACAGCAGATGATCATTTTAAATGATACTGTGCAACATACATCCGGTCTTGGACTAGCCAAGATAAAGGACCTGAACACTCCAAGGTTTCCAACACCAACACAGGGGTGACAGAATTCAACTACAAAAGAAGGGTCAACAGTAGATTACATACTAAAGTACAATAGAACCGACCCACATTGGAAGGAGTGGGTGATTTGGCCCTTGGATGCAAACATATGTCATAAAAGATTTCCGAACATCACTGAGGGACTCAGAATCAATAGGCCAGACCCATGTTATGTACAGAGAGAACATCCAGGGGTAGTGACATCCTATAGTGTTGAGAAGTTTGGTTCGATTGGTTAGAAACCTCAACACTTGCAGAAGTGAAACAACACTTATCTTCACACTCACATGACATGGATCTTAGGGACTTTTTACAAGGACCCATGAAACAACATCAAAAATGTTTCATTATGCAGACATTTATGCTGCCTATAATGAAAACTGGAGGATTTCCCAACCTAAAGCCGCAATATAACGTATAAACTTAGAAAAAGCTTTGGCTGTGGTAGATAATGGTTTAACAACTTTGACCTCCAGAATATATTCATTGGGTAACATTGTATTTTCTGTTATTGACATACTGGAACAGGATTTAGCCATATTACAACACTGCCAATCTCAGTTACATTCTATTATGTTATTGAGCTGGACGCTGCAATCTTTGCATTCAGGCTTTGTGCCTTGGCGTTTTATAAACAGTACGTCTCTGTTTTTAGAATACAATCTGACTGATACACAGATAGAAATGGCACAGAGGAGCTAAATATACAATGCTGCAAATTGAAAAAATGGATAGGCTACCATTCACAGTGGCGGATTTACCACCAACAGAATGGCTACGTCATGGCCAAATCACTCTCCCCGTCATGCCCTTTCAGTTCACTATTGCCGTGAGTAAAGGCAGTCAGGCAGATATGAAAATTTGGGTAAAGAATACATTAAGAAATCCTGGGATTTACCATATAGATTTTGATGCTGGAGTGGGAATCGAGAAGTGTTTCTTAGTGGTACAAACTGCAAGAACGCTTTAAATTGTTCTCTCATGTACCAAGATATTGTTGTACACGGAGCATGTAATGATTCAATAGCATCTTGCCACATGAAAAGAACTCCAGCGGCCGTGGTTAAACCGGCGTTCAAGTTGTTTTCGAATGGGAGTTACTTGATGCTGAATGATCAAGGTTGCTGTGGGTTGCTTCCGGGCATCGCCTATCTGGTCACCGTGAAAACCAGGGTTACCTGCTGTATGGAAGTATTGTTTCCTCCAGCAAATACAGTCAGGGAGGTGCCAGTATGGCCTTCACTGAATGTTTCTATTATACAGTTTGATGCTTTGAGCAGAATGAAAGCCATGCTTTTACAGCAGACCGTACCCTTAACCTCTGCTCGAGATACCTTTGAACTTCAATTCACAAGGACCTCAACTGAGATAGAGGTGCTTATTCATACAAACTGACCCCTACATTTTGTAGAAATGGTGGGTCGTATCTTTAATATGTCAGGTACAAGTGGAATTGTACACCTATTTAAGACCATAGGGTCAGGATTCCTGAGCACCTTCCAGACAATCCTCTAGGTTCCTATCTCTATACACTCTGTATATGGAAGCATTTTCGGGGGTCTACCTCTGATCCTGCTCCCAATACCTGGAATCCTGATTGTCGTTTACCTGCTACGCAATGGACAGACCAACCACCAGTGAGATGGCAAAAGCTCTCCTGGAGAGAGATTACCGTGAGCGCATGGTACACCATCTGCGTGCACCTCGCCTCCGGGAACGAAGTGCTTCTTGGTTTCTATCGTTCAGACCAGTCTTTGAAGACTGCATCGTACCTGTTTTCCAATGGAGAATGCATGTTGGACATCTGTCTGACACTTCTAATGGAGACGCCAGCGGACTTAGACTCCAGGCTGGAACCACTGCACTCCCATGCTCGACTATGTCCTTAGCGTATTCCCATCTTGACAAACTCATTCCTCGAGGATCCGCAGGTGCCTTTACCAACTGAGCTGAACTTCAGCTCCACCGTTAGCACCAAGATATTGACTACAGCACCGGCTTCCTCTCCACCAGCTGTTGGCAGTAGTGAATTTCAGCTATGCACCCTTGACGTGCTACACAAGGTATTACCATGTTTGTCCCCCGTGGCAGCCTGCAGCGATAATGTTGCGTCTCCCAGCCAGGACATTTAATCAAAATCTGGCTCAATGTGTGCTTGGAACAAATTCAGATTTTTTCCCCTTTCATTTCAACAAAATCCCTCAAATTGACACTTTTAATAACAAAGCTTGGCCTTCTGAGTACGCTTATAGTAGTTCATTGTGTATGATCAAACTCATTTAGGACTGTGATTTGTGGAACTTTAAAACAAAAATCATATTTCAAGAGAACATTTTCTCCCATAATTTTTTTACTGTTTTTAAATTAGAAACATTTTAAATGGCTCATTGATAATTTTATGCACGGACACCTTGTAAATTTGTAACTAAATTGTTGAGTTTTAGGAGGAGTGGGTGTTATGTTTCATATCAGTACTCTAGTATAGGTCCAGGGAACATCGTACCCTTTTCCCTACATCATCTCGCCTACATTTCACCTGAACGAGCCTTTTAGGGACATATCGCCTTATATGGACATGACGCCTTATAGGGACATGACGCCTTATAGGGACAGGACGCCTTATAGGGACAGGACGCCTTATAGGGACAGGATGCCTTATAGGGACAGGACGCCTTGTAGGGACAGGACGCCTTGTAGGGACAGGACGCCTTGTAGGGACAGGATGCCTTGTAGGGACAGGACGCCTTGTAGGGACAGGACGCCTTGTAGGGACAGGACGCCTTGTAGGGACAGGACGCCTTGTAGGGACAGGACGCCTTGTAGGGACAGGACGCCTTAACAGGATGCCTTATAGGGACAGGACGCCTTATAGGGACAGGACGCCTTATAGGGACTGGACGCCTTATAGGGACTGGACGCCTTATAGGGACTGGACGCCTTATAGGGACTGGACGCCATATAGGGACTGGACGCCTTTCACCTAGTGCCATGCAGAGGCAGGGTTTATCCCAATGAATACTGCTAAGACGTCATCCTTAGCACATATGAATAATTTATGAGGACACTACCCAGTGGGTATAATTCACCTCTCCTATCTACGCACAAGGTTTAATCCCATACGTCATCCTCATACTAAATAATGGCTAACACACGCACAAGGACTGTATAAATACAGCACCTCTTGCTATCAGTAGTGGGAAAGGAACTGAGACTTCAAGGCCGACACACTGAACAGAGATACTGAGGCTCCTGCATGCAGTCGCTCCAGCTGACAGTGGTCTAAATATCCCACGAGAGGGGTCCAACTTGAGACCAAGACGAGGTCCCACACTCTCATTATTCAGGTAATGACGTTCGACTAAATCCTAGAGGGATTCTTGGGTCTTAGACTTATTAGCTCTTTCACACCTACTCACATGCTAGGTACTCTTAGTTACATCTAGACAGGCATTGTAGGAGTATGTGCTTTATTTTATAAATGCATTTTATATTCATGTATATGTTCATGACTTGCAAAATGGTAGAACTGTACTATTCCTTTTTATTCACTTTACGGCTGATCCTATATCTCTGCTACTGGTTAACAGTTGTAGCAGCGCATATATTTTACACTAGAAGAACAACGGTGCAATAGATTGTTATTGTAAACACGCTCAACTGTTTCTTCTGTGTATCTCTCTGACACAAAATGAGCAAGCACGAGTGACGGGGTGAAAAGTAGTACATTGTTTCCATGAGTTTGAGGAATCAGGGTTTGTTATTTTCTGAGGTTGCCAAAAACTAATCTCTCTGATAAAAGGCGATTCTAGTGGCAATGTGAGCTAGCTAATACAAAAGAAGGATAACACACACGGTGGGGGTGCTCAGCCTCAGTCTACCACCTGACCCACAGTGTATGTTATCCAAAAGCGCAGGTCCTGCAGGGGTACTACTGGAACGACACTACAGCTTTCCGGGGCTTCGCATTGGGTCCATTGATGCAAGTATCAGGGTCCACTTCCAGTTTACGAGGCACAAGAGAAGGGGTGCAGACTTTGATATCCCCGAGTCTCAAGCAACAGGAGGCACGTCAGCAAGCCCTTGGAGCGCACTTAGAGAAAGGAAGGCATATTCCAGTTCTCCTTCAGCAAAGTGAGTAAGGCAGCAGGGCAGCACAGGAAAAAGCAGGCCGTCCAGTTTAGCAGTCCAGTTGAGTCATTTAAGCAGCACAGCAGTTCTTCTGGCAGAGCTGCAGTTATAGGTTCAGTAGTGACTGATTTTAGGGGCTTAGAGACCCAGTACTTATGCCCAAAAGTGCCTGGGATGTGGGGTGACTTCAACGCAGCACTCTGAAGTGCACAAGTGACCCTTTCAACCCAGTCCTGTGTGCCAGGCTATCAATGTGTGGTAAACAGACCATTCTGTTTAGACAGGACATTACCTATTGAAGTTCACATGTGTCAAGTACCTGATTCATCCACAGGATTTCCCAATGCCACCCTCCCGGTGACCTCAGCCTTAAACTTCTCACTGAGGATCACCAACATGGGGGGGAAGGGAATTGGGATAGAGAAGAGACAACTTCAAGTTCCTATTCTTGTTGATGGAACTTCCTCTCACTCATAATTCTTCCTAATAAAGGTTATTCCATGACTCAGTGAAAATTCCTAATGCACAGAAAAGAGATAAGGGGTTAAAGCCCTGTCTAAATACAGATAAATCTACTCTCTTTAATTACTTTATTATGCCCCTCTAAGGTCCTAGGAGTAAATGCCTCTCTTCTATAATACTTTTTAGTGTAAGTAGTCAGTTAATTTTTTTAATCTTGTTCCGTGGATTTAACCTGGCTGCAAAAGTTGTATACTTCCTGTATGCTGAGTGAAGTATTGTTTCTGCTTGACTTCTCTACATTTAATATGTGTACCAGTTCATTCAATTGACGAGAAAGCAGAAAGTAGTTTGTTCACAAATTACATAATGTTCATCACTCTTGACAGGTTTTGTATTACAGTTTTGCGCGCAAAAAGGAAACAGGTTAGGAAAGAGTAGGAAATGAAGTGATAGGGAAAACAGCCCGAGAGGAAGCCTTATGAGAAGGGATGGAACGCTGTTAACTACAGGTCACAGGCACGCTTACTGTCGCATCAGGATATTTTGGTGGTACTTGCTGTTAAAACCTGGTTTCCAGTTTTTTAACAGACAAATTGATGTCACTCTCCCGATGAAGGCTTGTGCAGGCTGAATACAGTTGAGCAGAGAGACTCCGTTCTTTCTGATCAACCTGGCAGTTGGCGGATGCTTCGTAGCGAGACGGCACTCCCGATTGAGAAATCCACTGCTGAGGATGTGGAAAAGAGAGACCGCTCTCGGCAGGGAATCAGCAAATTCAGATGGTCCAATGGGAGACACGAGTCTCTGGCAAGTGTCACTGTATACTGATGCAGAACAGGTGACTCTGCTCTCCCGACTATACCTTTCCTAAATAAACAGGATACGGAGGCTCCCTCAACACAATAAGATACAGAGGCGAACTATGACTAAAGGAACGCTCTTCTTCGGTTAAACACAGAGGATTAAAGGAACTTTGACTTCTTCCTCACACGATCTAATTGAAGTGCACAGACCACTGCTCGCACTACAGTCTTAATTCATTCAAAATCTTGCAAGCTTTCAATAAAGTTGTTTCACAAATCCACACAGGCAGCAGCCATCTTGAAACTGGAAACAATTCCTATCAAATCATGGTCCAGTCATTAATTCACTTGATGTTTGAAACTGGAGGCAATTCTGATTACATTGTGGTCCAGTGATTAATCGCTGGATGTTTGGTAAACACTCAAACACAAACCTGATGCCTGACAATGTGTGAACCCCATCCTCCCTTCCTACCCAGAAATTAGAATCAGCACGCAGATGAATGTAGATGGGTTCTCAGCCACACCTAGCCTTCCTGTGTTAGTGGATGTCTAGAAGGAATGCAGAAAGTTTCGCTTTCACTCAACCCAGACGTCTATTGAAGAAAGGCTGCAAAGCACACAGAGTTCTAAGCACAGACAAATGTCCACTTGTAAAAGTGGCCTTTCTAAAATAGTAATGCTAAATCGAACGATACAGTAAGGAGTATTAGTCATTACCGTTACAAACATATGAAACATAAAACGTTACTCATCTCTGGTCAGGAATTACAGCTTTAAAGTATTTTAAGGAATCCCCCAATGCTAACGTATGAGAGGATTAGACCTCACAGTAGTGAAAAGCAAAATAGGCTGTTTGTCTCTACCATGACATGCAAAACATACCAGTGCATGTCCTACCTTTCATTTACACATCACCCTGCCATTAGGCCTACCTATTGCATACCTTAGAGTTGACTTATGTGCATTAGAAGGGGAGTTTTAAGCATGGTAAGTACATTTAAATGCCAAGTTGAAGTGGCAGTAAACTACACACACACGCCCTGCAGTGGCAGGCCTGAGACAAGTTTCAAAGGCTATTTCAGTGGGTGGCACAATCAGTGTGATGGGCCTCCTAGTAACATTTAATCTAAAAGTCCTGGTTATATGGTATACCACTTTTCACAAGACATATAAGAAAATCAAATATGCCAAACAGATGTAAACTAATTATACCACGTTTAGAGGAGAGTGTATATATTTTAAAACAACAAGGGGACCCAAAGAAGTCGTCCAAGGAGCTTGGGAGTTAATGATTATGAACAACAGTGGTCCCCAGAATGGGAAATGCGTCAGCACTTGAATAAATAAAGACTCAATCGTTGCTATATTGTATGGACGTGTCCAGCCGGACAGTGGTCAGTTTTTTACTTGTAGGTAATTTATGAGATGATACACATAAATGCTAACAGTGGGACGCAAGCCTGTGCCCAACTTAATCAATTGAATACACAACAAGGGGAAGACACAGGAACAACAATGGAGGCTCAGGCAAAACTGGGGCTGGTTACACACATGGAATAGATAGTGTCACACAAACAAATGGCAAAATACACCTTTACAGCAAAAATATACAAGGTTTAACCGTATACGGTGTTTTTACAGTGTCGACGACGTTTCGATCCAGTGAGGGGATAAGCGGATCATCATCAGGACAATTAATTAATGCCTGAGTTATTTGAGCCTCATATGCCTGGGGGAACAAGATAGGGGAAGGAAAATACAAGGAACAAGGGGTTAAATATGGAGTCAATGAAGAGAACGCAGCACTTGACATACTAAGAGGGCAAGCAAGCTTCTGTGAGTGAGAAGATGAAGGAGGGACTTGTTAGGATTTCCATAGTGTTGTGGTGGGAGAAGTTCGTTCTATACAGTGGGTCATAGTCAGGATACTGGATCTAAGGCTACCTGAGGTATGACCAGTGACAAGGAGGGGAAAGGGGTGTGAGTACGTAAGGTACAGTGAGAGGGGAGGAGGATTGCTAATGGTGAATTACATATTGATCAGGTTCTGTAACTGCCTTTTATGTTGAGGCATTCAAAGGAGAGCATGATGGTGCTGTGGTTAATTAATGCGCCGCCATTTGAGGCAAATGATTCTGGCAGTGTTGCCGGTGATAATAGCTCAGCTGCTGACTGTGGGTTGTCACTCTATAGGGCGCGTGATGGTACTATGGGTGATGTGAAGATGAAGTAGGCCGGAAGTGGTGAATCATTGATTACGGCTGTGATGAAGGTACAATAATCATACATTTAGAACAAGGCACATGACTTGGTGTGCCACGCACCAGTATGGGCTTTTGTTTTCAGTTTATACAGTATGATGCATCAAGACCTTGGAACCAGGGGCATGCTTCAGTTTAAACCATGGATCGAGGCACTTATGTGCATTTTAGGGGGGTCGGGGGGAGGAGGACTCGCTGGCATGAATGAACTTGTGAGAACATCCGTGGCGCTGATAAGATAACAATAACCACATCGGTACATTTTTACGATCACGGAACAGCAGTTTAAACATTCCCAGATCAACAGTGAACCTGTGATTACACCCGCGGCACTATTTAAGATATTAATTAACACAACAGTACAATTTAAGGTCATCACGATCATGAAAATACAGCGCTTAAAATGATCAAAAGATCATACGTACATTACACCAAGGAGTCGCACTGTGATGTGATCTAACTCGAAGGTGCAGAGCTCTTGTTAAAAGATGTGAGGCGTGCACGACATGCGGATAAGGCTTACCACGGGCAGGGGGCATTTGAATTGGCTCAGTGGCCGATTAGGGATTGGGTATAGTTACGTCTACTATGTGGGCGAGAAGGGGGGGGAGAGAAAACCATTTAGTGATTCAAGAGTCAAGCATAATTGTAAGGTGAACTCGGGGATTACAGCAGGGGAACTTACAACTGCTTAGTGTTTTGATTAAGCTAAGTTGAACGGAAGGGAGTCGCTGAGAGTACTCTCCGGCACGATCACCATAGGGAATGGAGGAACAATGGAGGTTTTAGAACCCTCTACAGAGTATAAGTGCCGTGAGTAGGGTTAAAGGAGACAGTAGAGCTTACGTGTGTAATGGGCAGTAGCTGGATAGCAGTATTCTGTCTTTCCATGAAGGATATGCACTGTAATGGTTCCTTCGACTACATTTAAGGGGGGGGGCTGTGAGTGTTCACAGTCGATTGGTGCACGCAAGGAGTGAGGGGAAGAGAAGAGGGACTATGAGTTGGTTGTCCCTTGCTGGGGTTGCAATAGAAGCTGGACTGATAGTGCAGCAAGAGAGGAGGATTGGGGTTTCTGAGTATCAGGCTATACCGTAATTACTAGTGGATGCAACCCTTGGAGATAGGGGGAGTGTGTGAAGGGTTAGTGCAATAGCTGGGAGAATCTAAGTGACATGCAAAAAGTTACTTTCTTGAAATTATTTACAAACATAATTACAAACAGTTATAGAAACAGGTTAAGGACTGTGAGGAGATGCTATGTCAATGATGTCCTATCCTCAAGACGGTTAAGCCCAGTATTCAGGCTATCTGTTTTCAAAATCCATTTTAGTTCTTTTTTTAGTATCCTTGAAATGTCTTCCCCTCTAGAATGTAATTTTATCTCAGAGATTATTGTCCAACAAATGTTATTTTCAATGTGTCCATTCTATTCAAAGTGTTCTACCGAAGATGCATTTGGCGCTCTGCATCTGATCCTGCTACGATGCTGGGAGATTTGTAGGCGGATCTTCTGAGTGGTTTGTCCCACGTATATTTTGTTGCAGGGACAAAGAATTGCATACACAACATTGCACGTATTGCAATTTGAAAACATTCTCAATTCACTTGTGACATCTTTAAACACTAAGTCTTTGCATTCAACAGTGAACTCACATACCACACAGTTGCTGCATTTGTAGTGTCCTTGTAGTGGTGGGAGGGAACAATGGTCATGTAATGTGGTTTTGCCATTTTTTTGTTACTTGGTAGTGCTGCCCGCACTAGGTGATCTTTAATGTTTTTGCTTTTCTTGAACATAGGGCGCTCTAGGTCAAGAGAACCAGCATTTAGAACAGGCCAATTTTTTATGTTAACCTTGCGTATTGCATTGAAGACTGGTGAAAAGGTAGTTACACATACTAGGTGCTCTGTTTTGGTTTTTGTTTTAGGCTCTAGTATGGCCTCACGCGGGCAATACCATGCCCTTTTCATTCTGTTGCGGACAAGTCTACGTGGGTATCCTCTACTAGTAATTTTGATACACAGTCTTAACCTCATGGAAGTAGTCAGTCTTGAGTGAACAGTTCCTTCTGATTCTTAAGAATTGTGAGAATGGAAGGGAGTGCCCGAGAATGGGTGCTATCGTAGCTGAGTAAGGTGTTACGCTATGTGGATTTTCGGAATAGCCCATGTAGGAGAGTAGGGTCTGCTATCCTATGGTCACCCCAAATTTTTGCTTTTTGCTTCACTGGTTTTTGACTTAATGTGGCTGTGGGCCTGCTAATCAGACCCACAGCCTGCTGTTCTCTCTCTAAATTCACATACATGTACTATAGGTACATAACCCAATTGGAACTGGACACCTTGTCAGCCCCTATACAGTGCACTATAGATGCCCAGGGCATCGGTGCATCCAAGGCCTACCAGGGGCTGCAGCATATCTTTTGCCACCCCTGGCTGGTACTTAAATCGACCCAACTGGCTGATCACTCAGCTGGGACAAGGTGGTGTAATCACCCCTTGCTTAGATATAGTATACCTATATCTAAACCTATATCTGGACACATATATACCTATCAGTCACTCCTATGGCAGGCCTTAACAATCCTGGAGGCAGAGTGAGTGCTTGGTTTTATGTGAGATTGTGCTCTAGCATGTGCTGAGTTTGTCTGCAGCTGTCGGGACCAACTCCCTTAGCTGTTCCGGGATATTGCCATACCATATACTCTTAAGTGCATTGTAATCCATTGCGGTTACTTGCTAACTTTGGTTTGGCTTTATCAAAACATGTCGTGTTTGGTGTCATACGTTTTGGAATACTACCCCCTCGCCAGTCCTGGCGACTGGGGTAGCATTCCACCCTTCTAGAGGGGGAAGACATGTTACTTTACTAAAACGCGGTTAATCCTAACCAGAGCCCCAGCATCACAAAATGGATGCTGCTGCCACAGACACGAGTCTGACCTCCTGCTGCTGACCTAAACTCTGGCAGGGGAGGCCTGGACAAAGGGTTTCCTGTCACAGGGAGGTGTTACACCACCCCAGACAGGAGATAGTGGATTGTAGCAGGGAGGGTTGAAAGAAACTAGACACTGCCTGGGGAGCACAAGGCTTCCCCTTGCATAATCCGGTCAAACCGGTTCTGGGGCACACCAGCCCCAGTCCCAGTGCAACCCTGGACATAGGGAAAGGGGTGTAACCACCCCCTTCCTGGGTCCCACCCATAGGAGGGACCTAGCAGGTAATCCAGCCGCCCAGTTTGGAATAAAGGTGGGAGCAGTGCCAATGCACATCAGATTATCCTGACTGAAACTTATGAAACGAAACTCTGGACCCTTCGACATCCTACTCGACGTAGAAGACTGAAGAATCTCCCTTGTGGTCAAGGAGTGACCACCCTGTGCAAAAAGGCACCATCCAGCACCTCGACGTTTGCTTTGTTGCAGTTCCTGCCGGAACTCGAGTGACAGAGATCAACAAGACCCAATGTGCCTGCCTTCTAACAGCCTGATCCACAGTCCCTGCAGAGCTGAGACCCGTGGAGGCGACCTGAAGCATGGGGCCGGCCATCTTGGAAAATCTACAAAGCGCTGACCGCGCAGCTCCCGAGGCTCCCTTGAAGCTGTGCATTGGGGTTTGAGAAGCCCCAGCCCGAGCAGCTTTTGCATCAAAGCTCACCCCGCCACACTCACCGAGTGCTGCGTGGGGCCCTTCTGCATTTTCCTTCTCGACACGTTGGTACGGTCGCTTGCCCATTGGCTAGTGGCCCCAGTTCATTTAGACATATACCGACTGAAGGATAAGAGAACGGACTGCCAGGATATAGGAGCAGGGAGGCCGATTTACAGATAGAGGGTAACGACAAATCGATGAGGCCAGCCCTAGTTTGTCAATTGGTTTTCCACCAATAACGGACCGAATTAAAAGCGGACCGAATTGAAAGCGGATCGAGACTCCAGTAAAAAATTCCTTTACCTAGCTCGAATGGAAAATTAACGACAGCAGCAGTTACAAAAACGGAGGCTCCTCCTGGCAGACAAATCCAGCAAGAATACATCTTAATCACAGAGACATCTATTGATGGTGAATAATAGAGGCAGATGACAACAAAGAGGAACGTTGACATAACTCCTCAACCAGGGAGAGACATCACACTTTGCTAATTGAGTACAGCATCCTGTGACGGGTCAATCATCTAAAAGCCTATAGAAACTCTTTTTAATCAGCACTCTCCAGTAGAGATATGACCCCCATCTGGAACAAGAATCAGTCCTGAAGAAGGTGTACTAACAGAAAACCGAAACGCCGCGTCGACTCTTTTTGATTCTTTGTGTTTTTATTCTGTAATTTTTATCAAAATGTATAATATGATGTTTTTAATGTTGTGATTTTGAATAATGAATTAATTTACTGTATTAATAAATCCGAACAGAGTTTTACCAAACATGTATTGTGATGATTATCATTATAGTCAGGAATTTCGTCAGTAATTTATGAAAATCTATAATTGCCCCTATTGTTATACTGTTATAATTTGAACACATCATATTGTACCGTTGCCTTTCCCGCCCAATTGATGGCATGCTGTCTTAAACAATATACCCCTAGGAGTAAATATTGAAATCTGACATATCCTTTACTGTCCATTCAATTGGGACTTCTTTCTTTTAAACATTCTTCCCCCCCAGTCCCCTACAAGTCTGTGTGGGGTCCTCCTTTTCTTTGAAAGAAACCCAGTACTGACGAACCTTTGAATTTGCTCTGCTAGTCTGGTTGCTCCAGACTGGCCCTCGCTCCCCTGAAAAGGACCACCCGCTCACACCTTGCTGGTCTGAGTAGGAAGCGATCTTCGAATTCTGCGTGGGTTGCCTTTGCCAAAGTTTGTTAGCTCCAGTCCGGAAGCCGACACCGCCGACAGCGAGAGCCTTCGTGGGACAGCTCGTGATCCACTCAAGGACATCCTTGGTGCCCCAGAGTCCACGTGGCAGCGGAGACAAGCTTCTTGACAACCACCTGATTACGCCCAACATTGCCTGGTTCCTTCCTGGTTCCACCTTGGTCACTGCTGAGTGACCCAGACTCTGTCCCCTCTGCTTTCAGGTACTCTACATCTTCGATCCACCCTTGGATCACACCGGACACTTCCCTCCTGGACGCCTGCAGCATCTTCATCTCCAGGCACCATCGAACTGCGTGACGAAACCCGACACACTTTGGCACCTATGCACCCGCTTCCTGTGGGTGAGGTAACTTACGAACGCCGGTGCTCCTGTACTGGTACACACCTCTAGTGTCTAAGTCTAAAGTTTGGTAATCCTAGTCCAGTCGGAAGACTCCTAAAACAGTAACTTTATAACTTTTACGCACCATTGACTTTGCATTGGTGCATGCGTGTGCTTTTAGCGCTGCACCCGAGTCCCGCAGGCTTCTCCCGACTTCATCACTGCTAGCCCCGAGTAGTCCCAGCGATTCCCCAGGCCCTAGGCCTGACCACTGTTCGTAAAGGGGTACTTATACCACTTTTTAAATATATGGTTTGAGTGGCCACCGGGCCTCATCCATAATTGTGCAACTTTCATATGTTTTACTGTGCTTTTGTTTAAACGCTTGTGCGTCTTTACTCATAAAGAGTACTGAGGATTATTCTGAGAATAAATACATATATTTTTATAATATATAACTTGTGTGGTGTCCTTTCATTTAATATTACAGGATTGCATATGGTAAAACAGCTGGCTTCACATGCCCTCTTGAGTTAAGCCTTTAAGGCTGCTTAGTCCATGCTACCCTTAGGATAGCTTGTCTATAAGGTTGACTTACAACCATCACCATAAGGGATTGTTTGGACTGATACAAGGTGCCCCCAGAATTGGAGACATCATATATCAGGCCAACTTCTCACAGCCCGGTTATCAGGGTGCCTTCAACATGTTTGATTGTGAGGTCATTGAAAGCGATGGAGGTTTTGTCCTGAGTTAACGTAAACTTTAGGCCTCCACAATTATTGTTGAGCCAATGGAGGAATGATTCCAACATGATGACATCGCCCTGCCAGATCATAAAGATGTCATCTATGTATAGTCAATTTACTAATACATGTGTAGAAGGGATTTGTGTCAGATAGAATGTAGTTAACCTCATGCGAGTCCATGTATAAAATAGCTAGATTAGGGGCAAAAATAGACCCCATCGATGTACCTTTCACTTCTTGATAGAATTGGTCTCCAAAGAGAAAGAAATTCCTGGTTAAACCAACCTCTAAGAGTTGGAGAATGAAGTTAGTGGTGACTGTGTGCGGTCTGGGTCTCAGGATAAAGAAGTGTTCCATGACTTGTAGGGAATCCCTCTGGGAATATTTGTGTACAGGGACTCAACGTCCAGTGTATACAATCTCACAGCGGGGGTCAAAAGGTTGTTTCTCTATCAAGTTAATCATGGACATGCTATCACGAATATAGCATTCTGTGTGTGGGACAAAGTCTTTGAAGAAGTAGTTGACATTGTCCCAGTGGCTCCAAAATTGAGCCTCAGCCGGAAACAATTGGATGGCCTGGGAGCTTGTCCATATTCTTGTGAACCTTGGGTAAGGTATAGATCACTGGTGTATGTGGTGATTTTGTGTTGAGGAATTGATATTCATGCTTACTGAGGAATCCCTGATGGAGGTCCTCATCTGTAATTTGTTTGATCGGAATCGGCAATTCCTTAGTGGGATTTGTGGGTAACCTACAATAGTGGTCTATATTGGGCTATATTGGGTGAGTCAATTAGTCAGTGAGTGAGTGAGTCAGTTAGTTAGTGAGTGAGTCGGTTAGTCAGTTAGTGAGTCATTCAGTGAGTGAGTGAGTCAGTTAGTCAGTCAGTCAGTTAGTTAGTGAGTCAGTCAGTCAGTGAGTGAGTCAATCAGTGAGTCAGTGAGTGTCAGTGAGTGAGTGTGAGAGTCAGTGAGTGAGTCAGTCAGTGAGTGAGTGAGTCAGTCAGTTAGTGAGTCAGTGAGTGAGTGAGTCAATCAGTGAGTGAGTCAGTTAGTTAGTCAGTGAGTGAGTCAGTGAGTGAGTGAGTCAGTGAGGGAGTGAGTCAGTTAGTGAGTGAGTCAGTTAGTGAGTGAGTCAGTCAGTGAGTCAGTGAGTGAGTCAGTGAGTGAGTGAGTCAGTCAGTGAGTGAGTCAGTCAGTGAGTGAGTCAGTTAGTCAGTGAGTGAGTCAGTTAGTCAGTGAGTGAGTCAGTTAGTTAGTGAGTGAGTCAGTTAGTCAGTTAGTGAGTCATTCAGTGAGTGAGTGAGTCAGTCAGTCAGTCAGTTAGTTAGTGAGTGAGTGAGTCAATCAGTGAGTGTCAGTGAGTGAGTGAGTGAGTGTGAGAGTCAGTGAGTGAGTGTAAAAGTCAGTGAGTGAGTCAGTCAGTGAGTGAGTCAGTCAGTGAGTGAGTCAGTCAGTGAGTGAGTGAGTCAGCCAGTGAGTGAGTGTAAAAGTCAGTGAGTGAGTCAGTCAGTGAGTGAGTCAGTCAGTGAGTGAGTCAGTCAGTGAGTTAGTGAGTGAGTCAGTGAGTGAGTGAGTCAGTTAGTGAGTCAGTTAGTTAGTGAGTGAGTGAGTGTGAGAGTCAGTGAGTGAGTGTGAGAGTCAGTGAGTGAGTGAGTGAGTGTGAGAGTCAGTGAGTGAGTGAGTGTGAGAGTCAGTGAGTGAGTGTGAGAGTCAGGTAGTTAGAGATTGTGGCCAAATCGGTCATTGAGAGTCTGTTAGTGACAGTGAGTGAGTCAACCAGTGAGTGAGTCAGTTAGTCAGTGAGTGAGTCAGTTAGTGAGTGAGTGAGTGAGTCAGTTAGTGAGTCAGTCAGTCAGTGAGTCAGTTAGTGAGTGAGTGAGTCAGTTAGTCAGTCAGTCAGTTAGTGCGTGAGTCAGTTAGTGAGTGTCAGTGAGTGAGTGTGAGAGTCAGTGAGTGAGTGTGAGAGTCAGTGAGTGTGAGAGTCAGTGAGTGAGTGTGAGAGTCAGTGAGTGAGTGAGTGTGAGAGTCAGTGAGTGAGTGAGTGTGAGAGTCAGTGTGAGTGAGAGTCAGTGTGAGTGAGAGAGTCAGTGTGAGTGAGAGTCGGTGTGGGAGAGTCGGTGTGGGAGAGTCGGTGTGGGAGAGTCGGTGTGGGAGAGTCGGTGTGGGAGAGTCAGTGTGGGAGAGTCAGTGTGGGAGAGTCAGTGTGGGAGAGTCAGTTAGTGAGTGAGTCAGTGAGTGAGTGAGTCAGTGAGTGAGTCAGTGAGTGAGTCAGTTAGTGAGTCAGTGAGTGAGTGAGTCAGTTAGTGAGTGAGTCACTTAGTGAGTGAGTCAGTCATTCCGTGAGTCAGTCAGTGAGTGAGTGAGTGAGTGAGTGAGTGAGTGAGTCAGTCAGTGAGTCAGTCAGTGAGTGAGTGAGTCAATCAGTGAGTGAGTCAATTAGTCAGTGAGTGAGTCAGTTAGTCAGTCAGTTAGTGAGTGAGTGAGTGAGTCAGTGAGTGAGTCAATCAGTGAGTCAGTGAGTGAGTGTGAGAGTCGGTGAGTGAGTGAGTCAGTGAGTGAGTCAGTCAGTCAGTTAGTGAGTGAGTGAGTGAGTCAATCAGTGAGTGAGTCAGTTAGTTAGTCAGTGAGTGAGTGAGTCATTTAGTTAGTGAGTCAGTCAGTCAGTGAGTGAGTGAGTCATTTAGTTAGTGAGTCAGTCAGTCAGTGAGTGAGTGAGTCAGTCAGTGAGTGAGTGAGTCAATCAGTGAATGAGTCAATTAGTCAGTGAGTGAGTGAGTCAATCAGTGAATGAGTCAATTAGTCAGTGAGTGAGTCATTCAGTGAGTTAGTGAGTCAGTTATTCAGTCAGTCAGTTAGTCATTTAGTGAGTCAGTTAGTTAGTGAGTGAGTGTGAGAGTCAGTGAGTGAGTGAGTGTGAGAGTCAGTGAGTCAGTGAGTGTGAGAGTCAGTTAGTGAGAGATTGTGGCCGAATCGGTCATTGAGAGTCTGTTAGTGACAGTGAGTGAGTCAATCAGTGAGTCAGTCAGTGAGTGAGTCAATCAGTGAGTGAGTCAATTAGTCAGTGAGTGAGTGAGTCAGTTAGTTAGTGAGTGAGTCAGTTAATCAGTTAGTGAGTCATTCAGTGAGTGAGTCAGTTAGTCAGTCAGTCAGTCAGTTAGTTAGTGAGTGAGTCAGTCAGTGAGTGAGTGAGTCAATCAGTGAGTCAGTGAGTGTCAGTGAGTGAGTGAGTGAGTGTGAGAGTCAGTGAGTGAGTGTGAGAGTCAGTGAGTGAGTCAGTCAGTCAGTGAGTGAGTCAGTCAGTTAGTGAGTCAGTGAGTGAGTGAGTCAGTGAGTGAGTGAGTCAATCAGTGAGTGAGTCAGTTAGTTAGTCAGTGAGTGAGTCAGTTAGTGAGTGAGTCAGTTAGTGAGTCAGTCAGTGAGTGAGTCAGTGAGTGAGAGAGTCAGTTAGTGAGTGAGTCAGTTATTCCGTGAGTCAGTGAGTGAGTCAGTGAGTGAGTCAGTCAGTTAGTGAGTCAGTCAGTGAGGGAGTGAGTCAGTCAGTGAGTGAGTGAGTGAGTCAATCAGTGAGTGAGTCAATTAGTCAGTGAGTGAGTGAGTCAGTTAGTTAGTGAGTGAGTCAGTTAGTGAGTCATTCAGTGAGTGAGTGAGTCAGTTATTCAGTCAGTTAGTGGGTGAGTGAGTCAGTCAGTCAGTGAGTGAGTCAATCAGTGAGTCAGTGAGTGTCAGTGAGTGAGTGAGTGTGAGAGTCAGTGAGTGAGTGTGAGAGTCAGTGAGTGAGTCAGTCAGTCAGTGAGTGAGTCAGTCAGTCAGTTAGTGAGTCAGTGAGTGAGTGAGTCAATCAGTGAGTGAGTCAGTTAGTCAGTGAGTCAGTGAGTGAGTGAGTCAGTTAGTTAGTGAGTCAGTCAGTCAGTGAGTGAGTGAGTGAGTCAGTCAGTGAGTGAGTGAGTCAATCAGTGAGTGAGTCAATTAGTCAGTGAGTGAGTGAGTCAGTTAGTCAGTTAGTGAGGCATTCAGTGAGTTAGTGAGTCAGTTAGTCAGTCAGTCAGTTAGTCAGTTAGTGAGTCAGTCAGTGAGTGAGTCAGTTAGTGAGTTAGTTAGTGAGTGAGTCAGTGAGTGAGTGAGTGTGAGAGTCAGTGAGTGAGTGTGAGAGTCGGTGAGTGAGTGTGAGAGTCAGTGAGTGAGTGAGTGTGCGAGTCAGTGAGTGAGTGTGAGAGTCAGTGAGTGAGTGAGTGTGAGAGTCAGTTAGTGAGTGAGTGTGAGAGTCAGTTAGTGAGAGATTGTGTCCGAATCGGTCATTGAGAGTCTGTTAGTGACAGTGAGTCAGTCAATCAGTGAGTGAGCCAGTTAGTCAGTCAGTGAGTGAGTGAGTCAGTTAGTGAGTGAGTGAGCCAGTTAGTCAGTTAGTGAGTCAGTCAGTCAGTGAGTTAGTTAGTGAGTGAGTGAGTCAGTTAGTGAGTCAGTCAGTTAGTGCGTGAGTCAGTTAGTGAGTGTCAGTGAGTGAGTGTGAGAGTCAGTGAGTGTGAGAGTCAGTGAGTGAGTGTGAGAGTCAGTGAGTGAGTGAGTGTGAGAGTCAGTGAGTGAGTGTGAGAGTCAGAGTGAGTGAGAGTCAGTGTGAGTGAGAGTCGGTGTGGGAGAGTCGGTGTGGGAGAGTCGGTGTGGGAGAGTCGGTGTGGGAGAGTCGGTGTGGGAGAGTCGGTGTGGGAGAGTCGGTGTGGGAGAGTCGGTGTGGGAGAGTCGGTGTGGGAGAGTCGGTGTGGGAGAGTCGGTGTGGGAGAGTCAGTGTGGGAGAGTCAGTGTGGGAGAGTCAGTGTGGGAGAGTCAGTGTGGGAGAGTCAGTGTGGGAGAGTCAGTGTGGGAGAGTCAGTGTGGGAGAGTCAGTGTGGGAGAGTCAGTGTGGGAGAGTCAGTGTGGGAGAGTCAGTGTGGGAGAGTCAGTTAGTGAGTGAGTCAGTGAGTGAGTGAGTCAGTGAGTGAGTGAGTGAGTCAGTGAGTGAGTCAGTGAGTGAGTCAGTCAGTGAGTGAGTTAGTGAGTGAGTCAGTGAGTGAGTCAGTTAGTGAGTGAGTGAGTGAGTCAGTGAGTGAGTGAGTGAGTCAGTGAGTGAGTGAGTCAGTTAGTTAGTGAGTGAGTCAGTTAGTCAGTTAGTGAGTCATTCAGTGAGTGAGTGAGTCAGTTAGTCAGTCAGTTAGTTAGTGAGTGAGTCAGTGAGTGAGTGTGAGAGTCAGTGAGTGAGTCAGTGAGTCAGTCAGTGAGTGAGTGAGTCAATCAGTGAGTGAGTCAGTTAGTTAGTCAGTGAGTGAGTCAGTTAGTGAGTGAGTGAGTCAGTTAGTGAGTGAGTCAGTGAGTGAGTCAGTGAGTGAGGGAGTCAGTTAGTGAGTGAGTCAGTCATTCCGTGAGTCAGTCAGTGAGTGAGTCAGTCAGTTAGTGAGTCAGTCAGTGAGTGAGTGAGTCAGTCAGTGAGTGAGTGAGTGAGTGAGTCAATCAGTGAGTGAGTCAATTAGTCAGTGAGTGAGTGAGTCAGTTAGTTAGTGAGTGAGTCAGTTAGTGAGTCATTCAGTGAGTGAGTGAGTCAGTTATTCAGTCAGTTAGTGAGTGAGTGAGTGAGTCAGTCAGTCAGTGAGTGAGTCAATCAGTGAGTCAGTGAGTGTCAGTGAGTGAGTGAGTGTGAGAGTGAGTGAGTGTCAGTGAGTGAGTGAGTGTGAGAGTGAGTGAGTGTGAGAGTCAGTGAGTGAGTCAGTCAGTCAGTGAGTGAGTCAGTCAGTCAGTTAGTGAGTGAGTGAGTGAGTCAATCAGTGAGTGAGTCAGTTAGTTAGTCAGTGAGTCAGTGAGTGAGTGAGTCAGTTAGTTAGTGAGTCAGTCAGTCAGTCAGTGAGTGAGTCAGTCAGTCAGTGAGTGAGTGAGTCAGTGAGTGAGTGAGTCAATTAGTCAGTGAGTGAGTGAGTCAGTTAGTCAGTTAGTGAGGCATTCAGTGAGTTAGTGAGTCAGTTAGTCAGTCAGTCAGTTAGTCAGTTAGTGAGTCAGTGAGTGAGTGAGTCAGTTAGTGAGTCAGTTAGTTAGTGAGTGAGTCAGTGAGTGAGTGTGAGAGTCAGTGAGTGAGTGTGAGAGTCAGTGAGTGAGTGTGAGAGTCAGTGAGTGAGTCAGTCAGTCAGTGAGTGAGTCAGTCAGTCAGTTAGTGAGTCAGTGAGTGAGTGAGTCAATCAGTGAGTGAGTCAGTTAGTCAGTGAGTCAGGGAGTGAGTGAGTCAGTTAGTTAGTGAGTCAGTCAGTCAGTGAGTGAGTGAGTGAGTCAGTCAGTGAGTGAGTGAGTCAATCAGTGAGTGAGTCAATTAGTCAGTGAGTGAGTGAGTCAGTTAGTCAGTTAGTGAGGCATTCAGTGAGTTAGTGAGTCAGTTAGTCAGTCAGTCAGTTAGTCAGTTAGTGAGTCAGTCAGTGAGTGAGTCAGTTAGTGAGTCAGTTAGTTAGTGAGTGAGTCAGTGAGTGAGTGAGTGTGAGAGTCAGTGAGTGAGTGTGAGAGTCGGTGAGTGAGTGTGAGAGTCAGTGAGTGAGTGAGTGTGCGAGTCAGTGAGTGAGTGTGAGAGTCAGTGAGTGAGTGAGTGTGAGAGTCAGTTAGTGAGTGAGTGTGAGAGTCAGTTAGTGAGAGATTGTGTCCGAATCGGTCATTGAGAGTCTGTTAGTGACAGTGAGTCAGTCAATCAGTGAGTGAGTCAGTTAGTCAGTCAGTGAGTGAGTGAGTCAGTTAGTGAGTGAGTGAGCCAGTTAGTCAGTTAGTGAGTCAGTCAGTCAGTGAGTTAGTTAGTGAGTGAGTGAGTCAGTTAGTGAGTCAGTCAGTTAGTGCGTGAGTCAGTTAGTGAGTGTCAGTGAGTGAGTGTGAGAGTCAGTGAGTGTGAGAGTCAGTGAGTGAGTGTGAGAGTCAGTGAGTGAGTGAGTGTGAGAGTCAGTGAGTGAGTGTGAGAGTCAGAGTGAGTGAGAGTCAGTGTGAGTGAGAGTCGGTGTGGGAGAGTCGGTGTGGGAGAGTCGGTGTGGGAGAGTCGGTGTGGGAGAGTCGGTGTGGGAGAGTCGGTGTGGGAGAGTCGGTGTGGGAGAGTCAGTGTGGGAGAGTCAGTGTGGGAGAGTCAGTGTGGGAGAGTCAGTGTGGGAGAGTCAGTGTGGGAGAGTCAGTGTGGGAGAGTCAGTGTGGGAGAGTCAGTGTGGGAGAGTCAGTGTGGGAGAGTCAGTGTGGGAGAGTCAGTGTGGGAGAGTCAGTGTGGGAGAGTCAGTTAGTGAGTGAGTCAGTGAGTGAGTGAGTCAGTGAGTGAGTCAGTGAGTCAGTGAGTGAGTCAGTGAGTGAGTCAGTCAGTGAGTGAGTTAGTGAGTGAGTCAGTGAGTGAGTCAGTTAGTGAGTGAGTGAGTGAGTCAGTGAGTGAGTGAGTGAGTGAGTCAGTGAGTGAGTGAGTCAGTTAGTTAGTGAGTGAGTCAGTTAGTCAGTTAGTGAGTCATTCAGTGAGTGAGTGAGTCAGTTAGTCAGTCAGTTAGTTAGTGAGTGAGTCAGTGAGTGAGTGTGAGAGTCAGTGAGTGAGTCAGTGAGTCAGTCAGTGAGTGAGTGAGTCAATCAGTGAGTGAGTCAGTTAGTTAGTCAGTGAGTGAGTCAGTTAGTGAGTGAGTGAGTCAGTTAGTGAGTGAGTCAGTGAGTGAGTCAGTGAGTGAGGGAGTCAGTTAGTGAGTGAGTCAGTCATTCCGTGAGTCAGTCAGTGAGTGAGTCAGTCAGTTAGTGAGTCAGTCAGTGAGTGAGTGAGTCAGTCAGTGAGTGAGTGAGTGAGTGAGTCAATCAGTGAGTGAGTCAATTAGTCAGTGAGTGAGTGAGTCAGTTAGTTAGTGAGTGAGTCAGTTAGTGAGTCATTCAGTGAGTGAGTGAGTCAGTTATTCAGTCAGTTAGTGAGTGAGTGAGTGAGTCAGTCAGTCAGTGAGTGAGTCAATCAGTGAGTCAGTGAGTGTCAGTGTGAGAGTGAGTGAGTGTCAGTGAGTGAGTGAGTGTGAGAGTGAGTGAGTGTGAGAGTCAGTGAGTGAGTCAGTCAGTCAGTGAGTGAGTCAGTCAGTCAGTTAGTGAGTGAGTGAGTCAATCAGTGAGTGAGTCAGTTAGTTAGTCAGTGAGTCAGTGAGTGAGTGAGTCAGTTAGTTAGTGAGTCAGTCAGTCAGTCAGTGAGTGAGTCAGTCAGTCAGTGAGTGAGTGAGTCAGTGAGTGAGTGAGTCAATTAGTCAGTGAGTGAGTGAGTCAGTTAGTCAGTTAGTGAGGCATTCAGTGAGTTAGTGAGTCAGTTAGTCAGTCAGTCAGTTAGTCAGTTAGTGAGTCAGTGAGTGAGTGAGTCAGTTAGTGAGTCAGTTAGTTAGTGAGTGAGTCAGTGAGTGAGTGTGAGAGTCAGTGAGTGAGTGTGAGAGTCAGTGAGTGAGTGAGTGTGCGAGTCAGTGAGTGAGTGTGAGCGTCAGTGAGTGAGTGAGTGTGAGAGTCAGTTAGTGAGTGAGTGTGAGAGTCAGTTAGTGAGAGATTGTGGCCGAATCGGTCATTGAGAGTCTGTTAGTGACAGTGAGTCAGTCAATCAGTGAGTGAGTCAGTCAGTCAGTCAGTGAGTGAGTGAGTCAGTTAGTGAGTGAGTGAGTCAGTTAGTCAGTTAGTGAGTCAGTCAGTCAGTGAGTTAGTTAGTGAGTGAGTGAGTCAGTTAGTGAGTCAGTCAGTTAGTGCGTGAGTCAGTTAGTGAGTGTCAGTGAGTGAGTGTGAGAGTCAGTGAGTGTGAGAGTCAGTGAGTGAGTGTGAGAGTCAGTGAGTGAGTGAGTGTGAGAGTCAGTGAGTGAGTGTGAGAGTCAGAGTGAGTGTGAGAGTCAGAGTGAGTGAGAGTCAGTGTGAGTGAGAGTCGGTGTGGGAGAGTCGGTGTGGGAGAGTCGGTGTGGGAGAGTCGGTGTGGGAGAGTCGGTGTGGGAGAGTCGGTGTGGGAGAGTCGGTGTGGGAGAGTCGGTGTGGGAGAGTCAGTGTGGGAGAGTCGGTGTGGGAGAGTCAGTGTGGGAGAGTCAGTTAGTGAGTGAGTCAGTGAGTGAGTGAGTGAGTCAGTGAGTGAGTGAGTGAGTCAGTGAGTGAGTGAGTCAGTGAGTGAGTGAGTGAGTCAGTGAGTGAGTCAGTGAGTGAGTCAGTCAGTGAGTGAGTCAGTGAGTGAGTCAGTTAGTGAGTGAGTGAGTCAATGAGTGAGTGAGTCAGTCAGTCAGTGAGTCAGTGAGTGAGTCAGTGAGTAAGTCAGTCAGTCAGTGAGTGAGTCAGTCAGTTAATGAGTCAGTGAGTGAGTGAGTGAGTCAATCAGTGAGTGAGTCAGTTAGTTAGTCAGTGAGTGAGTCAGTGAGTGAGTGAGTCAGTCAGTTAGTGAGTCAGTCAGTCAGTGAGTGAGTCAGTCAGTTTATTTATTTATTTATTTGCGTGCTTATATAGCGCTATGAATAGACTCCCGAAGGAGTATCTCCGCGCTTTTGACACCTGGGATAAGAGACTTAAAAGAAGCCACATGGGGGATGATTTATATTCGAGGCCTCATATGAACCAGCAGATAATTGTTTAGCATGAGCTGAACAGAAAAGTTTTCAGGCATTTTCTGAACTGAAGGTGATTCCTGCACTGTTTTAAGGAAAGCGGGAGGGAGTTCCATAAACTGGGGCCTACCACAGACAACGCCCTACCTCCTTGCCTGGATTTGGTAATTCTGGGAATTTTTAGCATAAGTTGTTCGCCAGACCTAAGGGTGCGAGTAGGAGCGTATGGAGCAAATTTTGTAGCTAGATACTCTGGTCCCAATTCATTAAGGCCTTTGTGAATAATACAGCAGGTTTTAAACTTTACTCGTTGCCGAATGGGCAACCAGTGTAGTTTATGCAATAAAGGTCTGGAGGGAGACCTCGGAGGTGCATTAAGCACCAACCTCGCTGCTGTATTTTGTACCACCTGTAGGCGGTTAAGAACCTCTTCATTAGCTCCTGCCAGGAGACCATTGCAGTAATCAAGACGGCTGATAATCAGAGCCTGAACCAGGGTTCTCCTATAAGTATCAGGGAGGAAAGGAAAGATCCTCCGAAGGAGACCTATTACGTGAAAGCATGTTCCTACAGTAATGGTGACGTGATGTTTCATAGTCAACTCTGGTTCCAATCTGACTCCTAGATTCTTGATCACTGTTTTGGGCTCAGGAACCGGGCCTAGATCGGGAGGCCACCAGTCAGGAGACCATTGGACCTTTACATCGCCGAAAAGCATCACCTCAGTTTTTCCAACGTTGCATTGAAGGAAATTGGAGGACATCCACCTTGCAACTGCCTTCATTCTATCGGAGAAAGATTGTATTATCTCCGGTGTAAGATGTTTGAAAGGGAAGAGCAGCTGTGTATCATCAGCATATTATACTGGGTGGAATCCATAAGCTCTGGTTACAGCTGCCAAGGGGGCCACATAGGTGTTAAACAAAGTCGGGCTCAAACATGAGCCCTGTGGAACCCCCTTGGTGATGTTGACCTCCTCCGACCTAAAGTCACCCATGGTGACAGATTGGGTGCGGTTGGAGAGAAAGCTTCTGATCCATTCCAGTGCAGTACCACCGATTCCACTCTCAGACAGGCGTTCGATAAGGATGTTATGAGAAATGGTATCGAACGCTGCCGATAAATCTAGCAGTACCAGGATTACAGAATAACCTTTATCCTGGTACAGCCGGAGATCGTCTGTTATCGACAGCAAGGCCGTTTCCGTGCTGAATTTTGGCCTAAAGCCTGACTGGGATGGATCGAGGCAGCCTGATTGTTCCAAATAGGTGGAAAGATGTTTATTAGAATGTTTTTCGGTGATTTTCCCCACGAAAGGTAAAAGGGAGATAGGTCTAAGATTAGACAAGTTGGTCCAAGGAATAGATTAATTCTTCCTGATCGGTCTGACAAGAGCTTTTTTCCAACACTGTGGAACTACTCCAGATGTTAATGAGAGGTTTACTAGCCTCTGAACGTCAGGGCCCAGAGTGCTCCCTAGTGGACCCATGAGTCTGGCTGGAAGCCGGTCTGCCGGACTTCCACTTTTAATATCCGTAAGTAGTCTTTGGACCTCACTCAGTGAGATTTCCGGAAAGTCATTAAATGAATGAGATTTTGTAGCTTTAATGGATGGCATATACACCAGAGCAGAAAGATCCTGGTTACTGCTATCCGTATTTGTCATCTCTATTCTCCTATATATAGCGTCAATTTTGTCAGAGAAGAAGCTCGATATACTGTCACAAAGATGTTGTGAGGCCATGTCTGCGCTCTCGCACGCTGCAGGTTTCAGAAAAGTGTTGACGATCTGGTACAAGGTCTTTGAATCATTACCAGCTGCCTCTAACTGGACGGTAATATGATGCTTGCGAGCAGATCGTATGGCTTTATGATAAGTATTAAGAGCCATCTTATAATTAATTTTATCTCCTTCCAAGTGAGAAGTTCTCCATGTCTTTTCAAATTTCCTGGCTATACGTTTAAGACTACGCAAATCCTCTGAATACCAAACTTCATGTTTCTTAGTAAGGCTCGTTTTGAAGGTCTTTATTGGGGCAAGTTGTTCTACTGTATCACCAACAGCTAAATCCCACTTTAGAAGAGCACTATCAATGTCGTCTGTACATACGACTAGGGGGGGAAGATATTTTTGTTCGAAGGTGATGTTGGTGATTTTGTGCCACTGCCTTCGTTTAGATGGAATATGGGCATGTACAGTGGCTCGCGGAACATTTATTGGCATGAAAAATTCAAGCATAAAATGATCTGTCCAGGGATATTGTTTGGGTACATTACATTCAATACCAGAAAAGTTGGTTATAATCATATCCAAAGTATGTCCCGCTTGATGTGTAGGTCCGCTATTAAGTTGTTTTAGTCCCAGAAGAGAGAGATCTGTCCTGAAAGATTGTACCTCAATGTTATTTTCCTCCTCACTATGAATATTAAAATCCCCAAGTAATAAAAAGTCTTTTTCAGGGCTTATATGTGGTGCTATAGTTTCTACTAGCAATTTTGACATATTTTTCAAAGGGCCAGGCGGGCGGTAAACCAGGGCTCCTTTCCTACTACATTTAGTGGAAGAATCAATCCTAAATACAATCATCTCAAAATCAGATGTGCAGCATTGATCTAAGACTGCGACCGAAATCTCGTCCTTAAATACAATTGCTATCCCTCCACCAGTCTTTTTCGGTCTGTCCTGTCTAACAATCTTACAGCCCACCGGTATGCCAAGGGTAATGGCAGGGGTGGTATGAGGCTTAAGCCAAGTTTCGGTTAAAAAGCACATATCTGGCTTGTGGGTAGAGATAAGGTCCCAAACCTCGGTTGAATGCTTCACTAAAGATCTCACGTTACACAATAGGTTGCTACCCCCAAAAGGCTGAGTAATCGTAATGTTATCAGAGCATTGGTGATGGCAAACACTATGCGACAATAATTGTGTATGGCAGGAACTACACGAAAATGGCCCTTCAGGGCAAAAATGCAATGAAGGGGAACACTTAGGTGAAAACAGAGTGGGGCGTAGCTGACGTAAAGAATAAGAGGAATATACCAGCCTAGTACCTGTAGAATCACCAGGCGGGAGTGCCATAGGCCCTAGCCACGTCCTGTCGCGGACGGGCGCAGACGGGCTTCTCTCTGGCGCGTCTCCGGCGCTTCACTGCGCGCGATCGCTGCGCGCTTACTGTGACGAGGGGGCTAAATACCCTCAGGTTACAGCAACTAGAGCGCTGACCGCTCAGGCTAATGCGGAAGTGACCTGGCTCTGCCTGACCCGCCCTCCGCTCAACGGCACTGGTTGCCGAGTCGGACCGGGGCGGTCAGGACGCGATATCGAGCCCAGGCTATGCACAGGTAGATTTAATCCTTTTTGACCCAATAGCGAGTAGCGCTTTGTAAAGCTAACAGAACAATTTAAGTTTAAAATGCAGCGTTAGTGGGATGCGTACATTTAAAAACACAATTATCATACAAGATGGTATGCAAGCATACAAGATTAAAAATCATTAGCTGCAGTGTCTGCTTCTGAATACCAGTGCGCCAGCGGGTCGGGAAGACGCTCTCACAGTCCCCCTACCGCATTGCACGGCCCGTTCCTCGCCGCCTAAATACCCTCAGGTTACAGCAACTAGAGCGCTGACCGCTCAGGCTAATGCGGAAGTGACCTGGCTCTGCCTGACCCGCCCTCCGCTCAACGGCACTGGTTGCCGAGTCGGACCGGGGCGGTCAGGACGCGATATCGAGCCCAGGCTATGCACAGGTAGATTTAATCCTTTTTGACCCAATAGCGAGTAGCGCTTTGTAAAGCTAACAGAACAATTTAAGTTTAAAATGCAGCGTTAGTGGGATGCGTACATTTAAAAACACAATTATCATACAAGATGGTATGCAAGCATACAAGATTAAAAATCATTAGCTGCAGTGTCTGCTTCTGAATACCAGTGCGCCAGCGGGTCGGGAAGACGCTCTCACAGTCCCCCTACCGCCAGTCAGTGAGTGAGTGAGTCAATCAGTGAGTGAGTCAATTAGTCAGTGAGTGAGTGAGTGAGTCAGTTAGTTAGTGAGTGAGTCAGTTAGTCAGTCAGTGAGTCAGTCAGTTAGTCAGTCAGTCAGTTAGTGAGTGAGTGAGTCAGTGAGTGAGTGAGTTAATCAGTGAGTGTCAGTGAGTGAGTGTGAGAGTCGGTGAGTGAGTGAGTGAGTCAGTGAGTGAGTCAGTCAGTGAGTGAGTCAGTCAGTGAGTGAGTGAGTGAGTGAGTCAATCAGTGAGTGAGTCAGTTAGTTAGTGAGTCAGTCAGTCAGTGAGTGAGTCAATCAGTGAGTGAGTCAATTAGTCAGTGAGTGAGTCAGTTAGTCAGTTAGTGAGTCATTCAGTGAGTTAGTGAGTCAGTTAGTCAGTCAGTCAGTTAGTCATTTAGTGAGTCAGTTAGTTAGTGAGTGAGTCAGTGAGTGAGTGAGTGTGAGAGTCAGTGAGTGAGTGTGAGAGTCAGTGAGTGAGTGAGTGTGAGAGTCAGTGAGTGAGTGAGTGTGAGAGTCAGTGAGTGAGTGAGTGTGAGAGTCCGTTAGTGAGAGATTGTGGCCGAATCGGTCATTGAGAGTCTGTTAGTGACAGTGAGTGAGTCAATCAGTGAGTGAGTCAGTCAGTGAGTGAGTGAGTCAGTCAGTCAGTGAGTGAGTGAGTCAATCAGTGAGTGAGTCAATTAGTCAGTGAGTGAGTGAGTCAGTTAGTTAGTGAGTGAGTCAGTTCGTCAGTCAGTCAGTTAGTTAGTGAGTGAGTGAGTCAGTCAGTGAGTGAGTGAGTCAATCAGTGAGTCAGTGAGTGTCAGTGAGTGAGTGTGAGAGTCAGTGAGTGAGTGTGAGAGTCAGTGAGTGAGTCAGTGAGTGAGTCAGTCAGTCAGTGAGTGAGTCAGTCAGTTAGTGAGTCAGTGAGTGAGTGAGTCGATCAGTGAGTGAGTCAGTTAGTTAGTCAGTGAGTGAGTCAGTGAGTGAGCCAGTTAGTGAGTGAGTCAGTTAGTGAGTGAGTCAGTGAGTGAGTCAGTGAGTAAGTGAGTCAGTTAGTGAGTGAGTCAGTCATTCCGTGAGTCAGTCAGTCAGTGAGTGAGTCAGTTAGTGAGTCAGTCAGTCAGTGAGTGAGTGTGAGAGTCAGTGAGTGAGTCAGTCAGTGAGTGAGTCAGTCAGTCAGTTAGTGAGTCAGTGAGTGAGTGAGTCAATCAGTGAGTGAGTCAGTTAGTTAGTCAGTGAGTGAGTCAGTGAGTGAGTGAGTCAGTTAGTTGGTGAGTCAGTCAGTGAGTGAGTGAGTCAGTCAGTGAGTAAGTGAGTCAATCAGTGAGTGAGTCAATTAGTCAGTGAGTGAGTCAGTTAGTCAGTTAGTGAGGCATTCAGTGAGTTAGTGAGTCAGTTAGTCAGTCAGTTAGTCAGTTAGTGAGTCAGTCAGTCAGTGAGTGAGTGAGTCAGTTAGTTAGTGAGTGCGTCAGTGAGTGAGTGAGTGTGAGAGTCAGTGAGTGAGTGTGAGAGTCAGTGAGTGAGTGAGTGTGCGAGTCAGTGAGTGAGTGAGTGTGAGAGTCAGTGAGTGAGTGAGTGTGAGAGTCAGTTAGTGAGTGAGTGTGAGAGTCAGTTAGTGAGAGATTGTGGCCGAATCGGTCATTGAGAGTCTGTTAGTGACAGTGAGTGAGTCAATCAGTGAGTGAGTCAGTTAGTCAGTCAGTGAGTGAGTGAGTCAGTGAGTGAGTGAGTGAGTCAGTTAGTCAGTTAGTGAGTCAGTCAGTGAGTTAGTTAGTGAGTGAGTGAGTCAGTTAGTGAGTCAGTCAGTTAGTTCCTGAGTCAGTTAGTGAGTGTCAGTGAGTGAGTGTGAGAGTCAGTGAGTGTGAGAGTCAGTGAGTGAGTGTGAGAGTCAGTGAGTGAGTGAGTGTGAGAGTCAGTGAGTGAGTGAGTGTGAGAGTCAGTGAGTGAGTGAGTGTGAGAGTCAGAGTGAGTGAGAGTCAGTGTGAGTGAGAGAGTCAGTGTGAGTGAGTCGGTGTGGGAGAGTCGGTGTGGGAGAGTTGGTGTGGGAGAGACGGTGTGGGAGAGTCGGTGTGGGAGAGTCAGTGTGGGAGAGTCAGTGTGGGAGAGTCAGTGAGTGAGTGAGTCAGTGAGTGAGTGAGTCAGTGAGTGAGTCAGTCAGTGAGTGAGTCAGTTAGTGAGTGAGTCAGTGAGTGAGTGAGTGAGTGAGTCAGTGAGTGAGTGAGTCAGTTAGTGAGTGAGTCAGTCATTCCGTGAGTCAGTCAGTCAGTCAGTGAGTGAGTCAGTGAGTGAGTGAGTGAGTCAGTGAGTGAGTGAGTCAGTGAGTGAGTGAGTCAGTCAGTTAGTGAGTCAGTCAGTCAGTGAGTGAGTCAGTGAGTGAGTGAGTCAATCAGTGAGTGAGTCAATTAGTCAGTGAGTGAGTGAGTCAGTTAGTGAGTGAGTCAGTTAGTCAGTTAGTGAGTCAGTCAGTTAGTCAGTCAGTCAGTTAGTTAGTGAGTGAGTCAGTGAGTGAGTGAGTCAATCAGTGAGTCAGTGAGTGTCAGTGAGTGAGTGTGAGAGTCGGTGAGTGAGTGAGTGAGTGAGTCAGTGAGTGAGTCAGTCAGTGAGTGAGTCAGTCAGTTAGTGAGTGAGTGAGTGAGTCAATCAGTGAGTGAGTCAGTTAGTTAGTCAGTGAGTGAGTGAGTCATTTAGTTAGTGAGTCAGTCAGTCAGTGAGTGAGTCAATCAGTGAGTGAGTCAATTAGTCAGTGAGTGAGTGAGTCAGTTAGTCAGTTAGTGAGTCATTCAGTGAGTTAGTGAGTCAGTCAGTCAGTCATTTAGTGAGTCAGTTAGTTAGTGAGTGAGTCAGTGAGTGAGTGTGAGAGTCAGTGAGTGAGTGTGCAAGTCAGTGAGTGAGTGTGAGAGTCAGTGAGTGAGTGTGAGAGTCAGTTAGTGAGAGATTGTGGCCGAATCGGTCATTGAGAGTCTGTTAGTGACAGTGAGTGAGTCAATCAGTGAGTGAGTCAATCAGTGAGTGAGTTAGTGAGTGAGTGAGTGAGTCAGTCAGTGAGTGAGTGAGTCAATCAGTGAGTGAGTCAATTAGTCAGTGAGTGAGTGAGTCAGTTAGTTAGTGAGTGAGTCAGTTAGTGAGTCATTCAGTGAGTGAGTCTGTTAGTCAGTCAGTCACTTAGTTAGTGAGTGAGTGAGTCAGTCAGTGAGTGAGTGAGTCAATCAGTGAGTGAGTGTGAGAGTCAGTGAGTGAGTGTGAGAGTCAGTGAGTCAGTCAGTCAGTTAGTGAGTCAGTGAGTGAGTGAGTCAATCAGTGAGTGAGTCAGTTAGTTAGTTAGTCAGTGAGTGAGTCAGTGAGTGAGTCAGTTAGTGAGTCAGTTAGTGAGTGAGTCAGTGAGTACGTGAGTCAGTTAGTGAGTGAGTCAGTCATTCCGTGAGTCAGTCAGTCAGTGAGTGAGTGAGTCAGTCAGTCAGTTAGTAAGTCAGTCAGTCAGTGAGTGAGTGAGTCAGTCAGTGAGTGAGTGAGTCAATCAGTGAGTGAGTCAATTAGTCAGTGAGTGAGTGAGTCAGTTAGTTAGTTAGTGAGTGAGTCAGTTAGTCAGTTAGTGAGTCATTCAGTGAGTGAGTGAGTCAGTTAGTCAGTCAGTCAGTTAGTTAGTGAGTGAGTCAGTCAGTCAGTGAGTCAGTCAGTGAGTGTCAGTGAGTGAGTGTGAGAGTCAGTGAGTGAGTGTGAGAGTCAGTGAGTGAGTCAGTGAGTAAGTCAGTCAGTCAGTGAGTGAGTCAGTCAGTTAATGAGTGAGTGAGTGAGTGAGTCAATCAGTGAGTGAGTCAGTTAGTTAGTCAGTGTGTGAGTCAGTGAGTGAGCGAGTCAGTTAGTGAGTCAGTCAGTGAGTGAGTCAGTGAGTGAGTGAGTCAATCAGTGAGTGAGTCAATTAGTCAGTGAGTGAGTGAGTCAGTTAGTTAGTGAGTGAGTCAGTTAGTCAGTTAGTGAGTCATTCAGTGAGTTAGTGAGTCAGTTGGTCAGTCAGTCAGTTAGTCAGTTAGTGAGTCAGTCAGTGAGTGAGTGAGTCAGTTAGTGAGTCAGTTAGTTAGTGAGTGAGTGAGTGAGTGAGTGAGTGTGAGAGTCAGTGAGTGAGTGTGAGAGTCAGTTAGTGAGTGAGTGTGAAAGTCAGTTAGTGAGAGATTGTGGCCGAATCGGTCATTGAGAGTCTGTTAGTGACAGTGAGTGAGTCAATCAGTGAGTGAGTCAGTTAGTCAGTCAGTCAGTGAGTGAGTCAGTTAGTGAGTGAGTGTGTCAGTTAGTCAGTTAGTGAGTCAGTCAGTCAGTGAGTCAGTTAGTGAGTGAGTGAGTCAGTTAGTGAGTCAGTCAGTTAGTGCGTGAGTCAGTTAGTGAGTGTCAGTGAGTGAGTGTGAGAGTCAGTGAGTGAGTGTGAGAGTCAGTGAGTGTGAGAGTCAGTGAGTGAGTGAGTGTGGCCGAATCGGTCATTGAGAGTCTGTTAGTGACAGTGAGTGTGTGAGATAGTGGGAGAGTCTGTTAGTGAGAGTGAGAGAGTTAGTGTGAGCAAGAGTCAGTGTGAGTGAGCGAGTCAGTGTCTGAGAGTCAGTGTGAGAGAGTCAGAGTGAGAGTCTGTGAGAGTGTCAGTGAGAATATGATAGTCAGTGAGAGTGAGTCACCATTAATGCAAGTTATTTGCAGGTAGGGTGAGTACTGTAAAGCTATTGGTCTATTGCTGAGTCTGAGGTATGCGCTCAGTAAGCAGGCATAATCATAAAAAGGTGCTAAGGGCCACTCCTTAAGTTATGGTTTAGAAAAAGAAATAAATGTAACAGGAATGGTGCAACATTCTCACAGTTGCCAGCAGTCCTCATTTAGAATGTGCTTCCCGCCCCTATGTGAAATCTTAGCCCTATTGCTTTTCACTGTCTCTAAATTGCTGCAATATATTACCAACTTCAAACGCTTGTATGTTTGCTTTTATTACAGAGCTGCATGCAGTGAGCCCTAGCAGACTCTACTGAATAGGGAAGTAAAACGCAAGTAGACCAGAAGCAGGCTGGGTTGGGTAAATTTGTGCGAGGTGAAATTGTAATTTATTTATTTTTTGCCAAGAAATGGCGAAAAAGTTAAACATTTGGTGCGACGGGCGCAAGGATTCAGTGTTTTTACTAAAGTGTATTTTTTTTGTTTTAAAAAAAAAAGGACTGGTGGGGAGCCATTGAATAGAAATAATCATGTTGTTAAAATTAAATGTGCGCGGCACATCTTTCCCATCAAACAGAATGAAATTCTATGTGGCGAAACCGTCTTTAATTCACTCGAACTCAGGTTGGGCGAGATCCTTTCCTCTTTCTCACCCTTACCATCACTTAGGCCACATTTGGAAAGGGGCGACCACTCGGTCCCCCCGAACGTATGGTGGAGTACCCCGATCCCCCCGGGAAGCCATCTTGGGCGGGAGGCGAGTCTCGGCTGGTATGCCCGAAGCGGCGTAGCCGGGGCGCGCTTTTTCCCGCCCTAGAGTGGATTGTCCTAGACACTGAAGCCGCCAGCCACGCCCCCGGAGGCGGGCGGAGGCGGGTTCACGCCCGCCCGAAGAAGGATAAAAGGAGCAACAAGCCAAGGAAGCATCCTCTTGTTCCTGTGCTCTGAAGCTGCACCTCCCCGCTGCACGTGAGCTCGAGACGGAACGAAGAGCCAATTTTGAGCGTTGTCATTTTGTCCTTGTTCTTTCAGATATCTTCGTTGGAGAATGCCGGGCAAGAAGGTCGGAAAGCGGGTCGGTACCGATCAGATGCTCCGCATGCTGGTAAAGGATATGGCCGAGATGAAGAAGCAGATGGCGGCAATGAACGGGGCAGGAGGCCCGAAGCGCATCATCGGGCCAGCATTGCCGGGTGTAGTCCCCAGCGGTAGAGGCAAGAGGTCCAAGAGGGGGGCATCTGGGGGAGAGGCCCCGGTTCCCGATACACCGATTGAGGAACCAATCTCGGTTCCGAAGGAGGGACAACCGATCCCCATCGTAGTCACCCCTGTGAACGAGGGGGATATGCCTCCCGAGTTGGCTGCACAACTGGCAGCGTGGTTGGGGAAAGATAGTGAGGGCACCACGGCAGATGACGCCAGGGCAGTAATGAGGCAACTGCGAGAATCTAGAGAGGCTGCGAAGGCACCATCTTCTGTTCCCCCACAGGCTCCGGTGGGTGAAACCGCAGCGGGCACGAGTTCGGCAGCGACTACAGCTTCTAATTCAGGTAAGCGGTTACTGTCGATTGCGGGGGAGGGGTCTGTACCCTCACGGAGAGAGAAAGTGGCCCAGCATATTCCAATGGAAGTCAAGGAAAAGATTTGGGCCGATAAGTATGTAAACATGTTTTCTTTGCTTACCGATCACTACGAGATCGAGCATGTGAAGGGTCAAAAAGAGTTTCTGCATCCGAGTGTTTGGCGCGCAAAGATGGCCGCCTTCAAGGTCGAGGAGAACATAGGTACCTGGGGCAGAGCGTTTGGCATATTCACTTCAATTATGGGGGAACGTAGGCCTGAGTTGTTGGCTGAGTTGCCCATATATCAGACACGTATCATGGAGTATTCTCAATCATATGGGGGCAATCAGTGGTTTTGCTATGATAATGTTTTTCGGAAGGCCAAGGAGCACGACCCAGCTTTGACCTGGGATTGTTACGACTCCATTTCTTGGCAAAAAATGGAGAATTCAGGCATGTTAAAGACACCATTGGCGGGGGGTAGCGGGGGTGAGTTTTCCCGCCATTCGTCTGGGACGCCCTTTCGGACGGGGGCAGGTAACGAGCATCACTCGAAGCCGAGTGGCAACGCAGGTAAAAAAGGGATCTGTTGGAATTTTAATAGGGGAAAATGTACAAGGCCCCAGGGGTCATGCAAGTTTAGGCACGAGTGTGGGGGGTGTGGACAGTCCTCGCATCCTGAGACCATGTGCAGAGCCAAAACGGGTGATAACGGTGGTAGGGGAAGCGCCAAACAGGTCTGAGATTGTCCGAGGGGCGCCTTTACCTACCCTGGTTGATACCATGGCAATGATTCCTTGGCTCAATGAATACCCGGATCATGTCTCCGCTGGGGTGTTGCGAGACGGGTTTTCGTATGGTTTCCGCATTCCAGTGGGGAATTTTCAGGGTAAGGCACGTTGTAAGAACCAACTGTCGGTCCTGCAAAATACGGCAGTGGTACAGGTAAAGATTGGGAAGGAGGTGACTCGAGGGCGGGTTGCTGGACCATTCGATACACCACCAGTTGCTAACTTTGTTTGTTCCCCCTTAGGAGTGGTCCCAAAGAAGGACCCGGGTGAGTTTAGACTAATACATAATTTGTCAGCCCCACGAGGTCTTTCCGTGAATGATGCGATAGACCCGGAAGTGTGTTCGGTGCGGTACGCATCTTTCGATGAGGCCGTCGCCATGTTGAATCGCCTGGGGCCCGGAGCGCTGATGGCAAAATCAGACATCGAGTCAGCGTTCCGGTTGCTCCCGGTACACCCAGACGATCAGCGTCTCCTTGGTTTTATGTTTCAGGGTCGCTATTACATGGATAAATGTATGCCAATGGGATGCTCCATATCTTGTGCTTATTTTGAAAAATTCAGTTGTTTTCTGCAATGGGTATTCACGAGAAAGACGGGTTTTCAGCATGTTATGCATTATCTTGATGATTTTCTGTTCCTGGGGGCAGCCGGGGATCCAGAATGTGCACAGGCTTTAAAAGAATTTTGTGGCCTGATGAGTCAATTTGGTGTGCCATTGGCACCAGGTAAGACTGTGGGGCCATCAACTTCGCTCGAGTTTCTTGGAATAGAGCTCGATTCAGAAGAAGGTTGCTTTCGGCTACCCAAGGAAATGGTGGGGAAATTCAGGGCCTCCCTTGAAACATGTATTCGGGAGACTAAGGTGAACTTGCATCAATTGCAGCAAACTGTGGGTCAGTTGAATTTTGCCCTTAGAATAATGCCAATGGCCCGCCCCTTTTCCCGCTCCATTGCACAAGCCATGGTCGGTCTTAAAGAGGGACACCACCGCACAAGGCTCTCGGCAGAGATTCGCCAGGACATGCGCATTTGGTTGGCATTCCTGGCGGATTTCAATGGTCGAATTGTCTGGAACAAGCCAGCGGTGTCCTCCGAGAAGCTGGGGCTGTGGACAGATTCGGCGGGGAGTATAGGTTTTGGCGCCATATTCGGTAATCAATGGTCGGCTCAAAAATGGCCGTCATGGTGGCACGAGTGCGGGCTGACGAGTAACATTGCTTTTCTTGAACTTTTCCCTATTTTGGTGGCCCTGAAAATATGGCCTGAGGGGTTCCGGGATCACTCTGTGGTGTTCTGGTCGGATAACATGACCGTGGTTGAGTGTATCAATAGTCAGGCGGCACGATGCAAATGGATTCTGAGATTGCTCAAAGAAATTGTGTTATTGTGTATGCAATTGAATGTGCTCTTTAGGGCAAGACATGTGCCGGGGGTACTGAACCAAGCGGCTGATGCGCTTTCTCGTTTCCGTATGCAGGCCTTCTGGGGTTTTCTGCCCACAGCGGACCCGGTGGCGGCACCCTTTCCCGAAGCTCTTTGGTCTCTCGGTGCCCCGAACTACAAAACCTTGTGGGAGAAGGTTTAGCACCCAGGACAAGGAAGGGGCGTTCCGTTCCTATTGGTCCTTTTTGGGTGCTGCTAGGGGGGCGCTTTGGGGCCAGGAAGAGTTTGTTGTAAAATTTTTGCTGTCTTTACATCAGGCAGGCAAATCAGTAGCTACGGCCCAGAGGCATCGGGCCGCCATTTCCTTTATGGCAAGGGCTCATGGGATCCAGGACCCGACAGCGTCTTTCGTTGTACAGAAAGCGCTACGTGGGTGGCAACGCCTTGAGGGTCGCAGAGTAGATGAGAGGCACCCGATAGGTCTGCATAGGTTGGCCCTGTTATTATCCGTACTCCCTGCGACATGTTCATCCCAGTATGAAACAGTGTTATTCCGGGCCGCTTTTGCGTTAGCATTCCATGGGGCGATGCGGGTAAGCGAACTGGTGGCGAAGAACAAGCGGGATACGGTGGGAGGACTGTGCCGAGACCACATTCAGGTTAAGTGGGAGACGATGATTGTCTCGTTTGTCAGGTCCAAGGCCGATCAGGGTGCGATTGGGGATTGCGTAGTCATACATCGGATTCCCGGATCTTCCATGTGCCCTGTTGTTTGCGTAGAGGAATATTTAGCGCAGAGGGCGGCATCATGGGGGGGGACCTTGTTGAGACACACTGATGCCACCCCACTGACGAGGTTTCAGTTCCAGCGGGTGCTTACAATGGCAATTTCGGCCGCGGGCTTGAACCCCGGCGAGTTTGGGACCCATTCCTTTCGGATAGGGGCTGCTACTGAGGCTACAGCCAGGGGTCTGAGTGTGGAAAAAGTGAAACGATTGGGGCGTTGGTCCTCGAATTGTTACAAAAGGTATGTGCGGTTGCACATGTTGTGAAGCTGCTATCAAGTACTCACGCTTCTTGTTTTTGTTTGGTTTACAGTTTCGCAAGCTTACGAGGCGGGGCGGACTGTGCAGTCGACCCGACACCTGGGAACCAGCGGTCAAACATCACCGGCTGCGGAAAAAGTGGTGTGGGTCGTGGGCCACTCATACGTGAGGCGTGCCGCGGACGTATTCAAAGCAGGTGACATGATTCACATGGCTGGGGAATACGGGTACAGGGTGACCTTCTACGGAAGGGGCGGGCTCTCTATTGACCACTTTCAATCCTTTTTCGAGGGTTGGTTAGGGCGGACAAGGTCACCGCCATCTATAATCATAGTCCATCTTGGGGGCAACGATTTGGTGACCACTGGTAGACGACTTCTTCTCGAGGCGATACTTTCCACAGTAAGTTGGTTGGCGAGAAGGGTTCCAGGGTGCACAATTGCATGGTCCCATATGATTCCACGTAAGGTGTGGCGGGGGGCGAATTCGGTGTCTGCTATAAATCATTCGGTGAAGAAAGTCAATAACAAATTGGGTAGATTGTTTCGTTCAAATGCATTGCATTCTATTCCTCATGGTTGTATCAAGGGAGACAGTATGTATTTGGAGGATGGGGTCCATTTGTCCCGGGTGGGGAATGCGTTACTCATAGGAGACCTCATAGCTTGGTTAAAGGGTTTACAGCATGACCTTTAGGCAGGAGTTTTGTGGGGGGTCCGGATAGCCGGTCAACTATCCGGCCTGTGGCGGTAAGGTCATGATCGGTGAGCAGTAATTGGAAGATCCCTATGGTGGGGGCGTCACCCATTACGGATGGGAGCGCCCGGGGGGAGGTGGCCATTGGCCCCTCAACGGGGAGGCGGTCCCTTCTAAGGATGGGACGCCGAAAGGAAAGGGAATACCAAAAACAGGGTCTGGGCTCACTGGCAATAAGGACAAGCCTCACCAGAACTAATTATAAACCAAAAGCAGTACCAATATTGCCACACTACTTATGTTGTGGATCACGGGTGATCGCTCGAATCACTGACTGAAACAGTAATTCTCAAGGAATCTTTTTTCAGAGTGAATCAAATCTGTTTTATTTTTTACTTCATGCATATCTCAAATCAATGTGCACCTTTTTTCTTTTTCAATAGAAAACATTTGTTTAGTTCCACATAATAGATCACAATAGACACGAATTAAACAAAGAACAAAAAGAATATAGTGTTTTCACAACAAAACTCACGACTTTCATTCAACATTCATACCAAACAACACATTATATCTACATACATGTCAATTTTCTTGTGCAAATATTTACAATGTCACAATTTAAGAAAACACTGGATGGTGCCGGTAACTTGACTTACTAACAGAGACCGAAGAGCGCGGACCCCCCGATTGATGCAGCGGATTCAACCTAAACAGAAAACCGGAGCAAGCCGCAACATTGCTTCATGCGGATACAAACACCCGATCACCTTCCGCGCTAATAAATAAAAATATCCACTTCCACCCGAATTGCATTCCAGATAATAGTCCAGCCGCAGCAGGCGTAAAATTATTTACAACCACAAAAGTGAAGCCAGCAACTGAGAGGCACATGGTCCTGATGAGATTTCCCCATAACCAGGGGTCATCGAAACGCGTAGACCTCTTCTACCCAGCATTAGGAACTCTTGATTAACTCGGAAACATATCAACACTGTTTACTTTCTGATTTCCAATGCTTTGTTTTCTTAAATTGTGACATTGTAAATATTTGCACAAGAAAATTGACATGTATGTAGATATTATGTGTTGTTTGGTATGAATGTTGAATGAAAGTCGTGAGTTTTGTTGTGAAAACACTATATTCTTTTTGTTCTTTGTTTAATTCGTGTCTATTGTGATCTATTATGTGGAACTAAACAAATGTTTTCTATTGAAAAAGAAAAAAGGTGCACATTGATTTGAGATATGCATGAAGTAAAAAATAAAACAGATTTGATTCACTCTGAAAAAAGATTCCTTGAGAATTACTGTTTCAGTCAGTGATTCGAGCGATCACCCGTGATCCACAACATAAGTAGTGTGGCAATATTGGTACTGCTTTTGGTTTATAATTAGTTCTTGAAAGGAAAGGGAAGGCGGTCAAGGCCCCTCCCTGGATAGGAGGGGCTACGGGCCCCTCCTGGGAATTTCCCGGGGCCAGGACATCTGCGACGGCAGATGTGGTAAGTTGTGTGGGGTGGGGAGGGGGGTTTACGCTACCTTCTAGACACCTCACACGAGTCCTCGGACGACCATAAAATGGCGTCGAGTTCATTGGGGCCCCCGTCAAGTCAAGGGAAATTGGTATGTGCACATGAGGTACAGCCCTCTGTGCGGTCGCCCCTCGCAAGTGGGGGGGTAATTCTGGTTTAGGGATCTGACACCGGTTACGACCTTGCCGTTGGCCCTTAACGTTAGGATGTACAATTTCAAGTTAAAATGTATTTGTAGGATGTTAGTTTCGGCTAGGAGAACCTGTGTATTAGAAATATGTTAAGGTTAGCCAAAACATCGTAATGTGGAAATGAAATTGTACATAATATGAAACTGTTATTTTAATGTTTTGATTTTGTTTCATATTTTAATAAATACGGCCGGGAGGGTCACTCCCTCCCGCCTTCCAAAAGTTCAGAACTGTTTCCGGTTTCCCATCCTTGGGGATTGTGTTGAGAGGGGGTGGCGGGTATCTCAGCCATATGTGTTTGGGTACATGTAGAAGCACCTGCACGGTGGGTAACTAACTGATAAGTTCCAACTATGTGCGGCTTCCTAAAGATTTTACAGGGACATCTCCATTTCCTGCACTTACCTCTTCTTTTTCCTCACACTTTCTACACCATCTCAAATGGAAAAGTAGGTTTGAAGTGTCTGCAGAGAAGTACAAGTACAGTCTGCCACTCTGTAATTCCGTATCGATAATTGAGTATTTTGGTTTTAAGAGCAGAGAACTACTCTTCAACAAGAGCTCAAGAGAAGTACAGGATCAACAAATGATCAGACTGGCTCCAATTTTCAGGCTCTAAGATTGTCACAGCCCTCTAACATTGAACAAGGTTCCTGCTTTAGAACTCCCTGCGCGATGGAGCTGTGGCCATTGGCAGATGAAAGCTAAAACACAGAGGGAACGTCCCATCGATTAGCAGTAGCAAACTGTAGTCATTGATGAGACGTAGGTCCCCCAACCTTTATCCCTATGCACAACAGGAGCTGCAGACTGCTCTTGCCCAAGATCCTGAATACCACAAGCTGGCTGGACCTCAACCTATCCAGTAGGTACAAAAATCAGAGGCCAAATGAAGATATTCGCGAACAAAACTAAGAAAGAAAAAGAGGAGGTGTTCATCAACTGGATTAGTGATAGTATTCATATGCCATTAATGTATTTGCAGCAGTATAGCCAATAAGGTTCACGAGAGGTGAAGCGGTGCTGTAAATCCAGTAAGTGGTGTCGCTCTCACCCACCAGGACAAATTAACTGACCAAGGCTGTGTCAGCAGGCAACATAAAGCTAGACATTTTGAGCATTATTTTTTAACGATCCGAGGCGTGAATATTCCATTATAATGGTACTTGTTGAAATCCTGCGATCTAGTTTTTTTTGCGAATGGACTTTTTTTTAATTGACGTGTCTATAATCCAATGAGATGATTACGTTCTTTTACGCAGCGTAACAATGTACGCGAGTATTGTTGGAAATCCCCTTGTTCGTGAAGGCGTGGTTCGTGTAAGGAGTTTCGGGTCTGCTGGCTTTTTCCTCCATCCTCGACAGGCAAGTTTACTTTTTTCCTTGTTTGTGTTTGTCTAGCTTAAGGTATTTGTACACTTGTTGGTGTTTAGTCATTTTTTTATTTTTTTACTATTGTATGTTTATTTAAAGCAATTATGTGTGTTTTGTAATTAACTTTTATGTACCTTTGCAAAGGTGTGTCGGCTGTGTATGTATTTTATGTAGTGTATAATAATTTTTGATATATGCAATTGTTAATGTTTTTTGGTATAGCAGTTGTGTTATGTTTTTGAAAAAAGTGTGTGAATAATTGTTTTTTTATTTATTTGTTTGGATCCTTTTAGATCTCACGGCTGCCTTCGATACCCTTTCTCCCTCGGTATTAACATCTCGGCTGAAGGAGATTGGGGTTCGGGGGGCGGCCCTGGGACTCCTTTCCTCCTTTCTCGACCATAGAGAGCAAAGGGTGATGCTGGGTCAGTTTCTATCTCCATCCCTGTCTGTGCAATGTGGGGTCCCTCAAGGGTCAGAGCTTAGTCCTACCCTTTTTAACATCTATGTGACCCCCCTTGCCAGACTTATTAGATCTTTTGGGATGGAGGTAGTCTCCTATGCGGATGACACCCAGATCCTCGTCTCTCTCTCCCAGTCAGTTACGTCGACTGCCACCAACTTTAGATCTTGGATGAAGGCAATGGATGATTCACAATTCATTGAAACTGAACGGGGAGAAGACTGAGGTGATGGTGTTTGGAGGAAAGGAAGAGATCTGGTCAGCTGAGTGGTGGCCGGATTCATTGGGTGCCTGCCCCGATCCTACCTCCTCAGCTAAAAATCTGGGGGTTATGATCGATCCTATCCTTAGCATGTGCCAACATGTCAACAGGACTGTATCGACCTGTTGGGGGATCATCCATATACTAAGGAAAATCAGGCACTATCTCTCCCTACAGGCAAGAAAGCAATTGGCTGTTGCCCTCTTGGGCTCTCGTCTGGACTACTGCAATGCGCTATATGCTGGACTGAATAAAAGTCAGCTACAGCGCTTGCAGGTGGTTCAGAACGCAGCAGCCAGATTTGTTCTTGATCTACCCCGACGTGCCTCTGCCACCGCTGCCCGGAAGCAGCTTCATTGGCTTCCCGTGGTGGACCGTATCCTTTTTAAGTTCATGTGTATGGTCTATAAGGCTTTAGCTAAAACCAGCCCCACTGGCATTGGATCTATTCTGTCCCACTATAATCCTGGCAGGAACCTTCGTTCCTCAAACAGACTTCTTCTTTCTGTCCCTCGTGTCCGGAAGACCAGATGGGGGGGTAAGGCTTTTTCCAATCTGGCCCCTAAATGGTCGAATGCTCTCCCTCTTGAAGTAAGATCTCTCCCCACTCTCCAAGCTTTCAGATCTGCCCTAAAGACCCACCTCTTTGTACGCGCGTACCTGTAGTGGTGCTTTGCAATTTGTTGACCTTTTTTGATAGGCGCCTTGACACCTTCGGGTTTAGTTTGCGCGACACAAATTGCATAATAAATAAATAAATAAATAAGTTGTATATGTTGTAAATGGCCGTGATTATTTTATTTGCTTGCAACCCAACGTGTTATTAAGTGTTTTATTAGTAAAGGGATGTTTGTAGTAAATATATATTTTTTTTGTATTTTTATTTTTTTTGGCTGTATGTTATTTTGCGTTGTCTTTTGGGATACTATTAAATGTTTTGACATAAATGGAATGGCTGAGCGTTGTTTGTGACCATATAAGTTTATAATATGAGGTTATTTAAAGTGTTATTTATGCGTTATGCATTTTGCTATTAGCAACGTGATTTATATAAGCATCACTTAAGAGTTTGTCAATATGGATTATATCCTTGATGGTATTTTTTGTTAATACATGAAAACTATTTTATTTAAATTTGTATGTGTTTTATAATTTTTTTTAAAGTAAATGGCCCCTCACATAACAACGAAATTATAAGGGAGGTGTTTTTGTGTTCATGATATATATTACTATTATTATTTTTTTTTGTAATAAATTTTTATGTACTCATTTGTTTTTAGCCTTTTTGTAATTAGATTATTTTTTTGGGAGTAAGAACAGTGCAAAGAAATCGACGCTGGCCGGAGTTTCTAATTGCCTATACCCAGGCACTCCAGGGTAGAGACCTCCGATCACTCTGATTACAGAGGAGGTGCAAGATAACTTCACACACCGGGGCCTCCTTCCCCTCAAGCCTCGCCTTTCTGCATGCTACCCTTCCAATATTCCCCACTCTTACAGGTCCTGCAGATACCTTTGCCCCAGGAGATTTCAGACCACCCCATGATGGGCTTTTCCTGGCCTGTATGGCTACCAACATAATCATAGGACTCCCAAAAAAAAATGGAAGGGACCCAGACCGGACTTGAAGGTAAATTAACTCCAACCCTTGTTCTTATGGGTGTCTTTATGCAGTTATGTTATTAACTCTATTACACCATTCATCCCAGATCTTCCAAAATGCAGTTTTCTTTGTGTCGCTTATCGCTCTATCTAATTATGCAAATCTATGTATTGAATTAATCCATTCACACTCTAGTGGGGAAACGGGGGAAATCCAGTTGATACAGAATTTCCTACGCGCCAATAGAAAAAGCACAAACATTAATATTTTGTTGTTCTTAGATATCTGAATTGTGACTTCCTCATCCGGAGTAATACCAAAAATTGATTGAGAGAGACTGACCTTAACTTCAAACTCCACAATGCTGGAAATCGTTACACCCACTTTGTTCCAAAAACCTTGTATTGATGGACATCGCCAGAAAATGTGCACGTCGTCCGCATCTGCTTCCCCACATTTTTGACAAATCGCCTTTTTAGAGCCCATCTTAGATAGTCTTCTTGGGGTCCAATACGCTTTGTGGAGAGTAAATAAATGATTTTTCTTTAGCGAAGCAGCCTTAACATTCTGCCATAGAAGCGCAAAAGATACTTGCCATAGGGTTTCCCGATCGTAGTTTGGCAGCTCTCTCCTCCAGATCTCATTGGACCACTGCTGAGATTCTTCCAAAGGTTTGATTAACATCTTGTACCATGCAGCTATTTCTTTACCTCCGATGTTTGTGGTGGCTGCCTTTTTTTCAAAGGGGTCATTGCCTTTACCCAGATTTTTAAGGGATTTGGCCCAACTTGCTAACTGATAGTATTTAAATTTGGAAACCGTCCCTCTTGTGATGTTGTGAAGTTTCTGACAAGAAATTATGTCCGGGCCTTCCAGCAGTTCGCCCCATCTTGCTACACCGCTTGTTTGGGTAGGAACGGCTAAAGAATCTTGAAGACAATATGGTGTGCCTGGTGAGCTCCAAATAGGGGCATATGTACTGTAGTAGTGTATACGTTGTGATGTTCTTATTTGATACCATCCTATGCCTGCTGCTAATAAGATCTTTAGTTAAACCTTCTTAAAGAATTTCGGGTCCCCAAATTTAAACAATAAATGTTGGGCTTGATCCTGAAAGCCTATAGTCAAAGCTTTAAATAAAGGTGTGTAAGAGATGGAGTTCCCTAGCAATTGTCTAAACATTTTTAAGTGGAATGCCCTTGGTATTGCAAAATGTCTGGTGTGGCTACTCCCCCATCCTCCTTTTTCTCCCTGAGCTTACGCCAGGCTATCCGGGTTTCTTTTTTGCCCATATAAAACTTGAAAACAAGTCTTGAATCTTAGCTGTATGTTAATTTGCTTAGTCTTTTGGGATACTATTATATGTTTTGACATAAATGGAACGGCTGAGCGTTGTTTGTGACCATATAAGTTTATATTATAAGGTTATTTAAAGTGTTATTTATGCGTTATGCATTTTGCTATTAGCAACATGATTTATATAAGCATCACTTAAGAGTTTGTCAATATGGATTATATCCTTGATGGTATTTTTTGTTAATACATGTAAACTATTTTATTTAAATTTGTATGTGTTTTATAATTTTTTTTAAAGTAAATGGCCCCTCACATAACAACGAAATTATAAGGGAGGTGTTTTTGTGTTCATGATATATATTACTATTATTTTTTTTGTAATAAATTTTTATGTACTCATTTGTTTTTAGCCTTTTTGTAATTAGATTATATTTTTGGGAGTAAGAACAGTGCAAAGAAATCGACGCTGGCCGGAGTTTCTAATTGCCTATACCCAGGCACTCCAGGGTAGAGACCTCCGATCACTCTGATTACAGAGGAGGTGCAAGATAACTTCACACACCGGGGCCTCCTTCCCCTCAAGCCTCGCCTTTCTGCATGCTCCCCTTCCAATATTCCCCACTCTTACAGGTCCTGCAGATACCCCTGCCCCAGGAGATTTCAGACCACCCCATGGTGGGCTTTTCCTGGCCTGTATGGCTACCAACATAATCATAGGACTCCCAAAAAAAAATGGAAGGGACCCAGACCGGACTTGAAGGTAAATTAACTCCTACCCTTGTTCTTATGGGTGTCTTTATGCAGTTATGTTATTAACTCTATTACACCATTCATCCCAGATCTTCCAAAATGCAGTTTTCTTCGTGTCGCTTATCGCTCTATCTAATTTTGCAAATCTATGTATTGAATTATTCCATTCACACTCTAGTGGGGAAACAGGGGAAATCCAGTTGATACAGAATTTCCTACGCGCCAATAGAAAAAGCACAAACATTAATATTTTGTTGTTCTTAGATATCTGAATTGTGATTTCCTCATCCGGAGTAATAACAAAAATTGCTTGAGAGAGACTGACCTTAACTTCAAACTCCACAATGCTGGAAATCGTTACACCCACTTTGTTCCAAAAACCTTGTATTGATGGACATCGCCAGAAAATGTGCACGTCGTCCGCATCTGCTTCCCCACATTTTTGACAAATCGTCTTTTTAGAGCCCATCTTAGATAGTCTTCTTGGGGTCCAATACGCTTTGTGGAGAGTAAATAAATGTTTTTTCTTTAGCGAAGCAGCCTTAACATTCTGCCATAGAAGCGCAAAAGATACTTGTCATAGGGTTTCCCGATCGTAGTTTGGCAGCTCTCTCCTCCAGATCTCATCGGACCACTGCTGAGATTCTTCCAAAGGTTTGATTAACATCTTGTACCATGCAGCTATTTCTTTACCTCCGATGTTTGTGGTGGCTGCCTTTTTTTCAAAGGGTTCATTGCCTTTACCCAGATTTTTAAGGAATTTGGCCCAACTTGCTAACTGATAGTATTTAAATTTGGAAACCGTCCCTCTTGTGATGTCGTGAAGTTTCTGACAAGAAATTATGTCCGGGCCTTCCAGCAGTTCGCCCCATCTTGCTACACCGCTTGTTTGGGTAGGAACGGCTAAAGAATCTTGAAGACAATATGGTGTGCCTGGTGAGCTCCAAATAGGGGCATATGTACTGTAGTAGTGTATACGTTGTGATGTTCTTATTTGATACCATCCTATGCCTGCTGCTAATAAGATCTTTAGTTAAACCTTCTTAAAGAATTTCGGGTCCCCAAATTTAAACAATAAATGTTGGGCTTGATCCTGAAAGCCTATAGTCAAAGCTTTAAATAAAGGTGTGTAAGAGATGGAGTTCCCTAGCAATTGTCTAAACATTTTTAAGTGGAATGCCCTTGGTATTGCAAAAGGTCTGGTGTGGCTACTCCCCCATCCTCCTTTTTCTCCCTGAGCTTACGCCAGGCTATCCGGGTTTCTTTTTTGCCCATATAAAACTTGAAAACAAGTCTTGAATCTTAGCTGTATGTTAATTTGCTTAGTCTTTTGGGATACTATTATATGTTTTGACATAAATGGAATGGCTGAGCGTTGTTTGTGACCATATAAGTTTATATTATAAGGTTATTTAAAGTGTTATTTATGCGTTATGCATTTTGCTATTAGCAACATGATTTATATAAGCATCACTTAAGAGTTTGTCAATATGGATTATATCCTTGATGGTATTTTTTGTTAATACATGTAAACTATTTTATTTAAATTTGTATGTGTTTTATAATTTTTTTTAAAGTAAATGGCCCATCACATAACAACGAAATTGTAAAGGAGGTGTTTTTGTGTTAATGACATATATTATTGTTGTTTTAGCTCTTCTGTTTTCTGTTTCTTAATTTCACCTGTAATGTGCAGGTCCTTTAGTGATGTTAATGTTTTTGTTTGTTATATTGTGTGTGTTAAGTTGCGAAGTAATGCTACCCCCTGTAATACAGGCTTTATTTACTGTGTAATTTTTTTTGTGCAAACTTGTTATGCAGTGCTTTCGATGAATATGTTATAAAGTAAAGTGTGTCATACTATTATTGATACAATAGTTAAAAGTGGATGTCTTAAAAAATGTTGTGTGCAATGATGGCTGTTGGTGCGTGTTCCTGTCGGAAGTGTGCATTGATGGCTTCCGGTGTGTGTGCCAGTTGGAAGTGCGCATTTACCGTTAGCCTGTTAGTGTTTGCCTATCCTACCGTCCTTGTTTAAAGCACCTGCTGTGATGCAGCTGATTAAAGATTTGACACACATTTCCCCCCAAACCATTTGTGATACCACAGTGGAATATTCATTTGGTCCTGATGTTCCTTGTGTGCATAGACTTACAGTGCTTACGAACCCGATCATAAATATTCATATATGCACCAGCAAAAACGGACTTCAGTGACACTGAGATTGGTATAAGCGAACTCCATTTTTCCCATGTGTTTAACATTGTGTGAAATCCGTTTCCTCCTCCGGCCGAGTCTTGAGGACGCCAGTTAAACTAATTAATAGGCTGGTTAACATTCTTGATCGAAAAGCTTCCTCCTAGGTTTCCGTCAGATGGATTTCTTAGTTCACTTTTTATTAGTTTGAGCTATTCACTCTTATCTGTCATGAAGCCTGATAAACATTACGGCATGCTCGATCTCACCTTCGGTAAGCACAGTTTGCTTGTAACTCATCTGAAGTAATACTCACAATGTCCGAAATTTGGAGCAAAATGTTGTTGCTGACTCCGAATGGGGCATAACTGGCTTTATTTTGAGACCTGGTCAATTATGAGACTGGAATCATTCTCACTTTTCCCATCAATGCCCTGAGCTGATGCATCTGTATGGTCATGGGGACACAAATCTCAAAAATATGTAGCCAAAGGCACTCACTATTAGTTATTGGTATGGTACGAATTCACAAAAGTGGCATTATTTACGTTTTTTAAATTTTTTATATTAAAAGGTTCCCCCATCCTGGATAATTGTGCGGATTTTAATTTATTGAGAGCTTTGAAGATGGATATCATAGTAGAAAAGTAATTCTTTGAATGTCATTGTCTCTTGTAAACACTGTTTTTTGATGGATTATTTTTTTATAAATTTGATTGACGTGTATATTATCCAATGAGAAGTTTACGTTTTGTTACGTAGCGTAACAATGTACACGAGTATTGTGGGAAATTCCCTCGTTAGTGAAGGCGCACTTCTAGAAGGAGTGAGAAGTTCTTCTCGTGTTAGAACTTTGGCGTGTTAGTTTTCCTTGCATTTTTTATTTATTTATTTTTTGTGGTTGGTGTGTAGTCGTTTTTTTTAAGTGCCACTGTGGAAGGACTTTTGCTTTTTCTGGCGGTTTCCTGCATCTCTTGACACGTCAGTTTTGTTTTTATTTTGTTTGTGTTTTTATAGTTTAATGTATTTGTGCAATTATTAGTGTTTTAGTGACTTTACTTTGTATTCCTGTGGTATGTTTATTTAAAACAATTATGTCACTTTTTAAAATAACTTGTATGTTCCTTTGCAAAGCTGTGTCGGCTATTTATCTATTTTATGTAGTGTGTACATATTTTGTGATCTATGCAATATTTAATGTCGTGTGGTATAGTACTTGTGTTGTGTATATGAAATGAGTGTGTGGGGTTCTGTGTGTGTGTGGGGGGGTTGTATAAGTGTGTGTGTGTGTGGGGGTTGTTGTGTGTGGGGGATTGTGTGTGTGTGTGTGTGTCTGTTTAATTAGTGTTGTGATGGCTGGTGGTGTGTGTGCCTGTTGGAAGAGTGCACTGCTGGCTGGTAGTGTGTGTAATTGGTGGCAGCGTGCACTGATGGCTGGTGGTGTGTGATTGGTGGCAGCGTGCACTGATGGCTGGTGGTGTGTGTGCCTGGTGAAAGTGTTCATTGACGTATTGTGTTGTCTGCCTGGTTTAAGCGTGCACTGACGTTTGTTAGTGGTTGAGCCAGGGGAAAGAATACCCTTACGTCTGTTTGTGTGTGGTGGTGTAAGTGTGCACTAAAAGTATAAAGGGCACAATGACGTTATGTGGTGACCATAAATCCTTATTCCGTAAGCTTTTATTGTTGGCCCTAAGTAGTAGACGTCACTTTTTCTTTATTGATTTAAAGGTGCTGTCCCGCTTGTCCAATTTTATTTTCCTCTATTTGAGCCGCTTATTGTAGTGCATCTGAATTTGATGTCCAACCACAACACAGTGGTTATTTTTTCCGTTTTTATTTTTGCTAGCCATAAGAAAATGAGCACCGGTCCATGGTGTAAAAAGATAAACAATTTTGAGTTAAAGACTTAAAAGAATGCAAGCAGGAGGCGAAGGAGTTACAGGCAAAGGAAGCAGAGAGGTGAGGAGTGAGAGGATATGAATTGTTGAAGGATTTTAAAGAAGATAGTCAATGTTCGAGCGGAAAGGAAATACAGAGTTGAGGATTGAGAGTAAAGCTAGCAACGAGTGATTTTAACGAAGAAATGTGAAGAGTGAGATCAAAGGAATCCGAGAGCTGTGGAGTGAAAGCAAAGCAAGCAGCAACGTATTATAAGCAGAGAGTCGATGTTTTTTTGACTTTTTATGAATGATGATGCCACTTGAGCAAACTATTTATTTAGTTGCATCTACGGTGGGTATGCAGGTGGTATACTGATGGTTGATAAAACAAAGAGTGCATTAATCTAATTATGCATGCTCAATATTCTAGGTGTTACAGCACATTGATTATTAAGAGTCCTGTCTTCATTGTGACAAAAGGTAAAATCTGTTTTCAGTGACCGATCCCTCTTTCAAACATGTACTTGGCATCAATGTTATAATCAATCATACTCTTTAATGCTCTTACCGCTACGAGGTACATAAGTTTTGTCAGTTGTTTAGCACCTGAGTGGACGTGGTTAATGTACTAAATTGTGAGACCTGGACACTCAACTGAAGTTCGGTGATGTTGCTGGGGAGGAGATAATCATCTTCAAGTAAGCAAGTAAAATCACCTGCTGGTGGTTAAACTTTTTTAGGGCCGGATTTAGAGTTTGACAGAAGGGTACTCCATCACAAACCTAATGGATATCCAGTACGCCTAGTTGCCATTGCATTATATTCTAATGAATAGCTGTTGGGAATGGAATGATAGACTGCAATCTTGCATGCATGGGAAAACCTATCTGAGTACTTGCCTTTTGAGAATTACTCGAATTTCTGTTGTATTCCGTATCTGAATGTTATTTGTAGTTGACACCCGCAGAGATATCAAATTGAGACTCCTGGGCTCAAAAATAGTTGTACAGCCAATTAAGATTGTTGGGGGCGTTATATAGCGCAGACTTTACCAGAAGCAAAGGTGTGATTAGCTGGCTGGGAGGGAGGGGGAGGGGGGGAGGCTCCAAGGAGACTTGTGTATTTAATGTGCGTTTTTCATGTAGCGCGGACTTTCCCCGAGGCAAAGGTGTGATTAGCTGGGGGGGTGGGGGTCCATGGAGACTTGTGTAATTAATGTGCGTTTTTCATGTATCGCGCAATGTTGGGTACAAAGTACAAGTGGACTAGACTAGTTATAATACTGCAATAAATGGAGGACACAAGAACAAAAGTTACTTGGGCAGTTGTGGCATTTGTGCAAGTATCGCGCAATGCTGGGTACAAAGTACAAGTGGACTAGATTAGTTATAATACTGCAATAAATGGAGGACACAAGAACAAAGGTTACTTGGGCAGTGGTGGCATTTGTGCAAGTATCGAAAGCGAACAAGAGGTAGCAAATGGTCAGTGTGTTACAAGACAAAAGTGACGTGTGCATGTTACAAAAGAGTACCAAACACAGAAGGATAATACTGCAATAAATGAGGGGGAGGGAGTGAGCGGGGAGGGGCGCTGCAGTGTCAAGGAGGAAGGGGGATGTGGGAGAGGGGAAGGTGTTGTCAGATACCATGGATGTGTATTCTGAATATACTAGCTTGGACAAAAGGCTATCTTTTTTGCTCGAGTTGATTTTTTAGAAATGCGGTCATGGAGTTGCCTGCCTGTGGTGAATTGTATCCATGCCAGACTGGTGTGAGGCGATAGTGTGGTGAGGTCTTTCCATTTAGATTAGAAAGAGTTTGTTTGTGATCACTTGACACAAGTCTATCCCAGAGAAGCCCACGTAAGAACTGTGCGCCCATTTTAATCAGGTCTCCCTTATTTCCCCTACCAGCCCGAGAAGAACGGAAGACAGGCAGACAACAAAATGTCGAAACTGTTGGAGAAACGGAAAATAGATTCAGAGTGCAGAGTTTTTAAACAGCAGTGGACAGATGACTATTTTTTTGTCCAGTGCAAGGAAAAGGCAGTTTGTTTAATCTGCGAAGAAAATGTGGCGGTGTTTAAAGAATTTAATATCCGCCGACACTATGAAACCCGCCATGGAGGGCAGTATGCTAGCTTGCTGGGCCAAGTGAGGAGAGACAAGGTGGCTAATCTACAAAAAGGATTTGCCGCCCAGCAGAGTACAATGCTACGCCAAACACAGGCGAACTTGTCATCCGTTTGGGCCAGCTTAAACTTTAAATGGTCCAATTCCAGAGGTGGGCACTTACTGTGGGATAGGGCAGACATACTGAACCGCTCTCTCCACCATTTCACTCATGTTGCATGGCTACACTTCATCCCAGTGAAACCTCAGACTGAATAAGGCAGGCCTGGCTGCATGGATATGGGTGCATGAGTCTGGGTGCTATCAAAGCAGAGGTCTGTCTGCAGATGACTAAACTCCCCGCTAGTAGTTTGCAGAACAATTGGTCCGTTTTGATGTCGGGACCTTGATAAGGGAGGCTGGAGTGGGAGGTGGGGTCTGATGGGTGTTAGATGGATGGGTTTCTGATGGATGATGAGGGTTAGTTGGCCCTCACTTTCACTTTGTTCGGGCTCCCCACAGGGCTGCCGCTTGCCTCTACCTAGGGCCAATGTTTATGCAAAAGTCCCAGGGGGCGCTGCAGGGGGGCAGAGACCGAGAGTGACTGTTAGCATTCCAGGCAGTCTCTCGAGACCTGCGGATCCCTCGGACTTTAGTAGATCGAGAGCAGAATGAAGTTATGGGGCCCAGCAGGTGAAGTGAATGAAGAGACTTATGGAAGCAGGACTCTGTGCATTAGCGGTGGGCAGTTCCTTTTCCACGACACCTGGCGTCATGGTGTGGGTGTTTATTTAGGAAGCCTTCCTCTCTCCAGTTGAAGTACGACTTTCCTGGCCATGGGGTGAAGCAAGTGGAGCACAGTGTGGCCCAATACTGCTTACGTATGAGCTGCTCTCTGGCCCAGAAGAGATGCAAAGAGCAAAGCACATAGTGCCAATATCGGCCCGCACACCAACCCCCCAATAAACATGTTGCACATAAATAAATAAACAGACAAGACAACTTGTTGTTTGGAAAAAGTAGCTGGAGGTATTTTAGCATAACCTATGCCAAAACATGGCGGGTTATCTTACAGACGATCCAAAGGCAAGCCGCCCCTCGCAGCTTGCCACCTGATAGGCCAAGTAGCCCGCGGCCTTGGCCAGACGGTGCTTAGCGGTTGTGGTGAGAGGATAGCCCCTCCCATATCCGGTGAACCATTGGTCCACCCTCTTGCTCACACCCCCCCTACGAGGGGCGGAGCGTTCAAGCGAACCCCGGTTGTCCAGGTTACCAACCGCCCGTAGGATAACGGAGAACCGTCGCACCCCAGGGTCCAACGCACAGATCTCCCGGGGATATTGGGCCTCAGCACCCTTTGTGCTTCTGCCTAGGGTACTCCTGAGTACCTTTCGCCTCTGGATTGTCCTCTAACTCCTCCACAGCCCTGGATGAGGTGACCGTCACAACCAAGGCACCCCACCTGAGCTCAACCTTAATAAGCGCAGCCTGCTGAAATAAGGGCTTCCTGAATGTCCAACAGGAATAAATCCATGCCTACTCTGGAGAGGTGGACCCCTTCCTCGTCAAAGCAACCTGTGGATTTGGCGTGAAGTTCCCCCTGTCTAATGAAGCCAAAGCCCATCAGCTCCGCGAATTTAGGCATTGCGCAGTTCACTTTCCTTCGCACTACTTCTAGCGCTTGCCCAGAGCGAGCTCCGAGCCAAACCCGACATGGTGTGATCTCAGACCACCACAGCTCGCAAGGTCCTAATATGTTGCTGATCTTGGAAATGTTCACTTTCATGTCCCTCAGAAGGAACCTTTTACCTCCCAAGTGCAGGATAAGCACTCCTATGGGGTGGGGGTTCCCCTGTGATTCTTGTTTTAAAATGCCCAGCACCCCGTTCCAACGCAAGCCATTGATTCCGCGCCATACAAATTGAGTTTTGCTAAACCCATGATTCCACTTCCTGCTTTCAGCCCACAGAGCCAACTTGGATACACCCTTGTGGCCCAGCACCCAGACCGTGGTTCCTGGTAAATGAAGAGAAGTGTTGAACGTAACTACTTTTATTAGAACATGCATTTACACCACACTGGCATGAAAAACCACACTGCAAAATGATACCCAGCATAACTGTTTGTGGGACAGGGCAAAGAGTGCCCAAAATTACAAGATACTGTCTACAGTCCCAGAACAAAACCTTCACAAAATGTTCTGCAATCTCTGAGAACTACTTGCTGTTAACTGGTCTGATGTACCTCTTATAACAGTCTGAGGTCCATCTCCCTAATTGCTTAATGCCCTCTACTTGTACCCCTTCAGAAAATGCAGTGGTAGCTGCACCTATGCGGAAAGAGTGTGTGCAGAACCGTTTGCCCTGAGTAGAAACACCTGCCGAAAACAAACATGCTTGCATGACATGTTCCACTTGATATTTAGTGAGCAGTGTGCCATCTGAATGCATGAGGAGATTACCATCACTAGTCGGGCGGATGGCTAGGTAAGCCGCCAGGAGGTTCACTGGGCAAAAATTGGGCAAGCCTAGGCTTTGTAACCAAAACTCTATCCCCCTTCCCTGCTGGTCAGTTTTGGATTGACACAGGGTGATCTTGAGAGCATCACCTATTACCAACACATACTGAAGTAACATTGCTACACCTGACGTGTCATTCTTGGATTTGGCCACCAGCTCGGAGATCCTGAAAGCTCCAAAGAAAGCTAAGCTGAAAGCGGATGCGAACAAAGCTGTCTCGTAAACAGAGGAAGTAACCTGAGGCAAACACAAGATCATTCTTTGGAGTGTTGTGAAATCAATGGGCGATCTGTTCTCGAGCGCTTTGGGTTCACCTCTAGCCCACCCCTTAAAGCTGCCCTGATAACAAAGGTCCTGGTAGGGTCAGCCTGCCCCTTCATCTTGGCATTGTTGCTAATGGCTGCTAGGTGGCCTGATATCCAAGAATGGCTCTTTTTGTTATCTTTGGCCCACAGGATGAAGGCCTGAACTTTCAACTCTGCGGCTGCCCCAGAGTCCTCCCACAACCCCACAGTGGCACAACATTTTTTCACACATGCTTTATATATCTTGTTGGTGTTCGGCGCCAACGACATCTCCCCCAGGGCCCTCATTCTGTTCACCACTTCAAAAGGTACCAGAGGTGTGCTGGAAAGGGGTGGCTTCCTCTCTCGCTCTCGGCCAAGCCTCTCTGAATCGTTGCCACTGAAAACGAGAGAGAGCGTCAGCCGCAATGTTCTTGGTACCCTGAATGTGACGCGCCCTACATTCTACATTGTTGTAAAGGCACATACGCACCAGTTCGCGCAGCAGACATAAAACTAGGGGGCAACTCGCTGAGTGAGAGTTGATGGCCTGCACTACTGCTAAGTTGTCTGACCACAGAAGGACCCTTTTGGCTGAAAGGATAGCAAGCCATAAGTGAAAGGCCACAACGATGGGGAACAGCTTGAGAACAGTGATCTTTGCTGTCACCTTTTTCTTTATCCAAGCTTTGGGCCATTTCTCAGCGCACCACTCCCTGCCTAAGATGGCGCCAAAACCATGCCTGCCAGACAAGTCTGTGTAGAGGGCAAGGTCGGGGCTGCCAGCCCAAGGGGCCCTCCAAATCACAGCCCCGTTGAAGTTGAGCAAGAACTCTGACCACATGGCCAAATCGTGTTGAATGCCCTTGCTCAGCATCACCATGTGGTGTTTTTTGAAGATATTCGCAGTAGCCCTAGCAAGTCTCCTGGGAAGACCCTCCCAGCTGGGATAATTCTGGCCGCAAAGTTGAGGAGACCCAAGATGCACTGGATGCACCCCAGGGAGGCCTTGTCTAGCCCTACCAAAGCCGAAATCTTGTTTGCCAAGTCTCGCACCTTGTCCGCAGGCAATCTGGACTCCCCTGCAATCGTGTCGATCTCTATACCCAGGAAAGTCAATGTTCGCACTGGCCCCACTGTCTTACCAGGTGCAAGGGGTACACCCAGATGGTCCGTAAGAAAAACAAAGTCTGCCAGAGCCTGAGAGCAAAGCTGTATCCCGTCACTCCCAATGAACAAAAAGTCATCCAAGTAATGAGTCACCCCTTCTACACCGTAGGTGTCTTGGAGTGCTCATTGCAGGAAACAACTGAAAGCCTCAAAGTACGCACAGGACACAGCGCAACCCATGGGCATGCATTTATCATAGTAGAACTTGCCGTCCAGCTTGAAACCTAGCAGGTGATAGCTGCTCAGGTGGACTGGTAATAACCTGAAAGCTGATTCAATGTCTGCTTTGGCTAACCAGGCCCCTCTGCCCGCCCTCCTGACCAGATCCAATGCTTCGTCCAGCATTCTCCCTCCTCTAGTCCATCATTGACCGAAGTCCCTTTAGGGTAGAAAAGGTGATGGATGAGTCTAAAGGCTCCTGGTTCCCTTTCGGGAACGACCCCCATGGGAGATACAACAAAATTCTCAAGTGGTGGTTGCAGGAAAGGACCGCCTATTTTGCCCAATGTTCTCTCTTTTTCCACCTTCTCCCTAACCACTTCTGGTTGATCCTTAGCAGATCTTAAATTGTCCGCATCCTTGCTCCCCAGAGCACCTGTAAAAGGGATCTTAAAACCTTCGTAACCGAACAACAGCAAGCGGCTGTCTGCCTCTAAAGGATAGCGCCTGAGCAAAGGTGTGATGTTGTCAAGGATCACGTGGGGCACTCCTATTGGCGCTTGCAGATGCAAAATTGGTGGAGGAGAGGGTGTAACTGGAGAAAGAGAGCGCCCAGAATACTCGCTTAACTGCAATGCGGGAGAGTCTGAAAGCGTGGAAGGGGTAGCCAGAAAAGGAGACATGCTGCCTATCCCCAAGTTACTGTCCCCCTTCACTTGCTGGCTGTGAGCTCTTCTTAGAGTGGCATGATGTTGCGGGGTGGGGTCCCCCACAGGTGTTACAGGCATGTACGAATTTGCATGTCTTACCCCAGGAGCAAGACCCATTGTTGAAGAGACGGCAAGTTCCCAGGGGGGATCGCTTGAAGCCACCTCGTAACCACCCCCTCTTCGGCCTCCACGTAAGGCGTGTTTACCCTTACCCCGAAACTGAAAGGACCCCCCTGTCGAAGACTGCCCACCGGGAAGACTACCTGTTGCGCTAACCGAGAGCTGGCCCCGTGCTCCCATGTGCTCCATCCAGAGCTGTACCTCCTTTTTTTTTTTTTTTTTGTTAAAGATTGTACCTCCTTTTGATCCTAGTTCATATCTGGGCATTGAGACATTTTCCTTCTGAATTCCTCAGTAGGACGCGCAGCAGACGCGCCGTTTGTGCGCCGAAGGCGCGCCTAAGGCAAGCCCGTCTGCGCCCGGCTGGGGCACGGGGCACGTCCCCCTGCCGGTTTCATCCAATACACCTCTTCTGATCTGTATCAACTACAGTCACACAGGCTCACCCCTCCCCCGACTCTCTCGGACTGTGAGCCATTGGGGCTCCTCTGCACTAGAGACACATTCCCTGAGATAGCAACCAGCTCGCCCTTAGCTCCCCCTTCAATCTCCAACCCTTCACCCAACAACTTAAGCTTACGGTGATCTACCTCAACACACGATCACTGGTAAAACGCCAGCTGAAAATCTTTGCTCTGTTAGACTTTAAGCAACCTGATATACTGCTGTTAACGGAGACTTGGCTAAACGAGGACTCCGCTCCTGATATACTCGCCGCAACCCCCACTGGCTATTACATCCTATAGGAAAACAGAGCCCTGGGGAGGCCAGGAGGCGGGGTAGCTGCGATTGTTAAAAACTCCATCCGGTTCTCCGCCTTGTCGTCAGTCGCCATTCCCTCGGTCGACTATCTTGTGCTGAGACTGGAATCCCCTACCACCCCATTTATTTGTGTCCTAGTCTACCGCCCCCCGCAACCTATGCCTGACTTTCCGACGCTGTTTGGCGACATGTTATCCCAACTCATCATCAACAATTCAAAAATCTTGGTCTTAGGCGATTTTAATTACTGGCCCTCCGCCGCAAAGGAGAATGCCTGCTCTATCTCATTCACAGACCTCCTGTCCAGCATGAACTGTCTAACACATATAAAGGCAGCCACCCGCATCAAGGGCCACACTCGGGACCAGGTTTGGACATCCAACCTGAACATTTCCACCCCTATCATTTCCCCCTGCCCATGGTCAGACCACTTCACAATTTCCATCTCCATCACGGCCACTCCTTGCCTTGGCAGACCCAAGGAAGACAACTTCCTGGCCCGGAACTGGAACAAGGCAAACCTCAACGATTTTGTCACCCTACTCAACACCTCAACCGCTTCCAACCTGGGCTCCACTGACACCCAAGCCTCTGCCCTCACACACTGGCTGGAGTCAGCCAGTGACACCGTGGCTCCACTCAGACAGATAAAATGTAGACGTCCGCACGACGCCCAAAAATGGTTCACGGAAGATCTAAAAGCCCTGAAGCTGGGACTTAGGCAGGCCGAGCGCCAGTGGCGACGTGGCATAGCCCCTGACATGAAATTCCGTTTCACCGTCCTGCTCAAAGATTACAAGTCAGCGATCCTGCAAACTAAAACCACCTACTTTTCGAACAAGATCGCAAACTCCTCCACCAAAACTAAAGACATCTCTTCCATCGTGGAGGAATTGTCAAACCCAGACAGGATCACCCCTAAAACTCTTCCTTCTCGGGCACTCTGCGATTCTCTAAATCTTTTTTTTGTGGAGAAGATAGTCAACATCAAGAACAGTATCTTATCTTCAGCCCCATCTCACCCCCATGGGCCAGATTCCATCTTGCCTTCTACCAACCTTAGGCAGTTGACCCAGATTCCTTTAATCTCGGAGACCGAGTTTCCTGCCCTCCTTAGGAGGGTCGCCTCTGGATCCCCCCTAGACTGTTGCCCCCCTTTGGTCCTTCGTGAGGCTTTTACAGCCTGTCCCTCCCCCCCTGACACTACTGAACAATTCTCTCCCCTCCGGCATTGTCCCCGGATCTTTTAAATGTGCCGAGGTCATGCCTATTCTAAAAAAAAAACACAGCAGACCCTACGATTTTGAGCAATTTCCGCCCCATTTCCCTTCTCCCCTACCTCAGCAAAGTCCTCGAGTCCCATGTGACTAACACCCTGAACACCTTTATCGAGGACTCTCATTTCCCCGCCCCCTAACAGGCCGGTTTCAGACCCAATCATTCCACTGAATCGGTCATACTTTCAGTCATGGAGGAACTGCGGAGAGGTGCGGACTCCAATATCAGCCAGGCCCTGGTGCTCCTGGATCTGTCGGCCGCCTTCGACACGGTCGACCATGATATCCTGGTCGCCCGTGTCGGAGAGGCTGGCATCCGGGGCTCTGCCCTGGCCTGGGTCCGCTCTTTCTTGAGCAACCGCCGCCAGGCGGTTCGACTCTCTCAGTTCTCTGCAGAAGAGATTGAGCTTACCTGTGGCGTCCCACAGGGCTCCTCCTTATCCCCTCTTCTTTTTAATTTATACCTCACTCCCCTCATTCGCTCTCTACAAGGCAGCTGTGTCACCGCGTTCAACTACGCGGATGACATTCAGCTGGTCTTTGATATCAATTCCACGCACCGGTCAATCGACAACTTCCAAACTACTCTTTGTCACATTAGCGACTGGATGGGGGCTAACCATCTAAAACTTAACCCCGACAAGACAGAATTGCTGCTTGTCGGGGGTATGGCCAACCCCTGGAACTCCACCTTTTGGCCCAACAGGCTGGGCCCCCCCCTAAACCCGTCAGCTCAGTAAAAAGCCGTGGGCTCATTATTAGTAATGACCTTGCAATGAAATCCCAGATAAACGCCGTGGTGTCCTCCAGCTTCTTCCAGCTGAGAAAAATCCGAAAGATTGCCCGCTTCCTGACCACCGAAGCACTCACCCTGGCTCTATTGGCGTTAGTCATCTCCAGGCTAGATTATGCCAACTCTCTCTATGTTGGCATACCGCCATACCAACTAAAGAGGCTTCAACTGGTTCAGAACCAGGCAGCACGGCTCATACACTACCAACCCAAACACCAACACGCACGCCCTCTTTTAAAATCTCTTCACTGGCTGCCTGTCTCTGAAGGGTGTAAGTTTAAACTGGGCTGCATCATTTTTAAGTCCCTTGTTGGCATAGGTCCTTCGTTCATCTCCTCACTACTGCACCCCTACGTTCCGTCCCGCAATCTCCGTTCTGCCCATTTGGCCTTACTCCGGATCCCGACCTTCAAACGTAAAAGACAGGGAGGACTGAGGTTCTCGTTCCTTGCCCCGTCCTTCTGGAATGCCCTCCCGCTAGGCATGAGATTGGCCTCCCCCTTAACCCACTTCAGGTCTCTCCTAAAAACCCACCTGTTCCGCAACGCCTATAACTAATCGCTTTCTGCCCCTTGGATTGTCTGTTTTTTTTCTATGTTCCAGCGCCAAGACACCGTCTCGTGTTAGTTGCGCTTTATAAGTTCTTTTTACATTACATTACATTACACCCCATTTCAAGGCCTCATTGTGAATGATCCTAGAATATTGTACCAGGCCTGGGCCCTGTTCAGGGAATCTTTCCATGGTGACTGACGCTAAAATGGAGAAAGCTTCTAACCAATTAGAAATATTCTTTTCAGGCCATGGCGATACTTTATTTTAGAGGAATGGTGTGTGAAAGAAGTATCACGACCCTGCCGAACGCACAGCTTTAAATTAAATATTTCCACCTTTTCTGGTTATTTGAATAACGTTCTGTTACACAATGATTTCAAGTTTTACTTGATTCTTACATTTATTTTTAACCATTGTTTAGACTACCCATAAACTGTAGATAATCACTTTTGCATGTACATATATTTCATTTTAACATCTCAATTGATCTGCGAATACATTTGTTGAAGTTGTAGCTTGAGGTGTTGAAGATGTGGTGGCTGAATCACCGGATGTGCCGGTTGTTTCTTTTCTTTGAATAGGTTCCCTGGAAGTTGAGATATCTCCATCCGATACTACGCTTTCATCCGATGAAGTAAATTGTTTTTTAGGTGCTGGGCGGCGTTGCGCGTACATTTCTGCCCATGTATATACTTCATTCAGACGGTAGTCTATGGTTATCACGCTTAAATTTTCTGAGTTTTCTCTCTTGTAAATCTTTTTCATAACTTTCCAATTAGTTATTGATTACTTCCAATTCGTTTGCCCACTCTTCTGCCTCCATTCGTTTAGACAGATCTCTCTGTAGATTGAAGATTTCTTCTTCTAGTTCTTTTATGGTTTTTGATAATTCTTCTACAATAAGTAAAATGAGGTCTAAAGAGCATTTATTTAATACCGCATACCATTTGTTCATGAAGCTTTTGTTGTGTTGTAATCGAAACAGAAGGGGTTTAATCGCAAGTCTTAGGCCTCTGGAAATGCGTTGGTGCTTGTGATATTGAATAAGCGTTGACACGTGTAATCTTTGGTTCCATTCACGACGCATGGTAAATTCCAATTGTTTTAACTGTTGAATGGTGGAGCCTTGGTGAGACTCAAAAGATTTTGTGGCTTTTATCAGAGCATAAATTTCTGTTGCATGTTCTGATGTATGCGTTCTTGTATCAGCGCGATTTTCAGTGGTGCCTGCTATACTATCAAATGATGCCATCGTTTTTGATAGGTGGGTGCTCTGGCCTGTGTAGGCAGTGACTGAAGTTAATGTTAACAAAAGTTAAAGTTGGCCCTTGGCACTCCTATTTATCAGTGTTTGCTACGTTGTAAAATTTAAGCGAAATTATAGTCCTCCTTTAGCGTGCTGCTCGGTGACTGAGGGCTGCCTGTCCCTGAGATTATAAGAATTATTTTAGAGGAATGGTGCATGAAAGAAGTATCACGACCCTGCCGAACGCACAGCTTTAAATTAAATATTTCCACCTTTTCTGGTTATTTGAATAACGTTCTGTTACACAATGATTTCAAGTTTTACTTGATTCTTACATTTATTTTTAACCATTGTTTAGACTACCCATAAACTGTAGATAATCACTTTTGCATGTACATATATTTCATTTTAACATCTCAATTGATCTGCAAATACATTTGTTGTATTTAAACATCATACAAACAATAATTCACATTTCGACGATCGTTGAATAGATTGCCCCGATGCATTTCGGGACCCTTGTCCCTTCGTCAGGCGCCACTGCAAGAAATCACATGTATAAATAAATTGTAACTTTCTGTATTCTTCATTTTTACATTTTACAAATAAGCCACTACTCAATTCTGAGTGCACCGCTCTTATCTTATGTGTAAAGTTCCAAACTACCATGTAAACTGAACATTACACTTAAATTGACTAAAAAATAACCATAAAGTTCTTCAGTTCATACAATGATTCAGAAAATCGTCTCTAACATAGGTTCCTGTTACATCATGGCGACACACGTATAAATGACTAAACAATTGTCAATAAACCCTGCTTTGAGAGTACATTGTTACATGCCATTGAATTATACCATCATGAAACACTCACAATGTTTTGCTGAAGTTTAAATGTGTACACCTCTGCGTGTGAAAAGCTCGTCCGGGTGAATATTCTAGTGGAAAATGAGGGAAATGAAATAAGAAACCATTGTAGTGTGTTAACGGGTTTACACAGTCGCTAACCTAACTGCCTTAGGGTATGCGTGTCATTACCTGCACTTCGTAACGGGCAGCGGCGTATCTATTGGAAACGGAAAACAAAACTAGTATTAGAAACGGAACTATGGGAGATTATGCATTAATAGCGTATGCAGACCATCTGACGCTTTCAAGAAGAAAGCTTACCATAAATATTCTCGCGGATGATTATCCTTTTCGTGAGTCGGTTTGACGGCTGGTTTCCGAGTGTACGGTTAATTCAAACCGTTCTCGCGTTTGTATTATATATTGATGTGCTACGTATGTTTGACTAAAACATTAAACATAGAAAGTGGCTTGAAGAAACAGCTTAAGGTTCCGACGGCCATGTTAGAATGCCGAATGATGAACTGATTGGAAGTTTAGAAAAGTGGAGAGATGATAAGAAAATGTCCTCAGTAAGGTACATCACACGAAAAATAGTGTACTCGAAAATGGGGGCACCAGAAGGTCAAACACTATTACTAATCAATAGGTAGTAAAAGGAGCTCCAATAAAATACACTATAGTTTTATGGAGGAGTTTAAACATTACCTTTTACCAAACTGTGTTAATTGGGCCCGAGACACTTGTGCTTAATTTTTTTCTGTAACGATAAAAATCGAATAGATATAGGTGTACCTGATAAAGTTTGTTGTATGTGTATGTGGATGTACAAAGAAAATGTGTGATTGTTCATAGCCGTGTTTGGAGTCATATAACCAATAACAATATAAGCAGTGTACTTTGCATAATTCAATATCAGCAGCGTTCCTCTGCACAACTGGTGGGACCTGCTTGCGCTCTGTTCCGAGTGCTGGGACAGACGCATCCTTGACCTGCATCGACTCTGCCTTTCTGCTCAGCGCAACATCCTATCTCCTGTCTCTCCTGTCACTGTTCGCCGGACCCGCTCCGTGGGTCCCGCTTCACGGAGAAAGCGAGCGTGGGCTGTGTTGGCTCAACGGGGCTGCGAGCGTGAAGGGCAGGGGCTCCATTGGCCAGGAGTCCCTGCAAGGCCAATTAGACACACCTGGCCCGCTCTCCCCGGTAGCCACACCCCCAACGTACACGTTTATAAACTGACGCAAACCCGCGCACGCGGTACGAAGCGCGTAGCGAAGCTCGGGCAAAGGGCGGGCCGTTTGAGGCCTTTCGAGGACCGGAGAGACTGGGCCCGGGCCAAATCCCCTGGTCGGGCAAAGACCATTGTCCCACTTCCCCCGGACTCGGCCTATCCAGACTTCACGATGACCACCAGGGAAATCAGAAGTAAATCCGCACTGGCTGGAGCCGGAGTTCCCAAAGGTACTATTGACAACTATTTTGTTAAAGCTGGCTCATTATTGATAGACGAAATCTCCGTGCTTGAAAGACGTATCTCCCAAGAAATCGACTGGATGAGGAGATCATCAATGGGGCCAATGGCTCTGGCTAAAACTCCTGAAGGAAGGCCAGAACCTCACAGTACTACTGAAAAGGGCCTAGAGACAAACCAGTCTATCACTAATCCAGACCTCACTATGGAGGGCTTAAATGACCTTGAGGATATGAGCCTCATGAACTTACCGACTGTTCAAATATCATCTGTCCCATTATTATCCGCTAGTAAGGACCTGGCCACCCCGGGCACTAGCGAGAATCCCCCTGATCTACAGAGGGAGTAAGGGAGGGAGCTATTCAAAAAAAGAAGAAAGGGGGGCAAACTAAAGGTGGCAGCAAGTTAAAAGCATCTCAGCCTAAACCTGTGAGTGATACTGCTAGTTTTGGCGGTAACACTTTAGTGCAACAACCCATCAATATCGTGGACACTCAAACAACTGCTACTCTACCTGTAGACACCCCCGTTTACCCCACTAATATTTCTATAGATTCCACGAATGAGGACATTACTCTTGCGGATATAGGCTCACTTATTAGGTCACTCCTAAGCCCCTTGGAAGCCTGGCTGATAAAGATAGAAGCAAGGCTAGTCAATATAGAAAAATCAACAGTCCAGCTGGCAGACAGTCTCAAGTTAGAAACCAAGGGTACCAAAGAAGGGTCAGACAGTATCCCTAAAAAGAGCACAGAGCGCACAACCTTGATGAAGGAAACTGGTTTACCCATCCCCCAAAATACAAAATCTAAGCCTAATCATAATAAGGCTCCGCAAACCCCTGTTAGTGCAACTAAAATCATACCGTCCACACAAACCCAACCACCCGCACAAACTCAGGCACCCGTACCCACACTATTAAATACATCCACTAAACCTAAAGATAAGCCCAATCCCCCAGATAAAGCTAAGAGTGATATGGGGCCCCCAGATAACACACAGATTAATTCTTGGAAAATCAAACCTGTAAATCTACCACCTGAGGCGTCCCCCTACACAGTGATCTTGATGGCTGTGCCCGAACTATCCCCCAATTCCATTGAGACGACAGCCTCTCTCAAAAACAAAGTTATTAACTGGCTGTCCATATACAGACCCCTCCCGCAAGGAACAACTGGCGACGTACTCCTGGTGAGACGCGTCGCCTGGGTGGGGAACCTGAGAAAGACAACTAGGGGTGATTGCATTGTGGTCAGTTTTAGGGAACCAAGGACAGCCTCGTACATTTGCTGTTGGGCCCCTGACGATCAAGGGAACTTAATCCAGGCTCTCCCCCTCTCATTCTTCTACCCATCAAGTATCTACCTATCAGAAGATCCTAGATGGGGGTACTATCAGGAGTTATTGGGAGAGTTGGGGAATAATAGTGCAGGAAGGAGGGAGCCTTACTACCACAAGAATACGTTCCCTGAATACTCACCGTCATATGGAGAGGGCGAGGGTTGGGAGTATAATACAAGAAGGAGAGGGGGATGGGGCGGTAGACCGAGAGGAGTCCCTGGCCCACACAGAATGCACCACCCAGTCTATTTTCCAACTTCGAACAGGTATAGCAGCCTAGAAATGGTTGATTGACTGGTGGATTGCGATGCCAGGGTGGTGGATCAGCTTGCTATAATAGATCAGAGTGAGGATAGACCCACCACCTGGGACCAAACCCAATCACAAATAGAATTAAAAACTGCTCCTGACTCATTTAACCACTCCCAAGATCCCGCTAACCGCACAGCTGAGGCAGGGGATAATATTAGCAACCTAGAGGCTGAACAGGGTGAATTGCCACCAAGCCTAATGGCAAACCTCAATCTCGCCCCCACAGAGAACAACCTTTCTAGTATTGAGTTACCACCCCCAAGATCTGCTGTGTTTAACATAATTTCATGGAACATAGCTGGCATCAGTAATAAAAATGGAATGCCCAGAGTGGCTGTCATTCATCAGCTCAAAAAGCATTTGCCTTTTTCAGGAAACCTGGGCAAGAGAAGAATTCACTTGTCCGGGTTTTGAAGTATTTTCAAAAAAAGCAACATGGGGGGGAAGGGGACGTCCGTCAGGAGGGTTGGCAACTTTGATTGCCTCCCACTTGGGCTGTAAGGCTAGGTGTTTAGTTGAGGATTCTGAGGACATATTACCCATCATGTTAGAATGGCCAAACTCGGCTAAATTGCTGGTCATAAACGTCTATTCGAGACCCGTGGCTACATCAGGTGAATCGAAAACGATTGAAGATCTCTCAGCTTTTCTGAGCGACATCACAAGGGATCTCCCACAGATGATAGCAGGAGAATTCAATTCCCGCTATGAGCCACTCCCTGGCGTCCTTGGTGGATCTTCCCTAGAGGAGGATGCCAGCTGGCTGATACCAGACACGGTGGCCCCCCCACCAAGAGCCTGGACACCCCTTGCATTACAGATAACTGCACTGACCCTTAACTACGGTCTAAGAGCATGTAATGGGCGCACAAAATCTGACAACCCAAGTAAATGTACTTTTAACAACCCAGGTAGTGAATCTAGACTGGATTATATCCTAGTTCAATTATCATGCTGGCCACGAATAATAGATTTCAGGGTACTGAGTAGAGAGGACAGTGACCACAATGCCCTCGAACTCGAATATACCATTCCTGGCATAGAGGATATGGGCTCGAATAACCAAAATGTAACTACTGGGCTACTCCTAGAGAATAACAGGAGGAGAGTGAGGTGGGGGAAGCTGGCCACAAATGGTGTCAAGATATCCAGGATCTACGCCAGAATTACTCCAGTGCTTGAAAAGGCATTTGGTCTTGCCGATAAATTAGATGATCGAGTGAACATAGAATTATTGGGGCAAACCCATAAAGAACTAATAAACACTCTGGAGCTAGACTTATTCTCTAAAGCACCAGCCAAAACCAGTGGGTTAAACAAAAAATCCTGGTATAGTGCCAAATGCCGGGATTCAAAACGGGAACTCCTATCTGCAATAAAGGCGTGTGGATCCCGTGAGATAATACAAGCGAAAAGACGGGCCTATAGGATATTGTTGGCAAATGCTAAGGCCGAATGGGATCAAAAGTATTGGGAAGATCTCTCTGGGGCATTGGCCAACAAAGATTCACGTAAATTCTGGCGACTGGTTAATCATGGGTCAGAGGATCTCCCCTCTGCGATTGAACCTAACATTGCCCCCGGCCTCTGGCAGGAGCATTACCAATCCCTATACGCAATGGAGGATATGTCTCAAAGCAATGTTGATTGCATTATTTTGAGTAGTCAGGAGGTTGAACCGTTTACGGAAAAAGAAGTCCGTGCAGCAATTGCGGGGCTGGCAGGAGGGAAAGCACCAGGGTTGGACGGGGTCCCTGGAGATCTTTTTAAGCAGGAACCAGAGATATGGGCACCGTATCTCCTGTTGATATTTAATGAGGGTATGGAGATTCCCGATACTTGGCTGGGTGCAGAGGTGGTCCCAATATTTAAAAAGGGATCCCCTCTGCTCCCAGCCAACTATCGTCCCATAAGCCTCATCGATGTCTCACAGAAGCTTTTTGGTAGATTAATACTGGATCGCCTGTAGAACTGGCTGGAGGAGACGGACACTCTCAGCCCGTATCAGGCAGGATTCAGGAGGGGTGTCTCCACAATTGACCAAATATTTAGATTACATCTAATATATTGGAGGAGGGCACTCATCGAGGGCGGCACCCTGTACACGGTCTTTGTAGACCTACGTGCCGCCTTCAATTTAGTGCCAAGAGCAAAATTGTGGGAGGTAATGGTAGAACTAGGCGTCCCGAAAGACATCCTTGCAATTCTGATCAAATTACACCATAACAACTTCGCAAGGGTCAGATGTGGGAGAAGTGGGAAGCTGACTGAAAGATTCCCCGTTCGCAGAGGGGTGAGGCAGGGTTGCGTGCTTGCACCCACCCTGTTCTGCCTCTTTGTGAATGGGGTAATTGCACACCTGACAGGGATTGCCAATACCGATGCCCCAAAACTGACTGGCAGCAGGGTGCCCGCCATTATGTTTGCGGACGCACCCTGCTGCTGTCCAAAACGCCAATGGGCATACAGAGAGTGCTCAACGGCTTTATTATTGCATTTATTGAGCGCACAGCTACCCGGAGGTTTCCCGGCGCTTGCCTTGGGAACCCGTCCTGGCTTTTCCCTGTGAGATAGCCCCTACAGGGCATCCCCAGGGTGAAAGCCAGGCATCCCGCCGCAGGGGGCCGTTGTGGAGATTAAGCAAGCTTAATGCCCAGAGTTGCAGAGTGGGAACCCATGATTAGAGCAGGCACCGAAGCGAGAATTATCGAGTCCGTGGACATTTTGAGCTCAAGACCCTGCCGCGTCGGGAATTGAACCCTGGTCCCGGGTCTGACCTCAGCTTCCGGGTCTGCCTGCTCTACACCGTGAGCCACACTTCTCCACAACTTCCAGGACTTCTGCACAGAAAGGGGCCTCGAAATCAACCCCCCAAAAAACTAATTTTTGATCTTAAATCCCAAGCTTCCAAAGCGTCCAAATCCCCTACTAGGTTCAGTGCGACTGGAAAGGGTTTACACCATAGAGTATTTAGGGTTAACTCTAAATCAAAACTTGACGTGGGGGGGATCACCAGATTAAAGCCAACATGAAGCTGGCCCAGAAGGCGGGGGGCATCATGAGAATTGCGTCCAAGTCAATCTTCCGCCCCCTGACCCCAGCCATCCAAATTTATAAAACACAGGCGCGGGGTGCTGTAACCTACGGGGGAGAGATGTGGGGTTACACCCCATCCTCTAACCTGCAGGTGACGGAAAACAAATTCATAAGGCAGCTGACCGCCCTCCCACTGGACCTGGCTCTGAGGCCCATCACAGAAGAACTAGGGCTTAAACCTTTGACATTTTGGCATCACATTTGGAGTAGTCAAGATCTCATCTCTTATCGATCAGAGCTTCAGGAATTTTTAACTCTACCCAATGCCACCAAGACTCCTTGGCTAAATTACATTAAGACAACATGTGAGACACTCGGAATACCAGAACTGTGGTTCCACCCAGAAAGCACAACCACCAGGATTCCAAGGAAAGTGCTTTCCAGAACATATTATGGGAAAATGCTTACCCGGGTCCTGGCCAGCACGCAAGAGGGTTCTCTCACACACTGTTTCATTGTAATAAAAGACTCATATAACTTTAAAAGGGTGCTGGATGGTATGGCTCCTGTTTTAACAAGAAAACTTTTCCTGCAATGGAGGTATGGGACTCTCCCACTAAAGACCTTTACCAAAGCATGGGCGGGACAGTCTTCTTCTGAGCTGTGCCCTGCTTGTGCCCAGACTAGGGAGAACGAAGTACATGTCATCTTCTTCTGTCAGCCTACCACAAAAGCAGACGATACTGGTTGGTCCCATTGCTCAGGAATCTGGGATTCAGAACATTCCTTCCTGCATTCAGAGTTTTAAAAACAGACTTATCCCCGCCAATGGTGTTTGCTCTGGCTAAATTCTTAACAGCGATGTGGCATGTCAGATCCCGATACGTAAAGTTGGCAGGAGATTCCTGAAAATCCCTTGTTTTGATACATTGTTATTATCCTTTTAATATTTTCTTTTTAAAATTTTAAATGATGTCTTTATTGTATATCTTTTATGATAATTTGATCGAAATAAAGATTTGAAAAAAAAAATAACAATATAAACAGTGTACTTTGCATAATTCAATATCAAATTCAGAGGCATTTCATAGAAAGCATCCTAAATCCAGTTTATCATTTAGCCCCATAGGTTCCATGGTTTGGAACTTTTTAATTAACATGACTTCCCTTTGGGATAAGATTTTGCGACTGTCTGACCCTTCTGTCATTTCAATCTTTTCCACAACCATAAAACAAACTTGAGAGATGTTGTGTTTGTGAGTTATCCAGTGAGCTGCCAAATTAGAATTTGTGTTTTGGTTGCATATCATACTTTTGTGCTCACCTATTCTTGTTTTAAGTTTTCTTTCCGTTTTTCCTATGTACATTAATCCGCAAGGGCATTTTATGCAATAAATTACAAAATTGGAATTGCAATCTGCTGTGAATTTCAGACTTATTTTTTCTCCTGTTCTTGGATGGGTTACGAAGTCTTGTTGCATAACATTGTTGCAATGTATACAATTATTGCATTTACGCATCCCTTTGTTGTTTGTATTACTGGGTCTTGTGGTAATATTAAGTTGTTCTTATAAATTTCGACTTCTTGTATACGCAAAGATGGTTTTTAACTGAAATATGTTGTTAAAGTCTTCATCGATTTGGAGTAATTCCCATTTTTTTTGTGATTTTTCTAATGTTTATAGCTTTAGTGGAAAACTTAGATACAAATACACTGCGGTTGGTGGTTGCCAGTTTGTTTTTGCTCTTTAACAAAGTTTCCCGGTTGCTGGTTTTGACTCGAGTTTCTGCTTTTTCTATGCATTTCGAGGGGTAACCTCGTTCCATGAACCTCCTTTTCAGTCTTTGTATATCCTCTTCATGAGCTTCTGGTGTGGAGCAAATTCTTTTGCTTCGTATCATCTGTGAAAAAGGCAGATTTTCAATCAATTTTGGAGAATGGAAACTTTGATATAGTAAAGTGTTTCGATCAGTTGGTTTTACAAATGTTTTAGTTGATAGCTCCATTGATCTCTTGGTTATTTTTACATCCAGAAACGATATCTCTGTCTAACTGATTGAATGTGTAAATTTGATCCTTGGGTTTCTTTCATTCAGTTTTTGTATGTTTTGTTCCAAAGCTTGTTGTGAGGCGTTCCAAATTAGAAAGATATTGTCAATGAATCTTTTGTACAATATGAGATGTTCTTGCCATTTGATCTCGGACAGAATATATAGTTCCTCAAATTGAGCCATAAAGATGTTAGCGTAAGTTTGGGCTCGCCCGAATCCCATACTAGTTCCACTGATTTGTAGATAGAAATCTTCTTTGAATCTGAAGTAGCTGTGTTGAAGACAGAATGTTAGAAGTTCAAGTATCAGGATCTTATTGGCACCTAGGTCTTCTAGTTGTAAAAGGGCCCATTCCGTTGCTTCAATTCCTTCTCTTAAAGGGATCGACGTATACAAAGCAGTAACATCGATTGTGCACATTATCCATTCCTGGCTGTTCGAGAGATCCAGATTATTCAGATGGTTAAGAAAATCTGTAGTGTCTTTGATGTTAGTTTTTCAAGGTAAGACACATTTTTGGAGAAAAAAGTCTATGTATTTACCCAATGGTTCAAAGAGGGACCCAACACCTGAGACGATGGGTCTGAAGGGAGGATCATACAAATGTTTGTGTACTTTGGGTAACATGTACATATGTGGCCTCTTCGGATTTTGTTTGGTTAAAAATTGTTCTGTTTTGCTTGATATCCAATCCGTTTCTCTTGCATGTAGTAAGATTTTTTCAAGAGTTTTGCTGATCTCCTGTGTTGGATCTTTGTCCAGATGTAGATATGTGGTTTCATCGGCTAGATGTTCCTTGACCTTGGTGTTGTAGTGTTTTGTATCCATTACAATGAGAGATCCCCCTTTATCTGCTCGCTGAAAAGTGAATTCTTCCTGATTAGCCAATTGTTGCAGTATATTTTTCTCTTGCTTAGAAAAATTGGGTGTTTTTTTAATCGAAAATCCAGTTTGTGAATATCAAGAAGAACCAGTTTTTCAAACAAATCAATGGTTTTATGGGATACAGGAGCAACAAATGTGCTTTTGGGTTTAAATTCCAAGTATTCCTTTGGCTGCGATTGTTCATGGTCAGTAATGACATTGGAGAAAAAATGTCTTAATCAAATGTTTCTCAGAAACTTGTACAGTGCAATTTCAGTTTCTGCTAGATTGGATTGGTATGTAGGGACGAATGACGTTCCTTTGTTTAGAACTTTTATTTGTTGGTTTGTAAGCAGTGTTGATGAGATATTAATTACTATGTTCTCACGCTCCGTAGATTGGGTTTGGTTTTTCTTTTGGTTTTTCCTCTCCTGATTTTTGTTGGTTTCCACTTTGTTTGGATGTTGGATCGGGCGGCTTCGTTGGTTGTTGACCCTGTCCTAAAAAAATCTCAGTTGAAGTTAAGCTTGAGGTGTTGAAGATGTGGTGGCTGAATCACTGGATGTGCCCGTTGTTACTTTTCTTTGAATAGGTGCCCTGGAAGTTGAGATATCTCCATCCGATACTACGCTTTCATCCGATGAAGTAAATTGTTTTTTAAGTGCTGGGTGGCGTTGCGCGTACATTTCTGCCCATGTATATACTTCATTCAGACGGTAGTCTATGGTATCACGCTTAAATTTTCTGAGTTTTCTCTCTTGTAAATCTTTTTCATAACTTTCCAATTAGTTATTGATTACTTCCAATTCGTTTGCCCACTCTTCTGCCTCCATTCGTTTAGACAGATCTCTCTGTAGATTTAAGATTTCTTCTTCTAGTTCTTTTATGGTTTTTGATAATTCTTCTACAATAAGTAAAATGAGGTCTAAAGAGCATTGTTCATGAAGCTTTTGTTGTGTTGTAATCGAAACAGAAGGGGTTTAATCGCAAGTCTTAGGCCTCTGGGAATGCGTTGGTGCTTGTGATATTGAATAAGCGTTGGCGCGTGTAATCTTTGGTTCAATTCGCGACGCATGGTAAGTTCCAATTGTTTTAACTGTTGAATGGTGGAGCCTTGGTGAGACTCAAAAGATTTCGTGGCTTTTATCAGACCATAAATTCTGTTGCTTGTTCTGATGTATACGTTCTTGTATCCGCGCGATTTTCAGTGGTGCCTGCTATACTATCAAATGATGCCATCGTTTTTGATAGGTGGGTGCTCTGGCCTGTGTAGGCAGTGACTGAAGTTAATGTTAACAAAAGTCATAGTTGGCCCTTGGCACTCCTATTTATCAGTGTTTGCTATGTTGTAAAATTTAAGCGAAATTATAGTCCTTCTTTAGCGTGCTGCTCAGTGACTGAGGGCTGCCTGTCCCTGAGATTATAAGAATTATTTTAGAGGAATGGTGCGTGAAAGAAGTATCACGACCCTGCCGAACGCACAGCTTTAAATTAAATATTTCTACCTTTTCTGGTTATTTGAATAACGTTCTGTTACACAATGATTTCAAGTTTTACTTGATTCTTACATTTATTTTTAACCATTGTTTAGACTACCCATAAACCGTGGATAATCACTTTTGCATGTACATATATTTCATTTTAACATCTCAATTGATCTGCAAATACATTTGTTGTATTTAAACATCATACAAACAATAATTCACATTTCGACGATCGTTGAATAGATTGGCCCGATGCATTTCGGGATTCTCGTCCCTTCGTCAGGGGCCTCTGCAAGAAATCACATGTATAAATAAATTATAACTTTCTGTATTCTTCATTTTTACATTTTACAAATAAGCCACTACTCAATTCTGAGTGCACCGCTCTTATCTTATGTGTAAAGTACCAAACTACCATGTAAACTAAAAATTACACTTAAATTGACTAAAAAATAAACATACTTTACCTTTTTGTCATCTTCCTTTGCCCCAAACTTTCTAGCGTCCATGCCTTCCTGACCCAACATAAGGAGGGTAAAGATATCTATAAACTCCCTTTTCCAAATACCCTCTTTGGCAGCTTGTGGTACCTGCCAAGCCAAGGAGCATCGCCCGGAGAGGAGCGGTGCAGTGGAGATCGCAGGAACAGGGGAAGGCAAGGGCACGGGCAATGGGCTGGCAGCAGGAGGCACCCCTGCGGAAGCGTTAGTATAGGGGAGGGCGTGCTGTGAACCAAGGTAGTGAACGGGAGAGGACCGGCGGGGGGACTCCCCAAAGGCGCCCCGCACTCTGCGCCCCATTCGCATTAACCACTGATGTGGTCAAAGCCTGCACTGTATCCCCTTGCTTAGACGTTTGCTCAGATGACCACACAGTGGAAGCTGCCGGAGCAGGACTCACGCTAACAACGCTACGTCCCCCAACTTGAAGCGAGCTAGCAGCAGTAAACCCCCCTTGGAAACGCCCCATAAAGTTGTTCATGGTGTCCATCATTTTAGCCAGATCGTCTCTTGTTGCAAAATTACCTTGGGCAGCCTGGTTGTCCTTAGAGAGGACCTGGGGCGGTGGAGTAGCAATTACCCCTGCGACTGGACCTCACGGGGGGTCGCTACCGTTTTGCTTCCTGTGTGTGGCAGTGAATCCTGGGGGAAATCCCTAACAGTGGGCTTTCTGATCCTTTTGGGGCTGGAGGGAGCAGCATCGGCACTGTTCTGGGTATCCGACGTTGGAGAATCAACCGGAAAACCAGAATCATCTGGCTCTGGCGTGTGCATCAAACTCTGTGCCCACGCAAGGCCTTTAAGCTTTGCCATCTCCATAAAGTCTGCCCACTGTGCGTCCTGGGATTTGCCCGGCAACGAGTCCTCCACCTGGGTAATTTCTTGGAAGAGGGGGTGGGGAACTTTGGCTGTCCATTCTCACTTCTGTTCGCCCTCAAGGATCTGGGGATAAAAAGTAGGCCACAGGACACACATGAAGAAAAGTACCCTGTCCGTCTAGTGTTAACAACTGGTGCGGGTCCCATACCCCTCCATACTTACATCACAACGTTGCGAAAAAGGCGGAAACGAAAATTGCGATCGATGCGGGGTAAACTCAGCGAGAGAGGGCGGAAAAGGGGCTATGGAGGGAAATAGGTAACATTAGTTGGTGCACTTGTAGGTGACAATCAATGTGACATCACTCTGTCATGCTCCCTCTCCCTTACTGTGACCTGTCCCCCCCCTCTGTGTCCTTAACAATGAGCATCCTTAACCATATACCTGTATCTGGCCCCCCAATTGCCCCCTGGACCGACTCCTCGTCCTTTGCACTGATTACTTTTCCTTGAATCCTGAAAGATAAAAAACATTGTCACAACGTTCCTTTCATTCCTTCAGCTGAGCTCTTTAATCTGTATTGCTCCTTCAGCTTCTGTCGTCGTGCCACCATAGCCCAGCTTCCTTCCAGCCAGTCCTCGCCAGCCGTACACGTACAATTCCTGAAAGTACACACATGTTAGTGCCGACTTGTACATAACATACATCAGCCCTGATTGTCCATATTTATTACTCCTAAGCTCCCCCCAGGCAGAGCCTGATAAAAAGGTGAGGGGGGGGGGTGGAACATTGCGACCCTAGTACCACAATAAGGAAGGCCGCATCTACATCATAATTGCCTTCCCACTTGGAAATGCGGTGTCCACCTGGCCTGCACGGAAAGCCCTAGGTCTGAGCGCTGACGTGACTCCAACGTCCTTCTATCGACAAACACGGCTCTCGGGAACTTACCCCCCGCTCAAAATCCCTTGGGTAACTATAGGGTAAGACGCCCTAATTACCCTGCCTTCCATGAAGCACACTCCTGCGACAAAATCACCTCAAGCTTGCAAGCATAGGAATCATATTATAACTTTCTTAAAATATCCCCGCAAGAGAAGCACTGCGTGCGCGCCACTTTGCCACACTCCATGCCACAATGCACCGAACGGGACCAGGAACGTCCCCCCAGCGCTGGCTAGCGCCACGCATGCGTAACCTCAACCTCCCCCCACCCCCCTCCCCCATGCATTCGACTCGTTCCTCTGGTTTTCTAAGGAGCGCCTGCCCCAGATCGCATTCCAAGTTGCAGGAGAAAACCTGGACCCTGCTGTTGCAAGCCTTTGAGCGCCCCAAACGAGGAATGCCAGGGCAAACAGACACTGAAAAAGCGCAAAGGAATCCGCAGTGGGAACTGTCCAGTGCCCTCGACTGAGTGGCCCGGCCATAAACCGCCCAGAACAGACCCATGGTATTCGAACGTCAATAAAAGCATCCCGCTCTTCTTCCCGTGTCGACCGACAACGCGACCAGCAGGCCGAGCGGCGCACCACGAGCGGCTGAAAAAACATCCCAGGGGGTGTTGAAAGGTCGCACAATAATCCCTTAGCCCATCTCAAAGCAGTCCTAACGATGCGCCCACGCAAGGCAGCAACCTCAACCTGCCCGCAATTAACAAATAAAGATCATGCTTGTGTGCATCAAAATAATACACAAAAAGTTGAAAACTAAGGAAACACGAGCACCGTATCCTCCTTAATCCATTAATATCGAAGGAGCTGCTATGTATAAGACCGCCCCGGACCGTTCCCAAACAAGCACCTACTAAAAATTAGTGCCTTCAAAATGTCCGCCCACAAACGACATTCACTATAGAGGGTCGGACAATGAAGCCAATCTGTCCCTTAAAAATGGCCGCGCTGGGCGCCATTAACCCTCTGCACCCGATAGTAGTGCCCCTCAAAATGGCCATACCTGGACGCCATTACCACGTGGTGCAAAAGAAAACAACACCCAAAACACCACCATCTACGCGCTCGGTCTCATATTCCTTACATAAAACCTCCGATCGGAACGTGCACCAAGTTGCGTGTCAAATTATTAATCGGACACCCCATGGCTTGGCCCGGTCAAGCTCACCTCCTGTTATCCAGACACACTCGACTCAGAGGAAGAAGGCCAGCCCCAGTAACGAACGTGCCAAGAACACTACGGCAATAAGGCAATAAGGCCCATACCCCTACCTAGCTTACCGTTGGTGTTCCGGTGCCCTGCAAACCTATAGCAGGGAACGCATCAACAGAAAACGAAAGATGAAGGGGGGGGTTGTTGACTAAATCTGTGTCGGCAACCTCCACACGCGTGGATACCCCACACCTACTCCACACTGCCTTGGCCTGGTCGCATCCCTACCGGCAACATGCCCCCCTTACAATCCTTCCAGCGACACCCGCACCTGAGCAGCAAAATGACATCCCCAAACACTTTCCGAAAGAATAAAGATGCCTCAGGAATGTAACAGCCATGAAAAAAGCGCCCGGGCAGACGGGATTGGACATAGCAAGTCCGCTGGCTACCCGGAGGGAAAGAGCCACCGTGCCATGCCCAGAAAAAAGAAATCCAGAAACCATAAACAAACTCACCACAGAACAATCACATAAACCCCGACACAAGCCCCGGGCAGCTAAAAATATATCCCCAGAAATCCCCCCACTGCCGATAAAAAGCCCCCGCAATACAAAGAATAAAAGCCCCAAAAGAGGCCCCGAGAGGGCGAACCCCTGCGCCGTGCAAAGCCCCAAAATTACACATAATTAAAGAAGGACCACAAAATGCATATATGAGAAAACATGCGTGCCCCAGCTTCAGCGGCCCGCTACTATGCAGGCCTCCCAGCCCAGCTCCACTCCCATAATGGGGGAAGCAGGCACGAAGGGGGAAGTGACGCGCCTGCAGCTGGCTGCTATCAGCTGGGACCTAAAGGGCTGGTGCGCTTGCCATCTTGTGGCACTACGGTATCCACCCTCTTATGAGGGTCCCCTGCGGCGATGATTCGGTCGGCCTGCATTTTACTTAGGGCGCCTGGATAAATTATGGTTTTATGTTCAGCTGTGCCGGGCGTATGGCCTTCTTCACTTTCCATCTAAATAGGATTATGTATGGTCGTTTGTAGCACTGAAAGAGGACGCCCTACCATAAATAACATGTTTTTAATACAGAACTTTAAACAGCACTCCTGCCATCTCTTAGCACAGCATGCAAGAGAAGTAACTATTATTTTATCTACCGATAGACAGTTTACCGACAGTAGGGGGATGAGTGGGCTGTCTTGTTTCATAATCTACGTTCTACTCACTGAGCAACCATGCCGTCTGAGTGAGTGTTGTAACAGCACAACAGTGCTTTGTGATACCAGTGGTAGAAATACTGCAGCTGGTACTACCTCTCCTGAGAACGACACCAGCAACAATAATATTGATGATAAAGTAGAACACCCCAACTTTATCCTATGCTTACTACACGCAGGACAAAGCTAAAAATACACTGCAGATGCGATGCACACAAAAACCATTGAAGCCAATGCCCACGAAATGATCACAACAGCAGGTTTCTCTCTGCTGCGGTTTACTATAGCACTAATTAGCCCAGACAATGTCCTAAAGACATATTCAACATTCAACAAGCCTGCTTTCTTAAATGTAGAAGGCTGTATTATAGGGTTATTAGAGTGTTAAAAGGGCGATATAAGAGTATAGAAGTATGAGTTCGAATTTTTTTTGTTTTTACATGCGTAGAAGAGCGTTAGAAGAGAAGAGGGGTAGAGTGGTACAAGAGTTGTGAAGGTGTAGTAGAGGTGTAATAGAGTGTTTGAGGTGTTGTAGAGGTGTGGAAGTGTGTTAGAAGAGTTGATCTGTCAAAGAGTGTTAGTAGAGTAGAGGCTTAGTGTAAGTTTAGAAGAGTGATAAACGTGTAGAAGATGTTTAGATGGCTAGAAGAGTTGGTAAGGGCTATTGGAGTTGTTGAAAAGTGTTAAAAGAGGCGTTTAGTGTCTGAAGAGGGGTAGCAGGGTAGTGAGGTAGAGGGGTATAAACGGAGTCGATGTATAGTAGAATTAGAGTAGGCTAGTTGAAAGTAGTTTATCGTCAATGCTGTATATTTTGAGACAGAAAAAAGAATTTATTTTTTGTTATCCAACCTATATGTTTATTTTCTAAAACGACAGAAGTATAAATAGGATGTTATTAGTTCTATCAAATTTAAACATTTAACAATTTTTATTTTGGTTTACAATATTTCTTCTGTTTTCTCCTTTAATATTTTAATAATTTTGCCATTGCAAAAAATGGCATCACATATTTGTTGTATAAAATGGATAAGTGCTTCTCCAATGTCTTCCACCTCTTCATCCAGCATAAACCATTCAATGAGAATTTTATTCTGTATGTCCATTGAATGAAAACTCTGTGTTTGCAACTTGTGTAGTTATGGTACTGATGTCTCCTTTTGTGTTTCCAACACCATATATTTCAACTTCAATTATTTCTGGTGGTGCTTCGGTTACCTGTGCAAAAATAGCAACACAAAATGTTAGTTTTGTTTTGTGGAGGTGTAGAAGAGTGTTTAAAGTTAGTATTGTGTAGAGGGCTATTTAAGGGATAGTAGAGGTGTAGAGTGTTAGTATAACAAACTGATCTGTTTTTATGGTCATTATAGTGTGTGAGCTATATTAGAGGTGTTGAGGGGTTATAAGTGTGCTAATGTGTTGTAAGAAATTTATAAGAGATGTGTAGGCTATAACCTAGGTATAGCAGATAGGTTTATTACTTTCAGAGAGATAGAGGGGTGTAAGATGTAGATTATAGATGTTAGTGTTAAAAGTGAGTTATAGTTTTAGAATAGTTTTTGTGTAGAGGTTTAAAGAAGATATGTAGAATATTTTGTGGAAAGTTGTAGAAGAGGTATTGAATTTTCAAAAGAGGGATAGTGTGGTAGAGGTTTAGTAGAGTAGAAGAGGGGTATAGGGTAGGGCTAGTATAGTGTTAAGGTTAAACAAGTGTTGAAGATTTGGGGTAGTGCATTAGAAGATGGATTGAGGTGTGGTATAGGAGTGGTCTAGGTATGTAATGTAATACATACTTGGATTTTGCTGTTCCTTGTAGTATTTAATATCTTCTAGCCATTAAATTCATGTACCGTGACATGCATTATTGTAACAATCTCCGATGTTAGTATGAAACAGGGTTGCTTCTCTCCAGAGTGTAACATTTATTTCATCCGTGGCATCTTTTAATGTTATTGACTTTAAAGAAGTATGTTGGCCGTTGATGAGGACATTTTTTTTCTTCTTCCTAAATGTGAAATAAAGTTGCTTATTATTGGTGAATAACAGAGAGTGAGAGAGATATCGAGGTGTGTATAGAGAAGGAGAGGTGTGTTGAGTAAGACAGATAAGTGTGTAGAGAGAAAGAGCGAGAGGTGTACAGAGAGATAAAGATAAGTCATTATTATGTATAGACCTGAAGTGTCTTGCCACTGGGTATGAACTATCGTTGTTCACGATAGTGCGAAGATGCTGAAAAATCCTGACATGCACCTGCAGCTTGGTGCTGCCCACATATCTCAAGCCGGAGGTGCACATCAGGACATAGACAGCATATTCAGTTTTACAATTGTAAGATCCTTTGATGTTCGACAATTCTGGACTGAAAGGAGTGGCATATTGTGTAGTGTTTGCTCCGAATCTGCACGCCCTGCTGCTGGAGCACTTGACAAATCCCGGCCGGGACTGAAGCCACATCTGATTTTTGCTCAACTCAGGAAAACTTCTACTGATTTGAGCTTTCATGGAAGGTCACTTCCTATACGTAATTGTTGGAGTATTGGGTAGTCTTGGATCCAATACAGCATCAGTTTGTAAAATGGGCCGACTACTCGTTACAATGAACCAAATTTTTCTTTCCTGGCGACTATATGTACTAACAAATCTAGGAGCCACGGAGAGATCATTAACCTCTGTCCCAGTGTGGGTAGTTTCATCACACATGAGCAGTGATTCCCTGGATCTAACCTGCATTTTGTTCACAGCTTGTTTTAAAATAACTTCTTTGTAACCTCGCTCTGAATCTTTCTAATGCTTGAGAGGTACAATTGGCCAGATCTTCTTCTGTGCTACATATGCGTTTGAGCCTTAATAATTCCCAGAAGAGAATATTATTGATGGCATGCTTGGGATGAGCACTGCTGGCGGGTAAAGTACTGTTCCCAGCAGTGCTTTTTCTGTGTAATTTCATTGCCAAATGCCCTTTATAAATAAAAACCTTAACAACTAAGAAGTCAACTTCTTGTTTACTTATTGTTGATGTGAATTTTAAATGTTCCTGATTGTTGTTTATTGTTTTGACAAAAGCTTTGGCACTGTTTTCGTACCCCTTCCATAACACAAAAATGTCATCAATCAAACGCATCCACTTTAAAACATGGCCATTAAAAGCTGTGTTGTGTGTGCGCATGAGGACCTGCTCCTCCCACCATCCTACGTGCAAGCACGTATAGCTGGGGAGAAACAGGCCCCCATGGCCACATCCCATTTTTGAAGATAAATATCGTTGCCAAACATAAAATAATTATTATTGAGACACCATGATCTTAATTCCAAGACCATTTTGTTATGATTGTAGCATTGTATTTGTCTCTTTCCTAAAAAGGTGTTCCAGGGCCCTCAAACCGGTATTGTGTTCAATACTTGTACATAGCGATTCGACATCCAACGCTATGAATATCAAATCCTCGGTCCATGGAACATCTCTGATTTTTCTTAGGAAATCACCAGTATCTTTAATGTATGATGGCAAATACTTTACTAGGTCTTGTAAGAAATAGTCAATACATTCAGTGATGTGTTCAGTGACATCTTGGATTGCCGATATAATGGGGCGTCCTGGAACTGGAAATATTTGTTTGTGCACCTTTGGTATAAGGTATAATCTCGGTAGGACAGGATTTTCAGCATATAAAAATGAATGTTCTTGTGTTGATATCATTCCCTCTCTTTTCCATCTGAAAAGGATTTTTTTGAGCTGGTCTCTTGCCAAATTGTAGTGTTTGACCGTCGTTTTAGCATAACATAAGAGATCGCTGAGTTGTTTCAATGCTTCTGCAATATACTTCTTTTGTGGCCAAACAACAATGTTCCCACCTTTGTCTGATGTAGTGACAATAACTTGATGGTCATTGCTCAATTTCTTTATTAGGGATGCATATTCTTTTAACTGTTCGCTCTTATATCTCCTTCTGTGTTTGATTTTGTAGTGCAACTTTTTCAAATCTTCCACAATTACATTGTGGAAGGAATCAATGGCGTCCCTTGGCATATTAGGCATGAAATTTGACTTGGGTTTGAAAGGACTTGTATTAGCCCCAATCTGTGTAATCGCTGCATCCCTAAGTTCTTGTTGCGGTGGCACTTGCTCGGGTTCTGAAGCTATATTATTGCTCTCAAGCTGATGCATTGTAAGAAACATTTTGGTGTCTGCTGCTGAGAGCTCCAGGTTAGTTTATTTACTGGAGATAAATTCCATTTCCTTGAGGCCGTGTTTGATACTAAAGAACTTACTCAACTTTAATTTACGGATATAGCAAAAAACATCTACTCGTGTTCAGGTGTAATTCAAATCCGAGATTGGACAGTAAGTCAGACCTAGGCTAAGAAGCTGTGTTTCCACCTCGGTCAAAATCGTTGTAGACAAATTAATGATTGTGTTCTCATATACTGCTTTTTGCGCCAATGCTGCTTCTTTGGTTTCTGTATGAATTATTGCTTTTTGCGGCGCTCTCTCCTTCTGTTATTTATTGTTCTTTTTTCTTTTGGTTGAGTGTCCTCAGTGTTTGCAAACGGTCCAATACTAAAAAATCCACCTCCTCTCCTAGATCCAACACTCTTGATTTGTTCACCATTGTTGATTTGGTGGAGCTTCCCTCATCTGAAGACAAGCCACTCGTTAGAGAATCAACATCACTGTTTTCTGTCGTTAATTCAGAATTATTTGCTGCAGATGCTCCCATTTGTGCAGCTGATGGGGTTTGTTGGTTGAATTTGGATTTTTTAGCATTCTCGTATTCGTGAGCAAATGTGAAAATCCGCCTTTGCGCATAATCTTCCTTATCACGTGCGAATTTATAAACTTTGCGCGTCTTAATTTTATCTTCCTGCTTGGTTAGCCTCTCTTGCATTTCCTTGCGGGATATATTTATTAACTTACTTGGTTCAAATTTCTTCAAAAGTACATTAATTTCATCAATTTCTTTCATTATTGCCTCTCTATCGATTGTCGCATATTTCACTAAGATCTTAACTAGATTGGTTGATGCTTCTAAGTTACTATGGCCCCATTACTTCAACATTTCTGGATTTGGGCACTCCTAACTCGGAGCCAGTAAAATACAAAGCCCCCTGGGAACTCTACCTTCTTCAATATACTTGGATAATGATTTATGTTCCCACCACTTTGTTACTTCCAGACGCATGTGTTTTTCCAAGCGCTTAAGTAAATTACGTATTTGACTTTCATTAGTGCCTTCAGTGCTGCCGGGATTCGTCTTCGCCATTGCCCCTTTACCAGCCACTTTCGGTAAGTTTCAAAATAGAGCATCAGCGGCTGCCTGCCTGCCGCGCACTACTTCTGCTGACATGGTATAGCGGGCTTCACTATTGAGAGACTTATTAATAAGGCGGAACCTTTCCAGCAATCAACTTGGAAGGATTCACGCTCGTGCCTTGCTGTCCTCCCCACCGCTGATTTTTGCAGTGACACTCACCTTAGACAGGTTCCGCTGTAGACGCCAACCATACAGGTCACGCTATTGCTTCCCTTTGCCACGGATCTGTGTTTGGCTTCAGACAGGGGCTACTGCGGACAACTCCGTTACAGGAACATGCAGACGCTGGTTGAGAGCTGCAGCCAGCTTACCAGGAGTGAATTCGTCTTGGAAGCAACCACCTTCCGACTTCTACATGAACATAGCACGCTGTCTCGGCACCTCCTTTCGGCAAACCAAAGGACAACACGGATCCCAATGCTTCTGGCACAAAATCTTTATTTTTGGAGCCGCAAAATCTGACGCGTTTTGGGCGTCCGCCCTTTGTCACAGATTGTCAGTTTGTAAGCCTGCCATTTTCTTAAGTATACTATTCAAACATCACATGTGATCAAGACATAGAAGACATACTGCGAAAAACTGTGTTTGTACTTTTTTCTTTTTTGAATAATCTTTATACAAAGAATTCAAATGTCAGCTGACAAATGACGATAAACACGACTTTTACTCCATTGTTTTTCTGAAAACAAGCTATCATAATTTCACTGCATTGAGGTGTGTTATAGGGGTATAGCAGTGGTCTAGGCATGTAATGTAATACATACTTGGATTTTGCTGTGCCTTGTAGTATTCAATATCTTCTGGCCATTAAATTCATGTACTGTGTCCTGCATTAATGTAACATAATCTCACATATTAGTATGGAACAGGGTTGCCGCTCTCCACAGTGTCACTTTTTTATTTCATCCGTGACAGCTTTTAATGTTATTGACTTCAACAAAGTGTTTGCAACTTGTGTAGTTATGGTACTGATGTCTCCTTTTGTGTTTTCAACACCATATATTTCAACTTCAATTATTTCTGGTGGTGCTTCGGTTACCTGTGCAAAAATAGCAACACAAAATGTTAGTTTTGTTTTGTGGAGGTGTAGAAGAGTGTTTAAAGTTAGTATTGTGTAGAAGGCTATTTAGGGATAGTAGAGGTGTAGAGTGTTAGTATAACAAACTGATCTGTTTTTATGGTCATTATAGAGTGTGAGCTATATTAGAGGTTTTGAGGGTTATAAGTGTGCTAGTGTGTTGTAAGAGATTTATAAGAGATGTGTAGGCTATAACCGAAGAGTAGGTGTAGCAGATAGGTTTATTATTTTCTGAGAGATATAGGGGTGTAAAATGTCGATTATAGATGAAAGTGTTATAAGTGAGTTATACTTTTAGAATAGTTTTTGTGTAGAGGTTTATAGAAGTATAAAAGATGTGTAGAATATTTTGTGCAAAGGTGTAGAAGAGGTATTGAATTTTCAGAAGAGGGATAGCGTGGTAGAGGTTTAGTAGAGGAGAAGAGGGGTATAGGGTAGGGCTAGTATAGTGTTAAGGTTGAACAAGTGTTGAAGATTTGGGGTAGTGCATTAGAAGATGGATTGAGGTGTGTTGTAGGGGTATAGGAGTGGTCTAGGTATGTAATGTAATACATACTTGGATTTTGCTGTGCCTTGTAGTATTTAATATCTTCTGGCCATTAAATTAATGTACTGTGACGTGCGATAATGTAACATAATCTCCGATGTTAGTATGAAACAGGGTTGCTTCTCTCCACAGTGTCACTTTTATTTCATCCGTGGCATCTTTTAATGTTATTGACTTTAACGAAGTATGTTGGTCGTTGATGAAGACATTTTTTTTCTTCCTAAATTGAAATAAAGTTGCTTATTATTGGTGAATAACAGAGAGTGATAGAGAGAGAGCGCGCGATAGAGAGATATCGAGGTGTTTGTATATAGAAAGAGAAAAAGGTGTGTTGAGTAAGAAAGATAAGTCTGTAGAGAGAAAGAGAGAGAGGTGTGTAGAGAGATAAAGATAAGTCATTGTTATGTATAGACTTAAAGTGTCTTGCCACTGGGTATGAACTATCGTTGTTAACGATAGCGCGAAGATGATGAAGAATCCTGACATGCACCTGCAGCTTGGTGCTGCCCACATATCTCAAGCCGCAGGTGCATGTCAGGACATAGACAGCATATTCAGTCTTACGATTGTAAGATCCTTTGATGTTAGACAATTCTGGACTGAAAGGAGTGGCATAATATATAGTGTTTGCCCCGAATCTGCACGCCCTGCAGCTGGAGCACTTGACAAATCCCGGCTGGGACTGAAGCCACATTTTTGCTCAACTCAGGAAAACTTCTACTGATTTGATTTGCGCCCGACCGGGGCCAGGGGCCGGACCCCTGGTCCAAAGCTTACAAAAAGACTCATGTTCTCATCTAACCAACTTCTAGCTCTTCGCCCCCCAATCAAACTTGAATGCATTCTGCTCTTAGCTGGAAACTTAGCTAAGGTAGTCTGCCCCTGCTGTAACTTCTCTCCTGTCACCTCCCAGCCACGTTACCCCACTTCAATTGGGAATAGGCCTAACACTTACTTGACAGCCCCCCAACAAACAAATTCACGTTTCTTAGTTTAAATTGCCGCTCACTCCCCAAGCACAAAATGGATATCTTTGACCTTCTCCTTGATGAACAACCCGACGCTCTTTTCCTTAAGGAGACCTGGCTCCATGAGATTGCCGGCCCTGACGTTGTAGCGGCACTACCACCCAACTATGCCATTGTTAGAAGGGACAGAGTGACAAAAACAGGTGGGGGTATAGCCATCATTTTCAAAAAAACATCTTCAATGCAAATTTGATTAAGTGGATATCCTCAATTTTGAAGCCGCCCTTTTCAAATTAGCCCTGAACCCCAATTTTACCTTTACTGGCCTACTACTTTATCGCCCTCCTGGCCCCCCTACTTCTTGGGCTACATCCCTCCCCGGCTACATAACCCCCTTACTTATGAGTTCCAAACATTTCTCGCTCCTGGGCGACCTAAATTTGCATCTAGATGATCTCTCAAACTCTACATGTAGCAATTTTATTTCGGACTTAGCCACCATGAATATTAATTTATTAAACTCTGGCCCTACACACAAAGCAGGCCACCTTTTCGACCCTATCTTTTCAAGCCTTCATCAGATTCACTGCGCCCCGGCAGTGCCCACTTGCTGGTCTGAACATTTTTTATCCAAGATTAACCTTACTCTTCCTTTCACCTCTATTCCCTTGTTCACTTCCCTTAAGATTCCAAAAAGAGACTGGAAAAAACTTGATTTAAATGTTCTTAACAATCTCCTATGCTCTAACATACCCACATTTGATTCGAAAAGTTGACGTACTCTCTAAAAATTGACATAACTGGCTCCCAAGTGCCATAGACTCATGCCTTCCCCCGACAAACAAAAAACTCATAAACCATGGTTTAACGAAAAATGAGAAATCTACATGCAAAACATTAGAACTGAACTCAAAGATGATTATAAAAAGGCAAAAAATATATTCCATAACCTATGTAATTCTGCTAGGGCCAGTTTTGTTTATAAAACTATCACTGAATCTGCTAACTGCTCAAAAACACTTTTCAGACTAATTAAAAAGCTCGCTGGCTCAGAGACCCTAGCAAACCCTCTGCCCTTAAACAAATGCCAGTGTGAGGATCTCACCCTCTTTTTTACGCACAAAATTGAGAAGATTTACCTAGAAATCGCTAATTCACATTTGAGCAGGCTACTGCAATCACAATCCAAAACCACATCCGAGACGATACCTTCTCCCTGTATGACTGATCCATCCCACACCGAACTCTCTATGGAGTCTTACACCCTACCTCCCATTTACTCTCCTGGCCCCTCTTCAACATTGACTCCCTTAAAATCACTTTAGATAAAGTGAAGTCCGGTTCCCCTAAGGATCCTTTACCAATTTCAATACTTAAACAGCTTGACCCTCCCCATTTGCATGTTATCTTGAATGCTTTAAACTCTTCCTTACTTGAATCGACAGACCCTACACATTGGAAACACTCCATGGTAACCCCTCTCCTAAAAAAGCCCACTGCGGACCCCGACATACTCTCAAATTACCGACCGATTTCCCTCTTGCCAGCGGCAGGTTTCTGGACCAGGGTCAGCGGACTCGATAATTCTCTCGCCTCGGTGCCCACTCTGATCAGCGATCACACTCGGCAACTCTGGGCATTAGCTTGCCTCATCTTCACTAACGGCCCCCTAGACCGCCGGGGATGCCTGGTCTCACCCTGGAGATACCCATTAAGGGACCATCTCTCAGGGAAGCCAGGAAGGGTTTCGCGGCGGTCGAAGCGCCAGGACGCCTACGGGTAGCAGTGCGCTATATAAATGCCTACACATTTACACATTCTCCAATATTCTTTAGAGACATATTCATTCCCATCTTTCCCAGTTTATTGAAACTAATAAAATCCTCCACCTCTCCCAATCCGGGTTCAGAGCTGGTGTCTCCACAGAAACTACATTGCTAGGGTTTACAGAGATGCTACGCCATCACCTTGATATTGGAGATACCATTGCGCTCATACTGTTAGACCTCAGCGGGGCGTTCGACACAATTTCCCACCCTATACTAATCAACACATTGAAGTCTCTGGGCATCCGTAGCTCAGCCTTGGATTGGATCATCTCTTTTTTAGACGGCCGTACTTTTCAGATCTTCTCTGCCACGGATAGTTCAAACAGCCATTTATTACCCTATGGGGTACCCTAGGGCTCCATACTTAGTCCGCTTTTTTTAACTTATATGTCAGGTGTCTAGCTGACATAGCCGAACAGGCGGGCCTGACTCTTTTTATCTACGCTAACGACTCTCAGATCATTTTTTCTCTCTCAAACACTGCTCCCTGCTCAACATCTCGCCTTCAGCTGGGTCTTAGGAAAATTGCAACATGGATGAATCACAACCACCTTAAACTAAACGGTGACAAACCCGAGGTCTTGATCCTTGGTAATTAGAAAGATCTCTGGGGCCCACTACATTGGCCTGCCGAGATGGGTGCCCTCCCGCGGCCTTCCAGCCATGTCCGTAACTTGGGCGTGACCATTGACGAGACTCTGACCATGCACCATCAAGCAGTCAAGGTCACAGCTGTGTGCTTTACCATCCTAAAATGGCTTAGGAAGATCATAAAACAGTGGTCCATGCCTGTATCACCTCACAGGTGGACTTTGCAGGGTTCCCAGAGCCACTCCCATTTCTGGCTATCTCTGTGACTTACATTGGCTCAGGGTAGAGAACCGCATAAAGTTTAAAGCCCTGAGTTACATGTTCAAGATCAAAACTGGTTTGGCATATCAATATCTGCAATCTCTTGTTTGCCCTTATGCTCCCACTCGTCATCTTCGATCTACAACTCTTGACAACTTTTCGGTGCCCAGGTTCAAACTCGCCAGGATGGGTGTAAGATTCTTTGCGTATCTTGGCCCGTCCCTCTGGAATGCTCCTCGCTATCCGCAAAGAAACTATTTATACTCTCTTCCGCAGATCCCTGAAGACCTGGTTATTTAACCAATAATTTCAACTCACCACCACTATATTTTGCACCCAGTCCGTCCAGGCGCTGGAAACCCTTTTTGGGTTGCTGTTGCGTCTTATAAATTCAATAAATTGGCCAATGCTGGTTTTGTTTCTTTATGGTCTAATGAGAAAAACTCCCATTCACTTACTAATTCACGTTGTCTATCCTACAAGTGCATTCCTGCCTTCTCCAGCTATGCCCCTTTTCATGCTTCATTTAGGAAAATGTAGACTGATTTGTAAACGCTGATGTGCCCTGCTCCTGTGGGTCAGCGGAGTAATGCACCCACTGCAGAAATCGGCGTTTGACCTCAAGATCAGAGGTACGAATCCTCGAAGGATTTTCCAGCCTTTCATCATTCCAAGGTCAATTACAAAAAGTACCGTTAGTTGTACATGCACTTGATATATACACATCTTATCTTTGTAATGTTAAGTTGAAAAGCTTAAGCTTCTCTTGTCCAACAGATTTCCCATCATTATTTAAGGCTCTACTCCGCAAACTTCCGACGATACAGAACACCAGTGCCAGACTCGTCCTCAGCAACCCCCGGCACGAACACGTCAGCTAACACCTACGATGGCTCCACTTGCTCCCTGTGGAGAAGAGTCACCTTCAAAATCCTCACCCATGCCTACAAAAGACACACAATCCCCAAATACCTCAACAACAGAATCAACTTAACTTTACCCACAAGAACCCTCTGATCCTCCAACCTCGCACTGGCCGAAACCCTGCACATCCACAGAGCCAGAGCAGTGGAAGATCCTTCTCTCACATTGTGGCAAAAACCTGGAACGAGCTCCCGGCAGACATCAGACATGCCCCCTCCCTGAACACCTTCAGGAAGACTCTCAATTCCTGGCTCTTCGGCTAATTGATCTGCGGACCACCCAAGCGCCTTGACATCCTCATGGGTGAGTAGCGTGCTTACAATTTCCTGATTGATTGATTGACTACAAGGCACACCAGTTCTCGTTGTTTTATGAATAATTGTTTATGGTATAACAATTATCCGGTTAGGTTTGACCCTCTTGGATGAAAAATGCTTTCAAACGAGTTAGCTATCACAAGATAAAGGTAAGGCTGTTGTGTAGACTTCCACATAGGTACCATCTACAACAGTTATCACTAGGGCTTTTTTTATGTGATATTTTTGCTTCGGTGATACTCTGGATAGTGAGAATAAGTGGAAGCTAAAAAAGGTAGTGGCTTTATAGTTGGGTCAGATAGGCATTCTATCTGCTGCCGACAATATTGGAATAAAGAAACGGGTCTATGAACCAAAGCAGGTTGTTGTTTCAGATGCCATTGCATGCATGAAGATCCGTGAGAGACCCTGGAACACCTTGGAAGCCAATAGTAAAGAGAAACCACTTGTAGGATATAATAAATCAGAACTTCTAGACGACTCTTGCCTACCTTCCCATGGGAATTGATTGATCTACTATGAGGTTCCTGTATGGGTTCTAAATTACCATCGCAATGTTTAAAGATTGTTGTAGATTGCAGTGTTTTGTAGAGCGACACATGCTGTTGAAGACACCTAATGTAGAACTCTATTCAATGAACATTTTTTTACCTTGTAGTAGTCAGAAGTCCAGATGTGGGTCCCTTGCTTGCTGTATCTCAAGACCCGGGTTTCACGCCACCGGCAAGGCATAAATAAGCTGAAACCAGTCTTGGGTCACCTGTGTTCTCTTCTAGATGGAGCTTCTCCTGGCTGTTTCCACAAGGAGCAGGGTCTGTTCTGGTTTACATTAGGCCTGTCTCTGTTTGGAGTGGCACAGTGGACTATAACTATGGATTAAAGTGCCAGCCTGAAAGATAGCAAGTGGTTAGACTATTTGCGAGCAGTTCTTCCATTCGCTTTTGTGTACAGTCGGATACGAGGTCTTTGATCTTTGCAACAAGTCAAAAGGGTACGACTTTACCTAAGACGTGCTGTACCATATGTGTGGCGTCCCCTTGAACGCAAAAAGCCCTGTGCTCCAAAACGAAGGATGTGGCGCAGCAGTCAGAGCTGCCAACTAAGGAGCTGGGGATTCTGGTTCCAGTCTCTGTGTATGCTCAACATCCTGGGATTCTGGGCACATCACTTAATCAACCAGTAATTTGTAAAGCGCGACTACTCACACATGAGGGTTTCGATATGCTGAGTGGGGTGGAGGGGAGAGGGATCTGTGGTTCATTCGAAGAGCCAGGTCTTGCAATCCTTCCTGAATTGCCCATAGACAGCGCCTGGATACCCTCACGGGTGATAAGCAGTGCCATATAAATCTACAAACTTACTAGTGTTGCATTCCTATAGTGTCAAACACAAGGAAGGCTGCTGACAATATTAATTTGACAAGTGTATTTAAGCTGCTGTATAGTTCTTCATCAATGTTGGTCTTGTCTGGAGGAGGAAGTATATTATCCTAGACTAGACCCTGCAGGATCAAAAAATGTCAACTCAAGATATGGTTCCAGTTCGACTTTAAGCATTCGTCAAAAGATTTAGTTATCAACCAGATGCACATCCCATTTTAATATTTTAACTCTGGTCGCACGCCTGCCCCTTCATGTTATATTGAATGAGACGTAGTATTTTCCAAAATAGCGTTCAGAAACTATAACAAGTATTTGCAATGCAATCAGTCTGGCCTTTGGGACCTTATATGTATTTAGCAATGCAGCACATTAGCCTGGGTGCTGAAACATCTACTGTTCTTTAACATGGTGGAAAGTAAGCACCAACCTGCGTGACACACCAGGTATGGGAACACATGGAGAGAAATATTGACTTTCAGAGCAAAATGTTATAGTCCAAAGCTCTGTTTTTAATATGCAATCAGGGCCTTCGGTGGTCATATCACTGAAAATACAAGATTTGGAAAACATATTATTGTCGATGAGCTCTTGATCAAGACAGTTTATATGGACTGGAATCTAGAGAGTGCTAAAGTGATTCTGGTATTTTACTGACCTCTGCTGGTCGTTTTCTATCAAGAAAGATAAATGAGGCAGTTGCCAGAATTTTTTTCTCAAAAAAGTCCCTCAGCAGAAAGCAATTCTGGTATTTTACTGACCTTACTGGTCCTTTTTAGGTCTTCCTCATAAATTGGAGCTTAGAGGGAAGAACATAGGACCCAGGTTGCCCTCCACTCACAATATACTCAACAAAAAGGCCTGGTCCTAATCATTATAGGCAATATTTTCTAACATCAACTGTCTAATCACGTGTGTGGATTTACTTAAATCTACCACTGATTATATTTCTGTCGACAGAGTGTGCCTTCTTAATATCTTCTAAAACCAACTATGTGTCTATATGTGCCTGCTTAACTGTCATTCAGGCAATCTACTAGGTGTCCGTAGAAAAATGTGTGTGAGGAAGGAAGGAACCTCATGGGAGCAACCACCAGGGAACTACTGACTAGTACTCGTCAGTTGGCTCCTTCCAACCATAAATGAAATGAATTGCAAAAAAATTATGTAAAAGGAAAATAATAATAAGCAACTCAAAAGGTGATTCTAACTAGTTACATTCATGTTCACCTAACCCTCTGGGGTACAAGAACCGCTATTCGGCGCTCTACCTACGCTAAATATGGGTTAGATATCCCTAGCTGTGTGATACTCTTTATTCTGTGCTGGGTAGCTACTCCTATTAAAACCTACATGCTACAGTTGAGCTTCGTTTTAATGTATAAGAAGCCAACATGTTTCGTTGCCTGTCTATCTTGGTCGGAACTTCTTCAGGGCTGGGGGTTTCCTTTGCCACACATTTCAGGATTCTTCCAGTGCTTAAATCTATAGACACATAGACACACAACAACAAAGATAAAAACATAGAGTGACACTGTTAAATGTGTTGCCCATCTCTTAAACAGTTTGTTTGCTATACCAACTGTATCCAGGACATGCTGTGTTTACCTTCACGAGGGTGTACGATGGCATACCTGTGATTACTCGTATGCTGGTATTAAATATTGATCCCCTTTCGTGTGATGCGGTCGCTGTATGTCGACCTAAAAACATGTCGTAAATTGAATCAGATTTTTGCTTGAGTCCCGATTGTTTGCTACCTCCCCTCCACTTAGAACTTAAAATAATTATCAAGTATCACCCTTTGCACGTATGCCGATATGACCGCGCTACTTGATTTAATGGCACGTAAAAGTTACCTCTCACACTTCGTATCTGTCACTACCTCGCCGTCTATTAAAACTGCCCCTGTATAGTTTCCGAGCTGGCCCAGCTGTGCTAGCATTATACCTGAGCCGGCTCAAGCATTGCCTCTTACCGTCATCTGCAATTGGTCTTCACTCGTATCGGGCTCCCGTTCCCGCTACACTGGGCTGTGTTCCCACTGGTTAGGCTTAAGCGGACGCACCAGCGTGCCGCGTCATCAAGTACGTGACGTGCGTGTGTACGTCATGTGTCCCAATGCCTAATGGCGGCCATCTTAGAGTGGTAAACAAGGCGCCAATATGTCTTGTGTATGCTGGAATTATTATCCTAATATGTCCTCACTTGAAGTGGAATATATGCACGTAAGTGACTTGGGGCCAGATGTAGGTCGGTCGGTAACGGCCGAAAATCGGTATTTTCGGCCGTTACCGACCGGTATACATGATTTGACATGTAGGTGCTCAATTTTACAGAATCGGTAACTTTACCGATTCGGTAAAGTTACCGATTCTGTAAAATACCGAATCGGTAAGTTTACCGATTCGGAGCCACCCATATGTAGGTGGGACTCTTCAGAGTCCCAGGAGCCTTAACGAATCGGTATTTTACCATCAAATCCAATTTGATGGTAAAATACCGATTTCAGGTGTGCATGCACATGTGTGCATGCACACCTAGCCATGTGACAGGCAGACCTGCCCTTAGGGCATGTATGCCTGCCACATGGCACCCAAGCCTGTTTTGGGGGTGCCAGGGGGTGTCAAAGTGACACCCCCTGCACCCTTGTGAATTCGGTATTTACCGATTCGGTAAATACCGAATCGGTAATGCCCATTCATTCCTATGGGCTTCAAAGCCCATAGGAATGAATGGGCATTACCGATTCGGTATTTACCGAATCGGTAAATACCAAATTCATCCGATTCGGTATTCCAGCACATCTGGAATACCTACATGTCGGACCCATAGATTTACCGAATTTAAATTACCGAATCGGTAAAATTCGGTAATTTAAATTCGGTAAATCTTTTCTACCTACATCTAGCCCTTGGTGTGTAAACCTCAACCTAGATATATCACCCACCAGCCAGTATATAAAGTTATTTGCCTATAGCACGGTCGTGCCAAGTATATCGTTATTATTTTAATTTAGCTAACTATTCCCCATTGCCATGGGATGGTGTTCGTTGTACCCCATATGTCAAATGATTTGAACATGGTAGTTCAGTGCTTTCTGAAACACTACACTCGTAGGGGATAATATAGTACAGTTGTGGTATCTCAAGCTAAGTCTTATGTTTATTGAAATGTTGGGCAGCCACTAGAGAGGCCCTGTAGACTTACATATGTGTCCACTTTAACTTTACCTAGACTCGACGGTGTGCTGGGCATATGTATTAATTATTCACAGTGGGTCTGCACAAATAACTCAGGAGAGCCCTCCTAGTATGACCACATCACTGTGTGATGACCTTATTCCATTCAATAGGTCGTTCAGGCCTCTTCTGTCCACTTGTTCCTGGTAAATTCAGCGGGCTTCTTTAGTTATAAGCCTGTTCTCAATATATTTTTAGGTCTTGCCTGGCGATGCAGCGCATGCGCTGCCGCTTTGCGAGGCATGCAGGATACATTATAGCGGGGGAAGCTCCGCCCACTTTCCGCCCATCTTTGTGATTGGCTTAAATGCTAAATGCCTGATTGTGATTGGTTTTTGGCTTGTTAGTCCCGCCTCCTGATGTTCATGTCTTCATTTTTGTCCTTCCGTGGCTTTCAGCTCCTTTACTATAAAAAAGTTTTTTCCCCTGCCTCTCCCCATTCCATCACGCAGTCTGTGACTTCTTGGACCACCCCAACCCCCTCCCGTTTGTGCCTTCTTTGATGCCAGCACTTCCGTTTAGAATGCAATAGGTTTCACCTAAATACGAGTCCTATTGCATTTTAAATGCTTGTTTGTCCTCTGATTGGTGGGTGAATTTGCACTTGTTTTTTGTTTCTCATGTGCGAGGTGCCTCTGGGACTGTGCATGCACTAATCACACCGTATGCCATGTAATGAGACCTGGGAGGAGAGCGTTGTCAGCGCATTAGCCCAACTTAGCGTGAGGAGAAGAGGTGGGGAAAAACTCAGAGGCCAACTTGTGCCTGGAGCTGAGGCCCCAGGTTTGAGTCTTGGCACCAACTCAACAAATGGATAAGTGGCGGTGAAGGTAATGGTGTTTAAAGACTGTGACAGCAATGCACCAGTTGTTGGGTGCCACATAGTGTGGAGTGCGCTGGAAGTTGCTGGCGGGTAGCATGGTGTACATCACTTGTAGCCTTGGTAGGAAACTTGTGTGGCCCTCGAAAACCCTGCTTCTGTCACATGATTCTGGCAGAGATGGGGAGAGACATTTCAGAGCAGGTTGGCACTGAGTAGAGGATATCCTGCACACTGACCCCACACCCCCTCACTCGCCTTCAGCCCTCCCCAGACAGCGCCCGACCCCCCCCCGCCCATGTCACCCGATCATGCAACCAATCCAACTGGCCTAATAAGGATGAAAGGCTGAGGGCATGAAGACTGAGCCTCGAACCACATCCAAGGACTCCATCAGCTCCCTGAATACTCTCTGTATGTGTGCGGAGTATAGCCAAACAAGCAATTACCTAGAGGGAAGAGGACTATACTTAAAAGATTTTTACATAGACATCACTTACAAATATAATGTCAAAAACAAACCATCACGAGTTAAATAACATATATAACAATAAACGAAAGACATATAGAAAGTTGAAATCAGACTAATCCACCTATTCTGACAAATTACATGAATAAAAATTGAAAGTACACCAATCCAAAAAAAGAAATACACAAGTTTTTTCAAAGGGACACTTTTTTTAGCTAGAGGGCAAGAAAGAAAAGAAAACTGAGAGAGTAAGTTAAAAGGAAAAGTCAGTTTATGGAAAATAGAACAGAGCCAGATGATATGCCGGACTCTAGATTCATCACAAATATACACAAATAATATCATTAGAAGAGGGGGGGAGACATCTCACCAAAGTGTTGTAAAAGAAAAGTTCCAACTGTATACATCTAAGGAATAATAAGTCCCACGATGCAGGCAGAATAAAAATAGATTCCGTGGTTTACGTATGCAACACAGTAGAGCGAACTCGGAGGTAAGAGCCCATTCTGTCTTGTGTTGTGTCCATCAGTGGCCAGACAGTGGCTGTAGAAATATAACCCGTTTAGCTACTAGGGCTTCCCTTCTGTGCAAGTGTGACAATATTTATAGGGAAGCCATCCTTCCAGCGAAAGATGCCTTCCATCAGCATTGTTCATATGTTTTTATGTTTCTTCTTCTCAACCTTCATCCTGTAACTTCCTCTGCAGCGACTTGAGCTGTCTGCTGCACTGGGTATGATGCTTGACAAGATCTTACCCTGTGGTGTTGTGCAGGTCTAGCTCATTGAAGATGCAGGAAGAGCATTAGGGGTTTCGTGGCTTACTGTGTGCACAGTGGAGTCTCAGCCTATTAAATAAGTACCGGGCTGAAAGTGGGAAAAGAGCATTGCCTACCGGTGTTGCCTGGATTATAATGTTTTTTTTAGGTCTCGTAGACCTATTGCAGCGGAGTTGCCTGTGAAGCGACATACACAGGTGCACGAGCAGCGATAGACAGGTGCACGAGCGCCGATATCCCAGCGTGGGCGCGCACGCCCAGCCCCCGGAGCCGTGCACATCTCCGATCTCAGTCAGCCATGCCTCTCTCAGTTCTCAGTTGCGCGCACACACACACACTCTGCATACACACAGGCAGGCACACACTCACTGCATACACACACGCAGGCACACACACTGCATACACACACCCTCACACCCCCCCCACCTACTCACGGGCTCACGCGCACACACACAGTCACACACGCGCATCCACACACATCTCCTGTCTCGCTAGCCTGATGCACCAAAAACACAGTATTTACACGTCCCCCCCTACTCACCGGGCTGACTCAGGAGTCCCCCGCTGCTCTCGAGGCCGGTCTTTCCTCCTCAGGTGTGCAGGGTTAGCGGCTCAGGCTCGGCAACAGCAGGCGACAAAGAAGGTGATGACGAGCTCCCTAGACGTCCGATGTGCATGCTCACGGCACATGGAAACGCGCACAGCGTGACTTGCTCCCGTACAGCTGAGGTGCATGCTCAGGTACAGCTGAGGTGCATGCTCACGTCGTTATCCTTCGCTTGTTTCTGCTTGTATTTATTTCATTTTGCGGCCGCCAATGCTTGTGCGGCCGCCAATGCTTGTTACCTGAAATGAGGAGAGAGCCCACCGCAGCAGAGCCGTCCCGCTGAAAGCTCCAGCCAGCGTAGGATGCTCCCTCCGCAGCTGCGTGTCTCAGGCATTTCGAGCAGCAGGTGAATCCAGCTCTGATTTAATCACCCTTGTTTATTGTTAGTGCTTAGTCGAGTAAACGGCAGCCCAGTGCTCCTGTTGAGCAGGGGCCGTCCCGCTGAAAGCTCCAGCCAGCGTAGGACGATCCCTCCGCAGCTGCGTGTCTCAGGCATTTCGAGCAGCAGGTGAATCCAGCTCTGATTTAATCACCCTTGTTTATTGTTAGTGCTTAGTCGAGTAAACGGCAGCCCAGTGCTCCTGTTGAGCAGGGGGCGCCCTCAGGCCGTACTCCTAGTATCATCAATGGGTTAAATGAATGCAGTTCAGTGTGGTAGTCCACATCACCACACTGAAATGCATTGTCACACATTGATAGCGCCTCAGCTGTCTGCCGGAGCTCTGCTATTTAGCACCTACAAACTTCGCAAAGCTTAGCTGGCAGCGTGCAGTACTTGCAGCAGGCTTGGGGGCTGGCTACAAAGTTTTACCCGACACCGCGGACATTTCACTGACACCAAGGCAGTTTCGAGGGAGTCTTCACTCATGTTTTCATTGGCCCAATCACCAGCAGCATAGGTGGACCCAGCCAGCTGCCCATGCAGCAAGCAGCAGTTTGGTAGCCAGCGGGGGTCTGCAGCTGCATGCAGCCTGCACAATGCGACCAGCCATTAAATTAGATTTGGACCGCAGACACTGCTGGAGAGTGTGGTTGTGTGCTGGAGCGCTGCTATTTAGCACCTCCACGGACTGGGCAAAGCTTTACTGGCAAAGCACGGTCCATGCACTGATTGCAACCCCTTCTTGTACAGTTTGGCAAAAGATCCCTGTGCCATTCATACTGCTTCATATAGCATGCGTCGAAAGCCTTGCCGGTAAATCCCCTCTGTGCGCCTGACACACCATCTTGATTCTGAGCCTCCCCTTTACCCCGTTTGCCAGTTCGTCTATTCTTGAAAAGCAGAACAGGTCATGGATTTACTACCACCAGGAAGCAGTTTATTGTGCTAATGTGCGACCATGCCGATCCTTTTCCGACTGTCAAACAGGCATGGCTTGTTTGTCCCGCTTCTTTCGAAAAACGACAGCAATCGCACATTTATTTCTTTTGACTGTATTTTCTTGGTGCGATTTACCGATGTTGAGTTCCAGCGTTCCTCAGCCTTCACTCATTTTTTAAAAAAGACCTTCACACTTGAGCGAACAAGGACGCTTTGGAAGTTTTAATGGGAAAAGCCAACCTGCTGCCTTATTAACCCAGATCCTCCGCTGATGTGACGTTCTGCCATTTACCTGGCCTCCCAGTTTGTATTGCTGTGCAAGCAGAATCCAAAGGTTCTCACCAAGTATTAGTATTCCGTGTTTGTCTGTTGTGCACAAAATCGGCTTAGGTGCAAGTATTTTTAACTCCGAAACTGTATTGTTTTTTTTTTAAATGCTAATTTGCTTGCGTAAACAGAAGTTACGTTCGCTTGGTGTAGTATGTGGAGCATAACTTATTTTGGAATGCCAGTTTTGCCTTTAGCAATTCAGTGTTAGTGGATAGCTTGTGGTGGCCGTTTCCCTATAGAACTGATTTTGATTCCCAAATTTAATGCATTGTTTTTCTCCGTTTGTGGCCAGATTAAGCGCAGCTGCAAATAACTTGTTTCGAGATTTAGTAACATACTATAAAACTATATAACAACCGAATGACAGGTGGGGAGACAGTTTCATTAGTACCAGGGCTTTAAGTGTGCCTCCCCCCTCCCAGTGTACTTTTATTTTTTACATTCAAGTCTGTTTTTTCCCTTGTTTTTCTGCCATTCTGCCCTCTGTTAGACTCGTTTTTGTGCCTTTCTGCCCTCTGTTAGACTCGTTTTTCTGTGCCTTTCTGCCCTCTGTTAGACTCGTTTTTCCCTTTTTTTCTGCCCTTATACCCTCTGTTAGACTCGTTTTTTGTGCCTTTGTGCCCTCTGTTAGGCTCGGTTTTTGTGCCTTTCTGCCCTCTGTTAGACTTGTTTTTCCCTTGTTTATCTGACCTTCTGCCCTCTGTTAAGACTCGTTTTTTGTGCCTTTCTGCCCTCTGCATCACCACATCATCACTCAGCGCTACCCCAGTATCACTCGGCACCACCACATTATCACTCTGCACCATCACATTATCACTCTGCACCACCACATTATCACTCAGCACCACCACATTATCAGTCAGCACCGCCCCATTATCATTCAGCACCACCCAGCCCCACCACAGCACCACCCAGCACCACCATGCACCACCATGCACCACCACATTATCACTCAGCACTACCACATTATCACTCAGCACCACCACATTATCACTCAGCACCACCACATTATCACTCTGCACCGCCACATTATCATTCAGCACCACTCAGCACCACCACAGCACCACCACAGCACCACCACAGCACCATCCAGCACCACCACAGCACCACCACAACACTCAGCAGCACCACCACATTATCACTCAGTACCACCACATTATCAATCAGCACCACTCTGCACCACCACATTATCACTCAGCACCGCCCCATTAACATTCAGCACCACCACAGCACCACCCAGCACCACCACAGCACCACCACAGCACCACCACGCACCACCACATTATCACTCGGCACCACCACATTATCACTCAGCACCACCACATTATCATTCAGCACCACCACAGCACCACTCTGCACCACCACATTATCACTCAGCACCGCCCAATTAACATTCAGCACCACCACAGCACCACCCAGCACCACCACAGCACCACCCAGCACCACCACGCACCACCACATTATCACTCGGCACCACCACATTATCACTCGGCACCACCACATTATCACTCAGCACCACCACATTATCATTCAGCACCACCACAGCACCACCCAGCACCACCACAGCACCACCACAGCACCACCCAGCACCACCATGCACCACCATGCACCACCACATTATCACTCAGCACCACCACATTATCACTCAGCACCACCACATTATCACTCTGCACCGCCACATTATCATTCAGCACCACTCAGCACCACCACAGCACCACCACAGCACCATCTAGCACCACCACAGCACCACCACAACACTCAGCAGCACCACCACATTATCACTCAGTACCACCACATTATCAATCAGCACCACCACAGCACCACTCTGCACCACCACATTATCACTCAGCACCGCCCCATTAACATTCAGCACCACCACAGCACCACTCAGCACCACCACAGCACCACCCAGCACCACCACAGCACCACCCAGCACCACCACGCACCACCACATTATCACTCGGCACCACCACATTATCATTCAGCCCCACGACAGCACCACTCAGCCCCACCACAGCACCACCACAACACTCAGCAGCACCACTCAGCACCACCACATTATCACTCAGCACCACCACATTATCACTCAGCACCACCACAGTATCACTCAGCACCGCCACAGCACCACTCTGCACCACCACAGCATCATTCCGCACCACCACAGCATCATTCCGCACCACCACAACACCAATCAGCACCACCACAGCATCACTCAGCACCACCACAGCATCACTCAGCACCACCACAGCATCACTCAGCATCACTCAGCACCACCACAGCACCACTCAGCGCAACCACAGCATCACTCAGCGCAACCACAGCATCACTCAGCGCAACCACAGCATCACTCAACGCATCCACAGCATCACTCAGCACATCCACAGCATCACTCAGCGTAACCACAGCATCACTCAGCGCAACCACAGCATCACTCAGCGCAACCACAGCATCACTCAGCGCAACCACTGCATCACTCAGCGCAACCACTGCATCACTCAGCACCACCACAGCACCACTCAGCACCACCACAGCACCACTCAGCACCACCACAGCATCACTTGTTCAAATATGTTCTCTCAATGTTTCAAGCTTTATTACAAATGACACAAAAAAAATGTTAAATAATGCTATTGGTGTCACATTTGCAAATTCTATAAATATTGGCATTTACAATAACAAAATTAATACATTTGCTATTATAAAAACATAAACATAACTTAAAAAATTATTAGATTTACAAGACCAATAGCTCCAACTTTTCTAATGCGAGACCTATTGCATTTCCAATGCTTGTTATGATTCCTTGCTCCTGAATCTTTGGCAAAAATAAAACGCTTTCAGGAGCTCATGTGTCTGGCTTTGGTTTATAAGATGGGTTTCAAGAACCTTTTGGGTTAGAAGTACCTGTGGTTATGCTTCTGTGGGCGTTCTCTATCCAGATATTGCAACTACTAAGCATAGCTGGGAATGAGGTAGGAGCAGGAAGGATCACCTCCCAGAGAGCAGTCATGAGTTGGCAGGTATGTCTAGTAAGACCCATACGCTCAGTCCAGTCTGATACCATGAGGATTTCAACCGCTGTGTTGACATAGGTCCAGTGAGATCAAAAACTACTTTCTGTTCAGCCGCATGACACCCCCTCCTTAGACTCTGCTCACATCCAGCTGCCTCTTGGAACAGGGCCATTATCTTATAAAGCAATGATTGAAATTGTAATACAGCAGTGAATCAAACCAAGTGGGGCTCTCTAACAACCAAAGTTCTATCACTAAATGTATTTTGTTCAAGCCAGAAACCCCTTGTGAAGTCATCTGTCCTTTGGTAGACTACAGAGGATAAGTGACAAGAACTGGTGCAAGCACCCTCTTCTTATAGGTCAAAACGCTACGTCCGCTGTTTTCCCACCCCCCTAATCCACTTGCCTCAACTTAGAGGACTGATTGACTCTCCTCTCTACCTTTTGGAGTGACTGAGACTTGGTTGCATCTCTTAGGACATGTAGGCCGGAGGTAACTTGGGTGCCTTTGCAATAACACGCAGAGGTACAGAATGAGTGCTTAGAGACTGCTGCTTCCCAGTCACCGTGATGTGGCTGCACCAGTTCCACCCAATGTCCGCAGCAGTGATAAGGCGATCAGTGTGCTCCTTGAGATGTCACTGCTTCTAAATGCTGGGTGTCAACTCAGTGCTTAATTTGTAAAATATTAAGTGCAGGTGCTAACATTTTTGTACTAGGCCACACCCACTTCCCTCAGCTCTACCCACTTCCCCATTGGCTCCACCCACTTACTGTATTGGCTCCACATACGTCCTCAACTGGTACTGCTGAACGTCAGATGTAATACCCACTCTGAATTTCAGCTAGGGAGTCTTCCTCAAGTAAGGTTTTGATAAGAGGTCCTGCCCTCCCCGAAGAAAATTTTCAAAAAAAGGAAATCAAAAAGTGTATTTCAAGCACAATTTTGGAATAAATTCGCTAAAAAGACTAATGCACGTAAGGGCACACATGAAATATTCCTGTACCAACGACCCTCTGCATTCTAGGGGACTTCATCTCCTAACCAGTAACACGCTGGAAGGCGTGTTGGCTGAGTGGTGGGGAAAAGGGGTGGGGGCTCCGAAGAGCTCTCAGCAATCCAGCTATGCGGTATTTCCTTGTGGTAATACGAAGGGTCCTTGGCCCCCAAGGACTCTCAGCAGCCAAGGGGTCTTCATTCACCAACCAGTGGTTCGCCCGGTGGCGCCTTTGAAAATTAACCTACCTAGCAGATCTCCTGGTCATATCAGGAGATGTAAGCACTAGCGGCTGGCAGGGAATTGTCATGATCGCTCTCGCAGCCACAACGAAAGGACATAAGAAAAGTCAAAATGCGCGATCACTCCTTCTGCACTACAAGTCCCAGAATGCCAAGCGGACCTGGAGAACAGGAAGGAAGGTCTTTTCTATATAGCTCCGCCTCAGATGAGGCTCGGTGCTTGACAATTGTTTTTGTGGATTCGAGAAGGGCGGATGGTGTTCCCCGCCGGATTTAACTCTCAGGAGATCGCCAGCGCCGAGCAAGAGCCTGCGTTGTCAGAAAAGATCGTCAGCGCCGAGCAAGTGCCAGCGTGGTCAGAGGAGATCGCCAGCGCCGAGCAAGTGCCAGCGTGGTCAGAGAATCATCAAGCCAGTTCCGAGTAGGAATCAGTGTGGTCAGAGAAGTGGAGCAACTTCCAGAGAACCGCAAGTATAACCACGGAAGAACGGGATCGTTCTTCCCTTTCAGACCCTAGAGATTGCTATTGTTTCACGGAAGTTTCCTGTTATTCTTTCTTTATTTCTAACGAGTTTGGTGCAAACTCAATCCAAGGGTCATATGACATTCGCAGTATGCTCAAGCCTTATTGAGGATACAAACGAACGGAGGAAAATATTATTTTCACCAGACCCTGAAACGCCTTCTGAGGAGTACGGCGCCGAGTGTAAAAGTGACTTTTAACTTTCACTCCGCCTCTTCAGCCCTTTGGAATAAGAGGAACAGATCGGTTCTGATTAAAGTGCGAGTGACAGTAACTCTGGTAAGTGTGATTGCTTGAGGCCAGGGAAGAGAAGGGATTATCGGGGAACAAGGCACTTACACCTGTCTATTGTCTTTCCCCCCTGCAGCACATCCTTCCACGGAGGTTTCCCTGGACCCTGACTCAGAGGGCCTCACCCTTCACTCCGTTCCTTCCTGCGCCTTACCCTTCCGGCTTCTCGCAATACCCATTCAGAAGGTGCTCTCTAAGACACCCCTGGGTGTGGTGTATAGGCAAGTCGAAAGGACATTCATCCCATCGTTCCTGCTGACCGGATTGCTCAGGTTAGTGGTGCGCGAAGGTATTGGCGCTGCTTGCAATCGCGACAGATTGTCAAGCCCACGAATACGCTTCAGCCCGGACGATGGAAGTCGACGCTACTCTTGCTTCCCTGATGGAAAGCTTCTCGGAGCTTCGCCAAGAGGTCATTACCTCTCGTGCCGAGAATCAGGCCTTATACCAGGAAGTTACGCAGATGCGTAAAGAAATGTCTGACTTATCACTGAAGGAACCAGTGGCTAGACCCATACTTAATCCAGCCACTTTGCCTCCACCTTCGTCCTCTCGAACCGGGGGTTACTTCTTGCCGTTATCTACTCCCGCAGCAGTCCCAGATGCGTTACCCACGGTTCAGGTGATCCAGAACCAGGGGATTCCTTTGGCCCCTCCGGAGAGGTTTTATGGGGATCCCCGTAAATTCGAAACTTTTCTGAATCAGTGCCGTCTTCATTTTTTGTGTAAACCCGTGGTCTTCCAGGAGGAAACTGTTAAAACAGCATTCATGATGTCCTACATGGGAGGGAATGCCTCAAGTTGGACCATTCCCTTGTTAGAACGTAACGACCCGGTATTACATAACTTTTCTGACTTTTGTCTCGAATTGCGTAAACTATTCGACAGGAAATCCCATATGCTAACCCTTGACAGGGAAATCATGACACTGAGACAGGGGTCTCAAGATTTACTGTCTTACATCACTACATTCAATCGCCTGCTAGTGGAAACGGATTGGCCGGTGGAGAAACGGATTTCCCTCTTTTATCAGGGATTGAGAGGAGAGTTAAAAGATGTGTTGGCCCAGGTGGTGCAATTACCGACCACGGTATCAGAATTTATCGATCTCACCGTACAGTTAGACCATCGATTGCTTGAACGTAAAGGAGAAAGGCCCAGAGGGGAAAATCGTTTCTACTATCCCCCTTCTCGACCCAAATTCGGAGGAGAGGAAAAAACGAAAGGATCCGATGAACCTGAACCCATGCAGATTGGAGGGGTCAGAGGCCCCCTTACTTCCGAAGAAAAGGACAAAAGGCGACGTCTGAAGCTTTGCCTTTATTGTGGAAAAGGAGGACATTTCATTAAGGAATGTAGAGCCCGGAATTACGTTCCAGGACGCTCTACCCTTCCCCGGGTCCAAGCTACACAGAAGGACGCCGAACCGTCGGAAAACTTCAGGTCTTAAGTCAGACGGAGGTCTCTGACTTAAGATACCCGCTTCCTATGATCTCCCCCGTATTGGCCAACACCCTTCATCCATCGGTGGCCCACATGAATGTACGTGTATCTCTTTGGATTGCCTCGCACAACAAACTACAAATTGATGCCCTTCTTGACTCTGGGGCCACCGGAAACTATATTGACCAGGACTATGCGTTAAGGATGGGCATCCCTTGCGAGAAGAAGCTGCGACCCGAGACAGTAAAGGCGGTGGACGGAACTATCCTGTTCTCTGGTCCGGTGGTTTATAACACCTTGTCTCTATTGATGGAATTCGGCGAGAACCACCAGGAAAACATCCAATTCGATCTGATAGATGCCCCGCAGTTCCGGCTCATCTTGGGTATGCCGTGGCTTACGCTGCATGATCCCTTCGTTAGTTGGTCATCCCGTACGGTCAGTATGACCTCTCCTTATTGTAAAGAACATTGTAGGAATCATGAGATACGTCCTTCCATTCCAGTGCCCTCGCCTGCAGCCTGTTTGGCGAACGCCTGTGGCATGGAACTGTTCTGTTGTGCCACGGTGCTTCCCGTTGAATACCAGGAGTATAAGGCTTTGTTTGACAAACAAAAGGCTGCGCAGTTACCCCCCCATAGGGTTTATGACTGCCGTGTGGACCTCATACCGGGGGCAGATATCCCTTGTAGCAGGGTTTATGCTTTAACGGAGAAAGAAACCCAATATTTGAAAACCTATATCGACGACAACCTTGCTTCCGGATTTATTAGACACTCCACCTCCCCGGCGTCTTCACCGATGTTTTTCATTGCAAAAAAGGACTGTGACGAGTTAAGACACTGCATCGACTACCGTGCAATTAACAAGGTTACGATAAAAAAACGCTATCCTCTTCCCCTCATTCCGGTCTTGATGGACCAATTGAAGGGGGCAAAATATTTCACGAAACTCGATCTTCGGGGAGCCTACCACCTTGTTCGTGTTCAAAAAGGAGACGAGTGGAAGACAGCGTTCAGAACCAAATTCCGTTTATTTGAATACAGGGTGATGCCATTTGGACTCTGCAACGCCCCTGCTGCCTTCCAATTCTTCATGGATGAGGTGCTCAGGGGGTGCTTGGAAACATACTGCGTGGTCTACATAGACGATATTCTGATATATTCGACAACAATGACAGAACATGTAGTCCATGTGAAAACTGTATTGCAGAAGCTTCAACAAAACTCGTTATATGCCAAGTTGGAGAAATGTCTCTTCCATGTACAGGAAGTCGCCTTCTTGGGGTACATCATCGATGCTCAAGGGTTCCGAATGGATACACGAAAAGTCGAGGTAATCCTGAACTGGAAAACTCCACATAATGTTAAGGCTGTGCAGAGTTTTCTTGGCTTTGCCAACTATTACAGACGCTTTATTCAGGACTTTTCGAAGGCCATACATCCCATCACATCCCTCCTGAGAAAGAACGTCCCATTTGTATGGGGACCTGAAGCAGCACTGGCCTTTCAAATTCTCAAGGACAGGTTCACCCAGGCACCTATTCTGAGACATCCAGATCCTCAGTTGCCTTATGTCCTCGAGACTGATGCATCCCAATACGCTCTCGGAGGAATCCTGTCCCAAAGACATCCCAAAACGGGCCAGTTGCACCCAGTGGCATACTACTCAAAGAAACTTACACCGTGTGAGATTAATTACTCAATCACCGATAAGGAACTCCTCGCTATAAAACGGGCCTGCGAAGAGTGGCAACATTATCTTCTAGGAGCATTGCGCACCGTGGAGATCATCACGGATCACCGCAACCTTCTGTTCCTCAAAACGGCTAAGGCTCTGACCCCAAGGCAGCTTCGATGGACTTTGTTTTTTCCGATTTTGATTTTATAATCAAGTATCGACCTGGGTCCCGTAATGGGAAGGCAGACGCCTTATCACGCCTAGATATAGAAGAGACGGTGGAACCAGCGGAGCCTCCTTATATCCTTCAAGGCACAGACTGTTCCGAGGTATCGCTTGCCCTGGTATCCTCCGAAGACTTTCTGGATGATTTGAAAGTGGCTATAGCTAATCAGGATATAAATTCTTGGATACAGGAAGAGCCGGAAAATCGTCGTATGGAAAATGACCTGGCATACCATTACCAAGCGTTGTATATCCCCCAGATACAGTTGCAACAACAAGTGTTGAAATGGGCGCAAGACTCAGTATTGAGTGGACACATGGGCATATATAAGACCACCGCTAATGTGGAGCGTTCCTTTTGGTGGAAGGAGGTTCGAAAGGATGTAAAAGAATACGTACAGACCTGTGTGGTTTGTGCCCAGGGCAAATCAGTACATACGAAACCTTCGGGTCTCCTCCGTCCATTGCCCATTCCTCCTAAACCTTGGCATACCTTATCCATGGATTTTATAGTGGAGATGCCTCCCTGCGGTAATCAAACTGTGGTTCTGGTGGTGGTAGACCATCTAACAAAAATGGGACACTTCATTGCTTTACCGGGTCTGCCTACGTCGATGGAGTTGGCTAAAGTATTTCTTCAACACATTGTACAGGCGCATGGAGTGCCCAGTGTGCTTATAACCGATCGAGGCACGCAATTTACGTCTCATTTCTGGAAAGCTCTCTGTGCCATCTTGCAAATCGATGCCAAGTTATCAACTAGCTACCATCCTCAGACCGATGGTAAAACCGAAAGGCTTAACCAAACACTGGAGCAATACCTTCGCTGCTTCACCATGCAGAATGCAATGGAGTGGACCACACTCTTGTGGATGGCGGAGTTTGCTTATAACAATGCTGTTCATTCCACCTTGGGGTGTTCCCCCTTTTTCTGCCTTTACGGTTTCCATCCGAATATGCTTCCCTTCGACTGGCCAGCGGAATCCTTGGTTCCTTCAATACATGAACATCATGCGCATTTAAGGGCCATTCTTATCGTTGCGCGACATTGTTTGAAGTCGGCACAAGCGGCACACAAACTGTTTGCAGACCGGAGGCGGTCTGAGGAGCCAGAGTATAAGGTGGGGGACAAGGTGTGGCTTTCCACACGTAATATCCACTTGAAGGGAGTAAATAAGCTTAAGCCTAAGTTTATTGGTCCATATAGTATCTGTGAGGTTGTGAACCCTGTAGCCATGAAACTGTCCCTGCCTGTGGCGTGGTCCATTCATCCGGTGTTCCATGTGTCTCTCCTCCGGCCTTGTCCTTTGAATATGCGCTTGCCGGAGCGTCCCCCTGCTCTGGAGGTGGAGGGCCAGGAGGAATACGAAGTGCAACGGATACTGGACTCCCGTTTGGTGCGTGGCAAGGTTCAGTATTTGGTCGACTGGCAGGGGTATGGGCCCGAAGACAGAACCTGGGAACCAGTGGACCATTTGCATTGCCCAGATCTGGTTGCTGAGTTCCATGACCGTTTCCCTGGTAAACCGGGTCGACCGCCGAGTCGGCAGTCCTCGAGAGGGGGTTCTGTCATGATCGCTCTCGCAGCCACAACGAAAGGACATAAGAAAGGTCAAAATGCGCGATCACTCCTTCTGCACTACAAGTCCCAGAATGCCAAGCGGACCTGGAGAACAGGAAGGAAGGTCTTTTCTATATAGCTCCGCCTCAGATGAGGCTCGGTGCTTGACAATTGTTTTTGTGGATTCGAGAAGGGCGGATGGTGTTCCCCGCCGGATTTAACTCTCAGGAGATCGCCAGCGCCGAGCAAGAGCCTGCGTGGTCAGAAAAGATCGTCAGCGCCGAGCAAGTGCCAGCGTGGTCAGAGGAGATCGCCAGCGCCGAGCAAGTGCCAGCGTGGTCAGAGAATCATCAAGCCAGTTCCGAGTAGGAATCAGTGTGGTCAGAGAAGTGGAGCAACTTCCAGAGAACCGCAAGTATAACCACGGAAGAACGGGATCGTTCTTCCCTTTCAGACCCTAGAGATTGCTATTGTTTCACCGAAGTTTCCTGTTATTCTTTCTTTATTTCTAACGAGTTTGGTGCAAACTCAATCCAAGGGTCATATGACATTTGCAGTATGCTCAAGCCTTATTGAGGATACAAATGAACGGAGGAAAATATTATTTTCACCAGACCCTGAAACGCCTTCTGAGGAGTACGGCGCCGAGTGTAAAAGTGACTTTTAACTTTCACTCCGCCTCTTCAGCCCTTTGGAATAAGAGGAACAGATCGGTTCTGATTAAAGTGCGAGTGACAGTAACTCTGGTAAGTGTGATTGCTCGAGGCCAGGGAAGAGAAGGGATTATCGGGGAACAAGGCACTTACACCTGTCTATTGTCTTTCCCCGCTGCAGCACATCCTTCCACGGAGGTTTCCCTGGACCCTGACTCAGAGGGCCTCACCCTTCACTCCGTTCCTTCCTGCGCCTTACCCTTCCGGCTTCTCGCAATACCCATTCAGAAGGTGCTCTCTAAGACACCCCTGGGTGTGGTGTATAGGCAAGTTGAAAGGACATTCATCCCATTGTTCCTGCTGACCGGATTGCTCAGGTTAGTGGTGCGCGAAGGTATTGGCGCCGCTTGCAATCGCGACAGGAATGAGGCCAGTGGGTGGCGGGCTGGGAGAAAATAAAAAATACCTCTTACCTCTTCCGACGGCCGCGTCTCTCCTCTGCTTCTCCGGCAAGTCCCAGAACCAGGAAGCACCCAGGCTCTCTATAGCCAATCACAATGCTGCAATGCAGCATTTTGATTGGTCAGAGTGCCGTGGATTAGCGATCAGATGGGGACAGGGGGCCTGGACATGTTCCCCACCAGACTGTGTAATGCAGCCTGGTGGGGAACATGAAAAATACGCATGACTATTTGGCTAGCCGGTGACGGCCGGCCCTCAGTCATGCGCACTTGGAGTGTACAAACCACTCCTCCTCCTGTGTCACCAGCCCCGCCCAAACCGAGACCTGAACCTGTCAAAAATAAAATGATGATAACTATGGGTTTATCATTTTTTTCCCCTGGTCAAAGAGCAGTGGAAAGACACTCCTATGCCTTAGCCCTGAGTGTAATACGATCAAGAAATAAGAATTCTCAAATCCTGTAAAAATTGAAACTTGGATCTTCCCAAGCCCTGAAACTATCCTTTTCTAATTCAACCTCTAGCACCTAGAACTCACTAACTTGCCATCATTTTATAGTTCGGAAAAGGTCTAAAGACCTACTTCTTTACATGTATTCTATGAGCCTGGTTCTTCAACAGTTCCATCATAATGGGATCAGGAAGGGCTCTATATTCATTACAGGTTCAGAACTGACTGGGATCACCCCATTCAAGTCATGAACAGATTTTCTCCAGTGTCCAGCATTCAGACCTGGTTTGGGACACTATATTTGCAGTTCAGGGCAACTGCAGTAGCTTTTCATCCTCTCTTCTCCCACTCCATCTTGATATTTTCATGAATAGTGATCTTTACTAAGTAAAGCACTTAAATGCCTCATGGTGACATGACGCTGTTTAAAATTATTATATAAATAAATAAACAGGGGCTTGAGTGTGCAACAATTTTGATTCTCTGACCTGATGCGCATTGCAAATGGAAGAGCCTTGTGGAGGAAAGATGGAAAACACAACTCTAGCCAGTGTTGAAGAGGCCCATAGTGGCAGAGACTATATGGTACTTCCCTTGAATATAGCTCAGAATAGCTCGATTTGAGTGGTTGATAGCAGGGTCGGACAGAGACCTATAGGGCAATCAGACAGTGCCAGACAGGTGAGTCTGTTTTATGGTCTGCTGGGCTGGTTTTTACCGTTGATTTCCCTGATATTAAAACAAACATTTCTTTCAGCAAGCCTGTATCCTTGCATTATGGCCTCGCAGCTATAAACCAAACAACTGTTTCTGTGCGGAGTATATGCATCTGTCATTCCAGGCACTTGTAAGAGACAGCCTGCTCCCATCTTTCCCAAATTTGTCACTTTCATAGTTCTCTCCTGACACCAACCTGGAGGGCCGGGTGCAGGGAGCGGGCGACAGCGCTCTTCTTACCATAGGACTTGGGTACATTACTGTTGCCGTTCATTCGCTTCAGTAGAGGCACATTTCACTTATCTTGTTTTGGTTTAAGCACCCTATTTCAGGCTTTCAGTAGTAAACGGGAAGTGACAGGAGTGTTTTTTAGTAACCACCAGCTAGTTTTATTTTTCTCCTTAATATGAATCACTAACCAATTTGACCTTGAAACACTCCAAATACATGTGTAGGCTTTTTCTCTCACACAACACATACATTCTGATTCTTACACAGCTGCGACCTGACTCACACAGGGGTTCAGAAACCCACAATTTCAAATATTCTTACATACCATGCATGGGACTTAAATGGACTACATCACACTTTTCGAATAGAAACAATATCTGTTTCTCTTTCACACACACAGGGACAAAAGAGTAAACAAACTCAAAGAGCATTCAAAAGAGCGATAGCTGGAATTACGAGCCCATATAAACACCAATACATGTATGTATGTATGTATCTCGTACTTTTATAGCGCAGACTGTCACCCAGAGGGTATCCTGGCGCTTTGACTCTACCTAACTTTACGCAATCACAAGATTACACTGCCCTGGGGAAGAGATGGGACTTCAGTTCTTTTCTAAAGGAGGGAAGTTCCCTCAGATTTCTCAGGCACAGGGGATGAGAATTCCAGAGTTTAGCGGCAGTATAACCAAAGGAACGGCCACCCATCCGTATCCTCTGAATTTTGGGGACTACCGCCAGGCAGGCCGAAGAAGACCGTAAAGGTCTGGCTGCTGAGCACTAAAAAAAGAGTTCTTGCAACAAGACAGGCCCCTGTCCATGCAGGGCCCTAAAAACTGTGCAAGACGCTTTAAAGCATATACACTGATGGATTGGTAGCCAGTGAAGATCTTTAAGCGCCAAAGTAGAAGAGGCTGAGCGCAGCCGCGAAAGGGCCAGCCTAGAAGCCATGTTCTGTACGCGCTGCAGCTTACCAATCAAAGTGCTGGGGGCACCCAGAAGCAGTGCGTTGCAGTAATCAAGCCTGCTAAGAATAATACTACGCACTACCTCTGGTCTAGCAGGTGCCGGAAGCATGGGAAGGATCTTATGCAGAGTCCGGAGCAGCATCATACATGTGGCAATTGTCTTGTTCACAAAGGCCTCCAGCTGTAAGTTAGGGCCAAACATAACACCCAATACATGCAATCACAAACACCTCCAGTAAAGCATGCACCTAGGAAAAACCACAGAAACCTACACAACTAAGAACTCTCACATCAGTGCATGCACCATACATAACACACAATCACGTGTGACGCAGGAAGTCACAAACAAAATACACACAATCGCCCACTCAGTCAAATGCAAACTCAAGCCAAAATGTAAGCTGAAAACCAACTTATAACCGACAATAGGCACCAACACACAATGAATCCCACATGGAAAAAAATGCAAAGAACAGCAGATTTCTGAATAAGTAGACTTTGGCATCACATGCTTTTAAACTATGATGGTGCAACACAGCACATCACAAATCCACAGAGAAGAAAGAAAAGAAAGTTAAAATCCCCAAGACTCCCAAGGAGTTGTGTGTATTTTTTACGCTATCATTCGCCACATTTCAACGAGATCAATACCCGCGCATACCAGGCTCTGACTTTGGGCCCAGGCCACGAGCATCAGTTTACAAAAGACTAGTCAAAATTAATCATTTCTGGCCTGCTTCTACTGGATTCAGTTTTGTGCATGCGTTGTGCGAGCTGGTAAAATAGTAAGCTGCTACCTGAAATTCCGCAAAGGACAATGCATTAACGTTGTTGGCTAGCTGAGACCTCAACTTTCCAGGACCCATCATTCCTCAGTGCCTCGCCCCCAGCTCACCCATCAACCCTCCATCAACCATAATAAGTAACCAATTTGAACAACATGCTCCTTGAATGGCAGGTGTAAACTACTAACATCACTAACGTGATGCAGTCATCACCTTGGGAAAAGCAGCACCTGCGAGACTAGCACTGAGAGACCCGAAGGAAGCCGTACCTGGAGGCCTAATCCCACCTTATCTGAAGCGAGACTACCATGCTGCGGTGGAGGCTAAATCCTGCAGTACACCCCAAACCCGTGGGAAACTGCTGTTGGGCCAAGGCAGAGGCCCAGACACTATTTGGCATAGGGCCTTCGTGAGACTTTTGAGAACCTGCTTCCCCATCCTTTATTGCCCCCACCCCCGGGTGCGTTTCTCTGCACCACTTAACCTGCCCTGCTCTCTGTGGCCTTGGCCGGTGTGAGTGGTGGTCTCTGGGTCCTTCTACTGGGGAGTGCTGTGGTCTGAGGCAGCACCACCTACCAAAGTGGACCCGCTTGAACCTCTCAGGGAAGTAGACTCTGTGTGACATATAATGGCTGCTTACATCTGAAGGGACACAACAGCGAGCCAGAAGTCCTGGGGTGGAGTGTCCCCATCTGGCCTTGCCATTGCCAGAGCAGCGCATTTTGGGAGGCTGACCCTACTCCCCATTGACGGAGTCTGGACTTGGGCCCTGCATTTAGCAACCAGGGCGTAGCAGCATTCTAGCGGTAAGGGTGGGGATATACCCTTGACAAGTGGGCTGCTTGCGCTGCCTGGTGGCAAGTGGGCCTGGCTCTGTTGCCCACTCTTATCCCCAACAGATCGAGAACATCCAATAATGGGTAAAGGAAACTCCCCGCTATCAGATTAAACTAAGAAGGACCAATTTACCACTCCCGCGATGGGAACAGGGAAGGTGGCAGTATCCCAGTAATTTGTGGTCCCATATCCACCAGTACCAGATCTAGCGACGATCCTTAAGGCAATATAGGACTGACTGTGAAGCAGTTGAGACTAAAGTTGATGGTCTGCAGATTGATCTCTCGCTGATGAGACAGGATCTGCAAAAGGTGACTGACTGTGTGACCGAAGCAGGAATGTGAATTTCCACTACTGAAGATGAGGTAACTACACTCAAGTGTCAAGGATTCAAACTGATGGCCTCAACTGAGATGCTCATTGAAAGGGCAGTCGATGTTGAGAACCGCTACAGTCACAAAAAATTGTGCCTGGTGGGCATCTCGAAAGCCTTGACAATCCTGCACTGGCCACAACTCTTGATTCTGCTCTTGGATCCTGGCAGATAAGCTGTCCAATATATTAGTCATTGAGAGAATGCATCAATCACTGGCTCCCAAGCAACCCCTGGCCCAGTGATAAGTATTCTGAACTTTTTAGTGTTGCAGCGGCCAGACTCTGGAACTCCCTGCCTCTCTCTCTGAGAAGCCACAAGGACTACCTGCCGTTTAGGAAAGCGTTGAAAACGCATCTGTTTCCGAAAATTGCCTGAGCAGCGAGAAGTGTAATTGTCCCGAAGTTCAAAGCGCCAGGATGCCCTCTGGGTGACAGGCTTGCGCTCTACAAGTATACAAATAAAATAAAATAAATACAACTTCTGTGATTGGGACGCTACCTTGTGCAAGGCCTGCAGTCGACCAGAACTCTAGAATAATGATCTTCCCAAATTACATAAGGGGGGTCTAGTGGAAATGGCGGCCCTTTGTGGAGGTAAAAGAGAAGCTCTGTGCCCTCAATGTACGCTACATGTTCCTTTTCCCAGCCCAGCTTAAGGGCATCTTCTAATCCTCCACCTATTTCTTTGATACCCTGGAGCAGGCTCAGAATGGGCCACAGAGGAACATAGTCTACAGGCCCAGAACCAGGAGAGGTGACGCTCGGAGGGCCCTCAGTAGTTCAGTTCACTGTTCACTTGACACAGACCCAGGAACAAGTGTTCTAAGTCCTGAAAATCAGAACTCAACAGGAGCTGGCTGAGCAACTGAGTGCCCCCTTGGTAGGGGACGACTAGGTTCAAGTAAAGCATTACATACAACATACCCTTAAATAATGAGAAAAATACATCACATAAACCAAACAAACTGTACAAGACAAAATAATATTGCCAAATGATAACCCTACGCAAGCTCAAATATGTACAAAATGTAATAAAACAATAATATAAAGCCAGCAGAAGATGGCGCTCTCCTAGTTACAGCGCAAACAATATAGACAATTAACAGCGCAAACAAAGCAAAACCAGTGGCTGAGGATAAATTATAACACAAACTATTCAGACAAAACAAAAATCAGAAATAGCAAAAATAGATTCCTCTTCAATCAAGGCCACATGCAGGCGTTTCAACCAAACTGAACTGGAATGGTCATCAGGACAAACAATATTTAATGGTAGAGTGTCCAACAATTACATCTGAAATAAATATGTACATAATGGGGCTATCACAATTAATATTAATATAAAGCAGTCACTAATTTACAACCAGCATAGCACACGATCAAAAATTAGTGTCAAGCATGTGAAGCTTAGTGGTAGACCACTAAACCAAAATAAAGTTATGACAAGAAAAAGCTCAAAAGTACCAAAGAAAGAGAAAAAATAGTGAAAAAAATAAATACAAAATAATCATAAAAAGAGCTCGAGAATCTATACAAACCTAAGGCGAAAAAACTCTCAGGTTATTAGAAAAAACATATGTGTATTAGATAATGAGAAGTGACAAAGAGGACCAGATGTCCTAAGAGTCAGAAAACGACCTACTTGTTCTTTATCAATGAGAATCCAATCGCTCTCTTGGAGGCCAGATAATGCACAATTAGTCACTCAAGAGAATCCATGACTAAAACCAAGTGAAAAAGTGAAGCCATGAGTGCCACGGACACTGCTAGGAATAATCTAATACTAACAGCCCAAACGTAAAATTAGAAAAATATCAAAAAAAGGGGGGGGGGTTATAATCCCATGTACCTGCTCAGAGCTACAAGCAAGTCATCCTTGCGAGCGCTGTGCAGACCATAACAGCGTCTCGGGGTGAATGCAGAATTTACCGGCCTGGTGAAGACAGTGAGTATTTAAACGATATTCACACAATCAAGAAAGCAAAAAGCGGACTATCAGTTAGCCATTCAAGCCAAAGGATTGTGAGTAGCTTATATTTGAAGGCTGTTCACGCTGTGCAGATCGCCGCGGCGTCTTGGCAACAATGCAGAAGTGGCAGACTTGGTAAAGCCTACATATGTATAGACGCTGATCCCACAACTAAGGGAACAAAACATGGACTTCCGATTATACCAATGTGTCCAAATTACTATGAGAAGCTTATATTTGAACGCTGCCCACGTCAGTGGTGGCCAAAAAACAACTGTCGCTCGCCAATAAAGTCAATCAAGAAGAAAAATGGAAATCATTATACCGACAAGGGCTACATTAAAAAAATTAATTCAGCATAGTAGAAACCAATAAATAGCTAAATAATAATAATAAATTAAAGTAACCAACACAATATTTTAATATACATGCACCCAATGTATAGATTTAAGAATAAAAAGAAAATTAATTGGAATATTGTGCTATACTAAACCCCATAGAAACAATTTACAGGGGACAATGCAACGTCATATAATCAAACACAATAGACAATACAATGACATGTACTCACATACAGAGCCCAATGCACAAATAGAAATACTGGAATTTCAAAATGAAATGAAAATTTGAATATTATGATGGAATGGACCCCATAAAGTCAATTGCAGGGAGCAATGCAATCATATGAATGCAATTACAAGCAATAACAAAATTCAATAAAAGTACTACTGTATCCAATCAATCAATCAATAAATAACTTTATTTGATTTGAGAAAAAATCATAAAAGCATATATCAAACCGAACATACATAAAATATCACGCTCCGATACAATTCAGTACATTAGAGCAGGCATTGGGAGGTTGTCACATGAATAATACACCCCTGTTAGATCAGACATTGCGTGCCAATAACCCAGGAACCCTTCCTCTCTTCTTTTGTCGCCCCTAGTTTTCCTTAATTTAACAGCGACTCTGAAGAAATTAGCCACACAAAATAGGGTATATACATCAGAAGAAAGCTTTAAAAACAACAAGGCTACTCGTGCCTGTCTAAAACCAGCTCGATTAAGAAAATCCTTTAAAAACTTTTTCCTGGGAAAAACATAATACGCGCAGAAAAGAACTAGGTGAAGGGTATCCAGTGGAGACCTATTTTCGCAGCCAGAGGGCCCTCTCTCCTCGATATTTCTGACAAAACCGGCCGGTACCGCTAGTAAGTCATGGAAAAAATCTAATCTAAAACAGGTAAGTATAAATCTATTTTGTGGGCTTGTCATTAACTTTGAATAAGGTTCAATTCCCAGGGTTGTCTTTACTATTGTATGGGTTCCCACTGTAGGTTTAGCAAGTTCAATAGCCTCTCGATTTGCCATGGCGAACCTTAGATGCAGGGCTTTAATCTCAACCCTGTCCTTTGATCTTATTGATTCTGGTGTATTGAACAGGTCTGCCCGGCCTAACTTGATGAAAGACTCCTTAACATATTTTGTCCAGGGAATTCTCATCGAGTGGTCTTAGGATAAACTATCCTGGAGTACCATTCTTGTGAAGCCTGCCTCTATGTTTGTTCAGCATTTGAGCCAATATTAGATGGGTTTGACTGCTATCCAAAAGAAGGGAGAAGAATAAGAATTGTACAGCAAAATGAATGCAAAATAATCATATCCAAGAACAAATACAGAAAAAAACATTTCAAAATGCAAAGAATATCCACAATCCAATAATGCACAAAAAGAGAGCGTATATTTTTTTAAGAATTTGTGAATGTTCCCTAAAAACATATGCAGGAGACCATAATCAGAACAAATTCAAACGTTCACTCGTATCTGACTCTTCTGCCGAATTCACTTGTATTTCTGTTAAAGCAGTCCCACAGCTGATCATTTTCAAACTATTGTTGTTTTGGTTGGAAAAGAACTCGTCCAAAAGTGAGGGATGTACTTTTTCTTGATTCAAATTAACAATATCCTTTTGGATTTTATTTGTCTTTTTTATTACGTCCAATCCTCTCAAATTCAGTAATGGTTTTATTTACCTTTTCCAGGGCAGTTTTAACATCTGCAATTATTTTACCCTCACTTAACCTTTTCTCAAGGTCAGCAATGATCTCCAATTCTTTCTTGCTGTGTTCTAATGGTGTATCAATCCCATGGACTAGCCAATGGCAAGAAGTCGTCACCCCTATGGCTGAAACCCTTCTGAGTTTTCGATCATTTCTAAAGATCACTAGGACATTCCGAACTTGTAGACCGATGGGAGTCATATCCTTTTTAAGATATTCAGTCATCAATAGAGTGTGAAGTGTCGTACGAACATGTTTCTTCTGACATCTTTCTAACTCATCGAGTAATGCCTGAGCCTCACTTATAACAGGTGTGGCTACAGCCAGTCCCAATACTGATGGACCCCTTTGATTCTAGAAAACCCACTTTTACATTGCAATACATATACAACGTGGGTAGTGTTGCAGTTAATAAAATGTTTGATGACATGTGACTTGGGGGTGTTACATGTAAAAGTTGTAGTCTTGTTTTTACTCAAGAGGCAGACATTGCATGTGCCGCAGGAAAAAAAAACCTTGGGTTTCAATGGCAACCATGTGTCACTATTCCTAGCAGTGGTAACTTAGCTTGGCGTAGGGTGTTTCTAAGTGATACTCCCGTCTGTATGTAATCGCTGGAATGTTATTAATGGAATTCTTTAAACCAGGGATTTCAGTGAGGAGATGCCAATTCTTTCTGAAGATATTGAAGATCCTATTGCTGTGAGTGGTGTACTGGGTCACAAACCTAAGCTTATTACACATGTTGACTCCTTTCTTTTGCTTGGGTTTTTCCCTGAGAGTGTCTTCTCTTTTCATATGATGTATCCTGGACTCAGCTTTTTGTAAGATCCTTTCATTGTATCCCCTTCTAATAAATCTATTTCTGGATTCCAGGACATTAGATTGAAACTTCTCGTCCTCACTACAATTTCTCCTGATACATGTCATTTCTCCAAAGGGGATGTTGTTTGTGACAGAACGTGAGTGTGCTCTGGAGGTATGCAACACTCCATTGCATGCTGTCTCCTTTCTGTACAGAGTACTTTGTATTGTATCATTTTTAGTGTAAAACTGAATGTCCCAAAATTGTATTTTCTCTCTATGAAATGACATGCTGAATTTGACGATGTAACTGTTGGCATTCAAATAACAGAGCTATTGTGGTAACTGTTCTTCAGAACCTAACCACAAACAGATGACATTGTCAATGTACCTCCCCCATAACACAATAAATTCAGTCCAGGGGGAGGCACATTTGCCCCAGGTGTGCTCTCTCTCATACCACCCCATAAAGAGGCAGGCATAAGCTTCATCCAACATTAGATGATAAGCGATTAGAATGAAAATGAATCATCGGATCTGGCATATAGAATGCTCATATATACACATAGGACTAATGTTGGGATGAACCAGCGTCTGAATAGACAGTGGCCTTAAGAGGAGCACTGTACACAACAAAACGTTGCCAGATGTATTATGACTGTCTTAAGGGTGCCTGACATCACATTGTGAACGAAGGTTGTTTGAATAAAAAACTTAATACAGCATCGTTCCCGTTATAAGATGGCCGCCATGGTTGCACCGGAAGTGTTTAGTCAATGAGTAATTGAGAATTGTTCTTGTTGAGTGGCTATCTTGAGTAAAATGAGGAAATCAATAAAGAGAAAAATAATAAGAAATATTCCTTGATTTGCAATAACTGTGGCAATACAGGTACGGACGTGGTCCATTTATCAGACATTATACGGAAAGGGATTACTATGCACTATAAATCGTCACCATATGTAGATCGACTATGTGAGGGTCGTTTGACATTATTATCATATCACGAGCGAAGGTCTTTTGAAAAACATTACTCGGCACCATCCCCGTTTGAAGATGGCCGCCATAGACGCACCCTGCTTGTGGGGTCCTAGGATTGTGATGTGGCTACAGGGCGGGGATGAAAGGTTTGTAAAACCACACTGCAGTGTGAGCTCGTTGTCGGAGCTTCGAACGCGCCGGTGCGACGCGGAACGGGTAAGGAATTTGTTGACGGGTTGCAAGATAGGTACGTGGAGGAGTAGTGAAAGGTGGATGCAGGCATTCTGCACTGTTGGTAATGCTACGGGGTCACGTTAGTAGAAGGAGAGAGTAAGCGAGACCGGTACGTGAAGTACCAGTGAAAGGTGGAAGCGGGCACTCCGCACAGTTGGTAACGCTATGGGGTCGCGTTAGTAGAAGGAGAGAATAAGCATAGCGGCTCTAGATCAATAAAAGTGATGTTAAATCAGGAGACACTTTTATGAGTATACACTGTATATAAAGGGTGAACGGACTGGAGGAGAAAGAAATACAAGTAATTGACTTGCAATGCTTTTCTATGTGCTTCAATTTATATATCATGACAGGGGGCTAGACATTGGATGGTCTTCTGAGGGCACGTGATCTACTGACACGGTGGTCCAATTGAGGACGGTTGCAGGTATGCTGTGACTCCGCAACCGCCAGGCAAAGAATATGTACAATGTTCTTAGTGAACTGTGTGCCGTTACAGTATTGGAATTCATTATGTCCTTGCAGAAGGCAGATGGATAGTCACAACCGGCTCTATAGTGTGTTTTTTTATACCATCGCAGGTTTTAAGTGAATCCTAAGTGAAGATTGAGAGCTTGAACTCCTTTTAACTCTGATGAAGTTGCGAGATGGTGCAGCAACGAAACATGTTGGCAATATTGAACTGAATATGGTTTGATGGGAACCATTTTTAATTGGGAAGGCTTGCAGCTTGGAATAAAAGTTGGTTGGCCAGCAAGCCCTACCAGTTTTTAACAGTGAGAATTATGTCCACTAATTCTCACAGGGGTTCAATGGGCACGTACACTTTATAGTAGCATGGTTATTCTGTCTTACTAGCACTTTTTTCACTACATTTATGTTATGGTTTTCTAAAAGGAGAACACACACGGTCTTCTTTTTCTTTTTCTTTCACACTTCGAGAGAGAGTTGCCGATGAGAAGTGGGTAAACTGGCTAGTATCAGTCAGCAACCACTCTGGTGGTTCTACTGTGAGGTACTCTCTCTCTCCTCTCGCCCTTTTTTATTGGCGAAGGGTGGAACTTAGCCTGGATGGTTGTGTGTGCTGTTTTAAAGAAAGTAGTTAATGATACACTGTGACAAATCTGAGTAGTGTAAATAACCACACTCAAGGGAATTGAGAAGAGTATTGAAACCCCTTGGATTGTCATTCCTGTTAGGATTTAGTGTAATTGGGGTGAGGCTTCTTTTTATAATAAAAGGGAGCAAACCTGGAACCCATCGCAGTTCCTTGTATCTGGTGGAACCAGCGATTATCATAAAGAAGTCGTTTAGCAGGATGATAGTCATAATTTCAACAATCATCTCTTTGTACTCCTACAGCTCAGCCCCCTTCCTATCGAGAAAGGACTGTACTGCCATGAGACCAAATATTTTGTGAATACATGTATAGAGACCTTCAACATCGAAGGTCACGAACATGAGCTCATCTGACCACTGGAAATCCTTGAATTTGACAATGATATCTTTACTGGGTAGGTTGAGGATGTGTTTCTGTAATCTGAGATCAACTAATTCCGATAACCTCTCGGTGGGCAAGCCCTCCCCCGAAATAATAGGTCTGCCTAGGGGTACTCCGCCCCCCCCCCCCCCTTGTGAATTTTGGGGAGGCTGTAGATACAAGGGAATTTGGGACAGTCCACCCTTAAATATTGAAATTCATCTTTAGTGAGTAAACACATATCTTTCCATTCATTCAATCTCAAATTGATCATGTTAGTTCAGAAATCAGGTTGCCAACCATCTCCCTGTAGCATGATTGATTTCCCAAATGTCGATTTATTTCATTCATATAGTCTGTGCGGTTCATTATAACATTGCCGCCTTTGTCAGCTTCTCTTATGACAATATTGTGATCCCTACTGAGTCTGTTGAGTGCCTGTCTTTTTGCAGGGCAAATATTATGTCGAATCGGAGGTGCAAATTTATTGGGCACTTCAAGATTAAAAATATCCCTCAACACTTTTTTATAGAATGCATCAATGTTGTGGTGATAAGCACTAGTGGGTATAAATTTCGACTTAGGCTTCAAGCCGCTATTCGAATTGTAATCTTGTTGAATATTAAATTCATCCAATAGTGAAAGGATATCATGTAACCCCTCTTCATTAAGAGACAACAAGCAACGTACATTCCGAACATCTGCATTAGTATGTATACCAGCACTCTTAACCACAGGTGATGCAGATGGCTCAGATGCCCTGTTGGAAAAATAATCCCTTAATTTCCACAAGAATGTTCGTAAAATCCCCACCATGGGTGGGACAAAAGTTTAAACCCATGCTCAACAATCTTATTTCATCTACATCCAAGATTTTATTGGAAAGGTTAACAATCTTCAAATCACTGTTAGCATTTGTAATATCCATAGAGTTAGTGACATCACATGTTTAGTTGTTAAAACTGTAGTGGCCCTCGCTGATCCAGTTGTTTTGTCTGTCGTCCCTTCTTTTGTACCTCCCCTTTGACCTCCTCCCTCCCCTCCTGGTTTTGACTGGTCCCTTTTTTATTGCAACTTGTTGCTTATACACAACTTGGCTAGTTCTTTCTGGAAGGACGAGGCACCTTCCCCTAAAGGGATTTCCTGTGGCATAATATCTTCAGAAAGAATTGGCATCTCCTCACTGAAATCCCTGGTTTAAAGAATTCCATTAATAACATGCCAGTGATTACATACAGAAGGTGAGTATCCCTTTGAAACACCCTATGCCCAAGCTACGTTACCCCTGCTACGAATAGTGACACATGGTTGCAATTGAAACCCAAGGTTTTTTTTTTACCTGTGGCCCATGCAATGTCTGTCCCTTGGGTAAAAGCAAGACTAAAACTTTTACGTATAACACCACCAAGTCACATGTCATCAAAATGTTATTAACTGCAACACTATTCATGTTGTATATGTATTAGGATGTAAATGTGGGATAATATACGTAGGCAGCACGACCCGCTGCCTGAAACCCTGTATACAAGAACATCTAAGGGCGATATGGAACAAGGACAGTAGATACCCCATGACAGACCACTATCAAAATGTATATCCCAATGAAGTCACCCTCTGGTTTCATGGGATTGATCACATTTCAGTGAACAAAAGGGGAGGTAATGGAGAACTAACATTAGGACAAACTGAAGCAAAATGGATTTGTTGCTTGAGGGCTAAAATGAAGGGACACAACACTGATGGTGAGATGCACTATTTCTTGGGATAGACATTGTTGCGATTAGTTTTATACCAACAATGAACTATCAAGTTGTCTGCTATGTCAGATTGATTTAAATGTTGCTGTCAGGTGCATCCTTTCATTGTGTCTACACGACTTTATCTTTTCCTTACCTCTCTGTCCCCTTTTAAATACTTTGGTGATTCCAAACTTGATCACTACATACCTGGATATGTAATGTGAATATAATGATGAGAACTTTGGTGTCTAAACACATTACTGTCTCCCACTGGGTTGCGCTTTGACTCTTCCAACCCTAGGGCATCTGTATTGTAGTGTGCCGCCCTATGATTTTTTCGGTCAATTTTCAAACTTAATGGGTAATGACTTATTTGAGTTTTTGTGTTGACTCCAGGCTTTTGGTGTGTTTTTTCAAGATACACTGTAACGCTTCCGGCATGAGCCACACACACTGAATTTTAGGGTGGCCAGCTTGGTGTATATGGTGCTATGGAAGCTATCATGCTAACACAAGCCCCTCCAGTGATAACTAGGGGATGATTAGTACTTGAATTTTTTTGCTGATCTCTGTCGCCCCAGACTGGCGGACTGACAACCAGGGGATTCTTTTGTTTCCTGAATGGTATACATCATTTGTGTCTAACTCAGTTATTTTGACATTATTTTACTGTAATTTTTGGGCAATTTCCATGCTTCTGATAGAGACACAATGATTAATGCGCTTTTCTCGTTTTAACAATAAGTAGGAGCATGTCACATTTGCCTTTTTATATATATTTTTTATATTTCCTACAAGGTACTTCTTATCCACTTTTGTATCAGCCTTCCCCATTACAAGATGGCGATTGTGGCTGGGACTATCGTCCTGACGTAGTCACCTGGCATAGGTTTCTTGAATGCTATCTTTTATTATTGTCCATGATGGGTATACGTGTCCATATTTCCTATTTTTTCCTATGGGTAGCTTTAGGCTTCCAATACACGCACTATTGTCGATGCGTGTTTTCACAATAGTAGGAGTAGGTTATTATTGTTTTTGTTCCTTTATACTCACAAGTTATTTCTCCTTTTCCTTCCCCATTACAAGATGGTGAGTGTGGTTGTGATATTCGTCTTGGCGTAGATCACCTGGCCTGGGTCACGTGAATAACGTCAACATGCCCTTCTTGACTGCTCGCAGGTACCTTAAGAGTGCAGATATAGCACGGGGTATTAACTTTTTGATTGGCGTACCTAATGAGCTTCAGGACACAGAAGACCCCACCCCGGTAAGTGTAGATGAGATCTTTAGAATCCACTCTCCTCTCACCCGTATCTGTATCTGCTGAATGGGTCAAATCTGTTGGGCATTATGCCTTCAGCCTACGTGTGCCTGCCACTGGGTTGGATAGGTTTCTGAAACTACTTCCCTTACAACACATGGGCAAAGTCTATCCTCCATTAATTGTCTTATACAGTTTCTTTCCCCATACGGGCTCACACGCTTTTTCATTATTGGTATTGATGAGGTTCGGAGACAACTTTCCTTATAATACATGGGTGTAGTCTACCTATTACCAATTACCATGTAAAGTTTTGATTGCTTGTATTTGATGCCTTCTGTTGATTTGTGCTGCCACCGATCGTGGTATGCGGCTTTTTAGACAAATTTTGTGTAACACATTGGCATATTCTTCTGTAAACCCCCTCTGTTTTCCTCATATGGGCCTGTAAGGCCAGAGCGAGTCTCCCGTTTTGGATTGCTCTCCCGTTGTCCCCTGTGGGTCGGATAGCCATATCTAATATGCTCCTTCTTCCTAGGCTCCTCTATTTTTCACCGTTCTCCCCTACAGACCGCCTCAAAAAATGTTCCATGACTTGCGTTCACTTTTAGTATCCCTGATCTGGGGTAACTCCAGGGCGAGGGTAGTACTTTCAAAGCTCCAACTCCCTATATCAGAGGGGGGATTGAGGCGCCCAACTATGAGCTATATTATGCAGCGGCCCATGCGATGACTCGCAATGCAGAACCTGGCTGAACTAGACCCCTGGGCAATCTCATTAGGGTGGCCTGATCTGATTGAGTGGTTATCAGGCACTAGAACTCTGCTTCAAAGGACGGAGTTTTGTGCTTTACTACCGCACTTTCTTTTCGATTTCTTGGCTAGTTCTCCGTTATTTTCTGCTGCATTCCCCTGTAGCTCATAACGCTGCCACTATGTTTTTATTGTTCCCGCTCCCGCCTCCCAGCTGCACGCTCCTCCCCGCTCCCCCTCCCCTATTTAAATGGCGATCGCTGCTCCCATAACCATATCTAGTACAACAGGACCCCACCAGTCAGCAACCTGCACGAGTAGAATATTATGCAGATATATACATCTGACATACATAGCATAGGCACGCTAGCACTGTGGTATCAAGTTTGACAGTTTTCTATGTTTCTTATCTTTTCTTTTTCTCTTTGGCATTGCGTTCCAATATATCTAAGTACAGTAATATTTGTTGCTAATCTTTGAAGTGACTTGTGCTTCCAATGTTTGGGAGACCAACTGAATGCAGTACTTTGCCCCCCTCTCCCACCTACAGGGCACAACCATGCAAATGAAGATGTATTATATTTTGTACTTCATTATTTCAGCGCCAGGACACCGCTCGGTAACAGCGCGCTTTATAAATGGTTTAAATAAATAATAAAAAATAAATAAATAAATTATGATGTATAGAACGCTGTATGCTGCACGGAATAGGAAACTAATAAAGATTATATAAAAAAAAGGGCATGTAAGGTACTTTCTCAGTATTAGCTCTGTTTAAATATGAAAATGATCAGATATTCTGGATTAAGGACCTGATATGACTTGCCCTTTTTTGTAAATCACGTAAAGCCATGGACAGTTAACCTGAGGGATTTTTTCCTGTGTGTATCGCTTTACCATTGAGTGCATTTCTCTCATTGTGCCAGTGTTGTATAAGATTTATTGGTTCATGTAGCACTGTACTTAAGAGGTTTTTTACTCCTACAGATTATATTTCAGAACCCGATTTACTCGACCCATATTATGGGCTAATCTTTTGACTGTTACAGAAACACGGATGAAATTACAAAATATGCTACATGTTTGTCTGAGTATTTATGTTTACCTCACCGCATTTGCAATTGGTTTGGAATCTTTCCTCTGTTTTTTTTCTCTGTTCTCTTATCCTTTTCTATCAAATTTGAATTGGAAACATTCACCTTATCGCCACCTATACATAAGTAATGTCCAAATTCTATGCTCAGGAGCCATTTATGAGTGCATACTTTTCCAGGTATTGATCAATTGAGAATGTCTGTAAAGAGCAGACATGGTGTCCATGAATGTAATACTGTACATATGTTGTGTATATTTTTGTATATAATTGTTGTGTGGGCTTTCTTGAGATCTGATTGTCTGTAACTTTAATTTTATAATGGGTTTATGTGCGTCATCTTGTACTTGCTTTATTTTATTCTGTAGATACTTTGGAGTACTACATGTATATGTGTACATTTTTCTAATTGTTTTTTTGTCCTTTCTGCTCGTTATATGAATTCTTATACTGTGTCTTATGTCATTGTTTCAGCCCTGATTAAGTTCCTTTGGTCGAAGGAACGGAACGTGTTGGCTGATGGCCACTTTTACTTTTGATCACCAATAAAACTAACTGAATGGACTTAAGTACATGACTCCGACTTCATTTCTGGTGCACCTTCCTTTTCAACAAAGACTTAGTCCTCTCTGGATTCCAGTGGCACTTAACTGGGCAAGTGTCCAGAACTCAATATCTTTACGAACAGGGTTAGATGTGCTGAACCTTAGGTCAGTCGTTGTAAGAATTGTTGCATTTGTTACTATTTGGACCTTTATGCACATCAATCAATCATATGAGGGAGGAGGAAGTTCTGATACATTCAGTTTCCTTTACTTTAATTTCAATTAATCATAGGGGGAAGGATCACTTGTCCTGCACAACCAGGGTATGCAGAAGCTATGTGGGGTGTCTCAGGTAAAAAACCCTCATGCACGTGATGGGAAGATCGTGGTAGCGGTATATGTTGATTCTCCGCTCTTCATTCACGTGTGTGCATAATCATCGGGTCAGTATGGTTATGCAGCCTCCACCTGGAGGATTACTGGTGGTGGGCGCATGCGCGTGTAAGGGTGACTACTGTGCACCGTTGGCCGTTTATGAGTTACTGTGAGGGTTGCCTAAATCGGCGCTATGATACGCATTCATTTAGTGGGCGTGTATCGGGTGAACGGAGACCGATGTCTCTTCTTTTTGGGCGCATTTAAGACGTACCTCAAGTGTGAAATTGTCACACTTCCTCGGGTTATGGCAGGAGGTGAGGGTGCCTTACTAAAAGGAAATGAAATGAAGGGAAACGTTATTCAAAGAGTACTTGCGGTTCGCATTGTGCAGACAATCGGAGATCCGTCTCTGCTGCCTGTGGCTCTGAACCTCGTGCGCTGCTTGTGCTGACACTTCGCCCGCTAACCCGGAAATGCCGCTGGGTTGCTACCGGGTCTATTTTGAGTATTCAGTGTTGGTAACTGAAAAAAGACTCGGTCGATAGACGGGAGTCTCTCTTCGAGAGCGGAGTCTTTCAATTATGTGAATATTCATATCGGTGGAAATTTCTGTAAATATGTTTAATGCGATAAAAATACCTATGCATGGAACTCTCTAAATTAATTAATACAGGTGCTGAGACTGTTGTTCTAACATCAGAAGTATATCTATAGGATCGATTTGACTTGCAAATCGGAGTTGGATATGCTTAATACTGTTGTTTCCTTTCTAGTCATGTTGCTTATTGGGGGGGGGGGGGGATTTTCTGAAATTCGAAATTGGAAAGGTAACTGGTTGTGTTTGAAGAGAGGATAAGTACTTACACAGGTTTTGTCTGTATATCTTTTCTGTAGCCATCCTAATCACGTTTCTTAGTTCATGAATAAGAGGATTATTATTTTCTCAGGCTCAGCCAAGGTATATTGTCATTTAAGCCCTCGGAATCTGTCTTCAACCTATGGACCCAACATTGCTCTTTTTCGAAGAGGATCTTCTCTGCATTCCTGTCTTTTGTCTCAAGGGTGGGATATCCCTTTGCCCTCTAGCCGTCCCTCACTGGTCCTGGACATAGATAAACCTGTGACGGAGGAAGAGGTAGACTTTGCCATAGACTTTGCCATATCTGGGCTCCAATCAGGTAAGACCTCTGAACCTGATGGCTACCCCATTGAATACTATACGAGATTTCTCTTGATTATTGCGCCCCATCTCTTTAACTATTACCCTGAGGTGACACACCGGGGTTCCTTTCCCGCTGACTTAGATGGTGCAGCCATTGTGGCCATCCCCAAGGAGGGTATACCCCCTGACCAGTACGCCTCCTACTGGTGGAACTCTCTCATCAACGCAGACATTAGAATATTCGCCCAATTCCAGGCAGCTTGTTTGACACGCACCCTTACCCATCTCATTCCTAAACCAATGTCAGTTCATGCCAAGTAGAAGCATGCATCACTGCATCTGATGAGTACAAGCAGCCCTCTCCCAAACACAGAAGCTGGAGGGTAAACAAGCCCTCCTTCTTGTAGGCTTCACTAAAGCATTTGATACGCTCTTTTTTTTTAAGACTGCCTCCTGGTGGGCGTGTCTTCGCTATGCTTGCTTATGAACCTGAGAAAAGCGAACACGCTGTCTTTTCCCCCATCGAAGCCCAGCCAGTGAACAAGGGATGTGGTCCCGGAACGCGTGTGGCATTATCGGCTAAAGAGTACGCAGAAAGGCTCGTTACCAGCGTGTCGATGTCAACCAAATAAAGAAGGCAGAAAGAAACGTTGTGTGCGGTCTCCTCAATAATCGAGCAACCTCCAGTTTGGATACTTAGTGGCCCGCTCTGGCCACGAGGAAACCCCCCCGCAATTGCACGTCCGTGTGCCATGGATTTGAAAGCACACGCTGGAAGAACGTGTAAGTTTGGCTGACCAAAGAAAAGCCGCAAGCAGGTGATGTACCATTCAGCAACTCAATATACTTACCCCACGGAGGGAAGCTGACATTATTCTATTAAAGAACTTACACTTATCTGAACTGCATAGACCAGCAAGCATAGCGAAGACACGCCCACCAGGAGGCAGTCTTATGAACTCGTAAATACCTGAGAAAAGCGAACACGCTGTCTTTTCCCCCATCAAAGCCCAGACAGTGAACACGGGATGTGGTCCCGGAACGCATGTGGCATTATCGGCTAAAGAGTACGCAGAAAGGGTCGTTACCAGATTGTCGCGGTCAACAAAATAAAGAAGGCAGAAAGAAATGTTGTTTGCGGTCTCCTCAATAATCGAGCAACCTTCAGTTTGGATACTTAGTGGCCCGCTCTGGCCACGAGGAAACCCCCCCGCAATTTCAGGTCCGTGTGCCATGGATTTGAAAGCACACGCTGGAACAACGTGCCAGTTTGGCTGACCAAAGAAAAGCAGCAAGCAGGTGATGTACCATACAGCAACTCAATATACTTACCCCAAGTAGGGAAGCTGACAGCGTCTATTAAAGAACTTACACTTATCTGAACTGCATATACCAGCAAGCATAGAGAAGACACGCCCACCAGGAGGCAGTCTTATGAACTCGTAAATACCTGAGAAAAGCGAACACGCTATCTTTTCCCCCATCGAAGCCCAGCCAGTGAACAAGGGATGTGGTCCCGGAACGCGTGTGGCATTATCGGCTAAAGAGTACGCAGAAAGGCTCGTTACCAGCTTGTCGCTGTCAACCAAATAAAGAAGGCAGAAAGAAACGTTGTGTGCGGTCTCCTCAATAATCGAGCAACCTCCAGTTTGGATACTTAGTGGCCCGCTCTGGCCACGAGGAAACCCCCCCGCAATTGCAGGTCCGTGTGCCATGGATTTGAAAGCACACGCTGGAACAACGTGCCAGTTTGGCTGACCAAAGAAAAGCAGCAAGCAGGTGATGTACCATACAGCAACTCGATATACTTACCCCACGTAGGGAAGCTGACAGCGTCTATTAAAGAACTTACACTTATCTGTATGGCTGAGATACCCGCCACCCCCTCTCAACACAATCCCCAAGAATGGGATACCGGAAACGGTTCTGAACTTTTGGAAGACGGGAGGGAGTGACCCTCCCGGCCGTATTTATTAAAATATTAAACAAAATAAAACATTAAAATAACAGTTTCATATTAATGTACAATTTCATTTCCACATTGCGATGTTTGGCTAACCTTAACATATTCTCTAATACAAAGGTTCTCCTAGCCGAACTAACATCCTACAAAACGTTTAACTTGAAATTGTACATCCTAACGTTTAAGGGCCAACGGCAAGGTCGTAACCGGTGTCAAGATCCCTAAACCAGACATATCCCCCCCACTTGTGAGGGGCGACCGCACAGAGGTGTACCTCAAGTGCATTCACCAATTTCCCTTGACTTGACGGGGGCCCCAATAAACTCGACGCCATTTAAAGGTCGTCCGAGGACTCGTGTGAGGTATCTAGAAGGTAGCGTAGACCCCCTCCCAAACCCCACACAACTTACCACATCTGCCGTCGCAGATGTCCAGGCCCCGGGAAATTCCCCAGGAAGGGGCCTTGACCGCCTTTCCTTTCGGCGGCCCATCCTTAGAAGGGACCGCCTCCCCGTTGAGGGGCCAATGGCCACCTCCCTCGAGCGCTCCCATCCGTAATGGGTGACGCCCACCCATAGGGATCTTCCAATTACTGCTCACCGATCATGACCTTACCGCCACAGGCCGGATAGTTGACCGGCTATCCGGACCCCCCCACAACACTCCTGCCTAAAGGTCATGTCATAAAGTCTTTAGCCAAGCTATCAGGTCTCCTATGAGTAATTTGTTCCCCATCCGGGATAAATGAACACCATCCCCCAAATACATACTGTCCCCTTTAATACAACCATGCGAAATAGAATGCAGTGTACTTGAACGGAACAATCTACTCACTTTATTATTAATTTTCCTTACTGAATGATTCAGAGCAGGAACCGAAATAGCCCCCCGCCACACTTTCCGTGGGATCATATGGGACCATGCAATTGTGCACCCTGGAACTCTTCTTGCCAACCAACTTACCGTGGAAAGCATTGCCTCAAGAAGAAGTCGTCTACCAGTGGTCACCAAATCATTGCCCCCAAGATATACTATGACTACAGACGGCGGTGACCTCGTCCGCCCTAACAGACCCTCAAAAAATGATCGAAACTGGTCAATACAGAGCCCGCCCTTTCCGTAGAAGGACACACTGTACCCGTATTCCCCAGCCACGTGAATCATGTCACCTGCTTTGAATACGTCCCCGGCACGCCTCACGTATGAGTGGCCCACGACCCACACCTCCTTTTTCACAGCCTGTGATGTCTGACCTCTGGCCCCCCGGTGTCGGGTCGACTGCACAGTCCGCCCCGCCTCGTAGGCTTGCGTAACTGAAAACCAAACAAAAACAAGAAGCGTGAGTACATCATTACAGCTTCACAACATGTGCAACCGCACATACCTCTTATAACAGTTTGAGGACCAACGTCCCACACGTTTTACTTGTTCAACATTCAGACCCCTGGCTGTAGCCTCCGTAGCAGCCCCTATCCGAAAGGAATGGGTCCCAAACTCGCCGGGGTTCAAGCCCGCGGACGAAATCGACATCGCAAGCACCCGCTGAAACTGAAACCTCGTCAGTGGGGTGGCGTCAGCGTGTCTCAACAAGGTCCCCCCCCATGATGCCACCCTTTGCGTTAAATATTCCTCTACGCACATCACAGGGCACATGGAAGACCCGGGAATTCTTTGTATGATTATTCCGTCCCCAATTGCACCCTGATCGGTCTTGGACCTGACAAACGAGACAGTCATTGTCTCCCCCTTGATCTGAACGTGCTCTCGGCACAGTCCCCCCATGGTATCCTGCTTGTTCTTTGCCACTAGTTCGCTTACCCGCATAGCCCCATGGAATGCTAGCATAAAAGCGGCTCGGAATAACACTGATTCATACTGGGATGAACACGTTGCAGGAAGTACAGATAACAACAGAGCCAACCTATCCAGACCTATCGGGCGCCTTTCATCTACTCTGCGACCCTCAAGGCGTTGCCACCCACGTAGCACTTTTTGCACAACAAAAGACGCAGTTGGGTCCTGGATCCCATGAGCCCTTGCCATAAAGGAAATGGCGGCCCGATGCCTCTGGGCCGTAGCCACTGATTTGCCTGCCTGATGTAAAGACAGCAGAAACTTTACTACTAGCTCTTCCTGGCCCCAAAGCTCTCCCCTAGCAGTCCCCAAAAAGGCCCAATAGGATCGGAACGCCCCTTCATATGCCTTCCTTGTCCTGGGTGCTAAACTCTCTCCCACGAGGTTCTGTAGTTCGGGGCACCGAGAGACCAAAGAGCTTCGGGAAAGGGTGCCGCCACCGGGTCCGCTGTGGGCAGAAAACCCCAGAAGGCCTGCATACGAAAACGAGAAAGCGCATCAGCCGCTTGATTCATTACCCCCGGTACATGTCTAGCCCTAAATAGCACGTTCAATTGCATACACAATAACACAATTTCTTTGAGCAATCTCAGAATCCATTTGCATCGTGCTGCCTGGCTATTGATACACTCAACCACGGTCATGTTATCAGACCAAAACACCACAGAGTGATCTCTGAATCCCTCAGGCCAAGTTTTCAGGGCCACCAGAATGGGAAAAAGTTCAAGAAAGGCAATGTTACTTGTCAGCCCACACTCATGCCACCATAACGGCCATTTTTGAGCCGACCATTGTGTGCCGAATATGGCACCAAAACCAATGCTCCCAGCCGAATCTGTCCACAGCCCCAGCTCTTCGGAGGACACCGCCAGTTTATTCCAGACAATTCGACCATTGAACTCCGCCAGAAATGCCAACCAAATGCGCATGTCCTGGCGAACCTCTGCCGATAGCCTCGTGCGATGATGACCCTCCTTCAGTCCGACCATGGCTTGAGCGATCGAGCGGGAAAAGGGGCGGGCCATCGGCATTACTCTCAGGGCAAAATTCAGCTGGCCCACCAATTGTTGTAGTTGATGCAATCTGACTTTAGATTCACTAATACATGTTTCCAGGGAAGCCCTGAATCTTAACACCTTTTCTCTTGGTAATCGAAAACAACCTTCCTCTGAATCGAGCTCGATCCCCAGGAACTCAAGGCAAGTTGAGGGACCCACAGTCTTACCTGGTGCCAGTGGCACACCAAAATGCTTCATTAAGACACAAAATTCATTCAAAGCCTGTCCACATTCCGGATCCCCGGCCGCCCCCAGAAACAAAAAGTCATCGAGATAATGCATGACATGTTGAAAACCCGTCTCTTTGTGAAGACCCATTGCAGAAAACAACTGAACTTTTCAAAATAGGCACAAGATATAGAGCATCCCATCGGCATACATCTATCCATGTAATAGTGACCCTGAAACATGAAACCAAGGAGACGCTGATCGTCTGGGTGTACCGGGAGCAACCGGAACGCTGACTCAATATCTGATTTTGCCATCAGCGCACCGGGCCCTAGGCGATTCAACATGGCGACGGCCTCATCGAAAGATGCGTACCGCACCGAACACACTTCCGGGTCTATCGCATCATTCACGGAAAGACCACGTGGGGCTGATAAATTATGTATCAGTCGGAACTCACCCGGGTCCTTCTTAGGGACCACCCCCAAAGGGGAACAAACAAAGTTAGCACATGGTGGCTCATCAAATGGACCGGCGACTCGACCTCGAGTAACCTCCTTCCCAATCTTCTCCTGTACCACGGTCGTATGTTGCAAGACCGACAGTTGGTTTTTGCATTTTGCTACACCCTGAAAATCCCCCACTGGGATGCGGAAACCATATGAAAACCCGTTCCGCAACACCCCAGCGGAAACATGATCCGGGTAATCGCTGAGCCAAGGAATCATTGCCATGGTATCAATCGGAGTAGGTAAAGGCGCCCCTCGAACTATTTCAGACCTGTTTGGCGCCTCCCCTACCGCCGTTATCACCCGTTTTGGCTCCGCACATGGACTCAGGATGGGATGGCTGCCCACACCCTCCACATTCATGTCTAAACTTGCATGACCCCTGGGGCCTCGTACATTTACCCCTATTAAAGTTCCAACAAATCCCCCTTTTACCTGCGTTGCCGTTCGGCTTCGAGTGGTAGTCATTACCTGTACTTGATCGAAAGGGTGTCCCAGCATACTGGCGGGAGGATTCACCCCCGCTACTCCCTACCAATGGTAACTTCAACATACCAGTACTCTCCATTTTTGACCATGAAACAGAGTCGTAACAATCCCAAGTCAAGTTTTTGTCATGTTCTTTCGCTTTTCTAAAAATATTATCGTAACAGAACCACTGATTGCCCCCATATGATCCATAATATTCCATGATCCGTGACTGATAAATAGGCAATTCGGTCAGCAACTCGGGCCTACGTTCGCCCATGATGGAGGTAAAGATTCCCCATGCCCTGCCTCAAGTGCCGATGTTTTCGTCAACCTTAAAGGCGGCCATCTTTGCGCGCCAAACACTTGGATGCATGAGCTCCTTTTGGCTCTTAACATGCTCCATCTCATAATGGTCGGTAAGCAACGAAAAAATGTTTACATACTCGTCCGCCCACATCTTTTCCTTAATTGCCAGAGGGACATGCTGACCCAACTTTTCCCTTCGTGAAGGTGCAGACTCCTCCCTCGCAATCGGCAATGGCCGCTTACCTGAACCAGAAGCTGCATCCGCCGCTGGACCTGCTCCTGTTGCTTTATCCACCGCCGGAGACAGCGGGGTAACTGGCGATGGTGCCTTCGCCGCCTCCCTAGTTTCACGCAGTTGCTTCATCAACACCCGTGCGTCGTCAGCCGTGGCGCCCTCGCTATCTTTCCCCAACCACGCTGCCAATTGTGCTGCTAACTCAGGCGGCATGTCCTCTCCGGACACGGGAGTGACCACCACGGGAATCGGATTCCCCTCCCTCGGCACCGGAGTTGGCTCCTCGAGTGGGGTATCGGGAACCGGGATGTCCCCCCCAGATGCCCCCCTTCTGGGCCTCTTGCCTTTTCCTCCAGGAGCTGCTCCCGCCAAAGGTCATTTCGGTCCCCCTTCCCCGTCTTTAGCCGCCATCTGCTTCTTCAGATCAGTTACTTCTTTCATGAGCATACGGAGCATCTGATCGGTAGTAACTCGCTTTCCGACTTTCTTAGGCATTCTCGGACAGAGTATCTGTAAGACAAAAAGAAAGATCACCACGCTCAAAATTGGCTCTTCGTTCCGTCTCGAGCTCACGTGCAGCGAGGAGGTGCAGCTTCAGAGCACAGGAACAAGAGGATGCTTTCTTGGCTTGTTGCTCCTTTTATCCGTCTTCAGGGCGGGCGTAAACCCGCCCCTGCCTGCCCCAAAGGGCGTGGCCGGCCGCGTCAGTGTCTAGGCCAGCCCACTCCAGGGCGGGAAAAAGCGCGCCCCGGCTACGCCGCTTCGGGCATACCAGCCGAGACTCGCCTCCCGCCCAAGATGGCTTCCCGGGGGGATCGTGGTACTCCGCCATACGTTCGGGGGGACCGAATGGTCGCCCCTTTCCAAACTGCATATACCAGCAAGCATAGCGAAGACACGCCCACCAGGAGGCAGTCTTATGAACTCGTAAATACTTGGGAAAAGCGAACACGCTGTCTTTTCCCCCATCGAAGCCCAGCCAGTGAACAAGGGATGTGGTCCCGGAACGCGTGTGGCATTATCGACTAAAATATATATATATATTCACTGGAAAAAACATAGGTTTTACGGATGTTATAGTTAGAAGTTTGCATTAAAAAAATATTGAAATTCACTGTAAAAAACATAGGTTTCAGGGGCGTTATATTTAGCTGGACATTTCACATGTACAAAACCATAGAAATTCCACCGTTGTAGTTAGTGCAGCTAACTATAACTCACTCCCCAGCAATGCATTGCTCATGACGTCACATATTACATCAATCATGGCACGGTCTGTGACATCACTAATGATATCATCCATTGACTGTGTGTTTCTGTAAAGTTTGAATATGTTTTCTATATATATGCAAGATGTATTGAAGAATGCATGGGTGTATAAGTGTCTGGGTGGACGATTTAGCAGGTATGTGACTGATTGTATAAGTGAGTGATTAAACGTGTCTTACTGAATGCATTGGTTGCTGACTAAACTGTGAATGTCTGTGTCAGTCTGTCTGTTGTTGTGTAAACTGCCACATGGGTTGGTTAGTAGGTACATGAGTGTCTATATGGGTTATTGTTTGTTTGCCTGAGTATTTGTATGGGAGACTGAGCGTGTGTGTTGTGACTGTGCATAGATGTGTGAATGGTTGCTTCCCTGGGTGTATGGGTTCAAGAGTGCATATGGAAATAGCTGTATGGGTGGGTGAGTCTCTGTATGAGTGTGTTGGTAAGTGAATGGAAGTCTCAGTGGTACATGTCCAAGTAACTAGATATGTTAAAGGCAGTATATGTGAGTAATTGTGTATATAAACAACTATATGTGACAGTGACTGATTCTGGCAGTGGCTGTATGGTTGAGTGTGTTCTTGTATCAGTGATTATATAACAGAGTAAGTATGCGTTACTATCTATAAATTAGTGAGGTGGTGAGTATATAATTGTATAGTTGAGTAAATGGGACTGTGATAGATTCTTTGCATGACTAAGTGGGTGTGTGATTGTCTGTATAGGTGTATGAGTGCATATGATAATATTGTATTTATGAATGAATGCATGTATGAGTGATTGTATGGATGAATGAGTGGATGTGGGTTAAGATCTAGCTATCAGTGAGTGCGTATGTAGTAACTGGTATTGGTGTGTTAATGTCGAAAATGGTTGTCTGTAGTATCAAAGGTTATATTAGACTGTGTAGAGGTGCATCAGATTTTCACGTGGAGGATGTCATCGGTGATGTCATTTGGGATGGCATCAGTGATGTCATCAGTGATGCCACTGACCATGCCATAAATGATGTAATATGTGACGTCATGAGAAATGTATTGCGGGGGCGCGAGTTATAGTTAGCTGAACTAACTAGAACAGTAGAATTTCTATGGTTTTGTATGTGTGAAATGTCCAGCCAAATATAACACCCCTGAAACCTATGGTTTTTTCAGTGAATTTCAATGTTTTTTTAAATACAAATTTCTAACTATAACGTCTGTAAAACCTATGGTTTTTTCAGGGAATATATATATATATCGGCTCGTAGAGGGAGACTTACGGGCCGTCGGCTCACAAAGGCACAGCAGCATACTGGCTCACAGAGGGATAGCTTTGGTCTGACTCGCAGAGTCAGAGCAACGGACCAATGGGCCTGCTAGCAGAGACACAGCTACGAGCTAACGGCCTAACTTGCAGCGGTAGAGCTGCGAGCCCAAGCTGCGAGCCGACGGGCTGACTCTCAGAGCAACAGGCTGATGGGCCTGCTAGCAGAGACACACCTACAAACTAACCGGCTGGCTCACAGAGGTAGAGCTGAGGGCCCGACAGCTCGCTGGTGCACAGCTGCGAGCCAATGGACTGGTTTCTAAAGGCATAGCCGCGAGCCGCAATTGGTTCTGACCATGATATAACACAGATACACCATCCTGTACAATAGCAACAACAAACAAAACAATGTTGTGTAATGACAGTTATTTACTCGTGAATAATGAAAAATGCTGTGGCATCTTAAAAGATATTCCATACATTGTGACTGTGTCACAACGTGTAGTTTACTGTAAAAACGTGTTGTTTCCTCCCTCACAGGGGAGTTAGATTCCTCGATTTGGCCTTCCATTCCGACCTTGAAGGCAGAGTTCGACAAGCTGAGCCTTATTGTCCCAGAAAGAAGTTTCTTTCACTTCTGCCCTTGAGACTTATGCCCTGCAGGTAGCCAACACGACAACAGTAGTTCATAATCTTTTAAACACTGATCTCCCACAACATTTTGGTGAACGAATTCATTCTTTTTTCAACGATTCGCATTCAACAGGGCTGGCACATTTTTTTTAGCTTGTGGGACCCGGCATTGTAATGCGATTTCAAACTATTTTTGGTGTGATCCCTGCTTTCATTCATTCTATTTTCTCAAGTGTTTTCGGCGGGTTGCCACTTCGACTAGCTTTGGCTGCTGGACTTTTCCTCTTGATCTGCATGCTCAGAAATGGCTGCTCCACTTGTGCTAATTCACAACCCAGCCCTACTACAGCTACTTTGCAACCGCATTCTTGACTATTATGGCACCTTGCCGCTGGCCACTCTCAGCGTGGCTTACAATTTGTCATTCCACTAGCCCTTGTATACCTGCATCCAGCCTGTGTTCTCATGCATGGCTGTCCCTTCCAATGGGCGTTGGATATATGCCTCACAAACACAGCGTCGCCTAACCCGGATTTTCCTTTACTGATGAACTCTTTGGTGAATCATGAGTGTGAATGTTCCGGTATTGGTTTCATGGCATATGTTGCTGCACTTGGTGTGCTAGCTCAGTGGGATGTATGTACGGCTGCACATGATTTCCTGCAACGGAGTTACATCGAGTACCATGCAAGTTGCCCTGCTATGGTGCTGGACGCACCGATAATCAATTAGCACGTTTGCTCCTTCGAATTGCTCAATTGGATGGCGTCTACTTTTTCAGACGAAAATAATGATTTCATATTGGAAGCTGTTGCAACTTATTGCTCTTACACACTTATGGATTAATTTGGCTGTGCCACATGTTTTTTTTCTCTTTCACTATGGTAATATTAAATTTTTCTGTTTTCAACACTGTTGATATTCTTTGCCTACTTTATTTTCCTATATTGGATATCTGCTTTTCCTGACTCAGACTTTTTGGACTCTGTGTTCTACTTTGCTCACTGTGCGTTGGACCGCCCAAAGGGGAGGGTGTTGTGGGGGTTAAGAGGTGCCAACGAACGTTGCTAAGTTAGCATGAGTTCGTACCTTGCATCACAGCCATTTTAGCCGCTTTTTCCACATGACTCTAAATGCACTGGTTCTCGTAAACACTTCTGTTTTCGCTGCTTTGCATGAGAACTGTCTGCCTTTCACTATTTCTGCTGTGCACTGAGTACTCGTCTGTATGCTGTGTTCAAGAGCAGAAAAAAACATTGCTGGTTATTCAGCTTTGGCCCGTCCCTCGCACATATAGACATAACATGGAACAGACCTCCGCTTCTACAATTTTGAGTGCTTTTAATATTGCACAGGATGAAAATTACACACACTTGGAGACCAATATTTACCGACGAAGAGCTGTGCTTGTCCGGAGATGTAAATCCTATCATATAAGACTTGAGGTAGGGGATTCAGCTGTCCAAGCCCAGAGGTCTTCCTCTAATATAATAAACATAGCTCGTAGCATTCGGAGGGTGGTAACCTCTATATGGCCTAATCCACTGACATTTAAATATACTTTCCCCATTTGTACTTTCTGCAAATGTAAGTATGATAATTGTATTATTATTCCTCACCTTAGCACGTATACTACATTATAGAGCTGTTAGTTGAATTAAACATTTTAAACTATACAAAGTATCTGGTTACTCACATTGTGAACAGGTATGAGTGTCTAAGCGAAAGTGTCTTGTTCCTACGAATTCTGAGAGGACCTGAGTTGCATTGTTCTAGGATATCTAATCATTTGTAGCTCTGCCGTAGTACGGAGAACGAATTAGCCAGAGGTCTTCCACTGATATAATAACATAGCTCGTAGCATGAGGAGGGTGTTAAGCGCTATGTTGCTTAATCCAATTTATAATATCCTTTACCCATTCATACTATAGCTAGCCAGAAAGGGGTTTCTGTGCACTGAGGCGTGTTTTTGGTACACCACAACATACCGAGGTTCTGGTTTCCTGTGACGTGTGGAGCGAGTCGCAAGCCAGTGATGTGGGGAGAGGGACCGTGAAAGGGGTATCTCGCATAGACAGGGCTGCGGTATATTTTCAGTGTTGCCTTGAGGTAGAACTACGGGCCCGATGGCTTGTAGAGGGAGAGATGCGAGCTGACGGACTGAATCACAAAATTGCTACCAACACTTCCTAGTTTCAACCGTTCACAGCCAATCAGCAGCAAGCTTGTGCTCGTAACCCCTCAGCCAATCACATGTCAGAATTCCCAAATATCGATATCTGTCAAATTTGATATTTCTCAAAAAACTACTAAATGAATTTACACCATATAAACAAAAGCGTGCTTTCTGGACCAAGACCTTTCTCCCTGCCAAATTTGGCATAATTCCGTTCAGCAGTTTGACCCGTAGCCTTGTCTAAAGTTTCCTATGGAAAATGCATTGAGAAAACACGTTTTGGGACCCCCTTTTTTCTCAGCCCCCCCCACCCCCCCCCCCCCCCCTTGACCAATCACCCCCAAACTTTCAAGATAAGAGCTGATCAAAAAAGAGAAACTTTTTGGTAAATTACGTAAAGATTTGTCAAACGACGTCAAAGTTATAAGGACATTGAGGGATCCAGGAGGGGAGCTGCGCAACCCCTCTCCCAACATGAGTGAAGCCCGAACCCCAGCGAGCCCCGGCTATTGTTTTTAAGAAATGCCCCCGGGACCTAGCCCACCCAGAGGCCTCGTTAAAATAAAACGCGAGAACCCGTGACCCCAGCATGAATTGCGCTGATTTATTTATTTTTTTAATGCTTTTTTGGGCCCTGGGGGTCCTTCTGGGACCCCCTAATTGGTTGTTACTGTTCACGCTTTCGTTTCCCATTGGCCAATATGTCGCTTGGCCTGTTGGGAACTTTAGTGCGGTGTGTTTCTCTTGGCTGCTATTTATAAAAAAGCAAGATAAGAAAGCATAATACTCTCCTCTGTTTCTGTAATAAAATTAAGACTTTCCGTCATAACTTATTAAGAAAATCTACATTGCGCCCAGTTATTGGGTTTTACACTGTGCAGTTCAGCCACTGGATGGAGGGTGGAATTTGTAAAGTGTGCCCAGGATCACACGGTGTGGTCATGCAGCGCGATTTTATTGTCTTCTGGAACAATAAAACAAAAGTCGGCAAATTTACCACTCAAATTGCTTTCCAATACCACCTGGCAAAGCAGACACTCCATCCAGTTGCTTACTGAACGCACCCATCCGCGTGATGGCAATCAACAAACTCTTCAACCTTCATTGTAAATATGAACCGTACCATCGAGATGCAATATGCCTTCAATTCCAAAAGAATCCATTTCCAAACTTACACTGCACATTAAGAAAACGCAGTGCTAAGTGCTGTGCTTCTTTACCGGTGTGTCTTATTTAATGTGTTTGTTAGTGCTTATTTGCAGGAATGGCATATAGTGTGTCATTTAATGTGCATTACTAGTAGTTTTTCATTTGAAACGCCAATAGCTCAAACTTCACTAATTCGAGACCTGTTGCATTGCAAATTATTTTTATTCTCTTTTCCTCGTGTTAATTTAGTTCCATTTCATTAAACTAATCTTTTCGTTTTAGCATGCGAGCTCTCCATTTTCTCTCCCTTGTTTTACATGTAATTAATATTTTGAGGCTTTCAGCGCAAACAGTTGGAGGTAACTCCAGGATTAACAAACTGAACAGTCAAGTACTTTAAAAGACCCGTGTTCAGCGTCCCCTAAGCAGAGCGATAGGTACATTTGTAGCAGGAGCTCTGCTCGGAGTGCTGCTACTTCTGCCTGCTAAAGCCGAGATCTGCCTCTCCTGAGGTGGGTGGGGCTGCTGTAGCTGTGGGCCAGTCCGAGCTGTCGAATAGGCAGACCCCCGGAGTCTCCCGAAGAGCAAGAAATACACATCCCAAGGGGATAGGTATTATACACAACACCGATCTAGGATTGGGTCGTAGAAGTTTGATTGACGTGCTTCTAAACCAATGGAAAAAGCCACACTATTCAGAGTTGCTGCGGGTCAAAGTGCTGAGTGCCTAGCGATTTGTCTGTGTGAGCGTTACTTCCGGGGATAAGTCTTCGCATGACGGCATGCTGTGAATAACTGTGGTATTGCTGCATTTATATATATTTTAAAGTAGCGAGCAAAGCGTAATGCAATTCAGCACTGCGCCTCAGTTTACTTGTCAATCCATTCATCTGATTTAGGTGGGAGAATCCAAGTTTTTTAAGCCTAAAATTGCTTTTTTGGGCGGTCGGTGAACTAAAATTGCTCCCACTTAACTGGAGGTCAACAGGAAAATAAATGTCTCCCTCTCCTCTCCACCCCCCAATCTCCGTCTTCTATTTACAAATGTCGGCGTATATGTTTGTGTTGTTTCTGGGTATGTTTAGTTAACTTGTATTTTAGTCTCGTCTCTCATAGTGCCTGTATTATGAGTGTGGGCTCACATAGTACGCTATATGAAGATTCACGTTTTGGAATGTTCCATTTTGATCAAGACAAACCACATTCCCTGTGTCATTGTTTTGTCTGGATTTATTTTGGCAAGACCACTGGACTAAAGGGTCATTTTCTCCAGAAAAGAATCTCAGCTGCTCTTTACTGCAGCCCGGCAAACAAGTGACGCTGATTGTAGTGAAAAACTGACAAAGGTCATGCATGATAAAACTTTCTTTTCAACAAGTTACTACAGCTAATGTCAGAGCGTGACTTACTTTTGAGCATGATCTGAACAATTTAACATGTATTTCAAAAGATAGAGGTTACTTTTTCTTTTTTGCCCTACTGGGCTGTGTGACGTGTATAAGTGTCAGTACTTCACATGAATGCTGGAGAATTCGCACCTCATTATCACCCTGTATCCACAGGTGTACAGTGTTGTGCCAGGCAGCAATGAGGTGGGGCGTAGTCCGTTTAGTGCCCGGTGGTTGTCTCAGGGTTTGGATGCAGAAGCCAGACCTGGCTTGGAATCCCACAAAAGCGTCCTGGTGCAAGAACAGCTGCAGGCCGCTGCTGACATCCGGCGTCCCTTCCAAAGCGTCTGCGCCATCCTCAGGACACAGAGGTTTGTGCCACACTCTACCTGCCAGGTGTGTGTGTGTGGGTGTGTGTGTGTGTGAGGTGGGGAGGGGTGTGTGTGCTAACACTGTACATACGTAGGACAGCGACGACCACATTCTTACAGGGATTATTTTTTTTATTAAACTTACTTTTAATTTCTATTCGCTATCACCTTTAAATGTTGGCACATGGATGCACAGTACCAATCTGAAGCAAATGTGATTATGCACAGCTTGCGTCTGCCATTTCAACAGCATTGGGAGACTGGATATGAGCCTAGCAGTATATGCACGCTTTCAAGACCCTACGTTCTCAGTTGGAACGTCAGGTTAGTGCGAGGATGCTCCACTGCAGAGAACTATGTACAAGCTGGAAGCTTGCAGTGATGTCCGATTCTGAGTCAGCAGATGACTATCCTGATGTCACCAAGATGAAAGTTATTGCGTTTTTATTTACAAATTTATATAACGCGGTTCAGTCGTCCTGGGTGTTGTAGTACCGTACAAAGAGTTTGTATATTACACGTTTTAGAGTTCAGATACGGAAAACCTTGAATGGCATAGGAACATAAGCTGTGATAGAGCCATGACGCGTAACAACCACTCCGTCGTAAACAGTGAGCACAAGATAATTGTAAGAGTGTAACAACCACACCACCTTGCACGGGGGGATAGAGTTAGCAATGGAACCGTGAACAAATCTTCAATTAATAGACACATTGTTTTTTGTGCAGGCTGGAGAGTGAGAAGACAATGAAATGACAGACATATAAGTTGTTGTTTCATAGTTTTTGTAGTTTCCAGGCCTTGTCCCCTCTTACTTTTAGATCTGCAAGCACATTTTGAGAGTAGAGTAAACATTAAAGTTATTGTTAGAGCCACTTTAAAGAGGATGGTGAGCATTATGTAAATGGCCAATATATTACATTTACTGAGAGTTTGAGTTCTCACACAAAACACAGAACTTGGCTCAATGTTCATCCATGCCGAGGGTGAGACATACACCCGCCAGCAAGATATTTCATACCATAAATATAAGCATATTATGTATTGCAATTGATTGTTGCTGCCATGGATGAGGGTAAAAGTTAAAATGAAATGCATTTGGTATGCCTACCAGCATGCAATTCATCTGTTTGATTTTGGTGCATGCTCCTCCTCACTAGAGGAACCTCCAAAGGTGACAGAGACATCCGTCTACATGTGAGTAATGTTTATTTGACCACAGAAACTAAAGTTTCAAGTCATGCACTTCCATAGAGAGAGTACCAAAAATAGTAAACATTCGTAGATAAAGGAATGTCCAGCACTGACTGCGCTTAAACCTGTTTGCAAATACTATGACAAATTTGAATGTGCTTGGGGAGGACTACTTTAAGCGTGAGGCTCATTGTATGACACAAATGTTGACATTTTTGCCCACTTTGATATTCAGTGATTCAAATATTTATAGTATTTGTCACAGGACCGTACATTCGAGTACTTTCAAGGGTTTAAATGTACTTTTTGTAAATCAGTTATAAAATTGACTATGCTGATATGGCCTCGACTAAGGGTGCCTCGGTAATTAATTACCCTGCATGAACACCTCTTTGAAAGGATGGTTGGGATTACTGCATCCATTAATTAAAATCCACACCCTCTCATAAAGTTCAGCTAGTCAAACTGAAATTTACTGGGGAAAAAAGGAATGTTAAATCCTGTGAAATGGGTTTTAGTGTGGAAATCACTTCATTTTTAGTGCTACTCTCTTAACATTTGAAATGTTTTCTCCTGTTTTATTCTGAACCTCTGGGTATTGGCGTTTTAATGGGTGTACTCCAGGGCACTCATAATTGAGACCCTTGTCTCATTAACCATTTAAATGCAAAGGTCCAGAGTTCTGAGCTCTCATTTAACCCCCTATATTTATCTTCATCCATTATTTTATCAATTTCAGTCATAGGCTATATAGGACCGATGTATGCCAATTGATCATGTACCCCGAGAAGAAGCCATACCAATGCAGGAGTTTGAAGAGTGCAGGGACTGTAGTGGCTGGTTGGGCCACGTACAGGAGGATATCATCCGCGTAGAGCGACATTTTCTCCCCCTGTAAGTCTGCCTGTGATATATGAAATCCCCGTATCTCGTCTGTCTACCTAACCTCACAAGCCACAATTTCAATAATGGGGGCAAAGAGCAGTGGGGATAGGTGCATCCCTGCCAGGTCCCCCTTCTAATGGGTTAGTATCCCGTTCACCCTAACCCGGGCTCTGGGGTCCGCGTATAGAAGCCCCACCCATTTCTAAAATTGGGTCAGACACCGTATTAAAGGGCCAGTGGACCGCTTCAAACGCTTTTTCAGCGACGAGGGAAAGAAACATGTGCGTATCCTCCCGTCCCTGCACCTCCATAAGCCAGTTATGTGTCCGTCTTAGATTTTGCCTAGTTGCCCTGTCTGGCAGGAATCCCGTCTGGTCCTGGTGTACCAGGCCTGAAATCACCTGGCGCAGGCGGAGGGCCAAGACCGTGGCCAGAAGCTTAGCCTCCACATTCAGGAGGGAGATTAGTCTATAAGACGCGCAGTCCTCAGGGGGCCTGCCCGTTTTATAAATAGGCACTATTGTGGCCATCCGTAGGTCAGATAGGAGGATACCTTCTTGGGCTGCGCCCTTAAAGAGCGCCAGGAGATGGGGCGTCAACAGATCAGCACCTTTTTTAAAGAATTCCCCGGTAGTCCATTTGGACCCGGGGACTTCCCTGGCTGGAGTCTGGTTATCGCTTCTCTAATTTCCGTGGCCAATATGTCAGCCTCGAGGGTCTCCTTGTCATCGTCCGTTAAGGTCGGGGTGTGAATATTAGACAAGTAGGTAGCAATTTCGATCGAGCCGCCCAGTTCCCTGGCTTTGTAGAATTCCTGGTAGTAGGAAGCGAACCAGAAAACAGGTGCCACCCCGCACCCTCCCACCCCACCCCACCTCCCCAATGACTCCTCCCCGGCAGTGTGTCGGGGAGTGGACCCTTAGGGCAGGCAGAGGTCTCTCGCCCTCCCTCGCCCAACTTACGCCGCAAATTCAAACTCCTGTGGGTGTCCCAGAACCATCAAAGCAGAGTCTAACAGAGACTCCGGTACAAAAAGAGAAAGAAAGAATAGTAGGAAAAAAGGTTTGAGACAAACAGAGAGAAATTAGAAAGAAGAGGGAGTGCGTGTCCAGCTTGTCCGCTCCAGCCTAATAGTCCTACCATGGTCGATCCTGCAGGCCCCTGTTTAGGAGTTAGAGTCTGGGGGGTCATCCTGGGATGCCCCGGCCCCAGGCAGAGTTGCTTGTTTCATTGCCAGTATTTCCACCGCCAGGGGGTGCATCGAGGGGTCCAGCACCTCCTCTCCTCCAGAGGAAGAGTGGCCGCTTTCAGTGTCAACGTCCTTTTCTACTCTGTTGTCTGTCCGAGGCCGTCCGGGGGAGTGAAGTGCACACGCACTCGCTGATAGCCTGGAGTCGAGTGAACCATCTGTGCGCCGTCTTCTTCTGCTGGAACCCTTCGGGCCATACGGGGTGGCTTCCAGGGTGTGACCCTTTCATAGCTGTCTGGGTCGGAATGAGCATTGCGAGCCCATGGGCCGGCCGCCAGTTCCTCCCGTAGGTGCCTCTCTGCTTGCCTGTGTTTCTGGACGCCCCATGGGGCGCTCCTTAAGCCGTCGCCAAGCCTCCTCTAGCGTCTGGAGGAAGTGAGATTTACCCAGGAATAGGACCTTCAGTTTTGCAGGGAAGAGCAACATGTATTGTATTTTGCGTTCTCTTTGTTTAGCTTTAACAGAGTCAAACGTGCGTCCCTGCTTCTGCACTTTCCTACTGTAGTCCGGAAAGATCATGATACAGGTATTTTCATGTCGTATTTCCCCTAGCTTCCAGGGCTCCCGGAGGATCATATCCCGATCCAAGAAGTTCAGAAAGCGCGCTATCACAGGCCTGGGCCGCGCTCCTACAGGCGGTCCAGCCAGTAGCGCCCGGTGAGCTCTTTCTATGACGAAACAAGAGGAGAACTTGTCCGTCGGAAAGGTGTTCCGTAGCCAGGTGCGTAAAAACTCCAGCATGTTTGTCCCTTCAATTCCTTCACTAAAGCCCACAAAGCGGAGTTTGTTACGTCCGGCCCTGTTTTCTGCATCGTCCACCCTCCACAACAGGTCCCTATGATAGGATTAAAGTTCCTGCATACCTTTTGAGAGGTCATGCACCGATTCTTCCACCTCACCCAGTCACGTCTCCACCTCGGTGACCCTCCCCGCCAGGTTCCTGAGGTCTTGTCGTAGGAGCACCACCTCAGTCCTCACCGCGCCAATCTAGCCTTCTGGCGCCGTCCAGGATGCCTGGATCGCCTGGAGGAGGGCTTGCAAGTCCGATCGGGCGCCCGCGCGCTCCTCCTGCGGGGTGGGGGGGCGATGACCTTCGCGTACTGATCCATTTTGCCTTGTCTAGGTGGTTTTGGTTCCCTATCCTTGCCCATGTTGTGGTCTCTCAGGTCAGTTTATGGTTAGCCTCCACTTCCCTGCGCCCCGTGGTCAGAATTATCCTCAGCTGGTGACGTAGGCAGGGCCTGTCTAATGTGTTCGTGAATGGAGCGCAGTATCGCAGGGGGAAGGGCGCAACCCAGACCAAGCAGGGTCCCAAATACTTGGAGGGGGGGGGGGAAGAAAGAAACTGCCAGCACAGCACGCTAGACAGCCATCAGGCCCCACCTCAAGAGTCTGGAGACACAATCCTCGGGCAGCCGTCCCCTCCTCTCGCAAGCAGGGTGTCTCCCACTCAACGTGCGCAGCCACCCGTGAGCGCCATCCCCAAAAACGTCCCGACTGCTGCTGCCACTCACCGTCCCGCTACTCTACATCATGTCACAGGTCCAGTGCGGGGGTGGGGGGGCAACCTCCCACGTCTCCGGACAAGCCTCTCTCTCTCTATGCGGCCCGTACTCCCGGGGTGTCCACTCCCATGCAGCCGGTCACTTTTTCCTGGCCTCAGACTGCTCCGCTCTGCTTCGCTGGGGCGCTCACCCACTTTCAGCGTAGGGTACTCCCGCACTGCTCATCAGCCCCCCCGGGTGTTGCAGCCTCCAGGTCCTCCTCCGCTGCTCAGTTCTTGGCCATTGCCACAGTCCTCAGTCTCGATGACGTCCTTCCTGTCCCGGTCGACTCTCCAGGGTGAACCGTCCCTCCTAGGTGCTTCAATGGTCACCCCGATGGGCACAGCATGTCAGGGCCACCCTCAATCTCCACAGTCCCGCAGCCCCAGGTCATGGCCACGCAGTAGGGCCTCCATCCTTCAGATTCCAGATGGCACCATCGTAGGATCTCTCTGCTTGTCCGGGTAAATCCAGTCGTCTGCCGTCAGGGCACCACCGGAGACGCCTGCCCCCGGTTAGGGCATAACTTCAAGTAGTTTAACGTTGGTCTCCATGTCTGCAGGGCACCGGAATCCATGGCGGATAAAGCTTTCGGCCGGAGCTCGGCGAAAGCACGTCCTAGTCGGCCATGCTGCTGGCCATGCCCCAGCACCCATGACATTGTTGATAATCTTAAAAACTTATCTGTCAAATTCTTTCTGCAGCTTCTCTCTGAGTATTTGTCCCTATCATTATAAAAGGCATATATTCCTGTCGGTATAAATCGATTAGTTCTAGCATGGCATGGGCCTAGATGGAAATCTGAAAAATTAACCAACCTTGTCACAGCTTCCCCACACTACATATGTCTGTTATAACGGGGATCAGGGCGATTAGCTTTTATACCAGGGTTGTGGGAAAGCAAACAATACATGCATTAGGCTGAACCATCAAGAATTAATTGTGAGGAATTAGAATTCCATTCTGGATCGCAGTATTTATTTCAGAGTCAGAATTTTTTTTGTGACCAATCAGTGACTAGTATTGAATCAACCTTTGGTGTAGAGTTTTTTTTATGGTCTTACATAGTTCCAATTCCGAGGCAGGTAGTCTGCGGGATAGTTTGATTAAAAAATCACCTCTGTGGGCATAATGCATACGCTGTATAGGGCTTCTTTACCTTGAACTTGTCAATATTTAGTTCCTGTAATACTTTTTTCATCAATATTTTCTTTCCAGCACTCCTATCCTGTATTGCCACATTTTGACTGAGCACCTCTAAATAAATCATATTGTTATCTGTAATTAGCTCTTTAGGAGTTGTGAAAAATAGAAAGCTGGGCGATGGAACCTGTCCTCCCTCGGGAAAAAGGGACATTTCTTTAAGAAATTTGGATGACTATTAAGAGGTGGAGCTTCACTGGTCCCACTGTGTGTAATTCTATATTTCTCTGGGATAACTAGTGTGATGTATGTAGTAGTGTGCATAATCAGGAAAACAATACATTTCTTTGTAATTCAATGCATTCAAATGAGGATCATAATTACTTCGTGTAGTATATGCTTGTAAATCAGGCATTATACATTTTACAGTCTCAGTGTCCCGGTCATCTGAAATAGAACCTGGAATAATCACATCGTTCATTGAAACTTTCAACACATGGCAATTGCAATGTCTCACTGGTTCCCATAACCTGATAGTGAACCCTTTCCCATACTATGTACTCAGGCACAGGCTAAGCTATAATATTTGCAGCGTAGAATTCTCTTTAAGCACTGTGGGAAGAAAGATGCGGTTGAACCTCTCGATCCACAAATTGTGGAACAGTTCTTTCATGATCGTAATGTCCTTTCAGTAGCAACAGAATGACTGTCAGCGTTGTCAGACACATGATGAAAAGAAACACTCCTATAGAGATCAAAATATAAGATCACAGCGTTATCAAGTGCCTCTCACAAAACCAATAATGTGCAAGAAGAAATCAATAGTGTATGTTGACTGGGGAGTGTGAAGAGTCCTTTATGTAAAATGTATAAATCATTGTTTCTTGAAAAGGCATCATCTCAGTCAATGTTGACTCATACGGGGTTCATAATAAACAACAGCATTGTTTCAAAATTCAAAACTTTAGTAATTGCAGCGTCAAATTCTTCTATGGTATCTGTTGCTCAGTGTAAAGCTGGAGATACAGTATGGCCAAAAATCCCCAGCTGGGTGTTCAAGCTAATGATATTGCTGTCTTCTAGGGGTATTTCAGTCAGAGCAGGGAGAAGCTTAGGGGTTCTACTCTGAATTCTTCTTGATGTCCAGGAGGTCTGCTGTACAGAGTTGGCCACATAGTGCGTCTTATCATGGGCCGTAGACACCTGTCTGGTTTTCCTTGAACAAGACAAAAGGGGCAATGTTCGTTTGTTCACTTTGCACCCCAAGAACTGGATCGGATGGTCTGTAGCAGGTGTCTCCATCCAGTCAATCGTGAGCTACTAGTAGCTGCCAGATACCTTAGCTCACAAACCTGAGTTCATTTTTAAATAAGTACAGGGTCACATTTTCCTTTTAAAGTTATGGGGAGGCTGTGTTTATTTTACATAATTATCATCAGGGCCTGATAATGAACAGTCCTCAGTCAGACTTATGACCCAGGATGAGGCTGGGACACAGAGGTGAAGAATTGAAGCACTGAGGTATTTAACTCTTCAATAAAAGTCCTTGATAACTCAATATTGGAGTGTGCGAACAAAGTAATGTTTATGAATGCTTTTAAAGAGGAGAAAATTAAAATGAAAAGTAACCTCAATGATTGTTAGCTCTTCATTTTAATGTTCTCCCATTTCAAAGTGATACATTTACAAACAGAAGGTCTCTTGCTTCCAATGGCCAGTAGACACCATGCTATATGTAGAGCACTGAAAAAACAATGAGTTTGGAAAAGGGGGTGGTGATGGACAGAGTTTCTGAATGATGCAGAATACTCTTACCCAGTCAAGAGATCAGGGCTTGATCCATCACCGTTTTTTAGCTCACTGCACCATCCCAGCCCAGAACCTGGCTACATGCAAATTAGTCTGTTCCTGTCCCAGCAATGAAAAAACAGTCATGTTTTAAATGGGAGGAATTTAAAGTGCGGACAAATGTACCATATTTTGAACACTTTTGCAGAAAATATTTCTGGACTTTAAATTTCTCCCACTTAGAAAAAATGGTTCCATATTAATCTTATACATGTATTGTTGCCACATATGGTGAAAGGTATGTCCTCCGCCACAAGTACATATGACACGCTCTCAGCCACTCATATACATATATCCCACTGAAACACACACACCTATATACATCCCCAAAGACCACACTCTGACTGGCACAAATGGTAGCCCTGTCATGGTGCCCCTATTTAACGTATTTTATTTTCAACTTTAGTATCTGGCTCTATGAACATTAACCTTAAAGTCAATAAAGCTGGTTAGGGGCCTGCCTGGTAACAATGCGTGAGTTGTTAAGCCTTCAGTAGCTCACAATGATTTTCACTGATTAGAAGCAGCTGTCACTACAGCAAAGGTTGGAGACTCCTGGTCTGTAGTATGGCCCAAAAGCTTTTCTTGAAGTAGATCTCCTACTTGAATGACCCACCTGTCAGCAGTTGTTGACACCTTCTTTTCGCCGGTAATATCTTTAGAATGCTTCAAACTAGGTAGCTTGTTTCTGACCCCTTGGTCATTCTGTAAGACTTTAAGCGTTGGTCCAGGCCAAATTCTTTGTCTTACACTGCCTTCCCATGGTTCCCTAGGCCAAGTACATACATAGACTTTCCGAAGAGAACTTTGTATGGAAAGTGCCCTATTCATGCTCATCTAGGCAAGTTATTTATTGCTCTCTGCCTGAACTAAGTTCCCTAGTGGTCTGGGCTTGTTTAATGTGTCATCAGCCCGCCTGATTAAACTGTTACTCTCCACTCAAAATGGATTGCTGAATTATAGACATACTCCCAGAGCAGACATAGCATCACTGTTAACCGTGTCTGAATGAAAGGTATGTACTACTCCGATGTCTGTGAAGTCCTTTAGAGCTGCTCAGACGCAGGTATTTCTGAGGTCACACCCATAGGAATTGAGAAAATTATTCGGATGCCACCAATATGTACTTATATTGGTTAACATTATATATTGGCCGGACATGACCCAAATAAAAAATCCTAAACCGTATATTGGACACTGTGAGGGGAGTCTGCTCGGGTCTTCTAACAGTAGGAGCTTTAATCTGTTGACAAACATCACTTTGTCAAACATAATCTCTGACCTGTGTATGTAAAGATAGTCAACAGTAGAGTTGCTGTAGCATTTATCCCAGTATAAGCAGTCACCAACCCCTCGTGAGCTGCTTTGTTTAAGTCCCTACCTAATTTGGACAGTTTAATAGGAATTATCCTGTCTTTCACTCTGTGCATGTTAACCACAGGAGTGTTATCTGAATTGGGGGTGTAGGAGTATTTGAAAGGAAAGCCGACTGGTGCCGTTTCACTCTCAATTGTAGCCTGTATCGCTGTTAGCATATCTGTGTCTGTTTTCGTTAGAGATGTGGTTAAGACTGCTAATGTAGCATTCTGTACTGTAGCCTTTGCAGCTAAGTTGGACGCACAATTCCCTTTTGGGTGAATCCCGTCACGGTTGTGGCCCAAAGTGTACATCACATGGACCAGTGGCAGCTTGTTTTGTAGGACAGCTACCTTCCCCAGAACTGTTCATTCTGAATCGGTATTCCTTTTGAATATTCAAATCCGTTCAGGTACCAATGTTTTAAATCTGCCTGTAACTTCGCACGCAGAAGGATGAAGCGGATGCTATTACTGTGGGAACTGCTGGGTCAGCCTACTGTAATGCTTGTACCAAGGCATGGATTTTTGCATGCAGAGCCTAGAAGTTTGGAGTGGGTGTGCTTTGGGTGGAACTTGCCGTCTTTAACAAGACCCTGAACTGATGTGCAGGCTTTTGTGTAGTACCTACTGTAGGATTTGTAGAGCCATCTGTATAGAACACCTCTGGTATCACGCAAAGGGTAACGCTTTTAGAGTCTGAGTCACTTACTGTTCACATTAGAGAAAAAGCTCGTGTTTGAAGAATCGGACCATACTGAAAATTACCACCACTGCACTTAATGAAGTGGCCCACTATACCTGTCTTGGGTGTAGGGTGCGAGCTTTAGAAATGCCACCTGTAGCGCTTGCAGGGGGGAAACCACAATTAATCGTTTTCCCTCCCCAACAGGCTTGCTTTCAAAACAGCTGCCTATATAGCTCCAGGATTTTTTCTGTGGAAGAAAAACATGCTACAGCTGGAGAATGTAAGTGTGATTTCTAAACTATAGGAATCATCTGTCCTTCATTGTAAATTACATATTTGTAACCTGAATAGCTTGGTACAACTCTTTATACTTGTTTCGACTTGTTATCCCCAGTCTGTAAATATATTGCCACTAGCATGTCTGCTTGTAGCGCACGCAAGATATCAGTATGTCTGCTTGTTCAGTGTTTTGCAGAAATATGGGAGAAATTAACTCGTACAAGGGCTTCACTCACAGTGTGGCAAGTAGGTCTGTCCAAAGTTTGGAAACCCCAACAGTTATTGTAATTTCTTCAGTGTGCCTGGGGGGGCTGCAATGTAGCACATTTCTGAAGAAAAAAATTCAGGTGCCAGTCCCTTGTCCTCATTTGGTAACTCATATGCACGAACGGGTACCCTCAGGCAGGCAATTTTAGATTACCTACATTTAATTTCATAACAGTTTGATTTTAGTATTGTCACTAGCTGGTCCACCATAGTTAGGTGTGCATCTAAATTGTCATCTGAGAGATAGATGTATGACAGCATCTCGGGATCTGTTTATAAGACCTTTGTTATTTGTGCTAAGGATAGGCCAGGGCTGCTCTTATACCCCATGGGCAATTGTTTGAACAAGTTCTGCACTCCATCGAAATTGAAGGCATTTACATGTTTACTGTTAGGCGCTATGTTCTGACTGAAGAACCCAAGGACATGTCTAGGGTTGTTTTATATTTATTCTGTACCAGGTTTATCATTAAACCCATGCTGTGTGCTTTTTGAAGTGCATATGTTCGAGTGTGTGTTTGGATTTCTATAATCTAAAACTATTCTATAAGATCCACCTGGTTTTGAGATGGGGGAAAAAGATGAGTGTTCATTGTTGAAAGACAAGATGCTATAGTGCCCTGATACAGTCATTGAATTAGTATTGCTTTTATATCTTGCTTTGCTTCTGGCTTCTAGGGCTATTGAGGCTGCGCTCGAGGCTCACTGCCTAAAGGAACGACTTGTGGGATGGAGCGTTTATCCCACCCTGCTTGCTTTCTGAATAAAGTTGGAGCTTGTTTGACTGCCCTTTCTCTACATTTTCCCGGTTGCCTCAGGTACTATGGAGGAATCACCTCTCCTTTAGGTGTGTCCCTAACGAAGACTTAGGGTCATTCATCATCTGTTAGTATGATGTTGTAATTTTCGGATTAATGTGGCCAGAAGACTGCTTTAATTGTTGGTGGTATATGCCCTTCAATTTGTATATCTGTGTTGTAAACCCTATCATTAGGATGTACATGTTTAACTGCAGTCTCAATCTTCATGAAATCATCAGTTAGACTCTCCATCAGGAACCTCTTGAGAGTCTGATGCGCTATTGCTACTTCTGCTGCGCTGTCTAGTAGCACTCTTACCAAAGTCCTGTTCCGCAGAAGCATTTGAAGCTGGTATGGCATGTCATTTTAAATTGAGTTTTAGAGTCTGATTCTTTCTCCTCCCTCCTCACACTGACTGACCTCAGTCTCTCATCCTGTTTTCTTGCTGTCTTCTTTTCTTCAGTACTCGGTCTGACCCCGCTCTCTGCTCTTTTACCACCAGAGTCCCGAATAGGTGATTGAACAATACTGATACCATTGTGGCTTTTATCATGTTCCCTCAAATTATAAACAACCCAGCTGGTTTCCTAAATTACTTGAGATCCAATCCATCTCTTCTCTTTCCCCACTCTTTCTTTTTACCTTCAGTTACAGGTTTTAACTTAAGGGAAACCTTGATGTCGCTTTTAGGTGTCAAATGTGGTTTAATGGAATGTGTACCAAATGTATCCCAACAGAGGGATAAACTTCTGACATTGTTACATTTAATTCCTTGTCACAATTTTCAACTGGCACTGCTTCAAGCCTCTGGCACTTAGCCAGAGCTGACACCTCTTCCCTTATTGTTGTTTGGTATGATGGAGGAAACTGTAGAGAAGTTTCCCATTAGCTTCATGCATAAGTCCAGAGCTGGTGCAGCTCTGTGCTCATTTTGTATTTTTGTAATACTTGGGAGAGAACTGTTAGCGAGGATGTGCCATGCTTAATAATGTCAATTCATGCAAATATACTTCCCCAGGTGTTGTACTCCTCTTTCTTCGGGTGGCACTATTCAAAGTGAAACATCATAGTTTTCTATGCTTAACTGGTTGGTCTTGTGAGCCATCCAGAAAGCAATTTCATCATGCTTCGTTGGCATTTTTTGCATGATGTTGTTTGTTGTCCGTGGACTGACTACTTGTATGGCAACCTCCTCTGTACTACTAGTCTTACTAAAGCTGCTCTAGTGTTCATGGCTTGTAGCACATATTAAATGAGTTTTCTGTATATGTAAATTCTGTAATTTAAGATTCCTACAGTTTTTTGTCTGTCCCTGATAACTGCTTTAGAAAGGCTGTCAGCCTGGTGCTTTGCTCTCAACCTTTATTGACTCCTTGTATTGATACTCCTGATTTCTACCTGCGGTGAGAGCCAAAGGCTGTATCTGAGTAGCAGCCAGAAAATTATAGTTAATAGAGCACCAACCCAAACCTGTCCTGTGGGTTTAGACAGTGGACCCTCATCCACTGTCTGGAAGTTAGTATAAAAGTAGGACCCAAACCACCCCACTTTGTTCCAGTTCCAAATTTTTCTTGACCAAAGAAATGAGGGCTCCACTGTGTAATATAAGGATTGCTGGGGCGTGGCCTGAGGCGTCAAGATGGCGGTCGCACTTTGAGAGTGCTCCGGATCCCCTCCGTCATCCGCCTTCCATCCGCCCGTTATTAGCTGCAATCGGCGGGGGCTCCCCGTCCTTCTGGCTGCCTTTCGATCCTGTTCTTGCACGAATCTGAGCGGTGCCATCCCGATTTGTCATTCCACTTCCCCGGGGCCACGCTCTGCAAAATGGCGGCCCCCTTGGCGGCCCATCACTAAACCTGTACCCTGGACCTGGCGATTCATCCCCCTGCTTGCCATTTCGGGGGCAGCTGAGTTTACTCGCCATCCAGTGCTGCCTGGGGCCGAGTCGCACCTTGGATTCCAGTGGAGACAGAAAGCGGCCGCGCTGTGGGGCCTGCCTGCCTGGCAGGGGAGACTGTTAGTGGATTGTGAGGGCTGGCGCGTCCTGCGCGCATTGGAGCTTCGGCCTGACTGATCGCCTCTGTCTGGTGTCTCTGGAGTGATACGGCTGGCTGCTGGAGTTAGCTGTGCGTATTCCGGGAGTGCTGCTGGGCTCGGCCGCTGCTGTTGGGCGGCGGCGTGGAGGGCCGCGAGAGCAGGGGCTGGCCTCATTTCCCCTTGCGAGCCCCATGAGCGATGGGGACGGGGGTTGGCCCTTGGCTGGCGGAAGCCTGTAGGCTCTCACCTCTGCTTTGCCTGACTGGGCCTACCGGGGCTGCCGTGGCTCCTGCACCGTGGGGGACCCCCGTGCTAGCTGTACATCATCCAGGCCTTTACTGAACTGCCCTGCCTGCCCGGGGACCGGCTGCCTCTGTCGGGCTGCGGTGTGGTGGGCCAGGATCATCCTGCCTCAGGAGACTCAGGCCCTCCTGGCCCTTGCATGCGACTGAGCTGGGGGCTTAGCTAGCCTCCCGGAACTCGGGTGCTGACGCCCTCCACTTTAGCTTGCTGTGCGGGCCCTCACCCACCCTTCAGCCGCCGAGTCGGGTCGCGGGGAAGACGAGCTTGTGGTTGGGGAGGCTGCAGCCCTGTGCGCGGCAGTGCGATTGAGCTGGTCCTGAAGTCCGGACTTGCCCTGCTGCCTGGTGGGCCCCACTACACCTCCGTGTGCGTCCCCCGCTGGGCGTCCCCCTCTGAAGAACTGTGGCTGATGCCTCCTCTGCTGGCTTGGGGTGCAGATGTGTGGGAAGCCCTGGGGGGACCCGCAATAACAACAGGGGGGCGCCGAACTTAATGTGAACTATCGCCTGGTGCAGAAGAGGCGGGTGGCTGCAGACGGTGGGCCCTGCTGGGAGGTCAGCTGCCCCCCTTGCCCATCTGGATACTGAGGGAGGGGGTGCCTGACTCTGGGGGCCCATTGAGTCCCCTGGCCTATTCTTACCTGCGGCCTGGGAGGTCCCTCTCTTCCCCCCCATTGACTGCGGGCTGTGAGGGACGCTGAGTCTTGGTGTGGGGTAGATCGGCTGCCGGGTTGGGTGGTGCACGTGTGTGCCAGCCCCCCCTCTTCCCGTCTGAGGGACCTGGATCTTGAGGTTGGGGTCTGTGGAGGGGCCCTGGGGTCTTGGGCCCATTGAGGTCCCCTCGGGAGCCGCCATTGTCTTGCGGGGAGTGCTGGCCTGGTGAACGGCCGCCTCCCTCCACCATGGGGATTGGGAGAGGGATCGGCCGCCATAATGGGTGGCCGGGCGGTGGCATAGGCACTGCTGCGTGTCCCCCCCTTCCCCTCCCCCCAGTCCAGCACCTCCACCTGCCTCTTGGAACATGGGCAGGAACCGCCCTTCTCAGGCCGCTGCCCCCTCAACTCAAATGACAATGGACCAATTTACTAAGCCTGATTGCGATCCAGCAGCTGGGGCGCCTGGAGGGGACCTCTCCACTATCCTGCAGGCGATCAGTGCGTCGCAGGCTTCGGTGGAAACCAAGATTGGTGAAGTGCGGGTTGATGTGGCACTGATCCGGCAAGACCTCCGTAATGCCACGGCCCGTTTTACAGAGGTGAAGTCCCGTCTTTCCACGGTGGAGGACGGCGTGGGCAATCTTAAATCCCAGTTGGCCCGCCTGCAGGAGCAGACCGCGGAGTTACATCGTAGGTCCGAGGATGCGGAAAATAGAGCCCGGAGAAACAACCTACGCCTCCTGGGTTTCACAGAAGAAGTGGAGAAGGGACGCACTGCCACCTTTATTGAGGCATGGATCCAGTCCTGGATCGCCAAGGAGAAGCTCTCCCCCTGGTTTGCGGTGGAGCCTGCTCACCGCTCCCTTGCTCCTAAACCCCCTCCTGGAGCTCCCGCTCGCTCCATCATCCTTCAAGTCTTCAATTTTCGGGACTGGGACGCGATCCTGGAGGCCGCCAGGTTGCAGGGTCCAGTGCACTTCCAAAATTCCAAGATCATGATCTTCCCGGACTACTCTAGGGAGGTGCAGACACAACCCCGGTCTTACGATGAGGTCAAGCAGAAACTCAGGGCTATGAACCTCCAATACGGGCTTCTCTTCCCGGCCCGCCTTAAGGTGTTTTTTCAAGACAAAACCTTTTTCTTCGACACTCCACAGGCGACATGGACCTGGCTTACGGAAGAGTGGCCCCTTCTACCTGGCGCCCCCCGTGCCGCGAAAGCCACGGACCGACCCGGCCGGGGGGTGCCCAGGACACAGCGGCGCCGCACTGGGTCCAGACGGTGGGGCAACCGCCGGGGAGGGGGCTCGCGTTCACCGGGGGCGCGGTCTCGGTGCTCCCCGGTTCAGGCCTTAAGCCAGAGGGCCTCCTCCCCCACCCTGGCGTCCTCCCTCATCGACATGGGTAGCGCCCCTCGGTCAGACGTTGCACGGCGGAGGGCTATGTCAGACTCAGACCTGTCGGGCAGTCCCGTGATCCGTGGTTGTGGCGGGGAGGAGGGGGTGTGATCTGGGTTACAAGTTGTGTGCCTGCACTCTAACCTTCAGGACCTGGAATGATGCACCTATCTCTGGCCCCACGATGGGGGCTCTCCCTTGGCTCCGCTGGAAGATCCGGCCAAGGTTTACCTTCTTCCTGCCATCCTGACTTCGAACCGGTTATCCACTCCATGCTTATTCATTGTGGGCATGCATCCGCATACATGGAGAGGGTCCGACTCAGCCATGCTCCTGACTGATTGTTGCTAACCGTTTTAGAGTAGCGAATCACCTTTTTGGTGCAGTTAGTAGCTGGGGTTTTGGGCGACAGATGCTTCCACTTCTGAAGTGTACGGTGGGGGGAGTTGGGGGGTTGGGAGGGACGGGGGACCGTTGTTCCTCGGCAGTTTGTTTTGTTTAGCCACCTACGGCCGCTGGTTGCAGTTCTTCTTGATACCCATGTTTCTCTGACTGACCCACAGCTGACACGCAGACCACATCTTCTGTTAGTTTGTTATTTTTGGCCGCCATCAGGGGCTCCCTTCGGGAGTTAAGCTCCCTCCTTCCTTAATTTCCACAGTTGACGAGCAGATCATCACCTTCCTCTGCCCCGCTTCTGAGCCCGGGTTTGGGTGGGCGCTCCCGTCAGGGTGGGTAGGGTCCCAGGTAGCTATCCGCCCCTCCACATTTCCCTTTTCGTAAGATGACTTACAACCTCGCTAGACCTATCCACCTCCTCTCATGGAATGTTAATGGCCTTTTGGACCGAATTAAGCGCACAGCTGTCCTCCGGGCTGCTCACCGCCATGTGCCGGACATTCTCTTTTCCAAGAGACGCACCTAATGGGTACACAATGCAACTTCCTAGCTCGCTATGGCTTTGACAGGATCTCGCACTCTGGTTTTACACAGGGGTCCCGAGGGGTGGCTATTCTACTTAGGAAAGGGCTTCCCTTTACCCTGGCTAAAGCCGAGACTGATGCGCAGGGCAGCTATGAGGCCGTCTCAGGAACCATCAAAGAGCGCCCCTTGAGCCTCCTATGTCTTTACATTCCCCCCCCACTCCTGCCTCCCACACTTCGTCACCTGACACAAGTGATCTCGTCCCTCCCGCAGGGTCTTATGGTGGTAGGGGGGGGACTTTAATGCCGTTCTGCAGCCCTTGCGTGATACGACAGGGACCCTGCCCGGAGCCCGTGTCGCCTCTGCGAAGCTCTTTTACAGCTGGTCCTCTGCCCTTGGTCTCTGTGATATCTGGCGGGTTTGGAAGCCCCGTGGGGAACAATGCACCCATACGTCGGCAGCCCATTATACTCATTCCCGAATTGACCTTCTCCTGATGCCGGCCGCCGACTGCCAGCTAGTTTCTGGGGCTGTGATACTACCCAGGGGGATCTTGGACCACTCTCCCCTCGCCCTCCATCTTAAATTCCCTCCATCGGGCCCGAGCGATTTGGTGGCTGGTTCTTACAGGATTCTGCGATGGTGGAGTCACTTGATCTTGAACTGCGTTCCTTTTTCTCCACCAATACAGGCTCTGTTCCCTCGCCGGGGACGCTGTGGGAGGCGAGCAAGGCCGTCATCCGGGGGGTGGCCGGGGGACTGGTCCATGCGAAATGGTCGGAGCAGATGGTCCAGTTTGTTCAGCTGGAATCTCGGGCGGCACAGCTTGAAGCAGCTCAACTCACTAGCGACGCGAGGGACTCCTCCCGCCAACTAGCGGTGGTACGCGAGGAGATCCGTCGGATCTCGTTGGAATCTGCTAAGATGCTTTGGCGTTCCTTGGTTGCCTGTATTTATGGGTGGGGTTACAAGAATGGCAAGCTCCTCCACAACCTTGTGTCTTACCCCAAAGTCATCCATATTATTCCGGAGGTCCTCTCGAACACCGGGACCCTCCAGGTGACGTCCTCAGCCATTGCGCAAACCTTTGCTGCTTACTACGCGACCCTCTACACCGCTTGTTCCCGGGAGCTTTGCTGGCCGACTGGATGGAAGGGACTGGTACCCAACTGCCGTGTCTCTCACTGCAGAGGCCTTGGACCGCCCCTTCACTCTGGAGGAAGTCCAGGACGCCATCTCGCTCTTACACCCCGGTAAAACGCCAGGTCCCGATGGGTACCTCCAGGAGTACTATGGAGCTTTTCGGGATATCTTAGCCCCCCATTTGGTGGATCTTTTCTGCCATGTGGCAGAGACAGGATCATTCCCGCCCGAGTCCGATGTCGCCACGATCGTGGTTATTCTGAAGATGCAGCCGCCCTCCCTGAACTGTGCAGATTACCGCCCGATCTCGCTGATCAACACGCAGATCAAGATCTTCGCCACGGTCTTGGCTCAGAGACTTCGGCCCCTCCTGCAGGACCGTGTCCACCCCGACCAATGCGGGTTCATGCCTGCCAGGGGCACTCGCCACTGTATTCGTCGGCTCCACTTGGCGCTGGCTCACCGGGAGCACCTAACCCCGTACTTGGCATTGCTCTTCTTAGACTTTGAGAAGGCTTTTTATACAGTGAAATGGGAGTATCTGCAAGATGTGCTGGACAGGATGGGTGTTGGTCCCTCGTTCCGCCATCTGATCAGAGTTTTAGACACTAACCCCAGAGCCTGAGCACTCATTAATAGGGAACTCTCAAAAGCATTCCCGATCAGGCGAGGTATGCTTCAGCGGTGTCGGCTCTCGCCATTCTTATTTGCCCTGGTGATGGAACCTCTGGCGGCCCTTATCTGACAAGACCCACTTTTTCGAGGCTGGACCTGGGACTCGAGCCATGTAGATAAGATAGCCTTATATGCAGACGACGTTCTGCTTTACTTGGCAGACCCGGATAACTCTGGCCCCAGATGCCTGGCGGTGCTGGTCGATTTTGAGCTCATCTCCGGACTCCGCCTTAATCCAGCGAAGTCAACTTTGTTCCCCCTACATCCCTCCAGAGACTGCTATGACTGGCAATCTGACATCCCCCTTAGAAGACACTCTGTCAAATAGCTTAGCGTCTGGATAGCTCTCCTGCCAGAACTCGAATGGGCTTTAAACGTCACGCCTTTGGTCGCCCGGATGAAGGCGGATCTTAAGAGGTGGCAGAACTTTCCCCATAACCCCATGGGCAGGAGTGCCCTCTTCAAAATGACGACCCTCCCCTGTTCTGTTTACATACTGCAAAACACTACTATCCACCTCCCAGGTAGTTGGTTCCGCGAGCTGAACGGTGTCCTCACCCGGTTTCTCTGGGGGGTGGGTGGGGGGGGGGCGAGACCACCTCTATCCTTGGCGTCATATTCCCCCCCTTTGATGGAGGTATGGGGGTCACCAATCTCCACCTCGATTACCTGGCCACGAAACTCATTGTCATCCATGACTGGTATGCGGGCGGCTGGTCCGACCCGGCATACCGTGTGGAACTCAGCACGTCGGACTTTCCGCGAATCCAGGCGTTTCTGTATGGTAGCCCAGTGCCACTGGCCCTGCCCTCGGTCACCAGGACGGTGTTTCTGGCCTGGCGTACGGCTCTTCGCCACGTGCGGTGGGACCGGAAACTCACTCGGCAGACGCCACTTGGGCACGGGTCCTGGATGCAAGAGGTCTCGTCTCTGCAGGGGTTCCAAAGATGGGACCTCATTGGAGTTTTAGTGCTCTGAGATGTCTGGGTGGGGGACCACATTCGCTCCTTGGCTGACCTGTAGCAGCGCCATGCTCTTTCACACTTTCAACACTATAAATACCTACAACTTAGACACACTCTTCTTACACATGTCTCGCCACCTATCTCCCTCCCAGAGTTCAGTCCGCTGGAGGCCCAGGTGATGATTGGAAATTTGGGGAGGGGGCAGTGTCCCATATTTATCGGTCCCTGGTCAACAATGGTCCCGCTTCCCTAGATAGGCTCAGGGCTCGATGGGAGGGCTGGCTGGGCCCCCTAGAAGAGACGGATTCGAGGGATGCCCTTATGGCGCCCAAAACCCTGACCACATCCTCCAAGTTGCGCCTGGTCCAACTTTATTACCTCCACGCAGCATATCTTACCCCAACCCGTCTATTCCTGGCCCCGTTGAAATCCTCTCCGGCATGTACAGGTTGTGCCTCCGCCCCAGCCGATTTTTACCAAATGGTATGGTGCTGTCCATCTCTGGCGCCGTTTTTGGGGGGGGGGGAAGGTGGCATGTGAGCTCACGCAGGCCCTGGGATCGGAGGTCTCCCATGATCCGCTGCGTATGTTGTTGGGGGTGTTTGATGGCTTGGATGGCTCTAGGGCGGACAAGCGCCTGTTGGGGACAGCTGTGGCCAAGAGAGATATAGCGGCGCACTGGTCCCAGGCTAAGGCGCCTTCCGTAAAAAGGTTGACTGAGAGGTGTGGACTGGTGTGGGATCTAGGAGGAGGCCCTATTCGAGGCCCGGGGGTGCCCGAACTTATTCAGTAAAGTGTGGGGTAAATGGTTCAATATGCTTCCACCCTGATGATCTGCCTTTTCCTTAGTTTATTTCATGTACAACTGTATCTACTGAATGGTCTGTCGGATGTGCCCTGCTGGATTGCCTTTTTCTCTGTCAACTGTGTGTACTGTCATGTTTATCCTGATAAGTATTGAACTGCAACTAATGAATTTATATGTTGTGAGGAAAATTTCAATAAAATTGATTATCAAAAACAAAAATCTAAGGATTGCTAAGTGAACAGATCTGGTGTCTGCATGACAGCCAGTCTCACAGGGTTGAAGGCATACCACCTGAAATCTGCCACTGTGGGTCTGCTTAGAGCCTAGTAGCAATATAGAAAAACAATTGTTTCTGTCGGCCGATACAATTGCTGTGTTCGCTATACTAAATACAAGAAAAAAGGTTTTTTACATTTCCTTTTTCACAGTAAATGAAAACATAATTGCAGTTTAAGAACACACCAAAAACAAGTAGAGCAGATTCACTCTTATATTTTTCATAAAGTTTTAAATATTAAATGGCTGTCACAAAATGCTAGTAAATTGCGAAAAGACAAGGGTGACTATTGTGAAAAGGTGACGTGGTGAATGGTGAAGTGAACAGTATACTATATACAAAACATACATATGTGACATAAATAAAAGAATTTAGAATTATTATCATGTCTCCTTATTCAATACATGTAATGCAAGACCCAATACTGATTAATTATTGGTCAAGAAAACTGTGTAGACATGTGTGATAGGAAAGTGTTGACGTTTCGAAACTGGACACAGTGCTGAATGGTAAGCGTCACTGCGTTTCTTCCACAGGACTATGAAAGCAGGGGTGGACAGCCTATGAAATTAATTATAGACAGGTTGGTAATCTGTTGTGTTCTAATAGTTTACGAGCATTTATAGTCCAGTAGTAGGGAGGTAGCTTACCATAAAGACAGGGGTTCAATCAATGATAATGCACAAAACAGCGATTTATTGAAAGATATATAAATAAGCAAAAACCGTCTTTAGTGACCATATAATTTGATAAATCCAAAATGTTTGAAATAAACATCTGGTATGTGGCCTTACCAAAAGGTCTGTACATGTTTGGGATCCAAAAGTGGTCTCCCAAATGTGAATTCAATTCAATTGCAATCCTAAAATTACACGATATGTGCATCAGTATTGCATGTGAAGACTTTTAAAATCAAATTAGGCTATTCTAAGTACAGGAACATACCTTCCTAATTTGCAGTTCTCCATAATCAGGTTGGAGTCTGAAACATAAATAAATAGGGAGGATGTTTGGGTCATAAGATCCTATGTAACACATAATGTAGCACTGTTTGGAAAGGAGGGCAATAGAGCCTACCTTAATCGAGGGCGATGCCACAGCAGCACAAGACATGCACCAGCCGGTTGAGTCCTGTGTTAAAGCATTTTCTTTATGAAAGCACCCAAGAAACAAAGTCGAGTGCTGCAGGGTAAAAAAACCCCATAGGAAAAGGCTAATATTAATAGGCAGTCTAACTAGACTAACATGATGGAGGAGCCTACTTGCCCGCAAGTGTTTCCCATTTTGCTTCACCATCTGCTTGCTTAGACCGCACCTCGGCAAGTAGACATTCTCCTGTCCCCGGAATAGTGCCGCATTGCAACGGAGAACTGCACTTTTGGCGGTAAGGATTTTCACCCCAGCTGGCATTTCGCCTTTTTCACAGCTCCCTCCGACGCATCAACCGATAACCCCGGCTGGTTACTTCCACCACCGATTCCCCGCCCCTTCTTTTACACTCTGGCTTCAGGCCCCCGTTCGTTTGGCTCTTTGCATTAAGAGCGCTGCTACAGGCATGCTTAGGCCCCACTTGATGCAGCCAAATACTAGTGGCCCTTCCATTGCGCCTACGCTCAACTTTTCAGTCCACCACCCACATCTTGCGCCATCATAATCATTCCACTCCTACGGAGGGTTTATTTGCATCACAACAGCTGCAATCAGCGTGCTTTGCCCTCCATGACACAACCAGTCAGCAGTGGCACTATCATTGCCCCTCCCCCCGCGCGTGACTCTCTAGTCGTTATATCACACATCTCCTCCCCCCTCCACCCCCATCCTTTCGGGGCATTCTGTTTTTTAATGCTACGAACCTTCCCCTACAGGTTGTGGCTAAGAAGTCAGGACAGATGTGGTGAACTCTGTAAAGCCAGATCGGTAAGTCACACGTCCTAGTATATCCTACATTGTATTAATATAGGTATGTTTTTGAATTCATGAGCAAATTTAGGATCAAATAGTGAACCCTTGATATATCTTTGTATATAAAATGTGGCACGTTGATATTTGTCTCCACATAGAGATTGCGTTGAACATACTGAACAGCGAAAATCTCTGATTCAGTATTGTACCATTTATTTTTCACATGTTTTTCTAAGGTTTTTTCACGGATCAAGCATCTCTCATTTATTGCAGTAGCTGCATTACTGACCCTGAAGAAAGCCATGACACTATTCTAGGTCTGATAGACTGAAACATGTTGGTCTTGTAATAACACAGAGGCCTTGAATTTTGGCACCTGCGTTACAAACTATATTTTGTTTTTAATCCTTACCCCGGGCAGCTGAATAAAAGTTGCATTGTAGCTGACCCCTTAGCCAGTTTTAACCACCAATATCATAGCACTGCACCTTTTGCATCACACCAAATGCTCATGGTGTTTTAGTATACCCTTCGTCCTCATTTAAACATTCCTGAGCTCCTCCCTCGAAGCGAGGGGGTTGTAGCCCGCATGAAGACTAGGTCTCTCACGCGAGGAAGCACCCCCATTATGAAGCATGACACCTCTGGTATGTGATGGGAACTGTCCTTAAAAGGGAAATCCCCCAGCATATACTAGGACACATCTAATCACAGTATAGACCTCCTCTTCTGTACGGACCGGGGCTTCTTTTGTGACACGAAGATCTGGCCTTAAACAGTCCAGTTCACGGTCAGTGCCCAAAATTTCGGGATTTCTCTTTTTCTTCTAGGAGAGGAGAGCAGTAAGTTCAGTTTTTGAAACAAGCACCCTGGGGCCAATTTTGGTGCAACACCCCTCATGTGCCAGGCTAGTTTGAATCCAGTGGCACAGTAAGCAAGGGACCCACGTCTGGGCATACCCAGGGCACTTAGGGTGAAAAATGCTACACAAACAAATGAAGGATGGAATACTGAACAAATCAAACATTCACCTCCAGTCAAGAGACTGGGTTAAATCCATAGTTCTTTTGCTCACCATGCCTCCCGAGTTTGAAACTAGTCATATGCAAATCAGTCTTGACCCTGCTCCTCATGGGAAAAGTCCAGTCCGAAATGCCATGATTTAGAAGGTGTAATGGCCCTGGCAAGATTTAGGGGTAAATGTCGTTGAAGGTGAACAGGGCCTCCTGGTCTTTCTAAATAATGTGGTTATGAGAGTAGCTCAGGGGCAATATTTCAATACAAGAAGAGCCCCCCATCTGATGTGAATGGCCTAAAAGCAATCTCTCCACCAAATTAGGCAAACTAAAATTAATAACAGTGCAATCCCCAGAACGACTGCCTGCCCAGGGCCTGTCTACAGGTTAGTAAAATATTGTTAGCATGGCAAAGGGGGAAGTCCCTGTAGCGGGCCAGTCAAGTCAAAACTTTAATGGTAAGCTCACTCGGGCCTCCCTCTGGTCCTCACGCAGCTGTTGAACCCCGGCGAGGACCGCCACATATGGACAAGAGGCAGGTGGAAGATTGATTACAGGATTCGTCTTGTAAATATTTTGGGTTATTGACTTGGGAGGTGACTACCCTACCACCCTTCCCATTCCCCCCCCCGTCCCACCCCCCCTGGGCTATCCAGAGGATCCTCGTGAGGTGTTTGATTATCACACAATCTGGCAACATGTTTTTGTACAGTAGTCTGGTTTGCATGTGGCTGGATGTTGGTTAATCATGGTCTTTTTCGCTGGCAAGATGATGCTTTCGGAAGCATGTAGGGAAAGTTGGTTGGTCATAGAACACAGACCTGCCCTTTGTGCTTCATTTGCAGCTACAGGAACATACAACTGAGCTGGTCTGATTTCCCTTAACTTCTATTCAATGGCATGCAACCGGGAGAAATTGGTAAAGGTTTGGCAGACGGTATGTTTCTAAATTTACTTAGTCCTCTTTAGAATTTGAGGCCAAGAAGGATTTGGGACTGACTACTCCACTTCAATTGCAGAATTGTGTAGTGTCGGGTGGATGGAGGCTCCAACAGTGGTTGAAGCTGCTGCAGTAGTAACAATAGGCGTGCGGTTTGTCAGCCTGCCATCTAGGTCGCTTGGTAGCCAAAGAAGACTTAGGATTCCCCCCTTTTTTGGTTCGGCAGGACGGGCAGCTGAAGGTGAGCATAATAAAGGAGCCCCCCCCACCCCCACATTCAGAACCAAAGGATCCACAGAGGGAGCATCACTTATGTTAGGGCAATCTCTCTCACTCTCATTCAAAAAAGATGGGCGCAAAGAACCCGCTCCCAGGGACAGTCTCCTTTCAGTAGGTTCAGTTTCTGTTGAAATCCCCGCCATTGGTCATTGCAGCATCCAGTCAATAGAAGTAATTTTAGGCGAGGAAGCTGGAGTTTGGAATCCTATAGCTTTCTTTTTACTCATGATGGGAAAGAAAAGAGGAAGGGGACACCAATAATTTAAGATCTTAAACCGTAGTCTGTAGTGGAGAGAAAGCTGGAAACAGTTGCAGTCTGAACGATACACGCATGTGAAATGCCAGCTTAAATACAAAAGTCTAAGTAAATAGAAAGCAATGAGTCACCCCACACAGCAGGACTTAGAGGGGTGGACCGGCCGGGTACAGGCGCATTCGGGCTCACCGTTTGCACGGGTTTTGCCCGGGCATGGCCCGTGCACGTCCCGCGCTGCAGAAGTTGTGGAAGCGCTTTAAGCGCCAGCCTTCTTCTTCCCTGGATGCAGAACAGGTATGTGTCTTGGCGCAATGTAAATTGGCAACAAGTCCATTTGGTCCCACTCTGCAGAGGTTGGGGAAGCACTTTAAGCACTAGCAGTCTCCTCCCCCGCACACCTGTTGGGCAGATGCAATTTACATTGCACCAGGAGGCACACCTGTTCTGTGGCCAGAGGAAAGAGACTGCTAGCACTTAAAGTGCGGTACAAAAGGGGGTGGTGATGGGCGGAGCATCTGAATCAATCAAACACTCACACCCAGTCAAAAGATCTGGGTTTAATCCATCACCGTTCTTTAGCCCACTCTGCCACCCCAGTTCAGACATGGCTATATGCAAATCAGTCTGACCCTGTGCCTCATGGGAACAGTCCAGCCCGAACTGCCAAGCCATGTCTTCCCTGGACCGGAAACAAGCTTCCGAGGACCGGTTTCTGGCATTCCAGCCGTCTTCAGCCCGGCTTGCTTGAATCCAGTGGCAAAGTGAGCAAGGGACTCACGTCTGAGCATACCCTGCCACACTTATGGCGGCCAAAAGCGGTACAAAAGGGGGTGGTGATGGACGGAGCATATGAATCAATCAAACACTCATACCGAGTCAAAAGATCTGGGTTTAATCCATCACCGTTCTTTAGCCCACTCTGCCACCCCAGTTCAGACATGGCTATATGCAGATCAGTCTGACCCTGTGCCTCATGGGAACAGTCCTGCCCGAACTGCCACGCCATGTCTTCCCTGGACCGGAAACAAGCTTCCGAGGACCGGTTTCTGGCATTCCAGCCGTCTTCAGCCCGGCTTGCTTGAATCCAGTGGCAAAGTGAGCAAGGGACTCCCGTATCGCTTAGCACTTAAAGTGCTTCCTCAACTCTAGACGCGTGGAACCACACAGACGCGTCTGGAGTTGGGGAAGCGCTTTAAGTGCTAGCAGTCTCTTTTCTCTGGCCATAGAACAGGTGTGTCTCCTGGTGCATTGTACTCTCTGTCCCAATGAACATTCATATGCATTATTAGTGCGATAATAGGAATGTTCACAAACATATCAGAATCAATCTGTCTTAAAAATCAGGATATCAGTGCACCTATCATGGCCATGTAGCAAAACCTCTCTAGAAAACAGAACTGTGATGAACAGCAATGCTGTACTTTAGAGCTGACCCAGGCAGAGCACTTTTTAACACGTTTATATTTACTTATATAGTGGAGGTCACTGAAGTGCTTTGGGCCTTCAGTTTGAAGGAAAATATAAAATATGGTACTATCAGCAGTATTTACAGTGTAGATGAGTATGGCAGTGATCTCATGGAACACTGTGAAATGCCCCAATAAGAAAAAGATTCACTGAACAAAAATCTAACAATAAAAACAAAAACTGAAAACAACAATGGAGGTGTTTCATTAATAGGAGTACATCATAACCGTAATAACACAACACACTTTTTTTCCCCACATATCCATGGATGCATAGTGGAATTATGTCCAGTGACAGTGTGTTCTAGTCTGAAAGCAAGAAGGTCTGCAAGAGGGAGAGTCATGAGGTTAGGTGAAAAGCCCAAAAAGATCCCTTGTTTGCTCCAAGGCCGAGATGAGGCTGGCTTGGAAACCGCCACGTCGTCACTCAGACTGCACATAAAATGCCTCCTAGGCAGTTATGAGAAACTGGAGATTCTCCTAGTCACTTGTGAAGGAGAGTCCTAATTTTATTAAAGGCAAGGGAGGGTGAGTATTATGTAGACTCGTTTCTTAATATTTTATTTTCAGCACTACAACGCAACTATAATTCTCACAATCCTACTCACCAGTGAGAGAAGTTTAAATATAGAACACATACAAGATCACCCTATAAACAGGGTACATCAACAAGCAAATCCCTTTTTTCTTAATGCACCAAAAGTGAAGTCCTAGTTCATGAGCGAACGTTAATACTAACAGCAACACAAATCCTAGAAGAAACCACATCAGTTCCTCCTATGCTTGTTTTTCTTTTGAATTCAATTTCCTTCTCTTTTCTAGTGAACAAGTATCCAACTCCGAGCAGGATCCTGTCATTTCAACTCTCCGTTTGATTGGCTGCGACTTGTGCTACAATCAATGCGAGACATCTGTTACCAACAGCCCCATGGGTGATAAACATGAGAAGCGGGATAACACTTGCCTCGCTCGCCTTTAATAAAATACAGACTGACTAGAAGAATCTGCAATGCTATTACAGGAATTGAGGCTCATATTTGAATGTTCAAAGCATAATCACAATCCTTTCAGCAGCGTGCTCAACATGTTTCAATCAAAAGTTCTAAATGTTGAAACTCTAGACCAATTTGCTCCCTTAAAATGTCCTCCAAGCAAGCACCAGCCCGAACAACTTTAGAAGCCAGCTTCTCTGACTAATGAGCCCCAAAATGGCCTGTACCACTCCTGCCATGGCCAAGACACCCTAACCTATCTACTCAATGTAGTGTTAGTTGCCGGTGTAAACAGTCTCCGAGAAGATATTAATAATTGCAGAGTAGAAGTTTTCAAAATGTGGTCACCTCTAAATATTGCTTAAGACATAAAACGACACATAACTTTGGAAGTGCTGGGAAGACCGGAAACTTGACATGAGTTGAAGCACTGTTGGTGCGCCTTGTGATATCCTAATGATCCCAAAATGGAGAAAATTGCATTGCAGAAATATTCTATGCCCTGACATCTTAATCCCACTTTAAATCACGAAACATAATAAAACTACCAATTCAGCTGACAATAACTTAAATAATAACTATTCTCGTCATCCTATGTCTGGAATAATTGCATTGTCAAATTAACATTCCACATGCCCGAATATCTAGATTTTGGAGGATTCATGTACCTTACACTTTTAGCAACCTACACAGCACTTGATGTTCCCTGACTAGTTTCCCATTAATTTCTAATTTCCTGAAGATTGTTCTATATTACTTTTGCACTGCCGCCAGGGATGTTAAGAAGTTGAAACCCTTTGTTATCTGTTGAAACAAGATCCAGACCCCCATTCCACATACCAACCATCCCATGCCTTCTCTTTTGACTTGTAGGCTTTGGCTATGCTCCAAGCATAGATGCACTAGGTACCCGACTCTGAAAGTACTGGCATGTCGGCGAACACGCTGAAAAATGTGCCATACTACCAGCACCAATTTTATCTGATCTAGGAGGTTGTGACTCAGGCCATACGGGCTGCTCAACAGTTTAGGGAATACTGAGAGACGGATATGGAAATCATGAGCACAATTGGGTACCAGGGTTGACATTTCTATAATGTATCCATTGTTAGACCTGTCCACATTAGGGTGGAGTTCCCCTATACTTATTTGCTTTCGCCCCTCCTGTTTTGCTGAATTCATTTTTATTGGCTTCAGGACTCTCCAGACTTTACCACTGCTAACCAGTGCTAAAGTGCTTAGTTTCTAAAACATGGTAAAATCGACTTGCATCTGATTAGCATATTTAATTTACTCAAGTCCCTAGTAAATCAGTATACTATATACCCAGGGCCAGTAAATTAATGCTACTAGTGGGCCTGTAGTACTTATTGTGCCACCCACTTAAGTAGCCCCTTGAAACCTGTCTCAGGCCTGTCATTGCAGCCTGTGTGCATTTTTAAACTGCTGGTTCGACCTGGCTAAATAAACCCGTCCCAGGCCTAAAACTCTCTTTTTAACACATATGTCACCTATAAGTATGGTCCTCAACAGCCCCTAGGGCAGGATGCATGGTATTTAAAAAGTTGGACATGTACATATAAGCCTTAGATGACCTTTTAGTGAAAAACTCAGACTCAGACTCAGACTTTTGTTTTTCACTACTGAGAGTGTTGTGTAGAATTTTAGGACCCGGGTTAAATTTTCCCGATTCATGCCCTTAAATAGGTACAATTCTCTCTCTTGATAACTTTATTTCAGTGGGGGACCATAAAAAGTGCAGATAAAATACATACAAAGCACAATAAATAAAACAATAAATATGAACAGCTAGCATTGAAGATAAAAAGTTAATTAAACAAATAGTTATCAGTGACAGTCTAGATGAAGTAACTTTAAAAGGAAGAAGAATTAATCCAGGTACATTTATAATGACTTTAAACAAAGCCTTTTCTTCGGCGCCACATACCGTATAAAAAACGGGAAACAGCAAAGAGAATAGGTGGCGAAGTGTCATACATTAAAACTCTACACGCCTGCATACATTGCCTAAAGCCCAAATTTCTGCATAACTGGATTAGCCAGCATTTTCTTATTGTAACATACGCTGGGCAAAAAAACATGACATGGGCAACATCTTCTCGAATATAATTGCACGCTGGGCAAGATTCGTTATCTGTTTTAGCCCATTTTGAAGTAAATGCCCTTATTGGTAGGCAATTGAGTATATAATTTCCTTGCAAGAGGAGGTTGAACTACATCTAGGAATTCCTCCTGTCGAGGTTCAGGTTTTACTAGGAGGAACAGACAGCCTACCCTGGGTTGTTGATCGATGTAATGCAAGTACATTTTTCTCCCTCACCAGGGTTAGCAGCTGCGTCCTAGGTATACTCGGACAGCTCTGCTCTGGGGTCTCCCATAATTGGGGCAATCCTATATATCTGATAAGGGCCTTGATATGGGACAGCCAGGGAATGTTTTTGTCTTTTGTAAGCCCCCAGACCGCCACAAATTCAGCTCTATAAGATACAAGTTCCGGTGCTGACCAGAACCTCCTCCAATAGAGCAATGGCCGGCGGCTACCAGTTCTTCTATGGATTCAAGTCCCAAATCCAACCTCAAAGGGGTAAGCTGTGTACTTTGTGTCAAGCCCACCAAATTCCTCATAAAGGACTGCTCTAGTCTCAAGAGACTATATGTATTCTTATGTCCCCAGAGTTCAGTGCCATAAATGGCTGCTGTCCTGGCCTGGAGTCCATAAATTTCAAGGACAGGATCTACCGATTTAAATACTGAAGTTCTGTGGAGCTTACTAATACCCCCTACTGTTTGCTATAATCTAAGGGCAGATTTAACAATTTGATGGCCCCAGCCAAAATCTTCAGTCAGAGTAATGCCAAGATAGACAAAGGTCTTAACCCGTTCCAGTGGAATACTGTTCAAGACAGGGTTCGGACGGGTCTGCCTCGGGGGATTTAAGATCATAAACTTTGTTTTATCCAAGTTAATCTCCACAGGCACAGAATGTTACAAACCCGTCCAGAACATGCTGGATGCCCAATGATGTTTTAGATAACAACAAGGTGTCATCCGCAAACATCAGAGCGGGCACCCGGCCAGTGGCCAACCAGGGAGCGTCATTGTCTTTTACACCATTTAAGGCGTCCACAAGGCCGTTGATGAAAAGACTAAACAGCGTGGGAGCCAGGACGCACCCCTGTCGCACACCCCTAGATACAGGAAAGCGAGCTGAAAGATCCCCATGTCTCCCACACCTTACCTGAGCATAATTACCTACATGCAATCTAGTCAAGATGTTCAATAGATAAGGTGGGAGACCCAGATCTGCCAGTACTTTCTACAGCTTTTCCCTGGGGACTAGATCTAATACGGCTCGTAGGTCTACAAAAACGGGATAGAGGCTGCCACCCTCCACTCTTGCTGTTTTCCAGAATAGGACCTGGAGCCAAAAAATTCGGTCTAGGGTTGGAGATGCCTGATCTAAATCCGGCCTGGTACAATTCACATTGCCCTAATATAGGCATAGAATTCATACCCATATTTAGACATATCCCATGCAGTCCAAATACAGGCATGGCTACTTCCACTTGTTCCAAAGAGCCACAACGGTTTCTTGGAAAACTCTGCTTCTGCAGTCAGGGACATCACCTTGATTGAATATTGATTTGTCCTAGAAATCATGGAGTTTTCAAAGAACTACCATTCCCTCGGGGTTCTTTGATGACGTTATTATGTACGACTTTACGTCAAACTAGGCACCTTCCAGGTATAAATATGCCTACACTTGCCCTAGCAAACACACAGTGGTTTGGAGCAGCTCAACTATCTACTTGCCCGACCAGCTCGCTACAGCAAGTGCCGAAGGAAGCCGACCCTTCAGCTGACACAGTGATCTAGAAGCTGTCCTTTCTCTCGCTGAGAATCCAGCTCCAGTTTTTCCAAGCTTCCCTCGCGAGGTGTTGGGAAATTGAGTCCGAGATGGAGATACCAGACCTCCTTCATTCTAAAACCAAGGTACGGAGCTGATTAGACCCTAAGAGAAATCTTGGATAGATTCTTGGCAAAGAAAACTAAACCTATGCTACACCACACGTACTTCTTCCCTCGTACTAGACTTGGGTTAGGTACATTGGGGTAGGTGTATTTTAGAAGCACCAGTTGAATACTTTTAGCTATTTGTTATTTATGTATGTATTTTATGGCTTAGAAACCATACCATGCTTTTACAGTATTATTTTATAATACTCTTCTTACTGTACGCATTATACTTTGCAACCAGTATGACGATTGTAGCAGTTCACTCTACTTGCAAGAGAAAGAAGACTGTTCAATAAATCCTTTGATTGAAAATACCCGTCTCTCTATTTCTCTGCACCTCTGATGAAACAAAGCATGCACGATTGACTGAGTAAAATATATATCTATTGTTTCCACAACTCTGAAGATACGTTTTATCTTGGGGAAACAAAGTTGTCATGTTTATGCGGTTGTCGGAAACTAATCCCTTCTTGTTTATTCGAGTAAGTTTCTAGTGACCTCTGAGCTAGCTGGCACTCACAATTAAGTCTAATATATTCGATAGAGACCTAGTCGACATAAGTCTTATGTCAAATCTATAGGCAATATTATTCTAATGCGCAGAGCCTATTGGGAATATAGGAACTACACTACAAGAGGCCTACCTCTTCAATAGGATAACTTTGGGTTACCTTATTACATTTAATACATTATAACGTTTGTTTGGGAGCAGGTAGTGCTAAATAAAATAAATTCCCACTTGCCTTTTGTGCTGTAAGACATCCTGGGACCAGGGCAGAGTAGAAGGAAATTCCAACACCATCTATGGGAGGAAAACGCTAGAACTTACTTCCACTTCAAAGCTGAAATCAGGTATACTATTAAGACTCTCAGACTCGCTCTTCAGTTCACTTGTGGCCTGCAGAGGAATCTCAGAGGACTGCCCTGTTGCCTTAGTCTGCTGTGTACTGCAGAGGACTGCCCTGCTGCCTAAAGCCCGCCTTGTGCCCTCAGAGTGTCTTATTAAAAAAATAATCTACGGAGCTATATCTACCAATAGCCCCCAGTTGTTGCCTTACCAAATAATCAGTCAGTTGGCAGTGAAGGAAACTCAATCATTTATTTAGACAACCAATACTCTATAGAGGAGCCTCTCCGACATCACCCAGTCAGTGCACGGAGAAGACTGCTGATTCACACTCAACTCATGACATATATACCTTCATTACGTTACATGGGATCACCGTACATGAAAAAATACTGGTAGGCACAGTAGCTTAAAGGAAAGACCATATATGGCACACAAAGCTGGTTTAGAAGTCTGCTTCTGCTATTATTGGGGAGGGTCAGGAGGGGTGACTCTCTTTGTCTCGGTGCCTGGGAGCGCAGGTACGGTGCCTCCAGGAATGCGCTTATCACCTCTGAAACCAGATGCGACCTTGGGTCTCAGAAGAAGAAAGAATAGTATGAATTCAGCTGTCTATATAACTCAACTAACAGGCTTACTCGGCTACTGGAGGGTGGCACATGACCACCGTCCGGGGTCTAATACATGTACAGCACAAAATGGAGTCTGTTTGGTTCGTAGTTTGCATGCAGGAGAATATAATGCCGAGACGAAGAGGAGTTCCTGCATTGTCATAACTAATTAGTCTACTCCATGATATAAATAAATATATATATATATATATATATATATATATATATATATATATATATATATCAATACATCAATACCAAAACTTATCCTAATGTCCAGTAAGAAAAGGATTGTCCGGGCCAACTTTTTGCAGAAAAACGAGCTTTATTCAGGCTCCACATGTTAATAGACACAGTGATCAGACTCCCAAGTCTGAAAAATTCAAGGAGCTGCATTTCACAAAATGACTTCAAGCATGATTATGCATTTGAAATTAAATCTAAATCAAGGCAGAATTAATCATAATATACGTTGGGAAAAACCATAAGGTGATCCTGTAATTAAATGCTTGATTTTTTTAAGCTGTTTCAAAACATCCTGGCCCAAGTGGGCATTTCCATATTAATCACTGGTTGCGCATTCAGCCTGCAGATTCAACAATAAATAGCCAATGCCGTGTTACAATTCAATCTTGCACCATTGCATATTGGAACGCCTGTGTGCCAGAGTTTCAGTTTTGATTACGCCCCAGTGTGCAAAAATGTAAAGCATACTTGATCAGACTAGTTCAGCTTGAAGTGAAAGACCACCAAGTCTCTTATTTCATTCATTCCCAACTGCCATACCTGAAAGTGAAGTCAGACGATCGTGAAATGTATTCTCCTATTCAGCCTTTCAGAGATCTGTGAAAAAAAAAAAACTTGTGACTAGATGTGCAAAAGTGAGTTAAAACAACCACATACATCTCACAAACCACTTAAAATTTCATCGAGCTGAAGTGATATCGTGACAAAACAGGTATTTTAACAATACAGCTATCCCAGGTGCACTGCCAGTTCCTCATCGGGATTGTGTCCTCCTAGCTGCATGGTATGATACTTAAGGATGAGTCTGGATTCTAATCTGCATAATTCCTGCAGTCTGTCACCACCTCGCTCTCTGAGGGGGACTGACAGCAGGACGCAGAAGGACAAAAGACTGGCATTGCTTTTGTGATGTGACTCAAAGTGTTTAGCAATAGGATATTGCTTCTCTCTTTTAGTGATTGCCCTCATATGTTGCAATACTCTGTCTTTGGCCGGATGTTTAGTGCTACCAATATAGTACAGTTGGCTCGGTCATTTCAGGGCATATACTGCATGGTCGGTGAGACATGATGTGTGTGTCAGGATTTTGAAAGGGTCACAATCTTTGGAGAGTTTGACTTCTTTGGTGTACCCACTGAATCTGCAGGCTTTACACTTTCCGCAGACGTAGAATCCTTAAACAGGATTCCTTTTAGTTTTTTCGGGAATCCGAGTGGTACAGACCAAATCTTTAAGAGATTTTGCTCTCCTGTAAGTTATTTGTGGATGTTCACTGATTCCTTTGGTTAAGTCTTTGTCCAGTTTAACGACATTCCAGTATTTGGCCATGGCTCTTCTAACTTCTCTAGATTGTCCATGGGAATCAGTGATAAATCTACAGGGAGTGTTCTCAGAATTACCTGTTTTTGTATTTGAGGAGACTTTCCCTATCACAGCTATTGGTTTTCTTTATGGTTAAGTCAATGCATTTTTTGCTATATCCTCTTTGCCTAAATCGTTCTGTCATGATGCCCACCTCCATAGTATAATCTTTATCGTTGGAACAGTTGCGCTTGGCACGTAAAAATTCACCCATTGGTATGGAGTTAATTAAATTGCTGGGGTGACAGCTCTTGGCGTGGAGGAGACTGTTGCCTGCAGTCTCCTTCCTAAACAGAACAGAGGATAAGGAATTGTCTGACACTTTAAGCTTGAGATCAAGAAAGTTACCCTCCTTACTGTCCACATGACAGGTGAATGAAAGATTGAGCTTGTTGTTGTTCTGGGTTTTCACAAAGTCAAATGCTTCGTCACTGGTGCCATTCCAGATGACGAAGATATCGTCTATATACCTGAGCCACTTGATGACTCTTCTCTGATACTCCTGGGACTGCCGGACTACCTGCTCCTCCCACCAGCCTAGGTACAACCCCGCAAAACTGTGGGCGAAGCAGATCCCATTGCAGTCCCAAGGAGTTGGTGGTTGATCACGCCATTGAATATGAAAAAGTTTTGAGTGAGACACAACAGAGCCATATCCAATACCATTTCAGTGTGTGAAAGGTGTGATATGGATCTTTGCTTCAAGAAGTGTCTGCACACCTCTGTCCCTGACTGATGTGGGATACATGTGTATAAGCTGTTGACGTCCATAGTCATCAGCAGCCACCCTTCTTTCCATTCTATACCCTCTATTTTCTTAAGGAAATCTCCTGTGTCTCTCAGGTTTGAGGGGAGATTTTGCACGAGCGGTTGCAGGAAGAAATCCACGTACCTCGACGTGTTCTCCCAGGAACTCCCTCTGGAAGAAAGAATGGGTCTACCTGGGGGGCTACTTAAACACTTGTGAACCTTAGGGAGTAGGTATAATGCGGGCAGCTTGGGATATTTACACTGGAGAAAGCTACATTCTTCTTTCTCAAAGAGGCCCCTATCCTTCCAGTCCAGTAATTGTTCTTGATTCTGGTGTTATAGGTAAGTCTGTCACTTTTCTCATATTTCTGCTTATCACTGAGCTGTGCGAGACCCTCTTCCACATACATGGTAAGTGGTAAAATGACGATGTTGCCGCCCTTATCTGACTTTTTTATAACAATAGTTTTATCTTTCTTCAATTTGTCAATGGCTTCAAATTGTGGTTCGGTCAAATTCATTCTCCCATCCCTTATTTTTCTAGATAATGTGTCAAACTCCTTGATGACACCTTTTTCAAACTCATCAATGGAATCATTCACAATTTGGGGAGAAAAGACAGATTTCGGTTTAAAACCACTTGGTACATTTAGATCACAATCAATATCGTCATTAATCAAATTCATAATAGGATTATCCTTGAGATTGGGGTTACCCCCTACTTCATGTAATGTGTGCAAGAACTCAGCATCACCAACCGCAATGTTACTAGGCACTCTCTCTGGTTGCCCCGTTTCAATATTCACTCTGGTTGCAAACCATTTGCGCAGTCTCAGTTTACGAGTGAAGTGAAATAAGTCAATTCTACTCTGTGCATAGTCAAATGAAGATGTAGGACAAAAAGAAAGGCCTAAGGACAATACCTCAGTTTCTATAGCACTGAGCTCGCGCTGTGAAAGCTTGATAAACCGTCATTGCGTCCTTCATTTTTCTTTCTGGTGGCCCCTCGTTCTGGATCCCACCGGGCTTGATACATCGATCCTGACTGTTGTATTCGATCTTGCTTTTGCGGCGCCTTTGCCTCCTCGACCGCGTCCTCTTTGTGCATTGGTATTGCCTTTGCCCAGGGCCTCCAGTCTTCCCTGTGCCACAAGTGCAATTTCCTTTAAGATGAGGTCTTTTGGGCTGAGCAAACCTGGGCTTCTTGGTTGCTCTGCCGCTCTCGTACTTCCAGTGCTCATCGTTGTTTGTTCAGGTGAGCCTTGGACGTTTGAATCAGGTGCCGGGGTAACCACTGCATTCGGCCCAGTCACTGGTTCATTCCTTTTCACTCGCAAATGGTCGTATTTCTTTGCAAATGTCAGAACTTGTCCACATTCATAATCGATGCGGTCTCTGTTGAACTTTCTCTCTTTTTTCTCACGTATGTCTTTTTCAATTTTCTCCAGTTTGGTTTCCATTTTGTTGAATTCTGCGTCATAATCGGGCATGTTGTCGTATAGTTCTTTGAGTTGTGTCGTTAGGTCATCAATTTCACTGGAGTATTTCTCCACTTCTTTAGATGCATATTTAACGAGTAATTTTAGCATGATTATGGAACATCTATGGCTGTTCTCTGCCCATTCTTCCACCAGCTCTAGGTCAGGCTTGTTGAACGTGGGAGTGGTGTAGATGCGTAGGCCCCTGGGTATTCTGTTTGCTTCTATATATTTCTGCAATGCCATGGCTTCCCACCATTTATTTTGTTCATTTTTTTAAAGCCTTCCAAAGATTGTTCCACAGATCTTGCTTACTCGTGGCCCCGCCTCCAGTTGCTTCTAATTTAACGAGTGTTCAAGAACCGATGCTTAGTGACCGCTCGTTATGTACTGCAAAAACAGACAGTCGCGTGGCGTGTGCCCTTGTCAGTTTTAGCCGCTTGGCTTTTCGTGTGAAATATCGCAATCCAATTCTCCCACCAGTTTACAGAAAAAGTGAAAGATCGGCAGCCGCTGCACTCACCCTGCGCCGTGTTGAACAGAAGCTCGACGTTCCCGTGTAACCTTCCCGAACAGTCGTCTGTTACCACGCTTGTGCAGTCCTGGTGTGTGTGCTTGCAAAACAGCAGTCTCGATTAGAAACGGAATTGTTAGGACTTGACACCCAATTCGGGTCACGAAAGGCGGGCAGGGTTATTTTAAATCCAAATCCAAAGCTTGCAGTCACTTTTAACCCCTGCCACTTCCAGCTGCGTGCCCCGATGGGATAGCGAATCCCAAACAAATGCCAAAACTTATCCTAATGTCCAGTAAGAAAATGATTGTCCGGGATATATATATATATATATATATATATATATATATATATATATATATATATATATATATATATATATACACACACATCATGCTAACACAAAAGATTACAATAAAGGAAGGGAATCGATTTTATCCCTCAACCACCCTTTTAGCATGATTGATGTAGCTAATCAAGAGAATCAGTCCTGGAAAATATCCTCATCAATCTGCATCATGTCTCAAATTTCTTGCTGAACCATTTGGGCTTTGACCTTAGTTGGAGATGGCTCTGTCACAGAGGAAGTTCATTTTGATGCAAAGTATGAACAACAGGCAGGTCCACAGTGTTTGCAGAGACAACAGGCAAAAATGACACTTGCTATGCCAGCTAATACCATCAGAATCTTCCAACTCCAAGTAGACAATTAACTCCAAAACCATCCAGAAAGGGACCTGGTACCAGTGTCTGCATGAATTTCGAAAGCTAAACGATGCAATTTTTGAATAGCCAAATGTACAGACGGCGGAATCAGGGATATACACACAACAGGAGCTGCCGATCACGCGGCAAACTCCTCTCAATCTGCTAATATAACGTCTAGCACCATACAATTATGAAGGGAAACGAGTCTCGTAGCCTGAAGCTCTACAGTCAGATTAGTTAAGTTACCAGCCGTGGTATTTATACCTCTCTCAACTACCCTAGATAGGCGCATTACTTATTTAGTAGTGATGATGGGCCCCAAATAGGAAATACTCCTTTAACAATGTCGATAAAGTGCTGTTCAGGAGTATCAGTTGGATCTGCCTCAGAAGTATCCAATTCCCTTTTATCTCGTATTACAGGCAAGCTCTGTTCGTCTAACCGATGATCTTTATGATAATTGGAGAGTGCTATATAGACAGGTGGATACAAAGAAGACAAATAACAACGACCTGCCCATCCCCGGAGAAGCCATGTGTAGGCATTCTCGCCACACACAAAATAAACATTTGGAGGGGTTAACAATGGAGGGCTTCTAAAGGTACGTAGTTGATAAGTATAATTACAATGACTATCTCCCACTGAGACGTGCCCAGTTCCCTGTACACAGAATGCAGAAGTACTATTTAATATAGGCACCGGGATAGCATTGTCATCAGTAACATTTCGATCCTGAAATTGTTGAAAATACTGAGTAAAATTAAATTCTGCATAGTCAAGAACTTCACTTTTCAACCAAGTAACATTTTCATATTCTGTATATAAATTCATACTGGCATTTGGGTCAAGCGATCCTTCCCCGTTATTACCCTGTGCGTCAAAACCCTGGTGCACCTCTATATAGGCCAAACTCATTTCATATTCACGTTCAGAGTATCGAGATGAATCTACCGTATAGTGTAAGTAAATCATGGACAGTAATTTAAACCAGGCCTCACAACTTCCCAAATAAGATAAAGGCAATGAAATAAAGATAGTGTCTATGCATTACTGATGGTAGCAGACCACAAACCCAACAATTGGTCGTGTTGGTAGCACTGTGCGTTTGATGCAACATTTCTAAGAATACATTTTTAACATAAGTCTGGCGATGCCTTTCTTTATGCGGGGCCAAAGTAAGAAAGTAATGCTCAGTGGGTGGAGTGGAAGTTCCTAACACAGTATGCATTGGATGATGAAATTCTAAATATAAAAATACACTCATTGTTATGATAAAAAGTACTGCAATGGTAATCACAAAAGCGACTTTCACACGTGTTGTCCAAGAAGAAAACATAGGTACATAAGTAGGCATATATCGAGGAGCGCGGGGCGTTCCTCTTCTGGAATAAAACGACCAAAGGAATACATTTGAACTAAAAGTCCAAACTACACTAAGGGACGCAGTCCAACCTGCCAGAGGGTACTTCTTTCCTGTGTCCGTCTAGAGCCTCACAGGCAGGCTCCTATCGTTCATAAAAAAGAAAACAAATCCTTACAATGATTTTATATACAGTTGCAACCTGAGCCCCTCTCCAACTTCTTAGTCTTTCCTTCTGAACAGAGCAACATAATGTCCCAGCTCTCAACGTGTTCAGTCCAGTGTCTCGCTCAGTACCCCCAAACTAGTCTAGCAATACCCTAGTACTCAAGTCTCTCCCTATCTCCTGCCGTGTTCGTCGAGGGTACCGTGTTGTTTTCTGGGCCGCAGGTTGTAGCGAACATGACCAGGTGACTCTTGGTCAGCAAACAGAACCGATGAAGTGGCATTCGTGATACCTGATTTGTCATGAATTTCTTGTGCAACAGGAGTAACAGATTCCGGGGCCGATCCCACCATCAATGATGAGACCCCTTCCGTGCCCAATGCTCCTTCCTCTTGCCTTTCAATTCCCTGGGCGTCAGAAAAAGGAACAACACAAGGGGCTCTTTTGCTCTCCTGGGTCAAAACTCCCTCTGGGTTCTGTTGATCAAAACGAAGCGAGAAAGGTATTTTCTTCAGGTGGGATACGTAGATCCAATGTTTCCGACCGTTCACGTTCACCGCTGTCCGAGTGGCAAGTAGGATTTGGACCGGTTCAGTCCACCTAGACTCCAAGCTAGATTTCCATTGATAATTCTTCACCAACACCCACTGGCCGGGACCCTCCGGCAGGGGCTGCAACGTATCTGACACCAGTTGATGGATAGAACGTAGATCTTTAGTCAAAGTATATAAGTACTCTGTCATCATCGGATAATCAATTTCTCGAAAGTTCCTAGGTCGTGGAACACCCCAAATATTAGCTGGCCGCCCAAAAAGAACCTCATATGGTGACAATCCTGATCGGAGTGGGGGGTGACAACCAGGGACATTAAAGCTAAAGGCAAGGCGTCAGGCCACTTTAACCCGGTGCTTTCCTGAATTTTGGCCATCTTCAATTTCAAACTTCCATTATATTTTTCAACTAACCTTGCAGACTGGGGATGCCGAGCGGCATGAAATTTCTGTTTTATGTGTAATTCATCACAGATATGTTTGATAAGCTCTGCATTAAAGGGCCCCCGTTATCTGACCAGATCACTCTAGGTAATCCGTATCTAGGGAAAAACTCCTTAATCAAGGATTTGGCTGTCGCTAGAGCGGTGTTTTCCTTGGTGGGGTATGCTTCTACCCATTTACTGAAAGCACAAACCACCACCAGGACGTATTTCAAATTATTCACTCTTTCAAACTGAATATAATCCATCTGAAGTACTTCAAAAGGTAAAGACGGGGGTGCAAAATTTCCACTGAGAACAGATTCCCGCCCTCCTGGATTATGTCGTAAGCAGATCATACAATGCTGAAACAAATAAGTTGCAGTTTTGAAAATATTAGGGTTATTCCAAACTGGGTCTAACAAAGCACAAATCCCTTTTGCTCCAACATGTGTTGTCCCATGAGCCATAATTACTACAGCATTAACAAATGCATTGGGAAGCATCCACCTTTGTTTCTCACTTAAGTCAATCCAACACCCATTATCATCCAACCTCCCCACCTCATTTTCCCAACGGGACAGCTCAGCAGGAGTAGCTTCTTTCTGTATTTCTCGGATGCTTTCCATGGTGGTATCAAACATATCAGACTCCTCAACTCCTCTAGCCGAACTTATATACATGGGAGACACTTTAGATCGAGCAGTTTCCTTTGCTGTCTGATCAGCAAAAGCATTCCCTTCTCCCACAGTATCCACTATTGCCTTCTGTGCGCTACATTTCACAATTGCTACCTTTCGGGGCAGTGTCAAAGCAGTTAACAACCTTAAGATCAAAGGGCCATGTATTCGCTGGCCATGTGAGGTGAGAAACCCCCTTTCTGCCCACAATTTTCCAAAACTATGAGCCACGCAAAAGGCGTACTGGCTATCGGTGTAAATGTTTATCCTCAATCCTTCACTTAACTCACAGGCTCACAACAGGGCTATTAATTCAGCAGCTTGCACAGAATGATAGGGAACTCGAGAAGCCTCAACTATAGTGCAAAGGGTGGGGATTGCATACGCAGCTGTCGTGCCATCTGATAACTTGAAACAAGAGCCATCCACATACAACTTGGGGGTCAGATAGGGGCGTGTCTGTGAGGTCAACCCGTCCCTTCGTTTCTTCCTCAGTCCGAAATATACAATCCTGTATGTCATTATTTGGCTCGTCCGTAGGAGGGGTAGTAACGTGGCCAGATTTAGAGTGGCACACCTTTTGATAGTGATATGTGGGGCAAATAAAGTAAATTCATAGCCAGTAAGACGTGCACTCATAAGGTGCTGAGTCTTAGTTTTATTCAAGAGTGTATCCACAGGGTGCGGTACCATCACTGTGACATTAGAATTTAAAACGAGTCCTTCCGATTGTCGGATGGCCACCGCCACCGCAGCAGTAGCCCTCAAACAGCTGGGAAGTGCTCTGGCAACATAATCCAATACTGCTGAAAAATAAGCACAAGTCCTTTGCTTACCACCAAATCCTTGTGTTAACACAGAAAGCGAACAACCGTCCACCTCGTGTATATAAAGCACAAAAGGCTTTCGGTAGTCTGGAGTTCCTAGGACAGGTGCAGAACATAGAGCAGTTTTCAAAGAATCAAAAGCCGTCTGACATTCATCAGTCCAGGGTAGAGGTTCATGCACATCCTTAGTGGTTAGATATGAGAGGTTTAGTAGGAAGAGAAAAGTTAGGAATCCACTGGCGACAGTAAGAGGTTATTCCGAGGAGGTCACGAACATCACATTGAGTATGAGGAACAGGCATGTTAAAAATAGTAGACACACTTTCAGGCGTTAGTTTTCTCCCCTCTTTCGACAGTAAATGACCGAGATAGGTCACCTCCTGTCGACAATATTGAAACTTAGAAAGAGACACTTTATTACCATTGGCTGCTAAATGCGACACTAATTTTACCGTAGCTTCCTTACAGCCTTCCTCAGTGTCCGATGCTACTAATAAATCGGCCACGTATTACAGAAGGACTTTTCCTGGGGGCAAAATCAGTTAGTCTAAAAGTACTTTCAAAGCTTGCCTATAAATAAATACTACGACTCTCCGTATAGCCCTGAGGAGCGCGGCAAAATCTAAAGATGCGCCCAGTTAACGAGAAGCTGAAAATATGACGACTGTCAGGGTGTATTGGAATACTAAAGAAAGCACTCTTCAGGTCTATAACGGAGAGAAACTTAGCTGTTGGAGGAATCATAGTAAGAATTGTTGTAATATGTGAAACCACAGGATATTGAGGTACTACTACTTTATTAATTTTGCGTTGGTCAATTACAAAACGATACGTATCAACATAATCAGGGCCACTCCCTGTAGGGGCCTTTTTCAAAATTGGTAATATAGGGCTATTACAGGTATTAGAAACCGTCTCTTCTACTACACCTTTGCCGATCAAATCCTGTATGATTGTCAATAATGCCTTCTCACCAGCCGGTGAGATCTCACACTGCGGAATACGGGGCAGACGAGCATTTGGTTTTAAAGTGATAGAGACTGGCGGAATATTTAAAAGGGCAACATCGGTATCACCATTCGCCCATAATGTAGATGGAATGGCAGCCAACTCAGGAGGGAGGGGTTCATATTTTGCAAAACTCAGCAGATTATGCTGACCAAGCGATTGAATAGTTAAAAGCACTCCATCAGGAGAACAGTAAGTCTTTGCATGCAATTTCTTCAACAGGTCTACTCCCAATAAATTTTCCCCACAATGTGACGTCAACAAAAATGGGGCATCAACCGTGACTGGACCTATTGTAAGCAGGAGAGGCTTAGAAATGGGGCTTACTTCCGGCATTTCAGAAAACCCGACTGAAACATTATTTTGCCCGGACAGAGCAGCCCCTGGGACCAGTGAACGAGCAATCAAACTATTCATTACACCCATGTCTACTAGAAAGTCCTCGACAGTCCCCATTATTTGCCCTTTAACATAAGGCCCTCTCTGATCCATGGGTACTGCCACTTGGCCCCTACTCTGTCCATGACTGTCCTACGCATAACAATACCCATCTGGCCCGTCAGTACCAATCTTCATTGTAGTACTGCCTCCCTTTTAAACTATCAAAACAATTTCCCCTTGCCTCACCTCGTATCACCTCTTCTCTTCTCATGTTACTCCGATCAACTCCTCCTCCTTCCTCTGCCTCTCACAGCTCAATTTTGTGCTGGGAGGAAAGGACACTGAGCTCGCCAATGCCCTTCCTGTTTACAGTAAGCACATTGGTTTACCCCCAAAGCAACAGCTGGGCCTCCTCCTCGTCCAACTCCCGCCCCTCTTGGAACAAACCCTCTTCCTCCTCCTTCTTTACCCCGTCCACTAGCTACTTGCTGTAATAACACTCGAGTCATAAGATCGTTCGTCTTTTTGTCAGACTTATCTTTGCTCTAGTTTTCCCTATGTTTATAATATTGAGCCATACTCAAAATAACAGAAGTAGTAGAGGTGGTCCAAGGGCTTTCTGCTGCCTGGAGCCGAGCAGATATTTCGGGCAACAGATGAGTCACAAAACGATTCACAAATAATCTTATCCCACCTTCCACCTACCAGTCTTGCCCACTAAAATCAATGATTACCCCCTCAAATCGAGTAAAGAAATCAGACACACTCTCATCCTTCTGTTTGCAGGCGGTTAATTTATCCCAATCCACCTTCCGGGGTGGGATTAAAGAATGCATATACGTAATGATCCGACCCGGCAAAGCTATAATTTCCGGTCTAGCTTCATCTCCGGGTTTCCGATCCTTGTCCCAATCTTTAATTTGATCCCAAGTTCCTCCTAACTCGTGCCCCTGTCGCCATACATCGACAGGGACCGGCAACCCAAAAAATAATTTTATATCAGCTAAGGTCATCACAGCCGATGAAGCGGCCTCTGTGAGTTCCTTATAATAAGCAGTGGGGTTTTTTCGAGGATCGGGTAGCTGGGACTTCAGGGAAAGAACCTCACTTCTTTTCCAAGGGGTATAAACCCATTGCTCTTTGAACCGGGCTTCAACGCGAGCTTCAATGATTTGATTACCATGGTCCCTGACCTCAGGGATTTCGGGATGGTAAATTGGATGAACTTCCCGCATGGGATTCTGAGAGTCCCAATTCGGGCATTTAGTGAACATCCTTTGCCGATACTTCATTATAGTTACCAGATTACCATATACATCCTCTAATCCTAATTCAAATTTATGTGCCCGGTCCACAATGTCATACAAGACCTGTGGGGCTCTCCCATCTGCAAAACATTGTTCCCATAGGGAAATTAAACAATTGGCCATCGTTTCTAAAGCATATTGCTGCATAACTGGTTTGTAATCCTTCATGATTCCCCATATATCTGTAATCGTATAGATGGCATTCCGCACCCATTGGGATGCCTTATCTATTACCATCTGTTTCTCCCTGTAGCCTACTGTAGCGCGGGTATACAACCGTCGGGCGCCCAAAGTCCCGGAGGCATGGGAGGGGGTAGAATCAATCATTGCGGGCGTCGACGTGGCCGACAAAGAAAGCCAAGCCGAAGCCGGTGAAGCTAATATCACAGAGGACATAGAAGGAGGTGACAGGCCGCCAGTCAATAAGGTAGCCGTGGCTGGTACTGGGGAAACGGGAGTGAAGGTTGGCCCCGTGAGTTTAAGGCTGTAGTAACAGCCGGGGCCGTGGCTTGTGGGGCGGACGTGGCGGGGTCCATTATACGAGGTATCGTGGGGTATACTCGTTGCGGGGCATAAGGAGGTGGAGGATGCACATCCAATAGGTCCTCAATTTCTTCTTCCGGCTCGGTTCGAGCTGTGTAACTTTTATCCGTCTGTAACCTAAGCTGTCTGTCTATGCATTAAACATTTTTCTCAGTTTGTTCTCTATTGTATGCTACAGCCTTCTGAGTTATGGTTTGACCATTTTTAACCTTGAGCAGTTTTTCTTCCCTTATACGATGGCGTTTTGCCTCTTTCTGCCACAGCTTTAAAGAATCGAACATCGCCTGCCGGCTTCTTTTGGCGAAGAATCGATCCTGTAAATACTGTATCTTTTTCTCATCGAACGATCCAGTTAAGGGCCATTGCAATTCTACCTTATCCTTTGTATATTTGTGCCATAAATTATTAAACAAGATAGGCGTAAGGCACATGTTTTACATACATATCAAAATTTGGGCTGCCCTCTGGCGGAGCAGGTTGGCTTTCATCCAATCGTCCGCTCTTACAGCGGCAACAACATCCAAAACATATTTTACTAAAACACGACATTTTGTTCATCAACGATACACCCGTTCACAAGCTCTCAGACATGGCCATGTTCACTCATGCTCAATCTCTCCTCAAACAGGGTCTGACACATAAGAAAGGCGAACAAAACATACAGTATTTTACATTGACATGTCTTTTTCCAAAACCAAAACAACCAAAGAACGGAGCCCGTCGACTCTCGTTTGTGGAGAACTTGTTACTTCAAAACACCAGACTAAACAGATACCAAAATCAGGCAGTCCGGAGACTACCAAGAGGTCATCAGACAGGGATCAACCACTCAGACCGGCCTACGGACCATCCCACGATCTCCCTGGTTCACCTTCAGGACTATTCTGACTGAGCCCACTGCCTTAGCGCCGCTTCAGATGTGTCCAAAAGGCTACCCAGTTGCAACTGCGGGCCTTTCCGAGACCAGTTCGGCCGGGTGCGCACCACACGTGTCACACCAAGGCGGCTCATCTAAACCTCTATTATTCACCAAACAAGTCCATGGATCATCTGCCCGTGCAGCCACTATGCCACCCCGTCAGACCTCCAAAGTTCTCCGTGGTACACCGACCACCAACCAAATACAGTTAACTGTTTCCAAGACTCCTCTCAACAGCCTGATCCAAAGACACCAAACCAATACACTTACCTGGTGCACTCGGGTATGATTGCGCGTTCTCCACTGCCCACTCCTGTAGACCAACACTGTCAGCTCCAGGGTTACGCCTGTAGGACTCCGGCGAGCGGTCACTAGCAGCTGGGGCTCTCTGATCGCGAGAGCGGAGTTCAGCCAGAATCGTTAATCAGTCCACCCCCTCGACCAGAGTTCCCCTTCATTTGTCCTTTCTCACCCCGTGTTACGGGATGACGACCCCAAAAGTGGAGTTCCACCAGAGTCGCCAACTGTCGTATTACAAAAATATTCTATGGAGCTATACTTACCAATAGCCCCCAATTGTTGTCTTACCAAATAATCAGTCAGTTGGCAGTGAAGGAAACGTAATCGTTTATTTAGATAACCAATACTCTATAGAGGAGCCTCTTCGACATCACCCAGTCAGTGTGTGGAGAAGACTGCCGATTCACACTAAACTCATGACATATATACCTTCATTACGTTACATGGGATCACCGTACATGAAAAAATACTGGTAGGCACAGTAGCTTAAAGGAAAGACCATATATGGCACACAAAGCTGGTTTAGAAGTCTGCTTCTGCCATTATTGGGGAGGGTCAGGAGGGGTGACTCCCTTTCGTCTTGGTGCCTGGGAGCACGGGTACAGCGCCTACAGGAATGCGCTTATCACCTCTGAAACCAGATGCGACCTTGGGTCTCAGAAGAAGAAAGAATAGTGTGAATTTAGATGTCTATATAACTCAACTAACAGACTTACTCGGCTACTGGAGGGTGGCGCGTGACCAACGTCTGAGTCTAATACATGTACAGCACAAAATGGAGTCTGTTTGGTTCGTAGTTTGCATGCAGGAGAATATAATGCCGAGACGAAGAGGAGTTCCTGCATTGTCATAACTAACTAGTCTTCTCCATGATAGATATATATATATATAGATATAGATAGATATAGATAGATAGATAGATAGATAGATAGATAGATAGATAGATAGATCATGCTAACACAAAAGATTACAACAAAGGTAGGGAATCGATTTTATCTCTCAAGACCTCTGCTCTGCTGCTTGACACCTGCTTTTCTACTTGAACCTTCGACTACCAGAGTGACTACAAGGACTAGTTAACTGGCCTCCTGACCTGAGCATCAGGGACAGAAAGGGCTCCAACCCTCTTAAACCCGCACCTGGAGCCAGTCTGAGTGAATCCCAGCATTCCAAGTGGTGCCACTCCAGTCCCGAACCTTGTAATTGGTGCTAAAAATGCCCAAATCCAAAACCTGGTACTTAGAACATTTTCAGACAAAAAGTGCTCTGAGAACAAAGTGGACACCGAGACCTCGCTGCCCACCTATTCTCCTAGGGTGCACTGCTAGTCAGCCTGACTTCTCAGTGGAACCCCCTAAGTTCTTCTCAGAAGCTGCAAATCCTATTTAAACGCTCCTTGCAGAAATGATATCCGCCCTAGTTGAGCCCTCATCAGCGCCCTGCTGGAGATTTTCAACTTCCAAAAAAGAGACTTAGGGCCTGATTACGAGTTTGGCAGTGAGGGAGCGGGACGCCCTGCCAGAACCCGCTCACACACCGCCAAGATCAACTGACAGCCACCCGCTAGATTAGGAGTTTTCTCCTGGTCTGGCGGGCAGTCCTTTGGCGTTCCCACGGCGGTGCCTATTAAAAAGGCACCAAAATGGGAGCACTAAATCCCGTTCCTGCATGTCATGGGCTGTCAAGACCATGCTGTGCCGGAAAAGGGGATGCATGCAGGCAGGGGGCACACCATTTGACCCTGCCTGCCTGCATCCCATGGCTCTGAGGCAACATGGGATCTTGTAGGGCCCCCTTTGACTCCTCATCGCTGCACTTTTAAGTGCAGGCTCACTATCATGAAAAGTGAGTTGGTCAGGAAAGTCGTAATATGCTTGGCGGTGCCGAAGCGGCCCTGCCAAGCATATTGCAGGCTCACACCACTGCAACACCGCAGAGGGATCACAGATCCCAGGCGGGTTCAGTGTTCCTTTGGCAGTTGACCGCACCACCACTGTGGCTATAGCAGTCCATCGGACCACATTAGTCCTAATCAGGCCCCATGTCTGAATGTTGAAATCTTCACTACAACTCCGTCCAGCAGTATCCTGAGACAAAGATTCATCCTCAGACACTTCTCGATGACTTGCCCTGCTATACTTTACATTCTTATACACTTTTCTACAAAAACTCTTCTAAGTCCGAAGGTAAGTGCAGACTGTGCCTAATCCACTTTGAGTATCCGAACCATGCCCCATCACCTTCGGCAATAACTTTCAACTTTGCCCTTAGTGTTCTGTGACTAGATGTCCGCAGTTGGTGCTTTGATCTTTTAGGCACTATTTTTCAATTTAAACTTTAAAAATTCATAACTTCGTTTCTGCTTGTTGGATTTTTGTTTTGGTGTCAAATAATTTATAAAATTGTACTCTATTCTAACTTGGTGTAGGATTTTTCTTGTGTTGTATCTTCACTTCATTTCTGTTTTAAGAGCTCCAAAAATACTTTACACATTACCATTAAGTTAAGCCTGAATGCGTTTGTGCCAAGCTACCATAGGGTCAAGTATAGGTTAATTTAATGACTTTTTGTGATTCACCCTGTCAAGGATAGTGACTGTTGCTTGAGAATGGCTCAGACCACCCTCAACAAACAACCCTGTTTCTCAAAACCATCTTAACGCCATTTGCTGCTGTTGTATAGAACATCAATCCTTCACCGCGTTAGCTGACCCCAGGAGGTACCCCACAACCAAAGATATCCCCTTATGAGAAAATTCTCACAGGGCCTGGCTAATTTTGCCAGGGGATTTGGCCATGTTCCCACCAAACTGTTTATGAACCTTACTGTAGTCAGGATGTCCATCTGATGAAGCACTGCAGGTCAGACCTTTGTGAAAGTCAGTGCAAAGTGCACAAAGGAGCCTGCCAATTTCCTTAATGAATTTGTTCCCAAACCGGGACCCCTGAGTATTCCAGCCAACTTCTGATCCTGCTAGCTCTCCCAATTAAGGGTCTGTTCTTAATAACAGGCTTTTCTGTCTCTCATAGGACAACCCCAAATTTGCATAGCCCAGAAAAGAAAATGCTTTCTGGGCTCACTTGGTGGCCACCTCTGATCCAACAGTTCACCAGAATTCTTAACCAGTTACGTTAAGCATAAAAGTTTAGTTAAAGGCCCCTTGTGTCCAAGAGTTTGTCCTGCTATGGAAACCCAGGCCCTATCAACTCCCCTCCTGGGATACTTGCCTGCTCGCTCAAAAAGGTTGCAATCTTGTTATCAAGAACAGAGGTCACGGCTGCATGAAATGGAAAACCTAGGGCACTCTGCCCTAATTCTGGTCCTGGTTGCCCTACTCATACGATGCTTGATTCTTGTATTGACATAATCATCCAGAAACTATGCTGGTAACCACTTTGTAGAATGTATGTGCTGAAGCAACCAAGGGTTACGCATAGGATTTCCCTCAGCATCCAGATTCACAGTTTGCAGCTTCCCCGCCGTCCACCTTTTAGCATGTAAGTATTCATATTTTTAGTTTAATGACTATTATTGTTATAAAAATCAGATATATCCGCAATATCACAGAATTGGTCTTTTATGTTGACCACCAAACATATTTAAATCTGTATCATACCAAAAGGTAGTTAGTTAATCTAAAATATCCTTGCAGAATTGAGCCGCCACATATTTATCATGCTCGTAACCATTATCCAGCACCATCATATGCTTAACTTTCATTACATTTTTCCCTCAAAAGGTGTCAATCACTTTGTTATTGCAGTTGCCACTGAGTTTTCTACATCTGCGACTACATTTTTTTAAAGAGAATGATATAGCTTTTTTAATGAAGTTTGACACTGATGTATCAAGAAACCCACAGAGATTTTTATTGAGAATCTCTTCCTCTGCTTCACTAACATTGACAGTATTGTCATTGTTATCTTCATTACTAATGACTGTTATTCCAATCAGGACATTAAACCCCTGCAAGATCGGTGTCTCAAGCAATACACATTTTTCTGGTTTTATGTATTTTAAGAAAGGACATAGGTCAGAAACAATTTCCCTTTGGCGTTTTTCAATAGCATACCATACTGCACACTATCAACATTCACAATCATTCAGCAAAGCAAATGGTTAAAGCCCCAAAAATATATACCAGTATACAAATGCTTATTAAATTGATTTGTTCAATATATTAAAATCTGTTAAACTCTTTCCTGTGTCTAATAAAAATGACATTCTATATGAGTTCATTGCATTTCATACATATATTCAAGAAAGAACAACACAATCTTCATGAACACATGATTATAATAATTCCAACCACTATTAGCATTACGGTTCGCCAAACCATAGATTCTTTGTTAATAAGATCCTTGGTGGTATCAAAGGGTCCAACAACCTTCTTCAGGCTTAAAAAATGATGTCTACTAGTGGTCTTTATCTAATTCAGAGATTGGGATGTTGAAGTGGGGTGCTTGTTCATCCACTCAATCTATCTTTACACTCCTCTCCATGCTTTTTTGAGCAGTTCTGTCATAGATTCCTGATGCCCCCCCCCCTATTTTCCTTGAATATTCAAGAGGGTACACTAATCTCTCACAATTCTTTACAATATTTGGTGTTCATTTCCTGTCATCTCTACTGCCCGGATTAACTCCAGAGAGTCGCCATGCAGTAATGTCCTGATTAAGTAAAATTGCACTTCTGCAGCTTCCAAACGGTTCGCCACCAATTAGGTGTAGCCAGTGTATACAATCTCTTGATAAAATCAAATACGTGCCCCTCAGGCTTCCTGCGGAGTTTGCTGCAGGGACTGATTAGCCTTCTGGTGTTCTCAGTTCACAGCTTTAAGAAAGCTTGGATGGCAGAGCAGATGGCTGCCTAAGAACGTCGCTCCGTCGGATCAGAGATTAAGAACAGCAGTCCCGAGAGATCCATGCGAAGCAAAAGGGTCTAAAAGGAGCTCAGAACGTCGGAACCACAACAGCATCTGATATCACCGAATTAAAGACCACAAAAGCAAGCATTGAAACAAAATTGGGATAACACGGAGGGAGGACGGTGTACTGTGAAGAGCAGCAGAGATGGCGGAACCGAATCTGAACCAGCAACACAGGGAAAATAGGGGATCGATAGCGAGGAGACGAAGCCAGCACCGGCACAATAACCGGCTGCCCAAACAAGCCAAGGCAGCAGTCAGCATTCAGCATATCCCTAAAGTCAGCAACCTGGGGCAGATAGGCTGGCTCATCGAGCGGGAGCTAGACATGCAGGAAAGCAACGCCAATAGCGACGAAATAGAGGTCGCCGGCCCGACTTAGTTTGGTAAGATCCCATGAACAAGTAGTATGGGTCAGTGACCAAGCGAATCTGACCGTGCAGCAGCGGGTACTTGCACAAAGAGACTACCAGGGAGGTCTCCAGCTAAAGAGGAAACAAAAAGTAAACCACTGCAACCCAAAATGGCGCCGGCACCAAAGACCATTAAGTGGGAGGAGACAGCATAGCAGTAGCAAAACCACGTGCCGGAGCCAGACCCATGTAACAGCCGGTACACCCTGCGTCCGCACCTTTGAACACCTCTGAGCAGCGTGAAATGCAGTAGACAAGCTGTGAGTAGATAGGCGGCGGCAGCGTCGGGGGGCTGTATGCGGGCAGGCTCTGAACGAGCGACCGAGTGCACGAAAACGGGAGAAGGCTCCAGCAGATAGGTGGGTAGGAAGGTATGCATGACAGCGGCGGGGGTGGGGGCGAAACAAGGACACGGGAGCCTGAGGACACAGTAGATCCTTTCAGAGAAGGGGAATGTATTCAGCCCAAAACCAACCGAGCCAATCCAAAATGGCGGCAGCCTCAAACCTACCCGGATCTCTACACCACACCACACTACACAGAGTGAAGGGCCAGTATAAAGTGGATAGCAGCAGCAAACTGCGACATCAAAAGGCAAGCAAGAGGGAACATCACCCTTACCACACAGGTATCTGGGAGAAAAGGAAACCAAATCCCCAATAAGGGGCATGCAGTAGCGGGAAGGGACAGCACATTATCTATAGCAACCACACCTATAGGTGGTGATGCACGCCTCCGCCAGTACACCCTGAGTCATCACTCTGAAATCCAAGGGGCCCAAGGCAAACTATGTGTGCGGTAAACAAGAGGCAATTTAGAGGCGCGAGGTGAGACGGTTCATGCTGCCTGACCCTAAACGTGCAGCCCCGCAGCCCTCCCTACTTCTAGTGACCCAGCGACACCGCTGTTCCCCCCAAGGTAGACCAGCTGTACTCCTACGGAAGACCAACGCGGTAAGGACTAGTACAGAGGCATTTAAGCCGCTGAGGCCCTACACGGCCAGACACGATAAAGAGGTAACTAAAACAACAACCACAACAGTACAAAAGTCTCCGGGGCCCTGCACAATTCCACACAATTCTGGTATACATCAAGGGCGCCCAACCCCGATACAGCCATGGCACAGAGGGAACCAAGACTACTACAACCACAGAAAAAAAACACGGCAGAGCCAGCTATCTCAGACTCCCCCATCAAACAGACGCCAGATATCAATAGCACCCTAGATATGATCTTGAAGAAGCTAGCAGAGGTGCACAACTTGGCTAAGTCCACAAAAAACACCACAGACGAAATTCATCTTGAGATTGCAGCAGTCAGGGCTGATCTACACACTGTCAATAATAAGCTCGCCACAGCCAGTGGGAGAGGTGTGGCGGCGCAGCCAGGGCGACTGACTCAGGAATCTGGGGATCACGATTCGATCCCTGGCGCCGGCGGCAGATTAGCCCAGCATCATGTGACTCTGGGCAATAGCTTGCTTAATCTTCCTGACGGCCCCCAGTGCCAGGAGACCCTTACGGGTGATTGTTCACGCTTTACGAATGTGGATTATTATTATTATAGCCAAACAGAGAATCAGCGATGTGGAGGATTTATCCCACAGCTCAATCCAGGAGTTGAAGGCCCTAACAAAAAGTACCACATCACTCTAGAAGCAGACAGCGGAACTGTAAGATCGTAATCGGCGGGGGTACATGCGAATATGGGCCTCCCCGAGGGAGAGGAAGACCCAGCGTGTTCTTGTGTAGCCTTTCTTGAAGATCTGATCCATAAAATCACAAATGTAAAGTTTGGACGCCAATTTGAACTTGACAGGGCACACAGAGTCCCCACTTTTAAATCTTCAACAAGGTAAGGGGTCCGGCCAATCATCTGCAGACCACTGAGGGCACAGCACACGGAGACCATCTTTGACTTTGCACGTAAAAACCACCAGATAACATGGAAAAGCAACAAGGTCATTTTTACGCAGGGCTACTCAAAGTACGCGGTCGACACCAGGAAAGGATTCCTTGTCCTACGCGACAAACTAAGAGCCAAAAACATACCTTTCTCATTCGTAGCCCCAGCCAAATTCAGGATGAATGACTCCGGAAGACAACACTACTTCAATGACCCTAAGGATCTAGTGGCCTACCTAGGCGGTCCAACACCCCAACAAATGGAGACATCCCAAACAGGATCCAGCAAAAGGAGAGCGTCACCAGAGCTGGTCACCGGATGAACACAGCTACATCACTAACCCACCCTTCTGGTGGCTAAAAGTGGTCATTACCACTATGGGGAACGACGGATACCCACCCACTATCTTCTCATTTATATACACTATCTACCTTAACTTTATACACATGTCTACCTCAATAGATACCCCAGTCTCTCAGTGGCGCAGCAAGTACCCGACAACGGCAAGACAACGACATGGGATTCCATGCACAGACTAAAGTCATATCCTAGTATCCTTTTGTCAGTGTAATTGCAGAAGTGAACGCTACTCAGGTTTTTATAATGTTTTTTATAATGCATAGGGGGGAGTTCACAAGATATAGAGACGGGTGTTTACTCATAGACTCTATTGGGACTACAGCTATATATTCCACTCGACAGTTAATCTCCGAGAGACGGGACGATGATCCTGTTGTCGCACGTCCGTCAAACGAGATTGAATAGTATGGGGGTGAGGAATCCGAACTAGGGTTTCTTAGCTCTTTGCTTTCTATATTCTCGGCTTTCCTTATCTTTTTCCCCTTCTTTCTTCTGTTTACCTGGCAGGCCCTGCTAGCAAAAAATATTGGGAGACCTGACATATATGCATACCCAGACAGGCTGGGTACTTTGTTTGCAGGGCACTTGGGAAGCGCAGATGCACCTTACCGGGGATGTGGGGAACCTGCACAATTATTTCAGCCTTGCATCAGTAAGGAACTGGTGAAGAGGAAGATAACACGGAGGCAAACACCACGCAACACCATAGATGATGGCCTGTAACAGCACACTCAGTCTAGCAACGGACCTCAACATAGTGTCCCTCAATGTGAAAGGTCTAAACCACCCCATTAAGCGCCGGAAGTTACTAGACTACCTAGCCAAAACTAAAGGCGATATAATCTTTTTATAAGAGACCAAACTATCCGAGTAGGATGCCAAACTAGTGACAGGTAATTATTTCTCTCAGTTGGATTGCTCACCTTACGACAAAAAAAGGGGAGGGGTGATGACACTAGTATCCAAAAGATCCAACATAACCATAGAATCACATTCCCATGACAGCGGAGGTAGGCTCCTGGTGACTGACCTGAGAAGAGAGGAGGAGCTAATCCACGTGGCAAATGTATACGGCCCCAACGCAGACGACCCAACATTCTGGGCGGAGGTTGAATGGACGTTAGAGAGCTTCCCCCAAAACGACCTCATGGTGATGGCAGGGGATTTTAACATCCCAATGGACCACATAACAGATACAATCCTCCTGTCAATATCACCCCACGAACTTGCATGCGGCCCTTCAAAATATCTGCACCAGATATAACCTAAAAGATGCGTAGCGCCTCCAGCTCCCGGACACAGAAGACTACACTTTCTACTCGAACCCTCACAACTCTTATACCAGGATAGATTACATAGTAATATCGGGGACCCACACACATCTAATTGAACACTCAGACATAGCCCCAAGACTAGTGTCAGACAACTCATGTATCAGCCTAAAATTGAGCGGGTATCACAACAAAGCTGTTCCCCGAAGTTGGCGGTTCAACAGTGATGTGCTGTCAGGCCCTGCAGACAAAAGATTGAGGAGGCTACAACGGATTATCTCAAATATGACTACCCGGCCACTAGCCCCAACACTCTATGTGATGCCCTGAAGGCAACGGTTAGAGGCACAATAATCGAAATTAAGTCACAAATAACCAAAAGTGCAAATCTGAGACTAGACCAGCTCAAGGAGGAGGTTAAAAGGCTGGAGTTGCCCCATGCTAAGGTCGTACAGGATAGCGGGCTCCTAACCAAACTAACACAGAAGAAGTACGAATACAACAAAATACTGAGTGAGAGAGAAGGACTTTGGATTAATAAATATAAAGCCCACAACCTGTGTGAGGTCAATAATGCAGGGAAACTACTTGCCTCCTACCTAAAGCACAAATGTAACCAATTTACCATCTCCTCAATCACCGACTCAAATAACAAGACTCACACAAAACACAAAGACATCCTTAAGACCTTCCAAGAGTTCTATCAGACACTATACAGAAAATATCAGAGCCTCAACACAGTGGACTGTTCTAGTTACCTCAATAGACTAGGGCTCCCACAGCTAAGCACCGAAGAGATGCTTACGCTAGGTCCAGAAATTAATTTGTCCGATATTGAAATGGTAGTCAAATTTCTGAAGGACAATAAAGCCCCTGGGCCGGATGGTTGTACAGCCGCCTTCTAAAAGTCTTCCTTAAATCAATTGAAACCAACTATGAAACAGGTCTTTAACTATGCTACAGCTAGAGGGGCGGTGTCACAATCCATGGCAGAAGCTAACATTATAGTCATCCCAAAGGAAAGTAAAGAGCAACTATCGACCAAAAACTACAGACCCATGTCACTGATTAACGTGGACTGCAAAATACATGCTAAAATACTGGCAGTCAGACTAAAGTCCGCCCTTCCCAAACTAATAAGCAACTCCCAGGTGGGATTTGTACGCACCTGTATGTCTAATGACAACACACAACTTCTCTTCCATATTATGGAGCATGCGTACACCAAACCAGAGCCTGCAGTGGCCATCACACTGGACGCTGAGAAGGCCTTCGATAGAGTCTCCTGGACTTTCCTGGAGCGCTGCATGCAATCCTTCAATCTAGGAGAAGGCTACATACGGAGGGTTATGGCCCTTTATGGGGAAACATTTACCCGTATAGTCATCAACGGGTCACTCTCCGAACCATTCCCACTGCAACAGAGTAACAGACAAGGCTGCCCACTGTCCCCAGAGCTATTTCTACTAGCACGGGAACTGCTCATCCAAGACATCAAACTAAACACGAACATAAAAGGCGTAGGAATCAACGGTGTTGACATAAATGTAGTCCCCTATGCTGATGATATACTAATAGTAACAGAACAGCCGAGGACCTCAATTGAGGCCCTGATGCATACAATAGCAGAATACTCCAGGTTGTCAGGGTATAAGTTAAATAAGGACAAATCAGAATGCAAACCACTAAATATTCATTGCACGAGGGACAGTCGGGGGGGGGGGGTCGGGCTTATCCTGTCAAGCGGGTTACATCAAATACCTAGGTATAAAATTTGCTAATGACCCAATTATCACACAACATTATAACGAGAAAATAATGCTAGAGAAAATTAAGAAACTCCTAGACTCCTGGTCACCAAAGTTCGTAACGTGGTGGGGAAGAATAGAAACAATTAAAATGATGATCACACCAATTATTACCTATTTGATCAGCATGCTCCCACTCTTCCTCACTGACAATTTCCATCGCAAAGTTGATATCCTGATATCCAAATTCCTTTGGCTTGGGAAGAAAGCGCTAATTAGCATAAAAAAACTAAGACTGGACAAAAGTTAAGGAGGGGTTCACCTAGCAGATTTCAAAACTTTCCAGCTAGCATTTCTGGCAAAACAGAAATCGTATTGGGTTGCGCCGCCGTCCGGGTACACGCTGGCATGGTTGCAGGTTGAGAGGGCCATCCTAAACAACCTAAGCCCTCTCGCTCTGTTAACAGCAAACAGATATCCCCAGATCTCAAAGCCAATCTTTAAAAACCCTAAAATCGCCCTATCAAATATAGATAAGAAACTAGAAAATAGAATCAAAGGTTCTAAAATGGAATCACTATGGGTCAATAGCAGGATTCTTTATAAACGGAAAGGTTTAGCCTTCAAATCGTGGATCGAGAAAGGGATCTGCTACACTTACGAATTAGAAAACAATGCTTACCCCATCACCTTCACCGCCCTCAAGGAAAGATATAAACTAAATGATATAGAATTTTATAACTTTCTGAAAATCAGATCAGTTGTGTCCAAAGCCAAATCTTCCACCACATAACCGTCAATCTTCCGGTACGTATCAAACATAAATAAGTTAGGGCACCAGGTCTCACACCTCTATAAACTTCTCTGCCCTAAACCCCCTAAACTTAACGACAAGACACTAGCCTATTGGAATAACCAAACTCACACCTGACTCGGCGATCGAGAATGGGATACACTTTGGGCATCGGCATCATGCAATAAGATCTCCCCAGTGTTCCCGCAAACAAAATTTTGGCTGCTCCACAAGGCCTTCTGGACACCTGTGCGATTATACTCATTAGGCCTCATTGAGGAGGCCATATGCTGGAACTGTAACAAAGGTTAAGGGGATCTAGCACACCCTATCCTTTATTGCCCCTCACTCAAAACATTCTGGGAGGAAATCTTTAGGTTTTTAAATAAAATGATTTTCTGTACACTAACAAAATAATTCTCCACCCTCACCAAAGCATTTATGAGCACAGAGCTAGGATCAGTACACGATAGGGACCTTCTGGACCTTCAACTGACAGCAGCTGTGAAAATGGTCCTCATTAACTGGAAAGACACAAGTAAGACTTCGTACAAAGGATGGTTCAACTGGATCACGTATCTTAGAGGAGCGGATAACATGGCACTACAGACTTCGCCCTGGAAACTAGCCTCCAGAAGGATGTGGCTGTCCCTGGACACATTCCTGGAGTCGTTTGAGCCCCCGTGAACAACAAGCTCCTCCCTGTCAAGGAACCTCAACGGGCTCTACTGGATTCAGGGTGGCCCGCTGGGAGTGGCCGGGATGTTATCAGGTTTAATTCCATCCCCACTGTATGCCAGATGCATATTTTAAGAAATTTAACTCTCAGGTGCCTGTCCCCTATCTCTTCTCTCACCCCTTGCTTTCCTGCTTCTTTCTGTTCTTCCTTCTCTCTTCTTCACTGATACGACATGTAGTGCTTGCTAAGTATTATTTTAGCAAAAAAAAGCGAGCGGAGTAATCGATGCAAACCCTGTAACAGAATTGCTAATGTGTTCTTGTATAAAAATCTAATAAAACATGTTGAAATAAAATAAAAACTCCTTCAAACAATATTGCTCATCACCACAAGTCACTTTCTTTAGGGAGCAAATTTGAACTGAAAAATATACTCGGACAAGATCTAGTTTTGAACAGCGGAACGATGATTAGTAATCCAATAGTCTTGCAGCTAGGCTATACACTTTGTCAACCTGCTTGAATCATAGAAAAGGAAGCTTCTTCAAGTGAAATGCAATAGATAGTATACCAGGAATGTGTTTCCAACGTCACGTACCAAACATACAATGTAACAAAACCACACAACTCTGAAAGTCCAAGAGAGCGTCCACTCAAACATGCCTCTAAAGGAAACAATGCAACAAGAACCCATGCCCCCCCATTCCCCCAACAACAAGCTTTCCCTCTAAATTAACACCGAGCCAGGAGTGACCCTGTGATTACAAAGTAATGTATCAGTATCCCGTCAGAAGTACCAGCAAGACTTCAAACCGATAACATGATACAAACAATGGCTACAAGCTGCAAAGTAGCATTCTCTACACAAAGGACACACACTCTTTCTTACAAAACACCAAGCCTCAGCAGAATGCTGCAACAGAACTCTGCAGCATAAATTTATCTCCGCAGCAAGAAACAAGGAAGTAGCTTGTGGGACTGCCCTATTTATTGGGTAATGTATGTTTTCTATCTTTACACTTTCTGTGTAGGTAAGCACGAGTGTGGGAGTTGTAGTTGCGTTTAAGTGCTGTAGGAAGGGGGAGGCTCTAGTTGGCGCAGTGCAACACTAGCGACAAGCAGGGACTCTCTCTTCCTCGTCAGGGCTGAGGGTTACCTTCCAGACAACCTCTGCTTACCCTCTAGGTAGTGTGGCTTAAGCAGTCGTAGGCTAATCTTTGGGGCACATAGGGTTAAACACTTGCAACAGTACACCTTTACAACCAACCCACCACACAACGAGACCAGACTGTATTCTGTGAAAATATATATCTTTATATAGATTTTAAGCAGGCTTGTGAATACAGTCAATATACTTTACGAAAACGGTTGCAGATTACTTAATTCGGGTTACCACAGTTCTTATGCAGTTCTCTTGAGGCCCGTAGGCCGGTGTTACTCAAAGTTCTTGTGGAGCCGGCGGCTTCCAGGGGATCTGTCCCACGTCGCGTTGCCTTCCCGGGGTCGCTGATCGTTGCGGCTCTTCAGCCGAGCAGGTCACTGGTCATCCGGGGCAGCGGTGTTCTTGTGGCGGCAAGGTCCTCTTCTCGTCGTCCGCTCCAACCCTGGAGGCGGCGGTTATGCGGCGGTGGCAAGTGGCAGTACGGTCCCCAAGTGCAGGACGTACCCAGCCAAATGTCGGTGCAGCTGTGAGCTCACAGCTGGGCTGTCGGGCAGGCTACCGACTTCACGGATTCTCGTAGGGCAACTGTCCGTCTTTGCAGGTGAGTGACTGCTCGCTAGGCAGTCACCTCGTGAGCTCGGACTGGACGGGTCCTCCTTCCCTTTGCTCTCGGGCTCCCGGTGCTGTTGCGGTTACGGTGTTCGGGCCAGCGGCGGCTGGTCCTTACTTTGCTCTCGCTGTTGCTTTGGGCCCCGGTCACGGTGGTCGGGATGATGTTGATGCCTTAGAGGAGATTCCTCTGTCGATACTGCGGCGATGGCCAGCACCCGCAGTCGCTTTCTTCCAAGGGGGTAGCGTCCACTGGTCCTGGGACGCTGGTCAGGGGGCAAGTTCATTTGCAAGCCCTTGGAGATCTCTTTAGCAGAGTTTGGCACAAGTAGAGCAAAAGTCTTTTCGTAGTCTTTTCTTCTTCCTCTCCTTCAGCAGCAAGGCACCAGACACAGGCAAGAGTCAGCACCCTTCCTTGTCTCTCACGGTCCTTCTCGTAGGGCAGAGTCCTTCTGTGGCCCAAACCGGATCTAATTTTCAAGGAGCAGGGCTCCTTCTTTTATAGGCCAAATCTTTTGTTCTCGCAGGCCAGGGGGGCCTTTGCATAGCCACTCTCAGTTCTGGAGTACCCCGGCGGGTGTACTCCGGCTTCTGCTTTCAGGGTGAGGGGCAGGCGCATCAGACGCCCCACAGGAGGTGGAGCCAGCATTGTCCGGACAGGGGTGGCCAGAGTACCTGGTTGATGGGGGCTTCGCCCTTCCTGGGCCAGGTGCCGGCAGAGTCATCCGCCGCTCCCCAGGAGGGTGGAGCCAGCATTGTGGTGGCCGAGCACAGTGACAGTTCGAGTCAAGAGGCACTCCTACCTCCCACTAAGGTGTAATCTGCGCATTCACCACCTGTCATCCCTCCAGCCCTGTCACTCACACCTCCCAGACAGTCGGATACACATACCAGCAGAGGCGGTTGAAATGGCTAAGCAAGCAAAGGCTAACTTTCTAAAAGTAGCATTTGCAAACCCAGGATATTAAAATAAACTTGACTACAAGAATTATTCCATCATCCTGAGTTCAGGCATACTAAACATGACTCGCTACCATGCTCCTTGAGCCTGCGGGGATTATAGGGTGTAATAATCCTCGCAGCTCAGTCTGGCCTAATGGAGCAGGTAGCCTTCAATAGTGAACTACGGTCTTCGTTGTAAGTCACTACTAGGACATGCCACGCACATCAGGGCTTGTCCTACCTTGCACCTACAACGCACCCTGCCCGCAGGCCTACCATAGGGGTGACTAATATGTAGTCGAGGGAAGGGTCGGTGCTGGCAAGTGGGGGCACTTGCCCAGCTAGCGTGACAGTACGAGACCGCACGCGGGTTCTGCGGTCGCAGTTCCCAGACACATCTTTACGGCTGCTTCGGTGGGTGGCGCAACCAGCGCTGCAGGCCCACCAGCAGTATTGGCATCTACAAGCCCCGGCACTCTCTCGTGCACTTTACTATGGACTAACAGTAAATCCAAAGAACCAATCATGGATACCAATCGCATGTACAATTTACAGTAGGAAGCACTTGCACTGCGGCACGGATCAGCCGTGGCGCAGTGCCCTGAGTATCGGAAAACCAGCAAAACATCGGAGGCACATCAGCAAAAAGTGGAAGGGAGACTCACGCCAAGGTGCCAGGTCTAACTTGTGTCCCCTCCAGCTGAAATGTGGGGGGAACTACCCTTCCCCAGGGAGTTCCACATCACTAAGGCGGAAAAATCTAGACAGACCGTCAGCGTTGGCGTGATCGGTGCCAGGGCGGTGTTCCACCGTAAAGTCCATACTCTGTAGAGAAATGGACCACCTCAACAGTTTCGGGTTCTCACCCCTCATTTGCATCAACCATCTGAGGGGCCTGTGGTCCGTCTGAACTCGGAAGTGAGACCCAAACAAGTAGGGTCTTAGCTTCTTAAGCGCCCAGACCACAGCAAATGCTTCACGCTCTATTGCACTCCACCTACTTTCCCGTGGAAGTAACCTCCGACTTATGAAGGCTACGGGTTGGTCAAAGCCCTCCTCAGTCATCTGTGAAAGAACAGCCCCTACACCATGCTCTGAAGCGTCTGTTTGCACAATGAACTCTTTGGAGAAATCGGGGGCCAGGAGCACGGGCGCCGTGCACATGGCAGTCTTCAGGGTGTCGAAAGCCTTCTGACAGGTGTCCGTCCAAATCACATTCCCGGGCTGCTTCTTCGAAGTCAGCTCTGTCAAGGGGGTCACGATCGTGCCATAGCCCTTGACAAACCTCCTGTAATACCCAGTGAGCCCCAGGAAGGCTCTCACTGCAGTCTGGGTCTTGGGGGGTTCCCAAGCCAGGATGGTTTCGATCTTGGGCTGCAAGGGGGCTACCTTGCCACTCCCAACTTGGTGTCCTAAGTACACCACTGAACCCTGCCCAATCTGGCACTTGCGTGCCTTGATTGTGAGGCCTGCTCTGCGCAGGGCCATCAACACTTCCCAGAGGTGTCGCAGGTGTTCGGGCCAGGTGCCGCTGAACACCGCGATGTCATCCAGGTAGGCGGCACTGAACTCGTCCAGTCCAGCCAACACCTGGTTGACCAATCTCTGAAAGGTGGCAGGGGCATTCTTCATTCCAAATGGCATAACCCGGAACTGGAAATGCCCATCTGGTGTAGAGAATGCCGACCTCTCCTTTGCCCCATCGGTCAAGGCGATCTGCCAGTACCCAGACGTTAAATCAAACGTGCTGAGGAACCGAGCAGCCCCTAGCCGATCAATGAGCTCGTCAGCTCTGGGGATGGGGTGCGCGTCAGTCTTCGTGACTGAATTGAGTCCTCTGTAGTCCACACAGAACCGGAGTTCGGGTGTGGCTCCCGGCGCAGCAGCCTTCGGAACCAAGACCACGGGGCTGGACCAAGGACTGCTGGAAGACTCAACCACCCCGAGGGCAAGCATCTTGGAGACCTCCTCCTTGATGCAGGCCCGTACCCTGTCAGTTACCCTGTAAGCCTTATGCTTCACCGGTAAGCTGTCTCCAGTGTCCACATCATGGACGCACCAATCTGTGACACTCGGAAACAGGGAGAACAGGTCTGGAAACTGCCCCAGCAACTGGCGGCAGTCCTCCTGTTGTTCGGCAGTCAGGGAGGGTGAGAGGTTAACTCCATCCACTGACCCATCCTTCTCACAGGCCACCAAGAGGTCAGGAAGAGGCTCCGACTCCTCCTCCATTCCGTCATCGGTTGCCAACAACATGCCCACTTCGGACCTTCGCAAGTGGGGCTTGAGGCGGTTGACATGTAGGACCCGCAAAGGGTTCCTGGGCGTCTTCATGTCCACCAAGTATGTCACGGGGCTCTTGCGCTCCACAACCTCAAATGGTCCTGTCCACTTATCCTGAAGGGCACAGGGCTCCACTGGGGCCAAGACATACACCTCCTGTCCAGGCTGAAGCTCGACCAGAGTGGCATTCTGATCGTACCACCGCTTCATTTCCTCCTGGCTTGCTTCCAGATTTGCCTCGGCAAGTTGTCTGAAGCGCCTGGTTTGGTTTCTGAAGGCCAGCATGTAGCTATATACATTCTGGGGAGGTTTCCTGGGAGATTGCTCCCAGCCTTCCTTTACCAAACTCAGTGGTCCTCTCACGGGGTGGCCGTACAGCAGTTCAAAGGGGCTGAACCCTAGGGACTTCTGTGGTACCTTGCGATATGCAAACAGCAGGCATGGCAAGAGGACGTCCCACTTACGCCTCATCGGACCTTCCAGGCCCATGATCATGCCTTTGAGGGTTCGGTTGAATCTTTCAACCAACCCGTTACCTTGGGGATGGTAGGGTGTGGTGAACTTGTACGTTACGCCACACTCCTGCCAAAGGGACTTCATATATTTCGATATGAAATTGGTCCCCCTGTCGCTCACCACCTCTAGAGGGAATCCTACTCGTGAGAAAATTCCCATCAGTGCACGCCCCACCACGGGAGCCGTCACTGTCCTCAGAGGGATGGCTTCAGGGTACCGGGTGGCATGGTCCACCAAGACCAGGATGAACCTGTTGCCCATGGCTGTCTTGGGGTCCAGAGGCCCAACGATGTCAATACCCACTCGCTGGAATGGCGTACCGACCACAGGGAAGGGCTGGAGGGGAGCCTTGTTCTTCCCTCCCGTCTTCCCACTTGCCTGGCAAGTCGGACAGGTTCTGCAATAAGCGTCTGAGCTTTTATGCATTTGGGGCCAGTAGAAGTGGGTGACAAGCCTGTCATAGGTCTTGTCCATCCCCAAATGTCCTGCTAAAGGCACATCATGAGCCAGACCCAGTAGGAAGGCTCTGAACTTCTGGGGTACCACCAGCACACGGGCTGACCCAGGTTCAGCAGCCTTAGGCTCCGAATACAGGAGGTCGTTCTCCCAGTACACGTAATGTGTTTTGGCCTGAACACCATTGGCCTGGTCTGCAGCCTGCTGCCGCATACCCATGAGAGAAGGGCATTCTTTCTGCTCCCTGCAGAATTCCTCCCTGGAGGGTCCTCCTTCTTGCTGCCAATGGGTCAGCTCAGGCAGGTCCCCCAGTTCGGCGATCTGTTCCCCTGTAGGCTCCAGGGCATCCCCCTCAGGGTCTGCCTCCTCCTGGACCGTAGGAACTTCAGGGGCCGGTTTCCCGCGCCCCCTGCGCCTTCTCCCTAAGGCCGGTTCCTGGGCCTCTGCATCAGGCCCCAGGACCTCTCGATCACCCCTACTGGCTGCCATCGACCGGGTGGTCACGCACGCCCAGTCAGGCAGACCCACCATCCGCAGGTGAGTCGTTTTCTCCACCTTTTCCCAAGGGGAGTGCTCCAAGTCGTTCCCTAGCAAACAGTCAACAGGCATGGTTTTTCTCACACAGACCTGCAGAGTACCAGAGACCCCCCCCCACTCGAAGGGAACTTGAGCCATCGGACACTGACTCTCAGAATTATCAGCGTTGATAACCCTACAGTAGGCATGGGGTACAACCTGCTCCTGAGACACCAGGTGCTGCCTCACTGCAGTCACACTGGCTCCTGTGTCTCTAAGAGCCTCGGCTTCCTTACCATTGATGATCACCACCTGCCCATATTTTTTAGTGTTAGAGGGCAGGTAGTTCGTAGGGATCATCTCGCTGTCTCCTAACGAGACCAGGGTCATGTGAACGGGATCTCCACCCCCCGGGACCATCATTTCTTCTCCCAGGTGAACGCTAGTCACTTGTCGGGGCGGAGCACCAGTGGGTGCGGGTTTTCCAAATAGGCGACACTTGGGGTCACTGGATATGTGCCCAGGCTCGCCACATTTGAAACAATTGAAGGGCCCCTTTGGAACAGGTTTACCTGTCGGGGCCCCATTCTGCTTCGGGGGTGGGGGAGGCTGAGAACCCTGCTGCGGATTCCCTTGGGAACTACTTTGGGGGCCTTTTTGGAACCCTTTCTGTTTTCCCCCCTTGTCCCCCCCACTCTTCTGCTGGGGACCCTGCCCACTCTTGGCGGAATCTCCCACGGGACCCTTGTGGACCCTGGTGCTGAGCCAGCGGTCCGCCTCCTCAGCAAGCTTCCTCGGGTTGGACAGCTTGCTATCGATCAGGTGTTGGCGTAACTCAGGAAAACAGTGATCAGACAAGTGCTCCCATGCAATTAAATCAAAGAGACCTTGAAAATCATTAACTTTGTTACCTTTCACCCAACCATCCAGTGCTCTGCAAAAGTAAGTCACATACTCCACATACGTATTCCCAGGCCGCTTAGTACATCCCCTAAACTTCTGTCTATACATTTCAGGGGTAAGCCCGTACCTGTTTAATAAAGCTTCTTTCATGTGGGCATAGGATCTCTGATTCTCAACGGGCAAATCTAGCAAGGTATCTCTCCCTTCGCTAAGGAACCTTCCCCACAACCCCGCTCCCCAATCCTTGTCAGGGACCCGGTGGGAGGACATGGCTACCTCGTATGCCCTAAACCACTGTCCTATGTCATCCCCCTTAAAGAACTCCTTAACTACGTCCTTCGGGATGTGCACTCTTGACTCTACCTGCACTGGCGATGTGCTGCCACCAGAGGGAGGACGATCCAAGTCTCTCTCCTTGAGACTTATCTCCCTCATCTTTATTTCGTAATCCATCTGGTGCTTTCGCTCTTCCAGCGCCATTCTTTTGGTTTCAAGCTCCAGCTGGATTTTCATTTCTGCCAACTTTCTCTCGTGATTCCGGGTTTCCTTCCTGTCCGCCAGCTCCTCTGGCGACAGGCCTTTACCAAAGCTGTGCTCGCTGTCTTGCCTCTCGAGATCGATCAGATCCCCAAGCGCATTCTGCTCCTCCGTCGCATTCTGCTCGGCGAGGACATCTTGCTCCTCCGGGGTTTTCCGGGACTCGATCCAGGCTTTCAGGGCCTTGGAGAGCTGGGTCTTGTTTTTGCAGCCAGCGTGCGGGACCTTGAGTTTCTTGCAAAAGAACTTCAGTTCGTCCCTGGAATATTTATCCACTTTGGTGGGGTCCCACTCCACCTCCAACACCTCGGAGGTCGTGGACTCCGCTCCATCCAGGCTCTTTGTGCCCGGCATGGTTTCTGCACTCGGAATCTTCTTTCGGCAAAATTCAAAAAGCAAAGTCTGTGGCTAAGTAACTGGACCGAAATCCTTGTGTAGTGGTCAGAAGCTCAGGTATAGATATCGCAAGTGTAAATTCGAAATCCTCACCGCTGCGTCCAATGTAGGAAGGGGGAGGCTCTAGTTGGCGCAGTGCAACACTAGCGACAAGCAGGGACTCTCTCTTCCTCGTCAGGGCTGAGGGTTACCTTCCAGACAACCTCTGCTTACCCTCTAGGTAGTGTTGCTTAAGCAGTCGTAGGCTAATCTTTGGGGCACATAGGGTTAAACACTTGCAACAGTACACCTTTACAACCAACCCACCACACAACGAGACCAGACTGTATTCTGTGAAAATATATATCTTTATATAGATTTTAAGCAGGCTTGTGAATACAGTCAATATACTTTACGAAAACGGTTGCAGATTACTTAATTCGGGTTACCACAGTTCTTATGCAGTTCTCTTGAGGCCCGTAGGCCGGTGTTACTCAAAGTTCTTGTGGAGCCGGCGGCTTCCAGGGGATCTGTCCCACGTCGCGTTGCCTTCCCGGGGTCGCTGATCGTTGCGGCTCTTCAGCCGAGCAGATCACTGGTCATCCGGGGCAGCGGTGTTCTTGTGGCGGCAAGGTCCTCTTCTCATCGTCCGCTCCAACCCTGGAGGCGGCGGTTATGCGGCGGTGGCAAGTGGCAGTACGGTCCCCAAGTGCAGGACGTACCCAGCCAAATGTCGGTGCAGCTGTGAGCTCACAGCTGGGCTGTCGGGCAGGCTACCGACTTCACGGATTCTCGTAGGGCAACTGTCCGTCTTTGCAGGTGAGTGACTGCTCGCTAGGCAGTCACCTCGTGAGCTCGGACCGGACGGGTCCTCCTTCCCTTTGCTCTCGGGCTCCCGGTGCAGTTGCGGTTACGGTGTTCGGGCCAGCGGCGGCTGGTCCTTACTTTGCTCTCGCTGTTGCTTTGGGCCCCAGTCACGGTGGTCGGGATGATGTTGATGCCTTAGAGGAGATTCCTCTGTCGATACTGCGGCGATGGCCAGCACCCGCAGTCGCTTTCTTCCAAGGGGGTAGCGTCCACTGGTCCTGGGACGCTGGTCAGGGGGCAAGTTCAGTTGCAAGCCCTTGGAGATCTCTTTAGCAGAGTTTGGCACAAGTAGAGCAAAAGTCTTTTCGTAGTCTTTTCTTCTTCCTCTCCTTCAGCAGCAAGGCACCAGACACAGGCAAGAGTCAGCACCCTTCCTTGTCTCTCACGGTCCTTCTCGTAGGGCAGAGTCCTTCTGTGGCCCAAACCGGATCTAATTTTCAAGGAGCAGGGCTCCTTCTTTTATAGGCCAAATCTTTTGTTCTCGCAGGCCAGGGGGGCCTTTGCATAGCCACTCTCAGTTCTGGAGTACCCCGGCGGGTGTACTCCGGCTTCTGCTTTCAGGGTGAGGGGCAGGCGCATCAGACGCCCCACAGGAGGTGGAGCCAGCATTGTCCGGACAGGGGTGGCCAGAGTACCTGGTTGATGGGGGCTTCGCCCTTCCTGGGCCAGGTGCCGGCAGAGTCATCCGCCGCTCCCCAGGAGGGTGGAGCCAGCATTGTGGTGGCCGAGCACAGTGACAGTTCGAGTCAAGAGGCACTCCTACCTCCCACTAAGGTGTAATCTGCGCATTCACCACCTGTCATCCCTCCAGCCCTGTCACTCACACCTCCCAGACAGTCGGATACACATACCAGCAGAGGCGGTTGAAATGGCTAAGCAAGCAAAGGCTAACTTTCTAAAAGTAGCATTTGCAAACCCAGGATATTAAAATAAACTTGACTACAAGAATTATTCCATCATCCTGAGTTCAGGCATACTAAACATGACTCGCTACCATGCTCCTTGAGCCTGCGGGGATTATAGGGTGTAATAATCCTCGCAGCTCAGTCTGGCCTAATGGAGCAGGTAGCCTTCAATAGTGAACTACGGTCTTCGTTGTAAGTCACTACTAGGACATGCCACGCACATCAGGGCTTGTCCTACCTTGCACCTACAACGCACCCTGCCCGCAGGCCTACCATAGGGGTGACTAATATGTAGTCAAGGGAAGGGTCGGTGCTGGCAAGTGGGGGCACTTGCCCAGCTAGCGTGACAGTACGAGACCGCACGCGGGTTCTGCGGTCGCAGTTCCCAGACACATCTTTACGGCTGCTTCGGTGGGTGGCGCAACCAGCGCTGCAGGCCCACCAGCAGTATTGGCATCTACAAGCCCCGGCACTCTCTCGTGCACTTTACTATGGACTAACAGTAAATCCAAAGAACCAATCATGGATACCAATCGCATGTACAATTTACAGTAGGGAGCACTTGCACTGCGGCACGGATCAGCCGTGGCGCAGTGCCCTGAGTATCGGAAAACCAGCAAAACATCGGAGGCACATCAGCAAAAAGTGGAAGGGAGACTCACGCCAAGGTGCCAGGTCTAACTTGTGTCCCCTCCAGCTGAAATGTGGGGGGAACTACCCTTCCCCAGGGAGTTCCTCATCACTAAGGCGGAAAAATCTGGACAGACCGTCAGCGTTGGCGTGATCGGTGCCAGGGCGGTGTTCCACCGTAAAGTCCATACTCTGTAGAGAAATGGACCACCTCAACAGTTTCGGGTTCTCACCCCTCATTTGCATCAACCATCTGAGGGGCCTGTGGTCCGTCTGAACTCGGAAGTGAGACCCAAACAAGTAGGGTCTTAGCTTCTTCAGCGCCCAGACCACAGCAAATGCTTCACGCTCTATTGCACTCCACCTACTTTCCCGTGGAAGTAACCTCCGACTTATGAAGGCTACGGGTTGGTCAAAGCCCTCCTCAGTCATCTGTGAAAGAACAGCCCCTACACCATGCTCTGAAGCGTCTGTTTGCACAATGAACTCTTTGGAGAAATCGGGGGCCAGGAGCACGGGCGCCGTGCACATGGCAGTCTTCAGGGTGTCGAAAGCCTTCTGACAGGTGTCCGTCCAAATCACATTCCCGGGCTGCTTCTTCGAAGTCAGCTCTGTCAAGGGGGTCACGATCGTGCCATAGCCCTTGACAAACCTCCTGTAATACCCAGTGAGCCCCAGGAAGGCTCTCACTGCAGTCTGGGTCTTGGGGGGTTCCCAAGCCAGGATGGTTTCGATCTTGGGCTGCAAGGGGGCTACCTTGCCACTCCCAACTTGGTGTCCTAAGTACACCACTGAACCCTGCCCAATCTGGCACTTGCTTGCCTTGATTGTGAGGCCTGCTCTGCGCAGGGCCATCAACACTTCCCAGAGGTGTCGCAGGTGTTCGGGCCAGGTGCCGCTGAACACCGCGATGTCATCCAGGTAGGCGGCACTGAACTCGTCCAGTCCAGCCAACACCTGGTTGACCAATCTCTGAAAGGTGGCAGGGGCATTCTTCATTCCAAATGGCATAACCCGGAACTGGAAATGCCCATCTGGTGTAGAGAATGCCGACCTCTCCTTTGCCCCATCGGTCAAGGCGATCTGCCAGTACCCAGACGTTAAATCAAACGTGCTGAGGAACCGAGCAGCCCCTAGCCGATCAATGAGCTCGTCAGCTCTGGGGATGGGGTGCGCGTCAGTCTTCGTGACTGAATTGAGTCCTCTGTAGTCCACACAGAACCGGAGTTCGGGTGTGGCTCCCGGCGCAGCAGCCTTCGGAACCAAGACCACGGGGCTGGACCAAGGACTGCTGGAAGACTCAACCACCCCGAGGGCAAGCATCTTGGAGACCTCCTCCTTGATGCAGGCCCGTACCCTGTCAGTTACCCTGTAAGCCTTATGCTTCACCGGTAAGCTGTCTCCAGTGTCCACATCATGGACGCACCAATCTGTGACACTCGGAACCAGGGAGAACAGGTCTGGAAACTGCCCCAGCAACTGGCGGCAGTCCTCCTGTTGTTCGGCGGTCAGGGAGGGTGAGAGGTTAACTCCATCCACTGACCCATCCTTCTCACAGGCCACCAAGAGGTCAGGAAGAGGCTCCGACTCCTCTTCCATTCCGTCATCGGTTGCCAACAACATGCCCACTTCGGACCTTCGCAAGTGGGGCTTGAGGCGGTTGACATGTAGGACCCGCAAAGGGTTCCTGGGCGTCTTCATGTCCACCAAGTATGTCACGGGGCTCTTGCGCTCCACAACCTCAAATGGTCCTGTCCACTTATCCTGAAGGGCACAGGGCTCCACTGGGGCCAAGACATACACCTCCTGTCCAGGCTGAAGCTCGACCAGAGTGGCATTCTGATCGTACCACCGCTTCATTTCCTCCTGGCTTGCTTCCAGATTTGCCTCGGCAAGTTGTCTGAAGCGCCTGGTTTGGTTTCTGAAGGCCAGCATGTAGCTATATACATTCTGGGGAGGTTTCCTGGGAGATTGCTCCCAGCCTTCCTTTACCAAACTCAGTGGTCCTCTCACGGGGTGGCCGTACAGCAGTTCAAAGGGGCTGAACCCTAGGGACTTCTGTGGTACCTCGCGATATGCAAACAGCAGGCATGGCAAGAGGACGTCCCACTTACGCCTCATCGGACCTTCCAGGCCCATGATCATGCCTTTGAGGGTTCGGTTGAATCTTTCAACCAACCCGTTACCTTGGGGATGGTAGGGTGTGGTGAACTTGTACGTTACGCCACACTCCTGCCAAAGGGACTTCATATATTTCGATATGAAATTGGTCCCCCTGTCGCTCACCACCTCTAGAGGGAATCCTACTCGTGAGAAAATTCCCATCAGTGCACGCCCCACCACGGGAGCCGTCACTGTCCTCAGAGGGATGGCTTCAGGGTACCGGGTGGCATGGTCCACCAAGACCAGGATGAACCTGTTGCCCATGGCTGTCTTGGGGTCCAGAGGCCCAACGATGTCAATACCCACTCGCTGGAATGGCGTACCGACCACAGGGAAGGGCTGGAGGGGAGCCTTGTTCTTCCCTCCCGTCTTCCCACTTGCCTGGCAAGTCGGACAGGTTCTGCAATAAGCGTCTGAGCTTTTATGCATTTGGGGCCAGTAGAAGTGGGTGACAAGCCTGTCATAGGTCTTGTCCATCCCCAAATGTCCTGCTAAAGGCACATCATGAGCCAGACCCAGTAGGAAGGCTCTGAACTTCTGGGGTACCACCAGCACACGGGCTGACCCAGGTTCAGCAGCCTTAGGCTCCGAATACAGGAGGTCGTTCTCCCAGTACACGTAATGTGTTTTGGCCTGAACACCATTGGCCTGGTCTGCAGCCTGCTGCCGCATACCCATGAGAGAAGGGCATTCTTTCTGCTCCCTGCAGAATTCCTCCCTGGAGGGTCCTCCTTCTTGCTGCCAATGGGTCAGCTCAGGCAGGTCCCCCAGTTCGGCGATCTGTTCCCCTGTAGGCTCCAGGGCATCCCCCTCAGGGTCTGCCTCCTCCTGGACCGTAGGAACTTCAGGGGCCGGTTTCCCGCGCCCCCTGCGCCTTCTCCCTAAGGCCGGTTCCTGGGCCTCTGCATCAGGCCCCAGGACCTCTCGATCACCCCTACTGGCTGCCATCGACCGGGTGGTCACGCACGCCCAGTCAGGCAGACCCACCATCCGCAGGTGAGTCGTTTTCTCCACCTTTTCCCAAGGGGAGTGCTCCAAGTCGTTCCCTAGCAAACAGTCAACAGGCATGGTTTTTCTCACACAGACCTGCAGAGTACCAGAGACCCCCCCCCCACTCGAAGGGAACTTGAGCCATCGGACACTGACTCTCAGAATTATCAGCGTTGATAACCCTACAGTAGGCATGGGGTACAACCTGCTCCTGAGACACCAGGTGCTGCCTCACTGCAGTCACACTGGCTCCTGTGTCTCTAAGAGCCTCGGCTTCCTTACCATTGATGATCACCACCTGCCCATATTTTTTAGTGTTAGAGGGCAGGTAGTTCGTAGGGATCATCTCGCTGTCTCCTAACGAGACCAGGGTCATGTGAACGGGATCTCCACCCCCCGGGACCATCATTTCTTCTCCCAGGTGAACGCTAGTCACTTGTCGGGGCGGAGCACCAGTGGGTGCGGGTTTTCCAAATAGGCGACACTTGGGGTCACTGGATATGTGCCCAGGCTCGCCACATTTGAAACAATTGAAGGGCCCCTTTGGAACAGGTTTACCTGTCGGGGCCCCATTCTGCTTCGGGGGTGGGGGAGGCTGAGAACCCTGCTGCGGATTCCCTTGGGAACTACTTTGGGGGCCTTTTTGGAACCCTTTCTGTTTTCCCCCCTTGTCCCCCCCACTCTTCTGCTGGGGACCCTGCCCACTCTTGGCAGAATCTCCCACGGGACCCTTGTGGACCCTGGTGCTGAGCCAGCGGTCCGCCTCCTCAGCAAGCTTCCTCGGGTTGGACAGCTTGCTATCGATCAGGTGTTGGCGTAACTCAGGAAAACAGTGATCAGACAAGTGCTCCCATGCAATTAAATCAAAGAGACCTTGAAAATCATTAACTTTGTTACCTTTCACCCAACCATCCAGTGCTCTGCAAAAGTAAGTCACATACTCCACATACGTATTCCCAGGCCGCTTAGTACATCCCCTAAACTTCTGTCTATACATTTCAGGGGTAAGCCCGTACCTGTTTAATAAAGCTTCATTCATGTGGGCATAGGATCTCTGATTCTCAACGGGCAAATCTAGCAAGGTATCTCTCCCTTCGCTAAGGAACCTTCCCCACAACCCCGCTCCCCAATACTTGTCAGGGACCCGGTGGGAGGACATGGCTACCTCGTATGCCCTAAACCACTGTCCTATGTCATCCCCCTTAAAGAACTCCTTAACTACGTCCTTCGGGATGTGCACTCTTGACTCTACCTGCACTGGCGATGTGCTGCCACCAGAGGGAGGACGATCCAAGTCTCTCTCCTTGAGACTTATCTCCCTCATCTTTATTTCGTAATCCATCTGGTGCTTTCGCTCTTCCAGCGCCATTCTTTTGGTTTCAAGCTCCAGCTGGATTTTCATTTCTGCCAACTTTCTCTCGTGATTCCGGGTTTCCTTCCTGTCCGCCAGCTCCTCTGGCGACAGGCCTTTACCAAAGCTGTGCTCGCTGTCTTGCCTCTCGAGATCGATCAGATCCCCAAGCGCATTCTGCTCCTCCGTCGCATTCTGCTCGGCGAGGACATCTTGCTCCTCCGGGGTTTTCCGGGACTCGATCCAGGCTTTCAGGGCCTTGGAGAGCTGGGTCTTGTTTTTGCAGCCAGCGTGCGGGACCTTGAGTTTCTTGCAAAAGAACTTCAGTTCGTCCCTGGAATATTTATCCACTTTGGTGGGGTCCCACTCCACCTCCAACACCTCGGAGGTCGTGGACTCCGCTCCATCCAGGCTCTTTGTGCCCGGCATGGTTTCTGCACTCGGAATCTTCTTTCGGCAAAATTCAAAAAGCAAAGTCTGTGGCTAAGTAACTGGACCGAAATCCTTGTGTAGTGGTCAGAAGCTCAGGTATAGATATCGCAAGTGTAAATTCGAAATCCTCACCGCTGCGTCCAATGTAGGAAGGGGGAGGCTCTAGTTGGCGCAGTGCAACACTAGCGACAAGCAGGGACTCTCTCTTCCTCGTCAGGGCTGAGGGTTACCTTCCAGACAACCTCTGCTTACCCTCTAGGTAGTGTGGCTTAAGCAGTCGTAGGCTAATCTTTGGGGCACATAGGGTTAAACACTTGCAACAGTACACCTTTACAACCAACCCACCACACAACGAGACCAGACTGTATTCTGTGAAAATATATATCTTTATATAGATTTTAAGCAGGCTTGTGAATACAGTCAATATACTTTACGAAAACGGTTGCAGATTACTTAATTCGGGTTACCACAGTTCTTATGCAGTTCTCTTGAGGCCCGTAGGCCGGTGTTACTCAAAGTTCTTGTGGAGCCGGCGGCTTCCAGGGGATCTGTCCCACGTCGCGTTGCCTTCCCGGGGTCGCTGATCGTTGCGGCTCTTCAGCCGAGCAGGTCACTGGTCATCCGGGGCAGCGGTGTTCTTGTGGCGGCAAGGTCCTCTTCTCGTCGTCCGCTCCAACCCTGGAGGCGGCGGTTATGCGGCGGTGGCAAGTGGCAGTACGGTCCCCAAGTGCAGGACGTACCCAGCCAAATGTCGGTGCAGCTGTGAGCTCACAGCTGGGCTGTCGGGCAGGCTACCGACTTCACGGATTCTCGTAGGGCAACTGTCCGTCTTTGCAGGTGAGTGACTGCTCGCTAGGCAGTCACCTCGTGAGCTCGGACCGGACGGGTCCTCCTTCCCTTTGCTCTCGGGCTCCCGGTGCAGTTGCGGTTACGGTGTTCGGGCCAGCGGCGGCTGGTCCTTACTTTGCTCTCGCTGTTGCTTTGGGCCCCGGTCACGGTGGTCGGGATGATGTTGATGCCTTAGAGGAGATTCCTCTGTCGATACTGCGGCGATGGCCAGCACCCGCAGTCGCTTTCTTCCAAGGGGGTAGCGTCCACTGGTCCTGGGACGCTGGTCAGGGGGCAAGTTCAGTTGCAAGCCCTTGGAGATCTCTTTAGCAGAGTTTGGCACAAGTAGAGCAAAAGTCTTTTCGTAGTCTTTTCTTCTTCCTCTCCTTCAGCAGGAAGGCACCAGACACAGGCAAGAGTCAGCACCCTTCTTGTCTCTCATGGTCCTTCTCGTAGCGCAGAGTCCTTCTGTGGCCCAAACCGGATCTAATTTTCAAGGAGCAGGGCTCCTTCTTTTATAGGCCAAATCTTTTGTTCTCGCAGGCCAGGGGGGCCTTTGCATAGCCACTCTCAGTTCTGGAGTACCCCGGCGGGTGTACTCCGGCTTCTGCTTTCAGGGTGAGGGGCAGGCGCATCAGACGCCCCACAGGAGGTGGAGCCAGCATTGTCCGGACAGGGGTGGCCAGAGTACCTGGTTGATGGGAGCTTCGCCCTTCCTGGGCCAGGTGCCGGCAGAGTCATCCGCCGCTCCCCAGGAGGGTGGAGCCAGCATTGTGGTGGCCGAGCACAGTGACAGTTCGAGTCAAGAGGCACTCCTACCTCCCACTAAGGTGTAATCTGCGCATTCACCACCTGTCATCCCTCCAGCCCTGTCACTCACACCTCCCAGACAGTCGGATACACATACCAGCAGAGGCGGTTGAAATGGCTAAGCAAGCAAAGGCTAACTTTCTAAAAGTAGCATTTGCAAACCCAGGATATTAAAATAAACTTGACTACAAGAATTATTCCATCATCCTGAGTTCAGGCATACTAAACATGACTCGCTACCATGCTCCTTGAGCCTACGGGGATTATAGGGTGTAATAATCCTCGCAGCTCAGTCTGGCCTAATGGAGCAGGTACCCTTCAATAGTGAACTACGGTCTTCGTTGTAAGTCACTACTAGGACATGCCACGCACATCAGGGCTTGTCCTACCTTGCACCTACAACGCACCCTGCCCGCAGGCCTACCATAGGGGTGACTAATATGTAGTCAAGGGAAGGGTCGGTGCTGGCAAGTGGGGGCACTTGCCCAGCTAGCGTGACAGTACGAGACCGCACGCGGGTTCTGCGGTCGCAGTTCCCAGACACATCTTTACGGCTGCTTCGGTGGGTGGCGCAACCAGCGCTGCAGGCCCACCAGCAGTATTGGCATCTACAAGCCCCGGCACTCTCTCGTGCACTTTACTAGGGACTAACAGTAAATCCAAAGAACCAATCATGGATACCAATCGCATGTACAATTTACAGTAGGGAGCACTTGCACTGCGGCACGGATCAGCCGTGGCGCAGTGCCCTGAGTATCGGAAAACCAGCAAAACATCGGAGGCACATCAGCAAAAAGTGGAAGGGAGACTCACGCCAAGGTGCCAGGTCTAACAAGTGCTATAAATCAAACAGTAAGAGGGTGCATAATATGAGCCTCCTGTCTTGTAGCAAAATTAGGAAGACAATAACGAGAGCCTATGAGGGGAAAAGAAATAGCTGATATAGTGTGAGTCCAAACTAGTCTAGTTCTTTTTATGTTATTGTGGAAAAGAAGAGGCACGAAAAATGGAGTTCACCCCCACACACTTTCAACAATTAATTTAAGAAAAAATAAGTTATTTGAGGAAACAATATATACATGTTATCATTAATTGAAAATACAACACACATCATCACAAATTACGATTAGTGAAACATTATTTACAGGCCATTGCTTTTGTCCAAGACATTTTCGCAGAAAATTTTTGTTTAGACCTGAACGTCTTGTGAAAAATGTACCCCGAACAAACCACAGAAATGTGTTATTTTCTGAGGTACAGATGGAAGGAGCAGGAAGAACTGAAGAAGGCATTGCATTCCACTCTTTGAGGATATTTAAAGCAAAATATGTTCTGCAGATCACAAGACTGTGGGGTGGGGCAATACAGGAAGTACATGATATAGAAAAAGGTTAGGAACACATTGCACCCCTACACTTGATAGTTAGTCCTCCCTCTCTTTTGAAAATATTTTAACCCGTTACAAATTCACCACCTCTATGACGTTTCAGTATACAGTCGCCCACTCCCCTCACTGCTCCTTTGTCACTGGCCATGACACCTAAGCAGATCGGTACACCAACTATTTGATGACTACTCAATTATAATCTCAGTTGTAGACTTTAATGTCTGGCCTGGGCAACCCCACCGACCTCCATCTAAAGCTGTCCTCCAAAAACTCCCATCATTTGGTTGCTGACAACTGGTATTTCCTGATCTTCTCTTAGGACAGGCATTCTTACTCTATGAATTCTCTCTGATTCACTTAATCCGCCAGCTGCTCCATCTTCTTATCTCTGTATTTACATCAAACGTGCACCTGTTCTGTCCTAAAACACCCGCCCTCAGACCTTGTTTTCCCTCCTATGATCATGTGCTTACAAAACCATAGGCCCCACCTCAGGCCTCTATCTCCTTAGCTCAATCCTCACTAAAAGGCTGTACATAATAGCTGCGCTTACGTCAATGGACCTTTCAAGGAAATCTATGCGAAAATGTTCACCCATTACTGCTCAATTGTACGTTTTTTTAGGTTTCGACCTTGGCGGGGGCACTGCGAAGCAGTGCCCCTCCCAGTCGAAAGCTATTGTTTACTATATGGGGGACTTGAATCCGCCCCTTCTTCCATTGGCTAGCTCCATAAATGGAGGCTAGCCATTGGAAGAGATTGGCCGTCAATCACGTTTTCCAGTGAAAACGCGATTCGGGGGCGTTTCTGGGTCTTTTTTTAAGCCCTGCCCCTTCTTGCCGTGTGTCCCGGGCCGCGCTGTGATTGGCTGCAGGCCCGGGACACCCCAGTGACGTCATTTCCCGGGCCACGCTGTGATTGGCTGCCGGCCCGGGACACCCCCGTGACGTCAGCCAATCACAGCACGGCCCGGGACCTGACTGCTGTCGCAAATCTTTATCGTTAAGGTTAATCCAAACCTACATGCAGTCGACCTTCAAAGATTCAAGTGGGGTAAGTGCTTGTGACGAGATGGAGAAAAATAGGTGGAACATTCCTTGTGATAATTATTCTCACGTTTTACATACAGAGCCTAGAAATTGCTAAAATTGGGTATGAGGCGCTATATTAAAATTAATATTACACTTGGCGCATACGAAATGGAAAGAAAATGACTTGTGCTGAACAAGATAGAAATATGAGAAATCGGATGGGGGCAGAGTCATTATGCACTGGGTTAAGGTTACAGGCCGGGGACAACGCGAAGATAATTATCCGATATCTCATCACCAAACCATTGAAGCGTGCGACCCCTTCACTGGTGTGTTCGCCCCTAAGAGGTACCGGGAAGACGTGGGTTTTGATCGTAGGATCGGAGTAAACGTGACAACTCCTCTAGGGCGCCCAGGGAGCAAGTGCTTGTTTGCAGTCAGTCGTAAACTCAGCTGCAAGTGCATGTTTGTTGACTGAAGAGATGGGCGGGTCACGACTCATGAGGTTTCACTCGCCGGTCACCTAGGTTCCTCCTGCGCTTAGAGAGGAAGAGGGAGTCGCCTTTACCAGTCGCCTCCCACTGAAAAGGCATAGCCTCGGGTGACGGGCGGTTCACACGCTTCCCTGCGCAGCCTGACTCAGGTGAGTGCCCTTCGGTCCTGACAAGCATCCACATTTGGGGCCTCCTAAACAGAGACTTTCCCTGGGGGAATGGGCGAGCCCAAGTTTAACGGGTGTTAGGGGGGGATCTGTAAGTGCTTTTCCCGCTTTGTTGCGAGTCCTGTGATTGCTTCTACGTGTCTACCTGTCACTCTACAGCAGCCCCAGTTCCTGCTAAAGTGTTTTCCAGCGTCTCCACCCTCTTTGTTGGCGGTCACTGCTCCGCTAAGCTTGTCCCCTCTCCAGCGTCTGTTCAAGTTTCCGTGGCTGTCAGCAGGGGACGTGCTCTCCGCCTGACCCTTCCAAGGCTGCGGTTGTTGAATCTCACGGTGAGGGCATCGACCTGTGAGTAGACTGTAAATGAAAAGATTGGGGTAATAGTTATAGCACTAGCAAAAGGCGGCAGGTTCCCAGAGGTCTCTTCTTTCCAGAGAAACGCTCTCATTTGAAAGGTTGTTTTCAACTTATATTTTACTGTTTTTAAATATGTTTTTATTTTTCTGTTTTACTTTACTGCTTTGTTTATTTATTGCTCTTGTCAAGGGGAACAGTCAAAACCTGTTAAAGCCCCAGCTTTCTGCCTGCTACTCGTCGGAGATTTAAGAAGATGAATTCCGCTTTTTGAGCTTTTTTATTGTAAACATATATTTATATAATTAATTCTATTCAGGAATTGAGAACGTTCCATTCGGTCTTTGCATGACGTGTATTGCCTAGCATCGCGCGTGCTGCAGACTTATTACAGTTCTAATTAATGGTTTCAGTGTTTCGGTAAACGTTCTCTGGGGTTCACTATAACACAGAGTGGCAGAAGGGGGAGGATCAGTAGAAAGACTGGGGAGGATAAGGCGAGATATGGGGGGCGAAGATGCAGTGGCAACTGGTGAGGTTTGTGAGTGGTGGTGCTGGGCGTGTTTGGGGGAAGGGGGAAGAGATGCACATGGGCTGCTCCAATGTCGTGTCAATTAAAAGAAGTTTCCCATGCTATGAGTAATGTAAAATGATTTAAATTATTATAAAGGGCAAGTTTAGATTTACCAGTGCAATCACTACACAGATCCATACAACGTATAACCGTGCATTCTAATGATTATTTATGCCATGAACTATATAATTGCTGATGGTTGATGTGGCAAAGAGCACCTCCTTCAGTCCCAGGGCAGAAGTGGTAGAACAACCTGCTTTGAAACCGGGTAACCGGGTAACATGTTTGAGTCCCCGCATCTACAGTATGTACTGTGATCTTCGGAAAGTTGCTTAAGTTTTCCTGGAAATAAATTCATTAAAATAATAAAAAAAAGAAATCCCCAATACCTCCAAAGGTGATCTTTTCCAGGCATTCTACAGTCTGCTGTCCAGGGGGAGAACAGAGCGACGGCAACCAGATGCTGAATGATGCCTGCCATGGGTTACCGTGACCACGCATCCTAAGATTCTGTAAATGGCACAATATAAGTGCGTGTGAATTGCTATGTTCCGGACCAGCGAGCGTGACTCAGCGCCACTGAGGGCCATGCCTTTCACCCAGGCAGTACAGGCCATGTTTGTTTAATGGCTGGTGACTTGCAATGTTGTGGTCTGGCTGTGGGGTGACTATATTATTAGCTCAGGCGTTTGAGCTCGTGGGAGTTCACATCCAGATATATCAAATGATTCCACATCCATACGACTGCGGTTAGTCTAAACTAATTTTACCGATCGTTATATAGATAGAAAGACAGACAATTTTATAGCTAGATCGATAGATGAACTGAGTCTAGTTTTTGGTAGGAATAAAAAAGCATTTTTTTTACAATTCATTTATTTTTAGGGAAGGATATGTGGCCTTGTGGCTGTAACTGGCCGCATTGAAATGGAACCGGATTCGAATCCCGGCTTCGCACATTTTCCGTGATTCTGGGCAAATCACTTATTTGCCCCGAGCCTCAAAACATGAATAACATTTTATGATACGTATATAAAGTGCCTTAAAGCACTCAGACAACTTAGTGGTACCTGTTAAAACTTAAATATAAATAAATAAATATATGTCTATGAAATGAGAGTTCTGAGCGCGTGTTTACGTGCATTATTGCAATTTCTTGGCGTTTGGAAAGTAGGACGTCAGTGCTGCAGTGCTCACTGGTCACATTTTTTTGTAATTCTATCCCGAAATAGCACAACGAAAGAACAATATAAAAATGCAAATTAGGAACATTACATTCTCAGCTGAAGCCAGTCTATTTGAATGAAGAAACACTTTACTACACTATAAAGTAAAGCCTCCCTGGCTTGCACTGGAATTGCTGGATAGCAGGGTGGATTATGCGGTGCGTGAAGCCTCCAGTGCACAGATTTATGTCTTGAGTGACGTCACTCTGTGTCTCATCCTTTTGAAGTTGTTAAAGCGGCGGCTCTGGACCCGGAGTACAAACATGCTGCAGCAGTTCTTGGAGACTGTTCTAGTTGAGCGAGTCAGAAAACATCGGCTATTTTATTTCACAATAAGACATGGGAAGTATCTTTCAGATCTTGAGGAGTACCTTAAGGAAGTTCGTCAACAAAGACCGGTAAGTGCCTGAACCGCATTTCAGCAAGAGTTTTGAAGACATAATTATAACACGCATTTGCAATGCAATAGGTCTCGCATTTGCAGAAGTTTGAGTTATTGGCATTGTAAATAACAATGACTTATTTCTGTGTTTTCAAAACCTGGAAGCAGTGTGTGAACACGCACTTTAAACTTATAGTCCTTGCTTATGAGAAGCACGGCTGGCAGTAAAAGAGGTGCAGTTACTGGCAGCATTGCTTCTCCTAAGCAACGACTACATGTATAAAGTGTGTGTTTACACACCTCTTGTCCTTTAAATTATCACTCCACTTTAAAAAACATACCTAAAAAACATTGTCATTTACAATGTCAATAACTCCAACAAATGCGAAACCTATTGCATTGCAAATGCTTGTTTCTCTTTCTTAATAGTTGTGTTTATTTGTATATTTATACATTAAAATACGAAAACCATTAGAACAGACGTGCTCTACTTAGTAACAAGTTGACACACAGACATTCACAGATTTTATTGCAATAGCGGAAATAAATTGGAAAAATGGAAAAATTGAGATTGTGTTATGGAAATACAAACTGATCTTAAAAGCCCAAAAACAAGGCACTACTTGAGATTTACAGGTAATACCCATTTGCACTTTTTGAGGTCAGTGCCCGGGGAAGAGGTAGTGAGTTTAGTCATCTATAAAATTTATGTAGAATTTGACAGAGTGGTCAAGTGATGGAGCTTCAATTCAATGAAATGAGCTTTCAAGTTCCAAATATATTCAGATAAGATAAGTTCTGATCATATTGGTTGAAAGAGCATTCTAGAGTAATTGGAAGAATCTGCAATGCAATGGAAAACGGTATTTTCCTACAGCTAGCTGGTTGGCAGCTGTCTGGTCATATTAGCCAAAGAAGATGATGCTGTGCACTAGGACAGATAGGTCATGGGAGGCCTTTCTGTGACTGTAGTTTTGAGTTTTTGGCAGTTTGCAGCGGTAGAAGTGGTGGTGGTGGTGATCCTGGTGAATATAAATGATTGTGCTTGCTTTTATTAAATAAAGCTCCTGGGTTTCTGACAGAATGAGTAGGAGCACAAATATATCCGTAAAGATCGAATATATGATGTTATCCCGCATTCTATCATCCCGCATACCATCACTCCACATTTTTTACAACGCAGGACAATTACTCCCCAAAGCCATAATTCCTCAAAATTTTACTACACCTATGACTTTATCACGCATGCCATTACAACGCAAATGCATGTGTGATGAAGTCATGTACTTTGTAAAAGTACTTTATATATATATATAATTACCCTTTACATCCTAAAAACGAATCCCACCCTAGTCCCTTTAAATACCCACTGCACCCTATAATCATAACCCACCCTTACTCCTTAATATACCCTAGCACCCTTAAACACTAACCCATCCTGACCCTGAAAATACACCCTGCACCCCAAAACCCCAAACTATCCCTGAACCCTAAAAATGCCCCTATACCCCAAAACCCAAACCTATCCCTGAACCCTAAAATGTCCCTGTACCCCAAAACCCAAACCTATCCCTGAACCCAAAAATACCCCTGTACCCCAAACCTAGCCCTGAACCCTAAAAATACCACTGTACCCCAAAACCCAAACCTAGCCCTGAACCCTAAAAATACCCCTGTACCCCAAAACTTAAACCTAGCCCTGAACCCTAAAAATACCCCTGTACCCCAAACCCAAACCTAGCCCTCAACCCTAAAAATACTCCTGTACCCCAAAACCCAAACCTAGCCCTGAACCCTAAAAATAACCCCGAACCCCAAAACCCAAACCTAGCCCGGAACCCTAAACATACCCCTGTACCCCAAAACCCAAACCTAGCCCTGAACCCTAAAAATACCCCTGTACCCAAAAACTTAAACCTAGCCCTGAACCCTAAAAATACCCCTGTACCCCAAAACCCAAACCTAGCCCTCAACCCTAAAAATACTCCTGTACCCCAAAACCCAAACCTAGCCCTGAACCCTAAAAATACCCGTATCCTAAAACCCAAGCCTAGCCCTCAACCCTAAAAATACCCCTGTACCCCAAAACCCAAACCTAGCCCTCAACCCTAAAAATACTCCTGTACCCCAAAACCCAAACCTAGCCCTGAACCCTAAAAATACCCCCGTACCCCAAAACCCAAACCTAGCCCTGAACCCTAAACATACCCCTGTACCCCAAAACCCAAACCTAGCCCTGAACCCTAAAAATACCCCTGTACCCAAAAACTTAAACCTAGCCCTGAACCCTAAAAATACCCCTGTACCCCAAAACCCAAACCTAGCCTTGAACCCTAAAAATACCCCTGTACCCAAAAACTTAAACCTAGCCCTGAACCCTAAAAATACCCCTGTACCCCAAAACCCAAACCTAGCCCTCAACCCTAAACATACCCCTGTACCCCAAAACCCAAACCTATTCATGAACCCTTAAAATACCCCTGTAACCTAAAACTCAATCCTATCCCTGAACCCTAAAAATACTCCTGTACACCATAACCCAAACCCACCCTTAAAATGCCCCATACCCCTAAAACATATACCCCAACACCCCCAAACTAACACCATATACTTATGCGCTATAATAGTGTTGCGGAGTAATGGTACTTTCGTTGTGATGGTATGCGGGGTGAAGGTATGCGTAATGAAAGTTGCGTTGTAAAGGTGTTTTACCGTAATGATCAATAAAAATAAAATAACATTATCAGGGAGGAGGTAATTTCGGCTTGGGGGATGGGGATTAATCTTGCAAAAGAAAGTGTGTATGGCATTGGTGTAAAATCATAGGATCATCAAAAGAGCGTTTACTATCACCAAGAGTTGATATAAAGGTCAAACAGGTGAGACCGAAGAAGAGAAGCTTGGGAAACAGCAGGTGCCAGAAACATTGGCCGTGAGAGTGAAGAGCACCAGGAAAGCTAGCTAGGGCTATATCAACAGTGTAGAAGGCTGCAGAAAGATAAAGTAAGATCCGGGAAAATAGACATAAGCCGAGATGAGAAGGTTTGAAATGTGCAAGGGTATTAGAAACTCAATTGCAATCTGTTATTAGTTTGTTATTTAGGCTTAGAGAGGAGTAGTATGATGAGAGAAGAAAGGAACTTGGGAAGCATTGTAGCACAAGGGTGGTGAGAAAGGATCTGCAGTTATTTCTGCAAGATGTTCAGTACAACCTCAGAATTGAAGCATTCTGTGTAGAAGCTAGAGTGCACGGAGTTTTGGAATTGGGTGAAGAGGCATGCCAGATCACTAGATGATTTGATCAGTGGAGATGGGGGTGAAACTTTAAGTGTCACATAACAGTTTAGCAGATCTGAATATCGAGATCCTACCTGTGGTTGAGGTGGACAAGGTGGGAGTAGTTTGGCTGAACAGTAAGGGAGAGGAGTGTAGTGTAAGTGACTAAAGGTGGGGGCAGTCAGTAGTAACCAGAGCATGTTCCTGAGGATTAAGCATGGGCGAATTTAGCGAATCTGGCGTTAGCGAATTTGCGAACTCGCAATCCGCAAAATCCGCGAATTCCCGCAAATTTGCATTTTTTTTTCTTTTTTTTGTGTTCGCAAGTGTTTCTTCCAGTTCGCGAGGATTTGGTAGTAGTTCGCAATTGCGAACTTACTTATTGGCTCGCAACGGTCGCGACTATGTTGTTTCTACGTCTGGTTCATCATCACAGCCTCCCAGCACCCTCTGTTTCACCACTGCCACCCTCTCTTTGACCCATGCCACCCTCTGTTACATCAATGCCACCCTCTGGTTCATCATCACTGTAGAAGATGGGGGGGGGAAAGCAAGCACACCTGCCCTGCTTCAACTGACATGAATTAATTTGGGGTTAGTTTATTAACAACACCTGCCCTGCCCCAACTGACAATAATGAATTAGGGGCTAATTAATGTATCACTGAATTTGAAGTTCCAGCCTGGCACCTGCGTGTCTGCTCCCTTAGCTGTAAATCAGGACCTTTGTGGCATACAGTTAAGGTCATAGCAGGGTCACACAATTGTTGCAAGCAGGCAACCGAATTCTGGAGGGCCCCCTCAGGAAGCACAACAGGGAATCGTTACAAATCATGAGATTGACCTTTTGCACCTGCTCATTTGCTTTGCTTTTGCAAAAATCGTTTTTCGGTAATTTCGCGCTATTTGCGAGGCTCGGCGTCGTGCGAAACCGACCGCGGAAGCTGCCAATTCGTGCGAATGAGCTTTATATTTTTTTGCAGCGTGTTATTTCGCGAGTTTTTTTGCAGTATTCGCGAGCCGCTTGCAGCGCAACACGCGAATTTACCCCAAGGTCGAGTATGGGCCTGGCCATTTTGTTTGCGTGACGTATTTCCGTTTCCGCCCGCTATGTATAATCTCGTGAGGTAAGCGCATTGCGAGTACAAGTTCACATGAGATCGCGAGGAAAATTGCGTGCGAACTTACTTTCGCGCTCGTGAACGGGCGGCTATCTTGTTTTTCATTTCCTGTGTCTGGGCATGGTGTTTATCCTCTTGCTATCTTTGCCATCCTTTGCTTGTTTTCAGGTTTTTTTCGAACGATTTTGCTTCTTATCTATCCCTCTCTTTTCCTAGCTGTATATTTTTGTCTTTTCTGCTATTTTTGTTTACTTTTAAACTACTTTTTAAACTCTTTTCTTTTCTTCTTCCCTATCCTATTCCTTCTTAATTTTCTACTTCCTACCTTACCTGCCCCGACCATGGTGAAGCCAGGCGCCGTGAAGCTGCCCAGGCACTTGAGGGATGCAGCGGCGGCGGGGAGGAGGAGTCCTGGACCCCGTGCCAGGACAGCATGCGGGCGATTGAGGGGGGAGCAGGTGACACGACGGGAGATTTTCAGCCCGGAGGAAGTGGGCGCGCTGGTCTACTTCTTCCAGCGCCGCTTGCCCAGGACCATCGCGGGAGGCGGCAGGATCACGGCCGGCTACAACATCCAGGAGCGCCGGAAGCGGTGGCAGAAGGTGTGCTGGGCCATGTCCCAACTCTCCGGGGTCCAGCGCACCTACAGCCAGGTCACCCACCGCTGGACGGACGTCCTGGACAGGGAGCGCGACCTGCTGGACCAGCTCGGCTTGGAGATCCCCGGGCTTGGTGAGTAGTAGTAGCTATTTCATTACTCACTACTATGTTTTCTCCTGCTCTGTGTTGTTGTATTGCAAATATTTGTTTTTTACATGGAGCAAGCCAATAATGCTGCTGACGATTTCATTGTAGTTAAATTATATTTCAAAATCTTCTGTGCATTTCTGGTGCACTGCTCTCCTTCTCAGTGGCGTTGCTACTATGCTTATTTGTTTTCTATTTTGTGGTCTCATTGGCCTGAGTAACAATTATGTATGAGTGTACTTTACAGAACTGCGTAATGCTAGACACTAGGGGGCAGATTACATTTACAAGCCCCTTGCGCCACGTTTACGTTGCCTTGCGTAACGCAACAGCGGCGTAAACGTGGCGCATCCCTGCGAGTCATTTACAGCGTGACGCATCTAGGGAGATGCGTCACATTATAAAGCCATGGGCCTGCACCACAATGGGTGCGTTCCTAGTATGCAGGGTGGGCAGTCCTGCGGCTGTGCGCCTCGCAAAAGTGCCTGCGTGAAATCTACAAGATTTAACGCAGGCACTTCTGCGACGCTGCTACGTCAATTCAATTCCTTATGCCTGCTTGAAGCAGGCGTAAGGACTGACACAGCATGTTAAGTATTGGGTGGCCCTGAGCATTACTGGAGTTGCATTGCGTTGGCGACGTGACTCCAGCGATGCGCCGCTCTTACGTGACGAGATGCGTCACGCAAGTGCCTACCCTTGCGCCAGGGCGCGCCGCATTGTAAATGAGACGCATCTGCCGTGTCGCAAGGGTAGTTTTGCGTGACGCATTTGATCTGGCGCATCTCTGGAGATGCGCCAGAACGCGTAAGTAAGTATGCCCCTAAGGGGCAGAATTGCAATTACCGTCGCATCCCTGCAAAGTAGCAGGGATGCGCCAGTAATTGTGCGGCCCGCTACCACCACCAAACATGGTGCGCCGTATTTGCAATGCGGCGCACCATGGGCCCAAAACGTCACCGAAGCTTTACTGCTGGAGTTGCGTCGCAACGATGGCGCAGCTCCAGCAATGCTCTGGGGTACCCTATCTCCCCAATGCTGGGTCAAGCCGTATGTCTGCTTCAAGCAGGTGCAGGGTTTGTGTGACGCATCATTGTCCTAAAGGTGACTGATTGAAATTTTGTAGATTTCCCTCAGCCACTTTTAGGATGTTTTCCAGCGCAGGAATGCCCTCCCTTGCGCCGGAACGCCCCCTGATGGCGCAGGGCTTTATAACGGGATGCATCTCCCAAATGCGTCACGTTGTTATAATATTATACGCCGCACCATGGCACCTCTTTTGTTTAGCTGCTGCGTCACAAAAGTCACGCAAGAACGGAGCAAAAGAGCCGCAAGTGGCTTAAATCTGCCCCTTCCTTTGTACCCCTGACAATAAGAAAAATAGTGGCGGTGGATTGATAGTTTGACTATTTAAACGACTGGTTATGTAGCAGGCAACTGTTAGTGTTGTCACTGATCTGACTGAAATCACAATGGAGTTTGTCTGTCACTTTGCGTCTTGCCTGCGGACTGCTGCCTGCCAGTCCTAGGTGAACCTTTCAGTACTTTGTTTAGTGAGTTACGTGACTTTCGAAGTCGCAGGTCCGCAAATCAATGAAAACTAACCCTAATCAATATAATTTCGCGGAAATATTTTGTTATTGTTGTTTTGAAATGTTTGATTTGGTTGACATTGACAAGCAACAATCATCCATGTTTTCTGTTCTTTCTTTCATGTTGTACGTCCGCTCCCTCCAGGGGCGAGGGGACACAGGAGCAGCAGGCGGCGGATGCTGTTGAACAGGGCCAGGATCGGGCAGGCGAGGGCTCCTTTGCTGGCCCCAGTAAGTTTTCATTTTAGACTAGTACCTATTTTTGCTAGCGTTCCTCATTTGATTTTTTCAAAATCGTCTTTGATCTTCTTGTAGACTGTATCTAAATTCTTATCCTGCCTCTACTATGACTCCCTGTGGTATTACTAGATTATTCTTATTAGTCTTTCTGTGTAACTAACTAAGATTGCACGGTTGGCGAAACTCCCATTCTAGTCAGCAATAGCTCTATCAACTTAGTGCAGTGCAGTCCTCTGGGATTGTCCATAATGTCTTTTGAAGTGTTCTATCTGCTTTGAAAATTCCCAACTATAAAATGTGAATGACCACCAAGAAAGAATAAGATACTACCTTTTGGTTTGGATAGGAGTACAATCCATACCACTACTGTTGAGGGGACAATTCTTCTGCAGAAACAACTATGGACAATAAATAGTGCATTGCTTATCAATTATAATAGGCGCTGTTAGAGTTTCCACATACCTCTGTGATAACAGACTTTGAACCCCCAATGTCCTTACTGACTGACTACATAGTGTGGTACAGTCATTTACCTCCCGAATTCATCGATGATTGATCCCCAATGATGATTATCCAACGTAGCTCAAGAGTACGGAGTCAGAGTCAAGAAGTGTCAGAGGCACGGACTCATGCTTAAAAAAATTGCAAAACCTTTCGCTCAGTCACTCTAGTCTGGACCAAAAACACAGAGTCTATTTAAGTTTAAAAGCTTTATTAAAAGTAAACACATTTATTAAAATGAAGTCATAATAAAAAAACTAAACGTTTAACTGAGAATGGAAAAGTGGTTAGTGCTGACGATTAATTGAAGACATTTCTTGTGGTCGAGCCGAGCTCTCACCTTGTTTCAACTTGATCTTGTTGTTAGAAGTCCATCTTCTGTCTGTGTGGAGAAAAATGGTGCATGTTAAAAAGCCAGCCTTCATCAGTTGTGCCAAAAAGTGCAGCAAGACAACACCCTTCCCTGGAAAAAGGGACATTTTTTTTACTTTAGAGTACACAGTCACAAATTACATTGTTTTCACATGTCTTCATTCCTAGACCAAATACTAGTGAGTGGTTTATTCTAACATTCTTAAATGTACTTTGTAGGAGGAACATCTGGTGGCGGGGCCAACGCGGAGGTGGTGGTGCTCGACACGGAGGCGGAGGGCAATTCCTCAGGGGAGGAGGCGGCGGTTCCAGTGCCGGCTGTGAGAGTTCAGACGGTGGTGGTGGCGGGCAGAGGTAAGCTCTTATATATTCCTTACTTATTGAGATTGAAGACGTGGCTGGGAAGGAAAGAATATGAGATGCATGGCTGGGTGAATGATGAAGCAATGATTGGTGGAAGGACAACAGCCTGGGTGGGTGACAGAAACTGTATGTGTCCATAATATATAATAAACTTAGGGGTCTAAGAGCTGAACCAGATATGTATTCGCTAATGTAAGTCCTACGTCTAACAAGTACTATAGGAATACAACATTTTTTTCAAAGAAATGAATGACAGACCAAATCGCCAAAATATGAAACACCTGTAACCGTAAGTCACCCCAGTTGTTTGGATTCCCATCAAAGTCTTGTAAGATCAATATTCTCATTTGGTAATCCTTAACGGGTATTGTGTCTCTTGATCATTGAGATCACATGCATACCCTCTCGGATGGTTCGGGGTAGCGACCACAATCACACAGATATCCCAAATGATGTAGATTCGATGGGAAAAGTGCAGTGCGAAAAGTCTCTTCGCAGTTATTTGTTATCACTGCGACGATTTTGCCAAACTGTTCTTGTTTTTAACCAGGAAGGGGCCAACGCCCATTAAAAGTTTTTTGTTAGTTCCCTATCCTATTTTAAATCACCACTTTTACTTTTCGCACTGCACTTACGGTTACAGGTGTTTCATATTTTGGCGATTTGGTCTGTCATTCATTTCCTTGAAAAATTTTTTGTATTCCTATAGTACTTGTTAGACGTAGGACTTACATTAGCGAATACATATCTGGTTCAGCTCTTAGACCCCTAAGTTTATTGTGTATAGTTCAGTCCTTTGGGGGACATTACTTAGGCCCTGGTCTTTAAACGTCCCTCTAGCCCTAAAATACTGGTTGTTTTTTCATGTGTCCATAATATACCTGGATCATGCTACTATCTGACTCTTAGATAGCATATGTGTATCTAGAGCAGGGGTACTCATAGTACGGCCCGCGGGCCGTTGGCGGCCCGGCAAGCCTTCCTTGGCGGTGCGCAGACCTTGCAGACAATCACTGCTCCCCCGGCCCCCACAGAGCAGAGGCTTTGTTGTATTTCACCTGTTAGCGCCCCTGCATCTCCACTCTGACAATCACTGCTCCCGCGGCCCCCACAGAGCAGAGTGGAGATGCAGGGCCACAAAGAGGTGAAATAGAACAAAGCCTCTGCTCTGTGGGGCCGGGCAAGCAGTGATTGTCAGGGTGGAGATGCAGGGGCGCTAAAAACAAACAAAGCCTCAATAATATGTTAATGGTCTTTTAAAGACCTGTTAAGTACTTTGGCGTGGCTGTCTGTGTGTGCGCGTTGAGGAAGCTGTCTCAGCCCGGGCTGAAGGCTGACACAGACAGACACACACACAGTGAGATGACAGAGGGAGAGGGAGGGCAGGAGGGAGAGAGAGATGGAGAGGGATGGCAGGAGGGAGAGAGATGTATGTAAATGCTGGGTCTGGTGGCTCAGTGGATGAAGGCATCTGCTGCAGGGACCTGTGTGCAACCTCATGGTCACAAGTTTTCGTTTTGCTTTAGCCCCGCCCCCTCTGACTCCGCCCCAACGTGTGCGGCCCTCGGCCACAAACTGCACTGCAAATTTAGCCCCTGAGAGAAAGTTTGTGAGTACCCATGATCTAGAGAGAGTAGACGGTCAGTGGATGAACTAAGTGTAACTTTGAAGAGCATGTAACACAGCACCCGCACGTCCGTTCCAGTGTAGGAAAGGCAAGGAAAAGAAGTTGTAATTTTGTCCAAATACTACCATCAGTAGTAGCAGTAGTTTGTATTGCAAGCACAGCATAGATCCGGTTATTACGGTGGCCACTCCCTACCTCTCTTAATAAGTTTAGTAGTACTCAGTCATTCATGTGTGGATGTATCACTGGTCACTCAATAAAAAGCAAAGCACCTAAAGTCATCCCATATGTAAGCAAAAACATCCCATGTGAAGTGATAGATAATCAGATTATTTATCTTCTTCATTTTTCCATTTCTAGTACTCATTTGCACTGTAGGGTGAAAGTTAAATTAATTAAGCAGTAGCCCTTGTAACAGAGTATTCTCAGTGCCACCCGTAATAGAAAAGTAAGAGCTTCACCACCTGCATGTACTGGACCGGTACAGTAACGCAAGTCTAGGTCACTCATCATGGCGTGCGTCTCTTTTTCTCGGGTGCAAGTTCACTGCGCTGGCATTATGCCGGCTTGCAGAAGATAACGTACCAATTTTCCTAAACAAGAGACAAGAAGAAGAATAAGACTGGTGTACTTTCATAGTCGACTCCAATGGAAGTCCATAGTGCTCGTAGAATTTGTTCCTTAAACTCCCACTAATGTTAGAGCAAGGATGAAGAAGTGGGAGGTTAGATAGATACTGGCCTCAATAGTTATGTAATGCGCTTGCAAGTTGCTAGTTGTACTGCAACACAAATTTCTGCTGAATGATTGAGTTAATCTTAAAGAGCATTGGTTACAGACTATGTCTTTCTTTCTTCATATAGATGCTCCTTCCAAGCAAACAAGGAGGAAGGAGCTGGCTAGAGCGGCCCGGCAACGGAGGATCGCTGCCACTGTTGCAGAATATCGGCGGCTGGTGGCCCTGGAGGATGACGAAAGTGTGCAGTCGACCACAACAACAACGCCGTCTGCATCGGCCTCCGTGCCCCCACGGGCTGCCACCCAGCACAGTGCTCCAGCCAGACTGAGCCGGGCTGCCAAAGCCAAACGCCACTGCCGAGCAGCAAGGACAACAGCTGCCTCTCACAGCCATTGTAACTGCAAGGCACGCCTGCGCCGCAGTACCCTGAGGGTGTCCCGCCTTCAGCAGGAGCTCCACCACTTTACAAACGTGTTGGAGGGGCTCCGCGTAGAGCACGCCTTGCTCCGCCAGGAGTATGATGCCCTGGCCCAAAAAGTAAACAGCATCCACCCATAGTGTCCCTTGCCCCTTTTTTAGAGACTTTTGGGGGGTGGGAATCGGGAGTTGGGCTTGGGACTTTTAAAGGACAACCGTTGGGGTTAGGGAGGGTCTTGCAGGAGATTATTTTGTTAGGGATATAAATATACCTTTTCAAACTTTATCTGAGCATACCTGTTTTTTACTGCTTGCCTGGTGGGTGGGGGTTTAACAGTAACTTTGTTTTCCTGAAAGTTTAGTTCCATTTTCTTCCTTTAAGTGTAAATGCCCAAATGTTTTCAACACTAAGTGCCTCTCACAGAGTAAGTGAAGTGAATTCAAGAGTCCTAGGACTTTAGTAGTACTACCGTCAGTCTCTCGTCTCTCCTAATACTCCATTATACTCCCTCCCACCAAACGCTTATCTTACCTGTAATTTGTGTTTGAAAGTAGGGCTAGACCCAGGGCTGGCTCCACGGGAAACATCGAATAAGGTTGGCGATCCTGGGCGGATAAAATTTCCTCATAGCGGTGGTACTAGTGGTGTGACACAGTGGCAGTTGCATGCCTATGAAAAAAAAGAAAATGAAATCTGGTTTGTCCTCCTGAGCAATACAACGGTACAATAGAAAATATAGCAGGTGACAGTACACTAGAACAGTGCCACATTGTAGCCTAACAAATGGTAAAGTATAAGTACTAATTCGGTTGAAGTTCTTTGACATTAGCCATGGGTCTTTGTCAAGCAGAGTAAGAATATATCCTCGGATTTCTTCACCAGCCTGTTGCTATCACCTTATCCTCCCCAGCAAGTGTGTGGATTTATTGCTGTAATTTAGTCACACATCAATCAAAACCACACAGCCCGGGGGAAGAGGGTTAGGGTTTGAAAAATGGATGGGTACGGGGGTTTTTGGGAAAGGTTTTGGGAGACAAGAAAAAAAAGCACAGCATGGACAAACAATTGTTTGTCCATGCACTTACAAATGACTATGTGTGGTGCAGATGTGATAGTGGAGTGGACTAAGTGATGTGTTAAGGGATCAATTTAGAAGCAGAGAGAGATCCAAGAATTGCAGTCACAGTCATAGAAAGAAACAATGGATACTGTATCTGTATGTTGTTGTAGTTGCCCTGTTGAAATTGGTAAGTAAGTTGCATGCAGAAAAAAATTCCTGTTATTAGCGGCACTCCTCCATTCCATCTGACGCTTCGTCCATCAATGTTGGTCACCAGAAGACAGCCTGTAAAAAAAACACAGCATGGACAAACAATTGTGAACATAAACAAATCTTTGGGTACAAACCTATCCATCAATCTTTGAAAGTGCATGTACTACTGCATGCATGTCAGTGAAAAGTAAGTAGTACTTTCGACAACTGAGGAAGAAAGAATGCGACAGTACAGGGCGTGTGTGGAAATATTGATAACTGTATTCAACATAAGGTCTCTGTTGCCAGATACCTGAGAGCCTTGCTGGTCACTATAAATCCATTCACAACACTCAATGGGGTTGGTCTGGAAGGTATAGTAGATAGAAAAGGAGAAATTGCTCTTTTTCTAGGTGTCCCCTCACTCACCAGGGTTGCCCCCTGGTGACATGCTTCATCATTGGGGCCATCCCAGTCCTCTACGGGCTGGGGCGTGCTGCGACTTGCGAATTACGTAGGAGCACTTACAAATGACTATGTGTGGTGCAGATGTGATAGTGGAGTGGACTAAGTGATGTGTTAAGGGATCAATTTAGAAGCAGAGAGAGATCCAAGAAATGCAGTCACAGTCATAGAAAGAAACAATGGCTACTGTATATGTATGTTGTTGTAGTTGTCCTGTTGAAATTGGTAAGTAAGTTGCATGCAGAAAAAAATTCCTCTTATTAGCGGCACTCCTCCATTCCATCTGACGCTTCGTCCATCAATGTTGGTCACCAGAAGACACCCTGTCCACTGCCTGCCTGGCGGATGCTGAATTGCGGCTTGCTAAGGTGAAGCCTGACTCCATCCTTTTTTCCCCATTGCACAGACTGAAACCCGGCCTGTAATTATTAAACGAAAAACAGGAAGTGATATAATATTACAACACCACTGATAAATAAATATAAGGTATGTAGGCTGTGGAGTGCAAAAAGTCACACTTTGATTTTCCTAGTAGACAGTACAATATTTTTGAAAGTGCGTACTCTGTCTGAGTCACCTTTTGAAGGATAACTAAGTATGGGCAAATTAATGTAGCAGATCTTTCCCCTCAAGCTAGGTGTACTGTAAACTGTGTTTTAGAACAAAATTAGATCTTCCCAGCAGTGCTCCCACCCAGACCTTACTAAAGCCAGTCGCAAAAATGTAGAAGACCCCCAATCAAATCTCAAAATACGAGGCCTAGCAGAAAAGTGGTGACAAAACGTACTTTGAAAGTAAAAGTAGGCCCAAATACCGCCTTATCCACCGTGGATTGTATTCAAACCACTTGCAAGCAACCAAGCAAAAGTATCCATAGCCAGCATCGCTCCAAGACTCGAAACCCCCCCCCTACCAAACACATGCAATAGAAATACTGCTAACCCTAACGAACCCTAAGTTAAGAATAGTGGCAAAGGCTTTCTTTAACTATGCCAAATCCCCCCTTTCCCACCATGGATTTTCTTCAAATGACTTGCAACCAAAATTACACATTCTCACGAGTGCTCTAAGACCCCAGAACTCAGTTGCAAAAATCTAGAACACCCCGAAACACATGCAATCCTGCTGCTAGGGCTAACCCTAACGAACCCTAAGTTACAAAAAGTGCCAAAAGGCTTTTCCGCGTGGATTTTGTCCCAACCACTTCTATCCGGTATTAGACCTTCCCAGGAATGCCCCAAGACCCGCCAACCCACCCGCCAAAAAGCATAACACCCCCAAACAGGCCAAAAGCAAAATCTCATACTTACAATATTTCTTGGCCTTCGGTCCAAACGCGCTGTTTAGCTAGGCCATAAGTCCGGTTTACCACCACGGATTTCCTGAAAAGCAAATGCAATCAAGATTAGAGTGTCCCAGCAGTGCTCACAGACCCCGAAACTCACCCACAAACACCAGGAAGCCCCCCAAACAGGTCCCCGAAAACGCTACATTGAGCAAAATGTCAGAAATAGCACAAAAAAAATCGGCGTGGATTTTGTCCCAACCACTTCTATCCGGTATTGACCTTCCCAGGAATGCCCCAAGACCCGCCAACCCACCCGCCAAAAAGCATAACACCCGCAAACAGGCCAAAAGCAAAATCTCATACTTACAATATTTCTCGGCCTTCGGTCCAAACGCGCTGTGTAGCTAGGCCATAAGTCCGGTTTACCACCACGGATTTCCTGAAAAGCAAATGCAATCAAGATTAGAGTGTCCCAGCACTGCTCACAGACCCCGAAACTCACCCACAAACAGCCGGAACCCCCTCAAAGAGCACCTCAAAGGCAAGCAAGTCAGCAAAAACACCAAAAAATTTCCGCCTCGGATTTGGTCCAAACCACTTTTATCCGGTATTAGAGCTTCCCAGCAATGGCCCCAGAGCCGTCAACTCCCTGCAAAGAGGTAGAACAACACCCCCACAAGTGCTGAGTCTTTCTTTATTGGGCGTAAACCAGCCCTCTGCTTTGATGGAAATAGGAGTCTGGAGGAGGAGGATAGAGGAGCATGTTCTTCTGAACTTGTGAACCTGAGGATTGCAGACTGCGGCACCTTCAAATCAATTAGCAAACAAGTGAAGACAGTTCTGCTGATGGGCCTGTTTTTGTGATTATGTGATTAAAGTTTGAATTATATTAACTGTGCACAACAAAGAAAGACAGACACACAGGAATAAAAGTGAATAAGGACGAAAAATTAAGTTGTTGATTCGTTGTCTCATTTTCAGGGCTCGGTATCGCAGTCCATGAATAAGAATAAGGCTTCGTCATCATACTCTGTGAATTCAGGCAGGGTGAGCTCAGTGTCACCTGACAGAGAAGAAATTCCCTCATCTATGTTGCTGTCCACCTCGTCTTCATCCGGCGCGCTTTCTCGTACTCTGAAATCTGGTGGTATGAGGTGCTGATTCATCTTGATCATTGTTAACCTCTCCACATTTTTGAGCGAGAGGCGGCTCCGTTTGGAAGTTACAATGCCACCAGCAGCACTGAAAACACGTTCAGAAGACACGCTTGCGAGTGGGCAAGACAAGTAGTTTAAAGCCAGGTTGGAGAGCTGTGGCCACAATTCTTTTTTCCCATGCCAATACGCCAATGGGTCAGCATTAACATAGACCTCTGTTGAGTCATTCAGATAGTCCTTCACCATCGACTCAAGGTTCTCCTCCAAGGTTCCTCCACTTTGCTTAGCTGTTGCTGTGACCTTTTGAGAACCAAACCCAAGCCGAGCTAGCCAATCCTCTTCAGCCTCCAATGTTACTGTTGTGTATGGTGGTGCAGATGATCCGGTTGCCGGTCTCTTTAACGGCTGAGAGGTCACTTGTGCCGCAGCCACAGGTGCAGAAGTGGATTGTTGTGACTGGGGATAGCCTGCTGATGCTGATGTACTGCATTTTCCTTCAATTTGCTGCCGTTCTCTTTCAAACCTCTTGGCTGAGGAGGCTAGCCACTGTTTGTACTTTGTAACATCTTCATCAGCAAAAGGAAAGAATGCTTGGCCTGCCAGTGCCTTTTTGTAGCGTGAATCCAGAATAGTAGCACAAATGTAATGCTGGTTTGAGTGGATCATTTTAAGACGTTCATCACCTTGTAGGTGCTCTAATAATTTCTCAGCCAGAACAAAAGGCTCTTGGTTTTCTTCATCTTTTTCAAACACAGAACACACCTCCTTCAGTTGGTGCTCCAGCATGTACAACAATGGGATAGCTTTTCCCAAATTACAGTCCTCCTTGCTGACTGCACGCGTGAAGAACTCAAAAGGACGAAGCATGCGTGTCAGGCTTTTAACTATGTTCCATTGCGCTGCACCCATCCTCAGGTCCTCCTTCTGAGCTGTACCCTGTGTTAAGATATAGTGATCGAGTACCGTATACTGCTCATACAGATGCTCAAGCATGTAGAAGGTTGAGTTCCAACGTGTTACCACCTCCTGGATGAGTGCTTTCACTGGCATTTGACGTTCATATAGCAGGCTCCTCAGATGCTTCCGGGCCTTAAAAGAATGGCTGAAATGGTTGCACATTTTTCGGCAGGTGTCCACTACTCTGTACGCTGCACTGTCTTTATCACTCAAGAATTTTTTGACAACCAGGTTTATACAGTGCGCCAAACACGGCACTCTGAAATAGTCACCCAGCTGCATGGCCTTAACTATATTAGCGATTCAGAAAAGGGGGTGGTGATGGACAGAGCTTCTGAATTAAGCAGAATACTCCTACCCAGTCAACAGATCAGGGCTTGATCCATCACCGTTTTTTAGCTCACTGCACCATCCCAGCTCAGAACCTGGCTACATGCAAATTAGTCTGTCCCTGGCCCAGTGCATCATGGGAACAGGGCAGACCAAACTACCAAGCCAATTCTTTTACTGGAAAGGAAACAAGCTTCCGGGGACCGGTTTCTGGCATTACAGCGTCTTCGGCCCGGCTTGCTTGAATTCTGATGGTGCAGTGAGCAAGGGACTCACATCTGAGCATACCCTTCCACGCTTGTGGTGGACAAAACGATTCAGAAAACGGTGATGGATCAAGCCCTGATTTTTGGACTGGGTAAGAGTGGTCTGCTTAATTCAGACACTCTGTTCATCACCACCCCCTTTTCTGAATTGTTTTTGGCCACTATAGGTGTGGCAGGGTATACTCAGTCATGAGTCCCTTGCTCACTGCACCATCAGGATTCAAGCAAGCCGGGCCGACGACGGCTGAAATGCCAGAAACCGGTCCCCGGTAGCTTGTCTCCTTTCTGGTGAAGAATTGGCTTTGTAGTTTAGTCTGCCCTGTTCCCATGATGCACTGGGCCAGGGACAGACTGATTTGCATATAGCCAGGTTCTGAGCTGGGATGGTGCAGTGAGCTAAATAACGGTGATGGATCAAGCCCTGATCTTTGGACTGGGTAAGAGTGGTCTGCTTAATTCAGACACTCTGTTCATCACCACCCCCTTTTCTGAATTGTTTTTGGCCACTATAGGTGTGGCAGGGTATACTCAGACATGAGTCCCTTGCTCACTGCACCATCAGGATTCAAGCAAGCCGGGCCGACGACGGCTGAAATGCCAGAAACCGGTCCCCGGTAGCTTGTCTCCTTTCTGGTGAAGAATTGGCTTTGTAGTTTAGTCTGCCCTGTTCCCATGATGCACTGGGCCAGGGACAGACTGATTTGCATATAGCCAGGTTCTGAGCTGGGATGGTGCAGTGAGCTAAATAACGGTGATGGATCAAGCCCTGATTTTTGGACTGGGTAAGAGTGGTCTGCTTAATTCAGACACTCTGTTCATCACCACCCCCTTTTCTGAATTGTTTTTGGCCACTATAGGTGTGGCAGGGTATACTCAGACATGAGTCCCTTGCTCACTGCACCATCAGGATTCAAGCAAGCCGGGCCGACGACGGCTGAAATGCCAGAAACCGGTCCCCGGTAGCTTGTCTCCTTTCTGGTGAAGAATTGGCTTTGTAGTTTAGTCTGCCCTGTTCCCATGATGCACTGGGCCAGGGACAGACTGATTTGCATATAGCCAGGTTCTGAGCTGGGATGGTGCAGTGAGCTAAATAACGGTGATGGATCAAGCCCTGATTTTTGGACTGGGTAAGAGTGATCTGCTTAATTCAGACACTCTGTTCATCACCACCCCCTTTTCTGAATTGTTTTTGGCCACTATAGGTGTGGCAGGGTATACTCAGACATGAGTCCCTTGCTCACTGCACCATCAGGATTCATGCAAGCCGGGCCGACGACGGCTGAAATGCCAGAAACTGGTCCCCGGTAGCTTGTCTCCTTTCTGGTGAAGAATTGGCTTTGTAGTTTAGTCTGCCCTGTTCCCATGATGCACTGGGCCAGGGACAGACTGATTTGCATATAGCCTGTTCTGAGCTGGGATGGTGCAGTGAGCTAAATAACGGTGATGGATCAAGCCCTGGTTTTTGGACTGGGTAAGAGTGGTCTGCTTAATTCAGACATTCTGTTCATCACCACCCCCTTTTCTGAATTGTTTTTGGCCACTATAGGTGTGGCAGGGTATACTAAGACATGAGTCCCTTGCTCACTGCACCATCAGGATTCAAGCAAGCCGGGCCGACGACGGCTGAAATGCCAGAAACCGGTCCTCGGTAGCTTGTCTCCTTTCTGGTGAAGAATTGGCTTTGTAGTTTAGTCTGCCCTGTTCCCATGATGCACTGGGCCAGGGACAGACTGATTTGCATATAGCCAGGTTCTGAGCTGGGATGGTGCAGTGAGCTAAATAACGGTGATGGATCAAGCCCTGATTTTTGGACTGGGTAAGAGTGGTCTGCTTAATTCAGACACTCTGTTCATCACCACCCCCTTTTCTGAATTGTTTTTGGCCACTATAGGTGTGGCAGGGTATACTCAGACATGAGTCCCTTGCTCACTGCACCATCAGGATTCAAGCAAGCCGTGCCGACGACGGCTGAAATGCCAGAAACCGGTCCCCGGTAGCTTGTCTCCTTTCTGGTGAAGAATTGGCTTTGTAGTTTAGTCTGCCCTGTTCCCATGATGCACTGGGCCAGGGACAGACTGATTTGCATATAGCCAGGTTCTGAGCTGGGATGGTGCAGTGAGCTAAATAACGGTGATGGATCAAGCCCTGATTTTTGGACTGGGTAAGAGTGGTCTGCTTAATTCAGACACTCTGTTCATCACCACCCCCTTTTCTGAATTGTTTTTGGCCACTATAGGTGTGGCAGGGTATACTCAGACATGAGTCCCTTGCTCACGGCACCATCAGGATTCAAGCAAGCCGGGCCGACGACGGCTGAAATGCCAGAAACTGGTCCCCGGTAGCTTGTCTCCTTTCTGGTGAAGAATTGGCTTTGTAGTTTAGTCTGCCCTGTTCCCATGATGCACTGGGCCAAGGACAGACTGATTTGCATATAGCCTGTTCTGAGCTGGGATGGTGCAGTGAGCTAAATAACGGTGATGGATCAAGCCCTGATTTTTGGACTGGGTAAGAGTGGTCTGCTTAATTCAGACATTCTGTTCATCACCACCCCCTTTTCTGAATTGTTTTTGGCCACTATAGGTGTGGCAGGGTATACTCAGACATGAGTCCCTTGCTCACTGCACCATCAGGATTCAAGCAAGCCGGGCCGACGACGGCTGAAATGCCAGAAACCGGTCCCCGGTAGCTTGTCTCCTTTCTGGTGAAGAATTGGCTTTGTAGTTTAGTCTGCCCTGTTCCCATGATGCACTGGGCCAGGGACAGACTGATTTGCATATAGCCAGGTTCTGAGCTGGGATGGTGCAGTGAGCTAAATAACGGTGATGGATCAAGCCCTGATTTTTGGACTGGGTAAGAGTGGTCTGCTTAATTCAGACACTCTGTTCATCACCACCCCCTTTTCTGAATTGTTTTTGGCCACTATAGGTGTGGCAGGGTATACTCAGACATGAGTCCCTTGCTCACTGCACCATCTGGATTCAAGCTAGCCGGGCCGACGACGGCTGAAATGCCATGAACCGGTCCCCGGTAGCTTGTCTCCTTTCTGGTGAAGAATTGGCTTTGTAGTTTAGTCTGCCCTATTCCCATGATGCACTGGGCCAAGGACAGACTGATTTGCATATAGCCAGGTTCTGAGCTGGGATGGTGTAGTGAGCTAAATAACGGTGATGGATCAAGCCCTGATTTTTGGACTGGGTAAGAGTGGTCTGCTTAATTCAGACACTCTGTTCATCACCACCCCCTTTTCTGAATTCTTAACTATATTGGCGCCATTGTCCGTGGAAACATAACCAACCTGGCGTTTTTTTGGGGACAGCCAGTCAAGGACCTTTGTGTTAAACACATCCAAAATGTTTTGTGGTGTTTGACGTTTCTCCAAACCAAACATGGCTAGTGTTGCATGTTTCCGAGCAGCTTCAAAAACAATGTCCGGGTCAAAACCTGCGTTTAGCTTTGCTTTAACCCCTGAAAAAGAGAACCAGTGTGCAGTGATGCACATGTAATCAGCGCCTGCGCCACTGGTCCACATGTCTGTTGTCAGATGTATAGTGTGAACAGCACTCTTCTTCAAAGCTGCCCCAATCACCTCCAGAACATCTTCATGTAGTGCTGGAACCGCAACTCGGGCAAAATAGAACCGGCTAGGAACCTTCCATTTAGGGCACAGCGCTGCCACTAATTCTAGAAAACCAACCCCTTCTACAAAAGAAAAAGAGAGAAGGTCCAGAGCTAGCATTTTAGCCAGCTTAGTGTTATACAGACGCGTCAGTGGGTGGTTGCGTTCATATTGCGCTTCTGTAAACAACATCTTTTTAATGTTGCCCTGGACCAAGGATTTACGGGATGATGATGATTTCTTCGACCCAGTTACTCTCGCTGATGAACTTTTTCGCATTGGTGTCTCACTCTCTCCCACACTCTTAGTGTGGCTCACATGGGGTGTGCTGCTGACAGGGGTACTGGGTGTAAGTGAAGTGTTTGAATCGTCTTCTTCCTCCTCGTCATCATCAGATGAAAAATCAACGTTTTCATTACGTGCAATTCGGGCTTCCTTGATCGCCTCTAGGTGCGCAAACCATTGGACAGCGTGCGTTCTCCTAAGATGACCTCTCTGGCCTCCGGTACCATAATTGGTACCAAACTTACCACAACTAACTCGAAGCTTACAAATGCTACAAATGGCTACATTTTCCTTTTTTGGGCAAACACTAAAGAAGTCCCAAACTGGAGACTTGAAATGTCTTTGGAGGCCGGAGGAGGCGGCGATACTGGTGGTGGTGGTCCTGCTGCTAATGCCAGATGAAGTGGAGGATGTGGATTGCCGAACTTCAGTACGTTTTGCACTTTCACCACCACTAATTGAGGTCGAGGTGGATGGAGGTCCCTTCTTGCGAGGAAGAAATATGGAAGCGGTAGGTGTTGGTGTACTAGTTAACTCCAAATCCAATGATTATTGTGTTTCCATTGCCTCCTCGTCGACATCATCATCACGCTCAGCAGCTTCTCGGGATAGGGTCAAAATGTCTCTTTGCTGCATGCCCGCTGGGGCTGAAGTGACCTTTATGATGACTGGCTCGTCGTCATCGTGAGAGGCTTCATCAGCAGCAGTATCCGTCACTTCTTGTTGAGCCTCATCACACTCCATAGCTATGAGTTTTTCGACGACCTTCCTTTTACGCTTAGGTATCTTTGTCAAATCATGGTGTGCCTCACTCTCAGACTGCCGTGATGATGGTTCCCAATCTTCATCCAGATTAAGATCATCAGAAGGAGGTGGGCTTGAAGAAGATGTAGACACCCCCCTTGATCTTTTCCTTGCTAGGGATGTGGAAGACAATGAATGATCATCAGGAGGAGTGGCTTCCTCAGATGATACCTCGGTTTGATTGTCAATTTCCTGATGTGCCCCTACTTCGGGAGGAACAACTATTGTGGGCACTTGTGACCCTCCATGCACCTCTGCTTGCGCTGCCTCTCCTTCCACATGTACTTGGGCTTGTACTTCCACATGGTGTTGTTGTTGCGGCTGTGGTTGTTCAACACTTGTCAGATGAGTTACAACAACCTGTGTTGATTCAGGGACATTGCTGCTACTTTCTTGCGATGAGCCAACATCACTGGTCGATGGTGATTGGAGAAGTACACTGACTGCCTCTGAAGCACTCAAGGGCTTTGACTTAAGTTGGCGTGGTGGTGGAGGCACTGAACCCAATGGAGCGGGGGTGCTGCTCCCAGCTTGGTCCCCAGCAGATCCTGCTGCTGCTGCAGGCGTACATTTTTTTTTGCTCCCAAAAAACGCTGCGGCCGGCACACCAGCCTCCTTGGTAACTTGCTTCTTCTGCTCCTTACTAGCAACTTTCTTGCTAGAGGAGCTACGGAGACCTTTTTTTGGGGCCATCTTCTCCAGAGCAGGTCAGACAGCAGGCCGCAGTTGCACGAATTGTAGAGTTGTCTGAGGCCAGACGTGACGTCGCGTGACGTTATGCTGCACACACACACCGCTGCAGGACTTCTTCCTGGCACTGGTGGTTCTCTTGAGTCTTGTGCACCTAAAAGCAATGGAAGACAGTGGAACATCAGTTCAGTTATACACCCCAAAAAAATCGAAAAATACCAGACAAATCAGCACAATCCCATGCCCTCCATGATGCTTAAATTCAAGACACCCCACAGAAAGACTAGGCACATGCAACACTCACTAGTCACTACCCCTGGTGAAAAGGCCACAACAACAGGCCAAAAAAACGAAAATCACAGAAAAATCAGCACAATCCCAAGCCATCCAGCCCCTCCATGATGTTTAAATTCAAGACAACCCACAGAAAGACTAGGCACATGCACCACTCCCTACCCCCTGGTGAAAAGGCCACAACAGGCCAAAAAACCGAAAATCGCAGAAAAATCAGCACAATCCCAAGCCATCCAGCCCCTCCATGATGTTTAAAATTCAAGACACTCCACAGAAAGACTAGGCCCATGCACCACTCACTACCCCTGGGCATAATGGATGAAAGCTAGGCAAAATGGGTGCAGGCCTGAGAACACTGCCTGCATTCAAAATGGCCCGTCCATCACAGCACATGGCCAGGGCCTGTAGCAGCACTCAAAATGGCCCCCAACCACATGGCCTGTCCACAACAGGCCCAAAAAACGAAAATCACAGAAAAATCAGCACAATCCCATGCCATCCAGCCCCTCCATGATGTTTAAATTCAAGACAACCCACAGAAAGACTAGGCACATGCACCACTCACTACCCCTGGGCATAATGGATGAAAGCTAGGCAAAATGGGTGCAGGCCTGAGAACACTGCCTGCATTCAAAATGCCCCCCTCCATCACAGCACATGGCCAGGGCCTGTAGCAGCACTCAAAATGGCCCCCAACCACATGGCCTGTCCACAACAGGCCAAAACAACGAAAATCACAGAAAAATCAGCACAATCCCATGCCATCCAGCCCCTCCATGATGTTTAAATTCAAGACAACCCACAGAAAGACTAGGCACATGCACCACTCACTACCCCTGGGCATAATGGATGAAAGCTAGGCAAAATGGGTGCAGGCCTGAGAACACTGCCTGCATTCAAAATGGCCCCCTCCATCACAGCACATGGCCAGGGCCTGTAGCAGCACTCAAAATGGCCCCCAACCACATGGCCTGTCCACAATAGGCCAAAAAAACGAAAATCACAGAAAAATCAGCACAATCCCATGCCATCCAGCCCCTCCATGATGTTTAAATTCAAGACAACCCACAGAAAGACTAGGCCCATGCACCACTCACTACTCCTGGGCATAATGGATGAAAACTAGGCAAAATGGGTGCAGGCCTGAGAACACTGCCTGCATTCAAAATGCCCCCCTCCATCACAGCACATGGCCAGGGCCTGTAGCAGCACTCAAAATGGCCCCCAACCACATGGCCTGTCCACAACAGGCCAAAAAAACGAAAATCACAGAAAAATCAGCACAATCCCATGCCATCCAGCCCCTCCATGATGTTTAAATTCAAGACAACCCACAGAAAGACTAGGCCCATGCACCACTCACTACCCCTGGGCATAATGGATGAAAGCTAGGCAAAATGGGTGCAGGCCTGAGAACACTGCCTGCATTCAAAATGCCCCCCTCCATCACAGCACATGGCCAGGGCCTGTAGCAGCACTCAAAATGGCCCCCAACCACATGGCCTGTCCACAACAGGCCAAAAAAACGAAAATCACAGAAAAATCAGCACAATCCCATGCCATCCAGCCCCTCCATGATGTTTAAATTCAAGACAACCCACAGAAAGACTAGGCCCATGCACCACTCACTACCCCTGGGCATAATGGATGAAAGCTAGGCAAAATGGGTGGAGGCCTGAGAACACTGCCTGCATTCAAAATGCCCCCCTCCATCACAGCACATGGCCAGGGCCTGTAGCAGCACTCAAAATGGCCCCCAACCACATGGCCTGTCCACAACAGGCCAAAAAAACGAAAATCACAGAAAAATCAGCACAATCCCATGCCATCCAGCCCCTCCATGATGTTTAAATTCAAGACAACCCACAGAAAGACTAGGCACATGCACAACTCACTACCCAGGGTGAAAAGGCCACAACAGGCCAAAAAAACGAACATCACAGAAAAATCAGCACAATCCCAAGCCATCCAGCCCCTCCATGATGTTTAAATTCAAAACACCCCACAGAAAGACTCAGTGCACCCACCACTGAGTACCCCTGAGCAAAAAGGCCCCAAAACAGCCCAAAAATCGAAAATTCCATAATTGTAGTTGCAGCAACTGTAATGCCCCAAACAAACTTACTTGTGAAATTTCTAATCCAAAAGTGATCCAAAGAAAGTCAAAAAGGCCTCAAATCCAAATATCCAGCAGCATCCACAAAAAGTAATCCTTCCAGCTCCAGATCCAAATGAAAAGTGACCAGGAGATGGACAAAGCACTGGGAGGAGCCTGCTGGACAGGAACAGGAAGTTGAAGACTGTGGGGCACTTCCTTCCTCCCCCCCCCCCTCCCCAAAATGGACTCCTCGCAAAAAAAGTGCAGGCAAATGTCAACCTGAGGAGATATTCAGATAAAAATCATCATTTCCCGAAGGTTTATGCTGCTTGCTGGTGGATTTCTTGTGCAGAATTGCAAATTTTATATTTTCGCGAGTGCGAGATTGTTGCTGCTCGCCGCATCTCAAAGCTCGCAATTGCGAAGTACCGCGATACGTGATCACGGCGTACTCGCGTTGACAAACTCTCGCTGTAAAAGTTGGCAAGCCGCGATTACGTAATTGCGCTTGCCAAATTCCCGCGGGATCCCGCAGCAAGATCCAAAATGGCGCAGCACTCGCAAAATATCAAGAAAAATAACTCGGCAAACGATGAATGACGGGAAGTAAACGCCGCGCGCCGCAAAATTGTATCACCAAGAAAAAAAAAATCTGCTGCGTGCGAATTTGCGGATTTTGCGGGAAATCCGCAAATCCCGCGGATTGCGAATTTCCCGAAAATCCGCAAAATCCGCGAGCGGAACGGATTTTACGCCCATACTTACTGAGGATGCTGTTAAGAGCAAAAATAATGAAGACACAAGCAGTGAGGTTAGATATAGTGAAGTTAGAATGGAGCAGAAGTTATTGTATGCAATAGTTTAGATCTAAATATGATGAATCCTTGACTGAGGACTTAGGCAAGAGTGCAGATTACCACTTTTAGGGTATTACAGTTTACTGGGCTGCATGTTGCCTTCTGTATGCACAGAAGAGAATGCATTTGTTATTTGAGTGCTTGGATGAACAGTGTGATCAAAGTGGGCTTCATATGTTAAGACTTCTGAGGGGCAGTGTGAGTTGAGAGCTGTTGAAAGTTTGTATTATGCGTTGAAGGGCGTGTTAGCAAAGTGGGCTATTGAATGATTGTATTTTGTAGGTCACGGGGAGGGGTCAAGGGTGAAATATTGTTGATAATGAGGTTTATAGAATGATTAGGCAAATAATGGTCGGTGATGGAGAAGTTGTCAAGGGTGATGAAATAATGATAAGTTCAAGTGCTTTTCCATGCAAGTGCTTGGGGTGAGTGGGCATTTGAGAGTGAGACATTGAATATGAGTTAGCTGATAATATTGAGCTGCTGTGATGTTTCAGATGTTAGTTGAAATTGCATAGGATTTAAGAAAGGTAGATGTTTCATGGGAATCCAAGATAGAGTCCAGGTCTTCAAAGAAAGTAAGAGTGGTGGCAGGTAGGCAATCAAAAGCCCCACAATATGAAGTCTGAATGGCGCAATTTGTGTAACAGCAGTATATTCCAGTAATTATGGCAGATAGTCAAGGGGTGGTGATAGTGTGAGAGAAAGAACTTTATGTAGTAGTATTCCAGTGCCATTTCTACTGCACCAGAGAAGAGGCCCAGGTGAGTGGGTGAAGTTGGTCTAGTGTGTGTGGAATGCTTGTAGGGTGGCCATATATTATGGGTCAATCCAGTCCTCAGTGATGGCATTCAAATGGGCTTCAGGAGTTGGAGAGTTATGTTAGTGGTGATGTATTTGGTTTAGCTGCATGTAAAGCTTCAATTTCTAGAGATTCAGTGCCTTCCCAGGAAGAACTTCTCTGATGCTGTGTAGTTTCTTGAAATGCAGTTCTCATGATTCACTTGTTTTCTTTTGGAGAGAGGTATCAAGTGGTTGATTCCTGTGTTCCTTTTTCACGTGCCGAAATGCTGCTTTTTGGTAGGTAAGAGTAAGAAGAGCTGGTGTTCCCAAGGTTATTTCTCTTGAAGAAATTGAGCTGAAGATCATTTGAGTTATTATTTCCTACCTTCCAAGGGAAATTCCATATTTACATTTGACAAAGTATTCACAGTAACAAAGAAGCAAAGAGATGATAATGGCATATGTGAATTCAAGGCCACTATTATGAGGTGAGTCTGCCTCACTGAAACAGACACTCTGCTTCCCTCTGTTTCTAAAAGCAAAAAACCGCCCTCTACGTGCCTACAGGTTGCTAAATGGACCATGGTTGTGATGGAATGTGTGTGTCTCTTGCCCCGCTGCTCCTGTGGGACTTCATTGGAGATCAGAAGATTAGGATGGGGCTTACAATGGTGGCTGTTTTCGAGCATATGAAGATCGCCCATGTCCTCGCCCTTAGCATTCTGTGAGGCAGACTCAGTGTAGTAGATGTTTATCTTCTGTGACAGGTTGGAGCTGGTAGTATGTGTAAGATCTGAGGTAGTGTGACGTTGGGAAAAGCCCTCACTTCCTCAGCATGCCGAATGGCAGCTGGAGAGCTTTGCTGAGGGCATAGAGATGCTTCCCTGCAGCACAAGTAAGTTGTGGTGGACAGGTGAATGAAATCTAATAAAATGGTTGCACAAATTGATTGCCATTTTTTAATTCCAATTCTTTTTTGACAGTTAATTACTTGTATCACAGACTTGAATGGCGGTGTGCTCAAATCCAATATACACAATGGTACTACAGGAACAAAGGTTCTACCAATGGAGAGAGGGGAATGGATTAGGTATCTAATATTGAAGTAAAGGGATAGAACAGGGAAGGAAAGGAAGAACCACCCCTCCCACCCCCAGGAGCAATCTCTATTACTGCTATGAACGATGTGCCTGAAACATGAACAGAATCCAAGCAAGATTATGCCCAGTTTAGGTACAGAGAGGCACTCCGTCCCACATGCTCCTTTCCTTATGGTCACCCACCCTGCTGCAAGTGCATGAGTGTGCCTCACGTCTTCTGACTCTTGGCCTGCTATTATTCTTCAATGTCTATCAGTAACCCATATAGAAGTGGATGTGTTAACAACGCTAGCATTTCTCAAGTAAAGTAAGGTGAACCGATCCAGTACTGTGGGAGCCGTGTTGCAGTTATCGGGGTAATGGAGATCAGGACATTATCCCGGTCGTGATACCCTACTTTGTGGTTGTTTCTGGCCATAATGCCTAACCGGTCGTTAATGATTACAAATGTAAGAATGAGCCCCAGACCTCCTCAAATTTCTGCATTTTGACATTGAATTTGTATATGATTCTTTTCATGGGTGGTCATCCCGTGCACTGTTGGAAAGCCACATATGAAGAAAGGGTGGTGTGTGTGTTTTAAAGTGGTGTAATATCACCTCATTTGCCTCGGCCAGAGCCAATGGAGAGACATTGTTTCGCATGACCAGTCATGATAGGATTGATGTATCAAGCTCCTGGTAAGCCGGTCAGTCTTCTGCACCAAATCCTGTGGATTTCTCCTGGGTAGCATGCCTAAGATGTAGGTAAATCTCAGCATTACGTTCTTTTTAATATTCTGTAGTCTGCCCCAAAGTGACAGTTAAAGTTTAGACCAGTTCGCAAATTCTATTTTTACGTTGTTGATGATGGGGATGAGGTTATCTCTCACTACATTTGTTAGGCTGCTGTTCAGGTACACACCAAGGTATTTTAGGTGGACGAGAAGCCAAATGAACGGTGAGGCCTCTAGCAACACTTCTGTAGTTTTTGGTGTAATCGGCATAGCCACCCACTGACTAATTTATTTTATATTCAAAAAATCTGTAGAATGACTCAGTCACATTCATTCAGGCCAACACAGTCTTCGATGGGTTGGATAGAGCTACCAATATGTTGTCTGCATAATGGAATACTTTCTGTTCTCTCCATCACCATTTGTATCCCACAGATGCGTAATGTACAGCGGATAGTTATGGTGCTATCAAAAATACAGAAGGGAGTGTGTGCAACCCTGTCTTCTTCCCTTCTAATGTCAAAGAAGTGTGAGGTGAAACCCCATATAACACAGAAGCTCTGAGAAAGCAGTGAAGCCAACAGACTTTGTCAATGCATGTGCTACCCAGACCCAATGTCGACCATCACCTTAAACAAATATGGCCACTCCACATGGTCGAAAGCTTTTTCGTCCTTGAGGGAAAATACAAATCTTTTCTTCTTTGGCCTGCATTAGTAGGTGAGAAAGCAGTCTCAAATGCTTTGCAGAAGCACAACCAGGTACATAACCCACCTGTGAAGGATAAATTAAAAGGGGGATATAAATGTTGAGACTTTTGGCCAAGATCTTTATATCCATATTTATAAGGGATATCAGCCGATAGTTAGCACAGTTCAGGAGGTCCCTTCCTGATCTGGTTTTCAGTGAAATCTTGGCCCTATTAAGTTCTGGTAGAGGAGTGTTTGGGGTTTAGATTTCTTGAAACAGTTTGCCCAGCAATAGTAATAAATGGAAGTGGCCCAAATAATATATTCTAATACTTGGATAGCTAAATAGCCATATAAAATTGTGAGGCCAACTACCAATATCTGTGTCACTAGCAGATTACACAGGAGTGTTTATGGTGGCACCCTGTTGAATCTTTTCCTAGCAGGTTTGTATTTTTCACAGAGTGCAGTAAATACTTATCCACAAGTATTGGAAAATTAGTGGGACATGAGTTCGAACTGATCCTTACCTACTGGTATCTAGGAAGTACATCTATGTTAAAAGGCAGCTTTGATAAAGACAATTTTGCAAACCCTCAATTCATCTAGTAAACGCTATGGGGGTTATCGTTTGTTGCTTTTAAAGTTGTTTATTGTGGTGAAGCGGTCCCCACAATTACAAAGGGGATTATTATATGGTGGACTTATGGTGATTGAGCTTAGGAGGAAGTTGAAGTGTTAGCATTGCGATCCGTGCTACTGAACCGGTGTGATGTTTTGAGTGCTCCCCAAGGGACTCTTAAATGCAATGCCTAAACGACTATGTAAGGCATTAGGGAAAAGTTGTAAAGCAAAATCCATGGATTTGCATAAAGAAAATAATGTAGCACAACTCTGAAACATATAATAATTATTTGTATCACTATGAAAAATAGCTGCATAGTAATTATCTGTTAATGTACTTTAGTGGGCGATAAACAGATTTTTCCTAAATTTCCATTGAGTCAACCCCTCTTCCAAGTGATTTGTGATAGCTCTCTTGCATATCCCAACAAGCAAGGAGATGTGACCTTGTGGCTTGGGATCGGAAACAATTCGCCACATCTTGTTTTACTCTTTTGGTTGCAGCTATTTCAAAGTTGTCAACTCCTGTTGTCATTAAGTGATATCCATTACGATCTGATAAATACAAATATACAACGAATGATGAATGTAGCATTTACAAAGATCAGAACCGTCCTTATTAGGTCTGGCCTAGAGCAGACCGCTTCAGTTGTTTTTCCTGCCTCATGTTTCTCAAATAATTAATATTAAAATGACATACATATAAGCATAAATACAGGGGCTTTTATTCAATCTCCTTCATCCATTGGTCTGTTCAAGTGCCGTTCACATTTTCCTTCCACCTACCATAGCATACAGCTTGAGGCAGTGGGTCAGCCCACTTCAATCATTGGCTACCTGGCATTGTGGGTGATGGTACTTTGCCTGATCACATGTCCCCTGCCATCAGAAAAAAAGTGAATTCTGTGTCTCACTAATGGGCACCCCCTCACCTTTTTGGCAATTATTTTGCATATTCTAACAAAAAAAGCATGCTTGTCAAAGCCATATTAATTAGCTTTACCAGTGCCTGATAAAATATGGATTATTATTTTCCTGCTTTTTGAGTATGTCTTTTTAAAATGCTTGCTTACTGATATATGTTATCTCGTCTTTCATATATGTACATATTCTATGGTTTCCAATAACATGAATCAAAGTACAAATAGAATAAAAAAATGCATTTCCTTTTTTTTTGGGGGCAGATAAGATGAATGTTCTAACTGAAAGGCATGGAACCATCATGACAATTGGGATCAATAGACCTGAAGCCCGAAATGCGGTGAACTATCAGACAGCATCCGAGCTGGTGCAGGCATTTGAGTCCTTTGAAAAGGATACTTCACTCACAGCAGCTGTATTTCATGGAATAGGTAAGGCATATGTCCGAAGTAGCTACATCCTAAAATTAATTGCATTTGTACTATATAGTTAGTTAAAAAAATACTTTATTTGATTTGGTTTAAATCATACAAAGAGCGGGTTAACCGCTAAAAACACATGAGCACTTTAAGATTCATATATAAATGCTGGTTAATTAGTAAACTTTTCATTTTAAACTTTTTGATCCATAAAATAAAAGAAGCGAAGGTACAATTAGTGCCTTTTAGTCTTATGAAATTGTTCTAGCTTAATGAATTGAATTCTATTTCTTTGAAAAAAGTCTATACATTTACTGTGTCCAGTTCTGTGTTCTTCTTTTCTAGCGCTTTTGCAGCTAGCGTTAAGAGCTTTAATGATTTACATGCCAATTGCACTGTTGACCCAACTAAACATTTTATTACTGCTAATCTGCATGTCCTTATCTGTTCTTTTATCAATAGCGGCCGCAGCAATCTTTTCCGTTCAGATAACAATGCTGGACAAATGCAGAGTAGATGGAGCACAGATTTGCCGCCTTGTCCGCAAAGGCGACAGTCCATTGAGGTCCATGTGCATTTCCATTTGGGAGTTAAATCTTTAGTTGGATACACTCCCAGTCTCAGTAGGATTAATTGATGTTTCATTCGGTTTACAAAATGTTCCGAAAGGTATGGTTGGGGCTTTAGCTTTTTATATGTCGGCAGAACCGTCCATGCATTCGTTTTCGTGGACAGCGTGGCTTTATCCTGGTCTTGGGACATTTGGTTAACTGTTTTGTTTACCGATTGTTTGAACTCCGAATAGGACGGTATGGTCCGCCACGCTTCCTCTAATTTTAAAGCCTCAATCGATTTTCTTAGGTACGAATAAACCGAATTAGTCAGTTTTGATTGCTTTTCGACCTCCAGCCAGCAGTAGTGTGCCAGGGAGTCGTCCTCTGCTGCACGCATTCTCCAGTAGTATTTGACCAGCGCTCCCTGTCTTGTCATGGTCTGATTTTTTTAGCCCAAACTCTAGTGTTATCCGGTCTTGTGAGATATGGCGCGGGATGTTGAATGTTTTTTTTGAAGAGGCTAATTTGGGCGATGTTCAAGGATGTTGCGTCCTTTGCATTGAATAGTTCGGAACCATATATGATTGCAGGTAGAAATTTTGATGCCACGACTTTTAATAAGTGAGTGGTGGATCTGACACTGAGTTTTCTTTGCAGGGTTTTAAATGCAAACAGTAGTTGTTTAGCCTTAGTTTTCCGATGTTCTTGGTGTTGCTTGTAGTTAAGATGGTTATCCAAAGTCAATCCTAAGTACTTGTATGTCTCCTCGCGGTCCAAACTATTGCTGTTAATCGTCCAGATGAATTTTGGTATTTTTTTCCGAGGACTAGAAAAACACATGACCTTTGTTTTTGAAAAATTTATCTGAAGTTGGTTTAGGTCTGTGTATTCTGCCAGTTTGTTTATTAGTCGTTGTAGGCCTCGAGGCGTTTGGGAGAGCAACACAATATCGTCTGCATATTGCAAGCTTACTGTTCTCACGTTCCCCAATTTTGGAGGATCGCCCAGTGTTGTACGTAGGTGGTTATCTAGGTCGGCTGTGAATATATTAAATAAACAGGGGGCCAAGACACACCCCTGTTTCAGACCATTCGTGGTGGTGATTTTGTTTGTTAGACTTCGTCCGTCTCCCAATTTAATTTGAACCCATGTTTTCTAGTAAAGGTCTATGATTGCGTTCAATAGGTTTCTTGGTGCGCCCCAGGATTCCATTCCGGCACGAAAGCCTGTCTGTGTGTTGGGAATCAGTTGGATGTTATCCACCCAGTCTTCTAGATCCTTGAGCAGGTTTGCAGCGTAGATTTTTGCCTCAACGTCTATGAGGGCTATTAGCCTATAGTTTGAGGGGTTTGCACGAGCCCCTGATTTGAATATTGGGTGCAATATACTTCCTCGCCAGGAATCATGGATAGTGTGGGATTCCAATATTTTGTCAAATAGTATGGCTAGGTATTTGGACCAGAATTGTGGATCTTTTTTGAATAGGGCGTTTGGCAGCCCGTTTGGTCCTGGCGCCCCATCTGATCTCTGCTTTTTTAAGATGTTCATTACTTGTTTTTGTGAGGTCTGGATGTCGATGACTGGTTGGTCAGACCCTGAAATTTCCGATTCAATTTGCTGCAATTTTCCTTCCTTTTTATTTTGTGAGTTGCTGTAGTTTATCCGGTGCGAGTTGCTGGTCGTATGGTTTTGTGCCTGCGAGGTTTGTTTCAATGTTTCTGGCACCCTCTGCTCTTTTGTACTATATGATTTCCTATTAAATGTGTGTCTGAGAAACAGAGATTTCTTCTGTTATGAATTCAAAGGATTGTGCTTTGTGCAAGAAGATTACTAAAATCACTGTAGTGGCAATTAATAATAGTACAAACCTTATCTGATAGAGAGACGTCTAGCCGCATTTTCCTATTCCCCAAATCACAGACTGGATGCTGAAAATCTTGAGCATCAGTAGGTGGTGTCAAATGGCTCCTCATTGGAGTCCAGTGCTTAATTTGAGCTGGTGATAGCCAGTGCTAATCACCCACATTTAATTCATTTCCAGTCCTCGGCACTGGTACCTAATCGTTTTCTCGTGCTCGGCACTGATACTTAATCTTTTACCAGTGCTCGGCATCAGAACTTAATTGTCAACACCACACTTAGGACAGTTTCCATCGAGACTAACTCTGAGCCATTTGGGTCTGATGACCTCTTGCATCCTGCCGAGGACGTATGCTCGGTGGCGTATGAGGCCTCTGCAGTGGGATCTGAAGTCAACGTGAACACAGCATGAGGGGAATCTCTCCGAGCTGGTCCAGATTTCAAGGGAGACAGCAAAAAGATCTGCGGTGGTGGTTCAAGTGCCACTTTTGAGTCATCTGCAGACTTCTCTCCCGTCCCCCACCCAGTGCTGACAGCGATGACCGATGCATTGCTTCTGGGCTGGGCCTGCCATCTACGAGAGTTTGAGAACAGAGGGGCTGATTACGATGTAGGGCGGATCGCCACCGCATTTCCCTCCGCCCACCACCCATTTCCCCAGCCATATTAGTATGGCGGGGGGACCCCAGCGGATGGAAAGACCGTCCACCGGTTTTCTGCTGGTTGACCAGTCGGAAAAGGGGCTAGATATGGTGGCGGTGTCTGCTAGACACCGCCATCCATATTAGTATGGGTGCGGGAAGTAGCGTTTCCGTGGCGGCAATGCTGCCACGGAAAGGCATGCAGATTTTGCTGTTGGGGGTCCGTTGCGGGCCCCCAGGTTATTGGGGGTGTGGGGGTGCACATGGGGGGGTACCTATGGTACCCCCCTACATTCCCATGGACCAGGTGGCAGGTACCACACAGTGCCTGTCACCTTGTGCATGACAATGAACAGTGCATTCCCAGCATTGTGGCGGGCGGTGCTGTGAGTACCGCCCACCACAATGCTAGGAATAGAGGATGCCACCGCCACGGTGGCGGTGGCAATGGCATCCTAATTGCAGGTGCGGGACTGCCGCACCACTGGCGGCCAGTCCCAGCACCGCCAGGGTGGCAGGCGGGCGGACGAAAGTCCGTCCGCCATCCTAATCGGCCCCAGATTCTCTATCAAAGACTTGGCTCCACATCACTCTTTTGGAACTGAGAGCCATTCGCATGGTATTGAAAGCTTTCACATCAAAGAGAAGCTGATCCAGGTGGTCACGGACAGCACCACTACACTGTGGTACAGCACAAGCAGAGTTGAATATTGTCATGCCTCCTATGCGAGGAGGATCTGCGGCTCTGAACATTGCTGAAATGTCAGGAGAGTTAGGCTGATCTTGCAGCACTTAGCAGGATCTCTAAATTCAGCTGTCGATGCCTCTCAGACAGAGAATTATGCTTGCATATGAAGGTGGCTCAAGGTCGTTTTCAAGACTGAAATTAACCTTGGCTAGATCTATTTGCCACCAACGAGTATTAAAAATGTGAGCAATATTGTGTGCTGGAGTTCCCAAATCGCCTCTCGCTCAGTGACTCATTACCGACTAGAATGGAATACAGGGCTCCTATATTGCTCTCTGCCGATACATCTCCCTTCAAACTTCTGAAAAAGTACAGAACTGATAGAGTCCAAGTCATCCTGGTGGCTCCGTATTGGGAGAGGAGACTCTGGTATCCAAAACTCCTGAGCATATGCATCTGTTTCTGATCAGGCTGCACTTTTGGCTAGATCTACTGTTGCAGCATGCAGCATCCAAACCTGCGCACACTCCACTTCCATGCTTGGAGATTGAGCAACAACAGTTGAGGGTCTTCAACCTTCCTCCCGAAGTCTGTGATGCCATCTTGGCAGCCAGGCATCCATCAACAAAAACTGTTTATGCCTGTGTTGGGACAAGTTTGTGGCTGGGTGCACTGAGGAGCAAATTAATGCACTGTCTGTACCACTGGCCGAAGTGTTGTTTACTTTGTCCATAGCCTAGCAAGTTCTTGCTTTAGGCAAAGTTAAGGGGTATCTGTTTGCCATCTCAGCACCTCACCCCAACAAGGAGGAAGAGAGACTCCACCGCCTGGACCCTAAAAGCACCCTGTCATTCTATATTGATTGTACCAAAGAATGCCAGGTGAATGATCCTCTCTTAGTAGGGTTCACAGGCACGAAGAAGGTGAAGGCAGTGCAGAAATAGACCATCTCCAGATGGTGTGCAGTAAGATCTGTTATTCACCAGCCAAAAAACAAACCTCTAAGGGTTTGCAGGCTCGTTCTACCAGAGACAAGCTACGTCTACTGTGTTAGCTTGTGGAGTCAATTTCATGGATATCAGCCAGGCTGCTGCATGGGTATCCTTGCACAGGTTTATCAAACACTACTTGCTTGACAGTCTGGTCCATTGCGATGGGTACTTTGACTGTTCAGTGCTCAATGACTTTTTGGTCTGAGCCAGTCCGCAGGCCCACTTCAGGGGAGGTATTCTAAGGTAAGGATTTTGTAGCTAGAAGTCTCAATCAAATGAATAAATTACTTACCTTCGGTAAATACATATTTGGTAGAGACTCTATTTAGCCGCAGATTCCTTACTAACCCTTCCATCATCTCTATTCTGTGAACTGGACTTTTGTGACTAAATTGGTTCTTATAGACCCTTAGAATCTACACACTGGTCAATCATCTTTCTGACGTGGCTCCATGCTTCTAGCGCGGAAATAGTCACATGTAAGAAACTTATGTCAGCTCACTGGGGTTATACCTATATAGGCACTGCACACATCACATCCAGTATGGACGACTCTTATGATGCCGAGCCGTACAACACCAACTACCGGCATGCAGGGACATTGCTCAAAATGTTCTACATCAAACCTGGGAGTGTTCTAAGGTAAGGAATATGTAGCTAGGCAGTCTCTACAGATAAGGCATTATAAGGTAACTTGTTTATTAATATAGCACCTCATGATTTTGATGTATCTGTAATGTTGCAAACAGATATCCCAGTTTGATGGTACTTAATATATTGACCACTCAACAAAGAACCCTAAGTTGGCCATGCTGGGATTCAAACCTGTGACGTGAAACTCACACCAAATGCTAACTGGTCTGGCAGCTTCCAAGAGCTGACACAGATATGTCATACTTATTGTTGTGTAGCTGGCTACCTGTTCCCAACATATGGCACAATTGCCATTCACCTCCTTAGACCAAAGAGACTTATATCTCTGCCACATCCTCCTGATTGGGATCCTTGTTATAAAAAAAAATATTCTCAGTGGAAACTTGGAATGATAAACTCCTTTTACAGGCACTGAACACTTTTCAAAATCAAGATTCATTGACTGTCACTATAGTAAAGACTGACCTTTGGGGTCTAGAGTAGCAAATGCGATGCTAAGGCCATCTTTGAGGGGATTCTTAATTCTATTGATGTCAGTAACAACAGTTCTCAGCCCATCCCAGTTGTGAGACACTTGGTGTTCCAAAGAACTGTTATTTTTCACACTTTCTAAAGGGGGTCTCACTTGTAATAGCAAGGATTTCCTCACTCCAAAATGACCTATAGCTCTGAGCTACTTGTGATGAGAGCCTAAATCGATTGCATGAATCGTATTGGCTGCTTTGAAGGTGTGAACCCAGACCTAAAAGTTCTTTGAAAGGTAGAGTCACCAATATCCTCTTACCTTTGGTAAAGTTGCTAAATCCTGATGTGTATTCCTCAGTGTTATTGGACAGTTATACTTTTTTAAATGCATCATTTAACACAACTTTTGCAAAAGCAGCCTTTTAGATTAACACCCATACCCCAAAAATCTCTTTTTTACTCGAAGTGCTCCTTTTTTGGGACTGCATATGGTAATACTACTTTTTAAAATGATCATCTAAAGGCTTGTTTTGAGCTTATACTTACAACATGGACCCACGAGGAACACTGGGGGTCTGCAAAGCCTACTCAAGTGGTCTGCGACTGCCTAGAAAATTAATTTATATTAATAAAGTGTATATACATACATTCTGTAAATGTGAAGAAATATGAAATTGGAGGTTGAAAATTAAGTTAATATCCTCATACTGATTTGTGGGAGCAGCGCAAGTTCATCAAACAGAATAAGTATGGATGATGAGTATCCTCAATTGATAATAGGAAAACTCCAAGCTTTCTATTACATTGTTTTGATTTTTGCATGTTTGTTTATGAATAAAATAAAATATTTAATCATTTGTGTATATGATGGATGCTTGTTTTGGATAATTTGTGTATTGTTTTGCAGTTCATATCATTGAAAATGCGTGTGCTGGGGTATTCAGCTTCCAGTAATGACTCAGTGGGGATCCCCGGGTTCCAGTAATGCATCAGTGGGGGTCCCTGGGTACCAGTAATGATTCAGTCGGGTCTCTAGGTTCCAGTAATAATTAAGTGGGAGTCCACAGATGTCAAAATGTTAAGAACCACTGCACTTTTCATTTAGCACATTGTGATGGTCACAACTGCTTTACGTGGAATGGTGAATATATTTCCATGGCTGTAGTGAATCCGTTGATGAATGTGCAGTGATGTGTTTCCTTGAGTTCCTGCTTTGCATTTTCTCACACTCATCCCACACCATTATCTTCATCCTCCCCTGCTAGTCACTAATGCTATTGATACTACTTAACTTGTAGTCTGCTTCTCATTCACATCTCTTCTACGGGGCAAGGAAGCAATGAAGCAAACCTTGGGATTTTAGGAACGAGTAAACTCTCTCAGGGTAAGCCAGAGATCGAACCTAGGTAGCTCTCCTGGTAGCTCTAAAATGTGAGTTATCCCAGCAGCTATCTGTACAGTGACCTTTATTAAGATTACCTGTAATATATGTGGTTCCTGCCCCCACACCCCTTCTCTCCTGCTCCGGACTCCTGTCTCTCCAGCCTTCACACTGATGAATCATCTGCACAACTGCATTCACACAAACATTTGTTGTGCAATAGCACAGAAATAAATAAAGAATCCCTGAGACATGCAACTCCTGTTTAAAAGACAAATAAATGCTGCAGTAAAGGTTGGTCTTTCAAAATAACACTAGTAAAACATAAGGGTACCAAAATTACTCCCATTGTGACAGTGATTCCCTTGCAATCGATACCTTTTTAAGGTTTACATGTACTCAGCATACACAGTTTGGCTGGCCACTTCTAACAGCAGATTCCTCACCTTTTCAATATTACACCAGGCATCAGACTGAATCCGGAAGATATCAAGCAGTACCCTGTGCGCCCACAGGTGGTGCCATGCTGCTCTGTGCTGATGCTGCTCCTCTGTGGAAGTATTGAGGCCCTATATAGGCACCACCATTCCCGCTGACCTTGGTTCCAACGAACGTGGATTCAAAGTAACCCTCTTCTCTTCAAGACTAATTTTTAAACCTTTTTCTGTATTTTTCTACATTGTGCGAAGGATAATGTCACCACCCAAATTTACAAGGTATAAACTTTGTGGGAAATGTCTGTGACTGACTCACACATGCCTAGGGTTGGAGCTCGACTTCTCGGCCTGCTTTGATTGTGCCTTTGTGCACCCCAGAGCCATCCAGGATCAGGAAGTGAAGGTGTTCCCCATGAAGCAATGCAAGACTCCACGCCTTGAATGTTTGTGGTCCTAGGGGACATCCCGCTTCTAGTCCCGAGGTTGGTTGCATGACATATCATTGTTGAGGTTTAGATCTTCGGATAAGTCAAAGAAAATGCACAAGAAGTTCAAGTGGGATTAGACCCATTCCTGCCACTATTGATTTCCTGAGAAGGTAGCAAGGGCTCGCCCTGTCTTCTGGTCTTGCTCTTGAAGCCATTCCCTTCAGAGACAATTTAACCCTTGTCGTGCAGCGACCCAAATTTCCGGGTCTTTCGGTGACGCTGCTGCAAGTCAAAGAACTCCATAAAGTCAAGCTGCAGCTTTTTGGCACGGTACTATCTTCCTTTGGTGCGTCTTTAAGGCCCACAGGAGCCAAGAGGCCTCCTAACTTGGCTTAGGCTGGCGAGTCTGGTCTTTTCGCTGGTTGGGCCACACTAGTTTTGTTCTGGGTTCCGCAAAGACTTCTGTACCGGCTTAATCTCCGGCACTCCAACCGACTCCGGAACATGATCCACTGAAGCCAGTGTCATTGACACCAGACGATGCAGCCAACTCATATTTCTATCCAACGCCGAGATGGTACTGCCCCAATCGACTGAGGCAACAGGCTGCCTTGAGGATTCACAGCCTAATGACCACCCCTCTGAGTCCGACACAGTGCCACTACCCCTTGGAAGAGCTCATGTCCTACAATAATTGTTTGGCACAAATTCAATATTGGTGGCTATGATGCTGGGGACAAGTTTGGCCATCCCAGTTATGTGAACAGTTGGCATTAAAGCCTTCAAAATACCAATGATCTAGATACTTCTCCAGGCAATATATTGGTTTCGCCTTACGGCCCTGCCAATGAGGAAAGTGTCTCCTTTGCGATAGCTGTGCAGAGGTGACCGAGGATTTTGATCTCCAAGTCCCTGCTCAGAAAGTTAACACCAATGTCCTAACGGAGGTGCTTCAGCCTTTACAAACAAGTTTACTTGACTACAACAAGGCTCTTACAGACACACTTTTGGGGACAGGGGTTAAATCCTCTTCAAGCCCCCGTAAATCAGCAAGTTGGCAGACGTGTGAAGCAAGTCTTGATGAATATTGTTAGACCTGGCACCTTGGCGTGAGTTTCCCTTCCACTTTTTGCTGATGTGCCTCAGATGTTTTGCTGGTGTTCGATGCTCAGGGCACTGCGCCACGGCCAATCCGTGCCGCAGTGCAAGTGCTCCCAATGTAAAGTGTATGTGTAATTGATTTCCACAATTGGATTATTTGGTTTACTGTTAGTCCCCAGTAAAGTGCACGAGGCGTGCCGGGGCTTGTAGATACAAAGGCTGCTAGTGGGCCTGCAGCGCTGGTTGCGCCACCCACAGAAGCGGCCTCGTAAGATATGTCTCGGGTCCGCCATTGCTGACCCTGCGTACGGTCTCGTACTGTCACGCTGACTGTGCAAGTGTCCACACTTACCAGTCCCAGAACCTTCCCTCACCTTCATATCAGTCACCCCTATGGTAGGCCTACGGGCAGGGTGCATTGTAAGCGTAAAGTAGGACAAGCCTAGAGTGTGGCATGTCCTAGTAGTGAATTACTGCCCTTTCTCCTTCTTCACTATTGAAGGGCTTCCTGTTCTCTTAGGCCAGATGAGCTGTCGGAGCTATTACACGCTATAGTCTCGGCAGACTCAGGGAACACAGTAGCAGGTCGAGTTTAGTAGGCCTGAACTCAGAATAATAAAAAACTTCCTTTAGTAAGGTTTATTTTAATTTCCTGTGTTTGCAAATGCTACTTTTAGAAAGTTAGCCTTTGCTCGCCTAACTGTTCAGCCCGCCTCTGCCAGGATGTGTATCTGCTGTCTGGGTTTGTGTGAGTGACAGGGCTGGGAGAGCTGCCGCAGCTATGGAGCACGCTGCCAGTGACACTGCGCAGCACTCCAAATTTACTGGCGTTCAGGAAGGGTCTTAAAACCTGGCTTTTTACTTCTTAGTTGTCACCCCCTGTGGTTAATCTGGATTTTTCCCTTTTCTCTGTTTTTTCTTTCTGTTATGTTGTGATACATGTGTGCATTCAAAGCGCCGGGACACTCATTGAGTAGCCGTGCGCTATACAAAACCAAGATAACATAACATAACAGATTCCCGGGGATAGTCGGGTACTCCAGGTGGTGAATGGGGTGCTTACACCAGGATGGGTGGGCGGAGAAGTCCTTGACTCTGAATAGGGTTGTGCACTACCACCACAATGCTGGCTCCACCTCCTGCAGAGCGTCTGATGTCTCTGCCCTGCACCCTGAAAGAAGACGGCAGCGTCCTGTCAACAAAGTACTTCAGAACCGGGTTGAACCAGGCTCAGGCCCCCTGGCCTGCAAAGACAAAAGAAATGCAGTATAAATATATGAGCTCCGCTTTTTACAGATCAGATCTAGTTTTGACCACGACGAACCTCTGCCTAACTAGAAGGACCAAGAGAAGCTGAAGGACGGAAACCAGTCTGTATCCTGTTGGACTGGCCTGCAGTGGTGCCTTGCTGAGAACGGAGAGGAAAGGACCGGAAAGGACTTTGTAGACTTGTGCCTGAAACGATCTCCAAGGGCTTGATCGAGAGCTTCCCCCCCTGAACGAAACCCCAGGACCATTGGGTTCTATCTGCTTGTGCCCATCTGCTGTTGGGCCTCAGTTCTTATTCCCTCGCCAGAGTTGTGACTCGGGTGCCTTCGCCCCCTCCCAGGTCGTGACAGCTCGGAGCTTGGTCGCCCCGCGGTAGAGAGCCCCGCTCATCCCTGAGTCGCTCTCCGCTTCAGTGCCGGGCCGCCTGCTCTCCTGTCACCTCGCCGCTTACGGAGCGCGCTGTGTACCTCTCATCTTCTCCAGCCGGAATCTGCACGGAGAGCATTTCATAGCCTCGGACGGTCCGTACGTCGTAACGTACCCGACTGTCTCGCTTTGCGCTCCTGCATACCAAGGCTCGTGCCGCCTCTCAAGTAAGGCCTCCCCGTACCGTGGTACCGGAAGCCTGGTGCTGCACCCGTCTGCCCGAGAACTCGACGCCTCTCTCAGATCGATGAGTACGACCCGGCGTGCTAAGAAGTAGTACGCCCCGCAGGCCTGAACGGCGCCTCGCCCCATGAGCTGCATCGATCCCGGATCGCCGCAACCCTCCACAGTCTTGCTCCTTCACCTCGCTCCTCGAGGGGGATTGGGCCGGAGAGATCCTCTGGAGAACCGTCGGCCTCGTTCGGGGTCCGCCCTCACAAGTAGCCACGCCGGAAACGCCTCTGACTTCCACCAGCAAGGTACACTTGAACTCCGTCTCGAGTTCATATCGGATCCAGGGTCCGCAACGTTCTTATTTCCCTGTCATCGTACCTTGCTAAACAACGAACATTGAAAGACTAAGTTTGCCTATTGTAATCTGGTGACCTCAATTTACTAAACGTTATTTGGTCTTGTGATAATCCTGCTTGAATCTATCTTTTATATAAAGTATATGTATTTTTGATACAACCATACGACTGGTGTCCATTTGTGGTGGGTCAGTGTGTTTACTGTGTGTGCTCATGAATGCTTAACTTACTATCGCCCTGAGGATTAGCCTTGTCTGCTCGTGCCACACTACCTAGAGGGTGAGCAGGGGTTATTCGAAGGAGTAGTTCCCTTGCCCTGACGTGGAGCTGAGGGTCCTTGCTTGTCACAAGTGCATACCTGTGCCAACCAGAGACCTCTGGTTCCAACAAATATCCAAGAGATTTGTGTTTTTTTGTCTTTTCTCTTACGGGAACCCAAAATACATGTATATGCCAGCATTTGTAAAGCGCACAGCTACCTCCGACGGAGGTGTCTCGGCGCTGGGGACCATTGGGAAATTTAAAGAAACGCTATTACCCAGAGTCACATGCTGCTGGGATAACCTGCTGCCGGAACCGGGGATCGAACCGTGAACCCTGTGTTCCGAAGTCAGGCACCCTGGCCGCTGCGCCACAACTCTTCCACAAAAAAGAGGAACCTGAACAAAAACGAGGGCACTATTGACCTTGATGCATGCCAGATATATGTTACATGCTGTGTGTTGTCCTGACATAATAAGTTAGGTGTGACTGAAATAAAAAACAATACATTCTGGAGCATAATTTGAGGATGTGCATGCCATCCTCTCTCATGCCATACAGTACAGTTGTGATGCTGCCAAGTTTGCAATCTGCTGTGAGGATGATATCAGGGTCTTTCTTGGTAGAGCAATAGGCACCGGAGTGACTTCAGAGGCATGTCTGGATGCGGTCCAATGGTTTTTCGGACAGTGTCCAGGACATGCCCTTCAATGGTTCCTGTCTTTTTGGGGATAAAAATTGCAAAAAACACAGTTGATGGACAGAATGTAGAACAATGTCATACATTCACCCCAGTACAAGGATCTGGGCCTAAATCCATCGATTTTTGCACTCCACACCACCCTGGGTTAGACACTGGCTATATGCAAATCAGCTCTGACCCTGTGTCTCATGGGAACAGTCCAGTCCGAACTACCAAGCCATGTCTTTCCCAGACCGGAATCAAGCATCCAAGGACCGGTTTCTGGCTATCAGCCTTCATTCAGCCTAGATAGCTTGACTCCAGTGGTGTGGAGAGCCTGGGGCTCACGTCTGAGCATACCCAGCCCACTCGGGGTGAAAATTGCAAAAAACACAGTTGATGGACAGAATGTAGAACAATGTCATACATTCACCCCAGTACAAGGATCTGGGTCTAAATCCATCGTTTTTTTGCACTCCACACCACCCTGGGTTAGACACTGGCTATATGCAAATCATCTCTGACCCTGTGCCTCATGGGAACAGTCCAGTCCGAACTACCAAGCCATGTCTTTCCCAGACCAGAATCAAGTATCCAAGGACCGGTTTCTGGCTATCAGCCTTCATTCAGCCTGGATAGCTTGACTCCAGTGGTGTGGGGAGCCTGGGGCTCACGTCTGAGCATACCCAGCCCACTCGGGGTGAAAGTTGCAAAAAACACAGTTGATGGACAGAATGTAGAACAATGTCATACATTCACCCCAGTACAAGGATCTGGGGCTAAATCCATCGTTTTTTTGCACTCCACACCACCCTGGGTTAGACACTTGCTATATGCAAATCAGCTCTGCCCCTGTGCCTCATGGGAACAATCCAGTCCGAACTACCAAGCCATGTCTTTCCCAGACCGGAATCCAGCATCCAAGGACCGGTCTCTGGCTATCAGCCTTCATTCAGCCTGGATAGCTTGACTCCAGTGGTGTGGAGAGCCTGGGGCTCACGTCTGAGAATACCCCAGCCCACTCGGGGTGAAAATTGCAAAAAACACAGTTGATGGACAGAATGTAGAACAATGTCATACATTCACCCCAGTACAAGGATCTGGGCCTAAATCCATCGTTTTTTTTGCACTCCACACCACCCTGGGTTAGACACTGGCTATATGCAAATCAGCTCTGACCCTGTGCCTCATGGGAACAGTCCAGTCCGAACTACCAAGCCATGTCTTTCCCAGACCGGAATCAAGCATCCAAGGACCGGTTTCTGGCTATCAGCCTTCATTCAGCCTGGATAGCTTGACTCCAGTGGTGTGGAGAGCCTGGGGCTCACGTCTGAGAATACCCCAGCCCACTCGGGGTGAAAATTGCAAAAAAACACAGTTGATGGACAGAATGTAGAACAATGTCATACATTCACCCCAGTACAAGGATCTGGGCCTAAATCCATCGTATTTTTTGCACTCCACACCACCCTGGGTTAGACACTGGCTATATGCAAATCAGCTCTGACCCTGTGCCTCATGGGAACTGTCCAGTCCGAACTGCCAAGCCATGTCTTTCCCAGACCGGAATCAAGCATCCAAGGACCGGTTTCTGGCTATCAGCCTTCATTCAGCCAGGATAGCTTGACTCCAGTGGTGTGGAGAGCCTGGGCTCACGTCTGAGCATACCCAGCCCACTCAGGGTGAAAATTGCAAAAAACACAGTTGATGGACAGAATGTAGAACAATGTCATACATTCACCCCAGTACATGGATCTGGGCCTAAATCCATAGTTTTTTTGCACTCCACACCACCCTGGGTTAGACACTGGCTATATGCAAATCAGCTCTGACCCTGTGCCTCATGGGAACAGTCCAGTCCGAACTACCAAGCCATGTCTTTCCCAGACCGGAATCAAGCATCCAAGGACCGGTTTCTGGCTATCAGCCTTCATTCAGCCTGGATAGCCTGACTTCAGTGGTGTGGAGAGCCTGGGGCTCACGTCTGAGAATACCCCAGCCCACTCGGGGTGAAAATTGCAAAAAACACAGTTGATGGACAGAATGTAGAACAATGTCATACATTCACCCCAGTACAAGGATCTGGGCCTACATCCAACGTTTTTTTGCACTGCACACCACCCTGGGTTAGACACTGGCTATATGCAAATCAGCTCTGCCCCTGTGCCTCATGGGAACAGTCCAGTCCGAACTACCAAGCCATGTCTTTCCCAGACCGGAATCAAGCATCCAAGGACCGGTTTCTGGCTATCATCCTTCATTCAGCCTGGATAGCTTGACTCCAGTGGTGTGGAGAGCCAGGGGCTCACGTCTGAGCATACCCAGCCCGCTCGGGGTGAAAATTGCAAAAAACACAGTTGATGGACAGAATGTAGAACAATGTCATACATTCACCCCAGTACAAGGATCTGGGGCTGAATCCATCGTTTTTTTGCACTCCACACCACCCTGGGTTAGACACTGGCTATATGCAAATCAGCTCTGACCCTGTGCCTCATGGGAACAGTCCAGTCCGAACTACCAAGCCATGTCTTTCCCAGACCGGAATCAAGCATCCAAGGACCGGTTTCTGGCTATCAGCCTTCATTCAGCCTGGATAGCTTGACTCCAGTGGTGTGGAGAGCCTGGGGCTCACGTCTGAGAATACCCCAGCCCACTCGGGGTGAAAATTGCAAAAAACACAGTTGATGGACAGAATGTAGAACAATGTCATACATTCACCCCAGTACAAGGATCTGGGCCTAAATCCATTGTTTTTTTGCAATGCACACCACCCTGGGTTAGACACTGGCTATATGCAAATCAGCTCTGACCCTGTGCCTCATGGGAACAGTGCAGTCCGAACTACCAAGCCATGTCTTTCCCAGACCGGAATCAAGCATCCAAGGACCGGTTTCTGGCTATCAGCCTTCATTCAGCCTGGATAGCTTGACTCCAGTGGTGTGGAGAGCCTGGGGCTCACATCTGAGCAAACCCAGCCCACTCGGGGTGAAAATTGCAAAAAACACAGTTGATGGACAGAATGTAGAACAATGTCATACATTCACCCCAGTACAAGGATCTGGGTCTAAATCCATCGTTTATTTGCACTCCACACCACCCTGGGTTAGACACTGGCTATATGCAAATCAGCTCTGACCCTGTGCCTCATGGGAACTGTCCAGTCCGAACTGCCAAGCCATGTCTTTCCCAGACCGGAATCAAGCATCCAAGGACCGGTTTCTGGCTATCAGCCTTCATTCAGCCAGGATAGCTTGACTCCAGTGGTGTGGAGAGCCTGGGGCTCACGTCTGAGCATACCCAGCCCACTCGGGGTGAAAATTGCAAAAAACACAGTTGATGGACAGAATGTAGAACAATGTCATACATTCACCCCAGTACAAGGATCTGGACCTAAATCCATCGTTTTTTTGCACTGCACACCACCCTGGGTTAGACACTGGCTATATGCAAATCAGCTCTGACCCTGTGCCTCATGGGAACAGTCCAGTCCGAACTACCAAGCCATGTCTTTCCCAGACCGGAATCAAGCATCCAAGGACCGGTTTCTGGCTATCAGCCTTCATTCAGCCTGGATAGCTTGACTCCAGTGGTGTGGAGAGCCTGGGGCTCACGTCTGAGCATACCCAGCCCGCTCGGAGTGAAAATTGCAAAAAACACAGTTGATGGACAGAATGTAGAACAATGTCATACATTCACCCCAGTACAAGGATCTGGGCCTACATCCAATGTTTTTTTTGCACTCCACACCACCCTGGGTTAGACACTGGCTATATGCAAATCAGCTCTGACCCTGTGCCTCATGGGAACAGTCCAGCCGAACTACCAAGCCATGTCTTTCCCAGACCGGAATCAAGCATCCAAGGACCGGTTTCTGGCTATCAGCCTTCATTCAGCCTGGATAGCTTGACTCCAGTGGTGTGGAGAGCCTTGGGCTCACGTCTGAGCATACCCAGCCCACTCGGGGTGAAAAATGCAAAAAACACAGTTGATGGACAGAATGTAGAACAATGTCATACATTCACCCAAATACAAGGATCTGGGTCTAAATCCATCGTTTATTTGCACTCCACACCACCCTGGGTTAGACACTGGCTATATGCAAATCAGCTCTGACCCTGTGCCTCATGGGAACAGTCCAGTCCGAACTACCAAGCCATGTCTTTCCCAGACCGGAATCAAGTATCCAAGGACCGGTTTCTGGCTATCAGCCTTCATTCAGCCTGGATAGCTTGACTCCAATGGTGTGGAGAGCCTGGGGCTCACGTCTGAGCATACCCAGCCCACTCAGGGTGAAAATTGCAAAAAACACAGTTGATGGACAGAATGTAGAACAATGTCATACATTCACCCCAGTACAAGGATCTGGGCCTAAATCCATAGTTTTTTTGCACTCCACACCACCCTGGGTTAGACACTGGCTTTATGCAAATCAGCTCTGACCCTGTGCCTCATGGGAACAGTCCAGTCCGAACTACCAAGCCATGTCTTTCCCAGACCGGAATCAAGCATCCAAGGACCGGTTTCTGGCTATCAGCCTTCATTCAGCCTGGATAGCTTGACTTCAGTGGTGTGGAGAGCCTGGGGCTCACGTCTGAGAATACCCCAGCCCACTCGGGGTGAAAATTGCAAAAAACACAGTTGATGGGCAGAATGTAGAACAATGTCATACATTCACCCCAGTACAAGGATCTGGGCCTAAATCCATCGGTTGTTTTGCACTCCACACCACCCTGGGTTAGACACTGGCTATATGCAAATCAGCTCTGACCCTGTGCCTCATGGGAACTGTCCAGTCCGAACTACCAAGCCATGTCTTTCCCAGACCGGAATCAAGCATCCAAGGACCAGTTTCTGGCTATCAGCCTTCATTCAGCCAGAATAGCTTGACTCCAGTGGTGTGGAGAGCCTGGGGCTCACGTCTGAGCATACCCAGCCCACTCGGGGTGAAAATTGCAAAAAACACAGTTGATGGACAGAATGTAGAACAATGTCATACATTCACCCCAGTACAAGAATCTGGGCCTAAATCCATCGTTTTTTTGCACTGCACACCACCCTGGGTTAGACACTGGCTATATGCAAATCAGCTCTGACCCTGTGCCTCATGGGAACAGTCCAGTCCGAACTACCAAGCCATGTCTTTCCCAGACCGGAATCAAGCATCCAAGGACCGGTTTCTGGCTATCAGCCTTCATTCAGCCTGGATAGCCTGACTTCAGTGGTGTGGAGAGCCTGGGGCTCACGTCTGAGCATACCCAGCCCACTCGGGGTGAAAATTGCAAAAAACACAGTTGATGGACAGAATAAAGAACAATGTCATACATTCACCCCAGTACAAGGATCTGGGCCTACATCCAACGTTTTTTTGCACTCCACACCACCCTGGGTTAGACACTGGCTATATGCAAATCAGCTCTGACCCTGTGCCTCGTGGGAACAGTCCAGTCCGAACTACCAAGCCATGTCTTTCCCAGACCAGAATCAAGCATCCAAGGACCGGTTTCTGGCTATCAGCCTTCATTCAGCCTGGATAGCTTGACTCCAGTGGTGTGGAGAGCCTGGGGCTCACGTCTGAGCATACCCAGCCCACTCGGGGTGAAAATTGCAAAAATCACAGTTGATGGACAGAATGTAGAACAATGTCATACATTCACCCCAGTACAAGGATCTGGGGCTAAATCCATCGTTTTTTTGCACTCCACACCACCCTGGGTTAGACACTTGCTATATGCAAATCAGCTCTGCCCCTGTGCCTCATGGGAACAATACATATAATGTCAAAAAAATTTACATACATATAAAATATAATATATATACTTAATAATAGTTACAATTAACTATTATAATAACTTATACATTGTTAAAACATTTTATAAATTATAAATACATACATACACATACAACAATAATATAAATAAAAATATAAAAACTACATATATCAAATTGAAAAATAATTAAATAAATTATACATTACATTAACTAAAACAGTAAATATTGGATAGCATAGGGGTAAAAATTACTATTCCAAATCCAGAGGGTGCAACAGTAGGGAAAGTGTTGGATAGCGTACGGGTAAAAACTACTATTCGAACTCCAAAGAGTGCAACATTAGGGAAAGTGTTGGAGAGCGTAGGGGTTAAAATAATTTACTAATAATTAAAATATTTTTGTAAAATGAATCATAATTTGATTATTAAATAACAATAAATTAATTAATACCAATAAATAATTACTTAAACATAATTACCAGTTAATAACTGATTAACAGTTAAATTGATAATACAATTAAATATTAATTATTAAAAATGAATTACCAAATAATAAATAAATAACACATAATTAATTTCCAATACCCAAAAACAAGTATTAAAAAATATCTAGCAATTAATAATTAATTAACAATACATTATTGATAAATACCAATTACTTATACGTAATCACATTTAATTACCAATTATTAATAAATGAACAATAACTTAATTTACACACAAAAATAATTATTGAAGTTATTACCAATTATTAATTAATTAACACAAAAAAATTATCAATACTCAATAAAATAAAAAAGTACTTAATTACAATTAAATTACTTCCCACCCTATTGCCCCATAACCTCACAACACACTTTAATAATACACTTAATATAATTACCAATTAATCAATTCATAAAAATTAATTACCAATTAATAAAAAGTAATTACCAATTAATAATTATTTAACATAACATTAATTATCAATACCAATAAATAAAAAGAAATAATGACGTTCTGAAGCTGCAATTAGGATTGCTGAATATTTGGGAGGCGATTGACTGTACGGAAGTTGAAAAACAGTTTGTGACGCTGGAGTACAAGCTGGTAAAGTGAAAGATAGCGTGAGGGTGGGGAGGGGCGAGTGCACCGAGCTTCCAGGGGTGGACGAAAGAGTTGGATAGATGTATGCTGGCAAAAACGGAAGTGTTTAAAAAAATGGGACCGGAAATGATCAAGTTGGAATAAGTATCGAGGAGACCCTGTGGTGTCCCCAACGGTGGAATTAGCAATGTATAATGGTGCAGAAAGTGCTGAATCTATGTAATGTGTATTGAAGCTAGCGAACTATCCAGATTTGAAACCGTATATTGGATTGATCCCTCTGTATGCACATGATCTTTGTATTCAATAAAAACATTTACAAAAATAGATAGATAAATAATTACTTAATTACAATTAAATTACTTCCTACCCTATTCCCCTATAAACCCACAACCCGCTACAGAACTAAAATGCAAAATGTATTTAAAAATAATTACTTTTAAAAATTAATTTACTATAATTAAAATACTTCCCACCCTATTCCCCTTTACACCCACAACCCGCTACCATACTAAAAGGCATAATTTACTTTAGAAAAAAAAAATCGCTAGTTTTTAAAAATGTAATACATATATTCTAAAACTAGTACAATAATTAACAAAATATATAAAACACAAACATATAAAATACATAACACTGGCATTAATATCGATATTAGTGACATCGATATTTTTGCTATCGGTATTCATTCATTCTTGAACTTTATTATGACTATTAAAGCCATAAAAGCGCATATAAATTTACCACATTTTAAAATTCATGTCAAGAAAGGAATACAGTGTCATAAAGAACACTAATAAATATACATAGCAGTAAAAATCACCCATTGGGAAGTAGGCAGATAAAATGAAAATCATTACTATGGGAAATGTGATCAATTAAAAACATGCGTTAAAAATATAATTTAAACTAAACATATTTAAAAAAGAAGGATTCTCATCCAATGTTTTCATAAAACCCCAGATCACAATAGCAGCCAGTTAAGCGGGTATTACTGTTTCTCATGTAAGTTATTCAACAAATACCTATGCTTACAGAATAGATTTTTACAGAGCCCAGGATCACAACAAATAGGAGCAGATGTTACTAATTCTCACATTAATTTTTCAGTAAATACCTTCGCTTACACCACATGACAAATAAAAATTTAGAAATTGCAGCAACAAAAACCGGGTAAGTGTCGGATTTTAAAACCCTATAAAATTCCTTGTAATTTCTAATGCCCAGGTGTCTGCAGAGTTGAATCACCCACTTGGACCTAGCCCACTTATATGCCAAGCAGAATAACAACACATGAATTACAGTTTCTTCCTCTACTAGGTACCCAGGGCAAAGACGAGTAGTACCGCCTGCCCACTTGTTAGTAAATGCATGGAGCGGGAGCGTCCCATATCTAAATTGTTAAAACAACTTCTTTGCTAATGGTGGTTGTATAGAATCCAACATCTCCTTGTTTTTATATTGGTGCTTTATATCCAAAAACCCATAAGTTCAACTAGAAGGATTAACTGTCTGTAAGATACGTGTCAGTTTATGCTCTTTCAATGCGCTAGCCAAAGATTTTTTTGAAGTAGCTAGGCATGACTCTTCAGGTGCGATCCATAAATCCTCCCTTCCTATTGCACGAAGTGAATCCCTAATAAAGGACAACCACGGAATACTACCAGCCCCCAAAGTAGACAATACAACCTTTAATTCCTCCCTGTAACAACCTAGCTCTGGCGTACTCCACAGCTGTCGCCAATAAAGCAGTGGGCGTGAAGAAATTAGGTCCGCAATTGGGAGGATATCCAGGTTCATCCTTAGCGGTACTAAGGGTGTACTTTTGGGCTATTGATATTACTAACTTCAATATTAACAAAAACAATATTTCTTACCTTCAGGTCGATATTCTGGTCGTCGATATCCTTGATTTCCATATTGTGTCCCTACGATATTTCCAACCCAATATTCTTGTAGGTCGAAATTAAAAAGTCAATATTTAGGCTGTTTACCAGCAGTACCACCCAAAGCTAACAGTGGTGACTGATGCCGTGCTTGGGTCTGAGGTCTCTGATGGGGCCCAACTTCACATCAATCTGCTGGAGCTCCAAGCCATCCCCTTGGCTTTGAATGCTTTCCTGTATTCCATCAAGGGTACTGATCGTAGCATTCACAAGAAATACTAGAGGTTTGCAATAAAACCAATATTAACTTGGCACATGATCTTTTTTTTAATGTTTCTTCAGTTGAATTCACATGAATTTTACCTGCCAGAAAAAGATGCAGTTCTTTGTCATTCGTACATAAACTTTATCAGTTTAGGGATTTGTTCTTTGCAGTGTATTTGATTCAGACCTGAAAGCAAGCGGATGCTTCCATATGTATAAGCACATCTAGCATGGTTTTTTCAACACATTTTATTGGTTTTGTTTCAGACATATCACCAATACAGTAATACTCTTAACATCCAACATCCTAGCATGACAGCTCCACCATTGGCACAAAGATGGACATTTGTATACATTATTTCCCAACCTCTTTTCTTCCTTATTCTCAGCCCCCACTCAAGCTGTTTTATGTCTGCTGTAAGTTTTAACTTCTTCATCCAGGGTGGGTTTGTAGCAAGTTCTCCTTTGGTCTAGTAGGATCCCTCTGTACTGGCACCACTTAGACCATAATTGTAGTGTTTCTTTGGGCAGCCCCTGGCTGGGCAAATGGGGATCTGTAGGCTCATGCAATGGTCCAACCTACTACTCCAGTCCCCTAGCAATGGTCGCTCTGCCATTTTGCCACCACCTGCCCTAACCACAGCAGCTCAGTTTGGTATCTGTATTATAGGCAGGGCCAACAGTCATGTGTAACAGTGCCAACTTTGGGGTCCCTAGGAAGTTTCCATCCCACACCCGCCTGTGCATGTAAGCCCCCTTCCCAAAATGATGCACCAGTTAATCACAGGCAAGCATTAAGCAACCATTAACCCCCGTCCTACATGTCAGACAGTTCAGTGTCTCTGTCGTTCTCATTTTACACAGCTCTTCCTGTCTGTAGTACACTACATGTAAGTATTTCCATTGGATGAGGCTAAACTGAAAGGCAATGGAGGCTTCTCCGGGGTAAGGGGAAGGGGACCCGCCCCTCTCTCCAGTCACCATATTTCAGCAGTCCCAGATCTTGACTCATGCTTCCCATAAATGGTCAAATGTGTCTACTGAATTGTTCACTAATGAACAACATATGTTTGATATCTTGTGTCTGTTCTACTCGTCCAGAAGGACCGAAGGCTCCATTTGGCTAAAATCAGGTTTCTCCCCCAGATCTTTTAAATATAGTGGAAGCGCATGTTGGTGTTTCAGGTATCTATAGAATTGGCTGCGGTGTAAGTAAAATTCCTTTTGGAAATCTGTAAAGGGCTTCAGTGCCCCTCCAGATATGACATCACCCAGGCAAGAGATAACTATGGTGTCCCATGGTTTGAAGCCCTGCAGTTCCTTCATCTGTCGCAGTAACATCCCAGACTACGGGTGGGTCTCTTCGATCAGCCGTCCCTGCCACCCCAGAGTCTTGTTTGCAGCTCTCTAAACCTGGAGCACCATTTCCGTGGCCGGGAGGTGGGACTTCGGGGAGAAGGGAGGGACCCATATAGGAGGTGTAAAACCGTTGTATCTTTCTTTGTCCACTGTTCCGATGTGGAGAACATGGGGATATCCTATTCTCTTGAAAGGTGTGATAGTAATCCCCCAGCCTTTGAATATCTTGCCTGCACTCAGAATCTTCTTAGCCATCTCGATAGAGCCCTAACCACTTTAGTTGATTAATTTCGCTGCCCGGGGGCCTGAGTCAATTAATTCAATTGATACCATGTCATATGACATGGCCTCCCCCTTCCAATCCAGTGTCCGAATGAGCTTGAGCATGTTGCCTCTATTTAGGATGTATAAAGGGCCCCTGGAGATGTTTCAGAATGGAACAATGTGCAAGGCAATTTCTGTGAATATTTAATTTCTTTGTTGGGTGCATCTTGTTGCACTCTTGTTTGTTGCACTCTGCTCTCCCAGCCGGTGATGGCTGCAGATTCTCTTGTGGTATGGAAACCCTTAACTGGAAGAGTATGAGGCCTATAAAGGATAAAGGGGCAAACCTGACCCCAGTGCAAGTAGATACATCTCCCCCTTCCTTGCGAGGTCCAACCCTGATCTTTTGAGGGCAACCCATAGTGGTGCAGTCCTGTGTGATTGTCGGCTCATTTGCTTGGAAGGCCTATGAGTGTATATCTTGTGGGTTAAAATGATTTATCGTAACTGGGGCTAAAGTAACCTTTGGTTCGCTGGGCTGATTTGTTTAGGGGTGTTCATTAACACTGAAACATATTCCTGTCTAGAACTGTTGGTTTCTCATGGGGATCGGCATCCGTGGGAGGTGGGCGCGTGCTGAGTCTTGTATTGAAGATTGAATAAACTACTAGCCTGCTGGACTGTGGGAGCTTTTTCTTGCTACCCTCGCTCTTTCTTGCTCTTTTCTGTTTTAAAGGTCCATCCATACTTTGGGTCCTGTCAAGTTCTGGTGAACCTGCCATTAGTGATTACATCACTCCAGGGTCTGATCCAGCAGCCCCAGGGCATTCCTTGTTCTTGCTGGAAGGGTTTCCCCACTGTGGCCCCTCTGACCCTGCTGTGAGTGGTGCCTCTGAGAGGCGTGCCTCAGCGTTCGAGTATCGTAAACTTTTTTGGGCCCATCTTTAATCATGTCCTTGAGATCGATGAGTAGATTCAACTTTGTTGCCAGAGTGTTTACAGCTTGTCTAGGACAGGGTAGCAGCCACACCACTGCCCTATTCCCTGTGTGTTAGCTGGTGCTCTCTTTATTAAAATGTTTCAGTTTGCAATTTTCTAAACTGTATCGGGGACGCCCCAGCTCCACCGGAACATTTCCACCCCCAAAATGGGGAGAGACCGAGGCCGTAAGTCCTCTACCACCCAAACGCAAATGAAAATGAACCAATTCACCATTGTTGAACACAACCCCCTGGAGGGGCTGTGGGTGGCCTTTCTCTCCAGGGTAATGATCTGGCTGCAATCCTGCAGGCAATCAACGCATCCCGGACCTCTTTGGAGGAGAAGATTGGGGCAGTCCGCATCAATAAGTCCCTCATCCAGCAAGATTTGCCCAATGCCACGCCCCATATCTCAGAGGCTGAGTCCCGCCTCTCCACAGTGGAGGACTGTTGTTCACCAATTGATGGAGAAAGTGGCCCACCTACAGTCCCACACTAAGGATTTACACAAAAGGGCTGAAGATGCTGAAAATCGGTCACGCCGCAACAATCTAGCCTGGTGGGATTTCCGGAGGGGAGCGAATAGGGGCAGATGGCCAACTTAATCAAAACGTGGATATCATCCTGGATGCCTAAAAACACACTTTCACACTGGTTCGCAATCGAACCAGCCCACCGTTCCCTTGCACCTAAGCCGCCACATGAGCTCCACACCACCCTATAATTGCCCGGAGCCTCAACTTCAAAGACCGAGACGCGAACCTGATCGAGGCACGGATATTGGGTACCCTGCGGTTTCAGAACGACAACATCATAGTGTTCCCGGACTACACCAGGGAAGCACAGACCCAACGACGCTCATATACAGAGGTCAAACAGAAAAAGCGCATCCTTGGCCTCCAATACAGACTCCTCTTCCCAGGCTGTCTCCGTGTGCTCTTCCAGGGCAAAACACAGTTCTTTGACTGCCCCCAAGCTGCCTGGACTTGGCTGACCGAAGAACATCCCTTCGAGGCCCGACCAAATTCTTCGCCAGCACACTCTGGTTCACAGACCTTGCGACCTTTGTCTCCCAAACACCGCAGGAGATCCACACAATCCCGCAAGGGACGCCGGGGTTGCACGGAAACCCCCAGATCTTTGAGCCCAGCCATCCATGAGCCCAGGAATAGGGACAGCCACCCAGGCTCCCAACTCCGACAACGAAACAGATCCACAAAGGATTCTTCCAGGGATCGCATCCCCATGGGCACCTTGGACCCAGCGGCCACTGACTCGGATCTCTTCTGTAACCCAGTAATCTGAAGTTCCCCTAGGACAACGACAGAGACATAGAGAACCATTACTACCGGAATATCAGAGATGCATATTCAGCAGTACCGTACTATAGAACTTTAACATTGCCGATGCCACATTTACATCCGACACAGGTGGAGGGGTCCACCATGCATCTCCTGCACTAAGCAGCATCGTTTAGCGTATTCCTTTTAAGTTGCAGGGCGACAGATTCTTCAGTTCCACAAGCGTAGGGTGTGGGGAGGTTCAGGACCATTGTCCTTTGTTTATATTTATGTTTTATGCTAAACTTTCCTTTTCTGACAGCACAGAGCACGTTGACACAGGATTCCTACATACGCACGGTGGCCCAGCTTATGGGACACTGCTCTGGGGGGTTGCGCCCGCATTGCACCCAGCTCCTGGCACATCGCAGGGTACGACTCATCATGCCCCTTGCACCACCTGCTCCTCATGGCACACACAAACCAAGGACATAACTCTCTCTGGGTCATGTCCTGGAATGTAAACGCCTACTTGACCGCATCAAACGCACAGAAGTCTTGAAATATGCCAGACACTCCGCGATATCCTCCTGCTTTGGGAGACTCATCTCATGGGATCCCATTGTGCCTTCCTGGCATGCTATGACTTTGATAGGGTGTGGCACTCTAGATTCAACAGGGGCTCCTGGGGGGGTGGACATCCTACTTAAAAAGTCTCTCCCTTTTGTTCCCTCTCACATTATCAGGGACCCACCGAGAATATTTGTAACTCTCTCGGGAAGCTTGGTGGTAATACCCTTAATCTCCCAGCCATATATATCCCTCCTGCGGCTCCTGCCTCAATGCTATGGCACCTCACCGACACTATCTTAACTTTGCCCTAGTAACAAATCATTCTGGGAGGGGATTTCAATGCAGCCATGCAACCCTGCCTTGGCAGTACAGGCATCCCCTATCCCTCCTGGCTGATCCACGCTAAGACACTGACTGAGTGGGTGGCCACCTTGGGCCTTTGTGACATATGGAGGATCTGGAACCTTCGTGCCTCTCAATATACGCATACTTTGGCAGGGCACCATTCCCACGCACGTATCAACATGATTTTCATACCAGCCCCAGACTGTCAACACTTAACCAACATGTCCAGCCTTCCCCGGGGAATCTCAGACCACTCCGCATTGCTCATGCATCTAGGTGACACCCCTGACGGACTATGCCCCATGTGGCGATTGAACGCCTTATTTCTCCAAAACAAGGAGTTCCACAAGACTATCGGGAGGAACTTCTGCAGTCTTTCCTTGCGAACCTGGGTTCAGTGTCCTCACCGGGCACCCTCTGGGAAGCAAGTAAAGCTACCATCCGGGGAGTGGCCAAAAGCCACCTTCCGGCACAATGGCTAGTCCAGGATAGTCACTTAGCCCGTCTTGAGTATCAGGTGCTTCGACTGGAGACTGATATTGCTAGGTCCCTGAACGGAGCTCATGATAGGCAATTAGCAGCCTCACGTGAAGAAAGCAGACAAACCTCGTTAGAGTCAGCTAAACTGCTGTGGGGCTCATCTGTCACCTGTGTATACGGCTATGGGGGGTAAAATAGGAGGCTCTTGAACAGGCTGGCCGCATATCCGCTGGCAAGTCGGATAGTGCCTGAGATCCATGATTCCTCAGGAACCATCTGTCGTACCTGAGCTGAGATTGCACAGGCTTTTGCAGGTTATTATACATGCTTATATCCAGCACGCAAGTTGGAGGATACTCTCTCAAACTTTCTCAACCCTCAGCAAGGGAACATTCCCTGCTTGACGCACTCTAAAGCAGCTAGTCTAGACCTTCCCTTCACCCCAGAGGAGATCAGTGTGGCGATCTTTCAACTGGCATCCCGGATGACCCCAGGCCCGGATTGCCTCCCTCAGTCATATTATGCGTCCTATCGAGACCAGGCAGTTACCCCCTATTGCGCGCTTCTTCTCGTACATTTCGAGAAGACCTTTGATACGGTGGACTGGTTCTATCTCAATGAGGTGCTTACAATAATGGGTATGGGTCAACAGTTTTGGCGCTTTGTGCGAATCCTATACTCTGACCCCAAAGCCAGAGTGCTGATTAATGGGACCCTCTCTGAGACATTCCCAATCCAAAGAGGTACTAGACAAGGCTGCCCCTTTCCCCGCTCATGTTCGCTCTGGGGATCGAACCTCTGGCATGTGTCATCAGCGTGGATGACTTGATTCAAAGCTGGATATGGAGAAGCCACCACATGGACAAAATAGCTTTATATGTGGATGACGTCTTGCTTTTCCTAGCAGATCCAGCCCTAGATGCCTTCAATCACTTCAAGCCTATGAGAGGGTCCAGCCAAATCGACCGTTGTACCTCTTCATCTCTCTGTGTAATGTTTCGACTGATAGACTAGCATACCCATCAAGCGGCAGTCGTTTAAATATCTAAGCATATGGGTGTCTCTGCTCCCTGAACTTGAATGGGCATTGAATGTCACACCGCTTATTATAACAGCTGGGGAGGACTTTACTCGCTGGCAAACTTTGCCACTTAATTCACTAGGAAGGGTGACATTATATAAGATGATGATCCTCCCTCAGTTCCTATGTTATTCAAAATACTCCCTTCCATTATCCCCCAGGCTGGTTTCAAGAGATCGACTTGCGATAGCAGCTGTACCTGGCTGGGTATAGCTGTCCCCCCGGGCACCGATGTGTGCTGGATCAGCTCTCGGTTTATCTTATGTTCATACACTGAAATTTTTGTAGTTTGTATTTCAAAATAATACCATTATTCCGTTATTTCTGAACATTTCATTTATTTCTCATGAAACTGTTTTCTTTTTCAAAACATTCTTTCCGTTATTTCACATAATACATCCAATGCATTTCGGCAGTAAGATCTGCCTTCATCAGGGAAATAATTGATCTACAAATAAAAAATATACGTGTTTTCAATATAACATGCTTTGATATATTATGCATACTGCAACAAATTAACTTTAAACGTTTTATTCAAACTGTTATTTTTGTTTAACTAAGGGACCGTTGAAAACCTCTGTTCTTAGTTTTATCGACTATCGGAAACTGAATATACTTTCCTCGTTTTCAGTTATGGCCATGCATTACGCTTGTTTCCTGCTCTTGGTTAACTGTTATCTATGTTGCGAGGTTTACCTTTAGGATTGTGCACCTCGCGTTACGCGCTGGTTATATTACATTTCAAAAACATTAGCGTGTCTATTGTTCTTGTTACACTTGTAACAGTTACTCCGGCTCGGGTTAATACTCCTATTTAGCGCACTTAGTTAAAGTTACAAGCAATGTGGCTTACCACGGCGTTTCTGTCTTCCACGCCATTCCTCTACGGACTGGTTCTGTTTCCTTTCGGTCTACGCCCCTAGCGCATGCGCATTATTAAGGTCTCGCGGACCCGTTTTTTTATGTTATTTCACTAACTTTACTGTTCTGTGTGAGGTGATCCAAACCAGGGCTCGTACTACCATGAGTATACGCTGCTGGTGCGCTAGCATAATGTTTATACAAAATCACTGTATTGATTTGCAATAATGTGTTTATGATGAATTGTTAGACTGACAAAAATTATAAGTAACATAGAAACTCCGTCCTTTCATTGAGTCCCCCAGGCTTTAGGCTTCCCAACTTATAAATCCAATAGTTCTCTTGTTTTAACAGTTTGTTTTTGTTTATGGAACCTTCCGTTCTGGGTAGCATCTCCAATACACATACTCGTAATTGCCCAACGTTATGTTGTTTCTCAGTGAAGTGTTCTGCCACACTCGTTTTGTTGGATTTGAGTCTAATTGTACTCTTGTGTTCGTTTATGCGGACTTTCAGTTTACGTTCAGTGTGACCTACATAAACGTCTAGGTCACACTGAACGTAAACTGAAAATTACGTTATTAGTACGAGCCCTGGTTTGGATCCCCTCACACAGAACAGTAAAGTTAGTGAAATAACATAAAAAAACGGGTCCGCGAGACCTTAATAATGCGCATGCGCTAGGGGCGTAGACCGAAAGGAAACAGAACCAGTCCGTAGAGGAATGGCGTGGAAGACAGAAACGCCGTGGTAAGCCACATTGCTTGTAACTTTAACTAAGTGCGCTAAATAGGAGTATTAACCCGAGCCGGAGTAACTGTTACAAGTGTAACAAGAACAATAGACACGCTAATGTTTTTGAAATGTAATATAACCAGCGCGTAACGCGAGGTGCACAATCCTAAAGGTAAACCTCGCAACATAGATAACAGTTAACCAAGAGCAGGAAACAAGCGTAATGCATGGCCATAACTGAAAACGAGGAAAGTATATTCAGTTTCCGATAGTCGATAAAACTAAGAACAGAGGTTTTCAACGGTCCCTTAGTTAAACAAAAATAACAGTTTGAATAAAACGTTTAAAGTTAATTTGTTGCAGTATGCATAATATATCAAAGCATGTTATATTGAAAACACGTATATTTTTTATTTGTAGATCAATTATTTCCCTGATGAAGGCAGATCTTACTGCCGAAATGCATTGGATGTATTATGTGAAATAACGGAAAGAATGTTTTGAAAAAGAAAACAGTTTCATGAGAAATAAATGAAATGTTCAGAAATAACGGAATAATGGTATTATTTTGAAATACAAACTACAAAAATTTCAGTGTATGAACATAAGATAAACCGAGAGCTGATCCAGCACACATCGGTGCCCGGGGGGACAGCTATACCCAGCCAGGTACAGCTGCTATCGCAAGTTGAAATACATATCTCTCCAGACGGGGAGAGAGCCCCGGAGGCACGTAAACATCGAACAATTTCCAGTAGAAATAGCGGTGCTCCACCCTACGCTTTCAGTTCAAGAGATCGACGCCATGATCCCACTGTTCCTGTCGGGAGGCTGGAGTACATGGATGGCTCTTTTCCGATGCTGCATCCCGTCCTTCGACGGCGGGATGGGCATGACGGATCTCTACCTATATTATTTGGCCACGAGGTTGCTTGTCCTTCATGACTAGTTCACCAGAAGATGGTTCGATCTAGCTTATAGAACTGAACTTCGAGACATGGAATTCCCTCGAATCCAGGCTCTCATGTATGGATCCCCTATTCCTAAGACACTCCCAACGGTGACCCGATCAGTTTTCCTGGGCTGGTGTGCTGCCCTACGTCACTCACAATGGGAATCCAAATGGAACCAGCAAACGCCACATTGACAGGGCACGTTGCTCAGTGAAGTGGCAGCGTAACAAGGGTTTAAGCAATGGGATACATTGACATCTCCCAACTGAGGGTTGTGTGGGTGAGAGACCACATACAGACTTTTCAAGGTTTGCAGAACCGCTTCTCCCTACATGCTTCACAATTCTAGAGATACCTGCAGATATGCCACACCCTGAGCACACACATCTCGACGGGTACAACGCTTCCTGATTTCAGTCCCCCAGAAGCACATGTCATGATGGGGAATCTTGGGAAGGGAGGCATCTCAAGCACATACTGCATCCTCACGAACAACAGCCCTACGTCTCTGGACTTGCTTGGAGCTCGCTGGGAGGGGTTGGCTGGGTCCCCTTAAAGAGAAGGACTGGCGAGACGCCCTTATGGCCCCCAAGACTATCACTACCTCTGCCAGACTCCGACTCATCCAGATCTATTACCTTTACACTGCATACCTTACCCCAGAACGATTACATAGAGCAAGACTGCGCACCTCTTCCGAGTGCACGCGCTGCAGGCACCAACCAGCAGATTTCTACCACATGGCCTGGTCTTGCCCCTGCCTCATTAAATAATGGGACAATATAGAATCCGAACTCACACACATCTTAGGCTGGCATGTACCTCACAGCCTTATGCGCCTCCTCCAGGGCATTATGGTTGGGCTGGACGGTTCCCAAGCAGATACACTGTTTCTGGGGACGGCCATCATGGTGGCCAAATGGTATATTGCCATGGCCTGGACACAACCTGACCCCACCACAAGAGCTAAATGGCGCTGAGGGGTGGACTGGTGCACGGCTCAAGAGAAGCCCCTATTTGAAGCCAGAGGTTGCCCGGCCAAGTTCTGAAGGGTGTGAGGTAAATGGACGGATCAAATGGGTTAGTGGGATCAATAAAGATGGACTGTGGCTTTCTGCAGGCTGCTTATTTCCACCGTGTAGAGTGCTCAATCGTTGCGCTTACAGTATTACTTCGCTACTGACACCCATTATGTCCTATATGTGAACCTGTAACTGTGCTGTCAATGTTAACCTTTCCTTGTTTCCTAAAAATCAATAATTGTGATTATTAAAAAAAGTTTGGAATTTTCTTGTTGATGCCTGCCACATACATTGCTAGAATGTTCAGGAGGCTGATTTGTAAGTCCGTTTTGTTTGCCTGGAAGTTTAGTCCCTTTACCGAGCTGTGCAGAATTCTTGACATGGTTGACCATAGAGCCCCTTGTGGATTCTTGCATCCTTTAAATTGTCATTGGAATTTTTTAGTGCCTCGTTACCATATGCGGCAAGCATCCTCTCCCATTCCTTTGAGTAAAGGAATGAGACATCATTCCTAGCTGCTTGTGAGTCCTTAATAACGGTGCCAGCTGTTGAGGGGGAAGGAAAGCCCTCTGGGGTGTGGTCACGAGTCACAACCTACGAACAACCCTGCTGTGGTCATGAGCCGTGGTCACAGGTCACCGACGCACACTTCACTGAGGAACAAGGAGCGATGATATGAGATGACAAAGATCACATGTAAAGTGGCATTTTATTTGTTAAGTCTTAAGTACATCAGAAAATGCATTTATTAATTGATCAGCCTGAGCAATGAAATGTTTGAAAGTCTGACTTTAATCTGTCAGGGTTAAAACAAAACGCAAGTTCACATTCAGAATACATTCAAAGAAACCATAGCGCCTACAAAGGTGCTTTTCTGAAGAGAATTACCCAAGCAAGTTTAACATTCTAAAGAGATCCAAGGTGCAAAAAGGACTGGGATCTTTTAAAAGGCACAATAGAAATTAGTTAGGGAAAGCAGAACACTCTATAAAGTCTAGCGCCTTGAAGCACCTTAACTATGAAGACTACCCCAGCAGGGCCTAGTAGTTTAAGGGAACCTAAAAAATGCAAGGAATTGGGTGTGAATGGAAAATACAGAGCAAGGACAGAGATTTAAAAAGACAAAAGTATTATCTGGCTTAGGAAGTCAACCACCTGAGAGAGAGGATTTGAGGTCCCAAGTCAGACAATCGGCTAGCCGGAGAGCTTGCATGCAAAGGTCGCATCAGCAGAGCTCTGGCTTCAGATTTGACGGTTGGGCCTGATATACCCAAAATTGAGGAACTAGGGTTCTATGATGACGCTGACCTACGCCCTTTCAGTGCAGGTGGTTTACACCGGAAGGAAATCTTTTCAGTACATTATGTTCCGTACATTTTTAGGACAGAACGTCTTGTACTTTTGAAAGAGAACATTTTGTACTTTTTGAAAGAGAACATTTTGTACTTTTGAAAGAGAACATTTTGTACTTTTGAAAGAGAACATTTTGTACTTTTGAAAGAGAACATTTTGTACTTTTGAAAGAGAACATTTCCGGAACATCTTTCTAAACACAATGGTTACATGTTGTACATTACTAAAAAAGGACATTTTTCTGTCACGCACATTTCTACATATCTGAAAGTGTGAACTCCCATGATAGATGCTGTTTATTGCTAGAAATTGCTGCTTATACTTGTGCAAGCTATGTTTCAAAATATAACGTTAGCAAGGGTTTCAGGAAGCTGTACCAACGGGCACCCGTCTGTGTGTGTGTGTGTGTTCGTCTTGAAGCTGGCAATGAAACTAACTAATCTTTGAAGGCCTAATTTTACCTTGTTCAGTTCAATGCACAGAAACGTGTGTTTATAAGCCTGTATGCATAGTGGGCCCTGGGGCCTTTATTTACTAATGAGGAAAGCTAGTTATTTTAGCATGTTTTCAGATTTCTTATCACGCAGGGCCATGTAGGGCCTTCAGGCTACCAGGGTCGATAAAAAGGCCCCTCTATCATCTCCCTGCTCTTGTTCATTCAATGAACATTCTTTTAACTTATTATCTCTGCGACCCTTCATCCAGTTTCTGTATCCTGGGCATGTCATTAACATAATACTTAGCTACCTTGTTGTTGATCTATTTCGTTGGCTTTGTCTTCATTTGGCCTAATGAGTATTTTCGCATACTCTGCATCTTGCTCATTAAGCAGGCGTTCATATTGGGCTGCTGTTGGGCTCTTACTCAGACGGTCTCTACCTGGGAGAAGTGGAGGAGCTATTTGTATTCCATCGTGGGTGCTAGGTGCTGCTAACTCGCTCATCTCCATTCGTATTCCAGTCCTATCCCAATGAACACGATCTTTGTCCTCATACTCAGCTACCTGTAAATACCTATGCTAGTGTAGTTTGTCCCCACTATCTTGGTGCTAACTTTCTTTTCCTACAATGGCACTCATCTGCGGGATGCAACACAAAAAGAAACAGCAAAAAATAAAAACTTTTTAGAACTGCCACAAAGGTATCCAGTCAAAGTTCAACAAATCTGTGGCTCTCTACTATGGCATCTCCTCCAGCAATCCATTTTTTTTCTATCTTGTTCAAGTTGTTGATGGCATTGGTCAGTTGAGCCATGTTCTTCGTTGTTAGTAATGTACAGCTCACTCCTTATCCAAAGGCATACTCTCCTCTTGGTATTTCGAAGCCAGAGTCCTTCAGCCTTAGTCTGGAGCATCACAATGATGGTAAAGGGAAAAGAACTGGACTCTGCTCAACCGGCAAACCTCCTTTGGTGGGACTTTGAACACTGTCCACCCTTAGAACTGAGCACACTGCTCTTGTCCGTGGAGCCAGATAACAGAGCCAGAGATGGGCATTGATGTTGGAGATATTTGCTGGTGGAACCATCATGGAGACTTGGTGCAATGTTCTCTTGAGCTCAGGCTGCTTCTTCGTTAGGGCTGTTGGAGATAGAGCCATTCTCTGCAGGCCCAGAAAAAGTCGATTCGGTCAGAGATGCCATATTTATTGTCTGAAAAAACTGCTGTTTTTAATTTGAGTGTCGCCCCACAGGTAACATGCCATTCTAGAAAAGAGAGAAGAGGTGTCTTTTAGTTTGAAATCAGTTCATGCTTTTGGACATTTTTATTTTATACACCCTAAGTGGACAACCTGTCTATCTTATTTTATAATCCTAGTCTACCCTATGCTGCCCTTTATACACCCTAAGTGGACAGCCTGTCTATCTTATTTTATAATCCTAGTCTACCCTATGTTGCCCTAAGAGCGCTTCTTTATACCTTAACTGACCTCGGGCACTGAATTTTGCCATGGGCGTAACTTTTTGCGAATAACAACAGCGCCGTTCTAATCTGTTATGGGCAATGTAGGGTGTGGCGGATGGAGCAATGATAGTCTAACAGATGCCCTGCTATCATAAACCTATTGATGCTGCAAAAAACTACACAATGGGCCATACCATGAACAGTCATCTAAAAAAGCCTTGTGCTTTCACTTCTATTCTGCATGTGTCAGTGATGACCTCATGCATCATTGAGGTGGAGGAGTTGTCCCTCCCTGTTCTATGTATAAACACTTTAGAGACAGTGGCCTCAATAATCTGACATTAGTTTGTGTATCCTGCAGGAGGTGTTCTATAGTCTGTGGTCGTATCTTCCTTGGTGAGAAAATCTATCTGTTCTCCCTGCATGGGGAGTGTATGAGTCATGTAACAGTGCCTTAGTCTTCTGTCTACCTATTGTTGTCATCTGACTGAATCTCATACTCTGCAGAGAATCGTGAGCAGGATGCTGTCTACCTGCTTGGGCACTATTTCTTATTATTGCATTATTACTTCCATCAGAGGAGGGCGATGAGGACACATGTTGCAAATACACTTATTCTGGGGTGCTAACTGTGCTGGTAGAGGGGGTGTTGAACCTTTCTGCATGCTTGCAAGGGCTATTTACTCCATGTGCTAACAGATATATTGGAAGTGACTTTGTTGCTATTGGCAACTTCAAAGATATGAGCAATACAAGTCTTCCTATTAACACAATTTAAACAAAACCAATTCAATTTATCTAATTCCACTTCTGCCAGTACTGCAAAATATTATAATACAAAATACATAACTTTAGATAAGACACTTCTGTGCGGCAGGTGTTGTGGTTACGTCTGAATCCATAAACGACCAAGCTGTCACCGCCTTCTTCCTCTTGGACAGTCAAATGGAAACAAGTTAGTCTTCTCTGATTTGCAGAGTTGACCTTGAAGTCTGTTCTGTTATTTCTTTCCTCTTGGCAATGGGGACAGCTGCAGGTTAGTAGTCTATTATTTCCAAAAGTCTTTGGGCCAAGATCTGTGTTCCATTATTCATATGTCGAAGCCCAGAACTGATGTGGCCCCACTTCCTGGACCTGACTTTGAAAGAAACTTTCGCAGTGCATGTTAGTGTATACAAACTTTTGTTATTTTTAATATTTTTCATTATTTCAGAATATTTTTCACTTGTGTTGATGCATACATAATAATTTTGTGAAACCTTAGAACATTTGTTCCCTGACCGGGAAATACACTAAACACCTAAAACATGATACTGTCCTAATTCCAGGGTATTTAAACTTTTAAAGCAGGTAAAAAATATGTACAACCATCTGAAGTCTGCAACTGTACTTCAACCGGCCTGGCAATAGTAGTGCTATTCACTGCTGTATGTTGTGTGTTGGCTAGCTGGGGTATGGAGGGAACTCCAAATGAAGGAAAGAATCTGATGCTTTAAAGAAAAATCCATTATCTAAAAAAAGGAACTTTAAAAAATGTTGGGCTATAGCTTGTCTCAACGTCAAACATGTTTGAAAATCTCTGTCACAGTGACCCCTGTTCATAATCTGCCCCAGGCTCATAAACCGAAATGCTAAAACATTTCACTAAACTACCTGAATCAGGAATGTACCATTTCTTTGCAACATATTATTAATATACCTACATATTACTTCTGTTATGCACATATATATATATTTGTATATATACATATGTATATATTTCTCATTTTGTGTGATCCTGCGATCATCGACGTTCCAACTGCCTCGTTACAGACCACAGGAAATGTATTTCCTGCCTGGCTCAATGCCCAGAATCTGTGGCTGGTTCCTTCCAACGGCAGAGAAAGCCTGTTAACTCTTTTGTCACCTTGTAACATCTAAAAACATGTGCTTTTTAATTGTAGGCTATGCTGACCAGAATATTTAACATCACATTAAACACAGGCTCATGTTCTCTGTATGTCGTGCACGCTGAGTAAACACCGTATAATCCATTCCATCATTTTATCCCCCTATTCTCTCACTATTTCTGTGCATAAGAAATTGTGGGAGATTCCGACATCTACGTTGCTCTAAGTCTAGTGGCATCATTCAACTTGAACACAAGCCAAAATTTCACAAACCCTATTTTGTAATGGCGAGCATCAACTGTCAGTGCCCTGTTGTCACACCCTCCCCGATCTGTTCCTGCATTCAGACCATTGCTTGCCTACTTAAACTAGGACTGAATTCGGATGCTGGTAAGAATAAATTATTTTGTACTTAGTACCTGGGTGCTGCAGCATTTCTTTCTTTTTGGCGCATTATTTTGTGTATAGGTGTCTATTGTTGCTGTTGCATGGGAACGTGCATTCACAGGAACTATTGTTGGACTTGGGCCACATTCATAGGGGCCATAGGGGCTTAGTCCTTGTTGGGCTGGACTCATAAGTTGCTGGCTTTGGTCTCGAAGCCTATTGCGGCACTGTCTTTGCATGTGACCTATTCTGTGGCAATAATAACAAGTGCGCTGTGTTGGCTGTGATTGGAGCCTCAGTTGTACCATTCCATTTACTCGTCCCTGTATACCTGATTTTCTGGTTGCATTCTTTCTGTTATTTATATAATGATTTTGTTGGTCATTTCTGTAGGCATGCTGTGCTGCTATGTATGGTACTGGGTGCTGTGGCTGTATGTACTGATCAGCTGGCTGTCGTTGGGCCTGAACGTATTGTGCATATTGTTGTGGCTGGGTCTCTAAGTATATTATGGCAGGCTGTAATGGGGCCTGGATGTATTGCATGGTGAGCTGTTGTAGCAGCGCAGGCGGTATATTGACTGCCGTCATTTGACTGACAGGTGCAGCTATCATGACTACTTATTAGTTCAGAATGACTATTTAAAAGTTCAATAGCAATCAGTCAGAAATCCCTAAATGCAGAAATTTTAACCGTGCACGAATTTATAACTTTAAAGCACATACAAATGCAATGAAAGGGTGAACTGTCATGGTCCTGTGGCACTAAACCAAGGCTGCTTTTATTTGAGGGGGTGCTTTGCAAATTTATGACATAAATAGATGTGCACGTTATAGAGAAAAGACCTCATTTATATGGTAGAAGAACTGTTTTCAACATTACACTGGGCATCTGGCAAAGTCTTGGCATTTACATGCACATTTCTAGAGTGCAAATCAGACTCATTCAAATGCAAAGAATAATATTTTAAAGCAATGGAACTACTTAAAAATGTAACCTACAATGAAAAACACACTACACGCTCATGTCAACCACCACTGCTTTGTGATTGCAACGAGCTTCTCCAACCAGTAGCTCTTGAGCTACTGGTAGCTCTCCAGTATGCAGTTCAATTTACGAAATTAAAACCTATTTAGTGCTTTGTTGAATTAATGTATGTATATCAAAATTGAAACGCACATATTTGATATAAAAGATTGGTATATTCTAAACGCGTAATGTTATTTTTGAAGAAACAATTTTTGAATTTGCCAATATTTGTAAAGCTTATTTTGGAGTAATAAATCATGCAGCATTGGGAGTCTTATTCCTCATACTATTTCCTTGGTGCTAGGGTCATTGAAGCTTTAGCTGCTATTAATTGCCCACCTAGAAGCATTCCACGTTAAACGCCCCCCAGTTAAATGTATAAATGCAGGATAATCTTTTAATGGGGGTCTATGGTGTGACACTCTCTGCCTATACTCTTCCTTCTTAGTTGCTGTAATTGAGATATTGTATAGGTCCCTCTTCTACACCCTTAATGACACAGAGGTATATACCGTCTTGTAATTCTTTATTCTGTGCTGCGGCGCAACCAGGGTAGTGGAGCTGGCTGCCACAACTGGCACAGGCAATCTTAGACTGACATGGGTATTTTGTTCAAAAGCTTGATAGAACTAGCAGTCTTTCCCAATTTTCAATTTTAAGATAAAATATATGTCAAAGTCAGTAGGTATTCTTATATTTAGTAGAACTCAGTATCTTATTCATAGGGACACTAGTATCTATGTTGTTCACTGTGAGCCTGTGAGGAGAAATGTTATTTGCTTGCTTGGGTGTGCCCTGCTTGTATCTTTATCCTAGATGTTGGGAAAGTTGGGGAATCGATCTAGTGTTCCTTTCTCAAACACTGCCTGAAGCGTCCGCATGGGGCTATTTGTCTTGGTGGTGACGAATGGGTGGACTTACAACAGACTGCGTAGAATCTGATGAATCTGAGTCTTCCCCATCAGTGATGACAATGGAGTTTGAGCCGTCTGAGAGACCGGAATGGATCGAATGAGCGGAGTGAGACGTGGATAGGGCATCAGAACTAGACGAGTTGTCAGAGTTGCAGAATAATGTATTTGTGGTGGCAAATACGTCAGTATTGGAAATGGTAGAGATGTGAACCTGGGTGTTGGGAGTGAAGATGAACCCCAGAAGGTCCCAAGCAGTGGCTAGTCTCTCTCGGCTCTTGTTATCAAGGTATGTTATCGTGTTAAAAGTGGTGTTATGGACTGAGGTAGGGACGTCATGCACCAGATGGATAGAGCAATTTATAGTACGTGGGGTGGTGTTGGACATCACGGATATAGAGGATGTGATGAGGACGTCAAGGGGCTAGGAGGAATACTTGGATACTCGTCCTCCCTTTTTGGCTATCAGTTGCTTGGCTAATGATAGACAAAAAACACTGTGGGAGGAGGTGCAACTAGGACTGAGGTGCTACGTCACTGGACGCACAGAGAAGCAACTTCAAAGCACATCTACTTACACAGAGCAAGGCAATGGACAGATGACATTGAACAAAACAAATATCAACCATTACAAAACTTTCAAAGACAAATCAAAAACATATGAAGATGCATCATAAAAACTGAAAGCACAGTAAAAAGGACCTAGATATTAAATCTCACTAAACACGGTGGAGCACCATGGTGCGCAAGAATGGGCGAGGAAGGAGGGGGGAATCTGAAAATACCACAAGTTACTTCCTCTTTCTGTACCTTCGCGGAACGAGAGAACACGGCAGCAACTGACAAAGCCAGTCAGTAAAGCAGACTAAAAGTGGAACTGAACAAAAGATATGGACACCCAAACCTTGCTAAAATAAATCGTGAGGAGTAGAAAGTAAACAATGGAAGGGCGTGAAGGCAGCCCTCATGGAAGAGAACGTAGGGGCACAAGTGGCAGAGGAAGGGCGCAGGAGAGAAGAATGGGCAACAAGGAAGTGCGAAGATGAGAACTGAACAGACCAGAACAGAGGAAGAGCACAATATGCTATGTAAATAGGCAATAAACCGTTTGGAGAGAAAAAAGTAAATAAAAACATACAATATGCAAAGTAGTAATGTGTTATCAACCTAGAACATGGCACAGAACAAAATGCGATTGCACGTCAAACCATAATGCAACAATGGAGAACTAGGGGAGCCTTCAACTCCGACCCCGGACACAGAGGCTCCGGGGGACACCCTGCACACAGACTTGAACTGGAGAGGGATCATAAACCTGCCCACAGATTTGAACTGTAGAAGGGGAGACTCTACCTCCGACCCCGGACACAGAGGCTCCGGGGGACACCCTGCGCACAGACCTTAACTGTCGAGGGATCAAAAACCTAGAACCATTGATGCTATAATCATTCCCTCCGGACCGGAACCGGCAGGGCAAACAAGAGTGCAAAACAGGAAAACCACCAACCTTGAAGGCACAACTGTTATGAACCAATACGCAGCAGAAAAGCCTATACTGACCTCTGACAAGAAAGTGACAAATCGTGACCTCACAAAGACAGAGAGAGAGAGGGTTCAAATCGTGACTAGAGATAGTGCTGCAGGGGACAGGTGTCAGCCAGAGACAGTCCAAAAAGAGTCAGTCACACCCTCAGGCAGCAGAAACCCAGGAGAATCAAGGGAAAAAAAAAACCTTGTCTTACCCGTGGTCTCTGCCGCAAAGGAGCGGAGCCCGGACCCCTCAGGGACCTGTCGTGGATGTGCACCGGATCCGCCGCAAACAGTACGTAGTACGATTTTACGTTGGGCGCCAGCTGTTGAGGGGGAAGGAAAGCCCTCTGGGGTGTGGTCACGAGTCACAACCTACGAACAACCCTGCTGTGGTCATGAGCCGTGGTCACAGGTCACCGACGCACACTTCACTGAGGAACAAGGAGCGATGATATGAGATGACAAAGATCACATGTAAAGTGGCATTTTATTTGTTAAGTCTTAAGTACATCAGAAAATGCATTTATTAATTGATCAGCCTGAGCAATGAAATGTTTGAAAGTCTGACTTTAATCTGTCAGGGTTAAAACAAAACGCAAGTTCACATTCAGAATACATTCAAAGAAACCATAGCGCCTACAAAGGTGCTTTTCTGAAGAGAATTACCCAAGCAAGTTTAACATTCTAAAGAGATCCAAGGTGCAAAAAGGACTGGGATCTTTTAAAAGGCACAATAGAAATTAGTTAGGGAAAGCAGAACACTCTATAAAGTCTAGCGCCTTGAAGCACCTTAACTATGAAGACTACCCCAGCAGGGCCTAGTAGTTTAAGGGAACCTAAAAAATGCAAGGAATTGGGTGTGAATGGAAAATACAGAGCAAGGACAGAGATTTAAAAAGACAAAAGTATTATCTGGCTTAGGAAGTCAACCACCTGAGAGAGAGGATTTGAGGTCCCAAGTCAGACAATCGGCTAGCCGGAGAGCTTGCATGCAAAGGTCGCATCAGCAGAGCTCTGGCTTCAGATTTGACGGTTGGGCCTGATATACCCAAAATTGAGGAACTAGGGTTCTATGATGACGCTGACCTACGCCCTTTCAGTGCAGGTGGTTTACACCGGAAGGAAATCTTTTCAGTACATTATGTTCCGTACATTTTTAGGACAGAACGTCTTGTACTTTTGAAAGAGAACATTTTGTACTTTTTGAAAGAGAACATTTTGTACTTTTGAAAGAGAACATTTTGTACTTTTGAAAGAGAACATTTTGTACTTTTGAAAGAGAACATTTTGTACTTTTGAAAGAGAACATTTCCGGAACATCTTTCTAAACACAATGGTTACATGTTGTACATTACTAAAAAAGGACATTTTTCTGTCACGCACATTTCTACATATCTGAAAGTGTGAACTCCCATGATAGATGCTGTTTATTGCTAGAAATTGCTGCTTATACTTGTGCAAGCTATGTTTCAAAATATAACGTTAGCAAGGGTTTCAGGAAGCTGTACCAACGGGCACCCGTCTGTGTGTGTGTGTGTGTTCGTCTTGAAGCTGGCAATGAAACTAACTAATCTTTGAAGGCCTAATTTTACCTTGTTCAGTTCAATGCACAGAAACGTGTGTTTATAAGCCTGTATGCATAGTGGGCCCTGGGGCCTTTATTTACTAATGAGGAAAGCTAGTTATTTTAGCATGTTTTCAGATTTCTTATCACGCAGGGCCATGTAGGGCCTTCAGGCTACCAGGGTCGATAAAAAGGCCCCTCTATCACAGCCAAGTTGTCAGCTGTTTCCTAAGGGCTCAGCACTTTGGGAGGAGTTTTCATGGACTAATGTTACAGGATCCCATTGTTGTTCCAGGCACTGTGTTAGTCTCGATCATTTGATATTTCCTTTCTTCCTCCTCTAGTTTATTTATTAACTGGAGCACTTCCCCAAACTCTCCCACCACAGATGGACTAAGTAATTGCTGCAAGGATTTTTCCTCTGTAGGAGGGGTAATATCATGTTTCATCTCTGTTTCCTTTGTGGTAAAATCGATTACCTATACTTAATTTGTTATCAATAATCAATAAGAATAACTCAGAAAAATAAGAGGCAAAATCCGGGATATTGAGGTTAACTCAAAAGGGTTTTATTCCTGTAAAAGGAATTGGGTTATTGGCTCGAGCCAAGGTGGCATAACCATTCCATCACCACACAGGTTCAGGAAGGGCAGACAGACAACATATTGTTTACAGAAGTACATATATATAGTCAATGCATTACAATGTATGAGCATGTAGTAGGCGTAACAGCTGGAAAAGAAGAGATAAAACATGGAAACGTCATACAATAGGCGTTACAATAGGCGTGCATGAAGGCGTGTACTAGAAACGTCATTAATCATGAGGTCACAAAATGGGTGGATACATAAGAGAATCTTGCAATGTCAGCAGAAATTCATGGCAGAGATGCGCGCGCAGCAGATTGACGTGAATCTGACGTGTTACTGGAGGGTGAAGGGGACTTGACACTTAGCACTACAAGTGTAGACATAAGTCTGAGATGTCAGATCAACCTAATCCCAAATCATGTCTGATATCATATGTTTAAGGAACTGTAGTATCTGGAAGGGAAAAGGTCTCTCGGGCGGAGACTACTCTATACTGTCTGCGTGTATATGCAACTACGTGTCGGCATGCGGGGTGAGGGGGCATGGGCCTACCATGGCAACGGAGTCTATGAATTACTTGCACGGAGACAGAAGAACCGGGCCCTCTGCTCCTGCAGCTGGAAGGATGTTTACTTGAGCTACGAGACAGGAATGTGTTTTCGAGGAGTGGAGCAGATAATTCGAAGGTTGAATACAGTCTTGGCAGGCAGAGGTTAGGCTATGCGCCGGAGCCGCGCAAGGAGTAAGGTGGGGGCCACTGGCACAGAGGTAGCTTGGGCTGAGGCCCTCGGAGTCAGGAAGCAGGAGAAAGGCTCGAAAAAGCTCGATGGCATGATCTGGGCCTACTTCGCCAGAGCTGAAAAACGTGAAAAGTGTACCACAAAAAGACGGTGGCACAGCATACATAGGAACTGAATATACATTCCGTTCATGGCGGATCTGAAAGAGGACATGTTAAAGATGGACGCAAATGTATTTGCGTCTTCGTAGCAGACACAGGAGGGAAATCACATGCACTGCAAGCTAGTACATGGAGACGGTGGGGTACTCGCTGGGGAACACTACTCGATCAAAAATTATATTTCCTCATTCCCTCCTTGTTCCCCACGGACCCTTCATGATACATCAATTCTCATCAATTGATCAATCTGTTCACTTAACATCAATTGCTCTTCTTGCTTCTCGTGTTTTGAATGGGAACTTGGACGTGGAACACATGAAGTGGCACACAGGCCGCAAATCGCCGGTCCACATTGGAGACACAGGCAACAACTGAGTACTACGAGAAAGCCAATACCTAGGAGGGATAGGATCTTCCACCCCCAGGCCGATAGCGTTGTCCAGAACCAACCGGACCAAGTCCAGGTGCCTGGAGTCTGATGAATTAAACTTGCAATTTTATGGAGACGAGTAATAGCTTTGTACACGGTTGGCGCATTATTTGGGATGAAAACACAGCAGCTTGACCCGATGACCTTACAAGCTCCACCCCTATCTGCCAAGATGACGTCAATAACAAGACGATTTTGAAGAACAACAACCCGCATAGCGGACTGCTCCTCCGTTAAGTTACCTAAGGCTGAAGTGGTCTCAAGCACCACTGCTTCGAGGGTTCTGGTTAATCTACGGATTAGCTTACTATTGGAAACAGTACCTAAGTAGGGGAAAAAACCTTTATTGAAATCTGTATATTGTTCCCATGTGGTTTCAGTATAATCGACAAGTGGGAGATCTCGTTGATAACGATGCTTAATCAGGTTAGTGTTTCTATGATAGTCAGGAGGGGCTAGGAAAACAGGTGGCAGAAGGAATGCAATGTAACAGGTACCATCCCAATCTAGAGGCAAACGGACATATGCAGTATGGCCGCAAACAAAATAGGAATGACGTAAAGCCCTAAACGTGGATCTACCATGATCACTGAATTCGACTACAGTAGTACATTTACTATGACCTAAGTGTACAGAACCATTCTTGCGAACACATAGTTCACCAGTAACTGGCAAAACTGCCATAGCAGGTAGAACAGGAGCAGCTTCGGATTCGACAGATAAGATCATGAATGTAACTGTGTAATTATCTAATCCATATACTTCATTTTCTAGATCGGTTCCAGTACCAACGGGGAGTCCCTCCTTGTCAGGGTAACATACTTTAAGCAAGGCTGAGTTCAGGTTTCCCCAAACCCAGTTACCTTCGTAAATAGCAGCATCAGAAACTAGGGCATTGAGCATTTTAAACCATGCGCCACATGTGCCATTGTGAGTGAACGGGTACGGAAAAAGGGGAAGAACTCCCTTGTTTTCTTGGTAGGGAGGGAGTCGACCACATATCCAACAGTTTGTAGCATTGGTAACCTGATGGGAGTGATGTAACATACTAATGAAAGTGTTGTTGCGCAGCGCAAGCCTATAGGATAACTCGTGTGGGGGTAATTCACTAAAAGAATGTTCAGCAGTAGCATTATAAGCAGATTGTGCACGCTTGAATATCGGATAGTATATATGTAGTAGAATACTGGCAGTGATAACCAGCAAACATAGAAAAAACATAACAAGTAGTGTCACTATACAGCGACTACGAAGTGATTTGCAATACGCCTTTTTCTTATGTTGTCTTTGTCTATCTCTCTCTCTATCTCGATCTAGGGGATACATGTCAGAAACTAATTTAACCGATTCACCTAGGGGAGGACTTAAACAATTAAACTGTCTGACTTGCTAGATCGTAACTTTTGTCTGTAATTTTCTGAAGCAGTTTTCTCAACCAAAGGGAGTTTCGTATCAGTTTGTGGAGGAGGGCAGGGCTTAGTGTCCAAGTCCGAAGGAAGTCCAAAGAATTTTTTAATATGACTGGAATGCAGCCATCCCTTCCTGCCCTCTATCTTAACAGCTGTCCTCGTCGTGAGCAGAACCAACTTCGGCGATTGCCAGCGGGGCTCCAGTGGGCTCTTCCGATCAAAATTCCTGACGTAAACGTAATCACCAGGAACCACCTCATGGGGCTTCGTCTCGGTGTTGTCGGGAAAAGCTGCAGCTACCTGTGAACGACAAGATTGTAGTGCAGACATCAAGGAGGCAAGGTAATCTGTCAGCATAAGACAATCAACATCAGTTATTTTACGTGGAATAGGCGTCCCCCACATATTCGGTGGCCTACCAAAGACCACTTCATACGGGGATAGCCCAGAACGGGAATGGGCCACCATCCTCATATAGAAGAGGGCGACCGGCAAGGCAACTATCCAGTCTATACCTTTATCTCTACAGATCTTGGAAAGTCGGATTTTCAGTGTCTGATTATGGCGCTCCACGAGACCTGCTGCCTCGGGATGCCGGACACAATGGAACTTCCACTGATAACCTAACAGAAGTGTAATATGTTTCACAAGTTCGGATGAGAATGGCTGACCATTATCTGAGTACACGATACGGGGCAAACCATACCGCGGGAAGTATTCACGAACCAACTGTTTGGCAGTGGTCGGAGCAGTGTAATCGGGAACTGGGTAAGCCTCTATCCATCGGGAAAGAGCACACACGACTACGAGGACATACTTGAATCCTCGACACCGTTCCATCTGGATATAATCCATCTGGAGGACTTCAAAAGGGTGGTCGGGAGGCTGAAATCCACCTTGCTCTACGGGGATGCTTTTACCTGGATTGAACTGACCACAAATCATGCAAGTACGCACTTTCTGTTTGGCTGCTGCCCGTAAGTTTTTATTGGACCATATGTGTTGAATACTGTCTAGCATTGCCTTCTCTCCGAGGTGTGCGGGACTATGTATTGTGTTAATGATGACTTGTACCATAGAATCAGGGAGAAACCATGTAGATCTTCCCTTTGTCATCCATCCCTGGTCTGTTTGGACCCCTCCTAGTTTAGTCCATTCCTTAATTTCATCTGGTGTTGCATGTGATTGTATGTCAATTACATCATGTGCGGGATCCCTAACTGACATGCAGTGTGGTGGTACCGCTATTTGTGTCTGGTCAGTTACATGAGTTCGATTCTGAGCAGTTTGCTTTGCTGTTCGGTCTGCCAGGTCGTTACCCTGGGAAATGACATCAGTAACCTTGGTATGTGCCTTACATTTCATGATAGAGATTGCAGTAGGTAGATGTATGGCGTCTAACAGAGCTTGAATGAGGGGACCGTGCTGGATATTGGCCCCATGAGAAGTTAAGTAACCTCTCTCTCGCCAAAGGACTCCAAAGTCGTGAACGACTCCGAATGCATAACGTGAATCAGTATATATGTTGACTTTCTTATTTCTGGCTTGAATACATGCTTGTGTCAGAGCAATAAGCTCTGCGGCTTGGGCTGACAAAGTGTCAATACAATTGGTTTCAATAACTTCAGTATCTGTCGTGACAGCATAGGCTGCCACTAATTCACCTGTCTTTGTTCTCATACATGAACCATCCACATAAAGTGTCAGGTCTGGATCTGGTAACGGAACATCTGTCAAGTCTTGTCTGGGTTTTGTTGTGATAGTAATAACTTCAATACAATCATGTGCCAATGGATCTACTCCATTTACTGGCAATAACGTGGCAGGATTTAATGTGCCGCAGCGTCTGATTTCGATGTGTGGTTGAAACAATGTCAGTTCGTAACCTGTCAATCTTGCTATAGTCAGGTGTTGGGTCTGAGTTCGATTTAAAAGAACTTCCACAGAATGTGGAACCTGTACTGTCAATGGATGCCCTAACACAATAGCATCACTCTGTCTGATTGCTAAAGCTGTTGCTGCAACTGATTTCAAACATGCCGGAAGGGCCTGGGCTACTGGGTCTAATGTGCTAGAAAAGTAAGCACAAGGCTTGTGTGAACCTGCTTGTTCCTGAGTGAGGACTGACAAGGCAGTACCCTCACGTTCTGTGACAAAAAGTGTAAAAGGCTTACTGTAACATGGTGTTGCTAAGACAGGTGCTTGACATAAGGCTTTCTTTAAGTCTTCAAAAGCTTGTGTATGTTCCTGAGTCCAAGGGAGGACAGACGAAGTCGCTGCCTCCTGTGTCGTTAACTGAATGAGTGGTTTCGCTAGAAATGCATATTGGGGAATCCATTGTCTGCAGTATGAGGTAAGGCCTATGAAAGCCCGCACTTCCTTTTGCGTTCTGGGTGGTGACATGTTTGCAATTAACTGAATGCGATCAGGTGTGAGCTGTCTCCCCACTTTGGACAGCAAGTGACCCAGGTACACAACTTGCTGAACACAGAATTGCAGCTTCGAAGGAGACACCTTGTGTCCCTTGTCGGCCAGGAAGTTCAAAACAATCAGTGATGCACTCTCACATTCGGGCTCGCTTCGAGCGGTGATCAGCAGATCATCGACATATTGAAGCAGGGCAGTGTGAACTGGCATGTGGATACAATCAAGTTGTTTTTTCAATGCTTGACTATAGATGCTGGGGCTTTCTGTGAATCCTTGAGGTGCACGGGCAAATTTGAAAGATCGTCCATTTAAACTGAATCCGAACAAATATTGGCTCTCTGGATCAATAGGGACACTGAAGAAGGCGTTCTTGAGGTCTATTACAGTAAAGAACGTCGCTTCTGAATCAATAGCAGTCAGCAATGAAGAGATATCTGGGACCACAGGGTACTGCGTTACGATACATTTATTCAATTCGCGCAGATCAATAATTAATCGATAAACAGGTGGAGCATTTGGGTCAGTACGTTTAAGAACAGGAATGATAGGAGAATTACACACATTGGAGTCGGTTTCTACAACCACTCCTTGTGCAATGAGCTCGTCAATTATTCTCAGTAAAGCCACTACAGCATCTGGGGGCAGCTTGTATTGTCGGATTCGTGGTAATACCACTCCTGCCTTGAGTGTGACTCGATATGGGGTAATGTGCATGCAACCTACATCAGTGGGGCCCTGTGCCCACAAGTGTGCAGGGACGTTCTGTAGCCGGGGATCCATATCTCTTGATACATAATGGCCTTTGAAATCTCGCAAAAACAATCGTACTCCCTCAGGAGAACAACATATAATAGCTCCTAGAGCCTTCAGTGTTTTTATACCTAACAGGTTTTTCTGGACATGACTTCGTGAGCAATAAATCTGTAGTCCGTGTCAGAGGACCTACTGCAAGAGGGAGGGGTTGTGATACTTCATTAATAATGGGTTTTCCTGAAAACCCAAGGGACACGTTCTGTGAGCCTGAGAGGGGTGCCCCTGGTACTTCATTGTGGCTTATCGTGGTTCTGCTTGCCCCTGTGTCAATGAGAAACTTTCTGTCTTTCCCTAATACTTGACTATGTACATAAGGACCATCTTGATCTACAGGAACTTCAATAAGAGGCAAGCGGAATTCCCTCTCTAGGCTGTTTCATGTGTATCGCTGGTAATCAGGGTAGTCGTTCTGTGCATACTGATACATTTGCTGTGTCGTGGTTTGAGTTGCAGTAACGGGTTGTTGTTGGGGTATCGCTACGGTCTGTGTGGATGCTGGCATGGGTGCAATATGTTGTATATTCTGGGGTACTTGTTGTGAGGTCTGATCTTGTCTAGGAGGACGCGGTCTCTCTTTAGTCTTACCCGTGGCGATATTGTGTTTCAGAACTGCACAATCGTTTATATATTATATACAAATTAAATGGCACTAAAACGGAGGTTCTGGTAATAGGTGGAAGTAACTCTCTGTGGACAAAAGATTGGTGGCCCACTAGTTTGGGACCTGTACCTACTCCTAGTCAAGAAGCTAAAAACTTGGGTGTCTGGATAGACAACAAGCTATCATATGACAGCCATATCAAAAAAACGGTGGGCAAATGTTTTGGAGTTATGAAAACTCTTAACCGCACCCTAGATCTGCTTCCCTTGAATTCCAGACGCACAATGACTCAGGCACTTATCACTTCCCGTATAGATTACGGCAATGTACTTCTGCTGGGAACATCGGATAAAAACATTAGAAAGCTGCAAGTCCTGCAAAACTCAGCGGCTCGCCTTGTGCTGAGACTTCCTCGCAGGGCTCCGTCTAAACCTTCCCTTGCCTCCCTTCATTGGCTACCCATCCGACATAGGATACTATTCAAAGCCCTCCTATGGTGTCACAGGATCATCCATCTAAAAGCCCCGTCTTATTTGTCTGACTTAGCCATACCATATGAACCGAACAGGACTCTACGCTCTATGGGAACGGGGCTGCTTAAAACCTCGCGCACAAAAAAAGCTAGGATGGGTGGAAAGTCCTTCCGCACCCTTGCGGCTAAGAAATGGAATGCCCTCCCTGCAGCCATCAGATTAGAACAAAATGAGGCTTCCTTCAGGAAGCTGCTGAAAACTCATTTATTTACTTTATAATGTACAGTCTCTCTGATCTCTGGCCATGACTCTCTCTCCACTCAGCGCGGGGACACGCCGGGAGGCGTCACCAGGCGCTTTATAAGCCCCTTTAATAAATAATAATAATATAATGACCTGGCTGTTTGCAATAATTACATACACCCTTTACAGGAACTGATGAATTACTAGATTGATTCGCACCCTTTTTCTGACCATCGGCGGGAGCTGACTGAGCAACTAACATTTTCATTTTTGTATCCTTCATACGTCTTTGTTCATGTTCTTGTTCTTCTCTAAGTCTATTCTGGTGATACTGTAACATTTGTGAAGGAGTATTAGCTTGCCAAGTACTTTCTACTTTCAGTACTCTATTCTTGACCTGGGGTAAGGAATTCTCGACTAATTTCGTAACAAAAAGATGTGGATATGACTCGCTACTTGCTTTCAGACCGCTATTAATACCAAAACATTTCTCGAATCGTGTATAGAAATCACTAGTGTCTTCATCAGGTTTCTGTTTACATGCTGAAATAGCACCCCAATCTTCCTTTTTCGTACTCAATAAACGTGGCAACACTTGTACTAATAAACCTGGTAACGCTTTAACTTTGTCTCCAAGCCCTAGGCCTGGCACTCGGGTATTCTCTTCATCTTGTAATGCAGCCCAATCAATCTTTGCGTCTCCCACCTCCCACTCTTTTTCTTTGAGTTTCTCGTATATGCCTGGAGGTAGTAGTACTTTCAGTATTTTCATAAGGTCGGGATAAGTGTAATCGCCCATTAATAACATATCTTTTATTTCGCGGTGAAAACCTGCAGGGTCTTTATCGTGACTGGGTACTAATTTCTTCATTTCCAACAATTCAATTTTAGTTACAGGTGTATACACGAATACGCGTCTAAGCGTGTGGTCTGCATTCTGTACGGGGTGCACTTCTCGTAACGGATTCTGTCTATCCATATAATACATGGTTTTTCGCTCCATAACGGGTGCTGAATTGATCTGCGGACATAGGAATGTACTATACTTGTGACGGTGTTCTAGAATTACTTTAATTAGATCAGTACTTAGACCTTTCCATCTGTTCGTGACCAGTTCTATTAGTATGTCAGGCAGAGGACCTGGATCAGAATGTTGACTTTTATACAATAAGAGCAGATGTTGTATCATGTACATACCAGCTAAGCGCTGTTCACTTGGTGTCAAGTTCAAGAACGTATGTGCTAACGCATCATCACCATATTTCTCAGAGCTGTCAGCCCATTGCACGGCTGACCTGGCTAATTCTTGTTCATCCATAGAATCGAGTACATGATACCCCATGCGCTCTTGAAGTACTCTGTCAGTGGCTTGGAATAAGTGTTCGGGAGTTCTAGGATTACACATGGCTTCCTGATATATTCTTTTACATTCTGGGCGCACTGGGCGCATCGAATTATTAAACGGTCTTCCTTTACCTACATACGCTATCATTTCTCTAGCTGGCAACTGCATTTGTTCTGGTGTCTCGGCTTCTTCCTCTGGCTCCTCCTCTGTGGATTCATGTTTGTCGGAATCAACTTCCGGTACGGGCTGTCTTCTCTCATGCATTTTATTAATTGCTGTTCTGATTCTTCGGTACATATTATCTATACAGGCCTCTTTGTCATGCTGTCCATCTGTTATATTCTGACCCCATCTATGGAGTGCTTTTACATCTTCCGGGTTCATACCCGGCCTATCTACTTCTCTAATGAAGCAGTTTATAAGAAACCGCAATATCTTGGCTTTAGTATCCACTTTCTGATAGGCCATGGCCTCTTTGATACTGTCAGGCCCTACTCCTGTCTGAACAAACTGATATATTCTATCTAGGTGCTCCGTCATTCCAGGTAACATCATTAGGAAGTTCGTGACTCGCCGTAAACGTATTGACGCGAGTAACATTCTCTCGTCATTCTTTCTACCGGGTACAGGATCATATCTGCAGTCTGCAAGGCGATCTCCAAGAATTGCAAGATCTGTTCTAGGTGTACGCTGTTGCGCTATTTCTCTAAAACTCAAGCGATGGAGTTGTGGCGGAGTCTGGTAACCTATCCCTCCGGACGCACCTCCGGAGGCGCCGGTTCCGAAAGGGTTAGTCGGGTTCGTGTCAAGGGAAGTAGGGGGTGGAGGAAGATCAGGAGGAATCCGGGGAGGAGTAGCTTGTCGGGGAGGAAGAGCATAAGGATTCTGACCATTTGGCGCAGGCACTGGCACTGGCACTGGCAATGCGGTATTAACATATGTGGGAGCTACATCGTCTAAATAAGAAGAAAGGAAAACGTCCTTTGCTGTCTTCTGGTGTGTTTTAGTCGGGAGCAATGGGGGTGGTAGGTCCTTCGGTACTTCTGGAGAGGCCTTTGGCAGGCCTTTAGACAGGATGGGGAACATGCCATTCATAAGTGTATTTCGCTGTCTGTCTACTTGTTCTAATTTTACTCTGATACCTTCCTCAACTAATGCGTCTTCTCGGGCCTTGTCAGACTCCTCCTTACTCTTTTCTTCTAATCTGTGTGCTTTTTCTGTGCGTCTATGCGACTCTTTACGCCATAACTCGATGGCATCTTTCTGTGACTGTCTGGCTTTCTTTTTCCATAATGCTTCTTCTACTCTCATGATGCAATCCGCATCCCATGTCCCAGCAGCGGGCCATCTCTGATTCTCTGACAGTTCTTTAGTGTAATCCACCCATAAGTCGAGAAATAAAACAGCATCTAGGCCGTGCTTATGGTACATAAAGTACCCTGGAGTGTCCCTAGGTGGAACGGGAACAGCTTCTTCTAGAACCCCTTTACGGGTTTTTATTTGTCTTAGTTTGGAAAACAACGGCATTCTGAAATCTGGCTACTTGATTCTTACTTAGATATGAACACACTACACATAAAACACATATAAGCACAATAATGAAGATCGGACATTCACTCATACCACAACATTTGAATGACACATTAGAACATTTCAAGAACGAACCACATTAATTGAGTACAATGACATGTAACAGGATGTACCGCTAAACGGCACAGATACACCTTGTGCGGGTGCAAACTAGATATACTGCTTATACAGTACAGATACACTGCTAAACAGTGCAGAACAGGCTCGTGTACCCGAACCCGTCTTGACCGGCACAAACTAATGCGCACGTCAGGATGCGTCCCTAGCAACGGTACTCACCAGGAAGCACGGAAACAGAAGGCCTCGGAAACCCTGGACTGGACTGGGCTCGGACTGGATTCGGACTCGACTCGCGACGTAGATACTTCGGAACTTCGGAATCTGGTGGGCCTCTGTATACCTCGGATCTTGCTCTCTCAGCTAGGCTCAGGTCGGGATCCTCCGCACTCCTCACCGCCTCGTCTGGGTGTCGATCGCAGCCTCAGTCACCTCCGTTGGCCTGAGGGAGATACAGGAAATCCTGCGGGTACGCGTAGTTGTCCGTCCGGCTGTGGCAGGGGGCTAGGCCTGCAACGCACCTCCGGCGCGTGGGGTGGGGGAGGGGTCCCTATTCGGGCGCCAGAACTGTGGTAAAATCGATTACCTATACTTAATTTGTTATCAATAATCAATAAGAATAACTCAGAAAAATAAGAGGCAAAATCCGGGATATTGAGGTTAACTCAAAAGGGTTTTATTCCTGTAAAAGGAATTGGGTTATTGGCTCGAGCCAAGGTGGCATAACCATTCCATCACCACACAGGTTCAGGAAGGGCAGACAGACAACATATTGTTTACAGAAGTACATATATATAGTCAATGCATTACAATGTATGAGCATGTAGTAGGCGTAACAGCTGGAAAAGAAGAGATAAAACATGGAAACGTCATACAATAGGCGTTACAATAGGCGTGCATGAAGGCGTGTACTAGAAACGTCATTAATCATGAGGTCACAAAATGGGTGGATACATAAGAGAATCTTGCAATGTCAGCAGAAATTCATGGCAGAGATGCGCGCGCAGCAGATTGACGTGAATCTGACGTGTTACTGGAGGGTGAAGGGGACTTGACACTTAGCACTACAAGTGTAGACATAAGTCTGAGATGTCAGATCAACCTAATCCCAAATCATGTCTGATATCATATGTTTAAGGAACTGTAGTATCTGGAAGGGAAAAGGTCTCTCGGGCGGAGACTACTCTATACTGTCTGCGTGTATATGCAACTACGTGTCGGCATGCGGGGTGAGGGGGCATGGGCCTACCATGGCAACGGAGTCTATGAATTACTTGCACGGAGACAGAAGAACCGGGCCCTCTGCTCCTGCAGCTGGAAGGATGTTTACTTGAGCTACGAGACAGGAATGTGTTTTCGAGGAGTGGAGCAGATAATTCGAAGGTTGAATACAGTCTTGGCAGGCAGAGGTTAGGCTATGCGCCGGAGCCGCGCAAGGAGTAAGGTGGGGGCCACTGGCACAGAGGTAGCTTGGGCTGAGGCCCTCGGAGTCAGGAAGCAGGAGAAAGGCTCGAAAAAGCTCGATGGCATGATCTGGGCCTACTTCGCCAGAGCTGAAAAACGTGAAAAGTGTACCACAAAAAGACGGTGGCACAGCATACATAGGAACTGAATATACATTCCGTTCATGGCGGATCTGAAAGAGGACATGTTAAAGATGGACGCAAATGTATTTGCGTCTTCGTAGCAGACACAGGAGGGAAATCACATGCACTGCAAGCTAGTACATGGAGACGGTGGGGTACTCGCTGGGGAACACTACTCGATCAAAAATTATATTTCCTCACCTTAGTCAACTCAAATTGTTCTAGGAGCTCTAGGCGCGAAGGGCTGGATTTGGCTCTCAGGGTGACTCCAACTACTGGCTCCATGTCCATCCCCTGGTTGGCTAAATTATTCTGTTTGTCAGAGGATCAGTGGGTAACTTTAAGTGCCTTGGGGCCATTGTTGGACATAGAGCCCACTGCCTGAAGGTGGGTAGCTGGTCCCCCTGGAGGTTTTTATACCAGCACTGTGGGGCTTAAAGGGAAAGGAAGCCGTTTGATGTTCGTGCTGCTCCAAAATACGACTCCTCCTGCGTCTTTCAAGAAGGTAAACTTTGACTTCATATTTGGCTGAAACAGCCCCTTATTGGCCTCCCTAGGGGAGCTGGAGTAATCCAGGAGTCCAGTTGTTAGTTAGTTGTGGTGACACCGCAACAAGTGCTGGTACCAATGACAGGCCTGGATGCTCTGGCATCTTCCTTTTTCTCTTTTAAATCACCACTGGATCCCGAGATTTCCCTGATCACATGATGTAGTCTTCTTTCTCAAGTTATTCCAATGGTCGTCAGGAGGACCCACCTCCCATGGATTTTTGCGGTTCACGATCCCAGTCGTCCTCTTATGAGATCAGGGTCTGTTCTACCTTCCTCCCATGACTGCGAATCACCCCTTATCATTCGCTGCCCACTAAAAGAGGCATGAGCACACCAGTATCCAATTTGAATTGTGCCTCTTATCCTTGAAGGATATGTTCTGGTTTCTTGAGGGTTCATGTCTGACTGCAACAGTTCTGAGTTAGCTATTACGAGCTCTTGTTGCCTACAGCTGCCCGGTTGCCTTTCCAGAGAATGGATTGCACTTTAAGTCCCGACAATAAATTTCAACCTGAACAGAGATCACTGGCCGAGTTTACTGACAGGGAAGAGTAGTAGCATTATTGTGGTAATAACAGAGCTGGTGTGTGGCTCTAAATCATGACGGCACAAGCTGCACTAACCTAATGCCGATCGCCTCCGCGTCTACCAACTGGATGCCTCAGCCCCATTGTCGTATCTTAGCTCACGCTCAGCACTATGCTCCAGAGCTTGCAGCCATCCTTCTTTCCTTCTCCTCTTGGACCTTCAATTGAGGCTTGGCTGTTCAGAGGCTGCTAGGAGGCTTCGCCACTCTTTGTACTCCATATTTTACCACCTTCTCCACTCATTCCCCATTGGAGATACAGCCTCAATATCCCCAATGCATGGTCCACTGGCCCCCCCAAGGCAATCACAGGCTTGCAGGCAATAGAAGTCCTGGTGATCCTGGCGCGAGCCTTCACCCTTCTAGCTGCAGGCTGCCCACCTCGATTGGTGTTTCATCCTGGCTACCAACCGGCACCCCCAGGGGAGCCGACATGGTGACCACGGCAGCTGCAGGGAAACCGGCATCCCTGCCCAGCACACACCACAGTCCCGCAGCATCAGAGAAGCGTCTGGCCATGCCCGCCACTAACAGGCTAGCAGATGCGGCCCTCCTGTGAGTGGGACGAATTTTAAGTTTAAAATTAATTTCAGCTGCGGGCAGGCTGACAAAAAGTAGCAGAGCCCTCTTAGGCCCAATGCAGGAGTTCAGCATGTGACGCATAACCAAGGTCACGAGTAGAGGAGCGGTCTAGCTGAAGCTGTATATTCCTGTCCCATGCCCTCCATGAATTTTCCGTCACAGAGACACTTTAGGTCTATGAATCCATCTGTAAGGACCTATAAGTCAGCAGCTCTCTCAGGGCTGAGTCAGAGCAGTGTACGGGATATATCGAGGATATCTCCAGTGCCCACTCCTGCCCCCGGATCAAGGCACCAACCCTCATCCATGCGGCCAAGGGTTCCCTTGCAATAACAAATAATAAGGGTGACAGGTGATAACCATGCCTGCTTTTGAAGAGGTGCACCGCAGTGCCAGGGCTGAAGGCCAATGCTTACGTAGACAATGCTTTTTTTCCTTATACTTTTCTCCTTTTTAGTTATGAGTGTCTAATTTATGTCTTCAGGTTACAGTAATTTAGAGCAAATGGCACCTTTTATTTGAATCAATCAGCAAGCGTACCTGCACGCTTCTATGCCGTGAGGGCAACGGCCATCCAGCTGTCCAGATCCCGCCGTGAGGGCAACGGCACGGGCGGAGTGTGGGACTCTGCTGCACACGCCGGTACCACCGCAACTCAGGGAGAACTACAGCTCCCAACTGCCCCGGTGCAACAGGGTGACGCAGACGCGCCCGGAGGCGCTAGAAAACACCGGAGCGCCAAGCGCGCATTGGGGACAATCAGCAAGCGTACCTGCACGCTTCTATGCCGTGAGGGCAACGGCCATCCAGCTGTCCAGATCCCGCCGTGAGGGCAACGGCACGGGCGGAGTGTGGGACTCTGCTGCACACGCCGGTACCACCGCAACTCAGGGAGAACTACAGCTCCCAACTGCCCCGGTGCAACAGGGTGACGCAGACGCGCCCGGAGGCGCTAGAAAACACCGGAACGCCTCTCGCCTCGCGAGTCGCGCGCGGGAGCGTCCGGGTGAAGCCCGGGAAAAGGGCGGGCCCTCTGTGGCCCTCGGAGGCACAAGGAGGACGGGACGGGCCACCACTCTTGGCCACATCATATGAGAAGGTACAGCCACTTATTCCTCTTCTCAATCCCTACCGTTTTAACTATCTACATTGGTCCCCGGGATCCTGTCTTCCACTTACTATGTCCATCTGGGAAGAGTTGAACGCACTGTGCGGCACAAACTATATCCCGGATGCTTCTACCCCCCCCATTGTGACCAGACTCACTGATCAAACAATTAGCACTCCCCAGGCTTCCCCTCTTATTACCCTCTCCCCATCCAATAACTGCAGCCCCTTTTTACCAGGCCCCAACCCAGCCTCATCAACGTTGGATAAAGCTGAGACCCGACCAAATGACTTTGTATCTCCCCTACAACTGACTCTTTTGGCCCAAATCGAACGCCTATTATACACTGCTCTATCTCCATTGATAGCAAAAATCAATGATTTGGGGGACAGGCTGTCCAGGATCGAAAAATCTGTAACAAGGTCAAATCCACCTCCTGAAAATGCTGTTACTATCCCCGCTAACAACCAGGAAAGGTTTATCAACAATGCTCCTAGGTTATCTCAAACCTGTGACTCCCCTGTTATACCATCCACTCTATCTGGTCGTAGTGATACTCTGAACCCTGAACATGCCCCACATAGAGTTCCTATTGACTCACTAGAAAGAGGGCATCGCATTGATTTACCCCCTGAAGCCGCCCCATATGTCACCGTTCTTTCTGGGGTCCCGGCACTCAGACCAGGCACACGTGAATCACACCAGGACCTACTGAATAAAGCCATTTATTGGCTTAATAACAATAGACCATTGCCATCCGCGCTAGATGGTGGGATACTGAGCGTCAGAAGGGTGGGGTGGCTTGGTCATCTGCCCAAAAATGTTTCGGGGGACTTGATTTTAATCAAATTCAAACGTAGGAACATTACCCCCTTTTTGCGATCTACCCAGCCCAAACTCGGAGATGGTTCCATCTGTATTTGGGACCTGCATGACTTTTACCCTGGTTCCCGAGTACCAAATTACTATAACACTGGATGAAAAAGGGGGATTCTGTGTATCTGAGGTTACTGATTTGCTTTGAATCCTTGATTTATTAAACTATTTTAGTTGGGTTAAATGTATTCCCTTTTAATTATGCAATGTTATGTGTATTTATGTATCTGTTTTTGTTGCTTTTATGGTTTTACTCTCAAAAGCCGAATAAAGCTTATTTTGATTTGATTTGATTTGAATCAATAAGAATAATGTATTTCTGTGATATACGCTAAAGCAAAACTTGGATTCTACACCTGTTCGAAATACACCTGCCTTCTAGGAAGCACCCTTTCTTTTCGATCCTAGTAAAATTGAACATTAAAACCACCAACCTTCTTTGACCATCTCCCTGGCTGACAGGCGTGTCGCTGCTGGTGGCGGAGCCCCTGTGGGTGTTCCGCGCCGGTCTCCCTCCGTCGTTGTTCCCTGAGCAGCCGCCGAGAGGGGGGGACCGAGAGGGTGTAAAAACTACCCTTCCCAGCTGTCCCGTGACTCAGGACCAGACGCGCGGGATCACAGAGCGCGCCTGCTGGCGCATAAAAGTGACCAGCCCAATCGGTGGAGCGGGGGCCTTAAACATTAAAACCACCAACCTTCTTTGACCATCTCCCTGGCTGACAGGCGTGTCGCTGCTGGTGGCGGAGCCCCTGCGGGTGTTCCGCGCCGGTCTCCCTCCGCCATTGTTCCCTGAGCAGCCGCCGAGAGGGGGGGACCGAGAGGGTGTAAAAACTACCCTTCCCAGCTGCCCTGTGACTCAGCCCCACCCGCGTCGCGGAGCGTCGGGCGAAGCCCGGGCAAAGGCGGACCCTCTACGGCCAAACAAGGCCAAACAAGGCTGGGCTGGGCCACACCACCAACATCTGCTTTGCTGCCACAACCTGTAACATCTAAGGTACTATCTGGGCTATTACGTTTTGTTCTGTCGTGGTACTGTTTAGGTATTGCACTTCGCCCCTTACTATTACTGTCAAATTAATCTGTGGCTACTAGAACTATATATTTAAAAGGGGTGCGACTTGTGAACACTGCCGATCGACTGCCAAAACATGAGGAGGGGGACCAAAACCAATAAAATGCCTACGCTGAGATCTAATACTAAGCAGAAAGTCGACTCGCCGCAGCCACAGCCCTTACCAACTCTAACTGCGATAGACAAAATGTTGCAGCAAACTATTGGGGCTGTGGCAACTGCCATTGAAAACACTGAAAGGTGGATCTCGATAGCGCCTACAGTAGCCATTCACGATACTGAGGAGGGTCCCGTGGTAACAATAACAGATGAACCAGACACAAGTTTCTTGTTAACATCTTCCTATGTAGAGCTCCCATGTGCCCAGATAACTACGGAAACACCAAGAAATACAACCAGAGACCCTGATTTCCTTAACCCAGAGGAGATACCTTTGTCTAGTTCCCTCATTAGAAACACAGGTAAAACTGACCCGAGATCTAGAAAGAACACTGTTTCAAAGTATAACAACAAAAAGGGGGGGGAGAGATAACCCTAAGACTAACCATAATCTGGTGACCCCAATGCCCAAAACCACATCTGGCATACCCTGTTGGGTAGCCAATATGGTGTCAGATCTTAAGGCAGGATTGGAGGAGACCATTAGTGCGCACCTTAAGCCCCTGATGTCCAAACTTGACAGATTAACTTCTTTAATAAATAATAAGGTGATAGGTTCAGACAAACCAGTGAAACAAGTGATAACCCCAATACCATGCAATCAGGACTCATGTAGTCGAGGGGTCGAAAAGATCACACACAAGGGCAAGGTAGCGTCAGATAACAATTCTGTAAATCAAAAAAATAGTGATCCTCCACAAAGCAGATCGGGCAAGACATGTGTTCCTCTACCTCCCTGCGCTAATGGCACCGCTGCGCAGGTACGTAATAATCAAGGGAAGAGCTCCCTGCCACCTAGTAAGGACACTGCTGGTAATATCCCAAAGGACATCCCAAAGGAAACCCCTAGTCAAGTGAAGACTACCACCCCAATAGTTCCAGCTAGGGTAAAAATGAGAGTACGCTTCCGGTCATTTAATTTACCACCTGAAGCATTACCCTATGTAGTCGTGTTAACAGGTGTGCCGCCTCTAAAGGAAGGCAAAAGAGAAAATGAAGTGGAGTTGAGGAATAAATGTATACAATGGCTAAGAGCCAACAAGCCATTACCATCACATATTTCTGGGGAAATATTGTCTGTAAGAAGGGGGCAATGGATTGGAAATGGAGTAAAAACCATTGCTGGGGATGTTATTGCTATAAACTTCAGGGATACCTCTGTAGGAACCCATATATGTAACTCCCCAACGTTGGGACCACTAACTAACATATACCCCGTACACTTATCCTATTTTTACCCCCTACCCCTCTCACAGAGACCTACACATCTAAACAGGGGTCAGGCGAATAGGGCTCTGCACCATGTGCAGCTAAATAGAGCAGATAACTGGCAGACTCCATGGCAAGCATTCCCTCTCCACGATCCTGCACTTGCAATGCATGCACATTGGAACAGATTCTGTGCCTTGGATAATGTCGATTGACCCGAGTGGAACAAAATGTGCCCACTTCAGTCTACTAGGGACATTTTAGAGAAAGATCCCCGACGATCAGGGCGGTTGCCACTTACCCCCTTAGCAGAAACAGTCAGTTCCGTTGTGGTACCTACTCACAAATCTAAAGCAGCTGACTTGAATGATATATTAAGGATTGGGCATGTAGCCGAGTCAAGGGTAGAAACCATACCAGATAAGTTGGATACCCCTGTTGCAGTAGGGGAGGATATAGATAGGAGCCCCCAGGGGGCTGGCGCAAACCAGTTTGTGACTCAGCATGGTATAAGAGCCATTTCCTGGAATATTGCAGGGGTGGCAGCTAAATATATCATACAGGAATGGAGAGACTTCATAACTAGTTTCCACATTATTTGCCTCCAGGAGACCTGGGCTGTCGAACCTGAACAATATATACTAGAAGGGTTCAAAAGTTTCACGGTCCCCGCAGTAAGGGCTCCATCTGGAAGAGCTATTGGTGGAGTTATAACATACGTAGACCTCCGCATCCAGGGGACCTGGTCAAACTTGAGCTGGGACTCAACAAATATGCAAGCGATAGGCTTTCGCCACAAGGGCTTAAAAATTACATTGATTAACTGGTACAATGCGGTGGGTTCGAATGGCAGAAATAACATCATGAAAGAACTGGACGACCGTTTTAAAATCATGTCATCTGTTAACAAAGCCACAGGGTCACCATACACCATCTTAGCGGGAGACTTCAACTGCCACCTGTGTGAAAAATTAAGACCAATAAATAAGGAATGGTCACGCTGCCCGGAGGAAAAAGGACCACATTTTGCTCATACCACCGAGGGCAGGGAAATGGAGAACTTTATAAATAGGCACAATCTTTTATTCATAATGGATTTAATTACGATCGGCAATGTGGGGGAACCTAATGCAACGTATAAAGGAAGGGGCTGTCATTCCTATATAGACTTTGTTATGATGTCTCCAACACTTAAAAAATGGATCACAAACTTTGAAATTGCACATAGCCCCTTCAGTGATCATAATCCGTTGGTTTTGGCTCTTAAATGCATGAACCTGAGAACAGTAGATGGTGTACCCGATGCCATGGAACAGGCAACGGCACAAGGGAGAAGACTTAAATGGGCCAAGATTAATGGAGACACATTTTACTTCAATCTTGTAACGAAAGGCCAAAAACAATTAAATGATTGCCTGGATGAAAATAAGGGCGGCCAAACTGTGGTCAGGGCCTTTGAAGAAATCGCCCAACTCGTGGATACCCTAATGAAATCCTCCTCAGGAGCTAATCTGCCTCAGACTCCACGCTGGTTTGATCATGATTGTACATAGGCACTGAAAGACCTGAAAAAATGCCTTGCTGGTCAACCAAAGGACAAAGTTAAAATAGCGGGCAGTAGATCCAATTATAAAAAAGCCCTGAAAGCGCGCAAAAGAACTTTACAAAATCAAGCATGGGAGGACCTAAGGGAAGCAGCAGAGAGAGGTGATCTCACTGCATTTTGGAGAGTTATCAACGACCCGTGTTTTAAAGATCCGAGGGGGCCAGAAATAGTGAATACAATTCTCCCTGAACAATGGTACAATCACTATCTTAGCCTGTACAATCATACTGGGATGGTCTTGCAAGAGGAAGGCGCAAAAATAGCAGTACCCGTAAGCTTAGACTTTTCGCTGGGAGAAGTAAAATCAGCAATTCAAGGGCTCTCAAAAAACAAAGCGCCAGTCCCTGACGGCATCCCCCCTGACCTTTATTTGAGCAATATTGACTTGCGGGCACCCATCCTTACTAGGGTCTTGAACGAGGCAGTAGTGGCAGGACTGCCTCGTTCCTGGTCCTCGGCAGTCATCGTCCCAATCCACAAGAAGGGCAGCCGGGACGACCCCCAATGCTATCGTCCTATCTCATTAATAGACGTAACAGCTAAGGTTTTGGGACGTGTTATTTTAAATCGTCTACAAATTTGGGCTGAGGACAACCACATTTTAACAGATGTACAATATGAGTTCAGAGAAGGGAGATCCACAACAGATCGATGCCTAAACTTGTACCTTCTCACTGCTAAATATACTATTGCTGTCAAAGGGACTATCCATATGGGCTTTATGGATCTCTCAGCGGCCTTTGATCGTGTCAACAGACAGAAGCTATGGGCCCTGATGATCTCTCTGGGGGTGGATCAAGGGCTAGTTGACACATTGAAGGCATTACATTGGGAGACTACAGCTTCTGTCCGCTATAATAAAGAAGGAATGAAGACAGAGCCATTTCCTTGTACAAGTGGTGTCCGGCAGGGCTGTATATTAGCTTCTTTTTTATTTTCATTGTATATTAATAATTTGGACCGAGAACTCATGAAGTTGGGAGTAGGCTCCCCCCAAATAGGCCAGCGTTCGGTACCTGTCCTTTTGTATGCGGACGACGCAGTGTTGCTAGCCCGCCCCCCATTGGGTTTACAAAAGCTAATTGATGGTTTCGTTAAATTCATGAATTCACTGGATCTCTCAGCTAACCTGGATAAGTCCTTTGTTATGTCCATAGGTACTAACATCAAAAAGGACTTTTCACATAGCATAGGACAACATAAACTAGGAAGAGTTAAGTCCTTCTCTTATCTAGGCGTGCTTTCGATGAGAAATTGGAATTTAGAAACCTGGTTGAAAAACACGGTTAAACTGGTGACCTCAACGGGTGCCATAATGGCACACGGGAGGAGGCTAGGTAGATGGTCACCGGAACAGATTTTGAACTTATATAGAGCGGTTTCCTGCTCCAAGGTGTCATACGGGGCAGAAGTTTGGGGCTGTAAAATCAATCATGTGCACCATATACAAGCTGAGGAAAATAAATTTTTTAAAAGACTATTAAAGGTCCCTCAGAGCACCCCTTCATACATAACACACACGAAATTGGGTGAGCCATATATTGAGGATAGAATTATGGTCCGACCCATCCTGGCCTGGATAAAGATCTGGACTAACCCAGAGGCCGGCCTCAGCAGACAGATCATTAAGGACTGCCTGAGCCGGGATAGAGGGGGTCAGATCCCGTGGCTCAAATATGTAAAAGACACCATGGAATGAATCTAGGAAAACCAAGTTACTCAAGCACTCTCTAAGATGTTGTTTATATGGAAAATTTCCGTAAAGTATTAGTTTTGATGGTTTTTACACCAATGTCAATAATAAGTTCATTTGCAGTTCAAAGGCTTCAAAGTATGGATCCAAAACAGTCGTTGTACTTCAAAATCTTTATTTTCAAACACATTAAAAGTTTTCCAGCTTTGCACCGCCGACACGTGTTTCGCCTACTCTGAGGCTTTTTCAAGGCTGGAACCATAAAAATTACAATAAGTATTTCTAATAAATGTGAGCTTAATATATACAATTTCCCTAATTTTATACAATAAAATACATGGTCTCATATTTACAAAATTTACAAAACCTTCAACAGTCTGTCCCAAGAAAAACCACTAAAGAAAGAACAACTCATACTTCATATGAACTCTTCTAGGTAATGCTGATATTGCAAAACAGTCAATGACATAATATTTCCTAATACAAGAGTTATGCGATACAGTACATTTAAAAAAAAATCCAAAAAATCATGCTTACAGTCCCCTGATAATTTCTAGTGTAAAAGTTATGCGATACAATATATTCCATTTGATATTTTAATACCCTTGCTCACAGTCGTCTCCCCTAGGAGAATAAAGATCTTAATCCAGACCCGCCTTAGGAGAATGAATCACAAACCTATAATTCCAATACATAAACACATTCCAAATATCGACCTACCAATAAAATTTCTTGTCAGGTGTAATAGTCGGGAGGGTCTTATTCATCAGAGGATAACATTTGTGGTGCTGAACATTGGAATCCTAGTGGAATGGAAATGTGTAAAGAAAAGGGCACTTTTAGAAATTATTGAATCGCAACTGTAGAGAAAGTTCATTAGAGCGATATACCGATTAGTATGGCCTACCTATTAAGTATGATAATCAAGACGGAGTGGTTCTAGGGTTAATTTCACCTTTCAAACTTCGTAATATTGTGTCCCAAGTTGTATTTTCTTGTACAATGGACCGTCATAGAAATAGGTCCTGTAAGTCAGAATAGAAACGGAAACATAATAATTTCTATCATCTAACATTTTATCCAAGGTGTGTTGTAACACCAGAATAAGCGTGGTCATATCAGAAATGGTGATAATAACCCGACCTAGTTCAATTATTCCAAAATAACAGTAGTTTCGGAAAAAATATTGCTTGGAATCCGGTAAAATAGTGAAAGGGATTTATATTTGGATCAAAAAGTAACGGCATCTATTTTTCTATCATCACTCTATCTTCATTGTATAGCTAACATATCAGGTCAACAGATACTAAAGGCAGATATTTGGAGGTGCCAAAAGACATACTGGGAAGTTTTCGAGGTACAATTCCAGAAAATAATTATAGTACGGGCAATACCCTGATGTAGTAGCTAGTTCTAAATATCAATACATCAGAAAAAAACCCAGGCGTCCAAAAGTCCTCATACAATATGCATAACAATATCAATAGTATATGGTCATCCCTTTTCTACTCATTTTGTTAAATTGTGCGACTTGCTGCGTGGAGATTAATCAAATTTTCACATAGTCATGTTCATGGACCTTGATAAGTCTGTGAAGTGATGTAGTACATATAGGTTTAGAATCATATACTAGGAAGAATGTCATCTTCAAACTACGTGGCTGGTTCCTCTTATTAAGAGCATACAGATAAATGACATTAAGCGGCAAACGCACTAAATCAACCCAGAAAAATGGGGTGTAGTTTTAAAGGTCCCACGATAAGGATACTAATGAAAATAATTCCAAAAAGGAGAAACCCATGCTCCTCTATTATTGTTCAAAATTGCACATATATCTAACTAAGACGGTATGGGCACCAATTTAAAGCCGGCAAAAGCGGGGGTGGGGAGTTTTTGGTAGTCCCAAGGTAAAGAGACTCTACGATCGTACAGCCCATAGAACATGTCTAACATAGCACACTCCCTCCATGTCATTACCCGCATCTTACCTCATATCTGTCGGCATCGAAGGCGAATCTCCACTGCTAGATGCTAACAGGACGGAGTTCCCGTGTTCTATTTAAATGGAAATTGGACGTAAGAAAATGGTGTGCGTGGGAAGACCGCCAGAGCAAACCACGTGTCCGGAACAGTATTCAACCAACATGTGTGGCGGCCATCTTGTAACGGCAAGAGGTGTAATCTAATATAAGCCCTAATAGTATAAATGAGCAAATTCAGTACCCTGGTATGCCTATAAGACGAATCTGCTAAAGGACTCGAAAGTTTTGAAACTATATCTCACTGAAAATTGACGATACTAATATACCAGTCACAATAAATTACAGCCGATGTGTATGCCCTATTGTGTAAATATAAAATTTTATATTACTCATGAAGTATGGTAACATGTCTGGTCTTATAGATTTAGAGTAAAAATTCGTTAGACATTGCAATGTCATACGCTAATGGCGTAAGGTACATCTAAGAGACGCCAGCAATGGCCGCCATCTTGGAAAGGGATCAGTAAAGGAAGAAACTATCGGAGTGTACATGGAGCCCATGGTAGCAGCCGTTTTTATCGTGGAGAAAGGGTGTAACGCAAACAATAAATAATGGAAAGGCAAAACATCTTCTATTTTCACAGAGTGTCCAACCTGTGTCTTAACATAATAATGGGAGTTGCCTAAAATATACAATGAGAAAAGTATTACTACATATAAATGATGAACAATAGACTTATTAACCTTTGTCTTTACATGGTAATGAGAGTTGTCTCAAATGTACATTCAAACAAGATTGCTACGTATAGAAGGTCTACAGTAGACTATTGTTCTGAGACCTAGAAAAAAACAGAGTAAATTGATAATTGTCCCAAACACACAACAGAGAAGATGTATAGGTTGTAGGAGAATCCCAATTATAACAGAAAAATAAGATTACTCATTAAGGAAAACATGTAGTTCTCTGTCAATGTTTAGTCCCAAATCAACCGCACGGAGCTTGATTAGCCATTGTGATTCAAGTTTACGAAGTGCCAGAGTATTATCACCTCCTCTAGCATCTGGTCTGATCATATCCATACCATGGAAGTGGATGCCCAGTACCTCTAATTCTAAATGTTCCTTGTTGTAATGTGCTGCTAATGGGTATCTGGCATCGTTGTTACGAATAGCTCTGATGTGTTCCTGTAGCCTTTCTTTTAGAGGGCGAATGGTACTTCCCACATAGATCAATCCACAATGACATATGATGCAATATACTACCAACTTCGAGTTACAGTTGATGAAATGTCTAATGTGGTGGGTTTGCTTGGTGTTGTAGGAAAAAGTCTTTTTTTTGTCTAGGGCAAATTGACAAATGTTACACATAGTACATTTGTAAAAACCACAAGGTTTAATAGGCATCCATTTATTAGTACCAGTCAACACATGATTGTTGGATGTAGGGTTTCTGATGATTGAAGGACTAAGCAAGTTTCTCAGTGTTTTACCTTTTTTATAAACAATACGTGGTTTCTTACCTACATATTTTTCCAAATCCTTATCAAGTTGTAGTAGGTGCCAGTGTTTTCTAAAGGCATTAAAGATTTGGGAGCTGTTGGCACTGTATTTTGTTATGATTTGGGAGACAGGATGGGCACTACTAGCGTGAAGGACTGAGTTACAAGAAGTACTTTTTCTGTAAAGTTTCGATTCAATTCTGCTGTTAGAGATGAATAGGGTAACATCTAAGAAGGAAATGCTGTTGTTGCTAGATTCAAAGGTGAATTTAAGATTATATTCATTGTCATTCAGGTACGTCATGAACTCATTCAATAGTTCGTCCCCTCCCCCCCATATCATAAACACATCATCGATAAATCGACCCCAGTAAACAATATGTTCAGTGAGGGTCGATGGGCCTTTTTTCCAAATATGGTGTTCCTCATAAAAACCCATGTATATGTTTGCGAAGGAGGGTGAGAATTTAGCTCCCATGGCAACACCAGAGTGTTGTTGGTACCAGTCATCTAAATGTTTGAAGAAGTTGTTGTTGAGAGCAAATCTCGTCAGGTCAATGATCATAGTGGTGTGATCATAAAGTGTGGCGTCCCTCTTAGATAGGAAGTACGTGAGGGCCGCCATTCCCTTTTCCAATGGTATGCTTGTATATAAAGCGCATACATCTAGTGTCACTAGTTTAAATGTTGGTGTCCATTCGAGATCTTCTAATTTACATAGAAGATCGTTCGTATCTTCTAGGAATGAGGGAATGTTTCTTACGATGGGTTGTAAAGTAATATCAATGTACTCAGAAATTTTCTCTATCGGTTCCCCAATTCTCGAGATGATGGGTCTTCCAGGAGGGGAGGTAATGCTCTTGTGTATTTTTGGCAACACATATATATAGGCAGCTTTGGGATTGGAGACAGTTAGATATTTCAGTTCAAGATCTGATAAGAGTCCTGCACTATGCCAATACTTAAGGATTTTATTAAGGTTAGCTGATGTAGAGTTCATAGGATTAGTTGTCAATTTAATATACGAGCTAGTGTCCTCCAATTGGCGGTTGATCTCACTAATGTAGTCATCTCTGTCAAGCATCACTATATTCCCACCTTTATCAGCTTCCTTTATTATCAAGTTCTCTCTGCCTTTAAGTTGTTTTAGAGCATTCCTTTCATTATTATTCAGATTGTCTCTCCTACCCAAGGGCTGACAACGGGTTTTATCTTCAAGTTTGTATAGTTCGTCCGTGACCGTCTTATAGAAACAATCTATAAGCGTATCAGCTGTAGTAGTTGGTGAGAAAGTGGATTTATTTCTGAGACCACTGTCTGTGTAAATATTACTTTCAATTCCTAAGTCAGACATGATGTTATTAATCGTGGGAGTTTCTTTCAAATCATCATCCATCTCAAGAAGCATTTGTACTTCCATAATATCCTGTATACTTCTACCACTCTCACATATATCATAAACCTGGATTTCTTTAGGTTTTTTATTTAGATCAAAAAACTTTTTCAGTTTTAATTTTCGTACAAACTTATAAAGATCTATGTGTACAGAGGTGAAGTCAGCTTTACTCATAAGACAAAAACTCAATCCTTTTCTTAACAATCCCACCTCACTCTCCCCCAATTCTGTTTGAGATAGATTGATAACAGATACATCATCACCAATTTTTGTAGAGTTAATTTCAATGCCACGATCAATAATATTACATGACATACTTGAAGTACCATCTGTATTGTCCAATACATTTACTTTCTCTGTTGTTGTGAGACTGACCTGGTGACTCTTTGTGTTGGGTCTTCTTCTGTTCTTACTGCCCCCCCTCCTTGTTCTTTTCCTTGTTGTGGTTTGCGGTTGAAACCCGCCTGTATTCCCTTCCGGTACCTTTCTAGTTCGTTTAAAAAAGATGAACCAGGGATGGGGCTTTTAGAGGTTCCTGCCAGTAGGGAGGAGTCACTACATCTGTCACTAATTTCAGTGAATTCGCTGTTGATGCTTGATATCTCTGATTCACTTACAGAAGTGGTGTTGTCTGTTCTTGGTTCAGTTAGTGTAGATGTTCCTAGTCTGGGTTTGGTTTCATCGAATTTCTTAGCAAACGTGAAGACTCGACCATTTTTGTAGTCGAGTTCATCCCGTTTCAGCTTTCTGATCTTTTTATCCCTTATATAATTCTGATGGGAACTCAGGACCTCTTTTAGTATTTTATAGTTTTTTTCAACAACATCACCCTGGTTGAGAGCACTTATCTCTCCTTCTATTTTCTCTATTTCTTTTAGAAGTTTTTCTCTTTTACGTTCCGCATGGCGGATTAGGATGTCCATCATCCCAAACGAGGATCCAGCAATTACATTTTCCCACTCTTTGAGCAGGTCAGGGTCCAAGTCTTCAAAGGTTGGGAAAATAATAACCCTCAACCCTCTAGGGATTTGTTTGATCTCTATGTATTTTTTGAGGGTAGTTAAGTCCCTCCAACCAGAAAGTTCCGCCTTACGTAGGCGTTCCAATTTAAGAAACAATTGTTTTATGTTTTGTGGTTTTTCTTCTACTGAGACCTTAGGTTTGTTTTGGATCCCCTGTGATTGAAATATTTCATTGAACATCTTATCACGGTCATCTTCAAACATTGCCATAATAATGGACAAGGGCAAAAGTTCTTAATGCTAGTGGAAAGTACCAGCCAGCTACACGTCAACAGAGAAAGTATCACAAAAGTGCATGGACTCACTTAACAAAATTATACAGGAATATTGGTGGTAGTGTTTCTCAAGAAGAGAAAGCGTCCGCACCTTCTGTTAATATCTATTCTCACTGGAAGAGTTGTACGTGAAATATTTGAGGAGGTGCACTGAAAACCTGATAAAACACCCACCACCAGGGGTGTTAAACAAAGCAACAAAATGCTAGTATCAAGAATCTAGGAAAACCAAGTTACTCAAGCACTCTCTAAGATGTTGTTTATATGGAAAATTTCCGTAGGGGAGACGACTGTGAGCAAGGGTATTAAAATATCAAATGGAATATATTGTATCGCATAACTTTTACACTAGAAATTATCAGGGGACTGTAAGCATGATTTTTGGATTTTTTTGAAATGTACTGTATCGCATAACTCTTGTACTAGGAAATATTATGTCATTGACTGTTTTGCAATATCAGCATTACCTAGAAGAGTTCATATGAAGTATGAGTTGTTCTTTCTTTAGTGGTTTTTCTTGGGACAGACTGTTGAAGGTTTTGTAAATTTTGTAAATATGAGACCATGTATTTTATTGTATAAAATTAGGGAAATTGTATATATTTAGCTCACATTTATTAGAAATACTTATTGTAATTTTTATGCTTCCAGCCTTGAAAAAGCCTCAGAGTAGGCGAAACACGTGTCGGCGGTGCAAAGCTGGAAAACTTTTAATGTGTTTGAAAATAAAGATTTTGAAGTACAACGACTGTTTTGGATCCATACTTTGAAGCCTTTGAACTGCAAATGAACTTATTATTGACATTGGTGTAAAAACCATCAAAACTAATATTTTACGGAAATTTTCCATATGAACAACATCTTAGAGAGTGCTTGAGTAACTTGGGTTTCCTAGATTCTTGATACTAGCATTTTGTTGCTTTGTTTAACACCCCTGGTGGTGGGTGTTTTATCAGGTTTTCAGTGCACCTCCTCAAATATTTCACGTACAACTCTTCCAGTGAGAATAGATATTAACAGAAGGTGCGGACGCTTTCTCTTCTTGAGAAACACTACCACCAATATTCCTGTATAACACCATGGAAGGAATTGGTTGCAAGAATTTGTTCTCTGAGCTGGAGTCCACGACCAATCTGAATAAAACTTTGGTTAAAAAACTTTTCACCGCTTGGGCATCCGCCAGAAGAGCCCACGCTGAAACCAGGAAAACATCCGTTGTGGCCCATAGTCTACTAAAAACAATGCTTGGAATGGAACCATACCTAGCAGTGATGCACAATGCGCAGGAAAGATTCTATATAACTAGATTCCGAATGAATCTCCTTCACCATTTACTGGCTATTCCTGCAGGCTTCACATGCTCGGTAGAGTTGAAGGGTACCTGCGGCTGCGACACTAGGTCTCCGCAGGATACCCTTCACTTTCTTTTATTATGTCCTTTTTACTCAGTTCCCAGACGGAAGTTTTTAGTAAGGATCTTGAAAAATAAAAAATTGAGACATGCTAAAGCAGCCCTCCTTTTTCTGCAAAACGCCTCAGACCCACATACTCTATTATGTATTATAAGTTTCATTAAGGTGGCCATGAGATTAAGGAACACCAGGGAAATATCGGCCCACATTAAACCATAGACTAAATCAACGTCTGTATAAAATTCCCAATGAACTAATGTTCATTTTACCCCTTTTTTTAGACCTATTTTTATTGCTCTTAAAATGTCATTTTAAAAAATGCTTTTTAAATACTGTATGTATGTATTTTTATGCTCTTTGATGGTATCTTTTTAAGTACCGAATAAAGATATTTGATTTGATTTGATTTAGTAAAATTGTATGTGATGCTTAATTATTCAAATGTTACATTAATTATTACAAGCATATTACTGCTGCATTTTCTTTTTTCTTCTTTATTTTTTAGGCATATGCTGGCTTGCTAAGGCCAAACTTATTGGCCTTTCCCTATTTTTTTATTAATTCGTTTTTTAAAAGCCTTAATTTAAGAAACCTGCTACTCTGTATTCATCTGCATTTTTAGGTCTCAGCTACAGATAGCTGTAGCTGTCTGTTGGCAAGACCTATTGTCTCTAATACATTACATATGCTCAGAGCGGGCTTTGGGCCAAAACCCTGTTCATAATTGGATGGATTTGTTATTTGGCTTATTTTACTGCTCTTCATTCAGTGGCTTTCCTCCCTATTCTTATGTCCACCCAGGAGCATTTTTTTTACTTTAAGTACTCTATGCTGGTGCATGTGTTTCCTTGCTGTCTACCTCGTTCCTTCTCCTGCCCTCTCTCTGTACTTCTCCCTGGGACCCTCTTCTTCCAGCCCGGTGCAAATAACCATCCTGTTCCCCATGTTATTATTTTTTATTGTTTTACATTTTTTTATTTCCATTTTTCATGAAGGTCTGGAAGCTGCAAAGTGCTGTAGAATATAGACTGCCACATATTCACAAAGATAGTATAGATTTACCACTCTTAATCCTGCATCCATGTACCTTAAACATATACATGTTAAGATACAAAGCACAGATGGATGGATAAATATCAATTTTGACCTATTTCATCTCTTTCATAGGATTTTGCACAAATGAGTGTATGAAGTAAACTTTGCACTTTGCATGACGTATCACTGGTGTATCCCACCTGGCCAGCTTCTTCGTGCATTCATATCTAACAGGAGCATAATGGAAGCTCTCTTCCTGCACAGATGTTGATTGATTTTGGGACCATGTAATTGAATTGGAAAGGATAGATGTTGTGTTTATAATGCTGTACATATATTAAATATGCTTCATATGATTCTCAAGTAGATTTTGTGATTCTTATGACTGGCTTACATGATTTTCTCATTAAATATTCTTTATGTGTCTTTCTAGGAGGTAATTTCTGTGCAGGCTATGATCTGAAAGAGGTTGCTCAAAACCCAACTTCAATACGTCTGGAACAAGATGCCACCAAGAATCCTTCCCCCATGGTAATTATTTGGCAGTGTTACTGTGCAAGTTGACTACTATAGAACAATGCAGTAGGAGCCTTTTCCAACGTAGCATATGTCCCAGTCCACTTACTCTGGGAAAGTGGCACTCATAAATAATCTGTGAGATCCTGTTCACATCAGAATATTTTTTCGTACAATAATAACAAATATTCCATTGTGTCCAATGGTGAGATGCTCTCAGAGGTAATTTCAATTAGGGAAGATGGTTTGCAAATATTAAAAGCACCACGCCCCATCACTGTTAGCCACCACTCAGCCCCAAGTGCTGGTGTAAAAAGAGTGCCAGGTCCAGTTTACCTTGGTAATTTGCTCTGCATTGTCAAGACACTGTTTAACCCGTGGAACTTCTGTAAATAGGTTATGGGTGTGCAGGATGGTTGAGGTGGTTGTGTTTCGGGTAACCTTGTTGGGTAAGGCTTCTCATATCCTCCAACACCATGCTTTCTGTGTTACACGTGTATTCTTGCACACATCCTACTACAGTCTATCATATACCCTTAAGCCAGTGATTCCCAAACTGTGCGCCGCGGCGCCCTGGTGCGCCGTTATGAGGAGCCAGGGGCGCCGCGGCACGATGTGGGAAAGTGCAGGGCAGCGCTACATACTGGGGAGAAATGCCGTCAGCAGCACTCGCTGTTGGAGGCCATCTCACATTTCGTTGAAGTGCTGAAGAGGCTTCAACAGCTCCTCCCAGACCTGCAGTCTGTCAATTAGCCCCATTGTCATTCTGTCTGTGGCGATTATCTCACACAGAATGACAATGGGCCATACTGCAGTTACAGAAGCCTAGAGCGGCGCACGGCAGGATTGCATTACCTTGGGGAGACCACACGCCGTCTCTGTCCCTCTCCATCACACCCTGTCCTCTGCCCTCTCCATCACACACCGTCCCCCGCCCTCACCACCACATGCCGTCTCTGTCCCTCCCTGCCCTACTCTTGCTTGTTAGCAAAGGTGTGGTTCTCTGTTGTACTGCACCGCACCTCTGCTCTTCTTTATTATTGCGTCCATCGCCTCTCCCGACTCGAGTGAAAAGGAAAGATTGATGAGGGAAAAGTAGGGCACAAGGGGAGAGAGAAAAAAGTTTGACATAAATGAATAAGGAAAGGTGAAAGACCTGAAAGGTGCAGTGCAGGGTAGATGGATATTAGGGTTAAGTGCTATGTAGATGGCAGGACATTGTTTTCCATCCGGCTTCTGTGCAAAGGCCACCATATGAGTAGATGGGAGTGAGAGTAACAGAGTGACAGAGAAAGAGTGAGAGCGACCTAGGGGTTGGAGAGAGAATCGTAGGTTCTTTAAAAAACCAAAACCTAGATAGATGCCAAGTAAGAGAAACATATGCCTTTAGAAAATAACTTAGAATCTAAGTGGAACCGGACTTTCTGTTTTTTCTTTGTTGATTTAGGTTGTCCTATAATGTTATGTTGCTTATTTGCATCACTCTGGGGAGGACCCCACAAAGTCATATTATACCCAATAGAGTCTGACAGAGTCGGTGCACTATGGTTACTTAGTAGCTTTTGGTACTGTGGGTGCAGGGTGAGGGGCCTGGTGGAGAGCGATGGGTGGGTGCATGGTCAGGGGCCTGGTGGAGAGCGTTGAGTGGGTGGGGGCAGGGTCAGGTCCTGGTGGAGAGCTTTGGGTGGGTGGGTGCAGGGTCAGGGGCCTGGTGGAGAGCGTTAGGTGGGTGGGTGCAGGGTCAGGTCCTGGTGGAGAGCATTGGGTGGGTGCATGGTCAGGGGCCTGGTGGAGAGCGTTGAGTGGGTGGGTGCAGGGTCAGGTCCTGGTGGAGAGCTTTGGGTGGGTGGGTGCAGGGTCAGGGGCCTGGTCGAGAGCGTTGGGTGGGTGCATGGTCAGGGGCCTGGTGGAGAGCGTTGAGTGGGTGGGTGCAGGGTCAGGTCCTGGTGGAGAGCATTGGGTGGGTGCATGGTCAGGGGCCTGGTGGAGAGCGTTGAGTGGGTGGGTGCAGGGTCAGGTCCTGGTGGAGAGCTTTGGGTGGGTGGGTGCAGGGTCAGGTCCTGGTGGAGAGCTTTGGGTGGGTGGGTGCAGGGTGAGGGGCCTGGTGGAGAGCGATGGGTGGGTGCATGGTCAGGGGCCTGGTGGAGAGCGTTGAGTGGGTGGGGGCAGGGTCAGGTCCTGGTGGAGAGCTTTGGGTGGGTGGGTGCAGGGTCAGGGGCCTGGTGGAGAGCGTTAGGTGGGTGGGTGCAGGGTCAGGTCCTGGTGGAGAGCATTGGGTGGGTGCATGGTCAGGGGCCTGGTGGAGAGCGTTGAGTGGGTGGGTGCAGGGTCAGGTCCTGGTGGAGAGCTTTGGGTGGGTGGGTGCAGGGTCAGGGGCCTGGTCGAGAGCGTTGGGTGGGTGCATGGTCAGGGGCCTGGTGGAGAGCGTTGAGTGGGTGGGTGCAGGGTCAGGTCCTGGTGGAGAGCATTGGGTGGGTGGGTGCAGGGTCAGGGGCCTGGTGGAGAGCGTTGGGTGGGTGGGTGCAGGGTCAGGGGCCTGGTGGAGAGCGTTGGGTGGGTGGGTGCAGGGTGAGAGGCCTGGTGGGGAGCTTTGGGTGGGTGGGTGCAGGGTCAGGGTCCTGGTGGAGAGCGTTGGGTGGGTGGGGGCAGGGTTACGGGCGTTTACTACGTCATCTGATTCAATGCTCCCCAAAAGCAGCACAAGGCCCCCTACCAAGTATTCTTTTGCAGTTTTATATGGCGCAAACTCCACCTGAAGGCATCAGAGCGCTTTACATTAGCACCAGTTGCGTTGCAGACGGACACATTCATTTTTTGGCATGGGGAGACCATCATGCTTTTGAAATGGTGCCATTGTTCCAGGTGGCAGCCCCCTCCATTGGGTGGGAAGGGTGCAAGGGGGTGGCCGAGAAGGGTGCAAGGCAGAGGGGAAAAGGGTGCAAGGCAGAGGGGAAAAGGGTGCAAGGCAGAGAGGAGAAGGGTGCATGGTAGAGAGGAGAAGGGTGCATGGTAGAGAGGAGAAGGGTGCAAGGCAGAGAGGAGAAGGGGGCAAGGCAGAGGGGAGAAGGGTGCAAGGTAGAGAAGGGTGCAAGGAGGAGGGGAGAAGGGTGCACGGCAGAGAGGAGAAGGGTGCATGGTAGAGAGGAGAAGGGTGCATGGTAGAGAGGCGAAGGGTGCAAGGCAGAGAGGAGAAGGGTGCAAGGCAGAGAGGAGATGGGTGCAAGGCAGAGGGGAGAAGGGTGCAAGGTAGAGAAGGGTGCATGGAGGAGGGGAGAAGGGTGCACGGCAGAGGGAGAAGGGTGCAACGGAGAGGGGGAGAAGGGTGCAAGGTAGAGAAGGGTGCAAGGTAGAGAGGAGAAGGGTGCAAGGCAGAGGGGAGAAGGGTGCAAGGCAGAGAGGAGAAGGGTGCAAGGCAGAGAGGAGAAGGGTGCAAGGCAGAGAGGAGAAGGGTGCAAGGCAGAGGGGAAAAGGTTGCAAGGCAGAGAGCAGAAGGGTGCATGGTAGAGAGGAGAAGGGTGCAAGGAAGAGGGGAGAAGGGTGCAAGGTAGAGAAGGGTGCATAGTAGAGAGGAGAAGGGTGCATGGTAGAGAGGAGAAGGGTGCAAGGCAGAGGGGAGAAGGGTGCAAGGCAGAGGTGAGAAGGGTGCAAGGCAGAGGTGAGAAGGGGGCAAGGCAGAGAGGAGAAGGGTGCAAGGCAGAGAAAAGAAGGGTGCAAGGCAGAGAAAAGAAGGGTGCAAGGCAGTGGGGGGAATGGTGCAAGGCAGAGGGGAGAAGGGTGCAAGGCAGATGGGAGAAGGGTGTAAGGCAGATGGGAGAATGGTGCAAGGTAGAAAAGGGTGCAAGGCGGAGGTGGAGTAGGGTACAAGGGGGAGGGGGAGAAGGGTGCAAGGTGGAGGGGGAGAAGGGTGTAAGGCAGAGGGGGTAAGGTTGCAAGGGGGATGGTAATGAAGTTAAAAATGTGCCCCCCCCAAAACATTTCTGCGGATGCCCATGATCAGAGCCCACCTCACGTAAACTTCTTGTAACGCCACAGAGCTCCTTGAGCCTTTCTCTAGCCTGGTTACTTTTAGTGGGAGTGCTTTATGCATTGAGATGTACTTTATAAGATCTTTGTGATTGCAAATAAAGTTTTATGACAGTGATGGCTACTCTCTGAATCCTTCATCACGTCTAGACGTGATTCTTCATGTAGACCAGTGGTTCCCAAAGGGTGCGCCGCGGCACCCCGGCGCGTGGGTAAAAAAATGGTGGGGAGCCACAGCCAACTGCCAGTTAGGTCAAGGGAGCCACGGGTCAAAAAAGTTTGGGAACCACTGCCTTAAGCGAAGTGGAGGTAGTTTGATTATTAATTATCCCATGATCTGCAGCTGAATCCTCGTCTGCATCTAAAAGTATGCTTAGAATTCAACCTACCTCCTCAGCAACTAACATTAAATGCAAGGTTTTTAGCTTATTGTCTGAGACTAAACAAGGCTCCATCTGGCACATCAAAACATATTCTGTGGTCAGTAATACATGGAAAAGAATCAAATTGGTGTTGATGCCTGGCTAGTTGACTGACAGATTTAAAAGGGCATGATATATGAGCCGTATACTTTGCGGCAAAACATATAGCAACATTTGTTTTCAAGCAAGCAAAGCTAATATCCAGAGACCAAGATGTGAAAGCCCTGAAAGGAGAGGCCCACTGCGGTTGGGTCACCCAATTATATGAGCCCGGGTTCACTCCTGATTTATCTATGGCAAACACCGGCCAAGGATATGAAAACAAATGTAATGAAATTAAGATTCGTTGTAATCCTGTTTAACGCCTACTAGTATGGAAGAAGAGAAGGGGATGAAAGTAGGCTAAGTATAGTCTGCATTTCCAAACCACTGCTTTCACATAGGAGATTTTGACTTCACCGTGCCCTGTGGGCGTTAAACGTCTGCACATGTCACTATGCGGTGCTCTGCTGCTTGAAAGGTGAACCCACACAGCCCTCAGCACGCTTCTTGAAATTCTTCAGGATAGTGACCCGAATGATGCAAGCAGTCGAGAAATAGGTCCATGACACCTCACCAGGCAGAATAGTGCGATAGTAGCCACCTAGTTAAAGGATTCAAGATTAAATATGGCAATACAGTAGCATAAAGTGTTTTATAACAATGTGAGGATAATAGCTGATCTGCAGTACGACTGCTTACAAATTGCCAAAAGATACACTATTTAGCAAAAGGTATTTTATCGCCACACCAAGACCTGAATCCAGCAGGTTCTATGGGGGGAAGACTCTATTTATTGTACAAAGGGGACAATAGCCCACCTGGTACTCCAATAGGGCTCACCGCCGGACACTTGTACATGGTCATATTCTGCCTAAGAACATGCACTAAGGGGGAATTAAGGAAGCACTGCCATTGACAAACTGCTTTTATACTTCTCTGCTGAACATAGTGACTGGTGGTTCCCACCAAACTGTGGACTGAATGTTGTGTTCTAATTCTATTTATTTTAACGTAATCGCAATGATTTTAAGTAATTGTACTATACATTTTTTAAATCTGAATCTGCATCTAGGAGTTCTAGGAACCCAGTGCTTCTCTCAGGATAGTCTAAGTGATGCCCTGGGTACCTCTGAAATTATAGGTTACTTCAGGGCTATCTCTATCTGTATGTTGAACCCTGCTGGGTTACTTGAGATAATGTAGCTCATGGGCTCAGCCCCTTCTCATTCACAATGGAACGCCTGTCCCTTCAGGAGCTTGCCAACTCTAAAATGTAAGTTTTGTATATCTTTCACTGTCGTTGGCAAATAACTTTGTGATGTTCACGAGAATGACTTTAATAATATTTTCGACAAAAATCATAAAAAAATATAAAAGTTTATAACAGAAAGAGAAGTTCTATATAGAACCTGAGAGGTCTTTAAAGAGAGGAATTTATAAAGGTGACAGAACATTGCTAATTATGAAAAAGATATAATTACCAATATCAGAACTATGCACACCATCTCTGCGAAACTGGTCTGGATTGTGTTATCTTATACTGCAAGGTCAATACTGCCAAATTAGTAATCTCCAAAATGTGCAGTCATGACCGAATTGACCTTACGTTGGGCAGGTGTCATCTTTGAGTCAGTCATTAGTGAAGTGCCTCTTTTGATGTTGGGCCATCCATGACAAATAATGTGTTTTGGGATACTAGTTTAATGAAAAAGCAAGATTTTCCCAGTGGCGTAGCAAAGGGAGGCGGGGGGGGGGGGGGTCCACCTGAGTTCAGGGGGCAGCGGCCTCCTCCCCTATCGCCCGCTCTTACTTTCGGCTATCATGAGAGGTCCCCCCACACCCTTAGCACCCCCACACCCTCCCCGACTCTTTCAGACTGCTGCCAAAGGGCAGCACACTTAGGGGCCGCCACAGGTGGATGAAGGTGTAGCTACGCTACTGGATATTCCTGCATTAGAAAACAAAGTTGTGACCAAGTAGTATACTCCCAAGATCATTATTATTTCCAAGTTAAATTAGGATGGTTCAGACTTGACATATTTAGTAATGTTGGAAGCACTGCGCTCCATATCATACCATAAAATCAACACAATTCTACCTTAACTTCTGCACAACGTGCGTCCATTGCTAGGGTATGCTTGACCGCAAATTTGTATGCCCCTTGCAGGAAAATGGTCTTATCTACTTTTATACTATTTGAGTTCTCAGGAGAGGACCTTAGAAACATGATTGGTAAAGAAGAGACACATGTGCACTATATATAAATACAGAAGAGTGAAAACCATTAAATAGAATGCAGTCTCACTGCTGTTTATGAAGTATCAGCTTGATGATCACGCATGATGAAAATTTATTGTCACTGCTTTGGTCACCGCAGTATATTTATCTGCCGTAGTGATCACATCATAGAGAACAAGATTGCCAACAGGTCTTGCTCCTATGTTGTACTGCCACAATAGTACAGGCACCTGCCTCGGAGGATGATGGCACTAACGGTGATTGTGAATTCGAGTCACTCGAGTCCAATAGTTGAGTAGACTGGTGCTTGTGCCGCCCACTGCTGTTCAGCTGCCTGAAGTGCTTCACTTTGGTCCCTAAGCTACTGTTAGCTAACTGGAGTTAGCTACAGACATATTTCACTTGGAATGCTGTTTTAGCAAAAGTTCACAGTTACATTATGATTGTGGTTGTTTCTAGACCAGAGATCTCCGATTTTTTCTGTAATTAGAACCACTTATGCTCAATGAATATCATTTGAGATACTGGTGGTTCTATTTTAATAGTGAGCATATCAGACAAACTAACATAGATGGTCAGCCCATGCAAGATTAGCAGCAGTGATCATCTCGGTTCCTCAGAAAGGTTTGCCACCAGGAATGTAAAAATGTTTTATCAATAAGGAATACCTGTACATGTTAATACATAAATGCTTTAGCTATAATGCCCCGGTACAAAAGTAAAAACATGAGTAGTAAGTCCCCTGGTTACCAAGGGCCGCTCCTCTGTTATGGCTGAGGAGCATTGCCCCACTGCTGGAAGGAGCAGGTGAAATCGTAAAATAAAATGATAATGAAGCACTTATCATTTCGTTTAACCTGTAGGATCTGGTTAGAACACCGCAGCCATCATCTGAGTCTTGGGGGCGGGGCGTTCAGCAGCAGGAGTGGTGGGCACTGGGCACTGCTGTCAGTGCGCATGTGGGTTTGGCCAGCCATCTCAGGACGGTCAAACCAACATGCGTACTGACCTCTCCCCAACCCGAGCTGCATTGCTGTGTGGAAAGAACAGGAGGCGCAGGCTTCCAGTCCCCTATGGAGCGGTAAACAAACCAGCTCAGGCCAATCCTTGCCCTTTTCAAAAAGCTCTGGGATTGGCATTAAGGAGTCTGGGAGCCTGTGCTCATGGGAACTGTAGTTTGCAGTTCCTGGACCAGAAGAGCACAGATGCTAGGCGCGTGAGAAGAGGATCATAGAGGAGGCAGCCGGCAACAGGAAGGTAAGTGTACTTTTTTGTTTTTGTTTTTTTGTTTTTCCCCTCGAAGAAGCTGTGCTAACCGACCCCCCCCCCCCCAGCCCCACCCCCTCACCCCCTCACACTTTGAGTCTGCTGCAGCAACCACTGCTGGGCACCACATGATTTATCACACAAATATCAATTTTCAAATGTATTTTACAAAGTCCACCATTTGTCTGCAAACAACAGCTTATGAATTCTGAAAATAACTGCATTTTATTTTTCAAAAACACTTATTACACCTTTAAGTTTACACAGCTGTAGGCCTACAACCCATGGGGCTGGCTGCCACCACAATCTTGCAAGCACCATGCAGTAACATCAAACTGGAATCCAAATGTTATACTTTTACAATCCTTAGAACTGCAATTAATTAAAAGGTACCGTATAATCATTACTCTGCCAATCAGTACAGGTTCTTGGTTTTCTATTTTTGCAAAAACAACAACAAAACAAAATAAGCTTGAGGAATCACATTGTGGTCATGCATTGCTGGTTATCGAATAACTGCATTTTTATCCCAAATGCAGTCTTTTGAATTTTGGTATACATATATTAATTCAGCCTTGCAAAATCTTTTGATTTATGAGGCTTGGCTGCAAACAGGAAAGCTACTGGTAGCTCATGAGCTAGTCATTGGTGAAGCCTGTCCTAGACTGTGATGATAATGGCATTTACCACGTTTAAGAACATCATCATGTTGCTGGCATATTACCTTCTGCGTACATGCCAACATTTGAGACCTAGGAAGAGGGAGATTTTGAAAAAATAATCTGGGTGATGTTTCACCCTTGTTGACTGCTATTGAAGCAGAGGCAATTTCAGGCAAAAAACAGGTAAAATTAAGCCATGTTTGACTTTAAAATTCGAGGGTCTCCCGCCTGAATTGGGTCTGTTGGAATGTATAAAGCATCAACATTTTGTTGTTGCCAGTTTTACATAACACAGACAAAACCAGAGTTTGGAACTCTTCTTGATACACGCGTTTTTCTCTCGGAGCTTTTCCTGGGATTCACAGGATGGTTTAGAGCTGAGGCCTGTGATTTAAACCTGCATCCCCACTGGCACAGCAGAGGAGCCAGCCTTGCAAGAGTGCACCTGCAGGATCAGATATCAACTCAATGGCAAAATATGCTTTGTTTTTCCTTTACCTGGCAGGAGCTCGAAGTCAGCACTATGGCAGGGAGAGAGGTTGACCAAGAGATTGTGCAAGAGCCTAAGCTGCCTTGCCTGTCACCAGCAGATCATGATTTAGCAAAAATATGATTTCTGCATCCAGGAATTAGAGGTGGGAGATTAGCCTTGACATTGGGAGTCTCCACCTGCATTGGGAGGGTTGGCATACATGCTTCTGCGTTGTTCAAGATCTACACCATGCAGAGATTAAAAGAAGCTGCTACTCCCAGCACCCAGACTGTCCAGAGTGACCCAATTACCTCTACTTTCATAGGTTTTTTATGTTTCTATGGATCAGATACTAAATGTACACATTCGTCGATGTAACCCTCTTCCATTTGGCTGTCCTGTGCACCTTCAACAGCATTAGCCATTGTGCAATGCCGGACTCAAAACTAAATCAAAGTTAGCGTCCTAACTTACACAAGAAGTTGTGACCTATTCCTTGCGGTCTAGTTATTAGACATTCCCAAAGTATATAAATAGTTCTCTTTCCAGAGTGAAGATGAAAGTTGATTGGTTCCTCATATATCAGCTTGCTATGGTGCCATCCGTGCAAGGAACTGTAACATTGCTTAAAAGTTGAAGTGGAGTTGGTTGGAAAAACTATCTTTAAAAAAAAAAGGATTTTGTTAATATAACAAAAAAGCTTGCTTCAGCTTAGTAAATTGCAATGTTCCATTTTGTCAGTAATTTGGATGTATTCCGTTCCAACACATAATTTTGTGAAGTGAAAGTTAATTTCCAACTTCTGTTGTCATACTTTGCTGACTGTCAGAAAATGCGACATTGTTTGCTTGAGTGTCTCATTTTAGTGAAGTTACAGAAATCTCTTTAACACTTTTTTATTGAATGTTTACAATGTTTAATGTCAGTAGTACTTTACATAGCATTTTTGTTGTATTTTTATCTAAGAGCGTTGTCACTATAAGAACGTTACTTGAGGGAAAATCCAGAATTTCTTTTATAGAAGTCACAGCTGGATAGTCATTTTATTGAACAGGATCAAGAACCTGTGAAAGCATATTAGTATATTCATTTGTGTGTGCCTTTCAAGATGATGAAGCCCACAGAATAAATCACTGCTAGAAATGGGAGTGGCAACAAAAGTAGACCCAACACTCCACAGAGGTGCTGGACCTGCAGCAGCAGAGTTCGGTGTTTTCTCAGTTTGAAGAACAGAACCTCATGGCTTCAGGATATGGCTGCCTTTCATGCCATACCCAAATATAGAACTGCAAGTGGTTGGGTCCACTGCATGTGATATCTGTGGAGTTGTGTTAAAGTGTGGCAGCGTGTCTAAATACCATTTAAGTACAACTACTACACTGCAACACAGGCAGTCATAGCAATGAGGGTATATCCCCTTCGACGCTGATGACGAGCTCAGCTCGTCATGAAGTACACCTCTCGTACGCTCATGACGAGTTTAGCTCGTCATGAACCGCGGGATTTTCGAATCTTCAGCGCACAGCGGTTAAATGCGCCGCACCGATGGCGTTAAGCTACACTGTGTGTCAACATTTGTTCAGTGATGATAGAAATGTACCTAATTATGTAGATGGCTAGGTTGGTTTCTGCAAGTTGGTGGTAGGCCTTCCACTTGTTTTGCAGACTCTAAGCATTTTCAAATACTGTCTCAATTATGAGTGGAAACAGTTAGTGGAGAAGAACTTTTCGAAATTTCTCTTTGCAGTATGGTTTCTATCTGATCCCCTAAAAACCCCTTTGTCCTGCAAGACCCGTAAACGGGTATATGAGAAGCTCAATCTTTTTACAGCATTGCATTATATGGTTTGTAGTGTTTGTGAACATTGGCCTCTTTTTGTGTCTATGAACCTCGTGGTGTGCTTTGCATATGCCTTGTATTTCCCTATTATGCCTCTTGTGTTTGATGTATATACATGGTTCGCAAGCATTCACATTGTTAAAAAGTACTTTTGTGCCAAGTGAGATTGCATATGTTCTACTCTGGAGTTGTATATGTCAATCTATTTGTAACATTGGCATCATGGTGGGTGATGTGTGTGCCAGTGACTTGTTTGTTGTCTGTTCTGTGCGCGTCTGTTTTGTTAAGTTTTCTGAACCATCGACAAAGGTGCATATTTCTATTGTGCAAAATTGAAATTCCAGATGTTATACTATTTTTTTTATCTGTCATGATACTTGTATTTATGATCCAACAGGCTGTAGCTTTTGGCCATGTTGTCTTGGTGTGTGTACTTGTACATTTTGTGATTATGTGTGTCTGTGAATGTGAGACCCTGGGTTTTTGGATGAGGGCGGTGCGATGTGCCCATCTCTAGCAACACCCTCAGTACTTGTCAGGGTAAACCACAACAGTCACTTAATTAACCTGTGCTTAACCCTCTGGTAGCTTGGCACAAAAGCACTCAGCCTTAACTTAGAGGCAAGGTGTAAAGTAATAAAGTGAAAATTAATAAAAGCAATATTCCACACCAAGAGTAAAATGTAATGCATTACTTGACACCAAAACAACAAAAATCCAAATACTAGAACCAGATATATGCAATTCCAAACATTTAAGAAAAGTTTAGTGCCTAGAAGTACAAAGCGCTGCTTGCAGTTATCTTGTCGTCCGAGACCCGATGGAAGTCACAAGTTCAGGCAGACCGAGATGGTGCCCAGGGTAGATACAGGGGCCAGGTTAGTCCTGCTGAAAAAAGTAATCTTCTCAAAGTTCGGCACAAAGAGTCCAGTTCATGGTAGAAGAAGCTGCAAGGAACAGGGAGAGTGTTGCTGTTAGTCGTCAAGTAGTGCGAAGAGCAGACCGGGCACAGGTGACAGAACTCGCCGTTGCTTTAACCATCCTGTCTAGTGTCGCAGATGGTCTTTGCTGGAGCTTCGTGTTAGCATTCACTGTAGGCTTACGATGCTGTAGCATGAAGTGCAGATCTTGTGTCACTGGTGGTCACTGTAGCGCAATGAATCATATTCACCAGCGCTTCGTGTTGGTGGTCGGCAATTTCTTGGTGCGAACAGACCCATCACGGTTGCAAAGAGATCAAAATTTCAGGAGTTCTACCTTTCTTCAAGGAGGAGGTTAACTGATGCCAAACCACTGGTCCAGGACCTGGCGGGCACATATTGGGGGTCCGGAGCTCACTCTAGCAGAACGCAGAAGGGCTCATGCATGTCTAGTTGCAGGTCCAGTGAGGTACAGTTATAGCTGGTCAGATGGGGAGTTGTAGTGAGGCCTCTGGAGCTTGTTATGTCCCTGTTGCTCAGAACAGGAGGTCAGCCAACTGAACCTCTGAGTCCTTTCAGCCTGGGATAAATGGAATAGGTCCAGTCTTCTTAGACAGCAGAGCAGGCATCTAGCAGGTCCATTTGTAGGTCCAGGCAGCACCAGAGCTACAGGTCAGTCCTCCTGTAGTATCCACAGGGCCAGGAGAGTAATGAAGAGTGGGTATGAGAGTCCTAGTTTTATACCTGATGCCAACTTTGTAGTGGAACATGCTTGTGGAGTTTTCCGCAGAAGTGTCTGAAATTTCCTCCCTCCCTGCCTTGATCCCAGGACGCTTGGGGACGCAATAGGCTAGTGTGAAGTTTGGGGTGAGCAGAGGCAGTGTGTTTGAAGTTCAAGCGTGACAGGTGACAGGTCCGCCCCCCCCCACCAGCAAGTCAGGATGGGCCATCCTGGCCATCCTGTCAACAACCAGCCCTTTATTGTGTGGCTATCTGGGAGGAATAAACAAAGGCCAACTCCAATTCCATTCTTAGCCATGTGAGCCAGAAACAGCCTACATGCACCAAATTATTAGGACAAGAAAATGATAGCTTTCTAAAAGTGCCATTTTCAGAGTTGTAAATTAAAATCTGACTTCACCAATAAAGAGGATTTTAAATCGCAATTCCTTAGACACCAAACATGTAATTTCTACCTGCTCCCAAACAAAAATTATCACTTATTAAATTGAATAAGGTAACCCAATGTTAATGGTAGGTATCTTTGTTCAAGTAGGGACCCTTATTCCTTGTCGGAGTAAGGGAGTTAGACTCCTAAAATAACCCCTACTCACCCCCTTGGAAGCTTGGCACAAGCAGTCAGGCTTATCTCAGAGGCAGTGTATAAAGCATTTGCACATAACCAAATGTAATACAGTGTAAACACTACAAAACGACACCACACCAGTTTAGAAAAATATGCTATATTTGTATACACCCAAAACAAGACCAAAACGATAAGAACCCAACATTCAGTACTTAAAAGTATATACTTTGTAAGATATCCTTCAAATTGCAGAAATATCTCAAAAACTGTTCGTACGAGTCAGTAGGGGCCAGCGAAAGCGTGGACAGACTCGGTAACAGCACCTTTCTCGTTGTGGCTGGCACGTTGGTGCGAGCCAGTCGTGGCAACCGTCGTGTTGCAAAATGGAAGCGGTGCAGGGTGCAGTGCCCTCTCGATGCTGTGCATGCAGCGCTTCGGTGACGATCTTCCAGACGGCGTTGGTGAGACCAGGGCTTACGGTGCACGGCAAGGTGGTGCTCGATGCAGCTCTGGCAGGTTGCGGTGCAAGCGACAGCCGGTTAGCAGGAGCTGGCGTCAGTCCGCACAGATGCTGTGTGGGACGAGGTGGTATGCCGTGAGACTTACGAGCGGTGCCCCCAGCCACGATGCGCTCACAGGTGTCAAAGTCAGCAGCAGCGATGGTGTCGCTGGGACCAGGATGGCGAAGTGAAGCGAAGCGAGGTGATGCGGAGTGCGGTGCCCACAGGTCCCGGTGCAAGAAGTGGCTTGGTGGCGGTCGTCATTGTCGGTGAGACCACATTTGTGGTGCAAGATGCGGATAGTGCCCTCTGCGGTGCCGTCAGGACACGGAGCCAGCGACTGAGTCGTTGCGTTTCCCTTCTCTGTGTCAACTGAAACTGCGGTTCCAGAAGAGGTACCCAGAGGTTGGTGAAGTCTTTGCAGCTCCTGGGACTTCAGAACAGGAGGCAAGCTCTTCTTCAAGCCCTTAGAGATACTCAGCACAAGTGAAGACAGTTCAGTCCAGTTCTTTCAGCAACTGCAGGCCAACTCAACAATGCAACAACACTGCAAAGGGGCAGTACTCCTCCAGGCAGCTCTTCCTGCTCTTCTTCTTGGCAGGGTCCTTGATTCCAGCATTTCTAAAGTTCTGGTGTCTGGGCCCCAATATTTATCCTCAAAATTCCTTTGTTCTCTCAGGCACAGTGTGTCTGTGCTTAGTCCATACCAGTTTAGTCCTCTCTGGGCCAGGTTCCCGGCAGGAGGTGGAGACCGCATTGTCCACAGCAGACCAGGCCCATTCAGGTGTGGGGAAATCTCCTCCCACTACTCTTAATGCAACCCAGGTCTATTCAGCCCAACTCTGACTCATTCAGGAAAGGCAGGACACACCTCGATCCCCCAGTGGCAGTCTGAAGAGAATGCACATCCCCAGCCTCTGTCATTCAAAAGCCAGACAGTGAATCCACAAACCCAGCAGAGGCACCAGGAGCTAAGCAAGAAAAAAACTACGTTCTAGAAGTGGTATTTTCAAACACAGAACACAAAAATCATCTATACTAAAAGATGCATTTTTACATTCTGAATCCAGGCATACTAAACTCCATTTCTTGTCCCAATGGGAAGCTATGCTTATAAGATGTTATAAGTAAAGCTCCCATCCTACCCTTTGTGACAGATAGCCTTTCCATAGTGAAAAACGAAATGCACTGTAATTCACTACCAGGACATGCCATACACAGCAGTACATGCCCTACCTTTAACATACACAGCACTCTGCCCACAGGGGTACCTTTGTCCTACCTGAGGGGTGACTTGTATGTAAGGAAAGGCAAGATTAGGACCTGGCAAGTGGGTGCTTTTGCCAAGTCGACATCGCAGTTTACAAACCACGTGAAGATTCTGCATTAGCAGGTCTGAGTTGTATTTACCGGGCTATTTCTGTGGGTGGCACAATCAGGGCTGCAGGCCCACTAGTAGCGTTTGATTTATAGGCCATGGCACTCTCAGTTTCCTGTACTAGGGACTTACCAGGAAATCAAATATGCCAATTATGGAAAGACCAATCCATAGCACAATTTACTACAGGAGCACTTGCACTTTAACACTGAACAACTGTGAGAAAGTGCGCAGAGACACTAAACCAGCAAAAACAAAGTCAAACCCCGGAGGTCAGAAAGCAAAAAGACATGGTAAACATGCCAAGTCTAACACATGTCCAATATTTTAAATATAATGCGTCCTGCCCTATGGGCTGCTTATGGTCTACTCTAGGGGTGACCTATATGTATTAAAAGGGAGGTTTAGGTTTGACAAAAGACTTATTTTGCCAATTTGAATTGGCAGATTAAAACTGCATACAGGCTGAAATGGCATGCCTGAGCCACGTTCTAAGGCACTATTTAGGTCTATGATACAATTAGTCCTGCAGGCCCACTAGTAACATTTAATTTACCAGCCCTGGGTATATGGTGTATCATTTTATTAGGGACTTACAAGTAAATTAATGTGCCAAACAGATGTCAGACAATTTTACCATGTTTTAGGGAGAGAGCTCAAGCAATTTAATACTAGTTAGCAGAGGTAAAGTGTACAGAGTCCTAAAGCCAACAAAAGTGGATTCAGCAAAGCAAGAGGCAAGAAGGCAACATGTTTGGGTGACTAACACCCAAGGGTGTGAGGTCAAGCATAGAACATTAAAATGTTTGCAAACAATTAGAAAAAAATTGAAACTCCATATGTTCCAACTGTGGTGGTGTCTTTGTCAGTAGATTTTTATTCTTGCCCATGCTAACTTGTGTTGTGTTTACATTGTGTGGTGTTGGCAGTTTAATTAGGAATTTGCGAACATCAACAATAGTACAAAGCTCTTTGTTGTAAAATAAAATTCCGTATTTTTCTCTGTGGTGTTTATTAACCCACCAGCAAATAGTCTATGGCTATGGAGACTTATGGTGTGTTTGTGTTTGTTTCGTTAGGTGATCACGAACATTGAAAATGGGGTACAGTTATTTGTTACAAATAAATACACCATATATTTCACTGTAGTGTTGTCTGTGTTGGTATACTCAGATTATTAACCTGATAAGGCATGATCTTTGAACACAATGGCTTGTGGTGTGCGCTGTGTGTCTGTCTCTTTAGGTGTTCGCAAACATTGATATTAGTACACAGTTCGTTGCTGCAAATTAAAACTGCATACATCTTTGTGTTGGGGGATTTGTATTTCATGATCTACTAGGCCTTTGTCCATTACATTTTGGGTATATGTTTTGACGGTCCCTTGTATGTGTTTTAACAATTAGTTTTTTTTGTGCAAGACGAAACTCCATATATGTCCTATTGAGAAATCATATTTCCCCCTGTAAATGTTACTAGGTTGTATTTATGCCCGTGTATTGCCCATGCCAACTGTGACAACCCTGCGACACAGAAACCAATTTCACTGTGATTTTAGTCCTCCCTTTAATTTTTAGTTCACAAACTTCTGTGCCTTAAGGTTTTGGTGAAGTTTTTGAAAGATATGTATATTTGGACCTGCAAAGTAAAACCCCTTTTTTGGCTTATTTAAATCCAAAACATCTGAACAGATATTCCCCAAAGAAAAAAGGCACAGAATGACTGAAAAAACATTTCACCAGAAATTTGGTGACCACGTTTCCGCCAATTTTGGAGTTACCTGTGGGAAAATAATCTCCTATAGACAATCTAATTTTAATAGAAAGAAAAAAAGAAGTTTGGTATCCACCTTATAACTTTTGAACCACTGATTTCCCCCAAAATTGTTACATTTGTGCCAGAATTATTGAAAATCTGTTTTCTCAAAAAAGTAAGTCAACTACAAATGTACCACTGTGCTTTTGTAATGCTAACGAAACAAAAGTGGTGCTTGGTCAAAACCTGGACTAATTGCCTATTTTATCATAATGGAATATGTCTTGAGACCTAGCTTACTTCTAGTGTGTGACTTAGCTCATTAGAGAAAGATCACGGGTGACATTTTGGGCCTACTGACAGAACAGGTGCTTTGTTAATTCAGAAAGTGAATGAGCAATAAAGATTCCTCTAAATCTTGTTTTATCTTGTGGCTTTTTATATGTGTTCGAGAACAAGGAATGCCAGTTTATGTCTTACAAATTGCTGTTTATTTTTATCCTGGAGATTATTGTTTACCTTTCTTTTCCTGACTGAAAAGTTAGAAAATTCTGTAAAGTGAACACCCTGAAAATGTTTCTGGGTTACAGAGAGTGTGAAATGAAAGGCTGTAGAATGTCAGGTTTTTTCTAACCTGCATTTAAATAGCTTGTAAATGAACAGTACAAATATTTAAAATATTTCATAAGTTAGGAAAGCAAATTTGTTGTATTTCTGAAGTATGATAGAAATAAAGGTTTTAACATGATCAAAACGAATCATAACACTTTAGTTTGTGATGTGCAAATTATAAATGTTTGCTGAAACTTGATTTCTAAACATTATTGATAGTATGTTATATAGTTTTATCAGTAAAACTGCATGTCAATGGGACATTTTGTGGCCCCTTCAACTGAAAATGTGCTATCTGTAAATGGCAGTGCGCTACCACATCATACTTTAGTATTATATTTATTAAACAGGAGATTTTTTTAACAATGAACTGAGAAACATTTCTGACCCCGCCCGATGGCAATGCAGTTAGAGAACTAAGAGGCAAGTCATGGGTCATGTGTACCCCGTATGTGGGCTAGATTCTTATTATACATGGAGCAAAAGCTTAGTCCATGAAATCAAACAAAAGTTTTAGTACAGCAGACATGCTGAACTCACATAGTTGAAGGTCTTCTCATGTGATAATAAAGCAAAAGTCTGCTAGAGGAAATCAAATATTTGTCCAAGATTACACAAATTGAGACAAGTTTGTGTCAAAAGCATTACAGTCCAGTCAAGAAGATTATTCCGGTCCCTTGACCTGCAGGTCTGGTATAATTTTTTGAGGCCTTACATATCAACATTAATGGAACAAATGCCAATATCTACTTTATAATGGAGTTCTGGGAGGACAGACTATAGCATTTATTTACTTTTATTTATTGAGAGTATTTATATAGTAAGGGCCTCCTGCTTTGCTGGTAACAAGTGGCCAATGGTCAAATACAAAATCTGGGACAAGTTTACATTGAATCAGTTTGGGTGTGTAGTTTGAAGGTATTGTCTAAGATTTAGCCAAGCGGCTTTGCACATGTAATCAGTGATGGGTAGATATTTAAAGTATAAAGAGTGGCCAAGCAATTCGGAACAGCTGTTGGGATTTAACAGCTGTTGGGATTTCAGTTCAGAAAAGAAGGGGTTCTGGCTTTTGCGGGTTCGGTGAAAGTGATTGCATTCAGTTGTTAGATTGCAGATAGGTCAGACACTTGAAGGCATAGATTGATATTGCCAGCATATTGATGACTAGAAAGGTTATTTTCTTGACTGATTGGTGCCAGAGACTCCATATATAAGATGAAGAGGTGAGGTGGTAGAATTGATCCTTGTGGTACACCATGTTGAACTGAAAGTGAAGGTTATTCAAAGAAAGCTAATTTGATCAAATTTGATGTTTTTTTTAAATGTATTTTCATTTCAATCAGGGTTACAACAATTGTGCAATAAATTCAGCAAGGAAAAGAGCATAAATTCATAACAGGATACAATTGTATTGATAGAAAATGCAGCCAGATAAACACATAGTGTAGTACCACTGAACTCCTTTTGCCAAACTTCATGTAATTTCTCATGTCATCAGGTTAACATTAAGGCATGTGTATCAAATCTTTGAACATGTTTTAGAGCTGCCCGAGCTTTTGGAGGCAATGCCTTTTTTTTACTTATTGAATTCATGAGTAGAACAAACAGATTAAAAATATCAAACCTTAGAGTATTGGCAGAACAATGACTGATTGCTCCAACAGCAAGGTGTTAGCACCTCAAATTATGATTTAGGTGGATAATATGTGATCTTTTGGTTGCTAAGAGGAAAACATATGGGTGCGACAGGAATCTATCACAATAGAGTCTCAGAATGAGCCGATTAAGCATTTTAGGGAAAGGAGAAATATCCTGAGACCCAAGCAGGGAGCCTGTTGGAGGCTAATGAAGATATTTAGATACCGGTTGGGGAACAAATTAAAATATTTCTTAGAAATGGAATTCCTGGTTTGCTGAGGTATGCACCAAGGCCAGGCAGGGACCACCACTCTAAAAGGGTAAGTTAGATGCACACTAAAAGATAACCTGTGCTCAACCTCTGGTAGCTTGGCACAGAGCAGCCAGATTTATCTAAAAAGGCAATGTGTAAAGTATTTGTGCAGCACACGTACACACACATACACACAGTAACACAATGAATACACCACAAACAGACTCCCCACAGGTTTAGATAAATTGATTATTATATCTTGAACAAAACAAGACCAAAATTACAAAAATCCAGGTATAGAAGTTGAGATATTGAATTTTAAAGGAATAAATGCAATAAACCACTTAGAAGAAAGTAGCGCTAAAAAGGTTACTTTAGGTCACGCTGGACTGGGGCAAAATCAAAGTTCAGGCCAACCGCGATAAAGCACCAACCAACTACAGGTCTCACACAGGTCCCGGTGAACAAAGTACCTTTCCTGGTCGCAAACAGCAAGATGCGACGATGTCGAGGCCCTCTGGGGCAGGATGCGTAGATCTTCTCCATACAGCGAAGGCAATGTGTCAGTTCCAAAGATGGGTGCCGGAGTCGAGAGGCAACAGCCTACAGCAGGGAGGCCAACAAGCCCTTGGAGATTACTTGTAGTGATTGCAGAGTCGAGCTCTCCTTCAGCAGGGTCAGAGAGCAGCAGACAGCAGCACAACAAACAGGAAAGCAGGCTTTCAAGACCAGCAGTCCACTTGAGTCATTTAAGTAGTGCAGCAGTTCTTTTGGCAGAGCTTAAGTTACAAGTCCAATAGTGCCCGATTTAAGGGGGTCAGAGACCCAGTACTTATACCCAAAAGTGCCTTTGATTTGGGGGTGACTTCAAAGCAGCTCTCTGAGTGCACAAGTACCCCTTTCAACTCAGTCCTTTCTGGCAGACTATCTGTAGGGGGGCATTCAGTCCTTTGTGTGGGAACAAAACATAACCTATTCAAATTAAGTGTTAGCCCCTTCCTTCCATCTTGCACAAGCAAGGTCATCAGAATACAGATGTATGTATCCTTCCTGTGTTGTGGCTGTCTAGAGAAAATACACAAAGTGTAGCTGTCACCCACCCCAGACATGTATTGGAGACAGTCTGCAATCCACAGAGTTATAAGCACAAAGAAATCTCTACTTTCTAAAAGTGGAATTTCATAAATAGTAATGCCAAATCCAACTTTACCATTAAGGATGATTTCTCATTACCATCCCAAACATATGAAACATGAAAGAGCTACTCTTTTCTGATCTGGAATTACAGCTTAAAGGTGTATTAAGGAATTCCCAATGCTAACCTATGAGAGGAGAAGACCTCACAATAGTGAAAAACCTAAGAGGCTGTTTGTCACTACCAGGACATGCAAAACATCCCAGTACATGCCCTTCCTCTTTCATTAACACATCACCCTGCCCTTAGGACTACCTAGGGTCTACCTTATGGGTGACGTATGTGTAATAAATGGGGAGTTTAAGACTTGGCAAAGGGTTTTAAATGCCAAGTCGGCGTGGCAGTAAACAGCACACACAGGCCTGAGACACATTTGAAAGCCTACTTCTGTGAGGGCGGTACAAAAGGGGGTGGTGATGGACGGAGCATCTGAATCATTCAAACACTCATACCCAGTCAAAAGATCTGGGTTTAATCCATCACCGTTCTTTAGCCCACTCTGCCACCCCAGTTCAGACATGGCTATATGCAAATCAGTCTGACCATGTGCCTCATGGGAACAGTCCAGCCCGAACTGCCAAGCCATATCTTCCCTGGACCGGAAACAAGCTTCCGAGGACCGGTTTCTGGCATTCCAGCCGTCTTCAGCCCGGCTTGCTTGAATCCAGTGGCAAAGTGAGCAAGGGACTCACGTCTGAGCATACCCTGCCACACTTATGGCAGCCAAAAGCGGTACAAAAGGGGGTGGTGATGGACGCAGCATCTGAATCAATCAAACACTCACACCCAGTCAAAAGATCTAGGTTTAATCCATCACCGTTCTTTAGCCCACTCTGCCACCCCAGTTCAGACATGGCTGTATGCAAATCAGTCTGGCCCTGTGCCTCATGGGAACAGTCCAGCCCGACCTTCTGTGAGGGGGCACAATCAATGCTACAGGCCCACTAGTAGCAGTTAATTTACCGGCCCTGCATATATAGTGTACCACAAGAGACTTACAAGTAAGTTAAATATTCCAAACAGGTGTAAACTACTAATGCCATGTTTAGAGGAGTTTAGCCCTGGTCCTCAGTGTTAAAGAGCCCAAAGTCCTAAAGCCAACAAAAAGGTCAGAAAAATAGGAGAAGGAAGGCAAACAATGTGGGGTGACCCTTCAGAGAGGGACATTTTCTAACAGTCTTGATGAAATGAAAGGTTTAATCCAGCATTTCCTCCTATTCCTATTGTAGTGTTTAGTACCAAAAGGTGGCCTATTGTGCAGTACAGAATACTGCAGAAAGGTCTAAATGAAACCGACATATATCGCTCTATTCTAAAGTTGTAGTGTGGAGCGAAAACCAGATTAAAGTTGGTCTAGGGATTTGCAGTTTGCTATTTGCCCCAGTATTGGAACTTTCATAGATTCCCATGCTTTGTATCATTCCCAGTCGTCGGAATGGGAGCCTCGGTAAATAGAAACTACCTTAGTAGTAAGCACAAAGTGAAAAAATAGGCCTAGGCCTCATCTCATTTTGTAGCTTATCCACCTCTTTTTGTAAAAGAGACCAAACTTTTGCAGTAGCCAATCAGAGCAGCCTCACCCCATAGAACCTTCCTGAGAGAAGCTCAGAGCCTCAGATTTTCTACCGCACGTTGTGCAAGGGAGTCTCCATTGAGCTCTGCTCAGTTTCTTCAATTCTAAACTACTTTTTTCAACAACTTGGATTTCTTTCAGTCATGTCTGACAAGGAGAAAAAAACCCTTTTTAGAGCCTGTGCTACTTGCTCCAAGAAGAGGTTGTTTGCCGAAGACAAACATATGGACTGTATATACTGCCTGTATCCGGACCATAAAGCCACGAACTGCCAGATTTGCAGAACCTTCTCCTTGAAGACCTTGAGGGACAGGGAAGGACATCTCCTCACATGGCTTCAGAAGATGAAGGACAGTAAAGACATTGTGTCTTCAGACAATGAGGGCTCCTCGTCAATGGTGTCATCTAAGAAGTCTCAGAAGAGGGGCAGGTCTCCCCTTCTACTTCAGGCGAGTCCCTTCACAAGGCCTTACCAGGGACCTCTGATAGGTCTGACAGGCCTGCTTCCCAAAAATCTCCTCACCACAGTGAAAAGGAGAGGCAGGGTAAGCCTGAGGAGTCACAACCCTCAAAAAAGGTGAAAAAGGTTACTTCTATCTCTTCACCTCCCTCTGAGAAGGATAGAGGGGTCAAGAAGGCTTCAACTTCAACACAGGAGGTCATTTCGGACAAAAAACAGCGGTCGTCGACGGTGAAAACCACAGGTACGTCGACGACTTCTGTAAAAAAGGATGTCTCTGTGAAAGTAGCCTCGTCGACGGGCTCATCGACGACGGCGGTGACGATGGCGCCTGCACCGTGACGGTATTCAAGACACCTGATGCCTGTTCGTCGTCGACGAAGATCACCTTCTCAACGTCGACGACGATGACAACAAAGATGGCTTCGACGGCGATGACGACGACGAGGACGACTTCGACGACGACCGTGTCAACGACTCCTGTATCCATGATGCTGACGACGAGTTCGTCGACGATCCCGTCGACGCTCCTTCCATCGTCGACGATGAGTTTCTGCTCGTCGACGACGCAATCCTCGACGACGAGGGCAGTATCTACGTCGGCGCTTCCGTCGACGACACAGTCCTTTAAAGAGTTATCGTCGACGACGGACTCAACTGAAAAACCTGTTTTTTCACGCAGAAGGAAGCAGATAACACCAGAGATGACGTCTCCGCGACAGGTTCAGAAACTTCCACCTAGTCTTCTGTTGGATGACGACTCTGATGAAGAGACTTTTAGCGAGTTTGGACAAGCGTACAGCCCTTCTGACCTACAAGTTAAGGTTCAGGATGTTAGTTCTGAGGAAGGAGAGATGGAACACCAACACTATGTTCCTGAACATTACTATGGGGAAGAGGACACAACTACCAGGCAAATGCCCTTCCAGAAGCCTTCACGTCAGTCGCAAGAGGGGATGGTGGCGATGCCATCCAGTTTGATTACTGATCTACAACTTATGTTGCAGGACTACCGGAAACGTTTCCCTACTCCCCAAGAAGCTCAACGAGTGCGTCCTCCGACGCCTCCGCCTCAATCGTTACAGCCTGTGGCAGTACACTCTTTGCCTCCAAAAGAGCGTGCCACTGCGCCTGAAGAGCACCCTCAAGAAGTGGTGCAGGTGCATGATACGGATGATGATACTGCCTCGTCTGATGCGGACCAACAGGTGGATCCTGACCAAGACCAGCAAGTGGATTGGAATCCAAATGACCCTCGTGATCCAGATAACGCTACCTCACCTCCAGCGGACCTTGGAGGTTTTCACAACCTAATGGAACGGGCATCCAAGAGGTTTGGTCTCCCAGTGACCACGGTTCAGTCCGAATGTATGATTTCAAGGTACCATTCAGGAAATCAGTACGTTCCATACCAATCATTGAACATGTTTGGTCTGAGGGCCTGAAGGCTATGCATAACCCGGCCACAGTCCTCCCGGTGCTACCAAGACTGGAAAAAAAGTACAAAGCACCAATTGGCAGTCCGGCGTGTCTCCTGGGTCAACCAAAACCGGACTCAGTCATTTCTCAGGCCGCCCAAAGCAAATCTAAAAATCCATCCACGCCGCTAACTACACCACCAGATAAGGAGGGCAGGCGCCTTGACAATGTGGGTAAAAGATTCTCCACAATGGCCAGTCTTCTTGTTAGGGCAGCTAATGCATTAGCAATTCTGGGACGTTACGATCGCCAGATGTGGTGCGACTTTGCTCCGTTTGTGGAGGAATTACAGGATTCCTCTAAAGAAGAAGTGAAGAAGATATTGCTAGAGGGGGAGCGGGCCTCTTCGGAGGTCATTGATTGTGCTATGGATATAGCGACCACAGCATTTCGAGCACTAGCCGGTTCAGCTGTTCTGAGACGCCAAGGATGGTTAAGGGCCACATGGTTCAGACAGGAGGTGCAGAATAAAATTTTGGATCTGCCATACGACGGAGAAATGCTGTTTGGCAAACACGTTGATGACGCCCTACAGGGCATAAAAAAGGACACTGATACAGCCAAGTCCTTAGGAACATTGCAATATCGCAAAGTACCCTTCAGAGGAGCAAGAGGTAGAGGATTCTCCACCTATAGAGGAGGCAATCAGAATTGCTACTCTTCCGGCTCACAATCTAGCCAGACATATAAACCTCAATACACTCAGAGGGGTTCTTTCTCTCGCCAACAGCCAAGAGGACGACAAGGGCAGCAAAGGAGAGACAACACCAGGAAACAATAGCGGCCAGGTGGCTCTTTCCACTGTTCCTGTTCCCTCATTAACACCAGTGGGGGGCAGGATTGCCCATTGCCTCAACAACTGGATGGTCATTACATCAGACCAGTGGGTCCTACAGATCATCAAAGAAGGACACACGTTGGAGTTTCAAGACCTTCCTCCAACAAGAGCTCCAGACGCCTTTCCTCCCAAACATCTCAAGCTCCTTCATCTCGAAGCCCACCAACTCTTCACCAAGGGGGCGGTAGAGCCTGTACCCCTCTCTCAGAAGGGGAAAGGGTTCTATTCCAGGTTCTTCCTGGTTCGGAAGACAAAGGACAAGTGGCGTCCAATTTTAGATCTACGGCAGCTCAACACTTATCTCGTCAAGTTGTCCTTCAGGATGGTCACTCTTCAGGATATCCTCCGCCTTCTCAATCCAGGGGACTACATGGCGACCCTAGATTTGGAAGACGCTTACTTCCACGTTCCTATTCATCCAGCTCACAGGCAATATCTTCGATTTACAGTGGGCAAGAGCCACCTTCAATTCAAAGTACTGCCGTTTGGTCTCCGGTCCGCTCCGCGGATCTTTACAAAGGTTCTGACTCCGGTAGCAGCCTTTCTCAGGAGACAGGCTATACAAGTCTTTCCATATCTGGACGATTGGCTACTGAAAGCTCCGTCTTCCCAGGAAGCGTCCAGGGCAGTCACGTCCTGCAGAGAACTGTTCGAGCAACTAGGTCTTCGGCTCAACAAAGAAAAATCAGTTCTACGCCCCTCCAAGACAGCGAGGTTTCTAGGGGCCATCCTGGACACGGAGTGCTGCCTAGCCTTTCCTTCGGAGGAACGCCAAAGCAAGCTGATTTGTTCAGCCCGCCTTCTTCAAACTCGAAAGTCGCTGACAGTCCGCAAGTACAAATCGCTTCTCGGATCGATTTCATCCTGCATACCATTGGTTCCACACTGCAGGCTCAGAATGCGTCCACTGCAGGAACAGTTGGACAAACAATGGCGTCAGGTCACAGGCTCCTTCGACGACACGATTGTCATTACCCCAGAAATGAGAAAGGCAAGCGGCTGGTGGTTGCTAAAGGACAATCTTTCCAGGGGTTTATCGTTCCAACTTCCACCATCTCCCATAGTTTTGACAACAGACGCTTCCATGGAGGGATGGGGAGCGGTCCTCCAGGAGTTGAAGGTCAGTGGCCATTGGAGTCCAGTCCAAGTCAAGTTCCACATCAACCTCCTGGAACTTCTCGCTATCCGTCTGGCTCTACAAGCTTTCCTTCCGAGGATCCGCAACCGTGCAGTGCTGGTTCGTACAGACAACACCACAGCCATGCACTACATAAACAAGCAAGGCGGAACGAGATCCTCCACCTTCTCGAGGGAAGCCCAGACACCTTGGAATTGGGTAATCCAGAACAATATCACCCTTTCAGCGGAACATCTAGCGGGGACACTCAATGTCAGGGCGGACGCTTTGAGTCGCCAAAGGACTATCTCACACGAGTGGGAACTGGACCAGACCATTCTGGAGGAACTCTTTGCACGCTGGGGGACACCATCCATCGACCTGTTTGCAACTCCCCAGAACGCCAAATGCCAGTCCTTCGCAAGCAGGGTTCACCATCGGGAATCCTTGGGGAATGCGCTTTTGATTGCTTGGTCCGGCGCCTTTGTTTACGCCTTTCCTCCCATTCCGCTGATCCCGAGATTGATCAGCAAGCTCAAGGTAGAACCGTGCAGGATGATTCTGATCGCACCAGCATGGCCCAGACAGTTTTGGTACTCAGAACTTCTCCTCCTCTCCCAGGATCAGCCAGTTCTCCTGCATCCTGTTCCAACACTGTTGACAATGGCTCACGGACAGGTTCTACATCCGGACTTGAAGTCTCTGCGATTGACAGCGTGGCTCCTGAGTTCCGAGAGTTCCAAGGTTTAAATCTCTCAGGAGAATGTAGGGATATTTTGGCCCAGGCCCGAGCGCCTAGTACCAACAAGACCTATCTGGCTAAGTGGAAAAGATTCTGTGTTTGGTGTCGGAAGGAAGGTCTACATCCATATACTTCTGCACCGCACCAACTCTTACCTTACATCCTTTCTCTGGCAAAATCTGGATTGGCTCCGTCTTCTGTAAAGGTACATCTAGCGGCCATTTCTAGATTCAGACGTTCATCATCAGGTCCTTCCCTGTGGTCGGCAAGGATTATCAAACAATTCCTGAAGGGTTAATTCAGGGTCTTTCCTCCAGTCCGGCCTCCACCACCAGCCTGGCATTTGAATTTAGTCTTGTCATATCTCATGAAAGCCCCTTTTGAACCTATTCATAAGGCTGACCTTAAGTTTCTCTCGTGGAAACTGGCTCTTCTCTTGGCCCTGACATCGGCTAGAAGAGTTAGTGAACTCCAGGCTTTCACAATTGAGGAACCTTTTCTACAGTTCAAGAATAATGTTCTCATCCTCAGGACAAATCCTAAATTTATCCCGAAGGTACCCTCAGAATTTCATCTAAATGAGCCAGTGGTCTTTAAACCTTTCTTTCCACAACCTTCCACTCCAGCGGAGAGAACTTTGCACTCTTTGGACATTCACAGATGCTTGAAATTCTACTTGGAGCGAACAAAACAGTTCAGAAAATCTTCAAAGCTTTTTGTTTCATTCAGTGCTCCTCGAAAGGGATGTCCAGTTTCTAAACCCTGTATTTCCCGCTGGATTTCCAGTGCTATACATTTTTGCCACCAGGCAGCTGGAAAACCACTTCAGCGAGCAGTTCGTGCTCACTCTACAAGATCAATGGCTTCATCGACGGCGCTATTCGCAGGTGTCCCAATCAAGGACATATGTAGAGCGGCGACATGGAGCAGTGTCCACACCTTCACTCGCCATTACTGCTTGGATTCTTCTGTGAAAGAGGCAGTGGGCCAGGCGGTTTTGCGGAACCTTTTCCAATAAGTCAGTGAGCTTTCCTTACTATCCCGCCTTCCTGTTTGCATATTTTGTATTATTTGTTATTATTGTGCTTTAGGATTCTAATGTGTATCTGGTTTTCTTATCAGAATTATATATGACATTTTCAGGTACACAGATTACAAAATATGCTTTTTCTCTATTTACTGCTGGTTATTCTGATACAAAGCATGGGAATCTATGAAAGTTCCAATACTGGGGCAAGAAAACAAGTTTCTTACCTGTAACTTTGGTTCCCCAGTATTGGTAACTTTCATAGATTCCCATGCGCCCACCCCCCTCCCCTGGGAAAGCTCAGTCTTATTGTCTTGTGAGATAGCTGTTCACAACGGCTACGAAAATCTGAGGCTCTGAGCTTCTCTCAGGAAGGTTCTATGGGGTGAGGCTGCTCTGATTGGCTACTGCAAAAGTTTGGTCTCTTTTACAAAAAGAGGTGGATAAGCTACAAAATGAGATGAGGCCTAGGCCTATTTTTTCACTTTGTGCTTACTACTAAGGTATTTTCTATTTACCGAGGCTCCCATTCCGACGACGGGGAATGATACAAAGCATGGGAATCTCGAAAAAGTTACCAATACTGGGGAACCAAAGTTACAGGTAAGTAACTTGTTTTCATATTTCAGGAGTTGGGATGCCACAGCCTTTTTTGTTATTTTCCCAGGAATGGTTGTTCAGAGACTTGTCTGGGATTCTGAAGGTTGTTTGTGCCCAAATTTTGTTTTTTGAGACAAGGTGTGGAGTGATTTGGTCAGATTTGAAAATGTTTGGGAAAATGCGGTCTTCTAGAGAGGTGCTGACTATTTTGAGTAGTAGAGTTGAAACATCTTGTTTGGATTCCTATATCCAAGAAGCAGGTATAGGTTCCTTGGAGAAAGGAGAGGAATTTTTGTGAGTCTTATTTGTGAATCTTATTTGTTAGATGAACGCTGTATAAAGTTTCTCGAATGCAAATTGTTTGGCGGCCACCTCTTTTTGTGATTTCATAAAATTGAGAATTTGTTTTTCAGCAAGCTCAAAGTGGATTACATCAATTTTTCACAAAAATGATTGCAGTGTTGTTAACCGCAGATTCAAAGCTTAGAAGTTTCGAGCTAAAGGTAGGATTCAGACAGTGCTTTATGGTGTGGAAGAGAGATCTTGATCGGTATATAACTTCTTCAACTTTATTTTTGAAATAGTTTGACTTCTAAGATTGTGTGATTCTGTGGACTTTGTGCTTCTCCAGGGGCCAGATGTAGGAAGGCTATTACCGGTCGGTAACGGCCGAAATTAACGAATTTCGGCCATTACCGACCGGTAATAGGTTTTTCTGATGTAGGGGCCGAAATGAAGGATTCAGTCATTTACTGATTCGGTAATTTAAGGAATCGGTAAATTACCGATTTCTTAAATACCGATTTGGTAAACTACTGAATTCCTAATGTAGGGAGCACTTAAATGAGTGCTTATCCCATGTTAGGATTCGTTATTTACCACCAACTACAAATTGGTGGTAAATAACAAAAAACAATTTTATGCAAACTGCTTCAGTGCCATGTTGCAGACAAACATGCCCTTAGGGCATGTATGTCTGCAACATGTGCACCCATACACAATTGAGGGGTGCAATAGGGTGTCAAAGTGACACTCTGCCACCCTTTAATGTTTTCCCCCTTTTACCGAATCTATATTTACCGATTCGGTAATTGACATTCATTCCTATGGGCCCATAGGAATTAATAGCAATTACCGAATCGGTAAATACCGATTCAGTAATTTTACCGAATATTTTGCTACTTAGCATTTACCGATTCGAAAATACCGAATCGGTAAAATTCGGTATTTTCGAATCGGTAAACGCTATTTACCTACATCTGGCCATAGATATTTTCTAGTTTTCTTGTTATTTATTTACTTTGGTTGTGATTTTTTGAGTACCAAGGCGCTAGGTTTTCTCCTTGATGGTGTTAGGTTTAAGTGGTGTTAGTTTGTCCAAGATTTTCATGGCTGAATCATTATAGAAATTGGTGAGTTCATTTATAGAAGTAGGTAGGTTTGGAAAATGAGCTGTGCTCTGGGCTTCTGAAAAGAGATTCATAGTAATTTCTTTTAGAGGTCTTTCCCAGGTTTTCATTGATTTGTTTTTACAATTTCTATTTGCTGGATTGTATTGGGAATCACAAGGTGGTCGGACCAGTCGATGTCCAGAGAGTAATTTAGGAAGGTGATGTTTGGTTTGTATAAAATCAAATCGAGGCTGTTGACCTTCTTATGTGTGGGCTAGGAGAAAGCCTGTGTCAGGTAATGGTGGGAGCAAGTTTGTTAGTTAGTCTTTTTGTAAGAGTATTTTTAACTATCTTCCATAAGATGTTGGAATTTCCCTAAACAAATACTTTTCCATCATTGTGATTAGTTCTTCAAATTGTTCAAGAACAATGTGGCTTTCAAGTGGTTAAATGATGTGGAAACAATAGGACGTGCTGTGTTTTACTTGCATCAAACAGTTGTTCAAAGGAAGTAAGGTTGGGGAATCTGTCCTGGAGCTTTTCCAGCAGTTTTTGGCATTTGACTGCAATTCCTCCCTCATTGTTGCTGTGTATAAAAGATAAAATAGTCTTTAAGTAGTAGTGTGTAGAAAGAAGTTGGTAAAAGGGAAGAAATAAGGTCCAATTGATGAAATAGCAAGTCAATATTGAGCGAGTTAGTAGATCGACCACTTCAAATGTATCTACCTGAGCTGACATTGATTGAGAGTGCATTTTAGTTTTGTAAATTACGTTTTTTTGCTGTTTGAATTGTCAACCTTCATTGGATGAAGTTTTCCAGTTGTGCTACTTGCTAGGCTCTCCTTTGAACAGGTGGGTCCTTGTATATATGAGGTTAAGTTTGGGCTAGGAAGGTGGCTTGAAGAAGCCCCTCTTTGTATATTTATGATGATATCAGAGTGATAGGAAAAAATGGCTGCGGAGTGAAAATTACTTTGACAAAATTACAAACGAGGGTTTTGTGAATTTTTAATATCGGGAAGGCTCAGAAGCCTTGCAATTTAGCAGAGTGAACAGATGATCAATAGACGCAATTCACTTATTTGCAATAAAATCCTCAGGGAGTATTGTTCTCCAAGTGATGAAACTTCACTGCAGTTTCTCATATTTACCACCAGGTGGGGACAGGCGGGTAAGAATACCTTGCACTGATATATTGACTAATGATCAAATAGAGAAACTTCCCCTCGGACTGCCTTCTTTGGAAAAAGCTTAGCTCAAATCAAGGGGTACATATTAATTTAACGTGAACTTTTTGGAGGATGCTGAACTGTATGCATTACAAGTTTTTTAACTTTGCATCTATCGAGCTAGATTTGTGTTTCTTTTTCTATAATTGTGTGTTTGTGCTTTGCAGGGCCCAGCCCGCATGCGGTTTTCCAAGCCTGTGATTGCAGCCGTGAGTGGATATGCAGTAGCTGGAGGCCTTGAACTCTCCCTTCTCGCCGACCTCCGTGTTGTGGAGCAAAGTGCAGTTTTTGGGGTTTTTTGCAGGCGCTTTGGTACGTGCCCCTACGAAACTAATTAATGCAAAGTCTCAACATCCGTCACCATTGCCGTGCCAATTTACATTGTATGTTTGCATGAACCTCACAGTAAACCATCTTTAAAATTATGTGCTGTATTTATAATTGAAAGAAAATATATGACCACCAGTTATTTCATGTGTGACAAGCAAGAGGTATGATCCGTAGTGCATAAGGAAAAATGTACTAGGTCGGGAGAGTGGCAACACATGAAGGGAAACTGGAGAAAAGCGATCCCTCAGAAATACGCTACTATTGCTACTCCTTGGTTTTTTCGGAAAAGTTGTATGACATATTCTCAACATAAACAATGGACATTAAGTTGGGGTGGTTCTGAGAGGAAGAGGTGTAAATTCCGGTTTAAGGCTAAAATAGCAGTGACCTGTCACTTGGATGTAGTCAGTTAGGACTTTCTTAAAAGTTGCTCCTTGATCGAGTCAAAAACCAGATTTACGTCTAGGTCAAAAGGAAGTTAGAGGACATCTAGGAATCTTTTAGGAACTGCACTGTGGGTGATTGACTGTGGTATTGTGAAGCAGGACTGCAATAATATTTCCTTTTGCTAGTTTTGGAAGCCTTCCAAAAAGAGATATTCTTCCGTGTCTAAAACACAATACTGTCATATACAATATGGCAATACACAGAAGATACCATGCCCCGAGGTACCATTTCATTTTGTGTCTCCAACCCCGTTTGCGGCCATCAAGATTTTCTGGGCCCAGACTGTGAAAAATCACGTGAGACCCATTATTAGGGTCCTTTTTCCATGAACGTTCTTGTTCCTTATGCACTAACGTGGCGCCCAGCAACCTCCTGTTCTCAATAGTGTGTGCTTTCCACCTCAAAATGTGCTCATTAGGAAAAAAAAAACAGGATCGGAAAAATACTTATACTACATAAGAATAACAAACAAGTGGTCCAATTGACACAGAAATGAAATATAAAATAACTGAATCGATTCACGGATTACATTTAAACAAAATATGGTACTTTCAGAGCCAAAGCCAATGCATTTAAATAAAATACTTTACTGAGATAAAAAATGTAAATTAGTGGAAGTGAAAGAGGAGGAAATAGTAAGGCACACAAGTGTAGTAACGAGGTCTGTAGCCAAGATGTAGTTTTAGGTAGATTTATTCAGTTCAGTTATAAGTAAATGAGTTGCAGAGTTGCAGCCCCACCAGGAGCAGTCTGCCTGCTGCTCAAACCATACTCAAAATGTCACACTCAAGCATCCAAACATTCCATTCCAGACTCTCACACCAACATTCGATGCACCACATTCACACTGGCTGAGTAACAAAGAGTAACTTAATAATTATAATACAGGTTACAACACTAAGCCCCAGAGCAGCTCAGCCAGAAGTGGACTGTTGTGAACATGGAGTGGCAAGTTGCTGGAGACCATCAGTGTTTTCTGCACAGTGAATGGATTGTAGCTCTCCTGGGTATTAGCATTTCAAATTGCTCCCTTCCAGGTGGACCAGGAGAGATGTGGGGAGCTACAGTCAGGTTGGATTCATAGAGGAGGTGCATTGTTTAGACAGTGAGTGTAGGAGATAACTTAAGAAAAACGAAAAAACTCTGAATCCCTGGCAAATATTCAATATGAAGTGCTCGCATCTGCAGAAGCATTACGGAAGTACACACAGACATACGCAATATCAAGCATTCAAGACACATTTAATAAATGTTCCTCCTCAGACATATACATATACTTGTGGAGTGCCCCAAGGATCAGCAGATGAAGTTAACAGTGACTGGGTTCTTCTGTAGCGCATGCAAGGAGTTGACCGGGATTTCTTGCAAGTTATCAAATCAAGGGAAATGCTATAGGTCTAAGCTGGAAGACCTTTTGTTTTTAATGCAGATCATGTGCTTAGAGCCTGCTTCCGGTAAGCCTCTTGCTCATGAGTGGATACCTTTGTGTCTATCTTTACTCCTGAGGCGGAAGCCGGGAGTTAGTCTGGTGCTGTTTTAAAATTGCTGCTCGTTTTTTTAATAATTCACTTTGTGATTTTCTTAATAAAATATTGCACTGTTTCACCTGTCACCTGCCTTAGCAGGCGTCCACTGCTATTTGCGCCGTGTTTTTCGGCAACTTAGTGCCCCTTCTCAGCTGATTAGGTGCTGAGTGATCTCGGGGCTTGGAGCTGACCGACAATTCTCAGCGGCCATATTGGGGTGGAGGCAGGTTGGCGCTCTAAGCTCGGGGAAAGAACTGAGGCACACGCGCTAAGCGCATAAATTGAGCCCCCCGGAGGGCTCGGGTGAGACCTAGGGCATTTCTTAACTCCTGAGGCGGAAGCCGGGCGTTAGTCTGGTGCTGTTTTAAAATTGCTGCTTGTTTTTAAAATAATTCACTTTGTGATTTTCTTAATAAAATATTGCACTGTTTCCCCTGTCACTTGCCTTAGCAGGCGTCCACTGCTATTTGTGCAGTGTTTTTTGGCAACTTAGTGCCCCTTCTCAGCCGATTAGGTGCTGAGTGATCTCGGGGCTTGGAGCTGGCCGACAATTCTCAGCGGCCATATTGGGGTGAAGGCAGGTTGGAGCTCTAGGCTCGGGGAAAGAACTGAGGCACACGCGCTAAGCGCATAAATTAGAGTGTCCTTTCTCCGCGCAGCGGACGCAATTTCCCGCACCAAAGGAGAGCCTAAGGAAAGCCCGTCTTTGCCCGTCCGTGACAGGACGGGAACAGGAGCTGGAAATGATGGAAGCCATTGTAACCAGTGAGGCAGGTAATCTACAATATAGCGGAGAACAGCTTCGGAGACTGAGGGGTGAGGGTTCTGTATTCTGCCCTCTCGTAACGCTATCTGAGGAGGTAATGACGCCCTGTCCCTATTGTAAATCCCCGTTGGATCCCCAAGAAGCTGGTTCTCTGATAATCTCAAAACCCACAACTTATTTATTAATGCTTCTTAATTGTCGGTCTCTCCCGAAACATGCGCACGAAATCCGCATGTTATTGGAGGAGCAAGACCCCGACGTCATGTTTCTCACGGAAACTTGGCTAACTGAAGCCTCAGACCCTGATTTAGTCTGTGCCATCCCCCCTTGCTATGCGATTAGCAGAACTGACCGGCAATCTTTTGGGTGTCGAACTGTTGAGAGCCCACTTTCTGAGTGTGAGAGCTTGGCGTATTCCATCTGTTTTTCTCCTATTTGCACCCTCTCAGGGATCTTGCTGTATAGGCCGCCTGGAGCACATAATAGTTTCTGCAATGATCTTCATGACAAAATTACGCATACTATCAGTAGCTCCTCCAATTTCTCAATTCTGAGCAATTTTAATATTCACCTGGATAAACCTGATGTTTCCTCTTCGCAAGATCTTGTGGAAGGATTGGGGTTGCTTCAACTTAAACAAATTATGGCTGGACCCACCCATACAGCAGGTCACCTGATTGATCATTTCTTTACTAATCTGGAGGACATCAGTTGGGTTGAGTCACTTTTTGTTCCCTGGTCCGATCATGCGTTGCTCGCATTCACGTGGACTCCGGCCGATCCTAATCATCTGGTTAAAATTTCCAAGAGGATGAACCGGATCTGGTCGAGACTTCCCTTGGATGACTGGATAGCTATCTTAAAAAATTCTCCCCCCCTTTCTGTGAGGATCCTGTTAGAGCTAATGCAGCTTTCAATGAATGGCTAGAGACCTCTTTGGATCTGATCCTCCCTATGACAGAAGTACGGCATCGTACCGGTCCAAATAAAATGCCCTGGTATTCAACGCACTTGGAGAATCTTAAGCGTGATTGTAAGAGGGCCGAAAGGAAATGGAAAAAGAATTTCTCCGCTGAGACTAAGAATGAATATAGACGAGCACTTAGGAAATATAAGAACCAACTAAAAATCGCACAATCAGCCTATTATCAAGGGAAAATCTCTGCGGCCGCCAATTCCCCTAGGGAAATTTTTAAAATCTTTAAGTCCCTGGTTACCCCCCCTGGTCCCTCTAATGAAGCATCTGATCCTCAGAAACGCTGCGAAGATTTGGTTAATTTCTTTGCTATGAAGGTTGCTAATATCTATTCTGCCTTTCAACCTGTGGTTACCATCGAGACCACCTCCCCTTCGGGGGTGCCTGTACCTCCCACAGAAATGGAGTCTTTTCCTCTGCTTGATCTGCCCTCGGTGGAAAGACTCTTGGTGAATCTTAAACCGGCTCCCCCTCAGACATCGTTCCTCCCTCAGTACTTAACCAGGTTGTGATGAACGTTGCCCCAATTATTAGGGACATTATTAATTCCTCCTTGGCAACAGGTGTGGTTCCACCTCTATGGAAGCAGGCTAGAGTCAAGGCCTTATAAAAAAAACTAGCCTTGACCCAGAATATTGGTCCAACTATCGTCCCATCTCCCTGTTGCCGGGGCTCAGTAAAATTGCTGAGAAACATGCCAACTTGGTATTATCATCGTTCATTGAGAGTGAGGGAGCCCTCCACCTTACCCAAACGGGGTTTGGAACTAAGCAGGGAACAGAGACCGCCCTGGTCCCAGTGGTGGACGAGACTAGGAAAATTGTGGATGCAGGAGGCTGCGCTGCGGTGGTCTTGTTGGACCTCAGCGCAGCCTTCGACACGGTAAACCATCCACTTCTGACCCATCGGCTGCGGGAGGTTGGTATTACAGGGGTGGCTCTTAAATGGCTCCAGTCCTTTCTTTCTGAGAGAACCTTCTCAGTCTTTGAGGATGAAGCAGCATCCAAACAACTTCCACTGCATTACGGCGTTCCCCAGGGATCCTCATTTAGCCCGACCATGTTTAATATCTACATGAGGCCTTTGGCTGATGTGGTTCTCCCCTGGGGAATTCAGCTTGTCACCTACGCCGATGATACGCAGTTAGTTGTATCCCTTGCTAGGGCAGATGCTGTGGTTTCTGGGACTAGTTATCTGTCCCCTTGTCTCACCAAGGTTCTTGAATGTATGGATGCCTCCTTTCTAAAGCTTAACGGCTTAAAAACCATGATTATGCTCTTGGGATATAAGGCCCCCATTAATCTTGATCCGTGGTGGCCAACTTGTCTGGGCCCCTCCCCTGCTCCAAAGAGCTAAATTAGGAGTCTGGGGGTTTGGCTTGATCCCTCTTTGGGTTTTCAAGTTCAGGCCCGTAAGGTGGCCTCGACATGTTATGGCCTTCTTAGGCTCTTAAGGAAGGTTCTGTCCTTGTTGCCGTTCGCGGCTAGACTGGTTCTTGTCCAGTCCTTGCTTCTTTCTCGACTGGACTACGCAAATGCGATCTATCTGGGTGCCCCTTTGGGCACTATTGAGATTCTTCAATCGGTCCAGAACTGTGCAGCCCTTCTGCTACGGGAAGTGCCAAGGCACTGCTCGGCGAAGTCCGCCGTGTGATCTCTTCATTGGCTGCCGGTGCAGGAAAGGGTCTGGTTTAAAGCCATGTGTTTGGCCCATAAGTCAATAACCAACAATGACCCGGCTATCTTGCGCCCTTTGTTCTCTCATTATCAATCCTCCAGAGTCTTAAGATCTAACCATCTGAATCTATTGACAGTTCCTTGGGCCAAGCGCTCACGGATGGGTGGCCGACGGTTCGCAGTTCACGCGGCCAAATGTTGGAATCAACTCCCCGATAACATTCGGCTTGAACCCAACCATATGGCGTTTAGAAAACGGTTGAAGATTCTCCTGTTCTGCTAAGTTGTGATGCTTTGCCCTGGGTCTAAAAGCACTGGGATGCCTCCGGGTAGCCAGCGCTCTACAAATCTATAATCATTCATTCTATTTCAGGTGTCTCGTCTTGGTTCAATTTCTTTCCGCCTGATTCTTGTGTTTGACTAGCTCAGTAGCATTTCAGTCTCAAAGTGTTCAGATTGGATGAGTTGTATCCTTTCACTGCATACTTTAAAGGACTATTGTTGTTTAGTTACTATTCAGCATTTCAAGACCGTGCATATGTTTGCGCCCTCCTTTGCTCCGTTTTTACTCCTGCTCCCAGTGCCCCCTTCCCACTTGTGGGTGGCTATGTTGGATCAGCCAGTGTGAACGCTCTAGCACATCATTTTTCAAATCCCAATGAAGGTGAGGGCAAACTACAGACCTCGGGAGTTCCTAGGGGTTTGGGGGGGACCCAGGCCATGCCGAAAGTCCTGCACCAATTGCGGCCCGAGGATTCACAGTGTCTTCCAACCCCGCCTCCGGTGTCTGAGGCAGCAGGGAGAGCAGCACCACTTAATTTTTCTCCCTTACTCAGAAATAGATGAGTGGGAAAGAGAGAACAAAGTCGTCTACCCTCCCAAGCAATGGAGAAGAGTATGCTGGACAGGTGAAGAGCTGGCATGACAATGTACATATTTTGTTACTCTAGTGCCCAGAAGAGTGTTGTGGTGCTTGGTGCCTGCCAGGAAAGAAACCCCTGCCTTCTCAGAGAGGCTCACAGCATTGTTTTCTAGCTCACAAGCGTAAGCCTCCCAGCAACAGTGACCCTGGGAGAAATTTCTTTGTGTTACAAGCACATCAACAAGTGGGAATTTAGGCCCAGAGGTTTAGCATGGACTTTGTGGTTTGGTCTTCTGCCGATGCTAGGCAATAATTGGAAAAAAAAATCTTGACTGAATGGTTTTCTATGCTAATAGCAGTCAAAGACATTGGCAAACCTCTTAAAACCTCATTGGTTTTGTCAATGCTTACCTTACATTCCAGTGCATTATCTTCTTTATCGAGGTAGCTACTTACAATTTAGTTTAAATTTCTGAATATACTTGTTTAAATTAATTTGTTAGACCATACCTGACCCCTGACAATGTTCTAAAAGAGGTTCACTGTAAATGTTTTACCCTAAAATGCAGGAATATAATAAAAAAGAAACATCGCCTTCTTATGGTTACTAAGACCTGACAGATGTTTTGTCCATTTAAGGTCCGCTTAGATGCTTAAAATTAGCATTTTATAATAATACATTTCACAAACTTCTCCTTACTTTTCATCCTGTATATGCCTCCTCTCTTTGAGCACAGCCTAATCGAAATTGCATGCCTTAATCTTAGTTAATGTATTTCTGCAAATTGCTCTCGTTTGATTTCGGAATTTCAACAATCACAACCCTCCTTCTGCGAAGGGGATATACCCTGCAACTTAGCAATACATATGGCCTGATTTAGAGTTTGGCAGACAGGGTACTGCGTCATAAACGCAACAGAGCAGCTTTTCTGCAGAATCCTGGGTCCGCCCGCCTCCTTTAGAGATGGGTGAACCATCACATATCTACCAATTAATGATCACACCTAGCTCCTATTACTTTAATCTACTACAAAAAAACTGATGTACATGCATGGAATTGTTTTCCTAAGAGCACAAGACTAATGGCAATAGCCAACAATAAACAACAGTAGCCAATTGCCACTGGATTAACTTCTAACCTTGGTGCCTGGGATAGTTTGCTACCTGGCATAAAATGCTTTAACATCTCATCAGTAGTAAGTTCTATTTAAATGCACATACAATTATAAGAGGAAGTATCTGGTTATAAAATGTTTCTTCTAGTAAGGAGAATGGTTTCCAGTCACTCTCATCGCAAATATTCTGCCTGTTTTATTGTCAAAAGCACTTTGAAGGTAAAATGCACCAACATTTTTTTTGTCTTTCTCGTTCATAAAGAATGCCTCTGTGTTAGAGAACAGATACAGTTCTCCATATTTCACCTTTCCTGTACAGACTATAAAGGCTGAGAAGACCAGACCACCTCTGTAGGACCCTCGCCCCTCCATAAACCATCCATGGATAGTGCTGTAGACCCCTTTAACCACCATTCTGTGTTTCTCAGAAGAGTGCAGCCCTATCCTGTATATTGGCTCATCTTGAAACTCCATCAGGCACCATGGTTTGCACCACATTAGCAAACCTGCTATCCTCATGTGGTACCTTCAAAGGCATCACCCCAAACCAAGACCTCAGCAGAACCTCCATCCAGACCACGGCAGACCTTTAGCCAACTATCAAATCAACGGATAGACCCTTCACACCCCCAACTGCTCCCTTCTATCCCTTTCACCCACTCTGCTAACTTATCGCTGTCTCTAACCTAGGTACTGCGATTTGATAGTGTCATATCTATGTAACAGTTTGTACGCACAGGTGGACGACATAACTTTTTGAGGCTGCATACATAACAGCATCTCTTGCCCTCTTTGAGGCTTAGGTGCACGAAGGGATTGCTATTTTGGGAAGCTCGTTTATAGTAGCTTCACAACCCATTTCAGTTAAACAGTCCATTACAAAAAAAATCACAATTTTTTTCTGTGAAAAAATGATTGTTTGCAAAGCGATGATCAATTAAAAAAAGGCTAAGTCACATAGCTCTGGAGATGTTCATAGAAAACAGAAGGGGGCCACAGGGCATGACACGAGAACTGTAAGTATTCTTGCTATAAGGAGTCATTAAACCATCGAGGAAGGAAACACGTGTATGCAAAAAGGATACAGGAAAGATGAACGAGACAGACTGGCTTGGACTTACAGTGGTACATGGATGGCGATCGTATGGGTTCAGCCCGCTATTTTACCTATTTTAGACAAAAATGCACTTTAAATAAAAAAAAAACAGTTTTAAAGCATGTGTTGATGCCAGAGACCCTTTGTCACAACTTTTGCAGGTTGAGCGATAGAATAGAGTTGACCTACCAGGAATGCCTTTTCTGGGTCATGACACGTGTACAAACACAGCCCTGCGGGAAACACAATGGAAAGAAAGGGATAACGGTTAAATGGAAAGTACCAAACAAATGGAAGGCAGAATAAAAGGTTGGAAAGATCCCTGATGTAAAAATATTTCAGTAGGCTCATTCTGTTGTTACCATGACCGAGCAGGGTCTTGAAGAGGGCGAGGAAGTATGCTGGGCCAGAGAGCAATAAATGTTTACAAAATCCCAGGCATCTCCTTATTGAAACCCAAATGACTGTTGCAGATCGAATTCTTCACAGCAGGTGTTCATAATTTGGAATTATTTGACCTTTCTTTTTTTATTTCTTTTTTTAAATATATTTTTATTGTTTTTTTACACAAAGCACTGGTTTCCACTTCTGTTTTGTGTTCCCAGTCTGACCTCAACCGAAACTGAGTATGGAGGTAAAAATATTTCACCAAGGAAAGTGTGATACATGCATTTGAGTCATGTATGTGTCAGCATTCCGAAAGCAGAAACCCCAATGGAAAGGAGCGTTCAAAAATAGAAGGAAAAATGAGGAGATTAAGGTTTTCATTTTCAAGGGTCACTTACCCACTAACCACACTAACCTTTTTATGCTATTTTGGGATTTTCTTTTTTTAGGCCACTTTGTTGACTGAAACGTCAAAATCAGATCACACCCTATATACCAGACTGGCAGACCTGACACAACCCCCTCACACACAGTCATTTTCTGGAGGAACCCTCAATGCCTGTGGTTACATGCAGCAGTGGTCTGTGGTCAAAAAGTTTGTTGATAACTCCCCAGAACTAAAATATAGCTTACAAACATAGCCCGCTGTATCATGATTTCTGCTGCATGTTGTTTACAGTTGTGTGTGGTCTGTTTGAAATACGTGCCTAGAGGGCAAGCAGTGTGTCTCTGTCATTGTGTATTTTAACAGCTGTGTAGGATACATCTGTCTTCAACTTTATACATTATATTAAACCACAGCACAACACCCATCACTAGGCCCCCTCGTCCTCCAGCAGAATGCCAGCTCTGGGATTCACTGTTCATCTCATATAGAAAAAAGCGACTCCGTATTTGGCAGACCACAATTATTATTTTTTTAAGCAAAACATGTATTATTCGGAAATGGCGAGACCTTTAACCAAAAATTAGCCACTATTGCTAATTTAAATCACTGATAGAGATTGATGCAATACAGATCTGAAGGCGGTAGTGAAAATCTATATCGTTTTTAACCGGCTCAGTGGAGACCTGGTCAAGATTGTATCAGAACTGCCAGCTAAGTTTGCAGCAGAGATAAGTGACACACTCCTGCATAGATTGTCTATTGTTGGTCAGCCATTCTTGGCAAAAGACCTGCCCACTTGCCTTGGACTGAGTGCCAGTGTTTTTGGAAGATTCTACAACATCCTGTAGATGCCACACCACAAGTTTTAATCAAGGAGCGTATCACTTGTACCCTCTAGCTCAGATTTACATGTGGGAAGTCTAACAGGGACATTGTAGATGAGGAAGTATTCACCTTCTGTTCGATTTTTTCTCATGGTCCCTCGAATCACAACCTTGCCAACGCTTAAAGCTTTAGCTCGTCTCTGAGAACACTAGTGTGAACAGAGAGCTTACTTTTCTTCTCTGAACCGTTGCGTACCTACGACTTGCCAATGAAGTTCTCTGTCGCCCTAACAGCTGATATATAGCACTGGACTTTCAGGTAGGCAGATCTAAGGTGGGCCACCACAAAAGCTGTGAAACCGTACACTGAAATCAGAGTATGTCGAATTAGTGGGGTGATAGTCTTGTTACCCAGATCTATTTCCTAGTATCTATCCTACTGGCTAGCTATCATTTGTCCAAAAAGTTTACTAATTTGAAACCACAATTTAGTAGATTAAGTTTGATTAATGTTGTGCAGTAACATCCAAAAAGTTTTGAAAACCGAGTACAATCAATTCAGTGTCAATTTTTAGACAGAGAACACCTACACTGCGTGTTTTCAGTTTCGCAATTCAAATAAAGCTACTTTATTCTTTTCCTGTCAGAAATAGCAGCATCCCTTTTGAAAATAGACATGAAAGGTGCTAAATTTACAAGCTGAACGCCATTCTAAGTTCAGCTGTGACTAATTGCTTCTGATTCCAAAACGAACGTACAAAGAAGCAACGTCTTTTTGGTGTGTAAGATGCATTGAAGGCAGCTTAGTATTCTTTCTGATGGATAATTCTACCAGCAGATTCCACGCCTGTTGAAAAATCCAAAGCATCAGTCAGACTGAATGCAGAAACTTCAAAGCTCTCTGGCACCAGCATGGGGACGCTGACTGAGTGTATGTATAGATGTGTGACCGAAACGCGTCATGGCGATCTGGAGCGGTGACAACGGCATAAACTGAATTTGTACGAAATTGGAGTCCGTACCCTTTTTACCATTCAAGTGTGGATTGTTTGAGGACATGTTATTATTTATATATATCTCCTTCTGGTGATACGTAGTTTTAGTTGGGACCAACTTTTCTCATTGATTAGTTGTTTTTTGTTTTGCAAATATCTCTTGCACGGTTTGACGAATCTTCACAAAATTTTCAAAACTAGTATGCAAGTTAGTTGAGGTGCTGTCTGGAAAATTTGGGGTGATGTGGAAAGCGGGGGGGGCCAAGAAAAAGGGTGCATCCCAAAATGCTTTTTCCTCATGCAATCTACGGGAAATTTGCGTGTTTGTAGACATAACGGCAGCCTGAACCGTTGAACGGAATTACACAAAATTTTGCAGAAATGTAGATCTTGAGCTAGAAAGAGACCTTTTTGTAATGTTATGTAAATCTGTTTAGTAGTTTGCAAGTTATTAAAGAAAGACAATTATAGATATTTAGGGACGCAGATCCCAAAGCCCAATTGGGACTAAAAAAACCTCACCTACTGTTATTTTACGTTACAAAAACCATAGAAATTCACTGAAAAAAACAAGGGTTACAGGTACATTTTAGTTATATTGACATTTTCCCTACTCAATACCATAGCATATAGTTATACTTATCTGAAGAAACTATAACTCATTCCGTTAAGTAACATTAGGCCACAAGTTATTGTTTCTTAACATACGTATAACTATAACTGTAAAATTTCTATGGTTTTATGTGGGTAAAAGGCCAACCTAACTATAAGATTCCTGTAACCTTTTTTCAGTTAACATACATATATACACTGTGTTATTAGTTGTGTAGGATGTGAGGCCTGCACAGATAATTGGTCCATATTTATCCATCCACTGGGAACCAAGCATGCCATTGTGGTGCTTGACTCTCATGGTAGCGAAGCGGAGTAGCCAAGGCCTACTCATGGGAGGTGGAGTGGGCTAGTAATCAGTACAGTTATTATACATACACTATTCAATACTACACAGTACTTTACAAATACAAACATAAGGCTTGTAGAATACCTTTGGTGATATTCTGAAATCACATTTGACCCCTAATGGATCATGACTCCCAAAAATCACAGTACCCACTCCCCCAACAGATAATACGTTACCATAAAGGAGGGTGTCACATTAAATTAAGCCTGCCATTTGGTTTTGTCGGGGTTACCACATTAAAAGACCAAGAATCGCATATTACAAACCATTTCTCTATCACTGAAATCAGTACCCATTTTGTACTTGCTATCATTATCATCAGTAAGCCATTACAGTATTTATCATGAATCACTGCCAGTCATGAGTTTTAAAATTAAGCATTCATAAATCAGCATATTGTGTCCATGCCTTTCCTGAACCACTGTAGGCCACATACAATGTAGCCATAAGACTAACCACTATACATCCCTGCACTCCCAGGCTGTGGAACAAAAATACCAGACTTATGAATGCTTAAAATGTTGCTGGAAAAGCCTGGAGTTCACATTCATTCCTTGACCATAAAAAGTTAGTCACTTTTTAAATTCCTTTGGAGGGCTCCTGCATCTCCTGTATATCCCCACTACTCTCTTCTACAGCTTTGGTGCTGCTGCTTCCCTCGTGGGAATATCACATGGAAGGAAACTGTAGACAAATAAATCTGCTGAGGGCATTATGGGGCGCTACCTCTGCAACTTTGTCTGTGCTACTTTTGAATGTGCGGGTGGTTATGCCATGTGTCTTCTTTTCCTTATGTGTTAAAAAAAAGATTCTTGGGATTCCTAGTCCCACTTGGGACACTCAGACGCTCTCCAGGTTGAAGTAGCGCAGTAAGCCCACTCCCGCACTGCCCAGCTGACTCCTCGCTCAGCCTGCTCTATTGTCTTGCCAGTGCAGGACCTGGCACTTGTATTCTTTCTACCCGTTCCATGCCAGCAGGGTGCTTGAGTTGTGGTGGCCGCCCAGTTCCCGCCTGACACAGGCATGGGAAGCGAGGCAAGCCCACTGATCTGGTGGGGGGGGAAGGGCGGGAGTGACCGCGTTCCCCCTTCCTTCCTTTGTCATGTTTGTTAGGGTCCCCAGCCCCCAAGTTTAAAGGTGCTGGTCTTTGAGTACCTGGAGCCTTCCTGAGAATTCAGAGGCTGAGGGTGAGGTCTCAGGCCCCAATTCTTCAGGCGGTGGCCTGTGAGATCGAGTCCCTGGGCCTTGCCACACTCAAGGGAGGTGGGCTCAACGTATGCCCCCTTCCTCAACCTTAAATTATTAATGAAGTTTGTGCTGGCCCATAGGCAGTGGCCCACCCTGGGGCTATTTTGGAAACTTGCGGCAGAGCCCCACATGCTCCATCAATTGAGCTGGGGGTCAAAGGTCAAATTCTTTTCCCTAGAATATCTTGGGCTCGTTGGGACGATTTAGTTGATCATGGACTCATTTTGCTGCTGGTTGCGAGCCATAGCCACCTGGAGCCTTTTCAGCAGGCCTTTTGGCCTCTAGAGTGGCACACTCTAGAGGTTTCACTGGATCCCTGCGCAAGCTTTTCTCCTTTGCATGGTCTCTGGTACTGCTCTCCCCCTGCTGGGACACAGAAGTCCAGATCTTCCCTCAGATGGTGCTTAGGAGGTGTAAGGTAAACAGCCTCACTGGTCCTAAAGAGACCCACTAGTCCTGGGGTCAACTGCAGAAAGAGACCTTAGTTCTTGGGGCTGAAGGAGACTTGTCCTTCCAGCTGTCCATAGTGTTGCTGCTGTTCCAGTGTCCAATTCAACTCTTTCTCCCTTGTGCAAGAGCTTTTAAGGGGGAATGGAAAGCTCTAGATGCCAGGCACCTCTGACCAATCCTAGTGTACCCCTATCCCAACCCTCCTGCGTTGCCAAGATGGTGGCATCAAGTGATCTCTGAGCACATCTCCTCTAGGGGCATCCTCTCCACCCCAGGGACTTTCTAACCAAAACTGCAAAGGGGAACCCTCTCCTGTGTTTGCTCCAGAAGTCAGGGCGCCCTGCTCTGTTCAATGGGCTTGGGCTGTCCTGACCCTGGTACAGTGTGACAGCTAATTACCAGATACAGATGTTCTTGCCCACCCGTCATCCTTAGAAGCTGATTTAAGCACATTGTATTTCCTTTCGTGTGGGAAGGCCTTTGTTTCCTCTGCTAGGGAGCAGAGTAAATAACTTGCCCCAGCTGGGTGAGAAAGGCCTGGAATCTATTCCTGAGCTGAGCCAGAGAAATATGACAATTCTGGACAACCCATACAGTGTACATGTAGGTTCTTGGGACCTGCATATTCAAAGTTGGCATACATGTTTCAGCCCAGTTTGATACCTCATTGAACTTTGTTGGCCTAAGGGAAGAGACACCTGCAATTTAATGCAGATTTCCCTGTATGTGCATAATGCAGTGACACTGCAGATACACCCGTAAATCCTACTGACCTTACCTATGAGTGTCCACTAATAAAAAAAAAAAATATATATATATATATATATATATTTATATATATATATATATATATAAATATATCAAACAAGTCCTTGAGAAGCAGCTTGCCAGGGCAAAATCTCCACCCAACGCTTCTTACCAGGAACGGACCACAACGAAAGGTAGTTCTTTTAAAGTGCAGTTTTTATTTCCACCAACATGACGCGTTTCGACTAGGTTACCCCAGTCTTGATCACATAACATGCTTGAAAAGCCCACGCCCTTAAATACCTCGTGGCTCCAATAATGACACTCCCAATAGGGTATAGAAATAGAGAGCAGACTATGATTTTTAAAATGTTAAGTAAACAAACAATGTTTTAAAAATCAATTGTAAATATCATTCAAAAATCAATTGTAAATATCATTCCAAATATCATTTAAAGAAATCCAGGGCAAGTGCCCTAACCAACTATAAACGCCCGCAAATACCTATTTCACCTAAGAATTAACATACCGAGGAGGATAACAAAGGAGCCCACAAAAAGGTACACCCAAAGTGAAAGGACTAAAATGTAAAAATTATCACAATATTAGTCCCCAAACAAATTTCATTTACAATCAGATGAGCAGATGCGAATATTTCAAAATACAGCAGAACATGATGTCATAGGCTAATCGATACAAATTATTGGAAAATTTGCAATGATACAAGTATAAAATTGTATCTAGTCGTCTTATAACGTCTGTAATATAAACATCATAAATAGAGAATGTAGAACACAATAAAATAAACATTTATATAAATGTGGCCAATTCATAACACCCCTGCCAGAGAATTATCAGTAAAACTAAGAACCCAGTTAAACCAATAAGAAACTCCAAAACTTTGAGTAAAATGCATATAGCCAATAAATACAATAAATATTACATTAAAGTGCCTAAAACTAAATAATGATATATATACACATAAGCATTCAAATATGGACAGAACTCCAAATTTCATTATTGCTAAAAATCCATTGAATAAAAAGCAGCATCATAAAGGATAGTATTTCATCATATAAGTAAAAAATATATATAAAAGAAACATCACCAAATTGATTATAAACCTGCAGACTATATTAAACAATTTAGAGAAAGTTGACTAAATCCTCCCCAGTATTGAGCCCATTCGGCATTTTAGTGTTAAGACGCACAATATATTGACTTTCTAGTTGCCGAAGCTTCTTTTCACGGTTTCCTCCTCTTACAGACTTAGGAACCGAGTCAATAACATAATATTTTAAATCCTGAAGTTTATTTTGATGCACTAATTTAAAATGTCGGGTAAGCGGGGTCTGAATTGACGATTGCCCGTAAGTGCTGCAAAATACGATTGAAGACAGGAAGTTTAGTGCTGCCGACATAGCATAATTGACAACTACATGCTAAAACATAAACCGCAAAATCAGTTTTACATGTAAAATAGCCTGCAATTTGATTGGGCATATTAGAAAAAGGATCAGTAAAAGTCTTTTTGTTTGTCCCAAACTTACAAGCACGGCATGAACTGCATTTAAAGAATCCTATCTTATTAGTGAGCCAATTGGCAGAACCAACTGACTCTGGACTTGTTCTAACCAATGCGTCTCTCATAGAGGGTGCTCTCCTAAAAGTAATGGTAGGTTGTATAGTAAGTTCTGGGGCCAATACTAAATCCGTTTTTAAAATAGGCCAATGTTTATTAACAATCTTTCTTACTTCTCTTTCCTGACTACTGTACGTGGTAATAAGTCTCACTACAGGTTTTGCTTGAACCAAAGAGATCGGAAGAGCTTCTTCTGAATTAGAGACATCATCAGATGGTGTCACTTTGTTCAATTTGGCCAATGCAAGTTGCAAGATTTTAGGTTCATATCCTCTGGCGAGAAACCTATTCTTAGATTCAGTAAGACAAGTATTCAGATCTTCTTCTCTGCTGCATATTCTTTGAATCCTTAAAAACTCCCCATAAGGGATACTTTTAATAAGGTGCTTAGGGTGAGCACTATTGGCATGGAGTATTGAATTGCCAGATGTAACTTTTCTGTGTAGTTTGGTACAGATGTACATATATATATATATATTTCTGTAGTAGGGGATCTCTGTGTATAGTCATAATCTAGTGAATAGTCCCGCCCATGTGCATGGACCCCGGCAATCAAAAATAATCTCTTAAGTTGTCAAATCATGCAGACCCTGCAAGACACTTAAGAGAGAATTTAAAGACAAATAATGCAGCCTATATCCACAGGCTACACTGTCCAGTACTTCAACTTGAAATTCCACCAAACAACACCACACACAACCCAGCCTGTAGTTTCTACCATAGAGAAACTTGCCTCCACCAGTAAAAGACTCTGGAATGATAGAGAGGAAGGCATGGACAGACAAGCCCCATAGGCTGCCATTATGTGGCTTAAATAGGATACTGTGCCTTTAAGAGAACTTTCCAGAACATTCTCCCAGTATCCCAGAATGCATAGGAGGTCCCTCTTACTTTCAGTTCTTTTTTCCGGCTCCTGCTAACAGGACCCTGGCATTGAGCTCTCCCTTGTTTCAAGGGTTTATTGGATTTTTGTCACTTTTTTGTATAAAAGTGTTTGAGTTTAGCTTTCTTGGTGCTTTTCTTCTCCCCTGTGTGTTGGTTCAGGCGTTTTAGGGCTCTAAAATGCCTGGTCTTTTTGACAAGTGCCCAGCATGTGGAAGGAAGAAGGCCAAGAGTGATGCACATGACGTCTGCATCCTCTGTCTCCCTGAAGAACATGTCCCTGAAGACTGTGACATCTGCCAGCAGTTTTCAGCAAGGACCCTGAGGGACAGGCTGAATATTAGGCTTCAAGGCCTTGAAGAGAGACGTCTGCAGGCTGCAGGTGGATCTGGGCAGGCTGGGAAGGTTTCCTCTGCCTCTGCTGAGGCCTCTGGGGGGCTCCCCAGAGGCAGGAAGGCCAGCAAACGGTCCCGGTCTCCGTCGGCGTCGATTGTATCGACGACGACATCGAGAGGGATCACGACGGTGTGTTCCCCCGTCTCCCCGGGGCTCCGGGTCGAGACGGCGTGACGATTCGACGTCGAAGGGCCTGGGGAGGCCGCCGTCGAGACCACCGTCGACGGCATCGTCATCGTCGACGTCAGAGTCGAACTATCGACGACGGAGCGACAAGCATCGGCGCTCGCCGTCGAGGTGATACCGCCGATCGCCGTCGAGACAACGGTCGACGTCGAGGGGCTCCAAGACACCGGTCGACGTCGAGGGGCTCCTCAACGTCAAGGACCTCAAGAAGGAGGAATCGACGCTCGTCGTCGAGAACGGAACGCTCGACGTCGCGAAGGCGGCGTTCGACGTCGTGGAGGAGATCGACGTCGCGGAGGCGCGGAGGCGACCTTCGACGCCGGAAAACCGACGCTCTGCGTCGAGAAGGAAGAGATCGGCGTCTAGGAGTCGCTCCACCTCTCCTAAGCGGCGCAAGAGGAGTTCTGACGCCAGAAGTCAGACTGCATCTAGTGGAGGACGCAAGAGGAAGCGATCACCTGCTGAAGGGGCTGGATCTCAGCCCCCTTCGCCGAAGGGGTCACCGGGCTCGGTGTACTCGGTGGTATACACACCATCTCGGCCTAGGTCGCCACCTCTGCCTGTGCCTAAGGAGGACCCTCCCACCAACCCTCCTCTTCCGCCAGGCCGACCACTACCACCGCTTCCACCGCATGGGCCTGCCCCTCGGTCGGTGATACCTCCGGTCCCTCCGCCGAGGTCCACGTCATTACCTCCTCTGCCGACACCTCCTAAGGGGACACCGAAACCTAGACCCCAGGAGGAACCGAAGAAGACTCCCCCACAGAAACCTGTGGAGCGGCCACGGGCTGGCAGATCACGCTCTCGCTCTAGGAGGAAGGAGCGATCGTGCCACAGATCGTCCACGCGGTCGAGACACCGCCATAGGAGGCACAGATCTCGCTCTCACACGAGGTCCTCAGGGACCAGGGACTACTCTCCGACCTTGTCGGGATCACCGGACACGAGGGTGTCTCCGATTGATGACCTGGTGGCGTTCCATGATGTTCTTTTGAGAGGCGCTGCAAAGTTGGGCATATCATTGACGGTGCCTACACCCAAAACATCAGTCATTTTCGAGACATTGCACCAGAAACACCTGTCTCGTCCACTGCTGCCTCTGGTGCCGGGCCTGGAGGAACCGGCCATGGCCCTTTTCCTCACCCCTGCGGTGACGAAGGCGGCTCCATCGAGATTGCTGAAAAAGTACCGGGCTCCCGATTCGGGCCCTGCCTTTCTAAGGGCGGAACCTCCTCCGGATTCTGTGATTGTGACGGCGGCCCGCAAACAACATGCCACCACCTTGTCACCCACGGTTCCCCCGGATAAGGAGTCTAGATAGATGGATTCAGCAGGAAGGAAAGTATGTGGAACATCGGCGACCTCCATGAAGGCTACGAGTGCCACGGCTTTGTTGGGACGCTACGACCACGCCCTCTGGGACTCCCTCCAGCAGTTTGCGGAACACTTGCCTCGCGAGAAGCGGGAGGACTTCCAGGAAGTGCTGAATGAAGGGATGCTGGTAGCGAATCAGATTATCAGCGCTGCAGCAGACTCATCCCTATTAGCAGCACATGGTTTTTGCCATGGAGTTAACCAGCGGCGGCACGCCTGGCTCCGCCTGACGTCACTGAAACCGGACGCGCAGCAGAGGGTAGCCAACCTTCCATTCTCTGGCGAGACCTTCTTTGGGAAACATGCGGATGACGAAATGGCCCGCATGAAGGCGGAGGCCGAAACGCTCACGGCTGTGGGCCTGGAAAAGCCCAAAGAAGTGAAGAAATCGTACCGCCCATTCCAACGGCGGTTCGGTGGGCAGGGCAGAGGACGTGGCCAACCTTCGGGACAGTCACAGCAACATCAACAGTTCCGTAAGCCGTTCCAGAAACGCCAGAAGGGCAGAGGAGGCCAACAATCGGCTCCAGCGACCAAAGGCCCGGCCGGGTCTAGGCCCTGAGCACTTACTTCCCCCGGATCTGTTACCCACTCCGGTAGGGGGAAGCATTACATTTTTTCTGGCAGAGTGGAGAAAAATTACTCAGGACAAGTGGGTGCTGAATATTGTTTGCAATGGATACAGTCTTCGGTTCACCAGCCCGCCTCCGGCAATTCCACCGGTCAGCTCGCAGTTTCAGCTGCGTGAGCTTCAGGCGGAAGCGGATATCCTGTTAAGGAAAAGGGCGATAGAAGACGTACCTCTGTCTCAGAGAGGAAGAAGTCTGTACTCCCGGTTCTTCCTGGTTCGCAAGAAGGACAAGAACGAGTTCAGGCCCATTCTGGATTTGCGACAGGCAAACAAATGGATTCGCAGGGAAAAGTTTTGCATGCTGTCGTTGCATCAGATTTATCCTCAGTTGCAACAGGGAGACTGGCTGTGTGCTATAGACCTACAGGATGCGTACTTCCATGTGCCCATTGCACACAAACACAGGAAGTTCCTGCGGTTCCAAGTCGGCACCAATCATTATCAATGCACAGTACTCCCATTCGGACTAAAGTCTGCGCCGAGAACATTCTCGAAGTGCATGGCGGTGGTAGCAGCACACCTACGGAAGAACAAGGTGTTTGTCTACCCGTACCTGGACGATTGGTTGATCAAGGCATCCTCCTTCTCGGAAGCGCGAGCACACTTCCAGAAGACGTGCGTTCTCTTGAACAAGTTGGGGTTGCACATCAACATGTCCAAGTCTGTCCCGACTCCGGTCTAATGCATACAGTACTTGGGAGCCTCCATCAATACGCTGTCAGCAAGCGTGTCTCCTTCGGAAGAGCGACGATTATCTCTCCTTCGGAAGGCTCAGGCTCTTATGACAACTCCATCTACAACAGTGAGGACGGTGTCTTCTCTACTGGGATCGATGGCCTCTTGTATCTTCCTGACGCCACACGCACGGCTGCACATGAGACCGCTGCAGGAGTGCTTGGAAGACCAGTGGGATCAGAGGAAAGGATCTTGGGATGACAAGATACGACTGTCTCTGCATGCTCTTCAGTCTCTGAAGTGGTGGTGTTCAGCGGAGAATTTCCTTAGAGGGGTTCCCTTCCACAAGGACATTCCCTCGCAGACTGTCGTGACGGATGCTTCTCTCCTGGGGTGGGGAGCGCACTCCGGGAACCTACAGGTTCAAGGAACGTGGTCACCGATGGAGGCCACGTATCACATCAATTTCCTGGAACTCAGAGCTGTTCACTTGGCACTGAAGGCCTTTCTTCCGTCCTTCCAGACCAACTCTCTGCTTGTACAGACGGACAATACCACCACGATGTATTACCTCAACAAGCAGGGGGGCTCGAGATCACGCACTCTGTCGCAGGAGGCGCAGTTGATCTGGCACTGGCTCCTAGCCAGAGGACTGACGATAACTGCTACCCATCTGCCAGGTGTGCAGAATGTTCAGGCAGACGCACTGAGCAGACTGGTTCAGGAAAACCACGAATGGGTCATAAACAACGAAGTACTAGGAGAAGTCTTCGCAAGGTGGGGAACTCCAGACGTAGATCTGTTTGCCACCGCCGAAAACAGCAAATGCAGAGACTTCGCCTCCAGGTACTACCAGCAGGGGACGCTGGGGAATGCGTTATGGATCAACTGGTCGAACAGCTTTCTGTACGCTTTTCCTCCCATTCCCCTGATTCCGGTGATGCTCATCAAGCTGGCCCAGTCCAGGGCTGGGATGATACTCATTGCCCCGGAATGGCCCAGACAGTGGTGGTTCACGGACCTGCTTCACCGGTCTCTCCTTCCTCACATTCGGCTGCCGTGCAGTCCGGACCTTCTCACGAAGTTCGGGGGACAGATGTTACACCCCAACCTCTCGTCTTTGAGTTTGGCGGCATGGCTCCTGAGATAGTGCAATATGGCCATCTGAATCTGCCCGAGGATTGCATGGACATACTGAAGGAGTCTAAGAGACCTTCCACTCGGACATCCTATGCTTACAAGTGGAAGAGGTTCTGTATCTGGTGCCAGTCTAAGAACCATGACCCGACGACGTGCAAGGAAGATGTCATCCTTCCTTACCTTCTACATTTGGCGCAGTCTGGACTTTATGTTCATTCCATTAAGGTTCATCTTGCTGCATTGACTGCCTACAGGAAATGCCCTTCACAGACTTCCTTTTTCCAGATCCCTGTGATCAAAGATTTTCTGGAAGGCTTGAAGAAAGTATTCCCTCCTATCATGCTTCCTTCGCCTTCATGGGAACTGAATGTGGTGCTGTCCAAGTTGATGAAGGAGCCTTTTGAACCTATTCCTAAGGCTTCGTTGCAGCACCTGTCCTGGAAGGCGGCGTTCCTCGTGGCCATTACATCGGCCCACGGGGTGAGTGAAATTCAGGCGTTGTGTTGCCAAGAACCTTATACTGTATTTCATGCTGCTAAGGTTGTTATGCGTACTCACCCTAAGTTTTTTCAGAATCCTTCATCTCCAGCGGAAAGGTGTCTCCATTCCCTGGATGTTAGGAGGGTGTTGAAATTTTATCTGGATAAAACCAAAGATATTCGTAGGTCTGACCAGTTGTTTATCAATTATGGATCAGTCAGGACGGGTCTTGCTACCTCTAAGCAGTCCATTTCTAGGTGGATTGTGTCCTGCATACAATTGTGTTACCAAAAAGCTAATAAGACCTTAGGAGGTAAGCCTAAGGCTCATTCCACCAGGGGCAAAGCTGCCACGACAGCCTTGCTCAGTAACGTGCCGATTGCTGAAATCTGCAAGGCAGCCACTTGGAAGTCGGTTCATACCTTTGCTAAGCATTACTGTCTGGACACTGATGCCAGGACAGACGCTCAGGTTGAGCAGGCTTCGCTGTGAAATCTGTTCGCACAGTAGTGGTGTTATTTCTCTTTTCTACACCGCCGCTTTGGTGTGGGGTTGGGCTTGCCATTCTATTCACTAGATTATGACTATACACAGAGATCCCCTACTACAGAAGGAGTAGTTTCTGTCCTGTAACTCCAGTTCTGTAGTAGGGGTATCTCTGTTATAGTCATAAGCGCCCGCCCTCCTCCCCGGTGGAGATAATTCTTCATGTAAGGAATGCTACAGGTCTGGCGTGCTACGCCTTCAAAAAGAACTGAAAGTAAGTGGGACCTGCTATGCATTCTGGGATACTGGGAGAACGTTCTGGAAAGTTCTCTTAAAGGCACAGTATCCTATTTAAGCCACATAATAGCAGCCTATGGGGCTTGTCTGTCCATGCCTTCCTCTCTATCATTCCAGAGTCTTTTACTGGTGGAGGCAAGTTTCTCTATGGTAGAAACTGCAGGCTGGGTTGTGTGTGGTGTTGTTTGGTGGAATTTCTAGTTGAAGTACTGAACAGTGTAGCCTGTGGATATAGGCTGCATTATTTGTCTTTAAATTCTCTCTTAAGTGTCTTGCAGGGTCTGCATGATTTGACAATTTAAGAGATTATTTTTGATTGCCGGGGTCCACGCACATGGGTGGGACTATTCACTAGATTATGACTATAACAGAGATACCCCTACTACAGAACTGGAGTTATAGGACAGAAACTACTCCATCCCTCTCAACAAGCGGCAGTGACAATTATTGGAAAAGAACTGAGTTTGTACCGAGGAGTCGGATGATTGCACGGCCCGCCACAGAAGCCTCGGAGGAAATGCAAGCAGCTGGGAACATCGGGCGCAGACAGTGCAGAGTGACGCTGACACTGGATCTGTGCCTCAAGCTGTGATACCTCGTAGACAGTGGCAGAGATTACGGGACTCAAGCGGCCACAAGGCAAGTTTAAAAAGTGAAACCCCATCACCCTGAAACGGATTGCAAGCACGCTGCACTCTGGGACTGGTAGTCCCCAATACTGATGCGAGCCGTAACAATCCGCTGCATGTGAGCCCGCCACCCCTAGGAAGGAGAAGCTTAAAAGAAATCGTTGTGTGGGGGTTTACACGGCGCAAGGACTATGTTGTTTGATAAATATACAAGCCGAACCCAGTCATGCCAAAGGTTCCTGAAATAAATTATCAGCAAAGAGCCCCTGGTGTCCCTTGTATACTTCTTGACGGAGGAGATCTCGATTTTATATTAACCGCAGTTCCAGTAACGCGCACAAAGGACCCTCTCAACAAGCGACTGTGACAATTATTGGAAAAGAACTGAGTTGGTACCGAGGAGTCGGATGATTGCACGGCCCGCCACAGAAGCCTCGGAGGAAATGCAAGCAGCTGGGAACATCGGGCGCAGACAGTGCAGAGTGACGCTGACACTGGATCTGTGCCTCAAGCTGTGATACCTCGGAGACAGTGGCAGAGATTACGGGACCCGAGCGGCAACAAGGCAAGTTTAAAAAGTGAAACCCCATCACCCTGAAACAGATTGCAAGCACGCTGCACTCTGGGACTGGTAGTCCCCAATACTGATGCGAGCAGTAACCATCCGCTGCAGGTGAGCCCGCCACCACTAGGAAGGAGGAGCTTAAAAGAAATTGTTGTGTGGGGGTTTACACAGCGTAAGGACTATGGCGTTTGATAAAGGCACAAGCCGAAACCGGTCTTGCCAAAGGTTCCTGAAATAAATTATCAGCAAAGAGCCCCTGGTGTCCCTAGTATACTTCTTGATGGAGGAGATCACGATTATATATATATATATATATATATATATATATATATATATATATATATATATATTGATATATATATATTGATATTGTGAACTAATCACCCCTAATGGTCTCAAGACGCTGGGTGCCGTCGGGGAGATTAAGTGAGCTATTGCCCAGAGTCACAGGGTGCTGAGCTGCTGCCGAGAATAGGAGCTTGTGTGTGTGTGTGTGTACGTATATGTATAGATGTATTGTCTATAGCCTTATAAAGGAGTTGGTTAATTGTTTCAAAGCCCTGTGATCCTAGCAGTAATATATCCCGGGATAAACAATATCTCCTGGTATTTTTCATCTTTTCTGATTTAATGTTTAGATTTTCTCTATACCCTTGTAACATTGAGACCCCGGCTCAGACTTCTAAGCACCCAACTGATATATTATCACACAAAGATATTTCCTATTGGAATGTGTTTTCTCTTTCACATTTGATTTTATATGGCATTGTAACCCCGTTTATGTTTGCTCTTGTAATGAGGACTTATTCTTACTCGGAGGGAATGAGTTTTAGAAGTTATGTTATGTAAAAAATGTTTATAAAGAGCGCTTATACTCAGAAATGGGCGTCTTGGCGCTAGTGGCAAGAACTCTCAGCATTGGCAATCAAAATCAAATACAAGAGCAAATCTATATTTTAAGGGGTCTCAATCCGCTGGCCCAAAGAGAAAAAACAAGTTTTTAGATTCTTCCTAAATTTCAAGAGGTTTGGTTGAGCTCGTAGATATTTTACTGCCATATAGGAAAACTTCTTCCACCCAAGTGAGCTTTCTTTATTCTGGGTATTTGTACTTTGTTGTCTGTACTACATCTTAAGGTACATGGAGGAGCGTACCAGTGAAAACTTTCTTGCAAAAAGAGTAGAGCATCATGATGTAGACCCTTATGCACCCAAAAAAGTGCTTTGAACTGAATGAGCTCCCTAATTGGAAGCCAATGAAGTTCCCTAATGGAAATGGAAACTGAGCAGAATTTTGGTAACTTCAACAGAACTATTCCCGACGCATTTTGCAGAGTCTGAAGTTTGTTAGAAAGACGTGTTTGACATCCTAAAAATAGTGCATTACAATAATCAATCCTTGATATTACCAAGGCAATGATTACTGTTTTCCTATATTGCCTATGATAATAATGGTAAGATCTTTTTTAAATTATTAACATGAGAAATCAGGAGGCGGTCATGTGGTTTGAATGTTCTATGAAGGTTAATCTGTTGTCTAAAATGACACCCAGATTTCTTACCTTCTGGACTGGAGTTGGCAGTGATCCCAAATTTGATCGCCACCAGGTGGAAGTACCGTTGTTGCCAAATGTTAACACCTCTCCTTAATCGGAGTTAAGCTTACAAGAGTTCTTTTGCATCCACTCCGCAATACTGTTTATGCATGTGCTGAACTGCAAGGCTACTTTTTCTAGATTAGAATTCTACCTCAAGCTGTGTCATCAGCATAGTAATAGACCCAAAAAATATGTGCTCTGGTCAGCTGAAAATTATGTGTAGCAGATTTAGGCTATTCCTCCTTGTCAGAGTATTTACATATTTCCTGTGGTGGAAGGGTCAACTCTAAAAGCGGTGGGCGTATATCATGAATTAGCTTGTGCAAGTACGTCTGTACCAAGGGAGATTTAATTGGGTTCATCCCAAATGAGCTATATGATGGATTTTCCAAGACACTTTTTTCCATAAATGACTCGCAACAGAGGAGAGTGACCTGCAGCTGGGGATATACAGCCCCCCACAACAGAGTAGAGCGACCTGAAGCTGTGGATATACAGCCCCACAACAGAGGAGAGTGACCTGCAGCTGGGGATATACAGCCCCCACAACAGAGGAGAGTGACCTGCAGCTGGGGATATTCAGCCCCCACAACAGAGGAGAGTGACCTGCAATCGGGGATATACAGCCCCCACAACAGAGTAGAGCGACCAGCATCTGGGGATATACAGCCCCCACAACAGAGGAGAGTGACCTGCAGCTGAGAATATACAGTCCCCACAACAGAGTAGAGTGACCTGCAACCGGGTATATACAGCCCCCACAACAGAGTAGAACGACCTGCAGCCGGGGATATTCAGCCCCCCACAACAGAGTAGAGCGACCTGCAGCTGGGGATATACAGCCCCCACAACAGAGGAGAGTGACCTACAACCGGGGATATTCAGCCCCCCACAACAGAGTAGAGCGACCTGCAACCGGGGATATACAGCCCCCACAACAGAGTAGAACAACCTGCAACCGGGGATATTCAGCCCCCCACAACAGAGTAGAGCGACCTGCAGCTGGGGACATACAGCCTCCACAACAGAGGAGAGTGACCTGCAGCTGGGGATATACAGCCCCCACAACAGAGTAGAGCGACCTGCAGCTGGGGATATACAGCCCCCACAACAGAGGAGAGTGACCTACAGCTGGGGATATACAGCCCCCACAACAGAGGAGAGTGACCTGCAGCCGGGGATATACAGCCCCCACAACAGAGTAGAGTGACCTGCTGCTGGGGATATTAAGCACCTCAACATAGGAGAGTGACCTGCAGCTGGGGATATACAGCCACCACAACAGAGGAGAGTGACCTGCAACCGGGGATATTTAGCCCTCCACAACAGAGTAGAGCGACCTGCAGCTGGGGATATACAGCCCCCACAACAGAGGAGAACGACCTGCAATCGGGGATATTCAGCACCCCACAACAGAGTAGAGCGACCTGCATCCAGCTGGGGATATACAGCCCCCACAACAGAGGAGAGTGGCCTGCAACCGGGAATATACAGCCCCCACAACTGAGGAGAGTGACCTGCAGCTGGGGATATACAGCCCCCACAACAGAGTAGAGCGACCTGCAGCTGGGGATATACAGCCCCCACAACAGAGGAGAGTGACCTGCAGCTGGGGATATACAGCCCCCACAACAGAGTAGAGCGACCTGCAACCAGGGATATACAGCCCCCACAACAAAGTAGAACAACCTGCAACCGGGGTAATTCAGCCCCCCACAACAGAGTAGAGTGACTTGCAGCTGGGGATATACAGCCCCCACAACAGAGGAGAGTGACCTGCAGCTGGGGATATACAGGCCCCACAAAAGAGGAGTGACCTGCGACCGGGGATATTCAGCCCCCCACAACAGAGTAGTTCGACCTGCAACCGGGGATAGACAGCACCCACAACTGAGTAGAGCGACCTGCGGCCGGGGATATGCAGCCCCCCACAACAGAGTAGAGCGACCTGCAGCTGGGGATATACAGCCCCCACAACAGTGGAGAGTGGCCTGCAGCAGGGTATATAAAGCCCCCACAACAGAGTAGAGCGACCTGCACCTGGGTATATACAGCCCCCACAACAGAGGAGAGCGACCTGCAGCCGGGGATATACAGCCCCCACAACAGAGTATAGCGACCTGCAGCTGGGGATATACAGCCCCCACAACAGAGGAGAGTGACCTGCAGCTGGGGATATACAGCCCCCACAACAGAGTAGAGTGACCTGCAGCTGGGGATATAAAGCACCTCAACAGAGTAGAGTGACCTGCAGCTTGGAATATACAGCCACCACATCAGAGGAGAGTGACCTGCGACCGGGGATATTCAGCCCCCCACAACAGAGTAGAGCGACCTGCACCCGGGGATATACAGCCCCCCACAACAGAGTAGAGCGACCTGCAGCTGGGGATATACAGCCCCCACAACAGAGGAGAGTGACCTGCACCCTGGGATATACAGCCCCCACAACAGAGTATAGTGACCTGCAGCTGGGGATATACAGCCCCCACAACAGAGGAGAGTGACCTGCAGCTGGGGATATGCAGCCCCCACAACAGAGGAGAGTGACCTGCAGCTGGGGATATACAGCCCCCACAACAGAGTAGAGTGACCTGCAGCTGGGGATATAAAGCACCTCAACAGAGGAGAGTGACCTGCAGCAGGGTATATACACCCCCCACAACAGAGGAGAGCAACCTGCAGCCGGGGATACACAACCCACCACAAAAGAGGGGAGCGACCTGCACCCGGAGATATACAGCCCCCACAACAGAGGAGAGTGACCTGCAGCCGGGGATATACAGCCCCTTAACAGAGGAGAGTGACCTGCAGCAGGGTATATACAGCCCCCACAACAGAGGAGAGCAACCTGCAGCCGGGGATACACAACCCACCACAAAAGAGGAGAGCGACCTGCAGCCGGGGATTTACAGGCCCCAACACTCGGGTGCATACAGACCCGCACACCATGCAACTGTACAGTTTCTATGGACTGAATGCTGCTGCAAGGGACTAGATGCACCTGTGCATCTAGTCCCTTGCATGGTGCACAGCATGTAGAACCAGGTTCAAGCTTTGGCGTTGGCTCAACATCCTGCGATTCTCGACAAATCACTCAATCTCCTATTGCCTACCAAAAATGAATACGTCCTTGTGTAATGTAACTGGTGCTTATGTAAATCGCTCCAATACCTTCAAGTCTTGTTCGCGCTATATAAAACTGCAAAAAAAACCTTTGCCCTATGACCCAAAAGCTGGGAGTTTATTGTACCACCGGCTGCCTCAAGTCTTGACTGCTCTTTTAACTGCAGGGACCCAGTTCCACCTTCCATGAAATGGAGCCCGGATTCAGGCCCAGTCGGGCACTGACCCAATAAAATGTAAACAGGCCATCATTAGTAAATGCAGTTGGTGCAGAAGGCAGAGTACCTCATATAAATTGGCCCCGGTGCCACTGCAGCTGCTACACCAGTCACAACAATGCTCCTTTAGACAACATTGACAGACATTTGCTACCTGCTAGGCCAAAGAACACCGTGAAGGTCCTGGTACAGCAGAACAGCAGCAGGCTTAGTTAAGGCAGGTCATTGGGCCTAATCTCAACGTTCAAGTTTTATCCCTGACTGTGCCAGGTTGGCCGGCAGGAGCAAGGCAGCAGTAAAGGTGGAGCACTCATCAAGTCTTTGACATTACTGTGGCACACGCTTACACATCAGCCTGACTCCTATCATCAACACTGTATGTCTTTACTGACTTGACCCAACCCTTTTCTAATTATCACAGGGTGGAGTGGGGTGAGTGAGGCTTGCTAACCCTACATTATGACATGGGAATGGGTAGGCTAGTTAAGATCGTTCCCTGAATGATTGGCAAGCAGTCTTGATCACTTGAGGGCTTGTGCCCACAGCGCCAGCGGCTTTCTTTACATACAGCGCTGCTGTCACTTCATAAGGAGCCTTCACAGATTGTCTGTCCATTGAGGCTGACCAAAACCGTAAAATAATAAGCCCTGTAAAAATAGTGATTAATTGAACATGCGCAAAAGAAGGAGCAATATACAGTGTCTCTCGGAGGACTTACCTGACCCTCGTTGATGTAAGTCTCACATAAACTAAATAAGACATACTGCCGGACTACCAACAAGGCAACTGTGTACCTATAAATTAATTTGAAAACGGCAAAGGTTAGGATGGGAAGGGCCCCAGTGCTCCTAAAGACCGGCCTCCCCTGCATTCTTCACAGTCAAACAGTCTGCAAATGTTCAAAAGAATGACCCAATGAATCAATGACCTTTAAATGCCTAGGATAAAGACAGAACTGGTAGCTTGAGAAGCTTGATAAGAGAACACATGTGTGAAAAAGATACTTTAAAGTGTGACATTCACCAAAAAACAGATTCAAAATCATTGTCTTCTTATTAATATAATCTAATCTGATAATTTGAAGTACCTTAATTATCTACTGCACACATTGGAATTTTGTAAAATTATTTAATTTCAAATACGTACGTATTTGCCGATGTAGACCCAGGAGGATTGAGTCATTTGATTAGAATCTGATGACACACAGCTCATACTCTCCCTCTCGAACAAGACCCCCAACACAAGATGCAAGTTTCCCGCCTGCAATGCCAAAGTCGCTAAGGGGCTGAAAGCTTACTGTCTCAAGCTCAACATCAACAAGACAGACAGTAGTGATCTTCGGGAAGAACACCTCACCATGGGACTCCGACTGATGGCCAGTTGAACTCAGACTCAGAACCCTCACCAGGAACCTCAGAATAATCGACTGCAGAATGGACATAGCTGCATAAGTCAACACTGTCACAGCAATCTGCTTCCCCGTACAGGAGATGCGTAGGAAGATCTCCAATAGCTCCCAAGTAACACTAGAGAAACTGTAACTCATGTCCTAATCACCAGCATGTTGGACTATAGGAAAATCATCTACTCCAGTGTGACAAGTTGGCCTGGCATATGCTGTCCAGTATTCTAGTGAGCACCTTGCACCAGCCCAAACGAGACTTATTGATGGTAGGTTTAAAGACCACCTATATAGAACGCTATCTTAGTGGTAGCTGTGGAGAGCAGCCTTTAGGCTAAGTCTTGAAGGAATGTAAAGCAGCTTGTTTTACCAGTCTATAATTTCATGAGTGACCATATGAGAGGAGAACCACACCAGATATATATATATTACATCTATTTATTCTAAACACATCGCTCTAGCCTCTTTATGAGGGTAGAGGCAAAAGTACATTCAGTAAACTTATTTGGCACACAGTAAATTAGAACAATATACGTGGAGCCCTAGTGGCGTACCAAACCATATATTAAGAAAGTGGTATAAGAGCCACGACTTACATAGATGCAAGGCCTAGAGCCTTTAGAACCGCTGGGGCCATCAGGAACCACCCAAAGTAGTGACACAGGGGACCCAAGGGGGATGCGTGCCGTGTCCAAACACAGCCGCAAATCACCATTAATTTCTATGGGGAAAGTCGTGGTTGGAATTGTAAAGATTAAGGACACTTAGAAGAGGACTTGAAGCAAACCCCTTTAGAACAAGGAGGTTCTAGAGTCAACACCCACGGAGCACAGGAGTTACCTCACCCAGAGAAACCGGGTGCATAGGTGTCATTTCGTGTCGGGTTTCATTGTCGATTTCAATGGAGAGCTGCTGCAAAATGCTGCTGGCGTCCAAGTGGAAAGTGTCCAGGTGGATCCAAGGGTGGATTGGAGATGTGAAGAACCTGAAAGCAGAGGGGACAGAGTCTGGGTCACTTGCCAGTGACCAGGAAGGCGATGAGAAGATTTCCACCGATGTCGGGTGATTTCAGGTGAAGGAGGTGAAGCTTGATTCTTCAGCCGCGAGGACCAGGATGCGTCAACGACAACCAGGAGCTGGATTCGAGCTGCTCCACTAAGGATGTTGAGTGCTGTGGCATTGGCATCCAGATGAGACCCAACAAGCCTTGGCAACAGCAACTCACGCTGGAAGCAAAGATTGGCTTCGGTGCAGATCAGCAAGGTCTGAGGGACTCACCCTTTGGAGGGGAGTCGGGGCACGTCTGGAGCAACCAGGAAAGCCCAAGAAACAGAAAAGTTACCTTCGTGGGGACCCACCAGTCGATGGACCAGTGATCGTGAAGTTGCCTCAAGCGGAAATGCTAGAAGCGGGCCCACAGAACAGTCGTGGAGTGTAGGCCCACAATCTTCAGTGCAAATGGTGCTTGGGGCTTGGACTACAAGTAGCCCAACACACAACTTCGGGAAAGCTCGGGAAGTCAATGCACTTGCAAATGTGCACGGTGTCCAGGAGTTCCGGTTCCACGCCACTCGTGAGGGCTGCGGGTCTCAGCTTTGCTGGGATCTCGGGTCGGCCTCGGAGAAGTCTGGAAGTCTGTGTCCTGAGTCACAAATCCCCCGGGATCGGGGGGAGCCTTGGAAATTCATACTGGCAAGATGCTTCTTTGGTGCCTGTTTGAACAGGGGAGTCACTCCTTGACCCCAAGGGAGATTCTTCCGTCTTCTCGTCTAAATCGAATGTCAAAGTTCCAGGATATATGTTGCCGAGTTTGGTTCAGGTGTAATCTAAAGTCCTAAGGATTAGGATCCCATACTTATACTAAGTTAGGGGGTCAGACCTACTCTAGGGAGCCACCTATGGGAGGATCCACGGACGGGGTTGGTTACACCCCTTTCCCTTTGTCCAGAGAAGTATCACTTTCAAGGCTGTTGTAGGGGGGTACCAGTAGTTCCCTTACTTCGGTGGTACTTAAATGCCAAAGGAAGCTATTTTGCATAAGTATCTGCTGTCAGGTGATTCCCAAGGTTAAAAAACGCTGTTGTGGGAAACTTCAAAATCAGTCTCTAATCTCTTAAATCAAAGTAGTATTCAGTCAGTTCACGGGGATCCATCAGTATCTAATTCCTTTCAACTGCCGCCGTGCCCCCCCTACAACAGCCTTGAAAGTGATACTTCTTGTGCTAGCTCTGGTGAGCCCTACAGGGCCTGCTTAGGCTGTTAAATCATTACCCTAGTCCTGATGAAGACCCGCATTGACCCACCAACTATGCAGATCAAGGGTTGAAACGTCGACACTACATTACTTGGACCAGCTAGAGCATTCTGTGAAGAGACTCATTCATTCAGTCCACAGAATTACTCAATATATTCTGAATTTCTGGCCAACTCCCCCAATCACTTTTGTATATACTACACCTTCACAATATCACCGAGCACCAAAAGTCACCTTATTCACATATTTTATGTCACCATGTGTCTTTAATAGCCAAAAAACATTGAAATATGGTATTTATAAATGATGTAATTTATATTTAAACTTTTGCAATACCCTAGATGGTTTGGTTTCTGATTACTTTTGATTAATCTGTCTATTCTTGAATACATGTTTGAATAACGGTATTTATTTGAAGAAATATCACGCACCCGACAGAGCCATTCTAAAGTTAGCATTTACCGCAATGTTATAATGCACTTAAGATTATATGGTCTGGCTGCATCACAGAACGGCCTCAGAGAATAGATTCCGAAAGCTGCAGAGAGGTCCTGCTCATGCATATGCACCCTCTTACACAAAACCAAGCACTCTGCCTTCAGGACTGATAAGGTCTGCCATAGGAGTGACGTATAGGTTTATATGTGTCACTGATTAAAGGTAGATATAGGTAATCTATATCTTAGTAAGGGGTGCATGCACCACCTTACACAGGCTGCAGTAGCAGACCTGTGGTGCCATTTTGGAAGGCTTCCCAGCTTCCCAGGGGTGGCATAATACATGCTTCAGCCCCTGGTAGGCCTCTGGGGTACCTATGCCCTTGGTACCTAAGGTACCATATACTAGGGACTCACAAGGGTAACCCAGTAACCAATCTGGAGTGTATCTAAAATATATGCAATCATTTGTTAGAGGAAGCAGCTAGGCTGGGTCATGAATAGCAGGGCCCCAGCTAGACTAAAGTCGAAAAATAGTGAAACCCCAGCAAAAAATGGGGTTAACCATAGTAAGCAGATCCTACTCTCCAACACCCCCCCCCCCCCCTTAGTAGCACAATCAACAAAGTTAACCCAGTCCTGAGTATGTGTCTTTTGGGTATCTCAGAACTGTATTCTATACTGCTCAGTGGATAGGCCAAACCCATCTATTAGAGCACTCTTCAGGACTTTGTAATTATCAGCATCCTCTTCTCCAACAGTGAGGAGCTTGTCCCTACCTTTGTCTGCAAAGGAGAGCCACAAGATTGCTGCCCACTGCTCCTGGGGGACCTTCTGTGCTTTGCAGACCCTCTCCAGTGCAGTTATCCATTTGTGGATGTCATCCCTACTCTTGTAGGGAGGGACAATCTTGCTCAGATTTTTATGGTCGAAAAACCTATCCCTACCACTAGGGATCTTGCTGCCACCATGGGACTCTAATCCCATCTTTTCTCTGGCTATTTCAAGCTCTAGGGACTCCCTTTCTAAGGCTACTCTTTGTTTCCTTATCATCAGTTGGGCTTCTTCAAACATCAGCTGGTTCTTTATCTTCTCCTGGGAGATGTCCCTCCTATGAAAAGAGACAGCGGTCCCTACAGATGTATCAGAATGGTTAGATTCCACTGAAGGTGATCTCGGCCTTCTAAGCACACCCCCAACTCTTCCTGGTGAGACAAAGACAGGGCCACCTTGGCCTTCTTCATCTCCAGTTGGTGCTGGATCTTCCAGGGCTAGGTCATTGTCACCTGCATCGTCAACATCAGAGTCTGAGCCCTGTTGGTTTGTACCACTGGCCACTTCCCCTTCTGTTGCTTCAACCCCACTGCCTGCCCTTTCAGGCTCTAAAGCCTTCCTCTGGTCATCAAGCATTAACACCTCTCTGAGATGTTGGGTAGTGGCATTCTTGCCTGTCTTCAATTTCCTCATAGTACGCAGAGCCCTTAATTCTAAAAAAGGGAATGCTTCATAGTTGGATGTTTGTACCTTACTGCCATCTGGCAGGGATTCACTGATTCCTGGCTTTGAAGACATAACTAGTGAGGTGTGGTGTGTGCACTACCAACTCTAGTTGTTTACCAACTAAACGCTCTTGAGTTGTGGAAAGAGCGTGATTAAGCCCTTAACACACAACTTTAAGTTCAGTACAACTTACTGTATTTAGACTTGTATTATATGTACATCTGGTACCTTTAGGGGTTTTTAAGTGATCAATCACTTGAGATTATCAGGTAAAACAATGGCAAGCTGGAATCCCACACGCTGCACACCAATGGAGAAGTTGGCCTGGCATATGCTTTCCACTATTCTTGCACCAGTCCAAACGACCCTTATTGATGGTAGGTTTAAAGAAACCCTATATAGAAAGCTATCCTAGTAGTAGCTGTGGAGAGCAGCCTTCAGGCTAAATCTTGGCGGCGCCATCTTGTCTTCCCTAGCGGTCCCCCGTTACTGTCGCTGGTGCCCGGGCTGGGTGACGTGGGCAGCGGGCCCCCCACGTCTCTCCGCTAGCGCGGCCTCTGTCTGGCGTGTGCCCCCCGTCTGCAGTGCTCCGTCCGTCCTATGCGCTCGGACGAGTGGGAGTTTGGTGTTCCGAACGGCGTTCCTCATGGCACCGGCTCTCATCTGCCGGCCCTCCTCCCACGGCCCTGGTTCTCCTCTTGCAGACATCGCAACAGTAATCTACCTCTGGACCTCCAGTGCCCTGCTTGCACTAAGCCCGTCTGCCTTCATGCTGTGGGGGTGCCATTAGTGCCTTGCTGACCCTGTACTGCCCCCCCCCCCCCCCATAACTGCCATTGAGACCTGCCTTCAACAGCTCCCAAGTGGAGGAGCTGCAGTAGTCTGCGGGCTGGGATTGTGGCCCCTGCATGCTCCTGTACCTGCGCTGAACCCCTTTTGGCCTCCACATGCACCTCTGGTAGGCGCTCCTCTTGCCTGGTCAGGCCTTCTACAACCTCTGGTGCCCCTTCACTCCTTTTGGTTCTTGAGCCATCGCGGCCTGGTCTGGCGGTCTCCTCTGGCTATCAACTGCTTCCGCTGCTGCCCTGGGGGTGCTGCCTCCAGGCTGTGGCGGCCGTCGCTGTGGGTGCTCTGACTTCTCCCTCACTTACCTCCCTTCACCTGCTGTTTGTAGACAACTTGCCCCTGTCCTCACTAGCTGCCTTCTGCCTTGCTGCCAGCTGTGTTTTTTTTGTCATGCGGAAGACTGATCCGAAACAGCCCAAGATTGCCTTTGATCTGCGAAAGTCCTCTCGACTGGACGGTGCTGGTTCTGACGTCGCCGTCTCTGCTGCCTCAACGGACGCTCTCTCAGGCCGGTATGATGACCTCAAGGCAATCATGTTGGAGGTCAAGTCTGCCGTGACCTGGATCGCAGCTCAGCTGGACCAACTCTCTTCTCGCTTGGACTCAGTGAAGGCCCGTGTGGACTCACACGATAATCGCCTGCTCCATGCCTAGTCCCGGGTGTCTGACACCGAGGATGCTGCTACCCAAGACCGCCAGAAACTTCTCAAGATGGACAAAATCATGGCAGTCATTCACAAGAAGAATGAGGATTTGGAGGCCCGCTTCCGCTGGAGCAACCTCCGCATCACTGGCCTTCCGGAGTCCACCGACATCTCGAAAATAGAGTACTTCATCGAGCAACTAATCAAATAACTTTTCAGGAACGTCCTTTCCCCGGTGTTCGTCATGAAGCGCTCACATCGCTCCCTTGGTCTGCGCCCCGGTCCTGATCTGCCGCCCTGTCCCATCGTAGCTAAAATCTTGAATTACCGGGACCAAGACGCCATCCTTCGTGCGGCACGGGACAGAGGCACCATCAACCATCAGGCTAACACTCTCTCCTTTTACCCGGACTACACTCTGACTGACCAGGTAGCTCGGCAAGAATTCCTTTCCGCCAAGCGCATTCTTCAAAAGCATGACGTCTCGTACTCCCTGGCGTACCCGGCGAAGTTTAGGGTCCGTTAGGGCACCAAGACACTGGTTTTTCCGGACCCTAGGGAGGCCCTGGCATTCGCGGAGAAACTCGAAAAGGGGGCCCATTCCCTCCCTTCTGGGTCTCAGCAGGACTGCGCTGATCGGCTAAGTGACAACGATTGACTGCGCTGACATTGTTCCTCTTTATATGTAATGTTGTATGATGCCTAATAACACCCAAGCTTGGCCACCTTGCTTCTTTGCAGGGGTGTATGCTGAGCCCTGCCATGCCCCCACGGGATGATTCCCGATGGTGCTGTTGTTCTCTCCCCTCCCAGTTGTGGGTTCCTAGGGTGGGGTGGGTGGGTTTCTCAGCCTAATTGGGGGGTTGGAGTGGGTGCGTGGTTGGTGGTCTGGGAGGTGGGGGCCGGTTGGGCGTTGGGTCAGGGAGTGGTGCGAGGTTCTTTTTTGAGGTTCTTAGCTCCTCTATTGGGGTGGTGGTTTGGGTGTGTGTTACTGTGGGGGTTTCCTACTCCTCTATTGGGGTTGTGGCTCTATTTCGCCACTGTATGGTTTTTTGTTATTGTTGCTACATGTATGGTTCTTGACACTGCACTGTGCTTCCTGCATAGCTTTGCCGCATGTCGATCTCAGCCCACACTCTGTCTCGTTTTTATGTTTGCACAGCATTATGATCTCCGATCCGCTTTGTTTACACTCATTGGACATGTAATACAGGTCAACGTGTTGCTCCACTGGTTCTCTTCTCACCTTATAAGCTGTTCTCCCTTGTTGTCTGGTCTGTGGGGCGCTGTCACTACCTGCCGGAGCGCTCAACCATCTGAGTCACACCGGCCCCTCAGACACTTGCGCGCCTCTCCCGCACTCCGTTTGTGGGTATCCATTGTGAGCTGTCCCTATCTGCTTGCGCTGCTCCCTACCTGCGCTTTCCCTGCTGCTCCCAGTTTCCTTTGCTCCATGTGTGCGCTGTGCTAGGCTGCGTAGCTTGCCGTGCGCTCTGCGAGGTGCTTCACACTGACCTGCCCCCGCATGGCTGACATTGTCTGCTGCACTTGGAATGTCCGGGACTTGAATGATCATCGCAAGGCCCGACTCATATACTCACACCTACAGTGACACAAAGTAGATATATGTCTCTTACAGGAGACGCACTTGCTGCCGGATCCGTCTCCAGACTCAAATCTCGCTACTGGGGGGAATCTCATTCTTCTTCATACTCGTCGTACGCCAGGGGTGACTCAATTCTGCTCTGTCGGGGCCTTCCTTGGCAAACCGCTCGGGCACTCCTTGATCCGGGGGGGCAGGTATGTGATTCTTCATGGTTTACTACTGTCCCAACCTGTCACGATTGCCGCGGTTTACGGCCCTAACTCCGATGACCCGGAATTTTTTAACCACGTATGCCACCTCATCTCCACCTGCGGCCCGCGGCGGTGGTTTGGGATGGGGACTAAATGTCATTCTCTCGGCTACCCTAGATCGCTCTGGCCCTTCTGCGTGCAGCTGCAGCTCTTACGTCTATTTTAACTGACAACGCTCTCTATGATGCCTGGCGCCACCTCCGTCCTGATGCTCGTGAAGGCACCTATGTCACTGGCGCGAGGTGCTGTTGGTCGCAAATTGATCTCTGGCTGACCTCGCCGGATGTCTTGTCCTGGCTCACTGATGCTGTGCACATGGCTCGCACTTTCTCCGATCATGTGCCAGTCCAGTTCCACCTCAGGCCTCCCAATTCCCTGCGACGGGCCTTAACTTGGCATCTTCCTCCCAATGCCCTCCGGACTCTGCGTTTTGTGTGGACATTCACACTGCGATCACCAACAACTTCGATTTCAACACGGGTTCCGTTGATTCCGCCTCCACCCTATGGAAGGGTTTCAAAGCCGTCATTCAGGGCGAATGTATTTGTAAACAGGCGGGCGTCCTTCGTTCTATTCGCACCACCCTGGCTAACCTCGAGGAGGAAATAAAGGACCTGGATGCTGCACAGACGGCGCACCCTAGTCCTGAGATGTTGGTGCTGCTACGCCAAAAACATACCGAATTCTCAGATGAGGCTGGCCGTGAACTTTCCTTCCTGGGCAGAGAGGGTCGGGCGTGCCGCTTCGAGGAGGGGGACTGCCCCGGGTGTACTCTTGCTAACCTTCTTCGCCCACCGCATGCTGCCAACTATATAACCGCCCTCAGTGATGGTGGCCCAGATAGGACTACCTCCCAGGAGGACATTAAATCCTGTCTTTTTCATTTTTATTCACAACTCTACTCAGCCGGCACTCCTTTGCCACGGGAGGAGTTTGACCAGTATTTGAGTCTATTGCCCTCGTCTGACTTGAGGATTACCATCGAAAATTCCTTGATGAACCGTTTTCCAGGGAAGAAATACTGGCAATTTGGAAAACTCTGCTGAGTATGCACCAAAGGAATGGTTGTATTGTATATCTCGGGAGTTTATCCTATTTTATCTCACAGTTTTTCACTTTATGCACTGCTCTTTCACAATAACTTTGGAAGTAATATCTCCCCTATTTGCACTTCTTTCTTGTGAGAATCCACAAGAGGATACAACTATTTTCTTGTTTCTTCCTAATGCTGAAGGGAGAACCTGATATAGTTGTTTGGTAAATACCCAGATGATGACACTGGGCACACATTTATGTGCAATGATGGGATACCAAATATCCTAGAGTGGCTTCGTTTTGCTTTTTCTGTTGTTTGCACTTTAGTTATCTGCATCATTGTGCCTTCTTTTCACTCCCTTGATATACAGTGGTGAGTGAGAATAACGGTACATATCTATAGACTGAAACACACATAGATTATTAGACCACCTCATTTTCATTGTTGTTGTTAAGAAATACTGGCAGCCATCAATAGCCTACCTGGTGACAAGGCCCTGGCCTGGATTGCCTGCCAGCCTAGTTTTGCAAAATGTTCGCTGACATCCTGGAACCGCATATGGCGGCCATATACAATGAGTCTTTTGATTCCGGTCTATTCCCGCCATCTTTGCGTGAGGCGATGATAACCTTGCTTCTCAAACCTGACAAGCCCGCCGACCGTCGCGACTCCTACCGCCGCCTTTCCCTTGATAACAACATTTTTGCTAAATTGATCGCCTCACGCTTCTTCTACTTATGCCCAGCATTGCCTTCCCCAATCAATCTGGTTTCATTCCTGGTAGTGCAACCTGAAATAAACTTTGTACCATCTTCCCAGTCTTGCATCAAATTAATCCTAATCTGCCGGCAGTGGCTGCCCTACTCGACGCTACTAAAGTATTCGAAACTCTGGAGTGGCCCTTCTTATTTTACATTTTAGTGCTTATGGGTTTCAGGGCCCACTTTCTGCTTAATGTAAAACTCCTTTATACCAATACATCTGCACGTCTTCGCATTAGTGGTCAGGTTTCCGACCCCATTAGTATTGCCCGTGGCACACGCCAGCGGTGCCTGTTATCGCCCAAGCTTTTTGCCATCGCGATGGAGCCCCTGGCCGCCAGGCTACAGCAGCACCATACTCACAGGGGTACTGGATTCTCGTCACGCTCTCTACTCGTCTCAATGTACGCGGACGATGTTACCCTATATGTCCTCCATCCTCCGGAGAACCTCAGCCCCCTGGTCCAGGAAATCATACGGTTTGGTGTGCTTTCGGGCATCCAGGTGAACAGGAGCAAGTCTGTTCTGTTCCCCCTAACTGATTCCACTGTGCCATTCCCACCTGATTTTCCGTTTGTGTGGGCTTCTGGCCTCACGTGCTACTTGGGCATGTGACTAAGTAGGGATCTGTACGAACTGTGGAGGTCAAACTTTGGGCAGGCGGTAGACTGGTTTGAATCCAGGATCCCATCATGGAGCCAACTCCTGCTATCTCTGGCGGGCTGAATCGCAATAGCCAAAATGGTGGTCCTTCCTAAATTCCTTTATCTCTTCTTAAACATCCCCCTCGCTTCTCATTTTTTTCCGCAAAATGCCCTCTCTAGTCATCTCGCTTGTTTGGGCGGGTAAACAACCTAGAGTGGCTTACGATATCCTCACTATCCCCATGTCTGCCGGTGGGATCGGCGCGCCTGACTTCAGGATCTATGAACTATGTGCCCAGGCCTGTTTCCTGCACTTTTGCATTCACCCTACCCCCTATCAGCCCCACGTCGCAGTTGAGACCGATGTGGCCTCTCCTTGGCCCCTGTCTACTGCTCTGTTCGTGCCCGCGGTGCGCCCTCGGGCGGAGGTTGACACGGTCGAGATGCTACGTTGGGCCTGGTCTGGCCTGCGTCGGCTTTCTGGTTTTCCTCTGCTTTCTGCCAACTCCATGCCAATTGTAAACCACCCAAATTTCCCTCACTTCAGTCTTCCAGCTTGTCCCGACACGCGACGTGACTGGGTTTGAGAAAGGTGGCAGATCTATACCCAGAGGACTCCTTTTACTCTCTCCCAGACTCCATGGCGTTGCAGGACACATTTTTATTCTATCAGCTGCGTGCCACCTGCTGGAAGCTGCACCACACATTTCCTCCGCCCAACATTCCGGCTCTGGACTTCATATATACTTCCCAGTCACCGCACAAGTTAATCACCAAACTGTACGCTCTTTCTCTAGTGTCCGCCCCCATTTCTCTGGCACGTGCACGGGAGGCATGGAGTGCGGACCTCAGTATTGAGAATTCGAAGGCTGACTGGCTTTATTGCTGTATGCAAACAAAAAAGCTTTGCCCTAAGGTCTCCGAGTTCTGGTGGGAGGTGTGTTCCACCATTTCGGACATCATTGACGCTGCAGTTCGCCCGAACCACACCTGTGCCTTCTTGGTTTTGTTAATTTTTGCCCTGATGCTTCTGGACGTCTGATATCGATGCTGCTGGTCCTTGCTAGATGCAGGGTGGCCATGTGTTGGGGTCAGCGGCCTGCTCCTAAAGTCGAGAGTTGGTTGGAGGATGCCTCTCGGTGCAAGACTCTCCTATCGGAGTTTTGGGACTTAATGCCTTTCAGATCTAGACCTGTTGACATTTGGGGCCCCCTGGTCGCCTATCTCCTATCCCGATCTCACCCCAGCAGCGCTGCCTCTCCTGCGCTCCCCGCCAGCCCTGGGTCCGCGGCCGCCGCCAGCGATGGTCAGTGACTGCCTTCTCCCCTTTCATTAGCTCCTCCGTTTTTCTTTTTTTTTTTTCTTTCTTTTTTTTAGAATCCTCACGGATGCTGCTCTCTCTAATGTGTGCTCTCTTTGGGGGGATGTGTCCTTGGTACAGTGGAGCTGTGATCTCAACATTCCTGGTCTCCTACATTGCTGTCAATGTAATCTTCCTGTTACTAAATGACATGATTTTGTTCCTCAATAATGGTTTTTGGAAAAAAAAAAAAGATTAAGGACACTTAGAAAAGGACTTGGAGCAAACCCCTTTAGAACTAGGAGGTTCTAGAGTCAACACCCACAGGAGCACCGGAGTACTCTAGTTACCTCACCCAGGGAAGTCAGGTGCATAGGTGTCTTTTCGTGTCGGGTTTCGGCATCGATTTCAATCGAGAGCTGCTGCAAAGTGCTGCTGGCGTCCTAGTGGAAAGTGTCTGGGTGGATCCAAGGGTGGATCAGAGATGTGAAGAACCTGAAAGCAGAGGGGACAGAGTCTGTGTCACTTGCCAGTGACCAGGAAGGCGAGGAGAATATGCCCACCGATGTCTGGTGATTTCAGGCGAAGAAGGTGAAGCTTGACTCTTCAGCTGCGAGGACCCAGAGGCATGGAGGACAACCAGGAGCTGGATTCGAGCTGTCCCACAAAGGATGTTGAGTGCTGCAGTGTTGGTTTCCGGATTGGACCCAACAAACCTTGGCAACAGCAACCCACGCAGAAAGCAAAGATTGGCTTCGGTGCAGACCAGCAAGGTCTGAGGGACTCACCCTTTGGTGGGGAGTCAGGACACATCTGGAGCAACCAGGGAAGCCCAAGAAACAGAAGCTTCATGGGGATCCACCAGCCGATGAACCAGGGATCGCGAAAGGAACCTCGAGCGGAAATGCTGGAAGCGGGCCGACAGAACACTCGTGGAGTGTAGGCCCACAATCTTCGGTGCAGATGGTGCTCGTTGCTTGGACTACAAGTAGCCCAATGCACAACTTCGGGAAAGCTCGGCAAGTTGATGCCCTAGCAAATGTGCATCATGTCCAGGAGTTCCGGTCCCACGTCTCTCATGAGAGCTGTGGGTCTCAGCTTTGCTGGAATCTCATGTTGGCCTCTGAGAAGTCTGGGAGTCCATGTCCTGAGTCGAAAATACTTTGGGGTCCGGCTAGAGCCTCGGAAATGCAGACTGGCAAGATGCTTCTTGGTGCCTGCTTGAGCAGGGGAGTCACTCCTTGACCAAAAGTGAGATTTTTCCATCTTCTAGTCCTGTAGAATGTCGAAGTGCCAGGATATATTTTTCAGAGTTTCGTCCAGGTGTAATCTGAAGCCCTAAGGACTGGGGTCCCATACTTATACTAAGTTAGGGGATTGGACATACTGGGGACCCACCTATGGGAGGATCCAGGGAGGGGGGTGGTTACGCCCCTTTCCCTTTGTCCAGTTTCGCGGCAGAGCAAGGGCTGAGTGCCCCTGCAACCGGTTTGAACTGTGGTATGCACTGGGACACCAAGTGTGCCCCCAGCACTGTCTGAAAAGCATTGTATGAATGCACCCACCCAGCCTAATACACTAAAGCCTGTCTCAGAGGTGGTTACTCCTCCCTGGGACAGGAAACCTATTGTCCAGGCCTCCCCTGCCAGAGTTTTTCATCCAGCAGCAGGAGGTTAGTGGCATACATTTTGTGATGCCAGGGCTCTTTTAAACTATTACCGGTTAGGTAAGTGTGTACATGTCTTCCCCCTCTAGAATGGTGGAATTCTACCCCCACCGCCAGGACTGGTGGGGTGGGGGGGGGGGCGGGGGGGTAGGATTCCAAAGTGTTTGACACCAAAGACAGCATGTTTCCATTCAGCCATTCCAAAGTTAGCATTTACCGCGAGGTATAATGCACATAAGAGTATATGGTCTGTCTGCATCACAGAACAGCCTAAGAGAATAGATTCCGAAAGCTGCAGAGGGGTCCTGCTCATGCATTGGCACCCTCTCACACAAAACCAAGCAATCTGCCTTCAGGATTGAAAAAGCCTGCCATAGGAGTGACTAATAGGTTTATATGTGTCCGTGATTAAAGGTAGATATAGGTAACCTATATCTTAGTAAGGGGTGCATGCACCACCTTACCCAGGCTGCAGTAGCAGACCTGTGGTGCCATTTTGGAAGGCTTCCCAGGGGTGGCATAATACATGCTCCAGCCCCTGGTAGGCCTCTGGGGTACCTATGCCCTTGGTACCTAAGGTACCATATACTAGGGACTCACAAGGGTAACCAATCCGGAGTGTACCTAATGTACATAGATTTTTTAGAGAGGGAGTAGCTAGGCTAGGGTCCTGAATAGCATGGCCCCAGCCAGACTAGAGTCGAAAAACAGTGAAACACCAGCAAAAAGTGGGGTAACAATAGTAAGCAGATCCTACTCTCCTACATCCAGGATCACTAAGCAACTCACTAGAAGACTACCACCATCCAGAACTTGGCAGCCAGACTTATCCTCAACCTCTCCCCACACAGAACCCACATCACCTCAGGAAACTCCACTGGCTCCTGATACAAAAACATGCTCAATTCAAACTCCTCACACAAACACTGAAGGCACTATGCAACTCAGGCCCCACTTACCTGAGCAGCCTTATCTGCTTCCACCAACCACAAAGACACCTCTGCTCTGCAGGACTCGTTCTACACATAGTCAGAACAAGATCAGGAGGAAAGGAGTTGTCTTACATCGCTCCTAAAGCACTGACCAGCCTCCAACTCCACATCAGAGCAGCTTCTCTTCCTGAATTCTGCAGGAAGCTGAAGACCTGTTTTTTCAATTAACCATGATGACAGAGCTTCACACACGCCGGTGGGACGCAGCAATGGGGACTAGACATTGGGGAGTCACCCCATGGACACGTGATCAGAGGACGCGTGTACCAGTTGGAGACGGTTGCAGGTACGAGGAGACTTCGGAACCAATTGGTTTTAGGTGAATCTCACATGAAGTTGAGATTTGGAACCCCAGCAGCCCTGAAGAAGTTGCATGACGGTTCAGCAACGAAACGTGTTGGCTTTAGAGAATTGATTATGGTTTGAATGAAAACAATTTTTAATTGGGGAAGCTTACAGCACCTAATAAAGCTAAGTTAAGCCAGTAAACTTCACTGGTTTTTAACTATGAGAATTATACTTCCATATTCTCACAGGGGTCAAATGGGCACTTATAAAAACACTAGGCCCTGATAGTTCATTTACACTTGAGTTTTAATATCCTTTCTTACTTCACTGGGTTTGAGATTTCTTTAAAAGAATACACACACTTTTGTTTTCTGCATGGAGAGAGAGTAGCCTATCATGATAAGTGGGCATGCTGGCGAGTACCAGCCTGCAACCCCCTTGGTGTTACTCCCGTGAGGTGCTTTCTCTCCTTTCCCACACTTTTCCTGGTCATTTCCGGGTGGGATTTGCTATGATGGTTTTATGACATTCTTAAATTTGATACACCACAACACTTTGAGTAGTGATAGGGAGCACACTCTAGGGAATTAGACAGGATTGGAAACCCCTTAAGTGTTGCATTCTTAGTATCAGGTGTACTGTGGGTCAGGCTATTTGTTGTTTAAATTTTCAATTAACCAACTTACCATAGGCAGGGCTTGGCACACACACCCGCTGAGTGGCACAGTACATTTACGGGTGATTGTGTGCTTTACAAATACACATAACATAAGTGGTAAGTGGACTGTGGCAGCGTCCCTACCGCTTTTTAAACCTAGCGCTATTGCGTGCAGCTCGCCTGCTTAGCGGCGCGTGAGCTTTTTATGCTTTTTTAAATATTGCACTTCATCTTTCCTTACCCGGCTGGGAAGCACAGCGTGTTGGCAGCGCGTTGGGTGTGCCCCTTGATTTTTAGCTCGGCTGAGCTCCACTAGACGGATCTCGGAGGACTGGACTCGCCCCTCCCTCCCGCCTCGGTCTGACGCCGGTGATTAGCGCCGTTTGTGCAGAGGGCGTGGAGGGTCCGAGCCAGGCACTTCCGGTAGGGAACAGCAGCGCTCTAGTGGTTGGAACGCTGGGGGGGATATAAGGCACTGGATTCTGGAGCCTTGTGTGGTAAGTGGACTGTGGCAGCGTCCCTACCGCTTTTTAAACCTAGCGCTATTGCGTGCAGCTCGCCTGCTTAGCGGCGCGTGAGCTTTTTATGCTTTTTTAAATATTGCACTTCATCTTTCCTTACCCAGCTGGGAAGCACAGCGTGTTGGCAGCGCGTTGGGTGTGCCCCTTGATTTTTAGCTCGGCTGAGCTCCACTAGACGGATCTCGGAGGACTGGACTCGCCCCTCCCTCCCGCCTCGGTCTGACGCCGGTGATTAGCGCCGTTTGTGCAGAGGGCGTGGAGGGTCCGAGCCAGGCACTTCCGGTAGGGAACAGCAGCGCTCTAGTGGTTGGAACGCTGGGGGGGATATAAGGCGGATGTGCTGTCGACAGCGCAGCGGGCGAGCGCAGCGGGCGCGACGAAGGCGCGCCGGAGTCGCGCCAGAGTTAAGCCCGTCTGCGCCCGTCCGCGGCCGACTGCGGCCCAGGGCCATAACCCCTGCCTCTCCCTCCTGTCAAGTCTCCTGGAGTCGAGATGATTTACTTCTCCTCCGTAGAGAGCTATGCGGGCTATGCCCCCACAGCATTGATGCAGGGACTAACACGGGCTGCAGCCACTGTGAATACACCTTAGACACAGGCAAGGCGCTTACCGCAGGCCAACATACTTTGGTATGTGGTCTATTGAATGTTCGCTCCCTACGGAAACACGCCCTCGACATTCATGACCTCCTCACGGGGAAACAGTGGGATCTTTTATTCCTCACGGAAACGTGGCTTGATCAAGACTCCATGCCGGAGGTCATTGAGGCCATTCCTGAAGGCTACGGTATACAAAGGCTAGATAGACCACGCGGGAGAGGGGGCGGTATAGCCATTGTTGCGCGGCAAGATTACCAATGTCAGCTGGATCGCACGGCGATCGACGGCAGTGAAGCTGGCGCCTTTTCCATTTTGATTAATGGCTGTTTCACCCTGAAAGGCTTGCTAATCTATCGTCCTCCAGGCTCTTCTACAGCTTTCGTTGAAGAGCTTGTGGAAGGTGTTACAGAAGCCGCTCTACGCTCGGACAAATATCTGGTCCTAGGGGATCTGAACCTTCACCTAGATACCCCCTCGGACAAAGTGGCGAGCGAGCTATGCCACACGATGGCTAACTTACAATTTGAGCAGAAGGTACTGTTGCCCACTCATAAGCTGGGTCACCTTCTGGACCCAGTTTTTGCTAACTGGCGCCAAGTGGACGCCCATGCCCCGATTCCCATTGCTTGGTCTGATCACTTCCTCGTACCTTTTACCATCGAATTACAGGAACCCCGTCCCAATGACCCTCCCGCTGATAAACATCCCAGGCGGAAATGGTCAGCGTTCTCCCAGGCCAAATTCAATCTGGCACTTACCGAGAAAGGTCTTCCCGGGGGTGACGGGGCTGATGAAGTCAATTCCAACTTTGACCAACGCATTTTGGAAGCCCTGAATCAGGTGGCACCACTGGGCTTGTCGAAATCAGGCGGCCGAATACAACGGTCGGCACCTTGGTATAATGAAGATCTGCGAACGGCCAAGGCTGCATGCAAACGCGCCGAAAGGCAATGGAGGATTGCATACTCCGCGCAGGCCAAAACTACTTATACCGATTGCAGGCGTGCATATCATATGATGATTAGGAAGGCCAAATCTTCGTATTATTGCAATAAAATTGAGGAAGCCAAACAGTCTACCAAGGAGCTTTTCTCTATTTACAAATCCATTGCAATAGGAAAAACTGCCACAGCACCGAAGGAACTTTGCACTACGGAGGGCTGTAATCGTATTGCGGAGTACTTCGCAACTAAAGTCTCCAACATTTACAACTCCTTCCCCCAGAAGACAGATAGTGGCACTGCCCCCGTGGAACTCCCTCGAAGGGAAGGGGAACATCGGTTGACCATGTTCGTCACTCCTTCCACAACGGAGCTTCTCCGTATATGTGGATCCATCAAATCTGGTTCCCCCAGAGACCCGACTACCCCGAGCCGGCTCAAGGACAGCTTACCAGTGCTAGAGCCCTACATACGTCAGCTTCTAGACGTCTCCTTTGAGTCTCAGGTGGTCCCGAAGGCCTGGAAGCAGGCGGTGGTACTTCCCCTGCAGAAAAAGGCCAACGTCAGTTTTGATAAGTTGGATAACCTCCGTCCCATCTCCCTCCTTCCCTACATGGCGAAGGTGGCGGAAAAAACAGCCAATATACAGCTCATGCAGTTCGTGGAGACGGCTTCGCTACTCCACGACTCGCAATTTGGCTTCCGCCCCCGCCACTCGACGGAGTCCGCTCTCCTCGTGGCGGTAGAAGCTCTCAGACAGGGAGTAGACGAGGGCCAGACGATGGCACTGATCCTTTTAGACTTAAGCGCAGCATTCGACACTGTAGCACATTCCACCTTGCTACAGTGTCTGAATGAAGGCGGGGTGACAGGTGCTGCGCTTGGCTGGATCAAGTCCTTCCTCTCTGAGAGATGCTTTCAGGTCAGACTGGGTGAGTGCTATTCCAGGGAGATTGAGCTGGGCCAGGGCGTCCCTCAGGGTTCGTCCCTGAGCCCAACTCTATTCAACATTTACGTCTCCCCCCTAGCGGCTATTGTGGAGGGTCACGGCCTCCGCTTGGTGTCCTATGCCGATGACACGCAGTTGGTCATCTCACTATCGCGCGCGCCCGGTCTTGCGGCAGACATCTTCAGGAATTGCATGAAAGACCTTGCTGCCTGGATGTCTGCCAACTGTTTAAAGCTGAACGGGAGCAAGACCGAAGTGCTCGTGGTGGGGGGTGTACCGTCGGCGTGGTCGTCGGCGTGGTGGCCACCTTGTTTGGGGGAAGTCCCCGCTCCCTGCCGTGAGGCTAGGAATCTGGGCGTGTGGGTCGATAAGGACCTCACCTTTGGCCCACATGTCGGTCGGGTGGCGGGGGTATGCTTCAGCGTTCTGAGAGCTCTTAGGAAAGTCTTAGACCTGCTTCCCATCTCTGCTCGTCGGACGCTGGTGCATGCCTTGGTCACCTCCCGACTTGATTACGGGAACCTGCTTTATCTGGGGGCCACAGGCAGGGTCATCGGTCGCCTGCAGGTTCTTCAAAACGCGGCAGCGCGGTTGGTCCTCAGACTCCCTAGGAGATCTTCTGCCAAGCCAGCCTTGCGAGCGCTCCATTGGCTCCCCATTGAGAGGAGAGTAAAGTTTAAGGCCCTTTCCACCTGCCACCGTATTCTGTACGGCAAGGCACCTCTCCCGCTCCAGAGCCTAGTAGCCTACTACGAGCCTACACGCAGTCTTCGGTCCTCGCAGGTCGGGCTGTTAAAAGTACCAAGAATATCTAAAGCTCGTATGGGAGGCAGGTCCTTCAGATACCTTGCTCCCAAATGCTGGAACAAACTGCCACTGGAACTTCGGCTTGAGCCCTCCGAAATCCAGTTTAGGAAAAAACTTAAAACTTATCTTTTTCAGTAGACAGCTGGGTTAGGAGGAGGGGGGACAGTCATTTCACTTACCACAGCGCGGGGACACGCCAGTGGCGTAACCAGGCGCTTAATAAATGTCCAATAATAATAATAATAATAATAACAGAACAATCACATGATGCTTGGTCAAGTTGCAGCCTGGTAATAAACAACATTTCCTCCTCAACCTTCAGCAAGCCTATGATGTTTTTGGGACTCTGACATAATCACATCTTCGTCCTAAACAAAGCATTATTGCTAAATAAGGGAAAAAAGGGAAAAGAGAAATGAGGAAGGGGGTAACCGACTAAAGGTAGTGGTAAACAACACTGCAAAAGAGGATTGGTGGGGCATTTGGAGTCAATGCAGCTATTTAGGTGATTCAATCGAGTATGAGCTGGATGGAAGTGGGGTAGCTGGGGGACTAAGTGAGATAGAATAGGAGAGAGGGGTGTTGTCTGCCTTAAGTCTCTTAACGTGGAATATAAATGGGCTAGGCAATGACCTAAAAAGGGAACAGATAAAGTCTTGAGTAAACAAAGTAGCAATTGCCTGCCTACAAGAGACTTGGGCGTACAGCGAAACCCCTATCTTCGAGGGCTACTACCAGCTAAATCGACCAGCAACAAGACAAAGATTTGGTCGCCCTTCGGGGGGAATAATGACGCTTATCTCAACGAAAATATTTAGGAATGTGACATTGTTAAAAGTAGAGTGTAAATGGTTATTGGTGTGCAGGATAAACCATCTCTCTGGGGATAAGCCATATGAAAAGCTAATTGTCATAAATGTATATATACAGTGGGACAACGTAGGCGACTATGAAACAGAGATGGGTAACTTCAAACAGGATGTAGAGGATATCTTTGAAAAGTACGCCACAGACACATTATTAATTTTAGGGGATTTTAACCATAAGTTATATCCAATGAAGACCGATCGTTGGAACACAGAATTATTAGATACCTATGGAATAAGATATGCTAATTTTCCACTATGTGACCCTTCAAAGCTGGATTGGGAATTGGCCAATTATTTGGGGGAAAAGGGACTATTTTGCCTAAATGGCAGGTTTAAATCAGACTGCCCTGCAAAGAAGACCCTTAAAAAAGGATCACAAAATTCCCCAATTGATTAGGTCTTGATGCCAGCTTGGAATTTCCCCTTAGTGCAAGACTTCAAGGTATCACACGGCGAGGGTAGTGACCACAACCTACTCTCCGTGAGATTAAAATGGGAAGGGTGGAACTAAGGGAAAAGGTGATTCACCAAGAAGTGGATTACCCAAAAAGGGCAACAACCAGAGTAACCGAAGAGTATGTGGAAAAGTTAAAATCGTTCCAACAAAAGACAGAATTAGTAAATCTAGAAAAATTAAATTTAAAATGGTACGAGGAGAAAATTGCCCAATCAGTCCAATGCCTTAGGATAGAATTAAAAAAGAATAAAAGAAAAGGTTTAATAAATCGTGCCAGTCGTCTGAAATGGTTCTCAATGGACTGTCAAATTAAAAAAAGGGAGATAAGGGCAGAAGCTAGGAAACAGAAGAAAAAATTCAACCTAGAGAGGAAAAAACATATTATTTCCCTAAAAGTAGAGTTTAAAAAGATGGTCCTCGACGCAAAAAGGAGTATAAAGAGAAATGCTGGGGAGAGCTGCTAGAATCAATCGAAAATAAAAACTTGAGACAATTCTGGAAATTGATAAAAGCAGCATCGTCTCCCCCAGCCGGAGACATGATTTGCGTCGTAAGTGAGGCAGCCTGGGATAATTACATAAGGGAATTGTACAAAGCCAGATTAGCTTCAGGAGCAAGAGTACCCCCAGGTTGGCAGGAAATTTCAGATGAATTTAAATAAGACTTCGCAGAAGACCGCGTTGCAGAAATAATTAAGAAGTTGAACCTAACTAGAGCGGCAGGGTCGGATAACCTTCCGGCCATAATTCTTAAATCCCAAGCAAAATGGTGGGCAAAATTTTTTCCCACCTCTTCCATTTAGTCCTAACAGAAGGAAAAATGCCAATAAATTGGAAGGGGGCAATAATCAGACCTATCCACAAAAGGGTAGCCCAGGGGAACCACAAAACTATAGGGGAAAAAGTCTTCTCAGAACTAGTCTTAAATAGATTAAATGACTGGGTTGAGGAGAACTCAATAATACCGATCGAACAGGGAGGGTTCAGAGCAGGACACTCAACAATAGACCATTGCTTCTCCTTATGGGCTATGGCAACGAAGTCGACGGAGCAGAACGGAAAACTCTGTTGCTGCTTTGTGGATTTCCGAGCCGCATTTGACTCTGTTAATATTTCCCAGAGACAGTCCCTGTCCACAAAGAAAAATATCCCAAGAGACCTGTTGACGGTACTAAAAGAATTGCACCGGGAAAATTGGGCCCAAGTGATTAGGGATACTGAGGGGTCACTGACGCCGAAAATTCCAATTGGAAATGGTCTGAGGCAAGGCTGCGTTCTGGCCCCCCAGTTATTCTCCATCTTCCTATCAGAATTACCAAAATGCCTAGAAGTGAAGGGTAGTGCCAGTCCAAGAATGGATGGCAAAAAGGTGCTGTGTCTGCTATAAGCAGATGATCTAGTAATAGTGGATCAAACAGAAATTGGCCTTCAAAGGAAACTAAACTCTTTTAATGAATATTGTAAGGAGTTATTTTTAAAGGTAAATCTAGACAAGACGAAAATCCTGTGTTTTGGGAAAAAAGTGATTAAGTTTAATTGGTTTTTAGGGGATCCTAAATTAGAATCTATAAATGAATATCGATACCTAGGTGTGTCGATCGATAAAAAAATTAAATTGGCAAACTCACCTGGAAGCCCAAAAAGCAAAATCACAAACTTTAATTGCTGGTTTAAAAATGTTTAATCGGGATTATGGGGATACGTCTCATCGACCACTATTGAAAGCTTTTAATGCGATGATTCCACCACAAGTCCTCTATGGAGCAGAAATCCTTTATATGAGCGGTAAGGGAGTCTGGGACCTGGAGGAAGGAAAATGCTTGAAAAAGCTCTTATCACTACCCCCATTGGCAATGGTGCAAGCCATAAGAACAGAGCTAGGGACAACTGCTTGGGGGGTCCAGGCACAATGTGCAGTAATTAGATTTTGGAAACGCCTTGAAAATGATCAAAAAGTTGCCCATTGGTATCGAAATGAAATACAACATAGTGACCTAAAATGGGCAAATATGTGTAGGAAGAGAATGTTACAGGCCTGCGAAAATATAAAAGTGGATATATCTTGTGATTCGCTAACAATCGAGTGTGCAAAACATGAGCTAAGAACCAAAGGACAAGCCGCTACTAGAAGCACGGATAGGGAATATCTCGGCAAAAAAAGATCGGTGGAGTTTATGTTGAATGCATGGGCAAAGGAAACCTGGTTCCATTACTTGGATCTATTGCCTAACCCGTGGTTTAGGCAAGAGATCCTAAGGTTACGCATTGGGATCAATCCATGGATATCAAATAAAGAACTCAAAACCAAAATGTTGGACCCTAATGGGCATTGTAAATGCAGGTTGGGTACAAAAGGGGATACCTTGCACTTTTTGTTGGACAGTACAAATATTTTAGAACAGCGTAAACTTTGGCTGCGTCCAATATTCGTAAAATATGATATAAGAAATAGGAGACAAGCACTTGATCTACTTACAGAACTTCCAAGCATTGATATTGTAATTGCACTTGGGAAATTTATAAAGGTTGTACAGAGTTTTATAATAAGTCAGGAATAGATTTTAAGGTTTTAAATAGATCTGTGTCTAGAGATAACCGGTTTTATGAATTTTTTAAGGAAAAAATCATTTGGAGTAATTGATAATGTGTGTATCCAGTTTTAAATGTTATACGTCTGAAAGAAGTCCATTTACACCTTTCTTTTAAAGGAATGAGATCTTAACGAGAATTTTGTATGTATTGCTGTTGATAGATATTTTTAATGTAAGTAAGTACTGTGTATTGGTTTAAAGATTACGATCTAAATAAACTTACCCTTTGAACTTGAACTTGATTATTGCTAAATGTCTTGGGCAAAATACCAAAATTCATACCTCTTTTAGAATGTCCCCTTCTGTATATTTCCCATCCCGTATCCATTCTAATATTTTTTTCTTTTCCTTCTGTATGTGAACTGCAGAGTAAAATGGATGTTGTGGCAAAGGAACGAATGTCCCCTTCTGTATATTTGCCATCCCTTATCCATTCTAATGATTTTCTCTTTTCCTTCTGTATGTGAACTGCAGAGTAAAATGGATGTTGTGGCAAAGGAACTAAGACTTATCTAATGTTTTTCATTTTGAGGTGTGCCTTTAATTGATGGTGGAACTGTAAGACTACCCAAGCTCATTGGACTATCGAGAGCACTAGATCTCATATTAACTGGACGCCCTGTCGGAGCACAAGAAGCCCTAGAGTTTGGAATAGCTAATCGCGTTGTTCCTGATGGTCAAGGTTAGTATTTGAAAAATGATCTCATTTTAAGCCTTCTATTCATGGTTAACTCCAACTAATATAACATGTACACCTAGGAACATTTAAATATATGTATTTTTTCATGTGTTTTATTCTTTGTTTTTTATTTATGTATGTATGTACTTAATTGCACTTGTCCCAATCCCAAGGTCCTACAGAACCCTTTACATTCGTATATGAAATAATTTATATCAGGAGGCGCTTGACAGGTGTAGGCGAGATAAAACATGTGTAGGCAAGATGATACAGAAAAATAAACCGGGGAGAAGTATAACTATGTGGAATGGAGTAGATCATGGAGGCAAAATAGGAGGTTGAGGAAGAATGGCAGTGTATATACATCCTGTTGGAGCAGATATCCTCTTTTATAGGATTACTTTTCCATCTGACTCTCTCCTCTTACCAACTTGGGGCCTCTTGCCAACCTGTGGCCAGTTCCACTAAATTTTGATAGGTTCCAAATTTGTTTCTTTTTTTAATTCGAGAAAAAGGCAAAGTGTTGGCAAGCTCCACGGAAACATCTTTTATCAAATGCAAACGGCACAGTACAGCCCTGCCATGGCAAAACATCAGAAATAAACACAAAGGGGGAGATTTTCAAAAAAGTTGTGCAACGCAGCACAGCGCCCCGCAAGACTGCACCGCGTTGCGTGATGGGGAGGGAGCAGGACAGCGCCATATCTTCAGAGATCTGGCTCTCTCCTCCCCTTTCCGTTGCGCCGGTGCTGATTTCAGCCACTGTGCCCCATGCACACACCTTCAGCGCTGCAGCGCTAGGGTGTGTGCATGAGTGTAGCATAGGTTTTGTACAGGAAGGGGTACCCTTCCTGTACAAAAAATACTATGCAAGGCACGAAGCAAAGCTTTTACCACTTTGCATACGTGATGCAGAGTGCAGCACGCATGGAAAGTCGAAAAGCATGGAGAACTGAAAGCATTTTACTGCTTGCGCCTCCTTTGAAGGGGCATTAACTTTTGGCGCAAAACCATATTTACAATCTTTGTAAATATGGTTTTGCGTCAAAAGGCATGGGTGGTTGCATGCGAACGCCCATGTACCACCCACGACACGCCCCCTCGGTGCAAAGTAACGAAAACAGTGCTTGGCGCTACTTACAGAGTACAGCAAAACAAATATTTGCGCTGGTTAGTGTCACTTTTGTGACGCTAAAATGGCGCAAAAGTTTTGAAAATCTGCCCCTAAGTTTTGAATACTTTTTATAACAAAACTGTTGAAAGAAAATCAAAAAACACCTAGATGGGAAATTTGTGGGATAGAAAGCACATGTAAATAACTATGCCCTAAACTGTCATTCTTCTGCTCTATGTCAAGCTATGAATGTAGGACATGAGCCAAGAATGTAGGGCATATATATATAGAAGTTAATGGTGCATTAGGATCACTAAACCCACATCATATGATCATGTCTGTAACTCATTTAATTGTGTTAGTCATCTATTCTGTCGTTATGATTTTTCGATGAGAAAAAGAAGATTGTTACTAGTGCAAAGCAAAAACTATATCTGTTACAGATTGGGAACACTCAGCCCACCCTAGTTTCTCACTTTTTTTTATACCTGTTGTAACCTCATAAACTCTACCTATGGCCTAACTTAAGGGGTTAGCGGAGGGGGAAGGATTGTAATAAATCAGTTTTCCTCCCACCCCACCAAACCTCTTGTGCCCCTCCACATTGAGAAGTGGGTGAACCACTGGGTTGTTTTTGTCGTTGCCTCAACTGGCTCTGCCGATGGAAATATCTGACCCTGATATCCGACACAGGACCAGTGGGTAATAGTGAACGTCATTGGTTTTCATGGCATGGTGGACAAGAGAATGGAAAATACAGATTTTTCTCTTGTGAGTAGGGAGAAAACTGCAATTTTTCTGGGCTTAAAGAAAACAAACTAATGCTTTATGAATTTCTTTTCTCTAAAAACTAAATGTTTTATAAAGACATGATTTCTCCTCTTTCTAATTTCGGGCGGGCTGGGTGAGGCTTGCAATCTTTTGCCCTGGAACACTCCAAGGAGTAACTGTGGGCTTTATAGAACATCTTAATTCATTCAGGCACTTAAAATATTGTGTTCACTTGACAAACCTGCAGTGCCACTGCAACACCTTTCTCCCTTGATGTACCACTCGTCAAGGACTAAATTAACCAATAATCTCCACCTCCGACTTTGTTCCTGGTGCTTTGAAACTCCCACTCACAAAACAACAGTGAATCATCTGTTGAACAGCAGAGCAGTGTCCATAATATGCTATGGCTTCACCAAGTAAGCAATATGTATGGTAATCTGTGAAAGTTTTTTCTTCTTTTGTCTTTTCAGATTTCAGTTTTGAAGCCTTATTAAAAACTCATTTGGTTTAGAAATTTCTCTTTTCAAATTTTGCATAGTTCACTCAGCCTTTAACCTCTCCGGTGCGCGCGTCGGCCAATCGCCTTAGCAAGCACTACCTCAGTAGTGCTGTGCATGTTCGTTGGCCAACCCGGCACCGCCCGCACAATAAAACTCCCGCACCGCAGTGGAATTTACGCCGCGGTTAAGAGGTTAATACTTTGATGACATCTGTATAAGAACTTCATGCTCAAATCTGGCATATAAAGTCCTTGAATTAAAATGCTATGCAAAGAAACATGTTGATCCGAAATAATTGAATAGTTTTTCCACCTGGGGGCACAGCAGGAGTGTGCACCTGATTACGGCACCCCAGGAGCAATATAAAGCAGGGGCTGCAGATGCTTCTGCAGACCCTTCTGTAAAACAGATTGCATTGATGCGCTCTTGAGGGGGCGTTCCCTAATTTGCATGGGGCGTGGGTAAATGTGTATGAGGAAACACTTTGCCTCTGCACCTATGCAGTATTATAGGCATTGGTACAGAAGCAAAGGAGCTGTCAGGGGTGCAACAAAGAGGCGGCGCACAGTCACTGTACTCCCAGCAGAGCCCTCTGAAAGGGAGAAAATGAGTTGCATGGTGTCGGGTAACATAGACCCCCGCAGTGCGGGGGCCCACCAAGCTGCCCTCTGAGCACGATACTCTGGCCGGAGAGCTCTTGATTGAGTCCGTAGGGGGCCTCTCCACATACTTCCAGGAGGGGCCCCCTGAAGTTTTGTTGTGCCAGTGATTGCATGGACCTCTCAGACATCTTCCTACATGCAGGTGCAGTCACTTACTGCACTTAACTGCAATTGCCTGCAAAGGTATTTCTGTCCCCCTTTGAAGTGTAGGCCGGTTTCTGCCTGCACAGTGAAAGGCGGACTGACTGTGTTATATCCTCAGTATTACATTAACATGTAAACAAGCCTAGGTCCTCCTATCTGCTCCGCCAGAGTGTGAGTTGGTTATGGAATGTTGGTTTGACTGTGATGCTTGGAATACCTGGGTGGATGAGGGGTGACAGTTAGAGATGGGCAAAATACGACATCAAAAATATGAGCATCAATATCCCCCTAGTGTCTCTATGTACAGGGTACAACAGACTGCTTTACACCCTTTCAGTAATGCGGTGCCCCCAGGGCAGGCACCAGTTCACAGCTGCATTGAGTGCAATGCATTAACTGTAATAGGACACACTCACCTGGTCTGAGCCTGGCATCCAGCTAAAGGGGCACCACAGTGCAGAACTTTGCAATGCACCCTACACATAGTATAGGCTCCGGTGTAGATGTGTGAGTGATGTGATGTTTTCAATTACCGTAGTATTAAGACACTAAATAAAAAACATATCCGACATCCCAGTAATACTTTTTATTTATTTATTTATTTATGCGTTTTTTTATAGCGCAGACTTTACCAGAAGGTGTTTGAGCGCTTCACAATAGGAACAGTAGTGAAACATGAGGAAAAATTGCAAGTCAGCATGTTACAAAAGCAAACGTTACATTACATAAGGCAATAGTGACAATTGTGCATGTCTCAAGAGCAAACAAAATACAAGAGGTAGCAAACGATACGTTACAAGAGGAGAAAATGGACATGTGTGTATGTTACAAAAGCTTAGAAAATAGAAATAGAGGTATAATACTGCACTAAATGGCAGATACTCTAAACACAAGAACATTACGTTACATGAGGCTATGGTGGCAGTTGTCCGCATATCAAGAGCAAACAAACTACAAGAGGTCGCAAACGATACATTACAAGATGGAAAGTGACGTGTGCATGTTACAAAGGAGTACACAATACAAGTAGAAGTATAATACTGCAATAAATGACAGACTCTCAAACCACAAGAACACATTGGGAAGGCACTTCTATATTCATGTAGAACAGAGTTTTCTATAATGTAAGGGCTTCCTTCAGATGATAGAGAGGGCGTGAATTAAATTTGGAAGAGTCTTTGAAGGAGGAGAGCTTTGAGGTCAGTTTTGAAAGCCTGGGAAGAGGCGGTGGTCTGGAGCTGAGGCGAAAGTGAGTTCAAGATTCTCACCGCATTGCCAGACAAGGATTGGGCCATCGACCTTTCCTTCTTGAAAGTGGGAGGTTCAAGCAATAGATTTTCCGCATTACGTGATGGTCTAGAGCCTCCAGAGAGTTTCATTTTATTCGCCAGGTAGGGAGGAGAGGAGGAGTGCAAGGCTTTGGGGGTGATACAGGCAGTCTTGTAGATAGACCTTGCCTCGATAGGAAGCCAACGGAGGGTGGATAAAATGGGTGTAATGTGGTCGCTTCTTTTGGCCCCATATTTGAAACGAGCTGTTGAATGGATAACCGATTTGAGGGGGGACAGGTGGGATTTGAGGAGGCCAGTATTCCAGTCGGGAGAGAACCAGCTATTTGAACCAGGGTTTTAAGATCATGCTCTGGGAAGAAGCGACGAATCCCCCAAAGAAGGCGCAGTTGGTATCGAGCAGACTTTGCAATGGTATTTATGTGGGATTTTGCGCTGTCGACAATGATGGGTTTATTGTTAAGAAGATTCATCTGATCCATCCAAAATTGAACCGGGGGAGGAGAAATTGAGGAGGAGAGGAGGAGAAATTCATTTTTAGAGGGATTCAGAATCAGTTGATGAGTAAACATCCAGTTTTGAATGGAGTCTAGAGTAGAGCTTAGGATGGAGAGATCGTGAGTGGAGGCTACCTTGAGGTAGATTTGAGTGTCGTCCGCATAGAGATGGTAGTGGATCCCGGATTTACTTAGGAGGTTTACCAGTTGTTCTGAATAGAGATTGAACAATGTGGGTGCAAGTATAGAGCCTTGGGGAACACCTTGACCTATTGCCAGAGGAGATGAAAGACTATTCACTATTTTGATCATTTGGGATCTATCGGAGAGGAAGGAAGTAATCCATTTAAGCACAGTGCCCTCCATGCCCATTCTCTGTTGAAGAGTGTTAAGGAGAGTGTTGTGATTGACAGTGTCAAAGGCTGCAGAAAGGTCAAGGAGAATAAGAAGACAAGACTCCCCAGAATCGAGTATCCACAGCGCGTCATCAATCACTTGCAGCAGTGCTAATACTATTAACTCATGCATGTTGCTGGAGCTAGATTCCCACCTCTGTAAGGTTTGGGTGCTGCAGACAAAAGAGTAATGACAGGCAGGTCACTGTGCTAACAATGTTAAATACTACAACCTGAGCTTTGTCTGAGATAATGTTAATCAGCAAGGGTGTTGCATCACTACCGAAGCAACCACTAAAATACAATGCAGTAGAGTGTAAGGATTCTATATATGGACATCCTTGATTATAGGATCCTCCCTTTGGAAGAGAGGGAGAACATGAGACTTCCCCAACCCGCCTCCTACCACCTCACTCATTCCTTGTTTTACGAAAGTGTATGCAAACACTTTCTTACATAAAATACAACAAAAATGGCATTGTGAAGGAAGAGGAGGGGCTTTGGTTAGGTAATACCCTGATAATCGGGTGGGGCTGTTGAGCGCTGGCAGCTCTTTTGCACACTCCCTAAGGCTATTTTCACCCTTTTCAGAAGCGCATACAAAGGCATTAGAGGCATGTCATTGTAACATTGGAAACTGTCCATTGGTTGTATGAATTTAGACTCTCCACTTTCGTGGTGGTAACCTGTCTTGTGTAAAGTAAGGTTGTTCATTTCAGCTTAGTATTCACTGTGCGAGAATGTCTCTTTACTTGGTTGTTTGAAGAGTGCCGCCACTGTGTGACACAAGGTGGCAAATGCGACTCGGGAAGTGTATAAATGCTTTTTTTCCGGGTCTTCAATTAAGTCTTTTCGACAGAATTTGACAGCTATGCTGTATAATCCTGGCTGAGGTGGTGGGGAATTATTTACTGCTGAAAAGATCCCTTTACACCTCTGAAGTCTGAAAAACGTTTTACAGGATTGGTGTTGTCTGCTTTGTAAAAATGGTTTAAGGTGCCTCTCATTTTAGTCCTCAGGATTCAGTTCCTCGATGCATGATCTACTTCATATGATCCTTCACATTGTCTGAATGTTGAAGCACCTTGACCTACACGAGAAGAAGAAACATCTTATAATTTGGAATTCTTACTGTCAATGTCTATCTCAAGCCTTTGTATTCATAAATCCTGGGGTGCGTTTTGATTGTGCATTGAGCCTCACATTATTATTTGTGTTTCCAACAATAATTTGCACATCCCCTTTTACTATCCCGATTTATAATAGGACATAAACATACACCAGATGTAAAAGTTTACTTTCTTTCACAAAGTCACTTTTCTTATAATCCAACATGGCCTAACTCCAGACTTTCCCACGTTCTGATCTATTTCTGTGCAAAACATTTTAGCGACCTGTCATTGAAGTTCAGCACTGTTTGTGATATATACCAGAAGCTCCGCGTGTTCATTTAAATGCAGATGTGTTTATGTTAGCCGTGTATCCGAAAGCTCCTCTGAGTTGCTCTTTCATGTTTTGTGGATCGTTTGTAAACAACATGTAAACCACAAAAAACACTCATTATCTGAAAGAGACTCGAAAGACTTAAAGACACAGCTTACTGCCATAATACTAGAGATTTTTGGGCGGTAGCTGAATGGGCCAAAAAAATCGTATGTCCCACCACTGGTCTCTGTTTTTGTGATACATGAGTGATTGAAGCACTTCTTCAGGGTGTATGGTATTCGTCTATGGTCCTGTTCGAGGAACAAGCTATGTTCCTTAATAAAAAAGGAACCCTGCCCTAATGAACTTGAATTATTTTGTCTTCAGGCATAGTTGGCCCAATGGTTACATAAGAAGCCAATTAAGTTCTTGTCTGGATAATATCCAGCTGTAATACAATTCTGTTGTTTTTTTTCCAGTCCTCCCAGTAATTTTGTAAGCAATTTTGACAGTCTGGGGCATCCAAAGAACTTGAAAACCTACTTCAAATGTGCAATCATATGACCAGACATGAATGTTGTATTGTATTGTATTGTAATTGCATTATATAGCAAATACAGCCCCTAACGAGGCGTTGAAGTGTTTTTTCAGTGAGTAGCACGCTACTCCCGAACCAATAAAGGATTTGTGGTGAATTAGTATAGTGAAATATGAAAGTAATTTGAGTGGTGGAGATGTTAGTCAGTTATTTGGACTGAGAAGGATAGCAGAGGGATCGAAGAGGGAGAAAGGTTTGCATTTGTTAGCGCTTGGTACTCCTGATGGGGTGTTGAAGCGCTTTTTCTGCAAGCAGCATGCTACTCCGCAACCCTTAACGGATTAGTGGTGCATTAGTGTAGTGGAATACTGAGCTGTATGATACTTGAATGAATGAAACTAAAATTGTTTCACCAGTGTTGTAATGAACTTGAAACCCAAATGGCTGACATGGGCCAAGCAAAGCATGTGTTATTTATTCCGTAATTTTATCGGATTCTGCTCTCATTCTTAATGCCGTTCACCTCTTGCTGTGATTATGAAAAATAGATACAATCTATTTTATGTAACAAGGCCACTTAAAAAATTTCTGTAACAATATGAAGAAAATGACAGTGTAGAGTATTTAATATTCTTCTATCTGCATTATACATTGTCGTCAGTCACTAACTTTTACTGTTTACAATCCTAATGTTTGTCTACAACTAAATCAGATCAAGAGCAGTGCAAAAGAATTGACAAATGACTGTGTACCTGGTAACCATCAAAGCAAAGCGAGTGGCGCCTTGAAGTTCAAAGATTGTGTTTACGTGCTCCTGGAAGGGATGCTCACCTCCTGGTTGGTGAGCCAGCAAAAGTGGTCAAATGAAGACCAAAAATAACAAAAGGTGGTGAAATGAGGGAAATTTTCTCATGTGATCCTGAGTCACCAGTCAGTTGGTAGTACACATTTTGGTCAATCCTCCTGTCTCTTTTGTGGGACAGAGGGGGCTTCTAGGTGTGGTATCGCCCTGTGGACTCCATGGGCTGTCTGTCTTGCCTTCCATGCAGGCAATGTTAGCAGCAAGAACAGGAAACTGGAACTTCAGGCTTGTTCCCAGCCTTGAGGAATTGATCAGCATTAATGTTCAAACTCTGAAATCACCAACAGCAGCCGGATCCACACCTGTCCAAGTCCAATAATGTTTTCAGTAAACTGGAGATCCCCTACGTTTTGGCCATGTTCAGTAAGATTAGCAGCATCCCACTGCTCCATTGAATCAATCCATTTGCACACAACCATCCAGGATGAGGCACAGTTTCCTTCCGAAGAGAATTGTGGGACAGTCTTCTCCTCAGAATGCCGAGTGTTTAATACGGAAAGTGGGACGAATGCCCGGAGTACACTCTATAGTTACGGGTCAACATTGACCATACATCTCTCAAGGAGATCAACTCCATGACATCTACATCACCGTGCAATCTGGTAGAACTGTCTACTACTCTGACCCTCACAAGATTATATCTCAGTTTTTATTGCTCAGGATAAGAGCAAGTACCAGCTGCGCTGGAACCCACAGGGGAGGTTTAGTGATCAGTGCCTGATGTGTCCTCTTAACAATGAGGCATGATAAAGGCATTCCATTCACAAGAATGTTCTGGAACCAACTTTCTAGGAACATCTTAGGATGATGGCCTTCCATTACCTTGGGAAATTTGAAAACCTCAGATTATTTTTCCATGCCCTTACTTTTACATCTTTGACCTGCAATATTCTGTTTGGCTGTCAATTTCATCACCTCCATTTGCAGTCCACCTTTTGTATTATTCTTCTTGATTACCCCTTACTCCCACTGGTCACACTTATCATGGCATTGACATCATCTGCCTCCCATCCTACATCTCTTCTCTTATTGATCAGCTGCATTTTGTACAAAAATTTCATACAATGAAGTGACAACTCTCCATCTGGTCAATTTCTAATTCCTCTACGAGAGTGAGATTTCTCCATTGGCATACCTTATTTGTTGTGTGTTACCATCCACTGGTCTCATATGCATTCAGCCTGCTTGTCAACAAACTGGTCTGTTACCTTTGCCTCAAATTGTAAAGCGCTCTGATATCCTTTGGGATCAAGCTCGCGCTATATAAAACTTTATAAATAAATAAATAAATAAATAAGAACATATAATAAAAGGACAGCTACTGAGGCTGCTGTTTACTTTGAAAAATCCTAAAAAGAATATACAGTGACAAGCGCTACTTTGATCAAGGAGTTCTCTACCATAGGGACACAGATGGGAGTACTGGAAGGTTTGCCCATTCTGAGAAGAGGGATCAATCATGCAATAAAACGGACAATTGATGAGCCCTGAAGAAGTCCTTAAATAGGACGCAACTCGTTGGCTACCTGCAAAGAAAAGAGAATTAAAAGAATAAAGGAATGTGTAACAATTTCACTTGGTGGAACCGATTCTTTGTCATTCATGTGTGCTGATCAAATCATTTCTGTAAAAGTTTGATGTGGAAGTTTTTCACATATTAGGAAACTATGGGGTCTTTTTTCCTTTGATCGTTGCACCATATGCTAATAATTTCCAGAAACACAAATAAGTGCAGTATTAAATCCCAGACCTCTTTTGTAAACCATTCTGTGGACCTCTGCCCATATGCTGCAGCTCAGATACACCTTTGAGAGGGTTCAACATTGCATAAGCCCTACAGATGTTCTGGTAACAAGGAATAGCATAGGGATGAGAAGTGGGAGATGGAGCTGCCGCTTGTGGGCAGATTTCATAATCTATCTTGCATCCAACATTCTTGCAAAAATAAATGCCAATAATTAAGGGTCATCCTAGAGACTGATGCACTGGTAGTGTTTGCAAAGCATTTACTCTGTGCAGTGATACGTTTTGCAACACGTTGAGCAACTAATGTTTGCAGGCAGCTTCCCAAATATAAAAAAGCAAACATTTAGGGATCTTGACTGGTTTCATACCCCTTAGCATGACTTATAAAGGCCATTTTCCTTGAGTTTATCCAAGCATCCTGAAACTACGGATATGCTGCCACCAGCAAGCACTTGCTCAGCGTCAAGGAGGGGAGGAGTATCATATTGAAAGTACAGTTTAAAATCTTCCTTTGTCAGGGGATACCAAAAGAGTTACCTAGAGATGCACAAATTTGCAGTTTCTTTGTGGGGTCTTTTGGGAATAGTGGCCCCAAAACGTTTGCCAAAAAGCAAGACGTATGAAATTTAAAAAGACAAACGAAAACAATAATTGTTGCAATGGTTTCTGAGCACTTTTTCCTTCCACGTGGATATCACATAGCCCCCACTCTGCCCTCTCAGACATCTTCTGTTATCAGGAATGAAAATTTTCCCACCTCTCAGGGAATCCTGCTAGTACAAAAACACACAATCATGGCCCATCTTCCAGAGCAGGAACCAAGGATACATATCACTAAACTGCAGGGCATAGATCAGGGCCGGACTGGTTGTAGCGGATAACGGGCAATTCCCTCGTGTGCCAAAAGGGTGGGGGCCGATTTTGTGTCGGTAGGGGGCGGTCTTGTCAGTGGGGGGTGATTTTGCACCAATTTTGATGTGTGCTGTAACAAAATCAAAGTGACAGCAGTGCTCGCCACCAGAGCTTCTTAGTGCCACAACCTGCTCCCTCCCCCCACCCCACAGCGCTGGGCGAGTGGAATTGCCAGGGCTGGTTTCTCTTCCCAGTCTGGCCGTGGCATAGATACACATTACAGTAATCATGTGTACACTTTCTATTCAATTTTCTTACACAAGTCCCAAGTATATTATTTAATATTGAAAGGCCTGAAAAAAAACTGGAACCCCTAGAACTAAAAACGTTGGTGACATGCATAGAGCTTGGACGCCTCTGTCAAAAGATTACCTTAATGTCTAAAACAATAAAAGTTGGCACATGACAGGTATGAATAACTCATCCTATCCTGGTGTTTTCCTTTCACCGTGGTAAATGTAGTACGTTTCACATTCAAATGATGGACTGTAAGTACCAGAATGCAAAGAAAGTGATTTTAGGCCCGGATAGGGTATTTCAGGCTGACCCTTTAAAAGATAAGGACATTTTAATTTTAATTTTTTTTTACTAATGTATTTGAGTGATTCTTTTATAACATTTACTATAGAAGCCATATTTTAAATGCCCAACTTTTTAACAGACACGTATGTATACAGATAGCACACAGATGCACCGATAAAGACGCACAAACCTCTTGTAGGCACCTGCATGGCTTTAGGAAGCACTGTGCACTGTGAGACATATTCATCCAGACTTGGGTTTTTGACAAATAGTGTTTTGTATGCTGGGGTTTTATGCCATTATGTATGTATATAGGTAACGAAAAGTTATTTTGGCTAAGAGGACAGACTAAAAGGCCACCTGGTAGGTAGGTGGGTTGGATGTGTTTGAATTATTCTCTATTTTTCGGTGTTCTACATTCAAAACAAAAAGTGTGTCCCGGGTAACAATTACACTTTTGGGTCTTTTGCTATATATTGTTGTAATGGGTTATGCGAAAGATAAGAGACTCAATGCTTCCTCAAATGAGTTGTGAATGCAATATTTTTTCTAAAACTGTTCCTCTGAAAACATTGGATGCAATATTAACGTGGTGAAAGAGCTTAACTCCATTTTGGAAGCATGAAACTTGCATGCCTCTCTTACTCTACTAGTTACAAAGTCAGCATTTCTACGTGAGGTTCCTTAGTCAGTCATTCTTATATCCCCATAGGAATTTGGCATATTAATGCCAGATGCAGCATTCATAAACCTAACCTTAAAATGAAGGCAAAAAGTCTGTTGAAAAAGCTTGTCTTGTTTTGTGTCACCACATGATTAAGGCAGGCAAATTGGTGATGCCCCTCAACTGCAAGGAGCATTGGTATACACATTTTCCTCAAGAATCTTGATGAATGGTTCCACTTTCTACTGTGGCTGAATTATTCAAACACAGAGTGCTCTTAGTGTTTTTCTGTTATTGTATGGACTATATTTGTTTGTATCATGAATGCAAAATCTGCCAATTGAAATGGAAAGTAAAGGATCTATTAAGTACATAGACATGATAAATATGTACACTTCTTTATTTTTCTCAGCTTCTACAAACAACCAGCAAATTTTACCAACACTACATTTGCCAAGAAAACAGGCAGATTAGAAACAATGTGAAAACACACACCCTTAGGATTACCCAGGGTAAAGAACTAGAGGCTATGGGGTCTCAGGGATGAGCTGGTCTCCAACCTACTGTACACACACAATTGAAGCTACCCGACAATGTATTTACGTTACTGTGTCCCTCTCGAAATACCTCAATAGGTATGATAGGTTTACATGAAATGTGACGGATTGTCTTCACACACCACCAGGTGTCATGCTTCATCATAGGACATCCAATCGCTCTCCAAAAACTTGGTTTGATGGAGAGTGGGCCTACACCTGGAGACAGGGAGGCACTTCTAATTTTATAATGGGCCTGTGTGGAAAGTATATTAAAAACCAATGTGGCACCCCAAACTCTATTTATTTTTGGGCATGGCACTTGGCATTAAAAAACAAGAAGTGGTGATAAGGGGAACTAGTACCCGATCACCACTATTACGGGAGAAAATATTTACCTCCTAAGACAAAATATAATTAACTCAACAACAACATTATGCACCTCCCACTAACCACTGTGGGTAGGGTGGGTTATACAGTAGGTTGGCATTTCCAAAAATTACATTTAAGAAAGGTCAGTCCCATAGAGGCAGCCACCAATTTGGCAAAGTTTTAGAGAGCTATGCAGATCTAGGCTTCCTATCCTGCATTATCCTTCTATCGGTCTTCCCAGTCTGTCCTTGAGACCTATATGCAGGTTTATTCGATAGCGGTACTTCAGTCCAGCCCTCTGCATTGCTAGCACACACTGCAAGAGCAATCCGAAAAGCATATGTCCTGCTCTCTTCCTGCATCTATAACGGCAAAGGCCATGCACTTAATGGGTCTTTCTGTTAGCTTGTAGGTTGGTATGACACCCATGTTGCCTTGTTGGCCTGGTCAAGTTGGGACCATAAGGAGGTTGGTGATGTGCAGCTTCATGGCCATCATTCTCTTCTGGGTTCACAGGTCTGTGGCTAGTCATCAGCCTGGCTAGGCATCAGCTGCCACCTGGGATGCTAAGATGCTAGATGCCTGCCCACTTTCATGGTTCCCAAATGCTGTGCATTAGGGGCCCAACAAGTAGGGCTGGACCGGGGCCTTCTCCACCTCTTATGATTGTGGGCTGCTGATGACTGAGTCAGTAATGGGATTGATAGCGCTGCTCCCAGCAGGGGAGAGCGTCCCCAATTGCACTCAGTAGATGTTTCAATAAACTTTAAACTTGTGTAAATGTTTTTTCAAGAATCAATTTTATTCATCTTCTTCAATTCATAACGTTACTTTTTTCAGTAATGGTGACATTTTGTTATTTTCACAATTGTTAAGGTATTGTGCTCAATGCATTTCGGCCTAGCCCTTCGTCAGGGGATTTTATCTGAAAACCGAAATGCATTGGGTACAATACCATAACAATTGTGAACATAACAAAACGTCAACATTACTAAAGAAAATAACTTTTTGAATTGAAGAAGATGAATAAATTGATTTTTGAAAAACATTTACACAAGTTTATAGTTCATTGAAACATCTACCGAGTGCAATTGGGGACGCTCTCCCCTGCTGGGAGTAGCGCAAATCAATCTTATTGCCTTCTCCAAACTCAGGGGGATAACTAATTGGCACCAACGACAGTTAATACCTTTTGATTTACATACAATGACTAAGGTGCGAAGGTCCTTCCTCCATTTGGATCTAACATAATGAGTCAGTAATGGGGCATGCCTGCCACCCATGGGTCGACTGAAATGGAGTGCCCGAATGCCATTCAGAAGTACGGTGATAAGTTGATGCACTCAAGCCTGGCTGTGATGGCTGCTGAGAACTTGTTTGGATGCCGGGGACTGACTGAATTTGTGGGACCTCCACTGCTGCTGTGTGCTCCAGACATATTGGCTTATTCTGAGGATAACGTCACTGTGTTGGGGGCAGCACCAGTGATCATATTGAGGGTTGTGAGCTGTGCAGGTCCTACTCCCGGTCACCCAGGCGCTCGTCAGCAGCAAGCTCAACTACTGCAGTGCACGCTACGCCGGCATGACCCAAAATCTCCAAAAGAAGTTGCAGCGCATCCAGAACTCCTTTGACAGACTTATCCAGGACATCCCCCACGGAAACCACATCTCTGATCCCCGGAGAGACTTCCACTGCCTTCAGGTCAACAAAGGAATCCCCTTCAAACTGATCATGCACACCTAAAGAGCCCTTCACAACACCTGACCTGAATACCTCAACGACCGCCTCTCCTACACACCGACCAGACACCTCCCTCCACCCATCTCGCCCTGGCCACTATCCCACAGATCTCAAAAACATCGGCTGGAGGAAGGTCCTTCTCCTACCTCGCTGCGAAGACCTGGAACTTCCTACCTCTGCACCTCAGACAATCACTGTCACTGCCTCAATTCAGGAAGGACCTCAAGACCTGGCTCTTTGACTGAACCGCAGATTCCCCTCCCCACTCCCACAGCACCTTGAGACCCTCATGGGTGAGTAGTCGTGCTCTATAAGAACCCTGATTGATTGATCGATTACCACTATCTTTAGCCTGACTGGTGTCATTGGACTTATCAGCAGCTGATTCCTCTGATGGATGCAGCTGAGTTTGCTGTGATCTCTACAGTGGCAGGAACTGCCTTTGCCCCTGGTCGGTCAGTGCCTTCCTTCTGTAGGTGAAGGAAGCAGGATGGTTGTTGACCCTCTTGGATTTTCATTATAGGTGACAGTCCTCTGGCACGTAGGCCTGCTCTGCACTAATGGTTAGTAGCCTTGGTCGGTTGCTACCATTGCCTACCCTGCATTGGGGTTAACAGATCAGTCCCAATACATCAACTGACTCCTGTTGTCTGTATCCTGTTGTTCTAGGAACAGAACAAACTTGCTGGACGGGACTGACGACCAACTCTATCGTTTGCACATTTTGTGAGGGCCCCCAGCTAAGGAGGTTGTTGAGTTGTGTCCTGCTGGAAATTTGCTGCACTTCCAAACCCGCCCCCCTGATAGACCTCCTTAAAAAATTGTTCTCCAAAGATTTCCATTTTTGATTTGTGTTTTTGGATCATTAGAGAAGTAATTTAGCTTGGGTAGACATTGCTGATCCAGGCTGAATTTTTCTGGACGAAATTAAAAAAAAAGGTGGATGTGTTGCAGTGATGATGTAGTATTTCAGGAACCATGAGACCTAAATACTTCATTTTTGTGTCAAAACATAGGTTTTGGGGGTCGAGTAGTCTTACAGAGACAGAAAATAACTCCTCAGAGCAACCCTTCCGCCATTTTCCAAAATGGTGGCTATAATAGAGGCATTAGAGACTTATATAGAAATTAAACAAATAATGTTTTTTAATCCCTTTATGTATACACTAAGCAATGTTTATGTTGTGAATATGAAAAAAGAAATATGTTTATCGCTCCTATTTTAGACACAATTTCATAGTTCACTTTATTTATTTGTTTCGGTAATCGCTCGTGTTACATTCCCAGAATGTTGAACACTTGAGAAGAGCATGTCGATAGGGACATCTTTTTGTAGCACAGACTTTGCAAGTGTATGTACGTTTAATTTCTGTGGGAAGAGGCTTTAGAAATGTTGTTGGTTTTAGCACCTCATCAATATCTTCCCAACCAAATTCACACATATCTTTCTCTACATGTGCAGTAGCCAAAACATTTGCACATCTTCTGATCAAGTAGAACACTCTTTTAATGTATCCACTTATAGAGTATGATGTCAGTGGAAGGTCACTCAGTGGGACTAATCTCTTTAACTCACTGTACCGAAGATCGTCAAATGTCAGAACTATTGTTCCACACAAGCACAAGGTATTTTTCTATGTCTTTAACGTCACATTCTCTCTCAGCAAATCCTTTTAGAAAATTCACAGGTTCAGAAGCTAAAGGTCCAAGCTTTGTTCCAATTTTGCTCATAGTGTCATCAACCATAAGAATATGTGCCTTGATAAGAACACAGGGCATCTCTGGGTCACGTTTCTTGTATAGAATATGAAGCAGGATTAGGTATCTTTTCTTACCTGTTCCATAACTTATCCATAACTCAGACAATCCTTGACTTACGAACATTGCAACATTCATCCAGAAAACTTCAGCCTGGATCAGCAATGTCTACCCAAGCTAAATTACTTCTCTAATAATCCAAAAACACAAATCAACCACTTAACCCCAGTCAAGACATGTGGGTTTATTCCATCGTTCTTTTACTCACAATGCCACCCCAGTTTGGACACAGCCATATACAGATCAGTCTTTACCCTGCTCCTCATGGGAACAGTCTAACACGAGCTGCCAGATCAGGTCCTCCCTGGACCGGAAACGAGCATTCTGGAACGGATGTCGGGGTATCACCCCTCATCAGCCAGGCTACCTTGAATCCAGTGGCACGGTGAGCAAGGGATGTCTGTGCATACACTTAGTTACTTCGGGGGAACATACCAAACACAAGATGATGGACGGAGTGCTGAAACTTTTCAACTACTCACCCCCCAGTCAAGTGATCTAGGTTTAATCCATTGTTCTTTTGCTCACTATGCCACCCCAGTTGGGACTGAGCCATATGCAAATCAGTCTTGACCCTGTTCCACATGGGAATAGTCCAGGCCAAACTGCCAGGCCAGGTGGCCGACTTCAAGCTAGATCGACAGAAGACCTGCCACACTGCAGATGAAGGAGGGCAGTAGAAAACTGGCCAGTGGAAGAGGGAGTTGCCTTGTGGAAAGAGGAGCAGCAGGGAATCTGTAAAAAGCACGTCAGACATATGAAGAGAAGCATTGTCAGCCATTGTGGAAGGGGGCAACAGGGTAGAGACTTGAACTCAATTGTTGTGCTACAAAGCAGGCCTATAGGTAACTTTGGGACCTCCAATTTGCGTATCTTAGGTATTCTGAAAGAGATGTTATCAGGGAGTATGGACTGGTAAAACAAAGGGTAATGTAAACAACTAATATTAAGTGGAATGAGGTGGGCATCTATATAGATTGGAAACATAAGTTGTTGTTAACGCAGTTTACAAGGAGTAATTGGGTCGATAAATCACGGATGATGGGTGTAGTTTGTGAACACTGGCAGAGCACTACTGTAACTTATAACTTAAAAGAGTGCTGTACATGTGCCACATGCAAAATGTCAGTACTGTGTTGAGATCTGGAAAATGCCCCAAAAATACTTAAAAAAATATCTGTTCCTTTGGATTACTTTAGACAGAGCCCTCCGTGTTTTTAACTAGTTCTATGTAATCTTTTTTTTCTGTATGTAGGTCTGCGCTGCCCTTGTGTGGGGTTTGCACTGTTTAATTACCACTAATAAATATTAATAAATATAATGACAGTTACCTTCTTTCTGTTGTGTTTTCTGGGAGTTGTTTCCAAAAGTTGTGGTTTTCAGGTGAGCTGAGGAACTTAAGGTATGTTTTTATTACTTTTCACTGCATTGCATTGGCTTACAGATCATTTTAGACTCCAATGAGAGAAGGTTTTAGTGTCCTTGACTACATACATGACTAAAGAACTGGAATGTGCATCGAATAAATGAGTGGAATGCTCGGAAAGTAGTGGCATATATAGATCAATACAAAATAAACTATATGCTGTAGGAGATGCATCTCTGACCCTCTCAGTAAATAAATATTTACTCATAAAATGAAACAAGATGCTCATCAATATTTCCCCTGCCCACTCCATGGGATGCCACAAAGGAGGTAGAATTTAAAGACATGTCGGTACCATGGCTGATGTGTGGGACGCTATTTAATGCTGATAGGACTACCCTGAAGTATGCATGCCTCACCGGTGATCTAAGTGGCTCGGTAGGAATTGACTCACAGTTTCATCAGGCCATTATTTCAATGTGTATTCAGATATTTCAGTGGTCCTTTGTTTGAAGCAGGAACTTTAATACCTATGGAGACATTTCACTGAATAAATCCTAACTGTACAGTAGGCGATTGTCTTCATCTTCTACGATGATGCAGAACATTGAAGACACACTGGACAGGTAAATATTTGGAAGCAAAGGGATACTGTGAGAAGTTGGCTTAGGGTATATGCTGTCCACTAATTAAAGTGGGCACCTTGCACCTGTTCAAACAACCCATATGTTGTATAAGGTCAAAGATAACCTTTAGAAAGCTTTCCTAGTGATAGCTGTGGAGAACAGCCTTCAGGCTTAATCTCGAATGAATGTAAGGCAGCTTGTTTTACCAGACTATCACCTTCAGTATTAATTAAATGAAAGGAGAACCACACAGTGGTAATAAAAATATGAATATTTATATAACATTCTCGAGTATCCTCTACACAATGGTACAACACAAATCACACAATACTCAAAGAAACAGTTGTAAGTAGCACAATATACAATGGGCTCCCAGGGTACACCAAACCATATACTAAAATAGTAGTATTACAACCACGACTCGAGTCGAGACAATGTCTAGAGCACATAGAATCGCTGGGACTCCAAGGAATCCCCCAAGGTGAGTACACAGGGACCCCATGGAGGAAGGGTGCAGTGTGGGAACACTACAGCGGGCTCCGTACAATTCTATGGGGTAGTTGTGGTTACAGTTTTAAAGTTTAAGGGCCCTTCTCAATGGACTTTTAAGAAACCCTTTGTAACTTAGGAGGATGGAGAGCCACACCGCAGGTGGAGACCGGAGTACCCGAGTTACCTATCCCAGGGGAGCTGGGTGCATAGGTCATGCCGTCATGCTCAATGGAGGACTTCCAAGAATAGCTGCTGCAGGGAAGGAAAAAAGTGTCCTTTGGAATCCAAGGGTGGATTCGTGATGGAAGGAACCTGAAAGCAGAGGGGACAGAGTCTGCGTCACTTTAGTGTGACCAGGGGCTTAGTAGACGAATGCTCACCAATGCCGGGTGATTCAGGTGCCAAGAGGAGATGCTTTACTCTGCAGCCATGGGGACCAGGAGCAGTTGAGGATGACCAGGAGCTGGATACGAACTGTCCCACGAAGGATGTAGAGTATTGAGAGGTCAGGATCGGGCTGGAGCACCAACAAGCCTTGGCAACAACAACCCACGCAGGAAGGTCAAGTAGGTTACAATGTGGACCAGCTAGGTCCAGGAGGCTCACCAAGCAATGGGGAGTCAGGGAACATCTGGAGTAACCAGGGAAGCCCAACAGAATTCAAGATGAGACTCCGGAGTACCCACAGGCCTGATGACCAGGAGTCGCTAAGGGACCTTGAGCAAGATCACAATGTACCAGCCCAAGGAGCACTCGATGTAAGGAGGCCAGAGTTCTTTGGTGGAAATAGTGCACTGGGTCAGGACTACACAGAGTCCAGTGCACAAGCTCGGGAATCACCAAAAAGCATATGCACTTGCAAAAGTACGCGGTTCACAGGGGTTCTGGTTATATAGTCCCCATGAGGGATACAGGCTTCAAACTTCATGAGAGGGCATCTCAACCTCAAGTAATGTCGGAACCCACCTTCTGTGTTGCTGGAGTCTTCAGAGTCCGGAGGAGCTCAGGAGCAGCAGACCGGTCAGTTGCGTTACGGTGCCTGCGAATGCAGGGGAATGACTCCTTTAACCCAACGGTGCCTGTATGGTGCACGGGCACAGACGATGTTTTGGATGGAGAGGCGGACGAAGTCGGGCCCAGTCGATATCCAGTGAAGTCCAGAGTGTCCAGACGGTCGAATGTTGGTGGTTTCTTGATCAGAATCATCTCCACGTCAAATCTAAGGTCCTACAGCCAAGTAAGCCCTTATGTACCCACGGGAGAGGGTTGGACAGATTCAGGGGAACCTTCTAGGTGAGGGTCAGGACAGCGGGCAGGTTACTCCCATATCCTTTGTCCAGGTTCGGGCCAGAGCATAGCCAACGGTGTTAAAAAGGGGTTCCAAAGACAACCGGTAACCAAAAACCCTTTTATGTTGCCCGGCGGTATCGCCTCTATGACCCACCAATATTAATCAATGAAGAAGCAGGCGCTGGAGACTGGAAGGCGGGAAACGAGGATTTTATTCTCTCCGGAGGAGAACACATCAATTCAGACAGCAAGTATCGTCACGAGGTGCTCTAGCCACATCTCTGAGGCCTGGCCTCTTATACTAGGGTTTACAACCTTTATTGCACATAACACATTCTCGCAATACTTTAGCACATGAAAGAACATCCTCAGAATCCCCCCTTCAGACCCGTTCCCACATACATTTACAGTTGGATTCCCCACCCTGGTCACAACAGGTGATGGTCGTTGCACAGCAGGGCATTCCGCCGATTCACGGAATGCATGGGTTTGATCGGATCTCATGGGGTGGGGGCTTTGATCGGTTCGGGGGTCTTTTGATGGGGAGGGGAAGCTTCCTACTGTACGGGGTAATAAACAGTATCCTCAGAGCCAGGTGGCGGCCTGGGAACAGGGAAGACAAACGGGGACGCAGGAAAAAGGGGTTTGCATCAAAAGGGTTTGAGGCCATGAAAGGAATGAGGGGAGGTGTCGCGCTGGGAACAGGATGGGACTCAGTGGTGAAGCTGCGCTGAAGAGGGGTTTATGACCCAAGGCATGAGAGAGCGGGGGTTGTCAGCGTGCGGGGGAATGCTTGCGAGGTTAAGAGAGAGAGAGACGCGCTGGCTATTAGCGAGGGGCAGGGAGACCATGATGCTCAAAATGGCTGCCGCTTACGCGCACGAATGGGCTCGAAAAGGGGCAAGATGGCGCAGATAATGTTCACCAAGATTGTATTCATTTTTCACAGTCCTCCCTTTAACATTTCCAAGACATCTTGCTGGCCTATTTCCTATCTACACCTATATGCAGCAATCACAAGTAAGGGAGAGGGGATTTAGGCAAAGGAACTGTGCATATACATTATTTTATAAACATCACATTGAAAAATTTCATCATTTAGTAAGCGGGTTCATTGTTAAGTTGGTTGCAGGAAAAATCATCGTAATGCAATATCAGACTAGAATTACGTAGCGAGGGCGTAGGGTACAGATCATAGGCACTTATAGTCATTTAAAAACAGGAGCTGATAAGTTATCATATAAGTAAGTCCTTTTTGTATTCGGCGGGAGCATAGTTAGTCCAATGGTGGTCGGGAGAGAAATGAGATATAGAAAAAATAGAAATCAGAGTTCTCGGTGTCTTTGTCGTCTTCTGTTGGCACTGTTAAGCACCTGGATTACCTATCAACAGAAATGTTCATGTGGATTGAGTCGTCGGAGGTCTGCGGGCAGGGGTACATTTTGTTTTGTTTCGACAAACCTCATAGGAGCAATGTTTTACGGTTTTGGAACAGGTGCACTTTCTTTTGTAACGCAGAGCATTGATTTGCAAAATAAAAATGCGATAGTTCCAGAATTGTGAGATCTGTTTGTTTCTTGAGTCTCTGTGGTGGGCATTTCCTGTTGCTTCCATCATCTTCAGGGTGTTTGGTAGCGGGCAGATCCACAGACTTTGTTTATCTTTTCTTCGGGGGCGACCCTTGGTGGAGTTCTAGGTCACCGTTCTGGGGTTTAACATAGTTCGTGGTCTACTTAATCGGAGCTCCCTCCCTTCTGACGCAGGGAGTACTCTTCTCTGGGTAACTCAGTAGGATTTGAAGGAACTTGGGAGTTCGGATGGAAAGGTGCGGGTGTGAACAGTCCTTATGGTAGGTCGGAGGAGGAGGGGATGGAGCAAGGCCAAGTCGGGAACAGATCAGGGGGAGGCGGAGAGTTTTCGACAGGCGAGTCCGTAACCATGTTCAGAGAGCGGGGGCTTTTGGCACACGTTGATCATATAGCAGGGGCTTTTGGGTCGGCCCTTTCCTTTAACACTGCCCCGTCCGGCGTCTCCTTACTGCTGTGGTCTCGCCTCGGCCTCCGTCGCTGATGTTCCACAATCCGCAGTCAGGCCGCGTGCTCCCACATCCGGTCTCTTTCTCCTCCGACAGTGATACCCTTAAATGATTTTTGAAAAGACAGTTTTTAGAGATATTGCAGAAGAAGGCAATTACATAAGTCTATTTCTCTCCCAACACCAAGCAACTGGGGTAAGCACTCGCTACATTGGAGATTCTTGCGGCTAGCGTATAAGCAATTGATGATGGGTTTGCTGGATTCCTTACAACTTCCTTTTGTGGCTAATTCTTTGGCGCTTTGATGGTTATTACGTTCATTTGTAATAGGTACGAGGTCTGGTACTCATTTATTGCATAAGTCTATTATAGTTGATGTCAGTTCTTCTGGTAGAGACCTATTTCCCTAGTACGAGTTTTGCAAGGCTAGGCTGGTCTTCAGAGCTTTGTATTTTACGAAAAAGTGTAACGTGCTAGTCACCATAGTCTGATAGGCATCCTTCTGAGAGGTGAACATAGGCTAAACAAATCTGCATTACATAAAAACATTTTATCATCAACCAGGCTTACTGCAACAAGTTCTTTCGATTTTCCATCTAATTTTCAACTTTGCACACATCCTTCTAATTTTCTATATAAATCCTCGCAACCTGGTCACTACAAAAACTCGGGAGGGGTGGTTTGAAACAATTATTAAACTTATTCTCGGGGAAGGAGGGATCTTATGGAAAACAATTAGGGACACAGTGAATTAGAGCAGGGGGGCGTTTTTCAAGTTCTCGTTCAGGGTGGCTGATATCGAAACTGGGGACATTTTGGGTAGATGGGGGGTGTTCTCGATCATTTCTTACGGCTTGGGGTACGGAGACAATTTGCAATGGGGATGGTCGCATTGCCACAGACACATTTTATCATAGAAACCACTGACAAATAGGTCCCTGAGAGTGGGCCAAATTTAGGGAACCTTTGTCGTCTTACCTGTCCCTTTTCTATTGGCCAATTTAAATTTCATCCATATTTTAGTAGAAAAGGAGAGGTAGTAACGTGGTACCGATACAATTTTATTTAGGACAAATTTGTGCAAATACTTGCGGTATTTGGGGCCAATCAGGAGGTGCACCAGGTTCGCCAATTAGGTGCCAGTTGCTAGGAAAAGGGAAAGCGTGGAGGGGTGGAAGAGTGAGTGAGAGACAGACAGAGACAGAGAGAGAGATAGAGTAAGAGATAGAGAGAGAGAGAGACAATAGGCAAAACAGTACACATGGGACATAGAGAATGACCGTGTATTGTTTGGGCTATTCAGTGCGTTACCCGACGTTTAGGCGTTTCGGGTCTGTGTTAGGAGGTAGAAGGCATGCAGTTTCGGGACAGAAGAGTATTAGATCAGGTAAAAAGGCCGTGAGAGCGTCCTCATTGCGCCATTTTGCAGCGCTAGTCCGTCTTCATGCATCGGGCGTGACGTGGTTCCAGATCCCTTAGGATACTCTAATCGGGATTCTAACGTAACCTGCAGAGGGAAAAAGGAGGGAAAAGGGAAGGTAGGGGCACAACATTCGAACACATCAAATGTATGGGCACGAAAGTCCTTTACTTACCACATACTCGTATTCATCTCTTCGGGATATAATCCCTTAGGGTTCTGGTTTCCTAAAGTCATGGGGGCAGGTAATGTGATAGGTTGTTCATGGGGAGGTTCGAGGAAGGCATTAAGGATCGTGTGTAGTGAAACGTTTAAAAAAAGAATCAGAGGTGCCTAGCGTGAGGTACCCGGGTTTGTAGATGTATCCGGCCTTCGGGATCCCTAAATCATTCCCAAAGCTGTGATGTTCTAAAGCATATCAGTTCGTCGTTCAACCCTGTACCTTAGTACCTTCGATCACCATATCTTTATAACAATTTATCAATCACCCTGCTTTACTTTACCCATTCTCAGAAGTCGAGGTCCTTCTTCATACGTTAGTTCCTGGGCTTAGTCGCATATTTTGGAGGCAACGTATCATACCTTTGATTCGATCATTAATCCAGGGCCGAACAACCATTTCTTCAGATAACCTTAAAAAAAGAGGAGCAGAACGGTTGCGCACAGAAAAACCCTCCCATCGATACCCACATTTACAAAAGTATGCGATGCTTATTCATAGTTGTTAAAACCTTTATTTGCAGAATTATTCAGTACGTGGAATGTGAGAGCGCAATTCATATTTTGGCCCGATATGTCGTCGATGGAAGCACATACAGTAGGGGTTATGTTGTAGCACAAGAACATGTAAAAAGGTCTAATTAATTATTTGCAAGTAACCAAAAACATTTCGTTGCGTGATGAAGGAATCAGGGGCATTTCAGTTCATAAATGGAAACACAGTCGAGCTCATCGTAATCACATTTCCTAGGTATATACCGTGGGTATGCATCATAAGCGACGTTATGTATCAGTTACAACAAATATCAAAAATAGATTGTTCATTGAAATCAACATTTTACGGAATCCTTCTTAAATGTTCGCCAAGTGAACCCTCCTCCCTTTAACATCGAGGGTGCAATGGTTCGTATATATATATATGTCTTAGTACATCAAGTTTCATTAGCTAAGGAACACCACGAGGCATTCGTTAGTTTCCATTGATACCAGCGCCATTTTGGGCGAGGCCGGTTTAGTCTGGCAGTAGCATCAGGGGCAAAATATCCCCGACAATTGGCGGTTGGACCAGAGTCCCTTTCGGCAGTTCAAAAGAAAGCTGTGCTAACAGAGGGGCTGGTGGTGTGGACTGTCAATCAAGAGAGGGAGGGAGTAGAGTCTTTCTTACCGGGTCATGTTGATGTTCAGCCGGAACTTACTCAAGTTCGTTAGCCCATAATGTTCCTGGGTGGTTCAGACGGAAGCTGATGCAGACACGAGAGCACCGCCATCTTGTTGCTGTGCCGTGGTTATTTCATTTGAGATCAATGCAACTGTTCCTCACCGGAAGCCTGAAGGGGTCGAGGGCCCTTGGGACTTTGGTAGAATCTTCAAAGTCGAGGGGATGTTTGTCGATGGTGGGGGCTTGCGCCCAGGTGGGCAAGTGCCCGAGTTGCAACTTTGGACAAAAGTTATTCCAGTGGCCTAGACCCGCCTTTTCGAGGGCCCAGACGCCATTTTGAGATCCTTGTGGCAGCCACCTTTGCCGTATCCATCAGGAGTGGAAGGAACTTCTTGTGATGGCGGAGGACAGAGCATCATGCTGCTGGAGCTGGACATTTTTTGGTTCGGGGCGCCAGGGTGCAGCAGTGGAGCCTTCATCTGGGGAGGTGAGGGAGGCTCACTCGTGCCGTCTCCTTCTCCCGGCGCATCCTACACCGTCCCTTGGAATCAGGGGCGCACATGATGACCACCCTAAACCCCTGATTCCGACTCTTGGGGGACCACTGTACATCCGGTGCTCCGCAAATATGCCCGTCGGACATTGTATGTCCTGTGCTGCGTAAGTATACCAGCCGGGTCTTGTATGTCCTGTGCTGAGAAAGTATACGAGGCGGGCATTGTATGTCCTGTATTATGGAAATATACCAGCCGGACATTATATTTCCTGTGCAGCGTAGGTATATGGCCGTCGCCCGGCTGGAGGACATCGGCGTCGGGCCAGGGCAGGGAAGCCTCCTACCTGTGGAGGTGGAAGAGGCTCGTCCGCGTCGCCTCTTCCTCCCTGCCCACCCTGCATCCGTTCGATGGAGGAATTCGTGATGGTCGGACCAGGAGATACGAGGGAGGGGGTCATTTGCAGCCGCCCCCTCCCTACCTGCGGCCCGGGGGACGCCATCCCTGGAAGGGCAGTATGGGAAGACCATTTCATTGGCTGCTTTGTGGAGTCTCCGGAACCTTCTCGCCGGCGATCTCTTTTTGGCCCATGGTTGCTGGCAGGCCCCGCCCCACACGTGCTAGGTGTTCCGGATGGGCGGGACCATCGAACTGTTACATTGGAGGACTTCCGGAGTGAGCATAACACGTTTTGTATTTTTCCTATTAGTCAAGTTTGCTTTTTAGAGAGTACTACTAGTTATTCTATTTACTGTTGGTTGTGTGTTTTTCCGTAATTAAATCTTAAGTTATATAATAGACGCCTTTCTTGAGTCTTTTCTCTAACGGGGGGTTGTTTACACTGACCTGCAGTTGTGTTTGTTTTCAGAGTGGGGGAGCAACAGAGAGCAATCAGTCCCAGAACTCTAACATGTCGTTAAAATTGGCCTGACGAAATCTGTGCCACCGAGTATAATCAAACGGGGTGGTCCTGTCTGTTCTGTCTGCACTAGTCTGATTGGTTTTTATCTCGCGTCTTTTTCCTTTCTGTCGGTCCGTCCTTTCGGTCAACCCTCCATTCTTACCTATGCTTTGCAGAGTCGGGCATTGGGCTTTCCAGTGTCCAAGACATTTACAGAAAGCACATTGGTTTTGTTTTAAATCTGTCCGTCCTGTGCGTAATGTCGGGGGATTACCTTCGGGTCGTTGTGTTCCGGGGTAGGCTTGTCGGCACATCCCTTTACACCGTTCGCTTTTCATGTCTACTCCTCGGGGCAGTGCCATCGCTGGCCCTTCCCTTTGCCTACTAGACGTTTGGAGGGTTATCCGTCGTGTCCCCTCACCTTTTCTGAATTCGTCGCCTTCCCTTCGTTGCGTGGCTTCTTTGCGCCACATACCGAGACTATCGAGCATAACAGGTGTTGTTTCATTCCTACAAAGGGCTATTTCTACTGTTTCTATTTTGTCAAGATCGAAGGATCCTTTCAGTGGCCACTGTCTTTCTCGATCCCTTTTCGTATATTTATGCCACAGCTCACTATAGACTATAGCAATTAATCCATGCTTCATGAACATGTCCTTATTAGGGGTGCCTTCCAGCGGAGCCGGATGGTTCATCTCTAATAAGCGGTCCGGGTTAAACAGGCTACTAACCAGTGGGGAGAAGACAGGCATGACGGATCACAATGGGATAATAGTCAGCACTACCTATCTTATCACTGCGCGCAAAGACTAGACAGAATATTTCTATTCTACGTTGTTTGCACGTAGTGAATACCTCATGAACCAATTCTGAGCAATCAATCAACGTTAGGTCAAAAATAAAAAATCAATATGGTCAATGGGGAGAATAAGTAGGCTCGCAAAGGTTCGCGTCACCTACCCTTTCACTATCTGTAAAGAGGGGACCTAATCTTCCCTGTTTTCAGACAGAGAATCTCCAGAAAACAATCTATAACAGTTAATCAATGGGGCGAAGGGACAATTGTTCAGTGGGGGAGAAAAATAGGTCCGACGGGTGCGTACCTATCCTTCGCTGTTTATAAAGGGAGAGCCTGTTGTTTCTCCGTTTGTAGACAGTGAATCTCCAATAAATTAACAAAGAGTAATACTAGTATTTTCACAACAATTATCAATTTCTTTCAATTATCTATCACTTTCGCAATTCGTCGTGTTTACACGACCTTACCCGGAGCGCATGGACAGTTTCTCGTCTTCCGAATCCAGCGCCCGATCGTCCTCTTCTCTTCGTACTTCTCGTGGCACTCCTGATGGTTCCCAGTCAGGACCGCAGATCACTCGAGAGAGGTCTGTTCGGAACCAGTGAAGTTCGGATGATCGGCTGTCAGACGAGGGTCTATCGGACAGGGTACCTTCCGATCGTTGCAGTCGTTCACTCTGTCGTCAGGACCTCTCCCACTGGATCCACGAGTCGCTGATGGGCCCCACGTTGGGCGCCAATTGTTAAAAAGGGGTTCCAAAGACAACCGGTAACCAAAAACCCTTTTATGTTGCCCGGCGGTATCGCCTCTATGACCCACCAATATTAATCAATGAAGAAGCAGGCGCTGGAGACTGGAAGGCGGGAAACGAGGATTTTATTCTCTCCGGAGGAGAACACATCAATTCAGACAGCAAGTATCGTCACGAGGTGCTCTAGCCACATCTCTGAGGCCTGGCCTCTTATACTAGGGTTTACAACCTTTATTGCACATAACACATTCTCGCAATACTTTAGCACATGAAAGAACATCCTCGGAATCCCCCCTTCAGACCCGTTCCCACATACATTTACAGTTGGATTCCCCACCCTGGTCACAACAGGTGATGGTCGTTGCACAGCAGGGCATTCCGCCGATTCACGGAATGCATGGGTTTGATCGGATCTCATGGGGTGGGGGCTTTGATCGGTTCGGGGGTCTTTTGATGGGGAGGGGAAGCTTCCTACTGTACGGGGTAATAAACAGTATCCTCAGAGCCAGGTGGCGGCCTGGGAACAGGGAAGACAAACGGGGACGCAGGAAAAAGGGGTTTGCATCAAAAGGGTTTGAGGCCATGAAAGGAATGAGGGGAGGTGTCGTGCTGGGAACAGGATGGGACTCAGTGGTGAAGCTGCGCTGAAGAGGGGTTTATGACCCAAGGCATGAGAGAGCGGGGGTTGTCAGGGTGCGGGGGAATGCTTGCGAGGTTAAGAGAGAGAGAGACGCGCTGGCTATTAGCGAGGGGCAGGGAGACCATGATGCTCAAAATGGCTTCCGCTTACGCGCACGAATGGGCTCGAAAAGGGGCAAGATGGCGCAGATAATGTTCACCAAGATTGTATTCATTTTTCACAACGGCTCACAGAACTGGTTTAAACTGGCTATGCACAGGGACACCAAGTGTGTCCCAGATGCAGACTTTCAGGCACTTTGGAAGTGCACCCATCCAGCACCAATGCACTAAATGCTGTCTGGGAGGTGGTCACACCTCCCTGAGACATGATTTCTATTGTTCTGCATTCCCCTGCTCCAGCTTGGCTGAACACCAGAAGGGTAGAAATGTGTCTCTGGTCTGCAGCAACCATTTTGAATGTCCCGATTTGAGAAGGCTGGTAGCAGGAAGATCAGTGACCCCACGAAGCTTGCTGCAGAAGGGTGGAATCATACCTCCTACACCGGTTACCTTTGTGGAGGCATGATTCCAAGGTTTTTGATACCAAACACAACTTGATTCTATGCAGCTGTTTTTGAGATAGCGTTTTACGTGAGCATATAATGCACCTCTACCTATATGTCGGGCTGCATCACAGACAACACCGGAGAATGGACTCCGAAGGCTGCACAGAGGTTCTGCTCATGCAGGTCTCCCCTCTCACATAAAAACCCAGCACCCTGTATTCAGGAATGTCAAGGTCTGCTATAGGGGTGACTTATAGGTTTTAAGTGTAGTGACCTATAGATATAGTAAACCTATATCTAAAGTAAGTGGTGCAAGCACCAAATTACACAGGCTTCAAAGGCAGGCCTGTAGTTCCATTTTGCATGGCCTCTCATGGGTGGCATAATACATGATTCAGCCCATGGGAGGGCTCTGGGGTACCTATGCCCTGGGTACATGTGAACCTTATACTAGGGACTGACAAGGGTACCCCGGTATCCAATCTGGAGTATACCTAAGTACATATTTGGAAAAAGGGGACCCCTATATAATATAGTAGCACTTGCTATACATAGGGAAGAAACAGAGTTAGGAAAGGTCTATAGCAAAGTGACAAACATTGATTAAATAGTACAATTTGCGGTTTTTTGTAAATAAAAACCTAGACTGAAACAGTATATTAAAGTCCACTTGTGTACAGAAACCAATGAGCAAAATAATTTCTGATAGAGATTTATTGTTTATTGTTGTTGACTATTTTTCTTTTGTTTTCTACTATTTTTTATATATATATAGTTTTTATAAGTGATTATGTGTTTACATTTTATATAGTCTTGAATTAAAAAATACAAAAAAGAGAATACAAAATCAATAGACATGAAACATATATACAGTGATGAAGGCAAAGCGGTAGACACCACTACGCGTGTTTCGGCTCTTGAGCCTTCTTCAGGTGACCGTCTATTGTTCTATAAGCAATAAAAAGATATATGGATGAGATTTACAAACACAAACATATTATGTGCAATATATAAAAGAAGACATATATACAAATTATTTACATTTCTTACAGTTTTATAGTGGCGACAACCTTATTATATACAGTGGACTTAGGGCAGACATACATGTTATTTACAGTTATAGCAAATCATTGAGGGCAGTATAGATGTGTCATCATAGTGGTGGAGATTCTTTTCATGTACAATTGTATTACTTCAAGGTATAGTGGTTTTACAGGGATGTAACATTTCTTGTATACACGGCAAATGTTATACATTTCAGTATTGACATGTTTATACATTTTAGAGCTTGTTAATAGTTAGCTCTATTACTTGTTGATTACCTTGGACCTTTTTTAGTTTACATTAGTCGATAGACATTGTTTGATTATACATTTCAGATCATATAGATGGTTAAACTTTACCTGTAGTGAAGCAAATTTTATACATGACATTATTAACATGTTTATACACTTCAGAGCATATTGATGGTTAGCCCTTTACCTGTTGATTACCTTAAATCTTTTTTAGTTGACATTGATTGATAAACATTATTTGATTCTACATTTCAGATCATATAGATGGTAAAGCTAAGTACATGCATAAAAAGGTTAGGAGCAGGCAGAATGACTGGGGTTCTGATTAGCAGGATCCCAGTCAGACTAGTCGCAAACAGTGTAACATCAGGCAAAAAGTGGAGGTAACCATAAGAAGCAGATCCTACTTTCCTACACATACCAATGACAGGGCATTCACTTTATACTCACGACCCACAACACAATGACATCAATTCATTAGTGGATGTGACTGACTCAGTGACAGTTGCTATCCTTCCTAGAACAAGATTTGACCACTCCCCAGTCATATTTCCATTATCACTCCCTGTGAGTCTCCGAGGTCGCAGAGGCTGAAGATTTTTACCACAAGCTTTTCTATATATATTGTTCATATCTGAATTAATGAGGGATATATCCATAGGTATTGTACTGTGTTCGGTGACTTTAAGGCTTGTATACACGAGAGACCATAAAGATGGATTTCCTAGTGAATATGCATGTACTAGAAACTATGGTGAAAGTGAGACAGGTGGATAGGACCCTCACCTAGAACCTAAATCCCCCTAAATGATGAATGGTTATGACGAAAGAGACAGGGCATATACATTGTGGCACAAAAGGCATTCTACATTCATTTTCCAACATTTAATTTGAGCTTAATGCATCCAAGTATGCAGCCACTAAAAATGGTTCAGTGCTTTATCTTGTTGAGTTCAGCTTAGCTTTGATAGATAATGTCAGTGGGGAGCCTCTAATGCGAGGAGATCAAAGCTGTGATAAAGGATACGCTGGAATGAAGGTCACCTATCTTTCTTGGGTAATCAGACACCGGACTTTTCTAAGAAATATAAGGATCAATAGCCTCATATCACTTGACCATGTTCAAGGATGCGGTATTGAATGGAATTTTTTGCAACTCTCACTTTTTGAGGCAAGGATTGTGACCGGAAAAGTTGAGCCTGTCTGTGCTTCCTCATCATCATTTTCATTCATAAACACTGACAAAATACTTGCTTTGAGTGTGGCAAGTAGACGTATTCCCATCATGCAGGGATTGGTACTCAAGGACCAACCAGGGTTTATACTTGGTGGATCAGTATTTCATAAGTTATGCACAGTCTTCAGAATGTTGTACCTTCAATAGGCTGCAGTTTTCGGATCTTTGTAAAAAGCCTTCAGCTCTTTAGGGTGGTATTTGAAGCTTGAGACAGTTAGACATGCTGAAGTGGTGGAATTATTTATAATGGGTAGTGGCAACGCTGTATACTGTCACAGATGCCCCAGGTTCGAGGGAATGGGGCTACATTGGGTCCTGTTATGGGAGCCATGGATATTAAGCATAAGTGCCCACTCTTGCCGCTGCTCTTAGCTCTTCTATTGCAGCCATTGGTTCACTAAGTGAGTGGCACTCACATAGGGGTATGCTTTCCCAGAGTGCAGGTTCTGCTAAGCTCTTGATTCTTCTCTCTACAGATATCGCACATCCCTACATTCTGTCCCAATTATGTAGGAAACTTTTAATTTTGGAAGTATGCCCGATCTTAATTTAAATTGGAAAAAATTGTAGATATTTCAATTGTCTGGTATAGTCTGTGTAAGCCATTCATTTACTTAGCATAGGCATCTGTCTTTGGCCCAGGACCTAGGGGTTCAAATCCATATTGAGGGTGAAACTGTGCTCAGAGATATTTGTGGTCCTGATGCTGCGAGGTTGACGGGTCAAGCAGATGGGTGGGTCACATTCCTGTTGTCCATTGTGGGTCAGATTGCATTAATTAAAATAGTTGCACTTACCAGGTTCTTCCACCTTTCTTGAACATTTCAGTTCTATTTATCAAAACATGGTTTACAGAATTAAAATCCATCATGGTGAGAATGGTATGGTCAACATGTACTGATTTTCGAATATATTAATAAGGGCATGGCTGCCTAGATCTAAAGCTACACTACTATTCTGCACAAAGCCAATTTTCTATCTTGCTTGTTACACCTACCATTATACATGCCACATCTCAAGCCAAAAGAGATCTGACGGATAACACACTCATCTGGCAATTTGTCTCCCAGTACCAACAAATCCGCTCCACACAGTTGCATGATCCAATTAAGGTTGCGTAAGATTGTGAACATTGTAAAAATGACAGAAGACCCACCACAATGCAGATGGAAAATTGGGACCCATTTTTAAACCTGGAACACCCTCCAAAAAAGATTCCATACTCAATCTACCTTAATGGGATCACCAATTGAAAGACTTCACATGACCCACAATTGTATGTCAAGAGGTTGAATGGTGTGCATTAGCCACTGATAAAGCACCATTTGCAGGCCCTCTGTAGATTGCTAAAAATCCAAGGGTGGGTACTCTGTTATCAACAGAAGCTTTGGCTTTTTACACAGATTATTTGAAACGGGCTTTGGCTGTAAGACACAACCTACTTTGAAACATACCTCTGCAACCCACATCATGCAAGCTCAGCCTATATCTTGTTTAACATGGAGTGCTTCTTGCATCCAAACCTTTACTTGTTTCTAAACCGTACACAATAAAACATTTGACATTGCCTCCAGAGCTTACACTATTTCCTTTCTAAGGCACCCACATGTGTACATGCAGCAAATGACTATTGTGTTTTCATTGCAGTCATCACTTACGTCATCAGTTACGTCATGTAACATGCCATGAGTTATGTAATATGTGAGGTCATAAGCAATGCATTGCGGCCTTTCAAATTCCAGTTAGCTCAGTAAACTATAACAGGTGATTTTCATTGGTTTTTAAACATTGTTTTTTAATCTCATTTCACCAACTAACTATAAGATTACTTTAACCTTTTTGGAGTGTGTATGTGTGCATATGTTCTATTACTCAGCCATAGTGTTTTCGCTCATGAAACCTTCCGTCATGGCATCAAGTTTTATCTTCAGGGTTAGCTAAGAAGGCAAGTCTTTGGGTCCTCTTTAGTAGCCTTAAAGCTTATTCTTTCTTTTGGCAAGTAATGTTCAGCTTAAATATCAGTGTCCTTGTTTGAATTAACTTTTGTGCCTTGTTTGCCAAGTGGAATTTGAATGTGTAAATAGGTCACTGACTAAGTGAGGGTTTTACCCCATAGACTCTTAGCCAATTGCAAACTTCTACCAGAGGTTAGTACATGTCAGGATGAGTCTAGAACCTGGTCAGAATGATTCCCAGAACCCACCACTTTCTGTTCATACTTCTTCATCACAAGAGGGCATTAATAGAGTGCAGACTTGTTCCTGATCTAGCCCTTGTAGGGTGTATTGTATGTGCAGAGGGGAAAGGAATTGAGATTGAGTGTCCTGATTGAACAGACATTGAAAGTAAACTTCTGTCATCAGGAGACTTTAAATCTGCACAACAGTTTGACATATTATAATTTTGTTGTGCAATTCCCCATGTGATGGACTAATGTAATTTTCTTCTGCTAACCTTGGAAAGATTTTTTGAAAACAGTACCGTACATTTATTTTATAGCAAGTACATTGTTTTGCATTTTAGTACAAAACATACTGCTACTGCCTGCAGTTTAAAGTAAACTTCCCTTATCATGCTCAATGTACCATTCAGAGCCCACTAACACTGACCGGCGTGCACCAATTATATTACAAATAAGGCTCCCGGTTTTCCGTTTAAACTGATTTTTACATATAAATAGAGACAGAAAGCTTTTTGGTTTTTGTATGTATTTATATATAAAAAACGGGAAAATACTAACAAAACCAATGCTCCTCCTGCCTCTGTGCGCTGTAAAATCCGAGTCAGGGGTGCACAGGGGCAGCCAAAAGATATGGGAAACTGCTGCCCTGAAACTGCTCTAGAGACGCGGGAACTGGCAGCGCTGTGTCTGCAGAGACACTCCAGCACCCCTCACAGCGGTAGTTCACACAATCCAATTGTTGTAGCAGTGCAAGCAGCTGATATCCATTAAGAGGTGTGAAGACACCACAGGTCATCGGCTGCAGCTCCAGCAACCTTTTCTTTTTTTAGGTCTCACGTGTGGCGTCACTGTTGTACTGTAAACATCCCACGCCACCTTAATCCCACCACGTTCTAGGCCGAGAACATTTTTGGGTAGTGTTTAAAGGGCATATTTCCTGTCTGAGTCATTTTAGACACATCGAACTGTTGCTGCTGGCATTGTTTTGGTAAATGACGCACATAGCAGGCTTCCTAAAGAGTGTTATAGGAGCCTATTAACAGTGAGAGCCTCAAATGTACATGGACTGCAAAGGATGTCTGCCCTCTCCCCCACTGGGTTTAGTTTGCATTTCCCAGCTCGCCTCTTTCTTAGGACAGAGGATTCATCATTGTTTTTTTCCCCTTCAAAACACCAGCTTGGTGCATTGCGACATGTAGTTTTGCTGTTAACAGTTTCAGAATAGGCCCCAAACCCCAGCATACAAAGTGTGCTTGCTGTTGACTAAAATCCGAGAATTTCCCACTTCTCGGCTACGTTTTAAAATTTTACAAAGTCAGCTACTCCATTAAAAATGCTTTTTTCACACATAAATTGAAAAATAAACTCTGCTGTCACTTTTATTCACATCAAGCATTTAAACAACCATTGGAAATATGAATCTTTCTTTCTTTGCATAGCTTTACAACACAATAAACAACCACCTCCCCCCCCTCCCGCACGAACCCCCCCAACACCCCCAGTCATGCGGCTGATTGTATCAGACAAGCATTTATATGTGACCGGAAAAAGGTTATTTTATGAGATTTCAGGGTAGCTGTGGGGTCGGGCTGAGTTTAAATTGGGATGGGCTGCGGGGGTTGGGGGGGGGGGGATTAAGAATTAAGGTAGAGACTTGCAGAGACAAGTGGTTCTGTGGTGGGGGGGGGCGATCATTACGAAGCCCACCCACCATCGCTGTCGGCTCAGCTGGTGCAAGGAAGTTGTCAGACGCACCGGCCTTAAACTGTGCTGATTCTGCTGCTCAGTGTGGACTGATACCATAGAAATATGCACATTTTATGGCACATACTACGTAAGCAGTACCACGCGAAAGGCGTGCTGCTTTCAAAATGCACAAACAAAGGATTCTTGTGCTACTGTGCAAGAGGCCACCGCGTCATAGAAAATACTCAATAATAATAAAACAATGCACAATGTTGATGTTACTTCAAAGAGTCTCGTTATATTTCTTTCATATTCTCATCATTTCAGAGCTGATGCATTTTCAAAATGATATGCAACGAAGCCATAGTTGTTGCTTAGTTATTTTATGCAACTAACTACCATTGACAAAGCCAATAATCCTGGCTTGTTACTTGTTGTATTATGTAAATGGATGCGATGACAGAAGCAGTAAAACACCAGGCGGAGGGCGCACTATGCTAAGCACAGATTTTTAGTTTAGTTTTCGCCTCAACCCTTTCAAAAGTCACCAACCGCCACTGCGTGTGAGGGATTGAGAGCACAACTGGAATTGGGAGTATTTTGCCACAAATCGGAGTGGGCCGGTGAGAAGGGTGAGTTGCTTAATGAAAGGCAGGACTTTTTATGAAAGAGGTGGTCGTGGGTGTGGTGATCTAAACTGTAGCTAGGGAGGGGCACTGCATTTAAACATAAGAATGTATTTATTTATTTATTGAACAGTTTTCTATAGCGCGAACATGACCCTTGGGTATCAGAGCGCTTAACAACAAAAAGGGGCAGATTATAAAACACAGCATATATAATATAACATATGACTGCATATAGGGGTAAACCCATATAGGGGTAAATAAGGACCGGTACTTGTTTCAACATGAATATATAATGCTCTGCTGTCTGTTAGGGACTGATTAATATATATATAGATAAATTGGCACATTCCGTGATCTCAATAAATTTAGTGAGTTTTCATCCGGTCACTATCTTCTCCAGACCCAGGTTTGGCATCATTGTCATCATATCGTTGGTGTATTTCTATATACTTCCCTAGTTATTATCTAACAATGATCATCACAGTGCTAAGTTTTAGATGGAGAAAAGTCTTGCCTATGGAAGGAATTTACTCATAAGAAATATCTTGGTTTCCCTCTTAAATGTTGTAGTGTTTGTGATGTTTCTGAGGCTCGGTGGAAGAGAGTTCCAGATTCTGGGTGCTGCTCCTGAGAACGCCCTCTCATTGGTTGTTTTCTTCTTCCTAAAGATAGGTGGTCTCAGCAACAGATCTTTGGCACTCCATGCAGGTCTGTTTCCTCCTGAGATTTCTATTTTCTGGGCGAGGTATCTCGGTGTGGTTTAATGAATCGCTTTATGTGTGATACATGTCATTTTTAGCTGTATTCTTGCTTCGTAAGGTAGCCAGTTTAAAGCTTTCAGGTGAGGGGTGATATGGTCAAATTTCCTTGTTCCTGTAATAAGTCTTGCTGCTGCATTGAGGCATGCTTTTAGTGGTGCTGTGGAGATGTTTGGTAGTCCTGCTAGAGTTGTACATCCATATTCGATCGTCGAGATAACCAGTGATTGTACTGCTAGTTTTAGATCCGTCTCCGTTAAAAATGATTTCATTTTTCTCAATTAGTTCAGATGAAAACTGGCGTTTTTTGCCATTGCTTCAATGTGGGATTTCATGTCTAGGTTCTCATCCAGTGTGATTCCAAGTGATTTAGCTGTGTCAACTAGTGTGGGGGTGCAATTTAACGCTGTGATCATTTTGGACCATTCCCTCACTTCTGATTGGTTCTTTTGAGGCGAGATAAGTAAGAATTCTGTTTTATTTGCGTTTAACTTGAGATGATTGATAGTTAGCCATTTTAGCGTCATTTTGAGGGCCTTATTCATTGAGGTAAGGCCTGGGGACATAAGCGAAGTGTTGTGGAACATAGGAACTAGAGGCAGGGAAGAGCAAAGTTAGGTCATCGCCGTTTGACGCAGAGATTGGGAGCTAGAGCTGCAAGGGGGGATGTGCCAAGGGAGAAAAATCCAGAGGGGTTTACATATGCCGTAGGCAAGAGTTGTCTTGGGAAATATGCACTGTTGTGCTAAATAGTTGGAGAGAGTTGTGCAAGGTGAATATGACACAAGAGCGAGCGCTGAAAGCAGTGATAGGATTTGGGGGGGGGGGGGGTTCGTTCAGAGACAGCAATTTTGCTCCTTGAGGGAGGATGGAGGGGCTGGTATGGGTGAATGCTGCAGCCGGTGTTGTGCTCAGTGGAGGAGTGAGAGACATGCTTGCTGGTATGTGGGCAGAGATAGAGAACTGCAAGTATGAGTTGACTTGGTAGAGACATCTGCTGGCTAGAATGTCCCCAGAGGCTGGGTTTGTTGCAAGCAATGATGTTCTTTGGGAGAGAGAGGTGCAGTGGGTGAAGTGCAATGGGAGAAAAAGCTTCAGGGAGTGTTGTTCCAAAAGTGAAACAGCTGCAGAGGAAGTGCGGTGCCATGGAGGCAGAGAGAGGCCCAAAAGAGATGTGGACGCATCCATGAGATACAATTCTGCAAGATTGATGTGCTTTAACAAGCTATAACAACCTAGTGCAAGTGTGCATGCCAACTTAAATAAATGTGAAAAAATACTAGCTTTAGCGGTTTTTTTTCTTGCGTCAAAAATAAATGTGGATAAATACAGATAAAATGACCCAAAAATAAATATGGATAAATACAGACGGAAATGTGAAAAAAATATATACCATAAGACTGTAATTTACAAACTAGGCACAATGTAATGTGACCGCTATTCCTGCCCTCCTTGTCATAAATGGGATAGCTGTCATGTTTGTGATGGAGTATCCATCCGCCTACTCGACATTAGCCCCCTAGCTGAAAGTATTGATATAAAACCTTTTTTTAATACTTGTGAAGTCTCCCTTGTGTATTTAAACTATGTCTTCAGTTAACAGTTATCTAAAGCCAGTGAAATGTACCTGGGTACACCAACTTCATCGCACCAAGTCATTAGTGCCTCAGTATTTGCATACCCCTTGTAATCCATTCCGATCCCTTCAAAAGCAGCGGACCAGTCCTGATGAGGGACTTGGCAGTCTGACCTCCTGATCACACGCTCTTGAAATGCATTGGCTGTGCAGCCCTCGTGTCCTACATTGCTAGCCCTATGTGGGTCAGATTCTAATCCCGTTTCCATTCTTAGCTCCAGTTTGATGAACCCTGCCTCTGCTGCGGAAGAAGTGTGACACTTCCTGATCAGATTTGCACTTAGGGACGTGCTCTTGGTAAGGGGAGCAGCGCTGCAGGCAGGGATCGAGTCTATCCCGCCTTCATCTATGACTGCTCAGCTGTGCATCCACGGGGAGGCTGCTGTGGGGGGTGTGTGGATGGGGTCACTGCACATGATGCCCACTCTCCTCCCAGGCTGCCCAGACTCATCCAACCTGTCAGTGCAGCTCGCAAGATAGCTCCAGACGTGTGTTGTCTTGAACCTATTTCCTGAAAAGTCGAAGTTGTCTGTGTGACTTGGGGCACTTGTCAGTGACAAAGATAGTAACTGCTCTAGGCTGCCCTTGCAAGTAATTGATGCTTTGCCAGGAATATGTTGTGTTTTGTGTACTGATTTCCGTTGTCCAAAGAGTTGCGCATCCAAGACGGATTATTGCATGGCTTCTGCTGATTGTGAATGACAATGTATGGGTTTCTCTCTAAGCACGAAGTATTCCATCGTTTAGGAACTTCTGGTTATCCCCACAACACTACTTACCAGGCTTTGCCCTAGTAGTTCTTGTTTGATGACATTCCTCTTCCTATGGCGCTACATAATTAATGCATAATGAGCTTATTGAATGTAGAGGCTTTTAATAAGTCAGATATGCTATTATCTGTCATGAAAAATGAAAACAGACGCTCGTACCCCACAGTGCAGTATTTACACCCCGCCACTTTTAAATTTCACCAGCCGCCACTGATTCTCGCTAGATTTGCATGCCTCAGATATTAGCAACCAATTCTCAAAATTTCAATGTATTAAGCGAGAGGTCGTTTTGTTCAGCACGCAAGTCATGGGACGTTAATGACTGGACTATGTGTGCAGTGTTGCCATACTTTTTTTGTTAAAAAAACTCCAACCAAATTAAGTTGGTTGCTATATTTTTCTCTCTAAGAAGAATTTAGATGATTTCGTTGGTAGTCCCTCGGTCTGCTACTTTGGATATGGCTTGCCTACTTAGCTCTGCAAGAAACATGCACCACGGCATATCATCATTCAAGCTGAACAGTGTGTTCAATATTTTATGTTTCGCCTTATCCAATCAGCTTACACAGGAATTGCTATGAACTGGTGTGCTACAGGGGATAAATGACACAATATTGCTGTTGAAGGTTCTCCACAAAATGCTTCAAGTACCACTTACATATATCCCGTGAAAGTTTTAAGCCTGCATAACTCTGAAGTATGTTAAGAGTCAAGTCATTTTGGTGCAGATTTGTTTGCCTCTTTGAGGTCTGCATAACAGAAGTCCTCTGATCAAATTGCAGACATGTCTATGTCTAAATCATGCTAACTAGAGTGTAACTGACAGGCTGTACCGCGCATCAGGCGTTTCCCTGGGAGGCTGGAAAGATGGGGGCTGATTTTGCAGCAGTGGGGCTGGTTCTGTTACTGGGGGCCAGTTTTGCATCAGTGCTGCAATATTGGCCCCCTGTAACAAAAGCAGTAGCTTCACACTTGCATCCTTCCCCCAAAACCCCAGGGGCTGGTCTGACAAAATTGTCAGGGCTGCATTAATTCCTAGTCCATCCCTGGTGACTGGTCTATAGAAGTGGTCTTAAAACGTTTTGAATGTCACGACCCCCACCCATGTAAAAAATGTCATGGGCCCCCAGAAATAAAAGATTTATTTTATAATTATTGTAAAAAAATGTCAGCTGTAAATATATTTAACAGTTCAAACACTGCAGTTATGTTCGGTTATCCCTTTTAAACATGCAATCAAATACATGTAAAAGTATCCACAGCATTTTCTTTATCATAGATTTGAGGGAGGCATTTAAGGATTATTTGGAGCCTCTACCCCTTTGACACCTAGTCCTACCCAGGATTTGACAGGAGTGATGAAAGTCTAGGTTCTTGTTAACATGGACATGCAAGGTTACTGTAGGAAGGTGGAGTATTATGTGGGGATGCTGGTTGGGCTCCACCATGCAATACTGTCACAGACCCAAAGATGGTCCTTGGATTCACACTAATAAATCCTTACCTCAGTCGTAGTAGTATGGCAAAGAGCAGTCAAACTTTACTAGAGGGACATGTGTTAAGCATTTCACAGTGCCAACATGGACAACAAGTAACTGACACTAATTGATAGAAATCTGACAACAATTTATAAAAATGGAGTGCCTTTTAACCTAATTTAGACACAAAAATGTGCATGGTAGTAGGCTAAGGGATAAAGATAATGTGGGTCCTAGGACCAGGTCTCGACAGTCAGTTCAATTTTACCTGGCCCGAGGAGCCCAGATACAGAGTTGTCCTGGCTGTCCCTGGTGTTCAATGGGAGCCGCGGGAGAGCTGCTTTTGCCATTTACTAGGTGTTGCGAGGGAACAAGATGCAAAAAAACAACAACATTGGTCAGATGGAGGTACCTCTAGATGCAGCGTCGAGTGAAGGCCTTGGTTGCTGGACTGTCTGCCAACAACCCAAGGCAGCGTAAATCCTTGGAAAAAATTACTTAGACGTGCGTTGATCCCGGGGAGCATGGTAGCTGCAAGTAACTTTGTGGAAGACAGGGCAACAATTCCCACAATGCACTAGACCATCTGGATTTGGGTGATTCTATGGAGGGCCCGATTCTTCAGATCCAGAGTGCTGTTTTACCTGCAGTTTGCAGGCCACAAATGCTCCTAGTCCAGCAGAGTCTGAAGATGCTTCAGGCTTCCACAAGTCCCTGTGTCTGGGGCAACCAAGAGTTCGCCTAGGACGAGCCTCGATCAGGCTGTACCAGGATCGTTGCTACAGGTGCAGAGTATCCTTCTTTTGCTCTGTGCAACTCCTTTTGTCACTGACACCGGTCTCTTCTTTTGTCCTTTTTGATGCAGGTTGTTCAGAACTGAGGTTCTGGTGTCCGGGGTGTCCCTTAAATCCCTGATTTAGGGGAAAGAATAAATAGTTCCCGAGCACAAAAGGTCTTCTTATAGTCTTTAGAGAAAAGATATATACTTTCAAGAGTCCAATACGTTAATTCCTTTTTATTTCCTTTATCTTTTCTCGTCACACATCTGAGAATTCTTCGTCAGTCTTTCAATATTCATCAAATTCACATCAACGTAGCCAATGGAAAAACCAATGCCAACACGTGTTTCGTCATGGGGCACAGTCACCCAAATGACTTCTTCAGAGCTACAAATGAAAGTGAAACAATACAAAGTATAAGCACTGATCTTAGTTCTCAACCAACCATCACCAATCAGTGGGCATGCCGCATAAAGGCCAAGGTGTAGAAATCGCAAAACCCGAAAGTTGTGAATAGTGAGAAAGTCACAAAATACTACCAGTGTGATTAACACTAGAAGAAAAGACTAAAAGATTGCCAGGTGTAATCCCATTATTAGATTTCGTAAGAAATAAGGTACAAAAGAAACAAACAAAGGAGGAAAGGAGAACAGACCAATATTTGTGTTGGAGTGCGTTCAAGTAACGAACCTGCTTTTCAATAGTCAAAGCGCAACATTTATAAACATAAAGCGAACATTGTCTTCAAGACCTCATGATTGTTATTTACTCAAACATAGCCTGGTGCCACCGTTCCTGCTTAATTGAGAATGAAAGTGGTGAAAATGAAAGTTACATAGTGGGTGTAAAGTTTGTGGGTGTATGTTTTTGAACTGACTGTCTTGACAAGATTTTCCTTTGATGTCATTTTTTTGGGATGAACTAATGAAACTTGACTATAAATGAAAATAAATTATTTTGTAATATAAAACCCTTGGCCACGCAGCACACATGGGCTGTGTGGGTCCTGATTTTTCTTAAAACAATCCTGACCCGCCACCTTGTTCTGATATATGTTAATGGCAGTGCATTAACTCCTCCACACATCGTGAGGACAGAGTCGAGTTTGAGCAGTTTGAGCTGTTCCTGCAGTCTGCAATGGTAGGCTTGCTGTCAGTAGGTTTACTTGGGTCACTCAGGGTGGCGCAAACAGGTCGGGAGGCCCTGGGGACCCTTTACCACCCATGCCCTCGGTACCATATACTAGGGACATATAAGGGAGTTAAAGTCCTTGTTAATTGGGGAGGCCAATTTATACCTAACAGTTTTAGGGAGATAGCCAATTTATACCTAACAGTTTTAGGGAGAAAGCTGTGGCACTGGGGTCTGGGCAGCAGATTCTAGTGCACGATCAGTCATAACCATCAGCAATGGAGCAAAAGGTAAGGGGGGACCATACATAATGGGCGCTTTCCTACAGTTACCATGCAGCTAAGGAACACTTCAATGATAATAATCCGGCTCTTGTAACAACATTTCAGCTGACAGATGGATTCAGGAATACAGGGCCTCATGCAAAAAGTGTTTTTTAATGGTTAAAACCCTCCGACTTGATCAATCTTGAAAGTTTGTGACTGCTAAAATACTTCACCCAGTCTCAAAATGTTACTATTCTACCCTCTTACTCAAAGGAGGTGATAACCTATTTGCAAACTGGAAGGGTACTTGTGAATGATTTATATCATTTTTAAGAGTAGTCAGTGGCTCCATGGGTCAGTGCCAAATCTTAATAAAAGCATTGGCAAAGCCAATAGGTCTCGGTAATGCAAAAGCCATTGGCTTTGTCAATGTCTATTAGCTATTTTGTATAGCAGTTTTATATATTGTTTCCCTGACTTTCAGAAATATTGAATAGCATCCATGCTTCCATACATCATGGTTTAAAGACTTTGGCAAAGCCGAGACCTAAAAAATAAAAACACTTCTACAAAATTGAAAGGATACTTTGCATTAATTGTAAGAACATACGTTTTCAATTTTATGAAGGCAAATGTTTTAAAGGTGTTCTCTACAAGACACTTTGAGATCCATGGCGGGCAAATTATCTTGGCTTTGAGCAGCTTTCTTATTATAAACATGCAAATCTGTGGATATGAGAACCCAGATGCCGCAATTTCTTCATCAGGACTAGCCGACTACGATTGACTGGAAACAAATAGAGAGCTGAGACGACCCAAAGACCTTGATCCAAGATGTATGTTGTGTGCTGTGGCTATTATTGACCGGGTATGCGGATTCCCAACTCGCCCTAATTGGAAATAGCATGGGCAAGATGCAGAAAACACATTAGATGACAGATAATGGATCCACACGAGAAGCAAACAGCAAATGCAGGCAATCACATGCTGTGTTTATTAAATAAGATAAAAGTCTTGCCAAATACATATTTGTAAATAGCAGTTTCTTAACAAGCATTGGCAAAACCAATAGACTTTGCCTATGCGAGAGCTGTTAATGTTAAAGTTTCTTAAGTTCTCATATACTATTTGGCGTCTTGGCGCTAGTGTCTACCATGGTGCACTCTATGAAGGCAATCAAAATTTAAACAAGGTAGTCAAAGAGTCACGTTTTTGGTTATTTCCTAAATGTACACAAATTCAGCTGAACTCTGAGATGGCTGGGCAGAGACGTCCACCATTTAGCGGTGGAATAAGAAAAACTCCTTCCTCACCAATGTGCTTTTTTGGGGGGGGGTGATCACCTGCATGGCTGTGCTTGATCGAAGAGTTTGAGTGAGCATACCATTTGAAATTGCTTTGAAAGAAAGAGGGGCCTGTCTGATGCAATGCTTTGTGAGCCCAACACAAAGCCTTAAACATAACTCTCACTCTGATAGGCAGCAATTGTAATTCTTTAGTAGTTTGAGAGGTTGAACACAATTTTGGCGAGTTCTTCAAAACTCAAGCTGCGACATTTTGCAAGGTCAGCAATTTATTGAGGCATCTCTATTGAGATCTTACATATAGACCATTACAGTATTCTAAATGGGAAATTACTAAAGCTATGACAACTTTTTTCTTTAACTCAAAGGGGAGGAAGGGCCTTCTTAGAATAAGGAAACAGTAGAATGTAACCTGTTTGGTATGGTCCACGAAAGTAAGTGTGGTATCGAGTTAACACCCATGTTTCTTACTTTCTAGAGTGGCATGGGAAAGGGGCCTAAATTAGGCAGCCACCAGGTATCATTCCAAACAGTAAAACTTCGTTTTTGTCTGAATTTATCATTAAGCAGTTTCTCTGCATCCAATCTGCAATGCAAGCCATGCAGATATTGAATTGTTTGGCCACGTTTTCAAACTACAAGGAGTTTGACTTTGGTATTGTGTTTTAGCCATTATATATACCAGTGTGGCTGCTGTTCCGCATGACTAAAAATGAGTTGCGTGGAGTGGTGTGAGGTAGATTGGGAGAGTGGAATGGGGACGACTGAGGCAGAGTGTAGTGGAGTAAATTGGCGTAGAGTGTAGTGGGGTAGAAAAGCATGCAGTAGATTGGGGTACATTGGAGCGGGTGGAGTAGATTGGGGTACATTGGAGTGTGATAGATTGGAGTGGAGAGTTGGATAGATTAGTGTGGTAGATTGTATTGGGATAGATTGTAGTGGAGTGGGGTAGATTGGGTTGGAGTATGGTAGATTGGGGTCGAGTGGGGAAGATTAGAGAGGAGTAGACTAGAGTGGGCTAGATAGGAGTAGGGTAGATTGGAGTGGGATATATTGGGGTAGATTGGAGTGGAGTAGGGTACATCTGGGAAGAGTGGGGACGGGTGGATTGCGGTAGATTGGAGTGGAGAGGGTTATACTGGAGTAGAGTCGGGTAGATTGGAGTGAAAAAGAGAGAGGTATATTGGAGTGGGATAGATTGAGTGGATTTTAGCAGTGTAGAATGAAATGGAGTCGAGGTAGATTGGGGTAGTTTTGAGTGAGGTAGATTGGAGTGGAGTGCGATAGATTGAGGCAGTGGGATAGATTGGAGTGGTGTGGGGTAGATTGGATTGGGTTAGAGTGGGGTAGATTGGAGTGGAGTGCATTGAAGTGGGTTAGATCAGGGTAGAGGGGAGTGGGATATATTGGGGTGGATTGGCGTGGGGTAGATTGAATTGGGGCAGATTGTGGTGAAGTGGAGTAGATTGGGGTGGAATTTAGTAGATTGGAGTGAAATGGGGTACATTCGAGTGGGGAAGATTGGGGAAGAGTGGAGAGGGATATATTTGGGTAGATGGGAGCGGAGTGGTGTAGATTGGGGAAAAGTGGAGTGCAGTGGATTGGGTAGGGGTAGATTGGAGTCGAATGGGGTAGATAGGAGTAGAGTGGGGTAGATTAGGGTGAAGTGCAGTAAATTGGAGTGGAATAGCTTGCGTGGATTATGGTAAGGTAGATTAGAGTGAAGTGGGGTGGGGTGGATTGGAGTAGAGTAGAGTTGAGTTGGATAGTGTGGTGTGAGGTATATTGGAATGGGTTGGGGGATGATTGGAGTAGGGTAGATCGGAGTGGGGTAGAGTTGGTTAGTGTGGGTTAGATTGGATAGGAGTAGATTGAAGTGGGGTAGATTGCGGTGGTGTAGGATGAATGGGGTAGAATCGGGTATGGTGGATTGGGGTTGAATGGGGTGGGTAGATTGGAGTTGGGTGGATTGGGGTGTAGATGGGCTAGATTGGACTGGAGAGGGTAGATTTGGATTGCATGTGGTAGAATGGAGTGAAATGCAGTGGGGTAGGTTGGTTTGTTTGGAATGGAGTATGGTAGACTGAGTGGAGTGGGGTAGTTTGGAGTGGGTCGATTGGGGTAGAGTGAAGTGGGGTAGATTGGAGTGGGATGGAGTTGAGTTGGATAGATTGGAGTGGAGTGTAATGAGTAGATTAGTTGGGTATATTGGAGTGGGGTTGGTTAGATTAGAGTAGAGTGGTTGGGTTGGGGTACATTGAAGTGGGGTAGATTGCCGTGGAGTGTGAAGGACCGGGGTTTAGAACCCAGCGGCGTCAGGAAAAATGTCCGATGCCTTCGAGTTCCCCTGCCTTGGCAAACAGAGACACGGGATACTTCTTGATGACGTCAAAGACCAAAGTTTATTGGCTGCAACCAGGAACAGAGATCTACGAAGCACACACGGGTGGTTCGCTAGAGACTGCACAATTTCAATGAGCGGAGCATGGTCTTTTATGCCAAAATTCAAGCCTCAGGCAACATTCAAAATTAACATTGGGTTCATACAAACTAACCAATGACAGTGTGACAATTCAAAAGTAGCGTATGACGACAATCCCACTTTCCGTTGTCCAGCCCACCAGAAATGACCAAGCACATTCTAGTATTCTTGTTCAGTCAAGCCGGATAAACCCATCATAAAAACCTCAACCCAAATCAGTGATTATGTCGTAAAGGAAGGAACAGAAACAGATTGGAAGCAAGATAGAAAGGTGGGTGCAGTGTACTGTAAACGCTGGCCTGTCCTGCTCTTTGATCTTTATCTGACCAGCTGCTTAACAAGGAACTGGCTCAGCGAGGTCAGCCTCGGGCAAGGGAGTCAGTTCGGCCAGGTCATTCAGAAGTCAGCTAAGGCATACGTGTCTCAAGGACCCGTTCGGCCGCAATCTTCGGCCTATGTGAGGGCAACCATACAAAATGGCTGCCACACACAAAATGGAACCCGAAGGTTCAAACGAAATCCTCGAATACATAGTGTTCTCATAGATGCGAAAACACTCGTACACACTACACTCGTGATTTGCGGTCTGCTGACACCTAAATTGTCTATTTCCGACGACCTTTATTGAACGGGTTTCAAACCACCGAACCAGACCCACAAACTCATGGAACTACAGACCCTCCTTTTGCCCTTACATAGGCAACAGACCCAAACCCATGTCAATCTAAATCCGGATCTATATTCATCAGATCATCGATATGTTGCTGTAGCATCATCCTATTACTTAGTACCTCTCTCTGGACAGGTCTCCTTGCACACGCAGTAGCACAGAGGCCACAAGTAGCAGGAGCACACTGTACACAAAGACAGAACATGAAAAGGATAGCTAAGACCATCCCAATGACCATCAAAATCTTCCAACCCCAAGTGGATATCAATCCCCATAACCATCCCATCAACGACCAATCTCCTTTGTCCAAATGGACAGAGTCAGAGATCTTATGTAGCTTGGAAATGGCCTGGAAGACTGATGGAGCGTTGTCAGGAATGAAAACGCAGCAGCTCGATTGAATCAGTTTACAAACTCCACCTCAATCTGCTAGTATGACATCAAGGGCAACTCTATTTTGAAGTGTCATAAGTCTATCCGACTGGAGCTCAGCAGTCAAGTTACTAAGGGCACCAGCAGTTTCAACTATGGTGGACTCAACCACTCTCGTCAACTGGCGAATATTCCTGCTATTAGCCATCGGTCCCCAGAACGGCAGAAAACCCTTAAAGAAATCTCCCAACTCTTGCCCTGCAGTGTCTTCTTGACTAAAGACACCTCTAGCAACTCTCGTCTTATGGTAAACTGCTGCAGCTGTAAAAGTGGGAGGCAACAGGAAAGAAACAAAACATGTGCCCGAAAAATCGGGGGGCAACCATGTATATGCTTTGTCATAGCAAACAAAGTAAGTACCCTTAGCGGCTAGGAATGCTGGGGAAGACTGAGACGTAAATACGTAGGTGTCAGTACAAACGCTCTTCCCTAGCTGAGCTCTCGGATTCTTGCCATTACCCTGCAGACAATAGCGACCCTGATGGGGCACTATCCAAATCGGTGGAGAACTTTTCGCTCGCTGGTTAACACTCAGACTAACTCCATATCCAGTAATATCCCAACCACTATATGGTTGTCTCTCATCCATCCGAATAGTTTCAATGGCATTAGTCCCTTTAACCATGTCGACTATGCCTCTAGCAACAGCACTATTCTTCGGGTTGTCCTTCGGTGAACGTAGGGGATAGACACTATTTGCATAAATAAACATCGTTCTGTAAGCCCAAATCGAACCATTCAAACTAAAAGGCAAAACTAAGTACGGAATACCCTTATCAGTCGTATGGGGCATTAGACCACAGATCCAACAGTTTGTCGTGTTCATCACTAACTGGTGTTGGTGCAAAAGTTGAATAAAAGAATTATTAGCAAATTCCAGTCATCTAACTACCTCATGTTCAGGCAAAGGGTGAAAAGAATGAGAAGAAATAGTAGGTGTAGGTGTAGGTTGCACAGTGGGAACAAACGTTACTTTAAAAGAGAATGTCACATACCCAATTATGAACATCATTAAACTCAATAGCAAAAATACACACGGTATTATAAAACGTTTCTTTGAAATCAATTTACATATCTTCTTTCTAAAAATCATTGTCCTTGCAGTTCTCTCCAACACGAAGAAATCCATCCTTAACTAAATATGCTGCTCGCGATGGTAGGGTGTTCTATGCTGAGGAATGCCTCTGTCAACCCAGGGCAACTCCCTTAGGCCAACCAGAACCTTTGACCTAGTGTCTTAGGCTTGCACTCCAAAGACTTTCGGCAACCGCGACCCTACAGCTGAACCCGGATGGCGGTTCGAAAAACAAAAATTAGTAGATCCTCGGTGGAGAGTTATCCTGCAAACAGAAAAATCATAAAAACTTTATTTGTGCTTTATTTGTCCATGACTCTCGGTCGCAAATGATAGCGGCTTCTTCCAGGCAATTCTTGATCTTTAAACAACAAATCAGGCTCAGTAGTGTTCAATCGATTCGAAGGTGGCACAGCTTCTTGTAAAAGATCGTCACTTTGTCTCTCAGAGTTCGTACCAATCAGACGAGCATCGCTGAATGGCAAAAATCGTGGAACAGTGTCTGTTTCAGAGTCTGGGAGTCCCTCCTGGACCCACTTATCGTACGGTAAGGGCAAAGGTGCTCGCTTACAGTGTACACCGTGGATCCAGTTTCGTTTGCCTTGTACTCGCACCGCAGAACGTGTAGACAGGAGCACTTGGAAGGGTCCCGTCCACCGGGGCTGATCGTTCTTGTTCCGCTGGAAATTCCTGACGAACACCCAACTTCCAGGTTCAATAGAGTGGCCTGGATCTTCTGAAGCTTGTGGTAGGCTCTCGTGCACCTGTTGGTGTAAGACTCGCAATTTAGTCGTCAGTTCGCGCAAGTAGTCAAGCAACACAGGGTACTCAATCTCGCTAAATCTAGTTGGTCTCGGCACACCCCAAATATTCGCTGGGCGGCCAAAAACTACTTCATACGGACTCGGACCCATTCTTGAAGGCACAGTCATTCTTGTGGACAAAAGCGCTAAAGGCAAAGCATCTGGCCACTGTAGACCAGTGCTCGCTTGGATTTTAGCTAATTTAAGCTTCAAAGTGCCATTATAGCACTCGACTAAACCAGCTGATTGGGGATGATTTGCAGCGTGGAACTTCTGCCGGATTCCTAGTCCCTCACACACACTCTTCATGACTTGACCCACAAATTCACTCCCATTGTCACTCCAGATAATTCTCGGCATTCCAAATCTAGGGAAAAACTCTTTTATCAAGACTTTCTCTATGGACAAGGCAGTATTGTCCTTAAGGGGATAAGCTTCTACCCATCTAGAAAAAGAGCAAACAACCACTAAAACATATTCCAAGTTGTTGCATCTCTCCATATGGATAAAATCTAGCTGCAAAGCCTCGAACGGATACGTAGGAGGAGCAAAATGACCAGCTGGTGTTGGAGTTCCCTTACCCGGATTGTACATCAAGCACACCATACAGTTCTTAACCAAGTTCTCTGCACATTTTGGAATTCCCGCATTCTGCCAAACCGGAGCCAACAACTTGCAAATCCCTTTCACTCTGATATGTGCCATGCCATGAACCATTGTAACAACCGGAAGCACATACGCGTTAGACAACAACCATTTCTGATGCTCAGACAAATCAATCCAACAACCATTCGAATCCAATTTACCCTTACGTTTTCTCCATTCATTCAACTCTTTCTCCGTAGCCTCAGCTTGAATGGATTTCACACTCTCAATCATATCTTCACACATACTCTTCTCTGGAACCCATCTCGCCGGACCTGCAACATACATTCGACTCATCACATTTCTCGCAGTTTCTTTCGCAACTTCATCCGCAAACGCATTTCCGCGACCAACATCATCCGTAACTTTCTTATGGGCACTGCATTTCACAATCGCTACTTGCAACGGCAAAGTAAGTGATTCAAGAAGTTCATTCACCAGCTGTCCATGCTGGATCTTCGTTCCATGCGAAGTCCAGAACCCACGTTCACGCCACAAACGTCCAAAGCTATGAGCCACGCCAAAGGCATATTGGCTATCAGTATACACATTCACTCGTGGAGAAGTGTGGCACCTTGCTTAGAGCAGCAGACCTTGATGCAGAACGCTGGCCAGGGACCAGGGTTCGATTCCCGCCTCGGCGGGTTTCGGGCTTAAATTCCTCTGACCGGCTCGCCTCAGTGCCGATTCTAAGCAAGGGTCCCACGCTGCAACTCTGGGCAATAGCTTGCTTAGTCTCCACAAAGGCCCCCTGATACACAAGAGATGCCTGGGTTCACCATGGGATGCCCAGGAGTGGACACCCCACAAGGAAAATCCAGGAGGCGTTCCCTTGTGGTAGGAGTACAAGCGCCGGGATGCCTCCGGGTCACTGTTCGCGCTATACAAATACGCCACATTTACATTTACATTTACTCGTTTTCCTTTTGCCAACACACATGCTCTCGTTAATGCAATCAACTCTGCTGCTTGTGCTGAATTATGTGGAATACGTGCAGCTTCAACAATCGTATGCAAAGTCATAACAGCACATGCCGCAGTCGTATCACCATTCGGCAACTTAAAGCACGAACCATCAACCTACAAAGTACCATCACACTCAGGAAGAGGAGTGTCTCTAAGGTCTACTCTCCCTTTCGTTTCTTCTTCAGTTCTCAGAAAACAGTCATGCTGTTCTTCACTATCTGTCTCAACTGAAATTGGCAACAACGTGGCTGGATTCAACGTGTTGCATCGTTTAATGTGCACATGACTCGCTAACAACGTCAACTCGTAACCCGACAACCGAGCACTAGTTAAATGCTGTGTCTTGGTACGGTTCAACAAGGTATCCACTGCATGTGGAACCATTACCACTAACGTATTGTCCATAACTAAACCAGCAGACTGTCGAATTGAAACAGCCGCTGCCGCCGTAGCTCTCAAGCAACTCGGCAACGCTCTAGCTACCGGATCTAAAGTCGACAAAAAGTACGCACATGGGCGTTGCTTATCGCCAAACTGTTGAGTCAAGACTGACAATGCACATCCCTCTCTCTCGTGAACATACAATGTGAAAGGCTTACTGTAGTCGGGAGTACCCAACACAGGAGCCGAACACAACGCATTTCGTAATTCGGAAAAGCTCTTCTGACATTCATCAGTCCCAGGAATAGGATTTGGATTATCCTTAATAGTAAGAGCTATCAAAGGCTTCGCTAACAAGGAAAAATTAGGAATCCACTGTCTACAGTATGACGTAATACGCAAAAATGCACGTACTTCACTCTGTGTTGTAGGAACACTCATTTTCGCAATAGCTTGAATTCTCTCTGGGGTCAATTTCCTTCCCTCCTTCGATAAGAGGTGACCTAAGTAGGTTACTTCTTGTCGACAATATTGCAACTTGGAGAGAGAAACTTTGTGATGAAAATCAGACAAGTGGCGTAGCAATGACAAGGTGGCTTCCCTACAAATCTCTTCAGTGTCAGCGGCAACTAGCAAATCGTCAACATACTGAATAAGGGCTGCACCATCAGGTAAAAACAACAGATCAAGTTGTGTCTTCAAAGCTTGACTATAGATCGATGGACTCTCGCAATAGCCTTGAGGAGCGCGCTTAAAGCGGAAACTTCGTCCTCCTAAAGAGAATCCAAAGATGTCCCTACTCTCTAGGGCAATCGGGATGCTGAAGAAAGCATTCTTCAAGTCAGTCACCGAAAACCATGTGGCAGTAGCCGGAATCAAAGTCAACAAGGCAGTAATATCAGGCACAACAGGAAATTGTGGAACAACAATCTTGTTCACTTCGCGAAGGTCGATGACAAACCTATATACAGGAGGCTGTGAAGAATCAGTTCTCTTCAGAACAGGCAAAACAGGACTATTGCACACATTACCTCTTGTTTCCTCAATCACGCCCATTCCAATCAGATCATAAATGATCGCTAGAAGTGCTCTCTCACCATCACTCGAGATACGATACTGTGGAATGCGCGGTAACTTAGCATTCGCCTTCAGTGTCACAACATATGGGGGAATTTCCAGTAGGCCCACATCATTCGGACCAGTAGGCCACAATGAATCTGGTAAAGAAGACAATTCAGATGGAAGACTGTCTTTCGACATATACATCGGAGGGATCACTCTCTCACCCAAGGTAAGATGTACTCCTGATGGAGAACAATACAGTGTTGCATACAATCGTTTCAATAAATCCAATCCCAACAAATTCTCATTACAACCTGTAGTCAAAAGTAGGGGTGCTTCGAACTTACGAGGACCAACAGAAAGAGACAATGGAGCAGAAATCGGATTTGTAACGGGGGCGCCAGAAAAACCTACAGAAACATTGTCAAAGCCAGACAAAGGTGCGCCAGGGAGCTTAAAGTGCATAATAGAACTCTTTATAGCACCAGTATCTAGCAGAAAAGGCTCTGACACACCTAATGCAATCACTTCAACATAGGGTCCACTCTGATCTACTGGAACTGAAACAACTCCCTCTCTTTGTCCATGGCTGTCCTAACAATCATCACCATTCGCTTCATCACCTTCAACATAGTAATGATCCATATAGTACTGTGCTGTCCTACCAGACAAACCTTGCTGCTAATCAAAACTATTCATCGAGTTTTGTGGAGGCAAAGGACGTACGTTCTGTCCGCGACCTCTACCTCTAGGCATTTGTTGAGCACCTCGACCTCGTACACCAGAAACACCATTCGTGCGCTGTAACAAAACCGGACAACTATTCTTTTAATGGCCCTCTTCTTTACAGTATGCACACTGATTAGGCCCATACAGGAAACGATGTTGAGAAGACTCGTTCCTTTGCGAGTTTCTCGAATATTGCTGAGGTTGCTGATAATCGCGCTGACTATTACGGGGTGGATAAGCTTGTTGTAGAAGAACTTTAGTCTTCAATTCCTTAGTCTTCTTATCCACTTTCTCCAACTCATCTTTGCGCCTATTTTCATAGTACTGGGCCGTAGCTAAAATCTGTGCTGACATGGAAACTGCCCAAGCACTCTCGGAATCCTTCAACTTAGTGCACAACTCGGGAAGCAAATTATGCACGAACTTGTCAACAAACAATCTCTGGCCACCCTCGGTAGCCATATCCTGACCACTATGATCTACAAAAGTCTCTTCAAACCGCGTGAAGAAATCAGACACAGTATCATCTTTCTTCTGCTTACATGCAGACAACTTGTCCCAATTAACACGCACTTCGGGCATCAAAGTCTTCATAAAATTAATAATCCTACCAGGGAGTTGAGCAATTAGATCTTCAGGCTTAGCACCTCCAACTTGTCTATCATTCGCAGCAACAATATTAACCCATGTATCACCCAATTCATTATCATGATCCGTATGTCGAATCACATTCCAGAGAGGCTGTGGAACAACATTGCCAAAAAACATGTCTATGTCTGCTAAATTCATGACGCACGAACCCACAGTTTGAGTGAGCTCTTTATAATATCCCGCCGTATTTTTGCGCGGATCAGGTAAAGTCTGCTTAATCGCTAGAACTTCAACACGCTTCCAAGGAACATGTACTCATACTTGCTGAAAATGCGCAACAACAGGGGGATGAGCATTTGCATCAGCAGGTCTCCAAACTGGAGGAACCTCACGCATCGGATATTGACGCGCTTTTCTACTAACTGACGAATCAAGCTCAAACAATCGCTCAGAAGGAGCATTATTACGAAACGACAACAATGTCGACACCGCTCTCTCAATGTCGAGAAGACTCACAATCGCTCCTTTCGCAAACTCGGAACGTACACGATACAATTCTTCAGGAGCTTTGCCCACTTCGTCCATCCATTGTTCATGGAGGAACACGCACATTATTTCAAAAACATATTGTTGCTTTGGTGCTTTCCATTGCCGGAAAACATCCATAATACCCTCAAGATCATACTGGGAGGTATTCGTAACCCATCTACGTGCCATGTGATCCAAAACTACACGCTCATCTGTGTCAGGCAATTGACTACGTGATTGCCTATCCTCATGCACTGGAGACATACCCAATTGTCCCAACAAAGGAGTCCGAAAACCAGAAAAAGCAGCAGTCATTCGCTGTCTAGTAGAAGGAGAAGATGGAAAAATAAGGGAAGACGGAACAATAGTAAAAGAATCCAAAGTCGGAACAGAAGGAGTATTAGAGACAGGCGTAAGAGTAGCAAGCAAAGGGGGAGGCAAAGTAGGCGGCCCCTGAGGAGGCTGCGCCAAAGGAACAGTAGCCAACGGAAGAGGAGCTGGCTGTGGAGGAATTACAGGTGGTACAACAACTGGAGGTTGCACAGCCACAACTGGTGGCGGTGGTGCCGTAGCACTTTGTGCATAAGGGGGTGGCGAACTCAATAGATGCGACATTAAAGGATCTTTCGCAAGATCTTTCTTCTCTTCCTGTTCTTTAGGCGGCACAACTGGGTAGCATCTATCTACCGCTAACTTCTTCGCTCTAAGCATCTGTTCGCTCTCTCGCTCTTCCTCATTATCCCTAAACGCTACAGCAGCTTGTACCATTGACATACCTCGTTCTCTTTTATTCTTCGATAATTTAATTTCTTTCCGTTTGGCTTCTTTGCGCCATATGCGGAAAGAGTCCAACATTGCCGGCCGGGCTTTCTTCTTGAACAACTTCACTTCGAGATTGTCTAAAATCTCACTTTCAAAACTACCATAACGGGGCCACTGTAGGACACCGTCTTTTCTCGTATACTTTACCCAAAGGTCATTATAACTAATAGGGCCCACACCATGTTTCACATATAATTCATATGTAGGAGTTCCAATTGGAGGAACTGGACACGAATCCTCTAACCGGGAATCCTTAAAACAACCACAACCAAATATCTTTCTAAGTCTGCTAAGACCAGGCATCTTGCTCACTAGTCTAGCTTCAAACAACAAGGGAAATCTCAAAACGATAGTCTCGCGAATACACGAGTCCTTTGGCTTTGGGGCCTGCAGGTACCAAATCAAAGCGATCCACTAAAGGGATACCAAAAACAAACTAAGGACTAGGAGACGCTCCACTCATACTTAACTGAAATGTCGATGGCGTCACCAGAAGACCCGTCAATCGTCTCGCTCTACAAACGTCTAAGGCTCCAAGACAGGGCGACAGTCAGGGCAGCAGTCCTTCGTAGCCGTCGGAAAGCGGGGAACCTCGCAGCAAAGACTTTCGGACCACGTCGACATACAGGGGTCGATGAAGTGGTTGGCCTTCCTCCAGAATTTTCACACGAAGCTCTTCACGATCTTCGGGCTTGGACTGGTACCGCTGAAGTCGCTCCACGTGGGCGCCAACTGAAGGACCGGGTTTTAGAACCAGCGGCGTCAGGGAAAACGCCCGATGCCTTCGAGTTCCCCTGCCTTGGCAAACAGAGACACGGGATACTTCTTGATGACGTCAAAGACCAAAGTTTATTGGCTGCAACCAGGAACAGAGATCTACGAAGCACACACGGGTGGTTCGCTAGAGACTGCACAATTTCAATGAGCGGAGCATGGTCTTTTATGCCAAAAATCAAGCCTCAGGCAACATTCAAAATTAACAAATTTGTTCATACAAACTAACCAATGACAGTGTGACAATTCAAAAGTAGCGTATGACGACAATCCCACTTTCCGTTGTCCAGCCCACCAGAAATGACCAAGCACATTCTAGTATTCTTGTTCAGTCAGGCCGGACAAACCCATCATAAAAACCTCAACCCAAATCAGTGATTATGTCGTAAAGGAAGGAACAGAAACAGATTGGAAGCAAGAAAGAAAGGTGGGTGCAGTGTACTGTAAACGCTGGCATGTCCTGCTCTTTGATCTTTATCTGACCAGCTGCTTAACAATGAACTGGCTCAGCGAGGTCAGCCTCGGGCAAGGGAGTCAGTTCGGCCAGGTCATTCAGAAGTCAGCTAAGGCATACGTGTCTCAAAGACTCGTTTGGCCGCAGTCTTCGGCCTATGTGAGGGCAACCATACAAAATGGCTGCCACACACAAAATGGAACCCTAAGGTTCAAACGAAATCCTTGAATACATAGTGTTCTCATAGATCGATTCATGCGAAAACACTCGTACACACTACACTCGTGATTTGCGGTCTGCTGACACCTAAATCGTCTATTTCCGACGACCTTTATTGAACGGGTTCGGAACCACCGAACCAGACCCACAAACGCACGGAACTACAAGTGGGGTAGATTGCCTCAAAGTGGAGTAAATTCAAAATAGGTAGATGGGGGTGGGGTAGATTAGAGTGTGGTGAATTTGGATGGACCAGGTTAGATTGGAGTGGAGTGGAGTAGATTGGAATGAAGTGGAGTGGATAGATTTGGGTGGAGTGGAGTGGAGGGGAGTGGAGGGGAGTGGAGGGGAGTGGAGTGGAGTGGAGTGGAGTGGAGTGGATTGGAGTAGATTAGAGTGAAGTAGGGTAGATTGTGGTAGATTGTAGTGCAGTAGGTTGTGGTACATTGGAGTGGGATATATTGTGGTAGACTGTAGTGGGGTAGAATGTGGTGCAGTGTGGTAGAGTGGAGTGGAGCAGTGTAGATTAGAGTGGAGGATAGTTGGATAGAAGGCAGTGGAGTTTGGAGTAGAGTGGGGGAAATTGGACTGAGTTGGAGTAAAGTAGAGCAGTGTAGATTGAAGTGTAGTCGGGTAGATTGGATTGGAGTAGATTGGAGTGGGGTGGATTGGGGTAGGTTGGAGTGTGATAGATTGGAGTGGAGTGGGTTAGACTGGGGTCGATTGGAGCAGAGTATTGTGGAGTCTTGTGTTGTGGAGTGAGTGGCCTAGATTGTAGCGGTGTGGAGTGGAAGGGCGTACAGTGGAATGGCATGTCGTAGAATAGAGTGGTACGGAATAGAGTGAAGTGGAGTGGCATAGTGTGGAGTATACATGGTGTGGTAGCGCACAGCAACGCATTTTCATTTGAAATGACCATTTCATTTGCAACAAAATATGGTTTTACTACACACAAGCAATAATGTGTGCAAATCTCATCACCTAGTGTATTGATGTGTTTTGATCGTATTCAAATATTTGTTTTCACTATACTTCAGAATTGCTAAAAAATTTGCTTCATTTGTACTAATTCTGATATATTCAAAAACATCAACACAGTTAATTTTTTGTGTGCTAGAAAAAAAAACATCCTAACCCTCTCCTCTTACATGTTTACTCGGCAGGATTATCACATAAATTCTCTCACTTTGAAATCAGAGAAAGAAAAGTAAACACCAAGCTCCCTCTAAAAAGAGAGAGCTTAACACTTGACCTCGGTCTTTGAAGATTAGAACAAGATTTAAAGGCCTGTTTACAGAAAGCGAATTTGTTTGGGCACGGGAAGGACAAACATCAAGCTGGAAAGCCTAAAGCAAATAAAGCCAGCAAATAGAAAGCCAGAAAATGGGAATTTCAAACCACAAAGCCAATGGTAAGCAACCAGCAGAATGCATTACTAGGGCAGCTTTCTGAATGTGATGTCCCCAAAATGTCTTTAGCAAACCGGACAGCTACACTTTTTGGTAGGCTGCAACCTAAAAATGACATCTTGTGCAGAAATACCTGGAGTTTTGATTAGAAAATGGTGCCATTGGAGTGCAGTACCCCAGACTTCTGTCTGTGGTGATGATCAATGCTCTCCACTGTGGGCCTGGGATGGGAGTGACCTGGGATTGGGACTGGAGCTCCAGGAGGAAGGAGGAGGCTGGCCAAGGGAGGGGCCAGGGAGAAAGCAGCTTTGGGTGCAGCTTCCACTTTTGGGATGGCTCCACATTTCCTTGCTGTTTAACGCCAGCCGAAACCCGTGACTGAGGGCAGCTTCAGGTTGGTGCACAGAGTTATGGATCGGCCACAGCTTGTCATTAGAAGGCAAAAATGGAGACAAGGTAACAATAACTATGACCAGCTTTTTTTGTATTGTTGGGTGGGGGCCAACATAAAAATGGGAGTGGGTGGCAACATGGAAACGGGTGGGAGGGAAGAAGCAAACACAACAATGGGAGGGAAGAAAGGAGCAGACTTGGAGGGGAGAAATGCAGTCCAGCACAAACTACAAAAGATGCACTTTGTAGAGTGCGTCAAGCAAAATACAAAATAGCTTCCAGAAGTGGGAGCAGTGTAAGGATACAAGTACGTGTGCCATACTCTGGGGGGTCACAGACCAGAAGTAGGTAGTGCCAACGGCAGAGCTAACCAACGGATTGCGAGCGATTGAGATTGACAATGATGCCAACTAGTGGTAAGTAATGGCCGGCCTCCAAGCCCACTAACTGTAAACAAAATGTCTCAAAGGGACAGCGCATGCGCTGTCTAGCCGAGACCTAAAAATGTTGTAAACAATTTGAGGAAAACGGACTGTATGTATATATATATATATTATTATTTTTATCACTGAAAAAAACATAGGTTTCAGCCACGTTATAGTTAGGAATTACCATTTAAAAAACCTTAGAATTTCACTGAAAAAATCATAGGTTTCAGCCACGTTATAGTTAGGAATTAGTATTTAAAAAACCTTAGAAATTCACTGAAAAAACCATAGGTTTGACACATGTTATAGTTAGCTGGACATTTCACTCATACAAAACCATTGAAATTCCCCTGTTATAGTTGGTTCATCGAACTATAACTTGTGCGCCTGCAATGCACTGCTGATGACGTCACATATTACATCACTCATGACATGGTCAGTGACATCACTCATGACATCACTGATGACATCTCAAATGACATTACTGATGACATCATCAATATTTTGCTCAATAGTGAATGAAGGGGGCGAGGCCACAGGTGACATGTGTGCAAACACGCCCTGTGGCACGTTTTAGGTTGGTGAATTAATTCCTCTTCAATCCTGAGGTCCCCTGTGAGCCAACTAGCCCACCAGGTACCTCCATTATGCTCCAGGGAGCTGTGTTGCAGAGAGGTGTTCAGAGGGCCCTTTTTACAACACTCTGCAACGCAGCTCCGTGGCGCTTACTGGAAGTACCTGTTGGACTAATTAGCCCCTAGGGGACCTCTGGATTGAAGTGGAAGTAATTCCCCAACTTAAAACACGCCACAGGGCATGTTTGTACTCATATCACCTCAAGCCCCGCCCCTACCTTAACCACTGTGCAAACGCGCCCCGTAGTGTGTTCTAAGTTGAGGGATTAAGTCCCCTTGCATACTGGGGGTCCCTGGGGGAAAACTAGCCCACCAGGAACCTCCAGTATGCGCCAGGGGGCTGCGTTGCAGAGAGGTGTAAAAAGGGGCATGGCCTCATAAAACCTCTCCGCAATGCAGCCCCCTGGCGTGTTTGCTGAGGGGGAACTAATTCCCCTTGCATACTGGGGATCCCTGGGGGCCAACTAGCTCACCAGGAACCTCCAGTAAGCGCCAGGGGGCTGAGTTGCAGAGAGGTGTATTGAGGCCACACCCCTTTTTACACCTCTCTGCAACGCAGCCCCCTGGCGCGTTTGCAGAGGGGGAGCTAATTCCCCTTGCATACTGGGGGTCCCTGAAGGCCAACTAGCCCACCAGGAACCTCCAGTATGCGCCAGGGGGCTGCGTTGCAGAGAGGTGTAATGAGGCCACGCCCCTTTTTACACCTCTCTGCAACACAGCCCCTTGGCGCATTTGCAGAGGGGGAACTAATTCCCCTTGCATACTAGGTGTCCCTGGGGGCCAACCAGCCCACCAGGAACCTCCAGTATGCGCCAGGGGGCTGCGTTGCAGAGAGATGTAATGAGGCCATGCCCCTTTTTACACCTCTCTGCAACACAGCCCCCTGGTCCATACTGGAGGCTCCTGGTGGGCTAGTTGGCCCCCAGGGACCCCCAGTATGCAAGGGGAATTAGTTCCCCCTCTGCAAATGCGCCAAGGGGAGCTTTTGCAGAGAGGTGCAGGGAGGAGGTGTGGCCTCCTCCCGATTCCGTTGTAATTTTTTTTTTACTTTTAAGAAGGGGGGCTGTTTACCCCCCTTCTTTTTCTTTTTTTTTTTTGGGCCCTGGGGACCCCATCACCCAGGGCCTCACCCCAATTCGTATTTTTTTTAAAAATAAATTGCGGGAAGGGGGCCGCGAGGCCCCAAATCCTGTGGCCAATTCCGGCCCCAGGGACCCCATCCCCCGGGGCCTGCCAATCTTTAAAAAAAATAAAAAATAAATCTTTGATGGAGGGGGGCCGTGTGGCCCCCTCCTTAGCATCTTAGGGCCCGGGGATCCCATCCCCCGGGGCCTGCCCTCTCCGTTGGGGACCGTGGGGGGGTCCCCAAGCCCCCATGGTCCCTGCCGGCTCCCCGCATCCTGCGGGAGCCGGCATTGCTTTTCTGCATGGGGGGCAGCTAAAATGCTGCTCCCCATGCAGAAAAGCAATCCGCTTTGATTTTTGAAAGCGAGAGCAGGTTTCCTGCTCTCTCTTTAAAAAACCAAAGCAGTTTGCTATGGTAGGGCGGGAGGCACCCCGGGACACTGCAGGAGCCGGTTCTAGGGGGTGGCGGTCCCCAGGGCCATCAAGGGCAGTTAAAAGCCCCGGGGGCTGGTGGTCCCCAGGGCTGGGGGGTCCGTCACGGACCCCCCTATTTTAAATATTTGTGCCTCGGGAAGGTGGCGGTCCCCGGGGCATGTGGGGGGCTTGAGCCTCCCCACACAGGTTTTAAAATGTTTTATTTTTACAAAAAGAAGGCCCGGGGGTGGTGGTCCTCGAGGCTCCGGGGGGGGCAGTGAGCCCCCTCACATACATAATATTAAAGCCCTGGGGGTGGCGGTCCCCGGGACTGGGGGGCCCCTCTGGGCCCCCCATTAAAATAAACAAAAATGCCCCCGGCATTTTGCCCCCGGGTGCTAATTAACAAACAATCGGCTTCGTTTTATTTTTGCGGGATACGCGTACCTACGCATATCCAGCGATTTAAAAAATAATAATAATTTTGGGGGCCTTGGGGGTCCTTGTGGGACAGCCTGAGCAGGCCTAGGGGGGTCAGGGTGTTTCTACCCTGCCCCCTGTGCGCTTTTTTCGCGTTTCTTTTTCTGTTTTCTTGTGCCTTGGTTCTACCGAGGCACAAGATGGCTGCCAACACTTCCTGGATTGGAATGTTGACAGACAGTTTACAGCCAATTAGCATGCAGCTCGTGCTCGTAATGGTACGCGTACTGTCCTTGGACGGTACGCGGACGGTACAACTTCGCAATTATATCTATGATTTTAGAAACTACTTAACGGATTTACATCATTTAACAAAAAGCATAATCTGCTAAACAAACTCTATCTTTTTGCCAAATTTGGTGTTATTCCGTTCAGCAGTTCGGTCTCTAGCCTCACTTAAAGGTCCCTATGGAAAATTGCATGGGGAAAACACGTTTTGGAACCCCCCCTTTTTTCTCGGCCCCCACTTGACAAATCACCCCGAAACTTTCAGGGAAGGAGCGGAGCAGAGCAGGCCATCTTCTTTGAGAATTTCGCGAAGATTCGTCAACCGACGCCAAAGTTATTCCAAATAGAATGTTGCGGATTTTCTATGGAAACTAGGTCCTAACTAGAACTACCTACTGGCGACCGCCAGTGGGTAATTATATATATATATATATATATATATATATATATGTATATATATATATATATATATATATATATATATATATATGTATATATATGTTGCTCTATCTAAAAGCAATCACAAACGTGGTTTGCTGACCTCAGCAGGCCACCATGCATGCTAATATAGTCAGTCGGAGTGGGTCGTAATTTGCAGCCTGCCTGCCTCATGTATATAATGAGGTAGGTCGAATAACAATCCACTACAATTCTGTATTTTGTAAACCACCCTATTGATAAACAGGATCTCAAAATAAGAATGCATTTGTTAAAAGTAGGACTCGCAAAATAGGGTTTGCAAGTTGTTTTGAGGAAGGAGCGTGCCAAGGGCGGCCCTTCCTAATTGCGAGTCGCAAGGACATGTGCGATTGTTTTTTGACCGGAATGCGGTTTCAAAACAAATGCAGTTTCCACCTTCTTCAAGTAGGTGGTAAGCCAATTGAAAATGGAAAGGGGTCCCCAGTGGGCCCCTTTCCCATTTGTGACTGTCAGCGAAACGTTTTTAGGAGACACTGCCTAGTCTCAAAAAATTAAACAGACATGATTCAATTTTTTCTTTGAAATGAATCCCATTTTCCTTTAAAGAAAATGGGCTGTATTTTTTTTTTTAATTGCTTTATTTAAAACAAATACAGACATGGTGGTCTGCTGTCCCCAGCAGGCCACCATCCTTGTGGTATTGCCCATTCCCAATGGGTCGCAAGGTGCTACATGTCTCATGAATAGTAATGAGGCAGGTCCATTGCAACCCCATTGGGAATCACTGATGTCTGAAACACATTAGTACAATTCATTTTGCGAGTAGCAAAAAAAACGCAATCAGAGAATCGCAAAATGAAATGGTCGTATGTGTGCTCCATGGTTCTCCTTCGCAGTGCAAACACATTTTCCTATTTAGCTCCTAACGAAGCGACGATTTCCATATATATATAAAGAGGCAATTCTTCGTCAAACATTGCATGTGATTAAAAAAATTCGATTGTGGGAAATACTAAAGTTTGACAAATTGATACATTAAAAAAAAGTTTTAGTACATGAAAGTGAAATAGGCGTCCTGTACAGACATGGGCAGAAATACATCCAGAGACTTGATTTGACACTAAATGTATTCGTACGTAGAGTAAACTATTTTTGTCAGATTATTTTCAGACTTCTAAGGCACTCTGGTGTGCACAAAATTGGGATTCCGAGTTTCCCTGTAATTATTCTATGCCTGGATACCTGGGCACGGGAAAAGAGGCAACACATGAGCAACTGTGTGTTGTGCATCACTGCCTGCAGGAAAACTCAGAGCAGAATGCTAATAGAGCCCCCTTTAAATACGGTAAATGGTAGCATCGATATTTACTGAGTGCGCAGTCCCCCCTAATATTCCGGGGCTCTTGTAATGAAGCTCTTAGTTTTCGCCTCCAGCTAAAACGTTATGTTCCCAGTAGATTATGGCCGGCATTGCACTTGGTGGGCTGTGTCACTGGCAAAAGCTCTCTCAGAAGCCTTCGTGGCACTTACAGTGGTGTCTGTTTTTGTTGGATGCAGTAACTTGCACTTCCCACGTTGAAAATGCTAACTCGGTATTTGGACTAAGAAAATACAAAGCCGAATTGTACAAGTAATTTTCTGTTTAGGAATGTTTATATTGTGTATATGTAGTTTCTATTTCAGGGAATGGTGGACCGGCCATTGCTTTTTTGGCATTTGTGTTAAATAAACAAAATTTACTACCTCAACACATTTTCTCGAGAATTCAAAAATCTAATTTAGACATTTTTCCCGAAATCTTTAAATTTTATATGGCATTACTGTTCTATTTTTATACAGTTGTATTTTTGGTATGTATAGTCTGTTTCCTTAAATAAACTATTCTGAAATAAAAACCTGTTTGGTTAAGATAATTCGTTAATTTCTTCCAGACGCAGTGGAGAAGTGTTGCCGGTTTATATATACCCCTGAGTTCCAATTTCCAATTATTGCTGCATAAAGGCATGGGTCGGACTCTTATATTCTGTTTTCCAATCTGACCTATGGAGTATTAAGCGGTTGAACTCTTGAGCCCTTGAGCCTAGGTGTTCTGGCACCCACAATTCTGCTCAAGTGAATGGTTCCGATTATAGGGTCGATATAGTCCCGACACTTGTCTTTTAAAATGTATGTCAACCTATCCTTAAGATTATTGGTCTTTTCTGCTGGTCAGTAAAATATAACTTAGATTGCATTTTCCTTCAAAATGTAATGTCACTGTTGCCTTCAGTTTTTGAAAGAGGCATTGGAGAAATGCCTTTTATGGCCTTCTGGGCAAGATTGCCTCCTTTGGATTGACCTGATCTCAATCTAGGTGTAGTCCTCAGACAAAAGGAGTCTTCTCTGTGCGGGAGCTCCATTTCTGCCATGAATCGGGATGACTTGAGTTTGTCACCAATCTTGGTCATTTTTCAGGACTTGGGGAGTAATAAAAATGCAGCTTTTTGCAAGCAACAATATAAAAATAACTTCTTCATTATAGTTGCACATGAGATCTAGATTAGCACCAACACCGCCCTCCATGCCCCCAGCAGGAACTGACATAGTCCCTTCCCAACCACAGCTTTCAGATATTCAGCTTCTGTCAAACACAGTTCAGTCCAACCCTCACGCATTTCTACAGCGAAACAACTCCATTCAGGCCACTCCCTCAAATTCAGGTGTGGCCAGCACAGGTAACAACGGTGAACCGGGGTAAGTGGACAGACAGGACGTAGTGCAGTTTTTAGGTCTCAGCCTACGCAGCGCGCATTCGCTGCATAGGAGGAGACCTGATGCCATCGGCAGGGCTTTTTCACCAAAGAAGTGCACGAGTTGCATTGCTTGCAATGCAACACGTGCACATCTTGGTGATTTCCTTTCGGGATCGCGCGGCGCCATATGGTGGCACCATATGGTCGCATGCTCCCGAAAGGAAATCGCCCATGCCTCCTCCCCCTGCTGCCACTTTCCCTGCCGCGCGGCTTTACTGCCACGCAGCCAATGCTTGTTTTTTTTTTGCTGCAAAGCGGCTCCTGCAAAGTACGCATGAGTATGCATCCATATACCGAGGCAGGATGGACTATCACGCAGATTGTTTTTCTCCCACTCCAGGGGGTGTTCTGCCACAAACGATTTACGATGCCGAGAGACTCTCACGATGCAAAAATTGCACAAAATACTGCACCTTACACCAACTGATTAAATGATATACACAAAATATTTCTTTAATGTTTAAAGACGAGCGTTGCTTCTCGTTTTCGAGGCATACAGTCAATAATACATTGCTGGCATGCAGGTTTGGTTTTCTCGGCAGGTTGAAAGCTTTTTTGAACTTGCAACTGTTTCAAGGCATATGTACGGCCTTGAAGCCGTTCCCTACGACACCGTTTCTAGCAGTGACTAACAGAGCTTGCACCAATGGGGTCTTATGTAACATTCGAACCAGGGGCTGATGTTCACAGATGTAGGTATGAGTCAGAAGAGACTTCCATATCACCAAGTGTCCTGCATCACTGTGATTAAATCATCCAGGGAATTTTGGGCTGCATCCAGAGTTCCGGGGGGGGGAGGGCAGCCCTCCCTTCAGTTCTCCAGCCAGAAAACACAGCAATCACCTCACTTTGAGGAATATCTGTCAAGCGCAGCATGGAGGCTGTACCCTGCTTGTCAGAAACGCAGCCGACAGGAAGATCTGCCGGGACCACGAAGAGGAACGATTTATCGGATATTTAAATGTACAATTTGCCTGAGCATTCCAACCGCAATGGCGGATAGTCAGAGAATATGTCGCTGGCACTGACGGTGTTGGGCCACCCTGCACTCATCCCATACCGTGTAGTGTAGACACTGAAGCAATTAGCTCAAGTGTGCATTACACAAAACTTGCCTCCCTTTCCCCTTCGCGCTAGTTTTTCTCAAGACCAGAAGTACTTACAATTCGGCACGTAGTGCCTAGAAGCAATATTTTTGGCACACCGCGCTAAACAACGTCGTTTACTTCTACAGAGTACTGACGAGCACTGTCAACTTTAGCAACTTTTTTGCGCATTGTAAGTGCCCATGGACATTTACAAAGGTGTGTATGCAGTATTAAAGGACCCCGAACATGTGAGAAAGGTTTGTGTCATATTTTTGAATACAGTAAAGTTTAAAAATACTCACTTTTTCCACTGTTAAAGAACATGATGCAGCTTTTCACGATTTCTGTGCAATATTACAAAATGAGGCACACTATTAAATTATTTCTCAACACCATTGAAGGATGTCAGGCGCATTTAAATGATGTCTGTGCCCCACTTAAATAAGGATAGGCACTTTGAAATGCATCCAGAACACCATTAAATAATAATTAAGATTTTCAATTTTTTTAACAATTATATAATAAGGTGCACTTTTAAATTTACCTGCACTGTTACAAATGATGAATACTTTCATGTTATTTCTGTGCACTACTGAAGAATTCCACCCGACTTTAGAATTATTTCTGTGTACTGTTAAGGAATGTTGAAGATTGTGGTGCACTGTTAATATATGAGATGCACGTTTTATTTATTTCTGTCCTATGTTGGGGAGTGATGAGGATTGTGGTGCACTGCTAAACAATGGGATGCACATTTTTATGTATTTATGTGCACTGTTAAGGAATGTTGAGCACTTAAGAATATATGTGTCCTCCTAAATAATGCAGTGTAGTTTGAAATGAATTCAAAGCACTATTAGAACATTCTGCCTTCTACACGATTTCTTTGCAGTATCAAATAATGCAGCACAATATTATAATATTTCTACATTTACTTTATGTATTTTAAAGTAATTCATGTGCTCAGATTAAATATGCCTGTGCTTTATTAAAGAGAATTGGACATTTTGGAATGTTAAGCACGTTATAATATTTTCTGTACTTATGGACTCTTCATATACATCAAAACTACTTACACCTCCCAAAGGCGAGACCTATTGGCTATGCCAATTCTTGTTATAACTGTCTTTTAAAAGAACACACTTCACAGCTCAGCTGGTAATTCCCTTGCAATATCTCTCAAATAGAATAAATATGTGTCATCGTGAAGATTCAAGTGATTCTATATATTAAAGCTGATAACCAGCTTCGGAGCACCCTTTACTTTTGCAGATTGACCGATTGTGCTAACTTGCATTTCTTTCAGGCAAGCAGGCACCCCGGCACGAAAGCTTGTGTAGCTGTCTTCGCTTCACTTGGGTTCACAGGACACCCTCTCCCGTCCACTTCAACTGAAGCATTTCAACTGTCAGAATTATTTTTTTTAAGTTCAAGTTTATTGAAACCAAGTAAAATAGGAGAATACAACAGTGCATCCAAAGAGTAAAAAACAATATATGCAGAAACAACTGGGCAAAAAGCAAAAATATAATAAATGGAATCAATACACACTTATTCTAAGTCAAAGAGAAAGGACAAGTTCAAAAAACAGAAGCAAAATTTAGAAGCAAAGTATACATTGTATGCGTAAAAGCTATATCAGGTGAAAATAAAGTAAAAGCAATAAAATACATCTGGCAAAGGTACAAAAGAAAAGTATCTTGAAAAAGACAACAAGTGGAGAGATCAAGGAGGTTTGCGGACTTCATCAGAGCCAGCGATGGGATTTGTGATGGCGGTGGAGCTGGAAGTGGATAAGTATGTGGTAAGAGGAATCCACAATAGATCTCTCTTAACAGCCAGGGAAATGGGGGTAACATAGTTGGTATCAAGCCTATGATTAAAGCAAATCGCATTCCGCCAGGCGGAATAAGTGACGTTTGAGGAATCCTTCCAATTGGAGGTAATCAGGTGTAAGGCAACTGCTAAAAATAAATCTAGTAATTTAAAGTGAGAAGGGTGCTGAGGAAGATTTGGGGACAAGGAACCTAATAGGATATTAGAAGGGGAAAAGGGGAGTTGTATAGTAAAAATAGTATTTATGCGGGACCAAACTGAATGCCAAAAAGTGGTGATATTGGGACAGTGAAATAACATATGAGGCAAATCAGCATGAATACAAGGGCATCACCAGCAGGTAGGGGAAAGGTCAGAAGAGAAGGAAGCCAGTTTAACCGGAGAAAGTAGCAGTCTTTGATATACATAATATAACGTTTGAGTGGTATTTGCAGCCCTGGAAGTTTTGTGAATTTTTAACCACAATTTATCCCATAAAGAGATAGACCAAGATACTGATAAGTCTCGTTCCCAAGCCAATTCAGTCTTTGTTTTAAGACACGTAGGAGATTTTAACAAAGAATTATAGATGCAAGATGCCGAAGGAGAGGAGTACAATAGCGGGGAGAGAATATCACAAAGGTGAGGCAGATCATGGGAGGGAGGGAGAGATTGAAGGTAAAGTAAAAGATCAGGACGTAAAAGATCATATTGTTTTCGTGCAGAATTAGGAAGGTGAAATTGTGACTGGAGATCAGCAAAGGGTAGGGGAGCATCATTATGAATGAGCTGGGAGATCCACATCAGACCTCTAGATTTCCAAGAATTCCAGAAAAAGGAACGATTCTTGATTCGAAGTAATTTATTGTGCCAAATAGATTGTTGATGAAGAGAAGCACGGGAGGGATACGAGGAGGATAATAATGGAGCCAAAAGATGATGAGAATGAGCAATGATGGGAGAACGTAAGAGGGATGTTGCTGCAGAAAAAGTCAAAAACTCGGGGAAATCAAAAGGTGAGATCAGAGATTTTTCCGAAGATAACCAGACTGGAGGATAAGTAGGAAGATCAGTAGACAACCAATGATAGGTTTGTTTAAGAATAAAGGAATAGTGATAAGATTTGAAATCATGGAACTTAAGACCACCATTAGATTTATCTTTTTTAAGTGAGGATAGGACAATGCGGGAGGGCTTGTTCTTCCAAAGGAATTTGGATAGAACGGAGTCCAAGCTTTTAAAATAATATGAAGGTATCCGAACAGGGATCATAGATAGAGAGTATAAAATAATAGGGGCCAGCATCATTTTAATGGAGTCTAATCTTCCCCACCAGGAAAGGAAAAGAAGATGCCACCTGGAGATAGTCTGATAACTTTTTCTTAATGTAGTCAAAGTTAGCTTTCAGAGTGCCGGAGATAGTAGGGGAAAACCATAAGCCTAAATATTTTCCTTTGGTTGGTTGCCAGGAGAAGCCAGTTTGGTCAAAATAATGTTTGAGACATAAAATATTAAGGGGTAGAACTTCACACTTATCCAGATTCAGTCGATATACCCGAAACTAAAGAGAAAGCATCAACCTGGAGGAGAAAAGAAGGAATGGATGAGTCAGGGTTAGAGCAATACAAAAGAATGTCATCTGCATATACAGATAATTTGACCTGATTGGAGCCAGGGTTGTAACCAGTAATTTGGGAGTCTTGACGTATCTTAGTAAGAAAAGGTTCAAGGGCTACAATAAACAAAAGGGGAGACAAAGGACAGCCCTGACGAACTCCTCTGGAAAGAGAAAAACAATCAGAAATGTTCCCATTAGCAAAAATGGATGCTTTAGGACCAGAGTACAAGAGAGAAATAAGGGAAATTAGCTTGGGGGGGAAACCAATCCAGGTAAGAGCGCGAAACATAAAATCCCAACTAATCCTGTCAAATGCCTTCTCGGCATCCAGGGTTATAGCCGCGAGAGGAGAATTAAAGGTAGAAGCCTTGCTGAGAATATTAAAGAAAACCCGAGATTTATCAGAGGAAAGACGCCCTTTACAAAGCCCGATTGCTCAGTGCCAATGAGTTCAGGAAGAATAGGGTCATACGCAATGCTAGCAATTTGGCAAATATTTTATAATCAGTATTTACAAGGGAAATGGGGCGGTAATTCTTGCAGAAAGCAGGGTCTTTACCTTCTTTAGGGATAAGACATATCATTGCTTCTTGAAATGTACCTTGAGAGAGACCGTTGGCAATAAAGGAATTAAAGAGGAGGAGCAAACGGGGGAGGAGAAGTTTTGAAAAATGTTGATAGAACTCAATAGTGAAACCATCCGGGCCAGGGGCCTTACCATGTTTCAGGACCGAGACTGCGTGAGAAATTTCTGCTAAAGAAATATCCGCTTCAAGTGAGTGAAATTCAACATGAGAAGAAAGGGGAGGAGCGAGTGAGTGAAAATAAGAAGAGAGATCCGAAGGAAGTGGAATAGATTCAGGAGTATAGAGCTGTTTATAGAAAGTAACAAACTCCTGTAAGATATCAGCATCTTTGAAAAGAGTCGTACCAGAAGAGTCAGTAATGGAAGAAATCGGGTTCTATTTTGTCTAATCTTCAAATAGTTAGCCAAAAGTTTCCCCATTTTGTTTTGACCTCCGTAATAGCGGGCACTACTTTTTAAGAGATAGGAAGATGCAGCGTCAGTAGACATTTTGTTAAAAGTAATCTTGGCAGAGAGTAGGTCTTTTAGAGATGAATCCGATGGAGCACGATAATAAGAGTATTCTAATTTTTTTATCTTGGCAAGGAGAAGAGAGGACTGCTTCTCAAAGCATCTTTTCTTTTGAGAAACATAGTTAATAATGAATCCTCTAGCAGCAGCTTTGAATGAGTCCCAGATCAGGGTTGGAGAAGATTCAGGAACGGAATTAATGAGAAAGAAATCATCTGCGAAAGAGCTGAATTGGCCAGAGAATTTGGGATCAGTGAGAAGGGAATTATTAAATCGCCATCTTCCAGAAGGAGGGGAGAAAGGAATAAGGTCAAAATCAACTATAACAGGGGCATGGTCGTATTTTAGGATGGAACCTATATCAGAGGAAAGAACTTGTTGGTTCAGGGACTGACTGAGAAACAGATAATCAATACGGGATTGAGTTTTGTGAGGAGGGGAGAAATAGCTATGTTCTTGGAGATCGGGATGGCAGAGTCTCCAAATGTCAGTTAGGGAACTTCGTTTAATGGCGGAAGTAAATTGGTTATGCATTTTTGAAGGAACAAATTTAACAGGGGAATGTCTGTCAAGAATGGGGTCGTGGACTTGATTGCAATCGCCACCAAAAATAATATAATTATCAGTAAAAGAGAGGAGTTTGTCTGAAATAAAAGGCCAAAAGGTATTGTTAACAGAGACAGGAGCATATACATTAAATATAACAATAGGAATATTGTCAACAATCAAAGTGGTGATCACCCAACGACCATCAGAGTCTATTTCTTGGTGAGTGACAGAGACCTTAAACTTTTTCTGAACTAGGATAGCAACTCCATTCTTTTTCCCTAAAGCAGGAGAGGAAAAGACATGACCCACCTAAAGTCGTTGCAATTTAGCAGCTTCAACATCAGAAAGGTGGGTCTCTTGTAACAGAACAATGTCAGGTTGCAGTCTAGCCAAGTGCGAAAGCACTCGTTGTCTTTTAATGGGATTATTCAATCCTTTAACATTCCATGAAATAACTCGGAATGTGACTCATGAAAAACAACCATGCTTGAGAAAAAAAGCATACAATGCAATAAACAAGCATGAAACCAAATTATGCAATAACCTGGAAAAGAAATGAATCTTAGAGAAAAAAGAAGAAGGAAATGGAAACGGAGATGAGAAGAGATGAGAGCAAAAGGGAGGAAAAGGAGAGGGAGAGGAAGCATCAGAAAAGGAAAATAGAAGAAAAGAAAGAATAGAAGAAAAAGAGGGAGATGAGAAGGAGAAATAGTGTGAGAAGAGGACAAAAATGATAGAAAAAAAGTGCAAGCAAAAGATAGGGAAAGATGTAAAGAGTACATCATACATAGAAACAACCAGAGGAATACAAGAGAGAAGAACATACCTACAAAGAAAGTATCCAAGGATACGAGGGGAGGGGAAGATCCAGACGGGCACAGCCGGGAACGGACAAGACGGAGGACCGGGAGGCACCACGTGAAGGAATGGAAAAAGCTGTTGGAGAAAATATAAACACAATATGAAAACTCGAAGTCAAACAAGAACGATACAAGGAAAGTCAGAACATATAATATTCAAACAAAGTCAAACAAGAATGATACAGGGAGAGTTAGAATATACAAAATTCCACCATCAAGACATGGAATACTGCAACAACAATCAAAGATGGGAACATATAAAAAGGAATCAGCCAACACTGGAGGAGGAAGCGTCCATGGATTCGGTATTATGAGCATTTATGAAACTCTCTGGAGACGGAGCGGGTCTTCATACGTAGTGGTCCTGTTGTTAAAAGTAACCCTAAAAAGGCAGGGGTGAAAAAGACCATACTGAGCGCCCATTGCACGAAGAGCAGGTCTCAAGTTGAAAAAGGCCTTTCTCCTATTCGCAGTAGCCTTGGCGTAATCCTGGGCGAAGAATAGAGTAGATCCAGACCAAGTAACACATTGAGAGGATTTGGCAGCAGAAAGGACCTTCAATAGATTTGTGTATTCCAAGAAATACAGGATTACCCCTCTAGGTTTTGTAAGAGATTTCCCAGAAGGCGTTGACGCAGTTTCAGAAGCTGCCATGTCAGCCGGGGGAAGAGAGTCTTGTAGGCGAGAAAATTGAGTAAAAACCTTTGAGTTTTTGATAAAAATATGCTTAGCTGTAGTTACTGTGGAGAAGGAGCCGTTGGACCTGCCCATGTAGAGAAAAAACAAAGAGGTGGCCAAAAAATGCGATGAGGAGGAAGAAAAAGCACAAAATGGCCGCCCCAAATTTTCATCCACTGCAAACAAAGTCAGTAGTGCTATAAACGTGCGCGAGACCTCAAATTATCTCATAGAGCAGCAGGGAGGCAGGAAAAAAGGCATTAACCATCCCAAAAAGCCACAGCAACCCATTGTGAGCTAAGAAAATCGGCACCTCAGCATTGCGTGTAGAAACAAAATGGCGGTCGCGATATAGCGACAGGAGAAGAAGACTCACATTGTCTCAAACACGGTGAAGTATTCTTTGAAAATGGGTCGGAGAGGTCCGAAGCCGGTCAGCATATGTTCCGATGTCGTTTCATGGAAAAAGCAGCGCTGAGGCAGCACGAAGAGGAGACAGCCGCCCGGTCCCGCCGAGGAGCCCTACACGGAAGCCGCCATCTCTGTCAGGCGCTAAGCCACGCCCCCTCAACTGTCAGAATTAACTGTGCCGGGACGGTTATCTTTTCACATAAAGAATGGGAACTGTTTTTCTAAAATAAATTAATTATTGGCGCATCGTGCTCCTCAAACCCCCCCCCCAGTTCGACCACTGTTGTGCAGAAACATATGGTGAACAATGATTTTCATATCCACCAGTTGTCTGCCATTACAAAGTCCTTGCCGTGTAACGTCAAGGTGTTGCGCTCTGTCTATAATATGCATACATGGAAGATTTATGTGACCCCCACCTACGACGTTTACTAACAGCATGAAGTCCCAAGAGATGCAGTTGAATTCTGCGTCTGAAAGGACTTGCTGATGTTGCCCAGCTCTCTGGTACCTATTTCATCAAAGTGTACTATAGCTAGGTTCTGGCCTCATGCCTTTTTTGCGGTTTTATTATGAATGTTGCAAGCAGCATTCTATCACACTTTCACATGTAGTTTAGGCTTTTTTCATTGGATGGCTTCTTTCTTGTTTGTTTCAAGGGTCTGCTTTTGATTCACTGAGTTACTCCCAATACTGTGTTTTCCTGCCCCTGCAGCACAGTTCTCTCACCATGCTTTTTGTTGGGTTGTATTATATCCTTACATAGCTTGCATAAGGGGTCTATTTCTCTCTGGGCTGTCTTTTTAAGCACTCCAGAGGAACTCATGGCTATTTTCCTTCTCTTCCTACACTTTTTTCCTATTGCTTCAGATCCCTGCTCTCTGTCGCCTTCTAAAAAAATGTCATCCCAGGCCACCACAGGCCATGGCAATGTTGTTTTCTATGCTTGTGGCCATTGTGTTGCAAATAAATTGGCTTTACCAATGCCAAACCAAGTATGTTAAAAATAGTTACTTTTAAGATGTCCATCACATTGTGTGATGCTGCATGCATCACATAACACAACGTATATTGCAGGAGGCAATGCAGCGTACATCGTGAAAGCATAGAAATTAGTTTCTATGACTTTGACATGGATAGTCAGGCGTTAGCAAAGGCAGTTGCATTGTTTGCTTAGATTTGAGAAAGCGAGGCTGACTTTTCCAATGCTTGTGTTTTGTAGGAGTGGTGAAGAGCTGATGAAGCTCGTTTTGAACGTGAAGAAAACACCACCAGTTCATGACAGTCTTTGAACAACTACAAGGGACTGATGATTGTCAAGTGCCATGGACAGTCTCCAAACAGGAGAACGACCTACAGTGCACTGGTCTAGGACATCCATTTCTTGATGAGTAGGGCTACACCACCGATGCTCAAAGTACTGCCTGGGTGCCGCATACGGCCCTCCAGACCTTTACATGTAGCCCCCTGGTTAAGTGCAGGACTGGGCTGGTGTTTGCTCCACTTAGCACAAACATTAAAAAGATGATAAATAAATTAGCAATCATTTACTTAAAGGTTAATTGAAAGTAAAGAAAGTAAGTAAATAAGGTGTTTTTGCACCACTTAACTTAAAAAGCACCTTAATTTTTAAAGACATCTTGCAGCAAATGTGTAAAAATATGCTAAAGTCTCTTCAAATTTAAAAAGTACATTTCATAACATGCAGTACCGTTTCACCTTGGTACATCAGATTATATCAGTGCATAGAGAATCATTTTTAAAACAAAAGTGATTTCAAACATGAATTTAGAAACATTCATGCTTCTCCCCCACTATCCTGACAACAATGCAAGTATAAACTGATTGTGCCACCTACTTAAGTAGCCCTTTAACATGCCATAGGCCTGCTATTGCTTTGTGTGCAGTTTTTAAGCTGCCATGTCGTTCTGGCAAAATACACCTTTTACCAGGCCCAAACTTTCCTTTTTAATACACGTATCACCCCTAGGGTAGGCCCTAAGCACTTTAGAGGGCAGGGTGAAGTGTATTTGAAAAGTTGGACAAGTACTTTTACATTTGACACATATCATTCTCTTTAATTGGTTCTGGTAAGCAGACGAAATAGTTTTGCCTTTAAGCGTCTCTTTGTACTGTCTGACACCTGGTTCATCTCTGCCTTGTAGCACTTCTGATCGCAGCCTTATCTTGCAGTTGGCTGTCGCTATTTGTTGCTCTTTCAACCTGGTTGTATCCGTCTGTAGCGTTATCTCTCCATATGATGTATAAGTTTAGGATACGTAGTTGTGCAGTACTTCTCTTTACGACCTTATTAGCAGTTCTTGGCCAACTATGTGTAGATTTCTCAGTGAATCATTTGTTATGTTCAAGTGCTTTACACTGGCTGGAGTTGCAATTTGACTCCACATATGTCAACCATTGATTCTGCACTTCGAATGAGGCACACGTGGCATGCACAAACAATTTGCTAGACCACGGCAAACTCTCTGGGAGAGCACTGTCGATCTTTGGGTAACTTATCCCCTATCTCATCGCCTTTTTTTTTTAACATTTCTTTATTGTGTTCAGTAAATAAACAGTAGTCATTTACAGTTAAATACCGAGTAGTCTGTTCATTACATCTTCTGTTACAGTTTAACTATCTGTTTATTACATCATAAAAATCCACTTATCTAGTCCTCAACTTGGATACCTGCTAATGACTATACCACACACAAAGCTTAGTATAACACATCTTTATTCTTTTGTGTGTAACCGCAAACTCATAGTTCAAAACCAACATTCACTTCACTATGCTCCAACACTTATGTCATAGTTCTAAAGAGTACAACAAGAGCCGAAAGGGTTCTCTCATTTTTAACTCACATAACATTACAATCCCAATCTTTCAGCCTCAGTCCTGGACTTGAGTGAGGTCGATTCTGAGGCTACTGGGACTGATGGCTTCCTGCATCCTGCAGGTCGAACACAGCCTTCTTATGGTTGCCAGCCCGCATTGTTCAAATCACCAGTTGTCATGTGATTTTTTGTCATGTCCCAATGGGATTTTAATCTGGTCCTGACTTATTTGATGTGCTCGGTGAGCCGCTTCACAGCTGTCCTTTGTGGCTCCTTACTATCAAGACTGTTCCTCATTACCATCCCCTTGGCATGGTGTGTGAGTGAACTAATATGGACATGGGCATCCTTCCTACCGAAAGCTGTGATACTGCTCGAGGTCGGCCAAACCATCAACCTGCCGGCGTTCTGTGCTCCGCCTCACCTATCTAAATAGGAGAAGGAGAAACTTCATTGCTTGCATGCCAAGAGTGCATCAAGCTCCTACATAAATAGTACCAAATAAGACCAGAAGGACAATCTGCTCTTAATGAGGTTCTCTAGAGCGGAAAATGGCAAAGCAGTGCAGAAGAGAACCATCACCCATTTGGTCTTGCTCTGCACTAAGATCTGCTATGTATCTTCCAGAAGAACTGCGTGCTCAGTCTACCAGGGCTAAAGCTACTACCAATGTGTTGGCATGCGGAGTCCATGTCTGCAGCTATGTGGGTGATCCTCTGTATGTTCACACAGCATCATTACCTAGACAGTTAGATTCGCCTAGAGGTGCATTTTGCCAGCTCAGTCTTGCAGGACTTTCTGGTGTGAGTCCATTCACAGACCCGCCTCTGAAAAGGTTTTGCTTTGCTATCTATACAAACAGGAGGAATATACAGCTAGAAGTCTCTATCAGAAGAAAAAAATACTTAACTTCAGTAACACTCTTTCTGGTAGAGACTATCTAGCCACAGATTCCTCTCCAAACCTCTCATCCTCCCCATTCTGGGATTGGACTCTATCCATTAATACGATCCCAAGTATAGGAACTGCACGCTGTCTGTTAATTTGCCTTTGGGGCTCTCCATCTGGTGGAGCAAACAGTCTTTTTTTTATATATAATTCTTTTTGTTGATAACAGGACATGACGCCCAGCAGGGAAGTATACATTAGCAATGATGTCAAAACGTTGACTCAAGGTAGGCATCAAATACATAAGCACTTAAGCACACAATATAACAATCACAGTTCCCCATTTCTGTGACCCAGTGCTTCGATGTCATCTCTCGATTGTGGGGGCACACATATCCCTCCTCTATATATGGTCCATTTCTCCTAGATCTGTGTCCATTTGGTGGGGCACCCCCTAGCTTCGTGTATGGTCTTTTCTGTAAACATACACCACTCCATATCTTTACTCCGCTAGACGCGGTGGGTCCCCCGCTTTCCACTTGCACAATATCTTACGTTTAGCTACCATCAGTCCCAGAGTCACCCAAATTTGCTCCTTGGAATTCAAGTCAGTCGGGCCCCAGACATTCAACATACACAGCTTGATATTGCAATAAAACTTTTGTCCTAACACTTCCTCAATGCGGCCCCAAAACTGCAGACCAGTACCTTTGGATAGTCATGCACTCCCAGAGCATGTAGATGAAAGTGCCCTCCTGCCTACATTTTCTGGGGCACCCTCCCTCTGTGCAATATCCCATTCGCACCAGTAACGGGCCAACAAAGTAGGACCTATGCAACACCTTCAATTGCACTAATCGGAGCCTGGAGGAAATGGGCACTTCTTTGAGAGAGGCTACCGCAGCGGTCCATTCTTCGTCGTCAAGCCCAGCTACATCATAATCCCACTTTGCCCAAAGCCGGAGCAGCGGGTCCACTATGGTATTAATTCGTTTTTTAGCTAACAGTCTTGAAAGCAACTGATGTAAGTGCGAGGGAGTGGGCCTTGTATAGGCCCCACACGTCCCTTCCGGAGCAGAACGGATTCAGTGCGGAGCCACAAGGCACCACCTTCCGGCACACAGAGATAGTGTTGAAGAGTTTCCAAATCTAGTCTGGAGCCTGGGGAATATTCAAATGGTGAGGAATCTGCAGCTAGAGACTCTACCAGAAAGAACTTTACCGAAGATAAGTAACACATTTTTTTTCTCCATACTAATTGTTGTGGGGCCAATTCACAAAGGAATTTAGTAGTATCTGTGGTAGTAGCTTCTTTCCGACTGCTCAGCGCTGGCGTACTCCTCCCAGAAGTAGCGTTGCACTCTATAAAACGTGTATTAATATTATTACTTCAGGATTACTACTTCACTTACTCATAAATATCTTCATGAATAGGCCCTATTGGCTTTGCCAATTCTTGCCCCTAATTGCATGAAGATGCTGCCTCCTCCAGAATGATTAGTGATGCCATTTAATCAGTTACAGACAAACCTGTACATTATATTACATGTGAGTCCGTTCTGGATTCGTGTTTAATCTTTCCCTGCAAATGCTTCTGCAAAGCACCTCTGGGGTTCCATGTTCATGTGACCGAGGCAAGATGTTTGTGACTGTCCTTGGCGTGAGGCTTTTTATCTGTTGGTTTTAACATAAACCTTTTTCTTTGGAGTTTCCTTTCAATAACAAGGGTGGCACCTCTTAAAAATCACATTGCTATAGTTAACTATTGGGGATTGTGAGAAACCCTTCTGCATTCAAATCGTAAATGAGTCTTGTGCTGTCTAAACATTTCCTGCTGAAGGAAGCAGGAGAGCAGTATATCTTAACCTTAAGTCATAGGGACATTGAAGTGTGATTTAAAGCGCCACAATAACTTTTCAGCTTCTGTGCCTGCTGCAGTTGCTTGCAGTCTACTTTACTACTTTGGATGGAGTAATTAGTATAATCGTTCTTGGAGTTTAGTTGCTAAAGCCCCGAAATTATCAAGCAGACTCAATGAGGACATGTTATCGTGTCTGTAGGTTCCTATGTGTCTAAAACTTGTATTTCGTAATATATATTCGTTTGAGTATTTTATTAATTTCCAGCTTACCAGCATTTGGCCTCTTTGTTGCACTTCGTATGTCAATTGTGCTTAAAGTATAAAAGACATGCTAAGCCTTTCAGCTGTACATAGCATGCCACAGACAAAGGCTTAAACGTGTTGGTTTCGCCTCAATTTTTTCCTGGATTTCTAAATCTGAGTTTCATGGTGGAGAAGAACAACTGAGACTGTACCCCCTTGACTTTGTAGGTGGACCAGTGAACAGTTTTCAAACCAAGTGTAGTGTGGCCAGAATTTTTTGAGAATTTGGCAATTTAAGTTTTTACACTTTAAAATGTTAGTTTTTCTTTTATTGAGGGTCAATGTAAATTATGTTGCAGTTGACTGGTCAGAATAGTACCCCTGATTTGCTGAATACTGTGGGAGCAAAAAAGTTCCTCAATATTTAGGACACCTCCATATTCAGACAACCAAACTTTGACCTAATATGGTTCTCCTATTGAAATAAATTAAAAGTCACCCTCTCTGACTTCAATTTAGCAGAGTAGTGAATATATGTAATTGGGACCACTCAATAATTTAGTTCTAGATCGAAAGAAGGTTAAAAGGTTTCATTACAAAAATCTCAGAAATAAATGGTGCTTCGAAAATGCCATGAAGGCTTTAAAATTGCAGAGTTATACATAATAGGTAAAAATCGGATATAATAAAAGGTCCCATATGAGCTAGAAGGAAAGAAAATCTCCTAAAATTGGGCTTCCTCCCTGAATCAAGAGGTTCTTATACATAATTCTAGAATAACAAATCGGTAAAACAGCAGAATCACCATGGCTTGAGTGAAAGTATCTACTCTTTGGCAAATCAGAATATGAAACCTCTTTACCTTAATGCATAAGCACTATCCCATTTTAAGAAAAAAACTTCCAGCATCTTTTTTTGCTACTGCCATCCGCAGATGCTTGTACAAAAGATCCACCCAGCAAAACTATGGTGTAAGTGCCTTGGAACTACAAGAGTTTAGGAACACAGAACGTTTATCATAAAGCTGTGGAAATAAACCATTATATCAGCTTATTCTTCACTCTGCAGAGTTTGTGAGGAAAAAAGAAGCGAAGGCGAACAGGATGGGAGGGGAAAGAGCAGGAGTGCATGACAGAAACAGCATCCATCTTATCCAACATGGTTGTTTGCCCATAAATGTGGCATCGATAAAATATGCTAATAAGCACATTTCTATACACTGCAATAAACTCGTTTCAACTGCAAACATGTTAATTCATCATTTACGTATTGGGTCCAACATAAAAGTATTATTATTCACCAATATTTTGTTGCACGAAATTATAAATTGTCAAAATGCTACAATAATACTGCTATCAAAGTTTTATTTTTTAGTTGCATAATTTTGTGTAACAATTTACGTCGAGTTTTAAAGATTTTATGATAGATTCTTTATTTAAATCGAAGATTAATAACATTTCAGTTGAAAGAAGTTCAATATGCCTTATAGAAAAGTGTGTTTATAAATGTAATTTATTTGTGCCACATTTTCACAAAGTCTCTATTTTAGAACAAGCATTTGCAATGCAATAGGTCTCGCATTAGGAAAGTTTGAGCTATTGGTATTGTAAATGATTTTTTTTTTATTTGTGTGTTGGTTTTGTAAATAGCGAAATTATTGGCTTTGTCATTCACAATGCCAATAGTTTTAACTTTCGCAAATGTGACACCTATAGCATTCTTAATGCAATATGTGTTGTATTTATGTGACTTCGATGTATTGATATTACAAACAATGGCTTTTAATTTGTAATAATTAATACTTAAATAACAGTTATTGTAATTTATAATTGCAATTGCTTAAAGTTTTGTAATTAATTTTTGTGAAGATTATTTTCAGTGTATTTTATTGTGACAAATCAAAGAACAGAAGTGAAATATTAACATCTTTTTGTGACATTTGTAATAAAGCTTGAAACATTGAGAGAACATATTTGAACCAGTTGTTGTTGAATGGTTGCACAGATTGATGCTGTGGTGACGAAGAGTGATGCTGTGGTGGCGACGAGTGATGCTGTGGTAACGCATAGTGATGCTGTGGTAGCGCATAGTGATGCTGTGGTGCCCCTGAGTGATTCTGTGGTGCCCCTGAGTGATGCTGTGGTGATGCGATAGATAGATAGATAGATAGAGTGAGGGCGGTAGAGTGAGGGCGGTAGAGTGGTAGAGTTGTGAGGGTGTGTGACGGGAGAGGGTGTGTGAGAGGGTGATGGTGTGTAAGGGTGAGGGTGTGTGAGGCGGGGTGTGATTGTGAGGGGGTGTGATTATGAGGGTGTGTAAGGGTGAGGGTGTGTAAGGGTTAGGGGGTGTATGAGGGTGAGGGGGTGTATGAGGGTGAGGGGGTGTATGAGGGTGTGACAGTGAGGGGGTGTGAGGGTGAGGGTATGTGGAGGTGAGGGGTTGGGTGAGGGGATGAGAGGATGTGAGAGGGTGAGTGAGGGTGAGGGTGTGTGAGGGTGAAAGGGTGGGTGAGGGTGAGGGGGTGGGTGAGGGGTGTGAGGGTGAGGGGTGTGAGGGTGAAGGGATGTACGGGTGGGGGTGTGAGGGTGAGGGTGTGAGGGATGGGATGAGGGATGATGAGGGGATGTGAAGGTGAGGGGATGTGAGGGTGAAGGGTGTGTGAGGGTGAGGGGTGTGAGGGTGAGGTGGTGTGAGGGAGGGGATGTGAGGGTGAGGGGATGTGAGGGTGAGGGGTGTGAGGGTGGGTGAAAGGGTAAGTGAGGGTGAGAGGGTAAGTGAGGGTGAGACGGCAAGTGAGGGTGAGAGGGCCGGTGAGGGTGAGGGCGTGTGAGGGGTGTGTGAGGGTGAGGGGGTGTGTGAGGGTGAGGGTGTGAAGGTGAGAGGGTGTGTGAGGGTGATAGGGTGGGTGAGAGGGTGGGTAAGGGTGAGAGGGTGGGTAAGGGTGAGAGGGTGGGTAAGGGTAAGAGGGTGGGTGAGGGGGTGTGTGAGGGTGAGGGGTGTGAGGGTGAGGGGGTGTGAGGGAGGATGAGGGTCTGTGTGGGTGAGAGGGAAAGTGAGGGTGAGAGGGTAAGTGAGGGTGAGGGTGAGTGGCTGGGGGGGTGAGGGTGTGAAGGTGAGAGGGTGTGTGAGGGTGAGAGGGTTTGTGAGGGGATGGGAGGGTGAGGGGATGGGAGGGTGAGGGGATGGAAGGGTGAGGGGATGGAAGGGTGAGGGGATGTGAGGGTGAGGGGGTGTGAGGGTGAGGGGTGTGAGGGTGAGGGTGTTTCAAAACTCAAACTCATTAACTTGGAGCCATCGACATTTTGCAACACATGTACGTGTAATGCCAATTACTTCCAATGGCGTACAGGCACACAGGCTAATTCGATACAAGGAGTAAGGCCAAGATGATGTGCCCTCACTTGTAGTGTATGTGATGGACAACACACTTTTAAATTAGTTATTAAATTAAACACCAAGCAAGCCTTTACTTCAAGTGTCAGCCCTGTGTTACGGAAACCGCTGGTGAATCAAGATTGGGCTGTGCAACTAATCACAGGATAGTCAGGCGCTACACATTTTGCAGGAACCGTAAATATTGTTTCCAGAATTGATACCAATTACAAGCCATAAATAAACAGATGGAACATGGGGAAGAGTGGCAGAGGAGTTTGCATATAACAAAGTGCCCTCCTGCGTCTCCCATCAAAAGTTCAGATACTAACTGCTACCAACTACAGTAGAGAATGTAGCACACACCCTTCAGCAGCAAAACTGTGCAGATTGATTTAGCTTGACTGCAAAAAACAACTGCATGAAAAGACTGTAGCAGACTGATCTGGACTTAACGGTACGTTATTGACCGATGTTTCATAGCTAACACTCTCAAGTGCAAAGCAACCCAAACATAAAAGTAATTCACATTTACCCAGAGTACAACATATGAAATATATTGCTTGCTCGGCCTGTGTGGTGTGTTCCTGTGAGCTCACTGTAATCTATTGTGACGCACTGCCATGCAAAGTATGGGCAGACTAACCGCGAAGACGGAATCTCCGGACTGCTTGCCGATGACTGGCTGTTATGTGATTTTACAGCCCCAGCTGGTGGTTTTGGTTTCATTTTTGCTTTTTTTTCAGCTGCTCACAGGGTGCGTGGCTCTTCCTGTATCTGTGATCATGAAAAACAAGCCCCCTCGCTTCCGGGGTAACCCTCAGAGCTGATGCCAATCCCGGAGCGGCTTGGTGGTGATGTCGATGGACTCCGGTCCCGGTGAATTCAATTTAAGTGCTTTTGCGTCTCCCGGGGCAGCAGCGGTTGTGTAATCCGCATGTAAAGTGCAAGTCAAACAATGGCATCAAAGGAAGCAGAGGTGATGGTGGGGGACAGCTGGGCATAGCGACGTGACCCGAGCCCCTTACAATAAAGACCTACCCCAGAGAACACATGGGAGAGGGCTCGGCAAGGTGAAAAGGTACGGCTGTGAGAGACGCTCTGTGTTGGGAGGGGGAGGCGCGTTAAAGCGCGCGCTCAAGAACAGCGATGTGAGGAATGCACGTGAATGCCTGCGAATTACTGATAATTAGGGAAATATTACCTACTTTCAATTAGACTGTTTAGCAGCAACAACAACTGTGGTTGAAGTGCAGTATGAAACAAGGGAGAGCACAAACGAGAAGCCATGTGGACGTAAAAGTAACGCAGCGCGGCCGAATGAAATTACAAGTCGGGTGGGGGGCGGGAGAGAAGGGGAGTGAGCGAGTGGGAGGGAAGCGCTGGCAAAGCGTCACGCTTCAAGAGCCTGGTGGGGGCAGGGGAGCCAGCGAGTGGAAGGGATGGAGGGGGAAAAGCGCTTGCTTGTGTTCACGTGAACTGTTTGAAATCCGTCGATGGTTTGAGAACTTATTTTGCCTACTATAATTCTCCCCTATCCATTCCTTGCGGAATGGGATAGGCGAGACCTAAAAAATTGATTCTGTTCTGATATTGTTCACCTCACTCCTGCTCATTCCCTCTCCCATCTCGCCCCCCCGTGCATCCTATCTCCCCACAGTCTCCACAGAGCAAAAAACACTGTGATGTAACTCATTATTTTCCTTAGACTGCTGTATTGTGAATGAACTTCTTCGGGTTATTAATATAAAAAAAAACAAGGTTCTTTATAGCCTTATAGTCCGCCGTAGAGGGCTATACCGGCTATTAAAGGCCCTCTCCAGCGTTAAAGGCCCCGAGCCGAAGGCGAGGGCCTTTAACAAGGGAGAGGGACTTTAATAGCTGTATAGCCCGTCTACGAAGGGCTATAAGGCTATTAGAATATTCTGTCACTAGAGGACAGAATGTTCTAACAAAAAAAACAAAGCCTTTTGGAAGCATGAGGGGATTGGAATCCCCTCAGGCTCCCTGAAGCCTTTGTTCACAGCCAGAGCTGTGAACAAAGAAACATTGGAATGTTGGAGCTCCCGGCTTATACCAGCCATTATAAGCCCAGAGCACTCCATTGTTTTCAATGGAGCTCCCAACATTCCAATGTTCTAATCTGTTGTAGTGTCTGCTACCGGGAAAGCAGAATTTCACTGGTGTATGGATTATTGTTTATAATGCTTCATGATGTTGTGCTCATTTCATGACAGCAACAGCGTAGAAACTGCTCGATGTTTACTTAGAAGTGGGTTAGTGTTATAAACTTTAATTTGACGTGTCTTGTTTTGATTTTCTTAAAATGGGTTATCTCTAATCATGCCATGCTGAAACTGCAGTCTTTTCTAACTTTGTAAGCAAGAATTGTGCATAAGAACCTTTACTAATGGGGAGGCTGTCCTTTTGTTTTATGCTTTTGTTGTTCCTTTGGTCCTGAGAATATTTCTGATTTCCGATTATGTACTTTGCAACTGAGCCTTTATGGCATATACCATTTATTCTGTACTGCTTGATTTTTGAGATTTTGTAATAAACCCCTTTCACATTTCCCTGATCTGCAGTGGCAGTGCGTCCATTGGGTGTATTGGGGCGTTGCCCCACTAGCCATAGACGACCGTCATGCGATTCAGGCAGGATTCATGATCAAAATAATAAAATTAATCACGAGGAGTCTAATCTGAGCGCACTGTCTGCGGCAACGCAGAGAGCTCCTGGACAAGCCCGACATCGCGGAAAGTGTGGGGGCGGGGTTGCTGCAGTGATTGACAGCACAGCACAAACAGCGCGCAGCGCAGCTGCAGTGTGCGCATGCCAATTTTTGGGCTAGGTGTTTTTAGTACTGACCCGGGTATGCCCACACAGTACAGTACCTTCCCCTCTCCCTCTCCTATTGCGACTCAGAGGACGAGGGACCCGGCCCCCTGGTCTGATTATGGGCAGGCAGTAACCCTGCTCTTAGCCAATCCTGGCGCAGTGGCGCTGCTAATGCAGTGCCAGGTTTGGTTGAGAGCAGTCACTGCTCAGCCAGGTAGCCTGGATGGTGCTGCGCGTAGGTGGTGGCAAGCACGCACTTGTATGGCCAATCACACTGTGGCTTATACGAGCCATGCAGTGGTGATTGGCCAGTTCTCTGGGCTATCGGCACGTCACCGCGCCTGGCGCGCTGTGCCACCCACACATAGACTAGTCAGTCACAACGAGACTAGAGTCGAGGTCTCAAGACCTCGTGCCACCCGGTGTCGTGTGTGTTAGGGAGTTAGTGTACACACTTCCTCTACAGTATCTGATAAAGTAAGTTTTTATTTTTAATAAGTTCTTAACTTAACTGTAGTGTACACAGTCAGGTCTCAGTTCTGTTGTTTTATTGTTTCGAACATGGCAGCGGCGCTGGCGCATGATCGATTCGTTTCTTCTTTATACGTAGGCACTAGGCAGTCACTGGCAGCGCATCGGGCAGATCTCCTGGGCTAATTGGCTCAGGTGTAAACCAAGCCATCGGGGTTGTGACTTTGAAGTGACACAGTAGAACGCTGCACCTGGTAACATCCCTGTTTGTGTGTCAGGTACCATCCGGCCTTGCCTGCTGCTCAGGCCCCGCTCACAAAAATATGTGCATAATCGTGGTGTATTACAAGTCTCCAATTTATTTTGCTACCTTATTGCAGGCTTGCCATTAATTCTGCAAAGTGAAACAGCCATCGGATATGCCCGGTGCGCGTGTGTGAAAGACAGAAAGGTGACTGCAGTGCCGGCTGCTTTTTTTTTAGATACGGGCTCCTTTTTTCGCTTTGATCAATAATGCTGTTTTACCTTTTAAAACAACACTCGACCCATGCTGAAGGAATTGTTTCTCTCAACCTACACCCCTGTTGTTTGAATAACAAAGTAGTTGCCATGATGAAACGTCACGAAACAAACACCATGCCTCTTGCTGCTTTATCTATCCTATGTGCCCTATTGGAGAGCCGGTCAAGTGCTCAGACTGTGCTTTGCGCTTTGAAGGTCGCCTGCCACTCTACTAGAGTGGAGAGCCATCCTAAAATGTTTTTAACCGTTTCAAGATGGCATGGCCACCTATGAGTGCGCACCTGCTTTGAAATACACTGAAAGATGGAAACTGCAGATGTGCGTGAATGCACGTTAACAGTATTTGAATGTAGTTTGTTAAAACATTAACAAAATGCATCAGATTGTTTCCTCTGATGCACACACATCAACACTGAGCGTCTTAGAATTAGTATTAAATAATTGTAATTATTAGCTCTGTTCAGTAGCATGTCATTTTCCTTACCCTGGAGACGTTTTTAAGAAGTGGTTTTTACTCCTTGCTGAAGTTACGCCAAGTTTGCAGCTGCCTTGTGATGGTTGATGGAACTGCGTTCTTAGACATCCGAAGGCACTGTTCTTGGTTTGCTTTTAAATATCTGTAGGTATCGATAGGGCTAAACGCGGAGCTAGATAGATAGATAGATACACATGTGCTGGCAAAGGATGTGGGTCAGAATCACCAATCGATCACTGCTTTGTGTAGCACCGCAAAAGATACACAAAAGACTTAACCACCATGGGTTCAGATTGCTTATGTGTGACTTTTATGGTTTCATTGTACTGTTTACTCAAGTTCGGTGCCCGGTTGCCGCACCAATTCTAGCTGGCTAGAAACTCAAGGGTCCAGTCGTTGTGGCAGCAGGCAGGATGTTTTCATTTTAAATTCCTGCCATTCCAGGCCCACAGGAATTGCTGCCGCCACCTCCTCGGGAATTTCATGCCCTTCAGAATTAAATAAATTAAGGCCAATTCCTCTCTTCCTCACCTCCTCGAATTCCGGGGGTGGAGGGGCCGTCCACTCATGGTGAGAACAGGTGCTGAGTCTGAGTAACTTTAAAAGGCACGTGAGCGCCACAGCTCTGAACTCACATCTGATCTGAACTCGCATCCACATCATGAGCTCTCACTCTGACTGGAACTACTGCAGAGATGAGCATCATCTACCACTATGCTGGCCCACCACAACTCTGAGCTGCAGTGCAGCAGTCTTCAGTGGGTGTGATGCCACAGACTGCAGTTAAAGCAACAGCGGCAACCCGAGGCAACAGGCGAGACAAAGACCTGATCGACAGAGATTGGAGTTTTCCATGGTGCCTGTTTTGAATAAACGCACCATAAAGAAGTGCGGGGTGGGTCATATGTCTGCTGCAAAGAATGAGTACCATGATGTCACAGAAATGTATTTAATGTGATAGCTCAGTGGGTTACTGATTTTGTCACAGAGATCCTTTAGTTTTGAATAAACGCACCATAAAGAAGTGCGGGGTGGGTCATATGTCTGCTGCAAAGAATGAGTACCATGATGTCACAGAAATGTATTTAATGTGATAGCTCAGTGGGTTACTGATTTTGTCACAGAGATCCTTTAGTTTTGAATAAACGCACCATAAAGAAGTGCGGGGTGGGTCATATGTCTGCTGCAAAGAATGAGTACCATGATGTCACAGAAATGTATTTAATGTGATAGCTCAGTGGGTTACTGATTTTGTCACAGAGATCCTTTTCTTACTTGTGGTTTGGCCGCACTTGGCACTGAGGTGGGTCGGGTGCTGTCATTGTGCTTAGAAATAACGTGTGGGTTTAAAAGCAGCTGTTGCAGAGTTACTTGGGCGTCCCACAGTTTTTAGGCAACAAAATAAATGAAAATGAACTAGTGATTAATGTTCTTGCTGAAGAGAGATTGTAGTTTCGTCTAGTGGCAGTTTTGAGTCACCATAAAGTAGCACGGACGGTTAATATGCCTGCAGCAAAGTTCAGGTGCTTTACAGCAGTTCAGCTATTCTTGTAGTTTCTCATTGCTCAAGTGGGTGTCATTTCTGATATTTATCTGTTTCGTGGACTTAATTTCTTGATTTTGATTGCAAGAAAGTGTCACTGGAGGTGTCACACCTTTGGTCATTGCATGGCGCTCATTAAACAGAGATGCGCATCTGTAACAGAATCGTGCCTGCAACAGAGAGATCCCCACCCACCAGGATTTAGAACATCTCTGAAGCAGCCAGTCCACTGCACATCGGATCGAAATGCTTAAATGATTAACGTTGAATGGGTCAAATGAATTAACCCTTGACACACAGAGTTTTCTTTACACTTGAGTTTTAAAATGCTATATTTGGATCCCCTTCATCCAACAATTTGTAGTAAAGATGTGATGTGAAATCCATCATTTGAATCTGTTATTTTCAAGATTTTGTTGTGGGGGAGAACCCTCTCCCCGCACCCTCCTTTTACACTTCGGGGTCGCTCACACGCTCATTATACTCGGTTATAACATTTCCGCCGTACCACTTTAAAAATCGACCAGCCGCCACTGCTGATCTGGAATGTATTTATTGAGTGGTTCCAGTTACTTATTTTACTACTCTGCTAAACTAATGTTGAGTCTGATGTGTGAAAGGGTGCTTTTTGTCCAAGATTAACTTTAAAGCTGAACTACAAGAGATAATTTTGGAGTGATCTCAATTTCAAGGTGTCTTAGAATTTGGGGTTTGTGGTTCCACTATTTGATTGGTTAAAGTGGAAATCTTAAAAGAGCATTCAAGTTGGAATTTTGTGTTCTTGGGAATATCATTTATCTACAGATTGAAGGAAAGATCTGAGTATGGGTGGGTAGAAAGAAGGGAGCATTGGTGAGATACACCAGAAAAGCGAGAGTTGGGGTTGGAAGTCATTGCGAATGATCGTTTTATTCTCCTCATCTGAAGCGAGTCTCAACTTTTTCTAATCACACACCGACTCGGTCCTCCACAGACTTTCACTCACTGTCAGGTCTGCCCTCTCCTGGTTCTTGAAAAACATTAGTGTTTGACTTGGCAAGAGAAGATGCATTTTTGAGTCTAATGGCAATAAAATCAACGGCTGTTTACAGACTATTCTGTAAGCAAACGAGGACGGCGTGTTGTAGATGTTTCCAAACGGTTACGTTGCGTGACTTATGAGTGCACTGAGCCGAGGTCATGGTGGAGTAAACGGCATTATTTCACTTAAGGCATATATTTGAAGAATATTTGTCATCCTAAAACATTCTGTTACTCAAGGATAATAGCCTTCCATGAAAGTTCAATGAAGCCTTTACTTAATCATAAACGTCTGAGGAATAGCATTATTTTTAATGTTTGATGAATAGCATTATTTATAGCTTTTATTTTTTATTGAGTGTATTTTCATACATGCTGCAATATGCACACGTTCTGTAAAGAGTGCAGTTTGGCTTCTTTAACAGAACACTGGTGGGACAATGTGAGGAGAAGTTGTGCACAGTGGTCTTATAATGAGGGCCTGGAAGGGTACTCACTGTGTATTTAGAGGACAACTACAAGCAATATTGCTACCATGAAGGCTCCTAATGGGAAGGCAGACATTTTATTGGCTTCATAACACAGCAAGTTTGTCATTTATGTAATCCTTTTAAAAGAAGGCTATTGTACTCTTATTCTCTCAGGAGGACTGCTTCCAACCAGTGATTAATTTGAGCCGGTGGTTGCTGGTGCCTAGCACCGGCACTTAATCCCCACCACTGGCAGTTATGACAGTACCCTGCATTGTGGCGCTATTTGTCTAATTTTGTGATGAATGAATAGAGGTAGTGATAAAGCACAAGGCTACTCCAAGAGTGTCCAAGTGCAAGGCAGGTGCCACATATCTGGGTGCATGACTGATTAGTCTTTGAACAGGAGGGTTTTCAGTTGCTTGTGGAATGCTTTTAGGTCAGAAAGGCATCTGAGGGACAACAGAAGATCACTCCAAAGTTTAGCTGCCAGTAGTGAACAGGCTGAGCCACCCCACCTTTCCTTGTTAATACGTGGAACGGATAGGAGGTGAGTGGATTGAGAGTGTAATATTCTATGAAGTTGATATTTGGTCAACGCTGCTAACAGGTAGTCCGGGCCCGTTTGTAATAAGTCGAGTGTCCCACTGTAATTGCTTTAAAAAGTATCCTCTTTTTTACTGGCAGCCAATGTACTGCAGGGAGTAATTAAGGCATGCTTGAGAAGCTTATACAGTAAACGGATGGCCATATTCTGGATTTTTTGTAGTCTGTGTCGAGTAATCTGGCAGTCCCTTATACAGCCCATTCGCATAGTCCAGTCTAGATCAAATCAGAGCCTGGACGACTGTTTTTGGACCGCCCAAGGAGGCAGTTTAATAAATTTTCTCAGCATTCGGAGTATGCAGCAAGAATTGATGACCACCACTGAGATATGAGACTTGAGATAGCTGATTATCCACTAGGACCCCTAGATTTCTCCCTTTGTTGTTTGGGTAGGGAGCCAGGCAGTGTAAAAGCCAGGCACCCCTACTAGCCCTGGTTGGGGTCAGGTCCAAACAACTGGACCTCCGTTTGTCAGGGTTGCATTGTAGAGTGCTGCATTTAAGCCAGACTAGTACTGTCGTCGAACAGGCTGCAGAATTTTCCTTTACATTGTGGTCTTTTTTTTTGTTATATGTAAGCAGCATTTGAGTGTCACCCACGTAGGATGATACCTGGATGCCAAAGGACTCTATGAGGTGACCCAATGGGATCATAAATATATTGAAAAGAGTTGGGCTCAGGGCTGAGCACCGGGGAATGTCGTATATGATTGATTTTGATTCTGAGCGGAAAGGTTTGAGCCAGACCACCTATTCCCTGTCTTTAATAAAGGATTCTAGCCAGTCCAAGGGCTTGCCCTCCACCCCAATAGTGGAGAGCCGCATTAACAGAATTTAATTTGAAATCATGTCTAAAGCCGCCGAAAGATCCAAAAGGATCAGGGCGGCATTGTGTCCAGAGTCTAGTGTGAATTTAATGGAGACAGTAATCTCCATCAGTGCATATTCAGTACTATGCTGAGGTCTGAAGCCAGGCTGTGAGGGGTGGAGAAGGTTGAAGGTTTTTAGGAATGACATTAATTGGGCATTGACTGTCTTTTCTAGTATCTTGGAGGCTCCTGGGAACAAGGATATAGGTAAAATTATAAAGTGTTTCTGAGTTAGCGTGGGGCTTTTTCAGTAGCGGGATGACGTTTGCCTTTTTCCATTCAAGTGGCACTAATCCCGTACTCAAGGAGGTGGAGAAAAGCTCTTTGTATATGTGTGAGAAGGTGGCCTGATATGCAGTGGTCACTATTCTAGTGAACACTATGTATCAGTCCAGCAACCCTTATTGATGATTGGTTGTAAGTCAACCTTATAGACCAGCTATCCTAGTAGCGTGGATACGAGCAGTCTAAGGCTAAAGACTCGAGAGGGCGTGTTAAGCCAGCTGTTTACCACACATATACCCCTTGAATACCAAGTGAAAGGACACCACACAAGTGTTATGAAAATAAACAAGATATTTATTAAGAATCACAACAGCCCTGTACTCTTTATGAGGACAGGGTACTAAGCACAAAACAAAACTCTTACGAAAATACTTAAGTTAGCACAGTATATACAAATGCCCGAGGGGCACGGAAAACCATATACTCTGAAAGTGGAATGCGAAATTACTAGCAGGTAAGTACAGTACTAATAGGCTTAGGAATCGCTAGGACTTGACTATAGAACCTTCAGATTACTTATAGGAGGCCTAGGGGACTCGGGTGCAGAGTGTGCACTCTCACGCGTGATGCGGGACAAAGTCTATGGTAGCTAGTAATGACAAAGTTAGTGTTCTCGGGCGAACCCGACCTGGTAGGAGGAAAACGAAAGTGGATTCTGACCCTTGGATAGTGAGGCTATGCTGGGGCACCGAAATGCCGAAGTTACCTAGCCCAGGGGCTGCAGCTGCATAGGTCTCAAAAGACGTCGGGAATCCTCGTAGACGGACCAGGAGCCTGGAAGAAAGAAGTTGCTGGCAGGCGACCAGTGAAGAAAGTTCGATGGATCCAAGCCTGGATCGAAGGAAGATGACACCTGAAAGCAGAGGGGACCAAGTTCGAGACTACTAGCCAGTAGTCAGGTGGCACCAGGAGGGCACCGGATGGTAGTCACCTCGACTAGGTGAGTGGGTGACGCTGTGCTCGCAGATCTCACGGACCAGGAGGCGTTGTCGGCGACCAGGATGGAGGAGCGAGCTGTCCCACGATGGATGAAGCTGTCGGCGTCGCTGGACCCAGGATTGGGCAACAAAGCCTTGGCAAATTCAAGCCCACGCGGTGGACTCAAAATGGCGTCTGGAGTGGACCAGGAGGGTCCGGGGTGCCTCTCTTGAAGGAAGCAAGGGCCAGTCTGGAGCAACCAGACCAGCAGCAGTGATGTCATCGGGCGTCGTGAAGAAGGCCACAAGCCAGCCGGCTAGTAGCCACACAGCACGGTGAGCACGCAAAAGCAGAAGGGCCCCACGCAGATCGTGGAGATGCTGGAGGGCTGATCTTCGGTGCTGGAGCTGCTCAGGGTTGGGGCTTCTCGGACCCAAAAGCACTCACCAGTGGAGCACACGGTGGGCTTGTTACAAAGAAGTCGTGCAGTCTTGGCGATCGTCGGTCCCTCGAGGTCTCGTCGCACTCACAGTTCTCAGCTTTGCTGTAGAGGTGAGTAGAGGTCAGAGGTGCCAGGGAAGCCGGGTCTCGTCGAGCTGGGTCGTCGGATTCGTGAAGAAGGACTTGCAGCAGACCGCAGTGTTCTTAGGATGGTGCCCGCTTGATGCAGGGTGACTACTCCTTAGCCACAAGGGAGAATCTTGAAGAAGGAAATCTTGATGTCTTTCGCAGAAAGTCGTGTCTTGATTCCAAAGATGATCTACATCTGAACAGGGGGCCCGCTCCCATCTTTATACTAAAAAAGGGGGCTGACCCGGTGACTAGGTCCTGCCTATGGGTGGGACTAGGAGGGGGGTGGTTACACCCCTCTGCCATGCCGGACTTTCCCCAGGCCAGGGGCTGGTGTGCCCCTGGAACTGGTTCTGACCGGCCTATGCGTAGTGAGCACCGGGGTGCCACTCAGCAGTCACCTTCCTGTAAAGCCCTGCCTACCCAGGATACACAAAACCATGTCTGGGACGGTGCTAGCACCGCCCCTGACAGGAAACCCTTTGTCCAGGCTCCCCTCGCTGGAAGGACTCCCAGCTGCAGGGGGTCAGACTCGTGTCTGTGGTGGCAGCATCCATTTTGTGGAGCTGAGGCTTCGTTTAACTTTAACCGGGGTTCACAGTTACATACATGTCGTGTCCCTCTAGAAGGGTGGAATGCTAACCCCGTCGCCAGAATTGGCGAGGGGTTAGTATTCCAATTCGTATGACACCTTACTCGACATGTTTTGATAAAGCAATACCAAAGATAGCATTTAACCGCGAGGATTATAATGCACTTAAGAGTATATGGTATGCGATATCATGGAACAGCTATTAGGACTTGGTTCCACAAACTGCAGACAGGCTCAGCTCATGCCAGAGCACCATCTCACACGATTCCAAGCACTCTGCCTTCAGGATTGTCAAGGCCTGCCATAGGAGTGACTGATAGGAATCTGTGTGTCAATTTTAGGGTTAGATATAGGTATACTATATCTATAGCAAAGGGTGATTACACGACTTTGCCCCAGCTGTCATGCAGCCAGTTGTGTCAAATTTAGGAGGCCAGCCAGGGGTGGCATAATACATGCTTCAGCCCCTGGTAGGCCCTGGGTACACCTATGCCCTGAGTTACAGGGTCTGATAAGGTGGCCCAGTACCAATTGGAAATGTACCTAGGGTACATGGAATCCATTTTACAGAGAGAGCAGTAGGCCTGGGGTCCTGATTGGCAGGGTCCCAGGTCGACTATGTCAAAAAACAGCTAAAACACAGGGCAAAAAGTTGGGGGCAACCATAGTCAGGAGGTACCTTCCTACACAACCCCCCCCAACCCCCCCAAACGAAAGGAGATAAGGCTATCCTTGTCCAGGTAAGCCTCTATTACCTAAGTGGCCATATAAGGAAGGACCAGCTCTGGCTTGGTTTCCCCCTGTGTCATGGTCCACTAGGCAACCCCTCACCCTAAGGGTATCTGAGGGTCTCCACCATAGGGAATCTCTGTCTCTGGTGTGTCTTGGGAAAGTAAAAGGCTGATGCTGGGATGGAGTACTGAAGTGAGGCTCCTCTACCTTTGGGCTCAACTTCCTCCAATCACCATCCATCATGTGTGCCTTTCTTTCTTTAGCTGAGATGCACTGAGCTCTCAGGGTCAGCCTCTGGCTACCTAAAGCTGGAGGCTGAGTCCCTCTGTTTGGCTTACTGGAGGGACAGGTCAGGTCTGGGGTTTTTAGGCCCCATGTTTGGCTGTGCCCAACAGTGTCCAGCTGTGGGAGGTCCCTAACTACTTTTAAGGGGGATCCCTCAGGAGTCTGTTTTATTTTCACTTGGCTAGGTTTACCAGCTTCAGTGATCCTAATCTGCTGATTAAGGGGTTCTTTTGGACAGGGGGCCCTTTGGGGTCCACCACTGGCCTCCCTGACCTCTTCAGCCTTGGGCTGACTGAGGCAGGGTAGAGAGGTACAGGTTACCTGCTCCAGACTGGGTCCCACCTGGGAAGGGTCCACTGCCATCAGGGGCACTGCCAGGCTAGGCCTGACTACCTCTGGGGCAGTTCCTTCAACAGGGGTAGAGTCAGTTCCCTGAGGAGGCTGGCTCTCACCTAGTGTCTGGGAGGGGGAAGACTCTTCTTCCTCCTCAATGCTCTCTGTTTGAGTGGAGTGATCCATTGTTTCAGGCTTCACAACCTCACTATCTGTTTGAGTAGAGGCTGAGACCATTTCAACCTTGCCAACCTTTTCAGGAGGGCACTCAGTTTGTGTTTGGGCTGTGACTGTCACAGCCCTCCTATCCTGTTCTGGAAAGTCTGTCTGAGCCTGGGCAGTGGCTACCACTGCCCTTCCAACCTTTTCAGGGAGGAATGGTGCTTGGACTGGGGCTGTAGCTATTACTGCCCCACTAACCTGTCTGGATAGGCCTATCATTCTGGAGTGAGTTTCTTGCTCCACCTCAGCCCATGCTGATAGTTCCAGGTCATTCCCCAGTAAGCAATCTACAGGTAGGTTATCTGTCACTGCCACTCTCATGGGCCCTGTGACATTACCCCAGCTGAGCTTGACTACTGCCATGGGATGCCTTCTCTTCACTCCATGAATGTCTGTCACCTGATAAGTAAAACCAGGGGTCAGTTGAGCAGAGGGGACCAGATGGTCAATCACCATGGTGATGCTGGCCCCTGTGTCTCTGAATGCCTCAACTTTCTGACCATTCACTATGACCTCTTGTCTATACTTTCCCAAAATGTGGGGTCCAGTAGTGAAGTTGGCAAACCCCATGCCAGTCTCACAGACAAGAGTGTGGTCAGGGGACCTGGCTAGGCCATAGTCCTCCTGATTGCCCAAAGTAATGCCCACCACATTCTTGGGGGCACTCCCACCACCTGGGGGATTACCACTAGTGGTAACAGGAGGTTTAGGAGTATTACCTGGGGGTATATTTCCCTTACTGACATTTTAGGGCAACTGGCATCACTTTTGTAATGGCCCACCTGTTTACAGGTATGGCAATAAGGTTTCTTCTGTTCTGAAGGAGTGTTCTGGGACCCACCACCCTTGTTGGAGTTTTGGGGGCCTTGGGAAGTCTTCTCTGTGGATTTATCCCCACCCTTCTCTTGAGGCTTGGTTGATTCCTTCTTTTGGTCACCACCCTGGTTTTTAGGCCTGACCCTGGTTCTGACCCATTTGTCTGCCCTCTTACCCAATTCCTGTGGCGAGGTCAGATCAGAGTCTACCAGGTGCTGGTGTAATAACTTGTTCTGACCATTACTTAAGATTTGCTCCCTCATAATTAGATTGTACAATCCTTTAAAATCAGTAACCTTACTACCCAGTAGCCAGCCTTCAAAAGCCTTAGTGGCACAATCAACAAAGTCAGACCAATCTTGAGACTGAGTTTTCTGGGTGTCTCTGAACAGCATCCTGTACTGCTCAGTGGTTAAACCAAACCCATCAACCAGTGTATTTTTCAAGATTTGGTAATTGTTAGCATCCTCCACTCTAGTAGTGAGGAGCTTATCTCTACCTTTACCTTCAAAGGAGAGCCACAAGATAGCTGCCCACTGACTTTGGGGAACACCCTGCACAGTGCAGGCCCTCTCCAAAGCAGTAATCCATTTGTGGATGTCATCCCCTTGTTTAAAGGGGGGCACTATCTTATTCAGGTGCTTTGTATCAAAACTCCTTTCCCTATTGCTAGGTATATTGCTGCCACCAGTGGGGACTACCCCACTTAACTGTTGCTCTCTAGCAAAGGCAAGTCTTTCTTTGGCCAGGGCAAGTTCTTCCCTTTCAATCCTCAGTTTGACTGCCCTTTCTTCAGCTTCATACACTCTCCTCTGAGGGGAAGTCATCCCTCTGTGAGAAGAGTTGTGAGAGCCATTGGTTCGAAGGGATCTGTTAGAGCCTCTGGATAGAGACCTAACTCGTCCATTCCCAATGTTAAGCTGGCCTGAGAGTGGCCCCAGGGGTCCCCTAGTACCATTCTCATGCCTGCTTAAGTTGGACCTGGTTAGTCTGCTGACTTCTACCTGTCCCTTATCTGCCTCATCCCCTGACAACTCATCCTCATCCTCATCCTCAGCATCATCTGCCTCCTGGAGGGGATGGCCATGGTTATCAAAGGGACCCTGTAAGGAGGGCATACTCCCATCTGGATTAGAAGAGCTAAGAAGTTTCTCAGCTTTCCTGGCATCATAAGTCTCTAAGAGACCAATCAGAAAGGGAATTGTGGGGTTAGACCCCTGTTTTAGCTTCCTGGAGGTACACACTTGTCTCATCTGCTGGAAGCTAAGAGCAGCATATTTGGAAGTGAGGACCTGTGGAGGGTCCACTGACACAAGGGGAGACTCAGAGTTTCCTCCTTTGTCTGACATGCTGACTCTAGTGTGGTGTAAGTGATGCACCTACCTACACTATGTGTTTACCTACTGATCCCTTGCTAAGAGCTGCAGCCAAGGTGTGCTAAGCCTTGAGGAGCTGCAACAGCTGGTTCAGTAGAACTCAGAGTATTCTAAGCTAAGTTATATGTACCTGAAGTACTTATGTGATCTTTCAACAAGATATTCTTAGGATACGTGTGGTAAAACAACAGCAAGCTCAAATCCCAACCGCTGCTCACCAATGTGAGAAGGTGGCCTGATATGCAGTGGTCACTATTCTAGTGAACACTATGTATCAGTCCAGCAACCCTTATTGATGATTGGTTGTAAGTCAACCTTATAGACCAGCTATCCTAGTAGCGTGGATACGAGCAGTCTAAGGCTAAAGACTCGAGAGGGCGTGTTAAGCCAGCTGTTTACCACACATATACCCCTTGAATACCAAGTGAAAGGACACCACACAAGTGTTATGAAAATAAACAAGATATTTATTAAGAATCACAACAGCCCTGTACTCTTTATGAGGACAGGGTTCTAAGCACAAAACAAAACTCTTACGAAAATACTTAAGTTAGCACAGTATATACAAATGCCCGAGGGGCACGGAAAACCATATACTCTGAAAGTGGAATGCGAAATTACTAGCAGGTAAGTACAGTGCTAATAGGTTTAGGAATCGCTAGGACTTGACTATAGAACCTTCAGATTACTTATAGGAGGCCTAGGGGACTCGGGTGCAGAGTGTGCACTCTCACGCGTGATGCGGGACAAAGTCTATGGTAGCTAGTAATGACAAAGTTAGTGTTCTCGGGCGAACCCGACCTGGTAGGAGGAAAACGAAAGTGGATTCTGACCCTTGGATAGTGAGGCTATGCTGGGGCACCAAAATGCCGAAGTTACCTAGCCCAGGGGCTGCAGCTGCATAGGTCTCAAAAGACGTCGGGAATCCTCGTAGACGGACCAGGAGCCTGGAAGAAAGAAGTTGCTGGCAGGCGACCAGTGAAGAAAGTTCGATGGATCCAAGCCTGGATCGAAGGAAGATGACACCTGAAAGCAGAGGGGACCAAGTTCGAGACTACTAGCCAGTAGTCAGGTGGCACCAGGAGGGCACCGGATGGTAGTCACCTCGACTAGGTGAGTGGGTGACGCTGTGCTCGCAGATCTCACGGACCAGGAGGCGTTGTCGGCGACCAGGATGGAGGAGCGAGCTGTCCCACGATGGATGAAGCTGTCGGCGTCGCTGGACCCAGGATTGGGCAACAAAGCCTTGGCAAATTCAAGTCCACGCGGTGGACTCAAAATGGCGTCTGGAGTGGACCAGGAGGGTCCGGGGTGCCTCTCTTGAAGAAGAAAGCAAGGGCCAGTCTGGAGCAACCAGACCAGCAGCAGTGATGTCGTCGGGCGTCGTGAAGAAGGCCACAAGCCAGCCGGCTAGTAGCCACACAGCGCGGTGAGCACGCAAAAGCAGAAGGGCCCCACGCAGATCGTGGAGATGCTGGAGGGCTGATCTTCGGTGCTGGAGCTGCTCAGGGTTGGGGCTTCTCGGACCCCAAAGCACTCACCAGTGGAGCACACGGTGGGCTTGTTACAAAGAAGTCGTGCAGTCTTGGCGATCGTCGGTCCCTCGAGGTCTCGTCGCACTCACAGTTCTCAGCTTTGCTGTAGAGGTGAGTAGAGGTCAGAGGTGCCAGGGAAGCCGGGTCTCGTCGAGCTGGGTCGTCGGATTCGTGAAGAAGGACTTGCAGCAGACCGCAGTGTTCTTAGGATGGTGCCCGCTTGATGCAGGGTGACTACTCCTTAGCCACAAGGGAGAATCTTGAAGAAGGAAATCTTGATGTCTTTCGCAGAAAGTCGTGTCTTGATTCCAAAGATGATCTAAATCTGAACAGGGGGCCCGCTCCCATCTTTATACTAAAAAAGGGGGCTGACCCGGTGACTAGGTCCTGCCTATGGGTGGGACTAGGAGGGGGGTGGTTACACCCCTCTGCCATGCCGGACTTTCCCCAGGCCAGGGGCTGGTGTGCCCCTGGAACTGGTTCTGACCGGCTTATGCGTAGTGAGCACCGGGGTGCCACTCAACAGTCACCTTCCTGTAAAGCCCTGCCTACCCAGGATACACAAAACCATGTCTGGGACGGTGCTAGCACCGCCCCTGACAGGAAACCCTTTGTCCAGGCTCCCCTCGCTGGAAGGACTCCCAGCTGCAGGGGGTCAGACTCGTGTCTGTGGTGGCAGCATCCATTTTGTGGAGCTGAGGCTTCGTTTAACTTTAACCGGGGTTCACAGTTACATACATGTCGTGTCCCTCTAGAAGGGTGGAATGCTAACCCCGTCTCCAGAATTGGCGAGGGGTTAGTATTCCAATTCGTATGACACCTTACTCGACATGTTTTGATAAAGCAATACCAAAGATAGCATTTAACCGCGAGTATTATAATGCACTTAAGAGTATATGGTATGCGATATCATGGAACAGCTATTAGGACTTGGTTCCGCAAGCTGCAGACAGGCTCAGCTCATGCCAGAGCACCATCTCACACGATCCCAAGCACTCTGCCTTCAGGATTGTCAAGGCCTGCCATAGGAGTGACTGATAGGAATCTGTGTGTCCATTTTAGGGTTAGATATAGGTATACTATATCTATAGCAAAGGGTGATTACACGACTTTGCCCCAGCTGTCATGCAGCCAGTTGTGTCATATTTAGGAGGCCAGCCAGGGGTGGCATAATACATGCTTCAGCCCCTGGTAGGCCCTGGGTACACCTATGCCCTGAGTTACAGGGTCTGATAAGGCGGCCCAGTACCAATTGGAAATGTACCTAGGGTACATGGAATCCATTTTACAGAGAGAGCAGTAGGCCTGGGGTCCTGATTGGCAGGGTCCCAGGTCGACTATGTCAAAAACCAGCTAAAACACAGGGCAAAAAGTTGGGGGCAACCATAGTCAGGAGGTACCTTCCTACAATATGGGGCTCAGACTGGTGGTACCTAGTTTCCTCGTGATCTGGGGTGGGAAAGGATGTAGGGGAAACCTGATTTGCAATTGGCAAAGTCAACTTCCAGTTCCTTAATTGTTGGGGGAAGAAATGCTAGTAGTTTGTCCTAAGCTGTAGGAATAAAGGGGGTTAGGTTGTCTGTGGGAGCCATGTCGTCTGTTGTAGTAAACTTATTTTGGATTTTTTGATTTTCTCCTTGAAAAAAGTGCTTAGATGTGAGCATAGGGAGGTGTTATTTTCCACTGGAGGTGCAAATGATCTAGGGTCTGTAAAATTAGACATGTCAATACGGAGCTGTAGAGGGAATACAAGCCATATATCTCAAAGAGGAGCCAAGAGGGAAGAAAAAGACCAGGGTCGCCCTCCACTCATAAGTCATCAAAAACCACAAAACCCTGTCTTATGGACGTAAAGTATGTCAGTATTCCTTGCAACAGATAAGTCTCATATCAATAATTGCTGTTGCACTCCCCTATACATTATTGTTTTTTTGGGGTGTATTACTGCAATACGTCCAATATCTAAATAAATCTTAAAAAATATATTGGCCAACGTCTCTTGACAGTCACATAGAACAACACAGGATGTCTGAAACATTAATCTACACAGTGCATCCATACACAAAATGAAAGTGAAGATTTGCAAAAAATTGCAAAAAAGTGTGGCGAACAGAATGACACCTCACAGGAATACCACCCTTGGGGTAACTGGTAGGTACTCACCAGATTGGGCCCCATTTCTCATCATTGCTCGTCATTCAGTTCGAAAAAAGAAACAAGAATGTGTCCAAACCAAAACAACAGAAATGTGAAAAGTGCGGAGTAGCAGAAACTTTCCCTCTGCTCGTGACAAAAAGTGATTAAAATCAACAGGCACACCTCTTTGCAACTTTATTACTAATTATCAGGCATGATCCATTGAAATAAAAAGGCTGGTAGCTACCATCGCATACCATTACCTATCGCCAACATGTTTCTCTGCCTCAAGTAGCCTGGCCTGTATCTATGTTGGACAATTTGAGGAGCACGTCGTCTATCCTTCCAGCAATCCCTTCCAGAGAAATTTACGCCACTGGAAGAGGTATATTGACGACGTGCTCTGCATCTGGTCAGGAACTGAGGAGACCCTTTTAGACTTCTTTCAGTGGTTAAATATCCAGGACCCCAGTTTGAAATTTACATGGTCCTATAGCCATTATAGGGCAGTTTATCTGGACCTGGTTATCGAGTGTAAGGATGAGGGTTTCAATACCTGTGTTCATCAGAAGCTCACAGACTGGAATTCCCTGCTTCTATATGATTCATACCACCCAGGGCACTTAGGGATAATCTCCCAGTAGGACAGTTCCTCCGCTATAGGAGGAATTGCTCTACGACCAATGATTTTCTGGAACAGTCACAGGATTTGACCACCAAGTTGAAGAGTTGTAACTACCCCTCCAAAGTGGTCAGACATGCTAAAAAGAGAGCCCATAACACTCTGCGCAGTGCCCTTTTGGAAAAGAATGTGAGGAATAGAGAGGACTGCGTTCCGGTGGAGCGTCCTCCCGCTCTGCTACCGGGGAACTTCAACCAAATTTTGGCCCGCAGAACGTAATGTTCGCGAAGGAGCATACAAGTTCAGAAGCGGGCAGAGCATCCTAGGAGTAGTCAGTCTTAAGATTTTAAACAAAATACAGAGAGTCTTAAACTGTATCCGTTGGGCTACAGGTAGCCAGTGGAGCCTTCGAATGGTCGCAGAGATCGGGCTAAATTTAGGCAGACATACTAGAGCTTTAGCAGCCGCATTTTGATACGTTGCATTGGGACAATTTCTGCCTGATTAGCTCCCAACAACAATGAGCAGGCGTAATCGAGTCTAGACATCACTGTGGCCTGGACTATCATCTGTCTGGTGTCAGAGTCAAAAAATTTCAAGACAGGTTTCATGCTACGCAGCATGCCGAAGCAAGTAGCGGCAAATTTCTTTGTATGGGTGGAGAAGCTAAGGGTCGAGTCTAACCAGACTCCTAGATTTTTCACTTCTATCTTCGGTTCCGGAGCTTTTCCCAAAGTAGATGGCCACCAATGATCTCCCCATAGATTGGTGTTCCTGCCAACCAGTAGTACCTCAGTCTTAGCCGCGTTGAGCTGTAAACAGTTAGCTGTCAACCAGTCAGCCACTGCAGACAGCCCAGCTCTGAATCTGGCATGATCCCCGGTTGTACCCTCCAATAGGGCAACCACCAGCTGCATGTCGTCCGCGTATGATACGATGTTAAGGTCCCACACCCTGGCGACCGCAGCGAGCGGTTGCACATAGAGGTTGAACAGGGTGGGGCTCAAGGCCGAGCCCTGAGGAACACCCTGCTCGATAGAATGTGCCCTAGAAAGAAAAGGAGGGGTGGAAACACGAAAGGATCTCCCTGACAGGAAAGATCTAAACCATGCAAGTGCCAGATCAGTGACCCCTGCTTCTTAGAGCCGATGGAGCAGGATCTGATGTGAGATGGTGTCAAAGGCGGCACTAAGGTCCAACCGGACCAGTGCCGCCATTTGACCCTGATCGAGAGTAGAGCGAAGATGCTCAGTCATAGCCAGCAACCCTGTTTCCGTACTGTGATAGGCGCGGAATCCATGCTGAGTATTATCCAGAATGTTATTGGTATTCAATAAGGTGGAAAGTATTGAATTTGCATGAGACTCCGCAATCTTCGCTGCCTATGGAAGGCAAGGAAATAGGTCTAAAGTTTTCTGGCTTGAGGGGGTCCAAAGTATGTTTTTTTTAGTATGGGAGAGACCCATGCTTGCTTCCATTTAGCTGGGACAATAGCCGATGAAAACGAGGCATTGATAAGACTATGCAATGGAGCCAGACAGCAAAGTGCGGAGTCTCTAAACTGTGTCGGCTTAAGGGGATCCACCGGTGATCCGGATTTAATTTTCCTAGTTAGAGTATCAAACTCCTCCCAAGAAATTTCTGGAATCACCATCAGAAGGGAGGCAGGACTAGGTTTCACCAAGGGGGAAGGGCTCGGCTCCTTCACAGAGATGAACCTTTGGTAGATACACCGGATTTTCTCCACAAAAAAGGAGGCCAGTTCCTCACAATGGGTAGCAGAAGTAGGTAAGTTTTTAGAGCTTTTTTTGGTATCGAGCTCCTTAAGGATCTTAAAGATAACTTTAGCAGGACTGGAGCTAGCTTTAATTTCAGAGGCATAGTAGTCTGCCCAGGCCCTGCAAATAGCTCTATGATAGGCTTTAAGTTCTTTTAAATAGCAGGCTCTCTTCTCCGAGGAGTACTCTTTCCTCCATTCATGCTCCAGTCTCTTGCAGGTCTTCTTTAGGGCCTCCAAGGCATCGTTATACCAGGGATTAGCATCTTGGGTACGTCCTTGGACCCACATAGTAGGTATAAGTTGATCCAACGCCCGTGTGATCCAGGCACAGAAGGAGTCATATCCTACCTCAACCTCATCAAGCGGACCTAACGGTATAGTTCCCAAAAGAGCATGGAAATCCTCTAAGCGGAGCTTATGCCAGGGCCTCTTGTATGGCTCTTTGGGTGTTACAAGGATTGGACACGGGGATAAAAAATTTCATACCCACTAGGAAATGGTCCGACCAGGCTATAGGTGTAGGAATAGCAGTGCTAGACATCTCAATGTTCGTAAAAATCGGGTCCAGTACATGGCCACCGATGTGAGTGGGGCTCATAATGGTCTGAAGAAGCTGAAAAGCTGCCAGATCAGCTGTCAAGGTACGAATAGTAGGGTCATGCTCCAGTTCAAAATGGAGGTTAAGATCACCCAAGATGCTAAAATTTGCTGTCCCCACAGCGAACACCTCTACAGATTTCAAAAAGTATTAAAGCCGCCTACAGCACCCAGGGGCCTATAAATCAACAGCCCAGAGAAGGTAAAGGTAGTATTAATAGAAATACTAAAAAGCGCACATTCCCCTCCCTCCATTTCCACTTTCTCAAAGCGGCAGCCATAGGCTGCTCTCATAATCACAGCCATACCGCTGCGCGGACGGGAGCTAGATGACATTTTATAGGGCGGGAGGAGGGTGGGAGGCAGCCAACAACTAGACCGCAGCCCTCGCAGTCCCCCCCAAGATGGTGGCTCCTCCTATCTCCTGCCGCGTCCGCGCCTAATCGGCTGCGCGGAGAGCAGGGGTTGCGATCTGCCAGCACCAGGTGACTCAACACCTCGAGCGTGGTGCAGGTAGGAGAAACACACAAAACAAATTAAAAAGACCAGGAAAGTAATAATAATAAAATTCTGTCTGGCGAGCTAATCCCCCGGCTTCCGCCTCAGGGGAGAGTGCAATCAAAAAGGTAACCAAAAGTTATTTTAAAAATTCTATTTAGAGACCTAATCCCCTGAATGCTTGCTGCAGCTTAAGCAATGCCCTCCGATGAACAAAATGGTGTGCGTCACAACGTTCTGTCCCGACACCCACACGTTGCGCCAAGCTGTTCTAAAGAATTGGTATCTATTAGAAGGTTTGAATTGTCCATTTCCTAAGCCCATCTTCACTTATAGAAAAAATCGAAGTATTGGCGAACAATTGATTAGAGCTGACATTACCATTCCAAAACCTAAAAGTGACCTTTTGGCACAATGGAACCTAACGCCCGTGGAAGGTCATCACAGGTGCGGCAATTGTGTTGCTTGTTCTACCACAATTGAGGGCAATGAATTTGTCCATCAGGGAACTAAGTGGAGACATACAGAATTCTCCAATTGCAAAACGAAAAATGTCGTTTACGAATACTTTGCCCGTACCCACTAATCTACATAGGCAAGACTAGTCAACAAGTCAACCAAAGGATCAGCCAGCATCGATCACGCATAAAGAAAAAAATAATGACCGCTCCGCTGTTTGAGCACTTCTGTGATAAAGGCCGTAATGAACATGAATTTAAATGGTCGGTGTTATTCACTGTGAATTCAATGACAAAATGCCACGATATTGAGCGTGCCTTACTGCAGAAAGAGGCTTATCTCATTTTGAAATACAATAGCACTCAAACAGGCCTTAATAGCTTGTCCGAGATAGCCCATATATAACTGGCATAGACACACAGCATAGCGGACTGGCATCTGTCAGACATCCCTGGACTTAATCTGTAGCCTTATGTCCTCTTTTCACTAACACATCTGACAGGTAGATATATGCAATCTTAATAATGGGTGCAGCGTCACCTACAGACTCCCCACATGCCATGTTACTAAAGTTTATTTTTTTAAGGGTGCATGCAATACACAATCACAATAATGACCCTCAATGTGCTCGCCGTACTTGTGGAATAAATGCTATTTAAATCAGCATTTATCAAATTTAAATGAAATGGCCCGTTTTAACATTAGTGTTCAGAAACGAGTTGCCAATAAAGTTTTGAAGTTTTTTTAGTTCAAACCCAGCACGTAACCAAAATAGTTAAAAAATAGATTTTCCTCCTCCATTCATTGACAATGACACCACGTAACAGGCGCGCCCTGATTTTACATGTGCTTCCCATACTAAACATAATTTTCTCGTAGTGCAATTATGAGGACACTACAAGTCCCATCATGCCTTTTTTGGAGGTGGGCTTTAAATACAGGAAGTGCTTGCGCGCCCATTTGTTGTGAGAAAACTTTGACCACACCAGCGGCGTGCTGTTATTTTGAGCAGGTAAATGCCAGGACAGGTTTCCTGTCTATTTCAGGCTTATAATCTGTTTGAATGGTCATACTTTTGGCTACAAGTGCTTACACTCGCTTTTTCGCTAACACAGGACGGCAAATTGAGAGCACATTTATAAAAATTAAAAAGGGAATAGAAATACATCATTAAGGTAGGCAAAATGATTCCTGCCTTTCCTGGTATTTTAATAATGCATGCACTATGCGAACATTGCAATCAAGAGCCCCACCACTAAAACATTTGTCACTATTGTTTTAGGAGCCTACCTTCATGGTGGTGGATTATATATAAGAACGCCGGTTGGTGGCAGTCGACAATAGCAAGGTATGCTTTATGTAGCACTGGGTGACGCCTTAGTAATGAACGAACAAACTAGGGTCGGGGGGGGGGGGGGCACAGGGAATTTAAAGACCTAGCAGTGACATATTCCCTGAAGAACTGAAAAACACAATCAATGTCACTGGGTCTAAACAACAAAAAATGTGGTCCTTCAAAAAGTATGTGAGTGAGCTTACATCTAACAATTTGTAAGACTAGGTGGGCACCTTGTGAACCCTAACAGGGTACCCATCAGTCACCACTCGGAACCGCCCTTCATCATTTGGGATTCCTGTATTGCCATATGTTAGGTACAGCAAGGGTTTCACAATGGAGGTAAGATGTAAACACCTCTGATAAACCTAATGCTGTCCTATATGGTGAGAGTGTCACAAGCTATTCGTTAGCTGGAAAGAAGAGAGGGTGACTGGTGTGCAGTGCATGTGAAAGAAGTGCTAGGTGAAACTAAAATTGGGTGAGGGAGCAGGAAATACCTTTATTCTATGTTTTGCTCGCTCCTCCAATGTTAAAAAGCAGTGAAGGTAAATTGAACAAATATTTACCCAGATGTAACGGTCAACATGTTTCTGCAAATCTGGGGACTACAGAGTCCATTGCATTCATCAGGACCTTAATTAAAGCTACTGCAAAAAATTGGTGAAAAGTGAACTAAAGGAAAAAATGACTACAATTATCAATCTGCGACATGAATAAAGATCACCTGGATCCCTAGGTTTCGTCTGATTTCGCAGTTGTTGTATGTCACATTATGATCGAAGTAAAAGGCTGCACCTCGCCTGGCATCGGCTCAGGATACAAGGGAAGCACCGCTCTAAAAAAGGAATGTCAGTGCTCTTGTGCTCATGACGAGCTCAGCTCGTCACAGGTGCATTGGCTCCGTGGAACGTTGAGCACAGCAGGAGAATTCTCCCCGCACCTAAGCGTTCCATGGGCCATGACGGGCTGAGCTCGTCATGAGCACCGGAGCACTGTGGCTCACGACGAGCTCAGCTCGTCATGAGCATGGAAGAGGTTAATGTTGCCTGGCCTTGCAGGAACATAGCTAATTTGACTTGTTTGTTGATGTTTTTTTTGCAAATAGCATATGAGATGCAAGGCAGAGTGAGTGCTGGTTTATTTATTTCAGTGAAGACCAGGGTTCTCTTGAGCTGCGTATTCCACGGGGAGACAGTTTTTTCAAATATATCTCCGAGGCAGCTCTTTAAGGATTCCTCAGGGGATTTCAGAATTCGAATGTAATATTTTAGGAAGTCAGCCTCAAAGGTTAGTGTTTGTTTGACCAGTCCGAGCTCCAGCCTGAGCTCGCCCTGGAGAGATTTTTTCGGAATTTAAAGATTTTTTTGTAGCTCACGCACTGTGCCCATGATCCCATTAGAGAGTGCTGGGAGAAGAGAAGCTTGGATGACTTTTCTAATGCCCTCTGCTGACAGACTTTTTAACTTGTTATTAAGTTTTAATATACCATAGGTTATTGCCTTTGATTAATTAATCAAATCTTTTTTGTGAGAAGAGGGTTGAGCTGCTTCTGTGAACCAGACCCCGAGGTACTTGTATTTATGCACTGAGTTGATTGTCCTGGAGCTTATGGTGCATGTGGTTTGTTTTTTGTGCTTTTGTCCTCCAATTACAAGATCTTGGTCTTGTCTGGATTGATGATGAGGTGGTTGATTGTACTGTACTAGTTTAGGCTGGTCAAAGCACGTTGGAGATCCACTTTGGCATGATCCATGATGACAATGTCATCCGCGTATTGGAGAATGTATAGAGGCCGGTGGTCTATTCGGGGAGGGGTTAGGCAGCTGTTGGAGATCTGCTGTATACAGGTTGAAGAGGAGGGGAGCGAGCACGCAGCCTTGTTTCAGACCTCAGGTCGTACAGATTTTAGCTCAAAGAGATATAGGGCCTGTTTTAATCTGTACCCAGGTTTCCGAGTAGAGGGACATTATGGCCATTAGGAGCAAAGGTGGAATACCCCAGGTTGCTAGTTTCTTCCAGAGGGTTTGTCTGTCGGCCTTGTCAAAAGCTGCGGTTAGGTCGACAGAGCAGCAAAAAAGTGGAGGTTGATTCATCTGGGTGGCTTAACGACAAAGTTCAAATAAAGCCGTTATGTTGTCAGTTGTAGCAGCTTCTCTCTGAAGCCTGTTTGAAAAAAGGGGAGCAACTAATTTTCTTCTGCCCAAGTTTCCAGTTTTTCCTGTAGGATTTGGGCATATGCGTTTGCTTCCAGGTCTAACAGAGCTATTAGGCAGTAGTTCCTTGGATTTAGGAGTTCTCCTATTTTGTAGATTGGGCATAGTATTGAGCCTCTCCAAGATTAAGGTGTCTTGCCCAGTATGTGCGCTGTGTTGAATAGCGGGGTTCGTAGCGCTGCCCAGCCCTCTGGGGCGGATTGACAAAATCCCTGCAGGGAGCCCGTTTGGGCCCGTCGCCCTGCTGGCCTTCATGGATTTTATTAGTTTTACTATTTCTCTAGGTGAAATCGGGGGTTGAGGTTCTTCTACTTTCGGTGAGTCAGTGGCCATGATGACTGTAAAGTTGGGTGCAAGGAACTGGCTCCTCACGTAGTTCTCCCACACTGATGCAGTAACTGTGTTTGGTCTTGGAGGCCCAAGGGAATTTATAGTGTTCACATACTGCCAGAATCGAACTAGAGATCCTTCCTTTAGCATTCTTTAAAAAAAATCCATCCATAAGTGCTCATTTCAAGGCCCAGACGTTTTTTTTGAATGAGCGTTCCGCGCTTCTTCTGTAGCCAATATGTTTCCGGGTGTTGGGTTAAGTTTAAGCAGGAGGGTTTTCTTCCTCAAGTTCTTCCGTGTGAGGGTAATGCTCCGTTGCGACAAAGTTTTGTTTAGGTGACTGGGTAACTGCTGATTTCGCTTTGGGGGACCCCATTTGATCCTGGAGTGATATTATCGCACTTATTGGAGTGTGATGGTTGGTAGTTGTGATTGTACTGTCACTGTCAGTGGCAATGGGTGGGACCAAGCTGCAGGGATCTCCTGAGAGGGGCCCAGCACTTACTTTTTTTATATTTTACAAATTAAGCAGTGCTCCCAACTGTGTTGATGAACATTTATGGTTAAATTCAGCCTGAAGGGCTTCGAGCTCACAAATACATTGGTTGTTCATCCCCACGACTACCTCAATTTGTGTCAGCTACATGTTTTATCACAGCACGGCATTTAGGATAATACATGTCCTATTTGCTTGCACAGCCCTACATTGGAGAACTAGAATTGGATATCATGTTCAGATGTTTATTCTATGTCTCAAAGAAATATAGTTCCCTTTCTCCAATTCAGTAGAGGAACTGGACCTATCCCCCAGTCCAACCGAAAATGCCCGAATTTTTTGCGTGCAGTGTTTAGCAGGCTTGTGAATGCTGATGATAGAAGTGCTTCACCCTCACAAGTAATGTACAACGCCTTGGTTTGTTAACACACAAAAAAAAATGTGGGGTCTTGACATTGAACTCCTATTACCCAGACATCAATACCATTGCTTAGTCTAATTTCGGACAGTTTTTCATTGTCATCGAAATGGTCTAAACACCTACATTAACTACCCCCATTTCGAATCCTTGAAAAAATACATTTTTACATACAAATAATAAATTGGGGTAGAGTATCTAAAATAAGAAGACTAAAAATTATTAGAAAATTAGCTATTTGTATCGAAACATATAAGAAAAAACGTTACCATGAATCATCTTAGTCTTTATTTCTATGAAAATTACATGTATGTAAGGACGGAGAGTATTCACGAGAAGGTGCAGATAAAACCACGTGAAAATAAGTTGACATACGCAAATTCGTTATTACTGTTAAAAACATTCATGTTTGATCCAGTTGGGTCGTTGTAGAAAAAGGAGGTTTGGATGGAGGGGGAAAGGGATGAGTGAGTCATGTAGTAACGCAGAGATGGGGGAGGCTGTAACTAGGTTCGGAGGTTTGGTACCCAACACAAAATAAGAAATTGGTGAGTTTGTGTGAATGGTTGGATGAATGTGAAAATGAATCCACGTTTGAATGGAGAGATAAGTTTATATTTGTGACACAATTTCTTCGCAAGTTCAACATCCATGCAGCCAAAGAAAAAAGTGAAAAGAAGTGGTTTACTCCACACTGAGCACTTTAGAAATCATAACACATATTATAAACGTTTCGATAAATTGCATTGGCATATGTGAAGCACAGGCAAATTGTATCATAAGGAAAGACATTTTTTCATACTAGGAAGAAACTGTTTCTTTGAAAAATGACTGCTGACCCACAAAATACATCGGAACAAACCTCAGTTCCTTGTCGGTTGTCGCTTCTCTAAGTTCTGGCTTCCTCTCACATTACTGTCACGAATCATGCTTTCGGACGAGATGATTATTGTCCCTTTATGGTTTCTCGGAGGCATAAGATCAGACATTCAGAGCACGGCATTCCTGGACCTCAAAATCGCTAATAAGAAAGGACAGGAACAGTGCTTAAAATGGGCCGGTGCCGTCCATTGCTGAGTACCTGCACTGCCTTATTTTGAAAGGGAGAGAGTAAGTTAATTTCTCAGAAGAGGAGCAATACCTTTAATTGGAGAGTCCCAGAACTTCTCAAAAGCAACTAGGGACCTTTGTATAGGGTGCCCCCACTTCTGTTTTTTCATTTTAAATACTAGAGCCAACACCAATCTTCACTTCTTCCCGTATTTCAGCATTATCTTGTGATTGGTGGAATGTATATAAGGTCCATAGTTCACGCTGCAGAACCAATTCTAGAAAAGTTAGGCGGGCATATCGTAAAATAATGTAAATTAGAACTAAAGGGCCTCACCGCACCGGGGCACAGGACTGACTGCCCATGTTTCAGCGGTCCCGCCATTCAAATTAGGATGCACCTGCCACACTGGCAGGCGCAGACCGAATTTTTAACATTGCGGCGGGCGGTGCTATAAGCAGCACCCACCGCAATGTTAAAAATGCATGTTGTGCATTTGCATCCACAACGTGACAGGCACCGCGCGGTGCCTGCCACCCTAATGCATGCAAATGAAGGGGGTTACCATAGGTACCCCCCATGGCACCCCCCAACAACTTGGGGGCCCGCTACGTGCCCCCAACAGCAAAGACCGCAAGCCTTTTGGCTGCTCACCGCCCACATCATAATCTGGATGGCGGTGTCTGCAAGACACCGCCACCATATTATACAGGATATCTGCCCGGTCTACGAGTTGACCGGCGGAAAAGCGGGGGACGGTCTTTCCATCCGCCGCGGACCCCCAGCCATCTTAATGTGGCAGGGGGTCATTTGTGGCGGGCGGATCACCTCCGCCGGTGGCTACCGCCGGCCCAGCGTTTGCGATCCCCCTGCCATCCTCATGGGCCCCATAGATGCTAGCTTCACAAATGGTGACAATTCTTGACAAAAAGCTCTACGGCTTTTCAAATATCTCATGATAATGCCCACAAATGTAATCATTAATGGTATCATATTTATTCTATTTATGTACCGGCCTTTCTCAGTTGGAATTGTTGATTTCTTTTCTTTGTTGTATGTGCCTTTCATCTTGATGCTTTTATTGGCCGATTTTTGTGATTTCTTAGCAAAACTCTTTGTAGAGCAAATACCATATAAAGCAATACAATGATTAGGTACAGCAAATTGTTTCTTCGTATTAGAGATAGGCATCGGACAGGGATGATTTTTTTTCCTGCCCCCTTTATGTTTTTATTGTTTTTAGCAGTAGCTCTATTGTAGCATTAATAATTTTGTGTACCAAACCGAGCTTCCTCACCAACCGAAAGGTTGTAAAATGTGAAGTATTTCATTCAAATATTTGAGCTCTATTATGTCATCTGGTTCTTTTCTTCCTGGTCTTTTATTGTTGCTTTTTTATTGATATTTGCCCGAACCTGTAGGTTAAACTTGTCTTACCGCTGTCCATGGGTTTATTAAAACAACAAGCCAACTTAGCGCCCGGCCCTTTCCCCCACAGAGTTAGGGTGTAGATGTCCATTCAGGGCTTTGTTCACGTCTGGCTTTTTTACTCCATGAAAGAATGAATTGCAGCTATTAAAACTGATGGCCAAATGCTCCAGTTGATGGACACCCCTGAATACATGCAACACAACACCACTCCATCTCCCTCTTCTGAGCTGACAGGACAGATAGCAAACATAGTTCCCAGCAAACTTTTTGACCGAGGTCAGCTGGGAGGAAAGGCCCTTTGAGATCCCCCCTCATCTAAATAGTTGGATCCCGTTCACTGAGACCATGTCTCCAGAGTCATTGGGTGGGCCGGAGATCTGAACCAATTTAGAGATCCAATTTTTATTGTGGTGCACAAAAGTGTCTTTGAAGTTCTGGCTCCATTCTGCAGCAGATCAAACACGTATCAAGACATCATCACCATCATCATCAAATCACTTTATTCAGAAGGTTTTCCATCCATAAAAGTAACAACAAATCACAATGAACATTTCATTCAGTTTAAAACACACTAGATGTTATCAAAAAAGTAAAAATTGCAAGTAACATAGATTAAAATAAGATTAAGTGCCACGTGCCTTCTCAGTATATCATGAAGTCTACAGGATCGACAAGTTTAGTTTTCCAAGTAATTAAATTGCGCGATGTATATAGTTCGACAACATTTATCAAAATGATAAAGTGCTATGTGCCCTAACTGCATGCTTTAACCCCTCCCATGCTCGTGACGGAACCATTCCGTCACGAGCCTCGGGTGGGCTGTGCTGGTAATGGAACAGTTCCGTCATGGCCCGCTCGCCGCGCCTGCGCGGCGTGAATTCCGCGATGCGCTGACGTTCTGAAGAGCGGGTGGGGCCGTGACGGAACCGTTCCGTCACAAGCACAGCTCACCCGTGGGCCCTGATGGAGCGGTTCTGTCATGAGCACGGGACCGCCGCGTGGCCCCGCCGCCCCCTTAGCGCTGCGGCGGAATAGCCGCCGCAGCGAAGGGGTTAAGAAAGAACCTACATGATGGCATGTTTCATAGTCAGACAGAAGAATAACACAAGAAAACATAGCTCTACACTGCCTGTCCATGTATTGCTTTTAAACATTTTTTAATTAAGAATAACCTTGTATAAAATAATAGAATTTGCAGAACAATAAGAAATGTAGCATATGTTGACCTGACTTGTTGTCACAGGTGATCGTAACAAGGTTTGGTTGATACCCAGTGAGAAGCACAGTAAATATTTACAGTGTTGGCACGAAATCGAATAGCAAGGAGCGTGCCCATCTCCAGCAAAGCTGCTCTAAGTAAACAGGAGGTGGCATCGAGACACACAAGCACAGATAGGCTGTGATGAGTGATTTACCTTCCATATTTTTAGGCTATTTTCCTGCGCTGGTTCATAAAAAACAGTGGCAACTCCATATTTATTAATAATGGAGCATAAATCTTTCACTATAAATGCCTTCTGCATGCCAGTTTTTCCCAATTCTAGTTTAATGTATGCCAACCATGGGATTCGGAGGCCCTTATCGTAAGAGAGGCAGTCATTTATTATATTTGTTGTGAGTACAGCCTTCTCATTAGTCCATATCGATATCCAAAACAATAAGGGCCTCATTCTGATAAAATCATTTATATACATAAGGTTTAGCTCATTATGACAAAAGATGTTTGGTGATGAAATTGGTACTCCAAGGAGTCGCCTTCAAAACCTGTTTTCTTCATTTTGTATAGTTTCACAGTTCACAACCCCCCAGATTTCAGAACCATAGGTGGCAGTAGGGACACATTGAGATCTATACATTTTCATCATAGCTTTCAGTTGTCCACCACCGTGGGGTGGGGGAGGGGGGGGGGGACAGTTATCCGATTGCCTTTGAAAATTTAGTTATACGATATGCAGTATTAGGAGACCAAGTGTGGGTAGAGGGATCCCCTTAACAAATGGTACGTCGCTGGTTATCTGAGCTAAGGTCGAGTAGAGATTGTTAATGTACAGTATGAATAAAAGTGGAGCTAACACATACCCTTGACTGATACCTCTACCAATCTCAATGTCTTTACTCACTGTCCCATTGTCACTTAGTCTGACTCTGGCTCTCATATCCAGGTGAAGATATGCAAGAAAGTGGACAAGGGGTGGATCCAGGCCCTTGCGCAGCAACATGATTATGTTTGTTTTGTTAGTTTGTTTCGGTTTACACAGTCCAAGGCAGCATTTAAGTCCATGAAAGCCATATATGGTGGCACGCGCTTAGCAACTGTGTATTTACTTATTATTAGGTTTAAATTGGCACATCACTCGATTGTCGCAATCTTGCCTCTAAAAACGTATCAAGTCTAATATTACTGCAGGGTGAGAGAAGAATTGCCTGAACAAGAACATTTGTGGTCACCACACTTCAATAGGTGTTGCGCCCAGCCATTCGCCATTTGCCTGGATCACCGGGTGTCAACACTTACAGGAAGCATGTGATATGGATTAACTGGAGGATGGGTGGTGGTAAGGGTTCATACTAAGATACAGGCACCCTCAGGGTAATAACCCTATGCCAGCCTCCATTACAAGGTCAATTTTCCCACAGGACATTTATCTAATGGCAATTATGAATATTGCGTTTGTTTTTGAAAGCCCCTCCTTCTACCGGTCGAGTTGTGCTGCTCTGACGCCCAAGATTCAGAGCTCTGGCCTATTTATAGACAGCAACATTAACCCAATCTCTTGCAGAATCCTAGCACAGTATTGAAGTAATGCCACCAAACAGTGCACACCTTATCATTTTGTGGGATACTATATATCACAAATTCCTGACATTAAGATTATCCCCAGGCACAAGACTCTCCTGCGCCATGACGGGTGGCATTGTGCGGCTCTGCATTGAATCCATACCATCTTGGAAGTTAAGGAAAGGAGCTGTATATAACGACCACCCCTGCACGCTGATAACATTTCCTCTCTTTCCATGCCTTCCAATGTGGATCTGGAGCTCCACTCCCTACTTTGCTGTGTACCAACAGATTCCGAAATCTTTCAGACAGTGTGCTAGGGAATTATATCCCATCCAAAAAATACAGGCTTCAGGCTGTGCCAAGATTGCAGGAAGCAGATGTCAGCCATGGATCCACACACGTTGTTTGGTGCCTGGGCGCCATTTACAACTCTGTCATCCAACATGTGTGTTCTTATGCACTGCAATGTGATTTGGGACGGGAAAGGAAATTTTAAATGTCCAAACATGAGAAGAGGTTGCAGTAGGAGCACAAGATCTTAGTCTCGTTCACAGGACTGCCCTTGAAGGATCCTCTTCCCACTAAGTCTTTGAGTAAGTCGAAGTCCAAGCACAAACATAGATAGAGGACACAAAACTAGACACTATCTTGCCACTCTTTTTTAATAGAGAAGAAGAGAGGACATCAAGATAAACCTCGCACTCCCTTGGAATTCCTAGTGTCAAAATCAATTCCTCCGCTTGTCCCAATATGCCCCTGGTTCCCTGGGTTGTTGTCAACCCCAGATGAGATAGTGGCCTTCATTGAGGCTATCCTGCATATCATTTAATGAGATCCGGTATTCCTCTGATTCACCTTTTTTCTCAATGGAGTTTTAGAAGCCTCTGGTCAAATTACTGTCGGCAGGTCCTACCCCATGCCGTCTGTCATTTTGGAAACCATTTGCAGGCCCATACCGACTCCAGCACAGGCTTTCACACAGGCCTCAAGATCCATGCTGGTTCAACTTCGCCAGCATCAATGGAAGACCCAGTGTCAAAGGACATGTTTGCCTCTGAATCAAAAACGGAGCTCGGCTAATGTCGCCCTACGATATGAAGGCGCGACTGGTTATTATGCAGCCTGACTCTAACCAAACGCCTTTACTGCAGCACAGCTATAAGCAAAGGCTCCATTTTTTTTTGGGTTTGACTTTGACCCTGTTTTTAAATCACATAGGGTCCTCTAGGATACCGATAAGGAGGAGGGTGATGATTTACCCAGACCCACTATACTGATGATACAGTAGCCTTTGATTTTGCCAACGCTAGTAGGCTAAATACTTCCCCTGAGACAGAGCATAACTCGTCATTTGGGCCACCAAAAGAAGATTGCACTTTGTTTCTGGTGTGGTTCAGTGGACAGCTGAGATGTTAGATCTGCAGTTTCCCTCCACAACGAAAAACGTTGTCAGATCCTTGCTGCCATTTGATGATGCCCTGAAGACTATATGGTCCAAGCCCTGTTCTTGCCCATTTGTCAGTTGGCCAATAGACCAGCGACATAGGCCTTCGCCCAGTAATCCACAATTACTAACTAAGAAGCACCCTACATCAGCGAGCTTGATGGTGCTGGCCTCTACTGGTAAGGTTCATCCCAGTTCCTGCCCGTTAACTCCTCTAGATAGGGAATCCAGAAGGATGAACACCTTTGGCTTGAGAATATTCTCATTTGCAAGTTTAGCTTTTGGATCTATAATTGTGGTTTCTGTGATTGTACACTCATGCTCTTTGAGACATGGTCAGTGAGATCTTGCCAGCAGTCCCAGAGTACCTGAGAGCTGCTTTGGCTAACATAATACATGATGGACAGTGTGCAGCCAGCTATGTCATCCATGGTGGTTCGGATAGTACAGATTGACTTGGTAGGGCTGATAGCTGCAACATTGTGGTTTAAAGGCATGCATGGATGAGGTTGAATGGATTTTCAGGCTTTGCGCCGGCATCCCAAGTGGGCTTGCTGTTTGATGGGTTCAGCCTCTTTGGGAAAAAAGAGGACTTTGATTTTAAAATAATCCCTACACTTGCTTCTTCCTGTAAAAGATGGCATTAAGGAACTGAATGGCTTTTCTTCCTAAGGTTGTGATGCCTTTTCATGCCTTTTCACTGCCCTCCAACTTCGCCATTCTGTGCTGTGGCCATCTAAAAAGTTTCCAAGTTAGAGATCAGTACAGCGTTGCAAGCAAATGTTTTACAGTCCACATCAGAGGGTGCGAAAAAAAAGAAACAAGAAACTGAGATCTGTGCACAAGGGTTCCCTTCTCTCACTTCTAGGGGGTAAGGAGCAAGAGCGGAGCAGCACAACGCCACCTGTCGGTGCGTGGGATCACTTGTGGTTCAAATTCTCCAGATACTTGTCTGGCATCTTAGGCTGTTCTGAGAGTAAGGAATCTGCTGATAGAGCATCCAAAGAAAGAGCATCAAAAAAGGTAAGTAAATTGTTAATGTCATCTACTTTCAGCAGATATTTGGGCCACTACATACACAATTACATATTTGATTGGTTGGCAAAGTTACTTGTTCTATATACATTGTTTGTTTGTTTAATACTATCCAGTTTTTCGATCATAACATGGAATTGTGGAAAGCGTGCACATATGCATGTTTGTTCTGAAAAAAATACTTTTCTGAATAACAGTAGCCTCAGCCATTTTAGTATCTGTACCTACTTATGCTCTTGTATTATCTTTTGTTTCAGCCCTGAAGTGTGCCATTGAATTGGCGGAAGAAATATCTGCGTTTCCTCAGGCATGCATGCGCGCGGATCGCGCTTCGGCCTACCATAGCGCGTTCGACGCCACCTCCTTCTCTGAGGCGATGCAGTTTGAAACTGATCATTCCATCCACGTACTTTTAGAATCAGTCAGTGGAGCCCAGAGGTTCAGCTCAGGCGAAGGGAGAGGAGGAGCAAAGTTATAAGATAACCTGTAAAAAAAATGCCTCCATTTTACTGTGGCATGGAATGATGTTGTATAACATAGTAGAATCTGGAAATCAATAAATAAATGTCTATATCGTCAGTGACTTCAAAGAGGGCTTCTTTATGTTTTTTATTTTCATCTTGATATGAATTCTGGAGACTTTTTTCAGAACTGCAGGGCTGGGATCTCTAACTCACGATGCAGGAACTCAGTTCAGTGTACACGCTGAGTTAGAGATACTCAATGGACCGCATTCTTAACCTGAGCCCACCAAGCTATTCTTTGCACATGCTGTGTTTTCAGGTTACTTATCAGCAGTCCTGTTAAACAAGTTCAGGGACATAGTGGTAATCAGAACCGTTTGTTTGTCTTGCAGACAGCACACTCATAAATTGCACTAAGAAATTGGGACTTCTAGTTTTAAAAGTTTGTTTTAAAAGTCTTGATCTTGCGCAAATGAAATGAATGGTAACAACTCAGAATAATATTGCACTTAATACTGTTACTAATAATGCAAACAATAAAAACGTTCCAAGTAAGTTTGCAAGTTTGATAACATCCTAGACCCTAATGCTAATTCTGAACCTACACTAATTTATTGGGCTAAAAGTGGTGACTACGGTAATCATTTTACAGAGAATGAAGTGCCAGAATGTAATGCTGACCTATATGTGTTGAACGAAGAATGTGCTTTCATGTATTTCATCCAATAGCTTACTGCACATGTATCCACTTGTGTTCTCTCAGATGAAAAAACTTTTATCAGCAAATAATTTTAACTTAACATTCTAGATCTTTAATTTCACAAGGGGTATTTTACTAGTAACTCAATTTTCCTTCTTTTTATCAGTATCACCGTGTTCCATTTTCTATCGTATGACTTGACATTTGCCTCATATAGTGGGGACATTTTTACAAGTGTAGATAAATTATATTTCCATTCAAGGACAAATGTGATTTTGTACTACCTAGAAAACTTTACTTAGCATCACTTTGCAGGACCAAACGAATTCATTTGTTTTGGTTATTGCTACAGCTCCATTTAATACAGCTATATTATTCAACAGATTTGTTTTTTCGAAGCCATTGTGCAAATTGCCTTTAAAATGTTATCTGCTTTGCATTAAAATAAACGGGCGCAGCCCTCTCCCCTCACCCCCATCCACTGTTTATATACAGTGTTTTAAAAAAAGCCTGCTCTGGTTGGGATTCCATACAGTTAAATAATCCTCACCACCAGCCTCAGTTAGTATCCATTGCTGCATCATCAGTGCGGCACAGCTCGCTGCCGCCATCCTCAGCGAGGTATCAGCCATCCGTGCTATCATGCTCTAGATTGTGTAAGGTTTGGCAGGTGAAGAGAGGCCTCTATTGGTTCGAGACTCTAGCTGTTGAGGTCTCCATAGTGCTAGGTCCACTTCCCTATTTCCAGCAAGTCAAATATTGACCTCTGAATGTAGCCACCTTCAGGCCCATTCAGCTCTGCCCCTCATACCTTGCATAGATGGGAACCACGTCTAGAACTAGAATTGTAAACATAATGTCTTTAGTTATTCCGGACGGGCTTGAAGGAAGTCCTAGCCGTGGAATTTATTTTCTGAAGGAAGTGTTAAGTCAAAGAATGGTCTGCCCAAATGACGGATTCATTCCACAGGGTGTCACATTGCATCCATGTATTCCTGGACCATTGCTTTATCCAGCCTTCTTAGTATTAATATTACTCCTCCTTAGCAGGAAGTATACAGGAGTCTACATTTACAAAAGTGTATCCAAATAAGAGCTGTGGCCTCTGGTGAAGCTGGTGAGAGGGCCGGAGTGGTCCCTGAAGAGATGAAAATGCTTGAACATGTACTGCTGTCGTGGCCAGGGTTGGATTAGAATCAAAAATTGGCCCGGGCAAACTAAAAGAAGTGGCCCACATTTGCAGATTGCCTTTCCAGCGAAACACTGCTTCGGCAAAGTTTTATGAAAAGAAGGGGGCGATGTCTCTGACAGAGGAATGTTTTCTAACTTCACTTAGATTTTTTTTTAAAATGCATGGATTAGTTCACACTGGTGAACCACACATGACTACAAGTAAGACCGCTTCTGCTCAGGCCCCCTCCCCCGCTCAATCTGCATATATTAATAGGCCGGACGAACGAGAGAAAGGGGGTGACACCTCCGCCCTGTTGGTAAAACAGAGGCCCATCTGCCTCCCCAAAGGCCACTTAGGCACCCAAGGGGCTGCTGGCAGCATCCAAACAGCACAGGCAGCACCCAAATCACCCCCCAGGCTGTCTAAAAAAGCGGCCCAAAGCTGTAACTTGGACACCGGCCCCTCGGCCATTGCCGGAGTGCCCACCTTACCAATCTGATCCTGGTCTTGCCTAGTGATAACTAGTCTGTGTCAACCATGTGCTAATGTGGTGACGGTTTTATTCGCACTGCTGAAATTGGGGGCAAAGGAAGTTTCCTTCTCTCACACACCACATTTCCGACCAAGATCTTTTCAAATACTTTCCAACTGTTTCCTCTGAGATGGATGGACAGCTAGACAAGGCAGATCTGTTGCCTGGTAGTGGTACCGATGTACTCCTAGAGCCAATATTTCCTTGTAGACTCAAGGTGATCAAGCAGGTTCTTGGCCAGAGCCCTTGCTTCATTATGCTCACTCTGAATTGTCTTCCAATAAGCTAACATAGCCCGTGAACCATTGATAATATTCTCCTTTCTCACTTCTGTTTACCATATTCAGAAGGTGAGAGAATATTGAGGAGCCTCATTAACAGCAGTGGCTCCTCCACTAAGTCGGAGGCACGTCGCCCCTCTGCTTTTCAGCAGTGAAAAATTAACAGTAAATTGATAATAACAAAGGTTCTTATCATTTTATTTTTCATCACTTACTTCCTGCAGCTAAGCCGAGGGTGGGGCGGGCTGTACATTTTGACAGGACACAGCTGCAGGAAGGTCATGCGCACTTTGATCTCTCCGCCTGAGCTGGGCTGTGCAGCCGGGTGGAGAGCAAGCACATGGTTGTAGTCCCTTAGTGAGCGTCTAACTAGGGCGCTCATACCAATCACGGCGCTGTTCTAATGCTGGGTAATACCAGCATTAGAACAGCATCTGGATTGGTGCAGGGGAGCCTGTGGCAAGCTGGGAATCGAGGAGCAGAGCCCAGATTAGCACCGACTCTGCAGATGGCAGGTAAGCATTTTAAAAATTATTTTCCTCATGCTTCCTCCCCTGATGAAAGAACGTAATTGAAAGCTTTATAAGTATGGTGGTACCTTTAAATGTGGTGATGACTAAACCGGTACCTGATGATGACCGGGAGAGCAGGATTGATATATTTACGCTATTTTGAGTTTGCAGACAGGCAATCATTTAAAAGGTGTCCTATTAGCTGACAAATGACGCGAAGGGGGCAGATTCTACTCTACTCTTTGCTTCATTTACTATAATTGCTGTTTAGAAAGAAGAACCAGCCTATGGCCCTCTTTTTTGCCTTTCTTGATAGTCGCATTATGGGGACTGGTTGGTGGGCGTTAAATGGCAATCGGGGAGTTCTGGGCTTGAGTTGTAAGCTTTGGGGCCCTTTACCACTGATGTCCTGTGGCCATCTTGTTATATATAGCCCAAAACTGAGCACCAAGTAAACCCCTTTCACATTTAGCCCGTAGAATACCAAAATAGAGCACTCCAAGCCTGGCTGAAGATGGCTGTAATGTCAGAAACCGGTCCTAGGAAGCTTATTTCCGGTCCAGGGAAGGCATGGCTTGGCACTTCGGGCTGGACTGTTCCCATGAGGCACAGGGTCATACTGATTTGCATATGGCCATGTCTGAACTGGGGTGGCAGATGGCGATAAAGAACGGTGATGTATTAAACCCAGATCTGTTGACTGGGTGTGAGTGTTTGATTGGTTCAGATGCTCCGTCCCTCACCACCCCATTTTGTACCGCTTTGTTCGCCATAAGTTGGCAGGGTATGCTCAGACGTGAGTCCCTTGCTCACTTTGCCACTGGATTCAAGCAAGCCTGGTTGACGATGGCTGTAATGCCAGAAACCGGTCCTAGGAATCTTTTTTCCAGGAAAGGCATGGCTTGGCAGTTCTGGCTGGACTGTTCCCATGAGGCACAGGGTCAGACTGATTTGCATATGGCCACGTCTGAACTGGGGTGGCAGAGTGGGCTAAAGAATGGTGATGGATAAAACCCATATCTGTTGACTGGATGTGAGTGTTTGATTGGTTCAGATGCTCCCACCATCCCACCCCCTTTTGTACTGCTTCAGGTTTTAGTAGGCCAGTTGAATTTTGCCCTGAGGATCATTCCAATGGGGTGCCCATTCTCAAGGTCAATTGCCCGCACTTTGGCGAGGTTGACGCAGAAGCATCATCACGTCTGGCTACAGGCTGATGTGAGGGAGGACCTGAGGGTATGGCGTAGTTTCTTAGTGACTTCAATGGTGAGGTAATTTGGCCAGAGTCGGCAATATCCAGCGCAGATTTGGGCTTGCTCACTGACTCAGCAGGTAGCATTGGATTTGGAGCAGTGTTTAGGTCCCACTGGTGCAGGGGCGATTAGCCAGCATCTTGGCACGAGAGCGGCTTGACTAACAACATAGCCTTTTTGGAGCTATTCCCGATTATACTGGCAGTTGACGTCTGTGCGGAATTCTTTAAGAACAAGTCGGTAATCTTTTGGTCAGACAACATGGCAGTGGTAGAAGCTATTAATAGGCAGGGAACTACTTGTGAACATGTTTTGAGGTTGTTAAAGCATTTAGTTGCTTGCTTAAAGCTCAATCCGCTCTTCAAAGTGGCACATATTCCAGGTGTGGAGAATCCGGCTGCTGATGCTTTGTCTCGCTCAAAGTTGCAGGATTTCCGAAGGTATCACCCTCAGACAGAGGAGCAGATGACTGTTCCCAACATCTCTATGGAGGATTGGAGACTCGGCCTAGCCGGGCTAGTGGGAGCTTCATTGAGCGAGTGCACTAAAAGGACTTACCAACAACAGTTTCAAGCATACAGAACATTTTCTAAGCACACAGGCTGGGCGGCACTTTTTTCAACAGGGGAGCCCTGCGACTTTTTGCTAGCTCTTTGAGTCAGGGGAGGCCGGCCTTTTACACTAGGGCGCATGTGACGGCGATAGGCTTCTTTGCTAAATTAGCAGGTCAGCGCGACCCCGGCGCAGCTTTTGTTTTGAGGAAAGCACTGTCAGAATGGGCTAGGCTAGAAGGGGGTCAGAAAAGATAGTAGAAGTCCATTAGATGTGAAGACCTTAGGGGACATTCTGGGAGTACTACGGTCGGTATGCTCCTCTTATTATGAGAGCATCCTTTTTGTTTCTGCATTTACCTTAGCCTTATTGTTGCGTTTTGAATTGGGGGAGTTGGTTGGGACCTCCAAATCGGATCACGCAGAGGGGGGCTCCAGTGGCAGGATGCAAACCTAGTCCAAGGGGGCCTGGTGGTGGTTCTGAGGAGATCCAAGACAGAGCCATTGGGAAAGGGGACCACAATCCGCTTGTCCCCTGCACCGGGGGAGGGGATTTGCCCGGTGGCCAGGATGGAAACATACATGGCGATTCAGACATCAGGGCGTGGCCAGGCACTGTTCATACATGAACAGGGTGAATTCTTGTCTCAGTACCAATTCAGGGCAGTCTTTACGCATGCGCTGGTATGTCTGGGCCTGGATTTCAGCTGGTATTCGTCACACTCATTCAGAATTGAGCTTCTACGCTGGCAGCAGGCTCTGGCTTACCGGCTGAGGCGCTCAATTGGGTGGGGCACTGGTCGGCAGCCTGTTTTAAGCGCTATGTTCAGCCCGAATTACTTTAAGACAACGGATCGATTTATTGATATGACCATGCTGACGTTTCCATTTCTCTTCCTACTACTAGTATGTCCTCAAAGGTGGTATGGGTGTTGGGGCACTGGTTCATGTGGCGTGCCACAGTTTGGCTACGGCAGAAGTGAGTGTCAAACCACCGAGTTTAAAAAGGACCTTGTTACTATGGCGAGGCGTGGGCGGCCTGTAAATTCGGTAGTTGCGGCAGCTGATTGAGGAGACGAGAGAGTACGAGGGTCATTAGTTCCTGGATTTGGTGATCCTGCATTTGGGCGGAAACGACATGGTAGAGTTGGAACGCATGGCAGTTAGGGAAGCCTTCTTGACCGAATTTGCCTGGGTAGGGAGAGCTTTTCCTAATGCTCTGATTGCTTGGTCGTGAATTATACCTCGCTGGACATGGGCCACTGGAGTCAGATCGCGAGCTTTGAACGTGTCGGTGAGGTGCCTCAACAGTGAATTGGTCAAGTTGTGCTCAGGCCCGGGCCGATTGTGTCATATTCTACATAGACTGATCACAGGGGACCTGGTGTTTCATCATGACGGCGTGCATCGGTCAGACATTGGCACAGATGTGTGGAATAAAGGGATTTGGTCTTTTGTTCAGAACTTGTTTGCAGGTGGGAAGGGTAAAGGACCTGTGGGCCCTGCTCACCCTAGTGACGGAAAAGAGGCCACAGAACATTGATTTGCAGGGTTAACGGGAGGCCTGCTTTCATACTCCTGAGGCCGTGTCCCCATTCTCCTACCGTCTCTCCGCAGGGAGAAAGGGGACACCGGCTGGGGCGGCAAGGGCGCCAGGTCACACTAGTCTCCTTGGCAGCCTGGTGGTAGAGGGGTGGGCCCCTGGTTATGACGGGAAAGGCGCGAGGGATGGGGGCTCACCGCTCAAGGACGCAGGTGGGTTGCTCCTTGTGTGATTCTCAGATAGGGGATGCGAGCCAGAGGGCCCTTGGTGCTGGAGTAAGTAGTTATTGCATAACCAATGGTTATGAACAGTTATAATACTTGTACATATTAAAAGTGGGAATATTTGAATTTTAAATGTGAATTTTAAAAATTGTCTTGTCATGTTTATGAATGTTTTGAAGGTTAATAAACTTGTCCGTTTTACCCACACTCCTAGACTGGCTAGTTGATTGTGGGATTGCATGAGGTTGGGGAGGGGGACATGCTGGGGGGTCCGTGCTCTATAGTTTCCGCCTTCTGACTTTAACAGATTGTTTGTCACAATGAATAATCTTCTGCTTATGGATTTCACAATGGGTTTTGAGTTTAATATTACAAGAACCTCACCAACAATTCTTTATGAGTTAGTGTTTGAATCCCTCTGCACAGCTTGCTCAGACAAAAGGACACCACTAGGCTGGAATCTTCTGTCCGCTTTTGTCCTGTATGTGCAACCCCTAGCCCCTCCCCCTGTGGTGGTGAGCCTCAGCAAGGCCTACCATTGCTAGGGGTTCTCCCTTCTCTGTACAGAGTCCTCAGACCTTTAGGAAGAATTTGGCACAGAAACTGGAATAGAAAAGACAGAGTTTATTAAACCTCATGAGGTGGAACTACATTCACACAGCACCCTTCGGTAATGCATGATGAAGCACACTGACTGGAAGGAGCTTGGTCCTTTTATACCCACACATGGGCTCAAATGAAGGCGGTGCAAGTACAGAATGCGGGGTTTAAATACATATAAGGTTATATAGAGAGTGTGCTGGCAACAAGTGGGAGGGACTGACAGTTAGCTAATTCTGGTGGACACATCCTGACAGTTACAAGTTGGGGACAGCTGTAAGCTCAACTGAGCATGTGCAAAGCAGAAGAGGCTAAATATATCTCATCTCTAGGCAGATTTCAAGAGCAGTTGACAGAAAGGTAGGACAGAGCACATGGCGAGCACATGGCAAACAAAATGACTGCCATAAATGCAAAATGGATTCCACACAACGGACAAGATAGTCTCTAAATACAAGATGTCTTCTGCTAATGCTTAACCTAATCGCTGCTAAATTACAACAGGCGACCCTTTCAGCATTAGCTGAAGACATTCGTTAATCTGGGGTAATCTTGATATGCATCCTGTACATTGATGTTCATCATCTCAGTAATTTCATTATTTAACATTTGTTGTGCTTTTATGTTTGCAGTATTTCCTTTGGCATGTGTACAAGCAGTGATGCACATGGAGCAAAGCAAGGGACCACATTGTATACAAGTACAGCATGTAAATAGTATCACCAGTAGTATACATAGAATAGTCAGTAGCTTCCAGCCCCAAGTAGCAAAGAGTGTCCATATCCAGTTTGAAAATGTCCATGTACCAGTCTCTGTGTGAATGTCTGTAGCAATCCTATGCAGTTTTGAGATTGCATCATATACTGAAGGTGAGTAATCTGGTATAAATACACAACAACTGCTACCGATGATGCGACATGCACCACCTCGATCAGCCAAAATCACGTCTAGCACAATCCTATTTTGGAGGGCTACAATCCTCACAATTTATAATTCCTCTGTAATGCTCCCAAGTGCCATAGCTGTTTGATTGGTGACAGCTTCCACAACACAAGTTAATTGCCTTATCTTTTTGCTATTCAATGCAGCCACAACAAAGAAGAACAAATCCAAATTGAAATAGACATATTGTTGCAAAGTGGTATCTGGTCAACCTCGTCAGTACTTATTGTTCGTTTGTATCTATTCTTGGAAATATCCTTATACAACTTTAGGTCGAGGTGATATGACGCAGGTGCTAAAAACACAGAGGGTAACAAAAATGATATGTAACATACCCCGGATCACCCAACAGGCAATTGATAGTATCCTTTATTACCATATACGAAGTATGTATTGTGTGATGATGTAAAACTACTATTATTAGCTCCTTCAATAATCAATGTCAAAATACATTCACTCCGTTCTACGGGAATTCTCCCAACACTACTTATACACAGTTCTGCTTTAGCTCTGGTCACAGAAATTACAAAAGGTCCATTGTCTTTGATAGTCCTCATATTCGTGAAGACATATGGTGTTGAAATATTGTCCGGTTGGTACACTTCCCATTCCCATTTAGTCCCTTAGCTTGAGGATAACCATCTGCATCTTGGTAGCATAGTTTATTCAACCGAAAGATGATTCCACCTACTGAGGGCTTTCCGAAAGACAACAAAAGGCCATACCAAGCTTGAGATGAACCATTGTGAGAAAACAGTAGAGGAATAAAAGGTGTTCCTCCTTTCTTTTGGTGTCCAGGTATCATCCCACACACCCAACAATTGGTAGTATTCGTGGCATTGTGTGTATGATGCAACATCTGGATGAATGTGTTATTTAGCTAGGATTGTCGATGCTTCTGCTCGTGATAGGGAAGTGTAAAATAGTGATGTTCCACTGAAGCTGGAGTAGTGGCAAAAAGAAGCTGTCGAGCAGGAGCCACTTTCTCAACAAACCAGGTGATTATTGCCCTAACCACCAGAGCAACAACAAACCCTACAGCACAAATGATTATTTTGTTATTCATTTCAGCAACAGCGATAATTGATCTTCCTAAAAACTCGTTGAAAACAATCGTTGGAGCTCCTATCCCTTGGGCAGCCGCTGATTTCTTCACCACGGGCCAAGACAGGTGTCACTACACTAACGCAGGGCTGATCCCCCCTTGCCACATCGGCTCTCCGTTTCACTAACCCAGGGCAGTAGCTCAACCAGTGTTTTTCAACACTGTAGATTGTTTCCCCTGTCTCAAGTGGTATTGCAATGCTCCAGGAATCGTGTGGTCCGGGAAGACTTCCGCAGACTCGTCAGGTGAGATAGCTTGACCTTTCTCCATCTCCAGAATCTCTCGATGGTCGGTTAGCACAGCAGGCTCCACCAAGGCAGGCAACACACGTTTGCAGTATGTGCTATGGACCAAGTTCTTCTTGTTCGTCACTCGAACTGCTGTCCTTGTCACAAGGAGCACCTGCTCTGGTTCCAAGCTGTTCGTTCTGTCAAAGACCTTGACCATAACGTGGTCGCCAGGACGGAGTTCATGGGCCTCACTTGTAGATTTGTCAGGAAGAGCTTCTCGAACCTGTTGATGAATAGAGATCAAACTGTTGGTTAACTGTGCCACATAATCATTCAACAGAACACAAGGAACATCATGTATGGGACATGGCTTAGAAACTTCCCAAATGTTCATTGGTCTCCCAAAGACCACTTCATATGGGGTAAGGCCAGATCGTTAATGTGGCACTGATCTTATGGACAACAATGCCAAGGGTAGTGCATCTGGCCATTTTAAAGACGTGGAAGCCAGTATTTTCGCCAACTTTAATTTCAAAGTAGCGTTGTACCTCTCCACTAATCCTGCTGATTGCGGGTGGAAGACTCTATGGAGTTTCTGTTTGATCCCTAATCCTTTCAGGACATGCTCAATAACTTGCCCAATAAAATAAGGTCCGTTGTCACTCCACTAAAGCTTACAAACACCATATCTAGGGAAAAACTCCTTTAGAAGCACCTGAGCTGTAGTGAGAGCTGTATTATCCTTTGTAGGGTATGCCTCTATCCATTTACTGAAGGCACATACCACCACTAGGACGTATTTCAGATTATTGCAGCGTTCACGTTGGATGTAATTCATCTGCAAAACTTCAAAAGGTGCGGTTGGTTTAGCAAACCCTCCTGTTAGAGTCCGTGTCCCTTTTCCAGGATTATACTGCCAACAGATCAAACAGGACTGTACCACTCTTTTAGCTGTGCTGGCAATTTCAAGATGCACCCAAACTTGCTTAAGCAATTTAGTTATTGCCAGAGCTCCAACATGTGCCAGACCATGTGCCATTTGAACCATGGGTTGTAAATAGGCTGCAGGCAATTTCCACTTATTCATTTCTTTGTTACGCCAACAGCCCTCATCGTCTAACATTCCTTCTTTAGACCATTTCTCAAGCTCTTCCACAGAGGCAGATCTCTGTATATCCAATACTTCCTCTCTAGCGTCATGAGAACGCTCAGCTTGAGACTTCACTACGTACATGGAGGTAGTGCTTCGCTGCATCGCAGTCTCATGAGCTACGCGATCTGCAAAGGCATTGCCTTGTCCTCTTTCCTTCCAGAGTAGGCCAAATTCATGAACCACTCCAAAAGCATAGCGGCTATCCGTGTAAATCCGTGTAAATCCGTGTTCACACACAATTCAGTGCTAAGTTCACACGCTTGTGTCAAAGCTATTAGTTCAGCTGCTTGAGCCGACTTCTGAGGTATGCAAGCTGTTTCCATTACTGTCTCAAGCGTGGTGATTGCATAAGCAGCGGAAGTCGTGCCATCTGGTAAGTTCAAACAGGACCCATCAACCCACAGTTCCCCATCTACATCTGAAAGGGGCGCATCTTGCAAATCCTTGCAACCCTTTGTCTGTTCCTCAGAGAGGAATATACAATTGTGAGGTTCCTTTGACTGGGACTGAGTCACAGGATATGGCAACAAAGTGGCTAGGTTCAGTGTCGCGCACCTCTTCAAGGTAATATGAGGTGCTAACAGTGTCGATTCGTATCCTGTCAAATGAGCACTAGTTAAGTCTTGTGTCTTAGTCTGGTTCAAAAGGGCATCTACTGCATGAGGTACTAGCACCAACAGTTTATGTGACAAAGCTATCCCTTCACTTTGACGTATGGACACAGCTGTCGCTGCAACTAAACGGAAGCATCCAGGCAACGCACGAGCAACAGAATCAAGAACTGCGGAAAAATATGCACAAGGGCGCTGCTTATCACTGTGTGTATGTACTAAAACTGACAATGCACACCCATCTTTCTCGTGTACATAGAGTGTAAAGGTTTTCGTATAATCTGGTGTACCTAACACTGGTGCAGAGCAAAGAGCTTGTCTTAACTGACAAAAAGCATTTTGACATTTATCTGTCCATGGAAGGGGGATCCGAGTGTTTTTAGTCAAAAGCGCTAGCAGGCGTTTAACAATGTGTGAAAAGCCCAATATCCATTGCCTACAAAACGAAGTCAAACCAATGAATACACGGACATCTCTCTGTGTGGAAGGTACTGGGGTGTCTAAAATTGCTTGAATGCGATCTGGTGTCAATGCACTACCCTCCTTAGACAGAAGGTGACCTAAGTAGGTTACCTTCGGTCTACAATATTGCAATTTCTTTCGTGATACTTTATGATGGTGTGTAGGAAGAAAAGAAAGCAAAGACAAAGTACATTTTTCACACTGCTCAGGTGTATCAGCTGCCAACAAGATGTCATCGACATATTGTATGAGAGCCACTCCTTCAGACAAAGTAAAGGAATTAAGGCTTGACTATAAATACTCGGACTCTCAGTGTACCCTGAGGAACTCTACAAAATCTGTATGATCGATTATTCAGAGTAAAACCAAACAAATATCGGCAATCAGGATGAATAGGAATCAAAAATAAAACATTCTTCAAATCGATTACAGAAAATGTAGTTGCTGTCAGAGGGACCAGGGTAATTAATGTCGTTATGTCAGAAACCACAGGGTACTGCGGTACTACAATCTTGTTGACTTCTCTTAAATCAATGATGAATCCATAAATCCTGGTGTCAGTATCTTTTTTCAAAATGGGAAGAATCGGACTATTGCAAACATTGTAAGGAACTTCTTCCACAACCCCCACTTTAATCAAACCATGAACAATGCGTGTAAGTGCTTGTGGGAGAGCAGGTTTGATATACAGACGAGGAGGCTTTAGAAGGGGTTTTAAAGCAAGTAATTTATTGAATACAGATGAGGTTGGGGTTGGATAGTTAGGTAGTTCCTTGGGTTCCTCCTCGTCAGATGATTTCGCAGATGAGCTGGTTGTCTTGTTTTCCTTCTCCTGGTCTCCACAGTGATCGTCCCGGAGGCTCATAGGAGGGGAATGAGACAAAGAAGGGAACCGTAAGTATTCTGTTTTCTGATTTCGTTTCGTGGTTTCCTACACCACACCGTTGTGCTCACTATTGGGCTTAATTTGTAAGAAGAAGAAAAGAAAGTAGGAATAAGGTTCCTGAGAGCCCAATAGAATTGAGTGGTTTATAAGGTTCAAGAAGAGAGGAAAAGGAGTGAGGGTTAGGGTCCTAATGTCGTGTTCAAGAACAAATATAGGTTCTCTAGTCCGGCATCAGTAACAATAGAACAATGGCATAAGTAGTGGAGTAATTCAGCACAAAGTCAGGTGGTCGATAGTGGTTTTAGGGGTCATGCAGCGTTAACAAATACGTATAACCTTAATGCCTTTGTTTCCTGCTACGAAGCCCACCCGACACCACCTCCCGCTTCCTCCCCACTATCACAAACACATAGAACAAGATAACTTACAGGCCCGCCGCAACTCTCCTCCGAGTTGCGGCCGCTCTTCAGCCTCCTCCGGGCACCACCAGTCTTCACAATAGCTCTCGTCTCCGTCCTGGCTCCCTGGTATCCCGGCGTCCCGCCTATCGGGTCCCGCGTCTTCTCTCTGCTCTCCCGGGTCTTCGGCCGTTGAAGTATCGGGTCCGCGTCTTCTCTCCACTCTCCCGGTGCAGTATCGGGTCCCGCGTCTTCTCGGCATCTCCTCTCTCCTTCCGCGCCACTGACGACCTCCTCCCCTTGACCTCTGAGCCTTTTCATTGGTTCGAGGCAGCCGCTTCCTGTTGACGTCGAGTCCACTGCCGGGTCACGCCGCCGGTCGCTGTGTGCTGATTTCGTGCTGTTTCCCGAGTAAAAGGTGCTCCATCCAGTGTATTATAGGTGAGCCCCGGGTCCTCCTCACATCCCCTTTCCCATGCTGTCCTTCTTCTAAGGATTGGGCTTTGAGGATATCTGGAAAGGTAATCTAATTTCCCTGTTCTTTTCCTTTTCTGTGTCTAGTATGAAACCTGAAAGGTTGTAGGGAAAGGACCCATCTGAGTACTCTCTCATTATGTCCCTTGTTTCTAGCTAACCATTTTAATGGTGCGTGGTCTGTAAAAAGGGTGAACTCCCTCCCTTCTAAATAGTATCGTAGGGATTCAATGGCCCATTTAATCGCAAGGGCTTCCTTTTCGATGGTAGCGTAGTTCTTTTCCCTAGGAAAGTGTTTACGGCTAATGTACAGAATGGGTTTTTCTCCTTGTTCAGTGTCTTGTGATAAAACCGCCCCTAGTCCCTGATCTGATGCGTCCGTTTGTAAGATAAAGGGACGGGAACAGTCAGGGCTAATTAGGGCAGACTTTGATGTTAGAGCGTTCTTTAGGGACTCAAAGGCCTGCTCTACAAAATGAGGAGGAGCCTTCAAGATCTCCTCGGTTTTGCTGTTCTTTTGTAGTAGATCAGTCAGAGGGGTAGCCATTTGGGAAAACCCAGGTATGAATCGTCTATAGTATCCCAACAGTCCAAGGAAAGCCCTTAAATAATTTTTTGTCTGGGGAAAAGGAATTTGAGAAATGGCTGATAATTTAGACTGTTGTGGTCTTATGACTCCCTCACCCAATAGATAACCTAAGTATCTGACCGTCTGAGAAACTAGGTGACTTTTAGCTGGATTTATTCTTAATCCATGGGAACCTAGGGTCTGAATAACTTGGAATAGGTGGGACAGATGTTGGTCCCATGTATCGCTGTAAATCACGATATCATCAATATAGGCACCGGCATACCTTTCATGGGGTCTCAATATTGTGTTCATAGCTCTTTGAAATGTGGCGGTGCACCCTGTAAGCCGAATGGAAGCATTTTGAAATGGTATAACCCATCGGGCGTTGAGAAGGCAGTTTTTTCTCTATCTTCTTTTTTTAAGGGTATTTGCCGGTACCCTTTACATAAATCCAGGGTACTGATATACTCCGCTCTTCCTATTCTCTCTATCATTTCATCTACCCGTGGAAGGGGATAGGTGTCAAACTCAGATATTTTGTTAACCTCCCAAAAATCTATACAAAATCTGACCGAACGATCTGGTTTTGGTACGAGTACAATGGGAGAATTCCATTCACCCTGAGATGGTTCTATAATATCCATCTCCATCATTTTTCTGACTTCTTCTTTTATGGTTTGGCGGCAAGACTCTGGTATACGATAAGGCCTCAACCGAACTCTTTTCCCTGGAGGTGTTTTGATAGTGTGTTCTACCAGAGTTGTTTTTCCAGGGACTGTGGAAAACACAGAGGTAAGGGTCTCTAAGGTCTTGATCAGGTTGTTTTTCAAATCTGGAGGAAGTTCATGAGCAATACACTGATGGAACAAAGGAGCTTGGGGTTCTACGCTATTTACCGACACAGATACCAGCCCTTCCCATTTTTTCAGTAAATTAACGTGATAAATCTGAGATAATGGCTTGTGGGGATCCATCTCAATTCGATAAGTAGTAGGGGTCACTTGTTGTATCACTTTATACGGACCCTGCCATTGTCCCAAAAGTTTCTGATCTGAGGAGGCCATCATAAGTAATACATGGTCCCCCACTTGGAAAGTCCTCTGCTTGGCTCCTTTGTCATATTGAGTCTTTTGGGCAGACTGAGCGTTCTCTAGGTTGTTACTAACTATCTCTCGGATTTGTCTCAAATGAGTTTTTAGGTTCGAGACATATTCTGGAAGGGTACGTGTATTGTCGGGTTCTTTCTCCCATTGTTCTTGGGCCATATCCAATAAAGTGTGGGGTTTATGTCCATAAAATAATTCAAAAGGGGAATATCCTGTACTTTTCTGCTCCTTACACCTGATGGCAAATAAGGCTAAGGGTAGTATATCCTCCCATTTTCTAGCTTCGAGAGCCAACAATTTTTTTAAAGTAGCCTTAATGGTGGCGTTATATCTTTCCACCAGTCCATTCATTTGGGGATGGTAGGCTGCGGTCCTGAGTTGTTTGATTCCTAACTGAGTGCAAATATCTCATCATTTTAGACACAAAGGGTGTCCCTTGATCAGTTAAGATCTCTTTAGGAAATCCTACTCTTGAAAACACACCAATCATTGCTTTAGAAATATTGGCAGTGTCTGGTCGACGAAAGGGTATGGCCTCAGGGAATCGTGTGACGTAATGCACTAATACTAGGACATATCTACATCCACTTCTGGAGGGTAGTAGAGGTCCAATGATATCCATGCCTACACGGTGAAAAGGTTCGTCAATGATAGGGATGGGGGGTAGGGGTACTCTGGGTGGCTGGTAACAACTATTCCTTTGACAAATAGGACATTACCTACAATATCTTTTGACCTGCTGATATATCCCTGGCCAATAAAACTTTTCCAAAATATCTTTCTCAGTTTTCTCAACCCCGAAGTGACCTCCCAGGAGATGGCTTTGTGCAAAATATAATACTTTCTCTCTGAATGGTTCAGGGATTAATAATTGCCCTTTCTGATTAGGATCTCCTTTCCTATATAACAGACCATTTTTAGTAAAGAAATGAGGACATACATGTTGTGGATCTTCCTCGCTGAAGGCCTTATTCCATGCTTCCTGAAGAACAGGGTCCTCTCGTTGTGCAGCGTGGAAGTTTCTGTCTGTTTCCCTTGGGTTTTCGATTGGTATAACTGGCATCGCCATGGTGTTTCTACCTCTCTCTGCCCTTCTCTGTCTGCGACTCTTCCGGGGTTTGGATGACGGCCATTCTCTATCAATATCGCGGGGAAAAAAGGGCGGTTGCTAGCCACTCCTCCTCAGGTAACCAGGATCCCTCTAACAACTGTGGCAGTTTAGGATAATCGTTTCCTAGAATAGCCTGTTCAGGTAGCTGTGGTATTAATCCTACAGTTAAAGAGGTCCCGGTATCGTGGGGATGTTGGATTTGTACCCGGGTAGTGGGATATGGTTTTATATCCCCATGAACACACTTGATGGCTACCACCCCGTCTATAGGACCGAGGTTGTTTCCAAGCTCTTGTGGCCTGACAACGCTATGCAGACAACCAGTGTCAGCTAAAGCAGTAACGGGCTGTCCGTTTACAGATACAGTACACCTATATGGTGGAGTCTTCCTTTCTGTGGGGGAGCAGTAAAAGTTACGGGCCATCCCTATCTCCATAGGTTCCTCTTTTTGTGGACAGAACTTGGCAATATGTCCCATTCCCCCATACTGATAACATTGAGGCCCCACTGAGGGTGGTCTGATAAATGGGACGGCGGGTAGAGGGCCACTTTGTTGTGGAAAAGTGACATTCAATTGCCATGTCACACCTTATAACCCTTGTGTAAAATGAACGTATTGCCAGGTCTCACCCCATATCACATGCACTGTGAATACGTGTATGTTCACTATGATATGCTGCAACACTAACCTTGCACTGTGTTTCTCTATTCTATATATGGGGTGAGACCTGGCAATACGTTCATTTTACACAAGCGTTATAAGGTGTGACATGACAATTGAATGTCACTTTTCCACAACAAAGTGGGAACGCGAAACGGTTTATTAATAATTTTGATGATGTTGACAATGTTGATGAGCTATTACGTGTTTGTATACCGAGGTGGTATTGTACCGACATATTACTATATTGTTTCAGAACAAAGTCCCCTGAGGAAGAGCAGTATTGCTTGAAATGCATCGGGCATTTAAGAAATGTGAAAAACATGTGATTCATTTGAAAAGTTAATGATTTAACAATTAACATGCTAACGGAAATTAAAAAAGAAGCAAGCATAAACAATATGTGAAGACAATTATTTCATAAAAATACAAAAAGTCAATTTTGAGTGCCTATGAGATTGTGGAGCTTGGGTTCAAGTAACGCGCATTTATACTTAAATTATCTCCCATGCTCAGTGGGAGTATCACATGAGGCACCAACTACAGTGCTGAACAGACTACAAACTTTAAACACCATAATCAAAAATCCACAGAGTGCGGAGCCACACCCCTAGTGGTTTTCGTGTCTAAATATATCTTGGCCATGATCCCATCCTTATCGGTAGTTGCGGGTTTTAGCCATCTATCTGCCATGTCATTCACCCTAAAATATAGAGCACAAGGGGTCTTTTGTGATCCTTCCTTCATGTGTCGTAACTTTATCCTATATGTTTCATCGTCTATTCCTAACCTTTCTAGAATACACTTCTTGAGATAGGCATAAGGTACTGTTCCTTGGAGAGTGGCTGCTTGATAAGCTGCTTGTAGGCCTCCAGATTATAGGGGACCCAGATATTGGCCCCATTTGTCTGCCGGCCAAGATGCCGCGGTGGCCATTCTCTCGAAATTGCTAAAAAAGAAATTGGGGTCTTCCCCAGCCACATAACGTTGCAAGACTACGGATGGCAAGGTGGTAGGTCCTCTTTGATAGGTAAGCTTATCTAAGGCTGCTCCTTGGGTTTGTCCCTGACCTGCTAATACTTTCTGGATTTTGTCACGGTCTTCTTCTACAACCGATAGAAAACGTTCCATAACTTTCCCTAGGTGTTCTTGATTCTCGGCCATCTTTGCTAGAGCAGCCTCCATTTTGCCTTTCAATCCCACTTCTGACACCACTTGTGGGAGAGCAGGTTTGATATACAGGCGAGGAGGCTTTAGAAGTGGTATTGAAGCAAGTGATTTATTGAATACAGATGAGGTTGGGGTTGGATAGTTAGGTAGTTCCTTTGGTTCTTCCTCGTCAGATGATTCTGCAGATGAGCTGGTTGTCTTGTTTTCCTTCTCCTGGTCTCCACGGTGATCGCCCCGGAGGCTCATAGGAGGGGAATGAGACAAAGAAGGGAACCGTAAGTATTCTGTTTTCTGATTTAGTTTCTTGGTTTCCTACACCACACCGTTGTGCTCACTATTGGGCTTAATTTGTGAGAAGAAGAAATGAAAGTAGGACTAAGGTTCCTGAGAGCCCAATAGAATTGAGTGGTTTATAAGGTTCAAGAAGGGAGGAAAAGGAGTGAGGGTTAGGGTCCTAATGTCGTGTTCAGGAACAAATATAGGTTCTCCAGTCCGGCATCAGTAACAATAGAACAATGGCATAACTAGTGGAGTAATTCAGCACAAAGTCAGGTGGTCGATAGTGGTCTTAGGGGTCATGCAGCGTTAACAAATACGTATAACCTTAATGCCTTTGTTTTCTGCTACGAAGCCCACCCGACACCACCTCCCGCTTCCCTCCCACTATCACAAACACATAGAACAAGATAACTTACAGGCCCCGCGGCAATAATAATAATAATAGGGGGTTTTGTAAAGCGCTTGGTGACGCACAGCGGCGTGTCCCCATGCTGTGGAGCGAGTGCTTGCCGGGAAACTGCAGGGGGGGCAGAACCTGTTACCGGCTGAATAGTATTGTTTTTAACTTGGCTCTAAAGATTGGTTCGGATGGCTCAAGACGCAACGCTGCAGGAAGTTTATTCCAGCTTAACGCAGCCAGATGCCTGAAAGATCTTTCGGCCATCCTTGCTTTAGACACCTTGGGCATGGACAGACGCCCCAGCCGGAAGATCTAAGGGAACGGGAAGGCTCGTATTGTGTCAGCAGTCCCTGCAAAGGAAGGGGTGCCCTACCATTGACGATTCGATGGCAAGTGCAGAGTGCTTTAAATTCCACCCTGCTTCTTACCGGGAGCCAGTGCAGGGTCTGAAGAGCCGCTTTAGAGGCGCCCTTCTGGGTAGTCTGAGCACCAATCGGGCAGCAGCGTTCTGCAAGACCTGCAGGCGGCTCAGATTCTTCTCTAAGGTCCCTAAATAGAGAAGGTTGCCATAGTCCATCTTAGATGTGACTAATGCATGCACTAGCGTTTGGCGTGCTTTGATGGGTAGAAATTTCAGCACCTTCCTAAGGCTCTTGAGAGTCCCGAAGCAGGATCCAACCACCCGATTGATCTGGGGGCCAAAGGTCAGGTTGGAATCAAACCAGATGCCCAAATTCCTCTCCTCCTGGCAGGGGGTAAGTGTTGGTCCCAGGCATGGCGGCCACAATGCCGATGTCCACGCCGCCTGGCCACCCCCTACGACCAGCACTTCAGTCTTGCCTCCGTTGAGCTTGAGGCAGTTGGCGGGCATCCAGACTGCAAGATCTTGCATGCACGATCTGAAGATGTCCGCCGCGAGACTGGGCGCACGTGACAGGGAGATGACCAGCTGTGTGTCGTCGGCATAAGACACCATGGGCAGGCCGTGACTCTCCACTATAGTGGCTACCGGAGCAACGTAGAGATTGAAGAGAGTTGGACTCAGGGATGAGCCCTGCGGCACCCCCTGGTCCAAAGCTACACGCTACGAATAGAAGTCCCCCTGCCTGACTTGAAAGCCTCGGCCAGATAGGAATGATTGGATCCATTTCAGCGCTGCGCCTCTCACCCCTCCTTTACTCAGACACTGTAGCAAGATGGAGTGTGCCACAGTGTCGAACGCAGCGCTGAGATCCAACAGTATCAAGGCCATAGTTTGACCCTCGTCTGCACCCTGCCTGATGGTTTCAGTTGCCATAAGGAGCGCTGACTCCGTGGAGTGACGTGGCCGAACCCCAAATTGGGTGGGATGAAGAAGATTGGTCTTCTCCACAAAGTGCATTAACTGCATATTGGCCAACTTTTCCGCCACTTTGGAAAAATAAGGTAGCAGGGAAATGGGACACAGATTGTCCAGCTTCTCAGGGCTTATGTTGGGATTCTTGCGGAGTGGGAGCACCACAGCCTGTTTCCAGTCCTCTGGCACAGAGCTGGACCGGAAGGAGACAATCAGCAGATGCCTGATGTAGGGTTCGAGTGGCAACTCTCCTCCGAGTTGCGGCCGCTCTTCAGCCTCCTCCGGGCACCACCAGTCTTCACACCAGCTCTCATCTCCGTCCTGGCTCCCTGGTATCCCGGCGTCCCGCCTATCGGTCTCCCGGTGCAGTATCGGGTCCTGCGTCTTCTCGGCGTCTCCTCTCTCCTTCCGCGCCACTGACGACATCCTCCCCTTGACCTCTGAGCCTTTTCATTGGTTCGAGGCCGCCGATTCCTGTTGATGTCGAGTCCACTGCCGGGTCACGCCGCCGGTCGCGTTCCTGTGGAAAAACAGTAGAGCATGGTGGAAGTCCCGTATGCTGTTTCCGTGCTAGTTCCCGAGTAAAAGGTGCTCCATCCAGTGTGTTATAGGTGAGCCCCGGGTCCTCCTCACAGTGCTTCTTCTCCTTCTTTAGAAATTTTATACTGAGGCAGTCTTGGCAAAGAAGCACTCTCCTTGACACTAATATGCACTGGCGGAATAACCATTTGCCCTACATCGGTGTCTGAAGTAGCCCACAAAGTACTAGGGAATGAAGCTAATGCAATGTCCTCTTGTAACAATACAGGATCTCTCAATCACAGGGCAGTTGTCATTCAAAATAACCCGTACTCCTTCCGGAGAAGATCGTATCGGAGCCCTGAAATATTTGAGCATATCAAGACCCACAATATTATCTGGTGTGTTTGGAGAGAGCAAAAACGGAAATGGAGAAGTAAAATAATCAACATGAAATTGAAATGGTTGTAACAATGGGCTAAGGGAAGTAGTTCAATCGAAACCTATCGATGTAATGTTTAAGCCAGACAGGGGCGCCCTGGGAACCAGTTGTTTAGACAAGGCGCTACAAGTAGCTCCTGTATCAACCAGAAACTGATCAGTAGAACCCAAAACATGTGCTGTAACATAGGGACCCCTCTGATCTACTGGAACTTCAACTGATTCCTTACCCCATCCTAGGCAATCCTATGCATAAGCAGAATCTTGTAAATCAGATGGCACATAGTCGGACATTTGATATTGGTTCCCTCTATCAAAAGTGTTAAACCCATCCTGCCCACGTGTATTTACATCAAACCTAGCACAATCATTCATGCTTCCTCTAGGCCCTGAATATCCTGAGCGATTTCTCATTTGTCCCCGACCACGTGGAAACTGCTGAGCACGCAGTACTGAACAATCAGAAAGCCAATGTACAATTTTCTTGCAGTACGCACACTGGTCAACAGATAAATTAGAACGAGTATAAGAAGGAAAAGACGAACCATAAAATCCACGTCCGCCTCTATCATTACCTCTAGAAGGCAGTCCATATGCTTGAGCTAACATAACCTTTGTTTTCAACTCTTTAACTTTTTATCATCATTAACTTTAGCTTCTAATTCTTGTTATTCATAATACTGAGCCATGGTTAGGAGAGAAACCGGAGAAGAGGTAGTCCATGAACTCTCACTGGCATTTAGGCAACTAGCTTTTCCTGGCAAAATGTTTGCAACATATTTATTGACAAACAGATGTCTACCCGTGTCATCTGTCAATGACTTGCCACTAAAATCGTGGAATGCTTCTTCAAAGCGTGTGAAGAAGTCAGAAACTGATTCATCTACCTTTTGCTTGCAAGAAACTAGCACTGTCCAATCTATCTTTTTAGGGGGAATAATCGTTTTCAACTTAACTAATATAGCTGCCGGAAGAAGTAAAATTAACTGACACGGTTTCTGTGCAGGTTCTCGATCTTCATCTAACTGCTCTAAATCTTTCCACAATGCTCCAAATGTTACACGATTATCAACTTTACGCACCGTTCTCAACATATCAGGCGGTAATATTAGTCCAAAAAACAAAATCAATATAAGGCAAAGTCATAGTACAAGAGCTAATGGCACCCTCAACTTCCTCATAAAAGGCTGCTGGATTCTTTTTGCGGATCAGGCAATGCATTTTAAGGGCCAAGAAGTGTAAACCCAATTATGAATAAAATATCCTTTAGCATCTACAGAAGTCTTGTCATCATTTGTGCCCGTTCCTTTAGGAGGAACATATAAAGGCGCGGCTTCCCGCATGGGTTTCACATTAATTACAACATTCTTATCTGTTTCAGAAGTAGAAGTTCGTGCCATGCTGATTCAGGATGTTTGTGCAGCTGCGTCTGCTGCCTTTTTCTCTTCTCCCAAACGGGCTGCTTTAACATGCAGTTTAACCAAGCATCTGATCGTGTCAGCCACCTGGAAGAAGACAAAAAGACCTTCACGTTGTTTTTTACAATCAGCTGCTACATCATCGAGCTCTATTTCTACCAAATATTTTCTAAACCGTTCGATAACCTCTGCGGCAAATGTATCGGTAAAATATATTTGCTCACTTTCCTGCCAATCTTTTATACTATCTAAAAGTTCAGAAGCAGTGGCAGTACTACGAACGGCTTTACGTGCAGCAGATCTAACCTGAGACGCACGTTCAGCAGATAACATCGAGCGAGTTTCTCTAGCTTTGTCCTGGTCTGTAGGAGAGTCCTCATCTGACTCATAAGGAGCAGAAGGAAGAGTATATGGAGGTGGACAACGATCTAATAAGAGAGAATAATCTTGGGGTTTATTAAGAATAGGATAAAGAGGTCTACAAACAGCGTATTGGCCTTTTACCTGTAAATGACGATCCCTATCTTCCCTCTCTTTAATTTCTTTCATTTCCCAATTTTATATTTCCAATGCTTTTGCATGAATACTCTTACGTTGTTCTTTTTCAATCAAGGCTTGTTCAGGTTTCATTCGTTCATGAACTTCTTTCTCCCACATTCGTACACAGTCAAACATATCTTGCCTAGCCTTTCGCTTAAACAACCGTTGCTCCACATACTGAATCTTTCGCAAATCAAATGACCCATGCGTAGGCCAGTGCAACTCAGGATCTTTACAAGTGTATTTATTCCATAACGTGCTGTAAATTATGGAAGAAATACCATACTTAACATACATGTCCCTATTAGGTGTCCTCTCCGGGGGGGCCAGTTGTGCTTCGTCAAGTCTCAAATTGGTACCACTAGAAAAGCAGCACATCCTACGAAGTGTGCTGGAAACAGGTATGCCAAAAATAGTGCAAAATATGCAGTATTATAATCAAAGTAGCGCTTAAGGTACTCTTCGTACGTTGCGCCGTTCAAACAAAGTTAAATAGAGAAAAATCTCCTCATTACCTGCCTATATGAATTGCAATACATATATAATTGTCAAACAGATTTCAATATTGGCCAATGGTACAAACAAAGTCGCAGTAAGTGTTACTAAACTACCTTACCAATCAAAGGCGTCAAACCAACAGCAAGTGCCGCAGAACAGCACTTACCAATCAAATGGTGTCCAGGTTCCAACTGCCAAGTTCTCAAATCAAATCGACCAAATGGTCACTGCACGGCGAATCAACAGAAGAGATCTCAGTCGAGGACCGGCGCCACCTGGATGGTCAGATCAGAAAGAAAGGAAAAATGCTGTGGGTGCCAAGACTCGGGTCTCCTCAGGCAGCGATCGCGTCCAAAGCGAGATTCCAATCCTTCGTCGCAACCAGTCCTTCGGGCATCCGAGTCGCCGATGAGCCCCACATTGGGGACCAATTTGTGATGGTGAGCCTCAGCAAGGCCTACCAGTGCTAGGGGTTCTCCCTTCTCTGCACAGAGTCCTCAGACCATTAGGAAGAAGTTGGCACAGTAACTGGATTAGGAAAGACAGAGTTTATTAAACCTCATGAGGTGTAACTACATTCACACAGCACCCTTCGGTTATTATTATTATTATAATTAAGCTTGTAAAGCGCTCAGCTACCCGTAGGTTTCCCGGCGCTAAAACCAAAGATGAGAGGGGAAGGCAGAAGAAGACTGTTAGATGTTAAATAACCAAGTTTTTGCCTGTCTGCGGAACCTAAGGTAATTGGGTTCAGTTCGTAACTGTAGAGGTAGAGAATTCCAGAGTGAGGGGGCAAGCCAGGCGAAAGAGCGGCCACCCATTCTGGCTTTTTTAATTCTGGGAACTGAAAATAAGTGTTGGCTAGATGATCGCAGATTGCGAGGAGGACAGTATTGTTGTACCAAGGAATTGAGGTAAGGTGGGGCTAGGCCAGCATTTATTCTGTGCATAATGCAGAGGGCCTTGAATTTTGTCCGGTTTTCAATACGGAGCCAATGCAGAGTGCGTAGGGAATTGGAGGTAGGGGATGTAGCGGGTAATTTGCAGAGTAGGCGCGCTGCCATGTGCTGGACAGTCTGCAGTTTACGAATCACCTCTTTACCGCAGACTGTCCAGAACATGGCAGCGCGCCTACTCTGCAAATTACCCGCTAATGCATGAAGTAGCACACTGACTGGAAGGAGCTTGGTCATTTTATACCCACACAGGGGCTCAAATGAAGGCGGTACAAGTACAGAATGGTGGGTTTAAATACATATAAGGTCATACAGAGAGTGTGCTGGCAACAAGTGGGAGGGGCTGACAGCTAATTCAGGTGGACACATCCTGACAGTTACAAGTTGGGGACAGCTGTAAGCTCAACTGAGCATGTGCGAAGCAGAAGAGGCTAAATATATCTCGTCTCTAGGCAGATTTCAAGAGCAGTTGACAGGAAGGTAGGACAGAGCACATGGCAAACAAAATGGCTGCCAGAAATACAAAATGGATTCCACACAACGGACAAGATAGTCTCTAAATACAAGATGTCTTCTGCTAATGCTTAACCTAATCGCTGCTAAATTACAACACCCCATTCACAGTAGTGGGCTTGCTTCCTCAAAGACAGAGCCAATCAGCACTTTTAGCAGAGTTCAGGATCCGCAAGCCTTGCCCTGTCTTGCCAGGGGAGCTGTAAGTCAGACACTCCAGCCCTGAGGCTCAGTAGATAATTTAGGCACACTTCCTTGGGCTTCCTTTCTTGATCACACATATCCAGGCATCTGGACCCAAGGTGTATCCCAGGCAGGCCGACGCAAATGTGAATTTCAGAACTCCTCTCGGTTTGATCAGACATTTAGCATGTGTGGGGAAGTTTTTCTGGTTTGTGGGTTGTTGGGGAGATTCACACAGATTGTCCTAGTCATCGTCTTTTGATGTGCAGAATCGGCAGGTAGAGGGGATTATGTTGTGTGTGCTGTGACAGGGGTTGTTATGCAAAGTTACGAAAGAGGGAGAGTTATTCCCCTCAGCAACTGTACAAAATTGTCTGCAGGGACACATTTGGGCAAAGGAATGTGAGAATGTGTCAGTAGCTGCCTTTCACTCCAAAGGATGGCCATTGATTCCCCTTACCCTCCAGCTGCTGGAGTCGGGCTCACTTCATAGAGACTTCCCTCCATCTAAAAATAGCATGAGCAGGTTCACATCTACTATGCTTTTTATCAGCCAACCTTATGCTCAAACTCCAAAATGGATTTTGTCGCCTTACAGTACAACACAACACTCACTCAACCCTCACTCATACTGGCAGAGTAAACATGTACCCAGAACCCAAGTGGATTGAGCGCAAGTCGCAGTTGAGGAGGACTAGTCTGAAGGAAGTAAGCCCAGTTGGTTTAGTAAGGACCTCTCTAGGCACTGACCCTGCTGTGATAATTAAATGCAGGATGAGCAAGTAAGTTGACAGTAGTGATTCTCAAAAGGAGCTGTGCAATTTGTATGCCACTTCTTGTCACAGAGCTATGCTCAGAGGTTTCAAGTGATAACATAGTAGGCACTCAATGGACAAGCATGATTGTCATTCCCTGAGGCAAAAATCCAAACTTACAGAGACTTGACATAGGCACATGGCAGGAGTGCACCCTCTCATGAGATGTGCAGTGGCCACTTCCGGCGCATTATGCACCACTGCATAAACACATTTTCTCCTGATAGCTCATCTCCCAGTGAGTGCCATTGAATGAGCAGACTTAGAGGGCTGGCGATTGGTGTGCAGCCTGCTTGTTGCAATGTGCTTGTTCTTCTGGGAATGTGGGCTTTCTGACAGTGACAAAGTCAGTAGTAGTGCTGCTTGTGCCATTGTGTATAGAACTCTGGAATCGTAGGTTTGATAGTCTGCTATACTTTGGTTAATATGATTAATATTTGATGTATTAGATTCCCAAGGTCTAGGATTGCCAACTATTATCTGTGCCGGAGAAGCAGAAACAATTATGGGTTAACTATGGCTCAATTTGGTTTAATGTATTTATTGATTGAAAAAGGTTCTCTGTGGTCATGTAGGTTCTTTGGAAGGTTATTAATAGCAGAACGCTTGTGATATGCTACAGCAGCTGGCCATCTTGCACCTTTCCTACTACTTTTTCCTAGATCCCTCCTATGTCAACAAAGACTGCCTACTCTAGAACTCTGCCTTAGGAAGAGTTGTTTTTAGGTCTCGCCTGCATTGCATTGCAGCGCTTGCGCTGCTTTGCCTTGGCGAGATCTATTGTTGTTGCTTTTGTGTCCGGCTTCTCTGGAAGCAGGGTTGGTGTTCGCCCTGTCTCCCTTAGGCCCCGCCTACCCTGACTGGATATTTTTCTCAAACGTGTGCGTGCTTATGGAAAAGCATTCTCGGCGTTCGTTGTTTGCATTTTTATACAATAACATGTATCTCTCTTGTGCGCATGCTTATGAAAAAGCATTCTCGGCGTTCATTGTTTTATTTTTATACAATAACATATATCTCTCCCTGTCTCCTGCTCGGAGTACTTGGCCGGACAGGAGATGTGCACGCATACTGTGTGCGTGCATGGCGCACTTTCACTTTCTTTTGCATTGTATTGCATCCGGAGTCTCACATCTCTTTTGATCATGGAATGCGCGCATGGCACACTTTCACTTTCTTGTAGACACAGATTCTCGTTTGCCCCTCGCTCGCTTCCTCCCCCGTCCCGCCTCTCCTTTCTCCATTGTGTGCTGGTCTTGTCTTTACGAGGGATACAAAATATTCAGTTAGGCAACGGGCTGATTTCCAATCAGCCTCTTGTGTGTACCCAGCTCCAGGCGGCTGCGGATAGACTCTGCAATGAGAGCTGCGAGGCTCGAGTCTCTGCACGTCACAGACGATCCCTGGGAGGAGGACACGCGAGGACACCACCAGGTAGGTTTGTCTGCGTGCAAAATGGCAGAGACGGCGGAGGTGAGGGGAGGTAGACCGACAGGGACGAGGGGGGCAAGACATCGCATCCATTTCACAAGGCTGAACAGAGTTACTTTTCTAGTTAGAGAGCAGTGAGAGTAATGGGCCACACATGGTAATACTTTGTAGAAACAAGTTTGTTTAAAGGTCACTGACAGCAGATTCAGCCGTGCTCTCGGGGGTGGTGGTATTTTCTTTGTAGACTCACTGTTCGAAGCCCAGGGATCCTTGGCTAGGATAGCACAGGGTGACGTTTCTCCTGTGCCCCCCATTCCCCTGCTCCCTGGGGTGCATACGTAATAACTCTGTATCCATTGGTCAGTCTTTGTGTCCGTCATGTTTCAGTGTGCCTCAGCATGCTGGATGGAGCTGTAGACTTCCGCAAACGGCTGACATCACTTTAAGTGATGTTACTGCTGATCTGCCCTTTCAGATGCACCACATCCCCACACACAATGTAATTCTCATCAGTGCCAGGAACTACATACACCCGCCTGCTGGCACTGGGCCCTCCAAACCCAAGCTTCATTCGAGCTTTGGAACAAATAAACATTACAGAAAGGTTATATACATTGGGTGGTGTAATACTTGAAGCTCTCAGAGCTATAAAGACACCAGTATACAGGTGTTTGTGGGGGTCGACGGGTTGCCAATGAGAGAGTGTCGTGGTTTGTGCTTCGGTGCGCCCTGTCCGACCCTCTGATGGTTAAACAAGAAGAATCCTACTCAGAGTGCACACCTCAGGGATGGGGGACACTCAGTGTTGTGAAAAATACCCCTCACACACCAACAGGCCCCTTGGTGTCATGCTTCATCATCGGGGTTTTCGCATCCCGCTGAAGGGATGCGGCGTGCTACGACCAGCGACTACGCGGGAGCACTGTCAAAGTTGACTATGTGTGGTGTGTGTTAAGTGCAAGTGATGGGATATTGAGAAATGTGAGTGAAGGGTGTGGTGAGAAATTAAAAAGTACCTGGCTAGTGGGTTCTGTGAAAAAACTTTATTTGAGACCCCTAGCTGGTGCTATTAAAAGAAGTGCAAAGTGAGGTCATTTGTCTTTATTATGGACACTACCTCTGGTGTGACAGTTCGTCAGTGTTACTATATGTGTCCTCGGTGCTATGGACGCACGTCACTGATTCTGAAACTCTGTGCATGGGTTCTTACCCCATGATTTACAGGTACTACTAGAACGTTTAAGCGCCTCGAAGTACTGGGGTCCCTGGCTCACCTCAGATGCAAGTGACCACAAAACTACTAAAAACGGCTTTATTCTGGAAAGGCTGCTGGCAGTTTTGTTATCCCAAGGCTGCTTGGTATCAAGTGGTCCTCCAGCCGCCTGCTGGCACTGGGCCCCTCAAACCCAAGCTACGTTCGAGCTTTGCAACTATGTACGCTAGTCGCACCGCATGGACTCTTATGGGGCCGTAGAACCCCCTCTGCAACAAGAGAGCGGGCTCCTGGAAATGATGGGCCTTCTCGTCGACGAAGGGTCCGAACTGTGGAGTAACATTAGCCCCAGCCGTGTTGGCGGGGGTGAGCTCTAGGGTCCGAGAGATGCGATGCGAAGACACCTCCGGTGAATGCAGGGACTGGAGCCCTTCCGGTACTGCAAGGACCTGGGGCACCTCCGGTGATATAGGGACTGGGGTTCTTCCGGTGATGTAGAGACTGGAGTCCTTCTGGTGATATAGGGACTGGGTCCTTCCGGTGATGCAGGGACTGCGGTCCTTCCGGTGATGTAGGGACTGGGGTCCTTCCGGTAATGCAGGAACTGGGGTCCCTCTGGTGATGCAGGGACTGGGGACACTCTCCGGTGAAGGGACAGGGTCTTCTGTGCGGGGGTTGTGGGGCCAGCACCCAGCCGGAGCCATGGGGCTGTGAGGTGCCTAAGGAGGACATAAAACGTGTGCAGGACTGGAGCGAGGTGGAGGGGCGCAGATGGTCACGGATCACTGTGAACCTGTGGGGCCGCGTTGTCCATGAGGTACGGTACTAGTGATTACATTAAACGTGTGCAAGACGAGGGGATGGGGGTTCAGCGGGTCACTGTGAGCCGATGGGGTGGTGGTGTCCATTGGGTACCAGTGATTAAATTAAACGTGTGCAGGACAGGAGTGCAGTGAATCACTATGAGCAGATGGGGTGGCGGTATCCACGGGGTACCTAAGAATGACATTAAACTTATGCGGGGCGCAGTAGGGTCACTGGTGAGGGTGAGGTTGTATGATGTTTCAACGCATGCTTTTACCACGCATGCCTTTACAACGCAGATATTACAATGCAAGTCGTTACAACGACTTGCGTTGGGGGCGCTGGATAGTGGAATAGTTTAATTTTCTATTCCAACTCCAATCCCTGTAGATAGTAGGGAAGGTGTTGGATAGAAAATTAAACTATTCCCTATCCAACAGCGCCCTCCAGCGAAAGTCGTTGTAACGAATTTCGTTGTAATTCCTGCGTTGTAATGGTAGTTGCTGGTAAAAGTTTTGTTGTAAACGATGTTCCCCCAGGGTGAGCCGATGGGGCGGCACTGTCCATTGGTTACTAGACGAGGGGGGCTCTTTTCAGACTTCTGTACGCATTCGAGACGCTCTGTAGGCGGAAGTATTGGGGTATTCCCCCAACAGCCTCAGCAGTGAAGGAATTGAGCTGCAAAGAGAGGGGCGCAGGTTTGGCAGAGCTGGCTAATGTGCCAAAACAGAGCCCGGGGGGGGGCAGTGCACACGGAACACATGGAATCTTACATTCTTGGCTAGGGAGTAGGTTTCAGTTACATGTAGTGTGTGTGTCTGTCTGTCTGTCTGTCTGTCTGTCTGTCTGTCTGTCTGACTGTCTGGATATAGAAGGGGTGTGTGCCGAAGAACCATCCTAGGGAGTATACGTTAAGTGGAGAAGTGTAGCTCAATGCTTAGAGCGGCAGACCTTGATGCAGAACGCTGGCCAGGGACCAGGGTTCGATTCCCGCCTCGGCGGGTTTCGGGCTTAAATTCCTCTGACCGGATATTCTCGCCTCAGTGCCGATTCTAAGCATGGGTCCCACGCTGCAACTCTGGGCAATAGCTTGCTTAGTCTCCACAAAGGCCCCCTGATACACAAGGGATGCCTGGTTTCACCATGGGATGCCCAGGAGTGGACACCCCACAAGGAAAAGCCAGGAGGGGTTCCCTTGTGGTAGGAGTACAAGCGCCGGGATGCCTCCGGGTCACTGTTCGCGCTATAAAAATACGCCACATTTACATTTACACATTTACAAATGAAAAGGATGTGGCATAATGCCCAGAGGTGCCGACTTTGGAACTGGGGAACCAGGTCTGAGTCTCGTCATTGGCTCAGCATCCTGTGATTCTGGGCAAATCCCTTAATATCTCCGTGCCTACCAAAAAAAAAAGCATTTGCAATACAATAGTTCTCACATTTACGCGAGTTTAAGCTGTTGGCTTTGTAAATGGCAATGCCTTTTATTTATGTTTTAAAAACCACAACATTAAAAAAGGCATTGTTATATACAATGCCAATAGCTCAAACTTGTTTAAGTGCGAGGCCTATTGCATTGCAAATGCTTGTTTACCATGGATTGGTTTGAGCTCGTCCTCAGTGCTAGTGCTTCCTCCATCCACATTTTACTTCCCCTTAAAGAATTTGGAGGCGTTGATCCCAGCCTGTGAAAAACGAGTGACTTTCTGAAAGGTAGCCAGTTTCTTGATGGTCTCAGTTTTTTTTAGATTCTAGGTTCCGTTGAAAAGAAATCTGCTGCTCTTCCTGCATTCAAACAGGAGCACCGTTAAGCTTGGACACTGCACTAAATTAATTAAATGGATGGTTATGGAATTTTTCAGACATTATTGTGTACATTCCTTTGCTCTGAAATCTACCTGCCTTGGTCCATGATCAACATGGACCATTGAGTGAATGATAAAACATCCAACTCGTCATGGCTAACCCTCAGGAGCTAGAAGTTTCCTAAATGTCACCCTACCCAAATACCACTGGCAAAGATATTCCTAGGGGCACGTATAACACAAGTAATGAGTCTCAAACTCTTTTACCACCTCACCCACATGAGAGCTTACTGGCCAGCAGGGTAACAAAATAATATGTGTTCACCAAAAACACTTCCTTTAAACCTGACACCCTTGGGTGGTAGCCCCCAAACCTATTGCATTTAGTCTTGCTGTTTGCTGAATTTGATTTTGGTGGCTTCAGGACTCTGTTCACTTTACCACTGCTAAACGGTGCTAAAGTGTGTTTGTGCTCTCCTTAAACCATGGCACATTGGCCTAAACCAAATTGGCACATTTCATTTACTTGTATGGCCCTAGTAAATGGTTCTCCACGTACCCAGGGCCAGTAAATCAAATACTACTAGTGGGCCTGCAGCACTCATTGTTCCGCCCACCAAAGTAGACTTTGAAAACATGTCTCAGGCCTGCCACTGCAGCCTGTAGTGCAGTTTTAAACTGTCATTTCGAACTTGCAAAATAAATGTTTTGCCAACCCTAAACCTCCCCTTTTAATACACATACTTTAACCCTAAGGAAAGCCCTAAGTAATTGTAGATGCATTGTATTTAAGAAGTAGGACATGTGGGTTTACGTTTTTTATGTCCTGGTAATGAAAAACGACTAAAGTAGTTTTTTTCACTATTGCTAAGCTTAACTATCCCTTAGGATAACATTAGATTACTTTATAACACTTAAAAAGTGATAACTTAAGTTTTGAGCATATAGGAAAATATATTTACACTCAAATGAATTGTAATTTAAAACCCTCTTTAATGGTAAAGTCGGATTTTAAGTCACAATTCTGAAAATACCACTTTTAGAAAGTTTCAAAAAAAGGGTACGTAACGTTGCACACCCATCCGTCGCACTGCTATGTGCAGGAATGTTTCCTCACGAGAAGTCATTCTTTGGTGATCAAATTTTATTCAAAAGTAAACCAGTAATTGTATCCATACTCCATTCCAAAATTAATCCCTGCTTTTAAATCACTGCAGTGACAGTTTGATTCAACATTGATGCTTTATTCAACATTTACAAATGACTCCTGCTATCCATCCGGACTTTCAACAGTGGCACATGTGCATAAAACGCACATATAGAGCAGGCTCATAACGTTCCACCCACTGCATTTCAAGCCCGAGGGCCCTTCGTCAAAGGTTACTGAAACAAATAAAAGAACCAACTGAGCAATACAGTTCCATACCTTTGTATAGTACTGTGACATATTGGGACAGTTCACAGAATCTGTTCACATGCAATAAAATGGTCTCATTACTACTATCACAACAAAAGTTAAAGGGAAGGTGTGCATTCTTATATCTATTTTTTACTTTTAGAAAGTTGCCATTTTGTTTTCCTAGCCATATATGCCTTCTGTCAGTAGCCTAGGCCACCTGACTGGGATTAGCTGAGCTGATGGCCTTTGTGTATTCCTTCCAGACAGTGAGTCACTGGGGACTAGTTGTTGGTAGGTTGGGCTATCCTGTCAGGATGGTTGGGGTGGAGCTGTTCCCTGCCCCACTTTCATTTCAGAGGGCTGTCTCCAGTACTCACCAAAAGGAGAATGACACCAGTCTTTGTCACCCAGACTTCTTAGAACCTTGACAAGGGAAGGGTAGAACTTTTTCAGACCCATATGTTGGGGTACTATAGGGAGTTCCCTCACTTCAAATGCTTGTACCAGGAGTAAATATTTGACTTCCTCACCCACTCATTGGTTAACTTCTGGCCCTGTGGAAGACTCAGAAGAAGGACTGTTCTGCTGTCCTGCTGCCTGAGGAAGGAAGCCTGGACCTGTTCCTTGAACCCAGGATTACTAGACTAACTCTAAGGGCTTGGTGACTGGCCTCCTGGTCTGAGCCACAGGGAGACAACAAGCTCCAGAGACCTCCATGCAACAGTCCAGCTGACCTGATGGACTGGACCTACCTGAGCCCTTCTGGCCTTTGCTGGAGTGTGTCCCTGATCCCAAAGAGGTGTCTTCCCTGATCCTTGACCCTTGCCTTACTGATGGTTCTATCAAATCTGATGCAAAGCCTCGCTGCATAGCTGAAAGCTTCATCGGAACCAACGCAGTGACGCAAAGCTCTGCAAAGTCTTTCAAAACATCCCTGCACTGCTGAGATCTTCATCTGAACTGAGACTGTGTGACCCAAAGCCTCGCCACACCACTGAAGGCTCATCAGAACCAAAGCGAAGTGATGCAAAGCCTCGCCACACAGCTCAAATCTTCATCGGAACTAACGCAAAGGCCCCCATAGCCTTACCACACAGCTAAAAGTTCCATTGGAACCAACGCAAAGCCTCGCCACGCTGACCTCACACGAAGGACATAAGGTATGACTCCTAATGGGTCAAACTTGGTCTTGTGCCTGGCTTGCGCTCCATCACAGTCTGACCTGAATTTGTTACTTTGTCCTGGTCAAGTGTGACCAAATACCCTCGGTTGCTGCTTTTTACTTTTAGGGGCTATATTTACTTAAATGTTTGTAATTTCATATCTCTGGATCTGCTGATTGGATTTTTGTCGTTCTGGTATCATTTATTTTTTACATTTCACTCTATTGCTCTAGATTGGTGTGGTATTTTTGTTGTGTTGTGGTTTCACTTTATTACAGTTTGTGTGCTGCATAAATACTTTCGTTATGTGGTTGTTATGTAAAAAGTTTTGTAAAAGTCTGATTTGTTGGTAAAAAAAATGTGTTTTTTGTATGTATAAATGTAAATTGTGTAATAAATAAATGTATGTTGTATATGTCTTTATACTGGTTCTGTAGCTGTGTGAAGGCCAGATTCCTTTTAGAAAAATGATGATAATTGGATAAAAAAAGAGGGTGATTAAATAACCCAATCACAAAAGGAATATAGCGTGCTTTTTTGCAAATAGAAATAATATGTGACAAGGATACCAGGTATTTATTTTTGTTTACAGCATAAATACTTTACACCTGGCCTTTAAGTTAAGCCTGACTGCTTTGTGCCAAGCTACCAGAGGGTTATGCAGAGGTTAATTTAGTGACTTTTGTGATTCACTGTGACAAGAATTGTAGTTGTTGCTTGAGCAGGGTTCTCATCCCATCCAAACAATAAGCCAGTTTCTCATAACTTCAAAAGTCACCCATCTTTACCTCTTGTCCAGAAATGTTTGGCAAAAACAAAGCAAGTGGTATTAGGCCCAACACACATAAGCTCTTATAAACAAATACACACACTCTCTTACACACTTAACTTTCCCTTCCAGGGCTCGGCTTACATGAATTCGGTACTAGGGCAAGAGCATCACAGTTCCTCTTTTTACCTGCTTTAAAATCAGAAATAAATGAGTGCCTCTAACCACAACTCACACCACTTGCCCTTCCCGAAGACATCCACTCCCGAAAAATAACCAAAAAAGGTATATTGGGGTACTCATTCCTGGACAGTTATGACTCACCCTGCTTCACTGATCATCGATTTTGGGAAAGGGGGTGGTGATGGACAGAGTTTCTGCATCATTCAGAAACTCTGTCCATCACCTTTTCCAAAATTGATTTTATCCACACTAAGTGTGGGAGGGGATACTCAGACGTGAGTCCCTAGCTCATTGCACCATCAGGATTCAAGCAAGCCGGGCCGACGACGGCTGAAATGCCAGAAACCGGTCCCCGGAAGCTTGTCTCCTTCCCAGTATAAGAATTGGCTTGGTAGTTTGGTTTGCCCTGTTCCCATCATGCACTGGGACAGGAACAGACTAATTTGCATATAGTCAGGTTCTAAGCTGGGATGGTGCAGTGAGCTAAAAAACGGTGATGGATCAAGCCCTGATCTCTTGACTGGGTAGGAGTATTCTGCATCATTCAGAAACTCTGTCCATCACCTTTTCCAAAATTGATTTTATCCACACTAAGTGTGGGAGGGTATACTCAGACGTGAGTCCCTAGCTCATTGCACCATCAGGATTCAAGCAAGCCGGGTCGACGACGGCGACGGCTGAAATGCCAGAAACCGGTCCCCGGAAGCTTGTCTCCTTCCCAGTATAAGAATTGGCTTGGTAGTTTGGTTTGCCCTGTTCCCATCATGCACTGGGACAGGAACAGACTAATTTGCATATAGCCAGGTTCTGAGCTGGGATGGTGCAGTGAGCTAAAAAATGGTGATGGATCAAGCCCTGATCTCTTGACTGGGTAGGAGTATTCTGCATCATTCAGAAACTCTGTCCATCACCTTTTCCAAAATTGATTTTATCCACACTAAGTGTGGGAGGGTATACTCAGACGTGAGTCCCTAGCTCATTGCACCATCAGGATTCAAGCAAGCCGGGCCGATGACGGCTGAAATGCCAGAAACCGGTCCCCGGAAGCTTGTCTCCTTCCCAGTATAAGAATTGGCTTGGTAGTTTGGTTTGCCCTGTTCCTATCATGCACTGGGACAGGAACAGACTAATTTGCATATAGCCAGGTTCTGAGCTGGGATGGTGCAGTGAGCTAAAAAACGGTGATGGATCAAGCCCTGATCTATTGATCGGGTAGGAGTATTCTGCATCATTCAGAAACTCTGTCCATCACCTTTTCCAAAATTGATTTTATCCACACTAAGTGTGGGAGGGTATACTCAGACGTGAGTCCCTAGCTCATTGCACCATCAGGATTCAAGCAAGCCGGGTCGACGACGGCTGAAATGCCAGAAACCGGTCCCCGGAAGCTTGTCTCCTTCCCAGTATAAGAATTGGCTTGGTAGTTTGGTTTGCCCTGTTCCCATCATGCACTGGGACAGGAACAGACTAATTTGCATATAGCCAGGTTCTGAGCTGGGATGGTGCAGTGAGCTAAAAGACGGTGATGGATCAAGCCCTGATCTCTTGACTGGGTAGGAGTATTCTGCATCATTCAGAAACTCTGTCCATCACCTTTTCCAAAATTGATTTTATTCACACTAAGTGTGGGAGGGTATACTCAGACGTGAGTCCCTAGCTCATTGCACCATCAGGATTCAAGCAAGCCGGGCCGATGACGGCTGAAATGCCAGAAACCGGTCCCCGGAAGCTTGTCTCCTTCCCAGTATAAGAATTGGCTTGGTAGTTTGGTTTGCCCTGTTCCTATCATGCACTGGGACAGGAACAGACTAATTTGCATATAGCCAGGTTCTGAGCTGGGATGGTGCAGTGAGCTAAAAAACGGTGATGGATCAAGCCCTGATCTATTGATTGGGTAGGAGTATTCTGCATCATTCAGAAACTCTGTCCATCACCTTTTCCAAAATTGATTTTATCCACACTAAGTGTGGGAGGGTATACTCAGACGTGAGTCCCTAGCTCATTGCACCATCAGGATTCAAGCAAGCCGGGTCGACGACGGCTGAAATGCCAGAAACCGGTCCCCGGAAGCTTGTCTCCTTCCCAGTATAAGAATTGGCTTGGTAGTTTGGTTTGCCCTGTTCCCATCATGCACTGGGACAGGAACAGACTAATTTGCATATAGTCAGGTTCTGAGCTGGGATGGTGCAGTGAGCTAAAAAACGGTGATGGATCAAGCCCTGATCTCTTGACTGGGTAGGAGTATTCTGCATCATTCAGAAACTATGTCCATCACCTTTTCCAAAATTTATACATACAAAATAACCATTTAGCAAAATGTTCTGGACCAACCATACATTTCAATTGTACTTCAGTTCGGTAGGTCAGAAGTCCTAATGTGTATGTCTGGTATATCAACTCTAGTTAGATCCAAAGTCACACCGTCCCGAGTTTCAATATACCGCATTCATGCAGATCAACATACAATGCGACTTTGGATCTATGTAGAGTTGATATACCAGACATTCACATTAGGACTTCTGACCTACCGAACTGCTGGAAAGTTGTAGCCCACATTGGGTACCCTGCGGTCCCTTTGTGCTTGGAGGAACCCTATGATGAAGCATGTCACCCTTGGGTGAGTGAAGGTTTTCGTCCATATAAAGGACATGCCCACCTCTATATGCTTTTTAATAAAGCTGTCCTACACACAGTGTGAGCTAAAAGGATAAATATGTGCAAGAGGAAAAAGGCAAGGAGACAAATAGAAGGTTGAAAATAGACTGGAGTTGGGCTGCTGAACAAGCGGGAATACGGACAAAAAGAGAAGAATAACAGCCTACCTAAGAAAGGATCAGGGTAGAGTCTGTAGAGATCAACATTTTCATTTGGTAGAGGAGAAGAAAATAGGAAATGTTACTGATGTGGAGGTAGGAGCAACGGTGCAGATGTAATTATTTTACATTCGAAAACATGCCTCCGCATGAGCGTACATTTGCAGTACAAAGGTGTTAACAAAAAGTCTGCAACAAAGAGGTATGGACGTACGTCTACCTACAACACATTTGTCTGTGCACATCCTTTCAGGAACATGTGTGCATAAACGAATGAACAGTCATTTTGAGCCTTCGAAATGTACATTTGTGGGAGGATGTCTGCTCTGCTGAATTTTATGTGCCTAAATATCCCCAGTCAGAAAAGATTTCCTACAAGGATCCATGTGCAAGTGTAGCGTGTAACAGTGTATCGCACCTCTTGTGAAAGGCCATGCAGAAAAGTCTGCCGCAGAGTATCCCCTGTATAAAACTCTCCAGACATCTGTTTCAATCACACCCACATGGGTCCAGTCATCTAGGCGCAAGTACAATCACCAAGTAGGGGTTGGACCATTCTTCCTGCTGCAGTCTCCGGTGTACTAGAAGGAAAGATACACCGTGTGAGAATTAAGGAGATAAAAGAAGAATGGAAGCAGTGAAGAAAAGTTTACTGATGCATGTGAAAGCTGCATTGCTTACTCTTTTGGAACAGCAGGTAATGCGCCTCATCCACCCAGACATGTGGCATGATCTCCACGTTCTAAAGACCCTCGAACTACAGCATGGGAGGTACCTAGTCTCCTTGGCCACTTTTTGCTATGTCTCCTTTGCTGCCAAGCACCCCCTTGTCGCCAAATACTCCTCATTTCAATGCCTTACTATATTAATCATCATACCCCCATTATCGCTAGGTCTTTCTTATTTCCATGTTCCCTCCCGCCCTTTCATCATCTAACAATTTCAGCCTTGTTCCCAGAATCCTTTGCTTTTGCTCCATGCCGCCTTGCCCCATGTCTTCAGTGTAGAACCGAGGCACAAGAAAACCCCCAAAAAGTTGCAAAAACGCGAAAAGGGGGCAGGGTAGTAACACCCTGACCCCCTAGGCCTGCTCAGTGGGTCCCACAAGGACCCCCAAGGCCCCCAAATTGTTTTGTAAACATTTTTTAAACAGGAGGATGTGCGCAGGATACACGCATCCAAAAAATGAAATCCGGTCTCCTGTGCTAAATATGCTAATTTGCAGCTCTGTGGCGCTTACTGGAGGAACCTGGTGGGCTAGATGGCCGCCAGGGGACCTCAGGATTCAAGGGGACTTAATCCCCCAACTTAAAACGCGTCACAGGGCGCATTTGCACAGTGGTGAAGGTAGGGGGCGGGGCCTGAGGTCATATGTGTGCAAACACGCCCTGAGGCACGTTTTAAGTTGGGGAATTAATTCCTCTTCAATTCAGAGGTACCCTGGGGGCCAACTTGCCCACCAGGTACCTCCACTAAGCGCCACAGAGCTGCGTTGCAGTATTGTAAAAAGGGGCGTGGCCTATTAACACCTCTCTGCAACGCAGCTCCCTGGCGCGTACTGAAGGTACCTGGTGGGCTAGTAGGTGCGAGAAAAGAGACAACAGTCATCAATCTCACGGATAGGTAGGACTTACAAATGTGTGATCGATGTTTACAATATTTGTGACAATAATAGTCTGTTTTTACTGTTTGTGGAAAGAACCCTGCAGGTGACATGAGAGTAACCAGTTAAAAATGGTGAAAACTTTGTGTTTTGAGGGTGAACAAGCCTGCTTTGCAGGTGAATCGCGTCCGGCATTTTGCTGTAACTGACGGAACAAAAACTTAGTTTTAAGCAAAGACAAGGCGTGTCAATCCTTTGTGTACGGAGGAGCTGTCCTATATTTTCGGACCGTGCCTGGTGGGTTCGTTGCGCCGACGTGCCCTCTGGTCTGGAGGCGGTGTGGGGAATCTGGCGAACGCGAAGGTTATATATATATATATATATATATATATATATATATATATATATATATATATATATATCACGCTCCCTGCCCCACTGGAAAGTCAGGGCACTCGCGGGCGGGTGCGGTTTGCGGTAATGGGTACCCGCATAAACACTCAGCTCGGCCTCAGAAATTGTATCATCCAAAGAACCGCACTCGTAGAGCCAAACGATTTAGCAGTGCTCACACCATAAGTTTAATCACAAACAGTTAACAGACGCGTTTCAGCATTACGCCTTCCTCAGTGTCAGTTACACTGTGAGGACATGCCTGGGATATAGCGGCAAAACAGTCATAGACATGGTAGACGGACTACCTCAGTTTAACGGGCGCGCCATCTTGGAACATGTCAATACAGTTCACAGTTAGGTGCACATTACCCCTGTATGGAAACAAATCAAATCTTGCCGTGAATCTTGCCGATCCACGGCAAGATTTGATTTGTTTCCATACAGGGGTAATGTGCACCTAACTGTGAACTGTATTGACATGTTCCAAGATGGCGCGCCCGTTAAACTGAGGTAGTCCGTCTACCATGTCTATGACTGTTTTGCCGCTATATCCCAGGCATGTCCTCACAGTGTAACTGACACTGAGGAAGGCGTAATGCTGAAACGCGTCTGTTAACTGTTTGTGATTAAACTTATGGTGTGAGCACTGCTAAATCGTTTGGCTCTACGAGTGCGGTTCTTTGGAGGATACAATTTCTGAGGCCGAGCTGAGAATATATATATATATATATATATATGTTTCCCAATGGCCCTAAAGCATTTAGAGCGCACTCGCTGCTTTTGATACCAAAGATTTATTATTGGCATACAACAGTACTTGAATTCGGTGAAGCGTTTCACGGCCGACGCATTTCGAGGACAACCTCTTCTTCCAGGGCCTGCTTCCCGTCTGTTTTACAGAGTTCTCTTTGTGGGACCTTGATATACTGCATGACAATTAACCCCGCCTTTACTAGGCATTCGTTATTTGATTAGAACATTGCATACTGGGTAACATAGTCCATTCCCACAAGATAATTTAGCCTTAGTAGGTTCTGTAATCAGTCTCTTTCCGCACATTTCTCTTCCTTCGTAGGACCTCCGATTTCAAACCGTTGTCATTAAAAGCCCAAAAGCATTGTCAACATTCGAAACCAGAAAGTGTTGCTTGTTTAAAAATTAGCTACCTGGAAGGGCCAAATCCCGGGGTCTAAAATATTACATTTGATGGGGATTTTGAGGGGCCCTGTAGTCCTGGGATCCCCATTCCTCGGTTTTACAAAATAAATGGGTGAGGGAGCTCAAAGGTCCGTCTAAGCCCCGGGGATTTATATTTTGGGAGGGGGGCTGCGTGGTCTGCATCTGGAGCAGTCAAAAGCCTTGGGGAACACCACCCCCTAGGAGCAGCTCCTGCTGTGTCTTGGGGGTGTCTAGCCCCGGGACACTGCTGTTTGCTGTGGCAGGGCGGGAGAAGAGGTTCCCGCTGTGTCATAGCAAACTTGAGGGCATATTAGCAAGTGCCATTTCGCCGCAATTTTTTTCAAAAAGGCAAAAATGCGGTGAAAATTATATCGCCCTATTTACTAGGGGCGCTAAGATCCATTAATTCATGTTAGCAGCCGGTTTGTTAAGGGTTCGGCTTGTATCTCCAATGAGTTGCAATGTAGCGTTCTCAGTGGCAAGATAGGTGTTCCTATGACAATATATAAAGGAAGAGGGAGGTATGACAACAACGTTGTATTTACAAGGCGGCGCTGGATTTGAGGACCGATAGCAAAATTCTCGCTAATTGCGTTTTATGTCGGATCCTAACATCTGTTCTGAAGTAGACTTAAGCATATTTAATATGTGAGGTGGATTGATATGTTAAGGCCACTGTCTTATATTAACAATCTTTTCACTAGAATTTTACAGTAAAAAAAAAAAAATAGCCAATTCATTTGTATTCTTCCTTGGGATCCCATCCCATGGGATACAACGTTGGGGACTGTGGGTGGAGGCCCTATGTCTCTACTGTCCCAGTTAGCTCCCTGCGTCCTTCCAAAGCCACCATTACTTTTGCACACGGGGACCTGCTAATATGCAGCTCCCCTTTGGAAAAAGCATTCTGCTTTGCATTTTAAAAGAGAGAGTAGGTTTTCGTGTTCTCTCTTTCAAAATGCAAACCAAGTTTCATATGGCAGGGTGAGAGCCTCGGCTCTCACCCTGCCATAGCAAACAGCAGTGTTGAAAAAATCTTCCGGTAAGATAACAAAGGGTTTTGAAGTCCATTATCGCCGTTTTGATTGCTGTTTGCTGCCGTTAAAGAGGCGATCATTTTAACGCCGTCTTTGTAAATATGCCCCTAAGTTTTGTAATGTCGACAATCCCGTCTCCCATTCAAATATGCACGAAGTATTTAGTGAAGTGCATTGTGAATCGTGAAACAACACTGTCCAATTGTGATCGATAAAGAATTCGAAGAGTTGTGTACTTCTTTTGCTCGTAATGTACATAGGGGCAGATTTACAAGTCCCTTGCGCCACTATTGCTTCACTTTTAACATTGGAAAAGTGGCGTGAAAGTGGTGCTAGGGGCTTGTAAATCTGCTCCACAGTTTTATGTTGTCTCAGTTTGCTTTCCCCTCTGTCATGCAGAGGATCCTGGGTAAACATAACGGTTTCTGTACAGCCACTACCTTTCAACCCTACCCCCAAACTGCTTACTGCCTGTTACCATAGTAACAGTTCATGGAACACTTAAGTGAGCACACAGGTCACACGTTCACCACACAATGTTGCTAATCTAAACAGTAACTGTGCTGGAGTTTTAAAAAAAATTCATGGGAACCGTTAATCGCAGCTACAAACTCTGGTAAAAAGTTAGCCTCAGTATTATACTTCTAGTTATAAAGATCATTTCTACTTTAATTGTTAAATCTTCTCTAAGCATATGATCACCACACTAAATAGTGAAATGTTGTCAGAAAAAGACCTATACACTTGTTTTTTTAGTTAACTTTTATTACAACAAAAATAAATAACTAGAAACGTAACTTTAACATAACAATATAATAAATAATTAGAAACGTAACTTTAACATAACAATATAATACACAAAATGTGAGATGGACTCCAATGGTAGGAGGTAGGTAACCTGCAAAACAAAAATTAAAATAAGAGTTTAGAATTAGATCTATGTGACTGAATGAGGTCAAAGATCACAAATTAACATAACACTTGGCAATATTTGGTCATTTGCTCGTCTGCAGTGTGCCTGATATATCCCACCCCTCTCATAGGCCTGCATTGAAGAGGTGCCTGTAGGGAAGTGCCTAGTGCGTCAGATCTACAGTATGGTCCAGCAGGTCTTTAAAATGATTCAGAGATGAGACAGAATTAGGTGAGAGATCACGTCATTATGCAGGACAATGTTGTTTATTAGCAACGCATTTAATTGGAGGCATTGTGTATCTAGGCCGCTCTGCTTACCTTTTGTAAACACTGTGTCGAACAGAGTGCACAACTTGAAGTCTGCTTTGTTTGTATACTGCAGACTGTATTAAATTCAGCCTTGATTTATTTATCTGCAGAGTGGACAGCAGCGTCCATAACTTGAAAAGAGAAAGAGAAACAATGTGAGAGAGAGAAATAGAGAAAAAACGAGATTGAACGTGTGAGAGAGAGAAAGTAATAGATGGAGCAGGAGAGGTAGTGTTAATAGTGGAAAAAATCTTCGTAGCTCACCTTTTTGCCTCTGTTGTGTGTCCAACAACGTGCCAGTTCATAGTGCACCCTCAAGTTTAGTGATCTGAAAGATAGTATAGATTTAGTAATAGCAGAGTACATACAACTGCACAAGTATATTTCTGAAATATGCCTTTGGACACTCTGGATACTTCCACTGCAAGGTGGTATCTGTGCACTCTTTTTCTCCCAGAGTACTATACCCATGCACTTCCACTGCATAGCGGTGAGTTCTCATTACTGCGTACCCAGACTGTTGCACCCAATTGACTCCCAGAGTCCGGAGATGAGTGTCTTTTTTTGCGCACCCAGACTGTTGCAACCTATCCATTCTCACTGCCCGGAGGTAATTGTACATTCCTACGCAGTCAAGCTGCTGCACACTACCCACTCTCTCCGCCCACAGGTGACTTCTCATTGCTTCGGAAACAAGCTTCTTTTCTCACCTTTTGCCATTGGCGTGATTCAAAGAGGGTGCACCACGTGTCGACGCAAATTCTCAGGCGTTGTTACGATGGCCATGCATCATCGCAGAATCCTCAAACGTTGACCTTTGGAGGTGTTGGGGGGGACGCCAATTTGTGAAACACAACCTGTTAGACAAGCATTTACAATGCAATGGTCTCGGCATTATTAAAGGTAGAGCTATTGGCATTGCTCATGACATTTTCTTTTCTTTTTTTTAAAAACATAAATAAATGGTATTGTCATTTACAATGGCAATAGGTGAGCAGTAGAGAGTATTCGCGGACACAGAGCCATTCACACAGACACAGACAGAGCCGTGCACACACACACACAGACAGAGCCACGCACACACACACAGACAGAGCCATGCACACACACACACACACACACACACAGACAGAGCCACGCGCACACACACAGACAGAGCCACTCGCACACACACAGACAGTGCCACGCACACACACAGACAGAGCCACCCACAGACAGAGCCAGGGACACAGACAGACAGAGCCACGCCCACACAAGGAGGGAGCTGAAAAACATGTTCTCTTGTGAAGTGCCTAATGAAAAAGGAAAATGTAATTCACTAAAAGAGCAGTGGACGGATACAGGTAAACCAATCAAAACCATGTTAACCCCTTGCGTGTGGGGCGTATTCCCCGCCTGTGCTGACTCCGCCTTGCGCGGGCGGAGTCATGACGGAACGGTTCCGTCATCAGCACAGCTCAACCGATGCTGATGACGGAACCGTTCCGTCATCAGCATGGAAGGAGTTAAAGAGGTTATTCTCAAGCAAGGAGTTGACAGCAAATTAAAATAACCCCCACTTTGATCCAAACCTCTGATGGTACCATGTAAGTAAAGCAAGTGAGCCTGACCCTCGATAGAAGAGCTTTCTTGACTCTTCCAAACAAGCAGATATCTAACTGTCCTTTCACCCTCCGACCCAGCACTAATAGCCACTTTTCCACTTTAGCCTTTCTGTCCATTCTTTCACCCTTTCCTTTTTTTCACTTGAATGTCCTTCACCTGTCTTTCCTTTCTTTATCCTTTCTTCCCATTCTTAGACCCTTCTGTTCCATCGCTCTCCTTTCCTTTCACCCTTCCTTGCTTTCAGCCTTCCTATATTACCTTTTCTGCCTACCCATGTTTATTTCTTCCTTGTCTCACTTGCTCTTCCAGAGAAGAGAGGGTGTGGCATAAGGGCCAGACCTGCTGACTTCGAGTCTCAGCATCCGAGCAAAACACTTAATCTCCCTGTGCCTACAGAAATGTATGTCAATTCACAACTTTATGTCAGTCTTCAAGAAAGTTTCATATAACACCAGTCTGGGATGCCAAACTACATCATTCTCCTGATTGCAGGCTCTTCAACGCCTGGCTTGCCCCTGACAGGCATGCGTCCACGATACTGGACAGAATAAACTCAACCATCAAAACCTTGGAACTTAAAAATACCTATGTTTCACCTCCACCTTGGGCGAGGAAAGAGGCTCTTCTGCGAAGCCCTCGCTCAGTGGCCGAAGTAGGGTGGACCTGGTGGTCCTGTCCGGAAGTCCCTCGTCTCCCATGTTCTCCTGTGTCCGTGCGCTGGTTCCCTGCCGTCAGAGCGCCTCCTCCACCGGGCAGCACAGAGTACCCGGCTGCGCCCACAGCATCCCCTGAAGTGACGGGCACCCGCCCGCCTTGCCGCGCCGGAGCACGCCGAGCAACTCTCGCTCTGTTAACAGACGCTCTCTGCCTGCAGCCGGGGAGCGCTGAGAGGTGCCCGCAGGGCTGACACTGTGCGCTGCAGCCCTGAGCCACCCACATGCGCCGCCCCTACTCCTGCCCATCGCAGAACCTGCAGGGCAGGCGCGCGGCTCTGGGACAGTGACACGCCCTGCCACCTGTGTCAGTGCTCAGGAAGCTGGGGTCTTCCCTGAGTGCACAGGTGCTGGGCAGTGTACTGAGGGATGACTCGCGCGCATTCGGAGGAAACGTCCCTTATCGAAACTTTCAAAAACTTTTTTTTCTGTCACTTACAGCTTGAAGCCAGCCCTATTATACTTTCATGGAAAGTTTAGATTGTAAATATTTCTAATATATGAGCTACAGATTTTAGAAGGCCCACCAGAGAATGGATTATTATTATTTTTTACTAAAATGAGAGTAATACCCTGAGAGGTTTTTGGGGGAATTCATGCTAGTTAACAAGAACAAACAAGGGATAGTTACCTCATGTCCTCGGTAGACGCTGCTCTCCTGGTTTTACCGAGCAGCAAAATGGCGGCCGCAAAGCTCTGAAAATTTCGGAATCGGGGGTGTATTTTTTGCGTTCTGAGTGACGGATGGCGTCACAGGGCGAAAGAACGTAAAAAGCACGCCCCCAAATCCGAAAGAGACGGGGCTTGAATGGAGTGATGCCCCTCTCCTCCAATGGCTGGCCTCCGTTTAGGAAGCCAGCCAATGGAGGAGAGGGGTGGGTTCAAGCCCCCCTAACCTAAAAACATAAAATCTTCGGACTCCGCCCACTGCTTCGCAGTGCGACGGTCCTCAACCTAATAAAAAGGAAGATAAGGTTGTGCACCATTTCTTTATCAAAGGAGAGAGAGAGAGTGACTGAAAGGAATATTCAAAGCTCATCTTTCTGTCACCGGTGTGTCTTCCACCACATGCCGGGACATAGTGCACCCTCAAGCTCTATATCTAAAAGATAGTAAAAGAAAGATGTTATGATTGGTAATTGTCACTATCTTAATGTGGAGTAGAATAACATCTCCCTTTCACACACCTTCCCCCCCCCGCATTTAAAATACAACTATTTATACAGTTCCAACTTGTTTAATGGGCTTCGATTTTTGAAGAATTAGTAGAGTAGAAATGTTTTCCATCCGGTTGTGAAAGCAAGTGGTTTGCAGTGATACACGTGGTTTCAATCATCATGAGCGACGGACATTTGACCAACTATAAAAACTTTCCTGCTACTGGAAAAAAAAATACAAATGCAGTAAGATACGGTATATAGGACTGCGTACGCCTAAATCGCTGCATCGCCTTTTTGTATCCAGTCTGATACACCCCATCTACTCCCTCCGCTGCGCACACAGGCCTCACTGCTCATCTTTTCATGGACAGGGTACATTCTACATCATGCAGTCCCGCACTGCCACCATGAAGTCTTAGATTTGGTGCTGAGTCTTGATATCACAATGGCAAAGGACATACTCGTGCACCTATCTTCATCGCAGGTTCCTCACCACTCAGTCCTTGCGGTACCACTAAGTCAGTGATGAAAGAGAGCACGCACGTGGTATTGGGCCCCCCTGTTCGGTAGTTCAGGCCTACAAGAGGCATTCGATCCACTAGGACGGGCCATCACAGCGCTTGCGATGGAAGCAACTCTAAAATGGCTTAGAGCACGTGCTCTCCGTCTTTTTTATTGGTAGGGTCACGTGTGTAGTGACGCATGTGCTGGATGGGTGTGGCGTGGGTGTATACCAGCCATGAGGGAGTGTGTGTGTGCCATTCTGACAACTAGACCTGGAAGTAAGAAATCACTGCAATGGAAATCTGGGCCATGTAGCATTGTTGTGTTTTCCTGGTAGCATAAGCTTGGTGGGCTGGCCTGACATATGCCAGTGCTGCGCGAGGCTGTGAACGATGACTCCAGAGCTATGGGCGTGGTTCCGTTGTGACCTATATGAGAAATCAACTGATTCGGGTGTCCGTGTTGTAGTGCTGCCGTCACCTGGGTCTTAAAAGCAAATGTCTCATTATGTCGGTAAAGTCCCACAGCATGGCCAACATGGAAGGTACGGGGTATCACTGACCCTGTATTCAACCATAGTTGCACACATAAAAGATGATGGACATGACGCATTTCTGTGAATATGAATGTTTGTTGTACATTCAGTGGAGTGTTGTAGCAGTAGTAATACAGGGCTGTGAAAGCTTTAGGTTGCAGTTTTTGGCACATGAAGGGCAGTTAATATATATACGTATGTACTCATTCAGGAACTTTGTGCTGGAGATCAGTGTTCGAGGTGTGTCCACATCCTGTTATTGTAGAGAAATGACGTAATCTATGCGTGCCTGAAAATGTAAATACGGTGCTCAGGTAAATTGCTGATATAGTTTTGGGTTGACTTTGCACTATATAAATATGCTAAACGAGAAATAGCACACACTTATAAATTTACTATACACTTTCTTTGCAGTATTGTAATGATCCAGTTTGTACGTTCGTATTTGTAGAATGAGCGAGAGAAAGTTGTATAATCAAAGTTTTTGTTATTGGCAGAGGTAAGATGGTTGCATACGCTGTTTACAGTACAATATATTGTGGTAGGGTGCAGGAGCAGCATTTTACAAACATAATAAATACTCAGACACAGATAGATAGTTGGAGTGGGTACGGGCACGTGTGCTCGACTCCATTTTATTACGTTGCTGTTGGTAACAAGTAGAATAGTATCATGATATCATACACAGATATTCAATCCTAAACGGTTTATAACTTCTGCTGTACAAAGGTAGGAGCACTATATTTGAAATAATACACAGAAGATTCTATCGTAAAGGTTTCATGAGTTGTGGTGCAATAAGGTAGGATTGGTTTTTTTGGAACCTGGGATGATGCGTGGTTCAGGCAGACCGCACTGGTAAGAATGTCTTTTAGCTAGTGAATTTTGCCTTAATAAGGCGATTATTTATGATGCACTGAGTTAGTGGTACGTATGGTGCTCAGCGTCTTGCCTACTGGACTGTATCATCTGTAATCACGATTGAAATAAAACATGAAACTTGTATTGAATACATTGTCGAAATATGTATTTTCAGGGACATTATAGTTCAAGTTGTGACCTGTGCTGTCCACAGTGTAGACCACCATTGAGTGTGCCTTTGCACTTGCAGCATGAATTTTGTTTTTCAACTAAACCTAGAACTGATATAAAAGAAGTTTTTGAAGGAAGGCTACTAAAGTGATATTGTGTAGGTTTGAGACACATTATACTTTGTTTGGTACTGCACTCTATAAATCATGAATGATGAGTCAGTTGAATTCTGCCTGAATACGGCCACGTGGTGATGAATTATGGTGCACTGAGTTAGTAGTACCTTTGGGACTGAGCGTGTACGTAACCTGGGATGAGGCGTGGTCATGACAGGCCGCACTGGGGATAATGATTTTTTACTACTGAATTTTGCCTTAATAAAGCCACGTGCGATGATTTATGGTGTACTGAGTTAGAGGTACGTCTGGTGTTTAGCGTGTGCTCACCCTACGATGATGCGTGGTCTGAACGGGTTGCACCAAAGGCATTGAATGTTGCATACTGGATTGCATGTACTTTGAGGGGGAGAAAAAAAACTACCATCGATGGTTTTCAATTGTTCTGCAAACTAGGTCTACTGATTGCTCCGCATAACAAATTAAATGATTGCACTTCACGCAGTGCATTGTAACTTTCTCAAAATGGGTATGTATGTCTGGTGGCGATGTTGCAGATTGGGAGCATTTGGTTTTCTTAACCGATTATAGTCTCTTACACAATATGCATCGGTACTAATCTTGAATTGTGAGCCCTACTGTTCACAATATAAACTGAATGCAGTTGTCAGAAAGAGCCCACAGCCCTGTGGAATTGACTTAATCTGTATAGAAGTAGTGGTAGGTGTGGCTCTCAGGGTCTACGCAGCCAGCAATGATGCGTGGTGTGGGCCAGCCACACTGGAGCAATGTTTTTTGCCTAGTGAATTTTGTCTTAATAAGGCCACAGGGAGATGGCTTGTGGTGCAGTGGGTTAGTGGTACCTGAAGAACCCAGCGTGTGCGCACCCTGCAATGATTCATAGTTCGGGCGAGTTGCACTGGTACAATGTCTCTTGCCTACTGGAATCCGTCATGTGCAATCGCCATTCCACCTGAATTGTGAGCCCTCACAAAGTAGATCGAAGGCAGTAGTCAACACAGACATTGAGGAATGTTTTTAACAAAATCTGAGGACATAGAGTACAATTGTCTCTGCCTTAAAGAAAGCAAGGCTGAATTTCATGCTGTCCGTAGTGTAGATCCAAAGCTGAATTCAAGTTGTGAACCCTGCTGTCCGCAGAGAAGATCGAAGGCAGTAGTCAGGACAGACATCGAGGAATGCTTTTTGTCATATCCTTTAACAAAATCTGAAGACATATTGCATTAAATAAAGAAAGGCTTAATTCAATGCTGTCCATAGTGTAGATGCAAAGCTGAATTCAAGTTGTGAACTCTGCTGTCCGCAATGTAGATCGAAGGCAGTAGTCAGCACAGTTACAGACGAATGCTTTCTGTCACATCCTTTTACAAAATCGGAAGGCATACAGTACAATTGTTTCTACCTTAAATAAAGCTAGGCTTGATTCAATGCTGTCCGTAGTGTTGATCCAAAGCTGAATTCGAGTTGTGAACAATGCTGTCCGTAGTGTATATTGAAGGCAGTAGTCAGCACAGTTATAGACAAATGCTTTTTGTGACATCCTTTTACAAAATCTGAAGACATATAGTACAATTGTCTCTTCCTTAAAAAAAGCAAGGCTAAATTCATTGCTGTCCGTAGTGTAGACCCAAAGCTGAATTCAAGTTGTGAACCCTGCTGTCTGCAGTGTAGATCGAAGGTAGTAGTCAGCACAGTTATAGACGAATGCTTTTTGTCACATCCTTTTACAAAATTGGAAGACATAGAGTACAATTGTCTCTACCTTAAATAAAGCAAGGGGTGATTCAATGCTGGCCATAGTGGAGATCCAAAGCTGAATTCAAGTTATGAACCCTGCTGTCCGCAGTGCAGATCGAAGGCAGTAGTCAGCACAGACATCAAGAAATTCTTTTTGTATTATCCTTTTACAAAATCTGAGGACATAGAGTACAATTATCTCTGCCTTAAATAAAACAAGGCTGAATTTCATGCTTTCCGTAGTGTACATCCAAAGCTGAATTCAAGTTGTGAACCCTGCTGTCCGCACTGTAGATGGAAAGCAGTAGTCAGCATAGATATCGACAAAGAATATTTGTCACTTATTTTAACAAAGTCTGAGGACACAGAGTACTATTGTCTCAGCCTTACATAAATCAAGGCTAACTTCAATGCTGTGCGTAGTGTAGATCCAAAGCTGAATTCAAGTTGTGAACTCTGCTGTCCGAAGTGTAGATCGAAGGCAGTAGTCGAAACAGACATAAGTCTGCGGTGCTGTGGCTGATGTCATCAGTGATGTCATTTGAGATATCATCAGTGATTTCACTGTCCATGTCATGAATGATTTAATATGTGACATCATCACCAGTGGATTGTGGGCGCGAGAGTTACAGTTAGTACAACTAACTATAACAGAGGAATTTCAATGGTTTTGTATGAGTCAAATGTCCTGTTAACTATAACACCCCTAAAACCTATGGTTTTTTCAATGAATTTCCAAGGTTTTTTAAATGATAATTCCTAACTACAACCTGCCTGAAACCTATGGTTTTTTCAGTGAATATACATATATATACATATATATATATGTATATATATTGTCATGGTACGTATATGTTGAGTTATATGTAGTAAAACTTTGCTTATCTATAGAAACTTACTTTCATGATATGTGTGTCCTCGATATTTTTGACACAATATTTTGACCCACAATATTTCTGTTTGCAATATTCTGTCTAAATAAATATAAACAAAATGTTATGCCCCTTCCACAAGGCCTAATTAGGAAAAATTAGGCAGACTGTGGTTCCTCGTGTTTCCATCTGCAAGAGTACTGTCTTTGCAGTTCATGCTGGACACTCCCTATTGGAGCAGGAACAAGATTGATTTGTACATCGCTGGTGTCTATCGAAAGTGACATAAAAGGTGAAAATGATCGTCTGAAATTAGACTTTGAGCAATAGCTAGTTGGTCCGATTAATTAAAACAATCCTTCCATTACTTTTATGTTTGTTTTAGTAAATGCCCTAAGTGCACTGGATATGCCCAGACGTGGGTCTTGTGCTCAATGTTCCACAGAATGGAAGTTGTACCTCACTAACAAAATCAAAAAAGGCCAAATCGGGTCCAGGGCTACTTGTGTTCCAAGTAGTTCGGGTCAGATTATGCCTATTGGAGCAGGAATGAGACTTATTTACATATGACTACTCTCTGATTAAAAGTGGCATATTGGGTGAAAAACAATCATTTAGAATGTACCCTCGAGTGATCCCCAATAGCTGAGATAAGTTAAGGCATTTGTTCCATCATTTTGTTGTTTAGAGCAGTACCCTCCTGTGAATTCTCGATGTTGAGGGCCCAGGGCGGGCCACGCAGGCCAAAGAACAGAGATTGGGATCACTATGCTACAATGTTCTGGGAGTGTGGTTCATCTGTTTCTGAGGATGGGGCTTCTTGTCATTTTCTGCAAGGTTTGCAACTCTTTGCTTTCAAGTTTGCCATTGTCTCCAGTCTGAACAATTCCAGTCTAGCTTTTCTGCCATAGGGTGGAAGTAATCTTTCAGCCCAAACAACGTGATTGCCTCCTCACAAGTGGTGATCATGTCAGGTTTCTCATTGCATCGGAAGAGACGTTGTGGCAGAAAATACCATCGGTATGGGTTTTTATGTTCCCTGAGATAGTCTGTAGCCATTTTGAGGGTTTTCCACATGGCAAGGGTCAGGTTGGAAACCTCTTCAAACAAAGTCAGGGTCGATCTGTGAAAAACTGATTGCCTCGCAGTCCTCATGAGCTCTTCTTTCTGTCGAAACTAATGGACCCTTGTCAGCACATTGGGTGTCAAGTTGTTTTTCACATGGTGTGCATTGTAGACTCTAAGGATCCGATCATGCTTGATGTCCATGTCCTCACCAGTGTGAGGTAATTAGCAGAACAGATTTTGTATATATTGGGTGAATTCCTTATCCACGACAGTATCCGTGACACCCCTGAAGTGCACAATATTTTGCCCAGATCGATTTACTCCATCTTCCAGCTTGTCCATCAATCACTGGCATTTCTTCCCGAATTTGTCTACTGGGACTGCTAGCTCATCTTTTTCCTGGGCCTCTTTGGATACTGCTACATTGACATGGTCAGTTCTAGAGTCCAAACTCTGAACTGTGTGATCTAGGTCCATGAGGGATTTCACGAAATCCTGATGTCCTAGCCTCATCTCAACTTTAAATGCAGCCCTATTCGGTGCTATATCTTTGTGGATGGCTGGGGCTTTGGCTATGTATTTTTCACTTCCCCCTGCATCAGGGGTGGGAGGCCCTCAGCAGCCATATGAGCTTGGGCCTTTGACCCTGGAAGAGGTCCTTGATTGAGGAGGATCCCACCCCCGTGACTTTGCCATTTGAGGCTGTAAGTTACTGGGGCCCTGGCTGTATACTAAAGGATTAAAGCGTCGAGCTGTCCAAAACGGCCTCTGACCACCAGACTCCGGGCAACTCTCATGGGGCCTGCTGCTTGCCACTCTTTGTCTGGGTCCCGACATGACCCGTCTGGCACCACCATCATGCTGTTGAAGTTGGGCTGCCTCTGCACCCTGCTGGGCTTAGTCATGCCCTGCTGTGCGGAATCCAGCCGCCGCTGCTGATCCGGCCCGGTCACTGTTCCAGCAATCACCACTTCTTCCTCTTCCAGGCCACTGCATCAGCACCCACGAGGTCTCCTCCCCACATGGGTCGTGCCTTTGCTGCTCCTATTCTCACTGTCTACTCCATAGCTGGTTCTCCCCCTTCTCCGTGAGGTCTTGGTTCCTCCACTCCGCTGGCACACTGTGACCCCACTGTCCACAGCTTTGCCGGGGCCAGTCAATGCAACGTGGCTGTTGACTCACCTTTAGGCCGAACCAGTGATTCCAGCTGCAATGGCTGCCATGTTAGTTACTCGAGTCAGAGTGGGGATCGTTCTTGGGGCAGCGTCGCGCCGCGCTGAACCATTAGATCATATCAACACACTCTGTGTTGATTCCAGCATATGATGCGGTGGGCTCAAGAATTCACCAGATGGACTTCACCTGTTACAGGCCTACAGAGCTCAGCGGGGACGCAACTACATGGGTCTTCATCTCGGCCTCGCCCCCTGCACTCCCCATCTTCATGCAACCCCTAGTGAACTAATTCAGAAGGTTGAATATAAACTGTATTCTTTCTTGCTGGATTTTAAATTAAGGAAATCCTACCTCCAGAATAACCTTAGACACCTTAATAAAGCTCTAGTTAATCAAAATTATAAATTAGGGGTGACTGTGATATAGTCACATGATTATATGTTTTAGTTATATTTTAATAAAAAATATTATTGGATTATTTTTTTCAATTAAAAATAGGATATTAAAATACTTTATAATTACATTTTTATGTTTTATATTTATTTTATTTTTATTCATTTATATATTTTCCACATTAAATTATGTTAACTTATATTTTTAACTATTTTAAATAATTTAATTTAACATTTTCTTTAAGCTTTTGTTTTAATTCTCTACCCTCTTTATTTTCTTAAGAAGAGTGTTGCAGTAACAGTGATTGGCTATGTGTGGTACTGGGTTTACTACCTCTTTTTTTGTATTAGTAACTTACACTCAGGTTTTGTGAATAAACAAAAAGAAGTACATTTACAGAACAGTGTCAATTACTCAAAAGTGTAAGTTACCTTTGTGTATCGGGCCGAAAGAATATAGAGCATGCATTGCTGCTGCAAGAATAAGATACCAAGGAAAATTGTGGGATTATTTATTGGCTACCATCAAAACTAAACACAAAAGAAAATTCTGGAATATAGTTGTCAGTGCTTATGGGAAATCACAATGTGGGGCTTACCTAGCTACTTGTGAGTTTGACTGGGGAATTTATATTCAGGAAGTATATGGCTTCCCTGATGTTTAAGAGGAGGGTTCTTAATGTACTGGCAGCCAGGTTAAATTAACAGCAGACATTAGGGTGGGAACTTTTTGAAAATATATATTTTTAATTATTAGTAATCTTAATTCTTTATTTATAATTTATTATGTACATTTTGTATTGTTAATTATTTATATAAATGGTTCTTAACCATTGGTCTGTGGATCCCTGGGGGGTCGGCTCCTACTCATGGAGTCTGCAACTATTTACACTTTTTGTGAGCAGAGCAGCTAAAGCACACAGTGTCGACAATGGGTGGCCGAAATTGAAGTGCAGACAAAAAGAGGGCATGCATTGGGAGCAAAAAAGAAAAGGTGATTTGCGGGGATACCACTTCATCTTTATTTATTTATTTATTTAATTTATTTTATTTTAAAGGTTTTAAATAGCGCTGGCTAGACCCGGAGTTATCAGAGCGCTTTACATGAGTATCAGATCAAAGTTACAGGTTACATCATTACAATAGTTACACAGTTCTTAGAGCATGGCAATTTAGGTCGAGATAAACAATAAGCACAAATAGTTAAGGGGAAAAGCAGGCGAGGGGAGAGATTCGAGGGATAGGAGCAGGGGAAGTAGACAGATAATGAAGGCGGGAAAGAGGAGGGGAGGATGAGAGACACAGCATGGGAAGAGGAGGGGAAAGGTGACGGGGACACAAACCGGTAGACGAGTCAAAGCAATGTCCAAAGTCCAGTAAGCTGTGATCCCAGGGGAAGTGGTATCACTTCCCTATCTCTGTTGTGAGAGGCTCCCTTTACGCAGTGGACTCTCTCAGGGGGGTCTCTGAGACTCCAAGGCCTACATACTAGATCCTTCCCCAAAAAGTGGAGTAGGAGTGCTTTGGCAAGGGGTGCCAGACCATTGCTCAAGCAAGTGTGAGTGGCTCCCTTGGCGCAGTGGACCCTCTCAGCGGGTTCGCTGAGACTCCAGAGTATAAGTATTGGATCTTTCCCCAACAAGGGGAGAAGGAGTGCTTAGTCAAAGGGCACAAAGGACAGGGGACTAGGCAAGGGGAGACATTCCGGGGACTGGTGATAGGAGCTAGGGAAGTAGACAAAGAGAGATAGATTACTAAATGGGAACATATTTAATTAATGGGTTTTGTATAGCGTTGGCTAGACCCGAAGGAATCAGAGCGCTTTACATGGGGAACAATAATGTTGCAATTTACATCAGTTAAGTGTTAGATAAGTATCAAGAAAAGCATTTAAAGGACATCGGGGACAAGGTGAATGGAGCGAGGAAGGGTAAGGGGATAGGGTAAAGGGGTGGGAGGAAAATAGGATGCAGAGACAAGGGGAAAATCTGCCCAATGTCCGGCTGGGTAGGAGACGGCGGGGGTTGGGGGTGCGAGTCCACAACCAATCTCCTCTTTTAGCTATCTGGTAGCTCCACCAGGCATCAGCCAAATCGCTTGGTCTCCACAGTCTGGGGTAAGTTCCGCAGGTTCAAAGTCCTGATGTGTAAGCAGGTTAAGGGATAGGTTCAAGGTCTGGTAAATGACAATTATTGTCCCAGGGATGTAAAACAAAGTGGAGGGGACCACTATGGCAGCCATCTTGGGGTCAGGCAAGGGACTATTGACCTTAGCGTTACATTCAGCCATCATACACTTTACAGTCTAGTCTTCAGTTTCTTGACTTCTTATCCTCCCGCAGTCTCCCCCATCAGGCTTCTGGGCTCACTTGGCGCTCCATTCTGCACATCAATCACTCTTCCCCCCCCATCTCACCACCTCCCGTGTTCGAAAACTCTTGGTGCATCTCTCTCTCTCGCTGGCCATAATTACCCGTATTTTCAAGACTTGTAGGCAGCCTTACTTGTGTGAGGATTATGAAACAAAAGTATGCGCTGCCCCTTGATCCCATTACACCAAAGCAGGGCGTCCCCTCCGCACCAGTTACACAGACGGTCATGTGCACGCAGCAAAGCCCCTCCCCGAACTCCTCCGGTCACGGGTTGCAGCTGCTCCAGAGTGATGCGAAACCTCCCGCACCCTACTCCTATGGAGATCACGGTGTGAGCGTGAATGCCTCAACTCCTTCCCTTCAGCTCCGGTAAGGCACCTGGGCATCAGTGGCTCCTCCGTGCCCCGAAAACGGCGGCCACCATTTTGCCTTGCGCTGCAGCAGCTCAATGCTCAATGCTCAAGCGCCCATGGAACGGCCGCCATTTAGAAAAACTCTAACCTTCTCATTCTTTCGGTTATTTTTTTATAATTTTTTGTTAATTAAATAAAATATTCATCCCCTGTGAATTTGTTTAATTTATAGTTGTTTATGTATTTTCATTTAATGTTTTGAGGTTTATATTGTGGAAATTATGTAGACCAGGGTCCCCAGCTTCCAGGAATAACTTTGTGGAGGGGGCTCCCTGAATTTTAGTAATCATTCCAGAGGTGGCCCTGGATACCAGTAGTGATTAGGTGGGTTCCACAGAACTCAAACCGTTAAGAGCAGCTTATTCAAATAATCTTTTTAATAATGATATTTGTTAAATGCATTTCAATTTGTTTAATTTAAGTAACATTTTCATTTAAAAATGTTTGGAATGTTTTGGTTATTTTGAGTTGTAGGGAAGAAAGTCAATATGTTTTATTTATTTTTTTAAATATTTTGAATTTTTGTTGTTGTTTATATTGTATGCGTTTTTTTCACATAAAATGTGAATTAAAAATAACTGCTCTGAAGTCAAACACTTTCCCTACTGCTACTTAGACCGGAGTGCACATAGTAAATGTTACCTCTCCGAAGTCCAACACTTTCCCTCCTGTTGCTTAAACTGGAGTGGAAATAGTAAATATAACCCCTCTGAAGTCCAACATACCACTGTTGTGTAAATTGGAGGAATACCAGTAAATCAAACCCCTTCGAATGCCACCAGTTTCCATAATGTTGATGAAAGTGAAATTATATTATTTTTATTGTTGTTGTTTCATCATCATAAAAAACTTTATCCTGGCTAGGTTAGATCATAAACATACATAATAACATCATTACATTCATCAAATAAAAAATAGCAAAGTACATCAACATTTTAAAACAAAGTGAATATTTAAAAAAAATACATGGTAACACAATCAGATAATGGGTAAGGACAATTCATTCCTAGACGATACAAGTCAAAAATCAGAACTTACATATTGTGCAAATTAGCCAAATATAGAAACCACCCTGGCAAATCATAGCCAATGTAGTACATTCTCAACAGAGACCCCATAAAACAGTATCACAAAAGCAGCAAATCACATTAAAGTGTGTGACATTTGGGTCCATCTGGCCTAATAGGGCACAAAACAGAGCGCCTTCCTCAGCCTCAGAGACTAGGCCAAGAAGCAGGCAACAGCATGATTTACGTGAACATCTGGGGGTAACTGAAGAAATATAAGAACATATATAAGAACAGGCTAAACCTGTACAAAATTCAGTAATTCCAACAAAGGTACTACAAAAAACCTTACTGGAAACATTATAAAAACCACAAAAAACATACAATGCACCAGGTCCTGAGCTAAAAAATGATCACATGCGCAGGGTCTCGACTGCGTTGTTGCAGTGATATGCCTCAGCAAGATCAACAGCGGATGAAATTGACAACTGAAATCTAGTGTAAAGAAACCGATGATAGCTGTTGGATACATTAAGCAAATAGGGTTCTATGACTATCCCTGTTAATATCTGTGCATGTCCTCGCACTGAGAGCATCTGGAGTTCTACACCATCTCTTGCTGCTTTCCACCATGCCAAAATATATATATATATATATATATATATATATATATATACATATATATATATAACTATATATTTAACATTAATATTATTTTTAACTAATTAACTATTTTAAATACATTTCTTTTACATCGAATTTTTTTATTAACTATATATTTAACATTAATATTATTTGTAACTAATTGACTATTTTAAATACATTTCTTTGACATAAATTTTTATTTTATGATATTCTTAGATTTTTCAGGTCGCTATTATTTTCCACAGTAGTTTTGACCATATTTTTTTGGCTGTTCCCATTAAAAGTATAGGAACACAATATTATGGTAAACAAAAATTTTGACACAATATTTGTGGTTCTCAATATTTTTGTTCACAATATTCTGTGGGATAACCACTGTTACACAGATTTTACAACAGCTTTTGACAATATCAACAAAAGCAGACCATGGAGGAAGTTTGATCCGCATTTTATATAGCTTATGAAGATTGTGCATGAGGAGATATGGAAGCAAGTATAAGTGGACCACTAAGATGGTGTTTCAAACAAGATAATAATTCATAATGGTTACATCCTTTCCCCTATCTTGTTTTTTTGCATACTGCATACCTTTGCGAATGTTTTCATTCCTTAGAATGCTTTTCTCTGAAGCTATGAGGGGCACATGTTTTTGTTTCAGCATTAGCTGATGTTCTTTTACTGGTGGACACCATCCCTGTTGGACTTCATCAGCCGATGCATTTTCTCTGTGAGTGGTAGTACAGTATTTAAATCTTCTTATCAAGAACCTAAAGACATAAATATTGGTCTGTGTAAGAGGCAACCGAGTTGTCTTGGTTTGTATATAAGAGTAACTTTTTTATAGGGTATGACCCTCTTGGAGTGTGAATGAAATCCTCTTTATCTCTGGCTATTATATGTGCTACATGTGGGCCTGGTATTAGGCAATTTCATTCTCTTTATGTCTCCATTTCTTGCCTATCTATAATAAAATAGTCTAGTAAATTCAATTTCATTCTGAGCCATTGTGCAGTAGTCCGTGCTGGCAACTGTAACTAGAAATTAATGCAGGGTGAATAGAGCAAACTTCGAAAGAATGCAAATCAAAGTGCAGAGTCTACCTTTTCTCTTCTTTACTTCATTAGATCAAACATAAAGTTTGCAGCATCCCAAAATCTGGGACAATTCTCTCTTGGATAAAGAAGGGAAAGCTGACAGGCTGTGCGCGTCTCCCTTCCCAGTACCTTCCACACCACTACCACACTCTGGACCTCATTACAAGTTTAGGACTAAATTCTAATCCCTGTGAAAGGAGAAGTTTGCACATGAATTGGAATTACAAGGTGTGTTATAATTTTGACAAACTCACACCTTTCCACATATTCTGGCAGATTAAATCTGCTGATATTTATGGAGGGGGGGCCTGTAAAAAATCAAAACAGGCAGAAATCGGTGTGTAAATATTGAGTCTGCAGGTTATATTTTATTTTGAAGTTAAAAACTCATAATAGGAGGCATTTGCCACGCATGCTTTTACATCGCAACTTTTACAACGCATGCCTTTACAACGCATAGTGTTGCGGGGTGCTGGATAGTGAATAGTTTAATTTACTATTCCAACTCCAGTCCCCGTGGATAGTAGGGAAGGTGTTGGATAGTAAATTAAATCTATTCCCTATCCTAGAGCGCCCCCCAGCGCAATGCGTTGTAATGGTTTGTGTTGTAAAAGTTGCGATGTAAAAGCACTGCGTGGTAAAAGTTGCGTTGTAAAGGATGTTTCCCATTTGCCACACATAGTAAATACCACACCCAGCGGCATTTCTCTTTAACATCCAATTTACAATAATGGCCTCTAAGTGCAACTCACTTGTCTATGGAAAAGAACGGTACTAAGATACATATGTTGTAGACCATGACAAACTTCAAAGTTACTGAATATTTGTCTTTTAAAACAAATCTTAATCTCCTCTTCTTCCATCTTTCTACTCGAGGTAGGGTGAGAAGCTTGACTAGCATTTGTTGGACCAGTTGTTAGAAGACTCCTATAAGCAGATCAAGGTTGCATCTCTGAAACAAAAATACCTACTTGAACCCTGTTCCTTACTTTTTTGTCACTGTTTCTCTAGTCATATTTATCCATTTAGTGTCATAATGGGGCGTATAAGACTGTCCATATACCCTTTCTAAGTGTTGAGCTATCTTAGCATCTATCAGAAACCTGCAGAAACAGTGATAATAAACATTGTACGTCAGGTGTAATGCACAATTTCCAGAACTTATCCTAGAGTTAGAGTGATGTCTAAATCCACATGGACAGCAGAACAGGGTGTCCAATGAAACACTGTTTTTTTTCTTTGCCGTCACCTAGCTGGTCAATCTTTTGGTATTGGAATGTTATGGGTTACGATGTCTGACTAACCTCATAGCTTTGGACTATGCAATCCAGTGTTGCTCTTGTGTCAGTTTCAGTACCTCACATTTGTGTCTTCCTCAACCCTCAAGTCCCTTATGCTCTGCTGTTTCAGTTGTGAAAGCTCTTTCAGAGTAAGGGTGGGCGTAGTTGTTGAAGTACTACTACGTAGAACTCCACGAAGTTGAACAAAAACTCTGTCCAATCCGTAACTTCGCTCCTCCAACAGAGACCTCATATATTTTTGGTAAAATAACAAGTATCTCTGTCTTTATATGCTAAATTGCATATAGTCATTTCACAAAAGTGAAAGTATTAATTTAGCAAGCAGTGAGAGAGGTGATGATGATTTTGGGATCGTCCCTAACCTAGGGAGAGAACCGAGCAGATGCCTTGAAAACAAAGAGCACATCTTGCTGAACGATTCAGTGATGGTCCCATCCTCTTAGGACCACCCCAAGCACAGTTATTATGGGCAAAAATACAATCCCAACCAAAGGCCCTACAAAGCACTATGGGACAAGATTAGCAGTGGGCAGTAAATATTATAGTATCCAATATCAAAATAATTCTACAAAGAACTGCATTTCAACTCGTCACTACTAGGTGTCCCTCACGAGTCAAATGCAAAAGCATTGAAATTTTTCATCAATCTGCAGTTCCACTAGTCGTTACTAGATGTCCCTCCCGAGTCAAATGCAAAAGCATTGAAACCCTGAACTGAGAGCTAATACTATAAATTCTATAAAGAGCTGAACTGCAGCTTCATGAAAGGGTTTCAATGCTTTTGTATTTGACTTGTGAGGGACATCTATAAACGCCTAGTGGCACTGCAGCTTGATTCAATGCTTCTCCATTTGACTTGTGAGGGACACCTAGTAACCACGAGTTGAACTGCAGCTCTTTGTAGAATTATGTTGATATTGGATACTATAATATTCACTTCCCACTGCTAATCTCATCCCATAATGCTTTGCAGGGGCTTTGGTTGGGATTGTATTTTTGCCCATAATAACTGTGCTTGGGGTGGTCCTAAGAGGATGAGACCACCACTGAATCGTTCAGCATGATATGCTCTTTGTGTTCAAAGCATCTGCTTGGTCCTCCCCCTAGGTTAGGAGGGACCCCAAAATCATCACCTCTCTCATTGCCTGATATTTTTCAATATCAAAGTTCACCTTTGTGTATTGGTTATATGCTTTTTAACACGTAAGATGCTTTATCAAGCATTTATGGGTGCAGTTTAGATGGTGGCTACACTACATGGTGGTTGAGTGAATTTTTTCCTTGACTACATGTTTTTCATGGAATGCTTTGTTAACAAATCTCTGCAAACTCCGAGAGCGGAGTGTAGTTCATTGCCCAGGGTTACTTCAGAGACTACCAAACAATACAGACAGACTTTAACCTGTAGCCAAAGAAAATGGAATTTAGGCTTCAGACCCTATCTCATTAAGACTTTCATGATCAGATCTTGCTTCTCTTCAAAAGAAACTCAACCCCAATATTCCAGTTAGAACCTTATTCCCCTCAGATTTTCTCCTCAAATTCTGAAGAGTTAGTGACTCTTTATATTAAGGATACCCGTATCTTGGAAGCTGTAGCAGAAGGGTCTGGTCTCCCCACTGCAGTGCACAGCAGTGAGTATGAAAGGTTGTCATATGTTTTGTCATGGAGACAGCCCTGTGTCTTGCACTAATTGTGGAGTATTCTTCTGCGTGTAACCAAGCCATGGAGAAGGGTGGCGGGTGACGCTCTTGTGGTGATGTGTTATGTGGCACAGTATACCTGCAGGAACCAGGTGATGGATTTGTGCGATTAACTATTGCTCCACTTGTGATATCTGTATGGGCATTTGAGTGTACGCATGAAAATCCACTCTCCCCATAGGTGTTTGGGTAATTTATGCAAGAAAATGTCATAGTAAATCCCAAATTTACCCTAGTTGGGAAGAACCACATCAAATCTCCCTTGGTACAGATGTATTCGCACAAGCTAATTCATGATTTGCGTCTCACTATTTTTAAAGTTGAGCAGCCGCCACTGTCTTAAACTGTTGACTACTAATTTGTGGTTGTATACCCGAAATTTCTGAATAAACCTCCACTTTTTATAAAGGTGAGCTCTACAAAACAAATGTAAGTAATTACTGAAAACCTTCCTTCTCCTAAAATAAACTGTCATTTGTTGTATGTTATAATCGCATATGCAGTTTCTTGCAAGTGCCATTAAACTCTCTGGTGTGCGAGCGCTATACAAAACAAACATAACATGAGGTAGATAAGTGTACCACATGATGTTGTATTAGACTGCATGGCCACGGCAGGCTTGCCATACTGCCTCCTAGGCATATCCCCAGAAGTTTGCAGACGAGGGGGCTGATTTCAGAACAAAATAGTTTGATACAACTTAACCATGCCTCAAGGGCACATTCTAGTATCTGGCTCCTGCAATGCGTGGCTGGTTTCAAAGGTTTTCCCAGGGCCTATTTTGGTTCCTAGTCCGGATCTGTGCATTACGTATTCTTAGAGATGCCACACCGCTTCTCAGTAGCCAAGTACAACAGGGAAGAATACAGCTGGATGTATTGCATATGAAAGGCTAGTGTCATATTGAGGTCAGCCTGAAACAGATCAGTATACGTTTGCTTCAAACAATTGAACAAATAGGCCCTAAGCAGGGCAAGCTGTGTGGTTTGAAACTCATGGGGGAGCAGTTGCAATTGTGCCTATTGTGTTTAGTATACATGTGAGATACATTTTGACATATCCGACCCTTTGTTCTCAGAAACCATAAAAGTGTCCCCCCCAGACCGTGGGTATCGCCAGTGCTCTTCAACACGTACCTGACACCTATCATGTACAGCATCACTAACAGCAAAACAAAATTCAATATGTGCATCAATGACATTCAAATTTGCATCACAATACCTAACAATCTGGGAAACGTGCTGCTGGAGAGCAGATGGTTGATTCCTGCCCACCAGGCCCCTCCATGGACGTCTCGCGGCATGAGTTCTGCCCACTTCTCATGCCGGAAGCTGGTTTACCCCGAGAAACTCCTGTTCCACCGATTCCTCTGAATTCCAATCTGATCGTGCACCATGCAGGCCGTTCTACCATAGTTATGGGCCGGGTGCCGCCATCTTGTCAACCAGGGGAGGAGAAATTCCTCCTTTCAAAGTGGCTGGAGGCTCCTCTATAGTCCGTAAAGGAGGCCCTCCAGAGCACTGCTCCCGCGTGTTCATCAGAGACTGTCATTCTCCCACCCATGTGTGGATGGCCAACATTGGCTTAGACTTAATGTAACAATAATAAAACAAATAAATATTATGAGCCCAAGTCACAAAGCTGTTTGAATACCTAAAGTCAGGTGCAAAAATAAATGTTTGTTGTGAGGGAAAAATCCTAATACTCAGTGGAAAAATCAAGATTGCCAGAACTTTTTCCTCACAAATGGCATTTGCAGATCGGGAATGTTCACCAATGAGGTGGAAGTTTCACTTTCACAAATTTAGGAGTAGATGTAGGTTTTATGGCATCTCGAGGAGACCCTTGCAGCAAATAGTTACTGGGGAGTTACCACCCCAAAATGTAACGCGAGAGGAGGAGAAACAAATCTCGTGCAAATTCACATTTGCATCAAAATTCCACATACTGAAATATCCTCCTGGTGGAAATGGAAATTCTGTATGCATATATTTCATAAGTGGTACTCCTGGAAAACTGCAACTGTTATAAGTTTGCATGGGTACGCCTGAAATTATTTGCTAATCCTACCGAATTTAGGTATGTATTCCTACCACAACAGCAATCTTACTGAAATGTGTCCGATTGTTCCTATCTCTTCCTTTTGTGAAGACCATATGGTTTTTGGCTGCAAGTCAGACACCCTTGGCGGCTCCCCTTGGTTAGGCCGGCATCCATTGGTGCCAATCCGAAGAGTGGCAATTTCAGTCTGCAAGCGTGGGGTCCTCATTGACCTTGATTGGTCTTTCACCCACAATGAATAATGTGAACATCCCACATTTACTGCCCTCGTTGCCTTTGCGATATTCTCTAATTCAGCTGACACCCCATCACATTGTCCGTGTGGTTGCAGATCACAAGAAATTCTGCGAAGGAGTCCACAATTGTCACTCACCAAAAAATGAGCAAACTCCACTGGAAGACATTTGTGGTACGTGCTCTGTAGGTGATAGGGGTTTATGCTTAGTTCCAATGGAAAATGATATTCCCCTAACATAGGAGTGTTGTTGTCATGTTCTATATATCATTCAAGGTGTTTTGAACATAAGTTCCAAATATTGGCAGCTGTACCTCCTTTTTTCTCTCCTTTGCCTTGCTGTGCCGGCTCCTTCACTAAATATCGTAGTTACTCTACTGCGGATGCTGCTACTTCTGTCTATATATGATGCTGTTGATCCAGCGTCACTATAGAAATTCTGTCTCACAAGCGTCACTATTCACTACCTAACACTCACCAAACTAATCAATAACTAGGCCCATGGTACTAAGACAGAAAATCATGAAGCTGAATCATGTGGCCTAATTAATCACTCTATAAACTTATATGTACACTATTTATAACTGCAGTAAACTTTATAAACATTATTAAGTAAAGAAACATACAATTAGACCACTGAGGCCAATGGAACAAACTGATGGTAACGACTAAAGCGTCACTATTCACTACCTAATACTCACCAAACTAATCAATAACTAGGCCCATGGTACTAAGACAGAAAATCATGAAGCTGAATCATGTGGCCTAATTAATCACTCTATAAACTTATATGTACACTATTTATAACTGCAGTAAACTTTATAAACATTATTAAGTAAAGAAACATACAATTAGACCACTGAGGCCAATGGAACAAACTGATGGTAACGACTAAATAATCAAGGCCAGCTTGACGTTTTAAGTCTTTTATTTTTAAAATGTCAAAGTTTCAAAATCTTTATTAGCTCATTTATTAATTTCAAGCATCTTTATTAAATCAGTTTTATTCAATAAATCATTGGCTCAAAAGGTCCGGCACTTTAAATGCACAGAAATGACAATTTAAAGAAAGAAAACATCAACCCTATTCCCTATGTTAGCTTTCTGACCTGTAAAGGAAAACAAATTTATTAAACAATCATGCCTTAAGTGTCCAAAGGAAAACGGACAGCACTTCGCCCTCAGGAAACAGTCAGCCCCGCTCCCCTCAAGAGGCCAGATTTTATACCTTTCTTACTCACTAATCTAACTAAAAACAATATTTTTTAGAGTAAGGAGCAACCTAATTAGTTGTCATCCATCAGACCACCGAGAGGCCAACGCATCAGTCTCTGTGACATCATTATGTCATTGTTCATTGACACGAAGCAACACTGGCTTCCCAAAGTTGCAACTTTTAACTAAAAAGTTCAGATCTTGTTTCCTCCAGGATTTTAGCCAGGCTCCCTCTACACGCTTCCTTGGCCTTGACGCTTATGCTTTCGGAGCTAGTTGTACTGAACGTCTATTGTTTGAGCTTTTGCACGTTTCCGTGGAAGTTTTCCAAAGACAACACCGTCACTGTTGAGCTCAGCTCCTTTTCGTCAGGCCAACCAACTTTCATTAGGACTAGGCCTCAAACCTTTCACTCGAGCTAGTATTTAAACAAACACAAAAAGGTGATTAATTCAAGTAAATAAACCCTTCTGTTACCCACCCTTCATGGCTCATAATTAACCCATTAATATATGTAATCTAGCAGAAGCAAACAAATAAAGCAGCACATTTAATATCTACCATTCTTCTCAATGTCCAGCTGGATTCTTTATATATCTGAAAGAGTAAAAAGATTGACAAACAAAACATAGATAGATAAACAGTCACAACATAAGACAAACACATAAGCACACATAATAAAAGCACATGCTATAAAATAATCAGCCACATTAATAGTGACAAGGACAATAGGACAAACAAGACAATATTAATCATGTGTTACATGACAAACTCGCAAATGCAACAAGAGCACATAACGTTAGTCCCACATGTTCGTGAATGTAATCTTACTCTAGGTTGAATTAATTAAACAAATCATGCAACAATTCATTAATAAATTAGTTCATGTTACAGGGAATAAACTTCGCGAGTCAGAATAAAATGAATTCTGAAACTCGCTCCATCAACTCCCTCATCTGGTGATTTAAAAATCACCAAACAACACCCAAAAATTTCAGAAAAATTTTGAACCCAATTTTGAGACATCACACTTTGAATTCTCTCAGTATTAGTCTCCCTAAACCCCTGTTTCTGCTGTATCCTCAACACTTTGAAACTGAGCTCTTCGCATCTCTTCTAACTCATATTCCTTCTCCTGTTCCTTCTTGAGTTTGTAAATCCTCCTCTTTTCCTTCTGATGCTTCTTCCTTTTGTGAATCATACAACTAATTTTTAGCAGCATTATCACTATAATGATGACAATTACTGGATAGAGCACTTTGCCAATGATTGAACTACCAACTTCCGAAAACCATTCCTTTATTGCCTCCATTCTCTTGCCCATTCGTTCTGTGAAACTTTCTTCTTCTTGGGGTTCTATTTCTTCGTGAAACTCAGTAATATTTTTAAAAGGCGACTCTATATTCCGACTCTTGTCAGGAATATAAGTACAGCAATGTTGGACATGTAAGACCCCACAGACCCCTCCCTCTTTTGCAAGCAGAATGTCTAATGCAAGACGATTCTGCATAACCATGCTTCTGGTAGCAACAAGTTCTGTATTAACTAATTGGAAACCACTTGCAGTATCTGTTGACAATCTATCTACGATTGTAGAAACCTTTCTGATTTTGATTGAATTCATGGTAATTCCTACCATAGGAATGACAGAACCAAAGATGTCTCCCAGGACTTCTGTAAAACTTTCTCTTTTGTACCTGTTCAGGTGTTCACCAAATTCAAAAGTACCCTTTTCATTTCTGTCAACATGAAAAAAAATTTGAAAAACTAAACCAAGATAACAAGTCCCATACCAATGGTCTGGGAGGCTAAAATAGGCCTTATTGCCACAAATAAAATAAATTCTAGGAAAAATTGGATCCTTACCACCTTTAAATCCCCATCCCCCTATGATACGATAAGTATCCTCACATTGACTAGCACCCACCAAAAAGTTATCATAAAGTGTGTTATCTCTTCTAATGCAAAATTTACCACTAACTGGTTCATCTATATGAATAGCTGCATTTGTGTTAACACCGTTAAGCTTAGCGTCCTCCATTTGCCAGTACTTTGACTTGGCATGTTTAAGCATCTCATTTCTCTTGTAAACAGCCCTTCTCTCCTCAACCATGTTCATGAAAATCTTTTCTTCTGTTCTCATTTTGCATGTTAAATTATTTCTATATGCATACTCATAGTTAAGTTCATTAGTAACTAAAAAGAATTCCCTCATCTGTTTCGCAGGTTTTACTTTGTTTAAGCTATTTACAACTTTAAGATTTGCAAAAACCTCATCAAAGTCTGAGTAATAATACTCCAGACGACCAGTTTGATAAAACAGGCTAGCAATTACACTGCAAGTGATGCCATAAGTGAGAGGTAACATATTATAAGTCACCCCCTCTGAAACAGAAGCAGGCAGCTTCACACAGACATAACAGTCTTTAACATTCATTACTTTAACATATTCAGACAGAAGCCTTGAAAATGAATTGCTTGAAAAATCTCCAACAGATCTATCTTGATGGATCTCTGGATTATGCTCAATAACTCTGCTAGACTTGCCAGCATGTTTCTCATGTTTAGTCTCTACCTTGCTTGTTATGTTAGTCTTGAGTTTTTGCTTGTCAATACCAAAAAGGTAAATTACAGCTAATATTAACCAAACTAAAATTAATAGAACCACACAAATCGAAGACATTTTGCAACATCTTGTCAAGATAGAACACCTTGAAGTATCTGACCTAGGCATTCTTGAAAAAGGATCAAAATTGAAAAAATATCAAATTTGAAAAACAAAAATTTAAAATATGTGAGTAAACCAAACTATATTTCCCACTTTTACATTTTTTTTTTATAAAGAAAACCTTTTTTTCGACCTTGCGTCACATGAATATGTGCTTTTCAGCTAAACACAATTTCTTTGACCTAAAGTCACCTAACACATTTTCTTCAGCCTTATGCCAGGAAACAAAAACCCTTATCTAAAATCTAAACAACATTAATCTTTGTCACTAGTTTCTTCCAAATCTTCTTGGCTACTGCTTTCCACCTCAACAATTGGCGGGATTATTATATAAGTCCACTCCGGAGACTTATACTTCTGATTTGGATTTATTACTCTTTTTGTCTTTCAGGTGATTACTTCAATCTTTTTATTCTCGTTTTTCTTATCAGAGTCACCTCCCTGACTAGATACTTCATTGATCTGCTCTTTTGATTTCTTCACCAGTTTGAATTTCAAATTATCTTCAGGCCAAATATCTCCTTTCCTCAGGATTTTCTTCTTTGGCACACTCTCATTACTTTCAGCTTTCCAAGCTCTTTTTTTGAATTTTCTTATTTCAGATTCTTCGTCACTTTCATCAGTATCTGTATCTGAGACTTCAAATCTATACCTAGGAACTTCTTTACTTGGCAACTTCACTCCATTAGGAACAACATCCTCCTTACAGCTGGTACTTGGTAATTCTTCCTCTTCTTCTGGAATCACCTTCAGCTTCCCAGTTTCAGGCTTCTTGCTCCTGGACACAGAGTTACTCTTTTGCTTTTCAATACTCTCCTGAATCAGATTTTTGTCTTGCTCAGAATTTTCTGCTCCTGAATCTCCTTTTTCTTCTTGAGATTCCTTTTCTAGCAGGTCTTCTTTAACACCTCGTTCACCAGTTTCGATATTCAGATCTTCTTCATTCAAGTTCTGATTCTCATCTAGATTTTCTTGATGTTGATTTTCTTGCTGATCATCAGACTCGGGATCTTATGGATCTCCTTCTGAATCTGAATCAGTTGTTGTCTCACTGTCCTCATCAGGATCCTCAGGAGGTGGTACACGAATTGTGTGGCTTGCATGCACCCACCTTTTCAGTCCTTTACATTTGACAGCATTTGTTGTAACCAAGATAATTTGTCTTGCCTTTTGCCACCTTGGTACTAAACAGTTTCTTCTTCGATGAACTTTAGTTCTCACCCAGTCACCAGGCAACAAACCATGCGCTTGCACTTTTTCTTTTGTGATAACATCTGTTCCCACCTGATGAAATACAGAATTAACTACATCAGAAAGATTCTGACAGTATTCAATGATCGCACTATCATTAATACACAATAATTTGCCAACTGGAACAAATGCTTGCCTCATTACTCTACCCATTACAATATCATGGGGACTAAGGCCTGTCTTTTTCTCTGGAGTACTTCTCATAGACATCAGAACAAGTGGAAGAGCATCTGTCCACTTCACTCCTGTGGCTAGACACATTTTTTAAACTCTGTTTTTGATAGTTCCATTTATCTGTTCAACAACACCTGATGCTTCTGGTCTGTATGCACAATGCAGCTTCTGTTCAATATTTAAGGCTTCACAAATCAGTTTCATCAGTCTGTTTTCAAAATGAGTTCCGCAATCACTTTCAATAGTCACTGGAAATCCGTACCTTGGTATGATCTCCCTCAAAAGTAATTTTGCCACAGTAACTGAGTCATTGTGACGAGTTAGGAAAGCTTCCACCCATCTTGAAAACAGACAAACAAACACCAACACATATTTTAACCTGTTGTGCATCGGCATCTCAATGAAATCCATCTGCAATCTGGTAAAAGGACCACCCTCCCGTCCTATGGTTCCCATGCTTACAACAGTTTTTCTATTAGGATTCATCTGTTGACAGGTCAAACATCTTTGGCAAAGTGACTCTGCAATGATTCTGAATTTTGGATTGAACCATGTTTCTCTGAATAATCTAATCATTGAATCTCTCCCTAAATGCCCTGAACCATGGTACATCCGTGCCATGTCAGCAATCATGCAGTTTGGCATTACAGGCCTTCCATCTTTGTAAACCCAAACTCCATCTTCTTCTCGCTGTCTGCATTCTGCCTTTAACCATGAATTTTTCTCCTCATCTTTTGCCTCATCTTGTAATTCTTTTACTTCCTGCCATGTTTCAACTACAGAAATTAGCATGAGAGAATTCAACATGTGACTTTTGTCTTTTTCCCGATTGATTGAATAATTGTTCTTTGCGCAGTATCTTGCGATTTCGTCTGCATATGCATTTCCTTTAGTGATGTAATCATCACCTTTTTTGTGAGCTGCACACTTGACAACAGCAATTTGCTCTGGTAACTGAATGCCATCAATCAATCTCTTGATCAATTTTGCATTTCTGATTGGTGTACCTGCAGAAGTTAGATAACCTCTTTGAGACCATATTTGTCCATAGTCATGAACTACGCCATATCCTTACTGACTATCATTCACTATGGTTACCTTTCTGCCAGCTGCTTTTTCACAAGCTCGTATTAGACCAATCAGCTCTGCAATTTGAGCAGAACGAATTCCATCAAGAGGTGAACCTTCAACAACATCTGAAACTGTACACACAGAATATGCTGCTCTCAGAATCCCTTCATCAGTTCTCAAGCAAGAACCATCAACAAATAAAACCAAATCTGATTCAGGCAAAGGAACATCTTTTATGTCCTGTCTAGGTTTTGTGCAGTAATCCACAACATCCAGGCATTCATGATCAATGTCATTTTCATTATTTACCTCAGTAACGACTCCATCTGGCAATAATGTGGAAGGATTCAGGTTCACGCATCTTGCAATCGAAACATTATCTGACCCCAGAATTGTTTCCTCATATTTTGTCAGCCTGCTACTTGTCAAATGTTGAGTCTTACTTCTGGTAAGAAGAATTTCGACTGAATGAGGTGCATATACTTTTACAGGAAATCCCATAATGATACCCTCACTCTGTTCAAGACTTACACTTGTTACAGCCACTGCTTTTAAGCAACCTGGCAAAGCTTTTGCAACAGGATCCAAAACAGCTGAGAAATATGCAATTGGCTTCCTCAGTTTTCCATGTCTCTGTATTAAAACTGATAATGCACATCCTTCCCTTTCACTGCAGTAGAGTTCAAATTCTTTCTCGTAATCTGGCATACCCAGAGCTGGAGCTTCACATAGGCTTCTTTTTAATTGTTCAAAAGCTTCCAGTTCAATTTTTGACAATCTGATTGGATCTTTTACGTCAGCTTTTGTTAATCTTTGGAGTGGTTTTCCAATCACTGAAAATCCACTAATCCATTGTCGACAGTAACCAACCATTCCCAGAAACATTCTGACCTGTCTTTGTATTGTCGGTGGTTGAATTGCTCGAATCATTTTAATTCTTTCAATTGTCACTTTTCTTGTTCCTTTTGCAATTCTGTGACCAAGATACTTTACTTCTTGTTTACAAAACTGCAATTTTGCAGGTGACACTTTATGTCCCTCATCTGCCAATCGATTTAAAAGAGTAATGGTATCAGTAACACAATTTTCTCGTGTTTTTGCTGCTACAAGCAAATCATCAATGTACTGAACCAGTGTAGAATTACCAGGCAATATCAGATCTTCCAGAGACTTCTTTAATAACTGATTAAAGATAGATGGACTCTCAGTATACCCGTGTGGGATACAACACCATGCTAGGATACGACTCTGGAACCTAAATGCGAAAATTTGCTGGCTTTCTGGATGCAATGGAACTGAAAAGAAGGCATTACACAGGTCAATGACCGTGTACCATTCTGCATCATGTGGAATCTGATAAAGAATTACCACAGGGTTTGGAACAATTGGGCAACATGGAACAACAATTTGGTTAATTTTCCTCAGGTCTTGAATAATTCTATATGTTCCGTTTGGCTTTTTAATACCCATAATCGGTGAATTACATGGGCTGCTCTCAATTTCTTTTAACACACCTTGACTTATGAATTTTTCAATCACTGGAATGACACCTTCAATTGTCTCAGCTTTCATCTTGTATTGAGGAACATTTGGAAAATCTATTCCCTGCTTCACAGTAATTTTTACTGGATAAACATTTTTCATAAGACCCATGTGATTCCCAGTTAGGTCCCAAATTTCTGGATTAACTGGCTTTTTGAGCTCTTCTGGCAAATCATTTTTATCAAAAACAGGAAACAGTAATGTTTTTTCTTCATCAACCATTAACATTGTTAATTTATAGAGCCCATCTTCTTCTGATGTTTGCATTTCAATGCCATCTGGTGAGCAATATATCTTGCAATTCATTTTGCATAATATATCACGACCCAACAGATTCACAGGACTGCTGTCACAAACTAGAAATCTGTGTTTATCGGAAATTACAAATGGACCAGACTGATCTACCTCAAGAGTAGGTCCAAGCACACACTCTTCTTCCTCTCTCAGGCACCGTCATGAGTAATCTTCTGATGAATCACTCTCTTCTTTATCTTTCAGCCAAAATTGAGAAGCATTTGTCATGTTAACTCTTGACACATTATTTACCTGATTACCTCCACAGAAACCTGTTTCAGGTGTAAACCTCTGAGCATTAGCACTATTAGGGAATGGTGCTTGTGGTACCTGACTCTGCTGAATTTGGCTCTGCTGTATCTGGTTCTGCTGAATCTGGCTCTGCTGATTTGCTACCTGTCGCTGTAGCTGTCGTTGCTGACTTAACTCGTTTAACTGTTGCTGTAGCTGTTGCTGCTGATTTAATTCACACTGCACCTGTGGATTTAATGAATTATTTTTAAAATTTCTGGGCGGGTTTTTACACTTGCGCTTCCAGTGTCCAATCTCACCGCAATTAAAACATGGGAGCTTTTGTTTTAGCTCTTCAACATTTACATTAAATTTAGGCTTGTTATTATTAATATAATTATTCTTAAATTTGCCTTGATTCTGCTGCTGCATAGATGCTAACTGCTGTTGTTGCTGCTCTGCTACTTTCACTTGTGCCCACATTGCTTTTTCCTTGAGGTTTTTCTGCTTTGCATCTATCTCGTCACTGCAATATTTTGCCTTTCTCAGGATGTCATCAACTGAAAGTGATTGCCAGCACACAATCCCGTTTTTAATCATTTCACCAATTTCAGGTCTCAGGCCATAAACAAATCTGCAAATAAAGTAGCTCATGTCCTTTTCACTTAATTTTTCATAGCCACTGTACTGTTTGAAGACTAACAGTAACCTTTCATAAAATGAATCTACTGATTCTTTTGGTTCCTGATTTGTTCTGTCAATTTTAACCCAGTCCACTTCTTTCGGAGGAATCTTTCCTTTCAGCCAATAGATTACTTTATTATAAATGTCCATAACATCTTTTGATGGGGCACCTGTAATTGTGTCTCGGGCAGGTTCTTCTTTTGGCCAATCCACAGAAATTTTGCATTCTGTCCAAAGATCTGATGGGACAACAATGTCAAAGAATCTATGCAGATCAATCCACAGAACTTTTGACACTTTTATAAATCTGTCTACCTGTCGGTACCATTCAACTGGCTTCTCTCTCAAACGAGGGAAGTCATTGGTAAACAGCAGAATATCCTGTCTGGACCAAGGAACATGCACATACCCTCCTCCTGCTATTTCCCTCATTGGAAATTCTGAAACCACTTCTTCATTTCTCAACCTTTTATCCTGCTGTTTTTCGTTTTCCACTGGATACTCTTACAAATAAAGAGGAGTTCATCATCCTGATACAATTTTAAATTGTCGGTACCAATTGTGCCAATGATTAATTCTTCTAAATCAGCTTTTAATTTTGCAACATCCAGTTTTTTATAATCAGGTGCTTCTGGAGACAATGCATTTTGAGTTAAATCTATTCTGTTTAAACTTCTCTCTAATGAACCTGAATCTGATTCTGACACAGATGGTGTTTGCGAACCTGACAGACTCCCATTTAAAGTTAAATTTGGCATCCTAGATTTTTCTCTATGTATCTCTGAAAGTTCCGAATAAAATCTTTCAGCCACTTTCTGAATTTCTGCATTTAATGGAACTGTCAAAGCAGAATGTCTATTTTCTCCCTGATCGAAAACTGGTACGACAGGACCAATAGTTACTGGTACTGTCACTGCTTCCATGCTTTTTGTCAATTGTTGAATTAAATCTTCCTTTGCTTTATTATAACTGGAAATTTCTGGCATGTCAGCAAGTATTCTTTCCTGATTTCTCACAAAATTATTTTCCTGTTGAGAAAATCTATTTTCTCTAGGTGTACTACAATTATTCATTGACCCTACTCTTTTAGGTAATTTTAAAAATCTGGGAGAACCTCCCTCAGCTTCTCTAGGAGGTGCACTTGGAGAAGTTCCTGTAGAAACTCTCAGGGTAGTTTGAGAACTTACTTGAAAAGGTGGCGGTTTGCGTTTAGTAGCATAAATGTCGTCTAAAACTGCATCATATAATTCTTCATCAAGTCTCTTTTGAGCTTTCTTTTGTTCTAGATCTTCAGTAATCATTATTCTCACTGGATACAGACCATCATACATGTCTGCCTTTCTCCAGCGTCTCACTTTGTCCTCATGTGTTTCTCTATTTAAAACATACTTAGAATTTCTAGGTGCCAAGCATTTGCTTTCACGCTCAAGTTCCATCATCTCAACCTCCCATTCAACCAATGCCTCAAATTGTGTAGGCCTAGGCTTCGGCACAAGATCCATCATTTTTCCTCTCAAGTGTCTCAAAACTTTCATATTAAATGACCCATCTTCCGGCCAGGCCAATACGCCATCATTTCTGGTATAATGCATCCAATTTTCAAACCAAATTACAGTATGAAAGCCATATTCGCCTTCCATATAGGCTGCGGGTGTTTTGTACTTATGAAGTAATTTACCACCACGTGTTTCAATTTTCTTGTCAGGTTTAAAATAATTTTTCACTTTCTGAAACCATAAAGGCTTCTTTATCTCACTATCGTTCCAATAATTCATGTTTTTAATCAAAATTGTTTATTCCGAAAGCTTCGAAATGTTCTCTTGGTGTTCCGCTATTCCAGCCAATCCATGCGTGAAAGACACCAACAAGCCAATCAGGTTAAGCCACGTCACCACCTTGCTCGACCAATAGAAATACAGTATTCAGAACTGACCAATCTGGTACCAGCTCGTCACTGTCACGTGAGCCAATCAGTGCGCTTTCTGTGACGTATATTAACCAATCACAGCGCGGACCGAAATGACGTACACTGCCGCTGCAGCTTCTCTGCGTGTTACTCCGTAAACTCACCCCTCCTTCACAAAAAATTTTCACGACGCCCTTTTAAACAATACTTTCCAATGTATTTTAATTAGTTACTACAAATAAACACACCACTTGTCTGTTTAGCTAACAAAGTGATAGTTTTACAAACATTCAGAACTTTCTCTCCATATAAAATAGACAACGCTATTTCTATACGATCATTCGCGCATTCATACGGAAATTCTAATCATACACATACGAAATCTTGGCAGGACTTGAACCAACCACAGAGAACGTCAAACGTTAATAAGAATAGACAACGCTATCTTACCCTTCTCTCAAGCTTAGATAAATCCTATTACTCTTTTCACAAAAAGTTTTAAAACAGGCTCCTCACCAGGTCCCTATGCTTAATGCTACGATTTCATAGGCAATCCTCACTATAACATTCAACCAGTCACATCTAAAGTCCCTAAACTTGTGTTGTACATCCACAACACGTGATATATTCTATACCACAATTTTGAAACAGAACAAATGCACTGTGTAACTCTTCCAGTCACACTACTCTTTGCCGGCAAATAACCAGGAATTTTTCACACTGCTGGAAAAAATCCTTTTGACTACATACAACAAGTGAAAAACCTAACAACAATTTTTAGACATGTATCCTATGTAATTTGCATGTAACATGTATGTTACCATAGGAACCGGAATCTGCTACCATAAGAATTGATCCAGCGTCACTATAGAAATTCTGTCTCACAAGCGTCACTATTCACTACCTAATACTCACCAAACTAATCAATAACTAGGCCCATGGTACTAAGACAGAAAATCATGAAGCTGAATCATGTGGCCTAATTAATCACTCTATAAACTTATATGTACACTATTTATAACTGCAGTAAACTTTATAAACATTATTAAGTAAATAAACATATAATTAGACCACTGAGGCCAATGGAACAAACTGATGGTAATGGCTAAATAATCAAGGCCAGCTTGAGGTTTTAAGTCTTTTATTTTTAAAATTTCAAAGTTTCAAAATCTTTATTAGCTCATTTATTAATTTCAAGCATCTTTATTAAATCAGTTTTATTCAATAAATCATTGGCTCAAAAGGTCAGGCACTTTAAATGTACAGAAATGACAATTTAAAGAAAGAAAAAATCAACCCTATTCCCTATGTTAGCTTTCTGACCTGTAAAGGAAAACAAATGTATTAAACAATCATGCCGTACGTGTCCAAAGGAAAACGGAGAGCACTTCGCCCTCAGGAAACAGTCAGCCCCGCTCTCCTCAAGATGCCAGATTTTATACCTTTCTTACTCACTAATCTAACTAAAAACGATATTTTTTAGGGAAAGAAGCAATTGGTTGTCATCCATCAGACCACCGAGAGGCCATTGCATCAGTCTCTGTGACATCATTATGTCATTGTTCATTGACACGAAGCAACACTGGCTTCCCAAAGTTGCAACTTTTAACTAAAAAGTACAGATCTTGTTTCCTCCAGGATTTTAGCCAGGCTGCCTCTACACGCTTCCTTGGCCTTGACGCTTATGCTTTCGGAGCTAGTTGTACTGAACGTCTATTGTTTGAGCTTTTGCACGTTTCCGTGGAAGTTTTCCAATGACAACACCGTCACTGTCGAGCTCAGCTCCTTTTCGTCAGGCCAACCAACTTTCATTAGGACTAGGCCTCAAACCTTTCACTCGAGCTAGTATTTAAACAAACACAAAAAGGTGATTAATTCATGTAAAATAAACCCTTCTGTTACCCTCCCTTCATGGCTAATAATTAACCCATTAATATATGTAATCTAGCAGAAGCAAACAAATAAAGCAGCACATTTAATATCTACCATTCTTCTCAATGTCCAGCCGGATTCTTTATATATCTGAAAGAGTAAAAAGATAAACAAACAAAACATAGATAGATAAACAGTCACAACATAAGACAAACACATAAGCACACATAATAAAAGCACATGCTATAAAATAATCAGCCGCATTAATAGTGACAAGGACAATAGGACAAACAAGACAATATTAATCATGTGTTACATGACAAACTCGCAAATGCAACAAGAGCACATAAAGTTAGTCCCACATGTTCGTGAATGTAATCTTACTCTAGGTTGAATTAATTAAACAAAATCATGCAACAATTCATTAATAAATTAGTTCATGTTACAGGGAATAAACTTCGCGAGTCAGAATAAAATGAATTCCGAAACTCGCTCCATCACTGTAAATGCCTCATCATACCTACCAACCTCATCCTCAGCTTAAGAGTATCTGACAAATCATCAGCATTGATGTCACTCTCTTGGCTGCTTTTAAAATGGCATTTTGAAATCAGCACTTGGCCACCGATTCTGATTACATGGGGAAAAGGTGAGGTGTTTATTGCACCTGATAAACCCATAAGCCCAGAATGAGCTATTTACCAAGAGCGGTAAATTGCTTTTATTCCATCTTTTTCGCATATAACTTTGACGTGGCATGCCTCCAGAAACAGTATTTAATGCATCAAATTCGGCATCTTTTTCTTTTATGCTGGGACTTTTCCCCTGATAAATGTCACCGGGTTTGACCTGCTGAAATCAGTCAGTGGAAAACAGCAGTGGTATGATAAATGTTGTGCAAATGCAAAGTCCAGTCGCTGTGCAAACTCCTGAGCAGACAGTGATCTAAATTCATCCCACAGCTTGTATTCAGGGGCTTATTGTTTTTTTATATAGCGTTCTGTCGGGTGGGTCTCTTGGTCGGACTAGGGAACCAAAAGCATCTCTGGTAAAAATGCTCAAACCGGCCTCACTCCCTTTGCCTCTTTGTGTGCTGTCTCTTTCTTTCTTTCCATCCACCCTTTCATGTTATCTCTCTCTCACACATTCACTCTGATCTCCCTCTCTCTATCCTTTCCCTCCCTCGCTCTTGAACCCTCCTATGCTTGCTGGAATTAACCTCGGGGAGAAGGAAAAAGCGACAGAGGCACCAGAAGTGGACCTGGGCTTTCAAAACCGGCCTCCCAGGGCTCCAGTCCACTGGGGAATTGCCAGGTGGAATAAAAGGCCTGACCTGCCCTGACTGTTCTCTGTTACCACCCAACCTGAGGCCTAAGACTTCACAGAACCACCTTTCTTTGGTTCCTACTAGATTCAAATGGTATGGGGAAGGTACCTTCAGGCTCGTGTTTCAATGCTTCGCAGCTCTTTGCCTGTGACTCTATGTCAGGCTGCCTTCTTCAAGCAGCAGGACCACCACTTCTTCCAAGCACTTGCATTTGACCCTTTCTGTCTTATTGTTCCCTCTCCTTCTTGGCTTCCTTGCCCTTTGAACTCTCTGAAGATTCTGTGTAGCAGTCCAAGCAGTATACAACACACAATAAAAATAATATAAGATGAGTGTCTGGACGTTCATGGTGTTCCTAACCAATTTGAAATGGATTTCCTTGTTAAAAAAGTAATATTGCAGGATACAAGATAGGACTGATATGTAAATATGCTATTTGGCAAATAAAATCTATCTTTGAAAACTGGAATTGTGTTTCTTAATGGCTTAGCAGATACAAAGTCTTTGGGAAAATGTTTACAAAAAGACAGTTCTGAATGGTATTTCATCCATACTGCACTCTTAATCCTAAAATGCATTATTAAGTTACCGCAGCTAGAATATCTTGCAGCTGGAAGTTGAAAATGCCTATACTCACTCAAGGGCCATCGAACCAAGTACAGAGTGCTACCAATAATTTCAGAGTGCTGTTTCCTGCAGTAATGAAAAACTCCTTTTGAAAAAGTTGAAATCAGGTCCTATAGTAATGCCTTTATCTCTCCAGGGCAAAAACACTGATCAATTGGTCTTTATGAATGCAAGTTTCTCACAGTGGCTGTCACTGTGTAATAAAGGTGTTCAGACCACGTGCACAACAAATCCCTGACCTCTCTCCAGCGGGAAAAGGTCGATGGTCACATATAGGTCAATTTTAATTATAGGAATGTGTTTGAAGGCGGCACACAGCTGTCAAAATATATAAAGCACCAAAGGAAAAGAAAACTCATTTGTTACAGGTCAGTGGGTGGGCTGTGTGTGTGTGTTGGTTGGTGAAGTGGAGGAGATGCAAGGAAGTACTGCGGAAGTGGAGAATGAAAAGACAGTTATGAAGAGGCAAAAAGTGATGTGTAAGAAATACAGATGCAGGATTTCAGGAGATTGTAGGGGGAAAAGGGGCTTATTTATTTGTTTATTCATTTATTTGTAAAATTTTATATAGCGCTTGTTAGACCCGGAGGTATCGGAGCGCTTTACATGAGGATCAGCGAGTTACAGGATGCATAGTTATATCATTTGAATCAGCGAGTTACAGGTTACATAGTTACATCAGTTTGAATCAAAGAAACACAGAGGGAGAAGAAGGGAGGGGGGGAGGAGACACAGACGGGGAGACGAGGAAAACAATGTCAGATGACTGGCTGGGTAGGTGACGGCCAAGGGGCCAGACTCCTCTATAGCTACATAGGACAGCTCCACCGGGCATCGGCCAAGGTTGCTCGGGCTCCGAGGTAGGTACAGACAGTTTTGGTAACCGCCAGGGGGTGTCGTCATAGTTCCATCAAGCCCACAGAGTACACGTAGAGAGCCCAGAAGAGCTACGGCTAAGGCTATGGCCATATTGAAAGAATGTAGAGGAAAGTGGTGCAAAGGGGAGAATAGGAGTGTTTGAGACCCTGTGGATACCACTAACTCTTGCACACGGCTCAGCAATAGTTAATGTACAGTCTCGTGCTTTAAGAATTTCAAACATTTTCAATTCTAATTAATCACAACTAAATCGTTAATCAAGTTGAAGTTTTTATTTCATGATTTGAAACTCTGAAGAGTTCAACATAAAACAAAACAATACGAAAATATAAAACACATGATCTGAAAACCATAAAACCAATTAAACTGCTTACCCCCTACAATATATTCGAATTAAGAATCTAAAAGCAGAATTCATGCTAAATCTTTAAATACAAGTTTAAGAAACATTTTAAAAATGTAACAATTTGGATAGAAAACATTTCATTTTGCGGGCTAAACGATAAATGCAGAGCCTTGGTCGTTGTTCGCACAGAAAATATCAAGAAAAGGGGTTTCAACATCCTTCGACATGTCAGCAAAGCAGTACAGATAAATAGAAGATGCAGAAGGTCCTGAACTCAGTTTTTGACAAAGATTACATACATTTGATAATCCATACTATTTGGACGTTAATGCATTAAATGGAACAATATGTATTAGCATTAGTGTATAGAAACATCTAGCCCCATGGGGCATGTTCAATGTCATGTATGGCTGAGATCTTTTCAAAATAATAATGAGCATTATTACTTCATAACTCCCTTTTTACTACAGGAATTGATGTCCAGACAAAGGCTTAGAATGAACGAAGCCTGTTTGAGACTCGCCTTTAATTGAGATACCAAACTTTGTCCATTTCAAGTTGTTCTTGTGCATTCTTTAAATCCTAAAAAGCATATTTTTTTCTTTTTTCAATTCAAATATATCCTTACATATAACAGGCCTTTGGGCATTACCGTCACTTCTCAAAAGGCAGTAAAATCGTAGCTCGTGTATTTGATTCTAGAAACAAGCATTGGTGAAGGCAATATGTCTAGTGTTTTATAGGCATCTGTCTGTTGTGTGTTTTTTTCTAGAATGGACGCATTGACAAAATTCAGAGAGACACCCAAATGCTAGTCTGGTGTCAAAATATAACGAACAACTTCTTGCTTCACGCGTTTTAAGCCACGCCCTTAATTACATAGGCCTTGTCCCCTTTTAGGGTACCCCACCCACACATCTTTTCAACCCACTTAATTAACTGGTAAGTTTATATATGTCAGGTAAGCTTCTTTGCCAGGAAGAAATAGGAGGTGTAATTCCTCTAATAGGCAGTAGGCAGCGGCCAAGAGCTTAGATGAAGTATGCCTCTACTAAACCCAGTGTGAGGGAGAGAAGAAGCGAGCCAGTGAATGTGGTGGAAAGAGAGAGGGCGCATACATCGCTGAAGTCCTGACTTTCCACTCGCTAAAGTTCTATGACCCCTAGAAAGAGGAGCTTGCTGTGGGATGTTTTTTTTTTCTCTTAGTGGAGTTGGAAGCTCACGTATTTATTTTTGCCTTTTTTAGAGCTGATATTTCGCTGCCGTCTTCACACAGCTCCTGGTTGTGGAGCGCTGCCCTTGAAGCGCGCGCGTCGGTGTGGGGAATCCTTTAAGTGCGCGGGGTCCCGGCAGATAATTAATGACCTGGTATCTGACGTCCAGCCCTAAGAAGCGGGCAGCGTTTGGATTGGACGAGTGGTGAACTGCGCAGGGCTCTTCGGGATACCCAGAATGATGCACCTACTGGCAGTGTGACCCACTCATGAAAGTGTGCTGGCGGGGGGGTCTTTGCGGGGATTTCCTTCACTTACAGCAGTAGCCTATGTCAAGAGGAAGCCTTCCCTCTTCCTTTCACCCCCTCCCCTTGGGGCTATATGGGTGGAAAGATGACATGCGCCCAAAAAAGGAGAAAGGGTTTAAATCCCCTAGCTGCTTGATGCCTTGGAGTTAAGGGGAAGGTTGAAGAAAAAAAGTTTTTAAATAAGTCCAGAAATAGCTCCTGGAGTCTCGGAATTAAGCGCTTTTCGTCCAGTTTCCTCATCCACTATCCGTGCTGCGGGGTGGTGTCCTCGGGGAGCATGGTGAGCACTGATCTTCGCTGGTGGGGGCTGTTCTGGTGTTCCTGCTCCTTGGTGCTGTCCTCTCGGGCCGGGGCTGGGTTCGGGGCAGTTGTGAACAGCAGCGGCGGCCCCAGGGGGGGCTCTAACAGGGAGGGCCAGGCCGGGGGCTTCGTGTACCGGCGCCTGAAGAGCCACGAGAAGCGGGAGATGCAGCGGGAGATCCTGTCCGTGCTGGGGCTGCCGCACAGGCCCAGGCCGCAGGGGGCGCAGCCGCCCCCCGCCAGGGGCGAGCAGAGGCAGCCGCCCAGGCTCAACTCCGCGCCGCTCTTCATGCTCGACCTCTACCACAGCCTGGAGCAGGGCGAGCCGGCGGGCTGGGCCCAGGGGGGACCCGCGCCCCGGGGCAAGCCCCTGCTCAGCGGCAGCCACCTCAGCAGCCCTCAGGATAGCGCCTACCTCAGCGACGCCGATATGGTGATGAGCTTCGTCAACCTGGGTGAGTCCCTCAAACTTTATTCTGTTTCTTTCACTGAAAACGCTCGTATATGTGAACCATGTTCTCTAAAGGCCTTTGTAACAGGTGTTATGGTTACCCACCTCGTTGACGCTCATGTTATCGACCTGTGAAGGATGGGGGACTGAATGGCCTTACCGATTCCGAAATGAGAACTTCATGTTATTCACAAGTCATGTGCCCTGCAGCCGAGGGCGTGAGCCTTCTTCGCTGTCCTGCCAGCTGTACCTGAGCAGGGTGGAGGACCACGGGGTGCTCTGGGTTAAAAGAGCAGCATTAGCCATGCTGGCTGTCTCTTTCTCATTCGGTGGGGGAGGGGGATGCATGGCGTGGCAAGGGTGCCAGGGACCCGTGATGACCAGTGGCGCAGCGAAGGCCCCTAATGCAAACAAGGCAAAACCCCTTCTATCAATTGGGTGGTAAAATACTGTTATAATGGCCTTCCTCACACATTGGTGCCACGGCACGGCTGCATTAATGATGGATACACCTGGTTGGGATGAGGACTGTTCCCTCCTTACGTTTAGGGGTGTTTTGTTCTTATATATGGAGGTGCCCCGCTCCGCCTCTGCTGCTTTGGTTCCTAAATTGTGAAGGGCGCACCTGTTCAATGATGCTGTGTGTTTGTGATGGGAGTTGTTGTGGGTAGGTACAACGCATTTGTGGGACTTTCAGTGGCTTAAAAAAACTCTCTATATTAACATTCACCCATAAACTGCGTTGCTGCACCACAGAGGTCTTTCAGATGTGTATTGGGAGGTTGTGGCGGGCGTAAAATCACCTACTCACCGCCCACTCGCATGACACTGCAAATGATATATGCAGATACAATGAATACGTAAATTGTTGAATATTGCGTTCGAGCTGATAAACACATAGCGGGGCCTGGGACATTTCCTGCACAGAACCTTGGCTCAAATTTGGTTACTGGTCGAATTTTTGTTTTTAATAAGAACTTAGCGTTAAGTAGAGCAAAGTGAATTGCACCCTCCATAAATGTACTTTGAAAACAAGGTATCAAAGGAAATGTGTGTTTATTTTTTGTTTTCAACACATCTTATCGGTTCTTTGTCATCTTACGTTCATGGTATTTCCCAGGAGCGGAATTTCCAGTTAACCATTTGCATATGGTTGCTACTGGACCCAGTTTATATGACTACTTCTTCATATTGGGCTGTGTGTGGCAGCAGAAAAACACAAAGGGGCGTTCTGCAAGCTGAAGTAAAACATGAAATAAAACGATGCGCTCCCATTAAGCACTATTGTAGACATTTAAAAATATCCCTTGCGAGCTCCGCTGCGCGGGTGCTGGTAACACAGCGTCGCCGGAAGGTGAGTGCGATAGTTCCCGTCTTTCACAGCTCCTGTCACCTCTGAGATGTGCGTTGCGCCTCCAGAGGTTTGCTCAACAGTGGGAATAGGCACGCTGTGCGCGTTGCGCCTGCGCAGATTAACCTGCACGCACCGGCGTCCATGGAGACCTCTTGGGGTCTACCTCTTTCTGTAAGTAGGTGGACGGCAGGGAAATCCCTGCTGTACACACAGCCCAATGAGCAAGGGCACCTTTTAGTCTTTTCAGTAGTCAACTTGCCGGTCTCCACATCTCAGTTGGGGGTGGCTCAGTAAGTTCCCATCGTGGTTTCTTCTGAATTCCATATAAGTACTGCCGTGCGCATGGATGTACGTCAGGGGTGGATGCTTGGTGTCCCGGCTCTACCTTTCCAATACCTGGGCTTGGGAGTATCAAAACAAAACAGTAAACAGTGCTACAGGAGCACTATTTGTGGTCCTTAGTTTCCACCAGACCACTTGCCCTTCAGGTCTAAGGGTGGGGCAAATGGTCATACGTATGGTGTCATCAGCTGTCAGAGGGTGGGTGACGCCACTTCCGCCACCGCTGGTATTTTTAGGCACCAACGTCCTTTATTTAACTTGGAACCATAGCACCTCTCATGTGACAGGTGTGTGCTTCTCGATTGGCAGGTGGATGTGGATGAACTGACTCCATCCTTTGAACGGTGGGAAGTACGCACGCCTGTTCAGGGCTGGCTGAGATGGGCTGAGCATGTCTAAGACATACAATCGTCACCCCTGTCGTGCTCGGAGACGTGTACTTCCATCACTATGCTGAAGCCTCCAACTCCCTCGCGCCCCCAACCGCCAAGGCTCTCTCGCAAACCACTTTCTTTCAGCAAATGGAGTGCACTCTCTGGACCTGCGCGTATCACAACTTATCGGGCCTGCGTCATGGTGTAATAGAGAAAGGGAGTGGGAAAGGGAGACAGAGAACGAAATACAGCCAACAAGGAAACATGATAGACGGAGTAAGAGGATTGGTGGAGAAAGAGAGAGAGAAAATAGCGATAAAAATAATATGAGAGTCCGAGAGAGAGAGAAAAGGGAAAAAGAAGAAAATGAAAGAAAAGCTGAAAGGAGTGTCAGAAATGTAGAGGGAGCATTGGAGAAAGGGAATGTGAGCTACGGGAGGGTCCCTAAGAGAGAGTAAGATATGGAATGAGAAGTCAGTCAAAGACAGATGGAGCAAAAAGGGAACCAGACAGAGAACCCCAGAGAGAAAATACAAAGTGGAGCACTGAAAGACGGACAGCGGAGAACTAGAGAGGGAGAAATTTAGAGAGAAATAGACCGAGAAAAAGACAAGACAGCATGAAAGGTGGACAAAGAACAAGAAACAGGCTTAGGACTGAGAGAGACACAAAATAAAGCAAAGAGAGTGAGAAAATGCTGAGGAGCGAAAGAGTTGGTGAGTTTGAAGAGAATGTGGACATAGAAACCCCATTTCATCCTGGAGGGAATCCGCTCTGAGTACACACAATCCAGACATCTCCGAGAGACTGTGTTGTTCAGGGTTCAGATGTGACCCTACACTTGCCTGTCTCCTTCTCTGCACTTTAGTTCAGAGTGTCAGCTGTAGCTAGCAGTCAAATTCTCTTTGGAGATTACAAACCGTCGGTAACTACATTGCCAAGAACTGCAAAAGGATAAGCAAAATAGCTCAGTAGGAGAATGTGCCTGCTCGAGTAATCTGCATGCATTCTGGGTGTAAAATGTAATGCAAAGCTGCGATGGGGCGTAAGATCGCCATTTGAACCGGAACCGCATGGCCAGGCTCACTGTTGTGATTTTAACATGGGGCCAGGATGCATTTAATGCATGTTTGGTTCATCTGGTAGTACATGGGCAAAGAGGGGTGTGCGAAATTCACGTAATTTGTTTTCGCTTGATTGCACAAACGTTCGGCAGAATTTAGTGAAATTAGTATAATTGATTGACACAACTCACTAGGACGAGTATTTGCTAGGCCAACAGGTCTTGCCTTCGGGACCTATTTGTTTTGCCAGTGGTTTTTAGTGATGCTGTACACTATGAATGCATCGAATATGTTCCCAGTGGCTAAAACGTGGGCCGCATTGATGCCAGTAGGGTGGGGGTCAGGTGAGAGGTGAGTTTAAGATGAGCGTTAGGTGGAGTGAAGCATGTACATAGTGTGGAATCTAAGTCGTGGAATTTTTTTAGGGGGTTTATAAACATAACACTTTCATTCCATACTGCCCTGTAAACTATGCCTCTAGTCATGAGATGAAGCAGGTATTTGCCTATACTGGGTTATGCTGTATCTTAGTCACTATCCATCAAAAGCATCCTGGGAGTAAGCCTTTCCTGCTTGCTATCACTACCTCTAGCGAGTCAAGTGTGCAATGGAAGTTACTTGATTATTGAGTTGACATTCTCCTTATTCTTTTAGTCACTTATCTGTAAAACATGAATGCTTAAAAAAAGAAACAGTTTAAATAACAAGTGCTATAAAAACTCTTTCACAAAGTCCCCCTGCTTTGTCTAGACTTGCACTATAAGTAAGTGTTGCTGGGTAAAAGCTGTGCTGTTATGTAGGCTTCAGCCAAAAAAACACACTTTGAAATGATGAAATTATGTGATGAGTAAACACAGCTTGTTGAACACTCAGGAAATCTGGTCCACAAGAAATCATTTGATATTTAATGAATTTTGCGAGCTGTTGCAACATACAACAGTTCATACAGGGAACTTTAGTGCCTGATGACCTATAGCATATACACGGTGTTTATTGAGAAGCCCAAAGGACAGACTGCTTACCAGAACAGCACATTCCAGCTCGCTGCTAATTGGATCATTTTGATCAAACTGACAAAGAACGGTATGCTTTATGGAACCACTACCTACAAGTAATTTACATTTTGCCAGATGTACACTGCTTGTCTGTGACTGACAATGTTCAATGCAGCCCTGCATCCACCTCTGCCATCAAAGGAATCAGTAGGTGTAGATTCCCAAAATGTATGCATTGAATCATCTGGATATTTTAGATTCAGTCAGTTTAATCACAGGTATTACAACGTGGAGAGTTTGAAGAAAAAGGAAACTATTTGAAAATTATTTGGAATTTTACATTTTCTATGGTCTTCAGGAATAGCTTTCCGGGTGACAGACTTAGGGCAGATGAGGTGATCAAAGTCTCCACGCCACAGACGATGGGAGACAGCACAACCCGTGTGAGAAGCCCATTGTTGCTAGGAGGGGGCCGTGAACCTGCAATGTGAGTCAGCCCCTGACCCATCGCCCCTCCGCTACACATGCCGCGGACCTTGCAACCTCTGTTTCCCCTGCCCCCTCATCCTCACTACGAGTGGGCCTGCCCACCCCTGGCATGAGGGGGGAGCGGGAGCTTCTTTGAGGACAGGGGAGGACTGACCCAGCAAAGAAGGTACCTGAGCCCAATCATTACTGGAGGGAGGATGCAAGCTGTGGTTGTGAATCGGCCACTCATTCTTCACCTTGAAGGTCCGTAGGCCTGCGCCTTTCCTGGCACCTCATCCTCATGATGGACCCTGCATTCCAGGGTTCTTGAGCCCCCTGCCTCCCTTCGGATCTCATACCCCTGGCTCTGTTGGGGGGTGCGTGATGGGGACGTGATGTGTAGCCCCCAGCAAGCACAATGGACAAACTACTATTCATGCGTACTTGTAGGTGCATGGCAGTGAGCCGCACGGTTGAGGCAGGGGCTTGTGGTACTGTGCCATTGGGAGGTGACTGTGGACTGTAGCGGTGAGTCGAACTTCTCTCCCACCTGCAGATGTGACTGCCAGATTCCTAGTTGGGGGTGAACAACTGCACTGGGGGTGATCCTGCCTGAGGGTGATACTTGGCAGACCCCATGCTTGATTGCCATCCTGCCCATGAGGGCCCACTGTTATTGGTGGTGCTCACACTGGAGAAGGGACCATTTGACCTCTGGGGCTCCATGAGGGGCTCTGCCTTTACCTAAACGCCGTTGCCGGCTTGGGTATGTACATTCTGATGCAGTGTGCAACCTTCTGCCTTTACCCAAGTAGGCTATGTGATGATTTGTGAGGTAGTCGCAGTCCCGTCAACTGGCATGCTAGGGGCCTAACTTCTCCTGTGGGGCAGTGCTGGCACGCAGTGAGGAGGTACGCTGCCACTGGTGGAAAGTAGCAAATGGCCTCATGTGTTTTTGTTCCTGTACTTCAGCTGCTTCTGTTGGCGTCATGATGGTGCAACCTAAAGGTTCCAATTTAGGGGACACCCAACAGAATCCTTCCCTGTCTGATACTGGGACTGCCCCAGCGGGGACATCCCTCAACACTGACCTTGTGTTAAAGGACTCCAGTACCAAGATTCGAGAACTTTTTGTTGTTGTGCATGGTCTACAGATTCCCATGTAGCAAACAACTACATGGGAAAAAATAAAACAATTGAGAAAGGAATATAAGAAACATGTCTGGCAGGAAGAGAGAAAAAACGACAGAAGAGTTTTGTATTAAGCTACTCTACAACTGAATATGATCAAATACCAAAGCCTCCTCAAAAATAATAAATGGCATAGGCAGGGAAGCAAAAATAACAAACTCATCAAACATCACTGAGAAAGATTGGGCAGATTATCTAACAAAAATCTTTTCTAATGAAGAGCAGCATCAACCCAACAAAACTAACAAAGTTATTGAGTCGGATGTAACAAATACCACGGAAACACTGTCCCATCCTGAGTACCTAACTCTTTTAGATCATGCAGCTTGTGCTCAATTAAGAGTGGAAAAAGTGATCAAAGCTGGCGGAAGTGACAGTGCACCGGGCCCAAAGAGTATTCTGCAGGCAATATACAAATGCTTTCCAAAATATTGGGCTAACCCAATAACGGCACTGTTCGAAGAGGTGGAAAATACAGGCATGGTTCCAGACAGCAGGAGGGGATCAATAATGAACCCAATCTTTAAGGGGGGTTACAGAACAAATCCTGTGAACTACAGATTAATATCACTTATTGACTCAGAGGCTAAATACTATGCTTCACCAATATTGGAAGATTTATTTGAATGGCCAAACACCAAGAAAACGATTCCACCTCAACAGACGGGCTTCCAGAAAGGGTACGGAACCACAATTAACATGTTAACAGTAACATCAATTGCGGAGAAGTGTAAACGTTTGAAGAAAAAACTACAGCTCTGCTTTATTGATCTGAAGGCAGCTTTCGATCGGATGGACCAAAACCTCTTATGGGCTAAATTAAGACGATGAAGCATTCAAGAATTTTTTTTGAGAGCGATTGAAATGTTATACACTAACATCTGGATTCAAATCAAGGTGGCAGATGGCACAAGAATATCTAGAAGACTACCAACTGCAAAGGGTCTTAAGCAAGGGTGTATGCTTGCTCCACATCTGTTCAATCTCTTTATGGCCGATTTATCCACCCATCTTGATCGAGTAAATTCACACGATCCGGGACTAGGTCCACTATCCATATCTCATCTGTCATATGCTGATGACATTGTGCTGCTGAGTCACATAGAGGTGGGAATTCAAAGATTAATAAAGGAAACTGCGGCATTCACAAAAGTTAATAAACTGGAAATTAATATCACAAAGACAAAAACCATGTCCATAGGAAATAATTCCAATGTTCCATCTAAAATTAAGCTAGGGAATGCAACTACAGAAGAAGTCAACACCTACAAATATCTAGGCTTCTACTTCGACACAAGCATTAATTTTCAGACACACCAGCAGTATATGGTTAGAAAAAGCAGTACCTTAATACATGTCTTTTGCACACTTGTAAAAAAACTGGAAGGACCCTCCTTTCAACCATTGCTCGCAGTAATCCATGCAAAATTGCTTCCCACGTTAACTTATGCGAGTATGACAATGCACGGTTAAGATAGTAAAATGTTGGACAGATTACAAATAACACATACAAACATGTTTTTGGTCTTCCTTGTAATGCTTCACCGGCACAAATTCGCTTGGAATTCGGATTGATGTAACAAGAAATAGCAAGAAGTTACCACACAATTAAATCCTGGCATATAATACGAAACAACAGGTCTAGCCCTATAGTCAGCACATTATGGCGGTCGCTGATTAACGATACAAATTCGAGCTATAACAAATATTTGCTATCTTCATTAGAAATAACTAATACAGTTGGCTTATGGGATCTAAATCTGTCACACTCCACTTTCTGCCATGCAATCAACACAGCAGGAAAAACTCACTCACTAGTGGAGGATAAAAATAAATTTTCACGGCGATCACATGCATGGATGACAATTCAAACATACGTCACCTTGCAACCAGCAGCATACCTTTTTTTAAAAAACTTATTCTGTGTATTTTAAGAAAAAGTTATTAGCTACATGCTTAGGAGACCTGCCATCCTTAGCAGACAAGCCCTCATGGAGATACTAAGGCCCAACAGCGTGCAGGTTATGCGACGCCCCCAGTGAGGTTTTTTTTGCATTTGGTCTGCAAATGTCCGACATTAAGGAAAGCACGCCTCATATTCTTCAGACAGCTGTTCAACGAGAGGGGGATCCATACCTGCAGATCAGCAATCATGAGGAGCCTTGATTCTACGGACCCTCCGCTAAACTGTAAACATTTACAATTTTTACCATCACATGATAATTTACTCGAACAGAACTCCCAGGGCGCAGCTCCAGTACGAGAAACCGGGTCCACCTAAGGTATAAATAAACACATGATTGTGAGTAAAAGACAACAATTTGACATTTATAAAACAATGGGACTCTAGTACCTTGCATGATTTAAAATTAGAATTTAATTTCTTATTCTGACGCTCATGTCACTTTATAATCCCCTTAGGGAAAAGACTGTGACACCAGAAGCTGGCACACTTCTAATTTGGAGAAACGTTCCCCCCTAGGCAGAGGTGCCCAGGCAGCCAACTGTGGGTGCACACAAAGCACAAGACCCCTCGGGTCCAGTCACGTTATCAACAACAGAGTACCTTGTGGCATGGGTCTGTGGAGAGAGAGCCAGCAACCTTGGACTGAGTCCGAAGTGTCAAACAGTGTTGTCCCCCCAATCTAGAGGCTGTAGTCAGTCCAGGCTAGCAGCTCGGGTACCACAGACTCAGCAAACATCCCTCAAAACCCCTTGGACACTAAACACTACGAAGGGTGGGCTAGCATAGGTTTCCGGTCACAAACTTAGGTTCCTCAGACTCAGCAAACTTCCTCAGCACTCTTCAAACTCCTCACATTTTAGCACCCAAGGTGGCCCGCTGATCTTTAAGAGCCCACGCCTCTGCACAGTGTGATTACTGTGAACATTGGGACGGTCCTTTTCCCAACCAACCATAACTTCCACCCGTCTCCACTGCACCCTGTGCGGTACGTACAATCTCGTGGAAATGGGGAGATCCTTTCTGTCCCTGGGATCTCATGGACAGGAGGCCAGCCAACCGGCCTTTGGAGAGTGCTTAGCGACCCAGGCCATGACAGTTGGCCATTAGCTGCAGGCCAGACACATCCAGGCAAATTCCAACTTGTGATAGCACCCTTCCTGGAGCACAACAGCCCCAGGCTACCCCAAGTCTGTGGATAATCCAGTTGTAGTCCCCCCTGCCCCCTGATCCAGTGGTTCCTCTTGTTGATATTTCCAGCGTCGAACCAGCGTAGTATGGCTTTAATCCCACAAGGGTCTCTAAACTCCTGAGTACCGAACACCAGAAGGTATACCCACAATCAGCCACGGCCGGCAGTGGGGGTACCTGCAGGGCAGTGACTTGGGGAGGGGGAGGGGCAGGGTGGGGGGTAGTAATTAATGAATTGCAGAGTTTTACAGGTAAGTAAACATTTAAATAAATAAAACGAATTTCGTTGTGCGCACTGCATCGCATTTGGGGATGCAGTGCACTCAACAAAATTCGTTTTATTTATTTAAATGTTTACTTACCTGGGAAGCTCTTTAATCCATACATTACTACACCCCACCCTGCCCCTCCCCCTCCCCACATCACCGTCCTGCAGGTACACCCACTGCCGGCCGCGGCTGCCCATAATGGCCTTTGACAATGAGATTATTTCAAAAGCCAGCTATGAAATGCACAGCCCTCTCTAAATCTAGTCCTGTCTGCTATTCTACCCTGGGAGTATTTTCGTAAACAATGGTCCTTATGGAAATAATTAAAAGGAAAAATAAGCAATAGACCTGAATGGGTGCTATGCATTTCCTGTGTCCAGCCGGACAAGGAGATTTAATAATGCAATGTTTTAAGAAATAACAGGAATTTATACAAGAGAACTGGACGCAATCCTGCACCCGATGTCAAGGGACGGGCAAAGAAACATACAATGAGGGGTTAAACAAAACAAGTTACAGGCAATAAAAAATTGAGCTTTGGTAGCTTGTCAATGACCTTATAATACAGCAAGCTAAACCAAATAGTAACCACAATAATTATACACTTTGAAACATGTGATACTACTTTGCATTGTCGACGACGTTTCGATCCCAAGCTCCGTGAATAAAGGGATCATCATCAGGACTAATTAATTAGGAGTGCCTTTTATGATTAAGGGTACCGCTATGGTAACGAAGCGTGCAGCATAGGAAACGGAGAAAAGTTTCTCCACGGGATTGTAGGTTCTGTGAGCAGTAGCGTCGCACAGTATCTGGAGGGCGGGTGTACCGGGGAGTTGAGAAGGATGGGAGCGCTGTTCACTGTAGGTGTGCGCTGTCTTTAGTGAAAAAGGAACGGAGTATCGAATGAAAGGAAACTCCTGTTCGTGGGCAACCGGCTTGGGTGTTGGACCTAAGTGATCTGGAGGCTGGCAGATCCTGTAGTTCCTGCCACGGTGCCGGAGAACTCATGGCACATTGTTGCCCCCTACATTGAAGCACCCGCCAGCCATTGGCAGCCTCCAGGACAGGAGTTGCCTTTCATTCGATACTCCGTTCCTTTTTCACTACATTGAAGCACCCGCCCGCCATTGCCAGCCTCCAGATCACTGAGGTCCAACACCCAAGCCGGTTGCTCCGTTTCCTATGCTGCACGCTTCGGCTGGACACAGAAAAAGCATAGTACCCATTCAGGTCTATAGCTTATTTTGACTTTTAATTATTTCCCTAAGGACCATTGTTTACGAAAATAATCAATACCCAGGTTACTCATCGGGTCCCCTTGTGTTTCTATAAAAAATTCTACCCTGGGAGGCTAGATCAATATCTTTAGTAGGGCCAAGGTCCTGCTCCTTGGGATGCAGGTGCTATTTCCACCCCCTCTTATCCATCCCAGGAAGGCCAAATAGAGTCAGAGATCTGCAGTTTCCCCTGAGTGCCCCTTGTTTATGGCCCCCTCACCCAGATGTGGATTGGAGACTGGCTGATAGGCACACAGAGAGCTACAAGCATAGAAATGCCCCTTTCCCCGAAATGGCATTTCCACATCAGAAATGTCAAATCCACTCTCACTACCAGAGAGGATATGCCATTACTAATCCATCGGTGCCAAGCCCCATACTGCGACTCTTCTGCATGTAGGAATTACAGCCCAATGTGATTATCCACCTAATGTTGATTAGGGGTGAACTCATTTAAACCAGGAAACAGAAAGGCTGAAGATAAGATGGGAGCACAACAAGACATTTAGTAGTACAACATTGTATCTATGAGGATTTATGAGATAACAACAGGAGCCAACACTGGGTGGATGACAACATTGGGATATTTATCAAGCTCTGATGAAGTCCCACTTGGACGAAACGTGTTGGCTGGGCCGAATGGATTGCTTCTGTCAAATTGGCATTTGTTGAATAACATTGAATTCAAAGCAACTTCCAAGACTCCTGAATAACTTTTATTCATCACCTCATGACTACTTTATCTATTGCTGGAGAACAGTTTACCCATCTGTTGATTTTGGAACAGATAATCTTGTATAGAATTGAACACTCCTTTTCATTTGTTATTTCTTGTACTTAAAGCAACTGCCTGTTTTCTGGTACAACAATGATCTCCCTGTTTGTTGTTGACAAGTACTATATGTTATCCTGGTCGGGTACTTTGGCCCTCCCGAGACCCCGGGTGAGGGGGAGCGAACGAACCCAGTACACAGTATTTGAAGGCCTAATGAACATGTAATATTGAAATGCATCTGTCTTACTTCCTCTGATATGTTGCATTGTTAATGTATGTCAGATGTGGTACCCTTACACATGCCAATGAAGCAAAAATGTACGAAAGATATTTACCAAAAAAAGGTTGTGGCTATATAAAGTGCCTTATATATACCTCAAAGAGGGAGATTGACTACAATTGACAACATCCGTCATGCTATTTAAGATTTGATGATGGGCTGCTTCTGCTTCCCTGGAGAAAGTCATTCAAACTGCATATTAATTGGGGCCAAGTTCGGTCGGGTAAGCTGATCGGAGGTGAATGGGGTTTTGTGGAGGGTAAGGGGTTAACGGGAGGGGGAGGAGAAAAAAATAAAATACCACTTACCTCATCTGCCAGTCTCGTCTTTGCCCCGCTTCTCCGGCGACAACGGCAAGTCCTGTAACCAGGAAGCACCCAGGCCGCCATAGCCAATCACAACACTGGAATGCCGAGTTGTGATTGGCTCCCCTAAACCAATCACAATGCTGCAATGCAGTTTTGTGATTGGTCTGAGCACCGTAGATCGGCGCTCAGATGGAGTCTGGGGGCCTTAGCACGTGCCCCACCAGGCTGTGTAATGCGTCCTGGTGGGGAAAATGCCAAGTGCGCATGACTGGCCGGCTGGCCAGAGAAGGCCGCCCAACCAGTCATGGACACTTGGAATGAGAAAACCACTCCTCCCCCTATGCTACAAGCCCCGCCCTAACCAAGCCCCGAACCTGCGAAAAATAACAGGATAACTATGTTGTTATCCCTTTTTTTCTGCTCAAAAAGCAGTGGGGCGACGCTCCTCCGCCTTAGTAGAGGAGCCATCCTTGATGTACAGATGCTCTCACAAAGGATACATACAAACAAAAATATTTCATTTCAACTGTTAGGAAATATATGTGGAAAGAGCAATTTTTGCTGATTCAGTGGTCTCATCAATGTCAACGGTGCTTCGAAATTTGACATCACAAGTGATGCCATTCCTGATGTAGTCTGTGTATAAAAGGCTAGATTCAGAAATTTACATGAACATTTAACTGCAAACTATCTTAACTTATGAGTGCAGATCCATCTTCCTAATTCCACAAAAAAAGGGTTTTTTCAGTAATAAGAGGATCCACACACAAACTGAAAATTACACCAGTTTGGTGGAATTTCGTTGTGAGCAGTTCTTCTCATAGAGTGGATTTGTATAAGGTTCCAAGGCTAGAGCGGCCGACCTTGGAATTGGGGTCCAGGTTCGAATCTGGCGGGAGGCTCAAACATCCCGTGATTCTGGGCAAATCCCTTCATCTCCCCGTGCCTAAAAATGAATGTGTCCGTTTGTAATGCAATTGGTGCTCATGTAAAGTGCTCTGATAGCCTCTAGTTGATTCGGGCTATATAACACTGCAAAAAACAAAATACTTGCAAAAAGTCATGAATACCCACTTACACACATGTTCATGGGCATTTCTAAACCATTTGCAAGCAGTTTCCCACAATGAACATGTTATCAGATCTACTTTTGTCAGGTGCAGTATTAAATACATTTTAGAGTGGTTTTGGGTAGAGAATTCCCCCAGAAATTCGTACATTTCTCAAAAGCTAAAATATTTTCCTGTGAGAAAACAAAACAAAAAGTTTAGAAGGTCAAATGTGCTTCTATGTTATATTTCCTCGTGACAACTCATGTGAACATGTGACTGTGCAAGCCTCCCAGTATTGCTTCTGGATTTTTTTTTAGAATTGTAATGAAAAATACAATGTAAACTGCGGCACACATACCCCTGATTGGTTTAATTTCTGACTGTGTGAATCAGGACCCCAGACCATACAGACTGCTGCAGTTGCATGCATTGGGCACTCCTTAGACTTAAATTGTTGCTGGAAGACTGCAATACTCTTTCAACTTATAGACGTCTTCTTCTTCGATTATTATAGAAACAACACTGTTTATTCAATTTCAGCCAAAAATTGTAGAACATACTAATTGCTTGCAACTACATTGATGTTATCAGTGTTGATGTGATATGTGATGCAACCAGTGATTGAATCAATTATGTCATCTGTGACATCATGCGTGTGGTCAAGGTCATTGCATCGGGAGCAGCTGTGGTTACATAGTGTAATCTCAATGGTGAATTTCAGTTTTTTTAAGGTTTTGCGTCATGCCTAATCAACTGAAGTCTTTTAATTATTTTTGTAACTTTTTTTAATAATACATGGACAACTGCAATCTAAGTATAAAACCTGTCTCTAATGTCCTTATCACTGTATCAAAATCAGGTTGTGAAGTCTCTAGTTCCCTGTAATAAGTAAATGGCATAGCTGTTGAAATGTATAAATTCAGTACAGTTGGGTTGTGATGTGATAATGGCTTCTGTGAGAAATAGCAGCGAAGTTGAACAACAGGCCAAGTAGCATCATCACAGTTTAAACGTTTTTGTTTCTTGACATCTGTTTTTCGAAATCAAAAGCGATCAGCACAAATGACAGATGTATGGGACATGTATTTTTTCTGGCTATAGTTGATTATGAGAAAGAAATATTCTCTCTGCGATTTATTACTCATTCTAGCTACAGTATTTTTCTAATTCGATTTGCATAAAACTGATTAAAAAATGTTTTTGGAACAAATTATTAACTGCTTTTTGGTGTGATTAATTTGGCAGTGTAGATTCTGCATGTCTGTAACCGCAGTAACTCGTTCATATGAAGCTGAAAGACACTGAGTATTTAAGAGGTTTGTGGGAAGGGTGATGTTGTGACCATGTATTTTATGGAATAAGCTGGCATCTGCTGACGACACGCAGATCTTCATACTTGGGAATGTAATATTCCTGGAGCCCAGGAACAGGTTTGTAGCGTGCCTGTCAGCGGTATTCCAGTGGATGTGTTAGAGCAATCTTAAATGGAACACCAGCAAAAACAAAATAGTTTTTGGCATTACTCATCCTTGGGAAGCTGAATTCAGGCCTAGTTCAGCTCATTCTTCTCCCACCCCTGCCAGTGTGGTACACAACTTTGGGGTAAAGCTTGACAATAAACTATCCTTCACCTCCCAGGTGGACAGTGTGGTACGAGTATGCTTTGGCCTTCTCAGATCTTTAAAAAAGTTTCTATTCCTGCCCCCTTCACACTGGCAGAAGACGGTAATTCATGCTCTTATAACCTCACAGCTGGATTATGCCAATGCTCTGTACTGGTGTCCCCTGGCGTTCCATCTCACAAGACTCCAGTTGGTGAGAGCCCTGCAGCCCGACTTCTTAGGGCTCCTGAAAAACAATCACATTTGTCTGCACCTTAACCCCTTCGATGCTTGTGACAAGGTCAACTCGTCATGGGTTTTACCTGCCCTGTGCTTATGACCAGGTGACCTTGTCACAAACAATGGGATTTTGAAAATTACAGCACACAGCAGGAATATTCACTAGCAATGATGTGGTTAAGGAATTGCACTGGCTGCAAATCCGTGAGAGAGATCATTTCGAGGGGCTTGTGCTTGTTTTATAAGTCAGGTTCCCACTATCTGGCTAATAAACCCGCACTATCTGGCTTTCGTGCCAAAAACCAAAAGATAGAAATCGGGCAGCTCCTCTTTCTCGTGTCTTGCCGCTTCTGGTTAGAATGCCCATCCCCTCTACCTGAGAGCCACCAAAGATGAAGTTTCCTTTAAACAGAGTCTCAAAACGTATCGGTTCAATCTCGCCTCCTAAATATTTTCTTCTTACTATTGGTGAACAAATCTTAGTGCCGAGACACTCATCTGAGTAGCTATTCACTCTGCCGCTCGAGAGTGAGACTCTGTCCCTTGGCCTGCTTTGCTCGCTACAGGAGTAGCTGGGAGCCAACGCGTCTTGTGAGGGCATTCTGCACTTGTCTAAAGGAGGACCCGGCCGCAGAGGAGGTGAGAGGCGCGGCGAGCGGGACTGCGAGGACCAGCATTCCTGAATAACACCGCCAGCTGGTTCCTCTTCCCGCCGCGCCGCGCCCCCTCCCAGTGCCATGCCCCCCCGCCTGAACGCTCATTACCTCTCGCGGCCCCCGCTTCGCGGGAGCCGCTCGAGAGTGAGACTCTGTCCCTTGGTCTGCTTTGCTCGCTACAGGAGTAGCTGGGAGCCAACGCGTCTTGCGAGGGCATTCTGTTCTTGTCTAAAGGAGGACCCGGCCTCAGAGGAGGTGAGAGGCGCGGCGAGCGGGACTGCGAGGACCAGCATTCCTGAATAACACCGCCAGCTGGTTCCTCTTCCCGCCGCCCCGCGCCGTCCCCCCTCCCAGTGCCACACCCCCCCGCCTGAACGCTCATTACCTCTCGCGGCCCCCGCTTCGCGGGAGCCGCTCGAGAGTGAGACTCTGTCCCTTGGTCTGCTTTGCTCGCTACAGGAGTAGCTGGGAGCCAACGCGTCTTGTGAGGGCATTCTGCACTTGTCTAAAGGAGGACCCGGCCGCAGAGGAGGTGAGAGGCGCGGCGAGCGGGACTGCGAGGACCAGCATTCCTGAATAACACCGCCAGCTGGTTCCTCTTCCCGCCGTGCCGCGCTCCCTCCCAGTGCCACGCCCCCCCGCCTGAACGCTCATTACCTCTCGCGGCCCCCGCTTCGCGGGAGCCGCTCGAGAGTGAGACTCTGTCCCTTGGTCTGCTTTGCTTGCTACAGTAGTAGCTGGGAGCCAACGCGTCTTGTGAGGGGATTCTGCACTTGTCTAAAGGAGGACCCGGCCGCAGAGGAGGTGAGAGGCGCGGCGAGCGGGACTGCGAGGACCAGCATTCCTGAATAACACCGCCAGCTGGTTCCTCTTCCCGCCGCGCCGCGCCCCCTCCCAGTGCCTCGCCCCCCCGCCTGAACGCTCATTACCTCTCGCGGCCCCCGCTTCGCGGGTGCTGCTCGAGAGTGAGACTCTGTCCCTTGGTCTGCTTTGCTCGCTACAGGAGTAGCTGGGAGCCAACGCGTCTTGTAAGGGCATTCTGCACTTGTCTAAAGGAGGACCCGGCCGCAGAGGAGGTGAGAGGCGCGGCGAGCGGGACTGCGAGGACCAGCATTCCTGAATAACACTGCCAGCTGGTTCCTCTTCCTGCCGCACCGCGCCCCCTCCCAGTGCCACGCCCCCCTGTCATACTTAGGAGCATTTGGGCACGCGCATCGCGGGACGCGCGCGGGGCGGAGAACGGGGCGAAGACCGGGCAAAGAGCGGGCCGTTCTAGGCCGTTAGAGGCCGGCAGAGACCGGACCGGGCCACCCCTCTGACGCTCCCTGTCCCTCAGCCCCTCTCCGCTTAACTCCAAAATGGCGACCAGGGCCTCAAGGAGTAAGCCTGCCCAACAGTGTTCTAGTACACTGGAAAAATTCTTCCCAAAGGCGAGTGCTCTACCCAACAAATGTCAGTCAGTCACGGAAACTCACCTGGAGCTGGGACCTGAAAGCGTGACTCTGGACCATGGGGATACTTTTTCTACTGATGTTAGTACGCCTATACTACTGGACGCCACCCATATGTCACTAATGGACAGTATTGATCAGACCATTGAGTCGGTTCTTCAGCAGTTAAGAACTCCATCAATCCCCCAGAGGGATAGTGACTTTCCCCGGCCATCTGGGATCACTGACCTCTCTACTATTCCGGCCAACATGGGAATAGACTCGCAGGAAGTGGGACAGGTTGCCCTGCTCACAGAGCCTGCAGGTAGTGGAGTGGAACAACCACCAAAAAGGAAAAGGTCCAGGAAACCAAAGAAGGCAAAAAGGGCCAAAGTTGATACAATTGAGTTAAATCTGGATGCCAGTACAGATATCTCGGCCTCCCCTGAGCTCATGTCACCACATGGGCTCTCCAGTATCCACGGCCTTACCATTGTACTCGGGTCCATTTATATTCAGTGGGGCAACTCCCAATAGCACTGACATGATAATCAACACACTTACAGACACCCTTAAGAACTTGCTAATCCCCATCTCAGACAAACTGGATGCCATAGAGACTAGACTCAAGGCTTTGGAAAACATTCACAATAGGAACAATCCTGGGTCAGCTACAAATGCCCTTTCAGTTCCCCGGTATCCATCTGGGAACAGACCGTCGTCTTCTGCACTGACCCAGGTTTCAAATTTGGTCCCGCTGAGTACAAACGGTGCACTTGCCCTTCAGACGCACCCTTTGCCATCCCCAGCGCCTAGGCCCCCTGTCCCGGCCCCTAGGAGATCTAAGCCACTTCCTGCTCCCTAACCGAGGGGAGTTGAGAATTCTACCAATGGTCCCATTGGTAACATCACTTCCCCCCATGATAGGCGTAGGGTGGTTAATTTGCCCCCAGAAGCAGTTCCGTACACGGCAATCATGGTGGGAGTACCTGAGCTAACTGGTGACACAAGGGAGCCCCAGGACTCTTTACGTAACAAGGTCATAAATTGGCTTAGCATCAATAGGCCGCTGCCCCCAAACCTGAAAGGTGAGGTCCTGATGGTCAGGAGGATCCCAGGGATTGGCCTTACCCCAAAGAATAGGGCAGGGGATTGTATCATTGTAAGTTTCAAAAGCCCACATATCGCCAACTACATTTGCAATTGGCTTGTAATGCCTGATAAGTCCAACATTGAATTAGTACCCCTCTCACACTTCTACCCAAATGTTTGCAATACGGAGGTGGGGAGGGAGAAGGGGTGGACTAGAGTAGGCTTTGCTGTAGATGGCTCACGATATAGATCAAGGCATTACTTACCACCTGTTCCGGCCAATTTCATACATCACAATAGATTCTCCTGCCTAGACCAGGTCGACTGACCACAAACTGGGGAGACTCTTCTTAGCCTTGGAAAGCTGGAGGGTGAGGCGCAAAGTTGGGTGGGATTGAGTTCTGCCCCTGTAACTGAATGCGGACCACAGGATACCGCTAGAGATAGAACGGTTATCCTGGATGATAGTCTGGGCCATCAGGGGCTTTCACCTAACATTGGTTCTGACCATAGTTTACAACCTGAGGAGGCGGAGGTGGATGGTCCTCCCGCCACCACGGTTTGTAACAATACTCTGTCAGACACTTATCCACCCATAGTCACCGCGCAACCTCCTACTGGAGGACAAGGTACACTACCGCCAGACCCAGGGTTGAGAATTCTCTCCTGGAATGTGGCAGGAATCGCAAATAAGGAAGGCACACCGGAGTGGGATCACCTACTAGGTAGCAGTGATATCCTCCTTTTTCAGGAAACATGGGCGAGGGAACCTCAAACCAGGAGAGGGTTCGAAACTTTTGAAATCCCTGCAAAATGGAGTGGGAGGGGGAGGCCGTCAGGAGGCTTGGCAATCTGGATTGCGAGTCACACTGGGTGCCAGGCGGAACAGGTGCATACGTTTTCGCAGGACATCCAGTTTGTAAGGCTCACATGGCCTGGAAAACCACCGTGGGCTATTGTTAATGTCTACCCCCCGACCAGTTGCCGCGCCAAACGAATCACCCACCCTAAACGATTTGTCCTCCTTCCTGGGACAACTGCCAGGAGACTTCAAGGTGGTGCTGGGAGGAGACATCAATTGCCACTTTGAACCCTTGGTAGGCCTACTGGAGGGTGCCCTTACTGCCGAGGATGACCACTGGGGGGTTCCACCCTCGTCTTCGCCCCACCCTAAAGCCTGGTCCCCACTAGCAATACAACTCATGTCCCTCACCTTGAACTTCGCACTGAGGGCTTGTAATGGTCGTACCCCTTCCGATACCCCCTCAGTGTGTACTTTCAACAGAAGGGGCCATGAGTCGAGGCTAGATTACATCATGATAGATATCACACTTTGGCCAAAAGTCCTCGACTTTAGGGTAATAAATAGGTCAGACAGTGACCACAATGCCCTTTGTTTAAACATCCAGCAGCCCCTGTCTCCAGCGGGCTTGTCCGCAGAAAATGGAGGTGAAGACATGGGGGAGCTGCTTCTTACAACAAATAGGCGCCGGGTTAAGTGGGGAAAGCTCGTGAGCTCAGAGGCTGCCATTAATAAGCTATACGAGTTGGCACTCCCAAGGTTTATGGAGGTGGATGTGCTTTTAAATGAACCAAGAACCCCAGAATATAACGAGAAACTGGGTAGTATACACCAGGAATTAGTGAGGGACTTGGCGGAGGTATTTCACCCGGTGGTGCCAACCCGAAAGAAAAAGACCCATGTTCCCACCTGGTACACCTCCTCCTGTAGGGCAGCCAAATCTGAGCTTATTGCCGCAATAAAAGAGGGGTCAAATAAGGCCAAGGTACGTGACCTTAGGAAGCAGTATAAATCAGTGACGGCAAATGCTAGGACCGAGTGGGACTGGAACCACTGGCAGGACCTTCACGATGCCCTAAAAGCTAGGGACTCCCGCAAATTCTGGGCCCTTGTAAATAATGGGACGGGGGAACTTAAGAAAGCAATTGAACCCAACATTGCCCCCGCGGTTTGGGAGGCTCACTTTGGGGCACTCTATCAAGACACTAACACCTGCCCTGTTATAGCCCTCTCAGTGCCCTTAGGCTCCCAGGACTCTGCCATGGAACTATCCCTAGGGGAGGTGGAGGCTGCTCTGGAGCACTTATCGTTGGGGAAGGCGCCCGGTTTGGATAAGTTACCCGGGGATCTTTTCAGGCTTCACCCGGACATCTGGGGTCCGTACCTCCTTATTCTTTTCAATGCCATTCTAGGAGGTATGGCAATTCCCGGGTCTTGGCTGGGAGCAGAGATTGTACCGATTCACAAGAAGGGATATACTCTGCTCCCGGCCAACTACAGGCCTATTAGCCTAATAGATGTACCCCAAAAGCTCTTTGCGCGCCTTATCCTTAACCATCTGCTGGATTGGGTGGAGGACAATGACATCATGAGCCCCCTCCAGGCTGGCTTCAGAAAGAACACGTCGACCATGGACCAGATCTTCCGCCTCCTCCTCCTTTATTGGAAGACGGTGACGTTAGAGGGGGGAAGACTGTACATGGTCTTCGTGGATCTGAGGTCAGCCTTCGATCTAGTCCCTCGAAGGAAATTATGGGAGGTTTTGCAAAAGCTAGGAGTACCCCCTCACCTACTCAGTATTATTAGCAGGTTGCATGAGAACAACTATGCACAAGTGAGGTGTGGGAGGGATGGCAAGCTCTCGTCCAGATTTCCGGTCCATCGAGGAGTCAGACAGGGCTGTGTCTTGGCGCCGACCCTGTTCTGTCTTTTCATTAATAGCGTCATACAACATCTTGATAACGTTAAGGACAATGATGCCCCGCTCCTGGCAGGCAGGAGGGTCCCGGCAATAATGTTTGCTGACGATACCCTCCTGCTTTCCAAATCCCCCATGGGGATCCAGAGGATTGTGAACGGTTTTGGCCTTTTCTGTCACCAACACGGGTTGGAGGTGAACACGGAAAAGACTAAGTTCATGATCTTCAATCCCCCCACTAAAACCAGACCCAATCCTACACTGGGGAAAGTTAGTCTTGAGAGGGTCTCGACCTTTATATATTTGGGGGTAACACTCCAGGAAAATCTCTCATGGGACTGCCAGATAGCGAGATCCAGGCTAAAACTGTCCCAGTTATCGGGTGCAATGCTGAAGGTGGCCAACAAATCCACTTTAAGCCTGTAAGCCCGGCCCTGGAAACATACAGGTCCCAAGCCAAGGCAGCAGCCATGTATGGCAGCGAGTTATGGGGACACAAAGCAGGGAAGGCTTTGGCAGGAGTGGAAAATAGATTTCTAAGACGCCTACTTGGTCTCCCGCAAGGCACGCCACTTCTGCCCCTAAGACTAGATTTGGGTCTTCCCTCCATCGCTGAAGATCTCCTGTCAAAACCCGTGAAGTTCTGGCACCGGATATGGACTACTGAGGAACTGCACCATTACAGACAGGACCTTATCCATGTAATGAGGCTGAATGGCAACAACAAAATTCCCTGGCTGGCTTTTATCAAGACCGAATTGTTTAGCATGAACTTGCCAGACTTATGGGATGACCCAGCTCAGGGTTGCCAAAGGATTACACGTAAAACTCTTGCCCAGCTGTACAAGAATAAAATCTTGTCTCACATGGAAAATGCTCATAATAGTGGCACCCTGACGGCACGTTTTATGGAATCCAAAAATTCTTATGTTTTCGAACCTTTTATGGATTTTATCTTTCCTGTACTGGCGAGGAAATTGTTTGTGCAATGGAGGTTCGGTACACTCCCCACCAAAGTATTTACCTGCAAATGGTCCATAGGGGGTGACAAGCTTTGCCCATGCTGTAAAGCCCAGGATGAAGATGACCTACACATAGTGTTTGTATGCCATGCTTACCAGAGACCCAGGAAGCGCTGGATAGCACCGCTCTGCCGGAACCTGGGGTTCAGGAAGTACTTACAGGCCTACAGGGTCATGAAAACTAATACTCTGGGCCACATTGTCTTTGCTGTTTCAAAGTTCTTAATGGCAGCGTGGATAATAAGGAAGAAAATGTCCCCCTGAACTGGTACTACCTTGCACCCCCTATTCCCCGCTGGTCCAGTAGAGTCTTTTTATATGTAATTACTGTGTTTTAAATGTATGTATTGTTTTTTACTGCATCTTTTATGGCCTATATGGCCGAAATAAAGAATTTTTGGAATTGGAAATCGGGCAGCTCCTCTTTCTCGTTTCTTGCCGCTTCTGGTTAGAATGCCCATCCCCTCTACCTGAGAGCCACCAAAGATGAAGTTTCCTTTAAACAGAGTCTCAAAACGTATCGGTTCAATCTCGCCTCCTAAATATTTTCTTCTGACTATTGGTGAACAAATCTTAGTGCCGAGACACTCATCTGAGTAGCTATTCACTCTACAAAAACCCGATAGCAATAATATTATGTTGAAAGGATATTACAAATCACCTTTGAGTTGCAATACTTTATAAAAGGATCTCAAACTAAAGACTCCTCGGGGTTTCTTTTGGTCCCACAGTCCAGCCCTGCTTCTAATGTATGTCAAGAGGTACTTTATCCCATATAATGTTGGGCACTAATTGTTCCTTGTAGGGATTCATAACTTAACTTAGGATAACTTGTATCAGTGATTTTTGGGGAATTTGTGGTGACATATTCGAACAAGGTAGCCAACAAAAGGTGGACTGAAAGCAGAAGAAAGAAGCCTGGAACCTTCAGTGCCCTGCCGGCAGTCGTCTGCTGACTTATAGGACAAGATAGGTAAATATTAGTTTGTGCTGGAAAGCCCTCAAAAACCTCAGTAAGAACCAAGGGGGAGGGGGTACGGGGGCTGCCATCAATTAGCCCATAGCTTTCCTGAACATTTTTTTGCTGAGCAACATCTATTAGATATGAAGAATTGGGAGCAAACCAGGGGTTGTCGATAAACATGTTTTGTAATTTAACTCCTACGTGTTTTATTATTTCCACCAAAAGGCAGCATTGGTGTTGCTGCCTGTGTGCTGGTAGACACTTTATTCCTGGTGTATGCCAATCACCAAGCAGTGTAGGCTACTATAGTCAGTCACTAGTGTAATGCTAAAATTGTACACATACACACATGCAATCTACACAACCAAAATTGAACATAATTATATGCTGTATGGTGGTGATTGCCTATACTTCCACAGACTGCTTTATAATAATATAAACAGCAGCAATATGGTACCTCCTAGTAGATAGTAGCACCAGCACTGGTTTAAAGGAAATAGTATCGGTTAAATCATTTGAGTTTGAAATATGTTGGTGTTTTGCTTCTGGTTTTCACAAAATTCTACAAACATGTCTAACATATGCCGAGATAAAAATAGTATAACAACAGCTGTACAAATCAATAAAATATTTAAAAGGCTGTAAAGGCCCTCAACATCAAAATGCTTCCCACACAGACCACACTGCAGTTCGGCACTATTCCAACCAAGCACTCCCCCACTATCTAGAGTGATACCCATCTCCTAAAGTGCTTCAGCACCTCACCAGGGGTATAAACTACTCACAAATGCCCCTACAATGCAGTACAGCCTAGAGCATACATAGGCATTGTAAAGCTTTCTTCATTTTCCTTACATTTATTTCTCAACTATTGTCTTTAGAAACCACTTTTCTAAATGTCGCAAAGACTGGACAGAAACATAACTAACATGCATAAATTCCTGATTTGCTAGTGTGCTTTGATTGCAAGTCAATATTTCATACTTGATTCCTACCTACACATTGATATTCCAAGGAGTATAGAAAAATCTCATTTTGAAAGTTAACACAAACATGGCAAACTCACCTGTAACATTTTTTTCAAATAAAATTTTTTCTGACATTGGTTGACTGGTGTATATACTGGGGGGAAACATGGTGAGCTGTAGACATGTGAAAAAGCAGTATCCCGTGTCAAATTCTTCAGTTCTATGTCCACTTCTTATTAAGTTTTCCAGTTGGCCGCTGGAGTGAGCGCTTTTGCCAGAAAATCAGTGCTTTCATTACAAGTGTTTTGGTTTTTGAAGCCTCTTTTGACCCAGAGCGTGATTCCAGTCTGGCCTCACTAAATCTGCAAACCTGTGTCCTGCTGAAGTGTGCAACCACCAGGACGTAAGCAGTGGCTCCAGTGTACATCATTGTGCTTATCCATAGGCATGTAGAGTTCCACTTATTTTTCCCTTTAACCACTTCGATGCTGATGACGAGCTCAGCTCGTCATGTAATGCGGTAATTTAAAAAATGCCGCACACAGCGGGAAAAGCCGCCGCAATGATGCGGATAAAGTGACCAGCTGCAAATCTGCGAGAGAGACAGATGGAGAGGCCGCCGCCCAGTGGATTCTATATTGCACAGCAAAAACGTTGTTTGATTGGCTTAAACACTTTTTTTGTTGATTTCTAGAGGAGTGTGCAAACAAGGTGTACACACTTTTTTCGTTGATTTCTATCTCTTTGGAGTGTGCAAACAAGGTGTACCTCTGTCCAAGGATACCTGTAAGGGCATATCTGTACCAGATTACCATTTAAAATAATTTGATTTTTTAGAGTGGCTAATTTGTGATAATTATATCACATTTCAAACATTTATGTGATATAAACATTGTTTTTTTAGGTATGCTAAGCATAGTTCGCAGCACCTTTTCAGTTTCATATGCACAATTTCATAAACTTATAAATATCTCTTAATAAAGGCACAATATTAACAGTATGAACGTTTTTGGATACTCTAATTTGTTGGACTACAGATATTTCACCAGTTCTTTGAGAGCACAGTGATATTTTTCAGAAATCTATAAGTGTGCCTAATTTAGATCTTGTGTGATGAAGTCTTATTATTAAGACTTGTCAACTGAGTGAAGCAGTCACTATTCTTTGTGTTATTGTCTGTTTCCAGACTCCATAGAGTTTTTGAATAAATCCCTTGCTGGCACTTTCCTCTTCAAACATAACGATTGCCCAAACCCGCAAGGGTCTATTGGGTTACCCACCCCTATAACCAGTAATTTAGATCTTAGCAGACAGGTTACTCTGAAACAACAGTGACTGATATCCCGCCTGCCGAAATATAAACCCCATAGGAAATAATGGGATTTATATTTCAGCAGACAGGCTATCTGACGAGATCTAAATCAGATACAGAGTCACAATTTACATTTTGGACAGTTAATTTCTATCTCACTTCTTTTTATCAAACTGTCTGTAGCCTTTAATACGGTCTTTTTGTGCACCCATACACACTATGGGCCTCATTATGATGTCAGGCGGATCACCACCGACAGGCCATCAGTCCGTCTGACATCTTAGGCTGCGGTCTGACCGCCGGATTAGGATACCAGTGATCGAAGCGCATCTGTCAGAAGGACCGACCAACACTTCTGACAGGCTCAAGGAGCCCGTGGGGCATCGGTCGTATCGTAATCCCTACAATGAAGGCGGCTCCGGTGAAGGCACCACCATAGGGATTACAATGTCCCTTTCTGCCAGACTTTCCATGGTGGTCCCACAATCATGGAAAGGCTGTTGGAAAGGGACTTTGGGGGGTCCTAGCAAGGCCCCTGTCCCCCGTGGGTCTCTGCTATGTGGCCCCCCACAAACATCCATTCACCGTGTGCCAGGCACCACATGGTGCCTGGCACACTGTGCATGGATGTTTGAAAAATGCTTTTTACTATTGCGGCTTGTGTAGCAGCCCTTTTCCTGGGCCACTGCTCAAGCCACAATAGTAAACAGCATTTTACGACCGCATCCACGACGGTCGCATCATAATTGGGTGGTCGGGACCGCTGACTCCTAGTTGGACGGTCCCGTGCCTGAAGCGATGGAGGTCAGTAATAAGACTCTCAGTATTTTTTTTCTGCTCGATTAGGGATATATAGGGGTGCAAACCCTGCATCAATGTCTCATTGCAGCCCGAAGATATAATTGAAAATGTGGAGTTATTTAATTTTTTTTAACACATTTGTTCAATGTGATGTTGCATCTCTTAATAAATCCCAGAACACTAAGCAAGGAAATATTGCCATGAATGTCTGGAGTTTGGAAATAACAAGTATTTTTGGATTTTCATACAGACTGTGGTCAGCACAATCAATCAAGTCATCATAATAGAGATCCCTAGGTTATGAATTATGGCTGAATCACTGTTTACAGTGCACTGTTCATAGGATGACAAAAATCTAACTTGGAACTATATTGAAGACATGAAAATTATATCTTTTCTAATTCTGCAAATGTATTAGTCTGATTTTTTCCAAACAATGTTAATTCACTTCAGTCTCCCTCACGCATGAAAATATCCCTGTCAAGGCTTGCCAGACGGACTTTCCTCAGCTGGTTGTTGCAATAAAGAGTAGAAATTGTGATTTTATTTTTACCCATGCTTTGACATTTCCAGGTCATTCTAGGTAATCACGTGGTGCAATCCATACAAGGCGGATGTATGACGGTACCACGCGTACTTTTACAACGCGTACCGTTACAACGCTACTTTTACCACGCAAGTCGTTACAACGACTTGCGTGGAGGGGCGCTGGATAGTAAATTTTTTAATTTACTATTCCAACTCCAGTCCCCGTGGACTCTAGGGAAGGAGTTGGATAGTAAATTAAACTATTTACTATCCTAGAGCGCCCTCCAGAGCAAGTCGTTGTAACGACTTGCGTGGTAAAAGTAGCGTGGTAACAGCACCGCGTTGTAAAAAATGCGGGCTAACCGACCAGCCCAGCCTGGATATTATCAACACCTGCAAAACCGTTCTCTGAGCTGCCGGTGGAATTAGCCAGAGGATTTTTAAACTCCATTTAAAAACAGCAAAGCAAGACTCTGTGACCTTGGACACCTGAGGTTTGAGGGAAAGATTTTTATCATTAATAAAACCCAGGTTTTTGACTTTGGAGAGAGTGGGAGGCAAAGGGCCCAGATTGTCAGGCCAATGCTTAATTCCCAAAAGCTGGGGGTTATTTCAAATGAACGAGCACCTCTGTTTTAGTGTCGTTTAGCTTCAGTACATTACTGCTCATCCGCGAGGAAACAATACTCAAGCCAAGCGGAAGCAGGGAGGGATCTTGATGCTGAGTGGTAGAGAGTGAAAAGATAATCTGTGTATCGTCAGCATAAGAAAAGATGGTCAATCCTGACTTCTCAACAATGTCCCTAGGGGGTGAACATAAATGTTAAAAAGCAAAGGCCTCAAAATTGATCCCTGAGGCACTCCAGAGGTTAAAGCTAGAGTATTTGGTCTAATGTCGTTCGAAAAGAACTGGAAGGTGTGGTCTTTTAAAAAAGAGAGCAACCACATCAAAGCCAAACCCTCAATGCCAGATTCTTCAAGATGGTCTATCAGAATAGAATGTGACACCGTGTCAAAATCTGCACTCAAGTCTATCAGAATGAGGGTGCCAGTACCATCGGAGGCGAGTTATTACCTTCGAGATATTCAGTGAACCTGAGAAGGCTAGATTCGGTACTATGGCCTGGTCTAAAACCAGACTGTGAAGGGTGCAGCAAATTACGAGTTGTGATAAGAGAGGAAAATTGAACATTAATATACCTTTCCAAATTGTAGAAAGCACGGATAAAAGAGATATAGGGTGAAAATAAGACCGACAGAGAGGATCAAGACCTTCCTTTTTTAATAGGGGAAGGACGAGCGCATGTTTGGGAAATGCGTTGAACATAACATTTGTCCGATTTTCAGAAAAGTTTGCCTAAAAAAATTGTAATTCCTTTCAGACATACTCACACAGGAAGATATAATTGCCATGGATTGACCTAATCTGTATTTCCACTATTTTCCTGAGCTGAGTTTTAGGGTAAGAAATATGTATTCGTTTTCAATGGTTTTGAGTAGAAAGCCACACACTAAAGATAGGAGACAGTTTTTGTTATGCGAACTTCCATAGCGGATGCCAACAGTATTTGGGCCAGCCAGCACCCACGTACACCTACCAATCACAGATTTGATAAAAAATAGGGACCCTTGGAATCCAGGAAAATGTGGCTTGTATGAATCCCAACACATGTGAGCAATTAAAATGTCCTGGAAATGTAAAAGAATGGGTAAAAATAACATTATAATGTTTACACTTTTCCGTGACAGAAAACTGAGGAACTAGCAAAAGCCTCACCAAGTGATACTCCTACATGTCTCCTGATAAAACAGTACCCCTATTGCACAGGGCGAGAATAGTCCAAAATGTTGACCTTGTGAACACCAAATTTACAGTACACAGACTTCACATGATTACCATTTTAGCCTATTCCGGTCGCTATGAGTCCACCCAAATATGAAGTACTGTTTGTAGCGAAAGAATTATGAGAATACTGGACAGTTTTTCTACTTAACACAAATTTCTCACAAAAACTTAAGGGAATTCTGTTTTTTTAACTAAAGTTTGACATTTGCTGGGCATTCGGGGTAAGCAAAGGTGTTAGCATTGACACAAGCCACACCATGGAGAACCCCCTAGGTTACATAAGCTTTCAGAAATTTCCTTAGGTGATGGCCCCAAACTTCAGCTACTCTCATCCCAAAAATCAACCGAACTCCAAGCTTTGATTTCTGCTCCCTGTATGGTCCCATTATTATTTTTTTGTCTCGGTTGATTTCATTGGTAGAAATGTGTGAATGCAAAAGGTATGACATTTGCTATCATCTGTTAAATTTCTGTATATTGGTGCCGCCTTACTGTAAGCTAGCGTCCTGAAAAACTCTTTAAAAACAATCCTCCTCAGAATTACTTCGCTTTATGGGTGGTCAATGATTTGGAGTGTTTTAAATAGGCCTTAATTATTTAACTTTGATGATTCTAGGTGACATTTCAAATGTGCATTGTTTATTTCACCCCCAATTTATATTTATTAGAGTTTTCCTTACTAGGTGATGGATAGTCATAGCACACTGAATGAGAACAGTAAACCACAGCACAATTGTTGTTTCTGGGCATTGCATGCTTTTTAACAAACTACAAACACTATGTTTGTGATACATAGTTGTGCTCCAAAGAAAGGAGCAAGAGACTGTATGGATTATTTGAACCTAAGTAAAATTTCAAACAGCATCTGGCTCTTTGCTGTGGCACACACACGCAAGACAGTGACCCACCAATGAGTCAGATGCTGTTTGGTTTGAATGGAGCCAGATGTTTATTGGATTTGTTCTTAGGCTAAGGAGAAATGCAAACAACATCTGGCTCCTTGATGGGGCATAGAAATGTGTCTGTGGCCAAGAAACGGCCAGATGCTCATTGGACTTTTTCGTTGGCTAAGAAAAAATCCATTGAGCATCTGGCTAGCTGATGGAGCACAGAAACACAGCTCCTTCATCTCAGAATGCTTCGCATGGACAGAGAAAAATTCTGAGATGAAGGAGGTGTGTGAAATGACCTAAGAAGGGAAAATGAGAAAATGTAAATGTAAATGTAAATGTGGGATACTTGTATAGCGCACAGTTACTCTACCCGAGTGTCCCGGCGCTGTAGACCGCTGGGGAACCCGTCCTGGTTTTCCCTGTGAGATGGTCCCTTTTCTGGGTATCTCCAGGGTGAAACCAGGCATCCCTGGCGTCTGTGGGGGGCCGTCGTAGAGATGAGGCAAGCTAATGCCCAGAGTTGCCGAGTGTGCTCCCCGGTCGGAGTAGGCACCGATGCGAGAATTATCAGTCCGCTGACCCTGGTCCAAGACCCTGCCGCGTCGGGAATCGAACCCTGGTCCCAGGCCGTTCTCTGCACTCGGGTCTGCCGCCTCTAACCAGTGAGCCACACCTCTCCTCTCAAAATAAGGGACCTAGAAGAATTTAGTCACTCCCTTTCTAATCTCCATCCCTTTATTCATTTAATCGCCAGGTGGGATTGGAGGGGTGGTTGAAAGCAGGGTTGATGGAATTGGGCTACTCCTCCCGCCTTCTCTCCAACATCTCTCACTCCTTCCTTCCTTCCCACCCTCCTTCCTTGCCTACTTCCAGAACAAAGTGAATTGAGCTGGTGGGCCTGACTAAGAGAAGCCCTCCAAGCTCCATCCAAAGTAAGTGATATCACTCATAACTTCACGTGCATACTAACGAGGCGGGCCAGTCATGAGGCTGCTTCATTTATGAGTTTGCAGATGCCCAGAATGGATCAGGCACTGGAAAATGTATTCTCATCATCCACAGCACTAGGAGGAATGTGTCCTCCATTAGAAGGAGGGCAGCATTTAAAAAAATAAAGTTACCAGGCCTGCGGAGGTCTTTGCAGAATTGATATATGTGTATGTGTGTGTGTGTGTATACATATGTCTGTGTATATATATACAAGTGTGTGTGTATATATCTATATATATGTCTATATATAAACTGTTCACTTCCCCCAAAGCGTCGGGACACTTTCACACGGGTGCACTACAGGGTCAGAGGTCACCCTTTAACTTCATAAGATTGCTCACCAAGTGCACAAAAATGCGCGAGTGCATTCCTTTCAGAGAAAATAACATGAATCCAAAATCAAGATGACAAAGAGTATGATTTTGGATTGATGTTAATTTCTCTGGAAGGAGTGCACTCGCGCATTTTTGTGCGCTTGGTGAGCAATCATATGTATATATATATATATATATGTGTGTGTGCGTGTGTGTATATATGTGTGGATAGATAGATAGATAGATAGATAGATAGATAGATAGATAGATAGATAGATAGATAGATAGATAGATAGATAGATAGATAGATAGATAGATAGATAGATGTCACACAGGGTGTCCTGGAGAGACAATCTTTTATGATATTTTATGGACATTTAATGACCCCTAGGACCTCAAGAACTTCCGTCCCATCTCCCTGCTCCCATTCTCCGCGAAGGTCATCGAGAAGCCCATCAACATCAAACTGACCCGCCACCTTGAGGAGAACAGCATCCTAGACCCATCCCAGTCCGGATTCCACAGAAACCACAGCACCGAAACTGCCCTCATTGCCGCCACCGATGACAGTAGGGCCCTGCTGGACAACGGAGAAACTGTGGCCCTCATCCTCCAGGACCTGTGAGCCGCCTTCGACACCCTCTGCCACCGCACCCTACGCACACGCCTCCACGACGCTGGGATCCGAGACAAGGATCTGGACTGGACCACCTCCTTCCTCTCTGGCAGAACCTATCTGCCTCCCCCTTTCCGCACCGAAGCTACCGAGATCACCTGCAAGCGTACCCCAGGGCTCAACCCCCAGCCCGGCGTTGTTCAACATCTACATGACACCGCTCGCCCACGTCGCCCGAATGCATGATCTCAACATCATCTCATATGCCGACGACACCCAGCTGATCCTCTCCCTCACCAAAGACCCCATCACCGCCAAATCCAACCTCCACGAGGGAATGAAAGACGTTGACGAGTGAATGAAGAACAGCCGACTGAAGAACTTGGACAAGATGGAAGTCCTCATCCTCGGCTCCACCCCCTCAGCCTGGGACGACTCCTGGTGGCCGACCGCACTGGGAACAGCTCCAACACCCACCGACCACGCACGCAACCAAGGGTTCATCCTCGACTCCATTCTCTCCATGACAAAGCAGGTCAATGCCATTGCGTCCTCCTGCTTCAACACCATCCGCATGCTCCACAAGATCTACAGGTGGAACCATACTGAAACAAGAAGAATGGTCACCCAGGCCTTCGTCAGCAGCAGGCTGGACTACGGAAACGCCCTCTATGCAGGAGCCTCGGCCAAACTCCTGAAATGACTGCAAAGCATACAAAACGCCTCTGCCCGCCTGATCCTCAACATCCCTCGCCGCAGCCACATCACACCCCACCTGAGAGACCTTCACTGGCTACCAGTCAACAAGAGGATCACCTGCAAGCTCCTCACCCACCCAAACAAGGCACTCCACAATACAGGTCTCACATACCTCAACAGGCGACTCAGCTTCTACACACCCAACTGCCAGCCCACTCTGCCAACCTCGCCCTCACCACAGTCCCCTGCTTCCGAAGGGCAACCTCCGGCGGCAGATCATTCTCCCACCTCTCTGCCAGGACCTGGAACGCCCTCCCCATCCTCCTACAGCAGAGCCAGTACCTGCTAACCTTCATAAAATTCCTCAAGACCTGGCTATTCAAGCAGTAGCAACACCCCTGCCCCCCCACACCCCTCCCAGCGCCTTGAGACCCTCACGGGTAAGTAGTGCACTTTCCAAATGTTCTGATTGATTGATTAATTGATTGATGGTCAATAGGGCAGCAAAAGGGTTAATACTAAGAATCACTATCCATTGGAACCCATTTGATCAACCTTAGAATAACGAAACACTGAGATAAAAAATACAAACTTTCAAATGTATGCCTTTAAGATTACATGCAACAGTGGGCACACACATAATCAATATATTTTACTCAGATTGTACTTTGCAACCTGCAGATAATACAAGGAACTCTTTATAAAAGCATAGTTCAATGACCAATCTTCTATACATTTCAGTTTTATGTATCTACCACTGAAAATTTAGGTGGCGTTTTCAAAGAAAATCACAACTTTGCATTTGTTAATATGTAGTTTCAAAAACTTATCTTGAACATACCTTTCCAACTTTTACAGCCTAATTGTTGGTTGATGGGAATTTATTCTAAAAATACTAGATCATTATTAGAGACATTATTTTCCTCTATCTCTAATAGTTTTATACTCATTTGGGCAGGAGATTTTAACATCCAATCCTGCCCTTCGTCTGCCGCATAGATTTGTGGGGTTACTGACCAGGCTGGGGATGGTTATTTACATTTCCCCCACAATGATTATGGGTGTACACTAAATTCTATAATTACCAAGCTGGATCTACATTTATTAAAATGTGCCTGTGCTACTAATAGAGTTCCGATATCAAATTTATAGGAAGGAAAGCCACAACCATCATTGATCATTTCTTCATTTCAGCCAATGCAAGTAAGTGGTGTACTAGCCCCAGGGTTGTTGAGCCTGACCCGAGTGACCATATTTGTATTGTATTGAGTGGCTTCTTTTGGGGCAAAGCCAGTAACGTCCCACCAAGTTCTATTACTGAGTAAGACCTAATGGGGTTTGCACTAAGTGGGATGGAGTTGATCCAACCAAAATTATACATGGCAATTTTTCCAAGGGCCTTACAGATATCCTTTATTGTCTGGAGGACGTAGGTACTCCCAATCAGTTACTTTCCAGTTTAATTAGTATTACTAATATAACCAACAACCTCATGACTCACCCGTGTAATCCAGGCCATGGCCAACACATAGGTTGGTATATTCATACATGTACTATAGCCTCCCAAAAATTGAAGTCGGCCCTCCATTGTCAACTCAGAGACAATATGTTGATCAAATCCCTTAGATTTAACTTTAAAAATGTCCTTTCTGTTAGGAAACAAGAGCTACAAGAGGATGCCTGGTCTAAATTGTCTCAGGCTGCAGATACAGCTTATAACAGACTTTTCTGGAATAATGTCAATTCACCTTTCTAAAGAGCAATCTTTCCCAGAGCTGATATCTCATGGTACATATGATGCCTGGGTTGCTCACTTTACAGAAATGTTTAGTTTACCTGCTGTAAGGAAGGAGGATATATCAAGGGAGAAACAGTACCCCTCGCCTCCCCTACCACATGACAGAAATTACCCTATTAGCACTGAAAGAAAGCATAGGAGGTAAAGCCCAGGACCCTATGGGGTGCCACTGGATGTTTATAAAACCGTTGTTGATTTGTGGGGTCGAATTTTAACTAGAGATTTTAATATGGCCGTGACCACTGTTATTCCACCTTCATGAGGAATGTCTATTATGGTACTGATCTATGAAAAGGGCAACAAATCAGAATCGAAGAACTCTTGCCCAATATCACTTTTAGATTCTTCAGCAAAAGTGATGAGTAAAGTGTTATTCTAGAGATTGGGAGAAGTGGGTATGCGAACACTCAATACTATCCCCGGCGCAGTTTGGTTTTAGACAAGGAGTGGGGACCATATAGCAATGTGTGAACTTATTAATAGGTAAATATTCACGTGTTAAAGGTGGTAGGTTGTATCTCTGCTTTGCAGATTTGAGTTGTGCCTTTGATTTAGTTAATCACTCTATTCTCTGGTCAACCCTGCTTTCCATTGGTGTGCCCAGATCAATTATTTTTCTCGCCAGGTGAGAAATTATCGAGTAAAGTATGTTTTGGTCCATGAGGTGAATGCACTGTGAATTTTAATGTAGAAAGGGGTTTTCGGCAAGGTTGCATTCTGCCCCCCCCCCCCTAATTTTTTTCATGTGTATTAATGGGGCGAATAAGGCCCTACAATCAATGCAAGCAGATGCCCCCCAGGTCACCCGCAATCGTATAACAATGCTATTATATGCAGATGATGTTGTTTTGCTGGCAAGGACCAAGGTGGGTTTACAGCAGTTAATCAACAGCTTTGATTATTTTATTGCAACAAGGAAACTGTTGGTTAACAAAAATAAAACCTATACAATGATTTGCGGTCCAAGCAAAAGAAATGTCAAACGTTTTTTATGGCTAATACCCCGGTAGCCACTGTTGTTACCTTTTGTTACTTGGGCATTACTTTTGCAGGTAATGGCTCATGGAAACATGAAACCACAAACGTTAGGGGCAAAATGAATAGAAGTGCCCATGAAATCTCTAGGTTATTAGTAAAGTTAGCAGGGTGCTAGCTACTGCCATATATGGGGCTGGTGGGTGGAGCCATTATAATAGTACGGTTCTTCAGATTGAGGAAAATTGTTTCCTCAAGCGCAAATTATGTCTACCCAACTCAGCCTCCACAAAGATAACACATAGAGAGGCGGGCCTACAGTATTTAGCAGATATAGTCACACCCTTTGCTGCTTTGGTGCTCTATTTGGATAAAAGATGAGACTAGTTTTACTAAGTCAATAATTTTAGATTGCCTGTCCATGGATAAAGCACTGTGTATCCCCAGGCTAAGTTATATCAATTACATCTATTTTGATTTTTTTCAAGATGCAAATTTAGCAAAGACCCTATTGGTAACAGCACTCACCATATGGTCTATTAAGGATAACTTTATGACCTATAAAAGGGAAGCTCGGGTAAGAAGTGGGGGGGGGGACCAACCATTATATTTTAATTTTCACTTGCGCTGAAGGAGGACTGCCAAAGCTATTTAACTTATGTTTCAAATGTAATGCACCCTTTTGTATTAACTAGATTTAGAATAGGGGTTGCCCACCATTTAGTTGTCTTCCCTCCATGAAATCGCGTTCTCCAGATACGACCCCCTGAAACTGTGATAACCAGAGCAAGCAAAGCACTAGGCACTTTAGGCTATTCAGTGATTTTTACTCTCATTTTAGGCGCCATTATTTAAAACCTCTTTTGCTTGCACAAAATATCAGATAGCATATGGTTGCCCTGAAATATATGCTTGAGTTAAACAATACTAGGGTTTGCCTTAACGTTGCACTTTTTTTTATTATAATAAAAGCAATCAGTAATCGTAAAAGTATTGTTTTGTGATGTCATAATTAATTTTATAGAAGCCTTTTAAGAAATGTGTAACTATGTACTTTTGGCATGGGTATTTATGATTAGAGTTGTGTCATTTCCTCGCTTTGATTTTTGATTATAATCTTGTTCTATTGTTTTTATTGTTAATTGCTTTTGTGGTTGTATTCACATCCCAAATAAAGATTTGAATTGGGTCCCAAGACTGAGACTGGCTTCATTCCTCTAAACACAGGCCGACTCCCGAGTCCACTGTACTAATTGCTGAGAACTTGGTGCCATGCCTGTCACCTTGATTTTCCTTTTCAGGTAATTATCTTTCTCCATGTTGCTATTAAATCCTCGCTGAGCACTGCGTTGGAGCCGAGAGCTCACCAGTGCTTAAACGCACCCTGGAAAAGAAGGAGCGCTCCTCACACTCTCAGGTAGCATGTTGCTGGATACCACCATGAGCTTGTGGTTAAGTGTCCTCGCCGCATGACAGCACTTGCATTTTCATGCTTGCAGTCACCCAGAAGGGGACTCCATAACCTGCATGAGACCCAAGGCATTAGGTGGTGTGACTAGATTCGAATTCAGCACTGGGCAAAGGATGTCAAACTTGAGTTTCTTCTTAGTGTGCCAAGTGGAGCTCAAGAGTTTCAGGAGAGGAGCATGGCTAAGACTTATAATCTGCATCTTTCAAAATGAAGGTGAATCTTTTCCTGTAATGTCATTTCCTTTTTTGAATTATACATTAAGAGTCAATAATTAGAGAACAATGCTATGCAGTGTGGCAATTTGCTATTAATTTCAGTATTAATCTTAGTATTAAATCAAGAGCTACAAGATGGACAAGGAGGATTTCTAACACTTTGTATTTTTTCCTCCTACCTGGGACTGTCTTTAGGAGACACTTGACACTTTTCTCATGTACTCTTCTGAGCATCATGGGTGCTGAAAGGAATTACCTTTTCCTCAGAGAAGGAAGAAGGGGGCTCATTAGATTTTCAGAGCATCCAGTCCTTGGCAGCTGCTGGGGAAGGCAGATTGTTGTGCTTATGACTGTCCCCTAGGGCCCTTTGTCTTTCTCTTTGAGGACCTGCCTGTGATCTTCAGGTGCTACTGCGTCCATGTCTTCATCATGCGGGCAGTACTAGACATAGGCAGCTCTAGCGTGTTAATTGAAATGTTGGCATATTTCCAGTGGTGTATTTGAGGTTCCCTATCTTATTTTTCCATTTATGGAACTTTGGTACCTTGGAGCATTTGAATTGGACTTTGCAGCATGTTCAGCTTGGCATATCTACACACACAAAGTCATGATCTTCTGTCAGACTGAGGAAAAGGGAAACCTTTTCCTTTTGTGCATGCACTGGTGCCCATGTCTATTGAATAATCCAAAACAAGATTGTTTTTTAGATTTGAAATGGATACGGCAAGTTACATTTCAAGCTATTTCATTTTAGGAAACTTATATAAATCAGATGGTTGTGATGTCATGTCCTACTGCTGGAACAAACTTTAGATAAAATGGTTGAAGTGAAGGTAAAGAAGGATCCATTTTAGGAAGGTTATTATTTTACCTGAATTAAAAGGTGGCTAAAGTGACACACACTATACTGAAACTCCTACTAGAGGTAGGACATCACGGACTATCAGATATTTGGTCTTATTATAGGCATCTCAATTAGTCTGCAGAGGTATGATACCCATCGGTTGGGGTTGATACTCACTTCATCAGCATTCAACAACGTTTTTAAAGTGCTTTTCCAGCACAAGAAAACATAATTCATCAACAATAGATTTATGGAAAAATCTATGCAGGGGTGTGTCAGAGTTTTGGGAATTACTAAGAGATGGTGGTATCCAAGAATATTATTGTGTGCTCTGTTACAGATATGGCCCTGTCTAAATGAGGAGACAAATGCTGCAAAGAAAACGGGGATCTAAATGATGGTCGTAGTCATAAAGGGTTCAGAGACATTTGCAATGGATGGTCACTAAATCTAGGTCCTCTTAAAGCATTTTCAGATAACGCTTGTAATATACAAGAAGTGAATAGGCCTCTCTATTTGACCACATCAATTTCATATGGTAAAAAGTACATGTGGCTTAAGAGAGGATAATAGAAGAGTATTTCAATCATATACTTTGATTGTGGCCCACATAATGAGAGACAATCATGAAGCCAGACAAAACTAAGACATAAGATGGAGACACTCTCATAGATATGGAGAGAAAGACTAGGTGCATCCGTACAAGAGACAGGCCTAAACATGACAAAAGAAGGTTTAAAACAACCAAGCATATGTGCTGAGGTTGTTCCCAGGAATGAAATGATGCAAACACGTCTGTGAGATTATTAGACTGACATTGATCTATGGAATGGAATGGCTAAGCCTAGAGATCTAAAAAGGATAGTTGGTTGGAATATCTAATAAAGTGTAGTACATTTAAAATGGCACTATAACATTTGTAATGGCAGGCAAGGAAAGGGAAGAAGGGCGAAGACATGGACATTATGCCTTGATTTTCTCTAACAAGAAATTGACCCAAGACAAATAAAGGAAGCAATTGTTCAAAACATTTACACTGTTCAATAAGTGTGGGAAAATAAATAGACCAGAAAACAAAGTTTGGGAAAATGTGTAGACCAGGAACCAGTGTAACATTGCCACAACCAGAGAGACACTTCCAAGAATGGAATGGAGAAGGCAGCCAGGCTTGTTAAGACTAGAGCATTTTGGATAGCCTATGCTGAGTGGAGTAGATAAATAAGTGAAGTGATCCTTGGCACTTCCCAATAATTCTTACAGTGTTATGATTTATGTACAGCGTTGTAATATTGTTTTGCAGATTCATAAAATTGCACAGTCTAGAGAAGAATTAGGCATGCATGCACAGATTTATGCATCCGTCATTTTATCCAGCTCAACATCTACTACTGATATAGTTGATTCTGTAAAGCTCAAAAAAGACAAATAACAAAGCCCATAAAAAGAACAGCCACTACATGAAAGACTAAACAATATGGCATAGATCAGGTGTCTTCAACGAGTAGTTTGTGAGTTACCAATAGCTCTCCAGCTACCTGTGAGCAGATCTCCTATGTACCTCCAGCCTACTAATTTGGAAGCTTTTACTTGGTTGAATTATTATATGTATACTAAAATTTAAAAGCTTGTTCTCAAGATGAAAATGCTTCTATTTTCAGAACTCATAAGCTGATGTTTGGCAAAAAAATTGTTGCGTTTTCAAAAAGAAATGTACGCTATTATTGAGTTTGGGAGGTGTATTACTCATATTGTTACCTTAGTGCCTTGGTGGTCGCAGCTAAGGCTTTTATATATTTTCCCTGTACAGTCATATTAAATTCTCAAAGGGTTTTTTAAAAAAGTGATGGAAACCCTTCTCATATGATCACTGCTAACAATCTTGGAAAGGGTAGTCACTATTGCACCACTAATATTAGTAGCGCAGGATGATTTCCATTGAAACATAAGTAGCTCTTATTACAGAAAGGGTTGGAGACCCATAATTTACACCCTGTATTAGGATATGAAGAGGATTTCCGAACAGATTGAAAATACCTAGTCCAAGATAGGAGGACTTGGTTTGAACTCGATATTAATCTATGAATCTTGGTAATTGGAACCTTATAGTTTGGCCATACCAGTTTGAAGTTTTTTCCAAACCCTGTCGTGCGTATGCACTTTATCTATGACATAAGTAACAGAAACTATTTTCTGATTTACATTTTAACAAGTCATAACTTTTGTACATTTCGAACATGGCAAGTATGTCAATGAATTGGATTTGATTAACTCCTGGCCTTAGCGTGGAAGGGGACAGTCGGAAACGTAACAGAGGAATTGCCGTGACTCCCAGCGGGATGGAGGTTGGTTGAGGCAGAGCTCTGACAGTGAACCCTTGATGCAAGGGGAGCAAAGCTTGTTGGGCCCATTCTGCTGCCAAAGGCAGATAAAGCAAGCCTGGAGCAGAGTTGAAGCCAGATGGCTGAATGCCTCTGATAGTGTAGCCGAGAGTTTGCAGCATTTTTACAGCACCACTAGTGTGAGCTGTTGGTACATTGAGGACAATTCCTCTAATAGTAAGAAACAAATTGAAACTGCATCATACGGCCCAGGACTTCAGGTGCAAGAATCCAGTGAAGCAGGGAGGTTGCTTGCCCTCATATTTAGTGCTTCGAGGGCACATATTGAGGGGACGCTGGCCGAGGCTCGGCCGGACCACCCCTGTTGACTGTTGCCTACGAGATTGCTGGTGAGTGGTCCCCTTTTTAGGTTGACCCTTGGTAGTGCATGCACTGCTCTGTGAGGTAAGCTGTATTCGAGTACAGCCTTGAAGCTCCACCCACTCTCCGCCCATATTTTTCATTGGCTTGTGTCAGTGTCCTTTGTAAATGCTGGCTTCTGATTCGTTAATAGGCTTGTTAGTTCCTCCTTAGTACCTCCTTGTCTTCATTTCTAACATCCTAAGAGGACTGGCCCTTTTACTTCTGTTGTTACAGGGTATGTCTTATTTAGTCTGTAAGCACTCATTTCTTTATTGAGATTCTCCTACTGCAGGCACGACATGCTTTTCCTGCAACATTCAGCATGCAATGCGCGCTTTCACTTTCTAAGCAGCCTGGGACAATGGCTGCTGTTTCTAGCATTTATAAGAGTTTGAGCTATTGGCATTGTAAATGACAATGCCTTTTATTTATGTGTTAATTATCAAAACAGATAAAAAAGGCATTGTCCTTTACAAAGCCAATAGCTTAAACTCTCGCAAATGCAAGACCTATTGCATTGAAAATGCTTGTTGTTTTTATACATGAACTGCGAGTGGGCCATTTCCTGACTGGCTTGCGAGGGCATCCTTGTAGGAGTATCTACAGGCTATTGTATCAGCATGTAAGAACCTACTTTTTGACTCAGGCAAAACGAGCATGGGGGAAAAAAAGGTGCCAGCTACAAGTCTCATGTCGCCGAGAGTGACCTCACGTACGTACTTCTTCTATTGACGGTTTTCAGGCATGTGCAGTGGGGTTAGTGACTAGAGGAATAGAGTTGGCTGAAAGCCACTCATCCTTGATGGGGGATAAACCTTTGCCATTACCGGGTTGTTCCTTCCTCCGACTGGCAGAATTTACCCCCCGAGCTGCACACAACTGGGAGGTGGAGTGCCTGATGGAGGATTCCCTGCTTGCTTCCGTTGTACTTACTGGAGTGTTGGAGAGGGTAGGCTCTTCCTTGGATTTGACTTGTAAGTCTGCACATAACGAGTGTAGCCCTGTTAAGAAATGGAGGAAAATGGCTGTGGCTCTAAAAAGAGGATTGCGTCTCATAAACATGGGCACACAAACGGAGAGCTCTGGTTCTCTCCCACCTCTTGAGTATACCCTGTATGATGCTTCAATGAAAGGACTTGTGGAGGCCTCTAAAGTCATGTTGGCCCCAATTTGTGCAAGGTTAGCACTTACGGAAGAAAAACTGGTTCTGCTGACGGAACACATGAATGCGGGGTGGTGGGGGTTCTGTCTGTTGAACCCAAATGAGGGTGTTTCGAGCAAATGTCATTCAGTCCACTATATATTGGGGCAGGCAAGCTGTGGCAGGCTGGCCCCCTCCCCCCAACACACATCAGTGCACCAGTTTGTCCATCCCAGGCCCTTGTGCCGCTGTTTCCACCTAAGTTTCCCTGATGGGCTCTGGCCTCCCTAAAGTGGGCGTATCATAATACCCTATTTCAGGAAATGTTAATAACTTACAGCTGGAAGCTACACCATATGGAGTGGTCCTAGGAAATGTGCCACCTTTGATTAACCCCACTTCGTACATTTTTATGATCTTAAAAATAAGGTAGTCCATTTGATAAATATCTACTCAAACTTGAGAGTGAAGCTATATGACCCTTTCAATATGGTACGAAGCGTGAGTTGGATAGGGCTTGATGTAAAGAGATGGGCTAGGGACTGTGTGATAATTAACTATAATAAACCCACCATTGCAGCTCATTTGTTGGCTACCATAGGCTCTCAGAGATCGAACAAACCTACTTATTCTTTTTTGTGGCTTTTTTTATAAGTCTGAACTGGTTCTCCCGAGAATAAGGAAGCGGGGTCTCTCAGCAGAGGCTATTCGGGTGAGGATCCCACCTGTCTTGCCAACTGCCCTGACCCTTACAACTAAGAATAGATTTGCCCCATTGAGCAAACTAGATTCCTGTGATTGACTTGTCCACTCTTCACTTGCACAATTTTGTGCGACCACCTAGCCTGTTGTAGATCCTGCTGTCATCCCTCCTGTTGTTTTGACCACCAGTTGCAATCAGTTTTGCCTGCTATCATGGAACATTGCAGGATTGTCATATAAGTTCAACAATCCTAATTGGGTTGCTTTTGTAATGCAATACCAGGTGACTTGCATTCAGGAAACATCATAAGAGTCAAATAACTTCTTCTTGGAAGGATATAAAACTTTCTTTGGGGCAGCAGCGGCCCAAAGGTTGAGCGGGCTAAAAGGGGCTTGATCACCTTAGTTTCTGTAGACATGTGTCAGAAAAATAAATATTTTCCTTGGGACTCACCATTATTACAAGAGTTGAAAGCACCTGTTCAGGGTCCGATGTCATTTGCGGTGGTCAGTTTTTATAATGTAAAAGTGTGGGTGGGGGATTCGACCCATTTTAGTACCTTGAGTTCTGTTATCGAAGCCCGTCCGGTTGTGAGGAAGTCAAGTAAATTTTAGCCGGGGATTTGAATAGTCACCTAATTGAGAAGACCTTGGATCCTATTGCTATAAGGCTTACATGTGCATTGGTGGAGGGCCTACATATTGACCATAGTAAGAAAGGTTCAGAGTTAAATATTATTTTAAACAACTGCAGCTTGGTCTACACTCTGGATAAACTAATTAACACCATTAATCCTAGAAGTTTACCTACCTTAGGGGGAGGGGTGTGCTTCCATATTTGCTTTTATTTTTGTGTCAGCCTATCTGTTTTCTTTAGTTGACAATTTTAGTATTACGCTCAGTGCTTTTAGTGACCAAACCTCACCTTTCAATAGTTTTAAGGGGGACATGGAGTGGCCTCAGAAGCCCATATGCGACGCAGGGGGTCTATACCCATAAAGACTAGGGGAGAAATGTTAGGTGGTCCCAGGTCGAGCCTACTCAGAGTGCAGACATCATATATGCACCTGCTTGGATTTAAATGCTCCCAGTGGATGAATTTTAAGCGCATTGGAGGCTATTTCAAAGAAGGTGTCCACACTATTTACAGTCCCTCTAAAACGGGGCAGACCGTGTGAGTCCAGATAGTTCAATAGGAAATGCACCAAGGCCTTATCTAATTTGAAGGAAGCACTAAAGATAGACCAGAGGGATGAAGATTTTATTGCTGCTTGCCATAGGGACTATAAAAAGGAGCTCCTCAATCATAAGGCAAAGCCAAGGGGGAGAGCCTGAGATGACTTAGTCCAGGCATGTGAACTGAGGGCCAGCTCATTGTTTTGGCAGGTAATAAATGGCCCTGATCTTGTTAGTAAGAATGATCCAGCCTTATGCCATCACATAACAGAGGGCTAATGGGTGGCACATTTTGATGGAAATTATAAAGGGGAGTTGGTGGGTGGGGCTACTGCCCTGGGTCTATCTTTTGGAGGATGGCAAGAGATTGTTTTAAAACATTAGGAGGAGACAAAGGGTATTCGGGCCCTACCACGTTATAAGTCTCTAGGGCCCAATAGTATCCCTCCGGATTTGTTTCCGGACGATACCGATCTGACAATGGTTCTTAATGCTGGAGTGGAAGTGGGCCAACCCCCAACATGGGCTACTGCAATAGTGGTAGCCATTTTCAAGAAGGGGAACAAAGATAACCCTCGTTGTTACTGGACCAACTTCGCGATAGATTTGGTGGTTAAGGTCATGGGCAAGGTGGTGCTTGATAGGTTGATGGAGTAGACAGATGAGCATAATATCATTTCTGATGTTCAATATGGCTTTAGGCAGGGTAGATCAACAACTGACGAATGCCGTTAACCTATATTTGTTAATTATTAAGTATACTGTTGGCAGGTCCGAATCCATACATCTTGCCTTTATGGACCTGACATCCTCATTTGACTGGGTGAACCACGTAAAACTTTGGGATTGTTACTTGAGTTAGGGATCAACAAAAATATAGTTCACCTGCCATGCGAGTTGCATGCCCACACAACTGCTTCAGTTCATTATTCCCAGGATTTTTTCACTACTATGGCACAAGCATAGGGGTGCGTCAGGGTTGTATTCTTGCACCCTTACTGTTCATACGGTATATTAATGGGTTGGAGCAAGCCCTCTTGTCCATCAGAGTAGACTGCCTGGTGGTGGGGTGAGATCGCTCCCTGTCCTAATATACGCAAACAATCCGGTCCTGATGGCAAGGACTGCAGTGTGTCTACAGTTGCTATTGGATACATTTGTAGACTTCATGGCTAGTTTGGATTCCACGGTTAACTTCATTTAATCGATTGTGATGTTTTTGGTACCGAGAAGTACAAGATCGAAAGCGTTTAAGGTGGGGTCGCATATATTAGCCAAAGTCCCTGTCTTTTCATTCCTCTGGGTCCTGTTTGACTGTCGTAGTAATTAGAAATCCCTCATTGAAAGCAAGAAACTGGAGCTCTTCAAGGCACCAGGTGCTGTCCTCAGATTTTCATGGAGATTAGAGCCACGCCCCCCTAGTGTATTAATTAAGGTTTATCAGGCCAAGTGTTCCTCCGTTCCCCTTTATATTGTGTATTGTGGTGCGGGGACACATGAGAGTGGATAATATTCAGTCAGTGTAAAACCTGTTTTTAATGCCAGTGCTTCAGGTTCCTCAATGCTCCATGGCACTCTATGTGCATGATGAACTTGGAGTCCAGTACATAGCCGATAAGATTGCCCTTAGGCCCTTGATATGCTGGATTAGGGTGTGGACGAAAAGGGAATATCAGCTGAATAGGCTGCTTGGCCCTGGATCATGTCATCAAGATGCCTTTTATTGCCTATGCCAAGGGGGCCCTCATTAGCCTGCGGAGGGAGGATTTATATCATAGCCCCGCACCCGCGAGTAACGCAGAGGTAAAATAGATCAGAGATTCATTTTTGGAACATAAGGCACTTCTCAGAGAACAGGCCAAATTACTGAGAGCTACAGTGAGGGGGCTTATGTTATTAAAAACTGTGCGACTTATGGAACCATACCTGATCAGTTTGAGGAATGATATTGACCGATTTTAACTGACCAGATTTAAATTTAACACGATTCACCATCATCCGCTTCCCGGAGGGGAGTCCTGTGGGCTCCTTGGGACCCTGTGGATGCGACCACCAGTATCCACAGGATACCCTTCATTTCACGTTGTTTTGTAGTTACTTTACAGGGCCAAGTAAATTGTTCATTGAGCACATTTTGAAGTCCATAAATTTTAGGCAAGCATGTCTGACCCTGCTGTTTTTCCATCTTTTATCTGAAGATCACATTGTTTTAAAGTATGTTGCTTTTTAAGAGCTGACTTGAGAACAAGAGATTCTATCCTTGGCTAAGTGTGCTGGTAGTGTCTGTTCCTATAGAATTAGAGGGTTGTTTTTTTTAGATCATGTTATTGATTTTATCTATCGACTTTGTAATATGTCTTTTAACTGATTTGTCAGCTGCTTCTTTATGTACTGTTTTATGTGTATCTGCTTTTATGGGTACTCCATAACCGAATAAAGTTTCTTTGATTGATTGAATCCGATTTCTTGTAAAACGTGCATTTTGAAAAGTAATTTTAATGATGGATTTTTTTTTGTTTGTCGGCCTGTGTTATTGTGCTGTCCTGTAATAATGTCATTTAGTTTATATATTAGTGTTTTTATGATATATTCAAATGTATGTATTGATGAAATGTAAAATGTAGGCTATATATCTTTTTGAAAATGTATTTCTCAGATATAAAAATTGTCGCCTGGCTGACTGACTGACTGAATAACCTTATAGCCCTTCTGCCTCGGACAATATTGGTTGTTAAAGGCCCTCTCTCTCGTTATTGCTCGGGTTCAGGGCCATAAACAACCGGTAAACCTCTCATCCTCAGGCTATATGGATGACTCAGAGCCACAAGAAAGTAAGATGAAAAGAGAAGAAAGGAGGAGATGAACTTTAGGGTCGAAATCATCGGGTGAGATGAAAGATGGATAGATAAAAGGGCGAAGGAGAAACAGAGAAGGCGGACCGTGGTAATAAAGAAAGGGGCGAAAGGATTATAGTGAAAATTTGACAATGCTGGACAAGACCAATTCTAATTAAAATGAGCCATTCTTCATTCATTTGGTGAAATACCCCATTTAATATATCCAATGGCAACTTTTTAATCTTGAATTGTCAAGTAGGTAAACAGTCATCACTCCAGAAGAAGTAGTCATTGAGACATTTCTCCTTTCTTGTATTATTGACTCAACATATCTCCCCATTCACTTAAATTCAAGCCCACATAATTTCTGGTTGACCCCATCCCAACTCCGCTTTTAAACACATTGTGCCCACTAAAGTAATGGTTTTTAAGTTGTTGCTGCAAGGGATCTCTTGCTATCACTGGTCCATCAGGGTGTCAAATCTCCACTCTCAATTACTACCATTTACAGATGTGGGAACTGCATTATATTATCTCAGCCCTCTCTTTCTTTTTTTATCATCCAGCTGTTGCAGTGTTATGTTTCAAATCCAATGTCCCTCGATCATGCACTTCAGACATTATGCAACAGACGTGTCTTTATGGGTCACACCCTAGACATCTGTACAAATGAGCGCATAATCACAGGAAACCGAAAAAAGAATACAAGAATTAAAAAAATCTTTATAATATTGTACAGGACATCAACCACTCTTCATAATTCAACCATACCTTGTTTTGCATGTCAAAGGTATTTTTCGCATGTGCACGTTTCATGGCCCTCAGCCAGTCAAACAAATCAGGGAGATGATTTTTTATCTAAAAAACACAAAATATTTGTCTCACCAACATTATTAATTATAACAATACCTTCTTGTCGGAGGTATGCAGAGGCATACAGTTTGGGGAGGTACAGTGTAACTAGAGAATCACTTACCACGATATATTAGAATAATAGAGGTTATACCATCACAGCTTTCACATATGTCTGAATAGACTGATGATGGATATATTTTGGGCAGGCCCATCTATTTCTTGCTTTATATTTTGCCAGCTTGGGTGGTGTCAACTATAACCTGCGAATCGTAAAGAAACCATCTTCCCGACATAGGCAGCATTCATAGTACTATAAAGTAGATCAGTAGATACTTGCCAGACATTTCCATTCATTTCTCCCATATCTTGGATGAATGCACCATGTATTCCTGTGCTGCATCACAAAGTAGACACCATGTAGCTATTTCATTTTCATACCCAGTAGGCAAGACCATTGATTCCGTACAAACACGTTAATTCTCTTCACCTTCCTCCTATTACCAAGCCTCTACATATGCTGCTAGTGAACATTTTTACATCTCGATTGGGTATTGCCTATTAAACCTCTCAGATTTTACCACGTGATTATGGATCCCTTTATCATTAAATCCCCCCCAGGTTGTTATTCTTGTTTCCCTAATGGTTTTACTTAAGTAGTGGTTTAAGCATTCTGGTGTACTTAGTTAATCTCATATTATTTTATAGTAACTGTAATAAGGAGTGCCTATCCCTCAAGCCCTCATTCCCAAACACCAACTCTGCCTATATGTCTGCCCCAATACAGGCAAAGACGGTATTGAGGGTGCACTGTGCTTTCTTCCTGGATATGGATTTGCCGGCAGTTGTACAGCCTCCTTCATGAAGCCCAGTCAATGGCATCCTGTTATAAGGAAAGTGGGTTGACTACCACTAGGCAGGTAGGGATCTCAATCAGGAGTCATTCATCCACAGATCCATTCCTCTCATGTGGAGGAACAGACAGGGTGCACTGGACCTACAGGCTGCATGTGAAATAGAAGAGGTTCCCCTTGTTTGACTGTGTGTGACTATGCAAGCATGCATGTGTGAGTGTTCGTATGTGAGTGAGTATCTAAGCACACAGGCCCACAAGTGTCTTTCGTATATGAACTCGAAAATCAGCGTATACATTAGTATCTGGACAACTGAACAGAGAATAGCAATAATTAGCCTATTATGGCATTGCTGGCGGAGGAATACCAATGGCACATCATGCAGTTGTGGAAGATGAACCTTTTTAATGAAAATTAGCCTCATGACAATGTAGAGCTGTGCCTTAATATTAACGAAGAAAATGCGTGCCAAAATAAAGGTAAGGAAAATGTGTTTTTATTTAAGGTGCAAAAAGTATCATTCTGCTTATTCTGCAGAAAGATCCCATTTCTATTGTGCTTTAACTGCTTGGCCTTATTTACCTTTTGTTCTTTCCTTTCCCTATAATAAATAAATGTATTTTCATAAATGTTGATTTAACGTCATAATTGAACTTCAGAACCTAACCTTTTCGTGTACCTTTGATGTGTGGCGTTTTGAGCTCCAGGTGAATTTTCCAGATTCGTGCCCTTATATAGGTACAATTCACATTGCCCTTATATAGGCATATAAATCAATCCCTTATTTAGAAATAGCCCATGCAGGCCAAATACAGGCATGGCTACTTCCACCCATACCAAACGTCACAACGATTTCTTGGAAAATCGGCTTAAGCAGTTAGGGAACTTCCCCTTGCTTGAATATTGATTTGTCCAAGAACTCATGTACTTTGCAAAGAACAACTATTCCCTAGGGGTTCTTTCCTGACGTTATTATGCCCGACTTTACATCAATCTTTGGCATTCCTAAACACCTTCATGGTATAACTATACCTTCACTTGCTATGCAAACTACGGTGGTTTGGAGCAGTTTGACTATCTACTTGCCCGACACAGCTCGCTACAGCAAGTGCCAAAGGAAGTCGACCCTCCAGCTGACGCACTGATTAAGAGGCTGCCCTTCTTTCGCCGAGAATCCAGCTCCAGTGTTTCCAAGTTCCCCTTGCTGAGTGTCGGGAAATCGAGTCCTGAGACAGAGATACCAGACCTCCTTCATTCTAAACTAAGGTATGGAGCTGATTAAAACCTAGCGAAACCTTTGGTAGATTCTTGGCAAAAACAACTAAACCTATGCTACACAATACTTACTACTTCCTACGTACTAGACTTAGGTTAGGTACATTGGGGTAGGTGTATTTTAGAAGCACCATTTGAGTATTTTAGTCAATGTTATTTATGTATGTATTTTTATATGGCTTAGAAACCATACAATGCTTTTACAATATAATTTTATAATACTATTCTCGCTGTACGCATTAAACTTTGCAGTCTGCTTAACGATTGTAGCAGTTCACTTCTCTTGCATGAGAAAAAAGACTGTTCAATAAACCTTTTTATTGAAAACACCTGTCTCTCTATTTCTCTGCAAACTCTGTTGAAACAAAGCATGCACGATTGACTATGTGAAATACTTATCTATTGTTTCCGCGACTCTAGAGATATATTTCTTATTCTTGGGAAACAAAGTTGTCATGTTTATACGGTTGTCAGAAACTAATCCCTTCTTGTGAATTTGAGAACGTTTCTAGTGACCTCTGAGCTAGCTGGCACTCACTATTAAGTTTAGTATATTCGAGACCTAGTCGACTTCAGTCCTACGTCTAATCTATAGACTCCAAATAGGCTCTGCGCATTCTAATAATATATTAATCCAATGCACAGAGCCTGTTGGGAATATAGGAACTGCACTACACCTTGTGACGCCTGCAAAATGTACTCCTTTACTCTCTTACACCATAGGATTTTTTTGTATTTTAGATCGTTTCTTATAATGAACAAATATATTTGTGAAAGAAAATACTTGCTATAGATTTGAGTCTCATGATCTACTTGATAATAATGTTTCATTTTACAATAGAACTCTGATCAGCTAACAGAGTAGGATTGCAAAGGTTCTCATGAGAATCTTCCTCGATGTAACTTTTAGCAGTACGCTGTAGCAACATTCAAATAACATCATGTCAACATGGACGTTTACCATGGGAATCAAGAGAGAAGACGAAAGACTATCAGAAGATACTATCCCATTGGCTAAAGATGTTTCATCATTCAAAGTTTGCCACACGTTTTGTGCATTTCTATATAGTACGTGGTTCTGGTTAGTGAGGAGAGCTTTTATGCTGCGATGCATTCTTTGCACATCTTCCCTGCCATGCCCTTTAGCACTTGACTGTGCTGTTCTTACCCGATTTTGCTGTGAGCTACTGCTAACAGTGATTTTCATTTTCCTGATGCTTTTTGGAAGACTTTCTATTTGCTGATCATAGCTACTGCTGTGAATATTCCCTTTTACTCATGTTGATGGCTGCTACTGCAGCTGTTACGGAACTTGGCTGAGTTTCCAGAGCTACTCTTTATGAGGAGTTTGACCTTTCATTGCTTTTAGACAAACTTCTCTTGCTGTTTTCCAAAAGAAATCTTTATGTTTTCCAAAAGAAATCTTTATGTGTTCTCGCTAGGGTAAATTAGGTCCTTTAGATTAGAATAGGGATTAAGTCCTTTATGGAACACACTGTTATTTTTTATGTCCCCTCTAACCAATATTTTTTTGATATTTCTGTAAACAGATGTATCTGAATAACTTGTATAAAAAGACAAAATACAGACTAATTCCTTAATGAGAAAATATTTTTTTTTAAACTACAGCAACCCTCTCTTCATTGACTGAACTTTAAAATGCTGTTAGTTAATGATGTATTTGAAAATGTATTTGGGTTATGCTCCATTCTAAAACGGTGGCAAAGATTCATCGACCTGGAGAAAATTGGTGTGGAAGTCCTTTTAGTACGTTTCGAAGTAGAGTGGTCTGCAAAATTTTTAGGAGTTTTCTGCACTCGCATAGTTGATGGGGGAATGGGCACAATGGGGATTGCATGACTATGGAGGTTAGGGTGATACATCATAGCACTTACTGGCTAAAGGAAAAAAGCAGTATGTCATAACTTTGAACAACAGAAGGGAAGTGGGAATAAAATGGCACTAGCAAGTGTGCGATTTATTTAAGCTTTGTTTTTACTGGCACTTTGATTCTGGGTACTGTGAGGCTGCAATTCAGTTTCAGAATGCGTCTGCTCTGTCCCTAAAATATGAAATAACATTTACTCTATTCCTTGCAAAGGAAGAGGCACAGAAGTTAAATGTCACATGGTGACTGCACATTACATTTACAGTATTCACATTTCTGAGTGGAAAAAAATGGCATCAAATCCACCATTGTGTTCTGATTGGCTACTGCTGAAGCACCACAGTTACACATCAGGGTAATGCTTTGGCATGTAGAATAGCCTTTATACAATCCGTAAGTCATAGCACTTAATGAAAAAAAAGTAGGACATGCTGAATATTTAGAAATTAATACCTACAATAACCAATGGAAAGTGTTCTTTCCTCTATTTAGGTATATTTAGCTTTATCCTGTGGAGAGACCTGTTTGTGATTAAAAGGTCATTTTACACAATTAAGATAAGAAAACAGCTGTAAAATGCATTCAGAGTTTGTTTCTAATATGTATCACTAATTTAATTCAATGGTGTATGTAAATATTTAATGGAAAACCCCACAAAAACTGAACCAGGCACTCACACCATCAGGCAGGCAAAACACTTAGAGGTCCAGTTCATTGCTTAAATTGTTTTTGCTTTATTTTTTCTCCTTCTTTGGATTGAGGACCAGGTAGTCGTGTACCATACAGTCATCTTTCCCAAATGCGTTACAGCCAGTCTTTTGGCTCAATAGCCCAAGCCAGTGCATCATGGTCACTGTAGTAAAACAAATGTATTGAGTGTAATTCCTGATACATATTATGTTCTTTTTGGATCTCCCTAAAGGAATGTAACACAGCTGGTCCCTGAGCAGCTCTGATTTAAATTTCTCAGAAATTGGCATGAGTACGTGTTCGTTAACAGCCTCTCGCAGGGGATCCTCTTCCACAGGTGCACGGTCATCTTTGTCCCTGAGAAGCCACAATGGAAAATCCCAAAAATAACAGAATGGGGTGTGCACAACAACAGGCCAGCTCATAACTTAAATATGCAGCTCATGATTTAAATAACCCTGTCTTTATTTCTAGTGTTGCTTCAAATTTTGGAACACATAGATCCAGTGGCGTAACGAAACATGAGAGCCCCCCCCTCCTGCAAAATACATGGCTGCAGGGGGCTTTGTTACACCACTGCATAGATCTGTATCTTAAATTTCTTATTTCCTAGCTTCATTATATCCTGTAGTTTGGCTCAGTAGCCCATACCAGTGCATTATGGTAATTGTAGTACAGTAAATAGATTGAGTGTTATTCCTAATATGTATTTTGCGCTTTTTGGAGATCCTCGTAGAAATGTCTAAAAGCAGTTCAAATTGAATTGTTTCACAAAATAGCATCAGTTGCAGCATCTGCAAGGGATCATCTTCCCCCAGTGTGCACCCACATTTTCCCCATAGAAAGTCACAACGAAAACTCAAAATCAGCAAATCAGTTACCATTGCTATGCTTAGCTTAAATAACCCTTTTTAGGTCTCGCGACCTATCAATGCGCGCAAGCGCATTGAGCGGAGCGAGAATTCAAGTCCTCAAAATCCTCGTCAAACCAAGGGCTTTTTGCTGCGGTTTTCTTTAAGTTCACGTGAATCACGTGACCAAACAAGCACGCGCATCAGCCTCCCTCCCTCCCTCCTAATTGCATTTTTTTCACGGCCGCCAAAACATCAAAGGGCTTCTCCCTTTGATGTGGTGGCGGCTTCTCCTCCCCTAATTATTCATGGCTGGCCGCTGGCCAGCCGTACTTTCAGTTTCCCTGCCGCTCTTGTCTATAATAATCCCTGCCATGGTTTCCCTTCTCTTTCATACTCTTCCCCTTGTTTTACTCGTGTACTTAATTGTCAATCTTATTTTTGCCGTGTTTTGTAATTATGCACTCATTAGCAGCCTTAACAGCTGCCAATTCCATACATGGCCTCGAGATGTCGCTGTGCTACACCCAATATGTAATGTCCCGAAAGCCCCTGCCTTGGAACGCCAGGCAATCTGCAAACAATAGACAGATCCAGATAACATCAGCTGTGCAACAGAACATTAGAGGCTTTACATAAAACTCACCGTTTGGGGGTTCCTGCTCATACTGTCACCATATGCCCCGTAATGCAATCAGGAGCTGTCACCCAGCTGTTTATTTCGTTTTTAATTTCCTCCTCGCGCAAATCACAGTGAATGAAGGAGTGGAATTCTTCCTTTTGCATCAATATGTGATTGCGCGAAATTTTACTTTCGTTTGTGTGGTTTTAAATGTAACTTGGAAATATAAAGAAACCACATTTGCATCTGAAGTTCAGGTGCGGTAAATTCAAACTCGTCCCTGAGTGGGCTCGAACCACCAACCTTTCGGTTAACAGCCAAACGCGCTAACCGATTGCGCCACAGAGACTGATGAGCAAACGCTCAACACCCTTTGGACTCAATGGGCTTCAGCATGTGGACATCTCAGGCCCAAACGTGTCTCTTTAGTCTCAGAGAAAGCATGGAATCCATGCACAATCACTAGAAATGGCCACAGGAGATGAGACTGGGGTGAAGGGTGTTGGTACTGGTAGTCCCTTTAATACTCCTTGGCTGTTGAAGTTTGGCTATACAGGAATGGGGGGGTAATGGGATTGATGGAGGGGCAGCCTTGCTGTCCTAATCATAAGGCCAGCATGTTGTGTGGTCAATGGGGAGGTCTGATTTCCTTAAGCAACTTTCCAGGGCTCTTCAACATTTCAAGAGAGGTTCATCTGTGCAGGATTCATTGCTCGCCCATCTAGATTAGCATATATTTAGCTGGACTTTCTGATAGGGGTAGGGGTGTTGCAGTGCCAGTGCAGTATTCGAAGGTGGGCAGAGCTGCACTGGAGTGCCAGAGCGTGGATAGCACCGCTGATCTTGGACAGGTTTCTGTCCCACACACTGACTAGTTTCTCAGCGAGTGGATTCAATTATAGGGGTGTGTAAAAATTGCATAATTTCAGACATTTCATTCAATAATGCATAATGTGAAATACCACACAGTATGTGAGATCATGCTGGTATAATAACATTTTTCCCCGAGCCTATTCAATTTACCACAAAATATATTGAGGATGGTGAAATGTTGATAGTCTTGATGGAACCAGGAGACAGGCAGTTAATCAGATATGTCAAAGTCCAGAACCTGAGGAAATTAAAACCTAAGGCTGTGCCCACATCGTGGGTGATGCTGATGTGTCATTAGAGCGACACCAAAGTTATCCATGGTATCAACTATTTCTTGGGAATAAGCGATACAGGATTCATCTTTCCAGGTGTGCAGGTGGCTCATGAAGGATAATAACTTGTAGATGGGCACTAAGCATTGCTATAAACCCATAAGCTTCTCAAGAAATGATGTGTGCACCTTTTTGGTAGAGCAAAAGAGGGTGCGTGCCCTGTGAATTAACATTTCTCATAGGTTCTCTTCGTTCTAGCTCTTTCAGGAAAAAAAACTTTATTTTTCCTGTCTCTGGCATAAATGGATGTTTCTAATGAATGTTGGCTCATGGTAGGTTTTCCAGGTGTGCTGGGCCCGAATTATGTCCATGCACGAATCGCTGACTAGATGAAACAACCAGTACCGTTACAATTGTAAGCTACTGCCTGGATCAAAGTACAGATTGCAGTCACTGAGCCAACACTGCCAAGTTTCAGAGGCAATAATGATGTCAAATAATTACAAAGAAAAACAAAACACGATAGCTGAGGTGATTGAATTAATGTCGGCCACTGGTAATTCCATATTTTATCGCTCACTGCATCCCTCCAAGGATGGAACCAAACTTGGGTAACAGGCCTTGGCCCTGCTCCATCAGGAACAATTCAGACCAAAGGACCAAGCCTCGACCCTCTGAAAGGTTCACGAACATCAGTGTTTGTTTTCAGCCTTGTTGGGCCTCATGAGTGAGGTACAGCTTTAGTCTGGGCAAACCCATCACATTTGGTGTGTTTCATTGAGAAAAATCACAAAGTGAAGGGTTGAATGTGTGAATTAAGCTCAGCCACTCTTACTTTGGGCCCTAATCCAGCACTTTGTGTGTTTTTGCTCACTGATCCACTCCAAACATGGACCAACCTCATGCAAACAACCCTGGTCCTGCTAAAATAAGAACAGTCCTGCTCAAACCAGCAGGCCACATCTGCTTAGCACTTGACCACAAGCCAACCTATTAGTGAGAAGCGTCTTGTGATATGGCACAACAGGCACAGGGCCTGCATCTGGATAAACTGGACCAGCTTCCTTCTGGGTGGACCACACCAGATGGAGCACTTTAAGTCCTGTGGTCCAATGAGCAACCATTGCCCTCATGACATGAGAGGCCACGAGGAGCAGAGTCAATGATAATGTGCCTATGGCCCACCAGCAGATTACTAATACACATTGATTCGTCTTTACACAGTATGTCTCTAAAGAAATCGACAATAAGGAAAGTATGATTGTAAGTTGCACCATTGTGCTTTATTTATTACAAACAGACTATGTTTTAAGATAGCTTTATGGGTTAAGGCACCTGGTCTATAATACTGTAAACAGATATCAGGTACTTACTGCAATAACCAGAGAGATGAATGTGTAATCGGTGGACATAAATGACAAAGCTATTAATTTCGCTATTTTCAAAACCAACACATAAATTAAAAAAGTGCAATTTACAATACCAATCGCTCAAACTTTCCTAATGCGAAAATTTAAAAGTATGGGCATTGTAAATCACAAAACAAAACAATAAAATGTCATTTAGAAAACCAATAGCTCAAACTTTCCTACTGCGAGACCCATTGGCAACGCCAGTGCTTGTTTTATTTCTCGCCTTGCTTTGGATTGGAGACCCAAAATGTAATTGAATGATTGAAAAATACTGAATATAATGAAGTTGGAAAAGTTGAGCCATATGAGACAGATCTCCATGGTCCATATTTGTGCACCAATGAAGTGTGGGAGGAGCGCATTTCCTTTCCTGCTCCTATACAGGTAAGTCCGAGCCTCAGATCATGACATAATATGTTAATATAAGGAAAAGGGTAGTTAATTTATAAGAAAAGAAAATCTAGTTCGAGTGTTCCATGCCAATGGCATGGTGCTCTCCTGTATTTATTTGCCAATACAGTGCCAAACAGCTGCAAAGTACCCTGGTTGGCCTGTTTTTTTGGGTGCAATACAACCTTTGAACCCTTGTCTCTGAAGCTATTTATTTCCAGAATTATTGATTTGTTATATATTAAATATACATTATCAAATTGATAAACAGTACAATTCCACTTTAGATAGACTGGCCACTATTGATGTTAAATCATTTTACACAAATTCAGAATAGGAGAAATCACTTGAGGTGTTGGAGAAATATTACTGTATTTGTTCGAATTGCCACTTTTCTAGAGAACTTCCAAATATAGTTTCAGCTTACCACGGCTATCACTTGTAACAAATTCAATAGGATAAATATACTACTGTATTTCAAGCAACTATGGGCCTTATTTACAAGCACATTGTGCCACTGGTGCATCACTTTTTTTGACGCATCAGTGGCGCAATGGGCTTGCCCTTATTTACAAGGCCACGTAAAGTCACCCTATCTGACATTTCATGGCCTTGTAAATATGGGCCCCATTCATGCATTACACTGCGTGAAAGGGGCATTACATTTTGTAAAACTGGAATTGCATTGGAATCTTATGCCTCTGCAGAGGCGGTGTAGGAATGACGCAACGAGGAGAAATACTTTTATTTTTTCATGTTTTTTCTCTTTCTACACGTGCTGCATTTTGCAGCAAGCATAGAAAGAAGAAATGCAATTAATGTTTGTTTTTGTGCAAGAAACAATCATCCCGGCAGTGCAGGCACCCTTGCAAAATGACACCAGGGTGCCTGCACTTGCGCTTGGCAGCCAATTGTGAACCAGCACAGGGGAAAGCCCAGGGATGCATTGTATTGTTGTTAATATGACGCATCCCTGTACTCTGAAAATTACACAGCACAGCACAGCTAAATGGCTTGTTGCACAGCGCTGCATATTTTTTGTGTAGATGAGGCCCTATGTTTCTGCCACTGCTATGGTACTTTACCTCGACTCTACTATTTGGTCCAAAGCATATTGGCATCTCTTTAGTGGACTTTCGGGCTCATGGTAATTGTGTACTTGGCTGTACTCACCTGTGTGTTTAATGTTTCAAAGTTTTAATTCCTCTCCCTTGCTGCATTTTAAAAACCTTTAAAGTTTTATTGTTCTAAAAGGGGTGAAAGGGCAGGAGGGGGTTTTGAGCACATTTGAGCTTAGCATTTTACTTTCTGGCTGTCTTCAGTACCGGTAGGCATTGCTCAGACAACTGGGGGGACCATTTTTGTTCGTTCTCCAGTTGCTCAAACCAGCCTCCTTACTTAATGGGGGTCGAGGTACGGACGCGTCATCTCTCAGGGTCATTCTAATTGTGTACTTGCACTACACTAGGCTGTACCCACCCCTTAGTTTAAGGTTTTAAAGTTTGAATTCCTGTTCCCTGCTGTATTTGAGAAGTTTTGAAGTTTTATTGGGCTTAAGGGAGGAGGGTGTTTTTCAGCACATTCGAGATTATCATTTTACTTTCTGTCCGTGTTCAGTGCAAGTAGCCATTGTTCAGACAAATGGAGGCACTATTTTTGTTAGCTCTCCAGTTGTTCAAACCGGCCTCCCTACTTAACGAGGGTAGGAGCGTGGACACGGGCAACGAGCGCGCCGCTGGCATGCCAAGGCAAGCCCAACTGCACCCGTCCATGTCCGGCCGGGGCAGGACCAGAATCCCTGCCCACTACCTAAAAAGAGGATTAGTTACTTATCTGAAGAACTCCACCATTTAAAGCACTCATTCAGTAAGGACTGCTACCACAGCCTCGACCCGGATGGTATTCCTTCTAAATGCAGGTCATGTTATCAGATAATAGGACAGCACACCTGACGTAATAGTGGCACTTCTTCAGGGCTTCTGTAAAGCCAGGTGCGATTGGCAAAACAATGCAGGAGGTGGGGTTGCGATAATCTTTAAAGAACATCTTAAAAGGAATTTAACCCTGAACACCATTCTGGGGTCTGCAATCAAGCTCTCCCCTAATTTTACCATTTGCTAGGCTTTTGGTATGTCGCTTGTGCGGTCCAGCTACCCAGTTTATTCATGCTTTGCAAGACATCTTGGCCAAACAAAGCCTTTTAAAAGCCAGTTTCACCCTGCTTGGTGATATACATTTAATTTTGACGACAACAACAATGGCTATGCAATAACATTTTTTGCACAATTTTGTTGCAATTTAGCTTTCTCAATAGGTAACACCCCCCACGTATAAAAAAGGACATCCTCTTGACCCAATTTTTACCAATGTCTCGACTATGAGATTGGAAGATTTTTATTTTTCATTTTTCCAGAGTTTTATATAGCGCAAACTTGACCCGAATGTATTGGGTATCTGAACACTTTACATGAGCACCAGTTGCGTTACACAAGGACACATTCATTTTTGTTAGGCTCAGGAGATTAGGTGATTTGCCAAGAAACACAGAATGTTGAGCGTCATTGCCAAGACTCGAACCCGGTTCCCCAGATTTGAGGTCGACCACCTGCTGCACCATTCAAATCAAGTCCTTTTTTAATAGCAAAGTTAGTGCAATTGTGACTGCCTGTCAAATATAGCATAGCTCTTTTATATTAACTTCGTTTTTACCGGTCTTTATTTTTTTATAACATTTAGAATTTGATCTAAATGGACAAATATATTACGTTGAAAATATCAACCCGATAATGCCTACAAAGTTCAAAGAAAGGTACTGAGGCATGAATAGGAAATGCCACAAAAAAATCCGAGGCTAAAGCATCTGCTTTACACAACTAAGTAATAAAAACCAAGCATTCCAGCATTCTGTTAGAAGCTGTCTGCCTTTTAGGTGGGAAGAGATCTTATCTTGACAGTGAATGGGGCCTAAGCAGTCTGAACAGCTTTAGTAGAAGGATCATAAATGCATGCAGCCAGGAACACTTACCAACAAAAATTCTACACAAAAGTGAATGAACACAGTAATTTGGCCATGGGAACTAATAAGAGCCCCCTTTCAGGATATATTAAATACAAGGCAAAACCTAAAAATTAGTTGCCTGAATGTGAGGATACAAGTCATCTAGTCAAAAAGTTGGTAAAGATGCTATGCTCCAGAGGAGGGACAAACACATGAAGAGGAGGAAAGTCATTGAATAAGAAGTAAGCAAATTAAATTGACAAGAAAGCCAGTGAATGGTAGGCAATTACCTGACCCAAAGTCCACTGTAATATTGGCATTGACTACAACAGGTCTTCAACAAGAGATAGCTGGTATCTGTCCTAAAACCAACAATAACATAAGGAAAGTAGGCACCAGTATAGGTGCCAAGTAGGCGAAACTGGGGCAAATACTCCATATGTTCTTGAAACAGTAATATAGGAGGCATTGCAATTACTGGAGATCACAGGTGCACTGTAATATGGGTACAAGCAGATACTGCTATATACTTATAGACTTTCATACGTTTAGGAAGGAAACTACTACGTGCGCCTCTTGACAACCTTGTTACTAAATGTGATCACACACACAATACTTTCTGTTAGCTTTTTGGTTTAGGATCGAAGGTTTTTCCATGTCTACTTCTTGGAATGTTTCTTTGGTTTCCTAGCGTGAGGTTTTTGAAAGTGAATTGGCGCCTCTGTGAAGTAAGCATTTCTACACTTGCAGTAGATATTGCTGTGAAGAAACTGACACATGGCAGCCTGTCCCTTAGTGCCTATCCCAAAGGACCCTTGGGTAGTTGCTTCTATATTAAAACAGAGTATTATGTTCTGCCAGTTTTCTCTATACCATGGTGCTTAACTAACCACCCAAGAGTTTTACATCTACAGAGCTTCTACTGTAGGTGTGAGTGAATATACGGTAATGGTGTGTTAAAATGGGCCTTTCAAATAAGTCATCAAGGACCTGATTTAGAGTTTGGTGGATAAGATACTCTCTCACAAACGCCGATGAATATCCTATCTGCCATATTAGAGAGGCAATACATCTTAAGGCACTTGTAATAAGGGGCGGAGGAACACATTTGTGACAGAGTATCTTAACTGAGAAACTCTAACTTAGGCTATGTGTGTGTTAAGATCACCTCTTAGGAGAATATGATGCATATAGTGCCTCCATTGGAGGATATAGGCAAGGGAAGGGTCGTATAAACTAGAGATGGAATTAGTCTCGAAGCTATTGACATACAATATAGCAGGATTCGGAGCAAAGTATGCTCCCACTCCCACAAAAACGCCTTTGACCTAAAGGTAACATTCCTGTCAAATTCAAAGCAATTCTTGGTTAAGACAGTGGACACTAGTGATGCAATTAAAATAGATGGCACTTCTAGGTGAGCTTGACATGTTTTTTCAGTCTCCGAGATTCCTTCTTCTTGTTGGATGTTGTGTATAGGGGCTGGTTATCCAAATACACTGATAGGTCAGTGTCTTGATTGTATGAGAATACTTCCATTTCATCAATGAGGTCAGAAGTGACCTTAGTAACGCCAATGAGAGACACACTAATACTAAGGAAGGCTTCACTCTGCTACAGATTAACTATGCCAGGTGAGGCATAGTATGACAATTATGGCAAGAATATGTCATAGGTGGACACTGTAGTTCCAACAAGAATCTTCATGTTAGAGGCATGCCCGCAATATAGCTTGTGATCTCCATACTGGTCACAATATGCCATGGCCAAAGTAGTCAAGAACCAGGGGCAGCCACTGTATCATCAAGAAGGTTGACCACTGGCACCACCTGCCAGGCTGAAGGGCTGAAATTGTGGACCATCTGGAGGCTGACAGGAGTGAGGAGATGAAGGCCAGGGCATGGACAGTCACAGACACCAATAGCTGGCACATATTCATTGTCTCACTTGGTTCCCTACCACCTCTTCGAATTATCTTCTGAAAGGCTCAGCCAATCAGAGAAGAAGATAGGATCTAGAGGTTAGACTGAGCTTCTTCCAGAACTTGGGAAGAGACTTTTTCTACCCATGAGCACTGGCAAAACTGCAGGCTTCGACAGATAGTCTCTACCTCCAAACGTGCTCTCTCTTTCCAGTCTCTTTCTACTGTCCCTTTCTCTCACCACACATCACCTTTGGGAGTTTGGGGCAAAATTGAAGGCACCATAACCTCGCATGCACAATGTGTGTGTCTTACTCTGCTATGGTCTTAATGTGACACTCAGCAGTTGGGGTGCTTAATAGCAGGCTGACCAACTCTTTCCTCTCTTCTGCTGCTGGGGATCTAACCTACACAGGACAAGCAGCAGCTGCTCCTCTTATGCAATACCGCTATATATAACGTTGTAAATAAATACATAAATAAATAAATAATGGGTCTAGCTTGACGTCAGGTGAACATTGCTGCTCTGTTACTGTGATGCAACACTGTAAAGAAGCACGCATACACACATAAAGCACCCGAAGCCCTGTATAATAAAGCCACATATAACACATCTCAATCCATCGAGGATGTTTACGTAAAGATGATCAGTTAAGAAGTCACTTCCTATTGGGCGTTGGTTTGTTTCATATTCTCTATATCAGGGATGTCCAACATAGCCTAGAGGAATACCAGATATTCATGATAGCTAAAGACGGTGTACATAATTCGCGTTGGCATTCTAAGTATGTCATTTTCTTTATAAAAACATTTTACCCTCGCTGTTATTTCTAGGCAATTCGAATGTTTAAAATATCTCAGTTTCGGCATAGGGTTAGGAAATAATTTGACCAAGTTCAAACATTTTGCTCAAGTGGGGTAGCCAGGATTAGAGCACATATTTTTCCGATCCAAAGTCAGGATCCTCTTGAATTATATTTCTGCCTGGCTTGAACAGCTGCATCGCGTTAGAGAGGCCTAGAAAATGTGCCTTTACACACTTGCCTCACTGGGCCCAGGCGAATGCCACATCACATGATGCACAGTATGTTGAAACATGCATCAAACCCACGATAAAAGCACCTCTGCTGTGTGGGCCTCAACAGACAGCTCCATTACATGCAGTGTGCCTTCAGGGATTGTTTATTGTGAGTTTAATTGGCTTTTATTGGGAGCCCGGCTCCCTGGCGTGCGTCAGATTATCCTGCCAAGCTGCCAGCATTGTTCCCGAGCTCCCAGTAACCAGAGCTGATAAGCATCTTCCGTACACACGACTCAAGGTTGTGTGCTTTGCGGTTCCCCTGACTTTAACTTGGGGAGTGCCTGCCCCTTGGTGATTTATGTCAGGATGCCAGAGTCAGACTGCTGGAAAAGGCCAACCCATAGAGTGATTTAAATGTTTGCGAACAAGGTAGGGGGTGCTCGGAGTATGGAAAAGGGAAGGAAGTCTGATAATAAAAGTATCTCGCTGTGAAAACAAGAATTTCCTTTTCCATGGCACTGACGGTTCATTTGGAGGATACAATGAATTATGAAAACACTCCCCCGTTTATTAACGATTTCAGTTTTCATAACGTCCCCTACATGACAATATACAAATGTCGCTGCAGTTGAAACTCTTAACAGTCTGAGAAATTATTTTTTAATACAATTAGTACTACATTCAAAAGTGCTGTTATCTTTACGGGGGATTTATTCATTTACACAACTAGGTCTCTTCAAGTTACTGTACTGTATTGGAAAATCTTATAAATAAAAAAATTAAAAAATTGAAAAAAAAAAACACACTCTCCATCAATAACCGAACCAATAACAAACTACAGCCTGTACAAATGAAGCTTTTTAGCATCATCACTCTCATACCGTTCTCACATTTAACTTGATTTCACAAATTTGAATGCAGCAAGTTAAAATGCCCAGCCTAGTTTTTGCTCGCCCCTCAACCAGCGTGTAATCGTTTCTGCATTAACTCCAAGCTATTCTATACAGATGAAGGCCAAGTTTTACTAAGCGTGACATTGTGTGAAAATTTGCAGTGCTGCTTTGCGTGAATAGGAAAACATTGTGCAGAACCATTGTAAGAAATTTGCCTTTTCCTCTATGGTCATTCCGGATTTTTCGCCTTTTGCTGGACCCTATGTTTTTGCTGGCCTTAGAGCTATCTGTACTTTACCCCTGCCAACCAATAATAGTAAAGTGCCTATGCTTCATCTGTTAACATGGTCAAATTCACATACTTCTAATTGGTATAATTAAACTTGCCTATAAGTCCCTGGTATATGGTACAAAATGTATCCATGACCAGGAAGTTAAATGCTACTAGTGGACTGCAGCAACTATTATGCCATCCACTATAGTGGTAGTGCTAAGCATTCAATGCATCCTGGCAAAATAAACCCCTTTGACAGGCAAATACTTATTTTTAAATAAAAAGAAGCCCCCTCTGTACAAATTGTGTAACCCACAATGCAGGGTGCATGGTATTTAAAAGTAGGACATGCAGAAATGTAATGTTAACATGCCCTTACAGGGGCTGGGGCGGAAAACGTACATATGAGGAGGACAAGAAAAGATGTAAACGCACAGGAGGTCCTGATAGACTGGGCAGAAATGACTGAGGCTTTGTTTGAACATACATATACACAACAGGAAGGTACACCAATGCAGCAGGGGGAGAGTGAATGAAAACAAAAGGTTAGTAAAAGTGATTTATGGTGCTCGTCAGGCACCTGGTTATTGTGGACTACTGTGACCTGAAAGAATCAGGTATTATGAACACTGAGGAATAAAATGTAATGTACCTATCAGGGAATCTCCGGGGAGGAGGGGGGTTTCTGTGGGGGGGGGGGAGTAGAGGGACATGGGTAAACATTGGCTTATTTAGTTGTTGTGAGATTGATTGGGGCACTTATCAGTCTGATTACTTTCATTGTTTAGGTTGGCAATAACTCATGCAAATTCTCGTCTGACATGTATATATCATGTTCTATCAACTAATAAAAAGAAATGTACAAACAAAACTTACAGTGACCAGCACCTAAAGGTTGGTGGGCCAATACAGAGCCACTGGGGAATTATATATATTATTACTGTACATCAGGAATTGGACCGGCTAGGAAAACAATGAAATAACTATTTTTATAGTTATTACAAAACCAATTCAATGGTGGAGTTAAGGTATTAATAAATATTATGGAGCAGTTACATTTCCCTGCCTGAAGTTCCTAGAGGCTAATTTGCATTGGTTCTCCAGTTTCTCCCATCTAGTAACTAGCCTTGAATTGATGTGAATAGGTGTGAAATGCTTTACTTCAGCAAACAATAGCCTGAAGTGAATGGGCAGAGATGACTCCTCTGAACTCTCGTAAATATGCATGGGGGGTACTGTTGATATGAGTTTTTTAGACTAGAGTGTAAATCCTGTTTGAGTGTCAAATTCTGCTTGACTGGTCTGTTGTTGTATACTTGTATAATTGCATACTTGTAAAGCGCACAGCTGCCCACACCGCGGGCGTCCCGGCGCTGTATACCGCTGGGGAACCCGTCCTGGCTTTCCCTGTGAGATGGTCCCTTCTGGGCACCCCCAAGGTGAGACCAGGCATCCCCTGCGTTGAAGGGGCCGTTGTGAAGATTAAGCAAGCTATTGCCCAGAGTTGCAGAGTGGAATCCAAGGTTAGAGTAGGCGCCGAGGTGAGAATTATCAGGCCCGCGGACATCCCTCCTGAGGCACAGCCGGGAGAGGAAACGCTGCTAATTTGCTGATTTGCACAGACTTAAAAAACTGCTTTTTAATTGATTTTAAACTTTGTATTCACCTGCTTTCCTCACTGAAGCATCCCCCAGAGCGGAGCTAGCGCTCAGAGGGAGTGCCTGAGAGAGCCCTCCTCAGCCGCCATCGGCCACGAGGAAGCGAGGGACACGCCCCCTCGAAGCCACGCCCACTTATCTCGCCATATATAGCGCGCTGACCCACAAGCGCACAGAATACCACATCCCTCCTGAGGCACAGCCGGGAGAGGAAACGCTGCTAATTTGCTGATTTGCACAGACTTAAAAAACTGCTTTTTAATTGATTTTAAACTTTGTATTCACCTGCTTTCCTCACTGAAGCATCCCCCAGAGCAGAGCTAGCGCTCAGAGGGAGTGCCTGAGAGAGCCCTCCTCAGCCGCCATCGGCCACGAGGAAGCGAGGGACACGCCCCCCTCGAAGCCACACCCACTTATCTCGCCATATATAGCGCGCTGACCCACAAGCGCACAGAATACCACATCCCTCCTGAGGCACAGCCGGGAGAGGAAACGCTGCTAATTTGCTGATTTGCACAGACTTAAAAAACTGCTTTTTAATTGATTTTAAACTTTGTATTCACCTGCTTTCCTCACTGAAGCATCCCCCAGAGCGGAGCTAGCGCTCAGAGGGAGTGCCTGAGAGAGCCCTCCTCAGCCGCCATCGGCCACGAGGAAGCGAGGGACACGCCCCCTCGAAGCCACGCCCACTTATCTCGCCATATATAGCGCGCTGACCCACAAGCGCACAGAATACCACATCCCTCCTGAGGCACAGCCGGGAGAGGAAACGCTGCTAATTTGCTGATTTGCACAGACTTAAAAAACTGCTTTTTAATTGATTTTAAACTTTGTATTCACCTGCTTTCCTCACTGAAGCATCCCCAGAGCGGAGCTAGCGCTCTGAGGGAGTGCCTGGTAGAGCCCTCCTCAGCCGCCATCGGCCACGAGGAAGCGAGGGACACGCCCCCCTCGAAGCCACGCCCACTTATCTCGCAATATATAGCGCGCTGACCCACAAGCGCACAGAATACCACATCCCTCATGAGGCACAGCCGGGAGAGGAAACGCTGCTAATTTGCTGATTTGCACAGACTTAAAAAACTGCTTTTTAATTGATTTTAAACTTTGTATTCACCTGCTTTCCTCACTGAAGCATCCCCCAGAGCGGAGCTAGCGCTCAGAGGGAGTGCCTGAGAGAGCCCTCCTCAGCCACCATCGGCCACGAGGAAGCGAGGGACACGCCTCCTAACCTCCCAATAAATATGTGCACGCACAGGAAACGCAGCGGACGAGCGCAGCGGGCGCGACGAATGCGCGCCGAAGGCGCGCATAAGGCAAGCTCGTCTGCGCTCATCCGCGCCGAGTCCGAGCCAAGGGCCAGAACCCCTGTGCCCCGAACAACCGATCGCATATTCTACAGTGCGGACCTCCTTCATAGTCTGAGGGCCCCCACGGACAATCACAGTTGTCACAGATACCCCGCTGACAACCTACCCCAACTCTGTCCAGAGTGCCACAAACCCCTCAAACCCACTACAACCCCCAAACCGCTTCACAATTTTCGGATGTTCTTGTTGAACTGCCGCTCCCTCCCCAAACATACAGCCGAAATAATGCTGTTAATAGAAGAACACTTACCTGACATTCTGTTCCTAACAGAAACCTGGCTCTCCCCGGAAGCCGATCCAGCCGTAACAGCTGCACTTCCTGCAGGTTTTTAAATCCTGCGCCAGGACCGGTCAAAAGGGAGGGGAGGAGGCCTAGCCATAATACATAAAGAACAGTTCAACTGCTGAGTGGTCGCCGAAACCATTCTAGACTGTGAAAGCCTAACTTTTAACATTAAACTGTCCCCTAATAAGTGACTTTCAGGCACCCTGATCTACCGACCTCCAGGCCCCCCTCGTCAGCCTACCCGCAAATGTATCTGAACGTATTAATTCCTCATCTAACTTCATCCTGTTAGGTGATTTTAACTTTCACTTTGACTCGTCCTCTGATCTCACTGCTTCGACTTTAACAGGCGACCTAGCAGCTCTGCTGCTCTCACAACGGGTCATCCTGCCCACACATGTAAAGGGCCATCTGCTTGACCCAGTTTTTAGCAACTGCACCGACCTCCTAACCAGTCCTCCCATCCCCCTCCCCTGGACGGATCATTTCCTGATCCCCATCAACTGGACTATCCCTATACCCCTCGAACTTACCCCCACTACAAGACTCAAGAGAGCCTGGTCCCATCTAATGATTGATAACTGGACTAATACACTTATAGAGAACCGACCCCTGATCACCGACAACCCCGATCCAGCCAACCAGGCTTACGTTAATTGGATCTCCCAATCTCTCGACATTGCCCTTCCGAAAAAGGAAATCACGCTTAAACGCTTCCATAAAACTGCCCGTGGTACACGGAGAATCTGAGAGTCAAAAAACGGTGCTGTAGGAAATGCGAAAGATGATGGCGAACTGACTACTCATCGGAACATAAAACACTCTACCGAGAAGCCATTAGCGACTACAAAAGTCTGATAAAAGAAGCCCAGGCCGCCTACTTCTCGGAGAAAATTGTTCTTGCAAAATCCAAAGCGAAGGAAATTTTCAAAATCATAAAACAACTAACTAAACTCCCGCCCAGCCTACCGATGGACAAACCCACCTCCCATTGCAACAAAGTTGCCGAATTTTTCCATCAGAAAATCAGTTCCATCTACTCGGCCTTCCCCCTGAACAATCCCCCTCCTCCTATTACATCCCCACACCCTACCGACTCAGTCCATAATCTACAGTCACCCACGCTGTCCCATTTTCCTCCACTAGAACTTGCCTTGCTGGAGTCTCTGGCACGCAAAGTCAAATCTGGTCCCCTAATGACCCAGCCCCCCCAGAGATAATAATGGCGGCCTCACAGACCACCCTACCCATATTAAGGGACGTCCTAAACACCTCCATCTCCACAGGCATAGTTCCTACAGTTTGGAAGCAAGCTATGGTGAAAGCCCTGCTGAAGAAGCCCAGCCTAGACCCCACGGATATGAGCAACTACCGCCCAATATCCCTGCTCCCCTGGACGAGCAAGGTCCTGGAGAAATACATAAATCTCCAACTTACCAACTTTCTAGAAATCCACCTTCTTCTGGACCCCACTCAAACTGGCTTTAGACCCAAACATGGGACCGAGACCGCCCTCCTCATGGTCACCGAGGAGGCGAGGAAAATCTTAGATCAGGGAGGATCAGTGGCAGTGCGGCCTTCGATACGGTCAGCCATGTCACCTTGCTGCACCGTATGTCCCAGGTCGGGATCAATGGTAAAGCGTGGACCTGGTTCCGATCATTCCTGGAAGACAGATCTTTCCAGGTGTTCGATGGTGATTCGGTCTCCACCAGGACTCCTCTGAACTCCGGCGTCCCCCAAGGATCCTCTCTGAGCCCGGCATTTTTTAACCTGTACATGAGACCACTGGCTGATGTCGTCCGTCCGGGATCAAGATCATTTCCTACGCGGACGACACGCAGCTAGTGGTCTCCCTGACACAGGAGACCAATCTACCTGTACAGAGCGGACTCAGAGAGTGTCTGGAGGAGGTAAAGACTTGGATGTCCCAATCATCCTTAAAATTAAATGGAGACAAAACCGAGCTTATGGTCCTCGGCAACTCGGTCCCTAGCTTCCCGGCCACCCTTTGGCCACCCAGCATGGGCCCTCCACCAACCCCCAAAAACAACATTAAAAGCCTGGGAATATGGATGGACAGATCTCTTTCCTTCGACGTACAAGCTACCAAACTCTCGGCCACCTGCTTTGGCATCATGAAAATGCTTAGGAAAATTCTCCCCCTCCTCCCTATGGAAGCCAAGCAAGCAGCGGTACAAGGCCTGATCCAATCCCGCCTTGACTTTAATAATGTCCTTTACCTCGGCGCCCCAGAATCCACCTTGAGAAGGCTGCAGATTGTGCAGAACTGCGCCGCACGTCTGTTACTTGACATCCCTCGCAGACAGTCAGTTAGGTCCGGGCTAGTCACTCTCCACTGGCTCCCGGTGCGCCAAAGAGTTTTGTTCAAAGCCATGTGCATAGCCCACCAGTCCTTCTGGAACTCTGGCCCCAGGATTACACAGGACCTAATCCATCATTACAGGCCCAACAGGAACCTAAGATCTAACCAGTCCTTCCTAGCAGTCATTCCGAGAGTAAGAAGATCCAGATCTGGAGGCAGGTCGTTCTCCCACAATGCTGCGAGGGCTTGGAACGCCCTCCCACTGCACTTAAGATCCAACTCTAATCTTACGACCTTCCGCAAACAATTAAAAACCTTCCTATTTCACCCAGTCTAAACTTCCCACCCTCCCTCTGTGTTTTTCCCCTGGTTGGACCCGGTATTCTTAGCGCTTGGACGCCTCCGGGCAGCAATTCGCGCTCTATAAATTCACATCCTATCCTATCCTATCCTATCCTATTTTGACCCAAGACCCTGCCGCGTTGGGAATCGAACCCTGGTCCCGGGCCGATCTCAGCTTTCGGGTCTGCCGCCTCTAACCATTGAGCCACACTTCACTGCTGGATTTACATATAACACTTGTGCATACTTGAAAAGGAAGAGAAAAGAGTGCAGTTACAGTGCTTGGGGATCCACTGTCTGGTTGGTGAAGGAGATTGCCTTTGTCCTTCCAAACTTCTGTCACTGAGTTTACATGTAACACTTAAAATGGGAGAGAGCAGGATGCCAAGGCAATTCATGTATATCCACTGTCTGGGTTTGTTGTGGGTACTTTGACTACCTTAAAGTAGATTTTAGTGTAGGTCTTGGAGGACACTAGGATTACCATAGTACATAGTACACTCCCCTCACACACCCTCAACCCTCAGATCCCAATCTTAGTGTGGCCAAAGACTTTCCCCATCTTGGTTAGGGCATGCCCAAGTGTCATTCCCACCCACTAACTTGTGCCAGGGATAAATGTGGCGCTGCCAGGCACTCACTACAGAACACTTCCTGTACCTATTGAAAATCATAAGATGACAACACCTTCTGTGTGTGATCTGAAAGGAGCCCTAAAGGACTGGACCTGCTTCCTCTTGTACCCCGGACAAGAAGTTGACTCCAAGGGTCATTCACTAGGCTGGTCTTCTGTGTGACTACTGGGAGACAAAAGGCTGCAAGAGGCATTTTCCTGGAAGTATCCAGCTGACCATTGACAACTGGACCTGTACTGAACACTGCTGTTGTGCCTGACTCTCTGTGAGTTTCTAAGTACCTCCCCTTAGGATCCGGAGGACTTTAGAGATGTACTCCTATGGTGGATTGGGACTTACAGGACTAGGTCAGAAGGTAAAATCTTTGACCAGGATCAATCTGGTTGGTATATCCAACCTGAATTCCATCTCGGTCAACCTCCTATTGTGCCTAGGTCCCAGTCTACTGCGACCATTGTCTATCATTAGTGCTTTGTGCTTTTTGGTGCTATGTCTGCTTAAAAATATTATAAATTCATATCTCTGGTTCCCCTTATTGAATGTTTGTCATTTTGGTGTAATCTTGTTTATAAAGGTTCACTCTTTATTGCAAATTCAATTTGGGATTGTTATTATATTGCATTCTGACCGCATTACTGTTTTGGTACTGCCTAAATAATTTACACCCTAAGTTAAGTCTTTCTGCTCTGTGCCATAGCTTCCAGGGGCTTGAGCTCAGGTTTATTTAATTACATATAGGGTTCACCCTGCCAAAGGTTGTGCTTATTCCTTAAAGCCGGTAGTCATTCACCCCAAATATTAATCACAGACTTCTTCATAAAGAAAAAATTGGATATCCAGTCTACTCAGGATCCCTCGTCCCAACCGTAAATAGATTTTACTACTCCTCGTCCAAAGCATGCATTTCTGTCTTCATTTTCCACTTTAAATGACAAGGAAGATGGCTTGTTGGTAGCTCAAAGTAAACCTTCTTGTTTACCTAAGGACTCCAACCCAGCTCCCCTGCGTAAGAAGTACTTCAAGCTTAATGTGAGCTTGACCAAAGCAATTATCAGCTACTCCTTTTGTGAACAATATGTGCTGGATATTTAACAAGTATTTACAATGCAATGGTCTCGGCATTCTTAAAGTTAGAGCTATTGGCATTGCTCATGACCTTATTTTTATTTATGTTTTTAAAAAAAAACAAATAAATAGCATTGTCATTTACAATGCCAATAGCAGGGCAGGAGAGCAAGCACAACGAACGAGGGTATTTACAACAAGGGGTGGTGAGGGACAGAGTCTCTGAATTAAGCAGAAAGCTCTCACCCAGTCAAGAGATCAGGGCTAGATCCAACACCGTTTTTTAGCTCACTGCACCATCCCAGTTTCAGAATCTGGCTGTATGCAAATTAGTCTGTTCCTGTCCCAGTGCATGATGGGAACAGGGCAAACCAAACTACAAAAGCCAATTCTTACACTGGGAAGGAAACAAGCTCCCGGGGACCGGTTTCTGGCATTACAGCCGTCTTCGGCCCGGTTTGCTTGAATCTTGATGGTGCAATGAGCAAGGGTCTCACATCTGAGAATACCCTTCCACGCTTAGGGTGAACAAAAATATTTACAACAAGGGGTGGTGAGGGACAGAGTCTCTGAATTAAGCAGAAAGCTCTCACCCAGTCAAGAGATCAGGGCTAGATCCAACACCGTTTTTTAGCTCACTGAACCTTTTCTAAATCGTTTTTGGCCACTATAGGTGTGACAGGGTATACTCAGACATGAGTCCCTTTCTCACTGCTCCATCAGGATTCAAGCAAGCCGGGCCGAAGAAGGCTGAAATGCCAGAAACCGGTCCCCGGTAGCTTGTCTCCTTTCTGGTGAAGAATTGGCTTGGTAGTTTAGTCTGCCCTGTTCCCATGATGCACTGGGCCAGGGACAGACTGATTTGCATATAGCCAGGTTCTAAGCTGGGATGGGGCAGTGAGATAAATAACAGTGATGGATCAAGCCCTGATCTTTGGACTGGGTAAGAGTGGTCTGCTTAACTCAGACACTCTGTTCATCACCACCCCCTTTTCTAAATCGTTTTTGGCCACTATAGGTGTGGCAGGGTATACTCAGACATGAGTCCCTTTCTCACTGCTCCATCAGGATTCAAGCAAGCCGGGCCGAAGAAGGCTGAAATGCCAGAAACCGGTCCCCGGTAGCTTGTCTCCTTTCTGGTGAAGAATTGGCTTGGTAGTTTAGTCTGCCCTGTTCCCATGATGCACTGGGCCAGGGACAGACTGATTTGCATATAGCCAGGTTCTAAGCTGGGATGGGGCAGTGAGATAAATAACGGTGATGGATCAAGCCCTGATCTTTGGACTGGGTAAGAGTGGTCTGCTTAACTCAGACACTCTGTTCATCACCACCCCCTTTTCTAAATCAACGAACGAGGGGGCAGGACAGCAAGCACAAGCAACGAGGGGGCAGGACAGCAAGCACAAGCAACTAGGGGGCAGGACAGCAGCACAAGCAACGAGGGGGGCAGGAGAGCAAGCACAAGCAACGAGGGGGCAGGACAGCAGTACAAGCAACGAGGGGGCAGGGCAGCAAGCACAAGCAACGAGAAGGTAAGACAGCAAGCACAAGCAACGAAGAGGCAAGACAGCAAGCACTAGCAACGAGGGGGCAGGACAGCAAGCATGAGGGGGCAGGACAGCAAGCCCAAGCAACGAGGGGGGGCAGGAGAGGAAGCACAAGCAACGAGGGGGCAGGGTAGCAAGCACAAGCAACGAGGGGGCAGGACAGCAAGCACAAGCAACGAGGGGGGCAGGACAGCAAGCACAAGTAACGAGGGGGCAGGGGAGCAAGCACAAGCAACGAGGGGGCAGGACAGCAAGCACAAGCAACAAGGGGGCAGGACAGCAAGCACGAGGGGGCAGGACAGCAAGCACAAGCAATGAGGGGGGCAGGAGAGCAAGCACAACCAGTGAGGGGGGGCAGAAGAGCAAGCACAATCAATGAGGGGGCAGGAGAGCAAGCACAAACAACGAGGAGGCAGGACAGCAAGCACAAGCAATGAGGGGACAGGACAGCAAGCACAAGGAACGAGGGGGCAGGACAGCAAGCACGAGCAACAAGGGGGCAGGAGTGCAAGCACAAGCAACAAGGGGAGCAGGAGAGGAAGCACAAGCAACAAGGGGGCAGGACAGTAAGTACAAGCAACGAGGGGGCAGGACAGTAAGCACAAGCAACAAGGGAGGGGGCAGGAGAGCAAGCACAAGCAATGAGGGGGGGCCGGAAAGCAAGCACAAGCAACGAGGGGGGGCAGGAGAGCAAGCACGAGCAACGAGGGGGCAGGACAGCAAGCACAAGCAACGAGGGGATAGGGGAGCAAGCACAAGCAATGAGGCGAGAAGGAGAGCAAGCACAAGCAACAAGGGGGGCAGGAGAGCAAGCACGAGCAATGAGGGGGCAGGACAGCAAGCACAAGCAACGAGGGGGCAGGACAGCAAGCACAAGCAACGAGGGGGGCAGGAGAGCAAGCACAAGCAATGAGGGGGGGCCAGAGAGCAAGCACTAGCAACGAGGGGGCAGGACAGCAAGCACAAGCAACGAGGGGGGGCAGGACAGCAAGCACAAACAACGAGGGGGGGCAGGATAGCAAGCACGAGCAACGAGGGGGGCAGGACAGCAAGCACAAGCAATGAGGGTGGGGCAGGACAGCAAGCACAAGCAACGAGGGGGGCAGGAGAGCAAGCACCAACAATGAGGGGGGGCAGGAGAGCAAGCACGAGCAATGAGGGGGCAGGACAGCAAGCACGAGCAACAAGGGGGGGCAGGACAGCAAGCACAAGCAACGAGGGGGCAGGACAGCAAGCACAAGCAACGAGGGGGCAGGACAGCAAGCACACGCAATGAGGGGGCAGGACAGCAAGCACAAGCAACGAGTGGGGGCAGGACAGCAAGCACAAGCAACGAGGGGGTGGCCGGACAGCAAGCACGATCAACGGGGGGCAGGGGAGCAAGAAGCACAAGCATCGAGGGGGAAGGACAGCAAGCACAAGCAACGAGGGGGGAGGACAGCAAGCACGAGCAACGAGGGGGGGCAGGACAGCAAGCACACGCAACGAGGGAGGGCAGCAATTCACACAGCAGCAGAGTCAGATCACCCACGCAGCCATGTTTGCCTGGTGTATCATGGCAGTGATTCACAACCAAGCAGGGTTATGCCGCACTGCAACGCTATCTATGCTCCAGCGCAGGCCGCTAGTTAATACCTTCTAAATAGCCCGCACCAGCAGGCGCCATGTGAGGCGAGCAATGGCTATTCACGTGCATTGCGATGGAAGCACAATCTATCCCTGCTTCACGAGCCACACAGCACCAGGCACAGCATTAGGCTCTATGGTGAGGGTCAGCCCGGCACACTCAAAGTCGGCAAGATGTTTCCAGTGATGCTCGTTGTGGCCCCAGTGTAGCACCCGCTTAGTATCCGATAAGGAGTCCGAGGGCGCTGCAAATGTGTGTTCTAGTGCCGGCGGTATCTATGGGACAGCACCGCTGCACTCTGCAGTAGACTATGCAGTCCTTACAGGGCGCCACAGGATAGCATCATTCTGCCCAGTGCTGCTAGAGCTGTCCTCAGCCAGCACACGTTCAGCCGCCTGCCACTCTCCCAACACACTGTTGCAGTCCGCTCACAATGCCCACTACCAGAGCGTGGTGCTTCTGTCCCCCATGGGTCGCAGCAGCGCTGACTCGAGTAGGATGGCCGCCAAGGCCTTGCCTCTGCAGGCGGGCAGATCGTCCGTTAATGTAGATAGCCCAGGCCGCTAGGCCCTCTGGCGCTGCTCATACCTGGACTTCCACACGCGCTCACTAAGCAGTTCTTCTGCTCCGGCGCCATCAGGAAGAGGCAGCACAATCTGCAGCGGCTCCGCCAGGCACACCCGGACAGTCAAAACGCCGGCCACACCGTACTCACTGAAACGCCAGGTGCCCGCCGGCTTCAGATGTGTCCCCACTGCTGCCGATGATGTCGCCATGGCACACACGAGTCTCGGGAGCACGAGAGGGCTTTGTTGGGTGCTGTACAGCAGGTTGCACTCCGAGCGCGCGCAACAGACACTCGCCAGCTTCCCCTGTCGGACTCCGTCTTGGCCTCAGCATGGATGATCCGCCATGTTGCGTCCGCCGCGAATCTCGCGGAAACCGGTGATAACACGCACCAAAGCCCTCGCTGGTTATATAAATGAAATCCATGTGTGCTGGTGAATCGAATATGTAGCAGTTTTCCACTGGATGGAGAGCAAGAAAAGACGAGCGCAGCTAGGGAACACGCGACCGGTCAGACAACGCCATGCACACCACCATGTTTCTCAGAGGCAAAGCAGAAATGCATCATTTTCGGATTCGGGGCGTGGTTTTCTTTCTCTCCTCTTCCCATTGGCTGGAAGGTAAAATTCCAGTCAATGAGAAGAGGAGGGAAAGAAAACAAGAAAGAAACGAAAAAACACGCCCCCGAATCTGAAAAAGACGGGGCTTGAACGGAGTGATGCCCCTCTCCTCCAATGGCTGGCCTCCGTTTAGGAAGCCAGCCAATGGAGAAGAGGGGCGGGTTCAAGTCCCACTCTAGGAGACATTGAATCTCGGAGCGAGACTGCGCAAGCACAGCCTACGGTCCGAGACCTAAAAAGGGCATGTGCAACCCCTGATTGAAGAAGCTCCCTTTGAATCCTCAGTAACTGTCTTATTGTAGACCTACCTCTCAATTGCCTTTCCTCAGGGTGTCATTGGAGAAAGACAGTTATCAACAACTTTGGAGCTTTGTGACCAAAAATGGGCGTTTACCTTTCTCCCAGTTTGGTTTCTGTGCAGGTAATAGCACTGAACTCACTATTGTTTCAATGTTTAATGACTTAAAACATGCTGCTGATGACGGATTCCCACTGCGTTGATCATTATGACTTCAACACCACCAGTCACTCTGTTTTTTTAACCAGGTTCTCTGAACTTGGCATCACTGCACTGGCTTCACTGGATTGCAAACATTCTGTCTCAGAGATTTTCAGGATGGCACGGGCCCCCTTCAAGTCCTTGGAAAGACTTTGCCTGTGCAGGGAGTCTCAAAGAATGTTTTTTTTTGCACTGTTTTTTAATCTTTATGTTATTCTCTTGTTCCATCTGATTTAGTGGTTTGGGTCTAACTCCTTTTTATATGCAGATCGTACCCACCTAATCGGCCCCTTGACTGTTGCGGCTAAATTGGATGATTGATTTCCTCTTCAATATGCAGTGCTGGATGAGTACAAATTCTCTCAAAGTTAATTGACTCAAGACCAATATTTTATGCTCACTCAAAATACCAGGAGCTTCTGAACATTCCCTACTGGCCTTCCTTACTGGGCCAAGGCAGTCTCCTGGTGAAAGTGGTAAATTTGGGAATAAACATTGATTCAGCACTAACTCGCGCAGACCAAGTTTCAGAGGTGGTGAACATTTGTCTTTTTCACCTACATAGTCTGAGTTGTATGCTCTTTCTTTGGCCCTGCCCAAAAAGATTCACATTTTTAACCCATTGATGTCCTCTTGCTTAAATTACTGTAATGACATCTACCTGGATTTGTAAATTATAGTTGATTCAGAAGAATGCAGCTAGGTCATCCATGAAGAATGACCCTATCTCCCACATGTATGCTGTTACTCTGTTTGGAAACATCTCTATTCCTGTTTATTGTATCATGACAATATCACCTGCAGTGTAAACTTGACAACATTATATATTACCATTGTAGAGTCCTTTGGGGCTGAATTCAATTAAAAAAACACACAAACACACAAACATCCTCAATCTTGAGGAACTTGAAGGAGAGTCCCTAAAGGCAGGCGATCATTCGACGGTCTGTTATCCCTGAGATTTTTTAAAATCTTTCTGAACCCCCCTGTCTCCGCCATAGGAAAGCATTCCAATCAACTGGAGTCTTCCTGAATTGAACAGAAAGCTGGAGCCCACAGCATTCCTAACAAGCACCCGAACTTTGAGAACTTGTTGAGAAAGGTGTATCAGACACTCCGCGGTCTTTTAAATGGTCTCTCTGCAACCACTTTTCCAAATCTGAGCTGCCACTTAGCAGAAAGAAACATCTCATTTATCAAACCTCTGCAGCCTGGCAGAACCGACGTCCCGCAGGCATGCGGACAAAAATATGAGAGGAAGAAATATAAAAATGCAAAATAATTTAACAGAAGACCTAACATACCGTTGTGAACATGTCAGACTGAATCAGAAGAGGAGTGATCCGTAATTGATTGAACATGTGTGAGATGTCTAGACATCAGAGTGTTGGCATGTTTAGAGCGGGCCCATCTGCTAGAGCTCAAGATGTGCAATATTCAACTACAGATATCAAGGAACACAGGCTTCAGACAAAATGACTTGATGCAATATGGAACAGAGCATAACATAAAATAACATTACTTTATTTTTTATGCTATGTAAAATAATTGTATGATCTTATAATGTGTTATCGTGTTACTTTACTATCAATTTTAAAGAATACTTTCTGCCTTTGGAGTGAGCTGATAGCACTTTCTAAAGTGTACGTTTTTTCCAACACAATTCCAAGGTTTCCATCTCTAACTGGTAGTGCTTAATTTGGACTGGTGGTTTCTGGTGCTCGCCACCGGCACTTAATTGTCAACACCGGGCTTGACACAAGGTGGTGCTGTCTGGATAATTTTGAGAGGACCATCACAACAGTTCATTATTAATTCAATATACATGAAGAACCCTGCCTAAACCCGTTCTTATAGCTTGGGAGGGAGGGGGGGCCTGAAATAGTCCGAATTGTCACAATTGTACGCATTGGATGGTTATTAGGTGGGTTGTTACTATGATCGGCAGCTGGGCAAGGACAATATGTGGTGCAAGGTGCAGTGGCTTCCTGACGAGTGCCCTGGCACTTATGTTTTTTTTCACAAATTAAGCACTGCTAACTGGCATCTGATTCAGCTTGTGTTCATATGTTGCAAGCTGTTGTTCTGGTTAGTGTCTTGGTTAGCTGGTTGTGGCTTCTTTGTATACCTGTGAGTGTATTGTCTTGGTGTTAGTGGCCTGGTATCAAAGAAAATGCCAATTCCTCACGCATCCTCCAAGTCAGTAGACAAGTCCATTGCGCTCGTCATGGTGTTGTATGTGTGGCGTTTCATAGTGGCAAGTCCTGGTACCATTGTTGCCAGAAATATCGCAGCCAGAGCTGTGTCGGATGTGCAATTAGGAGTTCTTCGTGAAGTCTCCAGTTGGAAGGTAAAATGCGGAGCGCCGTTGTGAAAAGTACTGTTGTATAAGGCATGATTTGCATGCAAACGGCATAGGAATTTCACGAAGGGCCCTGTAACTAAGTTTCTTCTATTTAGGGGGGTGTGAAATCCACGTACATTGCTTTCGTATAATTTCGGGAAAATTGCACGAACGTTCAGCAAAATTGTGTATAATTACTGTCATTTAGATCCATATTTCATCTCAGAATGCGCAGTCGAGTTAATTTTGATACGAGGATACATTTTGCAGGTAAAAAAACATGTTATACACAAGTGGCCAGAAGCCACAGCTGCTCACATTCGAGCTGTTCATGTTATTCCCAAACAATTTTGCTGCAAATGGCGCAGAATTATGTGGCATGTTAGTGCGATTTTGAGAATTTTGCATAAACTGCATAACACGAAATTCCTATAATAATGCAGATTGTACCAGCATATTTAAAATTGTGCCCAGACCCACTTCTATAGAAAGGAACAGAATATTCAGAAATACATTGTGTTACATCACTATCATGCTACATTTTATTGGTTGGTTCCGATGCCATGATTTTAAAATGAATTCTCGGGGTTAGTCAATTGGAAAAGCCACCACTCAGGTTAGCTCATTCCCTGCGCATACATTTATTGATCCAAATTATGCTTCCACAGCAAGGGAGTAGGTGAGTTCCCTTGCTTTGCACACATTGTACATAGACTTGTATCTGCGTGTCCTGGGGGCAAGTAAATATTAAACTTTGGAAAACATCCTGAGTTAAATTCGAAAATCTGAAACGAAAGCGAGCTCATTTTGATGCTAAAGCTTGCTGAAGAAACTCTTTAAATCTTTTCTTGGATTTTGTTTGTATCACTTTTTATTATATTTAATTATTTCTTTTCTTTCTTAAAATGTAATAAACTTATTGAACAAAAAAAAATCTTTTCTGATTGATGCAGCAATGAGATAAGAATGGTACAAGCATCTTTGGCGCCCCCTGCACTGCGGACACTACAGCTACTTTACACCACTTTAGGAAGGTGAGAGCTTTGCAATGGGAGCCTGTTGCTTAGCCTCACTGAGCCCTGTGCTTGGAGCAGTATGGCCCAGATACTGCTTATTCAAAACATGAGGCAAACTACATATGCCAAGGCCTGAACAACAAGGACATATATGTTTGAAGCAGTTAATGCCATCTGTGTGTAAATGCATGTACCCACAATATAACTTAGAGAGAGCATTTTCTCTGAATTCCTGATCCCTCAGTTATTTAATATGTGCAGGAATGTATTTAAAGACCAATGGCCTTATTACCACTAGGGCCGTCTTCTGGCGGACCCGCAAAGCCGCGGTGCTCCCACCCGCCGGATTGCGAGTGTAACCCTGGTCGGGCGGGCGGTGCTGTGGCAGTCTCACGGCTGTAGGAGAGCCTAACATGCAGACCGCCGCTGTGAGTGCGTCTGCAGTACGTTCCTGCACTGTGTGGCACTTCATGCCACACCGTGCAGGAAAAGGGCTGCAATTGCAGGAGGGCACAACAAGTGCCCCCTGCATGCATCACCAGGCCCAGGAGGGGCAGGGGACCCTGCTTGACCCCCCTAGTTGCCTCTCCACCACCCTTTTCATGGTGGGCTCACCGCCATGACAAGGGCGAAAGACAGAATTCAAAATATGCTCGGCGGTGCCGCTGTGGCACAACAGCATATTCCTGCCCCTGACAACTATCCAACCGCCACACTCTGAATACTGCGGGCGGGCCCGCAGTGTGACTGTATTCGGACCGCCTCTGCGAGTACAGCCGTACTCTTAATTAGCCCCCAAGTATGTGACTTTAAAAGAAAGAAAGAAACACATGCATCTAACAGAATTAAGTAAGTATGCTGTAGACATAGAATTTACTGCATTTTAAAATCAGACTTAGTAATATTTACGTTTTCTGCAGTTTATGCACCCTATTTCATTGGAGGTCGGCATAGAGGACTTTTCTGTATTCCAAAAGTATACTGATTATTTCACCCACCACCACCGACTGAATATTTAAAATACTGGCAATTGCATTACTCCCAGCGCAATCTTCCTCGTTAGTCTTTACTCGTTGACCAGTGTAACTGTGGAGAGCCGATGATTTAACTGTTGCTTCACCCAGACCAGGGCCAGCTTTAGGGCAGTGCGACTGGTATGGCCGCACTGGGCGCTAACCTGTGGCGGGGCGCTGACCTCAGGGCGAGGAGCTGTGTTTTGCAATAACTAATGATTGGAGAGGTAAGGGACACTTTTGCCCGGGCTTGCGGTGAGAGAATTCGAGGAGGAGATCATGGGGGTGGGGCGCCAAAAATGATTATCACACCGGGCGCCACCAGTGCTCAAGCCGGCCCTGACCCCGACTGGTCAAAGAATGGTTTACTGGGTGAAATCTGCATGACTAATTCAATATAGCAGTATAAGTGGTCATGCTGGCACTGGGCATGGCATGGCCAGACAAGAGCTGCTTCATCCTCTCTCCACTTCTTTGAATCCACCATCAAGTGCAGTTGAAGGGTAAGACCTTCAGTATTCCCATTATACCGAGCTTAGCCGAGCTTCCCAAATGAGATCTGCTGTCCTGCACTTATCCTAGCTTCGAAACCTTGGACATGTTCTATACTGTATTTTTTATTTGCCCTTTTCCTAGCTTTTAGCTGGCCCTTTTCAAAGCCCTCATAATGGACCACCCACCCAGGGCCATGTAGTAGTAAAACCAAGCCAAAGCTGGATGAGGGAGGGAAAGAGATTAATGAGATTGCTGATAAATAACTGAAACATTACTTCCTCCACCTCTTTCTTGTTCCAGGCGATGCTGAATGATTAGGGCCAAGCACATCACAGAATTGGCACGCCACCTATTAAAGGAACTCTGCTTTCCAAATAAAATCACAAAGTCGCCAAAGATGTTGCTTCTGCCTTGTAGAAATTGATTGTGGTACACGAAATATGATTCAAACAAACCACAGAAAGGGTTCTTGCACCAAAGTCCCTTGACTCTTAAATCTTGCATTGTGGGTGATTTTAAATCAGAAAAGTGGCTTGTATTCTCCAAGTGGCTGCCCTACAGATGTCCATCAAGGATGCCTTCAGCTTTTACCCGTAGTGTTGGCATGAGGCTGGTAGACTTCCTCTGGAGTTCTGCAGACAAGGTGACGCCCTGACATGTAAGCAACAAAAAAGACTGCCTAACCCCATTTACTTAAAAATGAGTGTTGAAAGGTTAATTCCCCATTTGGCTGGACCAGTTTAACAAAGAGGAAAATAGAATATCAGAAGTCTCTGACTCTTGCAAATCAGCGGTCGAATCTAGAGGAAGGAGCTTGAATATGTCAGGTGAATCAAGTCACTCTTACCTGTATGGCACTGTGCTCTTACCTGTAAGGTGCTTGACGGGTTTTGCAGAGACGCTATGAGCCAAACTCCCAGAAACCTATCCTACCTCTTGTGGTTTTTAGTATTACGCCAAGATGCTAGATAGCTAATAGGGAGAGTGGCCGGATCTGACGCTAATGCGAGTTCTTGTAGTCGACCTGCAAAGCAACAAGCTCACCTTTAGAATCTTGTCTACAACAGAGCTAACACTCTCCTACTTTAACTCTATGATACTCTTAAACTTTACTCTAGATTTAGGTATCCTACCTGCGATCTACTAAGAGAGGCTTCGCGTCCTGGAAGTGGTGTGGAGTCTGATCGGGTTAGCAGAGATGATGAAAAGATGACGTCCTTGATGTTAATTCAGCATAACATTCCGTTTCATTATTGCTAACTGTAATGTATTCCACCACTTCAACGTTTTCAGATGTCTTTGAATTACTGCTTCAAGAAATATGGAGATAAACATATAGCAAAAACTATAAACTGTTTCACAACAAACACATTAGTCCAAAAGTCTTTCTTTCCGTTTATTTTTCCCTCTTGTAAATTCAGAAGGAATGTTCCAAAAAGTGTTCTTGTCCCAAAACGAGTTGCTAGCGTTGGGCGCCTTTGAATAAAAGAATTTGTACTTAGCTTTCTTTATTCCGATGCTGCATTGTCCTGAATTGCTCCTTCAGCGAGTTTCACCAAAGCTGTGACCTTTGAAGGAATCCTGAAAGTCTTCAGAGGATGCGCGATGTCTTCCCGAAGAAGGCTGGAAGGCTAAGCGCTTTCCAGAAGCTCGGGTGTGGTTTTTATACATGAACCACACCCGAACGTCAAGACGCATGCGTGCAGTCTGCCGCTTGGTTTCTCTCTACGCGTAGAGAGAAAGATAAACAAACGCGTCTTTCCAGCTTTCAGCTGAAGCGGAGCACAAGTCTCAGAGTCTCAAAATCGAAGCATTACTTTGCATATTTCAAACATGACGAAGCACACCGCCAAGAGTCACTTCCAAATCAACAAATTATTAACAAGCTACACCGCCAAGAGTCACAAGAGAAAATAAGTGTAAAACAAGAAAATAATGCATGCACTTCCAAATCACGTTTAACACCATAATAAACGTATTTTCATATTCATAAACACAAGGAGTGCTGGATGCACGGGACAGGGGTGGGTTTCATAAACACAGAATAAGTTCTACTTTTAAATGTGCGTGTTGCTGATTTTTACTTCAATTGGAACTGAGGAAGCTGTGAGTGTGGATTCATGACAGTACCCCCCTCGTCGAATCCCTCCTAACACTGTAGGAACCGGTTTGGGCTTGTCAGGGTATTTAGCATGGAATACTTTCAGAATCTTAGGAGCATTTTGCAGATTCGCCAAAGGTTCCCAAGTTCTTTCCTCAGGACCGTAACCTTTCCAATCAACTAGGTAATGTAATTTACCTTTCACCCTTTTAGAATCTAGGGCAGCTTTTACTTCAAATTCTGGAACTCCGTCAATATCTATAGCCGGAGGATGTCCAAGACCTCTGGTTCTTGGATTACAAGGTTTAATCAAAGAGATGTGAAATACAGGATGAATGCGAAACCTGGCAGGTAACTTTAATTTCACACAAACTGGGTTGACCACTCTTTCTATAGGAAAGGGGCCAATGAACCTAGGGCGAAAAGTGTTGTGACATTTCAACCTAAGGTTTTTAGTTGCCAACCAAACCTTGTCTCCTACTGTGGAAAATAGAAAAATTGATGTACATAAGCAGCGTTCATTTCCCTTTTTCCCACTCCTCTCCCTGTATGCACCATGAATACCATAAAATATTGACCGTATCACTCCGCCAGTAAAAGCCCGTGCCCATATGTACATGACAGCCATTTTAGGCACCTTGGCCTCTTGCCCACTCATTAGAATCACTGGCTTCCCTCCTGCGCGCATTTGAGCACCCCCCTCCCACTCTCACATGCATAGACCATGAAACCCAGCACTCTGCGCGACCCTGCTATGAAAGGCAACCCTCCTGCTTGACCCAGGCACCCCCCCCATTTCCCTCTTGAAGAGGCATCCTTCGCCTCAGCTGACATAGCCCCCCAGCTGTATCTGACTGCCCCTGTTCTCTCATGTACGGGTCATAAGATCTCTCTCTCTCTCTGTGCGACTCTGACCCTGCGCGCACCCTGACCCCCTCCTTCTCCCTCACATGGACAAGTCATAAACCTTCTCCTTCTGCAAGACCCTGTCCTTGGGAGTCACGGCCGCGCCTGACCAACACCTCCTTTCCTTCCATGAATGCCCCTCTGTTGACAAGCCTTCCCTCCGCGCTCGATTGTCCACGCGGCATGAATACCACTCCTTTGATGACCCCTTCCCCCGAGTCCGACTGACCACACATGTCCGAGGCCATCGCCTAAGCCAGAGGATACCGTTTACTGCACTTTATTGTATGAAGTCACTCCTCTTCAAAGGACCCACTATTGATCCTGGTCTCCCCACCCCCTGGGCTACGATCAGGCGCACACATCCTAATAATCAGCGGAACATTCAGCTGCGTCATTGCCCCCTCTCTTATCAGCAGGTCAAGGGTCCCTATTGTGAACACATGTGGGGTAGGATTGACACGAGGATTATGGGGTTATCTTTTCTTTGTTTCACAATGCTGTGACTGTAATGCCAAGTGTTTTGTAAGGTATAAAAGGCTGAGTCTCAGCTCACTTGTTAGAGCACCTCGAGACGATACCTTGTTGTCTGATCTGATGTGTTCTGCTCTGTCGGAATAAACTTCTGTTTCCTGCCTTCTGGTCTCCGGCGCCTGCCTCATTGCTTGGTAATTTGAATGGTACAAGGGCGGTTAGCGCCGGGCAAATCTTGAGAAAGGTCCTAGCCCTACCTTTTTCTACAATTGGCGTCCCAAAGCGTGGGGCCCATCAGCGACACGTGGATCCAGTGGGAGAGGTCCCGACGACAGAGTGAACGACTGCAACGATCGGGAAGAGCTCATGTCCGATAGACCCTCGTCTGACAGCCGATCATCCGACCTTCACTAGTTCTGAACAGACCTCTCTCGAGTGATCTACGGTCCTGACTGGGAACCATCAGGAGTGCCACGGGCATCACGAAGAAGAGAGGACGATCGGGCGCTGGATCCAGAAGACAGGAAACCGTCCATGCGGTCCGGGTAAGGTCGTGTAAACACGACAAATTAAGAAAAGATTGTTTTGTTTGGATAATACTAGTATTACGCTTTGTTGAAACCTCTGGAGATTCACTGTCTGCAAACGGGGAAAAACAAACAGGCTCTCTCTTTGCAAGCAGTGAAGGATAGGTAACGCAGACTTTTGTCCCCGTTGTAATCCGTCGTGCCTATCTTCCTCCCCCACTGTTTCCCGAACTGTCGTTCGTGGATTATTGTCTGGAGATTCTTTGTCTGCAAACAGGGAAGAACAAGGTCTCTCTTTGCAGGTAGAGAAAGAGTGGGTAGCGATAACTTTTCGTGCCCACTTATTCTCCCCACTGAATTGTTTGATTGGCCGATTATTCGGTATTGGTTCGTTTGAGGTATTCACCGCCGGCAAACAACGGAGAATAGAAATATTCTGTCTAGTCTTTGCCAGCCGTGATAAGATAGGTAGTGCAGACTTTTTGTCCCCGGTGTAAACCGTCATGCCTGTCTTCTCCCCACTGGTTGGTAGCCTGTTTAGCCCGGACCGCTTATTAGAGATGAACCATCCAGCTCCACTGGAGGGCACCCCTAATAAGGACATGTTCACTAAGCATGGACTAGTCGCTATAGCTTATAATAGGTTATGGCATAAAAATACAAGAAAAGGAGTTGAGCGAAATTAGTAGGCCACTGAGGAGTTATCAACTTCGCTAAAAATAAAATAAGAAACGCTAGAAACAACCCGTAATAAGAAACATACAAATGGCGAGGGAGGACAAGTCTGACAGCAGGCAAGCCACGAGGTAGCTAGGTTCCGTTGCCTATTCCTGCCCTAAACATGTCTGCCTCATTGCCCACCACGCCCAAATAACGGTCACGTGAAATAGATACAAATCAATAGGTACCTACCCCCATCCCGGAAACTCCCGAAGTGCCACAGGTCCGCGGTTACGCCCATCCGGTAGGCGAGGCCTCGAGGCATGCGGGGCTCGCCTGGACGCAGTCTGAAGGGGAGGCTGTGGGGCGGACGGCCCAGAAAACCGTGATGGCCTCTCCTTCTCTCCTCCTCTGCTGCCCTGCAGGCCACGGGGGGGGGCTGTCTTGCCTCAGCCACCGACCCCCCCCCCCATCTTCAATAGCCAGCACGGCCAATATCGAAGCGGCGGAGCCGAGGAACGGCGCAGGGTCGCTGGAAGGGGGAGGTGACGCGAACGGGCCTCCCCCACCTCCCTCCAGGTGGAGGCTTCCAGCGACACCCCAACGCTCTTTACTTAAAGAGGGTCCACATCGAAAAGCGGTCTTTTGCCCGGGACGGGCACACGCCCCATGCCTTCTCTCCTCGACTTTGAAGATTCTATGAGAGCCGGGGGGGCCCCCGACCCCTCCGCATGGGTGCCCCCGTCCCCCTCACTGGGAACCGCGACCTCGACGCACTCCTGCCGGCGCCAGCCTCAGTTTGGAAATGGCTAAAACACAGCCAAGGTACAGACTTGTTCAGTTCCGGTGGAACACCAGAGTGACCCGGTAGGAAAATTGTTGCCGCCCTCCCCACTCTTTGACTGATGGTCCATATTGTTAGACTGTTACCACATTACGCAAAACTTTTTGAACTACCAACGGAAGGTTCTGGTCCAACCATGAGTCATTGAAGACATTCTGACTATACCGGAACCTGCCTGACCTCGCCCAAAATGGTGCCGATACACGAAACAAAACTTTCGAACTCCCTGTTCACCCGGATTGCTCGAATATTGATGCACTGAGATATGTATGCATTTTTTGGACAATGGAAGTCGATAAGATGGATAATGAGTATGTGTTTAAAGAAAGAAGCAATGTAAGACAGATATTGACCATGTGTTTGGACAATGAACTGATCTAGGGTGGGTACTAATTATGATTGGGAACAATGAAATGGTGTAATTTGGGAACCGAGTGAGCATCTGGATAATGAATTAATGAATTAATTGAGAACTGACTTCTTGACATGCATCATGCTTGCTCTGTAGGGAAGTTTGATACGATTTTATTGCACTGCTGCACTTTATGCAATGAACTGCCCCCAACTTCGTTCTTCTTATGTACAGTTCCAATCTGCTCCGTGGCCGGTCCACTGGGTTGTAGGCCTGTATTTATACATCAACACTTTTTTATTAAAAGTATTTTGAAAAAGAAAGCATAGTTGTAGCGGTTGCATTAATGAGTTTTGGATGATTTTACTACTATGAGCAAAGAATAAGTATGATGAAGGCTGAAGGTTAAAAAGGACCCGATATTTAACAGCTACATTATGTGTGACAGGCAGCCGGAAAAGTGTTTTAGACGCTTTTTAACGACACCACAGAAATGCCCCTGACCGCCACCCTTGCACGCAACCTAAAGGGGTCGCGACCAAGTAACTCATGTAGATACGCAGATCATCAATGACTATCTATCTGACGCTACTGGTCCCTCTGGGCTTAAACGCCGAGATGGCAAAGAAATGCACTACGTGGAGATAGGTCGAGTATGTGGTAGGTAAAAACATTTCCGGATTACTGCATGCTGATGAGGTTTGAATGCTGCCCCCCACCCCTTCTTTCTCCTCCCTTCTGCAGGTCGCGTTGGAACATCGGCTGAAGTATGGGAGAACGATGATCGAACAACCGACGAAAAAGGGAAGGAGGGAATATGAGCATAGTCCTTATGACAATAAGTTTTTAGAGACATAGACTTAAATATGACTGTTCCTCCATTAGAGCATAGCGACTGAGAAAATGGACTGACATAGAAACTCGACGGGTACTGTATGACGGAAATTGACTGGAAATTAGCACGTTAGAACGGCTGGGAGGATGGACTGACATAGAGACTTGACGGGTACTGTATGACGAAAATTGACTTGAGATAACACGTTAAAGAATGTAACTAGACGTTTGACTAGGTAGGGAAAGGACAGAAGAAAAATGCAAGAGTTAGGGTTACCAAGGCTGCTGCCGTCTGGGAAGTTAGAAATGTTGCTGATGTTCAAAAAATACTGCTCCCCCCCCCCCTTCTCACATTATAGATCTAGCCAAGCTGTCCGACTGTTCTCCCGATCAATACTTGCCGTTGCCTCAGCCTGGAGAACTTCCCACCAAAGAAAGAAACTGAAAAATGATTTAAGATCCAACCATGGGTAAATAGCGCGACCAGGTTAATTTCTGATCAACTAATCGAGGTGTAAGTATTGGCAAATGAGAAGGCTGGAAGAAATAACAAACGAAAAGGGAAATGAGAGGAAAAGGAGGAAAAAGGTAAAAAGAGCTCAGCACGTAGATAAATAGGATACTAAAGATGCGCAGCATGCAGAAGTTCTGTTTGGCCAATAACTGTTTTGTGTTTTGTCGTGAACTCTTTTGTATGTAACACATGTACTGTCTTCCCTTGTCTGAGTTTGTGTGTATGTAATGTACGGGTTTATGTCTTCCCTCTGTCTGCGTTTGCGTGTTACCTGACCTCTGTCGTTCTGTGTTGTGAGCACACTAAATGACCTATTTTCGTACACGTCTCTCTCTTTCTCTCTCTCTCTCTCTCTTTCTCTCTCTCTCCCTCTCTTTCTCTCTCTCTCCCTCTCTCTACATGTCATACGTGTACCGAATGGCTCGTTTAGGTTGCGGACGACTCTCACTCCCTACGAGAGTCCCCCTGTCCCATCCTTTTTGTATGGTAATATTGTGCCCCGTCGGCACCAGTCTGATTGGATACTTATTGAACGCGAAGGTGTTCAGCGAAATTGACCGAAACTAAAATGATTGTATCTCGCCATATTACTACCTCTCCTTTCTACAAAATGAATGAACTCGAATTGGCTGAGAAGGAAAGGACAGGTGAGACGACTAAGGTCCCCTAATCTGGCCCTCTTAAAAAGGGGACTATATGTCAATGGCATCCTAATTTTTATTGTTAGAGACAAGCGCCAAGGTCCAGATTGACCCCCAATGCCCAGATTGCCCCACCCCCTTTGCACCCAAGCGCGAATGCCCGAAGCGTCCCCGCCCCACTTGATTGACCCCAGCTACTGTCCCCGATATATATATCTGATGACCATGAGTAACTGCCGCCCCTCGAGAAAAACCTGTTTGACCCTGTCTTTCAATGATTGCACCCCCGCTCTGTTTGAAAGAGTTAGCCAGCTCTAAAGGGAAATGTAAGACTGTTAAGGCTCGGGTTAGAAGGACGAGTCTCCCCTGAATGTTGTCAATCTTGGGGTTTTTGTTGAAATACGCAGGTGATAAGAGACTGACCTCTGTCCATATATGTCATGAACGAACGCCGATTAGACTTGGTGCGAACGCAGTAGAAATACCCACCTACTTACTTCATGGTAATAGACTTCTGACTATGACCAATGAGCATAACGCCAGGTACTAGGATTGCGAGTGGAATTCAAATGTAAAAATCTCTTCTCCTGCCAGGTCTCTAAAACTTGTTTTTACCCATTTAAAGATACTCAATCACCGGAGGAGAAGGGCCGGACGTGACGCACAGCGTGGCTGCAGATCATGAGACACATGCGACCTCGACCAAAGGTGGAGCCGCAGCACAACAAGAAACGGGACGAGGCAGCACTCTCAAAGGCGGTAAAAGAAAGGATGAAGGGCTGTCCTGAAGCTCTCTGTCCGCCAACCCACGTGTGCCTGGAGCCTCCGTCCCTCTTTTCAAGCCCGATTGATGGACCCGCTTGCTTGTTATCCATTGCTCCCTTGGTCCCTTTGGTGTGTCCCAGGAAATCTGCCCCCACTCCGCCCTCTCACTCCCATCGACTATCGAAACAACACACCCTCTTTTCCATGCGACTCTCTGCTGAAAGGAAGAACAGCATCTAGATGGAAATGGGGTTACGCCACGGAAATATAGGTGCCAAACTTAAGGCGCCACTAAAAGGATTGGTTAGGGAACAGGACTGTGGTCTAACAGCAGAGGACTGACCGCACCCTGCAACGCGTAAGGATAGAACCGAGCTGGACCTATAGCTCCACCGCCGGTGCTCAACAGCGCCAACGAAAGGACACGGACTAGAGCCTACCAGTGATGGCTCACTACTAAAAAGACACTGTGACGAAGAGATCTTATTGGACTGAATTCCTCCCTCAACTACTTGGTCAAAATGTTCATTGGTCACATTAGTTTTTGAAAGTCAGAAGCATTTATGCTATGTAGTACGTTTACAAATGCAATTTCCTATGTATTGCATTTTGCCAATCGCACCAACTGTTCATGATTTTTATGCAATATGTTAGTATTGACAAATGCTATTTCATCAACCACATGTTTATATGTACGCCCCTTAACTAGGAAGGATAGGAAAATGAACTTCATTGTTTATATGTACCCCCATCAACTACAAAAATGAACTCTGTTATGTAAAAAGGGGCGACTGTGGAAAATAGAAAAATTGATGTACATAAGCAGCGTTCATTTCCCTTTTTCCCACTCCTCTCCCTGTATGCACCATGAATACCATAAAATATTGACCGTATCACTCCGCCAGTAAAAGCCCGTGCCCATATGTACATGACAGCCATTTTAGGCACCTTGGCCTCTTGCCCACTCATTAGAATCACTGGCTTCCCTCCTGCGCGCATTTGAGCACCCCCCTCCCACTCTCACATGCATAGACCATGAAACCCAGCACTCTGCGCGACCCTGCTATGAAAGGCAACCCTCCTGCTTGACCCAGGCACCCCCCCCATTTCCCTCTTGAAGAGGCATCCTTCGCCTCAGCTGACATAGCCCCCCAGCTGTATCTGACTGCCCCTGTTCTCTCATGTACGGGTCATAAGACCTCTCTCTCTCTCTGTGCGACTCTGACCCTGCGCGCACCCTGACCCCCTCCTTCTCCCTCACATGGACAAGTCATAAACCTTCTCCTTCTGCAAGACCCTGTCCTTGGGAGTCACGGCCGCGCCTGACCAACACCTCCTTTCCTTCCATGAATGCCCCTCTGTTGACAAGCCTTCCCTCCGCGCTCGATTGTCCACGCGGCATGAATACCACTCCTTTGATGACCCCTTCCCCCGAGTCCGACTGACCACACATGTCCGAGGCCATCGCCTAAGACAGAGGATACCGTTTACTGCACTTTATTGTATGAAGTCACTCCTCTTCAAAGGACCCACTATTGATCCTGGTCTCCCCACCCCCTGGGCTACGATCAGGCGCACACATCCTAATAATCAGCGGAACATTCAGCTGCGTCATTGCCCCCTCTCTTATCAGCAGGTCAAGGGTCCCTATTGTGAACACATGTGGGGTAGGATTGACACGAGGATTATGGGGTTATCTTTTCTTTGTTTCACAATGCTGTGACTGTAATGCCAAGTGTTTTGTAAGGTATAAAAGGCTGAGTCTCAGCTCACTTGTTAGAGCACCTCGAGACGATACCTTGTTGTCTGATCTGATGTGTTCTGCTCCGTCGGAATAAACTTCTGTTTCCTGCCTTCTGGTCTCCGGCGCCTGCCTCATTGCTTGGTAATTTGAATGGTACAAGGGCGGTTAGCGCCGGGCAAATCTTTAGAAAGGTCCTAGCCCTACCTTTTTCTACACTACTGAATACAGTGGTGACTTAGAACGATGTTTGTCAGCATACAATTTTTGGGTTTCCTTTGCTTGTGCCAGATGTTGTTGTGCTTCTTGTTGAATACCAACTAGATCTTTTACATAATCAAAAAGTGCCGGAACTAGAGTTGAACCCAAATCTGATCCTAGTATCTCCTTAGGGTGATAACCAAACGTGCAAAAGAATGGGGACATACCAATAGAAGAATGATCAGAATTATTGTATGCAAATTCTGCGGCCCAGAGAATCTCTGACCAATCCTGGTCATGAGTGACTAACATGCATCGTAACAGCTGCTCGACAGTTTGATTTGTGCGCTCTGTTAATCCATCAGTTTGTGGATGATAGCTAGTAGAGGTACGAACTTCCATATTTAAAGCCTTCCCCAAATTACGCCAAAAATGGGAAATAAACTGTGGACCTCTATCGGAAATTCAAACTGATGGTATTCCATGTAATTTTACAACCTCTTTCATGAATACTTGGGTTAATTCAGAAGCTGAAGGAAGCTTAGTAAGAGGTATAAAATGAGCATAGCGGGTGAAATGATCTACTACTGTGAGTATCGTAGTGTAGCCTGACTTAGAGCGAGGTAACTCAACAATAAAATCTAATGACACTGTGTGCCATGGTTGAGGTGGCAAGGTTAAAGGTAAAAGGAAACCACTAGGAGCATGATGTACAGGTTTGTTCTGACTACAAATGGTACAAGTGTCCACGTAATATTGTATGTCTTTGTACATTGAAGGCCACCAAAACTTTCTCTTGATCAACTGATACATTTTTGTTACTCCAGGATGTATAGACAGAGAAGTATCATGATACAATTGTAAAACACGTTTCTGAAGAGATTCAGTAGGTACAAAAACTTGATTATTCATGTATAATAAATTTTCTTTCCACTGTAACAATGGATAGACTTTGTTCCATTCTTCTTTTGATTGTGACTGAAAAGCTTCCTTAAGATCAAAAACTACATCAGACATCAGAGTCTACAAGGCCTACAAGACAACGTTCAGCAGGAATGATCGGAATTACAGGTCCTTGTTTTACATTCATATCATCACTACCTCCAATTCTTGATAAAGCGTCCGCTTTATTATTTTCTTTTCCAGGACGAAAGGTGATGATAAAGTCGAAATCATTAAAGAACAAAGTCCATCTTAACTGTCGAGCTGATAAAGCCTTTACAGATTTAAGTGGCTGCAGGTTTCTATGGTCAGTGTAAATTGTCACAGGATGTCTGGCCCCTAGCAAGTAGTGTCGCCATTCTTTGAAAACAGCTTTTATGGCTAATAATTCTCTATCTGCTATGGCATACTTTTGTTCCGTGGGATTTAATTTCCTAGAGTAATAAGCAATGGGATGCATTTGACCGGTACTTGTACTTCTTTGGGAAAGAATACCTCCAATAGCAAATTGAGAAGCGTCAGCCTCTACAATAAACGGTTGAGTAGGATCTGGGTGTTTTAGAATTGGAGCGGTTGTAAATTGAGATTTTAGCTTCTGAAAAGCTGTTTCAGCTTCTGAATCCCATTCAAATTTTGTGTTTTTTCTCAGTAATTTAGTAATCGGGGTGATGATTATTGAGAAATCCTTAATGAATCGCCTATAAAAATTTGGGAATCCCAAAAAGCTTTGGACTTGTTTAACACTATTTGGAATTGGCCAATCAATTATGGCTTGCACTTTCTTTTGATCCATTTCTATGCCAGAAGGACTGAGGATATACCCCAAGAAATCCACGGTGGTAACATGAAACAAGCTTTTCTCTAATTTAACAAATAAAGAATTCTGTAAAAGCTGTTTCAAGATGGCTCGTACTTGCTTCACATGCTCGGATGTATTTTTGGAATAAATGAGGATATCATCTATATAGACGATACAACATACATCAAGAAATTCCCTTAATACCTCATTTATGAAGAATTGAAATGCTGCTGGAGCATTACAGAGTCCGAAGGGCATGACTTGATACTCATAAAGTCCAAACTTCGTACGGAAAGCTGTTTTCCATTCATCATCCTCTCGGACTCTTACTAGATGATATGCTCCACGTAAATCTAACTTTGTGTACACTGCTGCATCTTTGATTTGGTCAAGTTAAGTCGGAATCAAGGGCAATGGATACCTATTCTTGACAGTCATGTTGTTAATTGCGCGATAATCGATGCAAGTGCGCAATTCTCCCCCTTTCTTCGGTATGAAAAATAAAGGGGATGAGACCGGAGACTTAGAATGTCTGATAAAACCGTTTGCAAGATATTCATCTAAGTATGCACGTAGGTGTTCATTTTCTTTCTCTGTAAGGGCATAAATTCTACTACATGGTAATGTAGCTCCAGGAATTAGATCAATTTGACAATCATAGTCTCTATGAGGTGGTAAGGTATTGGCCTTTGTTTTGTCGAATACATCCAGGAGATCATGATATTCTTCTGGAACCCCTGTAACCGTTAATACACTCTGAATCTTTTTAGGGAAATTATAGCCCTGAACTATAAGTTCTGTACCCGGATATTGCCGAAAACACCTTGCATGACAGTAGTCAGATTTAAATAGAATAGTTCTATTTACCCAGTCAATGTAAGGGTTGTGGAGTACTAACCAAGGAATACCTAAGATTAGACCAAACTGAGGGGCATCAATAATATCAAAGGTTATATCTTCACTGTGTTTAGTTGCACATGTCAAAGTCAAAATCTCAGTGTTGTATTGTATCGGACCAGAAGTCAATTCTTTTCCATCCACGGCCCTGACTATTTCTGGAGACTTTTTCTCAGTTCTTTGTAACCCTAATTTCACAAACAATTGAGTGTCAATAAAATTGCCTGTGGCTCCTGAATCTATTAAGGCATCTACAGACCATGAGCGATTCTCGTCCAACTGCGATTGTAGTAGAACTCTAATACTGAGATGGCTATGTGAGATGGTTGGAGCATTAGAGGCCAAACTAAGTTGCCTACCCGATAAACTGACCTCCTGATCTACCGAGTTTATTAGTTTTCCAACTGTGATATTGTGTTGACATCAGCTGACTGTGATTTTGGTCTTGAGGGTCGAGTTGGGCACTCCTTAACGAAGTGTCCTGTTTTTCCACAATACATACATTGATTCAATTTTCTTCTCTTCTCTCTTTCATCTTTAGACAAAGGCCCTCTAACTGTCCCTATTTGCATTGGCTCAACTGGATCTAATCTTGGTGTGGATTCATGTTTAAGATTTGTCTTGTCTTTTGATAGAAATATTTTGAAATCTGTTTTTCCCTTTTCTCCCTTCCTTTCTATGATGCGATGATTAAGTTTAACTACAAGATCGATAAATTCCTCACAGTCTGTGGGGGGGTCAAGAATTTGTGTTACCATATCTTTCAATTCGTCTCTCAACCCTCTATAGAACAAGGATACTCGTTTATCTTCTGGCCATTCTGCCTCAATAACTAATCTGTTAAAGGAAGAGATATAATGTAAAAGATCTGAGGACCCTTGTTTCAAGCTTAGCAGTTCGTAATCAGCCGACTGCACAAAGACATGTTTGGCGAATAATTTTTTCATGGTGTTTTTAAAATGCCTTAAATCATAGAGGATTGCATCATTTCTCTCTACATAAGGTACGGACCAAAGAGCTGCTTCACCACCCAAATATGAAAGAATAAAAGCTACTTTCGCAGAATCATCTGGAAATGCTGTGGGTTTGGCTACGAAATGTAGGTGGCATTGATTTAAGAATATAGCAAACTTGTTACTCTCGCCATAAAATCTCTCTGGAGGTGCAAGGGGTACAGGAACAGGAGTAACCACCTGAATTTGGGTATTTGTGGAAGGGGAACTCGATGCGTTACCACTATACAAAGTCTGCATCGCAGGTTGAAAGGTTGCTGGCTTAATAGGAGAAGTCCAAGAAGTTCTAGTAGTTTGTAAGTTAGTTTGTATTTCTGAAACATCCCTACGTAGTTCTGCGTTTTCGTGCCTTAACTCAGCTAACATAGCAGCTATATCTTGTAGAGACACCTGAGCTGTTTGGTCCATAGCGCCTGGGCAAAACTGTATCCGTGGGCTTAGCCTTCTGTCAGGTGAATCAAGTCACTCTTACCTGTATGGCAATGTGCTCTTACCTGTAAGGTGCTTGACGGGTTTTGCAGAGACGCTATGAGCCAAACTCCCAGAAACCTATCCTACCTCTTGTGGTTTTTAGTATTACGCCAAGATGCTAGATAGCTAATAGGGAGAGTGGCCGGATCTGACGCTAATGCGAGTTCTTGTAGTCGACCTGCAAAGCAACAAGCTCACCTTTAGAATCTTGTCTACAACAGAGCTAACACTCTCCTACTTTAACTCTATGATACTCTTAAACTTTATGCTAGATTTAGGTATCCTACCTGCGATCTACTAAGAGAGGCTTCGCGTCCTGGAAGTGGTGTGGAGTCTGATCGGGTTAGCAGAGATGATGAAAAGATGACGTCCTTGATGTTAATTCAGCATAACATTCCGTTTCATTATTGCTAACTGTAATGTATTCCACCACTTCCACGTTTTCAGATGTCTTTGAATTACTGCTTCAAGAAATATGGAGATAAACATATAGCAAAAACTATAAACTGTTTCACAACAAACACATTAGTCCAAAAGTCTTTCTTTCCGTTTATTTTTCCCTCTTGTAAATTCAGAAGGAATGTTCCAAAAATTGTTCTTGTCCCAAAACGAGTTGCTAGCGTTGGGCGCCTTTGAATAAAAGAATTTGTACTTAGCTTTCTTTATTCCAATGCTGCATTGTCCTGAATTGCTCCTTCAGCGAGTTTCACCAAAGCTGTGACCTTTGAAGGAATCCTGAAAGTCTTCAGAGGATGCGCGATGTCTTCCCGAAGAAGGCTGGAAGGCTAAGCGCTTTCCAGAAGCTCGGTGTGGTTTTTATACCTGAACCACACCCGAACGTCAAGACGCATGCGTGCAGTCTGCCGCTTGGTTTCTCTCTACGCATAGAGAGAAAGATAAACAACCGCGTCTTTCCAGCTTTCAGCTGAAGCAGAGCACAAGTCTCAGAGTCTCAAAATCGAAGCATTACTTTGCATATTTCAAACATGATGAAGCACACCGCCAAGAGTCACTTCCAAATCAACAAATTATTAACAAGCTACACCGCCAAGAGTCACAAGAGAAAATAAGTGTAAAACAAGAAAATAATGCATGCACTTCCAAATCACGTTTAACACCATAATAAACGTATTTTCATATTCATAAACACAAGGAGTGCTGGATGCACGGGACAGGGGTGGGTTTCATAAACACAGAATAAGTTCTACTTTTAAATGTGCGTGTTGCTGATTTTTACTTCAATTGGAACTGAGGAAGCTGTGAGTGTGGATTCATGACAGAATAGCCCAAATACAAAAGGGCTACTCCGGCCTTCACTTCTGTTTGGCATCTGAGCACATGACTGTGGCCAACAGCAGTTGGCCACCATCCGGGCTAGTCTTGCTCTTCCCCACAATCGCAGCTGAGGTGTCTCAAGCTTCTGCTGGGTGGGTCCATTTTTTCAGGATCTTCACCCATACTGGTATGTTCTGGCTTAGAAGAGGAAATGTGAGAAGAGAGGCCTCCTATCCTACCTATATGGGCCACCCTGCTGTCCACGGAGGCCACTCTTAGTCAGGGCCGGACTGGGGACCAATACCGGCCCTGGCAAAGTCCTTGGCCGCCCTCCCCCCACCCCGCCGAAGCTCTTTGCCGGGGCCGGTTTTCGGCCGATTTTGTTGCAGGGCCGATTTTGCAGCTATGCTGCAAAAACGGCCCCAAGGTGCCCCAAACAAGCCCCCCACCCGTGTAGCGCACCGGGGGATTGCCCGGTGCCCGCTACGGCCTGTCTGGCCCTGCTCTTAGTGCTGTTAGTTCTGCAGAATTTCACAGAATGAAAACCCTCGAGTTGATATACACCTCTCATAGATGACAGGGATGAGAACCGGATCCACTGGTTCACAAGCTGATACTGTGGGACACAAATGTTTGTGCATATTTGTTGTGTGGCATTTTGTTGTGGTTGTGATGTGTTGTGAATTTTTTTGTTTTTTGTGTTTATGCTTCCTTAGTGCAATCTAGTGTTGCTTTGGAAGACTGCAGTTGTGTTGCATTCTTTTTGACTGTTTTGTTGGCCCTTGTTATGCTTTATTTGTGTTGTTATGTTGCCTTGTGCATATTGTTATTTTGTGTTGTGTTTTGCTGTGTTCCGTTATGTTATGTTATTGTGAGGAAATGGGTTTTGTTAGATGGTAGGGTTGTGAAACCTCACTGTATAATATACTACCATCTTTCAAGGACCAGTCAGGGTTCGTTTATCAAACTTTAGCTCTACCCTGGATAGTTGTAGCTTCGATCAGTCCTGCTGTAACAAAGGCATAAGTGTAAAGTATTTGAACATTACCAAAACAATTAAAAAAGAAAGAAACTTGACACTCAAGAAAACCAACACCAATCTAAATAAATAGCTAATATTTTTATGAATCTGGGCACGAAAATGAAAATAAGATCGACCAGAGGGTTGCAGACTTATAGATTTTACAAGGAACAATAAATCAAAATGTTTCCCTTAACTGTGATCAAGCATTGGCAAACTCAAAAAACTTGAAACAAAATCTTTTTCAAGAAAACATTGTCAGTGTAGAATGTGTCTACTTAGAATTACTTTGGGTAACCATCTCTGCAGGGAGGCAGTCAAAGGGACCAGCAAGGTCTGAAGAAACAAGTACCTCAACAAGACAAGTAGTCTTCAGTCCAGTTCCAGTGTCAGGGGTCCCTTGCGATTGACTTCTACAGAGTGGTCCTGATGCAAGGGATACAATCTGCTGAAGATGCTCAAAGATGATGAAGATGCATTACAATCAACTGAGGTCTTCCTGGGATCAGTTCTTGGTCCATGGTCCTGGTGGGGGCTACTGGCCGCTGGGGTCAATGTCCCTCAAAATACTGTTTGAGTCAGCAAAAGTCCAGTTGCCACTGGACTACTGGTAACCAGAAACAACAATATCAGCAGTTTCCTTCTTATTGCGATAACTCTCGTTCTGAGTCATCAAGCTGCACTCCAATTACTCTGCTGGGTCCAGCAGACTCACAATCAACTTTTGAGTGCCAGGTCTTGGTCTCCCAGGTTCCACTGCGACGAGGAGCAATGACCCTGCGATCTGGGCTACCAACTCACCCAGGCAAGCTTCTTCAGTTTTTGTGGCCCTGTGCTGGGAACAGGAAGTCAGACAACCGTATCTTGGAGTCTCTGCTTCTGGCTGGGCTCGGGGGATGCCTTCTGTGTGACCAGGACACAGCAGGTACAGTCTTTTCTTTTGCTAGCCCAAGGAGCAGAAGGTAAAGTCCAACAACGGTGCAACCTCTACTTTGCTGGATCCACGTTCAACAGGGCAGTCCTTCTTTGCCCGTCTTATCTAGTCAAGCAAGATCTGAGTTCTGAGTGCCAGCGGTGCCCCCTTTATGCCCAGAAAGTGCACTCATGGAAGGTCATGGTCTCTAGCCATAGGGCTAAGAGATTGCCTTCCACCTGATGACAACTTCCTGTAAAGTGTGACATCTCTCTATCCCAGAGTGCTCTATTCTGCCCACTTCCAAGATGTTGGGACCCCTTGCTTGGTGTGTGAAGTTCAGTAGCCTACCCTAGAGTTGTGGCTATCTTAGAAATATACACTCAGGGAAAAAAAAGTCTTTCCAGTGTTTACCCTTCTCTGTCTGAAAAACCAACGTGTTTACCGTTCTCTGTCCCAGACTCTAACCTGTTTACTCAGACAAATGAGCAGCCCTTCTCGAGTATGGTTGTCATTTGGCTTCAAAGATGACTTCCCCTTTGAAGCTCGCCTTTTGTGCCAACACCCCTTACGGCTTCCTGCCAGGAGGAGGTAACACCTCCTCCATTGGCAGGCTTCTATTGTACCTGGCGTTGGAGCCGTTGACATGTCTCCCCAGGAGGGCAGACGGCTGTCTCATGGCCAGCCTCAGCAAATGGTCACTGGAAAACTGGGCTACAGAGTGTCACTTTCAAAAAGTTGCATGTGGCAAAAGAAACCATTAATTTCAATGTAGCAAAACAGTCTGGCTTAATGTAACAAGCTGTTTGATTCCTTGGAACTACCAACTTGGTAGTTCCATTCAAAAGTTAGTACAGCTGAGTTGTCACAGTGTAATGCCAATGGGGCTACCAGTCTCTCTTCCAGTAACAATGACAATTGCAGGTCTTTGCTGCTAGCACCTGTTAAGCACATGTTCTACTTTTTAATATGCTGCACCCTACCTTAGATACACCAACAAATAGGGTGTACCCCGCTTACTTTCATCAGAGCGAGCTAGGGTAACCGGTCTTAATATATCACCCAAAAATGCTCGCTGGATATCACATCATTTTTAAATGGGTTAAACAAAACACCCTGCCTTAGGACTTAATAGTCCTGCTGTATGTGTGACCGCGATCCTATTGGTTAAAATGGCAACGCTGAGTTAGCAGTTACAAATTGCATTACTAGTCTGCAGTGACAGACTAGGAATCACATTTTTTCCTTGCCCTGCTCAGGATGGTACAACAAGTGCTGCAGTCCCTGAACAGGACACTCTAACTTACAGGCCTGAGTACCCCATATACCATATACTAGAGATTTAGAAGTATGGTACCTTATGCCAATTTGGTATAAGCCAATCCATGTCCTCTGATTCTATAGGGAAGGGCAGATGGGTCAGGCCCTCTTAAAGAAGTCTCCTGGCCCACCCAGGGCCCCATTCACAAATTGTAGTGTCTCTGGTTGTTTTTTATGTTTCATGTATGCCGGTGGGGCTGCGCTGACCTGTGATGCTTTTTGACATTTAAAGTGTCTATGGGACACGAGTGGGTACAGGTTTGCTCTCTCTTTCAAGTTACATTTGGAAAGGAACTGCAAGTTGTGTATAAAATTGTATTTACATGTGTTTTAAACAATGTTGCAGACACCTTTGATGAGTTATCCAAATATCCTCAGAGAATTCCCCTAGGCAACTAAAAATTGTCCTATTTTTAGGTCTCACCTAGCGTTGCAGTGCGCATGCGATCCTCGCTTTTTGTGGCATGCAGTATACACTATTTATTTATTTATAAAGTTTTATATAACGCGAACAAAATCCCGGAGGATATCCGAGCGCTTTACATTAGGATAGTGTGGAAGCTTCATGGAAGCTCCGCCCACGTTTTTGATTGACTTAGGTGCTAAATGCTGCCTTCCCATTGGTTTTAGCCTTGTTAGTCCCTCGTCCTGACGGCCATGTCATTTATATACTTCCATGGCTACTGCCCCCAATACTTTAAAAACTAATTTGTTCCCGTGGCTCCCCCACTCCCCTCCCACAAGTTGTTACTTCTCAGTCCACCACCACCCCTTCCCATTCGAGACTTTTTGCCCGCCCGCACTCTTGTTTTAAATGCAATAGGACTCGCGCAAATGCGAGTTCTATTGCATTGCAAGGGCTTGTTTTTAAAGTAGTGCGCAGTCATTTACATTTGACATGCGCACAATGCCTGACATCACAGCCACCGCCCCTTCCCCCTCCTTCCGCACCACCTCTCTCTCTGCACCGGTATAGTGTCCTTGCAACCTCTATTCCAATGGAAAAGACAGTAAACCTATACAAGATGGCCACCATGTTTACCACATATAGCCGAACAAGTCAGAGCTAAAGACAGGAAACCAGAGCAGAGTGCACCTTCCCCCAAGCACTCTTCTAGAAACTGATCCCTGGAACAGGCTCCGGCACTACTCCCTGCGAGCACGGACAACGGGGGCCATGAAGCTGAGCCGGCAGGTGACTGTGCTGGGCAGTGCAATCTTCTGCATGGTGGTCTTCTCCCTCAACCTGATGCTCGACCGCAGCCAGTTTGACCAGTCAAGGAACCCACCAGCGGGAGTATAGCGGATTCCCTAAGTTGAGTGACAGTGGGATTCATAGGATCATGTTTACAGCCACATTGGTGGGTCTTGTTCCGGGGACAGTGCTGGCGGTGTCCCATTGAACAACTAAGTGTTCCTTTGATGGACAATTCGACAGATGCTCACCCCGTTTCTCCAAGCCCTGTCAAAGTTACTTTTGAGTAGAAATCATCTAACAGTAACGAGGTCTGCAACTGGTGTTTACATGGTGGCCAAGTGGGGGCAACAGCAGCAGCGCACTGCTCTGAAACAGGTTCTATTAATCTGGCACCCACTGGGAGATGTGTCCCTCTGCTACTGGAGTCTCTGTTAGTCCCCAGGTGAGAGTGGACTCCGTCCCCACAAGGTCGACCCAAGGTGCGCGGGGACTGAACAGTGTGTCCTTGGGTGAATGTTTATGTAGTTGCAGTTTTCTGAGAAGAACTCCTACAGTCCAACGTCAAGCTGGCAAAATCACCCCTTCTTTCTAAATGCTGCAGTTTGACCTGTGTAGGCAGCCTGTACGCTGACTGTCATGCAAATAGCTTCAGATGCAAAAAGATCGAGGGGTCGATTAGGATCGCGGATTTTCCGCATCCTCGGGGCCGGCGGTAGCCACCGCCGGCCCAGAGGATGCGGAAAAACCGCAGCGGACTGACCAAAGACCCACCGCCACATTAGGATGGCTGGTGGGTCCTGGTTTCCGTCCGCAGCTTTTCCTCCGCGGCTGGCTTACAACCGCGGCGGAAAAGCTCTAATATGGTGACGGTGTCTCTCAGACACCGTCAGCCAGATTAGGATGTGCATGGAAACATGCTTTTCCGCGGCGGCTTTTCCGCTGTGGAAAAGCATGTGTAACTCCACTGCGGGGGCCCGTTGCGGGCCCCCTAGGTGAAGGGGGGGTGGGGGGTGCACATGGGGGGTACCTATGGTACCCCCCTGCATTTGTATGCAGTAAGCGGCAGGCACCGCGCGGTGCCTGCCACTTTCTACATACACATGCAATGCGTGCGTTTTTAACATTGCTGCGGGTGCAGCTTGAAGCTCCACCCGCAGCAATGTTAAAAATAGAGGATGTGACCGCAACCCTTGCGGTCACATCCTAATTGCACAGGAGGGAACTCTGCATGCCATGCGGAGGTTCCCTCCTGCTCTGGGGTCGCGGACGGACGCAAGTCCGTCCGCGATCCTAATCGACCCCTAAGTGTGCACGCCAGGAGCTGATTTGTTGAAGTGTCTATGCTGGATGTTGCACGCGCTGCTTGCTCACAGTGACCAACCATTTGTAAATTTCACAGACTGCCCGTAATTTGGGCCTCTTCTCTATTGTCCGTGAAGGATTCTTTCACGGACAAAAGGCCTTTGTCCGTAATTTCAGCTGCCCCTGCAAGCAGTCTGAGAGTCCTGTAACTGTCACAGCAGGGGCAGCTCGCGCTCCTGCTGTGATCAGTGGCCTGCAGCAGCCACTCCCCGACCTGGCACAGACATTATCAGGCCCATTATCATTCTGTATGTTGGCCTTATTATCACATACAGAATGATAATGGGCCTCTGCACAGTGACACCATTTGCTAGGGATTTTCCCGGCAGAGCCCAGGGCATGGCAAACTGCTTTTTCTTTTTGCCCCCTTAGCGTTTATACGTCACATCCCCTGGGGATGATTGAGCAGATCAGGTTTTTTCTTTTTTCAGTGGGGGAGAGGAGGCATATAAGATCTGAGCCTACAACTCTTCCTAACATACCTTCATCACAGATTATTGACTCAGAGGCCCTGGGGTCCCTGTTTTGATTCACAAGTTTGTGAATCTTTTAAAGACTTGTTACTGTGAGGCTGAGGGCTCCTACACAGGCCCGGTTCTAGAGGGAGGGCCGGGTGGGCCAGGCCCACCCCAGAGAGCCCCTGGCCTTCCCAAGGTCTGTACTCAAGCACATAGTGTCTATTTGTTTTTTGATTTTTCGAGAGTCTGTGTGCCCTTACACTTTTTTTTAATCACCTCACTTGTATGATGTTTAGTTAGGCTCCTAAAAGTATCTGTAAGCATAGGTGTGAAAGTCAGCAGGCATGGATGTTGATGTTCCCCACACACAAAAGAACGCCAGGGTGTCTGACACTCACACTACAGCAAAATACAGTGATTGCAAGCGCCCATAGCAATTGGGAATCAGGCAGCGAAATGTCACATGTGTATACACACACGCTTGCTATCAGGGAGAACACTTAGAGAATATATATTTTAGTAATGGTTTCTTTCTTTTCATTCTATAGTAGGGCCTTTCCTAAATGAGAAAAATGTTGCGTTGTGACAGGTAATTAAAGAACATTTTATGGACAATTCGGGTTAGTTCACATAATATGAGTGTGAATTTAGATAGTTATAAGTGCAGTTTTGTGACTTTTGCTGGAGTCATGTGTAACCTGCAGGACTCTGTTTTGAACACCAACGTGGACTTCTCAGCATTTCATTCTTCTGAAGTTGATTGAATGGAAGTCACTGTTTAGACAAATGCAGATTCTTGTAATTTAGAATGCTTTATAATAGTACAATGTGGCTAAATATATTTTATGAAGGAATATATTAAGTCAAGCACTATCAGACACATTAGTATATTTGTACAATAAAAAATAAAACATATCAGTGTGAGTTGAAGTTAAAATGGAATGTAAACTGCAACACACAAAAAAGAACAAGTCTCAAAAGTACTACATCACATAATTGAAGATTTTCTTTTAAACATCTTAGTATTAACAACTACTGTAACTATTTCTGAATATTGCAGGAAGTCTCGGCTTATTGATAATTAATTCTGTATATCACTGTGTGTTTTTTTTGTCAAGATACAATTTATGTATGCCAATTCCTTTGAGGTATATTTTTACGTTGTAGCCTGCACATATTTCATCCTGAACTTCTGTTAAAAATTATGCATTAGATCATCCCAGTGACCAAGGTCCATGTAAGGAGTTGACCTTGAACACTGTGCCTGATCTTGGTAATTCAGGCATTAATACTGTGCACAAGCCTGAACAATACAGATCCTTACTTTAGCCTTTGAAAAACAGAATTGGGCAGTCATTTTTACCCATGCTAATAACATGAGGTACAGGCTCTGAATTATCCCTGTTGACAGTATAAGCTGCTAAATCTTAAATCCTGATTACCTGAGTCAAATTTATCAGCCATTGATTCCCAAATCAATTAATGAACAATCCCAATAGTATAGCTGATGGTGAACCAGGCAACGGTTTTCAGGTGGACGAGAGGAATGCTATCAGAGGAGGCTCTTCCACTTCAGGCAAAGGATGGGTGTGATGCAAAAGGAACAGCAAGATCATAATTTCTATTGCCCCATTTCTATACATACTTACATGATATTTAACTATGAAAGAGTGATTTGTAAACCTCACTAGAACTCTATGACTTTACGTTATGTACTTTTAACATCACGTTTTTGAAACATTAAAATATGCCTTGAAAACACTACATGTCACCACTTTAGTATACTACATTACACTAATTTCTGTTCTTATTATTGTTGATACCGTAATAAATATTAATAATATAGATAATAAAAAGAAATAATTAATCAGTATGACATTATTCCTGTGAAATATGAGTTTTGATATTGCTGCTGAAAGGATATTCAACTAATGATCTACACGCAAAAACGTTGCCATTCACAAGAGTATGGTCAGTAATGGTGACAGAGCACCTCCACCTTCGCAACCCATACATTTTAGTCATGCACTGTAGCCTAAAATCTCTTCCCTACTATTATGTCTAGGCATGGCTATGCTTAGTTGACCTTGAGCACGGTCACTACCCTTGCCCTCTAGCAAGTGCCATGAGCATCCAAACTGGCACTTCCTGCAGCAGTGCTCAGAGGGTATGGTTTGCAGCCATGCCTTATGCCCAGTACCGCTGCAAACAGTACAATTTGGGTACTGAGAAGGGCCAATATTCTGTTCAATTAGGCCAAACATTAGTAAACATTCATCTTTCACTTCACAGACTTGTGAAAAGTGGGCCTATATTGTCAGTGTCACAGAATGTGGAGCGTCCCTGCTGAGACTCAAACCCGGTTCCCCAGCTCAGAGGTTGACCGCCCTAGCTGTTTGAGTACATTCTCTCCCCGATGCTCACAATCTTCCTGAATGCTTTTATTTTTTGCCTCTACCACATCCATCATCTTGGCAAACCCATGTTTCTTCATGGCCCTCCCAGAGTCAGAATCTTGGAGCCGGGTCTGCTCCTACAGAGAGGAGCGGAAGGTCAGAGGCCACCTAACAGGGCGGGTGGTTTGGAAGGACATTGTTATCTCCCAGCTCGGAAACACAACAATGAATTTGCCTGACCATGGAGAGAACCAGCCTGGGATCGTGAGCGGTTGGTGCCCAAGATCTCACATGCCGTACATTTCCGGTGGCATCTGTTGGTACAAGCATCTCTGTGGGGCCGCAGAATGCCGCCGTTGGTATGAACAGAAGTATGGCTCAATGGTTAGAGCGGCAGACCCTGATGCAGAGGTCTGTCCCAGGACCAGGGTTCAATTCCCGCCTCGGCGAGTATTGGGCTCAATTTCCTTGGACCTGATAATTCTCTCCTCAGTGCCTATTCTAATCATGGGTCCCACTCTGCAACTCTGGGCAATAGCTTGCTTAATCTCCACAAGGGTCCCAACAGCGCTGGGATGCCTGGCTTCACCTTGGGGGTGCCCAGGAGTGGACATTTCACAGGGAAAAGCCAGGAAGGGTTCCACAGCGGTATGAGTTACAGCGCCAGAACACCCCAGGGTATTAGTGCGCTTTAAAAGTACAAATTACATTTACATGATGTTGGACACTCTGGAAAGGGGAAAACATTGTGATGAGAGTGTGAACATATTGTGCGAGCCAGATCAGTGACATTATTTGCTGGGCTTCCTCCTACCAGAGCCCAGGGCATGGCAAACTGCTTTTGTTTACGGGCTCCTGTCACCGCACTAGGGGCCAAGCTCTGGGGAGGTGGAGGTCTCATTTTGGCACGTGTTACCCAGGTGCATCCACTGTTAGCCTCTTAAACTATCACACAAGCAGTGATAATGGTACAAATGCAATTGTCCTTTATTATTTATTTATTTTTCTCCAATAGTGCAAAGTTTCTGCTTTTGTGCTTTTATTATTTTCATGTTTACCCTGGCCTTCCGAGCCCCTTTAGCGTTTTCACATCACATCCCCTTGGGATGACTGATCAGATCGGGTGGGTTTGTCCAGTGTTTCCAGTGGGGGAAAGGAGGGATGTAAGATCTGAGAAGCCTTCAGCTTTAATCAATTTCTTTTTTTTATTTGTAAAATGCAAACGCAGGTGTTTAAGTTTCACTCGCACACACAACAGATGCAGAGCAAAGTTCTCTCAACCTAATATAAACTTATTTTGAATTGTGCTTGTGTTGGTTGTCTATTTACTTATGTATATTATGCGACCTACTCTGTTGTGTCTGCAAAACGTACCCTTTGTCCCGAATTTTTGTCCTGAATTCTGACCTTCTGTCCTGGTATTTTGTTCTGAATTTTGACCCTTTGTCCTGAATTTTTACTCTCACTGTCCTGAATTTGCACCCATGCCAGTTGGTCACCCTATGCTTGCTACACGTATCTATCTTACAGACCGAAAAAAATAGCAAGCGTGTTTAGGGAAAATAAATGTCATGAGCCTAAATAGACCTGCCATAGAGATGTACCTGTCTGCATTTGTCCGTAGCAGTATTATTGAAGCTATCCAGGTGGTTGCTGTATAAAGTAAAACGTGCAAGGTGTAAAACAAATGTGACAGTAAAAGTGTAGACCTCTCGTTACCCAAACTTTTTTTAGAATTCTTTTTACTATGGTACTACAACCTACTGTTTCACTCAACATTTAATAGGGAAATCCGCAATAGAAAGAAACACTTAAGGAGTAGAAAATAAACACATTGCACCATGAAGAATCTTACTGTTTTGTGAGTTATCTAAACCCGAGTCCCGCCGAACCATTTTAAAAAATTTCATTTTTATTAGTAATTGGCCCCTTATTTCCTCTCTGCCTTATTTTAGGCACGATCTTCACGTTTGCTCAGCCATCTCCTCTCTTTGAAGAATGTTTATGCTGTGCTACTTTCCGTGTTTGCATATAACATCAGCAGCAGCTGCTACATGTTCATGTGGATTGCACAATAGCCACATCTGCCAGCGAAGTGGTTCTATGGGTATAAATTAGGAAAACATCTAGCATGTGCTGGTTATTATGGTGTGTAAGCGAGACTGAACCACTTCTCCTTGAAGATAGGGAACACTGAATGTGATCATTTTTTATTTATGCAGAGAGGAAGGAGGGTGTGAACAGAAAATAGATCATAGTATTTAAGGCATGGAAATGCTCACAGGCTTTTGACATTTTTAGAAATCATTGTGCATATGAATATCAATTCCATAAGCAAACTGATTTCTTCAGTGTTGTAATGTGTCAGGAGAAGGTAAATAAGTACCGTAAGATAACATTTTCTTTATTCGTCTTCCGTTTTTTTCTGCTTTGGCCTTGTTCAATGTGTTTAAATTTTGGCAGTTTAGGAGAATAGTCAAAATGTGTTGCACCCTATTTGGCAAGTATTGCCTGAGGCTTTTTCAAGGCCTGCTGCGTTTGCATCAGGTTTCGAGACCTGTGTGTTTGCGGTAAAGACTTTGGGGCATATTATCAAGGGGGTTTATCTCCGCTTTTTTGGCTTTAAAAGCCAAGAAAGCGGAGATAAAATTACCTCCCTATTACCTAGCTGCCGCTAACACCAGTTAGCGGCAGCTAGTAGGAGATAGCGACCATCTTGGGCCCCACTTTGCATGTCAGTGATATTTATCACTAATGAGATGCAAAGTGGGTGTGCCAAGATGTTAGAGACTGAAAACAGTCGCTAACATCGCTATCTCCTATTACCAACTTTTGGAGATATTCGCGCTAAGCGGGAATATCTCCAAAAGCTAACACCGGCCCTGAGCAGTTCTTAGCCATGTTATCCAATGGGAGGTGGATAACATGGCTAAGAGCATTAGCTCGCTAATGCATGAATATCGCGGACTTTTCAGCGATATTCATGCTTTGCGGCGATTTTTACCGCATTTGCGTTAAACCTTGGTAATACCAAGGTTTATTTGCGGTAAAAATCGCCGCAGCGCTGCAGTACATTTTTGTCTCTAACCAAGCAAAAGCGATAATTATCGCTATTGCTTGGTAATATGCCCCTTTATTCACAGACTGCGAGTTGCAGTCCGTACAGTTGGGCGCGTGTTCATCATGTGTGCTATCTCTTCCTTGATGTCACCTCCCCTCCAGCATGCATATACCATTTTTATAGTAGTCTAGCTATATTCCTTTTGTGTTTGATTTACTTGAGGACGAGGCTGTCCAGGCCTTTATCTTTTGCTCTTTCTTGTGTAGTATTTCTTATATTTTTTGCTAAATATTCTCTTTCCATTCATTTAAGATTATGAGTCTGCAGATTTCACACTATCTAGGGCTTTATGTATCCCTGAGATTGCCGTTTAGAGTGTTGGGTTGTATGCCAAGGTTTTGAAAGGTGCAAAGTTTCTTAACCCTGATGACTCAACCGTGGAGTTTGTGTTCCAATATCATCTTATTGTGTGTAACAGAAGCGTCCCCTTTCACATAAATTAAGAGCTTTTCTGACACTGCTAAATGCCAGATTTTGCTTTCAGTTTTTGTTTCTTGGCACAAGGTGCCCCATTAGGTGACTTTCTCGTGTGGGTTTGACTAGGTGTGGGAAAGAAGGAGGGTAGGGGCACATGGAAGCAAGGAAGTACTCGGGTCTACTGTGGGCTTGATGACAACAACAGAGTTGACAGGTTTTAGGCCCAAGGTACCATAAGCGTGTAGATGTTGAGGGGGTAGGGGGAGAAAGATCTGTGTGGCACCCTAGGACCTGCCAACCAGGCCCTGATCCTCCTCGACCTTTCCGCCGCATTCGACACGGTCGATCACAACATCTTTTTTTGAAAGCATCTAAAGACATGGTTGTTTTCTCAATGACTTGACCATTCGTAAAATACATAAAATACTGCTTCAGAGATCTACATTACTGGTATTAGACTTAGCTCACAGCGCCGAGACACCTATGGGTAATTGCAGCGCTTTAAAAATCGCATAAATAAAGAAATAAATCTTGATCGACCGTGTCCGCAGCGCTGGCGTTGGAGGTCAGGCCCTGAGGTGGATACGCTCCTTCCTGACGGACAGACATCAATCTGTCAGATTGGGCAATTTTTGCTCAAAAAAAGGCCGTCTCTCTTGCGGAGTCCCACAGGGCTCATCATTATCCCCCCTTTTATTCAACCTATACATGCAACCTTTAATATCGGCCCTGAAGGAAATGGGAGCCCTGGATTACAATTATGCAGATGACCTGCAACTCATCTTTAAATCCAACCTACGAGACTCTCTGAAATCAATCTACAGTCTACCATGACCTACATTAGTACTTGGATGAATACCCCGGCACATATAACCCATCTGGAACTGGGAGAACCCTATATCGAGGATAAAATCAAGATTCGACCTCTCATGGCCTGGATCAGGATATGGACAAACCCAGAAGCCAGCTTTAGTAGACAGATAATTATGGACTGTCTAAACTGGGACAAATGGGAACAAATCACGTGGTTAAAATACGTTAGGGATACCCTGGTCCGCATTGGCTGCAAAAACATGTTCACTGACCCAGAGCAGCTGACCACACAGAACAAAACACTGCTTAAAAATTCATTTGAAGCATGGTCAACTGATAGGAGGGCGCTCACCGAAAACAAAAAACCCTCGGTAGCGGCTCATGGACCAGTGGTAACCACAAATTTTAAAATGGAACCATATTTGGCTGTACTGTACAATGCGCAGGAAAGATTTTACATGACCAGGTTTCGTTTGAATTTATTACATCATTTATTGGCAAGTCCTGCTGGTTACACATCTACGGTAGAGGCGAAGGGCTCCTGCGGCTGCGACTCTAGGTCTCCGCAGGACACCCTTCACTTTGTTTTATTATGCCCCCGCTTTTCAGAACCCAGAAGGAAGTTTTTAGTAAGGATCTTGAAAAACCGAAAATTTAAGCACGCCAAAGATGCCATTTTATTTTTGCAAAGGGCACCAGATCCTCATACTTTGTTAAGTGTTATTAGCTTTATTAAATCTGCTATAAAATTGAGGAACATGAGGGAAATATCTGTAGACTCCACTTGAACGCAGACTGAAACCCCCATTACCTGAAAATGACAAACTGTACCTTTTTGTAGATATATATGAAATTTTTAATAATTTTTTTACTGTTTTTATATAAATTGTATGTATTTATTTGCTATGCACTTTAATGGTATCTTTTTAAGTACTGAATAAAGGAATTTAAATTTGAATTTGAATACCAACCAATTAAAACTTAACCCTGACTAGACAGAGTTGGTCCTGACACTCACGCCTTCTAACTCCTGGAATGCCAGCTTTTGGCCTCCCGCTTTGGGCTCTCCGCCCACCCCAGTTTCTTCGGCAAAAAGCTTGGGTGTCAAAATTAGAAGTGATCTTTCGATGAACCCTCAGATCAGTTCTGTGGTGTCAGCTTGCTTTCTCATGTTACGGAAAATAAAAAAAATAAAAAGATTTTTATCAATAGAAGCCCTTACTCTGGTCGTTCTTGCGCTCATCATCTCACGGCTGGATTATACCAACGCACTGTACGCTGGTATTCCTGCTTACCAGATGCATCGTTTGCAACTGATACAGAACCAGGCGGCCAGACTAATCTTCCAACTCCCGGCCCGCCATCACACAAAACCATTGCTCAAAAAACTGCACTGGCTTCCTGTGGAACAACGAAGCATCTTCAAGCTCAGTTGCATTACGCATAAAGCCCTATTAGACACAGTCCCTAGGTTCATCTCCAATCGGATAAAAAAATACATCCCCTCCCGTACCCTCCGTTCTACCGGTCAACATTTACTGACCGTCCCTAGATATAAGCGCCAAAAATATGGCGGCACCCGCTTTTCCACGCTTTCCCCCCAAATCTGGAATTCCCTCCCTCTTTCTATCCGTTCCACTGATTCGCATTTCCACTTTAGGAAGCTGCTTAAAACGTGGCTATTCCAGCATGCCTACTCCTCCTAAGCCACCAATCTATAGAGGTCTATCCCAGAAGCGCCAAGAAACCGACCAGGTGAACATCGCGCTATATAAATATTTTAACATAACATAACCAGGTGTGGGGCAGTAGAGAACCCTGTAACAAGGAACGAGGGGCATGGCTAAATGCTTATAAGGCCCCAAAGGCGAGACCGATTGCATTGCAAATGCTTGTTTTCCTTTTAGAATACATTTGTCCCATTGCTGTAAAAAGCTGCTTTTGCTGTTCATGTTTCCAAAATCGGTCAATGAGGAGCCGCTTAACTCCGTTTAAATATTTCTTTAAAATTTCTTAGCTTTTGTACAGTGACTGTCACAACGTGCTTTAACACCTTAGCAGCTATGGAACGTCCAGCTCCAGTGCTGGACATTCCATTGCGCAGGTGCAGTTGGAACGTTCAACGGCCGACGGCAGCACTCCCGAGGTAGTGGTGCCGTCGGCCACTGAACTTTCGAAGCACTTAAGGGGTTAAAATTCATTTGCTATTGATGCTCTAAAACAACTGGTAAGAGAACAACAATAGTACCAGCAGTAGTTCTTTAGGTCTTGTGGGCATGGCAGCGCAAAGCGCTGCTCCGCCTCTGCGAGAGATATTGTAAATACAACATTTGTAATAGGGAGTCTAAGCCACGCCCCTCTTTTCCATTGGGTAGCGTCAGAGTTTATGGTAAACACTGGCTTCTCATTGGAAAAGAAGGTTTCCGCTTTTCGGACTGCCCCTCCAGACACAATAGCCTGCTTGAGCGGCTGTCGTGACCATCTTTCTTATCTATAGGAGGCGTGACAGAAAGGTTCATCAATCTTTTTACCAATCAGCTTAGACCACGCGTGTGCGTGCTGTGCGCATGCATCCCGCGTACCCTCCATTTATAATTGAGCCGGGAAGAGGAGGCATGCGCTCTAGAGTCTGGAGGCTGCGGGCAGCTGGCGAGGACAGGATGTAGGCAGGTTTGGAGTGGCCGGCATAGGGGGCTCTCCTATCACTGCGCTACGTCTGAGCATCACACGCAGAAAGACTGACTGCACTCTAAAGGAATTTAAGAAAGATTAGAAACCTGCCTGTCTTCGGGGTGTCTGGTATTCTCCTTGCAAGTACTGAGGACGAGGCCCTGTTCATTGCTTTTGTGCCGGGGAGGAGAAAAAGAAGTAAACATGATTAATATCTTTATTTTTATAATGCTATCCGTCAGAACCTTGTAACCTCATAGCACTATAAACCAGGGGTACTGCTGCCTACCCGTATTTAAAGGTGTTTAATTTATCAGCCTCAGCAAGACGAACTACATGTACTATTATCAGGGGTATGCAGACTTTGCATCTACCTAATTATGTAACAATCTGGTAAAAAAAATTGGTGAAATGCAAAGCGGTATTTAATGCTACAAGTTAGCATGAAATGCATTTTCTGATCCGGTTTGGCGCTTTAATAGAAAATAGAGAAAAAAAGTGTTGTACGCAGACACTTACATTCTGGTGTGTAAGATGTTTCCGTGCCCCAGAGCTCATTTTTTGGGTGAAAACAGTGCCTAATTATGTAACACAAACATAACACAAAAAAATGCAAAAACGGTTAGTAAGCAGTGGTTGAAATGGAGTTAAAGAAGTGTAGGTACTCACTTCCCAGGAGAAGCCGTGTCTCCTGAGAAGTGCTGGGACTCTCTCCCACTGGAAGTATAGAATCCCCCCTGAAGAGGGCAGGTACTCGCCCTTTCAATCTGAAGGAGTGCAGGCCCACAGTGCCTGTGAGTACCTGCCCAATTAAAGTGCTGTTGATAAGCCGAACTACACTGGCCCCACTCAGATATATAGTTTCATCCCAAAATGTGTGCACACGTTTCTGCAGATGTTTGCCCATATTCAGATGTTCCAGTTGGCCCCTGTTGGCCCCTGTTGGCGCACTTCCCTTATCAAGGTCACGTTCTTCCGATTGCATTTTGGTATTGCAGCATTTCTACAGCGGTTTATACTAGTTATGTGGCTGGCGAAGCACGTAGCTATGCATTCATTGGGGGGCCGAGGGGCAGAGCACAGAGTGAAAGACCAGGGGCTCTGACACAAGGCAGAGCAAGAGCTCTCTACCTGAACCTATGATGCTTCTAGGCACTGTCCTAGGACAGAGTGAAAGACCGGGGGCTGGGACACGAGGCAGAGCAAGAGCGCTCTACCTGAACTATGATGCTACTGGCGCTGTCCTGGGCCCAGAGGCAGATGTTGGACTCTAGAGTCACTCTACCTCTAATAAAAGAGAGGGACCCCAGTAGCCAAAGGGGTAGGGTTCCAGAAGACAATAAGTCTCTAGAGTCACACTTCCCATTGAGAAGGTTTTGAATGGGGCTATGTGGCCCGATTTCCATACCCGTCACACAGCAGCTGCGGATGACGTGGGTGAGGTAATGTTGATAGAGCACGCAGGTCGCCCGACTCTTTATTTCACCGGATTACACACACTTTGGGCCCATGACGTGTTTATGACTATATTTTTATGAATCAGGCGAGTTTACACACCACCATCAGCAATTCTATGTGTTTACTTTACCACTAATACCAGGACACCTGACTTACCACAGGTACCTTTTTCCTGACGGATCAGGAGCTAGCAGTGGACAGAAGATAAGACTAACCACAATATTTTATACATTTTAATCATAACATATACCTTATATAATGACCACAGACACCTGAAGGGTTTTAAGGATTTTTATATATAAAAGTTTAAAATCAGAATGACATAAGGATAAGACTAATACAGATTAGAATATCAATAATCAGGATTATAACTATGGTATAGCTGTGAATGAAGGCAAGTACCATTGAGTACGAGTGAAAACTACAGGGTAAGGGTAACAGGGAACATGCTATTTAATTTCAGGCTTATACTAGGATAGGTGAGTTTATAACACATTAGTCCGTGAAATTTGCTAAAGTCCTACAAGTGATTCAACTGATCTTAATCTAACTGCTAATTCAAGCCTAGATTCTAAACACAAGTGAATTTAGATCACACTAATTAAGTAAAACAGTTTCAATAATGTCCTACAGGTAGGGGGAAAAATGGAACATACCTAATAATCAATAACATGAATATTTTGGAAAAGCAGAGGAAATAATACGGGCAAGAGTGCTTTATTAAAGTGGAAAGAATAGGAGATAGATAGACAGCCACCCATTATATATTTACCTAGGACTGGAATGAGAACTAACCCTGGCCACGGGTCAGTTCGGGAAAAGGCGAGGACAAGGACCCTCAAGGACTTAGGATGCCAGTAGGCGAGCAGGTACAGCTCATGGACAGTCAGGACAGGATACTCCTCAGGATTTGGATCAGGACTGGGCTCACCAAAGGGCACAACCAACACCTGCAGCTTCGGATGCAACGCCTGCGCTACTCCCTCTCTGCACGGAATCCGCCAATAACCCCGATTGGGTTCTCGAATCTCCCAGCAAAGTGCTTCACCAGCACTTAAGACTATTCCACCCCTTGGAGTTTGTGGAAATTACGTGCAGAGTGCTCCGCAGCCCTCTGTATCAATCACCTATAGAGTTCGTAGGGTCTGTGACAGGTCAGCTACTCGGACAAGTCGGACAATTTCTCTAGCTAAAACTAGGCTAGTTATACCATTTTCGGGTCCCTAGACCACCCACAAATGTTGCAAGTGACAGGATCCCCAACATTGGATTGGTCAGGAGAGGTGGTTAGGTCATTGTCACCACCTAAAATTCTAGGTTCACATGATTAATATTTATATTTCAGTACCCACCCCTTACATTCCAGTTCCCATGCCCTAAGCAGCAAGGAATACAATAGGACACACAGTGAAGTATCAATTTATTTCAAGTTCAGGTGTAGCTCGGCTCCTCTCGCTGGGTCATAGTTCAGTTTCTCATGAGCATCTCAGCTTCGGCAGCCAGTTGGCGGGGTTTTGCTTCTGCGCAGTTTGAATTCTCCCTCATCACATGATTGGGGTGTAATGGGTTTCAAAGATGGAGCGACTCCCCACTCCCAGGCCCACAGATACGCGGTACATGAAAAGCAAGCGAAAACAAATTAGAAACACAGAAAAAATGAATACACTGTACACCATGAATAGCTGCACTATATCCCTTACTTTATAATATCTAAAGCATTAGGATTTTAGGCAGAAATAGACAGCTGGGCAAAGCAGCAGGAGCAAGCGGAGTGCATGGTTAAAGACAAGCGGCCATATTAGCAACAATGCGCATGAGCGAAAAATCCCTCCAGAACTGCTAGTGCGTCACATCACATGGGTATGACCGACGCATGCGCAGACTGGGTTTCTGCGAAGCAACCATTCTGTAGTATGCAAGCTTCATTACGATTAATAGACACATAGGCAAGCATCTCTAGGACACCCGCGTGTAATGTAAAAGTGCAATATTAATGACAAACAGGTTGTTTAATGATATTACAAGTTAAACGAGGTTCTTGAATGTGAGCAAGGCGCTTTACGTGTGAATCCTTGCTCCATCAATGTCATTAGCGTGTAACTATAGTGACGCGTCACACATGCTTTTAGAGGTAGGCTGCACGGTGGCAGAAAAGCTATATTTGTCAAAAGCGATGCCTCATTGATACCTGTCCACTGGGTGTGTGCCCCATTTTATTTCCACAGCCTCTCCCCATCCCCACCTCGCACCGTTCCCGCCTAACATACAGCGACAAGGCGAGGGCAAGATCGGTCCACTGCAGGAAAGGACAAGCATTTGCAATGCAATAGGTCTCGCAGTTACGCGAGTTTTGAGCTATTGACATTGCAAATAACAATGCCTTTTATTGTTGTTTTTATTTTAAAAACATAAATAAAAGGCATTGTCATTTACAATGCCAATAGCTTAAACTTGCGTTACTGCGAGACCCTATTGCATTGCAAATGCTTGTTTTAGAAGGGTCCTTAACTATCCTTCAGAAAAGCCTGCTGAGGATAGATGTGAAGTCAGCAGTGATGTAAGCGGATGTTATCACATCCACCCCATCCACATTTGGCCAGCGGTACGTTGGTGCAATACCAATACAGCAAGAAACTGAATACAAGATCTCATTAGACGGTAGTTAAAAGTCAAGACTATGAAATGAGTGCTACAACTAGTTAGCTACAACCCGAGAAATATTTTGCCTTCCCCCAAAAAATCAATAAATAAATGTGCATACAAATATAGTATAAGTTAAAAGTGGTTAATTTTATTAAATGTCAGCAATAAATGAAAAATAAAATAACAAAAGGCATATTGTACCACGACAATGAGTTAAGTAAAAACATTCTATGAATGATTGTACTAAAATTAGTGTGATGTACATGGACATATGTTCCAATATTATGCCTGCTTCTGGGTTCTATGTGTAACTTGCAGGACACTGCCCTCGGTTCCAGTATGTGCATTACTGCATTTCATCGTTCTGATACTGATAAAATTGGGATCACTGAATTGACTAATAAGAACACTTGCTATTTGCATTGCTAGAAAACAATACAATGTGATTTAACAACCACAACTAAAAATATGTTATACAAAACAAAGGTTTCAAAGGAAGCTAAAGTTAAATCAAATATACACAACAAAACACAAGATAAAGCAGATCTCAAAAAGTCCTGCAACACATCCATTAAAATGCATTTATATTTAAAATAAAAAAAAATCATAGCACCATACTCTTCCCGAAAAATGCAGAAGTGATGTAGTGCAATGTCGATGGTCATTCTGGATTAGTGAGACATTTTATTTAGCACTATTATGTGTGCTTTCAAAATCAACCTGACTGGTGTGTTTTAGTACCCCTTGAGATATATTCTGAAGTGTTTGCAGACTGCACAACCTGTAGATTTACCTCTTCCTGAATACTTTGTAAAATCGAATATGACTATATAGACTTAGGTAGTGCACCATACAGAGATGTCAAATCAGAATATGTATTCTATCCATCTTTATTTATTAGCACACTTTCCATATATTTTTTGAAAGCACTTTGAAAAGTGCTCACTTAAAAAGTGTGAATCTGGTGAAGTCTTGAAAAATAAATAAACTGCGGAACAGAAGCTTGCAGCTGCTGCTTTGCCGGTGCCAGCTCCCTCCTGAAGCCTGCAGTGTGCCAACCGCGTCTAGCTGGCTGCCAGCAGTCGAAATATGTCTCCTGCCTTGATGTTGGAAGCGCCATGACGGAACTTCCAGCACCTTGGAAAGTGAGGAATGAGGCTGTTCTGGCAGCAGCTATTGCTTTTCCTCACTGTCAATCAGGGCTTAAGGTACTGAGAGACAGCAGAGCAGGAAAATTAATATTCCTGGATTTGGAAGGCTGGTGGAACCTCCAACTGTAGGAAATAGAAAACAACAGGGCTGATGCAAACCTAAGTGGGTGAAGTTTATAATTTGTGCAACCAGAGTTCCTTATTGCCAATGTGGGGTGCGTGTGACAAGTTAATCAAACATCAAAGATGAGACAGAGTGATTGGTAAGGGTCACCATAACTTCGGAACATATTATCTGTTATGCATATTTTGCATAGCATGTTTGTAAAATAGGAAAATGTGTATTGAAAACAGCACAACATACAATACATTTTAATATACTATTGTCCAGCTCTCTCATATCTTGAAAACCGTAATCCATATAGATAATGCAATTTTACAAATGACATTTGAAAATCATTTAGATGTGACATTATTCCTATGAAATGTGGGTTTTTAAACCCCTGCTAAAATACGATTATAAGGATGATCAAGAACCTAAAAACAATGACTTATATTTATGGTCGGCTATGCAAGCACAGCATCATTAAAATTCACATCTAATGAATTTCAGACATGCCCTAAGTCCAAAACACGTCTCCCTGTGGTAATATCTGGTCATTGCTGTGCCTATCGGGCACTAAACAGAGGTACTCTTCTGCCTATACATTGGGCATGGCCTTCAGGTGTTACTATTCAGGACTTCAGCAAGAAGTATGGTCTTTACTGCTGCCCAGTGTACAGTACACCTGCACACAATACATATGATTGGCCACTGAATATAGGGCACAGCCAATGGTGTTATCCATTAGACCCAACTTTATGAAAGATTTACAACTTTGCTTCTGGTAAAAACTGGACAGATGTTGCCATTGTCTCAAACAGCTGACTTTTCACAACCTTTTGTTGATTTTTGCCTTCTTGGCCATTAAACTCCTTGGCCCACCCATACTTCTTTATAGTTCACCCAAATCCTGACTCCTTAAGCCGGGCCAGAGCCAATCAAAAGTACACATTTAAGGAACAGCACACTGCCTGTGAGGTCAAGTTAGTACGCCTCAGTGCACTCTCAGAGTCGAAAAACCAGAAGCATCAGTCCAAAACTTTGGGGATGACCATGCAAAAAGAGGCATATCCATACTGTTATGTTTTGTTATATTATTAGGTAGAGCCTATTATACAGCGCATGTGCTATCTATTGTGAGGCTTATTGTGGCTTACCATGAACACAGAGGGGATTGGAGCCCAGCTACGACTTACCATTGGTTTGATTTCCTTATCACTCTCATTTGCCTGCTTCTTATTTGTATTCCAGCTTGTCAATGTTCTATTTCTCCCCCGATGGAGCATTGCCGCTTTACCATGTGAGTGTTTGTTTGGTGTCTGTGCTCGTTGTCAGGAAATGTCTTTTTTCTTTTCATATAAGCACTCACAGAGACTACATGTGTTTTTGGGATGTCTCCCTTGTGTACTGGTCTCTCCCTAGATCTGCTTCTCCTAGCCACCCTCCCTGTTGCGCTTGCCCGTGCGCTTCTTGTCATTGATAAATGTGTGCTTGCTTATGCCTGTAAAGTTATGCAGGCAGCCGTGCATTTGGTTTGTTTGTTTTACTTTAGCCACAATGCACAACATCAGTGATGCTGTGCAGCATGACTAAAAAACATTGGCTAAGCCAGTAGGTCACAAAGGCAAGACCTATTGTCTTTGCTAATGATTATTTGCTTTCAAGGTCTAAACAAATGCTCCTATATTTTCAGTCAAAAGCAGCACACTTTAAAAATTTTCCTGACAAGCAACCACTTACCACAGCATTAAGTGGTAAAATAGATATGCCCAGCTCTCCAACTAGTTAAAACACTAAGCTGTCCAAAACTGTGCCAGAGAATGTCTTAAATTAGTACTGGTAGTGCCCACTGACACAGCCCAGAAACTTTTGGAATTTCCAGTATTTCAGGTTTCTCTCTGGAATGCCCTTCCAGTTAACTTTTAGCAACAAAGAACCCCTGCTTTTTCAGAAAAAAAACCAATACCAGACTTATCCCTCACTAGTATCAACTTATTCTGATCTTTGCCCGGACGCTAGTATCGAGAAGCCGTGGAAACGAGGAATATGTGTACTCTGTAACACCAAAATAACGTAACACCCAAGTCATGGTGCTATGACTTCAGGATTGCATGCCTGGCTACAATTCAATGGTGAGGATGAGTATTCTGGTTCTGATAAGCTCTGTAGGCCTGCCACAGTTCTTTACCAACATGTCAGTGTCTCCTGTCATTAGGTGATGCAGAGTAATTAAATTATCGCTTAAGTAAAGCACATTTGTAAATCAAGGCAGGAAAACTTCTGACCGAATTACCAGAGTGTCAGAAATTCCACTTAAAACAAGCTTCAGTAGACGTTATGCCAATGTAAGCTTGAAGTGTGTAGGTCAGGCATGGATTGCAATGATGATGCATTTTCCTTCGCAATTTTAAGGCTAGAGCAGTACTTCAAATGGGTCAGTACTCACAAGTACAGAGTGCCAGCACTTTTTTATTTTCTCCTCTTGAGTACCGGAACTTTTCCTTGGACAAGGAGAGTACTGGTACGCATAGGGGCCTGGTTTAGAAGCAGGTGGTGCCGTGCTCATCAGCTCTACCCCGCAGCACGTCCTTTACAGCATGTTTTTAGGTCTCGCTATGAATGCAGCGCAGCTGCTTCTTATGCGAAGACTCTATTGCTGTGGCTTGGGTGCGCAAAGGAAGACAGGAGGTGGCACGCGCGGACAGAAGATGTGCACGCGTGCGGAGTGCACATCTTCTGTTGGCGCGTGCCAACTCCTGTCTCCCTTCCAGCAGAGAAACCAGCGGCACAGTGTGCGCATCGCACAGTTTCCCTTTCCCTCCCTCCCCTTCAAGAATTCTGACATTCCACGGCCACAACTTGTTATTATTCCGTCCGTTATTTTATAAGTCCCAGCAGAGTTTACAATGTGACTCACATGTCGACCACCGATTCAAGATTAGCAACGCTGAGTTCCCTCGTCCTACTTAGGTGTCTGGCTGTGACAAACTTGTGTCCTGCCTGCTCCCACGTTTCTGCAGCAGATGCGTGCAAACGACTGTTGACATAACTACTCCCAGGCAAGTGTCTGTTCCTGCAGGATGTGAATGGGGAGTGGGCCGCCTTTGTGTGAATCCCAGCTAACCTCCCCACCCTCTTCCGAGGACAGCCCAGAGTCAGCCCAAGCCTGCGAAGAGCTGCGCGAGGGGTTTGAGGTAAGCAAGGACAGGGCGCTCTAGCAGTGCAGAATTATAGTAATTTTTTACTATACGCCCAGCGCAGCGGCCTGCTCCACCCGCTGTCATGCAAGGCCTATCGGGGGAACAATTAATCACCATCCTGTGGGGCTTTTGGGGCCGTGCAGAAACACAAGCTTGTGGAAAGGGGCTGGTGGTGTCTGTTCTGTTTTCAACCCATGAGGAGGAGGCACTGGCGTAATGCAGTTTACTTGCTAGATCACATCCCATGTATTGTGATACCTTTTACAGCATGCTACGAAATTAACAGTGTATTATTCTTTCAGTTCACTCTGTCATGTTGTCTCGATGCCAATGGTAGTGGAAGTGACAACACGTAACCTTTCACCACTGATGACATCAGAGGTTTGACTCTGTGTCCTAACATATGCCACTCAACAGACTCCTGTTTGTTGCTGAGTGCTCAAGTAAAGGCCAAGTGTGGAAACTTTATTTCCATTTTCTCTCGCTGTTTCTTTGACCAATAAGATAAGCAGCAGTGACATCATTTCCAGAGGCACTGAAATACACAGTGGACGCCCATTGAATTGGTTAGGCAGGTGTATTCAGAGGACCTAAAATGTAATCCCACACTTGTAATCAACCGCAATATGTTCCCGTCTTCTATGCCTCTTTCTCCCTCCCATTGTGTCTCATGTGTGCGGTTTACCCCCAATGCTGGGGACATCCAATGCGCTATACTGTACATGTCTGTGTTATTAATTGAAAAATCAATAAAAGTACACGCACGCCTCTGTGTTCACGCTTTTAAGTTAGGAACTTCTTTCACCCACTATAAATGAAAGCAGTTTCTTTCAGTCTTCATGGTATTATTGGTCATCTGGTAATATTAATCCTTAGTGAATTCCAAAGAGAATTTGGGGCATGGCATGGGAGTCACTTTGAATAATGTAACAATGTGTTTGTCCCAAAAAACACTTAAACATCTTAGCACTGAACTCTTAAGCATTCATTGGTATGTTGAGTATATCTAGTGACATTCGTTAAAAGGCCAGTGGAGGTGTCCATTGTAGACTCTGTTTCTCACAGCTCGTTTATTTAGAAAGTTTTATATAGCGTTCGTTAATTCCAAGATATTTTTTATTTTGCAGGTTCTTGTTTTAAACAGTAGAGACCCATTAATTACACAGCTTCCACAGCACATATACTGTATGTAGGCTGAACTTTTACAAATGAAATATTTTACAGGCTCAGAGCATGAGAATGCGCGCGCACCTTACATTTGGTCGCCAGTCTTGCATGTTGAATCGGAACAATATCCACCCTGAAAGCTGCTTCTTTAGCATTTAGAGCTACATACCATGCACCTCTTCCTCCCAGGGAGCTTATTTCAGTGTACACAGATAGGGAGAGGGGCAAGAGCACTTTTGGGATAGTTTGTAGAGCTAGGAGGAGATGCTGGTGTTGGGCACCAGTGGGAGGGGTGACTCTGGCGGCAGCGGCGGGGAGGGTATTTCACCGGGGCTACCGCCCTTGCATCCTGCTGGTCAGCTTCCTTTTCACTGCTTGCTCTATGGTCATTGTAGTCACCAGCACCAAGGACCTGCTTCTGGGGAGACACATCATAGTGGGGCTCAGCATTGGTGAGTGTGCGTGCCCTGGTTGTAGCGCTGCTCTGTCTAGCGCCTATGTGACTTAATAAAAACTCACACATCTCTTTAGTGCACCTGCAATATTGTGTGCTTGCTTTCCATATAAAATCTGTGCTACTTGTTGTGGCGCTTCAATCTCCTGTGCTTTATTTTCAGTGCAGCATCTATGCCCAAAGTCCTGTGCACTTTGTAGTTACTAAAGTTCCTCGGATGTAGTGCTTCTCTGTAGCACATTTTACTAATATGTCCAATTGTAGGACAGCTGGACCTGCATTGTAGTACACCTGGTTTACAACACATCTTCCATCTCGCTGTAGCACCTTTGCAGTATAATGTCTCTATGCTTCTAAAACCCTAGTACCTTGCAGTAGTGTTCCTGCAGTGTAGCACCTCTACTTATATACTTTGGCATAGCGCTGATGCACCGTCAGTATAGTATGTCTACTGCATGACTGAACCGCCAACATCTCACCCTCTTACTGTTAGATCTGCAGTATAACACATCTGGTTCACTGTGGGTACCCCACGCCTACAAATCTAAGAATGCATGTGTTCCGAGTATGTTTGTGTACCGTGAAGGCAGCTGTATTGCACATTTTCGCAGAGGAGAGCATGTGCTGCTGACTGTTTCTCAAACCCTGCCTGTCACCTGGAAAGCGTTGTCGGAGTGCCGAAGCTGCGTGGGGAAAGCGCGGCTGTAAAGGAGGTCGGGACTGCGAGGCCCACCAGGCTGTGCGTGGAACACCTGGCACGCCTGCCGCCTCTTCCCGGGACTCCTCCCTTCTGCCTCCCGCCTTCATAACTCCTCGCGGCCCCCGCTCCGCTGGGGCCGCTCGCAGAGGAGAGCTTGTGCTGCTGACTGTTTCTCAAACCCTGTCTGTCACCTGGAAAGCGTTGTCGGAGTGCCGAAGCTGCGTGGGGGAAAGCGCGGCTGTAAAGGAGGTCGGGACTGCGAGGCCCACCAGGCTGTGCGTGGAACACCTGGCACGCCTGCCGCCTCTTCCCGGGACTCCTCCCCTTACTCCCCTTCCGGTATAAGATACAGTGTCTTAGCGCGTGAGCGGGACGCGTGTGCGGGACTCAGCCCGGGACAAAGCCCGGACTAAGGGCGGACCCTCTGAGACCCTCCGAGAACCGAGGAGACCGGACTGGGCATAAATCTTTGTCCTACAGGTACTGTTTGCTTTGTTTTGCCCCTTTCTTGCCTTGACCTATTTGCTAACCAAATTAGCTGTACAAATGTCTTCCCTAAATACGGACCAGCCCACGCATGACAGACAGGGAGCACTGTTAAATGGCACCTTGGACAATTATTTTTCCAAATCATCCCCTGATATCGCAAGGGAGATCGCCCTGGCGGAGCGGCGGGCGGATCGACGCCGTTCCGTGGAAAGTATAAAAAATGGGTCAGTTCTATTGCCATCACTTCCCACCACTGGTATCATCATCGACACTGACACTGAACTAATAGTTAATGAGTCGATAAACTTACTGGATAGCCAGCCTTTGGAAGCGAATGTGGTTGTGCTCACACCAAATCCTTTACCTAAGACAGATGCAAATGGGCTATCTTCAACTTCACATGCAAATAGTCCAAGTAGATTGAAGGGAGATGTTCTGCCTTTAACAAAAATACCCCGTAATAGGGCTAAAAAACTGACTCCCTTCCAAAAAACCTATGGACCACCGCCGAATAAAAAACAGCGGAAAAGGGGGGACCCGTTACAACCCAAGTTGAGTTGTCGTGATTTTGGCAAAAAAACGATCAATGTTGATAAGGAACCCAGTACTCCTCATATACATATTGAGGGGGACCATACATCAATACCATCTTTAGCCTTGTCAAATATTCCGACAGATAATGAGGACAGTATGGACACTAGTGTGGTTGTTAACGTACCAATTGAGATCAAGGGTCCTGTGTCACTACTTGATATCGAGAGTTTGATTAAATCTTACTCAGCGAGTATTTTGGAGAGGTTGATGGAGGTGGAATGTAGGCTGTGTAAAATTGAGCATGCACTGGGAAGCAAGGTCGTTGTAATGAACACCTGTCCAAATAATGTAACCAATACGGTTCCAGACAATGCATTAAAAAATACACCAACCCCAGCTCAACCACCCAAACCCACTCCTATTCCTATCTCTATCCCTCCCTCAATTGCATCTACCTCCAAAGCTCTAGGGAATACAGTGATAGCGACTGTTCAACACCACCCACCCCCTAAACAACCCCCTAAACCTCCCCAACAAAAAACTTCAGACCAACCATCGTCAAATGCTACCAACAAAACTATTGGTAATATATCCAATTCACTTCTGGGGAATCCAATAAGGGAGGCGGGGGAAATTAGACATGCCTGGGGGAAACCTAGAAGGACTCCTCTGCCTGAACTTCCACCAGAGGCAGTACCCTATGTGGTAGTCTTAACAGGGGTGCCAGTGCTTGGACAAAATAAGAGAGAGGGTTTCGCCCAATTAAAAGATAAGATTATGCATTGGCTGAGTATATATAGGCCAATTGCAAATCATATCAATGGTGAAATTGTCCATGTTCGCCGCCTTCAATGGTTGGGGGGTAGACCCAAAGATATCGATGGTGATGTGGTGGTGGTGAATTTTAGGGACCCAAATGCTGTCCAATTCATATTGAACTGGCAGACACTTAGTTCTAATAATATAATAATCCCCAAACCACTAACATCCTTCTATCCAAGGTCAGTGGTGTTTCCATCACAGCACCATCCGCCCCAGTTTCAGCCATCACAGCATATACCCCAAACCCAGCCAAATAACCATCCTATTGTACAGTCTGCTGGGAGCAATCAATATGCTTTGTATCCCCCTCCACCACAGAACATAAACAATATGCATTATGCTCCATGTCCTGTGGTAGCCCCAGACTCCATGGGATGGAACTATGTATCGGCTAAAACACACAACTCCCAGAAAGGAAGGATGGATAACCTAAAACCCTTCACACCTCTAGAAACCTTTAATAGGTATGACATCTTTAGCGGTCTAGACGATTGCGACTGATGCCATTTGATGCGGGGGAGAGAGGGGCTAGATACAACGAGCCTTGGTGATGTGGGCACTGACATTATGCCTGATGTACTGGTTAATACTGTGTCTTCTTGTGTGGTTAAAACTGTACCTCATGATGTAAATGTATTCCATGATGTAAACATTTCTGAAGAGCAGGTATTACCCATAACTTTTTTGAGTAACAACTCATCACTAGAGGCAATACCTTTGGTAATACAACCTGTGCTTCCCACTAATCATGAAGAATTGTCCAGGGCTCCTTCTGAGAGGCCACTCATCTTTGAGATGCCGATCAAAATGGTCTGTTGGAATATAGCTGGAGTTACTAAAAACTTGAGGGACCCGGAGTGGGCAAACTATATAGAGTCTTTTGACCTTTATTTTTTTCAGGAAACTTGGGCAGTGGAGACGCCCCATAGGGTGGGGTACAAGACTTTTGGGATTGGTGCGACACCTTCTAGAAGTGGAAGGCCATCAGGGGGTCTTTTGATGTGGGTGAAAATAAACTTAAGGGAAAAAATTGAGGAGATACCCACAAATTCTGCAGACATACTAGCTTTAAAGGTCACAGTTTGCAACGGGAAGAATGTATTGCTTGTCAATGTCTATAATAGGCCCCTACCCTCTTCAAGAGAATTGCCAACCATTGCTAAATTGGATTGCTTCTTGAGTAGATTGGACCTCAGGGAGGATTTCGTTATCCTGGCTGGCGATTTAAACTGTAACTTCGAGCCAGTATTGGGTCTTAGCGAGATCTTTGATGAGGAAGATCAGGCAAACAAAATCCCCATCCTGGAGAATGTCAAACCGGTCAAGTGTTCAACACTGGGTCTACAATTGATTAATTTATGTACGGAACACTCTCTTAGGGCTTGCAACGGACGTTTACCATCCGATAGCTCTAAGAAACCAACATTTACCAGGAACAATTATAAAAATAACCTAGATTTTGTGATTGCTTCTATTCCCCTCTGGCCACATCTCTTGGACCTTGAAGTAATGGAACGGTTTGAAAGCGATCATTTCCCCTTAAACTTGACGTTAGATGCCTCACTATTTAACGATATGGTCCAGCAATTTACATCTGAGGAAAGTGGTGTTGATAATTCTGAGATCCACATCAGTAACAACAGAAGATCTCTGAAATGGCCATTCATACTGGACCACAGTGACATCCTTAGTGAAATATATTCACTTCTTGCCAATACTTTTGATCCTCACTTAGCTGCAATGTTTGAGGATGAAACGAAAATGTCATTCCTCCCAACACACAAGAAATATTTTGCTGACCTAAGTTCATTAGTCACTAAAATGCCCAAAAAAAAACAGCAGAAGATCCAGAATCTGTCCCATAGTAAGCCGTGGTATGACAGATCCTGTAGAGAGGCAAAGAGGGATTTATTAATTGCAATAAAGACCAAATCTCCAACAGATGTAAAAAGAGCAAGGAGTAATTATAAATCTGTCCAAAGGGCCTCAAAGATAGCATGGGAGGAAGAGAAATGGGCCGATTTGTTACTAGCCGCCAGATCCCATGATAATGTGGCTTTCTGGAGGCTGGTTGCAAACGGGAACCATGTAGGTAGGGTGGCCAAAGATGTTTTTTAGGATGAGCAAACTTGGGTCACCCACTTTACGAATTTATATAAATCATATGATGACCCACTTACGAACACGAGTGCAGCAAACCATGAACCCCCTGCAGACCATTTGCTTTTTACTCTAGGGGAAACAGAGTTGGCAATAACACAAATAAAACCTGGAAAAGCCCCAGGTTTGGATAAAATCCCGGGGGACCTATACAAGCATGACCTCGGAGTATGGGCACCTTATATTAATTACTTGTGCAATACCTTTTCTTGCACTTTAGAATTCCCTGAAAGTTGGAAGGGAGCGGAAATTGTTTTAATTTTTAAAAAAGGAGATAGGATGGACCCATGTAATTATCGGCCAATAAGTCTAATGGACATCTTACAGAAAATGTACTCACGACACATTCTACTACGCGTGAGTAACTGGCTAGGTGATAATACATTCTTAAATAAATTCCAAGCCGGATTCAGACCCAAAGTCAGCACAATAGACCAAATCTTTAGATTCTGCTGCCTCTATTGGAAGTACGAAGTGATCAAAAGGTGCCATCTATATGTTGCCTTTGTTGATCTAAGGGCAGCATTTGATCTGGTGCCTCGCAATCTCCTATGGAAAACCTTGAGTGCAGCAGGCATGCCAAATAACCTTGTCGTTCAGATCAAAGAGTTACACGAAGGGAATTTTGCGAGAGTTAGATGGGGCCCAAATGGTGAATTAACTCAAAAAATACCCATCGAACGTGGAGTCCGGCAGGGCTGTGTCCTGGCTCCTACGCTCTTTTCCCTTTTTGTAAACGATATTCCGTCCTTTTTAGAGAGATGTAAAAATGACTCTCCTAAACTGAACGGCGATAAGGTGACATCCTTACTATTTGCTGATGATACCATTTTGATTTCCCAAACGAAAAATGGCGTACAGACATTATTAGACACCTTCAGTGAATATTGTGGCCAAAAGGGGCTGGAGATCAATGGTAAGAAGACCAAATGTATGGCCCTAAATCCGATTAAACTGGACAAGGGCTGTCTAATACTAAATGGAGTAAAGCTGGAATCAGTGCCTCATTTTTCATATTTAGGGGTGACCCTGGATTCAAACTTTACTTGGAAAGCCCAAATGGATAAAAGTAAACTAATCTTTGCCCAGAACGCCAAACCAATTCTTAGGGAGCAAAGTCTGAGTACCAGCAAAGCTGTGTCCCCAGTGATGGAACTATTTAAATTTAAGGTCCAATCATCAGTCCTCTATGGTGCTGAAATATGGGGTCCTGGGTCAAGGGAGACTTTTAGTGTCCTAGATAATAATTTTATGCGTAGTCTGGTAAGGGTCCCGAGAGGTACCCCACTAGTACCCTTGGAACTGGACCTAAACTTCAAAAGAACTAATCACCAAGTCCTGATTCGACCTTTAATGCTGTGGGTTAGATTATGGCATGTCCCTGAACTTCAAGATTACAGAGACGGGCTGAAGGAAATTATGATACTTGATAGTCAGACTACCACCCCATGGCTAAGGCACATCAAGACATGGCTGAATAATATAGGATTGAAACATTTTTGGGAGAACCCAGATCAATTACCCGTCAATCCCAAACTAATTCTAAAAAGGGCCTTTTGGAATTTCCTATTAAATAGGACTGTAAATAACCCAACTAGTGGGACCTTAGTTGCAAAGTTCCTAAATTTTAAGGACGAACCCTTTTATGAGATTTTCATGGATGAAATAGAGCCCCCTCTGGCCAAAACTTTATTTTTAAAATTTAGGTATGGAAATTTATTAATTAAAACCACTTTGGCTCGTTGGGCCAGGAATCGCGATTCATCGTCCCTAGCAATGGACGAAACTTGCCCTATGTGTGATCAAAATCAGATTGAAAACGAGCAGCATATACTCCTTTTCTGTCCTTTTTATGTCCAGGCAAGAAAGAGATGGATTAAACCAATATGCCTACTTTTGGGCTTGAGGTCTTGTTCACAGGCTCTGAGAATCCTAACAACAAACACATCTCAACAGATAATATTTAGCGTTAGTAGATTTTTACTTTCTATCTTTTATCAAAGAAAAAAAATGGGGCATCAATTGTAACTGAACTGATTGCTTGGAATTGACATGTTGGCCCATTCTATGATTTAAGAATGTATGTTTCCGCTCAAATTATCTTCCAACTTGAACTGTACTTTTTAACTACTGTGTTTTATGCTTTTATGTAGTGACATGTTTTTATCTACTAATGAAATTGTAATGTAAAGCATGCATTGTTCTTTTATGGCATTTAAGCCGAAATAAAGAATTTGAATGAATGAAAGTACATCTGGTTTACAACACATCTTCCATCTCGCTGTAGCACCTTTGCAGTATAATGTCTCTATGTTTCTAAAACCCTAGTACCTTGCAGTAGTGTTCCTGCAGTGTAGCACCTCTACTTATATACTTTGGCATAGCGCTGATGCACCGTCAGTATAGTATGTCTACTGCATGACTGAACCGCCAACATCTCACCCTCTTACTGTTAGATCTGCAGTATAACACATCTGGTTCACTGTGGGTACCCCACGCCTACGACTCTAACAATGCATGTGTTCCGAGTATGTTTGTGTACCGTGAAGGCAGCTGTATTGCACATTTTTTGTCTGAAAGCAACTTACATTCACAGGCCTTGTGCCTAAGTGGCGAGTAAAGTCCAGGAGTGGACTCGGACCAAGGCGTCTTGGTGACTGTGTCTAGAATGCCTAGGAATGCCACGAGCAGCGGTAGGCGGTCTTACACTGCTTTCTTTCTTGTGGCCAAAACACGCTCTGCCATACCATTTGCTTGAGGCCACACAGGCGTGATCATTCTGTGGTGAATTTCCATTTACGCCTGGAATCTAAATCCTCTATGCATTGCCGTTAGTTGCTTCTCTTGTTCCAGTGGTAATTCCTCATTTAAAGTCCACTAGACAGTGCTGCTTGTTGCTACTCTGACCCTGTTGATAGTTCCTGATTCTAAGTGCTCTACACAGTGATGCTACTTGCCTTTCTGGTATCAATTGTAATTCCTCATTATGAGTCTTCTAGACAGTGCTGCAGCTGTTTCTCTGATCCCGGTGGTAACTCCTCATTCTAAATCCTCTAGGCAGTGCTGCAGCTGCATCTTTGGTTCTGTAAGTCCTTCCTCATTCTAAGTCTTCCACACAGTGCTACTACCTGCTTCTCTGGTCCCATCTGTAATTCCTCATTCTAAATCATCTACACAGTGCTTCTAGCTGTTTCTCTAGTCTCATTGGTAATTCATCATTCTAAGTCCTCTAGACAGTGCTTCTAGCTGCTTCTCTGGTCCCAATGGCAATTCCTCATTCTAAGTCCTCTAGACAGTGCTGCAGCTGCTTCTCTGGTCCCAATGGCAATTCCTCATTCTGAGTCCTCTAGGCAGTGCTGCAGGTGTGTCTCCATTCATATATTAACTACACTCCAAATCAAAACACATAGATATAAGACATTGTCATTTGCAATGCCAATAGCTCTAACTCTGACAAATGCGAGACCTATTGCATTGCAAATGCTTGTTCAAACATGGAGGCAACCTGGCCGAGCTGGTTCAAGAGTGCCTGAACAGCTGCCCGTGTCTGCAGGGCACAACAATCTGCTGTGCCTCTGCAGATGGCATGAGAGGGGTGTTTTCCTTTAACCTTGCATTTCCTAGTAGGGTTAAAGAGTTATCGTGAAACATAATAGACGGGGGTGTTAGCCGCATTGGTCAGGGCAGTACAACTTTTTAGCATGTCCCTTGTGTTTTAAATGCCTGAAAATCATCACCCACCAGCATCTTAAATAAAATTTGTTTTTGTGAAAGGAAATACCTGCCCCCTCCACTACTTTCCTTAAAGAAATAGTGATTCTTCTGTAAACGTTTTGCAAGAGAGAATTTGAAAACAAGACAAATTTGATTAAAAAAAACTCCATTAAGGCTTGCTTAACTGATCACAACAGGCTGCATATCAAATATCATCTAGTCCAGTGTACAAACAATGGCACTTTAAGAACTCGGGTAGGTAATGCGCTTCATGGAAAGTTCTGTGTGCATTCTAATAAAAGTTTTAACTCAGCATAAAATTGCATGGAGGGCCTATGTGCCTTCTGGAAAGCACAGCATGAAAACATTCAGATCACAGATTTGTTTTTTATATAGATAGCTCAGTAGATTATTGTATTTTTGCAGAGATCCTGTATACCTTCCGACCACAAGATACCATTCTTGTCAAATAGATTGTGACTTATGATCTTGCATCAAGGAAATGCATGCAAACTACAAGGCATATTTTTAGAACTTTGCTGTTTTTTCTCAATATTTTGTTATTCTAACATTGCTGAGGAAGGATTACTTTGGTTAATAATAAATACTTATTAGTAAGTGCTATATAAATGGTTATTTGTGTAATAACTCATGTACAGAAATATCAGACATTCTTACAATGCATAAAGATTTCTTGCATACAAAGCTTATCAGGGTCAAAAACCTAGTTCGGTCCCACCCTTAGCATCACCCTTAATCGTGCCCCAAACTCCGTCCCCAGTCCACTGCTCCTTTTGGTGAGTACCTGCTCTTATTTTTTTCCATTTAAAGCACTCAGCTAGAGGGTCAGTAATTGGGACGTCATGCAAACCAGGAACAATTATTTGACTAAAAGGCACTACGAATAAAGACTTATTGTTTCCCTCTACCAGCGGCGGCTCCTCCATTATGGCGTATGAGCATAGCCTCATGCCAGCAGCTACAAACCTGAAAAATAAAATGATTTTATTATAACTTTATTTTTCTTTAGGAGCCGAGTCTTTGGGGCAGGGCCATCATGACGAGAGCACTGAAGAAGGAGTGGTGGGCACTGATATAAGTGCGCATGTCAGTTTGACTGCCTGTTTTAGAACATCCAAACCGACATGCGCATTGAGATCTCTCCAACCAGAGCTGTGCTGCCGGGTGGAGGAAACAGCAGGCCCAGGCTCCCAGTCTTATGGGAGCTTAAAACCAGCCCTCTCAGGCCAATCCCAGCAGTGCTGTCATGCTGGCTAATAGTATTACCAGTATGAGAACACCGTCAGGATTGGCCGTAGGGGAGTCTCGGAGACTGTGCACTAGTTGCAGAAGGTGGGGAGCGGCAGGTAAGTGCTTTTATTTATTGTTAGGGGGGACCCAGGGAGAGCCAGGCGCGAGCTGGCCTTTCCCTGGGCGTGTTCGCGCGAGAATCAGGTAAGCAGGTGGGGTTGATTGGGGGAAGGTATTAAAGGGAAGTCAGGCTGGCGGTTGGGCACGGCGTTAGAGGGAGGCAAGGGAAGGGAGGTTCTTTTTGCCCTGCTCGCTTACGGTTATCTGTCAGGGGGCCATGGAGGAGGCGGCGGAGGTCGGGCGGGCTGTCCAGACGCTTTGCGACGCCGGGTGCTAGGACCTCTGGCAGCCTGGGAGTGCCGGCGATAGGCGTGGGTTGGTTCGGCCGGCCCCTTTCCCCCCCGCCCCCCTCACAAGGCTGCTGAGGGCGGGCCGCGGGCGGCGTCTGATGGTGTCGCCTGACACGGACGACGATGGCGACGGAGAGGCCGCCATGCCGGCGGCTTTACAGATGCCGGCCCAGGTTACTGCGGACTCGGGGCCCCCGCCGGCGACCCGGGCGCCCACCAGCAGGTATGCCTTTGCCTTTGTGAAGTTGCTGGATTGTGTGGGGCGCCCGGGGGGGGAGCGGGCCGCTCCGTGGGCCGGCAGGCCCAGCGTATGTTTGGGTCATCTCCTGGCAAGACCAGGAAGCCTTATGTTGTTTATGGGGGCTCGGCGAGGGCGGAGTTTCGACCCTAAGTGCCGCACCAGGACACATGTTCCTGCTCCTTTCACCGGGGGCCCCTTACCCTTCAGTGCCTGGTTTGGCAGGCGGGGCTTTGCCCTATTTGGGTGATTGGGCAGCGCTACCTGCCGTCTCGCGCCACCCCTGTGCTTGGGCCAAGCTCTCCAACATTTTACCCAGCAATCTGGCCCAGGGCTGCCCAGAATTGCCCCCCCCCCCTTTTTTGCTGCACTGCTCATTTCCCCCCCCCCCGGCCCCCTGTTTCATGGTTTCTGGTTCCGCTGCCCCCCCCCCCCCTTTGTTTCCCACCAGCCTCAGGCCTATGGTGGGCGCCCCCTGTCACCAGCCAGGTGTTGTTCCCGGCTCCCCGCGGGATGCCTGCTGCCCCCCAGGGTGGGTTTGGCGCCCGGGTTGGGTGGTGCCTCTGGGTTGGCACCGGTTGCTGGGTCCTCTTGGGGTGTTTCCCTTGCCTCTGTGGGGGGGGAGGTAGTTTTTGCGGATTCTTCAGTCTGGTTTGAGCGGCCGCAGTTTTCGAGCTGTTCCTCCGGCTGAGCGGCTGAGGACTGGTTCTTCGGGCTTGGGAGCTGTCCCTACAGCTGTTTCCAGTGGTGGGAGCACGGGAGAGGGATCTGGAGCGGATCTCTCTTCTGGAAGTTTTTGCGCGCGCGGAGCTTTCATGATGTTGACTGGCAGTTTTCTGATGGGGGAATTGGTGATGGGGTGCTGCCAAGTGGCAGGGCAAAAGTTTCATTTTCTGGGAAGCTTTCTATTTGGATGTACAAGATGATGAATTGGAAGGAGGGGAGTTTGAGGGATAAGGGGATTGGGCTTTTGGCGGCACGGGCCCAGAGGGGTGGGCTGGGGCAACCCCCTGTTTCTCGTATTTTCGCAGGAGTCATGTGGGACCACGCGGCGGTACGTGAGACAGGGGGAGTAGGCTAGCTCAAATGGATGGTTCAGCAGCAGTCGGCACAGTTGCCGAGAGGTAAAGATGTTTGGTGGGCCGTGTGGAAACCTAGGGAGAGTCTCCCTGTTAAGAGTACCAGATCAATCGGTACAGGGGATGGGGTTATTGGTGAGCGAGTCGCTCTGGCACCGAGGCTTGAGCGGCTTGTGAGTTTTTTGAATGTTTCTGATGTGCAATCTACAAGGGATGTTTCTACAGTTGGGGATGGGGTGGCTGTTAAAAACTTGTCACGCAGCAGGGGAGAGTCTCCCTGTTAAGAGTATAAGATTAATTGGTGCGGGGGTGGGATTGTTGGTGAGCGAGTCGCTCTGACACTGAGGCTTGAGCGGCCCGTGTTTTTGAATGTTTCTACTATGCAACCTACGGGGGAAGTTTTCTACAGTTGGGGATGGCGTGGCTGTTCCAAACATGGTTACGGAGGATAGTATCCTGCCAAAACGATTGCCACGAGTGTGTGCAGTGTGGGGGGGGGGGGGCATGCTCTCACACAGTGTTTTCACGGACAGCGGGTTGCAGGCCAGGGGATGGGTTCAGGGGGTAGGTGACAACCTCCGCACTTTGCACATGAAGGCTCCTACTCCTATTACGCAGCACATTCTGATTTTGTGGTTGGTGGACTATCCTGACTTTGAGGCTGCTGCGATTTTGTTCTGGGGTTTTTTCAGGGTTGGGTTTCGGATTGGTTATCAGGGTCCCAGGGTGGGGTGGTGGTCTGACAATCTGAGGTCTGCGAGAGAGTGCTCTCAGGTTGTGCAGAAGAAGTTGGATGCTGAGGAATCGGTTTGCAGGTCCTTTTTCTGAGTTGTCCTCTCCCTGATTGGATCGTCTCTCCACTGGGGGGTGGTCCCCAAAAGGCGATGGGGGAGTTTTCACCTCATCCATCATCGGTCCTGGCCTGAGGGTGCATCCGTCACCGATTTCATTGACCCAGCTGCCTCAACCGTGCCATATGCTTCAGTGGATGACGCCTTACGGCTCGTTCGCGGGGCAGGCATTGGGGGTTTTTTGCTGGCAAAGAGTGACATTCAGTCGGCTTTCCGGCTCCTTCCTATCCATCAGTGGTTTTTGTTGGGTCTCTTTGGCATGCATTTTGGGGGATGTTTTTTATGTTAATAAAGTATTACCCATGGGCTGCTCGGTGTCATGTTCCCTCTTTGAGACCCTCAGTACCTTTCTGCAGTGGCGCTTCAATTTTGTCAGCGGCCGCGCTCTGGTCTGCCATTACCTTGATTACTTTCTTTTAAGGGGTGGGGGTCAGTCCGGGCAGTATCAAGCGGCTTTGGTACTCTTTCAGGCTATGACCAGGGTTTGGGCTTTCCTCTGGCGCCGGTTACGGCCGAAGGTCCCTGTACATCACTGAATTTCTTCGGGATTGAGATTGATACCGCGAATATGATGACGCGCTTGCCTGCTGCTACCGTGCGGGAGATGACTGATTTAATACGCTTGGTGTTGGGAGTCCACAAAGTGGGGCTGCGGAGAGTACAGAAACTTTTGGGGTGCCTCTTTTTTGCTTGTTGGGTTGTTCGGGCGGGTAGGACGTTTTTTGTCGACATCTGGGCCTCTCGATGTCCGGCGCCGGCATTCCTCATCATTCGTGTGCGCCTTACAACTGCTGTCCGTGCTGATTTGAATATCTGGTTGCATTTCCTGCAAGATGTCAGTGGCGTGTCCTTGGTTTTTGCGGATGAGGACATGGTGTGGCAGGTGGCAGCTTTTCACGGATGCATCAGGAGCTCACGGCTTCGGCATATTGGGAAGGTCGTTGGTGCGCGGCTGGCTGGCCAGTGCGCGGGAAAGACTAAGGTTGCAGCATTGCGTTTTTTGGAACTCTTCCCGTTGTTGGTTGCTCTGTGTATCTGGGGGGGGAATTCAGATTCGCTCCGTATTGTTTCACGTGGCCAATATGGCGGTAGTTGATCTTGTTAACAAACAAAGGGCCCGCGATTTGCGGGTGCTAAAGCTCCTGCGCGGCTTCATGTTGCGGTGTTTCTAAACTGAATATTGCCTTTCAAGCTCGGCATGCTCCAGGAGCCATTAGTTGTATCGCTGATTCTTTATTTCGCTTTCAAGGGTCCGTATTCCGCGAATGGGCTCCCGGGGCGGACCTGGAACTAACGGCAATCCCACGGTACGTATGGGACTTTGGGGATTGAGGGTCCACCATTTGGTCGCACATTCCGTAGCTGCCTCTGCACGGCGGAGTTCTTTGAAGGCCTGGCATGAGTTTTTTGCAGTTTGGTGGAGATGGCAGGTCCGGTCAGGGCTGGGTTAGCTGATGAACACTTTTTATTGCAGTTTGTTTTTACATTTAGCGAACAAAGGCCTCTCACTCACGATCATTCCAAGTTGGCAGGGGTGTCTTTTATGGTCAGCTTTGGTGGGAGAGGGATTTCGGTTGGGGGGGGGGTATTGTTTTGTACAGTTCTGAAAGGGTGGGTAGGCTCCGGGCTGGTGGTTAGAAGCTACGGCAGCCGCTGACCTTTGATTTGCTTCAGTTGCTTTTATCGCACTGGGAGATGTGCTGCTACGATGCTTTGGAGGGCCACAAAAATTTCGTTTGTGCTTTGTGTGGGTATTTTTCGGGGCATTTCGGGCCTCTGATCTGCTGGGTTTGAGGGGTTGAGTGGGGGAAGGGTCAGCGGCGAGGTGGTCGGGGGAACGTGTCAGGGTACGCCTGTGGCTGAGGATGTCCAACACTGATCAGATGGGGAGGGGTAGGTGGGTGTTTCTGGGTAGCAGCGGTGTGTATGCATGCTGCCCTGTGGGGGACTGGGAGGTTTTTGTGTCTTCTCCTCGTCGTATCTCGGGGGACCAATTTTTGTCATACTGATGGCGGTCCCATCCTTGTTTCTCAGTGTTAGCTGTCCTCCGCAAGGTTTTGTTGGGCCAGGGGACGGGATCCTTCTCATTTCGGCACTCATTCCTTCAGGTTTGGCGCGGCGACCGAGGCCGCCAGGTTGGGGTGGGGATTGGTCTCAAATTCGTCGTATTGGGCGTGGGCTTTCTGGAGGTTGTAGAAGTATGGGAGAAAGTAGTCCGCCTTTGCTTTGCCGGACATCTCTTTTCCCCTAGGTCTTTGGCCTCCAGTCGCTGGATAAATAAGGAGGGTGTGGATCCTGGGGCACTCTTTTGTTAAACGGGCTGCTGTAGACGCTGCGCGTCAGCTTTGTTGGAGATCTCTTGGTTTCAGCAGTCTGACACATGAAGTCTCCTGGCATGGCGCAGGGGGCATGCGTTTGGGCGGTATTTTTTCCTGCTTTGGCTTCTATGGTTTCAAAGGGTTGGGGGGGCCCTTCGGGTCAACTGGTGCTGCATGTTGGTGAACACGACTTAGTTTCTCTATCAGGTTTGACCTTGCTAAAGTTAATGTAACATGATCTCGTAGTCATCAAGAGCACATGGGTGAGCACCATGGTGATATGGACGGAGTTCGTGCCTCGATTGCAATGGACTGGGGCAAGGAGCTATTCCGCCAGGGAGAAGGCAGGACGCAATGTGAAGAGAACAATACGACGTTTTGTAATCATTTATGTATATACAGTTTGGCTCATCATAATTGAAAAATTTCAGAGAAGCATGTATTCTGTGAGGACGGGGTCCATCTATCTACATTAGGCAGTTCTTTTTCCTTCTGGAGCTTAGAGATTTAATTGCCACAGTTCTTCAGGTGCAGTTGTGGGGTGCTCCTTCCCTTCCTTCTTTGGGTGGGGCAGGAAAACGCTAAAGGTTTTCCTGGGTGGCGGTTTTGGCTAGTGGGGTGGGCAGCCTGGAGCGGGTTGGCCATCCTGAAGGGTAGCTCGTTGGGTAATCCTGGGGGTATTAGTCAAGAGTTAGTTTCGGGTTCTGTTAGGTAGGGAGTTTAGGCATAATGTGTAGATTGGAATTTTATGATATAAATAAATAATGAATGTGTTCAAGAAATGTATTATGCACCTGTCTTAAAATAAAGTGGCCTTTCTTGCTCCTTGAAGAAGTGTGGACAGTGATTTCTTGCGCGAGGGGGGACCCAGGGAGAGCCAGGCGCGAGCTTGTCTTTCCCTGGGCGTGTTCGCGCGAGAATCAGGTAAGCAGGTGGGGTTGATTGGGGGGAGGTCTTAAAGGGAAGTCAGGCTGGCGGTTGGGCACGGCGTTAGAGGGAGGCAAGGGAAGGGAGGTTCTTTTTGCCCCACCCACCCTCCCTTTATTCCTTAGTTAGGTTTTACTTGACGGTGCTCTAGGCGCTGCTCTGGTCTTCGGGCCTTGCCACTTTTAGGACAGGTGTCTTTGTTTGTTTTTAGGAGGCGGTTTTGGCTAGTGGGGTGGGCAGCCTGGAGCGGGTTGGCCATCCTGAAGGGTAGCTCGTTGGGTAATCCTGGGGGTATTAGTCAAGAGTTAGTTTCGGGTTCTGTTAGGTAGGGAGTTTAGGCATAATGTGTAGATTGGAATTTTATGATATAAATAAATAATGAATGTGTTCAAGAAATGTATTATGCACCTGTCTTAAAATAAAGTGGCCTTTCTTGCTCCTTACCAACATGCGCCCCATCTCGTTGCTACCTGTTCTGGGTAAGATCACGGAACAGTTAGTACACGAAGAGCTAAAAACTTTTGTAGAGGCACGTAACATTCTGCATCCTCTACAGTCGGGATTTCGTTCCGGTCATTCGACCGAAACGGCTTTAGTTGAACTAGCTGACTCCATCAAGTTCTTGCAGGATGGGGGCAAGCAGGTTGTCCTCATCCTGCTTGACCTAACAGCAGCTTTCGACACTATCTCACATGTCATCTTGATAAACAGACTGCGAGAGATCGGTGTGACAGACATAGCTTTGGGATGGGTTAAATCTTTCCTATCCAACAGGTGCCAAACTGTGTCCTTGGGTCCCTTTCTGTCCAGCGAGAAACCAATAACATCAGGTGTTCCTCAGGGGTCCATCTTAAGTCCTCTCTTCTTTAACATCTATATGGCACCCCTTCTCGCTGTGATAGAATCTCACGGGATCCTTGTCACGTCATACGCTGACGACACACAACTTGTCGTCACAATTGACAAAGAGTATGCGGGCGCAGAGTTGCGTTTCCAAAACTGTCTCTCGGACGTTTTCCAGTGGCTTAACAAAAACCACCTAAAATGTAACAGTGCCAAGACTGAAATCATCCCGCTGAGTAGAAACCTATCTTTTTGTCCGAAAGAGTGGTGGCCCGTAGGATCTGAGGTTCCCCCCAGTGCGGTACCTTCAGCACGGAACCTGGGCGTGCAATTCGACTCATCTCTTTCTTTCGATGACCACGTCAGGATCACTGCGGGACGTTGTTTCTCAATTATAAAATCCCTAAAAAAATTCTTTACTCTTCTCCCCACCGCAGCGCGAAAATCAGTCACGGTAGCTGTAATACTCTCCCGCCTTGACTACTGCAACGGACTAATGGCGGGAGTGAAAAAATCCACTCTAAAAAAAACTCCAAAGCATACAACACGCAGCGGCCAGACTGGTGCTGGGACTTCCTAGAAGGTCATCAGCTTCAGCGGCGCTGAATACCCTCCACTGGTTACCTTTACATAAAAGGATTCTTTTTAAACTTCTCCTTACTGTTTTTAAATCCCTGAAAAATACAGGACCTCATTATTTTGCAAAGCGTTTTATACGTTACAACCCCTCACGTTGCCTGAGATCTTCCGGTACAAATCTAATTACCATTCCACGATTCAAGTACAAAACCCGGGGTGGAAAAACTTTCACCGTACTGGCAGCAAGGGCATGGAACAACCTTCCAATAAATCTTAGGCTAATTGACAAGGAGAGCCTTTTTAGGAAACTCCTAAAGACATGGGTGTATCAACAACCAGACACCTCTGTATTGGCAGCCATCTAGTCTCAGTCTTTTTTTTCAGTACGTTTCACCCCCTGCACATCAGCTTAGCGCCAAGATGCTCCTTTGGAGCGATTGTTTGCGCTCTATAAATACTCATAAATATCAAATATCAAAATATCCTTGAAGAAGTGTGGACAGTGATTTCTTGCGCGATTGCCCCCCTCTCTCATCCAGCCTGCGATGCCCACTACTTTTGTCAGATAGCAGCCGTTACTGCCCTCTGCCTGGGCCAGCACGAGGAAGCTCACACTTTGAGTCAGGCGTTAGCTGACTCAGCCATTCCCTCTGCTAAGGAAATGCCGCCATATCAGGGGAATGCCGCCATGTCGTCCCTCGCAGACCTTTAGCCATTGGGACTTGTTGCCAGACGCCCTTTGACAGTGCGCTCGTGCAGGTCAGAGTACTCTCCGTTCCTTCCGCTCCGTTTCTACTGCTCACTGACCTCTCGCGCCAATTAGGCCATTTCCTGCTTTTCGTTTCGTAGCTGAAGTCAAATTTCATTCTAGTCTTATCTCTCGCCTCCTGGTGCGGTGACTAAAAATGCATTCTCGGCTAAAATTATAAAAATATACAGAGCGACAAATTTACTCAAGTTTTTTACGTCGCACATAATGTACATCCATAATTTTTGTAATCTCACCGCAATCGGGCGCAGTTCCATATGATTATTTATTTCCGAGACATTTTCGTTCACATTATAAAACTCGCTTCCTCGTCATTAATAGGCACGTCATATTTTGACGCACCCTGGGGGAGTTGGGATCCCTTGTACAAAGCCTGAAGTGCTTGCAGATGAACCTGGCAATTGAAAAGGGGAGGTAGAATGAAAGGGGGAAAAAGTGTCAGAGAGACGGAGCAATGGAAAGAAAGATGAAGCGAGAAAGAGAGTAAAGTAGTGAGAGCGAAATGAGAGATTTTTTCTGATGGAAGGTAAGGGAGAGTATTTGGACGTGATTCTAAAAGTATTTTCATCTTGGATGTCGAACATTTGCAATCGACAAGATAAGATTAACAAGCATTGGCAAACTGCGGAGAGGAGACTAGGGGAGATCTTGTATTGATGGATGATAAAGCATATTTTTGGACGTGATATCAGAACAGAAGTTTTTTCGTCTTGGGTGTCAAAATATTGCAATCAACATGATACGTTTAACAAGCGTTGGCAAACTGTGGAGAGGAGATCAGGGGAGGAGTCATTTTCAGCTTAGAAGATCCTGATCAGTACCTTGCTGAGAGCTCTGCAGTCAGGGTCGGACTGGGACAGAAAATAGAACCATATTAAAAGTGGCCTAATAAACTAATCAGATAGCTATAAAAATTATCCACATTTACAAATCAGAGCAGTTTTTTACCTGTGAAGACACGCTATATAGGTGTTTGTAAGGTATTTGAGACTATACATTTGTGCATGCTGCAGGCAATATTTGAGGTAGTTTCATAAAATCAACAATAAAAACCAACGCACAAGTCCATAAAAAAGCCCCGGATTCAGCCAAAAAAATCAGCCATGACACTGATATGTCAAACTAGCCCTCTGGCACTCAGCGGCGGCCACCCTTGACAAAGGGTGGTGAGGCAGATGTGGTCACGTGGGAGGCGTCGTGCAGGGGGAGTCTGAATACAATATTTAATAAAAAAAAAAATAAACATACCTTTTTCCGCCGGCAACAACCAGCATTGCGTCTCATTGTGGTACCTCTCCTTGTCTTCCTGGGTCACAGCAGCCCCTGGTACAGACTCCCTGTCCAATCCCCGTGCTGTAGAGCAGCGCAAGGATTGGTCTAAGCAGGCAGGAAAGACGCCCTGTTCAGACCATTGAGTCTGTGGTGTTTCTCCATGCCGGCTGATCAATGCAGCTGGGCTGGAGAAAAAGTAAGTGTGCATGTGTGTTTTGGTCGGCCTGGGACTGCTGGCCAAAAACACATGAGCACTTAGGGAGTGAAGTGCCCTAGCCCTCCTCCTCCCCCTCCCCAAGCCTCGGACCCCTTCGCTCCCCCCAACACTGCTGGTTAAGAACCGGCAAATGTAAAATAAGATGATGCAAGAACATCGTTTACTTTACATTTGCTGGTTCTGAGCCAGGCAGTGAGTTGACGCTCCTCCGCCATTGCAGAGGAGCCGCCACTGCTTGCACTTCTGCTAGTCCTCCTATCCGAACTTGGCAACTCCCTGCCCACCACATCACAAGTGCATTATAATCAACAGCACTATAAGTACAGCAATTGGGATGTCTGCAATGTACTGATGGAGTAAACTAGGTTCACTAAATTCAATATAGGGCCTTAAATCTATGACCTGTTATCAAGCCCTGTTTATCAACCTTACGCACATTCAAATTTACAATCAGTTTAGCGGAAAATCCAGCAAAGGTTCATCCGTGTATTAAAAACATTGCACGGGGAAAATGGGCTCCATTCTTTTCCGTGGAAACATGGCAATGCTATCTGCTGAATTCACCTGCTTCTTTCCTGTGATAGTTTCTTAATGTCAAAGTGCTGACTTCGTATCCTGTGCTCCTGTGGTCTATTCCTGCCTGCATCTATTTCCTGCAGTTTCAGCTGCTAATCTACATTTTCAGTTCAGCGGGTTTGATCAGTCCTGTGTGTTATTCTCATTTCTTTTCCATTTCCCCTTGTTACATCACTTGCCTTACATGCCCAGTTACAAGCTTCCACGCTGGCAATCTCAGCTGTATCTGTGGCATGTTGGAACCTTGTAATTACACTAGGTGCAGTGTAGACCAAACAACACTGTGCCCTTCACGCACTTCTTATGAGACTCTGTCTCTGATGGTAACTTTAGTGTAATCCGTTCAAATCAAATAATGTAATCAGCATCCACTTATCGTTGATCCAAACAATAATGCATTTATTTTCAAACATGTGTGAATCACTTCTTTGTAACATTCAAAAGTTATTGTTCAAGTATTCAATTTTAAATTTTCAATAAAATTAGATATCACTTCTTCATTTGATGTAGACTCAAATTGAGATGTGTACATCCCTATGCATTTCGGGACTCCTTCCCTTCATCAGGGGATTAACGTACAATCGCGTGCAAGTTCATGTTGAGTTCAATAGGGATCCACCGAAGATCTTTCGGAGCATGCGCAGTGTGTTGAAGCATGAGGATGAGATGGCGTTGACTTGCTTGGTCATCGTGAGAGAGGAGTCCAGGATGAATCCCTGATTGCGTGCGTGGTCCGTGGGTGTTGGTGCGGTGCCCAGTGCTGTGGGACACCAGGAGTCGTCCCAGGTGGATGGGGATGGTCAGAGGATGAGGATTTCTGTCTTGTCTGAGTTCAGTTTCAGACGGCTGAGTTTCATCTATTCCGCGTCGTTTTTCATTCCTTCCTGGAGGTTGAATTCGGCGGTGGCTGGGTCTTTGGTGAGGAAGAGTATCAGCTGGGTGTCGTCGGCGTATGAGATGATGTTGAGGTTGTGTTTGCGTGCGATGGCGGCGAGGGGGCTTATGTAGATATTGAAGAGGGCGGGCTGAGTGAAGAGCCTTGGGGTACGCCACAGATGATCTTGGTGGCCACAGAGTGGAAGGGAGGGAGGCAGACTCTCTGGGTTCTGTCGGAGAGGAATGAGGTGATCCAGTCCAGGGCTTTACCTTGGATCCCAGCGTTGTGGAGGCGGGTTATTAGTGTGCGATGGCAGACTGTATCGAAAGCGGCTGAGAGGTCTAGGAGGATGAGGGCAGTTGTTTCCCCGTTGTCAAGCAGGATCCTGATGTCGTCGTGGCTGCGCTGAGGGCAGTCTCAGTGCTGTGGTTGGCTCGGAATCTGAACTGGGATGGGTCGAGGGAGCCATTGGCCTCGAGGAATGCGGTCAGCTGTTTATTGACGGTCTTCTCAATGACTTTTGCAGGGCAGGGAAGAAGAGAGATGGGGCAAAAGTTCTTGAGGTCTTTAGGGTCCGCTGTGGGTTTCTTCAGTAGGACGCTGATCTCTGCATGCTTCCAGCTCTCTGGGAAGGTGGCGGACGTGAGGGAGTTGTTTATGACGTTCGGAGGTGGGGTGCGATGATGGTGTTGGCTTTGTTGAAGATGTGGTGAGAGCATGGGTCGGAAGGAGAGCCGGAGTGGATGGTGTTCATAACGTGGGTAGTGTCTTTAGTGCTGATGGGAGTCCAAGCGCTGAGGGTGGTGGTAGGGGGCGTTGTTTCAGTGGCTGGGGGGGGAGTCTGGGCACCGAAGCTGTCATGTATATCGGCGATCTTGCTGTGAAAGAACGTGGCGAGGGAGTTGCAAAAGTCTTGCGACGGTGTGATGTCATTGCTGCTGGCCCTGGGGTGGGAGAGCTCTTTTACGATGTTGAAGTGTTCCTTGCTGTTGTGTATGTTGTTGTCCAGCCGCTCTTTCAACGATTTCTTTTTGATGGTGCGGATCAGCTGGTGGTGTTTGCAAGTGGCGTTTTTGAGGGGTGTCAGATTGTCTGTTGTCTGTTCGTGGCGCCAGGTTTTCTCGAGGGTTCGGCAGGATTTCTTTGATTGTTTGAGGTCGTCGGTAAACCATGTGGCTCTCCTGTTGCCGGGCTTGTCTGGAGGGTTCTTCAGTGGTGCAAGGGCGTCGGCGCAGTTGATGATCCACTGTGTGAGGTTGCGGGCTGCGTCGTTGGTGTCAGCAGTGTTTATTGGTGGGTTCTGGCTCAGAGATGTGGTTAGCTGGTCTGTGGGGACTTTGCTCCAGCGTCTGCGGGGACCTGTTTCGGGTGGTGGTGGGATGTGGTTTTCTTAAAGGTGAAATGGATGCAGCTGTGGTTGGTCCAGTGTGGTCCGGTGAAGTGGCTGAGGGTAACGTGGCCGCTGGCAGAGAAGATGGTGTTGAGCGTGTGGCCGGCATAGTGGGTGGGGGTGTTCACCAGTTGCTTGAGTCCGAGGTTGGTGAGGTTGTTGAGCAGGGTGGTGGTGTTGTTGTCGTTGTTGTTCTCCAGGTGGAAGTTCAGGTCCCCTAGGAGGATGTAGTCTGATGAGGCGAGGGCATGCAGGCTGATGAAGTCGGCGATGGGTTCACTGAATTGTGTGCATGGGCCCGGGGGTCTGTAGATGAGGGTTCCTCTGAGGGTGGTCTAGGGGTCGGTGTGGATCTGGAAGTGTAGGTGTTTGGCGGTGGTGAGGGCATCTTCGGAGTTGGCCGTGACGCTGATGGTGTTCCTGTAGATGATGGCGATTCCTCCTCCGGTTTGGTTGACGCGGTCCTTTCAAGTGATCTTGTAGCCGTCCGGGATGGCTATGGCGATGTCGGGGGCTGAGGAGGCGTTCATCCAGGTTTCCGTAAGGAAGGCGACGTCTGGTGCTGTTGTGTCGAGGAGGTCCCAGAGTTCGACAGCGTGCTTGTGGACGGAGCGGGTGTTGAGCAGGATGCATTTGAGGTGGTTGTTGATGTTGTTGTTGTTGTTGTTGCCTGGTCCGGGCGGTCGGGTGTAGGTTCGGACGCAGGTGAATTTGCAGACTTGGCAGGAAAAGGGTCCGTGGGTGCACTTCGGGGTGACTCGGTAGCAGGCAGATGGTCGGCCGGCATTGAGTGCGTGGAGGGTGGTGGAGTCGTATCTCAGTCAGGTTTTTTGGTTTCGGTGGGGGCCAGGGGTTCTGGCACTGGGCGCGGTCCAGGCGCAGATGGGCGCTGGCGGGCTTGCCTTTGGCGCGCAAGCTGCGCTCGCGCTGCGCGCTCTCCATAAGAGGGGGTGTGGGAGGGAGGAGCAGCTGGGAGGCAAGAGCGGTGTGGCGAATGGGGAATCAGGAAAAATAAAACAGAATAAAACAAGCTCAGGAAAAACAAGCACAAGCACTCAGTCAAGACCGGCCGCGGAGCTGGAGGAGGCGGTCAGGACACAGCAGGTAGCGACAGCGGCACAGGAGGACTGTATGGCGGATGAGGGGGGCGACCTTCCTGGTGACAGGGTCAAGGGTAGCTCCCTTCACCACCGCGCGGCCTCCATAAGAGGGGCTGCGGGAGGGAGGAGCAGCTGGGAGGTGGGAGCGGGGCAGCGAATGGGGCACCAGGGGGGCGGGCGTGAGGGAAGTGGCGGCGGGAAAGCACGAGGGAGGGGAGCCGGTGGGGTGTGACGCCCAGGCAAAAGGGGGGCAAGGGGGGAGAGAGGGTACAAAAGGGTGCCGGAATGCAGCACCAACAGTAAACTAGTGGCAACAAAATTAAATGTGGGAATCAGGAAAAATAAAGCATAGAATAAAAAAAGCACAGGAAAAACAAGCACAGGCACTCAGGCAAGACCGGCTGCGGAGCTGGAGGAGGCGGTCAGGACACAGCGGGTAGCGGCAGCGGCACAGCGGCACAGGAGGACCGTGTGGCGGCTGAGGGGGCGATCTACCTGGTGACAGAAGCAGCAACATAGAAAAAACTCTATCCCCCTTCACATGCTTACCCCATTGTTCTTATTCCACTTTTGAATTCTCCTGTCCATTGATTTGGTGAACAGCACCCGTTTGGTGTTATTTTGCTTCCCTCCAAAGAAAACGCCTGACATTGTGGGTAAGAGCTCCTCTTTATTAGGATCGAAGTGGGCAGGAAAAGCAATTCTGTGCAAAATGTTCAAACCAGCCCTGTTCCCTTTCTCCCCTCTCACTATCTCTGTCTTTCCAACCATCCAGTCTGTCCCTTTCCATCTCTCTTCTCACTCTCTGATCTCTCCACCATCTCTCTTTCCTGAAACCCCCGCTGCATCCCCTGCCAGGAGGTGTGTCCTGTTACAGGAACCATCTTTGTAGGGATGATCTTCCCTTTCCTAACCTAGCTCTGCAATACAAATGTTGTCCTCCCCACACTTTCTGTCCTCTCTCCTTTCAGAAATTGAGGCATTAGCAGCAACTATGCCACAGGTCCCCCCAGTATGCACATTGATAGGCGAACCCCTGAACAACCATCATCCTTTGCAGGGATACCAACCTCTCTTTGGCATGGGCACTCTGCATCTGCCCACTCTGCCTCTGCAGCTGGTTGGTTGTTGCCAAACAGCATCCTTTGATCCTTCCTCAATGTTTCTTTCATGATCCATTAACCTGCCTGTGGCAGAGTAATCCCACATGTCACTAAAACTGCCAAAGCCTGCAAATGGTGAGTAGATAATTCTTGAACTCAACTCTTGGTACACATTCTTTGTCACTCTGTTATGAGTTTGCACAGTGTCCATCATGTTCTTCCAGTTGGCGGTCCCCTGCTATTGACCTTTTTATGTATCATCTATAAAATGTGATGCCCATGCACTTTTTTATCTCTCAACATAGAGCTTCTTTTGTTCTTGTTTCCTAATCACAGAGTCATGCTTCCTTATGCCTTTTTAACTCCTCAGATTGACAATGCAACAATCTCTTACCAACTTTTCTCCCAAATTGGTTTTGAGAAATTTGGTTACTAATTGAGGGGGTTGAAACCCAACGAAAGCAGCAACCACAATCCTTGTCAGAGTGAGGTACAAGCAATCCCCAATTGAATCTGTGCTCAAACCTCTGGTAGCTTGGCACAGAGCAGTCAGGCTTAACTCAGAGGCAATGTGTAAAGTATTTATGTAGCATTTCAAACAGTAATTAATTAAAAACACAACACAAGAACAATCCCACACAAATTTCGAAAAATAGAGTAACATTTTAAAGTTACCTTCTTTGTCTAGTGCAAAAAGTTCTGTTCCTGGTGGATGGGGCTCTGAGGTACAGAGAAGTTTCGCGGACGGTCATAAATGTAGTTAGAAGAGTAGGCCTGGCATCACAGACGGCCGTCGCTGCACCACAAAGATCCTGTTGTCATCGCAAGTGTGTGAGCTAGAGCTTCGCTGTAGTACTCCCCGCGAGCTGTCAATTCTGTAGTGTGAATAGTCAGGTTGATGGAGCTTTGCACTGGCAGGCTGTGCGATTGACAAGGTTTCGACCGTTTGCAGTTGCAAAGAGCCCAAAAGCTTCGATTCAGCCTCTCTGATGCCACACCAAGGGTTTAGGACCAAAGGGGCACCACTTGGGGGTCAGGGGCTTGCTCCAGCTGGATCTAGGTTCTGGTACAGGTGGTTTTGAGCCTGTTATGCCCATTTGGCTCTAAACAGGAGGCCAGAAGACTAGCCTTTGGAGACACTCTGGGACTCCTGGGTCCAGGTCCAAATACCTCTGTCTCAGGCAGGAAAGCAGCAGGGCAGCAATCCACAGACGTGTAATGAAGAGTTTGTGTTTGTGGTCCAATATTGATACATGGGTCTTGCTTTGAAGTGAGAAAAGCTTCTTGAGGTTTTAAAAAGTACATGACCCACGTTTTAAACAAACTGCACCCTGCCCTCGGGGCTCTCCAGGGCCAACCCTAGGGGTGACATATGTTTTAAAAAGAAAGGTTTGGGCCCGGCAAAAGGTTTTATTTTACAGGTCAAAATGGCAGTATAAAACTGTACACACAGGCTGCAATAGCAGACCGGAGACATGTTTATATGGAAACTTAAGCAAGTGGCATAATCAGTACTGCAGGCCCACTAGTAGCATTTAATTTACAGGCCCTAGGCACAGGTATTACCTCTTTATTAGGGACTTATATGTAAATTAACTATGCCAATCATGTATAAGCGATTTCAACCATGTTTTAAGGAGAAAGCACAAGCACTTTAGCACTGGTTAGCAGTGAGTGCACAGAGCCCAAAAGCCACCACAATCAAATCAGCAAGGCAGGACATTTGAAGGCAAAAAGTCTAACAGTCATTTGTTAGTTGCACTCCAGTAAGCTAATTTACTAATTGTTTTACAAAATATGGTGCAGCTGTGTTACACAGCAGAGAACCAGGGGCCCGATGTAGGTGGCCATTTACCGGCCGGTAACGGCCGAATTCGGCCCTTACCGACCGGTAAATGGGTTTTCAGATGTAGGGGGCCTATATTTTACCGATTCTGTAAATTTACCGAATCTGTAAATTTACAGAATCGGTAAAATACCGAATCGGTATATTTACCAATTCGGTAAATGCACATGTAGGTGGCATTCCAAAGAGTGCCACAGGCCCTTAAGAATCGGTATTTTACCACCCAATCCTATTGGGTGGTAAAATACCGAATTCAGGTGTGCATGCACATCTGTGTATGCACACCTGTGCAATGTGACACACAGACATGCCCTTAGGGCATTTATGTGTGCCACATGGCACACAAGTCCGGAATTGGGGTGCTAGAGGGTGTCAAAGTGACACCCCCTGCACCCTTGCTGAAATCGGTATTTACCGATTCTATAAATACCGATTCGGTAATGCCCATTGATTCCTATGGGCTTCAATGCCCTTTGGAATCAATGGGCATTACCGAATCGGTATTTACAGAATTGGTAAATACCGAATCTTAACGATTCGGTATTTAGCGAATCTGTATTACCTACATCCCCCCCCCCCGCCCTCTATTTTACCACTTCTTAAATACCGATTCGGTATCATTCGGTATTTAAGAAGTGGTAAAATTTAATTGCCTACATCGGGCCCCATATCTTCTAAGATTGGCCTGCTGCTGTTGTCACTCACTGAACCGGCACCCTAATTAATCTGCCCTGTTTGATGCAAATAATCACATCATGGCACAGAGGTGAGTGTTCACTGCCTGTATTAGGAATTGTACTAGAAGAATACCCTTACAGTTCAAATTCCTATGTCTAAACAAACTCAGAAGCATCTAATGCTTTGGATGCACGCTGTGCACTTCAGCACACATGCAATGCATAGATTTGTTTTGGGGAGAAATTAAAATATTTTCCCTTGTTAACTCCTCCTTCAATGCAGCTTTATTTTTTATGAAAAACCCACTGGGGCTAGCTTAATATATTGGGCTTTGCACCAAAGCCTATGGGTATTTGCACTGATCCGCCAAAGTAATGCCGTTGTGATGCTGCCTTGATGCTAGGCCATGCAAAGCAACACAAATCGCTTTTTAGGTCTCGCCTGGACATCGCATCCGAAGGATGCGTCCAGGCTGGAGACTTATAGTCGTCTGACACGGGGGAATGAGGGACACAAAACTGTGACGAGCGGCTGGATTGAGCTGCGTGCACGCGCGTCAACATTCACGCATGCGCACATCACAGCCACACGCATACACAGCACTCACGCATGCGCACATACACACGCATACACAGGCACACCCCCGTCACCTACACGCATACACAGAGACCCCTCCACACACACCAGCCCCTCTCCTCTCGGCTCCACACACACGCACACGCATTTACACTTACACAGACACGCAGGCACCCAGACAGGCAACCCCCCCCCCCCGTCACACACACGCATACACACAGACTCCAGGACACATACACATACACACACACATGCACGCTCACACACATACACAGTCCGCCGCCGCGCGCGCGCACACAGATGCCCCCCCCCCAACAAGGCGAAGCCCCACTCACCGGCATCCTCAGTGCAGCGGCTCCCACCGGCAGCAAGACTCTTCTTCCCTTCTTCGGCACCGGGGCGCAGGGTAGGCTCCTGCCTGCTCCGGTGCGCCAAACAATCGCAGCTCTTCCGTGGGAGGCGGGGTAGGCTCCCGCCCTCCTACTTCCGGTTGTCCCGCCCGGCCTGCCTGACTTCCTGTTCGCAGGCCGGCGGAAAACGAAAGCGGGAGTCCGCCGTAATTGCTTACCTTAGGGCAAAGGAGCGTGTGTGCGCGGCGGTTTCCTTTGCCGCGCGCGTTGATTGGTGAATGCGCAGTGAGTATTTTTTATAAAACTGTAAAATACTTGAATCAAATGCGCATCACGACGTCTGCGCATGTCCGTGACTTGGTATGATACAAGGAGGCAGGAGAGGAGAGTGTGCGAGCGGCCGGTTTCCTTTGCCGTGCATGTTGTTTTGCCAAGCGTGTTGTTCGTTGAGGGTGGAATGCGCAGTGAGTTTTTTATGAGAAAATTATTAGGTACAATTGCACGGACTTGATTCCTGGAGTACACCCTGTCCACGCACAGAGGACTCCTGAGCCGTGGATGGATCTGGTTTCCCAGGCGACCGATGGCCGGGTTGTGTGCCTGGCCCTCTCCATCAAGTCTTCGTCTGATCTGTTTTGATAAGGACGGGTCGGGTGGGTTCGTTGTTATGGGTGATTGATTTTTTTTTTTGTAAGTACATTCCTCCAAGATACAGTGAAGCGTTTAGTACTTTGGTATTGCGGGTACATTTTGTCTCTTACCTCGTAGCTTCTAATCTACGGCCTTGTGCTGTTGCAGGAACATATCATTTTGCCATTTTGTTCAGACATTGACCAAGCTTAGCTCCTCTGACATAAACCAGTGCACGCAGAAGAGGTACCCGTTTTATGCCACAAAAGGAACAGTAATGATGAGTGCAGAGTGAGTGCAGAGTGACAGTGAGTGCAGAGTGCATGCAGTGAGTGCAGAGTGACAGTGAGTGCAGAGTGCATGCAGAGTGACAGTGAGTGCAGAGTGACAGTGAGTGCAGAGTGACAGTGAGTGCAGAGTGACAGTGAGTGCAGAGTGACAGTGAGTGCAGAGTGAGTGCAGAGTGACAGTGAGTGCAGAGTGCATGCAGTGAGTGCAGAGTGACAGTGAGTGCAGAGTGCATGCAGAGTGACAGTGAGTGCAGAGTGACAGTGAGTGCAGAGTGACAGTGAGTGCGGAGTGACAGTGAGTGCAGAGTGACAGTGAGTGCAGAGTGACAGTGAGTGCAGAGTGCGTGCAGAGTGACAGTGAGTGCAGAGTGAGTGCAGAGTGACAGTGAGTGCAGAGTGACAGTGAGTGCGGAGTGACAGTGAGTGCGGAGTGACAGTGAGTGCGGAGTGACAGTGAGTGCGGAGTGACAGTGAGTGCGGAGTGACAGTGAGTGCAGAGTGACAGTGAGTGCAGAGTGACAGTGAGTGCGGAGTGACAGTGAGTGCGAAGTGACAGTGAGTGCGAAGTGACAGTGAGTGCAGAGTGACAGTGAGTGCAGAGTGACAGTGAGTGCAGAGTGACAGTGAGTGCAGAGTGACAGTGAGTGCAGAGTGACAGTGAGTGCGGAGTGACAGTGAGTGCGAAGTGACAGTGAGTGCAGAGTGACAGTGAGTGCAGAGTGACAGTGAGTGCAGAGTGACAGTGAGTGCAGAGTGACAGTGAGTGCAGAGTGACAGTGAGTGCAGAGTTACAGTGAGTGCAGAGTGACAGTGAGTGCAGAGTGCGTGCAGAGTGACAGTGAGTGCAGAGTGACAGTGAGTGCAGAGTGACAGTGAGTGCAGAGTGACAGTGAGTGCAGAGTGCATGCAGAGTGACAGTGAGTGCAGAGTGACAGTGAGTGCAGAGTGACAGTGAGTGCAGAGTGACAGTGAGTGCAGAGTGACAGTGAGTGCAGAGTGCGTGCAGAGTGACAGTGCGTGCAGAGTGACAGTGCGTGCAGAGTGACAGTGCGTGCAGAGTGACAGTGAGTGCAGAGTGACAGTGAGTACAGTCACTCAGCACCACCACATTATCAGTCAGAACCACCACAGCATCACTCAGAACCACCACAGCACCACTCAGCACCACCACAGCATCACTCAGCATCACTCAGCACCACCACAGCACCACCATAGCACCACTCAGCACCACCACTGCATCACTCAGCATCACCACAGCCCCATTCAGCACCACCACAGCATCACTCAGCACCACCACAGCACAAATATGTTCTCTCAATGTTTCAAGCTTTATTACAAATGTCACAAAAAGATGTTAATATTTCACTTCTGTTCTTGGATTTTGTTACAATAAAATACACTGAACATAATCTTCACAAAAGTTATTTACAAAAGTTTAAGCTATTGCCATTATAAATTACAATCACTTTTATTAAGTATTAAAAAAAATTAAAAGCCATTGTTATTTGTAATATCAATACATCTAAGTCACGTAAATACAAATGTTGCATTACAAATGCTATAGGTGTCACATTTGCGAAAGTTATAACTATTGGCATTGTAAATGACAAAGCTATTAATTTAGCTATTTTCAAAACCAACACATAAATGAACGTTTGGTGAATTTCCATTAAAATATTTGACTTTTTTACTAAGATATTATTATACTGTTTTATGCAAACAAAATTTAGATACTGCATAAATAACTTTAATAAAACATATTTTATATGAAGCTTTTTATGTAAAAAAAAAATATAGCATAAAGCAAAAAACAATTGCCATTTACAATGCTAATAGCTCAAACTTAAATAATGCGAGACCTATTGCATTGCAAATGCTTGTTGTATTGAGGAAAGGGCATCTATCCATCTGAAATGTGGGCACCCCTTGACAGACACCCAGGAACCTACGAACCCCCGTAAAGATGGCCAGACCCCACCTCCGACCAGCTACGTTTTTGATGCACAGCATAACGAAGCGACAAGCTGTCTCTACCCTCACCCCTTTCCTTTCCTTTTCTTTCGCCCTATTCTTTTCATCTCTTCATCTCCAGGTACAAGGGGGCAACATCTCATAGCATGCATACACAATCGAGCCTGCCAAGCCCGTTGTAACCCCTACGGAGCCCGCGAGGCAACGTTACCACTGTACTGTATGTATATATGAAAACATTTGTAATACCATCTGTTGAAATAATAAAAAAAAAACGTTTGTGCTAGCCAGAAAATAAACACTAGTGCGTCACTTTGAGTTACTTTTCGACACAACCTTAGTACATTTGGACCGGTGTATTCTGATGGTATCTTAACACTAGTAGTGTGCCAGAGACAATTATACTTACTCTGTATGATTTTCTGTAGTGACTGCATGCATCGTTCAACAAATCCATTAATCTCATGCCACAATGAAACGATTTTCCTTTTGCCAAATACCAAGTACAAATTCCTTGCCTTTGAAAGGTACTCAGTTTTTTTTACTTCAAAACAGCAGGTATCTTTGCAGCTGAAACATGTCTCTGTCTCGCTTATGCGGCTCTTCCGCAGCAGAGGAAAATGAATTGGGTATCAGAAAACAGGAGTAGCTACCAATTGAAATGTTATAAAAATGGCATTTATTATTTATTATTTATTTTTTTAGATCATTTTTACCAAAGCTTCATGGTGGGGATATAGGACAAACTAACATCAGCAGCATGAATATCCCACTAACATCTCAAATTGAATACATTCAAAACCGAGCTTCTAGTGAACCAATACAATCCTGACTTCATTCACTAAATATTGTCGATTACAAAGCTACTATCAAAATACTTAGGGGCAGATTTACAAGCCACATGCACCGCCGGTGCATCATGTTGCGTGACACACCGGTGGCGCAGCCTGCTAAGGGATATTTACAACCACTGGTAAAGTCACCCTGCTTCTCTTAACCTGTGCTTGTAAATATCACCCATGTTCACGCAGCACTTTGCATGTTAGGGGTGGGACATGGGTGTTGCTGTGGGTGTTCCTACCAACACGCATGTCCACTGATGCATTTCCAAATTTACGAGAAATCGTAAACCTGGAAATGCGTCAGTTTGCTGCGCCAACATGGGGTAGTGTAGCCAAGCGAAACGAGGAGAAATGTTTTCATTTCTCCTTGTTTTATCCTCTTTCAATGCGTGCTGCATTCTACAGCACGTATTGAAAGAGAAAAATGCCTGCAGTGATTGCTTTTGTGCAGGAAGGGGCCCCTTCCTTCACAAAAGCAATCTCCCCATGGCGCAGGCATCCATGCACCATGGTGCAAGGGTGCCTGCGCATGGCAGCTGTTTCTGCGCCAGCGCTGGGGAGAGCCCAGGAATGCGACTATCACTGTAGATATGTCACATTCCTGTGCTGTGAAAGTGCCGCAGCGTGGCGCAGCCAAAGGGCTTGCGGCGCTGCGGCACTTTCTTGCAGATCTGCCCCTAAATCTGTATACCAAATTTAACACCTTAGCCATAGGAGTACAACTTCAAATCAGACTCCTTTGTGGAATAAAATACGTGATCCCATCAGTGGGCTTTAAAAAAGAAAATATTTTAATAGGCTGATAGTGGCAATTCCTTACTTGATCGAATACATCAAATCCACCTTGTCCCTCTATTAGCAGCTCTTTCTTCTGCTGCTATACTTGTCTTCGAGCCTGCAGAATCTAACACATTACTACAGTCTTGATCACTTTTGAATGGTTCATAACGAAGCCAGGATATTATTGGGGCTGGGTGAAATGTTACACCATTATAATCTTGGGTAATTTCACAAATTTAGCATTACACTTGTGTGACGATTTGCTGTGACATATTTTTAGAACTAAGGGTCTGATGTACAAACATTAGGAATACTGATTTCCTAATTGTGATTTGTTCTGAATCACAAGTAGAAAATCGGTATTCCTAATCGATGAAGCTCTTTTGAGTATTAGTGATTCCTAGTGAGTCGCGAATAGACTTACCTCATGCAATTAGTGAGGTAGGTCAGTCTTTGTGGCCCATTAGGAATCGCTGCCACCACAGGGATGGTGGCCTGCTGCAGTCACCAGACCACCATGTATGTGATTGCTTTTTAATAAATAAATATTTTTTTCTCTAAATGTGCCCCATTTTCCATAATGGAAAACGAGATGTGTTTAAAAGAAATAAAATGAAGCTTTGCTGTTTCATTTTTTAAGAGTAGGCTGCCTTGTCTGGCAAAATATTTTTTAGCATTCTCAAATGGGAAAGGGTTGTCAAGGGACCCCTTCCCCTTTGCCAATGGGTTACCACCAGTCTTAAACAGGCGGTAAAGTATAACTGTTTTTCAACCGGAATTCGGTCACAAAACATTAATATATACCCTTCTGATTCGGTATTTGGAAGGGGCGCCCCTTCCAAATACCAAATTGGTATTTGGTTGCAACCCCAAATTGTGATGTGGTAACAAGTTACCGAATAAGAACTTGCCTTTTGTATATTCTAAAAAGCTTTTTTGCGATCGCAAACTGTTTGTGACTGCAAAAAAGCTTTGTTCATCTACCCTAAGTATTGTCAGCTTCTCATGTGGAATCTTCTAGGTGGGCTAAGGGGAGAATTCTGAGCTGTTGAAATTGGAAGTTGATTGTTCTTGGGAGGCTTACCATTAAACTCTTCACTCTGGCCTTGAAGTCCATTCTTTCCATGCTGGTATTCATCGACATTTTGAGAGAGCAATCTTGACACCCAACAACCTGGGTTTCACACTAGCATCGAGCAATGGTTAGCAGGACCACCCCAAACACGCAGCTACAATGTGGGCACATATGATTAGTGGCACTGAGGCCCATCTACCATGGAGTGTGTGTTTCTTGGAAAAGGTAGAGCCAGGAAATTTAATTTGACGGAGGAAACCCATTGACACAGTGGAAGGCATACACGTGCTTCAGTGACAAGTGTGCATTGTCTACGTCATTAAAGATTGCATTTGGAGAGAGTGAAATGTGTATCTGCATTTGACGGGCAGGTCTGCATAAAGTGCGTTACAGAGAACTGACGGTTTGAGAAATGTAAGGCCAAGGTCCAGCTCCCTCTAACGTTAAGAAGACATTCTGAGGCAAGGGATGCATGGCTGTGTGTTGGAGTAGTCATGAATTGGGCCTGGCTCCGTTCTTCAGCATCAAATCATCATTATACCCTTTTGAATAACAGTGACCCGGATAATTCACTGTGGTGATGGTGAGCACTCTATGAATAACCAAGAGGTAAGCTTTGTGGTAATTTGCCTGGGCGTCTCCACCTCACAAGACTTTTGGCGATTTTGGTGTGATACTGTAGTGCTATCTTGTAGACTATTCTATTTTTTTATTATTGGAACACAAAGGAAAGCATTAAGGGGCACATGGATCTAGCATTTTTGTCTTCGCAAATGGCCCGATTGTTAGAATTGGCGAACGCAAAAAATGCTTTTCAGATGCAGCAAACCCTATTTCCCGATTTGATAGGTAACCTGTTACCGAATCGCAAAATAGGTTTGAGATTCGCTATTAGGAAGGGGTATGCATGAATGTTTTGTGACCGAAATGCGGTGGCAAAACATTCGCATTTTACCACCTACTTCAAGTAGGTGGTAACCCATTCGCAAATGGGAAGGGGTCCCCAAGAAACCCCTTCCCCCTTGTAAATGTTTGTAAAAGCATTTTTGAGAGTAGGCAGTGGTCCCAAGGACCACCGCCTGGTCTTAAATAATTAAAGGAAAACTTTTCATTTTTATTTTTGTTAAACATCCCATTTTCCTTTAAGGGAAATGGACTGCTTTACAAAAAAAAGATTGCTTTATTTAAACCAATCACAAACATGGTGGTCTGCTCACCCCAGCAGGCCACCATCCCTGTGATTTTTGCGATTTCCAGGGGGTCGCAAATTGCGACCTTCTCATTAATATCCGTGAGATAGGTCATTTGCGATCCCTAATGAATTGCATAAAGTGTTCAACACACTTTCATGCATGCCATTTTGGAATTTCCTAATTGCGAATTGCAATAATTCACAAATAGGGAATCGCAAAACGGTGTGTTCATGCATCTGGCCGATAGTGTTGACCTCTTCAATGTGCATCTCTTTTGTGAATTTCTCAATGGTGATGGAAACACATTTTTGGGTCTGCCTTGGTGGAGGTGCACTCAGTCCTCCTACAAGGTGATGGGTAAACTATTATTTACTGTTATTTTGAGGGAGAAGTACATAAGAGAGAAGGTGGTTGCTTTGGTGTTAATGAGCGTATATTCCGTTGACTATCCTTTAGAGTAACCATCTAGGTTGTATTTATTTGTTTACATTTCCAAACATCAGGAACTCAGACATCCAGGTGAGCCTCTCATTAGATCAGGAAAACTGAAAAAAGTTTTCCCTACTTATGCATGTGTTTGGGAAGCCAGCATTGGAGGTTTAAAAAAAATGTATTTTTTTTTTATTGTACTTGTAGAGCGCAACATTCATCCCAGGTGATATCACAGCGCTAAGAATAGCTAAAACCAATTTTTTAAAAAGATATTTAGTTACAAAAGGCACCAGCAATTCAGTCTAAACAGCCATCAGCAAAGGCATCAGCAGTTAAGTCCTAAATAGCCACGTTTTCAGCTTCTTCCTAAACCTCATATGGTTGTCAGTGAGGCGAAGGTCGAAATGAAGTTCATTCCAATGTTCGGCCACCACATATGAGAAGGAGCGACCCCCAGCTCTGACCTTCTTTATGCGTCTAGTTTTAGCCAGAGTGTGATTGCAAGGCCTCATGAGGGGATATAAAATGTAACTTTGTCCAGCAGGAATCTGGGGGCGAGCTTGCATAAAGCTCTATGCGCATAACACAATAGTTTGAACTTGGCCCTTTGGTGCATAAGCAGCCAATGAAGCTCCTCCTAACACTCTGATGCTGAGCTGTACTTATTTTTGTTAAAGACCAGCTTAGCTGCTGCATACTGGGTTACTTGCAGTCGAGAAAATAGATAGTCAGCCATACCAACATATAGCGCATTCCAATAGTCCAGTTTGCTAGTCAATAAGCCTGGGTAATGGTTTTTCTCCAGTTCAATGGAATTCATATGAAAAGTCTCCATAGTAATTTTAGCATGGCAAAACATTTACTACACAGTACACTAACATGATCTTGCATGTTTAGCGCATTATCCACCAGGATTCCCAGATTTTTTACAACCTGCTTGGGTTCTGGAGAGATACCTAGTGACAAGGGCCACCAGGCTGCATCCCAGACTAGGTGTGCTCCTCCAAAAAGCAAAATCTCAGACTTTTCTGCATTTAACTTTAAACAATGATCTGTCATCCAATTTGCAGACAATTGATAAACTTACTTCTAGTGTCCTCATATCCTTCTTCTATAGCTATTAGCAGTTGTGTGTCATCCTTGTATTAACAAATATTGAAACCCAATTTCTTTCCAATCATGGTCAAAGGAGAGACATAAGCATTAACCCCTCCCATGCTGGTGACGAACCCCAGCCGTCACGCTCCGCAGTGCTCGTGTGCGGATGACGGCTGCGGTTCGTCACGGCCCGCCCTGTTCCTTTGTTTACCGCACAGCGGTAAAATCGCGGCCGCAGCGAAGGGGTTAAAAAGAATTGGACTCAATGAGGCTCCCTGAGGTACACCACACTTGATTGTTTTTGGGTTGGAGGAAAAGGAGCCCATTTGTACTCTTTGAGTTTTATTATGTAGGACTGAACTAAACCATTGAAGAGTTTTGGAGTGTAGTCCTTTTGTATGTAGGGTGTTCATCAGGAGGCTATTGGATACAGTATCAAAAGCCGCTGACAAGTTCAAAAGGATGAGGGCAGCAGCTTTACCCTGGTCCACCAATAGTCTGAAGTTATCCAATTCCGCCAGTAAAGTAGCCTCCGTACTATTCATTGACTTGAAGCCTGTCTGTGAAGGATCCAAGAGATCATTAGTCTCTAAATAGTCAACTAATTGTTTGTTGATACACCTTTCGAAAACCTTTGACAGGTAAGGAAGTTGAGAAATTGGTCTATAGTTTGCAAGGTTAGAGACATCCAAACCTGCTTTTTTTGCCAGTGGGAATACAAAAGCTTGTTTCAATGAATCCGGGAACACAGCAGCATCCAACGATTGATTCCAAATTTGCGTTACATAGGGGCATATAACCGGTATTAGCCAAGAGAAGATAAAGTGTGGGCATAGGTCTAGCAAAGATCCTGATTTAACATCTGTCATTGACTTCTCTGCTTGCACGTCCATAAAAAAGGCAAGGTTTACTAAGTGAAAGCGCGCTTCGGAGTGGGGTTCTAAAGCCTCCCAATTAATGTCCTCTAATGTTGTTTAACATTTAAATGCAGAGTATATTTGGGAAATGTATTTAAAGAAAAAGTTGCTAACTTTCTCACAGTTATCTTCTGAAGGAGTCAATCCTTGGGACATGCCGGCCGGCTTGCAAAGTTCCTTCACTATCTTAAATAACCCTTTGGTTGACTTACAATGTGCTCCAATTCTTTTTACAAAATATGATTGCTTATTGTGTTTAAGGGCTTTATGGCGCTTCTTTAGCTCCTCTTTGTATAATAGCCTATCACCATTCTCTTTGGGTTTTCTCCATTTATGTACCACTGGCTTGCATTTTCTTTTTAGCAGTCTATGTTCTGGCGAATGCCATTTTTTAGATGGTGATTTCTTATTTGGTTTGCTTTCTGTCCTGGGGCACATTGATCCAATGTATTGGATTATAGTTAACAGAAAGTTAGGTCTTTTGCCGCATTGTTTGTGTGCAGTGGGCCAAGAGATTTTAAAAGATTTTTTCTCTTTCGACAGACTCAAAAAAGCAGATGAATGTACTTGAAATTTGTTAAAAAAAAATAGATAACCAGTATCTTTCCAGGTTCTCCACCAATATGGAACACTGCCATTTTGTGGGCAGGGTTCATACCGAGTGAGAATCCACAGAAGACTATGTTACCACTTTGAGAAATTTGCAGAAACCTGTAAGTTTGTGTCTCAGACAGAGAAGAGACTCAGGGGCCAATAACTGTTGCACTGTCATTCGGAAAAAGTCTGAGAAGAATTATGGTTGAAACATGAGTCATCGTAGAGTGTGGTTTTAATTGTGTTGAAACAGATTGAGCATACGCAACAGTGTGTGCATGAGGTCAACAGCAAAAATGGTGACCATGGTGGCGCGAATGCAGTTTACTCTGTCTCGCAAGAGAAGAATATAGAGTCTGTATGGAAATTCAAGGGGCAATTTTGCAGGTATGGTCGAGTAGTTCATTTGGCCAGTAGAAAAAAATGTCCAGCGCCAAAATAATTTTTCCAGCTTAGTGGCCATCTCAAGAATTGCTGAAGCCTTGTGGAAAAGAAGCAAAAAAAGTTTTTTGTGAAGACATTGTGCTACTAGTAGGTGCTGGGTGTGCAGAGAATCAAACTGAAGGAGTGTTGAGTCATTGGCTTAATAGAAGATGGATGTTTGACTACTTTTGTAGGTTGACCATTGTTTCCAAATAGATTTATGAAAAGTTCTTTAAGACCAAGTATAAATTGATGAGCATGGATGTAATTCTTTTGGCATCGATGGCCAACATTTAAAATGCTTAAGTATTTTAATGCACTCATTGATTTGGAGGAAGGATGATCATGGGAAAAGTGTATGTATCAGTGTGTGGGGATAATATTTTGAGATGGTGGCATCAGAATGATCTTGGTGTTTTTTTAGACCACAATGCTATCCCGCAAGTTGGTTTGCTTTAGATGAAAGTAAAGAGCAAGTAGATGGCACACTGATGCAAATTAAAAGATTGCCATAATTGGTTTTCAGAAAGGAGTCGGGCTGCTTGCAGGGTTATGTACATAGGATCAAAAGAAAAGTCATGCCAAGTTTGTAGAATTGAAGGTAAGAAAGTTGGCAGTTGGCATGTTTGAACAGATTGAAGAAATTGTGTCACCTGAGTGTGATATTGCCTGTGGAAGTCACTGAGTCTTTGGCCCCATCATCGTGATGTAGAAGGCTAGCGGTGAAGTTAGACTGTGTGTTGACCTCGGGCACTCACTAAGAAAGTTATGTTTGAAATGTTTCCTCTGCCAAACATCACCAAAACTCTTTTTCTGTTGTCCAGAGCGAAATGTTTTGCAATTCTTGATTTAGCCTGCTTAGGCCACCAGATCCAATGTTATGAGGAGCCTTCTTAAAACTATACACCCATGGGAGCTTTCAAATTTGTCAGTATTCCTTTTGGTCTGGTGTTTGCGATGATGGTTTTCCAAAGAACCATGACACATCTGCTGAGGAGGTCTAACAGGGGTAAATGGGGATGTTCTAGTATACGGCTTATATTTAGGGCTTGGATTTCAGTGGCAGGTGTAAGACTTAAACAAGACTTGGTTTAGACTATTAAGAGTATAACAGAACCTGGTTGCAAAAAAAAAATTTAACATCATGGCATAGGCATGATTGAATTTGATTGAGGTTTATAAAGAATCTGACTGAATGAACAAATAGAATGAGAATTTGGTTAAAAAGTTGGGTTTGTGTAGGATGATGATTGCTCTCAAACCTGGCAAATATTGTATAGTGAAACTAAAGGGGATGATGGACGGAGTGTTGAACATTGCAAACACTCACCCCCAGTCAACTGATCTGGGTTTAATCTATCATCATTCTTTAGCTCACTCCGCCAGATATGGCCATATGCAAATTGGTCTAACCCTGAGCCATCATGGGAACAGTCCTGCCCAAACTGCCAAGCCATGTCTTCCCTGGACTGGAAACAAGCACCCTGGGACCGGTTTCTGGCTAATCAGCCGTCATCAGCCAGGCTAGCGTGAATCCAGAGGCAAAGTGAGCAAGGAACCCACATCTGGGCATACACTGCCAACTTAGGGCAAACAAAGTAAAACCAAAGGGGATGATGGATGGTGTGTTGAACATTGCAAACACTCACCCCCAGTCAACTGATCTGGGTTTAATCCATCATCATTCTTTAGTTCACTCTGCCACCCCAGTTCAGATATGGCCATATGCACATCAGTCTGACCCTGCGCCTCATGGGAAGAGTACAGCCCGAACTGCCAAGCCATGTCTTCCCAGGACCGGAAACAAGCATCCTGGGACCGGTTTCTGGCTAATCAGCCGTCATCAGCCAGGCTAGCTTGAATCCAGTGGCAAAGTGAGCAAGGGACCCACGTCTGGGCATACCCTGCCAACTTAGAGCGAACAAAGCAAAACCAAAGGGGAGGATGGATGGAGTGTTGAACAATGCAAACACTCACCCCCAGTCAACTGATCTGGGTTTAATCCATCATCATTCTTTAGCTCACTCCGCCACCCCAGTTCAGACATGGCCATATGCAAATCAGTCTGACCCTGTGCCTCATGGGAATAATCCAGCCCAAACTGCTAATATTGTATAGTGACCACTGAAGCCAATTCAATTGGCTTAGGGGCTGTTTTGATCCAAATAAACATGGTGAAGAAAATACTGTGGTGTTCGTCTCGAGAGCATTCAAGTAAGAAGAGTTAAATCACTCAGTAATTTGTACTTCCATCAGCAGCAGTAATTTAACAATGAAAAAGGATCAAGATTCTAAAGCCTTTGTGTGAGATCTTGGCAAAAGGGGTTGGACTCTGTCTCAACTAAAATAAGAAGATCGGTTGTGGGTTTACAAGAATACACTCTTCGGATTTGCTGTACTAAACAAGTACAAAAGAAACATCCTGATTGCTTGCTGAGATTGGCACACTCAGACTGTGGGGGTGATGCTGATGTGGAAGGTGAAGGAAACTTGATGGAAAAGTTTTGTGTGTCCCTACTCAGGGTGTGGCTTTGGAAGAAGAGTGGATGAGTGAACATGCTAGTTATCCTCAGTGGGTTTAAGTGTGATATTTTTCCATTTCAGGCAGTCCAAAAAAGAGATGTAGGGTAGAAAGTTTAAAATCTCATTGGGCTGTGAGAGAGGACTTGTCGGTGCAGAGTAGATTAATGGTCAGGTGTTCTAAATTGGTGGTTCCTAGAGATTTAAGGAACATGTTGATGAAGTTGGCACACAAAGGGCATCTGGGAGTTGTTAAGATGAAAGAAAGATCGGGAGTGGATTAATGGTGTCTTGGCTTATATCTTAAGGTGGAGAGAAAGATTAGAGAGTGCACTAAATAATGGGGTAGTGATGACGTTTTGAAATTCTATAGCTCACCTATATGTGCGCATGAGTCACCAGGTGGCTCATAGCAAGAAATGGCAAGGGATTTAGTTAAGCCTTTGTTGGGTGAATAGCTTTTCATTATCTGTTCTTGTTGATTTACACTCATGTTGGGCGGAGTTCATCAGTTCCAAGCAAATATGTATATCTTTGTTCCAAGCAAATATGTATATCTTTGTAGGTTCAAAGGTATCTTTCAGAGAGTAGGTTTTCCACAAGAGGCGTTGAGTGGCAACGGAGTACAATTCTGTTCTAAGGAATTTGAGATATTCTTAAAGTCATGTGGTATTGTACATCTCAAGTGTGCTCTTTACCATCTTGATTTTAATGGTGTGATGTAGAGATTGAACAGGACAAATATAAAAGGGATCCAATTAGTGGAGGTTAACGTTCATGGCTGGCAGAAACTTTCGCATCAAGGGTGGATTGCCAGGGTACCTCCTATCACTACATCAAACAACCTAGGGGCATATGTACAAGGAAATATTGCAGCAAGGTGCTGCAGCAAATTTTGCCACGCCACTCTGCAGCTTTTAAAAAATGCAGGGTTGCACCATATGTACAAGAATACGATGCTCCCCCGAGTTTTATCTTGTGCTTGTGCTAAAATTTCGCTGCCTAGCGTCAACGCAGACACCTGCAAGGGTGCCTGCATTGCAGGGATGATTGTTTATGTACAGGAAGGGGTCCCTTCCTGCACAAAAACAATCATTAAATAATGGTGATTTTCTACTTCGATGTGTGCTGCAGAACGCAGCACAAATAGAAGTAGCAAATCACCATTTTTTTAAAAATAGTTTTTGTGCAGGAAGAAACATCTTACTGGCACAAAAACAATAATTAATGGTGTTTTGCTCTTTCTATGTGGGCTGCAGAATGCAGGACACATAGAAAAAGGAAAAACAAGGAGAAATAAAATGTTTCTCCTCATTGCGCCACTCTAACGCCTGCTTTTGCATGATTTACACATCGTTGTAAATCTGAGGCAGCATCAAAAAGCAATGGGTGTTGTGGTGGAACGCCCAAAGCAACAGCCATTGCATGCCCCTTTCACGCAGATACCTCCAAGGAATGGTACCATATTTACAAAGCAGCGTTAAGCCATACACATTGACAGAATGCTGCTTTGTAAATATGGTGCAGGGCATTGCGACACTGAAACATTGAAAAAAGTCATGTTCCTGTGGCACAGTCCCCATGCACATATGCCACGGAACACCTTTTGAGTTGTTCATGGGAAAGAAAACGGACACTAAACTATTTCCCACATGATAAGTTTACCTGCCCTTTACAGGCTGTGAGACTGTTTCCCAACACTGTGAAGTTAGAGAATGCTAGGATCTGGAACTTGAGCAAAGCCATGGTGTGTGTGAAAACAGTTGATTTTAAAGAAAGTTCTCAGGGAATTATAAAGGACAACTCTGGTCAACTAGTTAAAAAAACAAGCATTGCATTAGCCAAGTGCCAGTCCTTGCTTTGTGAGACTAAGTTGGTAAAATAGTTCAGGGCGGGGCAGAGTTCGATTGGTTATTTCACACGATGTAGAGATAGTTACATTGGAAATGAAGCAGACAAGGTTCTTAGCTCAGGAGGTGAAGGCACGCCTAGGAGGTGATGTTTTAGCTGTGCATTTTGAATTTGTATTCAGTTTATATTGCTCAGCTACATAAGGTGCATCTGAATCCCCCTTGAGGTTTTAAGTTCACTTGTGTGAACACTTTGAGAACGTTATCACCCACAAGAATTTAAGGGCAGCCAGTACTTAGCTGCAGGTGGAGTCACGGAATTTAAGATGGGCCTCTCCACCTGCAGAAGGAGTTCTGTGCAGCTCATTCCCCACCCCCAGTCCTGGCGTGTAACCTCAGCGTGATTCTTTACATGGGATCAAAATAGGTACTGGCGTGTCCCCAGGTGGAGTTGTGTGCACCTCCTGCCTCTCAAACGCGAGGGAAACGGGTGCGATGGATGAATGTAGCGGATCAGTAAAGGGGGATGTGGGTAGACAGAGACTGGGCCGGTAGGGGGAGGGCCGACGCGCATCTCTCACCTGTAAGGGATCCAGTCCGAGTAGTCCTTCGAAGTCATCGCTCACTCGCCTGCAGCGGCAGGCCCCTGAGCAGGAGATGAGACGCCGTCGTTCCCCCCCTCGCACCTTTGGGACGCAGCCGCAGCATCCTCCGGGCAGGCCAGCCGACCGGGGTGAGGAGGGGAGAGGGCGGCTTCAACCTCGGCGAGGGGGCGATGTGCGCCCGGTGTAGCCTGAGCTGGCACCTGTCCTCCGCTCACAGGGCTTCCCTCATTGTGTCCCTTTTGTGTGGGCGGATCCCGGGGAGGGCGAGCCTGTTGTGCACAAAGCTCCGAGCTGGGCTGACGCGCAACGAGCTCAGCTCCCCATCAGCGCCAGCCAGCGTTGAGCACCAGGGGGGGGAGGGGTGCGCTCGCGTGTGTGTGCGTGTGTGTGTATGTGTGCGGTCGGGGGGGGAAGTCTCGGTATGTGTGCGTGCGTGTATGGGCGCTCGTGTGTGTGTCTGTGTGTCTGCCCATGCCTGTGTGTTTGCGCTTCCCAGGAGACAAGAGATGGCCACAGCGCGCGCGTTCGCGCGCGCGTGGCCCGCTCCAATCGCCTTCTTCAAGATGGGCGCAGCCAGCTCCTGTCTCCTGGAAAGCTGTGTCGCTGACTATAGGTCTCTGCAAGACCGCGCTTACGCGCGGTTACGCGAGACCTGATAAGGGGTGACGATGAAATCCAGTCACCTGATTTGAGAAGTTATGCTGGCTATTTTGTGACAACATCCGCTTATTTAAAGGTCTATTTGGTGAGCTAATTATCTGATTCAATGTTCTTATTTCTTTGTCTCCTCCATTCATGTACATTTTCTGCAAAGTTATGTAGGATCGTTGTTAAGACGTTTTGTTGAACATTCTCGTTTCTGCTACACAACTGCATATTTATTCCTGTGGTGTTTTTGTCTTCATCTCATTTCTTTGTGGTTCTTGATCCCCAATTTTAATATTCATTTCTTTGTAGTGAAAACTGGTATGTGGTGACGTGCTGTGACATAGTAAAATAAACTAAGCATTGTCAAGGTTCTGATGTGGAACATTCTGGGAGGGCTGAGGAGAGAGTTGTGAGTTGATTTTGGCTGGAGTGCTTACCATTAAACTCTACTTTCTTCAAAATCTTCAGTCTGACATTGAAGTCCATTATTTCCAAGCTGGTATTCATCTCCGTTCTGGGTGAGCAGTTTTGACACTGAGCAGCCTGGATTTCATAGCTTGTTACTTGAAATTCCAGAAATCAGACCATTACACCATGTGTCATAATTACACCACATTCACAGCAACATTCTAGTTCAGTGGCAACACGGATGACCAGAGCTCGAGCAGCTGTTATTCATGGCACTTAGTTTTTTGTGTGTGCATTTTTTGTGTGAAATGTGGCCCTGCGTTCATCACTTTGCTCTAGAATATAGTGTTAAGTGTCAAGTTTGCATTTCAGAGTAACTTTGCATCTTTTTTGCTGAAATATGCGTAATTACGCAAAAAACAAATGAGTCAAATTAAACACACCTCTAGACTTTATTGAAACTGACCAGTTAAATTAATTAAATACTTCACACTGTGACCACAAATTACCTACCCAAAAATTGTCTGTCGCTCTCTCCTTCTGAAGTACTGATACTCTTTGACTTGAAACTCCTATTTTCAGAAATCCAGCACTTCAAGGCAATTATTTTCAATGAACTCCATTTCCTCCACTATGAGGACACATCCCTCTGAAACTTTGCAAAAAATAACCTAATTGCCTACACTTCAAACGCATTTGAGTCTGTTACTTGCCATTAGTTGTCTTGGTACTGGCTATTGGCTCTGCATTAGAACATGTACTCGCCGGTGATTGGGATATTATGTACACATCCTATTGCTAGTATGTTACTAAATTTGGATCTGTGTGAGCAGATATCCTAACTCGACTTGCTAATAGGTTAATCTGAACTGTATGATACCAATGTCAGTGTTTTAGATGCCCTCTTTGATGATGTATAGTCATAAACTCGTGTCCTAGGAAAAACTGGTGAAAGACACAGTAACCACCAGAGAATTCAGCTTTGTGACAAATAGAATTATGGATCCTTCATTTTCGTGAAATGCACTGTTGAACATCTGTCTTTTACTATTAATGTTTTTGGCTCGGAATATGCACTTATTCCTTCCCTGGGAGACATTTATTTCGAAATACTTCTTCTTTCAAAAGCAACACATCTATAAATAACTTTTCAGTTATTAGTTCTAAAAATAAAAACTTTGAAAAGGGAACACTTCCCAAAGTGCTTATTCCCAAAATACATCGAAGTTAGGACACGGTGAAAGCGGTTAAGGGTTTAGGGTTATGGGTATAGAGGTTAAAGTATGGGTCCAGGAGTTACGAGTATACAACTGAATGTAAGGGGGTTAAGTGTTTGACATATGGATTAAGGGGTAGATGTTAGGGGTTAAGGGTTAGGAGTTAAAGGTATGTGATTAAAGGTATAGGGTTAATAGTATGGGTTTGGGTTAAGGGTACAGGGTTAAAAGCATAGGTTTTAGGGATATGGGGTTGAGAGCAAGGGGTTTAGGGAATAGGGTTAAAGGTTTAGGGTATAGAGACTAGGGGTATATAGGGTTAAGGTTACAGTGTATAGCTATAGGGGTCACAGGGGCAGGGTTAAGCTTATAGGTTTCCGCGGCTTGGATATAGAAATAAGAGTTTGACATCTAGGAGCAATGGTTTGGGGTTATAGTGTTTAGGGTTTGTGTAGTATGTGCTCAAAGAAGTATCTAGAGAAGAGGTTAAATGAAGAGTTTATTCTGCTCAAGAGAATAACAGCGACATCAGGCAGAAGCAGTGGTCACCTGCCATTCAGCCCACATTCTACAACAAAGCATAGAATGATCATGAAACAAGGTTCTACCTACAGGTGCCTGGAAGGCACAACACAGAGAATACTACATTATCCTCTTTCCTACAAAACAAAAGATAATAAAACCAAAGATAGATAGAAAATAGAAAAGAAAAGAAGAAAAGAAAACAAGGATGAGTAAGAAAAGAAAAGTAGCAAAATAAAGAACAAGAACACGGCAGAGAATAATTAACAGAGTACAAGAAGGTTACCTGAACCTGGCAGGAATCTTACAGACTCTCAGACTCCTACGAAGCTCTGGCACAAAGGTTACATCATTACAACTACCATTACCATTATTGGTATCAGAACTTGAACTTGACAAAAAGTTATTAGAGACAACATCGTCACTACCGACCTTAACAACTTTACAAATGTTCCACCAATTCTTGTTGTTCACCCGCACTGCATTTCCGCAAACCTTATCAACCACTAAAGGCTCGGAGAATTTGCTCCTTCCCTTGGTGACATGAACTGGATTTTTGATGCGAACAACATCACCAGCACAAATGTTATGAGGAACAGTCCTATTCCTTTCAGCAAAATAAACTTTTTGCTTTGCTTGTGCTCCAGTAACTTTGTCCTTCACAAAACCATCAATGCCATCCATTACATTCATCTTCACCCATTTTGACATCCAACCAGGACAAATTTTCGTAGCAGGTTTCCTCCCTCTTAAAAGTTCAAAAGGAGAAACTCCAGTTGATGAATGCGCAGTGGTACGGTAAAACCATAACATGGAACGCACAGCATTCTCAACTACACACTTGCTAGCAATAGCCCACTGCACACAGTTATTGAGCACTCGATTCATCCTTTCAACAAGGCCATTAGCCTGGGGGTGATAGAAGGAACTCTTCTTGTGAGTAACACCACCTTGTTTAAGAAAACATTTGAATTCAGAACTAATGAATTGTACACCATTGTCCGTCATGACAAACGAAGGAAAACCTTCTCTCAGGAAAATATCTTTTAAAAAGAGAATAACATTAGTAGAGGAAGGTTCGCTGATAAAACGAATCTCCGGCCATTTGGAGTAATAATCAATGGCAACAATGGCAAAACGTGAAGAAAAAGGTAAGAGATTGAAAGGACCAACTAAATCAACGCCAATCCTCTCCCACGCTCTCTCCGGAAATTGAATAAGTTCCAAAGGGGGTGTCCTTACCTTGTGACTTTTGTCGGAGGACTTGCAAATAACACGATTATCAACCAAAGTATCCACACAAACATCCATTTGCGGCCACCAAAACACATCCCTCAACCTACGTTTCGTGAAAGTCTTCCCTAAATGACCTTCATGTGCACCATCAATTAGACGTTTCCTCAAACTCTCAGGAGGAATAAGCCTTCCACACCGCAAAAGAATACCATCCTCAACAGTGAGCTCATCAGCAATCTTAACAAAGGTCTGGAATTGTCCAGAAACATTCTTTTCTTTTGGCCATCCGGATTTCAAATAATTAACGACTTGAACAAGTACTTCATCTTTTAACAACTCCCTTTTCCACTCAACTTCATCAACAGCACACATTCCCTCAAGATCCAAAGCAGCAACAAAACAATCCTCTTGATCATCTTCCTTTTCAAAATCAGAATCATTCCCAGTAATGGGAAAACGTGAAAAATAATCTGCCCTGACATTTTTCGTTCCAGGCAAATAAACGATGTCAAAATTGTACTGAAGTAACTTCGTCGACAACCTAGCAATCCTAGGAGTATGCTCCTTAATCTTCTCCCCAGACAAAATAGAGACCAAAGGACTACGGTCCGTTCGAATCACAAAATGACTACCCCAAAGAAAAGGCTTGAACTTCCTGACCGCCCACCAGCAAGCCAAAAGCTCTTTCTCAATGACAGAGAAATTCACCTCAGCCCCACGCAACACTCTCGAAGCATATGCAATGGTGTTATCACTTTGGCCATTCTTTTGAGTAAGCACAGCCCCAAGACCAAAACCACTAGCATCCACAGTCAAAACACATTCCTTATTAGGATCAAAAGGTTTAAGAATACTGTCACTCACTAACTGTAACTTAATCCATTGAAAAATTTCTTGACAGTTCTTGTCCCAAATAAATGGCACATTCTTCTTTAACATGTTTGTAAGAGGTTGAACTTTAGATGCATAATCTTTGATAAATCTGGAGTAAAATTCACTGAGACCAATGAAAGACTTCAAACCAGATTTATCGACAGGGGGAGAAGCATCTACGATGGCTTTCACCAAACCAGGACGTGGTTCCACCCCATCATGCGAGACCACATGTCCAAGGAATTCCATTTTTTCCTTTAGGAAAACACACTTCTCACTTTTAAGTACAATACCTTTATCTTGCATGATTTCTAAAACTTGATTCAATGAATTTTCATGATCCTCTTTGTTCTGGCCAAAAATCAAAACATCATCCTGGAAAACAATTACACCAGGAGTATCTTTAAACATTTGACTCATTAGTCTTTGGAAAACTGCTGCCGCCGACGCGAGACCGAACGGCATTCTGCAGTATTGAAACCTCCCGAAAGGAGAAACAAATGCCGTCAAATGTCTAGAGGATTGACTCAACACCACCTGATGGTAGGCGGAAGCTAAATCCAACTTTGTGAACCACCTTGCACCTCTAGTAAGAGACAACAAATCTGTAATTTTTGGCAAGGGGTGTGAATCAATCCAGATGTTTTATTGAGACTGCGCAAATCCACACAGACGCGCAAATCACCATTCCTTTTCCTGGCGACAACAAGAGGAGACAACTACAAGGACGACTCAATAGGTTCTATGACCCCTTTCTTGCAACTCACTCAACTCCTTTTCCAAACTATCACTTACGCTGAAAGGGACACTCCTGACCTTATGTTTAACAGGGATAGACCCATCTTTCACTCTTATCTCGTGGTTAAAACCTTTAATCATACCAAGACCCTTCCCAAAAACAGAAGGAAACTTGAAAATTAATTTCTCATTATAGTCATTTGACTCTACGACTGCTAATTTTTCGATATAGTCACAAGATTCTGCGACACTGACCTGTTCTTTTGTACCAGGTCTTAGAATCATCTTAAACAAACCCTGGTGAAACCACCCCAAAATGCTTAACCCCTTGATTGAAACATATATTTTTCCAAATATTTTCCTACCCCTGAACTGAATGATATCTTCAAAAAAAAACAAGCAGAGCTATCCTGCGTCCTTCATAAGAAACACGAGCTCTATCAGGTGGTTGGAGTTTCCTTTCAGGCCAAGTTTCATCAAACAATTCTTAGGTGATCATTGTTACTCTAGCGCCTGAATCTACTAACAAGGAAAGTACTTTGTCACCCACCCCAAAATCTTCATAAGTGTCAACACACTCTGAAGGGTCCCCAGTGATGACTCCATCATCCCGTACCACCACAACCATCTCCCTAAGGTCTTCTTGGATACTGTTGATAGGATCTGAGTCCCTTCCGGTACCCTCATAATATTCTGTGACATTTCCTACCCCATTTACATTGCTCTGCCTCTGAGACTTATTCATGAAGGTTGAATTTCCCTGTTTAGAAATTTGACAAATTTTCGCAAAATGACCAAATTTTCCACAATTACGACAGGTAGAATTCCTAGTGGGACAGAATTTGTTGGTCTTAATATGTGAAGGATTACCACATCTATAACAAATGTCACTCCTAGAAAAGGCATTTCTCTCAAAACGTTGTGAAGTGGGAAAATTGTTTTCCTCGAAACGTTGTTGATCAAAGGCCGCCTTATTATCCTTGTTCTCCTTAGTTCTAACTATGGAAATTGCTTCTTCACATTTCTTCTCAAGTTCCTTCACTTCCTTTTTAGACAACTCTATACTCTTGGCCGTACGGATAGTCTCTTCAAGTGTTGGGTTGCCCAAAGTAAGTAGTTTTTGTTGGATTGACTTGTCAGAACATTTACATACATATTGATCTCTAATTAATTGTTCTCTGAAACCCTCAAATTCGCATTCAGCACTCAGCTACCTTAAACTTGAAACATATGTCTCAACATCTTCCCCTGGTAGCTGTTCTGTTTTGAAGAATTTATGTCTAATTACAACAAGACTAGGCTTTACATCAAATCTCAACTCCAGTCTCATTCTTGTCTCGGTGTATTCATCAACATCTTCTTCGGCCTTGTTTCTTGTTTAAGGAGGTAAGTGTTTATAGATTCCTCTTCCCTCAAAACCTAATGAGTGTAATAAAAGACATTTCTTCCTCTCTGCGCGATATCTTGACGCGCCTATTGCACCTAAATAAGTCTCGAACGCATCGAACCATTTCTTCCAAATTATGGGTGGATTCCCTGGCGTCTCCAGAAAAGGAGGTGGAGGTGAGACTGACTGCATGCTGAGCAAAAAGAGTGCTTTATAACACAGTGTTTGTTAATCCCAAGACTTCATAGACCCGCCCTGTCGCTGTTCTTAAGAGATTTCAAATGAAGTGGGATAGATTTTATTCAATTTTCTCTTCCTTTTTGAACCACTGACAGTATCTATGTGTTCATGTTAACTCCGTAGAGTTACGAAGAACAACAGCGTCGCCTTCGTGTAAATGCCACCAGCGTTGCTAAGGTAACACGTTTACCAATGCGCGAAGAACAGAAAGCGTTTACTTCGTGGTTAAGATTACGGCGTTGTCAAGGTTACGCATGTGAAGAGAAGTCTCTAAATAGGCCGACACCTGCGTCTGTAACGTTGAATCGCGCTGCCAACCACACGCGTACTTCCCTTCCAATCACGACTAGCGCTGCAGACTGTCTGATTCTTTTATGCGCAGTTGCGCGGCCAACCACACGTGACCTTTGCCAATCAGAATACGCGCTAATGACGTCAATTTTTTTTACATGCGCTTAAGCCTTCTTTTGAACAATTAATGCCATAGACGCGCTAGAAATGTAGCGGAATGACTTATCTCGCTTATCCTTAGCGTCTGCTGGGTTATTGCTGTTTGGATAACAGCTTGTCTTCGTTCTCCCACAAAGCTTGAAGGTGAACACGTAAACTCGAGGTAGATCGAGGTAAGGCAGGTTCTTTACTTTCTCCTGAGCATCGTCGCCAACAATTTTGTAGTATGTGCTCAAAGAAGTATCCAGAGAAGAGGTTAAATGAAGAGTTTATTCTGCTCAAGAGAATAACAGCGACATCAGGCAGAAGCAGTGGTCAACTGCCATTCAGCCCACATTCTACAACAAAGCATAGAATGATCATGAAACAAGGTTCTACCTACAGGTGCCTGGAAGGCACAACACAGAGAATACTACAGTTTGGTTACTTGGTTAAGGTTTAAGGGTTGGGAGTATTTGGCGAATGATAAGGGGGTCTAGAGTTAAAGGTAAATGTGCTAAGGGTATTGGGTTAAGGACTGAGGTTAAGCGCTAGAGGGTTAGGCATAGAGAGTTTGGGTCGTATGGTTAAAGGTATGGTGTACAGGGTTTAGAGTATAAGGCTCAGCATAAAGGGTATAGGTTAGAGGTAGAGGGTGCAATGTTAAAAGTTGAGGGTAAAGAGATGTGGGTATTGAGTTGAGCATATAGGGCCTAATTACGATGTCGGGCAGAAAACCTCCGACAACTAAGCCATTATGTAGCTGGTGAACTCGTTGTGACCGGTGCCCAGTACATACCTTAAGATTCCATGTTCACTTGTACTATCAGTAATTGAACTGGGGCATGTCTGCTCATTCAGATGTGTCCTCACCTGTAATATAATGCACCCTGCTTAGGAATAAGGCCTGCTGTAGGGGTGACGTAAAAATATTACCAGCAGTGTTAGGGGAGCTGGCTCACAAGTGTGTGCCATGTAGTGTTGTCAATTTTTGGAGCACCTTGTCACACAGCCAGCAGTGGCAGCCTGTACGAGTTTGGTGCTGGGTCCCTTAGAGTACCTATGCCCTAGGTACCAGAGGGGCCACATACTAGGGCCTCACAGAGGAGCTAAAGGCCTGGTCACGTGGGGATCAAGTGACCAGTTATCTTGTTTTGGGTAAAGAACACTGGCAATGGGGATCGGTTTAGCAGGAACCTAGGGCACTTAGGTCAAAGTTGCATCAAATACCAGATAAAAACTCAGTTTCTTACAGTTACAACACAGGGCACTCCATTTAATTTCAAAGACAAACACTTTAATTTAGAAGTGATGCAATTAGAAGTCTTGAAACCACTTAGGGGCATGTTTACAAGGGAATGGCGAAGCGTGACATTGCTCTGCAATTCTGATAAAGCAGGGATGTGCCGTATTCACAAGAATGCAGTGTACCCCTGTGTTTGCCCTAGCCCTGGTGCTAAATCTAGCTGCCTGGCGCCTACGCAGGCACCCATGCACGGTAGTGCAAGGCTGTCTGTGTTAGTGAGGAATAATTGTTTATGTGCAGGAAGGTGCCCTTCCTGCATATAAACAATCCAGAATGCCATTCGTCATTTTTTTTAATGATTGTTTATGTGCAGGAAGGGACAATACAGCACACATAAAAACAGCAATTACCAGGAGAAATAAAGTATTTCTCCTAATTTTGCCATGATAAGATCAGGTTTCCCTGGTCTTCTGATGTGTGCGGCCTCCGGTTGGGGGTCGAGAGGACACCTATGGTGCTCCTCTGTTGATCCATTGTATTGCTACTGTATTGCTACTACCCACGATAACTCGAACTGCAGGGTAGTATAACATAATGGAAGACTGGGTGATGCTACAAATACATAAGATCTTCTTCCATCTCAGGCTTATTTTAGCTGAAATTCTGCAATTGCTTATTTTTTGGGGGGGGGGGTTTCTTTAGAACTTTCTCCATATTCACCTTTTCTACAGGTGTATTATTGAGCCAAGCCCGCGTATCTTTCACTGGGAAATCTCAGTCGTTTGAAGCACTTATCCAAATGAATTTACTGGGCTGATTACATTCCACTAGGATTGGTGAAATCCATTCTAGCTTCAACATGATTAATTCCTGCACAACCATCAAAGGTACTTTAGGATCACTCAATTGTCTGTCTCTCAGCCAAAGAGCATGAATCAAAGGTCTCCAGATTATATTGTAGTACAATTGCATTTATATAGTGTGCCTTATCCGTACATTCCTTGATAACACAGAATGGAACTATAGAACACCAAAATCATTTGTCCTTGAATGTGCGGAACTGGCATTAAAAGACAACTTTTTTGAATATGAGGGCTCTCTCTTTTTACAACAATACAGAACTTCAACGGGCAGCACATTCGTGCAGAGTGTGGCGGGACTGTGCGTATCACATTTTAAAGAACTACACATCCTGAACCCCCAGTCTCCATTCTGTAAAGATATCACATTCTATAAGAGATATATAGATGATGTCTTCCTCATTTGGACAAACACCGAAAATAGACTACAAGATTTTCTCACTTTGATCAACACCCTTGACCCCCACTTAAGATTCACGCATACGATAAGCAGAGAGAGCATCACCTTTCTGGATCTGGACATAGAAGCACTAAATGGTGGACTCACAAGCAAGACTCATTTCAAACCTACCGCAAAGAATTCCCTTTTGCACTTCGAAAGTTTTCACCCCAGACCATTGAGGATAAATGTACCTATGGTCAATATCTCAGATTAAAACGCAACTGCAGTGAAGTCAAAGACTTCAAGTCACAGGCAGAATTACTAACAGCAAAACTGAAGAACAGAGGCTATCGTAATAAAATCATCAAAAAAGTCCAAAAGCGAGCAAGAAACCAAAATCGTGAAAGTCTACTGGAAAATAAAAAGCACACAGACTCCACCACCCCCTTATGGCAACATATAACTCAATTTCAAACAAAGTTGCCAAAATAATCCAGAGCAATTGGAAAATCGTGACCTCAGGCAACCTAGAATGGGAAAAACCACTATTCTCTTATAAAAGATCACAAAACTTACGAGACAGCCTGGTATCTACACGCCCTAAGAAAGTTACAACAACCAACAATACAGTGCTCAATGCATGGAGCTTAACAAACGTCACCATCCACTTTCCATGTGGCAACTGCAGTGTCTGCCATTTAACCAATTCCACAAAAACCTTACATCTGGAACAAGACAAAACATGGAACATCCGGAGACACACCAACTGCAATTCAGCCAACATGATCTATCTAATCACATGCCCGTACCAACTGAGATATGTTGGCATGACCCGCCGCAAAATTAAGACCAGAATATGCGAAGACCGGAGCAACATTCGGTGTAAACAAAATACCACCAAACTAACCGACCATTAGCTAAAGGCTGGACATGCGCCAAATGACATGACCTGGGTAGTCATTGAACAACTAGACGCTCAGAGTGGAAACATACAAAACCAGCTTTTGGTGAAGGAGCAACGCTGGGTGTACAGACTACCCACTCACACAAATGGCTCAATGATAATGTGCCATGGAATAGCATACAACGAAAACAGTAACATCACTCCATCTGGTCGCCACCATGAAAAGACACTAGCCACAATAATACCCGCCCTAGACCATCCATTTGGGATAGCTAAATTGGGACCCAACGTAAACACCAAGCCAGAGTGCACATCACGAATACATCTTAGCCACAATCCCATTTTAACCTATAGGTATCTACCCCTAAATAGGGTGTACCAACCATCAATCATTAGTCTACGTATTAGCAATACACCTCCAATAGAAACTATTAATAGCCTACGGGTTAGCAACACCCCAAAAAATGCATACTTATGGGGCCCTAGCGTATAGGGAGCCAGTAACCCCACTAAACACGACTAACCCAGGTTACCTAAATAACGTGTGCAATGTAAATAATGAATATACACAATCAACCACTGCAGGTATCCCACCTAAGGACTCCATGAGTTATGAACCTGTGCCCAGTGTACTACTCATTCTGTTTTCATCACATATATTTAGTCAACACACTCAAAGAAGGTGCAGTTTGGATATGGAAAAACAATCAACCTTTGCAGGTATCCCACCAAAGCACGCCATGACCAGTGTATTATTTATAACATCTATTTAGGCAGCACCCTTCACAAAGGGCCTTGCTGCATGTGATAAACAGGCCCCAATACACTGACACGTAAACAACGACGCTTTAATACTAGCGCATATTATATTTTTCGAATTTACCCCATCACCTTATAATTGGAGGTAGTTTATTTTAATTGTTCAACAACATAAGATTAGGACGCTGCGACGCGCATGCGCCTTCAGCTACCACTAGGTTAGCGCTCTATTAGTACGGTGTACTATTTCGCCCACGTGACGGAATCAGCACACCAACAACACAGCGCGAACGGCGGGATCCTAACGAAGAGCGTAAGTCATATTGATTCCTTTACCACAACAAATGTAAGTACGAGCGCCCACAGGCGATTTTCCAAATGAACCACGATGCAATTCACATACTTTATTGCAACAGGTGTCCTGGCCCTTTGTTTCTACAGGGTCAGAACGGGGTAAAGCTTTATTCGAATGGATCCATGAGGCAATGTCCTTATTGAGTCAAAGTGAGGCTGCTTTTATGTTACATGTTGCCAGTTATTGTGATGTCTCAGTCTATGTTACATGTGTTCCTGCCTGATAAAAATCACGCGCTATCACTGGATACAATCGTTTTTTAACAGTTTTTTAATCTCCTTTTACATAATTTCACCAAATGTGCCACAACGCGCCATATCTCTGGACTATACCTAGTCCACCAACACCATAGAACGCATTAGTCTCTGTGTTCCTTTATTATTTCGACTTCATTCTAAGTAACCATCTCTGGGGCACATTGTAGCCACACAGGGTTATTTTAGAGACAGCCATCATGCATGCCTTTACACAGTCACATGCATGATACCATCATTTAAAGCATACAGGAGCGCTACAAAGTAATACAAAATAAGATATGCATGATAAACGACCTTGTCGTGCTGTGCCTGCACTTAACATTTTTTTCCTTTACAGTTACTCCACTCTGAGGATCTGTAAGTAATAACATCCCACCACACTCACAGCACACTTTAGGGTGTGTGCTGATACTTGCACCACTGTGGCTTTCCTTTTTCACCACACACTTATTTTGGTCCTGATGAAAGCCTCTTTAACAAACCAGAAGGCTGAAACTAGTAGACCTAAAATTGAAAGGGATACAAAGGTACATTTCAAACCTCACGTTGATCCTGATGATGTTTTTACCCATGTCCTAGGACCCTTCCATTAAAACTTTTATAAGGGTGATTCCTAGAGACATTTCTATCTTATAATTACACTTCACATAGCACTTCACTTTTGTCACATTAACAACAAGCTCCGCTGTAATTCAGGTGTTGAAGCACAGCTGGATTGCATTAGGTGATCCAGCTGGGCCATATGACGAAGCATGCCACCTACTAGGTAGGTGGGTGAGGGGTTTCCTAAAAACAACTTGTATTGTTTGCGCTCCTTTTTTATGAGGGTTTGAGCAAAGAACCACATAACCAAACCTGTTAAAGGACGTGTCCACATTGTTTATTGGGTTCCTATCAACACCTACACCAATGACAAAAGTGCACAAATAAGGGTTTAAAATGAGTCCTCCTCTTAAAGTGGGAAAACTGGCCTAGAAATTCTTTGGAAAATGTAACACAACCACCATTTTCTGCAAGATTCTTAAAGAACTCTATTGTATATCATCAGCTGGTCAACCTGAGCAACGTAGGATGTAGATTAGAATCCTAATTCAAATTCATTTCAAAATAAAACTGTGTCTCAAATGCTGAATCAAATTATTTCTCTGGCGCACTGTAAGCAGCAGATTCAGAAAAGAGAAACTGCAGCTTCAAGCAGCTGATCTACCTTCCACTTATGTGCTGCCCTGAAAGCAGGTATGAGTTCAGGGTTGCACATGGGACAGCACATTTACTGTAACGGGGTGCACTGTACTGGCGTGCACTCTGGTGCACCCAGTTAAAGGTGAGCCATGTCGCAGACCGAAATTATTGCGGCTAATGCGTTTAGACCAAACCGGTCTTTCTCAAAGCCAACAAACCAATAATAAAAGTGTCCTATTTCCAGTATTAACAGTACTCGACTGCAGTAGTTTCCAAAAATAGCATTATGCTATTAATCGTTTTCATTTTATTTTGTATTAATTGCGATGTATACCATCCTTACATTGGAAATATACATTTGCATAATTATCTGCATTATATCGAGTCAGCATCCATTGAAATGTATTGACTTAATGAATCTTTTTTCCCAGTGGGAGTTTCTTCACAGCATGACTAGTCCCATCAGTCTTTCTATTATCTTTATGTGTACACACTAACGTGAGTGCTTTGTTTTTACTGGAAATAGGGCCCTGTCATTGTTGGTTTGTTGGCCAGTTCGGGCGAAATGCATTAGCCGCAATAAATTCACTTATAACACCTCTCTGGTGTGCAGGCCTTACTTGCGATGCTGCTCGAGTATGCGAGAGTAAGCAGGGATTGTCTCATATATATATATATATATTCACTGAAAAAACCATAGTGAAATAAAACCAATAAAGTTAGAACACATATTTATTATAACACGAATATTACCAAAAAATTATTGACATAACAAATAATCAATTATATAATTTACATAATTATCAAGTAATCTTTTAAGTAACCCAAAAAACTCATTAGAAATAAGAACTAATACATTATATTTTCAATACATTCCTATCCTAATCCCCTACAAACCTAACATCCCACTACTAAATTACAAATTAGTTATTAAACTGTAAAAAAAAGAATTGCTGTTTAAATAGCAGAGCATACACTTTAATTAAGAAAATTACAATTAATCAATTGAATAATTAACATTGTTAGCTATCAAATAAATATTTAAAATCAAATCAAATAAACTTTATTCGGTTTCCCGTAACCATAAAAAATTCCAAACCATCCAAATTTCATTAAAATATGATACATTAAAATTGCATATGAAAACCGTTCTAACACCTGAAGACAAGGAGAGACCCAGTGCATTACCCCGCCTGAAGAAAATAGCAGTGGAGTACGCAGTCTAGATGAGAATGTGAAACACACAATAGATAAAATTACACTGTGCTGACACTGGTGGCCTGAGCATCATGAGCCTCGATGCCACATGTAATCAACAGATGGGTCACTAACTATCCAGACAGTTCCTGGTTCTCACCGTGGATTTCAAATAACCTACGATAAAAAAAGATACAATCAGCCTCCAGCAATTGAAGGAACAAAAGCGCAGATCGAGCCTGGTTAAAATTCAACTTATTTATTAAAGGAACTAGAAAGTATCTCCGGGGTACCTCATAAAACTTACAAAAAAACATAAAGTGTAGCAGATCCTGTGGAGACTCTCCATTGCAGCCACAGGGTGCTAACACATGACCTCTACTGCATCCTTTAGGAACAGCAAGCAGGAGGTAAAAAAGATCCAGGCGAAATCTGGACAATAAAAAACGCTTGTATATAGACAATATGCCCCAGGAGAAAAGGCTCAGTATATGGAGTTGTTTTTAACAACTACATTTTCCAGGCACTGGGTTTCCTTACTTCTCTCTCATCTCTTTCCAGCCTCCTTATACTACTGAAGGCTTTCTTAACTAACTCCACATCCTTTTTTATGATAAATTCAGGCTTCAAAAATAGCTTGGGGGCGCCCCACCTCGGCAAAGCAACGTTTAATGTAATTAAGCTATGGTATGCGAGACGTAAGTGACTGAGTGCTAGGTCTCTGTTCAGCCAGCACTTGAGCCAGAACACCAGGGGCGCAAAGCCAAGATGTTACTAAGGTAAGACACCCCCAATTCCTCGTGAGCCAACAGGTTTGACAAACCACTTTGCACTCCCAACAATAGCTTTAGCAAATTATTCTCAACCACCAGCAGGGCGTCAGTGGCAATGTGCCCCCAAATTTTACTACCATAACAGGCTATAGCTACGCCTTTTGCCTGATAGACTTTCATCATAGCTGCAATTGGACGCTTGCCTATCTTAGCAGCAAAATTAAAGATAGCAGCATTTACCCTCACCAGGTCCCCCTTTTTCTCCTGGATAAGTGGCCCCCAGTTCAAACGGCTATCCAGTAGCACCCCAAATATGAAAAAACAGTCATCAGGGGAACTTTCTTGGGGCCAACTTTGAATGAAAAACTTTTCTTCGGTCTCAACCCTACCTGAAATATATATGATTCTGAATTATTAGTTGCTAGATCTCGCTCCGACATAAAATTTAAAAAGGCGTCTAACAGAGATTGAAGACCCCTGGCAGTTCTGGCTATAAGAAAGGCGTCATCCGCATATAGTAGGACGGGAAGCCCCGTCGCCCTACATACGGAAAATATGCCCCTGTATCTATCAAAGCCCGATCCAGGTCATTTATGTAGAGGTTAAACAAAACGGGGCCAGGATACAGCCCTGCTGTACACCCCTCCTGATATCAAAATCCTTAGAAACATGAAGGTCCCCAGAAAATCTGACATGTGCAGATCCTCCAGAAAGTTAATAATACTGCTCTCAACCCCTATAGCCCTCAGGGACTGCCACAATTTGACCCGGTTGACACAATCAAAGGCAGACGATAAGTCCTTGAAAGCCAGAAAGATAGTTCCAGGGCGGGCAATTGTGTACTTACTAAGTATCATGTGTAGGTTGAGGCATTGGGCCAATGTAGGCCGCCCCAGGCGGAATTCAAATTGGATCCCATAAATGATCTCATGCTCCTCTGCCCAGGTAGATAATCTTTCTAGTAACACCCTGCCCATGACCTTTACCACTGAGTCAAGAAGGGAGATCGGTCTATAGCAAAAAGTGTTATTACGATCCCCCTTCTTGAACACAAGTACAATACTTGAGGTGGCCCAGAACTCAGGACATCGGTCCCTAGCAGCTGCATTAAACACAGCCAAGAGAACTGGCGCCCAAAAGCGTGGTTCTGATTTAAAAAGGATCCTGTGGGATACCGTCCGGCCCTGGAGCTTTGTTGCAGGTTAATCCAGCTATTCCTGCCTCCACCTCGTTCTGCTCAAAAACCACTGGTGGAGCATCATTAACCGGCCCAGTTAGATGGGTTCACTCCGCGAGACTTTGAAACATGGTTTTAAAATGGGTCACCCATTCCTCCTCAGTAATATGGGAACTCAAGTGCCCCCCTGCTTCTTGCTCACAAAGTGGTCTGTTGACAATATTCCAGAACCTTGCACTATCCCCAAGAGTGCTTGGCTCAAACAGCTCCCTCCATGCATCCTCCTTCAGGGCGCCCTTGTGTTTAGCCAGTGACTGTTTGTACTCATTGCGATGAGCACATATCAGGGATTGGTTTCTCTGGACAATTTTTAAAGCCTCCCTCAGCTTCCTTGCATCCTGGGAACAAGATGAATCAAACCATCTGGGAGTTGGGCTAACTTCTTTACGTGTCGAAGCACTTAGGAGTTCACCCACTTTGATAGAGATAGAATTAAAAGCGCTAAGGGGGTCCCCCACGGAAGAACCCGATGAGGAGCAAAGCGCTAGTTCTGCTGCACACACATGTCTTACTTTGCAATGAAAGACATCGGGGGAAACCTGGGACCACTTGAGCCGTCGCCTACCAACCGTTGGTCTCAGCGTACCCATTATCATCACCCTTGAATTACTAGATAATAGAGAGCTGCTGAATTGCACACAAAGCGAGTTGTGATCGCTATAAGAGCTTTCCATGATGGTGAACCCACAAAATGAAGACTGTAAGGTGGATGAAATAAAAATGTAGTCTATAAAGGAGCCACTACCTCTCCCTTTTGCAGGAGGGAATAAGGGCTTTACTATGCAGTTCAGTAAGAGACATAAGTGACATCAAATCATATTCATTTAATATGTTGTTCAGTAGTACCCCCTGGGTGAGGTGCTCAAAGTGGAACCCCCTCATCCGGGGGCAGCCCATATTAGCCATACATGTGGACCCGGGATCTCCACATGAATGGATATTAAAATCTCCCAACACCACAAGGTTATGTGATATAGATTCACAGGGCTGCCTTATAAATGAACCCAGCTGGGCGATGTAACACACTCCCTGCGTACAAGTCACCGTATTATAAAATTTTATCAGGCCCAAACTAGTGTTCCCCCGTTTTCATACTAAAGTCTGGAGCCCTAGGCTATTTGACAAGAGAATCTGAATCCGGCAATCCACCGCCAGTGATATGTAAATAACCAGACCACCCTTAGCTCTACCACATACCGACGGGGAAGCTGGAACAAAGAAAGCCTTAAAGCCCTCCAGGATTAAGCTGCAGTCCACCAATCACGTCTCTTGGGGACAAATCACAGAGAAGTGTTTTACAAACTGTACCCAAACAGGATCCTGAAACTTGTCGGCCAAACCTGCAATGTTCCACGAAAGAAAATTTTTAATATCTGTGCAGGGAACCCCCTCACTTTGCGCCATAGGGGCATTCTGCTGCGACTCTGTTTCCAAGGAGGTCTCTACAGGGACCCGAAGTCAATCACACTCTTCCAATCCGGATAATGTAGAATATCTATTAGATAGATCCAAGTTGGAAGCTATGTACTGGCTAGCTGCACGAATTGAACTGTATGCAGCTGAAGGGGGCCGTAGTGCCTTAACTGAGGAAAATCTTTGTTTCCACCCAACCTGGGAGGCGTCCATGTTACCCTTCCCAATAGAGTCTACTTTATAAAAAAACTCCAATGGTAAAACCTTTACAGAGGACAAAATTAGGGGGGACAGAGTTTGAATCCCTAAACTAGATTCTCTAAGCAAGATGTGAGCTGTTAAAATTCACAATAACACAGTGACCCCCAACAAGTTTCTGAGAGCTACCTATCCAATTGACTCGACGCACCATAATGATATTATGTGCTACCCTTGAGCCCACTGAAGTGTTGTTAGTTAACCAATGAAGTACTTTGTTTTTTAGTTGGCAAAAATCCTCTTTGGTACCCAAAAAATATTTAATTAACATAATAAATTAATTTACAATAAACAACGTGCAATTATGTTTCAAATAACTTTTCACTCTATTCCCCTACAAACCCAACAACCCGGTATTAAATTATAAATGACTAATAAAATGTAAAAGTCATGTAATTACACATTAAAACTTACAAATGATACTAAACAAATAAGACAAATATTATAATAATACTAATGCCTAAAAATATTTAATATACATAAAAAATGTATTTAAAACAATATTTAAAACAACTCTATTAACATAAGCGATACTACATGTAATAATATTTCAAAAAATTATCTTATATACATAAAAACCGATAATGTTGCACCACAATATTTTTTTAACTATATTTTGGTCATTCACCAAGCAAAAAATATCATGAGATAGATGGAAAAAAAATTGAAAGGTATGAGGTCAGTCAGTCAATTAGTTGTTTAATTAGACCGTGGCCTTTAAACATTACCATAAAAATATTCTAAAATCATAAAGATGATAAAAGTAGTTAAAAGAATGTATCAACATTGTACTTACAGCAGTATAAAAGGAAAGCACTTTGATGAAAGGTCTCGAATCACCCACTGTGTCTCTTACAAATTATCCAACAACCCTTTTAAAATATCCTCTGTTGCATTTAAAAATCTCCCAATTACACATACAGCATTTAAAAATCTCATATTTACCAACAAGCTAAGGGCTTGATTCTGATTAGTGATTGCATTGGTAATAAAAATAGGTCTTAAAAACACTTTCCGTTAGCCTAAAAACCATACACAATCCAATAAAAATGGACCCCCTTGCATTTTGCTTTTAACCTGCATGTGCACACGCCCTGCTCATCTCTCATTGCTGCTATTACCTCCATACCTGCATAACATGAGTTTATCCCAACCCTGAATTTTAACACATCAATCCTGAGCTTGGGATTTGGCAAGGCCTCAGTGTATGGAAACGTGTCATCATCACTTCAACCTTTGACTAGAAATAAAGCAGATCCTCCTCTCTAGCACTTTAGGTTAGAATGGTGCGTAGCACCTGCTTAGGGATCTGTAGTCCTTCCTTCCACTGAACCGACATCAGTGACAATTTGACACAGAGCTTACCTATGTTATGTTATGTTACATAAATTTGTAGCGGCACAGCTACTCATGAGTATCCTGGTGCGGTGCCTAGCAGGGTATGGAACATGAATCAGACAAAGAGATGTGTTTTTAGTTTCCTCTTAAAAACCACTGGATCCTGAATAATACGTAGTACAAGAGGAAGAGCATATATCTTTCCATGGAGGCCCAATTCAGTTTACTATTCTCTATCTCCATTTTACAGAGATGCAATATTTTGATAGTTTCTTCTCTATTTAATCTCTGCCAGAATTTCAGTGTATTTAGCATCCCAAAATAGCTCCAGACTGTAAACTGACATTCTACCCTGAAGGCTTGGATCATGGCTGAGGGTGTCAGTGCAAGGAGCCTTTTCATGCATCTACCTTCTTCTGGGTTCCAATCTAATTTGCCACCTAAGGTTAGCACTTCCACCCCACATTGGAATTGAGGATGAACTATTGCATTAAAGGCAGACAAAATAGGGCATATGGAGGGCCCGCCGTACGTTCGGCTGAACCGTATAGGCCCGTACTGAGGACATTACGGTTGTTTTTAGTTATTCAATGTGATCTCTCCAATTTAACTTGGTATCGAACCACATACCCAAGTATTTACATTTCTTGACCAGATCAACGTAATTCTCACCCATGTGCCAATTAAAATCTCCCTTTCTTATCCCCAACACCATTATCTTTATTCTGCCCAAGTAAACTGTAAGTCTTTCCCTTAAGCAATAGTCATGGTAGGTATCAAGTTTCTTTTGTAGACCCGCTTCCTTAAAGTCCACTATCACCAAATCATCGGCATACTGTAGTCAAAGGACATGGGTCATATCCATTTTGAGGCAACAGCCACTTTATTTATTGTATTTGGTGAGTCAGACAAGAATAAAGAGAATAATAGGGGAGCTAGGACACAACCCTGTTGTAGGCCATTCTTTAACTGTATTCTCTTGGGTACCTCAGATATCTAAGATCACTTGGGCCCAATTCTGACTATTAATAAGAGAGAACAGCACCTTGTTGATGCTGAGCCACCTCAGCATATTGCACAGCAACATACGGTCAGCCAGGTCAAAGGCGGCATGGAAATCACAAAACAAGAAAATAAATGGCCCGTCAACTCAATTGACTTCTTTGCCATTGCCCATAGACTAAGGCAACGGTCGATCGTTAAGTAGCCTTCCTTATAACCACCTTGCTCAACTGGTATTCAATTATTTTGTTCCATCCACATTTTTATTAAGCCTAGCAATACTTTGGAGAATACACTATCCCCAATGTACAGCAGGCTGATTAGGCGGTAATTCTTGGGCAGCGTGGCATCATCCTTCTTATATATTGTCCTAATTATTGCGCCTTTCCAACTCTCTGGAGTACCAAGTCCAAGGCCTTTTGAAAAAAGAAACTTGCCCACCAATCCACGTTCTTTTTTTATTAGAATTGCCGGGAAGTTATCTGGGCCCGCCACCTTTGTTAGTTTGAGAGACTGAATGGTTTCTTTTATCTTCTGAAACGAAAAATACAACCCGATATCCTTTTCAACCACAACATTATTCTATGGGTCTTCATCCACATCATTACTACCATGTAGATTACTCAAGTGGTTGACCCAGTTATCCTCTACTATTAGACACCTCATTCTCCCCTGCTCTCTTCCATCACGCACCAACTGCCAGAACTTCTTCATAATATTTGTGCCTATCACTTCCAACATAGCTTGCCAATCTTTACTGATAAACTCCTTTATCCTTTCCCTCAGCTTATTTTTGTATTTGAGTTTTGTCAAGGGGAGCTTGTCGTATATTTCTGGGTCAAGCTTTTCCTAAGTCATTTCGCTCATTTTCGTACCCTTAATTTTAACTTCATGCAATCATTATTAAACCAGCCATTTCTCTTGCCACCTGTATCATACTCTTGTACTTTATTCCGGGCTTCTGAGTTGAGTCTTACCCTCAAACAATTTTCAATCTGCTCTACCACTTGGTCATACCATGTTAGAGTGTCACTCTAGTTCTCTGGCATGATGAGTAACGCATAATCTATCATCAGATCATTAAGTATCTTTAAACTTTCCATGGTTTTATGGGTTGTTATACGTCTTGGTATTCTACTTGCAGAGGGGTGACGTAGTCTCTTTGCTCACACTGTCCTACACTAAACATTACCTGGACTGGTCTATGATCACTGCCCTCTGTGTACAGCACTTCAACCCCCCCCCCCCCCCCCCCCCACAGAGGAAAAGTGCCAGGGATCAATAAAAACACAATCAATTGGGCAGAGCTGATTGCCTACATGGAAAGTGTGGCCCTCGAGCGGTCTATATCTACTCGTCCATTCTCAGAGAACTACCCTATAGATCCTAGTAACTTCACTAGGACTCCATCTCATGCTGAGCTGCATGAGCTAGGGAAAGTAGCTGGTGGTACCTGTGTAGGGGTTAACAAATCTTTGTACATCTTATTGCTAGAGGATGGATCTGGCTTATGATTTTAAACCCCTAAAATCGATATCAGCTGAGTTGCCTTTGCCATGTAGATTTTCTCCATTTCTTCTAACAGTCCCAGCTGTGCCACATAGTCTCCTGCATTCCATGATTGGATATATATGTTAATTACAATTATGTATCTTTTTACCTGAGTGCGACTGTGGATCTCTATCTGGCCGGCCAATAGCCATTGACTTTTAATCTTCAGCATGGCTACTTTATTGAGTATTTTGGTCGTAATTAAGGCAAGCAGTCCCCCTAAGAGGGGACCTAGGCCCAGTTGTCTGACATCTTCAAAAAGCATTAAAAATCCATTTAATGGTTCAGATGCTTCAGACAGTTCAGGTCTCCTGTAAACACATATTTTCATACCTTCCCAACATTTCTTTGAAACAGTTTTGAGTTAAAGGTTTCATGTAACCCCCTATGTTGAAGAAAAGTCTGCTAGGCTGTGCGAGGTCTCCAGTGCCTACTCTAGACCGCTTATCACCCCCTTCTACTATCATCACAACTTAATGCTGATTCAGATAGACACTCAAATAGATTTCTCAGTGTTAGTCCCTTGTCTCCGCTTGCTATGGTCACTCTTAAGCTGCCTTCACTTAAATCATTAAATGTTCTTCTTGCTGATCCCTTGTAAACAGCTCCTTACTTGATCTATGGTTAAGTCTGCATGGCACGTCACAGACCTATCGCCCCTCCCCACCTCCTTCCCTAGCTCACCCATCAGTTCCAGTCTTATACCCTCCTTCTCTAGTTCTTCCTCTGCCCTCACCACCATCTGCTTTTTTTACACATTCTGAGTAAAAATGGGCCTTGTCACCTCTTTCCCTCTCGGTTTGTTGTGAACCCTATTTGCCTTATCTCACTGGATGCAATCTCAAACAGGCTAGGACATTTGACCAGTGCTTGCAGCAGATGCAAGTGGTTCAAGGGCTTGAGTTTCCTTTGATGTTTCCTACTTGTCCCTCCCTTGGGTTCTAGGAATACCCATAGACTGTCCCCTGTATTATACTCTTCTTTGGTCCCCTCGCTTCTAGTTTTACTAACACGCATTAAGGATACACTCTTCTCAGATTGTTCTAGAATGGCCTCTCCCCAGTGCTTACACCAGGTGCAACACCCTTCAGTTTGAATTTCTCCCTTCCAGTGACTGCACTATCCCTAACCTTTTTTACGGGTCTTCAGGGTTGTGTGCTTTCAGCCTGTGTGGGGTACCCCTTTTCCTGGAACTTTGGTTCCCCTCGAGATCCTACTTACCCTCTTTTTTTCCTATTTCACTTGCCTATCTGGGCTCTGGCCTTGGGGACTTTTGCTGTCCTTTCCTCCCCACTTTATTTTTGACCCCTTTCTTTTTTAACATCTTCTCTATCTTCCCTATTCTTCCTGTTTCGGGTATATAGTCCTTAGCCCCCGGGTACATCCACCGTTTTATTGCCAGCACAGGTTGTTTTGATTTATATATCAATGGGAGTCTTGCTGTATTTATGGGTCTGACTCACTATCATCAGCCAACATGTGTACCTTCTGGTCTCTTTTCTCTATCATGGGTCGCACTAGGGCAGGCATACAATTATTAATATGTTTCAACTCTTCTGCAATCCCCTGTAGTTGGTTTTTCAGAGTTTTCCTCAATCCGCTATTCACAGTCAGTGCTTCTAATATTGCCTGAAGAGTTTTTTGCATTAGAAGCATCACATCTATCAATGATGAGAAGGGCTTGCTGTTAGTGCCAATATCGGCCTCTAGCTCCAACCCTCTAACAACAATTTCTTCAATAACGGACACCACACAAAGTTTTGTTGGAGAAAGTTGTTGCAGCTTTATTTGCATAAACGATATGCCAACACATTGGATTAACTTACGGACAAACCAGGGTCAGGCCGCCCCTCGCGACCTGCCCACCTGATGTGCCATAAACCCCTGTGGTAATAACCGCAGGGGTGTTGTCAATGTTGGGGGACGGGCTATCTCCTCCCCCCGGCGGACCTCTAGTCCACCCCTTACTCATGCGCCTTCCCCTACGGGGGCTGAGCGTTGCAGGCAACCCCCGGTTGCTCAGGTCTACAACCGCCCGAAGGACTAACGGGGCGCCGTCACTCCTCCAGAATCCCACGAGGATCTCCCTGGGGATAATTGGCTCTCGCACCCTTACTGTGCTCCTGTAGAGGGTACCCTTCTGTACCTTCCAGCATTGGATCGCCCTGTAACTCTGCCTGCAACACAAACAAACAGAATATTAGATATTTGTCCCCCTCCCTTGCTGCTCGCCGCCAGGTTCGCGGTAGGAAGGGAAAACAGCGTTGGGCAGCACGAGTAGGAGGCCCACGAGGGGAGGGGTTCTGTCCACGAGGCTAGCAGGGTCAAAAGAGGGCGCCAAGCCCGCAACCCTGGCCCTTATACCCTCACCCCCCCCCCCCCCCGCCCACTGCCAGCCGGAAGTGACATCACTCGGGACCTACCGGGTCCCAACACTAGAACGCTCACCGGGCGCCACCATCATGTGGCACTAAGGGTGGCCGCCCACGTAGGTGGCCCGCTACGGTGGCCCGGGGCAGCCTGTCATATATCCAAGCCCAGGGAATGGCACTCTGCCATACACCCTAAACCTCCCAGCTCCCCAGCTGGGCTGAACGCGGTAGCTGTGGCGAGTGGATGGAAAACTGGGTGAGGCAATAGGGCAATATGGCGAGCACAACTCCAACACCGGTGCTCTGTTCTGAAATGCTGCTCCAAGAATGTGCTGAAAGGGCAGCTTCAGCCTCAAAAGCACAAATGCTCCAAGGGCAGCTTCATCCTCAAAAGCACAAATGCCCAGGCACCCGGATACATTGGCAGATTACACTGTGTCAAGCAGTGTTACTACCTACAAGCCTCCTCGGCTGTAGACGGCTGTGGCTAGCTAAAACCACCATAGCTGCGTTTTGATGTTTCGGCGTCGCAGCATCCTCGATAAGCAGCAGGAAGCAGACAAACTCGATGTGCGGACACCGACGAGAATGAGCACAGCGGCAGGCATGAGTACGGTAGCAACAGGGGTGGTAGGAGGTAACAAAATTGTTAATGTACCGATGAAACTCATGGAGGGAATGGTAGCCAACACTGTAGGGCAATCAAATGCATCAGCTGCAGATCTTTCAAGGAGAACGAAGATTTAACAGAAATCTTATATTGGTCAGAAGTGATGAAGTTCACTCCATGGCTCAGGGAACACAGAAATGTAGGGGGTTGAAAGACACTCACACTTTCTGTGTTCCTCAGCATTATCTGGCACAGTTTTTCATCACAAAGTATTGGGTTGAACTGGTCGGCGAACAGGTTGGCCTGGAACTAACCTCTGGCTGGAGAATCTTACCTTAGGGTGAGTCACTAGGTAAACTTTGGAGATGAGATATGGTTGAGATTGGTTGAGGAGTGGCCCTTTACTTCTTTAATTTGGAAGCCATTTCTTCTTCTGGCTGGGGTCAGAAATTGTGCCACGCAGGGTGTGGCGGGCGCTAAGTCTAGTGAAGCTATAGACAGGTCTAGGAGAAAACTCAACAGCGCCATGAAGAAATTCACCCTCCAGAGGGGCATGGGCTTCATCAGACATGAAATGATTCAGGACAAGATCAAAGGTTACTTTGAGTTGGATGGGGTTCACCTTTCACCTGTCGGGTTGGACTTGTTCCTCTTGGATTTACCTGAAGCTCTACAGAGCAAGGGTTGCAGGTAATTTAGGTAGCTAAGTAGTGGGGGGGCCCGGACGGCGACGGTGGCCGCCGGCCGGGCTGTGGCGGAGTAACAGGGCAATCTGGAAGCAGAGAGGCGCAGCACTGTACTTCAGCTGGCACATAGGGGTGCCAGAGCCTAAAACCTGGAACCTCATGGGAGGTCCGGGAACCCGTGTTGGCGCCCCAGTAGTCCTTTGGGTGGTTGTGTGTCTGTGCAACCGGGGGTTTGCCTAGATACGCGAGTAGATTTATTACCATAATGGTGCAGCATATGGGTGGTTCGCTGATAACCCACCATGATTACATAACGTTGTATGTAATAAACCTGCAGCAACTTTTCCCAAACTAACAATGGCGTCTTGTGTGTTATTTTGCGGGATGTTTGGTTATGTTGCGGGGCGGGGGGTTCTGTGGACATGATGTGAATAGTGAGCCTGACTACAAAGCATGCATTCAGGTTGTCAAAACTTTGTCAACTGGTGCAGAGGTGTCGCTTCCCAACATGAAAGTTATTGTTTCGTGGAATTTAAACTACTACTTCTTTTCTGAAATATTGCAGCAGGAAGTACAGGGTACACAGTGCATGAGTCTCACGCCAACGTTCTCAAGAGTTGTTATGCATAGAATGTTCTGTACATGCTTTCAACTTTAACCCACGTTTACTCACGACCGCCAAACATAGAATTTCCAGTTTGAGCACGGCATTTGTCTTTGGCCACTTTGGGGTTAAGCGAAGTATTACGTTTCTGGATCGTAGGAAATCTGACAGGCTGGCATATTTACAAATCTGGTAACTTTATTAACAACTGTATATTCACCACCACCTCACAGCTGTTTCCTAATCTGAGTGAAAATATTCTGTACCTTGAATAGACCTGAACAAGACAGTTTCTTGGGGAGTTTGTTTAAGAGCATTATGAGTAATAGAAAACACTCCTATTAGAGCCTCTTTGCCAACCCTAAGTTTGCAACGGAGCACAAGCCTGCTGCGCAGGCCAGTCTGGAGTAACAATCGGAAACTCCTGGGTTCTCATCAGGTGGCAGATTTATTCAGAATCAGGTTCCGCTTCCTTCCAACCACTGTCTCGACTTCATTTTCTTAACATTCGCCCTAGGACAGCTGGGGCCTTATTACCAGAGTGCCCCGGGGGCACAACGGGTGTTTGCCCCCACTTTGCGTGCCCCTGGGGCACTTTGGAGTTACAGAAAGGGCTGCAGACGCTTTTGAAAGGTGCGCCCAGCACTAACCAGAAAATGCGTTGCAGACTTAACACCTTAGATGCGCGCAAACATCCCTCCCCAGTGCTGCGCTGTCCATTGGAACTAGTGCTGAATGGACGTCCAATGGTCGTGCGCAGCACTGGGGAGGTAGTGCTGCCGTCGGCCAACGCCCCGACGCAGCACTTAAGAGGTTAATATGGCCCCAGGTCATTTCACACCATTGGTAACACATTTTGAGGGTTTATTTTGGGCAGCTTTGAGAACTGGCCTTTGTATTTGGACAGCAATGTTTGCTAATACCGTGAATTGGCCAGTATTAGTAATACATTACTGCTCGTATCTTCCTCAAAAAAACACTAGAAATTTGTTTTTGTGGTTTAACGTCATTTTCTGTGGTTTTTCTTCGTGACATAGCTTGTCATATGGAAACCGTGGACCGCCTATTACATATTATTATCGGTAGGAGCATGTCAACACATATCAACTAGACTTTAGTAGACCTGGGGGAAGATTTAGGAGCGAGTGGTATCATCAAATCACCTAGTTTGAGAGGAAAAGAGTTAGTCATCCAATCTGCCAATGGCAGACTTGCCACTACTGGCACCAGTTCTCAGATGTATGCTTTCAACCCACCTCTAAAATGGGCCGTTAAAGTGAACGAGAAAGCAGGGGGCACGTTAACACTTTGGTCCAAACTGCTGGAGATTTTTCAATAATATACAGAAGAATTTGATGCCAAGGCATACTGAAGGTAGTTACCTTATCGCAAACTATAAGGACTCACACAGTGGTAAAAGAAATTGGTGGAATTATTTGCTTCTCTTTTCTGTGGCATTTTCTAAATATTTGTGGATGCACTGCTCTTGCTGCATAATTTAAAGATTTCTAAAAAAAGTATTGTTTCTGGCTCGAATGGATCAAAATAGTCAGAGAATATGTCACTCAATGCAGTCTTAATTTGATTTTGATGCATAACGTTAGATAACCCTGCTGCATAATTTGCACACAGCATATAGCATCACTTAAGTCAGACACTGTGTTTAATTCTTGCTTGATTATCCCTGAGGAACCCCCCACTCGGGGCCAAAATTAAAGAAAGAAAGGAGAGAGAGAAAGAAAGAAAGAAAGAAAGAAAGGAGAGAGAGAAAGAAAGGAGAGAGAGAAAGAAAGAAAGAAAGAAAGAAAGAAAGAAAGAAAGAAAGAAAGAAAGAAAGAAAGAAAGAAAGAAAGAAAGAAAGAAAGAAAGAAAAACAGAGAGAAAGAAAGTTGTGATCCTGCAGGACTCCCACGGTATTTTGACTTTTACTTAAAAAAGAAAACACCTTCAGTGTTTTCTATAAAATAATTTATTACATTTGGGCAGGGGACGTGAGCGGGTCTACCTTTTCCGACTCAGGCAGGGCCTCGGGACTCTACCCCCGGAGCCAAATATAAATTGAATGGGAGGGGGTATGCAGGCCTCCTCTCGAGCAACTTATGGGCCCTGTGGACCTCATCCCCAGCCACAGGGTTGGCTGTTCGCATGCTAGGTCTGGGGCCAACCCTATCCCACTCGCTGTTGGTTGTCTGGCCGAAAGCTGTGCGTGGCGGAGGGTTGGCTGCCTGCGAGGGGTTAGATGCAGAGCTTCGCCAAAGGCCAAGCCCTGCAGCCAACCCCCCAGCCAGGCATGGCCAAAGCCAGGATTTCTTTTGTTCTGCCTGAAGTCCAGCATTTTTGGCCCGTTTGTCTCCTTGCTTGGGGTGCTTTTCTGCCATCTTGACCTACTGCTTGGATGTGTACAGAAGTGTATAGCAGTTCTTCATTTTGCACCACACAGTATGGCCACTGAACCATTTATTCGAGTGTGAGTGAATCGCGATATTCCTTTTTTGAGTTTTTAGAAATTTAGTTCAGGAGATTTGTAGAACACAGGCATATCAGAGAGAGGAGAGGAGAGGAGAGAGAGAGAGAGAGAGAGAGAGAGAGAGAGAGAGAGAGAGACACTTTGGCATGTTACTGTACTTTAAAAATGTTCACGAGGAAGAAACTGCTCATCCAGATAATAGCCTGTTTACAGTTACTAAAGCTATTTAGACAGTTTATGAAAGGAATAAACATACACGCCTGCCAACATGTCACTTTCTGTTCTGAAAGACTGAATGGTTGTTACTTCCTGCTGCTCCTGCCTCTGTTTCCCGTTTGCCATTTTGCTGAAGCAAAACTTGGAAATGAAGATTTTTTTCCTGTTTGTGATAAGATTCGCAAAGAGCTGATTTGAAGATCTAGCGTGGCTGTCACATTACAACGGGAATATGGTCAAACATGTATAAATGATTAAGAATTATTGTATACTTTTCAAAAGAGGTTATTCTTTCCTGGAAAGCATTTCTTATTTTGTAAGAAATGCATATGAGCTGTGTATGTAACATTATTTAAGCTCTGGTAAAGTGTACCTCTTGTATTTAAAGATTCAGTTCGTCCAAGGGTGCCAATGATCCCTGACAAAGTGCAATATTCTTTGGACTCGATATTACAAATGGCACTCATAGAAAGCATTGTGCTGTCTGCACTAAACAGCATTTAGGTTGTGATTCGCAAAGGCATGTAAGATTATTTAAAGGGCTACTCAGTAGTATTTTTTTATGTACTCTTGCATGGGGAGTTGGATATTTCAGGCCGATTCACAAAGGCATGTAAGAGTATGTAAAAGACTCCTCCTGTATTACTACTACCTCTACTCATAACCTCCCTGTATATTTGTGATCGGTTGTGAGGTTTTAGAAAGTCAACCTACATGAGACCCATGGCCGCTTCAAGAACATAGCCTGGAGCAAATGGCCGAAGTCTGCTATGGTTGTGGGATTCTGGAATCATGGCTAGTATTGGCAGGGTACTGGAACAGTGATTTGTGGAGCTAGAAAAACAATGGGCAACAGGCTGTAACACAGGTAAGCGCATAGGTCACAAAGGCTGGCTGTTCGAGCTAGGAAGTGAGGAGTTTTGCTGTGCTGGTGGTAGTCACCCGAAGTGGATAAGCTAAAAATATTGATATTTGAATTATGTCATCATTTCAACTGTGCAAAAAAAATCTTTGTTGCAAAAAATATCAGCAATCTAACACACCTATGTATTATGTCATTTGTCAATGTGCACATTAGCACATTTGAGCAGTTTAGGTAATGTATCCACAGTTCTGGATATATTTACTGCTGGAACCAAAAGGCCATTCAAGTCAGAATAAACTCATGTTCAGTCGGACCATTGCATCTGGTTTGTTACCTTCAACCGTGTTTAAATAATTCATATCTTGCAACCTTAATTGCGGCAAATCTATTAACAATTGAGGGGTTGGTCATCCAATGTCTTTAAACAATGTGGACAACAATGTATTCACAATCACCCTTAAGAAGCACCTGTTGAGGTTCATAAAGGTTTTATAAAAGTATGGGGTGTCCCGTTTGTACAGGCCAAATGGCCTGGTCGCCACAGGAGATGATATGTATACCTTTGGCTAGTCAGGGGTCTAAATGGGCTGAATTAACTCTTTCACATGGGGTTTGCAACTATGAGCAACAAGTATCTGATGTACAAATCACTAAATTCTAAGGAAATAATTACAAAACAAGGCAAGATAATGTGGCTGTGTATAAGTTTGATTATCAGGTGACAAAGATGTAAACTAAAACAGATTACTTTGGTAAAAAATATACAAATTTAATCTTATTTCATATACATTTCATTAATTCATCACGGTTAAAAACAACAATAAAAGCAAACATATAACTAATATTTTCACATAGTATCATACAGTACATATTTAATTAAAATGGGGTACAACGAATTTCAAGAATCACAGGTAAAGTCAGAATAAACTCATGTTTAGTCAGACCATTGCATCTGGTTTGTTACCTTTAACCATGTTTAAATAATTCATAACTTGTATCCTTAATTGCGGCAAATCTATTAACAATTGAGTTGTTGGTCATCCAATGTCTATAAACAATGTGGACAACAATGTATTCACAATCATCCTTAAGAAGCACCTGTTGAGGTTCATAAAGGGTTTATGCCTGGAAAATCTTTAAAACAATTCACTGAATAAGACTAAAGTAATTCTATGCCTTTGGCCAAGCAGTGGTAATAGTTCATACGGCAAATTAATTTCACTAATTGTGCTGGAGGTTCCATGGGTGACTGTGAAAGTGGGAAAAAAAAGTATATGGTTATGATTTAGCATTTGTATAAAGATATCAGGGCCCATATGAGAAACACAGAGAGGACTCCCTGAACCAGGTGTCTTCAACCAGTCGATCGCGAGCTACCAGTAGCTACCAGTAGCTGGCAGAAACCTTAACAGTAGCTCCCAGGCTTGAGTTTATTTTTACCTAAGAACAGTTATAAATAAGTGTTATGTTTTACTTTTAAGGTTAAGGAAAGTGTATACTTATGTTACATTATTACCAGGCTGCAGAAAGCAGAGCCTGACAATGATCATTGCTCCATTCAGATTTATGATCCAGGTGTGTCACAGAGGTTTAGGACTGAAGCATTCAGGTATTTAACTCTTAAATAAAATTTGTTCTGAACTCAATATTGGAGAATGAGAACAATGCTTTAAAATGAGGGAAAATGTAAATGAAGAGTTAACTTGATGGTTAAGTTAACTCTTCATTTTAATTTTCTCTCTTTTCAAAGTGTTGCCTTTACAAGCAGCAGGTATCTTGATTCCAAGTGGCTGGAAGACACAGTGCCATATGTATAACTGAACAATACAATCATTTTCTTTTAAATGGGAGACATTTAAATTACAGAATTGTTTTTCTACGGAGCACTGTTTTAAAGTGTTCTCTACTTTAATTAAGCAAATTAAGTCCTAATGTTTTATGAAGCATGTTTCTTCACTTTAAATTCCTCACATTTAAACACATGATAGTATTTTCCTGTTGCAAATATGGAACCATGTGCACAGGCCACTGGGAGAAAAATGCCTACTATTTGTAAACACACTTTGACAAGGGAGAGAATTAAAATGATGCGTTTTATGTAATGCGTATAAACATAAAGTTACGTTTTCAGTTGAATTTTCTCCAATTTCAAACTGTTGAATTTTCACTCAGCAAGCATCTTGCTCCCACTGGATGGTTGACACCATCCACCGACTTCACACCAGGATTGATAGGTTCTTAGGTTCTCACACTATTGCTACACAAATACAACAATCCACCTATTTAGCTGAGACATTCTCTGATCATAACCCCTGGGAACTCAAGCTCACAAGGGATAGAGGCCCCACCCCGGCCCCCACTTTGAAATGATGTCCTCACCTCTTGGAGGATGCCCCGTTCCGTAACACATTATCCACGACCATTTCAAATTATTTGTCAGAAAGTTCGAATACAGCCTCTTCCAACCTCATTAATTGGGATGCGCTTAAGGTAGTGGTGTGGGGATCTGCAATTGGGACCATAGTAGGGGCTAGACAAGAAATACACAAACGCCTTATTGATATAGAAACCCAAACACAGACCTGGAGCAAGCAGCAGTGACTGATCCAGCCAAAAGGGATTCCCTGCAGGACGCCTGCATTCGACATGCTGAGACTCTGGAAGATCTCCGTTTCATAGTCCATCGGGCCTTTATGCAGCGAAAGCATATAGAGGCCAACAAGTCTGGTACGTTATTAGCCCAGATTTTGCGGGACAGCCCAGAACCACCCATTATCAATTGCATACTGTCACCAACCAAGGGCCTTGTTCACACACAATTCTAGATAAACAAGGCCTTTTGTAATTACCTCAGTAAGCTCTATGCCGTTCCCATGCATACCAATGACACGCTACTACAAGACTTCTTAAATGAACTAACATTCCCCAGTATTAGAGATGACACACAGAAAGACCTTTCTAGCCCCATCACCCAGCATGAAATACGAGCTGTGATTAGGGGCCTAAACCACAATAAAGCCCCTGGGCTTGATGGCCTGCCCACAACGTTTTATGAAACTTACTCAGACACACTTGTCCCTAAACTAGAGGAACTATATAAGACAGCCCTAGATATCGGTCATCTACCACAATCCACCATGCAAGCCCTGGTTGTCTACCTCTCCAAACCGGGATGAGATGACACTGATTTATCTAGTTATCAACCCTTATCACTACTAGTGACTGAATACAAAATCCTCAGTAAGGCCTTAGCTACTCGCCTACTACCCGTCCTAAATACCCTTATCAACAGAGACCAACGCGGATTTCTCCCTGTAGGTAGCACTTCCCTAAACACTAGAATATTATACCATGTCATAGTGGCTACCCTGGCGGAATATACCAATGAGGGCTGTCCGGCATTGTATCTATGCCAGGCCTTTGACTCCATCACTTGGGGATATATGTTTGCAGCCTTACGAAGATTCGGCCTCCCTTCAGGTTATCTCCAATGGGTACGTCTGCTCTACACCAATCCCACTGCCAGAGCACGCCCCGAGAAGCATATTTACCGTGATTACACAATACATAGGGGCACTCAACAGGGGTGCCTTCTATCTCCCCTACTGTTTGTTGTGGCCCTAGAGCCCCTAGTGATAGGCATGAGGCAATCAGCTGAGAGATTGGGGATACCGATAGCTGGCACCACGCATTTAATTTCAATATATGCCGAGGACATCCTTATTTATCTACGTGACATGACAGCCGGAGCGGAACCACTTCCCAGTATATTCTCCACCTTCGAGCGTATCTCGGGCCTAGCCATCAAAGAGGGAAAATCAAACGCCTTTTATTATCGTGACAGACCATGTCCAGACATGCTCTCATTCGGCACCTACAACCTGCCTGTAGCACACAACACTTTTAAATATTTGGGAATCCAAGTATACAGGGCGCAATCTGATCAACTTGATGGTAATTTAGGGAGGGCAATCACCGCTATATGCTCAAGTGTATCTTTCTGGACATCCCTACCATTATCAGCAATGGGGCGGATTGCTATTTCTAAAATGGTGATGCTCCCCTGTCTTCTATATTTCTTTGTAAATGTACCCCTGATAGTCCCACAATCCATATTTTGTACATTAGACATACTTCTCCTAGAGCTTATAGGGTAAAGGGCTAACGTAGGGTTGGCCTCAAGAAATAACAACTAAACCCCCACAATGGCGGATTAGGGGTCCCAGACTTCATTACCTATTACTATGCATGCCAGCTGCAGTAGCTATCCTTCTGGACAGCAGGCAGGAACCTGCAGGAAATAGGCTACAAAACCCGTGACCTAGAGCGTGGAACCCTGCACAGGTTACTGCTCCCCAAAATAAAAATTCTGCCGGCTGGGCCACACTTGCAAAACCCCCCGCTTCATTGTTGGAAGAACGCCTTACACTATACCTCGGGGCGACCCCGTATGTGAGGAATATCCTGTTATTGGGAATACCACTTCCCGGGGGAGGGCTAACGAAGGTACGGCTACAGGATTGGGTGGAGGCTGGAGTGGAGGAGGTCGGATCGCTCTTCGGCGATGGCATGCTACTAAGACATGACACATTTGTGCAGTCTACGGGAGCACCAGATTGACATTATTTACTATATGCTGCAGTCGCCCACTACACTAGGGAGACATGGGCACCCCAGCGCATTGAACCTACACAAGTTGAGCTAGTACACTTGCTTTATTATATGGGGAAGGGCGGCCATCTAGTTAAAAGGCTTTACACTGGTATTAGGGCACAAGCATCTGTCACACTCACTGACCTCCGAGCAAAATGGGCAGAACGAACTGACATGGATATAACTGACAAAGCCTGGGTGAGCATCCTAGACCATCCCAAATGGTTCAAAAGGGGGTGGGGTCGCACACCACTCACTCACCAGCAGGGTCGCCCCTAAGGACTATGGTCAGTGTAGTTTTGTATTCCGCGATGTATCTTTCTTCGCCATCCCTGTACACGTGTTTCGGGGTATTTACCCCTCATCAGCAGGGAATAGGCCATCTTCTTATCTTCTGGGGTTGCCGGTGGCTGCCAAATATTGCCAGGTCTAGTACCACACGGGCGCGCAGGTGCGGGGTCCCAGGCTCGTCAGCCCACAGCTCGAGGGAGCTTAAACGTTTCAAAAGGGGGTGGGGTCGCACACCACTCACTCACCAGCAGGGTCGCCCCTAAGGACTATGGTCAGTGTAGTTGTGTATTCCACGATGTATCTTTCTTCGCCATCCCTGTACACGTGTTTCGGGGTATTTACCCCTCATCAGCAGGGAATAGGCCATCTTCTTATCTTCTGGGGTTGCCGGTGGCTGCCAAATATTGCCAGGTCTAGTACCACACGGGCGCGCAGGTGCGGGGTCCCAGGCTCGTCAGCCCACAGCTCGAGGGAGCTTAAACGTTTCAAAAGGGGGTGGGGTCGCACACCACTCACTCACCAGCAGGGTCGCCCCTAAGGACTATGGTCAGTGTAGTTTTGTATTCCGCGATGTATCTTTCTTCGCCATGCCTGTACACGTGTTTCGGTACACGTGTCCAGGGATGGCGAAGACAGCGAAGATAGCAAGATCGAAAGATGATGCATCGCGAACACTCTACTACAATGACCATAGTCCTATGGGGCAACTTCCGCCGGTGTGTGAGTAGTGTGCGACCCCACCCCTCTTTGTAACTTAAAGCTCCCTTGAGCAGCGGGCTGACGAGCCTGGGATCCCGCACCTACGCGCCGGAGTGGTACTATACCTGGCAGATATTGGCAGCCATCGACGACCCCAGAACACTGCCTATCCCTGCTGACGAGGGTTGAAAACCCGAAACACGTGTCCAGGGATGGCGAAGACAGCGAAGATAGCAAGATCGAAAGATGATGCATCGCGAACACTCTACTACAATGACCAGAGTCCTTAGGGGCAACTTCCGCCGGTGTGTGAGTAGTGTGCGACCCCACCCCTCTTTGTACCATCCCAAATGGGTTTCCTGTAATGCTAGACTTACATTTATACAAACATGGTACTACATAGGTCCTACTAACCCCAAAGAGAATAGAGCGTATGTTCCCAGAGGCCCAGCACTGCTGCCCTCGATGCAAAGCAGAGGAGGCGGGCTTTGACCATATGGTATTGGCTTGCCATCATCTCAGTTCCTACTGGGGAGAGATCCGGAGAGCACTCGGAGAGGCTTCACATTTTACAATCCATGACAACACTCTGGAATGTCTACTGGGTCTCCGCAAATGTGCTAGCGCCCTGAGGGTCCAATTGCTCTTCCTAGACCTCGCCCTTATATTAGCCATAAGAGAGATCACCATGATATGGAAATCTACTAGATGCCCCCCATTAACTACGTGGCAGGAAGATGTGATCTGATGGTGTGTGTCCGAGAGTGCAGCACTTAGACTTGAGGAGGCAAGAGGGCTAAGGAAACATCCAATTTCATGGAATGGGACTGCATGTTAGAGGATTTTAGAAAGATCGACCTTATACCCGTATACGTCACCCCTACTCCATAACGTATCCAATTCATTACATGAGAATAAGACTTCTTATGGGACATATCAGCACCCAAACCGCACACCACCAGCAACTGGTAGCAAAAGCTATCTAGGCAGATGTACTGTATTATGCTGAACGTCATACAAAAAACGGCGGACCAGGAGGGAGGGTGGAGGGAAGGAAGGGGGGGTTCTAGTTAACGGAACTGTTCAAAATGTATTTGAAAATGCAATAATTCCAAGCGATAATATTGCACCTTATAAGCACACACCACTTGTTTTACAATTGTATTGATTGTACCATGGTGTATTGACATCCACACCCAGACGAACTAGCCTGCAAACAAGATGATATTTGTTGAAGATAGTGAAACAAAAAACGAAAATGCCGTAATGTACCTGGCAAAAAACATTGTATTCACTTTTTGGTACTAAATAGGGGAAGTGACGGTAAAATGGTCCACCAATAACGGAAAAGATTGCCCTAGTTGTCAGGCCCCTGTGGAAAGCATTGCACACATCCTGTTTGCCTGTCCAGCATACAAACTGCAGCAGGAAAAATGGATGAGCCCGCTTTGCCGGCAGTTTGGAACATGGGATCACCATGCTGCACTTAGTATTCTTAAAACTGACACCGAACCTCTTATAACTTGTTGTATGGCAAAGTATTTGGGTCAAGCATGGCTGATACGAAGAAAAGCACTTGTAAAGAAGTTGTAGTAGTTTAAAACCCCTCAGCCATTAGCCAAATCTATAAACTTTTAACATGACTGCTGGAAACACTATCACGCACAATCACATTATTTCTACTTTTTAAACATTGGCAACCTCCCAAGTATCTTGAAACTTTTTCTATGCATTTTAAAGCTATGAATTATTATTAGTTTTAACTCAATTTTATGATGACCAATTGTATTTATGTCACTGCAATTTCTTGTGTTATTCTTGTTTATATGTTGCTTTCATGACTCTTGTGTCGAAATAAAGCTTGTGATGAATGGGTACTCAATAAAGCTTGTTAAAAAAAACCTAGAAGGACTCACACAGTGGTAAAAGACATTGATGGAAATATTTGATTGTTTCTGTGGCATTTTCTATTTAATTATGGATTTACTTCTCTTACTGCATAATTTGCAGATTTCTAAAAAAACATTGTTTCTGGGTCGAGTGGATCAAAATAATGATGTCAGAGAATATGTCACTCAATGCAGTCTTAACATGCCTATTATTGACACATCACGTTAGATAACCCTGCTACATAATTTGCATCTAACATAGCATCTCTTAAGTCAGACACTATGTTTCATTCTTGCTTGATTATCTCAGAGGGACCCCCCACCTTGGGCAGGAAAGAAAGAAAGAAAAAGAAAGAAAGAAAGTAACAAAGAAACAAAGAAAGAAAGAAAGTTGTGATCCTGTGGGACTCCTACAGTCTTGTGACTTTATTTAAAAAAGAAAACACTCCCAGTGTTTTCTTTAAAATAATTTGATTAAATTTGGGCAGGGGACGTGAGCGGGTCCACCTACCCCAAGCCAGGCAGGGCCCCGGGGACTCAACCCCCAGATCCAAATATAAATAGAAGGGGAGGGGGCATGCAGGCCCCCTCTCGAGCAACTTATGGGCCCGGGGGACCATATCCCCAGGCACAGGGTTGGCTGCTCGCATGCCAGTCTTTGGGCTAACCCTATACCACTCACAGTTGGTTGTTTGTCCAAAAGCTGTGCGCGGCGGAGGGTTGGCTACCAGCGAGGTTTAGATGCAGAGCTTGGCCACAGTCCAAGCCCTGTGGCCAACCCCCCAGCCACGCATGGCCAAATACATTTTTTTTTCTGCTTGAAGTCAAGCATTTTTGGCCCCTTTGTCTCCCTGGATGAGACGCTTTAATGCCATCTTGACATACTCCTGTTGCTTGGAAGTGTACAGAAGTTCTTCATTTTGCACCACACAGCACGGCCACTGAACCATTTATTCCAGTGTGAGTGAATCGTGATTTCCCTTCCCTTTGAGTTTTCAGGAATTTAGTTTAGGAGATTTGTAGAACACAGGCATGTCAGAGAGGAGAGAGGAGAGGAGAGAGAGAGAGAGAGAGAGAGAGACTTTGGCGCGTTTTTGTACTTTCAAAATTTTCACATGAAAGAGACAAGGAAGAAACTGCTCATCCAGATAATAGTCTGTTTACTAAAGCTATTTAGACAGTTTATGAAAGGAATAAACATATGCGCCTGCCAGCATGTCACTTTCTGTTCTGAAAGACTGAATGGTTGTTACGTTCTGCTGTTTCCCGTTTGCCATTTTGCTGATGCAAAACTTGGAAATAAAGATTTTTTTCTGTTTGTGATAAGATTCGCAAAGAGCTGATTTGAAGATCTAAGGAGACTGTCACATTACAATGGGAATATGGTCAAACATGGGTAAATGATTAAGAATTATTGTACACTTGTCCAAAGAGTTTTTTCTTTCCTGGAAAGTATTTCTTATTTTGTAAGAAACGCTTATGAGCTGTGTACGTAACATTATTCAAGCTCTGGTAAAGTGTACCTCTTGTGTTTCAAGATTATATTCTTCCAAAGGTGGCAATGATCCCTTACAATGTGCAATATTCTTTGGACTCAATATTACAAATGGCACTCATAGAAAGCATTGTGCTGTCTGCCCTAAACAGCATTGAGGTTGTGATTCACAAAGGCATGTAAGATTATTTAAAGGGCTACTCATGGAGTATTTGTTTATGTACTCCTACATGTCTTTGTAAATTAGCCCCAAAATATCTCAAATGCGAATAGCATGGGACTAGTCAGGGAATATTCATATGCAATTAGTACAAATAGAAAAAAGTGTGCCCTCTTTGCACTTTCACAATGGGGAGTTGGATGTTTCAGGCCGATTCACAAAGGCATGTAAGAGTATGTAAAAGACTCCTCCTGTATTACTGCTACCTCTACTCATAACCTCCCTGTATATTTGTGATCGGTTGTGAAGGTTTAGAAAGTCAACTTACATGAGACACATGACCGCTTCAAGAACATAGCCTGGAGCATATGGCCGAAGTCTGCTATGGTTGTGGGATTCTGGAATTGTGGCTGGTATTGACAGGGTACTGGAACAGTAAATTGTGGAGCTAGAAAAACAATGGGCAACAGGCAGTAACACAGGCAAGTGCATAGGTCACAAAGGCTGGCTGAACGTGCAAGGACGTGAGGGGTTTTGCTGTGCTGGTGGTAGTCACCCGAAGTGGATAACCTAAGAATATTGATATTTGTATTTTGTCATTATTTCAACTGTGGAAAAAAAATCTACATTGCAAAAAATAGCAGCAATCTAACACACCTGTGTATTATGTCGTGGTGCAAATTAGCACATTCGAGCAGTTTAGGTAATGTGTCTCCAGTACTAGATATATATTCTGCTGGAACCAAAAGGCCATTCAAGTCAGAATAAACTCATGTTTAGTCTGACCATTGCATCTGGTTTGTTACCTTTAACCATGTTTAAATAATTCATAACTTGTATCCTTAATTGCAGCAAATCTATTAACAATTGAGGGGTTGGTCATCCAATGTCTTTAAACAATGTGGACAACAATGTATTCACCCTTAAGAAGCACCTGTTGAGGTTCATAAAGATTTTATGCCTGGAAAATCTTTAAAACAATTCACTGAATGAGACTAAAGTAATTCTATGCCTTTGGCCAAGCAGTGGTCATAGTTCATACAGCAACTTCATTTCTCTAATTGTGCTGGAGGTTCCATGGGTGACTGTGGAAGTGTAAAAAAAGTATGGCTATGATTTAGCATTTGTATAATAAAGATATGAGGGCCCATATGAGAAACACAGAGAGGACTCCCTGAACCAGGTGTCTCCAACCAGTCGATCGCGAGCTACCCGTAGCTGGCAGAAACCTTTACAGTAGCTCACAGGCTTGACTTTATTTTCACCTAAGAACAGTTATACATAAGTGTTATGTTTTACTTTTAAGGTTAAGGAAAGTGTATACTTATGTTACATTATTACCAGGCTGCAGGAAGCAGAGCCTGACAATGAGCATTGCTCCATTAAGACTTATGATCCAGGTGTGCCACAGAGGTGCAGGACTGAAGCACTGAGGTTTTTAACTCTTTGTTCTGAATTCCATATTGGAGCATGAGAATAATGCTTTAACTTGAGGGAACATTTAAATGAAGAGTTAACTTGATGGTTAAGTTAACTCTTCATTTTAATTTTCTCTCTTTTCAAAGTGTTGCCTTTACAAGCAGCAGGTATCTTGATTCCAAGTGGCTGGAAGACACAGTGCCATATGCATAACTGAACAATACAATCATTGTCTTTTAAATGGGAGAAATTTAAATTACGGATTTTTTTCTCCTTGAAGCACTGTTTTAAAGTGTCCTCTACTTTAATTAAGCAAATTAAGTCCTAATGTTTTATGAAGCATGTTTCTTCACTTTAAATTCCTCACATTTAAACACATGACAGTATTTTCCTGTTGCAAATATGGAACCATGTGCACAGGCCACGGGGAGAAAAATGCCTACTATTTGTAAACACACTTTGACAAGTGAGAGAATTAAAATGATGCGTTTTATGTAATGCATATAAACATAAAGTTACGTTTTCAGTTGAATTTTCGCAAATTTCAAACTGTTGAATTTTCACACAGCAAGCATCTTGCTCCCACTGGATTGTTGACACACTGCAAAATTTATAACTGAAAATGCCAGCCATTTGTTTTAAATGTGAGAATTTTAAAGTGCAGAAAAATGCTCCAAGTGCAGAAAATTATTCCTTATTATGAACATTTTTGCAGAAAATTTTTCTGCCCTTTGAATTTCTCATAACAAAAATGGTTGTATGTTTGTGTTGAATGCATAACTGTGGCACTTATGGCGAAAGGTATGCCCTGTGCCATAAGTACATACAACACAGGTTTCAGTCACCCATACACATATATCCAATTCATTTAATAATACTGGATTTTATACAGCGCGAACAGCTACCTCACGAAGGAGGTGTCCCGGCGCTAGTAGAACGCAAATGACCTGGGCTAAAGATAGGAAAGCTAGCGTGGCTGGGTGAATAGCCAGGTCTTTAGTAGTTTCCTAAAGCAGGGTTCGGACGGGGTCTGTTGGATTGCTTGAGGCAGTGAGTTCCACAGAGCGAAGACGTTTGCTGAAAAGGTCCGACCGCCTAGTCAGGCCTTTTTTGCGCGCGGGACGGCCAGTTGGACACGGTCGTTGGACCGTAGTGCGCGACTTTGGAGGTATCTAGGGAGGCGTTTTTTCAGGTATTGTGGGCAGGAGCCATGCAGAGATCTGAACGCCAGCGTCAGAGCTTTGAATTTTATTCTGTTGGCTACTGGCAGCCAATGCAGGGTTCGAAGATGCGGAGAGACTGACTGCTTGAATGGGATTCGCAGTAGCAGTCTCGCAGCCGCATTTTGAACTACCTGAAGCTTGTGAGTCAGGTATTTTGGGAGGCCAAGGTATAAACCATTGGCATAATCCAGTCGGGAGGTGACCGTCGCGTGGATAACCGTTTTTCTGCAGCTCTCTGGTAGGAATCTTAGGATTTTTCGGAGGTTTCTCAGCTTGCTCAGGCAGCATCCGGCGACTTGTTGGATATGGGATGAAAAGGACATGTTATCATCCCATCTCACACCAAGATTTTTTGCCGAGTGACTGGGTGAAGGGGGCGGGCCCATCTCCATTGGCCACCATAGTTCTGGGGGGGGGAGGGACCCTGGCCGAAGAAGATGACTTCGGTTTTATTGGCATTAAGTTTTAATTTATTAGTGTTCATCCAGTGTGCTATATCCTGGAGACAGCCTTTGAAATTAGAGAAAGACTCCTGCGTCATCTCAGAGTATGGAAATACCAACTGGGTGTCGTCGGCATATGAGATTGCCTTGACGCCCCAGTTGGCAATTAGCGTAAAGAGAGGAGCCAGGTAGATGTTGAACAAAAGGGGGCTGAGGGCCGACCCCTGCGGGACTCCACAGCTGAGGGTTTTGGGTGTAGATTAAATCATTCCAAGTGCCACCTTCTGCGTTCTCTGAGATAGGTAGGAGTTTATCCACCCCAGCGCTCTGTCCTGAATACCTATCTCAGCCAGCCGGCTGAGTAGTCTGGCGTGGTCCACCGTATCGAAGGCGGCCGACAGATCCAGGAGTACCAGCATTGCTGAATTTCCTGCATCCATCGACCACCTCACAGACTCTGCAACTTCAATGAGCGCTGTTTTTGTGCTAAAGCAGGGACGGAAGCCAGATTGTGTTTCATGCAAAATGTTGTTAGTTTCTACAAATTTGCTCAGTTGGCGCTGTATAACTTTTTCCAGCATTTTTCCCGGGGCAGCTAATAGGTTATTGGGCGGAGATTCGTAAGGTCATCTGGGTCCCCATTAGGTTTTTTCTTTAGGGGTAGGAGAGTAGGGTGCTTCCAGACGTCCGGGAATATGCCCGACATGATGGAGGAGTTCCAGATACCTTGAAGTGTGGGGGCGACCGAGTCCGCTATGGCACTCCATAGTTTAGCTGGGCAGGGGTCGTCAGGGGAGCCGGATTTGCAGCGGATGAGTTCTTGCCTTACCTCATTCAGGGGGATATGCATGAACTGGGTGAGGATCTCACCTGGCCCACCATTATTCACTAGGTCCTGCTTCACCGTTTTTATTATTGGACCAAAAGAGTCATATACTTTTTTAATTTTTTGGTCAAAAAACTCTGAAATTTGTTCGCATAGCGTAGCTGTGGGTACAACCTCTCTTTCAATGCATTTTGGTTTGAAGAACGACTGTACCACTTTGAAGACCTGTTTGCTAGACTGTTCTGCCTGAAGAATCGAGTCCGCATAGAAACGCTTTTTACTTTTTCTGATTTACACACATGTTCATACATTGCCATAGACCATACAGTCACTGACGTACATGGCAGCCCTATCATAGTTCCCCTAGTTAAATATTTTATTCAAATCATAGTATCGGGCTTCAGGACAATGAAGCTGGGCAAAGGGGAATCTGGTAACAGTGTGTGAGTTACTTGGCCTTCAGTGGCTCACAACAATTTTCACTGATCAGAAGTAGCTCTCATTACAGGAAAGGTCGGAGATCCCTGTAATCTACACACTATTTATGAGCCTTGGAGAAACCATTAATCCGTAGGCTAAATGGAAGCTGAAGTACAATAGGCTTACATTAGCAAGCTTTTAAAAAGAACATTAATTACATTTCTGTAGATTACCATAGTTCAAGTCATGGCGATGTTCATCATTCGCATTTGGGCACTTTCTGAAGGACTTATTAAACGTCTTTCAATTTGAGCAAGATAAAGCATGGTAACTAAACGTATTTGTTTAAAATGATATGAGATCAAAAAGTGCTGTTTGGGTTAAACTTGTGACAAGTACGAGAAGTCTTCTTTTACTACTTTTCAGAAAAGCCTGGAGCATGACAAATATTTGTGATATAATGTCACATCAAATGTGGTGGAACTTGGTCACAGAATATGGAGTGAACCTCATGCAGTTGCATTGTTTGCCGAAGAAAGGATGAAATACTTTATAATTGAAGTATTTATGTAACTACTCTCTGTGACACACATATCATTCAGAAACAGTTACTTCACCATTTATCTTACTACTGGTGCATATCATCTTTGGAAAGAAGTGCACATTAAAGGTATCATAACATACAGGTGCTCATTCCCAGGCAATACATTATACATAAAAACAGAATGGGACTACTGTGATGTTTGAATCTAAAATATGGGTTTGTTTAATTGGGGTTATATTACTAGGAGGGAAAACATTCAGTCCCCAAAGTATGTTTTTTTTAAAAAAATTATGAAAAAAAACTTACATTGACATATAAACTGAAAATGGCGTTGAGAATGAACTATTATTATATTATTATATTTAACAAAAAATAAAGTCCTGTTAGTGTGATAATTCAGCTTTAGGCTGAAATTTCTTTAGGCTAGTGGGAATCTGGTGCTAATGATATCGGTCTTTGCAAAGCTCAAAATATACTGAAGGTAGGCAGATGACTTGTGTTGTACAGCCTTACAACTTGCAAATTTTACATACAATTCACGTTTCATCGTGTTTTCAGATTACATACTCATGGGTTCGGCACAAAAGTATGACTGCGATAAAATGTTTGCAAGTTTTTATATGAATTCTTAGTGAATTTTCGATTCCAAACGTGATCATTTATTTAATTGAGTATGCAAAGTATCTCTAGGTTCCAAGAGAAAAATAAATATTACAAAGAAGTGAGAATTCATATTTTGTTGTTGGGACCTTTTCTTAAATGTTATGGTTGTGGACTATTTTGTGGTTACTTATCCTGAACAAGTGTATTTGTTTTGTGATTGTTGGGTCCTGAGTGTTTCAGACACACTGGACAGCAACACCTTCATACTGTTCATTTAATTGGCCGATAATGATTACTTTTATACTGCGATATTGTAACAGATAATAAACTTTGTTCTGTACAATGAGATTCTGAAATCAGCTCCAGATCATTCATATGTATGCAACATGAATATATTGTTGAAAAGGTGATTGCATGTGGCAAAAGGCAATTTAGCAGTAAAAAAATGTACAAAGGGGTTACTACAAACAGGTGTTTTGGCTCCTCCAAAACCTGCAAATAGATTTTAAAGAAAATTGTAGCAGGGTATCTGGGTGTGCATTCAACTGCAATGGAGTATTCCAAAATACATCTTCCTCATGCCTCTATATTTGTAACTGCTGAGTGGCGGGCTTCTGTTTACCTTAAAGTATGAGGCACGAAATGTGCATGTCAGGAGTGCCCGCTCAATACTATTACAAAGCAGACACCGTTGGTGTATTGTGGAAGTATTACATAGGCAGAAGTCAAGAAAAATGGGCAGGTATAATTTGATGCAACGTCTGGTGCAATTTCAAGCGAGCGAAACATGCATGTACATTGCTTGACTTTGATCTGTCGGCACACTCTTTACTAAAATCCTGGAATCAGGCTTCACCAGGTTTCAATGTGTTTCTTCTTATTGTGATTCTGAGTGGAATGGTAGCTAGTCTACCAGTGATGCAAATTTTTGACTGTATAATATTGTAAGAGTTTGAAAAGGATTAGGAAGTAATGTTCTTATCCTAAACTCAGCACTGCAAGTTTTTGTCCAGCATAAACATTCGATGATGATACACCTTTATCACTTCAACTGGCAGGTGATGTTCAAGACAACAGTCATTTTGAAGCGGTACGGTTGCAGCATCACCTCAGAATTCCCTCAAAGACCATGTAGACCCCAGGAGATATATGGGATCATATGGAGGCAATGACTGCTGTGCGACAGCCTGGTGTTAGCATTACTTGCCTCCTAAAATACACTAAGCTAGTAAACATATTGGTTGCACTATGATCATGGTGGGTAGGACTCTCTAATGGTACAGTTGATCAATATGTTTGAAGGAGAGGGTAGAGAGACGCAGCAAATTTCTTGAGTTGTCATACCAATTGTGGATGAATGGCAATGCTTAAAGTCTGCACCAGCCTGGCATTTTTATGTCCTCTACCAAAGAATCAACAAATCAACAAATGTATCTTCTAGCTGTTAGATGTTGCTTTTCTACTAGTTGCGCTTTGCACGACCCATGCAGGAACAAACATCTGCATTGTGTTACATTACCACCACTGTGTAAGACTGTCATGATAAGCCATGTCTTATGACTCAGTGGAAAAATGCATCCACTACAAGGAAAAAGTTTGACTTCATGATAGCAGGTTTGCATCCCAGCACGTCCACTCGGCATTTCATACCTCTGAGGTCAATAAAATGAGTGCCTTTAAATTTTGTATTAATACAAATCTGTTCTTTCTGAGCCAAGATTCCCTTCAGGGTGAACGTGCACTTTGCAAATATGCGTTATGTAAGATACTTATTTTTTATCTTTGTGGATGTCATTTATCGCTGACACCTTCCCACTCCATTGGCATATGATCTGCTTAAGCTGAAATCAATCAATCAATCAACCAAGATTTCTAAAGCGCATCTAATGACCCTTGTGGGTATCCAGGCATTGAGTTCCAAGCTGCTCGGGTGGCATCAGTTGAATAGCCAGGTCTTCATCCCCTTCTGAGTTGCTGACAAGAGGATGAAGTCCGTAGATGGTGGAGGCTGTTTCAGGACTTTGCTGTGAGGCAGGAGAAGGAGTGTCCTCCACAGTTACTTCAGAAGATGCAGGGAGTGTGAGCAATGGAGAGGGAGGAAGATGGAGTAGTCTAGAGGGTTGGTGGAAATTGATGTATACTGGTCCTTGGTTGTGAAGGGCTTTGTAGGCGTGGGTCAGAATCTCGAATAGGCCTCTCTTGTGGATGTGGAGCCATTCGAGTTTCTTCAGGTGAGGGGTGATGTGGGCCCATCTACAGAGGTTGGGGATTAGTCTGGTTCTGAATGGTCTGCAGTATCTCCAGGAGGTGTGTGGTAATTTCTGGGCAGAGTGAATTGCCGTAGTTCAGGTGGCTGGTGACGAGGCCTTGAATGACGGTGCATCTGGTGGAGACTGGAAGTCATTTGAAGATCTCTCAGAGTATGTGCAGAGTCAGGAAGTAGGTGGAGGAGACTGTATTGATCTGGTTCTTCATGGTGAGATGCCGAGGGTCCAGGTGTGGTAGTGGGGAGGGGGGGGAGGGTCCTAGTTCCGCAGGCCACCAGGAGTCGTTCCACAGAGAGGTGTTGTTTCCAAAGATAAGTACTTCTGTCTTGTCTGTATTGAACTTGAGGCAGTTGTTTAGCATCCAGTCGGCAATGCTGGTCATCCACAGGTGGAAGTTGGAGCTCGTGGTGGATGGGTCTTCAGATAGGGAGTGGATGAGCTGGCTGTCATCTGCATAGGCGATAATGTTCAGTCCATGTTTTTTGGCGATGTTGGCCAGGCGTTGAACATTGTGGGGATGTGAGGGATGAACTTCGAGGGACGTCCCAAATGATGTTTTTAGGCTCGAAAGTGAATGGTGGATGGCGGATTCTCTGTGTTCTTTATGTAAGGAAAGGATGAGATCCATTTGAGGGTGTTCTCTTAGATTCTGATCTGATGAAGCCTCTTGATCAAGGTGTGATGAGACATAGTGTCAAGGCAGCCAAAAGGTTGAGAAGGATCAGGGCAGCAGCTTCTCCCCAGTCTAGGAGGACACTGATGGTGTCATTGGCTGTGATCAGGGTGGCTTCAGTGCTGAAAGGTATTCACACACAAGGATCTAGGAAACAATACCACACTTATTTGAAGCTGGGAATTATATTAGCATATGGTGCTCCGACCAACAGAGAGCCAGGCCCTTTTGATTCTCTTAGTCGTGAAAGAATCTTCCAAAACAGACAATTATATAAATATATGTGGCCCGCAGACACAAAAAACAGGAAAGTCCGTTCATTCAATGATGAATCCCACCTTTTGAAGGACTTCTTCAGGGCTATAGAAACAAATAATATAATTTTTTTTTTTTTTAATAAAAACCACATCATTATAAAAATACACCTAATTTCTTAACACATTATAGATGTGATTACTGTTTTGGTTATATTGAGTAATGAACAACACATCATTTGTGTCTTTCTTGTCATCATCATCATATATCTTTATTCGGTCATTTGTAAGAACCATCAACGTTTAGAGAGTATAAAACATAAATAGATCTACAATTAAAATAGTACTAAACCATTACAATAGCGAATACAAATGACATATCGAATCAATTTAAGAACATGAACACATGTACCATCAATCTTATGCTTAGGGAGGGGAGCAAAGCAACCAACAGACATAAAAAAGATAAACCATATGAATCAGTTTAAGGAAAAAAATACATGTATTTCATGAAAAAATAAAACAAGTAAGATTAAGACAGTGTCATAACTAACATGGAAGATTCTTAAAATAATGTCATAATTATCAAAGAAGTTTTTTATGAATCTTTCTTGTCATTTTTCTTTGTTTTGTTCAACAGAGTTTTCTTTCTATCCAATGATTTGGCTCTAGCCTCAGCTTTGTCAAGACAGGCTTGGTTGTATCCTCGATCCTTAAAGCTGCCTTTTATACCCTGAATGGTTTGATGGAAGGCCTCGTCTTCAATACAGTTTCTTCGGGCTCGAACCATCTCCCCATAGGGTATAGCGTTAATTGTGCTCTGAGGATGGAACTCGCAGCCTGCCACACACTGTTGCATGCTGACGGCTTCTTGAAGATTCTGCTCTCAATTTTACCATTCTTGGCATATTGACAGAGATCAAGGAAATCAATCTCTTCCCTACTGTGGCACATTGTTAAATTGACATTGAGTCTGTTATCATTGAGGTGGGCATGATATTATTGTAAACTCTCAACGCTCCCATTCCAAATAATTAGAATGTCGTCTATATAACGACCGTAACAAATTATCTTATCCATCCATTCTTGGGCTCCCCTCCCAAAGGTCCGCTCCACCTGATACAGACCCATAAAGAGGTTTGCATAAGATGGAGCGACCCTTAAGCCCATTGCAGTCCCTTGTTTTTGGAGGAACCATGTTCCATTGTGTAAAAAAACAATGTTGGTCAGTACTATGTCTGCCATTTCCATTAACATATGGGTGTGATCAAGATGGCTTGCGGTCCTTCTATATAGGAAAAACCTCAGAGCCTCCATACCCTCTCTTTGTTGTATACATGTATATAGACTCTCCACATCCATAGTCACGAAGAGAAGGTCATTGCTATCCCATAGAAAGTCCTCCAATTTATCTAGGACATCACAACCATCCTTCAGATAGAACGGGAGATTTTTTACATGGGGTTGGAGGTATTCATCAATATATTCTGCCAAACATTCTGTAGGTCCCCCATTGCCAGATATTATCGGTCTCCCAGGGGGACTTCTTAAGGTCTTGTGAATCTTTAGAAGACAATAAATACACGGGAACCTTGAGTTTTCTGCTCTTAAGTACATATGTTCCTAATCTGTTAGCAAGCAGGTTTCATGCCATTCCCTGAGATGCGCATTAATATTGTGTTCTATTTCGGGGATGGGATTCCACTTCATTTTTTCATAAAACATGTCATATCTCAACTGCCTGTTGATCTCACCCATGTAGTCATCACTGTTTAAAATAACAACATTCTCCCTTTGTCTGTTTCACATATTACAATGGTCGGGTCATTCTTCAAATTTGTTAAGACATCCCTTTCCTTTCTAGAAAGATCCGGGCATCGTGTATAAAGTTTATTTTTTCCATACTTGTCTTCCAATTTATGCAATTCCTTCATAACATTGTTATAAAACTTTTCAATAGCAGAGTCATTACATGTTAGTGGAATACATTTGGATGCAACCCTGCCCTAAAACCTAAAAACACCCCTGTACCCCAAAACCCAAACCCTGCCCTAAAACCTAAAAACACCCCTGTACCCCAAAACCCAAACCCTGCCCTAAAACCTAAAAACACCCCTGTACCCCAAAACCCAAACCCTACCCTAAAACCTAAAAACACCCCTGTACCCCAAAACCCAAACCCTACCCTAAAACCTAAAAACACCCCTGTACCCCAAAACCCAAACCCTACCCTAAAACCTAAAAACACCCCTGTACCCCAAAACCCAAACCCTGCCCTAAAACCTAAAAACACCCCTGTACCCCAAAACCCAAACCCTGCCCTAAAACCTAAAAACACCCCTGTACCCCAAAACCCAAACCCTGCCCTAAAACCTATAAATACCCAAACACCCCAAAACATATACCTCAGTACCCCAAACATATACTCCTATACTCATACTTATTTAAAAAATCACTTAAATTAATATATTTAATTTATATTTAAAAACAAAAATATTTTTTTTTATTATTAATAATTATTAAATCAATTAAATAATATTAAATAAAATTTTAAAAAATTAAATACTTACCAATACTTACGATGTAATAGTATGCGTTGTAATAGCATCTGCGATGTAATGCCATGCATTGTAATGACATCCGATGTAATGAATCCCGCGTTGTAAAATCTGCGTTGTAACGGAATGCTACGTAAAAGTTGCGTTGTAGGTGTAACATACCGTTAGGGACAGCTGGGTAATAGGGAGATAATTTTATCTCCGCTTTCTTGGCTTTTAAAGCCAAAAAAGCGGAGATAAACCCCCTTGATAATATGCCCCAATGTTATTCACACCTTTGACACATTTGACACAACTGTCATCATATTCTGGACGGTGTGGGAAACTCTATAAAAGGAGAACCGTCCTTTGCTGATCACTACATCATGTACACCACTTAATCCTTATTCATTTTAAGAAGGAAAGAGAAATAGATTGAACGATTTTGGATCATATTGTTACATCATCACAAAAATTATAACTCCAGAGCTCCACAACTGCCCGACCTGGACCTCCGTTTTGATGGTGAAAACCTTACAAGGACAGCGGCAGCCACCAGGGGGCTGGACCTTGGTTTGGACCCCAGCAGACCCCAAAATTGGCCTGCAGGAGATTACTGTGGAATTGAGTAAGTGCGAGAACCAACCAAAGCATCGCCCACCAGAGTGAAAAAAATGACGAACGTTAAAATAAACCACAAATACAAGCATGCTTAGGAAACTGAGCTTATCGCGGCGCCCACCAGGGTGCTGATACCGGATAAAAGACAATCAGCTGGTTTGCAGGATGTTAAAGCTTTTGAGATGCCTGTGTTCCACCCTTTGAGAAAGGCCATAGTGGCAGAAATGCACCCGGAAAGGGAATGCGTGACTTTACAATTAATTGCTAATTTCCACTGTAACGTGTGTGGCTCAAACCTCTTTCAGAGTGAGAGAGATCCTGTGTGATAATATATGGCGTGGTCCGGCCGTGAGCCACGCACCTCCAGGGAAAGAGCTTCACAACTGCCCGACATGGGCCTCCGTTTTGATGGTGAAAACCTTACAAGGGCAGCGGCAGCCACCAGGGACTGGACCTTAGTTTGGACCCCAGCAGACCACAAAATTGGCCTGCAGGGGATTACAGTGGAATTCAGTGAGTGCCAGAACCAACCAAAGCATCGCTCACCAGAGGGAAAAAAATGACGAACTTTAACCCTTAAAGTTCTGCCGTCGGCCAACGATCGTCACAAGCACTACCTTGCCAGTGCTGCGCACGACCGTTGGCCGACAGGTCAGCATTCGTTATTTGAACGTTCAGCACTGAGCGCTTAACGTTCGCCGCTCGGAAGGTGTTAAAATAAACCACAAATACTAGCATGCTTAGGAAACTGAGCTTATCGCGGTGCCCACCAGGGGGCTGATACTAAATAAAATACAATCAGCTGGTTTGCGGGATGTTAAAGCTTTTGAGATGCCTGTGTTCCACCCTTTGAGAAAGGCCATAGTTGTCGAAATGCATCAAGAAAGGGAAGGCGTGACTTTACAATAAATTGCTAATTTCCACTGTAACGTGTGTGGCTCAAACCTCTTTCCGAGTGAGGGAGAGCCTGTGTGATAATATACGGCGAGGTCCTGCCGGGAGCGACGCAACTCCAGGGAAAGAGCTCCACAACTGCCCGACCTTGACCTCTGTTTTGATGGTGAAAACCGTGGGAAACGGCCTCTACAACGAAGCCGTTTCCACGAAATCATTTACCACGCATGCACTACAACGCATGCGTGGTTACAACGAAAGGGTTTACCACGCATACCTTTACTACGAAATACGTAGTAAAGGCATGTGTGGTAAATAAAAAGAAAAACAAAGGGGGGTTTGGGGGGTCCCCCCCATAAAAAAATAAAGGTCTGGGATAAAAAGGGGAGCTGGGGGGGTCTCCCCCCCAAAAAACAAAACTAACCTGAGGAGCCGAAGAAAAGCCGAAACCGAAGCTGAAGCAATCAACGTCGTTAGGGAGGAAACGGAAAGTAACTTCCGCTTCCTCTTAACAACGTACGACCGACGTAACCAGAGAAGATGGGGGGAAGGCGAGTTAAAAGGTAAGGGGTATTTTAGAAAAATACATATATATATATATATATAGTAAGGGTTAAGGGTAAATATAAGGAGTGAGGCTGGGGGAATGTAAGTGGAGAGTTTTAACATTTATCAAGAGTATGCCCTCACCATGCATACATTTACAACAAAAAACGGTGTAAATGTATGCGTGGTAAAGGAATATTCGAGGTAAAGGTTAAGCGTGGAAAACGAATTCCGTTGTAACGCATGCTTGGTAAAGGCATGCGTTGCAACGGAATTCGTTGTAACGTCATACATTCGAAAACCGTACAAGGGAAGCGGCAGCCAGCCCAGCAGACACCAAAATTGCCCTGCAGGGGATTATAGTGGAACTCAGTGAGTGCCTTACACCTGTGAGGCAAAGGAGGGTGAGTGACCACGTGAGTAGGAGTGACCATGGTCTTCAACATCGACAATAGGGACCCCCTTGTGTTTGCCTGAGAAGGGGGATAAAGAACGGACTTACCTGCAATCGGCTACTGAGGCGTTGGACCCCCGGCCAACAATGTTTGGAGGCATCACTTGCTGCTTTGGTTATCCCCTCACTGTAGGGACTCCAACTGAAGCACTCAGTTGCCCAGCATGCATTGGTGTTGCAGAGAGCGCAAGGTGCCTTACACCTGTGAGGCAAAGGAGGGGTGAGTGACCACGTGAGTAGGAGTGGCCACGGTCTTTAACATCGACATAAGGGACCCCCATGGACCAGCGAGGCAACTGAAACGGGCACTGATGAGGCCATCAAAGGCTGAAACGCGTCTGCCCAGCGTTTCAGGGACATTTCATTGCCAGCACAGAAAAACAATAAATCTGCTGTTTTCCCCTGGAGCTGTGTCACACTCTTTTTTGAGTAAAAGGGTACGCCCACTGCAACACCCATTGTACGCCCTAAATGTTGGTTAATGTAAGGGCACTACAACTCCCACATGTCTCCACAAAGCCAAATTAAGGGAGGAGCCTTGCAAATATTATGGGAGTCAGCCCGCCATAGCACGAACTTTCCGCATAAGCCCTGGAAGAAGAGGACACTCGAAACGCGTCGGCGAAAGGCGAAAAGCTGCATTTCTTACCTACATGCTAAGCGAGTCCATACCTGTTGAAAATAAAGGCTGGTAACCTTGTGCCAGTTCGTGTGCGTCTTCAAGTGAGCTACCAGCGTTTACACAATATATATATATATATATATATATATATATATATATATATACATATATATATATATATATCTATATATATATATATATATATATTTATGCAAAGCAAAGCACAACTGCAATTCCGGAGCCCCAGAGACAGAAGGCAACACGAATCCCAAGAATCTAGGCAAATTCTTATTTATTTGGCAAAAAGCGGCAAACGAGACTATATATATATGTGTGTGTGTGTGTGTCATCAAGGTACATATTTGTACAGTTAGATATATAGATATGGAAAATCTCTCGAAACTTCGGCCTCAATGATCTGGTTATGATATTTCGTGCCATCAGAATTCCCATCGCGATATTCTGTGGCCACACTTTTTAGTTGTGTCCATGCTCTTGTGCTTCATGTGCGCTTTAGTCAGACAGTTGAGTCAGAGTGTAAGCACTTGCTTGAGTTCTAGAGTTACCTTGAGTTCATAAATGCAAATCCTGGCAGAATCGACTGGTGCTTCATTCTTCCTACGTCGATACATTAGGCAAAATCAAAATGAACAAGACCTGTTATTTATGGTACGATGAAGCAGATAAACTGTGATTGAAAGCGGCATACAAAAAATGTTTTGTTGACTGATTGTAGTTCTGATACAACTTTACTGTTCATGTGACTTGAAAAGTTTATGAATTTGTGGGTTTTGACTTCACATTTTAAGCTGCAATTTAGTGTTAAAGAGAATGAAACAAACTTCATTTTTAGCCGCTGAGTAATTCGGTGCTTAATTTGTGACGGTGTTTTCCGGTGCTCAACCCTGGCACTTATTTCAAAGCACCGGCACCTATTCATACGATTACACCACATGGTGGCACTGATTGTCTATTCTTCTGTCAAATTTATCAGTGCAGTGTTTATTTAAAGCTGATAAATTTGCCGCATATGTAATGCCGGTAATGGCATTCGGCAGCAGGAGCAGGGCTGTGGGTAGTGCCAGTCGTAGTGGTCTCTTATGAAGTGCCTTAGGCACTGGCACTTATTTTTTTTATACAAATTAAGCACTGTTGAGGATGTAACCAATGCAGCCAAACGGGTGCACATCAGCTGTACAGAAAGCATAAGAAAGATATGCTGGTGCACCCCACCGCCCCCTTCATTGTGTACATAGAAGTTTCAGTTTCCAGTATCAATAATCAACCACCTTCCAGAAACACCACATTTCCATTTTAAAACTGCAGAAATCCCAGAGCTGTGCTGATGTTTTGCCGGCTCTTTGACCGAGCAAATCAGCGATGATGACACATTTTACTAGTCCCGAAAACTTGACACGAAATCCCTGTTTATGTTTTTTTAGTTACGGAATCCCTTTTGGAATAATAAAAAAAAAAAGCAGCAACTGCTGTTTGATCTGGTCCATTTACACCTCATTTCTGGAGCTGCTCAGAAGTGCCCGCATGTGCAGCCGCGGTGGAACACCAATTTTTGATAATTGTGTTATTTCTGTCGGCGAGATCTAAAGCAGTGTCGGCGCAGGGGGGATCTGATGACGGAAAATATTTATGCAGTCAGGGCTAGACCGGAAGTGCCAGGTGGTCTCTGGCTGAAATGACTTAAAAGATGGTGGGCGGGGCCTGGAGGCAAGCTGAGCTGCAGCCTAAGAGCTGCCAGAGCGGTAACTGAGTAGCAGGTCCTCCTGACAGCGAAAGAAACATACAAAGTTTCATACTTGTGGTTTTCTGTACAATTAAACATGGGCTTTGCTTTAAATTGAAAGAATTATACTCCTGATGGGATTACATTTTGACCAAACTGTGGCTTTTCTTTGGGCATCAGTGAAAAATGAGCTCTTCAGACATATTCCTTTCTATAAATGTACGGTCTCAGTGACTGTGCATGCCAATGGTGGCCCAAATCAGTACTTTAAATGGAAATATAGGAGTGCAGGTACTCACTATTTAGAGTGCTGGTTTGCTTCTGAGAAGTGCTGGTACTCTCCCATTAGATGTATTGCAGTAATGCCGTGAAGTGCCAGTACTCTCACTTTCAAAGTCCCACAAGAGTATACGAATCACAGGACTCAACGCCAAGTCTGAAAATATTAAGTGCCCCCTTCGGGGGCGTTCTTCTTCTTCCTCTATGTCTTTTACCTTACTGTTTCCCATGTATATGTTCCATGTAAATATAATTTTTTCAATACAAATTTTACCGAAATAAAAAGAAATGCAGAGACTCAGTACAAGCTCATTTATAGCACTGGCCCAAACCGAGGCAGAATGAAAACTTTTCTGCTCAATTAAGCAGTGTGGAAACGGGAGAAACAGCAGTAATTGGAATTATGAGCATGGGCGTAAAGCAGGCCCCACTTCCACTGCGGTGCATGGATGGGCCCCCAGGTTCTTGGGGTGGTGGTACTCAACAGCTTGACATATTCTCCCTGAAAGGCCAAGGGGTATATTTACAAAAAAAATGTATAGCACAGTGCTGCTGCAAATTTGGCAACGCCGGGCTTTTAATTTTTTTTAATGCAGGGATCACTATATTCACAAGAGCACGGTGCACCCAGCGTCGGATTGGTAATGCGGGCATTCGAGCAATGCCCGAGGGGCCGGTGTCCGAGTGCTGCTATGGGCCTCTTTTTTTAGCAGTCTGGGGGGGCCATTTGGGCGCTGTCTCCATTGTTCGAATACAGCCAGCGGCCAAGTAGGTGTCTGAGTGGCCTTTCTAGAGGCAGATGGGCGCTCATTACCTCCGTTTAGCAACAGGCAAGAGGTGAAACTCCCTTTGTCTCGCTGGCCAGCCCATTAATGTGTGCACATACTGAGTGGGGGCAGGGGGCCTGAGTAGAAGTGGCCTAACTTGTTTCACCACTGTAAACTAACGCGTGCATTTTTCTTAACCCCCCTTCTAAAGTTTTTTTTATATGATTACGCCATAGCAGTGATTTGAGGAGTGATTATACAAATGTGGGGCGATTTTTTTTTTGGGCGTGCCCGGCCCGATTTTCAATCCCAATCCAACCCTGGGCGTACCCCTATGTGTCCCCTAGCGTGGTGCAAAAGAAGCTGCATAGTCCCAGCGCAGGAATCTTGCTGTCATGTTGCAAGTGTGCCTGCGCTGCAATAGCGATTGTTTATGTGCAGGAAGGGACATGTTCCTGCAATAAACAATCAATAATGGTGATTTGCTATTTCTATATGTGCTGCAGAGCACAGCAGACATAGAAAAAGCAAATTTCCTGGCATAAGTTTTTGGCGCTCTCTCAGCCTTGTAAATCTGGGGCAGCGTAAAGTAAGCAATGGTTGTTACAGTGGAACGCCCACTGTACGCCCTTTTGCCGCTGAGGACTGCGACAGAAAGCGGAATATTTACAAGGTGAGGTGGCGTTAAGCGGCTTTTCGCCACATTGTAAATATGGGAAATAGCGCTACGCCAGCAGAGCGTCAAAAAAAGTGCCGCTCCGGTGGCGAATGGGGCTTGTAAATATGCCCCCAAGTGTGAGCACACCGACACATACTTTGAAAGGGGTGGGATCATGTTTCATTAAGCTCTTTCGCATCAGAATTTTAAATTTAGGGGGGAACAATGTTGGTGAGTGGTAATAAATGGAAATATAATCTGCTGCAAGTATGCAAAATCTCCAGGTGGAGTCGTGGTGAAAATCATGTAGAAATAGGTACAGTAAATGCAATTCACCAAAAATGTATAAACCCCCATCCGAAATTATCAGGGTACTTGCTAATGGTAATTCCAAGGGGTAAAAATCCGGGGATTATAACAGGCCACTTTCAATGAGGCCCTATAGCTGGAAGTAATATCGAAAGATATTGCCCTCTTGCGGACTGTCTTAGAGCTCCACTGTAACCTAAATCAATGGTTAAAATATATTCCTTGCCAGCAGTTAGGTAATACTGCTAATACTGCCGAGGATAAATAGAGTTTTACCACATCAATGGGCAGGTTAAGTTATGTCATGCTCATGTAACTCATTTGCCATTACCACTCCCGAAATGCTGCTGGTACTGGAGGGGATAAAATGTTCTTAAATTCTTGACATTCAAGAGGGTAGATTTTCAAACATGTTGCGCCGGGTTAATGTTGCAAAAGTGACGCTAACAAGCACAGAATGTTTTTCTACAAATTTAATTTCCAGCGCAAAACTTGTTTTGCGTTTGAAAGTACCCTACAAATAACGCAAAGCAGCGCACAGGATTGCTTTACGTTACTTGGCGCCAAGGGGGCGTTACATGGGTGGTGCATGGGTGTTCCCATGCTTTTTGACGCAAAACCCTATCTGCAAACAAATGTAGACAGGGTTTAGCCCCAAAAGTTAATGCCAAACTAAAAAGACGCGTTAAGAGGAGAAATGTTTTCTTATCTCCTTTCTTTTCCTACTTTGCATGCATGCTGCACTGTGAGAAAAGTGTTTGAACCTGTCTAGGCATAGTATTTTGTAAGGGAAAGGTACCCTTCCTGTACAAAGCCTATGCTAGACTCGGGTTCTCATCTTAGTGCTATGGCACTAAGGTTTGTGCCTAGCGCCCGGACGCTGATATCAGCGCCTGCGCTATGGCGAAGGGGAGGAGAGAGCCATATCTTTGTAGATATGATGCTTTCCTGCTCCTTCCCTGTCACAGACCGCAGTGCAGCATTTTTTACTGTTGCGCTGCGTGACTTCTTTGAAAATCTGCCCCCAAGTTTCTGCATGTTATTACTAATTTGCCCACTGTAAATTTGTACACCAAAAGGTAATCCCTGTTATCATATAATTAGCACATGAGAGTATTACCTCAAAATGGGCGAGTTAGTTAGCTATATTTTAGCGAGTTAACATTAATTGAAGATTCAAGATTTTATACTGTTGGGGGGAAAACTGCAGTAATAAAGTTAACTCTTGTTCGATTGATTTTGGTTTTCATAAATCTTTTGCTTGGTGACACCATTCACTGTATTTCCATGAAGTATTGCTGCAAAAGTGCTTCCTATCTCTCCCTTGTCTCACATGGACAGTGCAGAGTGCTGCATGTCTGTTAATGTGCTTTGGTGCTTAGTCATGTGTCATTTACAAAAAACTTTTAGCCAGTATGGTGGTTGGTATTAGAAAAATCTAATCCCTGTTAAGAGGAAAGTACATAGCATGAAATAAATGCATGACAGAAATAAATATAATATATATTGTATGAGGAGGCATACTCTGTGTAATGAGTACAGAAAATCAGTGTTTTTTGTTTTGAATATTGGATTTGTTCAACACAATTAGCTTGATATATGATCACAAGGGGTCCAATTAAAACACCCTGGAGATCCGTGATCCATGCTTGTGGTTGACGACTAGCGGCAAATGTACTCAACTCAGCAGCGCCTCCTAGAATCGGAAATTGACTGACTGGTTTACCTATCCATTGGTATTTTGTTGGTAAATATTTTGTATTCAGCCTTAAAGCATTCACCTGGTTTTATTAAAAGGTTAGCTATTGTTGTTTCTGCAACACCTTGTCATGTAGATGGTCTCACGCACATGGTTTGGCGGCAGTTGTGTATGGTTATTGGACCCACTGGGCCCGATTCACAGAATTAACTTAAGACAAAATCCTAAACTTACTACATATGGCATTCACATAATGCACTAACTACTTTTGGTATTCACAGAATGCACTTACTACTTTTGGTATTCACAAAATGCACGTACTAATTTTGGTATATTTACAGAATGGATTTACGACTACTAACTTTACGTCCGCACTCAGGCCGGAGATTCCGGCTCGGAGGCAGAGATTCCAGCCCGGAGGGGTGACTTCCGGGCCGGAGGTAGAGATTTCAGCCATGGCTAAATCTCCGCCACTGGCCGGAAGTGCCACCTCCGGGCCGGAAGTGCCACCTCCGGACCGGAATTCCCACCTCCTGGCTGGAATTTCCGCCTCCGGGCCTGAATCTCTGGCCCAAGTGCGGATGTGAAGTTAGTAGTCGTAAATCCATTCTGTGAATACCAAAAGTAGTAAGTGCATTCTGTGAATACCAAAAGTAGTTAGTGCATTCTGTGAATGCCATATGTAGTACGTTTAGGATTTTGTCCTAAGTTAATTCTGTGAATCGGACCCCATGTGATTGAGTATCAATCCAATGATGATAGATAGATAAAAAATTCAAAATAAACAACACTGACTTATTGTACCCATTTCACAAGTTTAGCCTCCTCGTACTGTCATATGGATACTTCGTTACATATATTGCGTTAAGTTAGCATGAGTGCATTACACGTTTAAACAGCCTTTTTTCCTTCGGCTTCAGTTTTGCACACGACACATACTGGTTGTTGTCGCCTTCACCCTAGAAGCGGTGAGGTGGTTTATTTGAGAATAATATGTTATTTCTATGCTATCAGCTTTGCCTGGTACACTTGGTACAACTGTCTGCACACTGAGAGCTGCACACTCTGAAATTAACCTAACACAAGGTTGCTGGGAGGCTTGATCCTCGCACCACATTAGACATAACACAAATAATGTTGATGCCAACATTTTGGGCTCTACGCGGGTTTAAGATAGAGTTACACGGAATGAACGTAGACACTTGGTGCTGCGCATGAAGAGAGCTGGTAGCTGTTGATGTGAACTGCTCCTACTGACATTGAGAGGTATGGGGCCGCCCTGCTAAAGCCCGAATGAGACCTTCTTAGATATAATATAATATGCTAGATAGGGTGCGCGAAATATAGGTGATATAGATTTCTATAGAAATTGCATTATAACATGCTAGCACCTTTTGCTTACTATGGATTAGTGACTATGCTGCTGACTCTGATTTTTATAATCTGCATTTTGGTATTATACAAGATACTGCGTTTGAGAACTTTGCATTGAATAATAAATATTTCAAACTTGCACTTGTGTTCTTTGACTCTCAGTTTTGGTTTGAAATGATTATCTAACGAAAGAGTGTTCATGTGTTCCACGACTCCTGAGGTATTCTAAAGATCATGTTCTGGTTTGTCTAAGACATGGATCATTCCATAATGATCCATGAGACACTGTAGCTAGCTAGGTAAAGAGATTTCTGACACTGAGATGAGTTTTTGGATCATCCTAACTCACTGAGGTTCTAGATCTCTATGCACAGTTCTGTGGGAGAACGGAAACCCTGCTACATGGCGCCCAACGGATTGGTTGGCCGTATTTCATGACACTCGAGTAGTATATCATTCATACCTTGAAGCCTTCATTCCCGTTTCCGGTAAACGGCGGTGTCGGAAAACCTACCTGTTTTTGAAATAGGTCTTTTCAAGCTTGAATTCTTCTAAAAAAGGTTTCTTTGAATCACTACCCAGTTGTGCTACAAAGTGTTCTTTGTCTTTTTTTTTCTTCTTCCTGTGCTAACATGGCAGTGGAAATAGCGCAGCATAGCCGCGTCGCGGTTCGCGACCACTTGCGGGGTTATAATGTACCCGCGGAAGGCTTAGCTGTGGTTCTAGTAGTGAGTGCGGAACATGCGTACCCGTACGAATTGTTTTATTCCTGGGTGACATTTCTGGAAGTGGACGCTAATTCGGGTGTCTACCATTCATACACTGCCACGGATGTACCGGCGGCTTATGCTCCGTACAGAGCACTGGAAGTACCTATAGACGCTTGGCAGCACGGAGTTTGGTTTGGTGGCGCCCTACCCCATTCTTTAACGGCTCCGAGGTTAGGTCCCTTATCCATTCCGGGCACAAATTGGCCCGCTTTGGGTGGATTTACTCCTCATCCTAATCGCACCACTTGTAATGTAGCTGACCTGCTGCGTCTTCATGAGGTCGCGGTTGGAGTGATTAGAGCGCTTGTTCATTACATTGGTCGTAATATTCATGGCGCAGCCCCCGCAGGTGCGCAGCTTCCGGCAGAACAGGCTGGTTTGAAAATCAGTCCTGTCTTGGTGAATTCCGTTATGGGCAGAAAGCCAGACAATAAGGATGATTTTCCTTACTGGCTTGCCGAGAAATTCGACCAGCTGGAGGCTGTGTTTCCTAATACGACTCCGGGTGAAAAACACCGGATTCTTACGCTTAGTTTACCAAAAGATTTAGCCCCGGAACTTGTTGACTGTGAGACATGGGGTAAGACTTTTGCAGCGGTTTACTCGCGGTGCTTTGGCACACCGTCAGTGTCGAACCTGTCTGCGATCCTCAAACGTGTTCAGGATGATCACGGACCTGAGTCGGCGGTTGAGTTGGGTATGCGCCTGAACGGTTCATTTGAGACAGTTTGCGGTATTATCCATGCCAATGTAAAAGGGGATGCAGTGAACTTTCAAGTGGCCAATGGTCTGGCGTTAATTCCCGATGCCGAGAAACCCCGTCAGCTGGCAAGAATAATTGTGGCGGCTTATAAAATGGTTGGCCGCAATTCTAAGGGTGCGAAGGTTTTTCTTGAAAAAGAAAAGAAGCAGCCCCAGGGGCAGTCTTCGGAAACAGGTGGACAGCCCAGGTCCAAAAAACAAAATTGGCCTAAAAAGCAGAATCAGGGTAAGCAACAACAACAACAGACACAGGTCTCGAGTCCGGCGCCTTCACAACCTGCGCAGTCAGAGCGAGTTTATGAATTGCGCGATCGCGCTATGATTAAATCGCCTGACAGATATCAGGCATCTGACCAACGCTCTCCTCGTTCCTTTCAGGACTCATCGGCTCCGTCAACCGGTGGTGGAGGGGGCGGCAGGGGCGGGGTGGTCAGCAAGGACGTGGCCAGCCCCGCACGCGAAGTGAAGGGGACCAGCGGGACGACTCTACGCCAAAGAGACCGCAGTTTGCCAAGAAGAAAGTCGCAGCCTTAACGGCGCATCGATATGCCCCAGATAGTGAGAACGCGGCTTCGGAATCTGACGTGGGCTCTGACCTTGCTGGACAGCGCGGCGGAGATTACCATAGTGAGAGAGGCCCTCCGTCCACTGTTGAAGGTGACAGCGACTGACACTTATGTTGTAATCGAAACAGCTGATACACATGTTGCTCCCCCTGAAAGACTTTTTGAAATTGTCCTGTTAATTGAAGGTGACATGCAGCGAACTGTAAAAGGGGTATTTTGGGAGAATCTATCGGATACGTATGACATTTTGCTTTCGGAGGCTGACTGGCCCCCACCTTTTGTTCTCGCAGCTCCGCGAGGGGAGGAGGTAATCCTCCCCAGTTTCGCGCACACTGTGCCGAGAGTGGAAGCGCTGCATTTTGCAGAAGAGTGGGCTCTGGCGCTTGCGCCGGCTGTGTACCGGAATCAGTGTGGCTGGGATAAATTGTCCCCTAGCCATGAGATTCCGTTGCGGTCACAGCCGCAGCCACAACCCCGGTATCCCATACGGCGTGAAGCTAAGGCTTCGGTCGCGGCTATCCTTGAACAAGTGGAATATCAAGGTGTAATTGAAACGTGTGTGTCACCAATGAATAATCCCCTTTTTACTGTTAACAAGCCGGACGGCTCATATCGTCTGGTTTTGGATTACCGGCATTTGAACTCGCATTGCCGTAACTGTGCAGTACAGAATACTCACGGCTCTGCCCTAGTGAATAGTCTTGAGCGTAAACGGTTTAAAACCACGCTTGACATTTCCAATGGTTTTTATGCACATAGATTAGATGGTCTAAGTTCCCAATGGACCAGTTTTACTTGCGGCGGCGTACAAAAAATGTTTAAACGACTCCCAATGGGATATAAAAATAGTCCTGGAGTGTTTTCCGCCCGCATAGTCTCTCTTTTGGAGAGTTTCGATCCAGTTGCATGTTCGTATGTGGATGACATTTATCTCACAGACGATGAGCTTTGGGTGCATCTGTGTCGAGTGAACAGCATAATTTGTAACTTTGCAGACATGGGTTACAAGTTTAACTTTGCGAAATCACACATTGCGGAGTACACAGTGTTGTTTCTAGGTTATGAACTTAACCATGAAGGAAAGGGATTGGCTCCTCATTTCCTGGAGAAGTGCGCGCAGTTGCGCTCTCCGACAACGCTGAAAAAATTACAGTCTTTACTGGGTTTTTTAAATTTCGGGAGGACATACATTCCGGAATATGCCCAGCGTATCAAGCCTTTATATGCCTTCGTACAACCATCTTTTTCCAAATCATGCTGGCTGCCTGAGCATTCAGCCATTCTGCAGTCTTTGCAGGCTGATTTGCTCACTTCTGACTACTTACAGACCCGTGATAACCAGACCAACCTGGTGATAAGAATTATCCCTGGGACGGTGGGTTTCACGTACCTGACTTTTAATGAGGGGGATACTGTACCTATTGCTTACAAGTCACACTTGTACACTTCGGCTGAACTGCGTTTTTCCACTGTGGAGAAAGTTTTAACGGCTGTGCAGATGGCAATTCTTAAAGAACGTGCCCTGTCGCAGGGAAAGCGCATGTTGGTTGTTACCCCGTGTCCTGCCTTGGAGGCGGTCACGAAAGCCAGTGTACCGAATTCTAAAGCTTTGCACCCTCGGTGGATTCAGTGGGCTACATCCTTGACATCTCAGGATGTCACGTTTATTTTTGACGCCGCTTTACGGTCGCAGGAGTATTTACAGTATGAATTTGTTCATCCTGCTCCTTTAGCAATGCGGCCGTTGGAGGATTTCCACTGTATCATTTACACGGATGGTTCGGCGCAGGTTGCGCATGGCTCTAAACATGCCTACGTTTCCGCTTGCGCCATTGTGGTCGGTGCCATGGTGAACGATGAGTTCAAGTCCAGCGTCGTGCACACGCAGACGCTTGGGGACTGCACCGCACAATTAGCTGAGCTGCGTGCTCTGATGCTTGCATTGGAGTACGCTGATCCTTGTGTGACGACTTTAATAGTAAGTGATTCTTACTACTGTGTCCAGTCTTACAATGAGAACTTGTTCTTTTGGATTCAGAATGATTTTCGTGATTCCAAAGGTAGCACAATAAAACATAAAATGATCTGGGTCCGAGTGGCGGAGCTTAAAGAGAAACTGCCGCTCGTGTTTGTGATTCATACTCTCGGCCACCAGCGCGTGGGAGTCCATGCTGTTGGCAACTCGCTTGCTGATGAAGCAGCGAAGTCAGCGGTATCAAAATACTTAGTTGCAGCAGTCACGAGGTCCAAAAGCAAAATAGATGATGACATCTTGGCAGCTGTTGCTGCCACGGAGAAGGGAGGTAAATATCCTGCGGGGTTCCCTTCGAAGTACACATACCACTTAAGTCCCGATAAGGTTCCTTATGTGAAAATTCCTGAAGTTGGTGAGCGTCTAGTTCCCAACTCTGATCGCAGAGCTTCTCTGATTACAGCGGCTCATGAAGGTGTGGCGTCTGCGCATGCGGGCGTCTCAGCCACTGTATCTCAGCTACAACAGAGGTTCTGGTGGCGGGGACTGTATAAACAGACGCGCGATTATGTCCTTATGTGTGACATTTGTCAGCAGATTAAGCCTTCTACTGCTGCGCGTCCGCCTCAGACACAGTTGTACATCTCAAATAAACCATTTGGTTGTGTTTATTTGGATCACTGCGGTCCTTTTTCTTCTGATACTGCGTATAAATACATCTTAGTAGCAGTTGACTCATGCACACGCTTTGTGTGGTTATGGCCGCATCGCAGCGCTGATTCACGGACTGTCATTAAGGATTTGCGTGTCTTTGTGGGAATCTTTGCTTGTGGTGCTTTCCATTCGGACCAGGGTCCGGCTTTCGCCTCTAAGGCGTATAAGGATGCTATGGTTTCGTTGGGAGTACAGGTGAAGTTTTCAAGTCCCTACAGGCCTGAGGGCAATTCTGTGGTAGAAAGAATGAACCGCGACTTAAAGCAATCTTTGACAGCCCGAGTTATAGGCACTGGTAGAAACTGGCTGACCCACCTCTATGGCGTGCAGCGTGCGCTTAATAATCTCCCTAGAAGGTCTCTGGGTGGGCGGACCCCATACGAAATGCTCTTTGGTATCAAGATGTACGTCCCTGACCTTGATGGTGCAGACTGCGAGGCCCAGGCCGCGGCCTTTGACGTAGATGAACATTGCAATGTTTTACAGGATCTACAAAAGACCAGAGACAGTCTTGCAAAGGAACACTTGCCCTCCACGTCGGATGATGCGTTGCAGATCCCGGTAGTTGGCTGGCTACCCCAAGTTGGAGAACTGGTTCGAGAGAAGATCGATAACAAGAAAGAGTTTGGTCCCTCATATAGAGCGCCGGTTCGAGTCCTTGGAGTGAAGGGCACACGAACAGTCATTTTACCACCACTTCCAGGTCGTAAAGAAAACAGATTTATTTCTATTGACAATGTCAAGACACACAGGGTGGCCGATTCTTCATAGCATGACACCGGCTGTATCCTGTCCTTCCATGGTGAGGAACTCTGTGCTGGCTATTACATCTGGTGCAGATCAGGAGGTGTCCCTCGAGATGCCTGCTATATCAAGTCCTTTATTAAATACTATTCCTATTACTAACATTGATGAGCTGACCTATGCAGAACCTGCTGAGTTATCTATGTCCGATATACAAGCTCGTTTGGCTAACCAGTCCAGATTCTCTTTTGACTCTGATTCGGAACTTTCAAAGAAACCATCGACTATTGCAAAATATGCCACGTTGTTTAAAAAACATTTTTTAGTTCCACCTTGGACATACATTTGGCTGATACTATTTTCATTTTATCTTTTTATGTCAATTGGTTTTGTGTATTATTTTTTCCGTCTGATTGATGGCCATTATGTAAAAGAAAGAACAGGAATTCGGTACCTTAATGGAACATTGGCCCCTCTCTCCTCCTCACATTCCGCACACAGACTAAAGAGAGACTTGAAAACTGTAAAGATTACTGCTTGGCCTGTCCTTGATGGGATTGTGTGGGATGCGGTTAGGTTTCAGATACATGGCCCCACAGAAGTTATTAATGTTCCTAATGTGCTTAGAGTAAACATGGGAGATGTGATTAAGCAAAATATTCATTCTGATGATTGGGATCTTCAGGCCGTAGAAGCATTGTTCTCTGATTTAAAATATTATGCGGCCTTTGATGATGAGGATTTATATTTAAATTCTGTCAATTATGGTGATTTGTTTTGTTACCAACATTATGGCAATCATTTCTTGCACAAGACAAGTTCCAGGAGGGTTCCTGTGAATTACACTCAGTGGGAACATTGCCCTACTCCTTTACAGGGGAGCTCAAGTACGTTACTGGGGAAATATTCTTACTTTACAGATTTTAATCAATCAAATCCGGAGTCATTTTATTTTAAAGTGAACCAGAAATTCATGCCCAAAGTTAGATTAACTGACACAAAATTGTTGCATTCAAAGTCCTTTCTAGAAAGGTTATCTGTGGATGGCTATGAGTTATGGGAGGATGCTATTGACCTTAAATCAGTTTGGGGTACCAAAGATTGGCAGGTACAAGGCACTGAGGCTTTGCATCGTGCATGTCTCATCCCGAATCACATGTCGTTTTTAAATTCGACTGTTTCCCAAACAACATGTTTTGGATTGGCTACGTCTAAAAAATTAAATACCCCTACTATCCCTGATTTGGAAGAATATTCAGGTTGGAGTAATTTCACTACATTATCCATAGGTGAGATACAAGCACTTATGCAGAATTCCTCCTTTAATATTTCCAGTTTTGATCCAGTTGGGTGGCTTTTATGGCAAAGAAGCTCTGATTCTTGCCAACGTCGTTTTTTGGGTTTGTCTGAAGGTTTTACACACATCAGGCCAGATCCCAGGTTTGACACAGATCACACGGTTACAACTTATTCAGTAGGCAAATTGTGTCAGAACTGGTTACAACATTCCACTTTAGCTGCAGTTAAACTGCATCTGTCCCAGTTGAATGAGAATATAGAGCTAAATGATTTTATAAAAGGCCCGACTATGGGTAGGTCTAAACGCTTTATTTATGCTGTTTACAATGAAATTTGGAAGTTTTCACAAGTCGAAGCAGCTAAACGCCTGAGGGCTATTGATCAAGCCAATTTGGAAAAAGTGCTTGCAGTGGTCGATAACAGTATTAACACGCTTTCTTCCAGAATTTACACATTGGATAATATTGTTTCTTCTGTTGTTGATATTGTACATGATGAAGTGTCCACGTTATACCATGGTCAAAATCAATTGCGTTCTGTAATGCAGTTTGCCTGGACTCTACAGACAATTAAGGCTGGTCGAGTTCCCTGGACCTCATTGAACGTTTCATCCCTTTTCGCCCCTTTTAATCTTACTGAAAAACAGCGCATGCTTTCAATGCGTGATGCATCATTTTCTATGTTACATATTGAGAAGCTAGAATCCTTACCTTTCTCTGTTGCTGAAACCACTACTGCCACGTGGCTTATTCATGGTTTAATTACATTACCATTTCCTTTATATAAATTTACTAACTGTATGCGGTATATTGCTATAGGACGATATGAACCACTAGGCAATGCATTCCTACATGAGGCATGGTCATTACCATACACATACAGATGTCTAAAGGATGGGAAAGAAGTGAATCTTAATGGTGAGGAATGCACACAGTCACCTGACCATTCATTAATATGCAGACACATTCAGTTACACGGTTCTTGTAATCAGGACCGACCAAATTTAGCATGTGTTTTAAAAGGCACGCCAGTTCCAGCAGTGGTTCCCACATTCACTTTATTAGCTAATGGTAGTTATTTGCTTTTAAACAACGAATTATGTTGTGGTTTATTAATTGGTGTGGCATATGTGGTAACTGTATCAGAGCGTGTAGTGTGCTGCAAGAATGTTCTATACCCACCCACGCATGGTTCTTCAGATGTCTCCATCTGGCCACGGATTCCAACCTTGGAAGCAAAATTCAATGGTTTAAGCAGAATAAGGGCCCTTTTGTCTCAAAAACAAGTGACCCTGAGTTCGGCCCGGGAAACTTATGTCCTTCACATAGCCAACACCCGCACAGAGGTGCAGGCGCTTTTAAATACTGATTTGCCGTTTCATTTCTGCGAGCTGGTACACCAGATATTTAATGCTTCTTCAACGACTGGCCTTGCACATTTTTTCAAGTTAGTCAGCAGTGGCCTCGTGACTACGTTTGAAAAGGTTTTTGGTATCATTCCCACGTTTTTCCACACTATTTTTTCGAGTTTGTTTGGTGGATTACCTGTGTTACTGGCTGTAGCCGCAGGCATTCTGTTGGTGTTTTTCTTCATAAAACATGGATGCCCATCCTGCACAAGACGCCGTTCAACGCCTCCTGACACTGTGCCGTAATCGAATGCTCAATTACTATGGAACATTGCCACTTGCAGCATTAAGCACGGCCTATAGATTGTCATTTCGGTTCACCGACTTCACGTGTGTCCAACCTGTGTTTCACTGCCTGAGCTGCGAGTTCGATTGGGCCATTGATTTGTGCCTATGCTTGAGGACTGCTCCTGACGTCGATTTTGATCAGCTAATGCGTCCCGTGGTGGCTCATGAGTTGATCTGTTCTGGCGAGAGAGTTATGGCCTTGGCAGCAATAAATGGAGTTCTGGGCCAATGGGAGATCTCTGCAGCGGCGGATGCCTTTCTGACACACAGCGATCTGGTGAACCCACCGAGTTGTCCTCTGACGTTACATGAGGATCCGATGCTGGAGGAGCACGTATGTTCTTTCCCGTTGCTAAATTGGATTGCAGAACTGTTTTCGGATGATGGCAGTGATTTCATGCTGGAGGCGGTTGCAACTTTCTTTGCATATACTTTCCATTCATGACATGCCCGGGAGGAGTGCTTTGTTGTGAAATATGACTTTCCCCACGCTGACTTCGAGAGATGGAGTGTGTTCAGCTGATGGAGAATTCAATCACGTGATGTCGCTGAGGATTACGTCATTGTGGCACATGACTTTGGATATCGGATGAGTGCCTTGTTTTTTCTCTTACAGACATTTGGATTGATGCGGCCTGGTACTATTTTCATATTTTGAGACCTGGCGAATAACTTTTGGTTCGAAAGTTTTGTTTTTAGTTTTAGACTTGAGGCCACTGTAGGCATTCATACATATTCATTCATACATATTTTTAGCTTATTTTAGCTTGGGATTATTGAAATTTGCTTTCAATTTTTGAATCTGATTTAATATTGCCTTTTCCCGTATGTTTGACGGTGCTCGGACCAATGGGGGGGTGTCATATGGATACTTCGTTACATATATTGCGTTAAGTTAGCATGAGTGCATTACACGTTTAAACAGCCTTTTTTCCTTCGGCTTCAGTTTTGCACACGACACATACTGGTTGTTGTCGCCTTCACCCTAGAAGCGGTGAGGTGGTTTATTTGAGAATAATATGTTATTTCTATGCTATCAGCTTTGCCTGGTACACTTGGTACAACTGTCTGCACACTGAGAGCTGCACACTCTGAAATTAACCTAACACAAGGTTGCTGGGAGGCTTGATCCTCGCACCACATTAGACATAACACAAATAATGTTGATGCCAACATTTTGGGCTCTACGCGGGTTTAAGATAGAGTTACACGGAAGGAACGTAGACACTTGGTGCTGCGCATGAAGAGAGCTGGTAGCTGTTGATGTGAACTGCTCCTACTGACATTGAGAGGTATGGGGCCGCCCTGCTAAAGCCCGAATGAGACCTTCTTAGATATAATATAATATGCTAGATAGGGTGCGCGAAATATAGGTGATATAGATTTCTATAGAAATTGCATTATAACATGCTAGCACCTTTTGCTTACTATGGATTGGTGACTATGCTGCTGACTCTGATTTTTATAATCTGCATTTTGGTATTATACAAGATACTGCGTTTGAGAACTTTGCATTGAATAATAAATATTTCAAACTTGCACTTGTGTTCTTTGACTCTCAGTTTTGGTTTGAAATGATTATCTAACGAAAGAGTGTTCATGTGTTCCACGACTCCTGAGGTATTCTAAAGATCATGTTCTGGTTTGTCTAAGACATGGATCATTCCATAATGATCCATGAGACACTGTAGCTAGCTAGGTAAAGAGATTTCTGACACTGAGATGAGTTTTTGGATCATCCTAACTCACTGAGGTTCTAGATCTCTATGCACAGTTCTGTGGGAGAACGGAAACCCTGCTACAGTACAATGTATATTTTATGTATTTATCTCATATTACGTACTTTCATTGCTAACAGTATTTGGATTATTTCTGATACCAACCACCATACTAGCAAAAACGTTTTTTAAAATGACTCCTTCAGCATCCACGTGAGTCTGGATTTATAAATATACACAGGAGCGAGATTTATCATACTTTCGTGCAACGCAGCAAGACACCTTGCTGCACGGAAAGGAGAGGGCAGGAAAGCTCCATATTTAAGATTATATGGCGTGTTCCTGTTCTCTCCTTGAGCAGGTCCACAATGTGCTGCCTTGTGCCAACGCAGGCATCCGTGCACTGTGGTGCAAGGGTGCCTGCATTGTAGGCAGGTTTGTTTTTCTGAAAGAAGGGACACCTTCCTGCACAAAAACAATTCTCACAGACATTTCCATCTTTCTAAGACTGCTGCAGAATGGAACACACTTAGTAAGGGGAAACAAGGAAATAAAGATATTTCTCCTTATCACACCTCACCTGGGGGGCGTAGCATTTTGACACATTTCCAAGTTACCCGTCTTTGTACATCTAGGAGTGCACAAATATCGATGGGTGTATGCATGGGAACACCCAAGCTCCACCCATGGTCACCTCCCTGGGGCAGAGAAACAAAAGACAGCGACTTGTGCTGCATTGCTTTGCTCTAGATTTATCAAGCCATGCAGGGCCATGCAAAGGTGGCCTTGTATGGCTTGGTAAATCTTATTCTAGGATATGTGTCACTCTGCATCGCCTTGCACGGTACAAGGGCAATACAAAACCTTTCTAAATTTTGACCCCCGTTTCTTGGATAAATATTGGGTCGTCCTATTGTTCATAACAATAGTCAGGTGTATGAAAAGCTACATAAAGGCGATTAAAATACTATACAACATATTAGCACAAAACTATAAATCTGTGATAGCACCAAAACATATAATAGTTATTCTTGTTGATAGGCAGTTTAAAAGGTTCCAGGTGTAGTACACATGCCATTGCATATGTGTTACCGCTGCTCTTTTGCTGGGATTCTAAATCAAGGTGAGATACTACACTGTTTCTGGTGATATTTTTTCCACACATTGGTATATTGCCTCAGGACTGAGTGCCCCACTGAATGAGGGACATGGTGTTCTGTGAATCTTAAGGTGCCTCACTGGTCACAAGTATTGGGTTGTGTACATGGATGATTTAGCAGGATTTTGTTTAAAAAATAACGCCACCACCAGCAACAATAATAATAATAGTAATAATATTTATAGTATCACCATCATTACATGTTTGTCCAGATAAAAGTCTTTTAGTAGCAGAAGTCCTTCGTGTGACACAAGTATATATTGGCAGACAAGATGGCTCAGCGAGTTCAGTGCTCACTGCTGATATTGGTCCATATCCTGCTGGTAAAGTATTTTGGGGCTTATTCGCAAGCCCTTTGCACAACCAGTGCGTCACTTTTTCCATATTAAAAGTGACGCACTGGCGGCACAAGGCGCTTGTAAATCCGCTCCTTGGACTCTTGATGCTCAATGCTTCTATAGTAGCGAGAGCTTTATACTAACAACCAGTTGCTTAGTGCCGATGTGGCAGATAACTTATGAATGTATTTATTTATTTGAAAAGTTTTATAAAGCGCAAACAAGACCCGAAACGTGTATCAGAGCGTTGAACATCAGAACAGAGAAGGTACGGTCACTAAACAAATAAACATCCTAAACATTTGTAGCGAAACCAACCCAATACAATAAGAGCGTAAACAAAAAAGGAGAACCATGTAGCGAGAACATAAGTTGCAACCCGCAAGTGTCTCAAACAAAGGAGATAGCCATAATTTCTCTTGGGTATAACAAACGTAGTTATATTGACTTCGGGAGTATTGTTCCAGCTGGTTATTCAAGAGAAGATCTTTGACTTGTATTTTGAATGTTCCCTGGAGATTGCAAAGAGAAACCTAAAGAGTGACAGCTCACACAGTAAACAGGTGAATATTTATTTTCTAATGAGCACTATCCAAATCAAGACACGGCTGGATTCTTTCACCTGGTGCACCACAGAGACCCACACCCCATCAATTTAAATAACTTCTTATAAATATTAGCCATCCTTATTCACAGCTGTGGATTGGCAAGACAACCCTATAATGGTGATAGCGATGAGGATGATGAGGATTTTTTTGTTGACACTAATGACAATAATAACAACTAAAATTATTATGGTCAGAGACAAGAACAGAGACTGCCTCGAGCACTGAGGATTTTTTTATAATCTTAATGTCATATTTATTATTCTTTTGCTAGGGCTTTAATTAACTGGTGCAAATAAATGTAATCAAATTGAAATAATAATAGTAATCATCATCATTATGTTTGTAATGTTTAGAATAAACCATAAGAATTGTAAAAAGCGTTGGTGATTTTAATACCTAATTCTTTAAAATGAAATAATGACAGGCAACTGAAATACAAACAAATCGTTGTTCAGAATTCATAATAAAATGTACAAGACTTTGGGTCTCATTACAATGCCGGTCAGATATGCGTTTGACCTACATCATTTTGGAATGGAAACCCCCCAACTAGTAGTCGGAGGGTCCATCTGCCAAATTAGGATGCAACCGCCCCTGAGGGGGTCGGAAACATCTGTTTTTCCATTGTAGCTTGTGTTGTGGCTATAAAAGGGCCACAGCACAAGCCGCATTGGAATAATGGATGTTTTCAAACATCCATGTACCGTGTGCCAGGCACCATACCACCGATATTGAAAGGCTGTCTGAAACGGACATCGTAATCCCTACAGCGGTGTCTGAGCAGGCACCACTCTTTTGTAGGGTATTACATTCCGACCAATGGTCGAACGGACTCCATGAGCCCGTCATAAGCGTCGGATGGTCCCTCCACCAACTGCCTCGGACCATCGCTCTTCATAATGCGGCGGTCGAACTGCAGCATCAGATGTCAGTTGGACTGAAACTGGCGGCCTTTCCGTTGTGATATGACCAACATCGTAATGAGGCCCAATGTTGGGTTCTTTTCTTAAAATCAATGGAAAAGAGGCTTCAGTTGAATCTTACCTCATCCCCATTCTTTTGACCCCAGCAGTATTGCTACATATGGTTCAATAAATATGGGGGTTGAAATGAATAAAGGCAATCATTTTTTAATTAAGATTTTTTTAAAAAGCTGGTAAAAAAATGAACAAAAAGTGTAATAAATAACATAAGTTAAATATTTTTTGGAGTTGCAGAGACTAATAAAACAAGAGCACACTGTTCACTGTGTTAAGTATTGTGTTAAGATTCCCCTCAAGGGATGACTTTGAGAGGAGGTGAATGGCACCTATTGTTGAAAATAGGAGCACTTTCCAGGGAGTGACAGGAGCATCAATGAGGAGTAGAAGAAGCATATCAGGTTTATTTACCTGTGTTTGTGTTTACTGAGACAGAAATGTGATTTAAACAATTATTTTAACTGTAAATTATACTTTTACTGTTAAGTTCATGGCAACTATTTTCGTGTATGATTTTAATTAACTGAAGCGTGGGAAATATAGTTCTAATATCTACAGACGATTTGGGGGGCAGAAGTGCTCTATATCATGTCTGTAAAGCCTTTCTCAGCTGCTCCCGAGGCGCCTGTTAAGTGCTATTATCTAACCATAACTGTCCATGTTAGGTCTAGCTTCCCTGAAATGTATGAAATCACCCTAAAGCGTGCTGAGTTCCTTTTCCAATTTCATTTTAACACCATATATTTTGGCCATATGATCCTTAGTCCCCCCCCATCACTTCTTGGAATTCTTCCCATGTAATTGCCCTGGTAAATGAGGTTTTCCAGATCTTCCTAAAGCTGTGCATGCTCTGGGAATCCCAGGAACTTCAGTTTTTTCCTGTCTGGTCTGCCTTCTGCATCTCCTACTTTGTTGCCTAGTTTTTCAGCTAGGCTTGCAAGTATGGTCACTTTATCTTGCCGCTCTTGACTGTTCCCTTAGATGTTCTCCAGTGCTGAACATCAGTTTCTTTTGCTCACAGAAATCTTACTGATATCTTTTCTCAACAAATTAACTTTGATTAGGATTGTTACTCTTTTGACTTTAAGAGTTGGCCTTTATAGTCCTCGTGATGACAGGCTATGATTCCCCCATCCTGTGTATGCTGTCTCTGGGGGTGTTCTGTGGTGGTACAGCATGATCAGCATCAGTTGCCTCCATTTATTGTACTGTCTTGTCACCCTGGGCCAGCATGGACACCTTGATTCTCCTCATCATGCTTGTCCGACAGTGCCCAAGAACTGTATTTTTCTGTGTTCACTCATAATGTTGTTTGTATTATTTTATGGCCCTGTGCTCGCTGCAATATGATGCCCCACGAGCAAGGAGAGCATGTCTTTAGTATCAAGCACTTCACCGACCCTTTTTTCTAGTGTCCTTGCAAAAACCTCTATTCACGTATTCTCTTGACCCCACAATTAATCATACACCGCCTACCCAATATTAGCCAATTCCTTACTGCCAGTTAGTTTCTAGTGTGAGTGTGTTTCTTTTCTGCCCTTTAATTTCGCCTCACACCATGTCGTCTAGGCTGCGCGTCTTACTATGCATACCAGGCAGTCCACCTTGTTAACCCTCTCCTGTTCCCTTTAGCAGCCAGCCACCCATATCTACAGCTTTAACACCCCTGTCTTAACACTAAATGCATTATTTGTATCTTAGGACAATGAATTTTTCATGAGACCAATTTGGAAGGCAAACCACCAAGTCGGACCGTATCCTTTGCTATAGCTTTTTAGGTCTGTTGTTAGCCAATACCTTTTTTTATTAACATTATATATTTAATATACTTACATGAAGGGGCTTTCAGCCACCTCTCTTAATCCATTCATCTGATCTCATGACATTCATATTTTGTTTTCACCCACTATAGCATACATTATGGGGTAATGGGTCAGCCTACTTCAGCTACTGGCTAATTTCATTTTGAGCGACTGTATTTTGTCCTTTAACAAGGAGCACATCCGCACACACAGTAGTTCCTTTCAGCACCAGTGTTTTTGTTTCTAATTTGTTTATACTTTGTTATTACTTTAGTGTTGCCTTTGTGATAGATGTACACTTCCTAACAAATGAGAGCACACAGCATACCCCAGCTTTATCAGTTCCTGTCTCCCGCCAATGCTTTGTAAATTCTTTTCGAAGTGGCCTTTTACCTGACTGATGCTTTTTCACAACATACTAGCTAACATGAATTCACAATATAAGCTCATGAGGATGTTCTAACTTTGCAACAATTTGTGTCTGCCTTTCCTCCATCTTGTACTTCTTTCTGTCCATATTTACTTTTTTCTTTTCCTGTTTATTTCTTATGTCACACAAAGTAGTTCCATTCAGTGCCAGGGGGCACTATGGGAATGTGTACTGTTTTACATCAAAATAACATGTTTGCCTATAGGTCATGTTTTTGTTTAGATTCATGAGGGCTTGGCAGCTTCTTGAACACTAAAATTTCGCAAAAACCATGACAAAACAAGGCAAGAATTGCCAAAAGGCTGTCGGCCAACACTAGACCCATTGGCTTTGACAATGCTTGTTTTTTGTGATGTTATTCTCTGATTGGATTACTTCTATGAGACCTGAGATTCCCTTTTATTGACAATGCCCTAGCAAGTTGTCCATCCTGAGCAGGCTTCTTGAATCAGCAGTATTCAGACCCAGACCCAGGAACTTCTCTGTGCCTGGTCTGTGAGTGTACCTCCAGTTGTCAAGTGTTCCGGCAGGGTCTGGCCAGCAGCACATCCGCTTGTCAGCTGCACCACAAGGTCAGGGCCTCTCCTGCTTCACCCTCGTGCATGGACCAGCCTGCCACAGCAACTTCCCAGGCTACAGTGCTTTCTGACAGTAGGTGTACCGGCACCATATTGTGCCTCCTGTGCCGGGCTGCCTACACTCCACTAAAATGTCACCCGAGCTGTCTGATACACACAGGTGGTTCCAACTCAGTCTCAAGAGTGGCTCAGGACTTCTTTAGCACTGACACCAGACTGATGATTTTTTCACACATTGGGCCTAACCAAAGCACTCTTCCACAGTCCCACAAGGATGTGGCCTTAGCCAGAGCTGCCGACTTTGAAGCTGGGGAACCAGGTTTGAGTCTCGGCGTCAGCTCAACATCCTGTGATTCTGGCAAATCACTTAATCTCTCTGTGCCTACCCAAAAAATGAATGTATCCTTGTGTAATGTAACTGGTGCTCATGTAAAAGTGCTCCAATGCCTTTGGGTTGCGTTTGCGCTATATAAAACTCCAACAAAAAAAAGGTACCCTGACTCTGTCCTTCCCTGGTATACCACCCTCAGACGCACTGAGAGATAGGTTTACTATTAATTCAGATCCACTAGCTGCTTGCCCAGGCCCGGACTGGCCATAGCGGGCACCGGGCAATCCCCCGGTGCGCCGCAAGGGTGGGCGGTTTTGAGCCCCTGGGGGCCGAATTTGTTACAGGGCCGTTTTTGCAGCATAGCTGCAAAATCGGCCCTGCAACAAAAACGGCACTAGCAAAGAGCTCAGCGGCACCTCCAACCCCCCCTCCCCCCAGTGGGGAGGGGGGGCCGGCTGAGCACTTTGCCCCTGGGCTTGCCATGCTGTTGCAACAGTTATTGGGCACTGTTGTGTTGGCTGTAATAAGGGTTGTGTTTTATTTTGCAGGAGGATGGCAGAGCAGTGCTCTAGTGCGACTGTACGGCCATCTTGTTTGGACACGTCCTCCTTGGATAGATTTAAAGGGCTATAATAATATTGTTTACTCTTCACTACATTGTCCATCCTTCCTCTGGTACCCTTAACAAGGTTAATACTTTGCCCTTCTACTACCGCTCACAATTTCACCCACGTAGTGACCCTAACCAGCACAGCACAGATCTCACGCCCGCCACCCCCGTTTATAAACTATTACCCAATCCCACAGACTAATTTACGCCTCCTACTCCAAGAGAAGAAATATCTTGCCCGCTCCATGTTATGGAGTAAATAAACCCTATGTCTGAAGAGCCAATTTTTTTCTAGCAGACACGAATCTTATTGGAAGCAAATATAAACGGGTTCAGGCTTCTGATTGGCGGCAGAACTTCGGCTTTGACTTGGATGCTAATTGTTGTGAAGTCACTTAAACCTGGAGCCTAGAATTTGTTTTCGTTGATGGACTTTCTTGGAACCCAGAAGCATTTTCCGATTTTCCAGTAAAAGGGCTATAACTCATCTTGAGAGCAACAGCCGGAATCATCAGAAACAATTTCTGAGGGAAGGCTAAAAACTGTGACGCGCTTCTTTAATTTTATGTAACTTTAGAGTCCGCATTACTAAGGTTCGAAAATAAAAAAAAAAGAATATTAATAATTCACAGATCCGGCCAAGAAAAGCACTGACGGCCTCATCTGGGGAAAAAACAGACTCATCCCCACACGTCTCTCAAAAGTTCAACACGTAAAAGACGAAAAATACTGGACGAAAACACGTATTTTAAGCTTTAAGTCAAAATATGACCTCAAGGTAAATCGTGTAATTTATTTCATTTTAAACAATATTAATAACCTAATTAGTGCAGTGAAAAGTATTAGATAGCTTTGAGGACAGCTTTGGGTGGAATCCAAAAGAACCAGGCCAACGCGGACAGAAAAAAAAGTCTGTCAATTCCTGTCATTTTGCTGAGTAACATGACATGAAAGGCCCTCTGCTCGGGGTAGGCCTGCTTGCTAAGCAGGGCGCACGGTAGCTTTGCCCAGCTTGTTGTTTTCTTTCTGTGCTGGAGGCAATGACTCACCTTGCTGTTACCAACATGTTTCGGTGAAGTCATCCGTGAGTCATAGATCTGCATCATATACAACCTGTCTGACCCACAATCCAAACATTATGCCCACCGGCAGCAGGCCTTTAATGATGGCCCTTAAATGAGGTTTTCCAGCGGTGTGCTCCAGGAGAGAGAAATTGGCTGCGGCACAGGTATGGGTCTGCTGCCTTTTCTGTAAGTTGATGCTAAGATACTGGAAACAGAATTTTAAAACATATTGTATTGGACCCCAGAGAACGGTGGGATGAGTTATCGGCTCTCGAGGCCTGATTCTCAGATTATTATATTTTTACAAATATCCCAACAGGTGAAAAAAGTGCATTTTGCACACGTGCAAATTCACCAACTTTTTTGCTAAAAAATATGAAGCAAGAGTGGGAACTGCAGTACTCACATTCAACAGCTCCCTTTGCAAAATGGCCAGTTGGGTTTGGCCGGGCGTGTGGTATTTGAAGATGTGCGTGGATCTCGCATTGAAAGAGTAATGCACACATATCTTCAGATGCTCCCTTCCCCTGGTGTAGGGCACTCTTGAGGAAAGAATGATGCAGGCAACATGAGTTAATTCCAATTCCGCCCTACCCATCTCCCATGAAAGGCATGAGCACCACTGTAGAGGCATTGATTCCCATCTCTAGTATAGGCGTAGGAGTGTTGACCTCTTCATGTCCATGCACAAACTTTGAAGACCAATGCAAGCAAATGCGAATGTGGGTGGATGGACAGAGTGCCCGCTGAGATCCAAGTTGTTCGTGGGAGCTTGCAGTTTATGTTTTAAGAAGGGCTGCCCATGAAGTTGTTGTTTTCAGTTGGGACCTGCGTGCAATGGAACTTGCATTCACATTTGCGATTGGCAAACTGTGACTTGAGAATACGACTCACAAATGAGCATGTTTACTTTCCCGGCTTGCACTTTCTTTACATGATTTTTGCTTATCACTGACTGAGTTTGAGCTATTTTGTTTGCGTCTCTTTATTTGGATGCAGTTTGCATGCTTTAAAAGTATTGAAGCTTGTGGACTAGATCCCTCCAAATATTGCTTTATTTTGAACCCAACTTTGAAGTTATTGTTAAAGCATGTCAGCTGCATAACATGTCACAGTCTCAAACAGGGACAAGCTCCCATATGATCTGTTACAAAGTTTTAGAAAGTCGTGTATGATCATGAAACATCTGGCTTGGATCATGAAACATCTGGCTTGGATCATGCAACTGGCACTTATTACTGGTCATTACTTGAAAAGAATATCCCTACACAAGCAAACCTTGTCAAAATTTTGGCCAGCAATATTTTTTGCCACAATAGTGTGCTACCACAATACAAAGGTATTTTACTAGTGCTATCTTTACAACTGTGGAGTCTCCGCACATAAAAAGACAGGAAAGTCGTATCTTTTTATCTTGTGTCGTTCAGATCCTGCTTGATGTTTCATCTCTCCTGAATTCGCCACAGGACCAGAATTAAATAATTTAGAATAAGATTTGGGTTTTACTGCTACCCACTCCCTCAGCATACCTTTCCCCCAGTTCACAGGATGGTATTAGAGCTTCTTGCCAGCATTCACTCATAAAGCATAGCTGGAATTACCTTATCTAGTACTCCGTCTGCTGGTTCACTCTTAAACCTCTTCTCTGTGGGTCTGAGTCCTGCTTCTTCCATCTGTTCTATCCCATTGGACCTCTCCTTCGATCAGTGCCATTCCTTGTCGCTCTATATCTCTTTCTCTTTATCTTTGTTTTCTATTTTTCTCTTCTCTTTTTGTTTTCTATTTTTCTCTTCTCTATCTCTTTTGTTCTCTATCATGAAGTATACATTCTCTTTCCCTCCTTCTTTATTTCTCTTTAAATTTCTCTTGCTAATTCACCACTTACTTTAATAATTCTCTCTCTTTCCATATCTCTCTTTTACACTCTCTCTCATGGTTCTTCTGACATAGTTTTTCTCTCTATCTCACTGTCTCATTCTCTCTTGCCTCCTGTCTCCAAGTAGTTTCCTCTGTATTTCTCATCCTCTCTCACTTTGACCAATTCTATCGTGCCTCTCTCCGCACCGCGCCACAGGAAGACATCAGAAATGGCTGCTCTTGAAGTGCCTGGAGATCGTGACAATGTGATCGTGTATAGAAGGAACCGTGTACCACTTTGGGGTTTCTCACATGTATGATATTGGATATACCTTTATTTTTTTCTTACCCAAAGCAATTGCGACGCCCAACAGAATGCACTGTAGCTCTTGTCGACAAAACACAACCGACATTGATAAAACTAAAATACTAGCAGCCAATGCTACATTAATGGGCGGTGTCAATGCAAGTTTGTTTTATGCATCTCTGTGACACACATGACATTTTCAAGGAAGTGCGATCGTGCCCTACGTGTGCTTAAATGAAGTTCAATACGTATGCCGTGCTCCAGAAAATCGTTCCCCGCTCAGGAGCGATAATTTAAATCCAAGTAGCTCCTCCACGCCCGTGGAGGTGTCTCTCTGGGCACTGTAGCTTTAAGTGCTGTGAATCACAGCAAAATTAAACTGAAAAAGTTCTCCAAAGCAGATGTTGAAGTGTATGTTTTTAATCTTCAAAACATGTATGCATGAAAAGTCTTAATCGTAATTGTAGTTTTCATTCCAGATAAATCAATTAAAGTATAGAAGCATACATAATCAATGGATCCCATACAGACCTTCACAGTGATGGTCTCACTCAGTGGTCATTCCCCATCAGTTATGTTGTCTGTTCTTACATTTATCATAATTATTCCCCTGACGAAGGCCCAGCGCCGAAATGCATTGGGAAGGAATTCATGTACAAACGACATTGATTATGTATGCTTCTATACTTTAATTGATTTATCTGGAATGAAAACAACAATTAAGATTAAGGCTTTTCATGGATCTATGTTTTGAAGATTAAAAACATACACTTCAACATTTGCTTTGGAGAACTTTTTCAGTGTAATTTTGCTGTGATTCACAGCACTTAAAGCTACAGCGCCCAGAGAGACACCTCCACGGGTGTGGAGGTGCTACTTGGATTTACACATGACATTTTCACCACATATTGGACATGCTTTGCCTAGGAAGGACTCTTTATCCTCAAGTTCACTGCAGAAGCTGTGTAAATGAAATGTAGGCCCAGATTATTTAAGCCTTTGCGGGGATATGCAAAGACAATGCAGAGATTCCATCAATATTGCTGACCCTCCAACCCACTGGTATAGTAAACTCGCCCCGTCCTCTCTCAATTTGTGACCGTCTGGACTTTCTCCATAGCGGTCGCTCCCCTCGCTCACTGCCTCCCAACAGATGCTTTGCTCCCTGCTGCCTGCCTGCCCTGATAGAGCGCATTGAATTGAACACAGCGCCTGGTATCATTTGCTTCTCATTTAATTTTTAGCACATTGGCCTTGCATTGCGGCGAATTTAAAAGTGCCTGAAAAGTGTTTTGGGGAATTTCTGTGCAACTGTACCTTGACTCGCACTCCGGCTGTGCCCCAGTTTCGATTCAGGTACCGGGCAGACATTTTGTTGTGTGTTTACTTGTGGCCCGTGTCTCCTCCCAGCTGACCCTCCCACGCTCCGCCCCCCTCCACTCTCCATTTAAGACAGACGAACCAACGCGCAGCGGTCGCGCCGAAGGTGCGCCAAAGGTAAGCCCGTCTACGCCCGTCCGCGCCTGGACCGTGCCCAGCGCCAGACCCCCTGCTCTCCGCAAATCCCATTCCCCCCGCATTACTTATGACGCCGCCACCCTCTCAGCCCTTAACCCCGGCCGACTCCCAAACTGCTACCATGCCGCCCCAGCTCACACCCACGGACCCTTCGCCTACCACTCCTGCAAGTTCAACTGCATCAGGACCCACACCAAATCCACTAACTCCAACCAGAGCTCCGACACTAACCATCTAAAGTGCATCCTGATCAACACCCGCTCAGTCCACAGACACTCCATTGAACTTTGGAACCTACTCGACACTACATCGCCGGACGTCGCATTCCTCACAGAAACATGGATGAACGCCTCATCAGCGCCAGACATCGCCATAGCCATCCCGGACACCTACAAGATCATCCGAAAAGACCGCACCAACCAAATAGGAGGAGGCATCGCCATCGTCCATAAGAACACCATCTGCATCACAACCAGTTCCGACGACAACCTCGCTTCCGCCGAACACCTCCACTTCCAGATTCACACCGACCACAAAACCACACTCAGAGGCACCCTCATCTACAGACCGCCAGGACCCCGCACACAATTCAGCGAAGACATCGCTGACTTCATCAGCCCACATGCCCTCCCCTCCGAGAATTACATTCTACTGGGAGACCTAAACTTTCACCTGGAAAAGAACAACGACAGCAACACCTCCACCCTTCTGGATAACCTGGCCAATCTAGGACTCAAACAACTCGTAGACACCCCCACCCACAACGCCGGACACACGCTTGATCCTATCTTCACCTCCAGCAAGCACATCTCCTTCGATCACACCACAGCACTCCATTGGACGGCCCACAGCTGCGTTCACTTCAACTACAAAAAGTCCACGACCCACAACTCCCCACTACCTATTCCGTGAAGAAATTGGAACAAAATCACCACCGAACAACTCTTCACATCGCTTCACCAAAACACCCCCACCAAACTATCGGACACAAACCAAGCAGCCACTAAACTCACACAATGGATCACCCAGAGTGCTGACGAACTTGCACCCTTGAAAAACCATCTAATCAAGCAAGGTAGCAAAAAAGCCCCCTGGTTCAACGATGACCTTAAGAAATCCAAGAAGCTCTGTCGTACTCTCGAGAAAGCCTGGAGAAAAAACCCAACCACCGATAACCTAGCCACCTTCAAGAACGCCACCCGCAAACACCACCAACTAATCAGATCCACCAAGAAATCAGCATTCAAGGATCGACTTCACAACAATACCCAAAACAGCAAGGAACTATTCAACATCGTCAAAGAATTCACCAACCCCACCGCCGGCACCAACGACATCTCTCCCTCCCAAGACCTCTGCGACTCTCTATCCTCATTCTTCCACAACAAAATCGCCGAAATACATAACAGCATTGAAAACCAGGCTGAAGACCTGTCCACTCCACCCATCTCTGATCCAACACCGTCCTCTAACAACCTTTACGCCTAGAACCCAATCTCCACTGAAGACACCATCCGCCTGATGAACTCCATCCACTCAGGATCGCCAACCGACCCATGTCCCCACCACATTTTCAACAAAGCAGACTCCATCATCGCACCCCATCTCCGCGATGTCATCAATTGCTCTTCAACTCTGCCACCTTCCCGGAAATCTGGAAACATGCCGAACTCAGCGCCCTTCTGAAGAAACCCACAGCAGACCCCACCGAACTTAAGAACTACCGCCCCATCTCACTCCTCCCATTCCCCGTCAAAGTCATTGAAAAAGCCGTCAATAGCCAGCTAGCCGCCTTCCTCGAATCCAATAAATCCCTCGACCCTTCACAGTCCGGTTTTTAAGCCAAAAACACAACATCGAAACCGCTCTCATCGCAGCAACAGACGACATCCGTACACTACTGGACAACGGAGATACAGTTGCCCTCATCCTACTTGACCTCTCCGCTGCCTTCGACACAGTCTGTCATAGCACCCTCATACAACGACTCAGCAACGTCGGAATACAAGGAAAAGCACTGGAATGGATCATATTGTTCCTCGCCGGAAGAACCCAGAGAGTCCGCCTCCCTCCCTTCAAATCAGAGGCCACCAAAGTCATTTGCAGCGTACCACAAGGATCATCACTCAGTCCCACCCTCTTCAACATATACATGAGTCCCCTCGCATCCATCGCACGCCAACACAACCTCAACATCATCTCCTACGCAGACCACACCCAACTGATCCTCTCCCTCACCAAAGACCCGAACACCGCCAAAACCAACCTACACGAAGGAATGAAAGAAGTAGCCGAGTGGATGAAGAACAGCCGTTTAAAACTGAACTCGGACAAAACGGAAGTCCTCATCTTAGGCTCATCCCCCTCAGCCTGGGATGACTCTTGGTGTCCACCAGCCCTGGGAACCGCACCCACACCAACGGATCACACACGCAACCTGGGCTTCATCCTGGACTCCTCCCTCTCGATGACCAGACAAGCCAATGCCGTCTCATCATCCTGCTTCAACATCCTACGCATGCTCAAAAAAGTCTTCCGCTGGATCCCCACTGAAACAAGAAAGACGGTCACCCACGCACTGGTCACCAGCCGTCTGGATTACGGAAACACCCTCTACGCCGGAACCACAGCCAAACTACAGAAAAAACTCCAACGCATCCAAAACGCATCAGCCAGACTCATACTGGACATCCCTCGCCAAGCTCACATTTCCAACCACCTGAAAGATCTCCACTGGCTCCCCGTCAACAAGAGAATAACGTTCCGGCTCCTCACCCACGCACACAAAGCCCTCTATGACCTAGGACCCGAATGCCTCAATACTAGACTGTCCTCTTACACCCCCACCCGCCAACTTCGATCCTCCAATCAAGCCCTCGCCGCAATTCCGCGCATCCACAGATCCACCATGGGGGGAAGATCCTTCTCCTACTTAGCGGCCAAGACCTGGAATTCCCTCCCCACCCACCTCCGCCTTACTCAAAACCACTTCTCTTTCAGAAAGCAACTAAAAACTTGGATATTCGATAAGTAAATGCACCCGCCTCCCCAAGCGCCTTGAGACCCTCCGGGTGAGTAGTGCGCTATATAAATTTCTGAACTTGAACTTGAACTTGGAAAGAAATGTACGGCAACACATTGACTTGTGCCAGATTAGGTTAAATTTCAAGATGGGAGGAGTTTCATGGGTGGAACAGGTGTGTTACCTTGCATCCATACATGGAGTTGGGCACATTTTCAGATTTACTAAAGATAGTAAACCTATGAATGCATCAAAATACCCCGTCTTTCCCAGTGAAGCGTAATAAGAAGAAATATCTTTAGTTCTGCTGGTTATTTTTCTTTCTATGTGTGTCTCGTTCTGCAGCACACGTAGCAAGATGATAACGCTTCTAAGGATTGTTTTTGTGCAGGAAGGTGTCCCTTAAGGCAAGAAAATAATCTTGCTTGTAATGCAGGCACCTGTGAACTATGGTGAAAGGGTGCCTACATTTGAGCTACCAGCACACAGTGTACCAAAGAAAGCAGAGAACAGAAATGCTCCAAATCTTTGTAATTATGGAGCACTTCTACTGTCTCCCTTTTATGCAATGTGGCACAGCAACTTTAGTTGTTACCCTACGTTATGTGAAAGATTAGTAAACAAGCCTGAAGTGCCTTAAGAAACTAGACATCTCCATCTTAGATTAAATCCAAGTAGGCAGCGCAAGAGCAGCATGAGCGGGCAGCAGTTTCGGACATGGACCTGAAAAATGACCACACCTGGCACTAGCACAGTAAATACGAGTAATGCGAAAAAATATGAAATGTCACTTTACCTGCAATAAATAGAACTCCATGAAGTGCATAAACAGCAAAAACATTAATTACTACAGGGAAGAAAATCTGTTTATAGAAGGTGGAATGTTTCACACATTCTGTACATTTAGCAACTATATACTGTACATGGTGTATATCAGTAAACTGGGGCCTGTTTTGAAATAAAATGCAGTTTCTGTGAATTGTTCCGTAGCTCCCACTCCACAAAAAATAGTGCAAGACAAATGCTGTATACGAAAGGACCCATTGATGTTCTTGCTGACTGGTGGTGATGGGTGAGTTGTAATTACTTACAGCCTGGAGCAGAGAAAGCATTAATGATGATGTCTCAATTAGGTGTTTAGTGCACCAAGGGTGTAAAATATCATCCCTCCAAGACTAAAACACTCTGTTGCTTGCACCTCAGTGGGCTGATGGGCATGTACAGCCATGTTGCACTTAGAGCTGGAGATCACTGTGCCTGTGGAAAAACAACTCTTGATAGCGCTACTCAACCCCTTTAAGTGTTGATAAATTGAAAACTGGTGCCCTGCTGGCATAAAATGTTTCATGCACACCTGAAGAGAAAATAACACAGTGACAGATTTCTCTAAAAGTCATGGAACACAACACAGCAAGACAACTCGCCTACCAGCTCCCTATCTCTGGCTCAGGATACCCTTGATCCAAGGACTAAATTAGTGGATAACTCGTCAGGTGGTTTGTCGGGTCCCCCCTTTGTAAGGGAAGCAATCGGACAGCGCGGCCTGTGCTGTGGATGCTCACGCACACAAGGCATAAACACAAACTCTCCTAGACTTCCCATGATGAGGAGGGACACATCACGTGACTTTGTCTTCAGCCAGTAAGCCAAACAATCTGAGTTGGGAAAAACCTTGAGCCCTCCGGTGCCTACATAAAACATGATTCTATAAATGGACTGGACTTAATTCAACCCTTTTCTGGGCCTGTCTTGATATCTAGAGGAATCCTGAAAAGCCCTGGTAAATGAGACCACAAATGCCTCTTTCTGTGTGTTCCCAGGCATGCTTAATGCTAGGGGCATGATGCTGGCGGGCGGCGGCCCAGGGTACCCAACATGTACTGGAGCCTGGGACCATAATAGAAGCTGATGGGAGGTGGTGCAGAGATCTATTGATTATTCCAGGCCTTCCAACGTCTGCACTGCCCAGTGAGGCGTGGAATACAAAATGTGCCAGACCCCACCAGCCTACTGTGAGGGGAGCAGACACACAGGCTTCTCTGCTATGGAGCGGGGCAGGGATTCTGTATGTGGCCCAATTTTACACTTGGAATGCAAAGCTGGGCCATAGGAGGGACTTGGCACTCCACTAAGGAAGGCGGAAGGTCGGACCCTTCCTTTTAGGATGTACAAAATCAGTGGTTAATTTGTAAAAAAAGAGAAGTCAAGAGGCAGCTTTGACCAGCCCATTTCTCCTGTTAGCGCTGCCGAACACAGAACCAACCAACCAACAATACAAGTGGAGAGGGGATGTGTCTAATGGCCAGAGGTGCAGACCTCAGAGCTGGGGAACTAGGGGGCATATGTAGGAAGCCATTTACGATTTGCAAACGCCGGAATTTGCAGAATTCCGGTGTTTGCGATCGCAAAAGGCGTTTTGGTATGTATGGGCCACATAGCAAAATAAGGAATCGCAAAAATTGCGATACCTTATTTTGCTCAAGCCTTTAAGGAATCACAATTTTGCGATTCCATAAATGCTATGTAGGGGTGCCTTACAAATTGAGATTTTGGCTTAAGGAATCACAAAATACCACCTACTCCAAGTAGATGGTATTTAGCGATTTCCTGTTAAAATGCTTTTATCTTAAAAATTCAAAGTGCCATGTGGCGTACAGACATGCCCTTAGGGCAAATATGTGCGCCAGATGTACTTACATCACATTCCAGGGGTACAACAGGTGTCCTTTGGACACCCTGGCACCCTTGGAATTGCGATTCTCAAATTGCGATTTTCTCATAAAAAATCGCAATTTGAGAATGTATCCCCATTCATTCCTATGGGCCTCTTGGCCCATAGGAATGAATGGGACACTCATTCCTTAATTGCGATTCGCAATTTGCTAATCGCTATTAAGGAATTTTAGAGATTCGCAAAACAATTGCGATTTATTACATACATTCCATTTTGAAATTCTCAAATAGCGATTTCTTAAAAATCGCTATTTGAGAATCGCAAAATGTGAATTACCTACATATTTCCCTAGGTTCTATTCTCAGCGTTGGCTCAACATCCTGTGATTCTGGGCGAATCATTTAATATCCCTGTGCCCACCAAAAGTGAACGTGTCCTTAACTGGTGCTCAAGTGCGAGTGTTGATGATTAAGTACCTGTGCTGAGCACCGGAAACCACCGGCTCAAATTAAGCACTGTACGAAATACAACAATGAATAAATAAATGCCTCAGAAGCACACTTCTCCCTAAAGCCAGTCCAACATCTACAACCCTGTCATGCTTACTTTTCTCTTACCTCGGCTATATTTATATGTCCACAAACGTGCTACAATTTATATTGTCTAAGAAATGTATCTCACACCACGATAATGTGGCATTTCATGCACTGCTGTTTAAAGGGACAGATTAGACAGAAATGTAAATGTAGCGTAAATTATGATTGCCTGTTTTAACAATGTTCACTTGCTTCTGACGTTTGTTTCAAGTTTTCTCCCACGTTGTAAGTCTTGTGTGCGACTGTAGCGATCAGCCATATTGTGTGCCTTGTTTTGCTGATCACATTATCAATTTTCAGGCCCACAAAGGGTGAAGTTGCGTTGAGACAACAAACAATATTCAATATAATAACTTTTTACTCTTCATAGCCAAGCAAACCTTCTCTAAAAGGTCCTCACAAGGCACTGCGGGACATATTATTTTTCCGTCTAGCCTGCTTGTCCCCTTTCAAGGTTCTTTAGTCTGGGACATGGTTTATATATTTGAGGAGAGCGCTGGCACATCCAGTAAATATAAAACATCATTGGGTTCATTCATTTGTACAAATATTACTGGTAGACGGGCACTGGGAGCGGTCAGGTGGGTCACAATAATGTTGTTTATGTCTGTGGTGAAAACACCAAGTGCATGCACAGTAATTACTCAGCATCAAGGTTTACTCACTGCAAACATGTCACTCTCCTTGACACATGTCCGTTTATTGCAGCCAGTAAAAGATGACTCTGGCCTTGGTTGGCGGGAACTTCTATTTCTGCTAGTCCCGCCTTCTTGGCCGGCATTCAGTGGCAAGAATGTAAAAGGACAGCGCGGGCCACAGGCTTCATTGCGAGGAGCAGTGGGTGTGCCAGAAAACAGCTGGACGTGGCCCAGTCATTCTGTTGTTTATGTCAAGCCCTGTAAACAAACCCAGCTGCTGAGCGTGGGGTCATTGCTCTGAATGGTAAAAACCAGTGATGCTTTGCTGCTGGTGTCTGTTAGGGCAGTAACCTGGTGTGCAAATTTGAAATGTACCACTGGACTGTAATGTTCCAGTGAAGAACGCGCTTGATTAGAATACAAAGCAAGCATTAGCACAACCAAAAACTCCAGCATTCTTTTAGGGGAAAATTGTTAATTGCTTGGCGAGTTTGTGTGTGTTTGGATGGGTGAGTGGTTAAATGTGCGAACAGCCGCGGTCGGTAGTGGGAGTACCCACCTGGCGGTGACGTGGGGAGGGGGAGGGGAGTGGCAGGGTGGGGGGTTGTAATGTATGGATTACGGACCTTAACAGGTAAGTAAACATATAAATAAATAAAACGAATTTCGTTGCGCGCACTGTATCGCATTTGGTGATGCAGTGCACACAACGAAATTCGTTTTATTTATTTATATGTTTACTTGCCTGTTAAGGTCCGTAATCCATACATTACTACCCCCACCCTGCCCCTCTCCCTCCCCACGTCACCGCCCGGCAGGTACTCCCACTACCGGCCACGGCTGTGTGAGAATATAACGCAACTATGAACCACATGCCACAAGTGTAATGTTACAGGAGAGAGTACGGCTGTTGGTAATGACAATTTTTGGCACGTGATTCTCTCAGATTTTTGTCTTCTTTTGTTTTGTTGAACCACTGTTTATGGCCATAGCCCTCTGCACAGATTGGTCCTGCAAACTAGTAGTAAAGTGCTTCTGCTCTTCTTTCTAAACATGATAAAATTGGCATATCCCTAATTGCCACGTTATTAATTACTTGTAAGTCACTAGTATATGTACAACATGAACCCAGGGACTGTAAATGAAATGCTACTAATGGGCTGCAGGTCTCAACACCAAACAGAGACCTGACCCCAACCACCTAAAATGCATCCTGCTCAACACCCGCTCGGTCCACAGACATGCCATCGACCTTTGGAATCTACTAGACACCATCTCTCCGGACGTCACCTTCCTAACAGAAACATGGATGAACGCCTCCTCAGCCCCAGACATCACCATTGCCATCCCGGAAGGCTACAAAATCATCCGAAAAGACCGCACCTACCAAACAGGAGGAGGCATCGCCATCGTCCATAAGAATTCCATTCGCATCTCAACCAGCTCAGACGTCAACCTCGCTAGCGCCGAACACCTTCACTTCCAGATCCACACCGACCCCAAGACCACACTCAGAGGCACACTCCTCTACAGGCCACCAGGACCCCGGGCACAATTCAGTGAAGACATCACTGACTTTATCACCCCACACGCCCTCCCCTCCGAGGAATACATTCTATTGGGAGACCTCAATTTTCACCTGGAAAAGAGCAACGGCAGCAACGCCACCACCCTTCTGGACAATCTCGCCAACCTCGGACTCAAAAAACTTGTCAATACCCCCACTCACCACGCAGGTCACACACTCGACCCTATCTTCACCTCCAGCAAACATATCTCCTTCAGTCACACCTCATTTCTCCATTGGACGGACCACAGCTGCGTTCACTTTTACAAAAAGACCACAGCCCACAACCATCCTCAACCTACTCTGCGAAGAAACTGGAACAAAATCACCATCGACCAGATCTCCTCATCGCTTCTTCAAAACCCCTCTGCCCACTCCTCAAACCCCAACCAAGCAGCCATTAACCTCACCCATTGGCTAACCAACAGCGCCGACAACCTAGCACCTTTGAAGAAACGTCAAATCAAACTAGGCAGCAAAAACGCCCCCTAGTTCAACGATGATCTTAAGAATTCCAAGAAACTCTGTCGCTCCCTTGAGAAGGCCTGGAAAAAAGACCCAAACACCAGCACCAGGGACGCCTTCAAAAACGCCACCCGCATACACCACCAACTGATCCGGACTGCCAAGAAAGCCGCACTCAAAGACCGACTAGACAACAAAGCCAACAACAGCAAAGAATTACTCAACATCGTCAAAGAGTTTACCAACCCCACTGCCAACTCCAACGACATCACCCCATCTCAAACCCTTTGCGACTCCCTAGCTTCGTTCTTCCACAACAAAATCGCAGACATCCACAACAGCTTCGACAACCAACCCGGAGACCAGCCCACACAAACTTCTTCTGCACCTTCACCCCCCTTGAACATCCTTAATGACTGGAACCCAATCTCCACTGAGGACACCATCCGCCTGATGAACTCCATCCACTCTGGATCACCTACCGACCCATGCCCTCACCACATCTTCAACAAAGCGGACTCCATCATAGCACCACACCTCCGACAGGTCATCAACTGCTCCCTCAACTCCGCCACCTTCCCGGAAAGCTGGAAACACGCCGAACTCAGCGCCCTTCTGAAAAAACCCACAGCTGACCCCACCGAACTCAAAAACTACCGCCCCATCTCGCTCCTTCCATTCCCGGCCAAAGTCATCGAGAAAGCTGTCAACAACCAGCTTGCCGCCTTCCTCGAAACCAACAAATCCCTCGACTCCTCACAGTCCGGCTTCCGAGCCAAACACAGCACCGAGTCCGCCCTCATTGCAGCAACAGACGACATTCGAACTCTACTGGACAATGGTGACACAGTCGCCCTCATCCTCCTCGATCTCTCCGCAGCCTTCGACACAGTCTGTCACAGCACCCTGTGACAACGCCTCAGAAACATCGGAATACAAGGAAAAGCACTGGAATGGATCACCTCGTTCCTTACCGGCAGAACTCAGAGAGTCCGCCTCCCACCATTCAAGTCAGAGGCCACTGAAGTCATTTGTGGCGTACCACAAGGATCTTCACTCAGCCCCACCCTCTTCAACGTATACATGAGCCCCCTCGCGGCCATCGCACGCCAACACAACCTCAACATCATCTCCTACGCTGATGACACTCAACTGATCCTCTCACTCACCAAAGACCCCAACACCGCCAAAACCAACCTTCATGAAGGGATGAAAGAATTAGCTGAGTGGATGAAGCATAGCCGTCTGAAACTGAACTCAGACAAAACAGAAGTCCTTATCTTAGGTACTGCCCCCTCCGCCTGGGACTACTCTTGGTGGCCAGAGGCCCTTGGAAAAGCACCCATCCCGACGGACCACGCACGTAACCTGGGCGTCATCCTGGACTCTTCACTCTCGATGACCAGACAAGTCAACGCCGTTTCATCCTCTTGTTTCAACATTCTTCGAATGCTCAAAAAAACATTTCGCTGGATCCCCACCGAAACTAGAAAAACGGTCACCCACGCATTGGTTACAAGCCGCCTGGACTACGGAAACACCCTATACGCCGGAACCACCACAAAACTCCAGAAAAAACTCCAACGCATCCAGAATGCATCAGCCAGACTCATACTAGACATCCCGCGTAAAGACCACATTTCTGATCACCTGAAAAACCTCCACTGGCTTCCCATCAATAAGAGGATAACATTCCGCCTCCTAACTCACGCACACAAAGCACTCTACGAACTTGGACCCGAATGCCTCAACACACGACTTTCCTTCTACACCCCCTCCCGCCAGCTACGCTCTTCCAACCAAGCCCTTGCTGCTGTCACTCGCATCAACAAATCCACCATGGGAGGAAGATCCTTCTCATACCTGGCGGCTAAAACCTGGAACTCACTTCCCATTCACCTTCGCCTCACTCAGAACCACCTAGCATTCAGAAAGCAACTTAAAACCTGGATATTCGACAAGTAATTCCCCTCCCTTCCTCAAGCGCCTTGAGACCCTCTGGGTATGTAGCGCGCTATATAAATTACCGACTTGACTTGACTTGAATTTGCCCCCCACTAAAGTAGCACTGTAAAACATGTCTCAAGGCCTGCAATTTAAGCTTGGGCGTTCAGTTTTAAACTGCTATTTCAACCTGACAAAACATACTTTTTACCAGGCCTAGAACTACCTTTTGATCATCCCTAATGTAGGCCCTAACTGCCCTAAGGAAGCTACTGTGATCGAAAAAGACAAAAAAGAAAAAGAAAAGATTCACAAGCAGCAGGGGGGACTCAACAATAACACAGAACGAAGTGACAGTGATTGGAAATATTACTACGCTCCAATTATCAAAGGATAACGGTTCTGGTTACCGTTCATCAACAACAATAAACGAGTCCTTCTCCTTTTTATATTTGGTGACTAGTTCACAGCAGAGATCGGCTGGTCTCGCAATACAGAATAAGCTTTCTGGTCCTGATGAGAACACCGCAGTTGGAGGGGTTTGAAACGCATCGACCTTATTTTGTGGCCATTCAAGTATACTGAATTTTGAAAAACCGCAAATTTAGGAATTTTCAAATAGTTTTTTTCTGTTTGGCTTTGTTTGTGTTTGTACTAGGACTAATTGTTATAAGTAAATCATCTAAGCTGGGCAGGGTATGGGTGGGTGTTGCTGGTGAGAGTGAAGAATTGAATGAGGGAGTGACTGGACACATTGTGAGAGTGGGAGAAGGAAAGGGTGTGAATGAGAAGTGGTAGATGCAGGAAGGATAAATCCAAAAGACTAGGAGGGAGAAGGGAGTCTTTGGTAGTGTTCTAAGATTTTAATGTGGCTGTAATTGTGTTTTTCTAAAGTACAGATGTGATTTTGCTCAATAAACTTTGATTAAATCATACAGAACAAGTGGTATAGGGTGGCATTGTTTTATTTCAATGTACTGTACTAAGTTGTGAGTTGTGGATCAGCATTGGCATTTGGTTGTTTTTGGCTAACTGCCCAAAAAGGGCAAAGTGCAATACATTTATGGGCTTATTCATAAGAGAGTCACTTCACATTTGCACCACACAACATGGTATATGCGTGACGCAAACCTTTAAGTCAGATTTTGAAGCCTCAAAAAGCCGCAAATATGGAGTAATGCAACGCTGAAATCGCTGTGTTGCATTACTCAACCCTGGGAAGGCATTCCATGGTGTTGAATAGGTGTTCCCACACAACTCCCATGGATTTTGACATATCCCCAGATTTACAAGAACTTGGAAACCTGGGGATGTGCAAAAAATCTTACCCCTTCCAAGGGGAGACGTAACGAGGAGAAATTTCTCTATTTCTACTAATATCTTCCTCTTTCTTAAGCTGAATGGTGGGAAGACGGAGGTCCTTGTCCTGGGGCACAAATCTGACCTCTGGACTTCGAGACACTGGCCAGCCGAACTGGGCCCTCTTCCTGCACCGGTGGAACAGGTACGAAATCTGGGCGTCGCAATTGACAGGGACCTGACAATGCAATGCCAAGCCAAAAAGGTTACTTCCACATGTTTTACCATCATTCGCTGGTTGAGAACGATCTTGTGTATGCTGCCCAGCGGCACCCAGAGGTCGGTGGTGAATGCCTTGGTCACCTCCCGATTGGATTATGGCAGCATACTCTACCTGGGGGCGGCCAAGGCAGTCACTCAACACCTGCAGTTGTTGCAAAATGTGCAAAATGCTGCAGCACGTCTTCTCAGCGATTGCCGCAAAACCGACCATATATCAAGTCGCCTTCACTGGTTAAAGGTGGAAAACCGTGTGAAGTTCAAGGCACTCAGCTATATGCACAAGATAAGGTATAAGGTGTCACCTAGCTACCTACAGACCTTGGTGAAATTCTACTCCCCGACACGGTCCCTTCGCTCCTCCTCCCAAATCCTCTTCTCTGTGCCAAAGGTCAAACTCTCCAGAATGAGTGGCCGCTCCTTCGCCTATCTGGGACGTAAGTTATGGAATTCTCTTCCTCTGAACATCCGCTCCGAGGACAGCTATACTCGCTTTCGTAAAGCAGTAAAGACCTGGCTTTTCGACCAATAACTTATTCGGCCTGACCATCTGTACCGACCGGATTTTCGGACAAGATGGAATCAGCTCCTAGGAGCCCCTCTAACCCAATCGGAACGTAATCACCTCCCTCCTTAGAATATATTTACAATGGGTATGGATATAGGTATATACATCTCGTACCTAAGGATGGGGGGGGGGGAAATAGCAATAAACATGCATACGTTTTCTACAATATCCTATTCATACCAGCTAGTCTCGCGGCCACTTAGGCCCAGACTAATCTACCCTGGGGCAGATCTGATTATGTACCCTTACACAATCAATCAATCAATCAATCAGTGACACTTGTAAAGCGCGCTACATACCCGTAGGGTCTCAAGGCGCTTGGGGGGGGGGGGGGTGCCGCTACTGCTCGAACAGCCAGGTCTTCAGCTTCTTCCTGAAGGAGAGGTGGTCTTGGGTCAGGCGCAGGTCGGACGGGAGGGAGTTCCAGGTCTTGGCGGCCAGGTAGGAGAAGGACCTTCCTCCTGTAGTCGCTCTTCGGATGCGGGGGACGGCGGCGAGGGCGTGGTTGGCTGATCGGAGGTGGCGTTTGGGAGCGTAGAAGTTGACTCGGCTGTTGAGGTAGCTCGGGCCTTGGTCGTGTAGGGCTTTGTGTGCGTGGGTGAGGAGGCGGAAGGTGATTCTCTTGTTGATAGGGAGCCAGTGAAGGTCTCTCAGATGTCCGGAGATGTGGCTGGATCGTGGGATGTCGAGGATGAGTCTGGCTGAGGCGTTTTGGATCCGCTGGAGTCTCTTCTGGAGCTTGGCGGTGGTCCCGGCGTAGAGGGCGTTGCCGTAGTCCAGTCGGCTGGTGACGAGGGCCTGGGTGACGGTCTTCCTGGTCTCTGTGGGGATCCACCAGAAGATCTTTCGTAGCATGCGTAGGATGTTGAAGCACGCCGAGGAGACGCTGTTGACTTGCCTGGTCATGGAGAGGGAGGAGTCCAGGATGAAGCCCAGGTTTCGTGCATGGTCTGTCGGTTTGGGTGCGGTGCCCAGGGCGGGAGGCCACCAGGAGTCGTCCCAGGCGGAGGGTGAGGAGCCCAGGATGAGGACCTCCGTCTTGTCCGAGTTCAGTTTCAGGCGGCTGGTCGTCATCCACTCGGCTACCTCTCTCATCCCTTCGTGCAGGTTGGCTCTGGCGGCGGCGGGGTCGTTGGTCAGGGAGAGGATCAGCTGGGTGTCGTCGGCGTAGGAGATGATGCTGAGGTGGTGTTTGCGTACGATGGCCGCGAGGGGGCTCATGTAGACGTTGAAGAGGGTTGGGCTCAGGGATGATCCTTGGGGGACGCCGCAGATGACTTCGGAGGCCTCTGACTTGTACGGTGGTAGGCGGACTCGCTGTGTTCTTCCGTCGAGGAAGGAGATGATCCATTCCAGCGCCTTGTCCTGGATTCCGATGTTGCTGAGGCGCTGTATTAGGGTGCGGTGGCAGACCGTGTCGAATGCCGGGGAGAGGTCTAGGAGGATGAGGGCCGCTGTTTCTCCCTTGTCCATCAGGGCTCGGATGTCATCGGTGGCGGCGATGAGGGCGGTCTCGGTGCTGTGTTTGGCTCGGAAGCCGGACTGTGAGGGGTCGAGGGATCCGTTCGTCTCGAGGAAGGCGGCCATCTGCTTGTTGACGGTCTTCTCGATGACTTTGGCTGGAAACGGGAGAAGCGAGATGGGGCGGTAATTCTTGAGGTCGGTGGGGTCCGCTGTTGGTTTCCTGAGTAGAGCGCTGAGTTCGGCGTGTTTCCAGCTTTCGGGGAAGATGGCGGTGTCGAAGGATGTGTTGATGATTTCTCGCAGGTGGGGTGCGATGACAGTGTCGGCCTTGTTGAAGACGTGGTGAGGGCAGGGGTCGGTCGGTGATCCGGAGTGGATGGAGTTCATCGTGCGGATGGTGTCTTCGGTGCTGATCGGGGTCCAGGCGTGGAGGGTGGTGGTGGGGGGGGGTGGCTGGTCGGTCGTGGTGTGCGTTGGTTGGTTGTTGAAACTGCTGTGTATGTCCGTGATCTTGTTGTGGAAGTATGAGGCGAGGGAGTTGCAGAGGTCTTGCGATGGGGTGATGTCGTTGTTTCCTGCGCTGGGGTTGGAGAGCTCTTTCACGATGTTGAAGAGTTCCTTGCTGTTGTGTGCGTTGTTGTCCAACCGGTCCTTGTATGCTGTTCTCTTGGCGGCGCGGATCAGCTGGTGGTGTTTCCGGGTGGCAAGTTTGTAGGAGGTCCTGTTGTCCGGTGTCGGTTCCCTTTTCCAGACTTTCTCGAGGGCTCGGCAGTTCTTCTTGGAGCTCTTGAGTTCGTCGGTGAACCATGGGGCCTTCTTGCTGCCGGGTCTGCTAGGCGGGGTCCTCAGCGGGGCGAGTTCGTCCGCGCAGTTGCTGATCCACTTCGTGATGTTCTCGGCGATCTCTCTCAGTGCTCACTCGACACGCAATCCGGCGTGCCTACACACGGGCCTGCAGTCCCAGTGCTCTCATTCACTTATCCGGTCCACAATCCGGCAGACCTCCACACCGTATCCCCCCGGTGCTCTCATTCACTTACACACGATCCACAATCCGGCGGATCTCCACACCGTGTCCCCCCGGTGCTCTCATTAACGCCGCATACCAACGACGATCACTTTCCTATGAACACCTATGGAAGAAATCTCTCATTGTCTACTCAGGATAAAACTACGATAATAGAAATTAGTACGGCTTTCCAAATTGAAGTATGTACCTTCTGCTCTTGGCATCAAACGTTCCCTCTCTCCCTCATTGCTCAGTCATTTCTTACCTGATCGGGATTCGCATCCGTTCATGCAAACAATGTCTGACTAGAAGACCAGGTTACCCTGATTGAACAAGAATACAAGGCACATGTCGGTTCACTAAGAACTGGGGTATTTTTATTACAATAATTATAAACGCAACACTATACGAAAGCATATATTCTGCAAAGAAAAGTAAAAGGTTAGAATGTGCACTCTATAAGGGAAAGGGCGGAGGTCACCTTGTTAACGTGAAGTCGGGGTTCGGCAGTCATCTAGGTTCCCTTCTCGTCTGTGTCTTGGCTCGTCTCGGAATCACACCTTAGCAGTCACGGGTACACGTCTGCACCGCTATGCTCGATCTCCTCTGCTTCCCTCCAAGTCACTGGAACCTCTCTCGCTATTAACTGCTGTCTCTCTCTCTCTGTCTCTGTTTCAGTCTTTCTCAGAGAGTCTCAGTTTCATGATCGTTCTCGGACTTTAAAATGGCGACTGTCTGCCTGGAAATAATTAATGGCATAGATGCTAACGGCTAGCTGCCGCCTACGGACTGACTGACTCATTGCCTAACACTTTCGCTAATATGGAAGCTTGTCCTTTCATGGAAAGTTACGGCCAGTAACCTGCCGCCCACCAAATTCTTGTAGCTCCCCGTACCAAGGACACGTTCCCAGCCGGCCGGCCTGAAGTTGTGTCTTCGGAGTGGAGAAAAATACAGTCTTTCGATAAGGGCCAGCCTGAGCCGGTTCTCTCCAAGCGAACAACACCTCGAAACTAAAACATTACACTTGACCTAGAAAGCCTCTCAAGCTGCCGAGCAGAAAGCAAAATGGAGTCTGTCCCGTTTGGGGCCTACAAGGCCCGAAATAAGCATAACTCCATAGAAGGTATACTAACACTCTTGCAAAAGGGCGGATCATCACTAATACTAATGAATCTATCCCCTATCTTAAGTTTATAAGCCCTGATCTAAGGAAAAGGGTACGAAAATGCACTACTGTGCCTTATGGATAAGTCCTGTTTATAGTTCTAATCCCTGTACTAACAGGGTAATAGGCTGGAGTCATCTTTCATCATTCTTCCTCCAAAGAGGGCCGAAAAAGTCGGTCATTACACCATCCTCGACTAACTACATTATCATAGCACCGGGACACCCTTTCGGGTAGCTGTCGCGCTTTAAAAGCTCAAATAAAAAATAAATACATTTCAGTATGGGCCACATTCTGCAGCACACATAGAAAGTCTGAGGAATATGCCTCCCAGGATTGTTTTTGTGCATGAAGGTGCCCCTTCCTGCACAAAAACAATCATGCATGCAACACAGACACCCTTGTACAAGGGTGCCTGCGTTGGATCTAGGCTGTCAAAAGGGCGCCAGTGCAAGAGAAACAACAGGAATGCACCATGTTACCTTAAATACTGCACATTCCTGCTCTTTCCCTGTCGAGTGCAGGGCAGCGCAGCGCAGCAAGGTGACTTGTTGCACTGCACTGCGTGACTTTCCATTGAATGAGCCCCTTAATGGTTTGCATATTCTGACAATGAAAAACCTCCAAAGTCTTTATTCTCTGTGGCAAGGCTGGCCCTCCCGTAGGTAAGACTGGTTTACACTATCATCTTTAATAAGTATTAAATTCAGTTTGTGAGTAGCTAGAACAATAGTTAAAACACTCCTTTTTAATGATAATTTAAAATCCCACCTAATGGTTAAGTCATATTTTATATTGGCATTTTTAGAAAGATGTCATTTTCCTGTCTAAAACCGAAAGACTATCCTGCCGGTGTCCACTTGTCACCTAACCCCGATGGATCCCCTGTGTCGAGAGGTGTATTGCTCTAATACAGTGGGAAAGGGCCATGGGATTGGGGAGGTGGACAGATCATTGACATAATTTCGGAATTAACAATATCGTGTAACAGGAATATTGGGTCTAAAATATTGTCTACAAAAATATCGATTTCCTATCCTTATAATGGGAAATACAAAAATTTTAAAAAAATATCGCTTCACAATAATATTGTTAAAAACATACAAACATATTGTTTCTTAATATATATATTGTTTAAAGTAGCAAATCCTAAATATTTTAATATTTACCATTAATATATTGTAAATTAAATAAATCTCACAAATATGTAAAACTGTATATAAATATATACTTATATAAAGACATATATATGTGTGTGTGTATATTTATATATTTATGTGTGTGTATATATATATAATGTAACACAATTATTAAATACATATATTTTACATTATAATATTTGTTTTGTTACTTTTTAAAATGTGTGACTAAATGTATATTCAGGTAATTTATATATTTCATGAAACAGAAATTTTTACCAATTCAATTCCAAAATATTAAATAAAGTACCAAGCAAATACAATAAAAGAAATTAAAAAATACATTTGCAAATGTTTAATAAAAATGTAAAAACAAATTAAAATAATAACTAATGCTATAAAATAAAAATTATAATCAAATATTAATAAAAAATATATTTAACCAATATATGGAAATATGTTTTGAGTCTGGGAATAAAAGATGTACTATTCCCACTCCAGTTTACGCAACAGTACAAAAATTGTAGGGGTTAAATACATTATTACCAATCCATTGGATTTAGGAAGGGTTAATTTTACTAATACCACTCCAGTGTGTGCACCAGTATGGAAAGCATTGGACTTCTAGGGCTAATATTTGCTTTTCCCACTTCAGTCTGTGCAACAGTAGGGAAAGTGTTGGACTTTGAAAGAGTTACATTTACTATTCCCAATCCAGTCTTAGAAACATTAGGTAAACTACTTCACTTCATACATATTACATATTTGAATAACAAAATTAATTTAGAAAAGTAGCACACTTTAAATATAAACATATTGCTAAACATAAACAAATAAAATAAACAATAATTATTTAGTTTACAAAATTCACAAACAATGTATTAATTAATTTCCAATTCTAAAATAGTGGTTATTTCATTACTACTTATTTAACTTTCCACCCTATACCCCTACAAAACCAGCAACACATGCCTAAAACATAATGGAAAAAATAAGTACAACACAGTTAACATAATTGATAATCAATTACATAATGAATTTAAAATGAATAGTTAATCGTTAATTATTGTTTAATCAACTCTCCACCCTACAACCCAACAAATCCAGCAGCTCACATCTAAAATATACATAAAATATATAATTATTACACAATTATTAAAACTAATAATAAAAAATGAACAATCCAGGTTTAATCAGATAGTAAGCTGATTGTAGTTGGAACATATAACTCAGTTAGTACTGTTAGTAACATTGTTAGATGAACCTCCACAGTTAGGAGAGAAGAAACCACTAAGGGTTGTGAGAAACCTCATCAATTATAGTCCCACGGGCTAAATTCTCAAGTTCAGTTGTCTTTTATGAAACCAAATTTTGACAAAGCATTGCCCCAAAACCTTAATGAGAACACAACCAAATGAATGAGTGTCCAAGTAGTCCACAGCAAAACGTGAGATACCCCTGGACCTTGATAAGTCCAAAAGTGTACTGCTTCAAGTATGGTATGCCACAGCAAATTGGCCTCCACTTTGTAAGGACAGAAAGACCTTGATTGTCTATTTTTCACTATTTTACTTCTGGGATGCCAATACCCTCCTGGAGAGGGCTTTTAAAAAGTTCAAAGGACTGGATCAAACATGTGTCAGCTGAATCATCTGTTATTTGTCATTACTCGGCTTTATTATCTGCTTCTTGTCAATACTGGAATAACTGTATTGATTGTGTGATTGTATCAGGAAGAAGTAAAGATACGATCTACTATGAAAAATTCTGGACTTTTTGTTGAAGGATTGTACAAAGTTTGAAATCAATTTTGTATATGTGTAATATTCATATCTAACTGTTTGATTAATTGATTTGTTCATTTGTGTACTGAGTACTCCACTGCTATTCTTGATATAGTTTCAGTTAGGGTCAGGTGCTTTTTTTTCCAGGATCTTGCCATGACACGCTCTGGCAAAGGATTTGACGATAGTGTTGAGCACCATAAATTTTGAGATCACTAGGCTTTAAAGGTGGGGATGTGTGATACTCACACCACAGTTGCCTTTTTCTGTTTAACAGTTCCCAATTGACTTAGAGACTGATTTAGAGTTTGGCAGAAGAGTTACTACATAACAAACTTGGCGGTTATCCAGTTTGCCGTATTACAAGTGCCATATGATAAAATGCACTTACAGCCGATGGGATGTCTGTCACATTTGTGATAGAGTATGTTGTCTTCTGAATTCTTAATCAGGCCCACAGTCGTGAAACTTCAGTATCAGAGATGTGTTCGATGTAGAAACATGATAGACCTTCATCTTTCAGTTGGCGGAATGAGTCATCTTGATTGTGAGAACTCTGAAGTTGGAGTAGCAGAGTATCTGAAGAAGCATCAGGTTTTACCTTTGTAGGAAATCCTATATTCTCCTTGACATGATTCAAAATACCTGGAAGGACATCCTTTCCAATATATTTCGTCTCTGTTCTCTGATAGTTATCCATCAACACATCCTGATTCTGACACATCGGAATCTGCCATTAGATCTTCTCCTCTGACCAGAATCATGACTGGATTTCCTTATTAAAGCAGCAACTGTTTCCACAACACTGTGACAATATCTCTGCATCTAAATCTAAAAGATGACTCACCCCCTTGCTTTTGGTAACCCCGATCCGTCTATCCTTTCTTTTGTCACAGTTTGCCCTTCCACAACACAATCGATTTAAATAGCGAGTTAGTCACATCGGCCCCGATTTACAGATCAGATGTAAACTGTAACATATAAGTTATGCCTTGGCATAGCTGTAATTTAGGAGTTTCGCTGATCACAAACATTTCTCATTTACACATACATAATTTACACATTATGTTCACGTATACTTGCTTTCAGGGCCCTATTACTGCATACTGTATGAACTGCATAAAGAATACATACATACATTAGACTGGGGAATTAAACCTCAGTTTTAGTGCATATGTCTGGATCAAGGAATTTGAAAATGTTAGTGAATCTCAAAAACATTGAGACATTGCGGAGGTTCACATCATTTGTCTTCGATTTCTCTGAGCTGTCCCTTGACACCTGCTTGGGAATACAGACATGTGTGAACCTCATGCAAATACAGGCTTGTGTGGTGCATGTGCGAGTGTGTTCATTACTCACCCATATATATTGCACTCTTGTCAGAACGTATTTCAGGTGTAAGATCACACGTGGAAAAGCCTGCCCGCAAATTAAGGTCTTGAGTCTTTTCACTGTCTGGAGCTAACTTAGCACATGCCTCCAACTGCTTGTTCCGATGTACCGTGGAACCATTGCCTTTATAGCCTGCTCGGTGTGCCTCCGTGACCTCCAGACCACTGTTTACCTCATTCCTTTCCATATCAACTGTGTCCATGATGCACTACAACCATTGTAGGTCGCTGCCTCATGGTTCCATGAGAAATGACAGCAGACTGCAACAATAGTCTAAAAACGCAAGGGAACAAAGTACCCACAGAGCAAAATATAATTTTGTCCTTTCAATGGAGCGTCATATCAATTACAAATATAAGGCGGCATACTTGCACAAAATGTTTAAATATGATATTATATGTATGTGTGTTTATATCTCTATGCAGTGCTTAATTTGAGCCTGTGTTTGCCAGTGCTCGGCATCAGCGCTTCATTTTCAACACCAGCAGTTATGAAAGCTCACCACATGGTGGCAGTGTTTGTCTGTTTTTGAAGTGAACACACCAGTAGAGTATTTAGCAAATATACATTAAAAATGAATCCCAGCACGGCCAGTCCATTCTTGCAGCTTTGGGTGGCATGGAGTAGTCTAAGTTGTAGCAGTTGTTGGAGTGTGATGATTATTATTAGTAGTTGTGTTGGTACTGGAATTTAGCAGCAGTGGCAGTGACTGGGACAAACTGCAGGGGCCTCTTGAGAAATACCAACTTGCGTTCCAGCACTTACTCTTTAACTAATTGTACACTGCTGGATAGATATACACACAAGAAAGCACGCGAACAATCTTCATAAGTGCCCATTGCAGATGTCCTCACCAGGTTTATTTGTTACCCATGGTGGCTTCTGGCCCCCACCTAAAAATCACTTTCAGAGACTCCACTGCTCCCTCTACATGTGACCCCTTCGAACGCGCACATCTTCTTTAAGGAAGACTAAGGGGATAGAAACTGCCCTTCAATGCAGCTTGTTTCTGTTCCCCCCTCAGCTCATCAAAGCAAAGAGCACGCCTTAAAATGTTAGTCATGAGGCTTCAAAGTGTGTTTATAAAAAGCAGTAAACACAGGGGTGTGTTTACATTTCTAAAAGCAGGACTAAGTACAGAGAAACCTACACTTTGCTGTAGCCCTTGTGAAGATACGTTTGATCCAAAGAGTGAGTGAAACTGACAGATATGTTAGAATGGCACACCGTCGACGCCAACGTTATACTGCACAAGGTGGACCGAAATGCAAGGTGGCAAAATTATGCAGACCACCAGCCCAAAACATATTTCCCTGATTATTGTTCTGCTATCTTTTGCTAAACCCTTTAAATACACCGACTACTGCCTTCAGCCCTGAGTGTGTGGCGTTATTTTAAAATGCATGTGTAGAAGAGTTCAGCCAGATGAACGAGCAACTTTCAAGCAACCAGGAGCTGTTTGCATTTCTGTGTGACTGGGTGCAGTATTCTTTTCTCATTAGCTGGTGACACATACATGACGTGTGAGTGGACCATTTGAGTAGTTAGTAATCCAGCTGAATTGAGAGCTGGTCTCTAGAGAAAAAGAGGGGAGATTAAAGGCACTGCCCATTGAGCAGTCCTATTGTGGCTCTATCTTTCTGTGCCATGCAGCGGTGGGTCCAAGCTGGGGTGGCGTGGATTAAACCCAGATCTTTGTGACTAGGGGTGAATGTCTGCATTGTTCAGTATTCGGTCCATCATTTGTTCTTTTTGCCTTTGTCACCCTATGTGGGATGGGTATGCCCAGATCTGGTCCCATGCTCTCCATGCCACTGGTTTCAAGCTAGTCTGGCAGACGATGCGTTATATCCCAAAACTGGTCCCAGGATGCTAGTTTTTGGCCCCTGGAGGACCTGGCTTGGCAGTTCGGGCTGGACTGTTCGCATGAGGAGCAGGGTCAAGACTGATTTGTATAACAGTGGGTTCAAATTAGGGTGGCATAGCGAGCAAAATAAGGAAGGAATAAACCCAGATCTTTGTGACTGGGGCTGAATATCTGCATTGTTCAGCATTCTGTCCATCATTTCTTCTTTTTGCTTTTTCACGTGTGGCAAGGATCTGAAATCACACTTGAAGGGAGGGATGTTTTTGATAGGGCAGAATCCTTGACAGGAAGAAACACATCTGAGAGCAACCAAGAGCTGAGTGGCCAGGCACTAGGCCTTATAAACCACCAACGTGCAGATGTTCTGAAGCTGTCCCAGTCACAGAGCTCCACTGAACCAGGTGCCGAGGCACACAAGGTGGAGGGACGTTGGCAGATTTAGACCCACTGTTCCTTGTTGGGCTGAAAGTGTGAGATTCACAGTGCATCCCTAAGGGCTTCTAAGCCCTTGGGCATGTTAATGAGCAAAGGGGCAGCACAGAACAGAGGGTTTCTTTCCCACAGACACTTCCACACACATTTGCACTTCCCAGCATGGTATATTTCGCAGAGCCTGATATTTAGGTGGAGCAGAGAGAGACATTTTGGAATATATTCCCTACATCTACACGCATGAGGAGTAGTACCTTATTGCTCATTGATCACTAACTAGAGTAGGTGTCCTACACTTATAGGAGAGACTGTGCTGTTGTGTCTTTCGGCATGGTCCTGTGCTGCGAAATGGGCCGTAAATTAAGATCTAACTGTGGTATTCAACATCTTGTGATTGTGTTTCCTTGGGGAGATGCACTCACTTGAATTTATACTGCTTTGTCCTGTCTCTATTGCGTGTTTGACAATGGAATAGACAGCATTCTCACTTCTTTACCAGTAGTAACATCCAGACCCCCACAGAGAGCAGTGCCACCCAGGGAAGAATTTAAAATGTCTTTAGGCTGTAATTCCAAAGACCTTGTAGTCCCTGATTTGTCAGGAAACACGAGCAGGATTTCCCACTGTACCAAGGATACTTTGCCAACTCAAAGCTAAATACCTGTTGAAATTACAAGGGGCGACACATCCTGAAAATGGGGATTGCAGTGGGAATTGGGTGCTGTAATCTACTGTAATTCCACATTCCTGTAAGGGTTGTTCAGAGGCGAAGTCAGAATACCACAGTATTTCAGCCTCTGAAAGCAAAGCAAGGAAAGGAAACCATCAAGGCAAAAGTGAGCCAGGTTGTCATGGGAGAAAATGTTTGATAATTGAGCAAATGAGTATGCAACAATGTATTTATCAACTCAAGTGTAATGTCTGTATAGTGACGTTAGCAGTGCGAATAGACGGGATGCACTCCAGTTTATTCGGTATTCCAGTTTAATCCATCATTATATAGAGTGCGTGCAACTTGATGAAGTGCTTTGCCCTGGTTGCACTTATATTCAAACAAATATATAGTGATGAGGCAAGTTTGCGCCCCAAATCAAGTGCACTGCAGAAAAGTGCCATTTCGGCTCCAATTTTCCAAAAGTAATCCATCATTTTCTCATCTTTACAAATTACTCCATAATTTCAAATATACTACGTTTTTCACTCCTCTTTTTCCACTTTCTGAATCAGGCTCTACATGAGGGGTTTCTTACGGCAATTTCCCATGCTTCTTATGTATAAACTGTGCCCATCCAGGCCTCTAGCTTAAACAAGACAGATGCCAGGGTTCGTAACAAGCAGTGTTTATTTCTCTCCCAATGCATTTCGGGCGGGATACGCCCTTCGTCAGGGGACACTGTAATTTAACAATAGAAACAAGGCTGTATTATAAACTGATTGATGAATATTCTTGCTTTTATGAAAAACATATTAATAAAATGTAACATATATTCATGCATTTCAAACTGCATGTTCCAGTAGTAGTGTCTACACAATAAAACAAATTAATTACTGTGAATCATGATACCTCCTTATTGACATACATCATTATTCATGCTATGTTTATTCCTTCCATGCGCCTAAACAAAGCCTCTGTATCACGTCACATGAAAATGCCCTTGCTGGAAAATCTTTGTTTTACGGAGCTCTTGCACTAAACCCATACTCCAAACTATTGTCTCCCGCTGTATTTCTGCATTCAAACCTTCTCGCCTATTTCCCATCTGACCCGTGATTGGAGCGCGGCGCGATAACTAGGATTTGAGCACCAATCCCATAGCAGGAGGCCAGTCGTGCTAGATTTAAAATCACGCTGTACAACACAGGGTTAAAATTCTCGTTGTGAACCGTTAGAATGAAGCAATTGTAATCTCAGAAGCAGGTATGTGAGTGATTGCTGGATTTACTAATGTTTAAGAATGGGGAAAGAAGAGGTGAAGTACCGAATGTTATGCGCGGGGATTGTGGACATTATGAACCATTCTGAAGTGCGAGTTGCGCGCAGGTAAAAATTCAAAGGTACGTGGGAGGTGTTTAGTAATCACACTGTAGAGTGGAGGCAATCACGGGTCAGATGGGAAATAGGCGAGAAGGTTTGAATGCAGAAATACAGCGGGAGACAATAGTTTGGAGTATGGGTTTAGTGCAAGAGCTCCGTAAAACAAAGATTTTCCAGCATACTGAAATGAGTAAGTGTCTTCTGTGAATACCAAAATAAGTAAGTGCCTTTTGTGAATACGAAAATGGTAGTAAGTTTAGGATTTTGTCTTAAGTTAGTTCTGTGAATCAGGCCCACAGAGAGCAGTGGCATGAAGTACAGTGGTGCAGAGTATAACAGAGTGGCATAGAGTGCAGTGACGCAGAATAGAATAGAGTGGAGGAGAGTGCAGTGGCGTAGATTGATTTGATACAAAGTAAATTGACATAGAGTGCATTGGCTTTGAGTAAAGGGGTGTAGAGTGCATTGGCATAGAGTGCAGTGTTACAGAGTAGGGTGCATAGAAGTGAAGTGTTGTGGAGCGGTGTAGAGTGCAGTGGGGAAGAGTGGAGTGCAGTGTTACGGAATAGGGTGCATAGAGTGGAGTGTTGTGGAGTGGTGTAGAGTGCAGTGGTGAAGAGTTGAGTGGTACATTGTAGAGTAGTGTAGGGTAGATTGCATTAGCAAAGAGCAAAGTGGAGTGATGTAAAGTAGCGAGGCATAGAATGGAGTGGTGTAGAGAAGAGTGCAGTAGCACAGTTTGGAGTAGAGTGGCATAGTGTGGAGTGATGCAGAGTAGAGTGCAGTGGCATGGAGCGGTGCAGAGTAGAGTGGAGTCAGGTAACATGATGTATACATGGTATGGTAGTGTACTGCCATTACAGACAACCAGCCGCGGTCGCCTTTCGTTGCATGCACTGCATCCCCAAATGCAATGCAGTGCGCCCAACGAAATTCGTTTTATTTATTTATATGTTTACTTACCTGTAAAGCTCCATAATCCATAGATTACTAACCCCCACCCTGTCCCTCCCCACGTCACCGCCCGTCAGGTACTCCCACTACCGACCGCGGCTGCAGACAGCACATCTTCAATTGAAATGACCATTACTTTTGCACTCACATACAGTTTTACTGATAATAGTATAGAACGCACAGGCTGTAATGTGTGGAAATGTCATCACTCAGTGTTCAAAAAGGGGGCCTCTAGTTGGCAGAGGTAAGTACCTTTGTCCGAATAGGGACCCTTGCTTCTAGTCAGGGAAAGGGGGATACACTCCTAAAATAATCCCTGCTCATCCCCTTGGTAGCTTGGCACGAACAGACAGGCTTATCTCAGAGGCAGTGTGTGAAACATTTGTGAACACATACAGTAATACATTGAGAACACTACAATTGGACACCACATCAGTTTAGAAAAATAAGTAATCTTTATCTAAACAAGACCAAACAACAAAAATCCACAATAGAGTATCAGAAATATGACTCTCAAATGGTAGAACTAACTCAGTTCAATACAGATGGTAAATGCGACCTGTTTCTCTCAAAGTACCTTGGATGCGTTACGCAAAGCAAATAAAAATGGTCGCAGGGAAGGTGATGCACCGTTCCTTACACTCAGAGGAGTGGCTGTGTTGGTTCCTTACTGAAGCGCAGGGGAGGTGATGCGTCACTTCCTTACTGTGTGGGGAGGTGATGCACCTTTTTTCTTACTGCGTTCCATTGATGATGCAAAAAGATGGCGCCTCGATGCGATGCGACGATCCAGTGCGATGCGACAAAGATGGCGTCTTGATGTGGGGCGACAACTCTGTGCGATGCGTGCACACCCCGCGGCCTTGCATTGAATTCGGTTCGCCGGTCACGGTCTGTAGAGATCGAGGCACCCGCGTTGTGCGGCAACATCTCATGCCGCGACAAGCGCTGCGACACGCTTCTTCGGCGATGCGGCGGCAATAGCAGCAGTGGCGACAAGCCTCCTTTGCGGAGCGACGGCAGCTGCTGGGGTGACATTCTTCTTCAGCGGTGCGTCGGCAACAGCAGCGGTGGCGACACGCTTCCTTTGCGATGCGGCCGCGACAGCTGCGGTTGCAACACGCTTCCTTTGCGATGCGGCCGCGACAACTGCGGGGGTGACACGCTTCTTCCTCGATGCATCGACTTTCCAGCTCAGAGCGACAAACAGTCTCTAGAGGTCCTAAATAGCAGCAGGCACCTCTCTGCAGGATAGAATTCCCAGCAAGGAAATTCAGGGGAGCTGGTGGTGAAGTCCTTGTGTCTCTGAGACTTCAGAACAGGAGGCAAGCTCAGCTTCAAGCCCTTGGAGATCTTCCTCAAGATGGCAAAGCAAACACAGCAAAGTCTTTTTCTGCTTTCCTTGGCAATGAAGTAGCCACTGCAGGCCAACCCCAACAGCAAACAGCACAGGGGCAGTAATCTTCCTTCAGCTTCTCTGGCTCTTCTCCTTGGCAAAGGTTCTTCTTGATTTTTCAGAAGTGATCTAAAGTTCTGGGGTCTGGGTCCCCCTCGTTATACACACAAATCCTTTGTCTCTGAAGGAAGAGAGTGTCTGTACCCAGCCAAAACCAGTTCTGTCCTCTTTGGTGCAGCTTCTGAGTTCAGGCATACTAAACTTTATTTTATTATCTTGTTCCCAGGGTCAGTTATGCTTATAAGATGTTATAAGCAAACTGCCCAATGCACCCTGCCCACGGGGTACCTTGGGCCTACCTTAGGGGTGACTAACATGAAGAAAAGGGAAGGTGTAGGGACTGGCAACTATGTGCACTTGCAAAGTCGACATGGCAGTCCCAAGCTGCACACAGGCTCTGCAATGGCAAGCCTGAGCCACATTTTGAAAGCTGCTTCTGTGGGTGGCACAATTAGTGCTACAAGCCCACCAGCAGCAATTAATTTACAGCCCTGGGCACACATGGTGCACTGTACTAGAGTCTGGCAAGTAAATCAAATCAGCCAATCATGGAATCACTAATCCATTAACTCAATTTATAAAGAGAGCATATGCACTTCAGCACTGATCAGTAGTGGTAAAGTGCCCAGAATCATAAAACCACCAATAAAAGGTCAGAGAAAATACTGGAGGAAGGCAAAAGTTTCAGGGATGACCCTGCAGAAAGGGCCAAGTCCAACACTCGGTTTATTGATTTGATTGCCAGCACAATTAATTTACAAACATTTAATTTTATGTTGTGTGCTAGAAAAAGAGTAACATCTGTACAGCCTTCCTCATGCAGGCCCCCACAAGCCAGCATGATGTCACATAACTACTCTCGCTTTGAATTCAGAGAAAGGAAAAGAAAGACCAAGCTCCCTGGAAGAAGCAGCCTGACATTTGACATCTATCTTTGAATGCACAGCAAATGTGACAAGATAAGAACAAGATTTAAAAACCTGTTTGCAGTAGTGAGTCCCTCCCAGTGCCTAAGGTTTGGGTAAGGGGAGGGACAAATTTGACCTGGACAGCCTAAAGCAAATAAAGCCAGCAAATAGAAAGCCAGAACATGTGAGGTACTGATCACAAAGCTAATGGTAAGCAACAGGTGGAATGCATTCCTATGTCAACTTTCTGAATGGTAAATTGGGTTTCTTACCTGAGAGGGGCGGACAACATTTCCCTCCAAAACTCCCCAAGGAAATCATGTAATACCTTTCTTTGGAAATCTCTTGACAGCTATTTCACCACCACCAAACCCCTATAAACCTCTTGTATGTGAGATGTAATTTACACAACACATTTTTACTGTTTCATATCTGTAATTGCCCCACCATCTTTGCGGCAGGTAGTTTTGTATTTGCCTCCCCTCGCGATCGATTGAAGATTGTGGGGGTGCGATTGCTGCCCGGAAACGGCAGGTAAGAGCGGCGGAGGCTGCTGCCCCCAAAACTCCGCCCCCCTTGCTACTACGCCACTCCCTAAATGGCAGTTGATACCAGCTCCCAGGTCTCTATTTTCACTGACTGATCTGTAAAAGATATGTATGTAGTAATATATTTGCAACCATCAAACCATGTATGCTATACGGCCTGTATTTATTTACTTATTTTATTGCATTTTATTTATCTATTGTTATTTATTGTACTTTATTTTATTATCTCATTATCTGTGTAGGTGTATATTTGTAAATTTTACCCAGTCCGATTTTGATGTGATCCATCTTGGTTGGATATTGACTACTACTATTTAGTATCCTCTTATCAAATCTGTACATGTATACCAATGCTCGGATTTCCAATATGCATTTGCTGTATTGTTTTTACTCCCCTGTTCCTCTTGCTTTGAAAAAGGCTTCAATTAGATTTCTTTGAAATGAGAAAAAAAAACTTTGTGAATGTCCCCAAGATCTCTTCCGCAAACCAAACAGCTAAACCCAATTTATTAAATTCAGTAGATTGGGTTTAGTGTGAGAAAACTGCTCCCTTTTAAATTAGGCGCAAGGAAATCCTTCCTTTTCCGACTTTGCATGCATGCTGCACTGTGCAGCACGCATACTAAGTGGGAAAAACTTTGCCTCATGTCTATTAATGGTACTGTGTACAGGGCGGGTACCCTTCCTGTACAAAACCTATGCTACACTCACAAAGTCACTCTAGTGCCATGGCGCTAAGGTGTGTGCATGGCGCACAGCAGCTATAATCAGCGCCAGTGCAAGGAAAAGGGGAAGCGAGAGCCATATCTTTGAAAATATGGCGCTCTCCTGCTCCTTCCCTTTCGCGCAGCGCAGTCTCGCTGGGGCTGCTGCTGCGTTGCATAGAGATTTGCTAAATCTCCCCCAAAGAGTCGGAAAGATGCGAACGTAGCAATTTATGAAAATAAATACATAGATTAAAATTGAATAATTGCAAGAAATGTTTAGTGAGAGCAAAGGTTTTTTTTAAATACCTAAGCTAACCTGTCTTACATCAGTTGGAGTGAATACACTGGAGTGTATTTTCTTTCAGGATATTTATAAGGCATTTAATAATACAGACTTTACCCCGGTAAATAGTGGGGACCTGGCAGTACGCCTTGTCATATGGATTTTGCGAGCACGGACAGAAGTTTATTGCATTCTTGCACTGTTAGCACGCTATGAAAGGACAAGGCGACGTAGTTAGTGTAAGGGTGGGTAGGTTAGGGGGGCTAAATCATCGGGAGATGGATAGGGAAGTGTGGGGTTTTGATTTTTCTCCAGCAGGCGAGGGAAGGGGCAGCGAATATCACATAAGTTAGATCATTCCAGGACAGTGCGATGGAAGAAAATGCATGTTTTCTGTAATGTGGAGTGATGTCTTTATATTTCTTTTCTCTATAAATTAAGTGAACAACTGTGTGAAGTGATTTTATGGGCAGAATGAGTGTGGAATCAGAGAGGCCTGGTATTGCCGAGTGGTTTTGGGCATAGCAGGGGCTACTGTGGACTAGCCTCCAGGTGCAGAGTCATCGGTGTGTTCCCTGGGCTGGAATGGCACAGCTGCCTCCTTGACGTACCAAACAGCTTAAGGTAAATCCAGGTAATGGGCTAGAAAAAGTGGTTCCCAAACGTTTGACTCCTGAGCACCCCTATTAAATCATAACTGGAAGCCAGGGACCCCCAAGCAATTTGTATGAATTAAATGTCAAATATTGAAACAGTAATTCGAAAACAATACTCACACGTGTGCACACAAAACAAATACTCGAATTTCTAAGGATTTTAGTGTTTTATATTGAAAGAATTTTCAAAAAATGAAAAGTTTTAATGGGAAGGTTGGTACTGCATCTCTGTGACTAACGTTTAAATGGTTGGGTTTATTTTGCAGTACAAGGCTTCTGCTCCTTCCAGGGCCAGACTGAAAACCGAAAGCAGCCTTGGCAAATGTTTTCAGACCAGTCCCCATACCGTGCACACCAAGTTCAGTGAGTGAGCCTGACCACTACAAAGGGGGCTTTGGGAGACTCTCCCCCCAAGAAGAAACCTTTTTAGCAGCATCAGAACAATACTGTTTTTTAAAATGCATGGTACACTTTCTTTGCAGTAGGCATATTAACCCTCTGTGCTACATTAGAGAAGTCAAAGCTGCCACTGGACAATTCCCATGTCTCTCCAGCAGGTACATTAATCCCTGGCATTATCTTGACACTTTTATTTTTGCTCGAAAACTTCTAATTATACAAGGAACTTTGCACTGCTTTTCAGACCTCTGGGGTTCCGTGGACCACAGTTTGGGAAACACTGGTGTTTCTCAAACTGCAAAGATGCAGTACCAACCTTTCCATTAACATTTTTTATTTTTTGCAAATTATTTAAATATAAGATACTAAAATCCTTAGAAATGTATTTATTTTGTGTGCACATGTGTCTGTATTGTTTTCGAATTACTGTTTTAATATTTGAAATTTAAATCATACAAATTGCTTGGGGTTCCCCGGTTTCCAGTCATGACTCAATGGGGGTCCTCAGGAGTCAAAAGTTTGGGAACCACTGGGCTAGAAGGTTGTTTTCTGGCAGAGTCAATGTACATGGGCTGAGTTGTTGTGCCCGTGAATTACTGCTCGGGATGGGGCGCTTATATGGACCTTTTTAAAGCGCTTTATGTCATTTGAAAAGACAGAGGTTGCATCAGGACAGGGTTGGGATGCATTGGTAGATGAAGCACTGCAGGGAACTGTGATAAAGAACATACACTGTTTGATGTGATCATATGTCTATTCCATACATGGGGAGAGCAGGTAAACCATGTACAACTTCAACAAGTTCTCCACCAACTTTATCTCTCAACGGTTCTACCCCAACATTCTCTCCTCCACATTACACCATAGATCTGATTGATGTCACACTTACAACATCAATACAATACTTCACAGCACCACAGGAATGATTGGAGATTTTTGAATGAGCTGCATGCAGGTTTCAGTAGTGGAACTGCAAGGGGTAGCAGGTCAGGCTTGGAGAGAATAGGTAGGTTTTGGCAGGTCAACTGTGATTTACTTTGGTAGAATTGTGTGTCTGCGTCTCTGCTCATGGGGATTGCTGGTGTTATAGGTCATGCTTGAAGAATATTGGAATAGGTGTGTAAAGTACCCAATGCCAATGAAGAAATAAGGAAAGAAAGAAAGAAAGAAAGAAAGAAAGAAAGAAAGAAAGAAAGAAAGAAAGAAAGAAAGAAAGAAAGAAAGAAAGAAAGAAAGAAAGAAAGAAAAAAAGAAAGAAAGAAAGAAAGAAAGAAAGAAAGAAAGAAAGAAAGAAAAATGAAACAAGAAAGAAAAGTGTTACAAGTGCTACAAATTATAAACTATAAATACTGGTTGTCTTCCTGGGTAAAGTTTATTAAATAACCGTTGGTGAGCCTAGAATAAATGTGTTCTGAAGAATTGTTTTTTCATGAATTCACATGAATATTATTGAAGCTTTCGACAATTTAATACAGAACAGTACCAAATGGACGCAATATGTTATGTTGCGAAATTCCAGTAATCCGATAAAGGGCACTCCGAAAGGAATTTCCAACAGCATTGGCCAGAGACAGGAACTTATAAAGTGTGGAATATGGCCTGTGCCATCACCTGGCTCACTGGTATAAAATGTCCTGCGGTCACATCAGCCGCTAAACACCGTGGAAACATCAAAGTAACATACTAGAAACAAAAACATTGGCACAGAAGGGAACTGGATTTTCTCAATGCGGGCAGTTGCTACTGTGCATGGTGAGAAAGCTAATGCTCGAGTAGAAAATCTACTCAAGCAGAAGCAAAGAAGCAGCAACAAAGAAGCAGCAGCAATGAAGCAGCAGCCTCTGGTGTGCTGCATGGTGCCATTCATGCTGATTTTTCAGCGAGGAACAAGCTCCTGATGCTAAAAATCAAGATGAGCAGCATGACCTACCAATTTCTGCCCACTCGCAGAACTCTACGGAATCTTGCAGAGTTTTTATGTAACTCCTTGGAATTCACAGAGTGAAACTCCACGAGTTCCACCTACCCCTAGTTACAGCATTTAAGATACCCTGGCCCGTACTTGCACAAAACAAATTAATGGGAACCCACCAACTCTTCTACTCCAGGCACTACACAAGCATGTGACAGCCTGCTTCTGCAAAGTAGATGATTCATGAAGGTATGGCTGCTTATTTGAGAGGGGGAAAATGTCCGTCACAAACAGGCTGACATATTTCAGAGCCATGTGTGACTTGTGGGCTCAGGGAAGGCCAGGCAGTGAGACAAGTACTGTTTAGTTTGCGCATGTCAGAGAAGCAGATGTGTTCCTAGCGCTCTAATATACATTGGCTTCCAGGAGCCATATGGGAAAGTGCATGGCTCAGTTCTTTTGATGGTAACAGTCTCCAGCCACTATACCCATGTCAGCAACAGTGCCTTCTGTAGACCTTTAAGGGTCAGTACAGGTCAACTCACTATATTCCATGTCTTCCCCTAAGTTTTGGAGTAGAAATCTAGAGCCATATATATTTATGACCTGGTTTATGTCATTCTTGCAATACAAAACCGGGTGCAAGAGCGACGCAAACCGTAAGTTATATTTTTGAAGCAATGCAAAGCCACTTTGGCTGGCTTTGAGTGGCTCCATATATCTGCATTGAGTTACTGTAGTATGCTGTAAGTGCTTTATTTACTCTTTCCCTTTAAGATTTGTCCCATCTTGTCATACATTCTACTTAGAGTGTCTATGTATTCTTTTCCCTTCACATTCTGTTCCTCCCTCGTTAGATTGCTGTTGGTGTCTGTTAAATGGACAACCTCTGCCGTGGGCTCCCTTCATTTGTACTTAAAATTAAGTAATAAAATATTACTTATCAACTACTCTCTCAGATTGCTTTGGATTAATTCCTCCAACCTCCACGCTACAATTTGGTACCAGAAGTGGGGTCTTCCTTCAAGAGAACTATTTTCACTTCAATTTTCGCATCGTAATTACTTGGACAGGAGCGTCTCGTTTTTGCAAGGACTCGCTTTTTAAAGGTGCGTGATACAAGTTTCTCCAATTTTTTTTCAAGTTCATGTGCCTTCGTTTCTAACATCTTCAAGCAACTGCCATACTTCAACTTCATTTTGAATCGCTACTCACGCGATCGATGCTCGAGCCACCCGCAATATTCATTCTGCTTGTGACGTCTAGCTTGCAAAGCGCAGCTAAGGATTGTGGGATTGCACGTCATTACGTCATACGTCTGGCCGCCATTTTGAGTTCATTTCTCCGATGTTTACATCGCGATCGTTTTACGATCTTTCTACAGTTCTAAATTTTCTCAGGAAATACTAATTATTATTCAATTTCAACGCTTTAATTGTTTTTTAGCACAACCTACAGCGACGATCTTTAGAAGTTGTTTTTCTCATGGATTCACAATATTCGAACCACTTTCTGTAAGTTTTGTTTTCATTTCAGTTATTTATTTATTTATTTTTACTCTACTATTTTGTGTTATTCACTTGTTTTGGTCATGGCTTCAATACAAGGTGTCATACAACCATCAGCATTCTTACAAAAACCTGGCAAACCAGATTTAAAATGGTCTGAATGGATAAAAGACTTCGAAAATTATTTGACTGCTATTGATGCTGATGATTATGCTAACACTAGGAAATTAGCACTATTAGTAAATCATCTTGGGACTGCTGGTCGTAGAGTCTTTCAAAATCTTCCTCACTATCTCCCACCGGTGTCAGAAGATGCAGAGTGCAATGTATATCTTGAAGCAAAACTACGACTAGGGAAACAATATCCAGATGCTACTAGTGTAATCTTAGAAAGATTCAACTTTGCTATGTGCAAGCAGTCATCGGAAGAGTCTGTTGAAGACTATATTGCCAATTTAGGAGTTCTTGCTGAGAAATGTGACTTTGGCAATGGTGTTGATACTTATATTAGAGCCCAATTCATATTTCATTGTTACTCCAAAAAAGTCCAAGAACATTTACTTACTTCCATAAATCCAACTTTAACAGAGACCATCGATGTAGCTAAAAGCATTGAAAGGTCAATTGTCACGTCCAAAGTTTTAGCTACCAGTCAACAATCTGGAACTTGTGCTCACCATGACCTAACACAATCCATGAATTTGGTCTCTGAGGAAAATTCTATCTGTGCTATTACTCCTAAAGGACCTAATATAAGAATTTTCAGGGACCAGACTAATACTAAGCCTCAGTTGATTTGCTTTCGTTGTGGCTCGAATAATCATATTGGTAACAATCCTTCATGTCCAGCGCAAGGGAAAAAGTGCATCAATTGTCAGAAGTTTGGACATTTTTACAACGTTTGTAACAGAAGAACTCTGATCTCCAATTTTAAGAGCTATAGACCCCGAATTAATACCATTTCAGTTGATACATCTGAAACTTCAGACTGTTCTTCACAATTTGCAAACATGGTTGTTGCCATAGATGTTCCTGAGTTTTCTGACAAACCTATCAAGGGTCCATTTGTTGATATTATTGTTGATAATAAGGTCATTTCTACCATGGCCGATTCAGGTGCACCTGTTACAATCCTTGCTGATGTTACTTTTTATCAACTATGGCCTGATAAGTTCCCACTTCTTGCCCCTGACATAAATCCAAAAGCATTTGGAGAACAGGACATTAACTTAATAGGATATTTTTGGGACATACTTACTTGCCTAGGGAGATCAATCAAAACTAAGATTTATGTAGCCATTAAAGGAAGAAATATAGTTGGATGGAAAGATCTGGGTCTGTTAGGAATTATCCTGTGTCCTGGACAAGATCCTCCCATAGTTCTTGGTGAATTACCGCAAAATGTTTTAGCTATAACTAATGAGAATGCTATTGTTGATAATCTCACAGCAGATTTTCCTGAAGTTTTCAAAAGTACGGTTGGTAAAGTAAAGGGTTTTGAACATACTATAATATTGAAAGATAATGCTAACCCTATTGTTCACAAAGTCCGCCCTATCCCTATCAGTGTCAGAGAAGACCTTAAAAACCTTCTTTCTAATCTGCAAGCTGATGGCATTATTGCACCTATCAATGCTTCAGAATGGGTTTCTCCAGTAGTTTTGCGAAAGAAATCCAATGGGGATTTAAGGCTATGTGTAGACTTAAGATCTCTCAATCAAAATATATTGGTTGACTGCCACCCTAATGAGGTAATATGAATTTTTATGGTCAATTGTGTCCCCTAACGTAGACCCCAACGGCTCCATGTACGTGCTTCAAGTACATGTATGTTCCCTCCACAACCAGCTATGAAGACGCAAATACATTTGCGTCCAACGTTAACATGTCCTCTTTCAGATCCACCATGAATGGGTCGGATATTCAGTTCCTAAGTATGCCGTGCCACCGTCTTTACATGGTGCACTTTCACGTTTTTCTGGCTCTGGCGAGTTAGGCCCTGATTCCTGCCATCGAGCCCTTTCTGCCTTCTGTCTCTGAAAGCTGCAACCTGGATCTGCATCTATGACCCTTACCCTACTCCCTGCGCGGCTAGCGGTGCCTGGCTCGGCCTGCTTGCCTGCCAAGACTGTATTTTGCCTTCAAGTTATCTGCTCCGCTCCTCGAAAATACATTCCTGCCTAGTGTTTTAGGAAAAGATCTCCCCAGCTGCAGAGCGAAGGGCCCGGCCTTTCTGTCTCCGTACAAGTAATTCATTGCTCCTGTTACCATGGTAGGCCCATGGCCCCTCGCATCTCACGTAGACACGTAGACACATATGCACGCACTAGCAGTCAGTATAGAATAGCCTCTGCCCGAGAGACCTTTCCTTCTAGATAATACAGTTCCTCAAACACAAGATACTAGATATGATTTGGGTTTAGGTTGTTCTGACACGCCAGACTTCTGTCTCCACGTATGGTGCTAAATGTCAAGTCCCCTTCACCCTCCAGTTCCACGTCAATCACACGTCATGCTGCTGCGCGCGCATCTCTGTCATATATTTCTGCTGACACTGCAGGATTCCTCTATGGATCCACCTACCTGTGACACTTTCATGTGACGTTGTCTAGCACACACCTCCGTGTACGCCCTCGTGCACGCCTTCTGTTACGTACATGTGTTCTTATCTCTTTTCTCTCAGCTGTTACGCCTTCTGTATCCATCACCATTAAATGCATTTACTATATATATTGTATTCTGTTAATAAAGCATTGTCTATCCCTTCCTGAACCTTCGTGGTGATGGAACATGATACCTGGTTCGAACCAATTCCTTTTTAAGGAATAAAACCCTTATAAACTCAGATGCCACGGACTCTGCCTCTCATTTTTGATTGAGTTATTCTTATTGAACTTTACCGCATAGAAATTCAGCATAGGTAAATTATATTTACCACACTTTCCCACACATAAATGAAATGTTGGCCTCAATTGGTAAATCTAACTTTTTCTCGACCATAGATCTGCATTCAGCATACCATCAAATCCAATTATCACTTGAATCTCAACCTCTCACAGCTTTCGTGAGACCATTTGGGGCATTTAAATATCTAAGATTGCCTTTTGGCTTAGCTTCGGCCACAAGTGTGTTTCAGAAATTGATGGACAATCTTTTTAGTAATTTAAATCAAGTGCAGGCATTTCAAGATGATATATTGATACATACGGAAACTGAGGAAGAACATTTGGTTATTTTGAGACAGGTACTTTCTATCTTACGTGAGAAAGGTATGACAGTAAAAGCCAACAAATGTAAACTACTAGTTCGTGAGGTTGAGTATTTAGGACACATAATATCTAAAGATGGTATCAAACCTAAGTTTTGTAACATCGAAGCTATTCGCAATGCGCCCCCCTCCCTCAGCTAAAGATACCTTGAGGTCTTTTCTTGGCCTTTGAGAATACTACGCTAGATTTGTGCCTGGATATGCTCAAACCATTCAGCCACTCAGGAGTCTATTGAAGAAAGGCTGTAAGTTTGACTGGTCTTCTGTTCTTCAGGATATCTTTGAGAAGGTTAAACTCCTAGTTATCAATGCTCCTGCTTTGCAACCTTTTGTGCCCAGAGCTAAACATTTCGTTTCTGTAGATGCTAGCCAAAAGGGTTTGGGAGCAGCTTTTGGACAATGGATGGATCATAAAGAAAATACTATTGCCTTCGCTTCTCGTGCTCTGACCACAGCTGAATGTAGCTATAGCACGATTGAGCGAGAGGCACTGGCAATTGTGTGGGCTGTTCAAAAGTTTAAAACGTATTTTTGGGGTATCCCATGTGAAGTGTACACTGATCACAAACCGCTTGTATCTTTGTTATATGGCAATGGTTTGGGTAGAGCATCTGCCAGATTAGTGAGATTACTTTCCAAATTACAGGAGTACAATCTGACAGTGAAATACATTCAAGGGGGTTAAAATATACGTGCTGATTGTCTTTCCGGGCTGCCACTTCCTAGCAATGCTGAGGATGAAGATCACACTAGTTCTGATTGTGTTGTGGGTTTAATTGATGCTATTGCTTCATATTCTAACGCCATTTCTCAAAATGATTGGGTGGTTGCCATGGAAAATGATGAAACTTTAGAGAAAGTGGAGGTTTTCATCAGAACTAAATGGCCTAACAGTAAAAGTCTTAGTAGTGAGTTAAGACCCTTCGCACAAGTTAGTGAAGAGATTTCATTTGAAAACGGAATTTGTGTCAGGTTTGGCCTTTTTGTCCTTCCTACTTCACTAAGGTCCAAGATCATTGCTTTAGCTCACGAGGGTCATTTAGGCATTTCTGCTACGTGTAAGAAAATCAAAACTATTTATTGGTGGCTTAACATTGACAAGCATGTACATTCTTTTATTGACAAATGTTCTACATGCATTGTTTCAGATAAACATTGGAAGGTTAACAAACAACCTTTGTCTACAGTTCCATTTCTTGATCAACCTTGGGACAAAATTGCCGTTGATTTTTCAGGTCCTTTCATACTTCTCCCATCTGAAAGAAGGTATTGTATTATCGCCATTGATTATCACTCGAAATGGATTTACTATTCTTTTGTACAGAGTGCTAATTCTGATTCAGTTATCAGTTTTCTTCAGAATATTTTTATTAAAATTAAGTAATAAAATATTACTTATTAACTACTCTCTCGGATTGCTTTGGATTAATTCCTCCAACCTCCACGTTACAGTTACTCTGCCCTGGGTAGGCGTTCCATGAGGGTCCCCAAGCAACTCCCATGGTTTTTGATGCATTCCAAGATTTAAGAGACCATGTACACCTGGGAATGCGCCAAAAAGATACGGACTGCTCTGTCGAGGCATAATGATGAAAAATGTGTTTATTTCTCCTCGTTTTTTCCTCTTTTTGTGTGTGGTGCAAAATGCCTCTCAGGATTGTTTTTGTAGCGGAAGATGCCCCTTCATGCACAAAAACAATCCTGCCTACAACACAGGCACACTTACACCATAGTGCAAGAGTGCCTGCAATGGCGCTAGACTACTAAAACAGTGCCAGTGCAGGGGGAATGGAGAGGAATGCGCCGTATTGGATAAATAAGGAGCATTTCTGCCCTTTGCCTCGGACGCTGTGCAGTGCATTGCAGCAAAGTGACTTGCTATGCTGCCCTGCAACACTATACTCTTAAATATGGTCCTTAGACTCTTATGTACTAAAATATTTCCCAGTAGACACAGAATAGGTAGAACTTTTTATTACATCAGGCCCCTAATTATGTCCTTCACTACTCATTTCTTACATCCACAGTGTAGCACTTGGGGCCTGATATTCTGACAGCTGGCATTATTGTCCTTGTTCTACTTGGCACCGGAGATGACATAGTGTAGGGAAATAGTTTGTGTGGGAAGCTAACATCTCACTGCCTCCTTTTGTGAATAAAGGATACAGCAGTACATACCCTTTCTGTTCCGTTGCTCCACACAGAATCCTCAGTGCACATTTTGCATCTGGGACATTCAAGGTTTGAAAATGCAAATTATTCAACAGCACATTTTGAAAATACACAGATTAGATTTATGAATCAGTCCATGCTCCCGATGTAATTATTTTCTCCATCTATGCTACTGCCGCAGGTGAGGAAAAATGTGACTTGCTCACACATTGTCATTTTGCCACCATTATTCCTTCTACTTGAAGGTGAAACAAGATTGATGCCAGTATCTCCAAACGGACGCCCCACACATTGGGACATCTACATCTGCCGAGCTTCACTTTGTCCAAAATGCCCCTCTAATATGGACCTTCATTCCTAGATGGCCAGTAACTAGAGGAAATACAGGGCCCGGAGTTACCGATTTCGGCTGTTATCACCATGCAGTTATAGGTTATTACCAGAGATGTTTTAAGGCATGGGCAAAGTGGGCTCTGGCCCCGGACACCAGACGTTCAGGGGGCCCCCTGGTAGAGCCAGCTCTGTTCAGCAAGGAGTCTTGCCCAGGTGAACTTGAATAATTCTTAAATAGATTTTTTAGAATACAGTTTATTTTTTTATTTGGGTGATTTGCGAGTCTATTAGAGGCATTTTGCAGAGAAATGTTGTGTTTATGTTTCATACAACAGCTATAAAAAAATGTCTTTTAGATTAGAACAGGGCCTTGAATATGAAAATAAGAGTGTGTCACAGAGATTATTGCAGCAATATTAGTGAGCTGCTGCTGTTATACAGTATTTAAAACCAGTAGCGGCCGCCATAAACAAAGGGTTGTGGGGCAGGTGGGATGAAAAATACAATATTAAAAAACCCATACCTTTTGTCACCAGTCGCCTCCAGCGTTGCTTTGCGTCCACCACCTTTACTCTTTCTGGGTCCCAGTAGCCCTTTGGACAGACTCCCATCCAATCCCAGTGCTGCAGAGCAGCGCGGGATTGGTCTGAGCAGGCAGGAAAGAAGCCCTTCACAGACCAGGGAGTCTGTGGGGGTTTCTCCATGCTCAATGCAGCTGGGCTGGAAAAAACTTAAGTGTGCATGTGTGTTTTGGTCAGCCTGAGACAGCCGGCCAAACACACATGAGCACTTAGGAAGTGGAGTGCACTAGCACTCCTCCTCCCCTTCCCATGCCTGGCCCCGCTTTTCCCAACACTGCTGGCTAAGAGCCGGCAAATGTAAAATCAAACAATGCAAGAACGTGGTTTTATTTTATATTTGCTGGCTCTGAGCCAGGCAGTGGGGCAACGCTGCTCTGCCATTGCGGAGGAGCAGTCACTGTAATGAAAACACACTTTACTATCTCTAAAGATTAGATGTAAACAAGTTTAGAATTTGGATGAGTGCGTCTGTGCATTGTCACTGACCTGGCTAAAGAGGGAATGAAATAGCTGAAATTGGATCATAAATTTAAAGCTGTTCCTAATAGGGGCCCCAAAATAGGTTTCACCCAGGACCCCCAAAACCCTTAGGATGTACCTGGTTATTTCCAATGGCATAACGCAAAATGATGGGGCCCTCCTGCAGCATGTTAGGAGAGGGCCCAGAGTCTAACATCTCTTACAGATTTTCATGGACTTTGGGCTGAATGGGGCCCCACTGAAAAGCTGGGGGGCCTGAAGGGTTGATCTCTCCATGCCACAGGGACTGCAGGGGCCTGCGTTATGCCCCTGGTTATTATGCGCCCAGAGTGGGGAATAATGTGCAGGACTTCAAATTACTGGGTCCATTGCTTTATGCAGTTCTCGATGTCGGGCTCTTTTATTTGCACATTTTCTTCCTAATCTTATTAGGAAGAAAATGTGTGCATAAAAGCCTTAACTTTTTCAGTGTGTGTTGTTGCCCCTCATAAGATTCAGAATTGGGCTGGGTGGTACTTCAATTCACACTTTCAATGCCCCAGTAGGTTCAGGGACACTAGAATGAAAAAGCCTGCACACATGCTTGTAAAACATTTTTTCATATTTATTTAAATGTTTAAATGGTCCAACAGTAACCATCCCTCAGTTAATTGTAATACCACCTGGATGGTCATCACACACAACCTGGAAACATTTCCCACATAGGATCGAAGCAACCATACACCCTGCACTAGACCTTCCAACTCACACTGAGCAACCATGTGTCACACGATATCGCCTCTCTTCACACGGACACCCAGTGAGGAGACTCTACCACATGGTGTGCAAACAATTAGCTGGAAATCCCTGCTTAGAGCAGGTAACTCGCATAATTGTTTGGAAGATCTTCTCTGCCGATGGTCATTTTGAGGTGTGAAATCTCCCCAAGGACATCCCAGCCAGCCTCAAAACCTTTGTTTTTAGTGTTTGGGAATGTGGGGGCTAGGGTGAACAAATGGCATGGGTGCACATTTAGGATGGTGAGAGTAAAAATTCAGGACAAAGGGTCAAAATTCAGGACAGAAGGTAAAAATTCAGGACAAATCTTCGGGACAAAAGGTAAGTTTTACAGACACATCAGCACTATAGTGAGATGTAAAAGGGTACTCATTGGATGTAGGTAATTGGGACCTGAGTGCTGGACTAGAGTGCAGTCCTCCGAGTGGCTAGCTTTATGTGTCAGATTACTTCAGGTATTCCATGTCTGTTCAGCTAGTGATGAGTGGTTTAGGAGCTGGTTCAGTACTGAGTGATGGATAAGACCCATAGCGGACAGGTCTTGTGTAAGGGTAAGAGCATTAAGCAGGAAAGGAGGGTTGTTAATGAGCCTTCATGAGCTATAACTGGCTCCAGGCTGCTGAGTGTTATGGTATTATTGTCGGCCAGAACGGTTAGATGGGAGTTGACATTACTATATAATGCCCTGGATAGTCCTATATCACCCCTCCTTATTTTACCTGTATATGGGAAAATAGTATACTGCTTGGGCTGTTCCATTTCTGTGAGCTGTAAACTGCAGATTGGCATTGATGCACAGAAGTGTGCTACAGACTAGAAACTGTATACTTTGTTGAGGCTTTATTGCAGGTCAGAAGGAGGCACTGTCTTTTGTTTACAGAACATTTTCTATTGAATGGAAGCAAAATGCCAACATGCAGTTTTACTGATAAAACGATATAGCGCAGAAATACTACTGTGTGCGAAATGTGGTATCAGCAAATATGTATCATTTGAACATCACCAAGTAAAGTGTCTTGAATCTTTTGATCTGATTAAAACTCTGTGTCCAGCACACTTCTGAATTACAAAAAGTGGCCCATTTGTGGTTTCCTAACTGCTGATATGTTTTGAAACATTTGCAGATATTTAGAATATGTGTGTTACAAAAAAAGTGACAGCTTACAGTCCTTGTTTTCGCACCCCCAAGAAAATTTGAGAAAACATGGTGCATTCCGCAGAGTTGCAGACAAAAGAGGCCCATCAAGAACTTCACCCCTGCGGTAGTTCCTAAAGCAAGGGGCAGGCGGGGAAGGGTTCACTATGCCCCTGCACATAGACAATCTGAAAACTTTAAAGTCAATAGCCTTGTATCATGCACAGTGACAGGACGTGAGGTGAATGTGACATGGTGTTGTTTCCAGGGCTTTAAGTGGGTTGAAAAAACTTGGGGGTCTCTCCAAAGGTCGTGTCAGATGTAATTAAGGGTGTGGCTTAAAACACATAAGCTAAAAATCTGTACTTAGCATAGTGTGCTGCCCGACTGGTATTCTGCTACTTCTGTTATTGAATGCAGATATATTATACAAAAAGTAACATTATACCTACAACAAGACACATTATTGGCTTTGCCAATGATTAATAGTTGCATAAAATAAAAGAGCAGCAACTATGGCTTTGTTATATATAGTATTGAAACAGTTTAGAAGCTGTCTCTTAAACATAAAATGCTGGATGAACAAGAACTTCCTAAAATTAAACCCAAAAAAACTGAGGTGATCGAGTTTGGACATAACATCTCCATTTGGAGCCAACTCTGGTGGCCTCCTGAGGCAGGAAACTGTCCTGAGCCCGCACAAAAAGTTAAAAACCTAGGTTTTTGGCTAGACAAACACCTTGCTCTCACCGCACAAGTGAATCAAGTGACATCTGCTTGCTTCTTCACCAACAAAACCCTCAGGAAAATATTGCCTATGATCCCCTCCACATTGAGGAAGACAGTGGTCGGGGCCTTAGTTCTCTCCCGCATCAACTACTGCAACGCTCTATACCTGGGAATGGGTGAAAGGCAACTCACCAAATTACAATCACTCCAGAATGCGAGTTCTGTTAGACCTACCAAAGCGCCATCCTACTTCCAAAGCCATACGCCAACTCCATTGGCTACCAGTTCGGCAAAGAGTACAGTTCAAAGCCATCTGCCTAGTCCACAAAACAGTAGTAGGTGGAGGAGCAGAGGACCTGAAAGCTCTCTTTCCCTGTTACACCCCCAGCCGAACTCTCAGATCTATGGGCCAGGGCCTAATTACCACCGCAAGAATAAGGAAAGCACGCTGGGGTGGCAAGTCCTTCCCCCATCAGGCAGCGAAGCTATGGAACGCCCTGCCCGTTAAGCTTCGGCTACAACCAAATAAGAGCAGCTTCAGAAAGGCACTAAAGGCATGGCTGTTTACCATGCATTAGTTAACCAGCAGAAGCCTTACCCCTCTCGCAGCGCCAAGACGCCACGGCATAAGTGCGCTTAATAAATATTTCAGTCAGTCAGTCAGTCAAAATGCTTCAGTTCTAAACTGTGAAAGAACTCTAACCCCTTCTTTTTAACTTTTTTGCCTGGCTTCTTTTCATGAAATGGATTCTGTACATTTCTTCCAACTGGTGAAGTGCAACATTTTTCTTTATGTTGTTGAAACAGAATGCCCTGCCCTAGACTGAGGCAGGAGGAGACCAGCACAAACTGGCCCATTGTCATTCCGTATGTGACAATCAGCCGGCACACAGAATGACAATGGGCGGGGTGGGGCTCCTGTTGTGCTCAGAGGATAAGTGTAAGGTGGCCCCATCAGGTAGCTGAGGCTTCGTGCAGGGGAACAGAGTTGCTCCCTGCAATGCCCAATATTACGGACAAAAGGCATCGTAAAAGGGAACATTACGGTCAACGAACGTGAGATCCAAATCACAGACGATCCGTGAAATTTACAGACGGTTAGTCATCCTAGTTGGGGCATGGAAGCCATGAATTTAATAGTGCTTCAGGCTGTGCTATGCACTACGCCCCATCCCATCAAGGCCGTGCCCCCTCCTCACATGTGAAAAAGTATCAAGTTGGCAGGTCTGCTACAACGTGTAGTGTGCTAGCTATGTAGACAAGTACTTCATCACCCCACACAGGGGTAGTAAGCACTAACTGCTGAGTCAGGTGGTTTAGTGGACTAATGCGTCCACTGCCGGGCCTGTGTTTGACCTCATGGTCACAGATTCAAATCCCGGTGGGCCCACTCAGCCTTTAATCCTTCTGAGGTCGATAAAATAAGTACAATTGAGTTGGGTAACAATAAGCATCTGTTATTCAGCGCCAATATACCCTTTGGTGAACGTGCGCTTTACAAATTCATGGTATGTTATGTGGCTCTTGCAATGTAAAACAATACAATGCCATTCGGAAATGCTGCAAGCCTTAAAGTTGCTGAAAGTGCAATAATCGGGGTTGTGGAAGTATCGACAGAAATCGAGATGTCCCGGTTGACTGTGTGTGAATGCAGTGTTTATGCTCTCTGCCATAGTATCTCTCAGCCACGCTTCACTGCAGCGCCCGCGCTGTGCGCTGCCGACAGCCTCGGCTTCCTTAAATAAATGTTGATCAATCCTTGTAATTTCCTCTTTTCGAATAATTCACTGACACAACGGTATTTCCCTCTCCCAGAAGAGCATAGCCGCACACTTATCCATCACAGGCTGTATTGTTTTGCTGTGGGATTCTGGTGACAGCTCAGGGGTTCAAATATTTTAATTTTGCGTGAACAGCGGGATATTCAAATACCTTGTACTAACTCCAGCACCCCCCACGGTGAGTATGCAGCGCCCCGCGGGGTCCTCAAAGTTTAAGCCCCTGGAAGGGCTCAGACTGGATTAGGGCTGCGAGAATGCAAGGCACAGAACACCTTTCATGTGCTCTGCTGATATCAAACAGTTTATTGTTTATGAAGTGTCCCCAAACTATTACTTACGATATTGTTAATCTTATAATTGCTATTAATGTTGTTGTTATAATTGTTATTATTATTATGTATTTATAACAATTCTAAATTAGTATTATGCCAATGATGCATTAATGTTGAAAATCATATTAATGATAAAATAATAATAAACAAATAATAGTAATTACAACAGCAAGACTACTGTTAATAATAATACGATTTCAAACATCTAATGCAAATCACCTATCACCTCGAGGGAAACAGGACGCTGTACAAGGGAACAGCATTGAAGGTGACGAGGAAAGATACATTTAACAATACCAAATAAAAACAAAAGGCTGGAAGAAAAATAAAAAAATGCAGGGGGGGGGGGATAAAAATTTAACAATGAAAAAAGCAATAATATTGCCAGCTTAATTAGATGCCAAAAATCCAGGTAGGGTAAAATGCATCCCTAAAACCTTTTAGAAAGTGATAAGTTCAAAAACGTGTCCAATGTGCACATCTGCAAAGCAATGTGTGGCAATAATTCACAACAGGTTGGGGGATATTTGGTAGAGTTGATGCAAGTCTCCTGCCACTCCCCAGGTAGTCATTTGGGGTTTGGCAGAAGAGTGAATCCACCATATAATGGCAGATACACAGTTCTGCAAAGTGTATGGTTCCCCCCCATACCGTTTAGAAGTTGGGGAACTACTGCGTTTCTCCCAGAACAGTCTCAGCTAACTATGCTGGTAGAAACCCTTGACCCGGCCGCCATCCACCGCAGAGTATCTGGGCCATAGTAGCAACTGTCCTGCTCTACTTAGGGTGGAGCATCACTTGTATTCCATCCCCAGAACCACCATGCAAGATTTGGCATCAGCAAAATCATACATACATTCTCACTCACCTGCATGTGAAGGCCAATAATATTTTGGAAGAACAAACATCAATTTTTGGAATTTGTTCTTCAGAACCAAATAGTTGCTAAACAGGCACCAGTCACTTAGCAGCCACTTGGCAAACAAGCAGTGCCTTCAATGCAGTTACGACATCTAGCTGGTCCTCCTTGCATACCAGGGCTGTGGAAACCCCCTAACTTTCATAACATGCTTAGTGAATGAAGGTATAATGGCCCGCTAACTTTAGCATGCTGCGGCCCATCCACCGTGTAGCCCATAGGTGTACATAAATACTATTAGATTTATGTATAGGGGCCTTAAAGGCTACCTTGTTCTTCAGATCAAGATGACTGACTGGTAGGGAGCTGCCTCCAGAGGCTCCCGAGGGTAGGGATGACAATCTGCACAAGTCTCTATGAAACCTAGCACACCCAACACCATCCTGTCCTGAATCAGAGTGGTAACACTTCTATAATCGCTACAAGATGACAATATAGGAAAAATAAAACCTTGTACCTCCAGGGATGACTGAACACCCTGTGTGGATCCACCCATGGAAAGCGGAGACCATCAAAAGAGCCAGTGCGAGGAGACCACCGGAGACATCGGCATTCACCGCCCGGACCCAAGGGGCTGGGAAACAGACAAAAAAAAAAATTACTTTGGGGCATATTATCAAGACAGGCAATTAAATTATCGCCGCTGTAGCGGCAGAACATTGCTGCTAAAACGGCGATAATGGGCTTGATAATATGCTCAATGGAATTCCAATTGAAGCCTGTGTTAGATGTGAAGGACATCTAACATGGGCTTCAATTGGAATTTCATAGAACATATTATCAAGCCCATTATCGCCGTTTTAGCAGCAGTTTTCTGCCGCTAAAGCGGCGATAATTTAATCGCCTGTCTTGATAATATGCCCCTTTGTATCTCCATGCTTGGTTGAGGACCCAGCATTGATCCATACTTGACAGAGGAGTCCATCGAAGGGTCCGGGTGGAGGTGACCACTGAAGGTACTGGTTCCCACCGCACGCCGCCCAGGCCTGAGGGGCAGGGAGACTGCCACAGATCCAACACAGTTCTTGCCATGAGATCCAGCACTCTAGTCACGGTAAATGCACCCCAACCAAAATGGCAGCTGACTCTCCATGCTACAACTGCCACTCCTATTGAGGTAATGTGTGCCCCTTTCGCCTGACTCTGCCTAAATGCAACCGGCCTCCCACCCAGGTGCTAGCCCCTTTCTCCCCATGCCTACCTTTGATCCTGGGCCAGATCTACAGTGGGTGCTGCGGCACTCTGCCTCTCACCCTAGAAATGAGCCTCCACTTCTGAGATGCTGCCCACTGTCCTGCTCACTGCCAGGGCCTGAGAGATCGCAGCTGCGTAGGAGTGGCCAAAGTTCTACTCCTGAATTGAACTGCACACATGAATGGTGGCAGGGCCCTACATGATGGTAAGGCCTCTCCGGAACTCTCATTGAGGCAGAGAATGCCACTGCCCCCCTCTAAATGACTCACCCGGAACGTATAGCTTGCCCTATCCCTAGGTGCTGGCCCCTTCGCTTCAGACGTTCTGCTGTGGGTGCTGTGGCGCTTTTCTTGGGAAAAGCCTTCACATTTGTCCCTCTTTCCTGCCCTCGCTGCCCGGTTCTAAGGGGCCGAGACACCGCCACCTTGAGGGAGGGTCAGCAGTTCATGACTCTGCGGTGAGGAGTGACCACACCCCACAGCGCCAGGTGGGCTCCAGGGCCACAATACCTACAACTCCATTATCCCTACCTTGAGCCTGTGCAAGGTCTGCGCAAGTTGTTAAGACGACCTGCCTACCCTGAGCCTGGGAAGACCGGATATTAAGGCTCCACCGATCTCCACTCATCACCCTCTGCCTGGGCCTAGGGGTTAGTAGACCGTTGTCTCTGTCTCAAAGGAAGGGTCCCTTTCTACACAATGAGTAGGCCTGTTGACCCCGCGTGGTCTTAGCATCCACCTCTGCTCGCCCCCCTATGATCATGACCCTTGACATGTACGGTCAGACGGGCATCCATGCTCCCAAAACTGAAAAGGGCCCATCACCCATCTACAGACTGGTGACCATCCTACTCGCCAGGATAGGTGAGCTCCTGGCATACCTCCTCACCTGAACCTGGGAGTTCATGACCACCATGTGAAGTGCCCGGTACTCACCTGCAGCGCGCCATTGACTCTATTCAGCTTCTCAGGTGGGCAACCGGGCTGCATCTTTCCCGGACCGATATCTGGGGACCCTGCATAGCCTGCCAGCATAATCTGTAGACACTTCTGGTGCCGGCCCCCACACTAAGAATTGCCTCCACCCTCAATGCACATCTCAAGGGGAGGTAAGGCACCCATTTTACTTCCTGACCACGACTCTAGCCACCCACCTCAGCATGTGGGTTACCGACCCTTATCCTCCCTTGACCTGGGGGCTAGGATCCCTGCGCAGACCTGCAAGCATCACGCCCTGGGCTCTGGCTGAGAAGCACAACTAGGGCTAAATTGCCATCAACATAGCTTATCCCGAAGAGGAGAAGTCCACTTGTTACGGCTTAAGCCATTAATTCAACAGTGGGTGGGACTCTATCTCAGGATATCCTGAGGCCCTCGAACACTGTGTCCTCACGGGATGACACCTGGGAGCTGGTCTGAACTCCCTCCTTCTTCCCACCTCATCAGACAGATGTAATTCTCTGCGACCTACCTGGGCAACTGCTAACAGCCCCATCCCTGACGATCGATGCCCTGGGCCTGCGGGACAAGAGTAGATTGCACTCTTGCAAAGTTGCTACAGCCACCAACAGATGCATCTGAGACTCTCTGATAATAGCCACTGATGTACAACGGATCATGATTATATTGTTATTTTGCCTACTTCATTTCATGTGCACACTAAGACCCTGTTTTTACTGATGTCTACTAGTCTAGGTTTATATTGATACCCTATCTATTCTGTCTACGTAACCATTCGATACCTTGTTCCGGTCTATATGAATAGCCTAATACCCACCTTTCACTTTGTTTTCTATATGTTTCACTAACTTTAAAATCCATGCGAGCAAAGCCTGCTGTAAAAATCTCTCTCAACTAACCAACAAGAACCTCGCTAAGCACCAGTCCTCTGTCTGCCCTTCCTTTGCCCTCTAGGACTCTAAAAGATCAGCATACCCATCAGCGCTATTTGGCAATCAAGGCCCCCTTCGACTCTCAGGGATCCTACCAGATCACCATGTCAGCCTTCCCTCCTCACACTTCTGCCGTTGGTGCTCTATTCATCTTAAAAAATGCCCACTTTCCTTCCCCGTCCCCAAGCATCTCACCTTGATCTACCAGATATACTCTTACTCTTCTTATCCCTAACTCAATATGCCAACACCAACTCAGCCCCAACACCAATTTCAGGTATCAGGCAAGCATAAGAAAACGGTATAAATGAAAGAGAGGGGCTCGTAATGACCCGTAGGGAAATGGAGCACCAATATACTGAAAAGTAAAACAAGAAGTTTTTCCCTATGGGAGATATTATTTCCTGCTCCTAAATCAGGACTCAAACTAACAAACACAATCCACAACATTCATTTTATCTTGCAACCTGTTGAATGGGAGAACACTTACCAGAAAGGAACACAAACAATCTATTAAAAAAGTATACAATTTATTATAAATAAAAATACATAGGTATCAATGAGTAGTCAATTAAAAAACATGAAATACGCAAATAAAAATACACAAATAAAACCACCTAATGTGGGTGTGGAGAAAATTATCGAAAGAGACACTAGTATCTGTCTTTTTTTATGTCATTTCGGGCCCTTGTTTGGCAGCAATGGGGGAATAATATTCCTTTAGACCAAATTGTTTGTTGGCAACGCCGAATATGACTTGGCAAAATTGCGTCGACGCGTTTCGGAAGCTTAAATTGATAATGGCTTCCTTCCTCAGGACAGTCACTATAGGTTTTTTCCACAGAATTGTATCATACCTAATGCACAAATAAAATACAACTATTAGATCCTGACTTTATGATGACTAATTACACATCTTTTCTTATTCTAAACAAGACTAAATCCACTTCCATCTCTGAATTTGTTCCCAAATCTTAGACATGATTATAAAAACAAGTAAAGGGGGCTATCTGTAATCACAGAGAGTCTATGTGTAATGGACAATCCTTTGTATTGTTATACATTTCACCACAATGTCCAGGTTTTAGTCATAAAGAGTTGTAAAGAGTTGACATAAAGCAATTATGAAGCTTTCACGTCTTACTGAATATGCACTTATTTTAATGCCTTACATTTCTGAAAGCACCTACATATCAAAAGGTATTCAACATAAATCACAAAATTACTAAAACAATCATATATTCTCAATTAGATAGCCATCTATGTATATCAATAGTGTTCCCACTGTCCTAAAAACATTGTGCAGAAATTCTGAACCTTCTGGTTAGTGTTGTCCACATTCTCCCGACACACATACTAGGCACTCATACACCCATCATACAATATATTATTATTGCATTATTTTGATGCCTCCAAGCGAATCTTAATGCTGTATTAATACTGCAATGAAATTTAAGAGGAGCATTTTACTCATTTGGCGGGAGACATAAACTATCATTGTTGCCGAACTACATTTGTTTTAAAGTTTATTCCTTACCAATAGCCAACATTCAATGTTGTATCTTTCCTAATTACGTATAGGACTGTGGGAGCCTGTGACCATTAGAGGCGATCACCACTGAAATACTACACATCCTGTAGATTTCTTCTGGAAAAATAACCACAATGGTTAGTAACAATAATAATATATTGTATGATGGGTGTATGAGTGCCTAGTATGTGTGTCGGGAGAATGTGGACAACACTAACCAGAAGGTTCAGAATTTCTGCACAATGTTTTTAGGACAGTGGGAACACCATTGATATACATAGATGGCTATCTAATTGAGAATATATGATTGTTTTAGTAATTTTTGTGATTTATGTTGAATACCTTTTGATATGTAGGTGCTTTCAGAAATGTAAGGCATTAAAATAAGTGCATATTCAGTAAGACATGAAAGCTTCATAATTGCTTTATGTCAACTCTTTACAACTCTTTATGACTAAAACCTGGACATTGTGGTGAAATGTATAACAATACAAAGGATTGTCCATTACACATAGACTCTCTGTGATTACAGATAGGCCCCTTTACTTGTTTTTATAATCATGTCTAAGATTTGGGAACAAATTTAGAGATGGAAGAGGATTTAGTCTTGTTTAGAATAAGAAAAGATGTGTAATTAGTCATCATAAAGTCAGGATCTAATAGTTGTATTTTATTTGTGCATTAGGTATGATACAATTCTGTGGAGAAAACCTATAGTGACTGTCCTGAGGAAGGAAGCCATTATCAATTTAAGCTTCCGAAACGCGTCGACGCAATTTTGCCAAGTCATATTCGGCGTTGCAAACAAACAATTTGGTCTAAAGGAATATTATTCCCCCAGTGTTGCCAAACAAGGGCCCGAAATGACATAAAAAAAGACAGATACTAGTGTCTCTTTCGATAATTTTCTCCACACCCACATTAGGTGGTTTTATTTGTGTATTTTTATTTGCGTATTTCATGTTTTTTAATTGACTACTCATTGATACCTATATATTTTTATTTATAATAAATTGTATACTTTTTTAATAGATTGTTTGTGTTCTGGTAAGTGTTCTCCCATTCAACAGGTTGCAAGATAAAATGAATGTTGTGGATTGTGTTTGTTAGTTTGAGTCCTGATTTAGGAGCAGGAAATAATATCTCCCATAGGGAAAAACTTCTTGTTTTACTTTTAAGCATAAGAAATCTACATACTCACCTCCTCCGGAAGCCACCCGCAGACCCTCATGGTGACGCATCACTTTCTCGACATCCTATCAAGGCCTCACTCAGCCATTCCTTGGAAAGACATGGTCCTAACTCCTTCTGTATTCAATTCCAGCCAAATCTCTTCAAACATGCTTTGAAAAACTATAAACATAAGATTCTAAAAGAACACTCAGAAACACTAATACATTTAATCTATCACAGCCCACTGCATGGAGGCCTCATAACAGACCTCCTTTTCTACTCCAGAAACCCTGCCAAATGGAGAGCTAATTTCTTACAGAACCTAAACGTAACCAATGCCATCAACTTCCCACATGGATCCAAACTCGCCATATTCCCATCACATAAGTTGTTACTGAACTGTTCATAACCATCTACCAAAATGGAAACATCCTTATTCAAGCCACAGAACACAATTTTTCCATTTTCGATCACTACTTTGCTACCCTCCTCACCACCCTACCATCCACCGCCAAACCCACCACCCCTCTCCCCACCACTGAACGTTCCCACTTCCCCACTCTACTCACCATCCCACCCTCCAACCCTAAACACAATGCCCCTCTCACCAGAACTGAACCTTCCCTTCCCCTGCTTCCCCACGGAGTCAATCACATTACCATGAATCCCTGTGTGCAAACTCCCACCTCATCCCACACTTACCTACTCTATCCCGCTTAATACAACATCACCTCACACGATCCACCCTGCCCCATTACACCACACAACCCCTACACAAACAATCACAGAGGATTTTCCCTCCCACAACATCAGACTAGACCCAACCTCAGCCCTCTCTCTAGCCTAAGATGACCTCCAAGCCACCCCACCCACTGAACCAACTCCGGCCCTAATGATCTCCTCTATCACAGCCAGGAATTTAAAATTAATGCCATACTAGAAGGAATTACCTCATTACGAAAAGACCTCAAGCCTAATCCCTTTTTTTTCTTTCTTTTTATCACCCGAAGTTTATTCATCTCATCCCCTAGCTCTTCTCATAGTTTCCGTTGTTTAATGGAGTAGCTTAATGTTTGTCCACGAACCACTGACTTAAATGCATCCCACACCGTATGGCCAGGGGCAGATCCGCGATTATTTAAAAAAAAATTCTGCTATCCATTTAACCATTTGCTCACAATAGACTTGATCAACTAGTAGTTTGCATTCAAAAGTCCAGGCCCTTAAAGGAGATCTGTAACTAATATCTAGTTCCAAAATAATACGATTGTGGTCAGAAATTATTTTGGGCTGAATATCAAACCTAGCTTTATTAACCAATCCTGCACTAACAAAAAAATAATCTAGCCACACATGCTTTTGATGGGGTGTGGAGTAGAAGGTATTCCCTGGAGCTCCCATTCCTTTTGCCCACCATACATCTACCAGCCCAAATTCTTTGACAAGTCCTCTAGTGGCTTTAAAGAATTTATTTTTCTTCCCTTCATAGATATAGTCGCCTGTTATATCAGCATTCCCTGCCAAATGGAGATTAAAATCCCCACATAGAATCAATGGTGATGGCCATAGCGCAAGCTCAATGCTTAGATATTTCATCATATCTGGATCATCTAAATTGAGAGCATAGATTGAACAAACGGTCAATGAAAGGCCTTCCAAAGACAACTCGATAATCACCCATCGACCATAAGGATCTTCTTTTACATGCTTACACCCCCCAACCAAATCTTTTCAAAATTGCCACCCCTCTAGTAGTTGAACCTTGACGTGTGACGTGTACAGCCCATCAGTTCCATACCCAGGTCATTTAGCCACCTCCTATTATTCCATACAATATGGGTCTCCTATACACACAACAAGTCCACCCTCATGGAGTAAAGAATCTAGGCCATAATCTCTCTTTTTTTCCTCTCATTCAGGCCACAAATGTTCCAAGAGCAAACCGTAAATTTACCCATACTCACACAGAAGCTGTTTTAACTTAGCTAAGCCGTTAAGCCTAGCCGCAAGACTACTTAGAAATATTAATACAAAAAGTGCAATTGTGAAAACTTTATTTACCCAATCCTTGCTGCTGCACTGGTGCAAAAACACAGCTATACTATTCCTTGCCCCGCTACCCCACCCATCCTCCCCACCCTTACCACCTCCAAGACTGCCCCCACCCATACACCCACCCAAATGAGGCAAAGGGACTGTATAGTCCCCCTTAGCGATGAAGAGAAAGGGTTGAATGTCCTCCCCCAACCGCCCTTTTCCCCTGGCATAGCAAAGAAAAAAAAGGCCTTGCGAATTACCTACACAACAATCACAGTCACCCCACTAAATTGTGCCTAAAAATGCTTTGCAGAGATCTCAGATATAAAAAATAACGTTTTCTCCTTGTGAATAATTTTAAGCTTTGAGGGATTAAGTAAATAGGCCTGTAGTCCTTTGGCTTGAAACAGTGGAATGAGTTTCCGCAAATGCCATCTCGGCTGCACCGTGGCCTGACAATAGTCTGGACGTACGAAGAATTTACACCCCTTCCCCCTTCTCTTATGGTCCGGCCTAGCTAAATCATACACAGATTCATAGAGCAGAAAATTATTAAGCAAATCAGTATGGCTCTAGGTTTTCTGTCAGCCCCCCTAATACCATTCCGCATATGAAAGGGGAATCAGTGTTCTCTCTGCAGTTCAAGTTCCCACTTGCATTGAGTCAGTTCAGGAAAGGCTTCTGAGAATAAGTAAATAACGAATTGGCGAATGTCTTTACCAGCCGCCCCTTCCGGAACACCTAGTACTCGCAAATTGTTCCTCCTTGATCGATTCTCTAAATCAGTTAACTTCCAGTTTATAACATCCCGAAGAGCGTGTAGGGAAGACACGCCCATTTTCTGCTGTACCATTTTGTCCTCAATTAGGGAAATTCTGCCCTCCGGCTTCCCGATCCTAACAGACATTTCAGTACAAGTCTTGACGACTCGACGCACAGTGTTTTGAAGCTTGTGAACAGCGCCTTGCATCCGCAAGCCTTCTGCCTTTGTCTCCTTGCAGTGTGACATTACAGCTTGGTAGATAGTGGCTAAGGTGACCTCATTCTCTCTTGGTTCACCCGGGCAAGTAATCCCTCCATAAGCCCCTACAGAACAGTGTGCAGAGCCACCCCTGGAATTCCCCATTTCCCCAGGTTGTGGCTCAGAAGAAAAATAATGGCCCAGTACGGGGGGACCCATCATTACCAAGGCATTCCCTAGAAAAAGAGTTAGGTAATTCCTTTACTTCCTTTACCTTGAGTACAGTACTCTTTTCAGCAGCAATTACCAAGCTGTTTTCCTCATCGTCCAGCAGAACTGAGCTAGTCAGACTTCTTTCACCTGCCTGTCGCCTTCAGCGCTCTCAATGTTCGAGGTGTTAGATAGTCTGACATGGAGTAACATTTTCCACCTGAGTCCCCGGAGTCTGCCTCAATAGTCAACTCTGCTGGTCGCAGACCCTTGAGGAATTTTGCCATGGATAGCACTGGCCATTGTTGGAGATAGGGCCCTTTGAATACTCATTGCATTCTCTGCATCCCCTGAAGTCGACAGATGGGACACAGCATTTTCTATGGAGGTCTCTGCAGGCTCTTCCTCGCCCATACTATCAACATCATCATCCCCTGTTTCCCCCAAAGTCTCCTGCTCTTTCGGAGGAAAAGATGAATCTGAACTTATAAGGGATCGGGGTGTATCTGTTGTTGGTTCAGGAGTGCCACAAGCACTGTCATAAGGTTTGACACTTTGCGGGGTGGTTGCTGCGCCCGTCACTTGTTTAAGAGCAGAGGTCTTACCTTTGGCTTATGGTTTCTTTTAAAAGAGCGCAGGAATCTTTACCTTTGCCCCACCAGCCTCAATAATTCGGGTGTCTCCCGGAGAGCAAGCCGCGTTCTCCTGCGCAGCACCAGGAATGCCACCATCTCCATTGTTCACTGTGGCGTTTACAACCCCAGAATATCGAGGGGCCACCCCGTAGCGGTAGCCGCAGCACAAGTCTTTGGTCCTTTCGTATTGGTACTGGCGTTCTTAGGTGACATTGCTGCTTTCAAACTCCAGCCCAGGTCTTGTAGTTTACTCTCCGTTTGCTCCATTTGCTCCACTGCTGGTATGGTCCTCTATGCTTGGAACCGAGAGCCAGCAATGAACCTGCACTGCTGATAACCATGGTAGTTCACCAAGCACCAAACACGGCGACGTCCACACTGATACAATTGTATTCAATCCAGGAGTATTTCAGGTACTTCAAACAGCGTCTCCGACAGTATGCAACAGTATGCTCCGTTTTCCAGTAAGCCGCCAGGGGGGATAGGGGAGGTTACTGGTGGAAAGCACACATCACAAACTCGCACTGCCGATATCCCTGGTAGTTCATCAAGCACCAACCGCGTCTCCGACAGTATGCTCTGCTTTCCAAAAAGCCGCCGGGGGGGTATAGGGGTGGTTACCGGAGGAGAGCACACATCGCCAGCCTCACTCGGACACTGCCGTGCCCGCCATCTTGCCTTACCTCAAGTCTAATCCCAGCTCACTTCCTAATATGTTTACTGCAAACCCACCTCGGTCACTTCACACTCTACTTCCTTGCTAACTATCCCTCTCAAACAGTACCATCTCAAACCTAGATGTGCTTCACATAAAATGTCACATATTGAAATGGAAGCCCTGATTAGCACATATGTGTAGTAATTTGCAGGATACAAATATTTGATGTCTTGAGTAGATGTATTAAGTTACATGGAAAGAGAGCCAGTGTAGGAATCAACTGGCTCTAACAGTCACTAACTCAAGAATGCCCACAGGACATTCTAAGGTAACTAAGCACAAGTAGATACATTCCACAATCAACATGACAAGAATTAAAGTGAAAGCTTACTACATTACCTTCCCTTCTCAATAATAAAAAAGAAAAGCAAAACTTGTGAGAAAAAAAAACCAATACCGAAAATCTACTAAGTTAATAACATAAAACAAATAAGGATATACACCCCAAACATTCACAACATCATTATTTATTCTCTATATCTAAAAGGTCTAACAATAGAACGAGAACTCTTCCTAAGAACAATATTAGAAGCAGACTGATAATTACTCTTATCAGATTGCTTCTGGCTAGAACAATTAACTTTAGCAACTTTACTCAAGTTCCACCAAAACCCTCCTTCAACCTTAACAGCGTTTCCACTAATCTTGAGAACCTTGACAGGAGGACCAAATTTACACTCCCCTTTATTAACATGAGTGGATTTCCTAATTCTGACACAATCTCCAACATTCAAGGTGCACAATTTAGCCCCTTTCTTAATATCAAAGGTAGATTTTTGTTTCTCTTGAGTAATAGTTGCACTTTCTTTAGCAAAAGACATCAACTTTTCCACATCAGATTCATTTTTAACCCACTTTGACATCCAACCTGGACAAAAAGAAGTGTTCGGTTTCCTTCCCCTCATTAATTCAAAAGGGGAGACTTTTGTGGAGGAATGAGGAGTGGTCCTGTAAAACCAAAACATGCTCCTAAGGGATTTGACAACATCACAATTCCTATCCTTTGCCCATCTCACGCAATCGCCAACCACCCTATTCATCCTCTCCACAAGACCATTTCCTTGAGGATAATATAGGGAACTCTTACTATGCTTGACCCCAGAAGTAGACAAAAAATCTTCCAATTCTTTAGAGACAAACTATTTTCCATTATCAGAAACGAGAATTTCCGGAAAATCTTCTCTGCTCCAAACATCACTCAAGAAATCAATGACAACTTTCGAATCAACATCCTTGACTAACTTAAATTCTGGCCATTTTGACGCATAATCAATCATCACTAAAATAAACCTAGCACCACCACTGAGAGTCATATAGGGTCCCATCACATCAACTCCTACCTTTTGCCAAGGATGATCTGGACATTCAACCGGAATTAGTGGAGGAACACAAGTTTTTAGAGATTTGTCTGAAGATTTGCAGATACTACAATCCAAAACAAACTCATCGACCTCAGCATCCATACCTGGCCACCAAAAGGTATCACGAATGCGACGTTTAGTAAATGAACACCCTAAATGTCCCTCATGAGCCCTGACTATAATACCTTTTCTAAACACTTGTGGTGGAATTAATTTGTCATTGCGTAAAAGAAAATCATCTTCCACAGACAACTCGTCTTCGACCTTAGAAAAAGGTTGAAGAGAAAGTGAAAGAACTTTCTCTCTTGGCCAACCAGACCTAATAAAATTGCAAACTTCTTGAAGAACAGAATCATTAGCAAAAGCTTGCATCTACTCCTCCTCAGAACAAAATGTAAGTTCAGGGATATCAACACTGGCAACAAGACAGTCCTCGCAATCCTCATCAATAAGATCAGCAAAAGAAACATCGTCATCAAGTGAGTTTGGACCAGGAAACCGTGAAAAGAAATCTGCCCTTCCGTTCTTGCCACCGGGAATATGCTTAACATCAAAATGATATTGTAACAACCTGCTCACCATGCGCATAATCCTGGGGGTAGAACACTTGGTTATAGTCCCACTCAAGATGTTTATAAGAGGTTTGTGATCCGTTTGCAACAAAAATCGCTTACCCCACACATAAGAAAGAAACTTATCAATGGCCCATGCACACGCTAACAGTTCCTTTTCTATGACCGAATATTGCAATTCAGGGGCACGCAAAACTCTGGAAGCAAATCCAATTGTTCTTTCAACACCATTCTCTACCTGGGTCAAGGTGGCACCCAAACCCACCTGACTGGCATCAACCGTCAAATAACACGGTAAGCTAGGATCAAAAGGCTTCGAGATAGAACTTCCACTCAGACTGTCTTTGACTCTCCTAAAAGCAGAAACACATTCCTCACACCATTCAAATGTAATTCTTTAACAAATTGCTGATGGGGCAAACAATGGTGGCATAATGTGGTATGAATCTTGAATAGTATTCACAGAGACCCAAGAGAGATTTCACAACTGTTTTATCTGTGGGAGTAGCAGCATTAGAAATAGCCCCCAAGAGTCCCGGCCTAGGCTTGATTCCATCTTTGGTGAGAATATGCCCTAAATATTCCACTTCTGTACAACCAAATTTACACTTCTCTAGCTTAAGAACAACCCCATGTTCTTGAAAAAGACCCAAAACTTTATGCAAGATCATATCATGTGAACAAGAATCCTTTGCAAATATAAGTATGTCATATTGGAAAACTAGAACTCCATCTACCCCACTGAGAATGTTAGACATTACACGCTGAAATACCGAAGCAGCGGATGCTAATCCAAACGGCATACGTCGATACTGAAACGTTCCCAGGGGAGAGATAAATGCTGTAAGATGACGCGATTCTGGGTGCAGCTCGATCTGGTGATAAGCACTGGCCAGATCCAGCTTAGTAAAAATCTTAGCACCTTTCGTAGAAGCAAAGAGATCTTGGATCTTAGGCAAGGGATGTGAGTCGACCCAAATCTCTTTGTTCACAGACCTTAAATCTACACACACACGAAGTTTGCTGTCCCTTTTTCTGGCTACGACTAAAGGACTAAGGCAAAGAGAACTATCCGTAGGTTCAATAACCCCTTTCTCGCAGAGCATTTGTCATTCTTTGTCTAAATCTTCCCTTACACTATAGGGTACACTCCTTAGTTTATGCTTAACTGGCTGAGAACCATCTTTCACAATTATTTTGTGCTTAAATCCCTTTATTTTTCCAAGTTCCCCACCAAAAACTGATGGGAAAACCTTTTGTAGAGATAAAACTTCATCAGCACAATCAACAACAAGAATTTGTTCTTTAGCACCAGGCCTCAAAATCATCTTAAATAAACCCTGGTGGAACCAGCCCAAGATATCAAGCCCCTTGACAGCTACATACATTTTGCCCCTTATCTTACTTCCTTTGAAGCACAACTCATCTTCAAAATAACCTAGAAGATCAATCTTCCTGCCTTCATAAGACACTGGTGCACGGTCAAGAGGAAGAAGAGGTTGTGTACCTTCCCAAGTTTCGTCAAAAAGTTTTTGCGTTATCATAGTTACTTTTGCTCCAGAGTCAACTAAAAGTTTTACAGATTTTGAACAAATTTTAAAATCAGCTATGGGATCAACACAATCATTAGGATCTCCCACAACAACATCTTCAGTAACAACAGAAACAACTTCCCCATCAGAATCAATAATGCAAACAGTGGGTTTTTTAAAACTCTTCTGTCCTTGCCCCTTTAATTTGAGGCAAACTTTAGCGAAATGTCCAACCTTCTTACAATAATTACAGGTGACACCAGAAGCTGGACAATGAAAACCTTTAGGATGAGATGCATTGCCACATCTTATACACATATTAGCATCTGAAGTATTAGGCTTGGAAGATTTAAATGACTTCCCAGGATTGTTATAACCACCCCTAACAGATTTCTTAGAAAATTTAGAAGAATTGATTTTGATGGCATTCACAGGTTCAATAATCTTTTCTTCCAATTCCTTTAAAGAAACCATCGAAATTTCGATGCTCTTAGCGATCTTTATGGTTTCATCTAAGGAAGGATCCCCCAAAGAAAGTAACTTTTGTCTTATGCTTTTCTCTCTACAATGACACGCAAATTGGTCTCTGATAAGCTGGTCAGAAAAATTTTCAAACCTACAATCCCCAGCTAATTTCCTCAAAGCAGATATATAGGAATCAACATCTTCACAATCTAGTTGTTTCCTCTTAAAAAATTTATGTCTAAGAACCATGAGGCTAGGCTGCTTGTCAAAACGTAATTTAAGTTTTTGCACAGTTTCTAAATAAGCATCATTCAAAGGAGGATCCTGTACAGGAAGATCAGGAAGATGTTTAAATACTGACCTCCCTTCAAATCCCAAAGAATGTAGCAATAAACATTTTTTTCTTTCTGCAGCAAACCTGAACGCACCTATAGCCCCTAAATATGTTTCGAAGGCATCATGCCACACTTCCCACCTAATAGCAGGCTCACCAGGAATGTCTAAGAAAGATGGAGGAGGATTGACTGATTGCAAAGTACACATTTTCCCAATAAGAAAGTTGCAGGATTGGGTTAATAAATAATAAATGAGAACAATTGAAAAAGTGTATTCACAAATGCAATATCACTGAAATAGATGAAATAAATAAAATGAAACAAATAAACAACTTGTTAATCATGAGCAAAAACAGAGTATGAGGCAAGAGCTGTGTGCATCAGCGTGCACAACACAACAATAAACAAAATCCGTACGAATGTGTTCGTAAAATCAGGTGTGTCAACGTAGTATTCACTATACCACAGTAGAGAAAAAAAAATGCGGGGAAAGTTGAAGGCAACAGCACACTGAGTAATTCTGAAGACTCTCACTAAAATGTAGCTGTGCGCATCAGCGCGCTGAGTAACTTTTGTAAATTGCCAGAAATAAAGCTGTGCGCATCAGCGCGTTAAGTAAGGTAACTAAGCACAAGTAGATACGTTCCACAATCAACATGACAAGAATTAAAATGAAAGCTTACTACAATATGGCACTACCACCAGCTATTCCTCCTACCCCAAAATCCAAGTCATCCTCAGTAAAAACAGGATCCCCATCACCAATCACCCTCCAAGGCCACCAGCCCAACTCACCTTCATCCAACTCAGGCAATCTGCACTGAAAGTGGCAACAATACTAAATTAAATGCTCCTAAACTGGCAGTGTGGGGCTAAGCATGCCACTGGAATAGCGGAAACCATCCTACTTCACAACATCGACCTATGCTTTCTGATGGAAACTTTGCACTCAACAGCCATAATGGATCTTCTCACCCCACCAGGTTTCTCAATCATAAGTTGCGGCTGCATAGATCGTTCCAGGGATGGACTACTGATCATATACAATAACAGCCTCCTCCTAACACACTTCCACACAGCGGAATACTCAACCTTTGAATACTTAGGAGTCACCCTTCCTTCCAAAGGCCCACACCCCTTGAATCTCCACACCATCTTATCACCCTCTTGGTGATAGAAGTAAATTCCTAAAAGAAATAACAGACATGATTACATTGAACTCCCTGAAAGATACCGCAGATATTGTCCTACAAGACCTAAACTTACACCAGAATGATGCCAGTGACTGTACAGTAGCACTAGACGCCCTCCTAGAATCGAAAGATTTCACCCCACACTGTAAAAAGCAAACCCACAAGAAAGGTGCAACCCTTGACACTATCATCTCCAACTATGATGCCATATCCCTCAACTCTATCCTTCCCATCGACTGCTCTGACCATCATGGGATTTGTTTCTACATTAACCTCAAACAAACTAAGTACCCCACCCAAACCCATCTGCTGAAGTACTGGATAAGAAACATACACCAAATCCAGCTATAATACCTAATTAGTTCTCAAATTATTCCCCTACTAGAACTACCGATGAACTCACCTCTCACTATAACACAAAAATGAAGGACCTTCTGGACACCATTGCGAAATCCGCTTTTTTCAGAACCCATCTAAAACACTCCTGAAACTGCCCCAAAGACCTCTTCAAGATAATGATAAACAACCGTATTTCATTCCCAACATCCCATCGATGTGTCCATCAAACACTGTTAAGAGTTCGCAAAATTCTTCACAAATAAAATACCAGACATTGAACTCTTGCTGAGCCCACTCCCCCCCACTTCTCCTTCCACCAAAGTCCCCACCTCCAACAATGGCCCCCTGGGTCGACACTCACCAACTGTTGACGTTCTTAACAATCCCACCATCTCAGAATACCAGAACAGAAGCGTCAATCTCCCTCATCCAAAAAAAAAAACGCAGCCTGGTCCAAATTCGAAAATATTTCTGATAAGGAAGTCTGTGAAATATTATCATCCATAAAACGGACCTCACACCTCTCTGACTATCTCCCCTCTTCCCTTGGCAAAAATCTCAGACAAATCATCACTCCATCCTGTATGGATATCACCAACTCCTCCCTATCGAGCGGCTCCATGTCGGCCTCTCTTAAACTTGGCCAATTCACCCCCCTCGTAAAGAAGCCTGATGCTGACCCCAATGACCTCAGTAACTATAGACCCATTATCAACCTCCTCCTACTTTCTAAACCTTCGAAAAATGGGGCCTCTCTCAATTAAACAATCACATTGATAAATTAAACTTACACAACACATTCAAACCTGGCTTTAGGAAAGGCTGCAGCAAGGAGACTGCAATGCTGACGATCACTGATGACCTTCACAGATCCCTCGATGAGGTGGACGCCTGTCTCCTAATCCTTCTGGAACTCTCCCCGGCCTTTGATACTGTCAACTACAATGCTTTTCTTAACATCCTCTCCCAACGGGCTGGAATCAGCGGTACCGTCCTACAATGGTTTGCATCATACCTGAATGAAAGATCTAACCTAAAAAAATAAACAAGTCCACTTCGACAGTACCATCAGTTAACCAAGGACTCCCCCAAGGCTCAATCCTATCTCCCCCCTCTTCTATCTGTACATGGAACCTCTAACAATGATCCTGAAACAAGTCTAGATTGCCTACCATCTTTATGCAGATGGCACCCAATTCTATATCAAAATTGCTTCCTTCAAAAGACACCTAACACCTCAGACACATTCTCTCCCTGATACACACTTGGCTCAACATCAACCACCTTAAGTTAAACCCCAACAAAATTGAACTCCTCATCCAGCCTAAAAAAAATCCCCACCCCATCCATCACTATATATATATCCAACTCTGTCAAATCTCTTGGGAATACTTTTGACAAAAGCCTGACTATGAAAGAACATAGCAAAAAGTGCCCTCTACACCCTAAAGCACATTTAAAAAAATCAAACCATTTATTCCCTTCTGAGACCTAAAAACCATGATCCAATCACTTGTCCTCTCCAAACAGGACTATGGCAACGCTACAATCACTGGCACCCTAAAAATCAAACTTCTGCCAATGAAGTCCATGCTCAATGCAGCAGCCAGACTGGCCTCTGGCGAAAGGCAATTCAACCACATCATTCCCACTATCAGGAAACTCAACTGTTTACCAATTAAAGTGAGGAGTATATTCAAAATAGCCTGCATAAGACACAAAGCTCTCTGCTTTGGATATCTAACCTACTTCGCCAACAATTAACAAAAGCGGCCAAAAAAATCTTCATGAAGCTCCAAGACTCTTCTGATCGCTCTCAAATTTAAGACAACCAAATCTGTCACTTGATGCGTCTCCGGAAATGCCCCTAGAATTTGGAATGCCCTTCCTAAGGAACTGCATGAAAACCAATCCTACCTTCACTTCAGGAAAAACTTTAAACTGTCTCTTCTCAACAATTTCTTAAACTCTTCCACCTAAACCACCTTATGCGGCCTACCCAATACCTTGTCTATCAAACTCACTGCGCATTCTGACCCGTACCCCTCCTTCTCCCAGCTCCCCTCCCCACCATACACTGCATTAATTAATGCTCCCCAAATGTTTCTATCTCCTGTAAACGACCCCTGTTTATTGGTTGACTTTTCCCCTTCTCTTCCCCTACTACTATACCTCCTGTAAACGATGTAAATGATGTTCATGGAATCCTTGTAAAGCCTTATTCTATATGACTTTGTTCCTTCCCACTGTAATCGATGTATATGTAATTCATGTAAAGCGCTCTGATGTCCTCAGGTCAAGTTTGCGCTAAATAAAACTCAAAAGTAAATAAAGAAATAAATAAAGGCCCCATGCATGGATCCATGACAAGTGGATTTATTCGATTTCTAAACCTAAATTAGGTGTATAAATGCGATTGAATGCTGATCGTTTCTGGACTTACATGAGCAGAGGAGTAAAGGGGGCATGCAGTACCAGCAGTGACCAAGTCTGTCTACTGTCAGCCTTGTGAATACCAAAACGAACCTCTGCACCAGTTGGGCTGGGAAATGGCTCCTTTCTGACCTCTATTGCCTCCTATTGGAAATTGGTAAGCATGTTATGGCAAAGAACATTCTACAGGTCACTTTTATTTATTCCTCTTACTTCAATGAGCTAATCCATTCTGCTAAGATAAGAACAATAAATGTGTCCCCTATTAAAAAGCCCTGTGAAGCCTCTGCAGTCAAGCCCACCTATCCAGTGATGTCTCAAGGATGCCTTAGTCCCTAATGTAAACAAGGGCAATGGGACCACGTAGCCCAGTGTAGAGGCAGTTCGTGTTTCATATCAAATGTGGAGTTCAATGCTACCTAAAATGTTGGTGCACAAGGATAATGAGCAATCCTTGCTGATGTGTGAGGGCATGCAGTGGTAGGGCTGGAGGGCTCTTGCATGTTGCAGCCATGGTGGTTCATCAGTGTCCTGACCGCCTACATTGAAGGGCATACAGTGGCAGGCAGCCCAGAACCTTACAAGGAAGCATAAATATGCATGGACATGTTCTTTCCAGGCATATTTAGGGCTTCTGCCATCAGTAAAAGGCTAATCGCAGGGCTACGGAAAGAGAATCAGGAACATAGCATTCCCCTTCGATGGATCTTCTGAAGATAATCATGAATCCTTGGCTTCAAGGTGCTAGATCCTCTCCAGTCCACCAAAATGGTTGAGAAGGCATGTAACACTGGTGTGGTCATAATCTGCCTCTCAGTTGCCCTGAAGCTGGTGGTCACCGAAGTTCTTGCTTTCCTGGTGACAGAGTTCTTCTCTAAAACCCGCTGTGAAAAGTCTGCCTGTGCTCCGGGTGCTGAAGCAGGAACAGGTAGTGTCTGAAAGTGCCATAACGGGCAAATTTGTCTTGGTGTCTCTTGTTGCACTTCCGTGGCTTTATGCTGCAAACTTTCTCAAATGCAAAAAGAACAATTGATGGACAGAATGCTGAACAATACCATACATTCACCCCAGTACAGCGATCTGGGCCTAAATCCATCGTTTTCTCATAGAACATATCCAATATGTCCTGCACAAACACAAATAACTCTTTCTTTACCGGTCAAAGATTCCTGAATTCCTCATGCATCGAATTTTCTTTATCTGCTGCTGGGATCTCTTCACCAAACATAACAACTCTGTAAGAAGTTGAATCTCTTCACCAAACATAACAACTTTGCAAGAAGTTGAAGAAAACCGCAAAAACACCGACTCTCAACTAGCCAACTGTTCCAGCTTGAGCAAGAGTAGCCTCCAGCTCAAGAATGTTATAGATGTCATTTGGGGAATGTCACTGTCGGTTCCACGCAGGAATTCCACTTAAAGTTAGTTGGTGTGGCTGACTGGTGGGGAAGGACTGTTTGAGGCCGTTTTACATGGAGTAAACCTATACATATACAACAAGGCATTGGAGGGTTGGAGAGATTATTTCACAACATTTTGGAGACAAACTTTGCTCTCTGCAGCAGGCGTCAACTCCCTGAGCGGATTTATGGCTGAGGTGACATGGTGCTAGTGGATTGTTAAAGATTTAAGTAATTGAGCGAAAGTGGGTTTTGATCCAGGGTGTGCAGACCCTCCGCAAGTGCCCCTTAAAGTGTCAGGGCCTGCTATGGTAATGTATACTTTCTGAGACCCAAATTTATTTTTGCTCTTAGCCGATTTTTTATTTTTAGGTTGACAAGGCCTTGGGCTACCCCAACAAAAAAAGTGGCAAAACCGTGACAACTGAAAAAGATTTAACAAAGCCAAAAAGATAGCGAAAAAATGCCAGACGTATCTGATTAGCCAGTGCTTGGTTTTTTTAACAGGTGTCCAAAACTGCATGTCTCTAAATGAGGACCTAAGTCTGTTTACCATGACGCTTATAGTTTCACTAAATTTGCAGTTGTTTTTCCCCGTAGGTGATTAGTTAATCCCACATTGCACCACAGTTATATTTTGTTTCTTGTACTCAAAAAAATCCTCATCCTGCTTCCAAAGATTTTACACAGTTTAAATGTAGTTTTTCTCTGTCCAAATAAGAATTAGAACCTTATTTCCATTTATTGAAAAAAAATCTAAAAAAATACAGTACAAAGCAAAGTGCTCAAAATACTTGTAGGATATATATATACAGTGCATAATGTAGGGCGTGGCTTGGACGCCGATCGGGATGGCGGCGTGAGCTCGTAGCTCCGCGCGGATTCCCGCTAATTCTCCTGTTTTTCGGGACCCTAGGCGACCCGGAGACGACGCTCCTGCCCTCTGAAGTGTAAGGGGACAGCTGGACGTAATCGGTGAATCGCTGGGGGACTGCTGGCCCCGAGGAGATCGAGGAAGAGGCGGCTGAGGTGTAGACCGGGGTGTGAAGAAAATGGCGTCGAGGAGGTCGGACGGTCCGGAACCTCAGCTCTGAGTCCGGCTGTCGCCAAGCAGAGAGGGACCCTGCACCCGACTGCCCGACGCATTGGGATTGGCGGCACGAAGCCTTGAGATCGGGGGACGCTGCCCGATTCACCCAGGGGACAGGGGGCCCTCGGCGGCCGCCGTCCCGTGACTCATCCTCCCCCCACCGGCCTAGTGGGGGTGACGGAACGGAGCTCGTCCGCCTGGTCATTGCTCCTGAGACCCTTGGCGGTGACATTGTACTGCCTGGTGCCCGGCACTAGGCACGGGCCCACGAGAGCACCCACAGTACGGGTGGCCGGACTTGTGACGCAGCGCCCTGATATGGCGGCGATCGGAGGGCCGACGCCCGGGAGCCGCGGAGGGGACTCGGCGACATCGACCCAGCTGAGTGAGAGTCCCTCCCCGGAGCTTGACCAAGAACAGCGGCTGAACCGGCGCCTGGATGCCATCCTTGAGGCGATCACCTCCACCAAGGAGGCGTTACATAACGACATTGCCCAAGTGGCCACGGGCCTGGGGCTGCTACGTGCGGATCACGCGAAGCTGGCGGATCGGGTCAAGGATCATGACCAACTGTTGCTGGACCTGAAGCCCTCGGTGGTGACGGCGGAGCACAGGATTACAGACATTTTGGCCCGGCTGGACACTCTAGAGCGGAGGGCGGAGGATGCCGAAGGTCGAAATAGGCGGAACAATGTGCGGGTCGTAGGCCTGCCGGAACGGATTGAGGGGGAGGATGCGGTGGCCTACATGGAGAACTGGTTCCGCACTGTGGTGGCGCCGGAGGGGCTTACTCCATTTTTCACTCTGGAGCGGGCCCACCGGGTGCCCGCTCGCCCGCCGGGGCTTGGCCGCCCCCCCCGTCCAATGGTGGTGCGGCTCCTCCATTACAAAGACCGAGACCTTCTCATCCAGCGGGCCAGGATGTCGGGCCCTTACGGGGTGGAGAACAGCAAGGTGACGATATTTCCGGACTACACGCAGGCGGTCCAGAAGGACAGGGCATCGTTCCTTGCTGTGAAGAAGGAGCTCAGGGAGGAAGGCATTCAGTACTCCTTGCTCTACCCGGCCAAGCTGCGGATTATCATGGATGGCACCACACACTTTTTCCACACTCCGGACGAAGTTTGGCACTGGCTTGAGTTGTATAGAGCGGGGACGGACAGGACACACCAAAGTAGGCGAGACCAGCCCAAGCAGCCCCGGGTGCGGCAGTCACAACGTATCAGGTCCCGCAACAGGCGCCAGCGGGAGAAGCGGGAGGCCCAAATGTCGGCGGAGAAGAGGGACGCACTTGCGGCGACGGCGGCCATTACAGGGTCGCAACAGAATAGTGAACGAGCCGAAACGGACTCGGGAGGAGAGGGCAGCAGAACAGGAGAGGAACTTTCGGAGGCAGAGAGCCAGAAGGGGCCGACAGTGACCCCACAGACTTCGGATGATATTATCTGCGGCTAAGATAGACTTTGGTCTTGATCGGGACTTCATGGTAGGGTGATATCCTGTTGCTGGAGGGCGGGTTGCCGGGTGGGGGAGCGGAGTGTATCAGAGGGGATGAAGGGCGGACGCGGGCTCCGCTGGCTGGGGTCGGCGGCGACTCACCCCCCCTAGGCCCTTAAGGCCGACTGTGGTGGAGACCACAGGGTAAGTGTGCGAAAAGTTGGTTCAAGGTTTGGATGGGGGCGGCCATTGGGTTCGTGAGCTCTGTCCTGGGGAGTGGGGGTTGGGGAATGTTTCAGTTTTGGGGTTTCTGGGGTTGTTGGGGGGGGGGCAACTGCATTGGGGGGATCATGGACCGTTGGAATCTGAATTGGACTGTACGGACTTGGAATGGGGACATTACCTAATTTGAAATGCCTAACGTGGAATGTCCGGGGGCTGCGGACTATGGTGAAACGTCACAAAGTGCATGCATACCTGGTACGCAGGGGGGTTCAGATAGCTATGCTCCAGGAGACTCACCTCACTAAAAAAGAGTGCGCTGCCTTGCAGAAAAGATGGCGGGGCCAGGTTTTTGGCACCACTTATTCAGCGTATGCCAGGGGGGTCTTGATCTGGGTGAGGGCGGGGGTCCCCTTTCAGGTGCTGAATCAGGTAATAGATCCGGATGGCAGGTTTGTAGCGGTGGAGGGGAGATTGTATGGACGGGATGTGGTTTTATGTTGTGTTTATGCACCAAACACTGACCAGGGCCGATACTTTGATAGCCTCTCGGGGTCCTTGGCCTCTTTCCTGGCGGGTCCGATAGTACTAGGGGGGGACTTCAATTCAATTACGGATGTGGCTCTGGATAGGTCCCATCCCCCCCTGGTAGACTCTCCTGTGCGCAGGCTGGCCGCGCACAGGAAGGACTGGCAAGAACGATGGGGGTTGCTGGATGTCTGGAGGGAGAGGCACAGGGGAACCAGGGATTACTCCTTTTACTCCGCTTTACATGATTTACATGTTAGGATTGATGCGGTGCTTTGTGGGGGCTCCCTAGCACCTTTGATCACCCATGCTGAGTACCTTGCTAGGACGATATCTGACCATAACCCCCTGTTGGTGCATATTCAATGGCAGAGGGAGCGCTCTGTAATACCAACATGGCGGCTTCGGCCGGAGACGCTGGAGGATTCTGTGTTCGACGATGCGGTCCGGCAGGGCATTGATAGTTATTTCGGTGTGAACGAAGGGACGGCGACGAGCAGGTCTGTTGAATGGGATGCAATGAAGGTGGTGGTGAGAGGAGTGTGCCTGGGTAGGTTCTCGAATGCCCGAACGACTGTGCTGAATGACTTACTGAAAGCGGAGGAGACTCTGAGGGACCTGGAACGCCGCAGGCCAACTAGGCCAGATCTACAGGCCCAGTTATTGGACGCGAAGGAAGTGGTAGCCGCGGAGACGGAACGTTTGAGATGTTATGATTACAGGCAGTATATGATTAGGGCGCACGCAGAACGGGACAAGGTGGGTACCCTTTTGGCCAGGTTAGCGAGTCCGGAACTTAGGGGTTGCCCGATCCTCAGCATTACTGACGCACAGGGAGAGATGGTGTACTCTCAGGCAGCTGTAGTGGACCGCTTTCGGGGTTACTATGAGGAATTGTATCGAAGTCAACTGGGAGTGGGGGTGCAGGACATCGTGGAGTACCTGGGGGAGAGACCGCTTTCGGTCTTGGACGAGGACGACGCGAGGGACCTGGGTAGCCCGATCACGCTAACGGAAATTCGAGTGGCTATCGAACATATGGCCCGTAACAAGACACCCGGGGTGGACGGACTCCCAATCGAGTTCTACCAGCACTATGTAGACGCTCTGGCGCCCAGGCTGCTGGTGGTGTATACGGAGGCCTTCGAGAAGGGGGTGTTGCCTGCCTCCATGCGGGAGGCCTTGATAGTGCCACTCCTCAAGCCTGGCCGAGATGCCGCGGACGTGAGGTCTTATCGCCCACTGTCCATGTTGACGGTGGATTACAAGATCCTGAGTCGCATCCTAGCCACTAGATTGGCCCCGCACATGACGGGCCTGGTGCACAGGGACCAGGCCGGGTTTATACCCACGAGGAGCACGGCGATGAATATCCGCCGCCTAGTGGGGATAATGGACGCCATCTTGGAAGGGGAGGGGTCGCCGGCGGTATTGTCCGTGGATATTGAGAAGGCCTTCGATAGTTTGGAATGGCCTTTCCTGGATGGAGTGCTGGAGCGGTTTGGCATGGGCGATGGGTTTCGGAAGTGGACGAGGGTCCTGTACAACTCGGCGACGGCGAGGGTACGTTTGGGCGGCCTGGTATCCGCCGCGTATCCGGTGGGCAGGGGAACACGACAGGGATGCTCTCTCTCCCCTTTATTGTTTGCCCTGGCGATGGAACCCTTGGCGGTCCACGCGAGGTCCGGCGACCGTTACGCGGGAGTAATGGGGGATGGGCAATGGCATTATATATCGCTTTATGCGGATGACTTGCTCCTGTACCTAGCAGACACCTCAGGGGCACTGGCCGGAGCGATGGACCTGCTGTCCGAGTTCGGCCGACTATCGGGCCTTAAGGTCAATTGGGCAAAGACCTGCGTGTTTCCGCTGAGAGCGGGATCACCAACCCCTAGCTGCGACCTGGGTGTGACGTGGGAACCCTCTTGCATCGTCTACTTGGGTGTCCGTATTTACCATTCGGCTGCCGACCTCCTGGAGGGCAACATTGGCCGTTGTGTCCGGTCGCTGCGGGGTAGCCTGTCTTTCTGGTCGACCCTCCCGCTGACAGTACTGGGCAGGATAGCATTGTTGAAAATGGTGGCGCTCCCCCGCTTCCTTTATTATTTCCGAACGCTACCGGTTTGGATTCCCCAGGGTGTGTTTAGGGACCTGCGGTCAATGATTATTGGCTTTTTGTGGGGGCATGGTCGCCGCAGGGTAGCCTTGAGCACGTTACTTCGCCCTAAGCTGGAGGGGGGCATGGCCGTACCCGATCTTGAGCTATATTATTTAGCTGCGCAGTTGCAGGTCCTAACGCAGAACGTAGCTAGGGTGTTCCGGGGACCGGAGGTAGACCGGGGCCGGGGGATACAGCGCCACGTGCTGTCGTACATCATTCTGCAGCAACGGCTCGAATTACGGGCCCTCACTATGGAGGAGCGGACGCTCCGGCTGTGCTGGCAGAGGAGCCTTCGGAGAGCGAGAGTATCGCGGCCTTATGCCCCGGAGATCCCGATTGGGATGTTGACAGCTTTGCCGCACGGAGGGGACTGGTCCCCGCTGATGGATTGGGAGGACGCGGGGTTGCAGGTGGTGGGTGACTTATATATAGATGGGGCGTTGGCACCGTTCGACGTACTCCGGGACCAGTTCGGACTGCCTGACGGGGGCTTCCTATTGCACGCGGCTATAGTGGCTGCCGTGCAGAAGCACTGGAAAGAGGGGCTCCTGGAACCCGCCACGACTATGGCATGCCAATATGTGGTGATGGCGGCTGGCACATTCAAAGCGGTGACGTGCCTCCATAACAGGATGCTGAACGATGGGCTGGAACCCCTCCATGGGCTCAAGGCTAAATGGGAAGAGAGCGTTGGCCGGCCCATACCGGATGCGGCGTGGGGCCATATCCTGCGACGCACGTGGAAGGGCACTAGGAACGCGCGCTTTCAGCAGGTCCATTTTTATGTGCTCCACAGGGCCTATCTAACTCCAGAAAAACTACAGCGGCACTTTCGGGTGCCGGATGCCTGTTGCCCCCGGTGCTCGTCCCTAGGGGCAGACATGGACCACTTGTTTTGGGGGTGTCCGCAACTGGGGACTTATTGGGCGGAGGTAGGGGGACTCCTGAATGAAGTGACTGACAGGGAGGTAGACTTCGACATGGCGACATGTCTGTTGCTCTGGTTCCCGCATACTAAGAGCACGAAGGTGACCAGTAAATTTATAGATCTGGGTCTGATATTGGCACAAAGGGAAATATCGTGGCACTGGAAGGCCAGGGGGGGTCCCTCATTGCGTAGATGGAAGAATGAGTTGCTGCGATGGTCTGACTGCGAGAGCGTGCTCCGGATGAAGCAAGCAGTGAAGTTGGGGAATGAGAAGGCTCTGGATGCAGCGCGTGCGTGGGAGTTAGTGGTACAGGCTCTGCGTGATGCTTTGGTTGAGGATGAGGACGGCGAGGACTAAGCCGCTGGACACCGCGGGGCGAACACAGAAATATGACATCGCGCACTGTAGTGGAACCATCCAGTCTAGTAGAGCGAAGCACATACCTTAGCAGTTGCCAGGGGGGGGGGGTGTTGGGGGGGTTAGCTGTAGGGGGGTTTGGGGAGGGCCGGAAGCCGTTGGAGGGTTGTTGGTAGAGGCCTCGGACCTACAGGGACGGGGGTATTGAGTGGTGGGCGGATGGATTGGTTGGAACGGCCTGGCACGGAGGCCCGATTAACCTAGAGCAGGCCCCGAAGGGGGCGATTACGCGGAGACCTCGGAGATGGCTGATGGGACTGTTGTTGCGGGTGGGGGGGTAAAAGCAGATACGTAAAACGACCTTTCGCCAGGGTCCCAATGGGACGTACACTGTGTTGTGCTCCTCCGGAGCGATCTGATATGCCGCCCGGCCTCCGGGATGCGGGCTGAATGGCTGTGTACAAATGTGAACTGTTACTGGAAGGGGGGGGCCCACAAGTGTACTGGCTGATTACTTTTTTCCTGCTGTTTATAACTCTGCAATAAAAATATAATTTACAAAAAAACAGTGCATAATGTAATAAACGTATTAATACTCAGAATTTGATGGCTTCCTTATGCCAAGTAAAAGACCGCTGAAAGACTGAATTAAGTAAAGCCGTGCAGCTGCAGCACGAGGAGTGGGTGGATGGATGGAGCTTTCCACTCAGGCTGTTTTCCCGTAAAAATGTTCAATTCCAGCTGTTAACTCGTTGTTACCCTTCCCTCGCCATCATGTGCTCATCCCAGATAGATCTGCCCCTCTTCAAGGCAAATCTTTTGGGTCTAGTTGGATGGCAGACCATGGAAAGTTGTCACAGCGGAAAGAAGAATGGCCTCTCACAGAAACAAAGACAATCAAACACACACAAAATCGTTCGGACATAAATAACTGGAAGTTATACGGACTTGCTGTGTTACCAGATAACTCCATTCCATATAGACAGGCCCTCTGATATTAAGTGGCCAGGGAGGGCGAAACTATGTAGCAGGGTTGACTAAACTATTTGGCAAGACATGGCAAATTATGTGGCGTAATGATGCACATTTTGGGATAGTATTATTTATTATTTTGTAATTTATGAGCAATGCTTTCATCATATTAGAACCAGTTTAACACCCACATACAGCAATAAGCAACTGAAAGATAACCAATTAACCGTTGTGAAGGGCCTTCCTCTGCACAGGAACGCATGTTTCCATGTTCTTAAGCAACTTTTGATCTGTATGAATTGGAACCAAACATTGTTTTTGTTACAATATGCAGATTATGTAGTAGATGACCATTATGTGGCAAATGCAGCAAATCCATTCCTATGCAAAAACGCCAGAGCTGAAGAATTGCATAATTTCAGTGGCCCTTCACATCCTGGTGATTAGGCAGTCTGATTACTTAGCCTTTAAAATAAAAGATGTACAGTGCTTAATTTCAGTAGGTGGTTTCCGGTGTTCTGCGCCTGCGCTTAATTGTCTATAACAAACATATGACAGACTGCCACATGGTGGCGCTGCTCATCTAATTTAGAGATGCGCAGAAAAACATGGTTTATGAAAACAATATACATAAAAAATGACTAATACCTACCTCCCCAGCCATTCCTTTAGTTTGGGGGGTGACCTCAAATAAGCTGAACTCTCGCACTTACAGACGAAAGAGTTGTTTTGGTACCGTCATTGACAGCGACGACGGGCCATGGGTGGTGCAAACTGCAGTGGCCTCCAGGCCAGGGCGCTGGCATTATTTTAACAAATTAAGCACTGCATATGCATTTATCTTTGGTGTTTTATTAGCCCTTTCAGTTACAGCTCCTTGCCTCTTAAAATGTCACATACTTGAGGTTTTTTTCAGGATATATTGGCAAATTAACGGTATCATTGCCTGGTTTCGGAACGGAGACCAACGGTGAATAATGTCACTATCGCTGTTATTGGTGTAATGGCTATGCCGCAAACTGGGCAAATGACGAACACAGAAAACTTCTTTAAATAGCATACAGCAAGTTATGCACTATTAGCTGCATCTGGCCAGGAACAAATGAAATCTCTTGGTTTTTAACGGTAAACACTGTCGGTCAATAAGTAAACCTTGAAGCACTGGGCCGGAGTCCAGGATACGGCAACGCGGCCAGAAAAAAATAGATAGCATGCGTCATGACAGGACAGGAAGTGACATCGAGAAACGTCTGACACCGATGAAGCAAAAGAAAATAATGTCACATAAAGTCTACAAGCAATTACGTTGCAGATGAAACACAGAAATGATGTCAGCGGAATGTTTTAAAAATGTGCAAAACTAATAAATGAGCATCAGACTGTCACAGAAGTCCGGTCTATATTTCAGCCCAGTAGCCTGTTTTATCTCCCTCAAACCAAACTAATCTTTTTGTGATGTGCAATACCCTGACTCTAAAGCATTCACATCAGCACTAAGTAATTCATCCCATTTGTGTTCTCCTTTATTAGTAATTGTTTTCTTTCAGGGCCCCGGGCCATCATATTCTACTTCGACGTTCCCGAGTCTTTCCTCCTCTTCTTTTCAGAACATTATCTTTCTCTTAAGGCTTTATCCACGCATTCACCCTCCCCCAGTCAGTCTTTTCTTAGTCTTTATTCTTTGCTCACCTTCATACTTCTTGAACCAGCCCCTCTTTCTCCTAAGTTACAGTATTTTGATGCAATACATTTGTGGTTGTAAGCACTGTATGAAAAATACATTTTTTAACTTATCATTCTAAGCTACTCAACTGTTTTCCTTCCTCCTTGCAGCAGGTCTTCCTGTACAATTAATTCATCTCAACACAACCTTACTTCCACCATGACTCGTGAGCCCTAATAATTTTTCTCTCTGCCCTCATTTTTATCACTTTGGTCTTTTTCCTCCGCTCTGCTCTTCTCTTTCCTTTCCTTTCCCCTCTCAATCTGCCTTCCTCTGATTTTTCCCACTCACCTCTTCTCTTTCCTTTTCATCTAGTCCTCTATTCTTCTTTTTCCTCCCCTCTGCTCTTCACCTTCCTTTTCCTCCTTTTAGCCAGTTCTTGTGTTTTCATCCACACATCTCATCTTCCCTCTTCCTCTTCAAAGGGTTTAATATTTCTCCATGTAGAATTTTTCTCTCCCGTCTACACTTCCTTTTCCTCCCCTCCACCATTAAACCTCAATTTCCCTCAATGTCCTCTTGTCTGTCCTCCTCTGTCCTTTTTCTCTCCACTGCTCTGCTCCTTTGCACTTCCATAGACAAACACTCATCTGTCGCCTCTGTTACTCTCCACTCAACATTTCAAGAACCTCACACACGGTCTCCTTGCACAATGCAGCTCTTTGTTTACTTGGAAAGGTAAAGATGCCTTCAAGGGACTTTGTTCAATCTAAGTTTTGTTATTTAAAATTAATATGAGAAGAACCAATTTATCGTCCTTACAATGAGTGAATCAAAACTGATCAAATTGTGTTGTCAAGATGAAACATATAAACAAAGACACAGGGTGTATACGAAAAAAGTGTTTTTATCAAATAATTCATTAAGAAAAATCAGCTTCATATACAGACAAATAAGCGAATAAGATTTTAGGACTGTGGGTACACATAAAAATAAATTGCTAAGTGACTCAACAGAACCTAAAAGACACCTATCCCAAAACACATTGAGTAAAACAAAGCAAGGGATGAAGTGCAAAGTCGACGTTTCGGTTTCTTAGCAGTTATTTGATGAAACCATCCTCAGGACTGTAATCAGTTCAGATCTGTATAGAAATATTGTAGTCTGTTTGCGGATTATCGTCATCCGCAAGAAGATCTTGGAAGGATCACAATATCCTAGGGACCTGACTATCGAATGCGGAGATCGCTCATCCAAGTGGGATGTAGCGTCTGAACTTCACTCACATAGGGTTCGCGTATTCATACACAGTAGAATTCATCCAGTGTATGTTAGGTGAATTATTATCAAATTTCTGAGACAAATCAGGGGTCGATGCACATAATTTGCGCTTAAACGAGCCTGTGAGCAGTCAGAGATCCTGCAGTGTCTGTTTGCGGATTATCGTCATCCGCAAGAAGATCTTGGAAGGATCACAATATCCTAGGGACCTGACTATCGAATGCGGAGATCGCTCATCCAAGTGGGATGTAGCGTCTGAACTTCACTCACATAGGGTTCGCGTATTCATACACAGTAGAATTCATCCAGTGTATGTTAGGTGAATTATTATCAAATTTCTGAGACAAATCAGGGGTCGATGCACATAATTTGCGCTTAAACGAGCCTGTGAGCAGTCAGAGATCCTGCAGTGTCTTAAGATGCAGCGAGGTGAAGTCAATAACGCGTGTCATCAAAGTGAAGCCACTTTGATGACACGCGTGTCATCAAAGTGAAGCCACTTTGATGACACGCGTTATTGACTTCACCTCGCTGCATCTTAAGACACTGCAGGATCTCTGACTGCTCACAGGCTCGTTTAAGCGCAAATTATGTGCATCGACCCCTGATTTGTCTCAGAAATTTGATAATAATTCACCTAACATACACTGGATGAATTCTACTGTGTATGAATACGCGAACCCTATGTGAGTGAAGTTCAGACGCTACATCCCACTTGGATGAGCGATCTCCGCATTCGATAGTCAGGTCCCTAGGATATTGTGATCCTTCCAAGATCTTCTTGCGGATGACGATAATCCGCAAACAGACACTGCAGGATCTCTGACTGCTCACAGGCTCGTTTAAGCGCAAATTATGTGCATCGACCCCTGATTTGTCTCAGAAATTTGATAATAATTCACCTAACATACACTGGATGAATTCTACTGTGTATGAATACGCGAACCCTATGTGAGTGAAGTTCAGACGCTACATCCCACTTGGATGAGCGATCTCCGCATTCGATAGTCAGGTCCCTAGGATATTGTGATCCTTCCAAGATCTTCTTGCGGATGACGATAATCCGCAAACAGACTACAATATTTCTATACAGATCTGAACTGATTACAGTCCTGAGGATGGTTTCATCAAATAACTGCTAAGAAACCGAAACGTCGACTTTGCACTTCATCCCTTGCTTTGTTTTACTCAATGTGTTTTGGGATAGGTGTCTTTTAGGTTCTGTTGAGTCACTTAGCAATTTATTTTTATGTGTACCCACAGTCCTAAAATCTTATTCGCTTATTTGTCTGTATATGAAGCTGATTTTTCTTAATGAATTATTTGATAAAAACACTTTTTTCGTATACACCCTGTGTCTTTGTTTATATGTTTCATGTTGACAACACAATTTGATCAGTTTTGATTCACTCATTGTAAGGACGATAAATTGGTTCTTCTCATATTAATTTTAAATAACAAAACTTAGATTGAACAAAGTCCCTTGAAGGCATCTTTACCTTTCTATATTTACTTACCCAAGCCCTCAAGGGTATTCCGGGTTGCTCACTTCCTTAATAATTACTTTGTTTACTTGGGCACGTTTGACTATGATGAATCCCATGGCTGTGGTGATACCGTGCTACTGTAATTGTAACGGGTGCAAAACTGAGTTGGAAAGAAACATCACACTGTTGCATTTGCACCATCGACAGAGGCTGTGGACAGCGTGCATATGCGCTCATAATGAGTGGGCCGATCAATAAAATCAGACACTGAGGTTTTTCGAATTGATAGGTTGTGTTAATTATCGCCTATTTCATGTTTTTGGGCACAAATATGCTGGATTGGTGCTTTCTACCACCTCAATCTTCATATTCTGGTGATCACTCCTGTTTTCGTCGTCCTCGTCCCATTCATGACATGCGGAGCTTTATCATCTCCCAAACAGAAAAAGAACACAAGGAATGCTGAGTGCATATACAGTACTTACCAAGAGTTCATTCTGAACTACCAATTCCTCCAAGGAAGACCGGCCGTACAGGAGGGAGGGAGGAGTGTAATGAATGGGATGAGGAGATCGAACCAGGAGTAATGAAGATTACCGGTAAGTAATAGGACATTACCGCCGGGTCCCTAAGTCCTCCTCCTATTCATGACATATGGAGAATACCAAAGCCAGACACCTGGCCTTCGAAACCCAAAACAAAACACTCAGGACACCACACCTAAAGCAGCTCCCAAGTAAATGTATTCACGTAAGGTACAGAAAAAAACCCAGTTAGTAGCACACAGGCTACAACACTCCTAACCCACAACTGGCATCATCCCACAAAACTTCCTGGAGACAATAATGGCGAACAAAAGTATTGGAGGATGCCCACATCACTGCTCAACAAACCTCAGCAATGGACACCCCTCGCAATTCATTAATTTCAAAAGGAATGTCCAGGACAAGTTTCAATCCACAATTTGGAGCAATGTTAGGCGGGAGGGGAGGGGTGCTCCTAGCTGGGTGTGATGGGTTTTGCACGCCGCCTCTGGCTAAGGTGGGCTGGATGTACAGGCGTGCCTAACTCTAAATGTGTTGGTGGTCTCTGCACACCTGCGCTTCTGGCGGAGTTTAGGGGTGGGTGATTTAATGGCCTTAAAAGCCTTAGTAGCCACAGCAAGGCGTTTCTCAAACCCCTCCCACAAAAACTGTAAAAAAATCCATTAAGGAACATTCCAATGGAGACACCTGGAGGGAACCACAACGCCGAAAATTTCCCCAATGCCTCTGATAGGATTTAAGAGTGGAAGGCCTAAGGGACTGCTGGAGAGCAACCGCTAGGTGTAGAGGCAACCCACTGCTCTGCAACCCCCTCGTCTCAATTTCCAGATGAGGGACGGAGCCTTAGGAGTGCCAGAGACAGGACAGACCGTAGAAGACATGGGGAAGCACAGAACCATACACAGACCCAGAACAGCCTGAGACTTGGGAACCGCAACAGACGGGTCCAAAGGGGCCCAAAACTGGGGAACCAGAGCATTTGGAGGGAAGGCATACAACAGTCATTCGGTCCAAGGTAAACATCAGAGCATCCCCTCCCTAGGCTCGTACCTGAGGATCCCGACAATAAAACCAAGGAACCGGAGCATTCTGCCTGGTAGCAAAAAGATCCAGGAAAGGTGTACCAAACCTCCTGCACACCTGCCGAAAAAACCTCCCATGTAAGAGAAAGCTCATGAGAGGGAGGGAAGAACTGACTGAGGGCATCTGCCACCCCATTGTCACCCCCCAAATATGCACAGCTCACAGGGATTGAAGGTGCCGCTCCACCGTCAGGAACAAAGGCAGAGCCACAGCATTGAGGGACCTGGAACGGATCCCCTCCTAATTGTTCACATACGCCACAGTGACCTGGTTGTTGGAATGTACCAACAGGTTGTGATCCTCCAGCTGGTCCTGAATCCCCACAACAACCTGCGAGCAGCCATTAGCTCCAGCCAGTTGGAGGAACGCCGCCCCTCCCTCAGAGACCAGCAGGGTTGCAATGACCTGTCCCCAGTGTTCCCCTCAACCAAACAAGCTGGCATCCATTGTCAACACCAACGGGGGGACTGACAGCAAAGGCATCCCCTGCTCCAGATTGTCTAGTACAGTCCACCACTCCAACTGCTGGCACACTGCAGACGACAACAGACCACAAGATCAACGTTGCTGGAGCAAAGATCCCACACCGAAATCAGATACCGCGGACCCTTCGCCAACTCCATCACGGACATTATCTCCCCGCAGGCCATCGCATCCACCAACTACACCCTGCTGGGAGACCTCAACTTCCACCTCGACAATCAACTGGACCCCAACACCACATCCCTCCTGGACAACCTCCACAACATTGGACTCCGCCAGATCGTGACCAAGCCCACGCACTCAGTAGGACACACGCTCGACCCCCTCTTCACTACAGGAAACTCCATCACCTTCAGCCACACCACCAAACTCCCATGGACCGACCATCGTTGCGTCCACTTCACCTTCAGAACACCCACCATCCACAGACACCAGCACCTGCTTCCACAAAGAAACTGGACCAAAATCACCGATGACCAGCTCACCTCCTCACTCAACAACTCCACCCCAACCATCGCGGAAAACGACGACCCCAACACCGCAGCCCAAACCCTGCATAGATGGATCTCGGACAGCACCAACACCATAGCCCCCCTCAAGAAAAACAATACCCGTGCCAAGAAAGCCAGATGGTTTACCACCGAACTTCGAGAGTCCAGGCGCACATGCCGCCGCCTTGAAAAGGCCTGGAGAAACACCAAATCCACAGAAGCCCACAACAACTTCAGAGCCGCCACCAACGCCCACCATCAACTCATCAGAGAAACGAGGAAAAAAGCGATTGAAGACAGAATCTCCACCCACACACACAACAGCAAGGAACTCTTCAGCATCATCAAGGAGTTCGCCCAACCCACCAGCGAGTCTACCAACATCCCTCCCTCACAAGACCTCTGCGACAAACTCAGCATCTTTTTCCACCACAAAATCAAGAGCATCTACGACAACTTCGACGAAGACAACCAACACACTGAACCCTCACCAACCACCCCGACAGCCGGAAACCAGCGATTGATGACTGGACAGCCCTCACCACCGAAGACACACTGAAGACAATGAAGTCAATCCACTCAGGGGCCACCACGGACCCCTGCCCCCACCACATCTTCAACAGAGCCGCCAACACCATCGCACCCATGCTCCGCCAAACCATCAACCGCTACCTGGCAACCGCCTCGTTCCCCGACTCCCCCCTTTCCTCTCGGACCCCACACCGATCACCTGCAGAGTCCCCCAGGGCTCCTCACTCAGCCCGACGCTCTTCAACGTCTACATGGCTCCACTTGCCCCCATCGTCAGAACCTACGGACTCAACATCGTGTCATATGCAGACGACACCCAGCTCATCCTCTCCCTATCCAACGAGCCCAACACCGCCAGACGCAACTTTCGAGAAGGCATGGAAGCCGTCGCCAAATGGATGAAAAACAGCTGCCTTCAACTAAACACCAACAAAGCAGAAGTACTCATCATGGGCCCAAACCCCGACGCCTGGAGTGACACCTGGTGGCCCACCGCCCTCAGAGACCCGCCAACCCCCACAGACCACGCACGCAACCTGGGAATTATCCTGGACTCCGAGCTCAAAATGGACCGCCAGATCAACTCTGTCTCATCTTCCTGCTTCCACACCCTCCGCCTCCTTCGTAAGACCTTCAAATGGATCCCCTTTGAACACCGAAAGACAGTCACTCACGCCCTGGTCACCAGCAGACTCGACTACGGCAACGCACTCTACGCCGGAATAAACAAAAACCTCATCCGCAAGCTACAGAACATCCAGAACGCCGCCGCAAGACTGGTCCTCAACCTGCCAAAACACTGCCACATCTCCCAGCACCTGCGTACACTCCACTGGCTCCCCGTCGTGGCGAGAATCACCTTTAAGATGCTCACCCACGCACACAAGGCCCTCCACGGCACCGGACCAGCATAACTGAACAGCCGACTCAAACTCCACACACCCCAAAGGACCCTACGATCAGCCCAGCTTTCCTACGCTGTGGTCCCCCGCACCAGAAAGACCAGATCGGGAGGCCGCTCCTTCTCCTTCCTCGCGGCCAAAGCATGGAACGCCCTTCCGCTCCACCTCAGACAGACAACATCGCTCCCCATCTTCGCAAGAAACCTCAAAACCTGGCTCTTCGACAGACCCCCTCCTTGATGGAATGGAACCTGCACCCCCCCACCCCCCCCACCCCTAGCGCCTTGAGACCCTTACGGGTGAGTAGTCGCGCTTTAACAAACTCCTGATTGATTGATTGATACATCCACAGTGGGCAGAGGTGAAACTGGGCCCAAGGTACAAAAAACACTGCGGCTAACCACAGCCAGACAGACAGAGAAGACTTGCCGATCACCTCTCAGGCCAAGGACTAAAGTACCCAAATCCGTGGAGCAGGCAGGAACACCTTGTTGAGGTTGGTGCGAAACTGAGCCACAGTGAACGCCATATCCTGAGAGGGCACCAGCTGACACGTCTCCCAGTTCAGGAGAAATCCATGCGCTTTTTAGAGATGCACACAATCTGCTACAGAAGACCGGAGCAGTCAGAGACATCGTCCAGGGACCTGAACAGAGTGTTGAAATCCGTCAGCAATGATTGCGCCACAAAGGTAACATAGATCTCAGCACGAAGAGCCAAATAGGAATCGGAATACACCTTACAAAGGGAGGCATCCACCTTATTATTTACCCCATGCTGGATGACCGCATCCTCCGCCAAGGATGTCCACCCCACCAAACTGGCCACAAAAGAGTCAATAGGAATGGCATCAGGTAGGTCCTTTTGAATATCCTGCAAGGTATACAACTTTGCCATGAAACGTGGCCACCTATTCCTGTCCGATCCCTCCACTCCCGCTTGAGGACCTTAGAAATGTACTGATGTACTGGCACATCCAGCGGTGCCGTAATCTGGACTTGCCGCAGTAGGCCCCCAGAAGAAGTGGAAGGTATCCCCCCCGTCTGGGACACCCATATTAGGCTTCACATGCCTGATCAAATCCAGCAGCATGTCTTTGGAAATATACTTCCCCAGATCCTCTGGGCCTTGCCCCTCTTCGTCTGACCCAGATGAAGACAAAGAAGGAACTGGCCCCAGGCCTTTGGGTTTAGAGGAGTCCCCCATTTCCAAAAGAGTCTCTCTGATCAACCTCTTATACCTAGCATCCTCACACTCCGTGCAGCGCTTTGCTCCAGGAGGGGAAGCAGAAGAGAAAGAGGAACTGGATGAAGAAGAGGAAGACTCAGGCACATTTCTCTTTCTGGCAGGTTTCTCCATGACCACCACAGGCAGGCAGCGGCAGCGAACAGTACAAACACCAAGCACCAGCATTCTGTTCAGGAATAGTAATAAACCGCTATGCAGTACTCACCACGGGGCCCGCATAAATACTCTTTTACCCCATCAACCAATAATGAAAATGCCCACAGGACCGCCCTCTGTGACCGGTGCTCATGGACGTAGCACTCCGAGATACAGTAAGCCAGGCACACCAGGAGCATGCCCAGGCCTCCAGCCGCACTGTGCCATTCGCCACAATCCGTGCATCTTCCAATCAGGCCCAGCCATCAGAAGACGCGTCTGAGACCCGGAAACACCCCAGCCAACAAGGGTTGGACTTCCGCATCTCCGTGTTTCCCGGCTAGCCCTACAGTCAGGGAGACACACAGCAAATGTCTGTACACAACAGGATCCCACAAGTTAGCACTGTGAGACACCTTTCCTCCCACCCAGCAGGAACAGCCCAGCAAACCTCATCCCATTCTGTCGGCAGACACAAAAAAGAACAGAACGAATGCTGGGTTAGTACTGTGTATTTACTCCCGATGGGAGGGGTTGGGGTAGGCTGAACTAGCATTCCTTGTGTTCTTTTTTCTTTCCAGGAGATTATATATCTCCTTATGTCATGAATGGGAGGGGGACTTAGATACCTGGGGATAATGGGAGTTTCCATAGGAGCATTATTATGTCCAATGGGAATACTAGGGTAACTCACAAAATAGTCGTTTTGTGAAAAATTTCCAAACATCCCCAAAGTCATTACCCAGTCCAACTACATACATGATATCCTAAAAAGTTGAATTGAAAGAGCAATTAGAATGGCAAAGAGTACAAAGTAACACATTTTCAAGTTGTGTATAGGAATATATTTCTTCCAATAGATAAATATTTTCCAGCTGGAGAACAATTGTGGAAAAATATGGAAATGGGCATTTCTTCTATCTCTAAATCTGCAGGTTGTCCTCAAGCACACAATCCACAGGAGTGCAAATATTGGAAGGAGGAGCAAGTCGAGACATCTTTAAAATCCTGGCTTTCAGAGTGCACTAGCAAGTTTAAATAAATGTTATGCCTCAGCCCATTACTCATAGCTTTCCTCATGTTTTTGAGATTCTGCACAACTGTGATTATGAGATTCTGTAGAAACACATTCTAAGAAAATCTCTGCAAACATGAATAGTTCAATCTTCTCATGTCTTCTGATTTGTTAATTATTGCAAAAAACGAAGTGACTGAACTTTGACAGTGGTATTTGAAGTATGGTTTTGAAACATATTCTTGTTATAGATGCTGAAATAATATGTTCAAAACAGAGACCTCAAGTAATTGTTCATATTTAATCACATAGGAATGTGACAGTTGGGAATTGAAATGGAAAGATGAAAAATATGCCCCTCCCAGAGGTACATGTCTTCTCTTTAATATAAACAGTGCTTAATTTGAGTCAGTGCTTGTCGGGGAGGCCCACTGGCACTTATATCAGGGGATCAGCACTTATTTTTCTATATCTGACATTTACTGCGTGGAGGAGGGGGAAAAACAAAGAAAATGGAAAAGCAAGGAAGAGAATGATGGCAAAACCATTAAAATTGGAGAATTATTGAGAAAGCAGGATCCTGCAAGATAAAGGGGCAGGCAGTGTCTGGTAGTCATTCATTCATAAGTCTTTATTGCGATTCTTCATCATAAAAGACAGCAATTATAAAAATAGCACCATTTACATTTCATTCAGTAATACTACTCCAGTTTTTAAAATGTGAATTCACAATGTAACACCATCACAATAATAAATACTACCATATAAAATAGCAATATAATATTTAAAATCGGTTAAAAATATATTAAACAATTAACCCTACAAAAAGACTTAGGACGTGCAATGTTTGTCATAGACAATTTATGATATTAAAACCCGCTATAAAGTGCAATAGTAAAAAGTAAAGATTAATACCAGGATCTTACATAGTTACATTACCCCCCCTTTTGGCACGCAGCACCCAAGCCCAAGTCAAAAACTTGGCAACTCCTATAACTACATAATCGGAGGAGTCGAATTTCAGCAATCTCTTAGCCACCATGGCTGATCTGGTGCCAAAAAGTTTACAAACAGGTTTCAACCAGGTGCTTCTTGGATTATGGTAGACCGGGCATACAAATAGAAAATGATCAATATCTTCTATCTGGTCTTTGCAAAACTGGCACTTATTACTAGTAGAGGGATCCCACTTGCTTGAAAGCCACCTCAAGGTTAGGGTAGCATCCCTGAGCTGATGATATAACTTACAAACTAAATGTTTCGTAATAAGGTCTCAATAATCCTCCAAATAGGGCTCATCCCTAATGTCAAGGTAATCCCTTGTGAGTGAAGTAGTAACTTGGGTGGCAAATCTTTTTACTTTGATCAACTCCCAATATGCTGCTTTAAAAACCTTTTTTTGTGGGAATTCCGCAGTATCGGGGTGATCCCAAAGATTCCTCATCCCCATGTCTATTAACAATGATTTAATGCCAGAGAACCATGGGATCCTGTGGGAACGACTTAGCCCCCTAACTTCCAACAATGCCCTGGCATAAAAATTGAGCTCTGGTGTAGTCCAAATGCGCCTCCAGAAAGCCAATGGTCTGAAACGGGCGACATTCGGTGGTCAAGCAATTGCAGGCCCAGGCGACTGATCCTGAAGCCCGACTTGAATATTACGAAGGGCGCGCAAGAAGAAACAATGGGCCCGATTCACAGAACTGACTTAAGACAAAATCCTAAAATTACTACCATTTTGGTATTCACAGAAGGCACTTACTAATTTTGGTGTTCACAGAAGGTACTTACTCATTTCCGTATTCACAGAAGTTAGGAGTCCTAACTTTAGGACTCCTAAATGCCTTCTGTGAATACCGAAAATCTTAAAGTTAGGGTTTTTCTCAGTTTAGGAGTAGTAAAGTTAGGACTCCTAACTTTAGGACTCCTAAATGCCTTCTGTGAATACCGAAAGTCTTAAAGTTAGGATTTTTCTCTGTTTAGGAGTAGTAAATTTCTAATTTTAGGACTCCTAAACTGAGAAAAATCCTAACTTTAAGACTTTCGGTATTCACAGAAGGCATTTAGGAGTCCTAATGTTAGGACTCCTAACTTTACTACTCCTAAACTGAGAAAAAATCTAACTTTTAGGAGTCCTAAAGTTAGGACTCCTAACTTTACTACTCCTAAACTGAGAAAAATCCTAACTTTAAGACTTTCGATATTCACAGAAGGCATTTAGGAGTCCTAAAGTTAGGACTCCTAACTTCTGTGAATACCGAAATGTGTATGTGCCTTCTGTGAATACCAAAATGAGTAAGTGCCTTCCTTGAATGCCAAAATGGCAGTAAGTTTAGGATTTTGGCTTAAGTTAGTTCTGTGAATCGGTCCCAATGTGCGTATCTTGGGAGTTCCTGAACGGGCGGAGGGGCAGGCCAGCGACCTGTTTGTTGAGGACTTGATCCAAAATCATTTGCAACCGCGGTCCCTCTCCAAATAATTCTCCGTCGAACGTGCCCACAGAGGGCCTGGAGGCCCTCCGAGGCTGGGTGCTCCACCTCGTCCCATCCTGGCACGGATCTTCAACTTTCGTGACCGAGATATCATCCTCCAGGCCGCGAGGAGTGGACCACCCCTGAAATTCGAGAATTCAAGTATCACCTTTTTACCTTTTTCCTGGATTTTACCTACAAGGTGCAGCAGCGGCGCCGCTCCTTTCTGGAAGTAAAGCGTACTCTTAGGGGACACAATCTGAAATTTGCTATGCTCTTCCCTGCAAAGTTATGTGTGCAAGTGGACGGCAAGTTGCTCTTCTTCCATTTCCAGGAGGAGGCCTGGGATTGGCTGGAGGGGTGGGGCTCATCCACAGACCGAGACGGCGCTTACCCGGGATCACCCTCACGAATCCGAACGTCCTCGAGGAAAGATTGGCTGAGCTCATACGGTGCAGGTATTGACACACTCAACACAAACTGGGGCTCATTCCTTGTGTTTGGTGACTGGCTACGATATTGACTGTGATTCTCCTGGCCACAATCCTTGGTTGTGGTGCAGGGGGACCCTTGGTCAACGTATATATGTTCTTCTATAGATGAACATTCCAAGACACTTGTTTAATTGGGGACTGGCTTTTTGGGGGAAGAGAATGAGGGGACATGTTATCTGGAGTGATTGGGGTTACAGACATCCGGCTACCAGACCCTCTAAGACCTACTTTGGGCAACCACAATGCTTCTTTGGGGGGGAAGAGGGTCGAATCTTGGGATACGTTGGTTGTGTAGCGTTCCCCTCTAATTGGTTTTCTTTATGGGTATCCAAGCGCTCTGCAAATTGGAATGGTGGGCAGTTCTGTGTCCGCGTTGCAGGGAGGCAGGGTGGGGGGGGTGATCCAGGGTGTTTTATTAAGGTGTTTTTTGATTCATTTTTTGAGCAATATGTCTATGGTGATCATGCACACTTGTAAGGTGGTTATTGATAAACATATTGATTTCACTTGCATTTTTTCACTATGTATCCCATTGCTCACTATTGTTTTTTGGGCCCGGTGGGAGATGGGGCTCTTTGATCCTAATGAGTGACACTCCTGTAGTCTCTACCTCCCTCGGCCGACTCAAAATAATCACCTGGAATGTGAACAGGTTAGTCGATCGGATTAAAAGGGGGCTAGTCTTGCAGCACCTGAAGCACCACTCCCCTGAGCTCGTACTTCTTCAAGAAACACATATCCCTGGTACCACATACAATGCATTGAACCGCTGGGGCTACAAACTACTTGCTCATGCAGGGTACATTAGGAGGTCCAGAGGGGTAGGCATCCTTGCACGATCCTCCCTTCCCTTTCAGGTTAAGACAATTACACGCAATCCAGCTGGGCAATTAGTCACGGTATCCGGAGATTGGAAATGCCGTTCTCTCAATGTGACTTCATTGTACATAGCCCCCAAACTCCACTCCTCCACCCTGACCTCTCTAGGCCCTCATATATTGAACTTACGAGATGGGGACATCTGTTTTGGGGGGTGACTGTAACTCTTGTCAGACTTTTTAATGGCCCTGGGACTAATTGACACGTGGCACACACTCCACCCCTCAGATTGACAATATACCTTCCTTTCCGGGGTCCATGGGAGCATGTCACATATTGATTATCTTTTCTGCCAAGCCTCCTAACTTTCTAAGTTCAGTGACATAACCTTTTTACCTAGGGGCATATCTGACCACTTCCCGATCCTGGCCCATTATGGTGGTGTCCCTTCCCACTCTCATCAAGAGATGGCCCTCAACATCTCTGAGTCCTAAAGATATGAGACAAACCGATAAACGCCACATTGGATTATTTTGCAGAAAGTAAGGGCTCCGTTGACTCAAATCTAACGTTATGGGAGGCATATAAGATGGCGGTTCGAGGGTTTGGTGTGGCAGCGGTGGCAGGCCATCAAAAACAGAAACGTAAGCGACTAGAGGATATAGAACTGGAGGTGGATGATCTCGAACGAGACCTCATCGCGTCCGCCTCCCCAGACACTTCCCACAGGCTTGCAGTGAAGCAGAGGGAATATCATGATATAGCTAGAGAGGCGGCCCAGGCGCACTACCGCTCTTCTTAGTATCGGGTCTATGAAACAGGAGACAAGGCCAGTAAATTGTTGGCCTCGCTGGATAAGCGAGAATCTGCCAGTAGGCAGGTAGCTGAAATTGCGGCTCCTGGCGTAGAGAGGCGAACCGACCGAGATGGAATTGCAGAGATATTCGCTAACCATTTTGAGCGCCTCTATGTCCCTTCTTCCAATTCTAACCAGGAAGAGGCTGTCAAACTGATCTCTACCCTCCCTCAACCAAGGTTAGACCCCCAAGATGTAGCAGACTTTGACGCTCCACTTGATCCTGAGAAGGTGTCTAAGGCCATTGGGGCACTGCACAATGGGAAGGCCATGGGTCCTAGTGGCCTTCCAATTGATGTCTATAAAGCGGTCTCATCAGTTTTGGCTCCATACCTAGTACGAATGTATGATGAAAGCGCAGAACATGGGAGCTTGCCCGAGACACTGCGTCTGGCTAACATTGCATACAGTGAATATTATTATGTACACTGATAGACAAGGCATCACATACCTAATCATATTTCATTAACTTATTTATCACATCGCGGTCGTTTTCCTGCATTTGAAAACATTTTTTAAAAAGGCAATGACAGAGGGTACAACACATTCTGTTTCTAATTGTTGGAGAGCCACAAGTGCTGGTCAACAAGACCTCATACCAAATGCTTTTAAAACTGGGATGAGCCACATTTTTCTCTGTATGGAGTAAAATTTACAAAAAAATATCACATGTATAGTGGACTGGTCAGAAATGTCATCACACGGGCATTTACATAACAGTTTTGACCAGTCATTGACAATTGGAAAACTTAATGATCTATACAGAGTACCCAAGCGGAAACGCATCAATAAAAATCTATGATAGTCATTCGTTATCAGGCATAGGTATGGCTGCATTTTAAAGGTTGTTAGTGTGAGATTATGTGCTTCTACCGTGATTTTACAAATTTCAGCACAAAGTCTCTGTTCACTCAGATAGCTCAGACATTAATTCTTGAGATTTTTCCTGGACGGACGACGTGGCCATGGTGAGCGGATCATCATAAAATTCTCGATGGCCTAAATTACATAAAAACAGTTTAACATAATACAGCCATCTAATATATATCACCCCATGCAATCTTCTAAGCTCCCACGGCAAAACTTTGTTTCCTTTGTTGTCCATATCCTGTGCCACAACAGAACAGGCTGAATTTTTATAATGTCTTCCAAATATGTCAAACATAGTTCTGTGTGGCATATAAAGGAGGAGGTACCATTGGGGACCATTAGCAGAAATCTCAGAAACGTGTTTTCCGCTACCTGAAGGGAGCTTACATCCACATACCCCCATATACCCGCTCCATATGATGCTACAGTAACACATTTCGCTTTATAGATGTTTAATAATTCCATCGTGGGACGTCTGCCTAATTTCCTACTGAAAGTTGAGAGTGCAGATAATGTTTTTATATACAATATCTATTTGTATTTACTGCCTGCACCCATGACCCCGTACGGTCAAATAAAATTCCTAAGTAGGAAAATATATTTGTGCTTTCAATCCGTTTTCCATCAAATAAAAAATGATCTTGTCTTTATGCATCCTTCTCCCCAATTCATACTAAGAGTTTTGGTTGAATTGATAGTAAGGCCCCGTTCTGACATAAAGTTCGCTAAACTAGTTACCACTCTTTGCAGTCTGATTGGTGTACGGGCCATTAGGACTGTATCATCAGCGTATAACAATTCGGGAATGGGGCGTTTACCCGCCTCTGGTAGGTCCTTACATACGTGAACTAAAACCTCTTCAAGGTCATTTATATATAAGGTAAAAAGAAACGGGGCAAGGATGCAGCCTTGCCTCACGCCACGTCTCACATTAAAGTGGCAAGTACATTCCCCACCCGCCCCGAATCGTACCCTTGCCTTTGCCCCTAAATATAGCTCTCTTAAAAAAGAAATTAAAACTGGTTCGACACCCAACTCCTCTAAAATCAACCATAATTTATTATGTCTTAGCACTCAAACACCAAAGATAAATCGACGAAGGCTAAATACAGGGCTCCATTTTTTGCTTTTATGTATTTATTTAATGAAATATTTAAATTAAGGCCCTGCTCAATTGTGCCTAACTTCTTGCGAAAACCAAACTGCAAATCACTTATCACAGACCGGTCCTCCGCCTAATCCTGGAGTCTGTTCAATATCACCCGACCCACAATTTTCACTTTTGAATCCAACAGCGATATCTGACGATAGCAGGCAGGCTCAGACCTGTCCCCTTTTTAAAATATTGGTACCAGAATAGACTCATACCATGCCAAGACAAGGCCAGCTGAGATGCAAGCATTAAACACTTGTGTCAATATTGGGCCCCATAAGGAAATATTATATTTAAAGATGTCAACAGGGACACCATCCGGCCCTGCTGCCTTCCCACCCATACTTGCAGCAATGGCCAGATTGACCTCATTTAACTCGAAATGGAGCGATTTTCCTTGGTACCTGAAAAAAGTGCCTTGCTCCGACTCAATAATTGTACTATCATGTGACCCTAAAGATAGCTCATCATACAGAGTGGAGAAGTGCTCTATCCACTGAGGCTCTGGAAATGACACCTCAATTGTTGCTATATCATTATCCCTAAGAAATGGCGCATTAACTGCCTTCCAGTAGGCACTGGGATCTCTAGAACTAGAGGCTTCATGTAAGGCTATCCATGCATCTGCTGTTAGCATGTCCCTTCTCCCTTTTAGGGCGCACTTATACTCTCTCTGTGCCTCTCTGATCTTTTCCCTATCTTTTTCTTCCATATGTAAGGCATGCTTAAGTTCTCTATAGGCCTTAGTACAGTTTGTGTCAAATCACCCTTTATTCCTTTGATTTGTTTTCCTAGTATCTGCATTAACAGTAAGTGCCCTCTTAATGTAGTCTGTGATATGAATAAAACCATCAATAATTTCTTTGGGTGAGGTGTTATTATCCAAACAGGCCATAATATTGACATAGCAATTCATTTCAACATCGGCCATAAAATCTTTGGGTTCCACTTGATCTCAAATTAAAGTATAACCATTTTGTCTGGATAGAGATATATTCTCCATTATAATGTTGGGACTGTTAGTCTTACTCTTCTCTTGACTAAAAAGCAGGATACCCACACTCTGTGGGAAGTGATCACTCAGTGCAATCTGGTGGTTACAAAAGTTTACAATACTTGAACTATACCGGTTTGAAACCAGAATATAGTCTAAAATAGAAAAAGTTCCACGACCCTTAAAAGTAGGACAAAAGGGAACAGGGCTAGTACTTAAAGTATTAGCAAAACCCAGGTCAAATTGAAATATTATTTCATTTAGACTATCTCCATACCTTGTACGTGGAAAATGGGTACAGTACCTTCATAGAGTAAAGTATCACAGCAAATAGCCAAGAGCCGTGGCCCAGCCCAGCCTCTTCCGGGCGATGATGGGCCCGCCCTTGGTCTGGGCTTTGCCCGGGCGAGCACGCGCGCGTCCCTCACCGCGGGAGCCCTGATGCTGCTTTGAGCGCCGGCTGGCGCGAGAATGTTGCGCAGCTCCTGCCGCGAGAGTGTGGTGCCCCCTGGGGCTTGTGGTTCTGGCGGGTGGCAGCAAACAGGCAGGCAAGTGAATGAACAGGTTTATCACTTTCCTGGCTCTAGTAGATTTAGAGGTATATTTTGTGAATTCCAATGGTATTACTCCTTCTTAAATTTCCCAAAGTTCCATCTATTTTTGAGTAATTATTCCCCATTTTCCCACAACTCCACCTGGTACCTCAGAGAAATGAGTGCACTTACTTGTGCGGCGATCTCTGCCACCGTGACATAGGAAAACTCTGCCACCGTGACATAGGAAAAGTACGGGGGAAGGTCTCTGGCCACAGGTTTGTGAATTGCATTTTGTAGTACATGAATTACTGTTTGTAGTACTTTGCATACTACAAAATGTATTTCGTGAGTCGGACCAACAGTTTTTGGACAATTTCTCAGATCCCTGAATTTAATCTGTCTATAACTGACATATGGTTTTCCCTTTCTGACTTCACCGAAAATTCAGGGGAGAGTCAAATGTGAAATGCAGTTGGGGCCACTTAGCAACTTTTGGCCTTCTTGAAGACAGCGACAGAGGGAGAGAGAGAGAAGGGTAGAAATGAGAGAGAGAGAGAGAGAGAGAGAGGGAGAGAGAGAGACAGAGGGCATCTGTGTCATAAAATGAAATCACCTCTGTTTATCAACACATTATATCTAGCATGTGTTTGTAAAGAGCAAACTAAAATATTTCATGTAAGGCTGGCTCCTTTACAGCACAAAGAATGGAGATTTGATATTTCCATTTACTAAGCAAATCCAAAAGTGCACAGATCTCAGATTTTTTTCAAATGTGTATCATACAGTTAACAAATTTTGTATTTTTCGCTTAAATGGTTTGGGCATGTGCTCAGAATAGGAAGCCGTTTGTCACGTACTTTTGAAATGTGCCCACGCATGGCCATTATGACTGCTGCACTTGGCCATGGGTCATAGATCTGCTTTGATTTTAATTCCCCTATTGTTGGAGAATGTGCCTTTAAGGTTGTCGAAAGTTCTCGGTAGGGGAGGTAGGTGGGTGGCGTATGGCTTCATATTGGTTTTTCAGTTCCTCCGCACAACAGCTGTTTTTTCACTCCTAGGTCTGTGTTTCTTTACTTATGAGCTCCCCGGGGAGTATTTTCTGGTTATAGGCTTGGAACTGTTTCCTCAGCGAAAACTTTCAAATACCACACAGTAACAGGCCCAGAAAGAGCACCTGCTCCTTCTGTGGAGTTAGCGATTCAGCAGGTTGTTTTTTTACAAGAAAGACCGGGTCCTTTTTATTATTTTTTTGTACTTAATTTATTCCTGGTCTGCAGATGGGATGAGCCTTTGAGCTGTCACCCCTTTGTGGAATGCTTGAAGGCATTTCATACAATAAACTTAACTGCTTCAAGGCCGACTGAACAGTCTTGTCTGGATGGTCAAATACTCAATACCCCCTGTCACTCCTCCCCCTCACAGTATTTTCTTTTGTTTTATATTATTTTGTACTCATGCGCCGTCAAAGGGCCACGCCTCCTTCTCTGAGTTTCTACTTGTCCCTACTGTGGGTGGAACCAATGCTTAATTTGTAAATGCTGTACTTCCGGTGCCTGGAGAGCTAATTAGAATAGAAGCCTTTTGCCGGAGCAATTAAACATTGGGGCCGCCTTATACCAAAGCTGATAGTCTTAAATCCACCTCGTGCCTGGTAATCCACTGCCAGACGCTCCCTGTCCTCTTATCTCATGTCTGCGGGTCCCTGCTTTCTCCTTTTGTGATGTTTTTGCAATCTTTCTCATCGTCCGTCTTCCCGAACTATGGGCCATATTATCAAGCGCCGCTTTATCGGCAGGAAACTGCTGCTAAAGTGGCGATAATGGGCTTGATAATAGGCTCAATGGAATTCCAATCGAAGCTCGTGTTAGATGTCCTTCACATCTAACAAGGGATTCTCCTTAGAAAAATAAGTGCCGGTCCCCCAAAAAGTGCTGGTGCCCCCCCCCACCGGCAACCGGCGACTCAAATTAAGCACTGGATGGAACTGCTAAGGAACTCTCACTCTGGTTTTAACTGTAAGGGGAGTCGCTTGTGGCCTAATGGTTAATGGTTTAGACTCTCATTCTGAAGATTTAGGGTTCAAGTCCTTGTGTTTCAACGGATTACAAAAAGCATCAACGTTCAAAGAATATTGTGAAAGATTATTTTTGCTTATCCTGATTTGTGATAGGACGTTGTGTTTGGCATGTCTCTCTCATGTCATCCCGACCTCCCGCTAACGTGCCATAACATTGGTGGGGAGGGGCGGGGAGGGGGCGTGGGGGGTTGAAGACACTTGCTGATTCTGTACCATAGGTAGATTCCGTTGTAGTGGCCGATTTGGTGTGTGTGAGGGAGCAGGTTGGGCAAAGTTTTTCTTAAGCACTGAGTCTCATCTGACAAGATGAAATTCGATTGCTTGGAGACATAAATACAGGAAGTCCTTGTCACAGTGCGGCTAGTGGTGGGAAATATGGAAGTATCAGCAAAGACTGATACCACTGTTAGAACAGATTTATTAATAAAGATTAATGTTGCACTGCATGCACGATTTCTCTCATTCTGTGTTTTTCCTTTTCATAAATTGCTGAAATAGGCTGTATTCCGTGGTGCTGTGCTGAGATGGAAAACAATTCTTTCACTGCTTGAGAGGAAGCTGCATTCTAACTGTAGCTGCTTATGTAACAAGTCAAGAACATTTCCAGTTCCTCTGGATGTTTCTGATCAGGCCATTGTATTGAATATATGCACAGCTGTGGTGTCATTTTCTTGTATGTAGGTGAAGGGACATGTGTGATTATTAAGTTTAGGTGGGTTCCAAGTGAGACTGTTTTACTTAATGCAATGTTGATTGGTTTCTGTTAATGTATCTTTATTAGTACAACCCAGGGTGCCACTACACACCATGCAAACAGCATGGTTCTCTGCTCCTGTGAATCTATAAAAGGTGCTATTTCGTGGATATATGTCAGAATTTTCCTTGTTCTCTCTAGTGACAGACTGCATGTCAGCCTTCTTCTTGGTCTTATGCATAGATATTTATTTGCATTCATATCAAGCAGACTATGTGTCAGTTTGACATCCAGTTCTGTACCTAGACTATTTGTGATTGTGAAAGCTTTTTCTTTATTCTTACTGAGCAGTCCCTATGACAGTTTGCTCTATGATTCCACACTAAGACTATGTTTGAGGCTGACCTTATGTTATGCTCTATTGCAGTATGAATGATTTGAATTGCCTGACTAAGTTGTTTGCTTTCTGCAATGATTCTTATTTTTTAAATACACCTTCATGGTTTATACTTTGAATTTGGTCCTGTGTGGGCTTTAAGTGGAGGAGTTTCCATTATTGCCTAGGGCCTTCATCCTTTGGGACTCACATGGCCCAATCCGTCCAATCAGCCTCTAAATCAGTAACAAGTGCCAATACCACAAATGCTGGGGATGAAGGAATGTTGACATTATCTAGAGTAGACCTTAAATCCATGATTAAGGAGACTGCAGATGTAGCTTAGCAGATCCTCCTTCCAAAGTACAGAAAATACCTCAACCTGACAAGGATGAGCATTTTGGGAGAACAAAAGGGAAATATGAGCAAGGCCCACAACTTGAAGAACTATTGGAGCACATAGGGGAAATGCTGGGTTTTCAGCCTAAGGAGCTGGTCCAAAATTATTTCTGCTCTCAGTATAATGTTCCTCCCCCTGATGGCCTTCCAATACATGATGATATTGAACATATGATTTCAAAAGAATGGAAGGACATTGATAAGGAGAGTTCTCTAGATTGCTTTTCAATCGATATCTTTTTGAGGGTTGTGAAGAAAAATTCCTTCAGATGTCAACATTGAATACAGTTTTGGTTAGCATGGCTTCCACCTCTTAAATTGCCTCGGAAGATGCATTGCTGCCAGATGCTCTAGATAAAATGATGGAAGGGTCACTGAAGAGGGAGTATGCAGCTTGAATTTTGCTTTCCATTTGGGAACCTACACAGCTCATGCTACTTAACCCTTCCCCTGCTTATGACGGAACCTCTCCGTCATCAGCCGCGGTGGCGCTGTGCTGATGACAGAGCGGTTCCGTCATGGCCCACCCGACGCTCCTGCGCGGCGCGGATTCCGCGCCTGCGCTGGGTGTTCTCTTGAGCGGGCGGGGCCATGACGGAAACGCTCCATCGTAAGCACAGCGCAACCGACGCTGATACAGAGCGGTTCTGTCACCAGCATGCGCCCGCCGCTCGGCCGCCCTCCCCCCTTAGCACTGCGGCGGAGTAGCCACCGCAGTGAAGGTGTTAAATGCTGCTTAAGTACTTTCAGGCACCGTTTGATTGCCTTCAGAAAGGAACGGATCTTACTCAGGTTTTGGCAAATATGGAACTGTAATCACAGTTACTGTCGGATTTAGTCTTTGATTTCCTATAGTCATCAGCAGCATAAGCAGGTGCTTCGTTAGAAGTGAGGTTCCTTTTGTAGCTCAAGATGTGGAACTTGTATACAGCACAAAGAGTGTTAGTGCATCATTTCCCTTTCTTAGGAGATAAACTGATTTCTTCCCAGTTGGACAACTATTTCAAACAGTTGGCAGAAGAGAAGATAATTCTCCAGCCCTACAGACCCTACATTCCTAGCAAAAATGTGCATTCCAAGCGCTATAGGGGAGAAGACATCACTTTCAAGGCCATGCTCATGGTACAGGAGCTAAAGGAGCAGGGATAACCTGACCATAACAATTACAGCAGCAACCAGCAAAGCAATGACAATCACTGTGATATTGTGGGTGGAAGAATAAAGCACCTCTTCAACTACTGGCAAAAGGTGATTATGGACTAGTGGGTCCTTTTGATTATGAAAGACGACAACTGAGCTGGGCATTTGCGATTATTGTAGTGAGGAGCAATAATACAGGTACCAGAGTATCATTTCAATGCTTTTATTCAAACCTATTTTTAGTTCCAAAATCGTGAGGAATATTCCAACCTGTGTTAGAGCTCAAGAATGTGAACAAATATGTCAAAAAATATAACTAAAGATGGTAATATTACAAATGTTGATAGCTTTGGTTTTGCAAGAAGAATTTTAAATGACAATATCTGTAAGATGCCTATTTTCATGCCCCAATACATGCTAATTCCAATATGTACATGTGGTTCGCAGTAGCAGGGTATTTACAAAGGTACTGGCTCCTGTGGTTTCTTGTTTAAACGTACAAGGTATACAAATATTCCCCTATTTAGATGATTACCTTATTGTGCCATTTTTTTTCCAAAGGTGAAGCTATTGTGGAATTTGCGTGTAGCTCTTCAACATCTTTGTGTTTCCAACTGAATATTGAATAGTCGCAGCTCATTCCAACATAACAGGAGAATCTTATAGGGGCTCTGTTTGAGACTCAGAAAGCATGAGTATTTCTTCTGGAATCAAGCGGCATGTTTACAACAGAATGGCAGACCGCAGTGTTACGCGACAATTGGTAACGCCGTGCTGTCACATTCTGAAAATGCAGGGATGCACCATATTTACAAAAATACGGCACACCCCTGTGTTTTCCCTAGCGCTGGCACGAAATGTAGCTGCCTACAGCACTATAGTGAAAGGGTGCCTGCATTGCAGGGAATGATTGTTCATGTGCAGGAAGGTGTCCCTTCCTGCACATAAACAATCACTAATGGCGATTTGTAACTTCTATATGTGCTGCAGAATGCTGCACTTAGAAGTTGCAACTCATTATTATTTAATGATTGTTCATGTGCAAGAAGGTGTCCCTTTCTGCACATAAAAAATCACTAATGGCGACTTGTAACTTCTATGTGTGCTGCAGAATGCTGCACTTAGAAGTTGCAACTTGTCATTATTTAATGATTGTTTATGTGCGGGAACGGACACCTTCCTGCAAATGAACAATCACTATTGGCGATTTGCTCTTTCTATGTGTGCTGCAAAATATAGCATACATAGAAACAACAAAAGCTAGAAGAAATTTATAATTTCTCCTTGTTGTGCCAGTTTAAGACCAGGTTTTCCCTGGTTTTATTTTTGGCACTGCCCCATATTTATGCCAACCTTGAAAATAGGGGGCAGCATCAAAAAGCAATTGGTGTTGTGGCAGAACTCTCACTGCAAACTTATTGCCTGCCCCTTTCACTCTGCGTGAATATGGGAATTATTTAGAAGGCAGCATTAAGCCATGTTAAGAGGTTTAATGCCGCCTTGTAAACAAAGCGAAGGGGTTATCTCTACCTGAACATCAAAAAATGCGACATTCTGGTGGTGATAACCCCTTGTAAATAAGCCCCCCAGTGTCATCTGCTACAAGTTCTGAACTGTCAATAGGCCAGTGCGTGGCGGTTGTTGAGGATGCAGGAAATGATGAATGTGTGCACAGTACTAGTACTATGGTCACTCACACCATCATTTAAAGCCTTTGGTTCACTTCATTCTGTGTTGTTGGTCCCTGGTGTCTCAGAGATACAGCAACAAAGCTTTCTGTGTCTCAGGAATAATTCGGTTGATTTTGACCATTTTACAAAAATAGGTTCCCATTCAACAACCTCTTCCAGGAGTCCTCCCAACAGGGTCAGGGAAGATAGTCCCAATCGGAAAGTCTGCAGTCTCCCAATTGGAAGGAGCTAGCAGCCATCTGGAGTACGCTACAAAATCATTTGGGCTACTACAGTTAGGTTGATCTAGGGAGGATAGCTTTTGACAGCCAAGCTACTAGCAAGGAGTGAATATTGAAAGCATATAATAAACACTAGAAGCTATGATGTTCAAAAACAGTACAGATCTTAATGCAGGGGTAACCTTTAAGATCCTAGAATTCCTGAGGGAAGGTTTTATCAATGTTTATTCTCTTCTTCTCTTACATTGCAATGGGTGGCCATTACATCGCTCAGACAAATGAAGGAAAATTTGTCAGAGATTCTTCCATTGATGGTGAAGAGTTTTAGGCTGAGAAGGCCAGTGGTTTCCAATCCTATTCCTTTGGGGGACCTTCCATAGTCTTAGAAGGTTTTACAAAAGGAACATTTTGAGCCTGTTGAAGAGTTTGAACTATCAAGGGTGACAGCCAAGGTAATCTTTTTAGTGGGTATACCCTCGACAAGGAGTTTGGGAAAGTTAAATTCTTCATTAATGTCATATCCGTATCTGAAATGTTTTATAAGCAGCGTAGTCCTCAGTTCACATGCAAAATTAGGGCTAAAGGCACAGTCATGCTTTGGCTACTTATAGGAAAACATATTTTCAATGTGTTTTTCAGTCTTTGGCAGGAATGTTGTTCTGTTTTCTCTAAATATGAAAAGAACATTATAGGTTTATTTCGAACAAAAAAGGTTTTCTGGTCATTTCAGAGTTTGTTTTGTGTGGGGCAGCAAATAAAAGAAAGAAAGCTTCCCCAGCTCTTATAAGTAGGTGAATAAGGCAAGCATTATTCAGGCTTATGTCTCATCAAGGAAATAACTACAGGGGAAAAATTGGTAGATCAACAAGGGCAATGGCTACCTCCTGGGTGGAAGGAGGGGTGACGCCGCAGCCAGGGTGACTGACTTCGGAATCTGGGGATCACGGTTCGATCCCCAGGGCCGGCGGCAGATTAGCCCAGCACCATGTGACTCTGAGCAATAGCTTGCTTAATCTTCCCGACGGCCCCCAGCGCCTAGAGACCCTTACGGGTGATTGTGCGCTTTACAAATGTGGATTATTATTATTATTATTATTATTATTATTATTATTATTATTATTATTGCAGGAAATCTGCAGAGTGGCCTCATAGGTAACACAGAATACCTTTTTGTCCCATTATAGGTTTAATTTGTTTTCCAGTAATTATGAAAACATAAGGGCGTCGGTTTGGCACAGCAACAAAGTATTTTTTGAATAAATATGTTGCTTCATAGCAAAATATAACTGTGTCTCTGTGCTCATTGACTTTGGTAAATCCTCATGTGTAAGTTCTGTGACAAGGAGGACTGATGTTGGGTAATAAACCTATTACTTACTGGTAATTTCACAACCCTTAGGCTTGTCCTCCCCTTCACAGTATGAATCCCTCCCTAATTCCCACATCTAATAAACATTGGCGACTCAATCATTTTACACTCTTATATAGGCTCCATCAGGGCCATCCTTTGCAACGTCCACCACCTCACATTGAGACAACTCAATCCCCCCTAACTGTGGCTGCTGCCATCTTGATCCAGGAGCATCTGTGATTTTCTCAATCCCTGCATTTCCCAGCCCAGTGCCAGGACTTTTAAAACTACTTGGGAGCAGCACCTATCCTCAAATTCTCTCCAATGGCAACTGAAGGAGTCTGAGCTACTAATCTAGATCCTAAGCAAGCGGACTTCTGCAATGCTCCCTTTGGTCACTCATCCCTGACAGCCACCTTCTCAGGTGGGACAGTGCATTCCCATTAACCTGTGGCATCCAACATTTTAAAGCAGAAGTACTGAGCTTTTTCTTGACCCCTCTTCTCTGTGTTACCCCCTCACCTTGTACGTCCCTGCAGGGGTACACATAGAACAAGCAACATAATTAGGGGCACTATCTATTTGGTCCTGTTTGAGACTTTAAGGGCCATATGGAAAATACTCCTGCTCCCCACAAAAGAGCTAAATGTTCACATACATCCATCCTGCTCCCTGCTAAAGATATTAAAAATTAATAACATTTATTGTCACATTCTTTTTTACATTGAAAAAAGGGTTATTAAATATTTTATAGTTATATAATTCTTATGTACTATTTATATTTTTAACATTCATTTATATTTATTTATTTATTTAACTATTTTTGATAATTGAATTTAATTTATCATTTAGATGTTACTGTAAGTCCCTACCTCCATTACTTCCTATGTACACGTTGGTTATTGTGTGAATATCTGAAAAATCTGGCATGTCTCCTGTCTGCTGAGACTTGCAAAGTGTTTATCTCGAGAATAGAGCCTAGTGTAGTTCTTGATTATTGGCTATCAATCACTCAATCGATCAAGCAATTTCTGAAGAGCAACAGCTACTCAGAGAGAGTGTTCCAGTGCTAGTAATACTGCTGTACTAAGTAACATAAGGGGGATATTTACAATAAAATGTCGGAGCGCAGTGTTACTTCGAAAGTGGTAACAAAAATACGGTGCAGCCATGTGTTTCCCCTAGCGCCGGTGGTAGAAAAGTTGCCTAGCGCCAGTGCAGGCACCCTTGTGCATTGTTGTATTGGTGCTTGCGCTGCAGGGGAGATTGTTTAAATGCATGCAGGAAGGGTCACCTTTCTGCACGTAAACAATCTGCAAAGGCGATTTGCTGTTTCTATGTGTGCTGCTGAATGCAGCACAAGTAGAAATAGCAAAATATGAGGAGAAATTAATAATTCCTCCCCGTAACACTATCCTAAATCCAGGTTTTACCTGGTTTTAGTATTTAGCGACACCCCCATGTTTGTAAATATGAGGCAACGTCAAAAAGCAATGGGTGTTGTGGCGAAACGTCCACTGGAACATACATTGCCCGACCCTCTGTTGCAGCGTACTGCTAAGGTAAGGGGCATATTTACACGGTGGTGGCGCTAAGCCATGTTAAGTGGCTTAATGCCACCTTGTAAATATGGGGTACAGAGCAAAGCCACCAGAGCGTCAGAAAAATGTGATGCTCCAGTGGCATTAGGGGCTTGAAAATATGCTCCAATTTTTTTTTTCCCTCTGCCTCTCGCCGGGTGCAGTTTTCTCTTTCACAGATGTTCCCATTTCACAAGAATATTTTGAACCAAACAGCGCTGGTAACCTGTGTATGTTCAGTGCTAACGGGCAGGTTGTGCAGCTTTCCTTCAAGAATCACTCTGAATTCAAAGACAATCTCAAGTTGCATGGAACTTCACATTTGCATAATTTGTAGTTTTTGAGCTTTTTTAGTTTTTGAAATTCACAAAGGAACTTATAAGAAACCGGGCACCAATGGAATTAAGGTGGGGACATTTGTATGTAATGCCATTGGCGCGCAAATTAGCTAAACAAAACCTAGGACAATTTCTACTTCACATTCTTCACAGTTTTTTTATACAGTTTTTTATCCTGCTCAGGCGTGCTACTTACAGCTCCACGCTGTTCAATGAGTGGTTGGGTTCCGGTGGTTTGTTCTTTGTGTAAACGAGAGAAGAAACCAAAATAAAACGGGCATCAGTAATGACAATTTAATTTTCCTGATGTGCGGCACATTTTTCTTGCACTCTCCAGGTTTTCGGAAGATTAGCTGTGCTCAGCAGGAGCAGAAGGGCTGCCCAAAAGAATCAGGAAAAGAATGCACAGCATGAATGCTGTTTTTCTTTGTGGTCAGGTGCAGGCAGAAAAAGACGAGATGTGGTTTAAAAAAAATGACATTTAGACAACCACAGTAACCCACCAAGGACAGCGTGGAAAACATTTAATAGGAGAGACACAGCTGACCGCTGACCACAGTCCTCCCACTACCGGGCAGGAATTTTAAGCATCTGTAACGAAGGTTTGGACGCAGGTTTCTCATGTAAATCTACTTGTACGAGGCATTCGAGCAGAGTGCGTATTTGTGTAAACTTCAATATCAATATGCTGGCCAGGGGCTGGAGTTGCAGGGCTGCCCCACCTCATTGTTAATGGTGGACAGTCGTCCTTGAGGAATGTGCAAAACGAGATCAGGGCCTAGGTTTACTAAAATTTGGCGCAACACAATGCAGCAAGACAACTTTCTGTGCAGCGCCAAATTGGGAGACTGGGGGCCTCATTTATGAGGCCGTGCGTCACTTTTACGCCGTTGGTGCGCCACTTTTTGTGACGCACCAGCAGCGTAAAAAATGTGCCTTGTTGCACCATATTTACAAAGTGACGCATCTAGGTAGATGCGTCACTTTGTAAACCCCTGCACTACATTATACCTACGCCAGGTATAATGTATGCAGGGGGGGCGTTCTGACGCAAGAAAGGGTCATAGAAGTGACGCAGTGAAATCTATCAGATTTCACTGCGCCACTTTTAGGACACAAATGCGTCAATTTCTTGCGCCTGCCTCACAGTAGGCTTAAGACTGACGCAGGCCCTTTCACATGGGGCTTGCCCCATGTGAAAGGACACATTGCTGGAGTTGCGTCACTTTTGTGACACACTCCAGCAATGCGTCACTTTTGAGCCATACAGATACGTCAGAAATACTGATGTATCTGTAACTCCTTGCGACATGATGCGTCATACTGTAAATATGACGCATCATTGGTGTCGCAAGGAGGGCGCAGTGAAAAGTGACACATCGCTGTTTTCACGCAGCGATGCGTCACTTTTCATAAATGAGGCCCTGGGAATGGGCATATTTACTAATATATGGTGCAGTCCTTTCTCTGGCTTCGCTGGCACACTGTGTACTGCCTAATGCCAACGCAGGCACCCATGTGCCATGGTGATAGGGTGCCTGCATAACAGGCAGAATTTTTTGTGCAGGGAGGCACGAATACAATCCTCAGAGGTACTTTCCTCTTTCTGAGTGTGTTTCAGAATAGAACACATGTAGAAAGAGGAAATAACGCAGAGTCGAATGCTTATTCTCTGCTGGAATGGCATATCATTTTGACACATTCCCAGGTTTACTAGGCTTAGTACATTTGGGAATGCACTAAAATCCATGGGTGAATGGGTAGCAGCACCCACGCTCCACCCATGGAAGTCTTCCCAACACAGAGTGGCGCAAGGCAGAGACTTGTGTTACTTTGCGTTACTTCAGATTTACTAAGACACCCAGAGCCACACATGGCGGCTTTACGTGGCTTAGTAAATCTAACTTGATGACTTGCGTTGCCTTGCGTGGCACACCGGGGACTGAAGACTTTAGTACATCTGGGCCTAAGGGTATAGCTTATCCCTGCTGTCATCACTATCCCTCAAATCTTGGACAGATTCTGAGAAATGTACAGCTCCATTCTGCTAAACATTACTCCAGGGTGATCACTGCTGCTGAAAAGCAATACAAGATGCCTGCTGACACCGGCGATACCGTAGTCTATTTCAGATATTGCCTAATAGGACGGTATGATGCACACCTCAAGACAATGCTAAACCCCATTATTAGGGCTCCTGGGTTTATGGTATTTATGTTTTCTAGACATTTCCGTTGATATAACGCATATTTATTTTTTGCATTTATATCTGAGTTTATCTATCTATTTTGCGTTTTGTGAATTATTGAGCCTGAAGCTAATATATTACCATATTTATGTAATCAATAAAGGTGCACATACAAAGGGATGCCTCAGGTTTTAGTTATATAAGAAGCCATGATGCCACAGATAATGCATCACTCCTATGCAATACTCTCACATCTTTAGCATTTTAGAACGCATGCATCTGTTTAAAGCTTGATTAATAAAATACTGTTTATATAAGTCTGTATTGACGCTGATGTATTGTAACTGTTTTTTTAATCTGACTATGCCCACATTAGTACACACTGACAGATGAATTATGACTGTTATCTGATTTGTTCATAATTAAGTCTGCTGCTAAAGTGTCTTGGGATCAAATGTTTTTTAACTAGAATTTTTAAATCGTTGTTTTATGAGAAGTTTTTATTATTTGAAACTGTATTCCTTTTTGCAATGATCAAGCGATTGATCGAATAAATATTCTTCTTCACATGTGTTATTTTATAATTCGCCTGTCTGAAAGGTTGCACTGTTATTGGCCTAGCAGTCTTGATTAACAGCACCAAAGATCACTCAAAAAAGAGTTTTGGGGGGTATTTTCCAAATATAAAAATTAAGGAATAGGTGTTTTTCTGTTTTTATTGTTCTGTATAAAGAAGTAAACATGTAGCATTAGCTATAATGTAACATGCAACTCCAATCCCCACATTACTGCACAGGTTGGCAGCAAGTCACTGCCATGGAGACATCTGTGGTTATAATTCACACCTAAAAGGCAGAAGTGGCACATATGGAGAGCAACAGCAAAAACACACCCATGGACCCAAAACAAATAAGAGCAAGAAATACACACTGAACTGAATGGTATTAAATATCTCCAAAGCAGGAAGCACACATAAATTAGAGGTCTGAACTCAAAAATTCAGATTGAGGCTAGCAGTTGCAAAACCTAATCCCCACCATATCACCCATTTGTTTGGGCCAACACATCTTTATGCTCCTAAAGTCCAAATAGCCCAAGAGGCCTCTGGGAAGGTATATTGCGTTGTAAAAAAACCTCAAACATGTTTTAAAAAACTGTTTGTTATAGTGTCTTAAAACAACTAATTAAGGGCCCAGAAAGACTAGTGAAAAGCTATCTCCTATTTCAGATCAGCGTTTACCAGTGTCTCTTTCTGTCCATGTAGTAATTGCAAACTCAAGACCTGAATATTGTATCCTGCTAGTTGATTCCACCAAATCAACAGCCCTCAAAGTGGGACCCTGGTCCATTTACTAACATTATATTACTAGATGTGGGTGCGTGGATTGTTGTGGGCAATCATGCACACGAATAGCCAGAAAAAATAATCCCTACTTTTAACCACTGGATCAACGTATCAGAGCAAGCAAGAGAGCAAGCTACTATACATCTGCAGCATGATAAGGGGCAGATTCTACCACCTGATGTATTTTTAATGTGTCAAAATACGCAGTATACAGTACAATTTTCACCAAAAACGACATGCACAATACAGCTTGTTTAACTACTCCCTATAGTTGAGTAGAGAAATGGGTGCTGCTGTCCTCTACACCTCACATGCCAGTAGCTATTATCCTAGTTCACTTATCAATGTTCTACGTGAATGTTGATAGTGGCTAGCAATTCCATAAAAGTTTGTCCACTGAATGTTAAGAGTTTATGCCGGTCCATATGATACACAAATATTATGAGAACATTCAAAGACAAAGGAGTGAGCAATCGCTCTCCTACAAGTGACATATTCCATGGGAAGTACTCTGCATTCATTTCCTTAGTTGGAGACACACTTGCTCAGTGGCGGCTGGTGACATTTGAAAGTGGTAGGTGTAAAAGTTCTAGATGAGTGCATGGTGGTGAGCTAGCGTAGTGAGCAAGCGTGACAATCATAACAGGGTTTAAGGAGGGGTTCTCCCCCCAAGACTTTTTTGAAAAAAGAGTGAGCAAATAGTGCATTTTCAAGCATATTTGTGAAAGCAAGAAGTGACTTTGGCAAGCATGTGTGGCAAACACTGAGAAATTCATCTCCTAGTCCATCTGCTCCTAGAAACTGACCCTAAGTAAGTCAGTATGTGACCTAAAAATTCTTAATTTTGATCTTAAAAAAAAAGAAATCCCTGGCCTGGCAAAAATATCCTGCTGCTGCGTGAAGCAGCGAGAGGGGTCTGTCGCAGCTGGGGAAAACAGGCTGGCTTGGACTTGACGTCTTCATAGTGCATTATTCAGGGATATCTTATGTATTTTGGGGACCCTGATCCAAACATATATTGGAGGCCTCTCTTCAGGATAGCTTTGAATTTGTGATCCAATTTCAGCTCCTTCGTGCCTAGTTGGCCAGGCACTGGCAGTGCACAGGCACACTCATCCACATTCTAAATGTGTTTACATCATCAGGATGTTGTGCTGCAGTTTTGTGTCGGGGGGGCACAGTAGCAGGGTTACTCGGTAGAACCTCTTACCACGTTTCCGGAGCTCGGCGTAGAACTCTGTCAATTGACCGCCGTGGGGCTCCTAGTTGGTGTTTTAGTCCCCTTTGCCCGTAGATTAGGTCTGTTTTACCAGGCGCCACGTGCTCCACAGCGAATTGAAGGGAGGAAAGTGGAGTTGAGACCGAGAGGGCCTGTAGGGGCTTCAGGCCAGGTGCGTATGGGACGACTGCTGCTCAGGGGGATTTGCGGTTATTTCCTGGCGGATGGTGTATGATCTTCGGCCACTACGGATAATCAGGGTGCTATGCACGTCGGATTGGAGTTTCCAGCAGGAGAGATTGTGGGTGCACGGACGTATCAGTTGTCACACATTAAATTTATTTATGGCCGCTGCCGCCATTTATACCTTTTGTATGACATTGTTCTGCATTCTGTCCATCAACTGTTGTTTTGCATTTTGTCATCCTGAGTGGGATGGGTATACTCAGACGTGAGTCCCATGCTCTCCACACCACTGGAGTCAAGCTATCCTGGCCGAAGAGGGATAGCCAGAAACCAGTCCTAGGATGCTTGATTCCGGTCCAGGAAAGACATGGCTTGGCAGTTCGAGCTGGACTGTTCCCATGAGGCACAGGGTCAAGGCTGATTTGCATATGGCCATGTCTGATCTGGGGTGGTGTGGAGTGTAAAAAAACAATGGATTTAGGCCCAGATCTCTGTACTGGGGTGAATGTATGACATCGTTCTGCATTCTGTCCATCAACTGTTGTTTTGCATTTATACCGTTTGACATTGTTTTGGTTGCGAGCTCGAGTCCAGCAGGACCTTTGTGTGAGCTTAGACGCAGCGCGCGGTTCGAATGACATGTTCTAATTAGGTTTAGATTTAAAGATGTGACGTTCTTTTGCTTTATACACAAGGCAGTTAGAGCGCACTGTTAGTGATATATTAGGACTGCTAAAGGAACATTGCATGTTGATTTCAGTTTTGAGGGCTAATTATCCCTGATCAGGGCAATGCAGTGTTTGATGATGGAACGTTGTTAAGGTCGGAAAGAGCACTCCAATAGGTAATCATGGGACAGCCTTGTTCGCGCACGTTTATTTCACTGGACTTATTTTATAGTGTCAGAGCCCTTCACAATAGGACCAGAACTGATACATGGGAGCACTATAAGTGAACACAGTACATTAGCAAACGCTAAGTTACTTGAAGCAACGTGACTAACTTGAGCAAACAATACAAGAGGTAGCAATCGGTGCATTACAGGAGGAAAAAGTAACATGTGTGCATGTCAAGCAAGTGTACAAAGTACAAGTAGAGGTAAAATACTGCAATACATGGCAGACACTTAAACACAAGAACTAACGTTACATAGACAATGGTGGCACTTGTGCAAGTACCGGAAGCAAACACAATGTAAGAGTTAGCAAACATTGTGTTAGAAGAGGAAAGTGACGTGTGCATGTTACAATAGAGTTCCAAGCTCAGGTAGAAGGATAATTCTGCAATATAGGGCAGACTCTCAAACCACAAGAACACACTGGAAAGACACTTCCATAGTCAAGGAGAATAGAATTCTCTAAAATATAAGGTAGTCCTTCAGGAAATAGAATGGGCATGAATTACATTTGGAAGTGTCTTTGAAGGAGGAGAACTTTGAGGTCAGTTTTGAAGGCCTGGGAGGAGGCGGTGTTTCTGAGGAGAATAGTAAGGAGACAAGTTAAGAAGTGACTCTAAATCACACACCCCTAAGTGCAAGGGTCATTAGCAGACTTGGCATTTAGATATTTGACTTAGTTTCAAGACACTACACTTCTGCAGCAGGCGCTGGAGGTACGCACCTGCAGCCTGACTCCAAAAAGGAAGGGAGGGCGGTGTAGGCCAAGCAGGGGCTGGTCACAGCGTGCCAGCACAACTGGGACACATTCGCCTGCTTGGAGCAGTTTCCAGAGGGCAGGCTGTTGACCTCTCAGGGCACCTTTGGGGCAGCCCGGACTGTACACAAACCCTGGTGGAAGAAGTCATTACTCACCTTCTTGTTGACCGGGTGCTGGCTTCGGCCTAATGGGGCACTCTCTCCTCACCCGCCTGAGAGGAGTCTGGGGCAAAGGTCTGTCTGTAGGCCTCATTCAAGTGCTCTCAGCTGTAAAAAGCAATGCATTTTAAGCAAACCTTGGATTTTCAAAGCACCCGGACACATTTCTTTGTCCGAGAAGAACGTCAAACTATGCTTTTTACTGTAGCTGTCAACCTACATGACCCACTCATGTTTGCACAACTGTAGTATTTTCACGAGGATTAGCTGTGAGTAACTGCTTTTTACTAGGTTAGTGGCCTTCCATTACTGTTGCTTTACAACTGTTTTAAGATATTAGAGTTTCTCGTTCCTCAAAAGAATGTAATTTCTTATATTTAAATGTTTCCCTCATCTTCATTGCTTGATTTTGTTTGCGAGAAAATGTCACACATAATTGTTGAAATGTCACTCATAATTACACTGAAATTATGAAAACCTCACACATGGCAATCTGAAACCTTGGCAGCTATGATGGGTATGCGGATGCCGGAGGGCGTGGGAATAGGGTGGGCGTAGCCCCCCGTCCGTTGAAGGAAAGCGCCGCTGTACTTGCTAGTCACACTTAAAAATTAGCATCAGTATTTGCTTATGGCTGGGGTAAAGCATATTCAAGCCTTTTAAAAATAAGATGTAATTAATTGCTAATAATGAAAGTGAAAGTTTTCTGAGAGGATTTTCTAAAAGATCAGAATGACGCCTCCTTATGTAAACCTAAAAGAGCGAGGATCTGTGGGACCTAAGTAAACTATTGGGCTCACATGGATGGGTGAGGACGGATGGGTAACACGTGACAGGCTGAATAGCACGTGCGCTGTCAGGGCAGCTACCTACTCAGCTTGTGAAAAAGTCCCTTTATCTCATACCCTTGCATGTGCAGGTTGCTAGTCTGGCTAGGGTCTGAGCCATGACTAAGCATGGGCGGAAAATCCGTTTCGCTCGCGGATTTTGCGGATTTTCGGTAAATTCGCAATCCGCGAGATTCGCGAATCTCCTGCAAAATCCGCAAATCCGCGAGCAGCGGATTTTATGGCTTGCTCGCACTGTTCGCGTGAGTTCGCGGCTTCCCAGTACAACTTCGCGGCCCGCGAATAAGCGCAAAATTGCAGAAATACGATCTTAGCAAAACTGAAACTACTTACCAGGTTCAAAAGTTCAGGCTCATCATTAGTAGCCATTTTCTGTAGTGCTTCCTGAGGGGCCCCTCCAGAGTTCAGTTGCCAGTTGCAACTATTATGTGACCCTGCTCTGAACCTCAGAAAAGTTACACATATGCCACAAAGGTCCTGAATTACAGCTAAGGGAGACAAGCAGGAGCCAGGCTGGAAGTTCAAATCCATTAATCAGCCCCTAATTCATTATTGTCAGTTGGGGCAGGGCAGGTGTTGTAACTAATTTTGCAACAATGAAAGCACTTAGCAAGTGCAAAAGATCACTAATCAGGAAGCACTAAGGAAGCAGGTGCCAGCTAAAAAAATATTCTGTGACACATTAATCAGCCCCAAATTAATTCAGGTCACTTGAGGCAGGGAAGGTGTGCTTGCTTTGCCACAATAATGTACACTGACTGGACAACCAGAGGGTGCTGTGATGAAACAGAGGGTGGCATGGGTGGGCCAGAGGGTGGCATGAGTAGTCAGAGAGTGGCAGTGGTGACAGAGAGTGGCAGTGATGAAGAAGAGTGTCCCAAACAGGCTGGACACGTAGAAACAACAAGTTCACGAAACTTGCGACCCGACAGGTAAGTTCGCGTTTTGCGAAATTGTACAAAACCCTCGCGAACTGGCAGAAACCCGCGCGAACACAAAAAAAAATCCGCAAATTCGCGAGAATTCGCAGATTTTGCGGATTGCGAGTTCGCAAATCCGCAAAATTCGCGAACGCGAGATTCGCAAAATTCGCCCATGCTTAGCCATGACCCAACTATGGTTCACGTGACTGGAGCTTGGCTTCCTTTCTGAGCCTTGGGGAGCATGAGATGTTCTTGACACATGAAGCCCTGCTCAAAATGCTATCTTCCTTTGGCCTTCTAGGAGTACAGTCTAGAAGGAGTATGTGGAATCTGGGCCTTTTAATGTCTGGACAGTTTCTGCTTATGCTGTCAGCCTTGATTGCTTTTGCACTTCGTTTCTTTTTCATGAGATGTATTTATACCTCAGCAGGCAGAATCCCTGCCTTTGAAAATAAGTGCATTGGCTACTGCCATGTCACCAACTCATGTGGCATAATTTTAGTATTTTGACAGCATCTTTTTCTGGGATGTGGTGCCATATGGTTTACTGGGCCTTCTTTCATTACCCTGTTATTGGTGAACATGTACACTGCACCTAGTTGCCCCTTCAGCTGGTGCTGTGTAGCTGACTGTATGTTTTACCCCTAACTATGATTGCAGTTTGCACACCTATCTCTCACACCTCCTCCACCCCACACTGTTAGGCGCTGAACCCCAAGGTAAATTCAGAGCAAATCTCTGATAACTCATGCATGACACCAAACCACTTCCCACATTGATCACAACAAGTGTACAACACTCTGCCAACTAAGCACGCTCCTGTGGTGTAGCATGCCACCTTTCCTACGATGTGCTTCGGTTGCTTGACATAAAGATCTGAAGTGCTTTATAAATGCTGTGATGAAATACAATACAATGCAGAAGAGAGACCAGAATTTAACCAAGAGGAATATGATGCAAAATAGCTAAGAATGCCTATCTGAAAAACATATTATTAATGCAGATGTTATTGGAGGATTACAGACGATGCTGATACTACTAGTGGTATTAGCCACATTGTGTTTCTCTTGACTCCGAGTGGGCTATTTCTCGCGAAACCATGTTCACCCATGATGTGTTAAAACTACAGCAAAATTCCTTCTAGCACTGAGCAGAAATTGTGCATCCATGCACTTGCCCAGTAACTAAAGAAAATGCAGCTAACTTCACAGGTGTAGCCATATTTTTTGCAACCTGATAGATATTTTCCAGCAGCGATGTTCCCAAACAGTTGAGTGTGTATCAAATAAATGTAGGAAGCTCGAAGTTGAAATGTTTTGTGAAAAGGCTAGCTTGTAATATATTCCCTCACATTCCTAGTTTCAGCATTCGTGCAAACTGATACACCCCCCCCCCCTTCAAAACGACTGATCCCTTATGTCCTGATTCTAGCCTCAATTAAAACATGTATATCAAAACCAGTAATATTGTTACCCTCACACACCTGATAAAAATGGCAAAGTCTCCTAAATTGCCCAGACAGTTATACCATACCATCTCTGTAATCTTTTCCAGTCATTTAGTTGTTGACAGGGAATCATTTTAGATTTTAAATAAAAAGCAGGTCTGTCTTCGGTACCGCAGCTCCTTTCTTATTTGTCCTGCCGATATTGCCCTTTGCTGCCTCATACATGTTTCTCAAGGGCGTAACCCTGGCCCCTGCAGCACTTGTGGCATTGGGGGCCCAAACTTTTCAGGCACCTTTTGGATCATTAGAGAAGTAATTTAGCCTGGGTAGATATTGCTGATCCAGGCCGAATTTTTCTGGATGACATTTTTAAAAATGGTGGTTGTGTTGCACTGATGATGTAATATTTCAGGAACCATGATACCTATATACTTCATTTTGGTGTCAAAACCTAGGTTTTGAGGGTCAAGTAGTCATACAGAGACAGACAATAACTCCTCAGAGCAACCCATCTGCCATTCTCCAAAATGGCGGCTATATTAGAGGAAGAAGAGACATGTATTGTATTGCACTGTAATTGCATTTATATAGCGCTTACTACCCCTGACGAGGCGTTGAAGCACTTTTTCGGCGGGTAGCACACTACTCCGGGACCCATAAAGGATTAGTATTGAATTAGTATAATGAAACATGCAAGTACATTTTAAGTGGTGGATAGGTTAGTCAGTTATTTGGATTTGGAATGATAGCAGAAGGATAGAGGAGGAGAAAGGTTTGAATTTATGTATCGCTTGTTGACGCAGCTATTCAGGAAGCCTCTAAAGGATTAGTGGTGTATTAATATGGTGAATTATGAAATAATTTCAGTGGTGGATATTAGTCTGTTACTTGGAGTTAGAAGGATAGCGGAGGGATAAAAGGGGAAGAAAGATTTGCATTCATATAGCACTTGTTACCCCTGATGGGTGTTGAAGCGCTTTTCTGGCGAGTAGCACGCCACTCCGGAACCCATAAAGGATTAGTGTTGAAAATGAGTATAGTATAAATATAAGTAATTTGAGTAGTAGATATGTTATTCAGTTATTTGGGCAGTATATTACTATAGTTGAATATGGAATATGGAATTTGAGAAGTGAACATGTTAGTCTGTTAATGTTTATTGAAATGGATAGTGGAGGGATAAAAGAGTGAAGGATTTTTAAAATTTTTTTTTATGTCTTAGCAGTAGGAAGAGGTTTTTGGATGAGTAAAAAGGAGTTTTGGAGGGAAGGAGTCAGAGGGGAGAGTTTAGAAAGGTTTGTTTTAGGGGACCGGTGTAGTGAAAAGAGGTGTCAGATGATGCAAGGAGGGGTAGAGCAGGAGAGAGTCTAGAAAGGGTTATTTTGGCGATCATAGTAGTGGTATGGGGTTTGGGATAAATGAGAGAGTGGATGTAGAGGATATATTGATAGATGTATAGGATGAGAGATAGGGTAGTGCATTAGAAGGAGTAGTAGAAAGAAGTTTGAGATGAGTCAGAAGGTTGGGCTAGAAGATATATTGAGTGAAGTATAGGCTGAGAAATAGGCTAGTGCATTGGAAATGCTATATTAGAAGAAAGTGATAAATATATAGATCCATAAGTACATTGAAAGTATATAGATACAAAAAGGAAGTAAGTATATTTAGATTAAATATATTGATAGAGGCACAGGATGAGAAACAGGGTAGTGCATTAGATATGCTTTTTCAGGAGAAAAGTAGCAGACACACAGATCCAAATACATGGAAGGTACATAGATGCACAATGGAAGTATGTACATGTAGACCGAAAGATGATTTTTATTTACTGATGAATATTATTATTATTATTATTTTTTATTTTTTATTTTCTCTTAACAATATAATTATTTTACATGTTTTGTAAAGTAATACACAACGATAGGTACACATCTATAGTGAAAACAAATGCTTATATACAGAGGGATATGCTGTAAATTTCTGATCCGTATGGTGCTTATGTGGGGAAGAGCCAGATCTTGAGTAGTTTTCTGAGATAAGGTGGTTGTCGGTGGATCTTATGTTGGGGGGTAAAGAGTTCCATAGTTTGGCTGCTTGAACAGAGAAGGATGTGCCACCCATGGTTTTTTTCTTGTATGGTGGGATTTTGAGGCGAGATGCTCCTTTAGAGCAGAGGTTCCTTTGTTGAATGTGTTTGGTTATTTTGTTCCTGATGAAGAGTGGTCCTATTCCATGTATTGCTTTGTGGGTACTACAAAGCAGCTTGAACGTGGATCTTCTGGCAACCGGTAAACAATGCAGGGCTTTCGAGGCAGGGGAGATGTGGTCTCGTGGTTTGATATGCAAGAGTAGTCTGGCAGCCGAGTTCTGAATCCGTTGTAATCTTTTCATGGTCGTTAAAGGTGATCCGTGGTAGAGGCTATTGGCGTAATCGAGTTTGAATAGAACAAGGTAGATGGTAGCTTGGACCTTGTGTGGAAATCCCAAATGATGGAAAATTAGTTGCAGCGTTTTTATAGTAGCAAAGCTTGATCTTGCTAGTTTATCCACTTGGACATTCATCAACAGCTTGGAGTCCATGGTCATTCCGAGGTTTCTTACTTCCTTCGATACTTTAGGCAGTGATCCCAGTTCATCAGGCCATGCGGCAAGCGGGTTGTAATTTTTCCAATCGCCACACATCAGTATTTCAGTTTTTGAAGCATTCAATTTGAGATTGCTCCAAGTCATCCACTGATCCACGGCTCTGAGACAGCTGAAAATTGGTGATTTTCCAATGTCTTTGGGGCATTCCAGTTGAAGAAGTATTTGCGTGTCATCTGCATAGTTGTAGCACGTGAGGTGAAATGTATTGATCAGTACTGGTAAAGACTTCATGTAGATGTTGAAAAGCATGGGCGAGATGATAGAACCTTGAGGGACCCCTACTTTTGTGGAGTATGGTTTGGATGAGAAAGTGGGGTGTGGATGAGATTAGTTCTGTTTCGAAGGTATTACGCGATCCAGTCTAGAGCAGTTCCCTCTATGCCGGCTTCATAAAGTCTTTCTTTCAGAGTGTCATGGTCAATCGTGCCAAAGGCAGCTGAGAGGTCCAAGAGGAGTAGCGCAACAACCCCGTTGCGGTCAATTGTATTCTTTAGGTCATCCCAGATGGCAAGGAGGGCAAATTCAGTGCCTCTTCCTGGACGAAATCCTGTTTGGAAATCTGAAAGTATGTTATTCTCTTCAATGAATTGTGACATCTGGACGAACGCTGCTCTTTCTATCAGTTTGCCCAGGAAAGGTCCATTTGTAATGGGTCTGTAGTTGTCAGGGTTCAGCGGGTCCAAGTTTGTTTTCTTCAGTAAAGGGCGTATGTATGACTTTTTGAGTTCTTCTGGAAATATTCCAGTAGTTAAGGAATCGTTGATGATTCTTCTTACTGGAATGGCAGCAGAGGTTGTTAAAAGAATTGTCTTGAAAGTTTGTGGCGGACAGGGGTCAGAAGGGCTGCCGGCAGGCCTGCTTGCTTTGACCAGGTCAATAAATTCATTGTGTGAGATGTGTTGGAAGGAACAGAGAGGCTTGATTAGAGCATTCTTGGATAGTTGTTTTGTACAAGGGTTAGTGCTGGTGCTTTGTTTCTGATTTAAGTACGAGTCCAACGTGTCTGCTTTGTCCGTGTAATGATTTGCTAGTTTGTCTTTGAAATCTTGAGTAACAGGATGAGTTCCTTCTAGGCAATTTGGTTTTTGAAATTCATTGAGTATTTTATAGAATTCTTTATTTGCACATTTAGCATTTTGAATTCAGTCTGAATAGTACCTTTTCTTAGCTTTTTTGATAGCTGATTTATATAATCTGTTAATTTTTTGTAGGTGAAGTTTGTCTTGTTTGGCGTTTGTTTTGAGCCAGGTACGTTGCAGCTTTCTAATTTGTTGTTTTATGTCTTTTATTTCTATGTTTCTCCAAGGCGCTTTTTTTCATTTGTTCTGTTGTGTGGTTTTGAGTGGTATCAGGATGTCAAAAGCTTCCTGTAGCCACTCATATAGATTCTGAACAGAATGTATGGTTTCCAGATTTATACTGGATGTTAGTTGTGTTTCCAAGTGTTCCAAATTGAGTTTTTTCCACGGCCGATAGGTGGATGGATGTAAGGTAGTTTTAGGTGTGTTGCTTAGTGTTGCTTTATGTTGGAAAGCAAGCAAGTGGTGGTCTGACCATATGACTGGAGTTATAGTTTGAAAGGTAACTAGTTCAGTATTAGCAAAAATTACATCTAGGATATGTCCAGCGGTGTGTGTTGGATTGGGGACAATCTGATGCAGGTTCAATGTCTCCTGGCCGGTGATTATTGTTTATGGATGTGTCATATTGGTTTTATCAAACCAAATGTTAAGGTCACCCAGAACGCATGGGTTGGAGTGTATTGTTATCAGGTTTGAAACTGTGTCTAGAAGTGCGTCTGGGAATGTTGCCTTGCTAGGTGGAGGTCTGTAAAGGAGCAGGAAGTTACAGGTGGAAGACGGTATAGGATTGCATCTTGTTAGAAGAGCCTCACAATTCTTTATGGAGATGTTGTCAACTTTAGTGATATGTATTGTTTGCCTGAATACAACAGCTATACCACCTCCTTATTTGGCTATACGATTTTTGGTGATTATTTGATAGCCTAGAGGAATGGCTTCATGCAGGACTGGAGCCATATTCTCTCCCAACCATGATTCGGTTATGAATAGTATGTCTGGTTTTGCATTGGTGAAAAGGTCGTAGATGTGGTTCTTGTTTTTAGAGAGGGATCGAGCATTTATTAGTAGACAGTGTAGAGAGTGGCCTTTGGTGATAGTGGGACTTTGTTTTGTAGAAGAGTGATCAGTATTGTGTGGGTGTGTAGCAGGTGTGTTTTTATTGCTGGTATTAGCTGTATTAGGATAGCAATCGTGTAGCTGTTCTTTATCGTGTTCCTCATCCAGCATGCTAAGAAGACATTTTGATGGGTCTGCATGTGTATGTGTTGGAGATGGTGTTTGAGAGTGAGTTGAAATGCTGTGTTGCTTTTGTGGTGTAACATTGTTGTGAGGTAGACTTGTGGTACAGTTGCAGAATGTTGACCATTTGAGAAGAGCATATTGACAGTGTCATATCTCAGGTAGTTTATGCAATTGAATTCATGAAACACAGTAATCTATGACTCCACAGTCTTTAAGTGCAGCTCCCGATCACCTTCCCGATCAGCATGTACCAAGCTTTTCACTAGAGCTATCATTTGTAAAACATTCCCCCAGTACTTGCAAAGTTCTTAATTTTCTTCACATTTTTTGGCAAACTCTATGAACTTGGTTTTCAGGTTTTCTGATTTTGAACTGAATATATTGAACATTGCCTAGCTTTACATTATGTCTTTTGAAAGAAATGCACACTGTGCCTTGTTCATTTCGGAGATAAGATATGCAGAACCTATTTTGTCATTCTTCCAGAAAGCATTCCAACACAATGTTTCTATGGCCTCAGATATGATGAGCATACCTTGTAACGAACTAACATAATGATTTCCATTCAATACCGACTGGACAGTTTTGCTTTCAAAGATTTCAGCCTTAATAAGGCATTGTCTATGCCACGTCTATTGAGATTACTTCCTGCAATTCTCACCACAACTTTTGTCATGTGGAAAACGCTCACCATTGAATAAATTTCATCAAATTCTACTGGATTACTCATAAAAATCAGCTACAATACAGAAAACACCTTCATCTCAGAAAAATGGTTGGTCTTCAAGCTGAGCATGCATATTTTAGAAATTGTTTAGAACTGTGTCTACTGTTGAGTAGTTTGTGACTGGTGATGGTATTACTTGTAAAAACCCAACCTTCTTCAGTGGGATGGTATTCTGGGAGATAAGAGCATGAATTCCAGCCCACTGAGGTACTGGCTTTACTTCAGCATGCACCCCACACCGAATAAGCAATATAATAAATTCAGTTAAATCAGCTTTGCGGACCATAGCATTAGGTAGAAAAAGATCCATGTCCTTTCCTCAGTGACGTTGAAACTTTCTGGTAGACTGGGACATGTTGATGGCTTGTAGTGATTTTGCAACACATTGGCAAGGCAGTTGAGTTATAAGTTTGCAGCTTTGTTTATTTATGCCTACAGCTGACAAAGCTGGTTTTCCAGCAGCTACTTCATTGGTGCAGTCTTGAAAAAGCACCATGGCAGTATCATGTTTGCTGGATGTTCCAGACAAAGGAGTGCTGTCTTCAAAATTAACATTTGTAAATTCTTTCCTGGTAAAGTGATTTGGAAGTGGTGTGCTGTCGGATTTACAAGATTTTACAGCATGAGTTGCTAATAAGATCCTGTTCCGTACTATGTCACTATAACTTTTTGATACACCAATCCTATTCATTGAAGTGATTAGCGCTCTACTTTTGTACTTGTCATTGATTGCATAGGCAATCATATGTGTAGCAGAGTTTTTTCTTTCCGATGATGTGATTCATTAAAACACTTGGGAAAATCTTTAGTTTGGATCATTTTTGGTTTGCTGATACTAAACAATGATGTTAAGACAACATCAGGCATTTTGTTGGTTTGGGGAGCTCTGGGGCATCATACAAGTTTTCATTAATTCCGAAATCTAATATTTCAGGATGTTTCTTAAAATGGTTCCTGCTGATTTTACTGCATCATGTGATCTTATTTTGGCAGCAAGAACTTCAGTAGTTAATTCAGCTGAGAACACCATAAGTGGCTCATTCTTTTTGTTAGATTGACAAAAGTGAATTCTGTCATTGTACATTCTCACCAGAAAAATCTCAATTTCATTATTATGGATCAATACAGTTTCATCAATGTTGATTATTATTTCTCTGATCTCACTGAGTGTGACCCGTAGCCAGCACTCAAGAGTGGCTTTCAAACTTAATTTGCTTTTTCAAAGAGTGCAAACTTAACTGAAGGCTGGTGGTTACATTGCTGTTGGGAGCTCATTGTACATTCATATTTCCTAATGTACGCACAGATGGAGTTTGGGTGGGTATACAGATCTATTGCAAATACATTCACCTTGCTGTTCAGATCCGTTACTCAGCTCAAAACTTCATGTTGGAAGAAACAACAGCAGATAAAAACATGTTTGCCCTGTGAGAGCTATACCACAGATAGCACATTGAAGATCCTCTGCTTTCTGATCAGTTGTTGGACATGGATGAGGGGTAGCCATTGATCTTCTTAGTGGATGGTCATTGGGTTTGGTTGTCGTAGCCTACTCAAGAATACTCAGATTCTTTTTGTAATTCACGGGTTTCTGCAATTTGTTTACACATTTTTCCAGGCTTTTTTCCAATGTATACGACTTGTAGCACTTGTTACAATGATAAAATATTTGATCCTTTTCACCCATCAGTTTCAATCTTTTGTGATCTTTGTCTTGCTGTATTTCTGCAGCATCGCAAACTCTCTTCTGTCCAGCTGCAGTTGATAACTTGTCTGATTAGTTTGGCATATGACACACTATTCTTTGTTGCAGGAGTCCTCAGGTTTTGTAGTTAGCAACACTCTGTCAGGAGGTAAAGATCCTCTGCTATCACCTGCTTCACCCATGCTTAAGATTTAGAATCAAGGGAAAACCTGAAACAAAAACAATGGTACCAATATGATGGCTAAAACACATATTTATGGGTATGGGGGACACATATACAAGAAAAACAAGCAAGCGAAACCGCTTGCCCTCTGTGCACTGTTGCTAGTCCCTGTTGGGAATTGTAAAACAAACTAATCAAAAAAACTTCATAACAATCCACAAAATGTTCAACATTTAGTTTTGATCAAAGTTCTTTTACTGAAAGTTTATAGTCCATCAGAACATTATTATAATTCATAATATCCAAAGTGCATGTACGATACATTCCTTTGATAATCCAATACTTTTTTCAAGAAATGCTCAGATGCCCAATGCATTTCGGGCCCCACGGCCCTTCGTCAGGGGCTGTATCTGAAAAACATTAAATAATACATTCACTATACTAATCAAATCTCCCATGACATGGGTTACAGTCTAAAGCATCCTCATCACATATACAACATAATATCATCCATTGGTTATGTATAAACGAAAATTCTTTAGCACATGACTTATTTTTATAGTAAGAGGAAAGGAAAATAAAGTGATGACATAAACTGATGACATAAACTGAATCCGCTGAAAAGATTACTCACATGTGTGTGAAAACCCGTGATACTCAAGAAACGATGATCCTGACTTTTCAAAGTTATCCCGTACTAAATTGATGCCTAATTATTCAAAAAGAAAAACGGTCTCACTTCACTCTGTGCTAAAGAATAATGTTCTAATGGACTATAAACTTTCAGTAAAAGAACTTTGATCAAAACTAAATGTTGAACATTTTGTGGATTGTTATGAAGTTTTTTTGATTAGTTTGTTTTACAATTCCCAACAGGGACTAGCAACAGTGCACAGAGGGCAAGCGGTTTCGCTTGGTTGTTTTTCATGTTTCAGGCGCAATTGGGACATTGCGCGAACCTCAGTAGCACGCTTTGAGTATCTTTCCAGACAGTTCAGAAAAAGTGAAGTAACTCAGGAGTGCCCCTCCCTAAATCATTTCTGTTCGGACACATATACAAAACATCAAAACTTTTTCTGGCCCTCACTATCGCTGAGCGTGATATTGCTCAGCTGTGGAAAGGGACCTATCCTCGTTAGGGAAATGGTGAATAGAACTGAACAGAAGCATGGGTGCGAAGATTGCTTTTTTCAGGTGCGCAGCTACCCCCAGAAACATAGGAAAATATGGTCCCGAAGGGCTACATATTGGGGTATCGATCTCCCCCTCTTCCCTCCCAGACCCCTTGATGAATAAGTTCCCTCATATGTCCTCGGCCATGAGACACTGTACACTGCATGAGCAATGTTACTTACACAGGTTTCTCAAACACGCATTTCAACTACAAGGGGAATTGAACTGTCTGCGCAAGTTTTTGTTATATAGACTATTGGTAGTCGATATTGTTTATACACTTGGTATTTTGGCATTATCCTGTCTTCAACATGTACATGTCGGGTGCAGCCCAGATTGTGTCATAAAAAGTCATAATTTAAACTTTTAACTTTGTGATTCAAACAGTGCTTAAATTACACTTATGTATCGCCTGGGCACTGAGCACTTCATCCTCACCTCTCGGTTTGCTCACCTTACAGTAATATTTGTGTATATTGATTGATTTCCATTATTCATCAAAATAATTATAAATTAATTACTATTACGTGAGAATATTTCTTTTATAGAGACCACTGTGTTCTTAGAAATATTAGTTACCCCAGGTCCCTGTGGATTCTAGTTTCTCCCTTGGGCTTAAAACATATTTGTTCCTTTGGGGGATCTGCTATACAGCATCACTTTTGTCTTCTTGGTGTTGGTCTTTATAAAGTTCAACATTTTTTATTGATTCAGAGCTTCACAGAGTTTCTGTAAATCCAGAGTCCTATCCATTAATACTTTCATCAACATACACATCAGGTGTCAACAGGATCCCCAATCATTTAAAACCACAACAAGTGAATGGAGCCTAATATTTCTTTTAAATCCACAATTATAATGTGAAAAGAAGAGGGGCTAGAACATATCCTTGCCTCACCCGATACTTTTCTTTAACCCCATTCCTTCTGCCAATTCTCAAAAGTAATATGCTAGCCTCACCCAATCTTACCTTGATAAAGAATTGTGTTTGGAGAGGTAGACTTAGACATAGGAAGGGCTGTTCAATTCTGAAATGTCTGTGGGGCATATCAGCAAGGGCTGGGGATAATTATCGCTAAGCGCACTTAGCGCTAGGATAATTATTGCCGGCCAACTCTGAATTTTATCGCCGAGATAGCATGCTATCAGCAACGCTTATCTCCAAAGCGATAAAATTCAGAGCGCAAGCTACCAAATGTGCGATTATCGCTAGAAATCCAGCGATAATCACACAACTTTTGGTGATAGCTTGCTGATAGGGCTACACATACTTAGCCATGATATCCACCTTCCATAGGATACCATGGCTAAGTCAGTTTCAAAGCAGGCGTAAGGAAAGTAGCGATACAGAGGTTATCGCTACTTTTCTTGTCGCTATGTTTCTTTGCGTGAGGCTTGATAATAGGAGAAATGTCACTTAGCGACATTTCTCCCGTTGTCCTGGGGAGGAACGCCCACTTTGCATCTCATTAGAGATGCAAAGCTGGGCGTTAAGGGAAAGGGCAAAGAAGCATGGATTCACGCGTTAGCGTGTCCTTGCTAATAGGGCCTTAAAATGATAGCCGATTTTCGTCCGAAAAAGGACGCTAAAGCGCCGATAATTTTAACTCTGGCCCTTTCTGATATGCCCCTAAATTTGTCCAGCCCGATTTTTAATCTCAATCCAACCCTGAGTGGAACAGTGTGCCCAATCTGTGATATAGCTAGCTCCAGGTGTCACAGAACAATTAATGATACACTGAAGTTACCAACCTAATAGAAAGGATCCTAAGTTGTTTGATGAACTGAGAGAATGGATTACCAGCATAACTAAAGTGTATTCAGAGTGATGTTTGTGTGAAGAATACTCTGAAATAAAAAAAAAAGCTAGCTGTATGTGGCCACTAATGCGTGCAGTGATGCACCTAGGCGGCTTAAATGAAGATGTTAATGGAGACTGGAATAGAGGTTACAGGAAGGAGGTAGGTGGACTGGTTGTCAGGCTGCATGGATGTAGTGTGCCGGATCTAGTGGGAGCAATGCTCTTTTAAAATCTCCCACCACCTTCGCCTGTGGCCACATATACAGGAATATGAGTTCCAGTGGTAGAAGCAAGGAAAGGAATTGGAAAAGAGAGAAAGCAGAGACATGGGACTCCACCACTACTTCCTCCTAACTTCAGTTGAATTGTTGCGAAACCCTACAAGAGATATTTTAAGAGATTTGTCATTTAGAGACTAAGTATAATTCCAATTACAAATGGATATACCTGAGCAATGTTTCTGTATTACCAACTGTCTTTATTATGTTACGAAATTCACAATACCTGAAAACTAAAACATACAAAAATAAGTATCTAAAATATACATGTGCTCAATTTTTATTACAGTTTCTACTTGCTTTCTGTAGGACTGCAAAGTAATCAATAATCTTCTTGTTCCCTAATCTTAACAGTTGAATATGTTTAATGAAACTCTAATCTCTTGTACAAATATGTTCATATTTACATATGCAATAATACACCCTAAGAGTACTCACTGTTGTAGACTATAACCCCAGTGTTAACAGTTCAGATAAATGTTCAAGACTATAGTTCAAGTTTGTCTGCAGCAACACCACGACTTCAGGATACGTATCTGTAATCCAATTGTACACTCAAGCAATTGTTTAGGAAGTAATGTGTCTGTCAGAGAAAATTCGGAATCCATTTAGTGAGGTACTGGCTGCAGCAACATGGTAGTACGATTGCCTGACAAAGGAGGCCATGAACCACAAGGAGAATTACCCAATAATCCAAGATGCCTGAAATCATAGTTTGTTGCCAGTATACTGCTGCATAGTGCATGCTCTCCATCTTTATTGGTAACTCAAAAAAGTCAGCAGTACTTCCTACCATACTTCAGGGCTCGGATACCTGGAAGAATTCCACAAAGGGCTTTGATTCTACAGAAAGGACTGTCCTCATGCCGTGTGTGGAAAGATTTGTTCTATTTGCAGGTTAGAATTCTAGAATGTGTAAATAGTCTCCACCTTCCCTCCTTTCACTAATTCTACCTCCCACCCTTATTTAAGCCTGGGTAGGAAAACAACCATCACAAGAAAAGCTGGAAGTGGTTATGATGACTAGTGCCTAAATTCAAGTATTGATTGTGCTGAAGAAACACTGACTTAATTTACCCTGATCATTGCGGTAGACAGTGATTAATTACTGCAGTCAGTGAAAGTGGTACACTAGAATATTGCTTAGAGTTCTAGTGACATACAGAATGGCAAAAAACCCCGAAATATTTGGAAACAATGTACATTGTAAATTTCATTCTTGGTTTGGACCCCTGGCCCTATGACCAACCAGCATAGATATCTCATCACTTTTAAAGCAATGGGTTCAACAGCCCAATTTCACCGGGGGTAGGGGGTGGGCAGTAGAGGAGCCATAGGCCTGGGTACTGTCCAAGACGACAAAAACAGCAGTGATTAGTTTGAGCCTGTGGTTGCAGGTGGGGCGCACTGGCATTCATTCTTGGGGACCAGCATTATGTTTCCTCATCAGACTTTGACCCAGAGCAAGTGAGAGAAAAACACAAAAGTGGAAAAGAAGGAGTAGGAGAAAGATGGAAAAAAGAGGAAAATCAAGGTTGAAAAAGAATATGATAGAGTTGGATGAATAGGCAGAAAGTGTCTGGTGGTGGATGAAACAGGCATGAGGTGATATCAAGAGTACACCTCCTTGTTACCCAGCACTCCTAACATTCTACAATGCTGACTTCGGGCTTCTGACCCAAACACTGAGCACTGGTACTGATTATTTTACCAATTAAACACTAAAAGAGGTATATATTCTGTCATATGTATTTTCTCTGTCTGGCCCTTAAGACTGCAATGTGACTGCAGCTCTCCTGGAAGGTTCTTTATTGAGATAGGAATTGTACTTTTGACCTGCCCAAAATATGGCCTTTGAGCTTCATCTGCATCTTGGGTTAGCAGGAAAATATCAGTGCTTTGGCAGAAAATGTAATAGTGTCTGTTGGAAATAGTTGAGGTGATCCACCAGCTAAACTACTTTAGCCAACTATCTGGAGTTAAAAAAATCTGTCTTGCAAATTTGTGAATTATTTTTAAGGTATGTCCTTCAGCTACATTTTACCAATTGAAATTCCACCCCAGTGGTATGCAGCAAAGTCCCGGCATTTTTTCATTCCAAAAAAGTTTATTGTTTCAATGGAGCAAGTGAAACTGTCAGTTTTAAACAGAAGCTGCATAGTTTAATTCACATTATTCCAAACAGACTTCAGTGCCAGGATGGATATCTTATTTCCAGCAGATGGATAAAATCCTTCCAAGATTATTTCTAACTGTGTATACCCTGCTGGAATACTTCTGACCGGAACTATAAAAATGTGGCTAGTTGATCATACCTACTTGTTCCAAACTAGAGCAGGGTACTGTGTTGGAGAACTGCTAGTAAATACATTTTTGTGAAAAGCTATTGATGTGAGCAGAATGGCCTCTATTTATAATAAATTCTATTGTGGATGGGTCCTAACAGCATAATATTTACAGGTCACTTTTTTTCGTATTAATTCTTTTGAGTTTATGTCACATGTGACAATATGAACATGACACCAGGGATTCAACCTACATGACAGGTGAACCGGAAGAGGTAGGTAACTTCTGTGCATCAATAATTGTTCTGTGACACCTGGGGTCATATCACAGATTGGGCACACTGTGTCACTCTTCACCATTGCTGACTTTTAACTGGGTGTGCCTGGGCAGAGTGCACCCAATTACAGCAAATGTGCTGTTCACAGTGCCTGCAAGGAGAACAATATGTTAGAGTAAGGCGGACCCGGCTGTTTGAAGCCGCTGTTCTGCTTTTCAATACACCTAATTCTAAAGGGAAAGCAGGGATCAGCTGTGTGCAGTGTGTGATTGTACACAGATGCACATTGATGCCTGATGGACCCAGGGGCCCCTGTTCACACCTCTGTAGAGACGTGTTTTGTAGGGCACACAGCGTGTGTGCCACCTAATGTGTGATGCACAGCCAGTGTGCCTCTTGACAGCTTTCATGGACCGTACATGATCACGTTACTGACCGCGGCATACACGTGGTTGTACTTATGAACATCGAGTCCAAGAATATCGACTTGCAAGAATATTGTGGACAGAATATCGAGGGCCAAAATATTGAAAGGTAAGTGCATGAAGGGAAGTATAGATTTACTATTCCTAACTCAAGATCTACGTACCTTAAAGATACATGTATATTACCAAGTTGCATATGTGGAGTTAGGTATATCAAATCTCTACTTGCCTACCTTTTGATATTCTGAACTTGAAATGTTGTCCCCTATATGTGCAGGCTTTGATATTCTGGATTCAGTTTTCAGGTTGCCCACCTACACAAACAGAATAGCTGTTTTCAGGAATCCTGTCTTCTTTTTCTATGACTATGTTAGTGCACGTCAGGCCTCATCGAATTTGCACGCCAACTTGCCATAGAGGGGTGGAACAAGTGCAAGCTGTTGTACAACAGAAAACATCTCATCATTGTTTTGAAAATGGGAGATATTAAATAGCTTGAACAATTAAAACTTCTATAAGAGTTTGTTGTCTTACTTTATGTATTTGTGACTTTATTACTCAAGAATTTACCCAACAATTTGAGCTTCACGTTTTTCATAAAAAGACTTTGCTTGGGTTTCCTGTGGGTTGCCTGAAGAGCTCGGACAGCCTTAGGAGGGGGGGATTTATTCCTAATCACAAAGTTTTTGATGTTGGAGAATATTTCATCCAGTACTTCTAGATTACAGTCAGACGATGATCCAATTATATATGATGATGATGTGGTCTTGAACACACACCTCAACCCATCCCACCCATTGGCAAACATGACACAGAAGTAGACATACATACTCAGATATTTTAGTTTCAGTTTTATGAAGCATTGTTAAAAGGGATCTGGCTATCTCCAGGATGTCTCCCACACATAGACATGACTATCTCCACAAGCCTCACACACCCGCCTAACCTTCCTAAAGTAGCAAGTGTTTCCTCTGGCACCACTCTTGCTTATTGGGCAAAAGTCAGATTGTGAAATTCCTTTCTTTAAGAATAACATTCCTCTGATGCTGCTTATATGGTAACACTCCCCAAAAGCACTGAAAGGAGAACAAGTTTCTAGGTGTAGCAGCTGGCCAAATGTGTGGCCCTGAATACTTTGACCAAATCTTTCTAGAGCTCCGTGTCCTCCTCTGCAATCCCTTTGAAAAGCCTACAGGGGCCGGATCACAAAAGAGCATCATGTGGCTTACTCATGTAGCACTTCTGGTTTAATGAAGAATTTCAGGAGTAAGCCAGGAGTACTCCTGCCTTACTCTTCAAATTCATAAGTAACCCAGGAGTACCACAAGAGTAATACACACCTACTCATAGTAAAATCTTTGTGAATTCGGACCAACATGAATTGGGTTCCATGGGTGCAAATTTACAAAGATTTTACAGTCAGTATGTGACTTACTTTCATAGCATTACAGGTTTATATATGAATTTGATGAGCAAAGTACAAAAGTCACAAGAAAATCTTTTTGATTAATGCCCGGTTAATGCGATTCAGATTTTGCTATGAATATGTGGGGCTTACTCTTAGAGCAAGTGAGGGGTTGGAGGAGCACACCGTTTATACCTATTTATTCACTCTATTTTGAATCCAGCTGAATATTAGTGGTGCTACAGTGCTACACTTGCTGTCTGACCAAGTGTCTAATCAAAAGGATGCTACTACAAGTTAGATAACTTGTGTGCACTGTGCACTATTCACTGGGTTATTAACAAACCCTAACTTTTTGTTCAAAGGGAACCTGATAAAAATATTAATAATATTAATACTCAACACTGTGCCATTTGTTCCAGTTGAACTATTATTCGATTAGTATTTGACAATGTAATAAAATATAACAGAAACTTAAATGAGCATTATACAGTTAACATTTGTTATTTCATCAATACTACTGTACAATATACCCCATATAATGATTATTGTACAACAATCTTGTGAATGCCCAATGTATTTCGGGACGTAGCAGTCGCTTCCTCAGGGGCCAACCTCATTGATGGAATACTACTGCTTAGAAGCACAGTGCTGGTAAGACCTGAATATGCAAATGTCAAGCCTTGATGAGACGCCGTAATATTCAAGGACAAATCGCTGTAGATGAACGAAAAAAGATTCAACTCAAACTCAGTGATGTATTAGAGGCTTTAAGAGCTTGCTGAGTGGCCCGAATGCGGCGAAAGAAACCCAAAAAATGCTTCGTAGTATGGACGCTTTCTTTGGCGCGGTTGGCCTTAGGAACCACACCGAAGAAAGGGTCCATACTACGAAGCAAAGCTTAATCCTGACTTTGAGCAGTAGGAATTCAGGAGTAAGGCAGGAGTACTATAAGACCTACTTAAACAAATTAGTGAACTGGGCTCTAAGTGGCCCATTTCATATACCAAAGTGTAAAAATAATGTCACAGTACTGCAACTCAAGCTGAACATACATCTACACTTTTTTGTGAAAGTACAGAAATGTAAGTCTGGAGAGCCACATCTGGAGCAGGTTTCCAGGTGTACTATTATCCTTATCATGTGACTTTTTAAAGACTGTCTATTGCCCCTCTGTGGAAGTTTATAGCATAAACCTCTGCACAGTGGGAAGGGCTCCATATTGTTTGGTATTCACAAAGGTATTTACGAATAGTATCTTTATGGGTGCAGAATGTGCGCACATTAAAAAATAGACCTATCCTATCTTTTTATGTGTGGAAACTCCACACTCCGCACTCGTAAAGATACTACTTGTAAATCCCTTTGTGAATACCAAACAATCGTCAACTTACACAAAAGTGTAAGTTTACCTTTGTGAATCAGGCCCTATGTGTTTAAGTTTATATGCTAGTGATAAAAGCAATGGGCCTGATTCACAAAGATTTTGCTGACAGTAAGTGTGGCTTACTCTTGGAGTACTCCTGAATTATAGATGAATTTAGGGACTACGCTTGTTTTACTCCTGGCTCATTCCAGGAATTCATGAGAGCAAGGAAAACTAGCAGAGTAAGTCACCGCAAATTCCTTGTGAACGGAGTATGAAGATATGGGTGTTACCTAAATGTACTGGGGCATATACACAAAGATATTGTTGTGACTTACTCCTTTACTACACCTGCATTACTAACAGATTCCAGAAATTAACGTATACGTACTATGGCAAAAAGTCTGCTTAATGAATGGCAGACCTTTTCATGTGAATAAGCTGGTTTATGAACAGAAAACTCAACTTATTGAATGTGTGTCTCTGGAAATCCTGTTTTGCAAGCCTGTAGTTGATAGGCCTGTAGTTGATACCTACAAGTATAAAAGGTTTGAGCCCAATTGACATAGATTTTTCTATGACTTACTCTTGTAGTACTCTGGCTTACTCTTGGACTACAGTAGTCAGCTAGAAGTAAACCTGGAGTAATCATGGCTTACCCTTGGCATTTAGGAGTACGTCAAGTGCAACAAGACTAACTCACACTAACTCACAGCAAAAACGTAGTGAATCTCGCTCACATTTGTTTATTTTAACCTGCACATGTATGGAATCTACATTATCAACTTTCGCTATATCAATAAGGGGAGTAAACGTAGAGTTAGAGTAGTAAATCTTCTCTTCCGTATGTGTGCTTACCATTAAGATATAATGAGAGTCAATACTTTTTTTTGGTTTAAATTTGTTTATTGGGTTTTCTCTTTTATTTTTATTTTTGCATTCATCATGACAGTTATAGTTCGGTGCATTAGTGCAATGCTATGAAGACACAATACCAATAAAAACCAGGTATACATTCTCATACATGAGCATTGTGTTGTTCAACCGTGCTGAAACTGTTTGGTCCATTATTACATACGTCATATTCCTGCAACATCAGCGTCACACACCTTATGATAGTGAAGGCCTGTCTGAGGTAAGTGACCCATCACTCTTAGCACAATAGCGGCCCTGCGTTATTGAGTCGATAAATGTGGGGGTAGACATTTCTGCTTATGTTGTTTTGATATACAACTGTAAAGACAGAAACAGCCCTTGCACGACTGACTGGTGGGGGAATGTGCGAACACTTCTGCAAAAGAGCAACGAGAATACAGCATGGAAAGCAAAGCAAGGAAATGACAAGATGCTGAGGGTACAATGCATGAGAAAGTCGGAAAGAACAATAGGCAAATATGCCCTTATGTTCACGCAAGCACACGCATTGATATGCAAGTGAAAGACATGCACATCCACACAGCGCAACCGTCGAATTATGATTCTCTGAATTGAAACGATTAAGTGCATACGTCAAATAAGTTGCGTAGATGTAATAAGAGGCACAGAGAACCCCAGAGCAAAGTCAAATGATCTCTTGTAAAACTACCACCCATAAAAGAAGTGCAACCACAGGACATAACACAGACATTAGTATATTGACAGACGTTAGGAATGTTGTCTTCAAGGCACACAGTAACACAGTCACCTTTTCATAATGCAAGATACATGTGACCCATATAATAATAACTGACATGTATTCACAGAGCTGCAAATATATACAAATATAAACATAGCTAATAAAAAGTACGAAAAACATTGAAACTCCCTACACCCAAAAAGAGATGCAAAGGCAAACCTCACTCTTCGTTTATCCAGTCTCTACCTTGCACAAGCAGGCATGTGGCGTTGAGATCACCAGGTTGATGGATATGACTTGTCAGAAATGTCCTGACATGTCCTTGTACCTGCCAATTGGAAGGTGCTGACAGAGGGACGCCCAGGGCAGTAGGCAATGTCAGGCAACCCCACAGTCATCTGTGTTTTTTGGACAACTGCTGTTGCCAGACACCACCTGTAAAAACAAAATCAACTAAGATTCCATTTAAGCAGGAAAGTCATTTATGCTTTAGGAAGAGATGTACAAAATTTGAATTACACTAGCACAAATAGTCCAAATTGAAAAAATTGTGCTTTCATAAATTGAGAGAGCAATCACGGACTTTTTTCTGCAGCTATGCCTCTGGTAAAATTATACACAGAACCTTATTATCCAGTAAATTCAGGAAAAACTAAATAACGTGAATTTACACTATTTGTTCTTGAGACTTATAAATGAAAATTCATAGGCATTTTATACAGGTGTTCTCACTCATTTTGCAGTAATCCCAGGCAAAATAAAACAAGGTGTTACAGCTCTGAAGCATTACATTACTTTTTAAATTATAGTTAGGTTTATACCAGCAAAAGAAGTAAAAAGGGAAATAAAGGAATATAAATTGAAATTCCTGTCTTAGTTGCTTAGCATTAAAGATATATAATAATATCCACTGATGTTATTGGAAAGCAGAATGTGATTCGATACTCTGTTAAAAGTTTAACAATCATTGGAAAAGATAAGAGGCTTGGTCTAAGCAAGCTGGTGCAATGATTATTCTTATATATTTTTTTTGCAAGCCTGTACCAAAAAATAGAAAGAAATAAACATGCTGCCACCAACATGTTGCCTCTATATGAGTGAAATAAAAAATGTAAATGAAGAAATACTTAATGATATGGTCATTTTACTAGTGATGTTTTCTAAAAAACACAACTTGCAGTTCTGCTACGCATATTATTATTACTATTTGTAAAAACAACAACAATATATCACCACTCAACCTAACACTAAAATGAATGGCAGCTACAATGTCACTTACACACTTTATAACAGCAACTTCAAATGAAAGGTTGAAAATAAATCACCCAAAGTGCAGGGACAATAAATTGCCGGTACTATAGCCTTATATCCTGCCCAAGCAGGCTCTACCGGCTATTAAAGGTCCGCCCCAGTGTTTCGGCAAGGGCCTTAAACAAGGGAACAGGACTTTTATAGCGGGTATAGCCCAGCTACATAGGGCTATGAGGCTATTAGAACATCATGCCACTAGAGGGCAGATTGTTCTAACAAATAAAACAAAGGCTTTAGGGAGGGCAAGGGGATTGAAATCTCCTCTGGCTACCACAGCTGTGAACAAAGAAACATTGGAATGTTGGAGCTCCGGGCTTATACCAACTATTATAAGCCCGGAGCTCTCCATTGTTTTCAATGGAGCTTCCAACATTCCAATGTTTTAATTAAAGTTAAGTTAAAAATGAATCCATAAAGTGCATTTTAGACCACTTTTGTTACTGAAGAGAAATGAACGTTTTTTGCATGTGGGTATGAACACTGTGTGCATGCTTTGGCAGTCACTCATAGTGAAGGGAGGCAACCGGTAAGGAGGTTTGATACACTGCCCTATGCTGTATGCTGAGGTCGGCGGAGGCAAAAGGTGAATGTCAATCGGTGAAGCCGGCTGACCAAAAGACCCTCTGTATGTGTATTGCTGATGAGTTTGTTTGAAAAACAATCATCTGTAGTGACAGCTAAATCTGTCTCTAAGGCCAGATCCAAAAAAACAAATGTTTACTGACTTTAAAATATTGTTGGAGTTTTCCTGATCCTGGGAATAATTTAGAAAATTCCCCAGTTACACATTGTGAGTTTTTATCTTGTTTCTCATTGAATCTTCATCCCAATGTGTTTCACAACTAAGGAAGTATACATAATTAAAATGTTAAAGTCCTTATATAGCAAATACTGACTTTCCTCAAGACGATAACCGTCAGTCACTGCCTCCATAGCTGGGTTAAGCCTATTTCTAGGGCCAGCTCCTTTCGATGGTGAAGTCAACGTGCTGGGCCCCGTCGTTGAGTCTTATCGGAAGGTCTGGTGTGAAGTTTGGACCTATCAAACCACATCCAGAGTGAGAAGCTGGATAAAAAGGTCAACATCCCACCCCAAAGAAGCATATGCCAATAACATCTTGATTTTGAAAAAGACAGAACAATGTAAGAGAAGCAGAAAGAAAAAATCATAAATAAATATTCAGGATGTGATTCACAAACACTTGTAGTACTCAGAGCTTGCTCCCGAATTCCAGGAGGAAGCCAGGAAAATGCCAGCAGCACTTCTGCCTACCTCCTGGAATCCACTAGTAAACCAGGAGCAGTACATGAGTAAGACACACCTATTCATAGCGAAATCTTTGTGAATCGCGCCCATTAACCTGTTCCGAAAATCATGAACTGCAATATATATAAGTAAAGGTGGTTGCTCTATTGTGCTCTCGAAGGACATAGGATGAACCCTCATGCCCTTCAACCTTCACCCATAGTGTCTGCTTCTCCTACCAGTCAACACAGCACTGTGCCCACAGTAATGTACATGCTTTCTCGGATTTTAGACCAGCAGTTTGAGTGAGGAATGAAGGCTGATAATTTACATCCCTATCCATGCATCTCAAGGAATTAACAGTTTTATTAGGATTAGTCTTGCCAGATTGTATATGTGCATTACATTTATCCCTTTTTTTTAATTTCATGGATGCAACAATTCAGTGCTTAATTTGTAAAAAACATAAGTGCCAGGGCCCACTGCAGCTTGCACCGCCCATTGCCCCTCACAGCACTGCCAATGTCAGTAGCAACACATCTCCTAACCAACACACTCCTGCAAGAGTGACAATCGAGACTCTTACAGGCCCCAAAGTTATAAGAACGGTTTTAAACTTACTTAAACTTATAGCTTAGGGGGCCTGTACTAGTCTCAATTGTCACCCTTGTAGGAGTGCGTTGGAATGGCAAGCCATGCAGTGGGATCCATTGGACATTCACTGAGCCCTAAAGGAGGAGACAAGGGTCCTGTTACCACCATATCTGAGTTAGGATACCAAATTAGTCCATATAAATACTTCTCCAGGGGATTGCAAGTAATGCATGTAATGTGTGGTATTGGTGAAGGAATTCCCAAGATTTGAATTGTGAGGGGCTGTCTTGTGGCATTCCCGGGATTCCTCTGCTCTGTATGTAAGACGCTACCGCCACCCATTGACTCGAGAACGGGAGAGAGATACAGACGTTTGCTGTCATGCTCCTCAAGTGATCGCGGCTGCGGCACTTCAAACCCGAATTCGTCACCGGACGGTGATAAATTCTTTTACAGAGATACCACGATTAAATAGAAGAACAATCATCCTACAGAGGTTAAGAATAAGACACCTCCTCCTTTCAGGTTGTCCCCCTTCTTGTCCTGATGAAAACCCGATACGGTTGCAAATAAACCGGCACCATACCGCAGGGTCGAAACGTCGACGCTAATCCACCAATTGGTCCTCACTACATCTCAACAGAAAAATATGATTTGCAATACTGTTTGAGTAAATTGAAGTTACTGTTGGACCAGTGTATCTAAATTACATTTAACACCAACAGAAATTAGCAGTGAGTCAAAGGCTAGAACAGTCATGTATCCAACTGAAAATGAGAAAAGCTAACACTGTGAGCGAGTTCCCATCAGTCCACCATCGAGACCGCCCTTCATCATCTGGGATCTCTTACTCTGGATAACAAATGGTAACCCATAAACTACCGACTACAGATGTTACATAGCCAGGTAGAAAGGGTCCCAAATACATCAACTCAGATCATCTCAGGGAGTAGTCAATACTTTATACTACACCTTGCACTGTTTTTTATTAGTTTAGGAGTGGAAGGATATCTATTAAAGTTGTTTCTCCTCTCACTACCTAATTTTAGAGCTTTCTCTTTTCTTTCATCACTTGCACTTTTTTCATTCTAGCACTGCTATTCAGTTCCCACATTTTGACACACCCTGGTCACATCTGAGTTGATGTATTTGGGACCCTTTCTACCTGGCTATGTAACATCTGTAGTCGGTAGTTTATGGGTTACCATTTGTTATCCAGAGTAAGAGATCCCAGATGATGAAGGGCGGTCTCGATGGTGGACTGATGGGAACTCGCTCACAGTGTTAGCTTTTCTCATTTTCAGTTGGATACATGACTGTTCTAGCCTTTGACTCACTGCTAATTTCTGTTGGTGTTATTGATAGTTAAGGGGTTTAGCAGTTGGGTCATTAAAATATTCCCCTAGGACCTCCTTTTGTGTGTTAATCTAAATTACATTTGTCACGAAACTGTATCACCATAACAGTCACCACTTGTCACAGATCACATTTATTCACTGCTGCACTTATTTATTGTCGTTATATTCTCAATGTATATGGACAACCGCCTTTTAAATACTAAAGAAAACAAATGTTTTGCAAAGTGATTGAATAATTACAACTTTGCGAACCAGAAAAATAATCGTTTGGTGTGTGCTTTTTCCTTCAATGTTTTTTCATAAAAAATACATATGAGAAAATCTATGAGACAAGTAATTGTTTGAGTCAAAGAGATTGAGTACAATTCGACAGAACCACTTTTTGCATACCACGTAATACCCAGGTTCTGAGGGTCACTGGGTAACCCCATTATAATTAATGGCTGTCATGTATGTATGGCAGTGAAGAGGAGTCCCAGAGATTCCACAGGCCTTATCTACAAGAAAGTGATTAAGCGCAGCACCGCAAGCCATTTGCCTGCGCCGCACTGAGTCACTTTCAAAGCACAGGGATGCAACATATTTACAACAATATGTTGATCCCTGTGCTTTCCACTGCACTGGCACACAATTGGCTGTCACGCGCCAATGCATCCACCCTTGCACCATTATTTTTGTGTAGGAAGGGCAACTCACCTGCACAAAAACAATCACAAGAGGTGATTTCCTCTTTCTATGTGTGCTGCAGAATAGAAAATGAAAAATGTCTCCTCGTTATGCATCACAATGCCTCCCCTGGGGAGGCGTAGCATTCTGGCGCATTCCCAGGTTTACGAAAGGTTGTAAATCTGGGAATGCAACAGAAGCAATTGGTATTATTATTATTAAATGAAATTTGTAGAGCGCACTGACACCATGGGTTTCCTGGCGCTATTGGACAGAGGTGATACACAGACTGGGGTTTATGCAGGGTTTATGCAGGGTTAGCAGGGTGGTATTATGAGGGAACACCCACAGCAAAACCCATGGCACGCCCCTTTCACACAAAGTGCTGCGTGAAAAGGGGCCGTGTTTACAAAGACAATAAAAGCCATACAGGGTGGCTTTATGTGTCCTTGTAAATATGGGGCAGCAAAATACGCCACTGGTGCATCACAAAAAGTGATGTCCCGGCGGCGCAAGGGGCTTATAAATAAGCCCCACATGTCCAGGGGGTACGAGTGCCACAAAGTGCTGACAGCTCTATGTATTGCAAGGACAACCTGCAGGTCCATCAGGTGGGGTGGGAACATCAGCATGATAGCGTTTGCACCAATACATCATTGTCTGACCCACATCGGCCTGGCCCATGCTCAGATCGTCAATGTGGGCATGGCATTACTGAAACGTACGTAGAGGTGTTGCTCCTATTATATCTCACTATGGAACATAGAGTAATGTGAATATAGGGAACATTAGTTTCACTTTGTTACATTGCTACATTATCACTTGGAATCACCCTGAGAGATTTGAGACTTGCGAGTGATTGCACGAACCTCAATGTCTCCATGAGGTACATATAATCAGTTGGAGAGCTCAGATCTCAAAAAGCAAATTGAAAGAGCCTGAACATCATGGAAAAAGATTTGGTCAATGCATAGTGGGCAACTTCAATGATTTTTCAGGCAGAAAATTAAGCCACTTTTTGTGAGTTAGATATATCCTCCTTCTGGTATTATTGTGAAGGGACCATGCTGTTACCTGCAAAAAGAAGAACGGGGAGGGGCCGACCAAAGTCTCAGGAGCACATTTTACTCTTCAAGTAGGTACAAGCAGTGCTTTTTTGAGCAGGTGGTTTCCGGTGCTTGGCACCGGCACTTAATCGTCAACATCGGCGCTTATAGTATGAACTTAACCCAAAGGATTTGGAGTGCTTTTCATGAGCACCAATTAAGGACACATTCATTTATTGTAGACATAGGGGAGTTAAGTGATTTACCCAGAATTGCACAATGTTGAGCCTACACCAAGACTCAAACCTTGTTTCACATTTCCAAAGTCGGCCTCTCTGGACATTATGCCTCATCCTCTCCCCCTTGTAGGGTTTCATGGCTAGTAGTTAGTTCGGTTATAGGTGACTCTAATAGGGGCAAAGGGCTGGTGCAAGCAGCCTCCTGACGTGAGCCCTGACACTTATTTTTTCACAAATTAACCACTGGTACAGGAGTGGGATACTTATCCAGCATTGTCCATGACATAGTCTCCTGTACTGCACGGTAACAATGCTATTAGTACTAGATGGGGACGGACAAAAAGAAGCTACAGATTGAGTAATTCAAACCAGAACTATCTCTTGGCCAAGCAACAGGTTTGCTCTCATTGAGTTCCCTTTACCAACATGCACAGGGCAGTGGAAACAAAATCATGCCCACTTGCAACTGCAATTACATTATAAGGTGTCTCCTTGTCCCACCATTACTACTAAACAGGCTCCTGTTAGCTGCTGAGGAGCTGTTGGAAGACCATGAATTGAAACTACATAAAGCAGAGCGGGCTCTGGAAACTGAGATTACTTCCTGTTCCTGGTACTGACCTTATGATTCTGACAGCAGCAAGGTCAGTGCTACGGATGCCAGATGACGAGCTAACAGTGGTAACTCCCGACTACCCCTATTTGATGCCCATGTTTGCACAAACTAGATTACGATGGAGTAGCTGGCTTCCGACGGCTGCTATACATTTCTGATAGGGTTCATGGTAGTATTAAATTAAGTTCAAGGGATAGTTTCTGAGAAGTTGTAAAGTAAAAATCAGCCACAGCCTCGGCAGGTAAGAGTGGTGGAGCCGGGTAGGCGGGGGGGGTTCGACATACGACGACGAAAAATGTATTATTTATTTAATTTTCCCTCGTGGCCGTCTGTCGAATCCCCCCCACCTCCCTTCAACACGGCACCACCGCTCTTACCTGCATGGGCCGCGGCTGGTAAAAATGTAGGGTTATTAACCGCTTCGCTGCGGTGGTAATTCCCCCGCTGTGCTGGGGGCGAGGGGGGCGCGCACAGCGCCCGCATGCTCATGACGAGCTGAGCTCGTCACAGGTGCATTGGCTGCCGTGGAACACTCAGCACAGCAGAGAATTCTCCCCGCACCTGAGCGTTCCACGGCCCATGATGAGCTGAGCTCGTCATGAGCACCGGAGCACCGTGCCTCACGACGAGCTCAACTCGTCATGAGCAGGCAAGGTGTTAAAAAGGCTGAGCTCCAAAGAACTGCAAGACCTAGAATTTGCAAGCAATAGATATAACTCAATGTTAAATAACTCTCCCACCGAGGACCATCAAATCTACAACTGCGCATGGTTCATCAACAGATGAGTGTCACATCTATGATTTTAGGTGTCCCTCTCCTGGAGGGGTGATGAGCTTAAACGGAGGGATGGGTTGCAAAATGAGTTCCCGCTCAGCACTTGTCAAGTAAGTTTCTGCAGTGGAACATGTTAGAACAGGTGTAAACCTCATCTCAGTACAGGGTAGTAGACACCGGGATCTCATTTAGTATAAACCGTGCCGACCATCAAAATGGTGGTGATCAGGTGATTCTCATCTGATATATTTACCAATGACAGATCTTGTCTTGGAAAAGCGATCTATGACGGGTGCACCCACATGGAATATTTAATAGTTTAATCACTGCATGCAATAAAGTTCATGCCCCTATTAATTTTCAGCAGTTAACCCTCTAGGATTTAACAGTTGACAAATGTCCGGTTAATACTGGCACGTGCACATTTTGAGTAGTAGGGGCCAAAACCTACATGTTATGTCCTATTTCTAGAGTTAACTCGGAAGAGGTGATAATGATCACACCTCATACATTTCAAACACTTTAGTGTTGGATTTTTCCAGGTGTGCTAATTCTCACACCAGACCCCAGGGGCACACATGATTAACCCTAAAATGTCCATTATGTACAGCAATGCACAGTATTAAATATCCAGACTAGAACAAAGGCACCTTGAGGGTTCAGAAAGATTACCATTTTGATGAGAGGACTTCTATGTAAATCACATGAATCCCTCAGTGATATCCTCTATTGCCTGCTCAAATGCCTCTGCTCTTGTAAAGCTTTTAATTGATAAGATTAATACAATGCTTTCCCTGCTGAACAAACAAGACATCCTTTTCTGGTAAAGGATTACAGATTATGAATTAGTGAAACTTCATCAATACCAGGCACAAATAAGAAGGGCTAACTCTGGAAAGTGATTGGTGCACAGAAAGAGAGCAAACACATCCAAACATCAGCAATCCTCAAAGTACAAAACGCAGGGCTTTAAGTGATATGGGTCCTGCCGGTGCTCAGCACTGGTAGGTCTAAAAAGCAGGTGCTGGGACAGGTCCCTATCAGGCTCTCCATTTTTCCCTCAGCCTCAGGGTGGAAAAAAACATCTTAACTTTGCTGCAGTACCACCCTTAACTGTCTTTGATGAAGCTTCGAAGAGACTCGTTATAGTTTTTTCACAGTCTCATCATTTCAGAACTGAAGCATTTTCAGTATGCACTAATTGTTGCTTATTTATCTTATGCAATTAACAACCATTGACAAAGCCAATACTCCTGTCTTGTTGTAGGTATAATGTTACTTGTATTATATATCTGGATGCAATGAGAAACAGCAAAATGCCAGTCTGGGGGCACACTATACCATACTAAGCACAGATTTTTAGACACACCATTAATTATATCGGCCACGCTCTTTTGAGAGACCCCAAGTTTTTTCATTCCACTTAAAGCCCTGACAAAACCAAAACACTTGGAGACTTAGAGTGACATATTGCACAGATGACTTAACAAAATAGAGTTGAATGACCTGACCAAAGGTTCTGATGGAGATCTAACAAGAGCGTCTCATGGTCTGCTCATGAAACACACAGAGCATCCTGACCTCAGCTCAACAGCTTGTGATCCTGGGAAAATCACTTAACCGACTACATCCCAACACCCAGTGCCTTAACAAAAGAGTTAATAAAGTAATACTGTGCCGCTCACGTCAAGCCAGAACATGACATTAGAACTCCCCATTTGAAGTAATGTATTACAGAGTTTGGATTAGTAAAATAATATCAAAGTGAACACAGGATAACCAAAAACAATCCCTGGCATGTTTTCTTGTAAATTTGAAGCTCGTTGCCGGAATGTGGCTTTGAATAGACCAGAGTAAGGGGGAGCTCCATGTCTTAGTAAATCCAAGCCTCTCAAAAGCTTCGGGTGACATGGCACGTATGTGACTTTTAACACACAAGGCCGAATGGCCAGAACATATATGATGACGGATGTTTATGTTGAGCTGGTCATGCTATGCACCGAAGGTAGAAAGCATAACAACAGTAGCCAAAAGGATATTCCTCATATGTTTTATACGCATTCCTCCATAATAACCATAGTTATGACTTCAAGAAGTAGATCAAGCTTGTTCTTATGGTGCTAAAATAATATTTTTGTCTCTTTTGCTACAGTTGAGTATGACAAGGAATTTTCACCTCAGCATCGGCATCACAAAGAATTCAAGTTCAACCTGTCCCAGATTCCGGAGGGCGAGGCCGTAACAGCTGCCGAGTTTAGAATTTACAAGGACTGCGTCTCAGGGAATTTTGAAAACCAAACATTCATCATCACCGTCTACCAGGTTTTAAAGGAGAACCAATACAGGTAGCACTTTGACATTCTTTTTCCATACACTGGCTAAACAGTTTCACAATGTTCGGACTGTGCAAAATCCGTTGATAGTTAAAATGGTGAAGTTCCTTAAGATTATTCTATTTAAACAGTGTGTTCAGGTGGTAGCAGCACAGGAGCTGGCCTAGGTTTTAGATCCATATAGACAGGTATTTTAAAAGAGCTTGAACCAGGAGACCTTAGTTCGAATCCAAACTAGATCTCATTCTTTGGTCCTAGGAAAATCACTATCACTCACTCCTCCGACCAAAAATTGGATGCACCTATAGACAATTATGTTTGCAGTACATACGTGGAAGTAAATACTTTAATTAATGTATGAATGTATTTTCGGATTAAAAAAATGGAACCCAATTCTTCGACTTGATTAATCAGTAAATATGCATTGAAGTCGGTAGTGTGTGGGGTTCAATAAATCATATTTGATTTCTTGGGTAATAGGATTTGCAGGTAAATATAGTTGCCTTCATTTTGATTTTAACTTAATTTTCTAATTCATGTTTGTTTAATTGACTTTTCTTCTTTTGTTTGAGTTTTTCTCTCTGTTAGATTCAGGGGCACCCTGTTGTCATTTTTTAAGCGTAGGCGATTTCCATAGTTTATAGTTTTGCGGGCTTTATCTAACGTTTCAACAGGTCTTTACACTGATTGGTATTCCTAGTCTGATGTTCACGTCATTATTAGCTTTGTAACATTATGTTATTTTAAGGATACAAATAAAGATTGCAATGCTCAGAAGAGGTAAATCAAAGTCACATTAGGAAAATGTACTAAGATTTCATGCAACACAGCTAAGCAACCAAACTTGCTATGCTGCATTGCACCAAAGGGAGAGAGCAGAATAGAGCTACTGAGCTATGGTGCTGTTTCTCTCTCCTCCTTCACTGGTGCACTTAGGGCTGCCTGGCACCGCACACACCCACAGTAAACCATAGTGGAAGGGTGTGTGGATGATATCTAGCATATGTTTTGAATACAAAGGGTTCTTCAACATTACGCGTTCCTTGAGGCAGTGTAATTTGTTTATGAAAAGCTGTGTCTACCAATGTCAGTAGGTATGGATTTGCATCAAAATCTATGAGTGGTTGCATGGGAGCATCTTTTTACCACCCATGGAACTCCACCTTGACTCAATGTACTGTCAAGTAACATGACATTGTGCAAAGAGTTACTTCAGCTCTACTTACCAGCGTGAAATTAAATCCCAAATCTACACTTTGCTTCTGTTTGCGTCACTTTTGCAATGCGAACCTGGCACAAAATATAATTAAATATGGACCGAAGCATAGAGTATTCAAACCTATCACAAACATATGAAGGAATAAAGGTGTATATATACATATATATATATATATATATATATATATATATATATATATATATATATATATATATATATATATATATATATATATATATTCACTGAAAAAACCATAGGTTTTAGGCCTTATATAGTTAGGAATTAGCATTTAAAAAACCTTGAAAATTCACTGAAAAAACCATAGGTTTCAGGCCTTATATAGTTAGGAATTAACATATAAAAAACCATTGAAATTCCTCCTATATAGTTAGCTGGATATTTTATTGATATTAAACCGATGAAATTCAACATATAGTTAGTTGCACTAACTATATATTTCGCGCATCCGCAATCCAATGCTGATGATGTCACATATTACATCATTCATGACATGGTCAGTGACATCACTGATGACATCACTGATGACATCTCATTTAACATCAATGATCACACCACTGATGATATACTTCATGTGATAATACAATGCACCTCCTTACACTCTAATATAACTTCTGTTACACCTAGTGTAAAATACAGAGTATCATTATTTAAACTATTGACACACCAATACCATTTACTACATACGCACTCACTGATTCCTACGTCTACACACACATTCACTCATTCAGCCATACAATCACTCGTACATACAGTCACTCATTATTACAACACTATCATATGCACTCATACACCTATGCAGACACTCACACACTGCCACTCATCCATGGAGTTACTCACACACCTAGTCAGTCCTGTAAAGAATCATTCACACTTTGATTTCTTCATCTATACAGTTAAACACAGAACAGCTTACATTTTCACAGATATACTAACACATACTTACTCACTTATACAATCAAATCCTTCATCCATACTCTTATACATCCACTCATTCTTCAATATGTAAAACATATTTAAAATTTACAAAAACACACAGACACTGGATGATGTCATCAGTGATGTCATCAGTGATGTCATTGACCATGTCATGAATGATGTAATATGTGACATCATCAGCATTGGATTGCGGATGCGCGAAATATATAGTTAGTGCAACTAACTATATGTTGAATTTCATCGGTTTTATATCAATAAAATGTCCAGCTAACTATATAGGAGGAATTTCAATGGTTTTTTATATGTTAATTCCTAACTATATAAGGCCTGAAACCTATGGTTTTTTCAGTGAATTTTCAAGGTTTTTTAAATGCTAATTCCTAACTATATAAGGCCTAAAACCTATGGTTTTTTCAGTGAATTTCAAAGGTTTTTTAAATGCTAATTCCTAACTATATAAGGCCTAAAACCTATGGTTTTTTCAGTGAATTTCAAAGGTTTTTTAAATGCTAATTCCTAACTATATAAGGCCTAAAACCTATGGTTTTTTCAGTGTATATATATATATATATATATATATATATATATATATATATATATATATATATATAAAACTTATTTCACTGTATGCACTATTTGTTGCGCCCTAGGAGAAATTCCATTTGGCCTGCCCTTCCTACTTGCATCTTTGTCAGTGTCTTGGGAAAATAGGAGGGGTATGGGAGGTGAGAGGGGACAAGGAAAAGGAGAAAAACAGACTTCAGAACCCTGTTTACTACATATTTCTTTAAAGGCAGGTTTGTGAGAGACGGCTGCAGGCTACTACTGCGCCCATTAAGGTCTGGGCTCTGAGAATGGACCCAGCTCGCCAAGCTAAAGACCAACTCTGAGAACCAGGACACTCTACTGTGATTAACAAATGTCAATTATTCATTCATGAGTGAAATATTATTTGATGCTATTCTAGCTGTAGCCAGCAACCTTAACAGAAGATCCCTAGCAAAGGCTGCTGTGGAGCAACCCTGGGGGAGGAAAGGAGCCATGCTGCTCTCTGGTAATGAGAGTTACTGAAGGTCACCACTACTGGCAATCCCTCCCCTCCTTGCTGCTGTTGTGGATCTTAACCCGTTCCGTGCTCGTGACGGAACCACTCCGTCACGAGCCACGTGCGTGATGTGCTAATGACGGAGGGGTTCCGTCATTGCGGGGCCGCCCACGCTGCAGCAATTCCGCGCCTGCGCGATGGAATTAATGAGCGGGCAGGGCCGTGACGGAACCACTCCGTCATGAGCACAGTGCGCCCGTGGCTCGTGACGGAGTGGTTCCGTCACGAGCATGGTCCCGCCGCGCGCCCCCCCCCCCCGGCCCGCGGTAGAATTACCGCTGCGGCCAAGGGGTTAAAGGGGCCTTTTGTGTTTTCAGCTCAGGAGGCTGGTTACCTCAGTGAAGGCAAATCCCCCCTTCACCTGAATCACCTATTAGGATGCTAACTATTTATGTATAACTCTAACCACTAGTATATGTAGTAGACCTTTGTACTTACTACCATTCCTATGAGTTTAGAGTTCATCCGTTTGTATGTCTTCCTTGAGTGACTTTGCAACTTGTACATTTGCATTTTTTTTTCTGTGTGTATCTCTTCGTTGTGTGACTTTACAACTTGTACATTTGCAAATGTTTCCTGTTTGTATCTCCTATGTAACTTGCGTAATCCAAAGTCCTTATGTAACGCAACTGGTTCTTTTGCAAAGGGCTCTGACACCTTCGGGTAATGTTCGCGCTATATAAAATCGCATTAAATAAATAAATCAATTACAGGCGAGAGGCCACCCAAGGGGCGTGGGGGAAGAGATGGGATGAGGGGATGTAGGAAGACTAACGAAGAGAAACAAAATGTTTAGAGAAAATGGAGGCACTGGTGGACAGAAAAAAAGTTACCTAGGTCAGCTCAATATACACCACTCTAAATCTAGGCGTCCTGGCCCTCATCACCCATGCCCAAGGCCGGCCATACCCACTAGTTTCACATTCGTTACATTTGCTACTGTAACTCTTCACTTACACTCAATTCAATTTTATTAAGAATTTGGATCTATAATGAGGTCCACATAAAAAACACACACAATTATTATATAAATACAATTTAAAATACAAGCTGAATTCAATGCCATCATAAATAGGATAAAATATTAAACAAATTAAATTCCAGCGTAATCGTATCACCATATAACAACGGCAGTGTTAAATTCAAATTAGCCCATCATCAAAGAAATGAGCGAATGAGCTCCTTCATAGCCAGTTCACAAATCTCCATAACACAGAAAAATAGAAGGTCTACCAGCAAAGGAAAGCAATCAATAGCACCGGATGAGCAAGAGAAGACACAAATATTAATTAATCGACAAAGGAATTAAACTCAACAGCATATTACTTTTTTAACCTTTCATTTCTATATGTAAAGCGCACTAACGCGATTTAGGTAAAGCTAGCAGCGCTTTACCAAATGAAATACATAGGTAAAACTTGCTGAGCCCTTTTACCAACACAGACTTTGGCAAGAAAGCGCCGAGAGTAGACTTTCAGCCACTTACCATTCAATGGTATCATCTACAAACCGAAACAGATGTTAATCATCATGTATCTCTACGAGCACGACTCCCCCCCCTCCTACCGCCCAACCCCCCACGTTAATCTTCATTGAACCAAGCCAAGCGGCATCAGTCTACCAGCTGTCAACAAAGCACTGCCCCGGTAACGCGGCCACTGCAGCAGTTCAGAGGCGCTCCGAGTACCACTGAAAAGAATGAGTCAGCGGCTACATCGCCAGCAGCTCTTGGTCAAAACACATCATAATATGTTTCAAGTGCAATTGCGACGTGTTACCGACCTTGCTGTGTTCCTCCCTCCTTTGGTTCCCGTAAATGCTACAAGCAAGAGCAGGAATCCCCCTCCCCCCCTGCTCTGGATTTCGATGGACGCTTCCTAATTAAGGTTTTTCTTTTTGGAGGGATGCACACCAAATTCTCTGCCCACATCTTTCCACTCCCTATGACTAGCATTAAAGTAATCCTGATATTCTCCCCTTACTTCCAGGGTTTATATTTTTCTTACAAACCCTCAGTTCACTTCGTGTTTCCGTAATTACTCTACATGCCTCCCAGTTAAGTTTAGTCTGTGAACTTCAAAACCGTGCTATACTTAATCATTCACATATTTCTTTTTATCGCGCTGTTAACTCCAAACTTACTCATCCCCTCCCGCGCGTCTATTTTCTAAACAAGAAAAGCTGTATCCTTCGTACTTTACATTTCCGTAATTACTCTGCAAGCCTCCCAGTTGAGTTAAGTCTGTGAATTTCAAAAACCGTGCTATACTAAGTTATTCACATTTTTCCTTTTATCGCGCTGTTAACTTCAAAACTTACTCTTCCCCTCCCACGCGTCTATTTTCTCAACAAGAAAGCTGTATCCTTCGTACCTGCTGTGTTGGTTAACAAATGATTGCCGCCCACGCCATGATTGCTCCGACCAGTATAAAGCTCTCTATTCCCGCCTGTTCTTTTAAATCCCTCTACCCCCGCTATACCTCTCCCCATTGGCTCAAAAAATGCAGACACTTCCTGTTTCTTTCATGCCTCATTGTTCACGTAAACTACGTTACCCAAGGTGCATGACTTTCGTACATGAAGGAGTTTCAATAGTATATTAATGCAAAATTGTCACATTATTGTATCTGTCCATCTATACAGCTGTCAACAAAGCACTGCCCCGGTAACGCGGCCACTGCAGCAGTTCAGAGGTGCTCCGAGTACCACTGAAAAGAATGAGTCAGCAGCTACATCGCCAGCAGCTCTTGGTCAAAACACATCATAATATGTTTCAAGTGCAATTGCGACATGTTACCGACCTTGCTGTGTTCCTCCCTCCTTTGGTTCCCATAAATGCTACAAGCAAGAGCAGGAATCCCCCTCCCCCCCCTGCTCTGGATTTCGATGGACACTTCCTAATTAAGGGCACAACTTCGAAATGTTAGGCTAACACCCAAATCTAGGACTGGAAAGACTGCCCATAATAACCTGGAAGAAGGTGGTCGCACAGCAAAGGCTTCCCCCAGGCAGGGGGAAGCGGAAACCACGTCCTCCTGGCCCCGCCCACAACCAGGCGGCGGCCATCTTAAGGCAGCTCGGGCGGCGGCGGTGATCTCGGGGGCAAAACGAGGGGTGGGCACCCTCGAAATCAAATTAAAAACAATAAAATGAAAGAGAGAAGCCCCCCAAGCCCCCCCCAACCCCCCCCCCAAAAAAAAATCGCGAAAAATCGCGGGGTGCGCGCACGCGTGCGCACTTATAGATATATAATTGATTTCTCTTCTAATTTTCTCAGGAACTACTGGAGGGGTTTACACTATTTAACAAAAAGCGTGATCTGCGTACCAGACACTACCATTTCGACAAGTTTGGTGTAATTCCCTTCAGTGGTTCAAGCTGTAGCCGAGTCTAAAGGTCCTATGGAAATTAACATGGGGAAAACACGTTTTGGGACCCCCCTTTTTTCTCAGCCCCCACTTGACTAATCCCCCCCAAACTTTCAGGGAAGGAGAGGAGCGGAGCGAGCCATCTTCTTTGAGAAATTTGCGAAGATTCATCAACCAGCGCCAAAGTTATTCCCAATAGAATGTTGGGGATTTCCTATGGAAACTAGGTCCTAACTATATATACCTACTGGCTACCGCCAGTAGGTAATATATATATATATATATATATATATATATATATATATATATATATATATATATATATATATATATATATATATATATATCCCAACCAAAGAGTTGAGCCCTCTGTAGGAAGAAGCCACTCGGTAGGAAAAGATTATTTGCATCCATTTCTTTATTTTGAGCAGACGTAACAGGAGGCACAGCAGCACACAGTCATCTCCTTTCTTGTGGCCAGACCGGTTTCGGGAACATCATCCCTTCCTCAATGGCAGCTGGTCTCTATGAAGAACTTGCATGCACTTCGATAGTTAAGAACCTGCCTCAGTGGGCGTGTCCAAAAACGGCATTCTGGTTCTTGTGGTGCAGCTTCTGATAATAACTCAAGTGAGTTTCTTCACAAATACAGCGTGATCAAATAAAATAAACACCCCAGTGAGCTGAGGCGCTGTGGCGTTGGGCAGCCTGTTAAGTTCGTCGTCTTTTCAAGCATTCCGACCTCCCGTAGAGAAAAACGCCGGTTGGCTCTATCACGGGTCCGCCTTGCAGCGGCAGGCTTCCTTCCCGCGGCTGGACTCGAGCCGCAAAATATCCCAACCAAAGAGTTGAGCCCTCTGTAGGAAGAAGCCACTCGGTAGGAAAAGATTATTTGCATCCATTTCTTTATTTTGAGCAGACGTAACAGGAGGCACAGCAGCACACAGTCATCTCCTTTCTTGTGGCCAGACCGGTTTCGGGAACATCATCCCTTCCTCAATGGCAGCTGGTCTCTATGAAGAACTTGCATGCACTTCGATAGTTAAGAACCTGCCCCAGTGGGCGTGTCCAAAAACGGCATTCTGGTTCTTGTGGTGCAGCTTCTGATAATAACTCAAGTGAGTTTCTTCACAAATACAGCGTGATCAAATAAAATAAACACCCCAGTGGGCTGAGGCGCTGTGGCGTTGGGCAGCCTGTTAAGTTCGTCGTCTTTTCAAGCATTCCGACCTCCCGTAGAGAAAAACGCCGGTTGGCGCTATCACGGGTCCGCCTTGCAGCGGCAGGCTTCCTTCCCGCGGCTGGACTCGAGCCGCAAAATATCCCAACCAAAGAGTTGAGCCCTCTGTAGGAAGAAGCCACTCGGTAGGAAAAGATTATTTGCATCCATTTCTTTATTTTGAGCAGACGTAACAGGAGGCACAGCAGCACACAGTCATCTCCTTTCTTGTGGCCAGACCGGTTTCGGGAACATCATCCCTTCCTCAATGGCAGCTGGTCTCTATGAAGAACTTGCATGCACTTCGATAGTTAAGAACCTGCCCCAGTGGGCGTGTCCAAAAACGGCATTCTGGTTCTTGTGGTGCAGCTTCTGATAATAACTCAAGTGAGTTTCTTCACAAATACAGCGTGATCAAATAAAATAAACACCCCAGTGGGCTGAGGCGCTGTGGCGTTGGGCAGCCTGTTAAGTTCGTCGTCTTTTCAAGCATTCCGACCTCCCGTAGAGAAAAACGCCGGTTGGCGCTATCACGGGTCCGCCTTGCAGCGGCAGGCTTCCTTCCCGCGGCTGGACTCGAGCCGCAAAATATCCCAACCAAAGAGTTGAGCCCTCTGTAGGAAGAAGCCACTCGGTAGGAAAAGATTATTTGCATCCATTTCTTTATTTTGAGCAGACGTAACAGGAGGCACAGCAGCACACAGTCATCTCCTTTCTTGTGGCCAGACCGGTTTCGGGAACATCATCCCTTCCTCAATGGCAGCTGGTCTCTATGAAGAACTTGCATGCACTTCGATAGTTAAGAACCTGCCCCAGTGGGCGTGTCCAAAAACGGCATTCTGGTTCTTGTGGTGCAGCTTCTGATAATAACTCAAGTAAGTTTCTTCACAAATACAGCGTGATCAAATAAAATAAACACCCCAGTGGGCTGAGGCGCTGTGGCGTTGGGCAGCCTGTTAAGTTCGTCGTCTTTTCAAGCATTCCGACCTACCGAACGCACTATCGAAGTGCATGCAAGTTCTTCATAGAGACCAGCTGCCATTGAGGAAGGGATGATGTTCCCGAAACCGGTCTGGCCACAAGAAAGGAGATGACTGTGTGCTGCTGTGCCTCCTGTTACGTCTGCTCAAAATAAAGAAATGGATGCAAATAATCTTTTCCTACCGAGTGGCTTCTTCCTACAGAGGGCTCAACTCTTTGGTTGGGATATTTTGCGGCTCGAGTCCAGCCGCGGGAAGGAAGCCTGCCGCTGCAAGGCGGACCCGTGATAGCGCCAACCGGCGTTTTTCTCTACGGGAGGTCGGAATGCTTGAAAAGACGACGAACTTAACAGGCTGCCCAACGCCACAGCGCCTCAGCCCACTGGGGTGTTTATTTTATTTGATCACGCTGTATTTGTGAAGAAACTCACTAGAGTTATTATCAGAAGCTGCACCACAAGAACCAGAATGCCGTTTTTGGACACGCCCACTGGGGCAGGTTCTTAACTATCGAAGTGCATGCAAGTTCTTCATAGAGACCAGCTGCCATTGAGGAAGGGATGATGTTCCCGAAACCGGTCTGGCCACAAGAAAGGAGATGACTGTGTGCTGCTGTGCCTCCTGTTACGTCTGCTCAAAATAAAGAAATGGATGCAAATAATCTTTTCCTACCGAGTGGCTTCTTCCTACAGAGGGCTCAACTCTTTGGTTGGGATATTTTGCGGCTCGAGTCCAGCCGCGGGAAGGAAGCCTGCCGCTGCAAGGCGGACCCGTGATAGCGCCAACCGGCGTTTTTCTCTACGGGAGGTCGGAATGCTTGAAAAGACGACGAACTTAACAGGCTGCCCAACGCCACAGCGCCTCAGCCCACTGGGGTGTTTATTTTATTTGATCACGCTGTATTTGTGAAGAAACTCACTTGAGTTATTATCAGAAGCTGCACCACAAGAACCAGAATGCCGTTTTTGGACACGCCCACTGGGGCAGGTTCTTAACTATCGAAGTGCATGCAAGTTCTTCATAGAGACCAGCTGCCATTGAGGAAGGGATGATGTTCCCGAAACCGGTCTGGCCACAAGAAAGGAGATGACTGTGTGCTGCTGTGCCTCCTGTTACGTCTGCTCAAAATAAAGAAATGGATGCAAATAATCTTTTCCTACAGAGTGGCTTCTTCCTACAGAGGGCTCAACTCTTTGGTTGGGATATATATATATATATATATATATATATATATATATATATATATATATATATATATATATATATATATATATATATATATATATATATATATATATATATATATATATATAACTGTTGGCTCACTTGTATCTTTACCGGGCCCTGGGAGCTGGCAACTAGCAGAGATTCCCACAGGTGTTCACATACATGACCATATACACATACAGAAATGTGACATGGTAAAGGGGTGCAGCAGAGCAGTTGAAATTTAAAAATGTTTGTGTTTCTTCTCAGGAAAACATTTTTGTTGGTAAGTCCTTGCTCTTCGCTCTTACTTCCCCAGCCATTGCCCTCCCTATGCCCACCTTGAAAAAGATTTACTCCTGTTCTTGACAGGAGTACATCCAGAAGTGTGTTCAGCAAGGAAGAGTGACTACCTGCAAAACTTTATTGACTACCTGTAAACCTACTAGCTTGAGGATTTCCCCTAACTTCTATTCGTGGATTCACCCAGAAATAGCAATAAATCCACACCTGGGAAGATGATTTTGCCCAGTAAAATCCATTGTCTGGTGAAATTTCCATGTAAACTAAACTATTCCTGATTTTGTGAATCAGGAATGGGAATTCTTTCTAATAAATGAAGCTATTTGCATGTATTTGGGTGTGTAAGTAGGTTTGTGAACAGGACCCTCTCAGAGCAAAAATCACACTAGTGCTCAAGCATGTGAATTGCATTTGACATTGAATTCAAATAAAAGCAGAATGTCATAACAGCCAGGAAAAATAGATTAGATGGGTGGTAAACGTTGCACATGGTCTCTTACAGAACAGCTGTTTTAATTGAAATGTCAAGGTGAATTACACCGTGACTTCTAAAGCAAGGCTAAACACAGGTTGCAGAAATCCGCTCCTGGGAACATAGCACCTCTAGTGGCAACCAACCGATATTAGAACTTTCAGTCTCTAGACTTTGATGGGTGGGTGGAATTCTGAAGGACCTTATGAGGCCAGACAGGTCTGATGGTTTAATGAGAAATTAACCATGGTCCCTAAATTTATTTTCTTTGTAAATTTGAAAACCTAAGTGGCTTTGGAAAATCCACAGGAGTGGATATGTGTATTTGTGCATGCATACAACTTTAAAACAAGAAATCTCCACTTGTAAGATGCCTTTCCGCATGGAGAAGCACCTTCTTTTACATCCACAGTAAAATGTATAAGGGAATGTTGTCCCATATTTGTGCCAAACTCTTTCTTTTAGGAGTAACTTTTAGCGTGCAAATAAAACATTAAAAACATTGACAATGTTGGTAAATACCTACAAAAGTATGACTCTTTGGGGTATCCACTACCTTCAAACAATCTGTAAATCAAGTGCACTAATGACCATTAAAAAGCTGCAGATGGATTAATTTTCTGGCCAGAAGGTTTTGCCAGGCATGTGCCCTGTAGTACAGGAATATCCATTAATTAATTTCCCAAAAAATAAGTATAGAATTTAGCAGCCTATAGACCTATATATATATATTGCTGGCGGCTGCGTCTGCAGAATTGTTTGGGCTTCGAGGTATCTTGTTATTCCAATCATTTCAATTTTTCAATGATTGGAATAACAAGAATAAAAAGATTGAATGGAAATCAATTGTGGAATTTTTTGGCAATGCAACAGTGCTTCCGGATCGGGGGTGATTCCGTTCCCGACATATTGGTTTGTACTTTCATGTGGCCGATGGGCGGACCACATCTCCGGGATGCACACAATTTAAAATGATTCAAGTTTGAAAACAGCAAGTAAAAGGTGTGCACTTCAACCCGTCATTTAGTAATTTAACTGTTCAGGCCAATTTGAAGTAGCACCCACGGTGTACATGGCTCACTTTGAAAAAATGGATGGTCACTTGAAAACCTTGTTCGCCTCACCTTGGGGGAGCGAGTTTGAACTGCTCCAGTTGCAACAAACGTAACGGATGCTTGTGTTTTGATGCTTTTAAGCACTTCACTACAAAAAGTTCCGATAAGGAGCAGCTCATTATATAGACTTGAATTTTAAAAACAAATTGTAATTCTATTATATGTTTGCATTTTGTACAGCTTATGCTTCATGTAGACAGTTAAATCAGGCGTAGTAGGTAACATCGCAAGGGAGGGCAGGGTAAATTGGTGTAGGTGTCGTCATATGTTGAGCATTCACAGCCGTAACGGAAAGTTGATTCCGGTATCATTGAATAGAGGATTATGGGTCCTGTAGTGTAGCATGATGTAGAAGAGAGGGGGGAGGAACCTCACAGGTACTTAAAAGGGAAGCAGGTGTGAGAGAGCTGACATCTGGTTTTTGAAATAAAAAGGAGGAATAAGTCCAGGACATACAAAAACAGGTACAGGAGCGTTTTTATAACGTTTGGTTTGATGTGTATGCTTTAAACTTATAAATTCAGGCAGTGGGGCGACATTTCCACATAGTGTTAATATGGTTAACAACGTGAGACATAAAGGGAGAAGTAATGGGTTATTTTAAATTTAGGTCTTATGTTGTTGACTATTAGAGGGAAAACGCTGAGTGAAGCATTTTATAAATGCATATATAATGAGCATGTTACAAGCTTAGGATGTAAAGTGTTTTATAAATTTAAACATAATGTCTAAAGTTATTGCTTATATTTGTAGTGAACCCCTGAAGAAGGGCAAGTAAAATGCCCTAAATGCATTGGGAAAGACACACTAATGAGGATGAAATTTGTATACGTCCTGCTTTATGGAAAAGGCCTGGATGGGCATACCTTCAGCATCAGATGTATATACAAAATATGGATTTCAAGTTCTAAAACGAATTAAAAAATTGAAATGATTGGAATAACAAGAATAAAAAGATTGAATGGAAATCAATTGTGGATTTTTTTGGCAATGCAACAGTGCTTCCGGATTGGGGTGATTCCATTCCCGACATATTGGTTTGTACTTTCATGTGGCCGATGGGCGGACCACATCTCCCGGATGCACGCAATTTAAAATGATTCAAGTTTGAAAACAGCAAGTAAAAGGTGTGCACTTCAACCCGTCATTTAGTAGTTCCGAAATGCATTATGCCACATTCATTTCAATAAAGGTGTTTTCGACCAGTCGCCCCTGAGGCCTCTGCTCTTTCTTTTGGAGGAGGTGTTTGAGATATATATATCGTAGTGTTGACTAATAAATCACACTTGGAATAGAGGCCGCGGCTCCAATGTTTTTGTCGCCTTTGATAAGAGGAAGCACGCATTAGTGTTTGTCTTGGATTTAAGGGGTGGCTACCGGCTACCCCTGCCGTGAGCCTGCTGTGGAAGAGGCTCGGGATCAAGCCAACTTTGGATGTGGATATATATATCCAGTAACCATGTTCCCAAATGTTACATATTCCAACAGGAAAGAAAGGCTACAGAGTGCACGTCAGTGCAATAACTTCCGTTTTTTCACAACCGCTCCAGCTTGCCATGACGTGTTTCGGTCACCGCCGTGACCTTGATCACCTGTATATATTTATATGCATATATAGATTTGTCCTTCAAGCTTGTCATACACCAACAAGTGAAAGATATTAAAACTGTAATAAGTACATGCGCCAATAAACAAGGAAAAGAGCGCACACTTAGTGCATAATTTGTGCCCACGATTGCCAGTGGTGGCTTCTGATTTTTAGAGACCGGGACTGATTTTTCTTGATCAGGTTTTGACCTAAAGCGAGAGAGAGAGAAAGGCAAAAAAGCAATAAGGGCGGCATAACTGAAAGATAGTTGAACAGTTAGAAAAGAAGAAAGCAGGGATTAGGAGAAATCTGCAATATGAGATAAACAGTGTGGGGCAGATTTATGAGGCCGTTGCGCCTCTTTGCGCCGCAATTGCGTCACTTTATTTGACGCAACTGCGGCGCAAACAATGCACCCTATTTACAACGTGACGCATCTAGGAGATGCGTCACGTTGTAAAGCACTGCGCCATAAGGAGGCGTTCCTGCGCAGGGGGGGCGTTCCTGCGCAGGAACGCCTCCTGAAAGTGGCTGAGTGAAATCTATGAGATTTCACTCAGTCACTTTCAGGGCAATGCTGCATCAAAACCCTGCGCCTGCTTGAAGCAGGCGTAGGTCTTGACGCAGCATTGTGCAGATGGTGTACCCCCGAGCCTTGCTGGAGCTGCGTCACACTTGCGACGCAACTCCAGCAATGCGCCACATTTCCGGCACAGATGCGTCACGCATCTGTGCCGTTTTTGCACCATGGTGCGCCGTATTATAAATGCGGCGCACCATGGGTGGCGGAGCTGTGGCGAACTGTGGCGCACGTTAACTGGCGCATCCCTGGGGATGCGCCAGTTAACATAAATCTGCCCCTAAGTGTAAGATGGGGGGAGAAATATTCATGAGGTAGAATCAAGAGGCTACCTTGGTATTTGGCAACCCACACATTTAGCGGCTCCTAAAGCAACTGTAGGCCCCCTGCATGTTTTTTTCATAAATATGGTCAGTTCATGTACAAAGGAGACCTATCGATTCTACAAAGGTCTTTTCAGCGGAAACGACAGTTTACACAGTGAAACCTTCCATCGCGTGTTTTTTTAAGCTCTTGAATGGGCCAGTGACAGCAGTAATGGCGGCTGCCGCTTTGCAGCCAGTGCTGTAAAGAAAACACCAAACTCAAGTCCACTCAACGTCTCTTGGGGTTTTTCTTTGATGCTCCTGCTGATGGGGTCTGTTCTCTGGCAGGTCCTTTATCCATCTGCAGCTGATACCAATTGTCCAGAGGAAGAAAGAGTGCGCCTGTTAACAATATTTTTTGTTGACGACCCAAAAATTAACTTGTTGGAATATTTAGTTGATCTCCTGCCCCTCCTTTTAGATATGAACCGTGTTCAGAAATTGTTTGAAATTCCATCTGCAGAAACAAAAGCTTGCCCTACACGTTTATAATTATAACCCGAGAGCAGCCAAGTTAACCTTGAGTTTTTTGCTGTTAACTCCTCTTGTGTGACTAGTCAATCATTACAAGAACACGCAGGGCCTAGTGGGGATTTAATTACTGCTTTTATAATTTGTGTGTTGTTGATTCTGCCTGCGCATTGCTAGAAGCTTATGTAGTCGTTTCCCGGCGTTGTGTTTTAAGATGAGATCAGCGTCCAGTAGTGTTATTTTGGAAACAAAAAAGCTGCAAATACTGTCACATTTTCACGAATTTAGGCATTTATTCTTAAATTAGTTTTCATCGCTTTTTGGGAAAATACACGCACAGTGTGCCTCGTACATGAAATTTAGTTTAAAGTGCTTCGGCGCTTCTAAATACTCAATCTTTTAATATATGTCAATTAAAAAATGAAGTTTTAAGATTAAATCTCGGTGTATTTGTTATAGTAAAACAGATGGTTGACTCTGGCATGCATTAGCGAAAGGCTGTCCAATGTGCGTCAAGAAGTATCAGATCTATGCCAAACTTTCAGGGTACAGAGGACTTTGTAAATGAATTTGTTTACATTGATAGATGGGTGGATTTAGGACTGCGCTGGGCTAATCAGCCTCTCAGAGCATCACAAGCAGATGAGGTCCAATAGCAAAGCTGCACGTCCCCCATAAAGGGCCGAGGTATCAAAATATCACTTTACCTCGAGTTGCAAAAATTATTGAACCTTACCTAGCATAGCATCTTCTCCCCTTTGCATCTCTTTCCACTTCCTGTGACAGCAACATTATAAAGAGATAACTGCACTAACAAAGGGTCCTGATGTGGGCATTCACTTACTAGAACATTGTTAGAGTAAGGTAATATAGCTGTCCAGCATCCAGAAATGACAGATGAGATGGTCACAATAGATTAGTTATGTTTCATCTTTTATGGGCCTTGCTTGGTCTATTCCATTTTAGTAACACATGATCACCCATACAATACTAAAAAAGAAAAGGGTTAGACAACATAACAATGTGGGATGAAAATGAAACCCCTTGTATGCTGATGACGGAACCGCTCCGTCATCAGCTGCGGTGGTGCTGTGCTGATGACGGAGCGGTTCCGTCATAGCCCGCCCGCCGCTCATGCGTGGCGCAAATTCCGCGCCTGCGATGAGCGTTCTATTGAGCGGGCGGGGCCATGACGGAACCGCTCCGTCATAAGCACAGCCCAACCGACGCTGGTGACGGAGCGGTTCCGTCACCAGCATGCGTCCGCCGCTCTTCCGCCCCGCCCCCTTAGCACTGCGGCGGAATAGCCGCCGCAGTGAACGGGTTAAAGAGGACATCTCCAAAACATTGGAGTCTAAGGGGCTCTGTTTTCATCAACTGTTTCCTGGCACGAGCTTTCCCAGTTACTCACAGTTAACTAAAGGTTTATTCTGTCTGATTGGTTGACATAACTGGTGACCCCTCTGGTAGAAAATCAGCATACTCTCGAATAAAACCCATTTCATATCTCTTGTGCTTTACATAAGTTGATCACAGCATTTATGAAAAGTCAGTATGGGATTCTCAGAAACTAAATAAAGGACGCAAGGATTGTCATATTAAATAGGTCAATGGCATGTGAGTAAAAACTATCTTTCTCCATCTATCCCCACGGTCCTCTTCACACTATCAAAATTAATTAACTAGATGACCTCATTATTGAGCAAACAGGATGCAGTACAGCTGATGCGATGTCGTAAGCAACAGCAGAAGTATGCCACACAAAAACAAAGTAATATAAACTTCTAATGCAACGACTCTTAGTACCGCTAAGCATTGCTCTGGGTATCGACCCATTATAGTGTGTTAGATATCCATAAGATACAAATAAGATCAGTATGCATGTATGGTCAACTTTCCCTCCCAACTGGGCAGACTGGTAAAGACAACAACATGCAAATGAATGAGCCATCGTTCTATAGCCACTTAGAGCTCCTCTTTCTTGGTATTCCATTAAACTTCTTAAGTATCTGGTTCTTTAAATAAGCTAATCAACTTTAGATCATTCTTGGTCCACTCAAAGGAAATTGTTCAGCCTGAATCATTTGGCCGCATCCCATGTGCAAAAGAACGCATGTAAACCAACATAAATTTTGCCTCTTCTGAGATTTTATAAAATTCTGTTGTTATTAAGGAACTGAAGATTTCATGGATCTTTCAAAGGAGCAATACAGTTTGCTGTTTCTGAAGCCACAAAATATCTGGCCGTGGTGTATAACGAGTCTGCAAATAGAGGCCTACTCTCACAAAATGAGGGTACATGCGTACGATAGCTTCTCAAGAATTTAGAGGACAACAAAGTGTCTTTAATGCTGTTTTGGTTTAGAAAAATCTTATTCTTTCGTGTATGAAAGTATCTCACTTCCTTTTTGAAGTGACAAAACTTCCTTTAGAAATGTTAGGAACAAATAAACGGAACAGGGTGCTTCATTTTATTTATGAAACCTAATATTTACTTTGTTTACAGATGATTACCAAAAAGTGCTTTATGTAAGGCAAACACAACTAATTTGGAGGTGCAGGAAGTTATGAGACAAATTCACAGTCTTAATGGGAATTGTGGCTGAGCATCTATACAACAAAAACAACAAAATAGCTGATACGTGCACAGGTTTCTGTTAGGAATCCCTGAAGAACCCTAAGAAGCTTGGCATAAGTAGAAAAGCATTCCTCAGAAAAAGATGCATGTGGTACATACATATACAATCACACCAAAACGAGATTACAGATAGGAAATAAATAAGCTAAAATCTCTAAAGTAATTTATTTAAAGCATAAAAATGTTTTGATAAAATGGTCCCATCATAAACAAGATGTATGTCATATTAAGGAGTTACCCAAAAAATCTTCAGGAAACAATTGGAAAAAAACGAAATGTAAGTAATTCGGACGCAGTTGACTGGGAAATGGATACAATCCAAGGCCGACTGGCAATCGAATGTGGTTGAATGCAAGCTGTTGGTTCATACCAATAATGCATTATGCAGGACAAGGACCCTTGTTATCTGATCATTGATTAAGTGAGTCCAGGGAACATTGGTGGTTCATCCCCGTCAAATGTTTTATCTTTGGACTAATTATTGTTTTCAGAGAACAAACATAATCAGTGGGGAAAGAATGGAAGCTGTAGCCTGACAGGGCTGAACAAGGTCACACACACTTTTTTTCGCAGTCCTTCAGTAGTCTCATACTTTTTGGTGAAAAGGTCCAAGCAGGGCAAACTTGCAAAAAGTAGCATCGAGGTTGTTTCTTTTTTAGGCAGATGTGGCCTATTAATTCAGTAGCAAAGGTTTTGTAACCTTCCCCAGAGCTCCAAAATAGTCCAAACTTTCAAGAAAGTGTTCTTGGACGCTTGGTCATGAATTCAAGCCACTGGAAAGCATCCACGTCTCTGATGTCAGGTATACTGCCAAGCGCTTAGTTGTAAGTGGTTTACTGGGTCTCTTCCAGGCAGTCACCACTTCCTCTATCAACAGGACATCTGTTATTCAGGACCTTTTACACTCTCCCATATTCGAAGAGTTATTCCAATAGGTATGCAGACGCCCCTGGACAGAACCTGTACAACTTTGTCCTTCTGGGTCAGCAAAGCTCTTCAAGCAGTTGTACTGTCCCAAAAATACACGATGATGGTGGAGACAAATGTCTCCACAGTCTTCTATGAGGCAGACGATAATTCCTCCATAAAGTAGCACAAAAGATTTCCTCTTTTCTTCTTATCTAGTTTGCTATCACCATGAGACCCTCTGTAGCAGCTTTCTAAAAAGCAAACGTAGCTGTGACAAGCGACAACTTTAAAGCAAATCATATTACATTTCTCACAGTTTCCCCACCTAGGTTTTACAATAAGGTGGCCTATTTCCTGTTTTAGAAAAGTGGTTTCCTGTAAAAGCTACCTCAAAGTGCTGTGCATTTCAGAAAGTAAAAACAGCTGACCCATGCTTCCCCCTCATCTTCTCTCAAGCTCTCCCCAAAGTCCGCCAAGGTCTAATCACCCTTGCCTTGAAAGGATGTAAGAAATTCACCATGCATCCAGGTCACATCTGTTCTCCATCCCATACCAAGAAGGCCTACCTTGGGAGCGCAAAGTGAACAAATATTGACAGGGTGATGGTGCTTGGCTGTGGAGTAAGGGCCTTTCTCATGCCCATTGCACTGGAAGCCTTTGAAGCTGGGCAGCTGGCCACAATGCTTTTGGAATTATGAGTTGCAAAATGGGATAATTAGGCATTAGTCAGAGGGCGCTCTACCGTAGTAAAGGGATTGGGCCATTTGTTAACACAACATAGTATACAGCTAATATAACAACTAACAAAGTATAGTTAGACAACCGCGTCCTTACTTGCATTCAGAAAGCAAATAAAGACTTGGCTCTTTAAACAATAGTCACTATCTCCCTGCTAGCATACTCCATAGCGGCGAGACATGCATGGGTATTTGTGCGCTCAATAAATCTCATTAAAAAAAAAAAAAAAAAATATGCATGTATAAATAAAAGGGGCAGCAATAACGTTACTGTACATTTGGTTAGGTCAGAGCTTTTGTTAGAAATGCATTGTTTGTTTTCATAATATAGGCCTAATTTGTCAAATCTGCAAGAAACGTTTAAGTAAAGTACCTCCATTTTGGGTTATTCATGACAATTTTCATACAGCTCAATCAAGTGAGGTCCAAAATGAGGGGGTATCCAAAAGTGACATTTTCCATTTTGACTAAAAATGGTTTCTATCATGGGATTTGTGACTCCCAGACTCTCCCTGGGTCACACGAACTCCATGGGCTTGAGGGTTTGCAAATCCTGAAATAAAATTCGAAAAAAGAATTCAGCACACTATAGCTTCATTTGGCCAATGGCCACCTGCGGGTCTGTAGTGAAATTCCACCATGGATATGCTTACCTTCTACCCCAGCACAGCCTGTGAGATCAGAGTGTGGATCATCTCCAGCCACGAAATCTTGAGTGGGTAGAATGATGCTTTGAGCTGTGCTGGTCAGGGTGTGCAGTGGTGCATTGGTGTTCTCTTACGGCATTTCCATCACAGTGGAGAACGTTCCCTGAGGCCATGCTTGTTTTCTTTTTGATGCACAGTTAGTAGCTTGCTGGTCAAGTCTGGCTGATTTTCAAATAGCTTTCCATTGTAAAATCTTCATTTAAATTACTGACATTATGAAGCTTGATTGCAGCCATTTTTGAGTAGTTCTGTTTCAATCAGTATAATATTGTTTCCTAAAGTTCCATGCCTGGGTTGTCTATTGAGAAATGTAAATATTTCAAGAATTATTCCCATGGCAGTCCATACCTAGTATGAAGGAATTCTACTTCCTATCTGCATCACTTCCTGCACCAGGTTATTTTGGTGTTTGGCCTATGTAAAGGAGGAGGAGGAGAAAGGTGCATCACAACATTCTTCTACCTTTGGCTAGCCACATAAGGCTTTTTATTTTTCTGCTACAACCTGCTCATCAAGAATTTGCGATAGATCTGTCCGTACTCTTAGAGATTTTTGCTGGGTTCAGATTTGTTTCATCTAATGAGCCGAAGAATTGTTCAGGCTGCTTCCAAATACTATCTACAGTAATAACCCTGGAATCAGAGGAGTTGTTTGTTGTGGCAGACATTACTTTTAAGTCAAGAAAGCTCAAGAAGACTAGTCTTTGACAGTGTGTTGGCTTCAATGTTGGTTGGGCACAGGGCCTGACAGCAGGGCAGGCCCTGTGCCCTATTCCCTTTATGCATGGCCTTCGGCCATACAATGTGGGGTTGACTGTCTGAGGAGGGATTTGGGTGCTGTGACAGACACTTCAGCCAAACCCAGCTGTGCATCACCAAAGGCCGTGTACAGAAAGGATAGGGCATAGGGCCTGTACTGGTGCCAGACCCTGAACCCAACCCACATGTACAACCTCCTTTGCATCTGACCGAAGTCCATGTCCAGCAGGAGTTGGCAATCCATGGCAGGGGTTTGGCATCTGTGGTGGGTGTGGTGCAGGGCTTTACCACAGGCCACGGCCTAAAGCCATCCTCCATAATGTATGACTAAATGCCATTCACAGCAAATTTGATGGCCCACGCAAGGGGTTGACCGACTGTGGGTGAAGGGCCTAGTCACAGGTCTGACCCTAGGGCCAATCCCCGCTATGAACAGCCAAAGACCCGGTGTCATAGCACTGTGAGCAGCTGAGGTTAGCATCCTGCAATGGGTTTGGCACAGGGCTTTGCCATCGACCAGGTCCTGTGGCTCACCCTCCTCCACATGGCCAAGGGACACGAGAGGTGAATGTATGCTTTACAACTGCAGGTTATGGAATGTGTTAGAAATGTGGTTTCTAGTTTGCAAAGGTACGCAGCCTGTCCAAGCAGAAATCACAATCCTATCAGTGTAAGCTAGATGCACTCTAAAAGGTAACCTGTGCTCACTCACTGGTAGCTTGGCTCAGAAAACTCAGGCTTATCTAAAGAGGTAGGGGCATATTCTCAAGAACGTGTGATATTTACTGCAAAATTAGCTTAACGCAACTCTTTACATTGCAGTCTATCGCCGGAAAATAATGCTGTGTTAACGTTGTATTCCCAACACGATGGTACCATGCGATAGTCCCACGACAACGCGTCAAATGACGCGTAAAAGTTAACGCAACGCTGGAAAAATGTGAAACACAAACGCAAAAATAGTAGCGATGAGGCCAATCGCGGTACAAAAATCAGCGATAACCAGCGACAGGCCTGCAATTCCCACGCGTCATGCGGGAAAATGCACTATAAAAGCATCAACAAAAAATTAGAAAAAATAAACTGCGTAGCACCATTGATACACCCGGACCGAGTGCAGAGGCCAACGCGAACCCCACAGACCACCATCAAGGTAACCCAGGTTCTGGAAAGGCCAAGGAGAAGAGGAAGAGGAAGACAGGGTTCAGTCTGCAGGAAAAACGGATATTCGTCACGGAGGAGATAGAACACTAACAATAACTGTTTGTCACCTCCACTGTGTCATTGGCAACACAAACGGAAACATGCCAGTCCGTCATGGACAACGTGAATGCAGTTGAAGTGTTGAGGAGGGCAATGGAGGAGGCCAAGAGGCGCGGGCATGATGTAAAAAGCCAAACCAAGCAGGAACTCCGTGCCAACAGGAAGGCAGCCACGGCTACTGGAGGTGGGCGTCCTGCGACACAGGAGTAGCTGGAGGAAATGGTGGCCACAGTCATCAGTGTGGAGGCGGTGCAATGAGTTGGTAGTCCAGACACAGCTCTATATGACCTGACACAACATCAACAGGGTGAGTAATAACCAAGGACTGGGGATACAGGGGGAGATGGCACAATGGCACACATGCACAATCCCGTGTAGCCAACTACACACCCACAATGGCCCTGGATCATGTCCCTGATCCTCGTGGCACACTGCAGCACCCACACAAACACCAAGTACGCCCCGTCCACCATGTGCCCAAAGGGGTCCCACCACATACATCACCAATCTCACATCCAACACATGCACATGTGCGAAACACAGCAAAGAAGCGTATTTGTGAGCCACACTGGCAATGCAAGTGACACTACATGATGATCAGCATGGCTGCAGTACAATCATTCTGACATTGTGCACACCACAACACTGATATGGCTGAGTGTGGACCACATCTGTAAAGGAGCAGGTCACACTCTGACACATCCACGTGCACAAACAACCCCTGACGTATACAATACATCTGCAGACAAACAATGCACAAGAGTACAAAAACCGTCCAAGAGCACAAATGACCCATGTCGCCAATATCACAGCACCATAAAAGCACAAAAGCCAAAAGGAAACACTGCCTCAAAGTGATAAGGGGCTGCAAAATCACTGCTGCAGAGGTGAATCCCCCACATTGCAGCACATACACATAGCAATAACAGCACATCCACATTGACGACAATGTGGGACAAAGTGCAACACTTACACTGCAGTACAGAGGACACAGCTGGGCCCGCTTGTGAGTTAAAACTGCCCAATCACACCTGACGTAGCAGGAAACTGTGAGATGGAAATGTACGTGTACAACCTCACATCCGTGATGTAGTCCAAATGTCCAATGTACCTCACCAAATAGTCCGCTCCTCCAAAACAGTCACAATGTACATTGTCATGCAGTCTGTATGTAAACGTGGACAATGCGACAACATACATGTCAACAGGATGTCAAAATGCATCTCCCCTTCACATTGCAGAGGGACAAACAACCCCTCCAGCATAGCAGATCAGACAACTCATCAGTGATGCTGAAGAGGACCTCCACACCTTCGACACCGACGCCCTACAACAGTTCATGGACATCTCAGGCAAACCACCTCCAGAAGCAGGGCCGCCCAGCTGCATCGAGGAGACCCCACCCCCTACACAGACCACGCAGCTAGAAGCACCCACCACCACGGCTGGCTCCCAGCACCCAACCGAAGCACACATCGCACTCCAAGGCCAGGTGTCAGACTGACGGAAGGATGTGGCCGAACAGGTGCGGGTGGGGTCCGACCTCACGGAAGCTGAACTGGATCACATACGTGGGTGTCTAAGTCCCATCAGGGACCACTAACACATCCCAATTGAGACCCACACTGCAACAGACACATTCATCAGCACATTTCCAGTACTGAATCATGCCCAGAGCCCTGGGATAATCATTCACGCCCCCCACGCTGGACTTGCGTACGCCGCACCAGTCCACTCCTCTTACGTACTGAGTGGGGGACAACAAAGCTACATGTCCAAGGTCTTACCCGCTGCCTGTGGTGATATGTTTGCATCCGCTCTACACAGCACAATGTAACGTTGTAGGGCCCGTGGCCCTAATGCATACATTATGACAAAACAGACACACTCAGATAGTTTGTGGAACTGGCTTCGGGCACGTGCGCCCAGCACCTTTATTGCCAGGGTCACATATATAGTGACGCCTGTGCTGGATGTGTGTGGGGTGAGTGTAAGCCAGCCCGCATGGAGACGTAGGTGCTGGCAACAACTTGAACAGGGATCACAATTAAAGCGGAAACAGAAAACACCAGCATAACAGAAACAACTGCGAAGCATCATGGTGGTAGCCAGAGCAAGTCCAGAGATCACCCAATATGCAATCAGAAGGGTCTGTGAGTTGCAGTGCACTGAGTTATTGGCACCCAAAGAGCTGAGCAGGGTATCAAGCTGATGATGGCACCCACGACAGGTGTGAGCAACTCTATCTAAGATAGTCTGGCAGTAAGACTCTTCCGCCTCTGGCACTTGTTGTTTAGAGGTTGTCCTGGCGGTGGAGGCGTGCGCATCCTGACGTGATGATACATCCGAGCAGGTCAGGACTCGATTTGATGTGTGAGCCCAGGTGGACCACAGTTGAGGCCAGCAGCAAATCATTTTTTGGCCCGACAATTGTTTGTCTGTTAATATCGCATGTAAAAACGCCCCCTTTATAACTGCAAAGAGGAGAAAGGGTAATTTACATTATTATCCACAATAAATTTAATTGCCATGAAGAAAAGAATCATTAAACAAGCCTTCACGCATAGTCTTTCATTGATTTCAATGGGCCGATAGTTTTGGTCTTAAGCATGGCCCCGGAAAGCGACCAGTGATCCGGGACCAGAAGGGCAGCGTCAGCACAAGTCGTGCATGAGGAGTGAGCCGCAGGTAGCAGAGAAGCTACTCTCCCACCCACTGCAAAACCGTAAAGTATCTTTTATCCTCTTTTTGAAATGTGTTATCATTATTCACAGTAGGCTCCCTCGACCCCCTGGCACCCGTTGAAGCGCAACAACAGCGTAAGAGAGGTACGTTTAAAATCGAGCCTTTTGCGCATTCCACACGCAGTATTAAGATTGAATGCAATTAAAAGAAACGCGCTTTGGGCACAATTTGTAATGAATATCTTGGGGCAAAAAGTCTTTCTTATAAATTTTGCATATGTGTGCTTCTTTTTCTGCCAAACCCTTCTCTGCTACAAGTGAATATTGCTTATTTAAGCTGTTGAGTATTGTATATTCTATAAATTCGTATGCCACAGGAACCATTGTTCTTTGGATATATATATGTGAAACAGCGGCATACATACAATAGCGACTAAATAACGAGCCGCAAGACACAAGTAGCAAACTTACTCAAATGGCTACGCCCAGATATCAAGAACAGGCAAGCCTTTCTCTATATAAAAGCTTACTACAGGCAGACACTGTCTATGAACGAATGAGTTTGTTGATAAGAGCTCAAAATAAAAATTGTGGATGAGTGAATGCTGTGAGCCCAGTAAAAACGGCTAGTAAATTTGAATTTGCAAATATTGGACAGTCTAAATGATGACACATGTGGAGTGAAAAGAACGAATGACAAGTCATGATTAAGAGATCATATAACCAGCCATAATATGATGACAGAACATGATAAATGGAAAATAATGAGTAGGGAAATTTTGCCAACTACAAATACACAACTATCGTGGGTGAAAGCCGGAAAATGAGTGTGTGCCAATTGCCCGATGGGTGTGTGCTCCATAAAGTATTGCCATTTTCCAGTTGATAAATTTGTGGTAACTGAAGTGTTCTTAATGTCCCCCAACCCACTTTTCTCCCCTGGTTTTCTACACCATTTATTTTAACAGGTACTTTTGACCTCCCTGAAGTGAAGGACTACTACGTCACTTTGCTACACTTTTTATCATAGTAAGAAATTCTTATGTATGAGACACCATCACTTTTCACTTGGTCCTGAAGAAAGCCCGAATGACCTGACAAGGCAACTTAGGGCTGAAACATGTCAACCTTTTCTTTTTTTTTCACAACTGCAACATGTCGACCTTTTTGGAATCACAAAAATTGAGTGCGTAAGAATCCTAATTATTCCCCATAAGCACATCTATATGTTTTCAGACAACTTACTTGAATACAGAAACAATAAATAAAATAGTCTGGCTGTCCGAGTTTTTAAACAAATTCACCTACCACTTATCACTGATCACTACTGTTTTTAACCAAGGGTAAATACCTCCGGGTGGAGGTTGCATAACAACTAACCCAATGATTATGCAGTCACGTGAGTGAATAGCGGAGAACCAAGATATACCGCTAACTCGAACAACTTCACACGTGCATGAGGGTTTTTTATCTGGGGACATACACATCACCTGTATACCCAGGTTATGAGGGATAAAATTATCGCCACTTTGGTTGCGATAAAGTGAGAATATGCCCCGTAATGTGTAAAGTATTTGTGCAACACACACACACACAGCAGCGCAATAAATACACCACAAAAAGACTCCATACATGCTTATAAGTATAGGTTATTATATTATAAACAAAACAAGACCAAAACTATAAAAATCCAATGTATAGAAGATATGATATTGAATTTTCAAAGAATATATGCGGAAAAGTGCTTAGAAGAAAGTAGCGCTAAAAGGTTGCCTTAGCTCACTCTGGACTGAGTCAAAGTCAAAGTTCAGGCTGACCACATGAAAGGGCTGGCCGGCTACAGGATCCTCGCAGGCCCCGGTAAACAAAGTCCCTTTTCCTGGTCGCAAGCAATGAGATGCATCTATCTTCTCCACGCAGTAAAGGTGACAGGTCAGTTCCAAAAATATATGCCGGAGTTGAGAGGCATTGAGAGATGTGCTGCATTTTGCCACGCAGTCAATGGGGATGCGTTGATCTCACCAAAATGCAGCAGCAGTGTGTTAGACTTGGCTTTTTCAACGGGTACAACCCCAGACTTTTTTTTTTCTTTTCAGCCTCCTATTTTTTACCTGGTTTTGTTGTTTTTATTACTCTGGGCACTTTACAATTGCTGAACAGTGCTAAAGGGCATATGCTCTCCCTGTAAATTGTGTTTATATATTGACACTTCCATGATTTGCTTATTTGATTTACTAGTAAGTCCCTAGTACAGTGCACTGTGTGTGCCCAGGGCCTTTAAATCAAATGCTGCACTGATTGTGACACCCACACAAGCATCCGTTCAAAGAATACTCAGACCTGCCACTATAGTGTCTGCACACAGTGTTTACTGCCATGTCGACCTGGCATGTGCACTCACTTGCCAGGCCCTAACCTTCCTTTTTCTTACATGTAAGATACCCCTCAGGTAGGCCAAAGGTACCCCTAGGTGCAGGGTGCAGTGTATGTGAAAGGAGGACAAAACCTGGTGTGTGTGAGATACATGTTCTGATAGTAAAATACAATACATTTTGTGTTTCACTATTGAAAGGCTATCTATCCCATAGGATAGAATAGGAGTTTATTTATAACACCTTATAAGTATAACTTCCCATGGAGACAAGATCGAAAGATGGAGTTTAATATGCCTGAACTCCGAATATAAAAATGCAACTTTTAATAAATATGATTTTTATATTGTGTGTTTGAAAACTTTTAGAAAGTGGGTATTTTCTTGCGGAGCTATCCTTTGCGCCTCTGCTGGTTTGTGGATTGACTGTCAGGCTTTGGAATGACAGGGGTTGGGGATGTGCATTCTCTTCAGACAGCCACTGGGTGGGTTGAGGTGTACCTTGCCTTTCCTGGACGAGTCAGGACTCAGCTGAATAGACCTGGGCTGCATTTAGATTAGTGGGAGATTTCCTTGCACCTGAATAGGCCTTGTCTATCTTACACAAAGCTGTCTCCACGTCCTTCCAGGAAACTGGACCAGAGAGGACAGAACTGGTTTGGACTGAGCCAAGAGACACTCTGCCACAAGTTAACAAAGGAAAATGTGGTATAAATATTAGGGCCCAGACTCCAGAACCTTAGAATTTTCTAGGATCAAAGAACCTGCCAAGGATAAGAGTACTGTCCCTTTGCTGTTTTGTTGCTTTGCTGGGTTGGCCTGCAGTTGCTGCTTCTACCTTGGGCAGTGAAAGGACTGAATGGAACTTTTCTTTGCTTGTTGCTGAGTATCTCCAAGGGCTTGAGCTAGAGCTTGCCTCCTGTTCACGAAGTCTCAAGGACAGCAAAGACTTCACATACCGTTGGGCACCGCCTCTGGGACCACATGTCTCAGTTGCCACAGAGAGCAGTGGTGTTCAGCCAGGTCTCCGTCAATAAGGCGACGTCTGGGGCAGTGGAGTCAAGGAGGTCCCAGACGATGGCGTGTTTGCGAGCGGAGCGGGTGTTGAGGATGGATTGGAGGTGGTTGGGATCTTTACTTGACGGTTTAGCGGGCTGGACGCCGGTGAGGCTGCAGTTACGGCAGGAGAAAGGTCCATGGGTGCGCTTCAGTGTGGCCCGGTAGCAGGCGTGTTCTCATCCAGGGTTGAGTGTGTGGAGGGTGCTAGCGTCGTAGTGCAGTCGGGTGCGGGGGTGTCTTCGGGGTCCAGGGGTTCTGGCGCTGGGCGCGGTCCAGGCACGGACGGGCACAGATGGGGTTGCCTTCGGCGTGGCCGAAGGCAAGCCCAGAAGGGGAAGTGGGAGGGAGGAGCAGCTTGGTGGGGGGGAGGGCCAATGAGGCGGGGTGCAGGGCCGCAGGGGACTCAGTGGCGGGGAGTGGGATCGGCTAGGGAGCGGGCACAGAGAGGACAACAAGCACAGGCAAAGGCAGGGAACAAAGTGGCAGAAGCAAATAAGTCCCAAAGCAATACAATTCAAAGACAGAAGCAGATACAGTACAAAGCAATACCAGAACAAAACAACAGCGATCACAGTCAAAAATGCGAGCAGGCACAAGCAAACCTAAAGCCTACCACTGGCCACCAGGGATGAGGCGCAGGTGGTAGCCTGCGGGTGGAGGCGGGCCTCAAACACCTTCAGGAGCAGCGACTGGTCACAGGATAATTATGGATTTCTTAAATGAGCGTCTTTTCACCTTCCCAGCAGCCCCTGTGTGTATCCTAATGTGAGCAGACTGGCATGCCTTCTCTTTCTACCACTGGATTTCAGTTAGCGCTGGGACGCTCACGGGCAGCCATGCGCTCTATAAATCCCCTTCAAATTCAAATTCAAATTCAATTCTATACAGTAAAATAAAGCAATTAAACGTTGATACCAATGCCACCATCTCATTAGGTCCCCAGTTGGATAAAATGAAAGTTCTACTAAGGATAAATGACTACAATACTTAAAACATGTTTCTACATTTACATGAAGATAGGTCTTCCATTGACAATGTGTTAAATATTCATCTTTTGCAGAGACTCAGACCTTTTCTTGTTGGATACACACACAGTCTGGGCCTCCGATGAAGGCTGGCTGGAGTTTGACATCACAGCCACCAGCAACCTCTGGGTGATGAATCCTCAGCACAACTTGGGTCTTCAGCTGAGTGTGGAGACAAGTGGCGGTATGTCTGGCCATGAAGCTTTTGTTCCCTAATAGTACTAGTTGATATGTGATGAGAATGTTAGAGTGTGTAGGTTCCAATAAGAAATGTATTCAGAATTATCACAGAGATTCTCTACGATCCTCTACTGTTGTCCAATTACAACTGTTATAACAAAAAGAACAGTTGCAGCAAGGCACCATCCTCCAATTTACGCACTGTAAGACTTTCATCGACTTGTTCCATTGAGTTCATATAGCTGTGATCAGATGATAGGGTTACAGTACAATGGCCTCATTCACATATTGTATGTGTACGTTTTCTTTTGATATTCACAAACTACAAGTTAATAGTAAGTTTATGACTGCAGAGACTCTGCAGTCAGGGCAGAGAACTATACACATACAAATATAGGACAGGTCTATCTTTTTTATGTGTGGAGTTCTCCTCCCCGACCACGGAGTCTCCCCAGTTGGAAACTTACTATTAACTTGTTGTTTATGAATACCAAAAAAAGTCAACTTACACAAAAGTGTAAGTTCACCTTTGTGAATCCAGCCAACGTTCTGGAGTGAAGAAATAAGCACTTGCTTAGCTCAGTCTCTGTGAGTTTAAACACTGAGGAACACTATTATGCCTCGCAATGCGACGCAGCAATGGAACATGCTGTGCTATGTTGCGTGAAAGGGAGAGAACAGAAATGCTCCATATTTCCAAAGATATGGAGCATTTCAGCTCTCTTCTTGCACTAGTGCACTGTGTGCTGCCTAGTGCCTAGGCAAGCACCCTTGCGCAATAATGCAAGGGTGCCTGTTTTATGGGCAGGATCATTTCTGTGCAGGACGGGACACCTTCCTAAACAAAAACAATATTTAGAGGCATATACCTCTCTCGATGTGTGCTGCAGAATTAAGCACATATGGAAAGTGGAGGTTATGAGTAAAAATTAAGATATTTCTCCTGGTTCGCTCCTGCCGGGTAGGCACGCCATTCTGGAGCAAACCCAGGTTTACAAGTATTTATAAATCTGGATTTGCCCCAAAATACATCGGTGGATGCATGGAAACGCCAATGTTCCACCCATGTAACACCTTCCCGACACAAAGTAAACCGAGATAGCCCTATTCACTGCCCTGTGTTACTTTTTTTCCCCCAAACTATGCTAGGCTATATATAGTACTAGCTTTGCGTGGCTTAGTAAATGCCCAAAATTATTTTTCGTCTGGGCTTATGGCACAAAAATAATGCAGGTGTAATCAAAGGGGAATGAAACACTTATCCTGTGTGTTACCAGGGTCTGGAGTTCTGGTCGTCTTAAAAACCTTCATTCACGAATTAACCATGGGTGCGGTATATCTTGGTTCTCCGCTTGGTAGGTTATGTGAACAGCATCATCATCGGTCTTGGTTGTGCTTTCCTCCACCTGGAGGAAGACCGACTGGTATTTACAGTAGTGATTAGAAAAAGTGAGGGTGAGAGTGCAGTGTCATTAAAATTACCTTCATCTGTCGATTTTGGTTTTATTGGTTTTAAGCCATGCGGACTACTGTAACAGTCTGCTGATCTCCGCCAATGAGGCCTCGCTCAGCAGATTGCAGATTGTCCAGAACACGGCAGCACGATTGGTCCTTAATGTCCCTCTCAGGACTGCCTCTCGCCCTCTACTCTTGCAGCTTCACTGGCTCCCAATACAGCAACGGATAAGGTTCAAAGTTTGCTGTACCATCCATAAGGCGTTGTCTAATCTTTGTCCCACATATCTCTCTGAGAAATTTACACCATACCTACCTTTCAGGTCTCTCCGCTCGAGCTCCAAACATCTTCTTGTGGTCACCGAGTTAGGAAGGACAGATTAGGGGGAAAAGCCCTTTCCCATCTAGGCCCCCGCTATTGGAACGTGCTCCCTCTACATCTGAGACAATGCACTGACCATCTGCAATTTAGGAAGCTGCTCAAGACTACTCTTTTATGTCTCTGATTCAGCTGTAGTAGCACCACTTTCATGCTGCCCATCCGAAGCGCAGAGATACCCCTCTGGGGGTCGATTCAGGTGCTATATAAACAGATAAATAAATAAATTGTGTTGAGGATGGGGTAAAGGTAAAAGCAGGGTGGCAGTGCTGAAATAGAAGAGTTACTGTTCTATCACACCTGTTCAAAATCGTAGCTGGTCGACATGTTTCAACCCTTGGCTTTCTTCAGGACCAAGGGAATGCACATTGTTAGGTAGTAATGTGCAAGGGTAAGTTGTGCACTTACCCTATTTCTTAAGGGCGCCTGTTTGCACACTTAAGAGTTATAGATGAATTTGTGTCTAAAGCCCACTGACCCTCTTTCTGCAGTAGCCAATGAAGGTCCAGTGGAGATGGGTGCATCTTTGTGTGGCCATCGTGGGCCGCCTCAAGAGCATTGTGGATCCTGCACAGCAAGGCAGACACGTAGGTGAGCTGCCAGTCTGTGTTCTCCTCTGCACTGTTTCAATCTCATTCACTAACTCACTGGGATGCATCAGGTACTAGCGAGATCACTTTTATTTGGCAGTGGAGTTCCCAGCAATAGTCTGGGCCATTAACAGCCATTGCAAGTCTGCCACGAAACACGTTTGGGACTTTAAGAACCTTCTGTAACCTGCCCTGGTGATCTGCAGAACAATCATATTTACAGTGCTGAGACTACACTACTACAATCAGTGACAAACACCAGTATATCCAGCAGGTGCCAATTCCCCACAGCATAAAATGAATCATTAGCTGCAATATCGCCTCTTTAAAAGATTACCAGTGATGGATCTCCAGTTATATTTTGCCAATTGCCAACTATTATAATGTTTTTGTCAAAGCCTTATTCTGACTCTATCGCAATGTGCAACAAAGTGAACAATTTCAGACAGCACTTCAAAATCAACATGGCCTAATATAAATAGTTTTGCACTATACCCCCTCTAATAATATCCTTCAACGGTCAAATCTGCATTCATATGCATCCATCTAGCCATATCAAATCTAATTATTTTCTCAGTATACTACACTGCAAGTTGCCAAATGTATCTCTGGAGTTTGGGTCAAGCCGATGTCCTCCTTTCTTAAAGAAGAAAAAAACATTCTGTATGTTGTGGCAGTGTCCATTCCCCCTGCCATTCCATATCTTGTTTCTTATGCAGAAAGAGAAAGGTAAAGCAATTGCAACCTTGCTACCCATCGGATATATACTATGCTGGTATACTGGCACAGGCACATTTGTTTCCTTTATGTGGGAAACACATCTCTGTCAGAGCAAGTCCACACTGCATAACAGTGCATAAGAGGTCTGTGCTGGTCAGTTCAGCAAACTACTAAATCACTACTTTCCCAGAATCTAATTATTTTTATGAGGCGGGAGAGAGTTTTTTATTGGATTCAAAATACTGCCTATCGTTAGCAAATACTCTTTTCTCAGAGGACATCCTATGCTGATATGTGCTCAATCTCCATCTGGTGAACTACCGCTTCAACCAATGACTCTGAAGAGTTTTTTATTTGACCTTCACACACCCTACAGGTGTCCTGCTTCATCATCGGGTCTCATCCCGACCCCTATAAACTAGGATGGGCTCAACCATTTTCCAGGGAGCACTTTGGATATTTATCTCAGACGGAGTCTGATAATGAAGGAAAATATATAAAAATACCCAAAGACCACCCCAGTCTCTCTTTATTTTGTGTGCCTTTAGTATGGTTAAAATGTATGTTTGTGGGTGCTTGCACAGGATAAAGTCTCTTTTCACCCCAATGGAAGTTGACATAATTAGGCTACTATGGGGCTGGGGCTTTCATCAGGACCCTTGTAGATGCCTTGTAAGGTTATTTATGTTTCCTTAATGTTACGTCCATTTATGTCAGAGTCTTGGTAGGAAGATTGACATACAACATAAAACACAAAACCAGGCCTTCTTGCCTATACCTTTTGGTGGGCATATATTAATGGGGAACATCCTTTACGACGCGGATGTTACCCCGCGCTACCATTACGATGCGTCTCTTACAACGCAAGTCGTAACCACGACTTGCGCTGGAGGGCGCTCAAGGACAAGGAATAGTTCATTTACTATTCCAACACCTTCCCTACTATCCACGGAGACTGGTGTTGGAAAAGTAAATTAAACTATTCCTAAGTCCGCACCCTACAGCGCAAGTCGTGGTAACGACTTGCGTTGTAAAATACGCGTCGTAACGGTACGCGCGGTAATAGCCCGCGTCGTACCGTCATACATCGTATATTAATGCCCTTAATGGTAATGAAAAATACCCAACTAGGCTAGTCATGAGCATGCCCCTATAGTCAAATTCACTCCAAGGTACTGTGCTGCTGGTAATACCTATTTGCCCACTGAAATCCATGGGTAGATGCATGGGAAGGCCCATGCTCCACCCATGGAACACCATCTGAAAGCAGAGTAATGCAAGAAAGTGATTTGTGTTGCCTTGTGTTACCCTGGATTTACAAAGCCATGCAGAGCCACGCAAGGTGGCTTTGCGTGGCTTAGTAAATACCATTCATGGGCTTGCGTTGCCATACATCGCTGTGCGTGATGCTAAGGCAGCATAAGCCCTAGGTAAATCTGAGCCTGCATAGCAAATGTATTGACTGCCTTTGTGATAACGTTTTCTTCTCGTGTGCTCATCTTTCAAGGTCTCAACGCATATCCTAAAGAGGCTGGCTTGATAGGGAGAGATGGACCACATGACAAACAGCCATTCATGGTTGCCTTCTTTAAAGTGAGAGAGATTCACTTGAGGACAACACGATCAGCAGCAAGTAAGCGCAAGCAGCAGAATCGCAACCGTTCTACGCAGTCACAAGACGTTACAAGGGTCTCCAGCATTGCAGGTAATTTTACAGTCTTTGTCCAGAGTGCAGATTTGTGGCCATGCTCTATATCATCCTATTCACTAACTAGCTCTGGCTGAAATTGATCAAGTGTCTTGCAGGCACCAATGTTTGCTTATCTTTTTTGAATAAACTATTCAATTTACAAAATAATACCTTTTACAAAAGCCTCGCAGATTAGACATACTTAAGGTGTCAGAGGATAAAGGAACTATGCTCTGGTTTTCTGTTAGGATCCTTTGCAGGGACATGTGTTCATAATTTAGCATGGTTTCTCTATTTTCTTTCATTTTTAACGTACTTTGTGGTGACATTTGTTACTATAACCTTTAGGCTTTCAACATACTACCTTCCACAGCGTTTAGTGGAATGGAAACTGCAGTCCTATGATTTTTACGATCTTCATTTTCACTTTGAAATGGCAAATTTAATAGGGAATTGCCTCCACTTTGCCAATTGTTTTTCAAGCAAGTCTCTCAGGCAGGGGCAGCTCCTCCGCAATGGTGAGGAGTGTCACCCCACTGCCTCAGAGCCAGCAGCTGAAAAATAAAACCATATTTTATCATAGTCTTTTTTTAGCTGCTGGCTCAGCCAGCGTGTGTAGGGAGGGGCGGGCCGCAGCCATGAGACGGAGAGAGGAATGGTTGGTGCACTTCTTGGTGCGGATGTGTGTTTGGCCGGCCATCTTAGGCCGGCCCAACACACACATGCACACTTAGGTTTCTCCGACTCAGCTGTATTGCACAGCAGGGTGGGAGAAACAGCACAGGCTCTCTGTGCCTGAGCGAGCGTCAAACCAGCTCACTCAGGCCAATTCCATAGAATGAGAGCAGTGCGGGGATTGCAAAGGGAGTCTGTGGTGCTGTTGTACTGTCTGCTGGGACCAGGAAGAACAGAAAGACCAAGGCTCGATGCAGCCATCAGCTTAAGGTAAGTCTCTTTTTTAAAATTACTATTAAACATCACTGATGACATCATCCAGTGACTGTAAGTGTTTTAAAAACGTTTTTGAGTGTTAAATATATATACCAAGGTATATTGGTGAACTAGTGGGTAAATGAGTGCCAGTATGGATGATTCAATGGCTGTGTGACTGACTGTATAAGTGTGTGATTGGTGTCTCAGTGAATGTATAGGTGGGTGACTGGTTGTGTGAATGTCCGTATCAGTCAGCCAGTTGGTGTCAAAGTAGCTGTATTGGTGTGTGAGTGGGTGGGTGGCTGTATGGGTGAATGATTGGGTTGTCTGAGTACCTGTACTGGATAGATGTCTGGGTTTCAGTGTGGGTGAGTGAGGGGGTGTGTTAATGCCTGTATGAATGAGTGAGTGGGTGAGTCAGTGGCTGTATGGGTTAGTGATTGCATGTGTGATGGGCTGTGAGGGTGAGTGAGTGTGTGTATGGCTGTATGGGTGAGTGAGTGGATGTGTCAGTGGTATATGGGTGAGGAAGTGGGTATGTGCAAGGCAGTATAGGTTAGTCAAAGGGTTTACAAGTGACTGTATAAGTGAGTGAATGTGAGAATGGCTGTATAGGTGAGTGGGTACGTGTTAGTATCTAAGTGAATGGGTGTGTGTGTGACTATGGGTGAGTAAGTGGCTGTGTGACTGACTGTATGGGTAAGTGAGTAGGTGTGCGAGTAGCTCTATGGGTAACTGACTGAGTGTGTGAGTGGATATGTCAGCGGCTGTATTAGTCAGTGAGTGGGTGTATAAGTTGCAGTATAGGTGAGTGAGTGGATGCGTGTGTAGATCTATGAATCAGTGAGTGGGTCTGCAAGTACTGATATGGGTCTGTGAATGGGTTTGTGAATTGTTGTGTGGGAGTCGGTGTATGAAAGGTTCTATGGGGTGTGAGTGGGCATGTTAGACATTTTCTAGATAATGTCATCAGTGATGTCATTTGAGATGTTATCAGTGATGTAACTGACAATGTCATGAGTGATGTAATATGTGAGGTCATTAGCAGTGCATTGCAGGGCACAAGTTATAGTTAGCTAACCTAACTATAACTGCTGAATTTTACTGGTTTTGTATGAGGGAAGCCTGGGCCTAACTATAATGTCTCTGTAAACGTAGTTTTTTACAGTGAATTTCGAAGTTTTTTTTTACACCATTTACTAACTATAACTTCCCTGTAACCTTTGTTTTTTTTCAGTGAATTTTTATGCTTTTTTTAAATAGTAGTCACGTTTGCGGAGTGATGGAGAAAGGGGGCTGGGTCTCCCACCAGCTCTCAGGAATGTCGCTGTGTAGGACTTGTGTCCTAGGGAGTTTTGTATAAAGAAGTGCAGGAAGGGGCAGCCCCTCTCACCGAGCCAGTGATGGGCCCACGGGACCCAAACCCACAGGGCCAAATTAATCAAAAAGGGAAGGTGGCGCGACCCTTGTCCCTGAACCTCAAGAGGCCCTGGGGACCGCATCCCCAAGGCCAAAATTATATTAATAGGCAAGAAGAGCACACAGCTCCCCCTCCCTGAGTCTGTAGCAGCCCTGGAGACCACATTTGGGCTTTCATGTGCCTCCTACCCCAGAACGTAAGTCTTTGGACCCATGGGATGGGGCCCCCAGGCCAATAATGGCTTGGGTAGGATGGCCATGCACCTCCTCCCCTTTACTGAAAAAGAAGGCCCAAGGGAATGGGGTTCCCAGGCCCTGTAGAGGCTCCGGAGGGGGGGGACATATGCTCTACTCCACTAACATTAAGAATTTCATCCCTGGGGGATGTGGCCATAGACTACCCACACCCTTCGCCTTAATTAAATAAAAATGGTCCAGGGTAGGTTTCACAGGGCCGTAAAGGCTTGGGGAGGGAACAGTGCTCGGCCAAACTCACGCTGCACACAGCAGAAAGCTGTGCGCATTGGGGGTCACCTGCTTGTGGGGGGGTTGGTCGCAGAGACTGGTCACAAGCTAGGCGATGCGGCAAACGCCATGCTACGCACGCCGGAAGAAAACAAATGTTAAAAATCTAAAGGTATTGCGACATGTAATCCTTGGATCATCATTCTTTAGCTGGGAAAAATGCAAATAAACCTACTGCCTCTGAACCCCAAGAAAAAAGACTTTTGTTTGTATAAAAGTTAATACCATCAAAGTAAACAACACATTTGCAAGCTACACTATACTGTTACAAACTAACAAGGGAACACAGCTAAGAGGTGCAGCTACTGGAGTCCGCCGTTGGTTCTTTGTTATTGATTGAACATATTTGCAAGATTGAACCCAAGTTTATCTACTGTAGGCTCTTGTGTTGAGTGCATTCAATGTTCATGCGCAGCCCCAGGAGGGATCTGTTCGCTGGTTCTCCTAAAGCTGCACTACTTACAGAGCATACATTAACTCAGAAAGTCCACAAGTTCGTTTATTAGCAGTAGATAGCACACCTCGAAAGACATAAAGATTTTTCCACTGCTCTGCGTTTCCTAATTTGTGCTGGAGTCAGTGCAATTTCAGCCAAAACAGGTTCATGGACCCCTTCTGAGCTTGTTCCGATCATGAAGTTAGTTTACTTCATCAGATGTTTCACAGTGTAGCAGCACCGTTTGTAGTCAAAAAATGCCCTATAACTAAAAGTGGGCACGAACATTCCTTTTAGGGTTATTCCCTATGGCCAGGCAGAGCAGGTCCAGCAAAGAGCAGGGCAGTGTAACATCGAGCACCCCACCATATATATAGCATGTCCACATTAAAAAATCTTCTTTCAGCCAACCTTTGCCATTTGTCATGAGAATAGCTCAGGAGGAAGATGAGTTAAATGCCCACGCTAAATTTGTATCTGCTGCTATCAAATCTTAATGAGGTACAAACACTACTCTATCCATGGACATCCTTGACAAGGGATGGGGCTGGTCTCCTGATAAAAGGAGTTTGAGTGCTGGGAAATGAGACAGGCGTGGATTTATGAGAAATAATGAAAAGTTACTAGTTACAAGTACGAACGAATGTTATAATGAAGAGAATTAGAAGTAGCACAAAAAAGAGGAATGAACAGCAGAAATGAATGAGGGAAGGAATGAAATACATTTACATTTCTAATAGAACACAGGAAAAACAACATTCCTGTGATTTTTGTATCGAGAAAAAAGAGCAAAGTCTGATAACCACTGGTTGTTTTTATATTTTTTTTAAAACATTGGAAAACAGAGGGAAAAAAACTCCACCGTTATTTACAGCAAATAGAAACTGAAAACAGGAAAAGCCTATGTATAGATATGAGAAGTGGCAAACAGTACTTCCTCTAATCTCTTGAACGCTAGAAAGCATTGAGCAAGGCAGAAGACACACTGTGATTCCTACTGTCTAATTTACAGTCTCACATCTTAAAGAAGAGATAAAAGAATGCTGACCAATACTTGCAAGATTTTTATTTTAGAAGGCATGGAGTCAGCATTGCTGCTGTGTTCCCAGTCGAAACAAAACAATCACCAACTGGCTGGAAGTCTGTCAAGAATAGGGGGCCAGATGTACGACCATGTCATTTAGCAACTCGCAAATTGTGCTCAATTGCAAGTCGCAATTTGCGAGTCGCTAAATGACATGTACAACAGTGTCAGAGACACTGTTAGCGATTCAATATGGGATCGCAAATTGCATGCCTCATGCATATTAATGAGGCACTCGCAATCTGCTACCCCATTAGGAATGGCTGGCCCTCCCAGGTATGGTGGCCTGCTGGGCTCAGCAGACCTCCATGTCTGGGACTGCTTTTAAAAAAAGAAAAATGAAACGTTTTTGTTTCACTTTTTAAGGGCAGGTAGTGGTCCCTGGGACCACTTCCTGCCTCTAAAAAAAATATTTTACCATTCATTCACAAAGGGGAAGGGGTCTCCTGGGGACCCCTTCCCATTTGCGAGTGCTTTACCACCCTCTTGAAGAGGGCGGTAAATTGAAAGTGTTTTGCAAACTCTAAATGATGCACAGGGACCCAATAGCCTCTGCTATAAGTCGTCAGATTGGTACCACCAGAGAAGCATACGCCTATGTGTCCAAAGGTAGGAGGAAGCCTCACCCTCCTTCTTACTGGTGGGAATGATGGCAATCTGAGACACAATCAATAGCCAGTAATATTATTGTAAGTGCTTGATAGAAAATATCCGCTACAAGCCCCTACCTCAAGGGGCCCTAATCTCTTAGTGGTATCAGAAAGTCTCTGTCTCAAGAGAACTTTCCTAAGGGGACTACCAACAAGATTCACCCCTTGGATTCTGTCCATCTCCTCAAGTAAGCAGCCAGGGTACAGTGCCTGCATCTAATGGTGGGATGGACCAATAGAAGAGTTCTCAACCTTAGCTATGGATGTAGCTTCTGATACCCCTAATACTGAGGATAGTCCTTTGCACCAGTCTGGCAGCTAGTTGATCTCCCTGAGGCACACTTGGCATTCAGGCTGTCTCTGGGTGAGGATTTCTCAAACCTGAGATATCCCCTTTCCCAATTTATTCCATCCAGCTGATAGGATTCATCGTGAGCCGGCACATGGCCAGCCCCACCGTGCTGGACGTACTCTTCGTATCACCCAAGAGGCTTCACCTTGGATCGCCTTCTGGTAAGCCTTGAAGAACAGAAGCTACTATACCAGCCTCCTTCTCAATTTCAGGCCAAATTCACTTGTAATGGCACTGAGCATCAGCTCTAGTCTTTGTCTGAGCTTTGTCAAGCTTATGTTTCGGCTGGTTCTGGGGTTCCAGAGAATTTGCAAGGCCTCACTACCAGGTCAATTTCTTAGACGTGGGCAGAGTCAGAGGGGTGTCTCTACAGGAGATATGTTAAGCAGTCCCTTGTGTCACTCCTAATACTTTCCTCACACATTATAGATTGGAACTGAATAAAGATGATTCTTCGAGCTTTGCTGCATGAGTGTTACAAACTACAAACAATTATAAACAATCTGTTGTGAGTGAAATTGTTTATCTGAAATAATAGGGGTGATTTGGAAAATGTGCAGTTTTCATACTCGTTCTAACCGCTTCGGCTCTTCATTCCGGCCTCATTCATTAAATCGTGTTGTGATAGAAAAATCAACCCGGGGAAATAGCACGAGTTGTAGTGACAGAAATACCCTGAGGAGGGTGAAGATGTTATTGCACATTAATTGAGTGAAACTCATTCTGACGACTTTAGAGATATTAAACGAAAAAACCAAGGCAAATTAGAAAAACTATGACCACGTTTTGGCATAAGACAGGGAATGCAAATGAGGGAAACAGCCCCAAAGGAAGCAAGATTCCTGACTCAACCCGAAGGAGCAAAGGATTCTCAAGCTGCACATCAGTCACATTTCGCTGTTGAATGGCGGCAATCTGCCAATGATGTTGTTTGCGAGTGTACTGTTGCCGGAAATAAATATTGCTTATCTATTAGAGCGTCATGGAGCCGTAAAAAAATCCTTCCTGTTGGCGTGCTTGTGTCTGTGTGCAAAATATTATCTCTCCAAGGCATTCCTAGTTTTGCACGCCAACTTGAGTGTTTTGCAGATAGACATATTTGGGACATAACAATAGGGACATTTTGTACACAGTCTCAAGTGCATGATTCATGCCTTTTACGGTTTTCTGAATTAATTTAGTGAATTTGGAGGCTAATGAATTCCAGAAATGTATTGCTTTTTGAAATACTTGCTCATTGTAACAGCTTGCATTTTACAAAGGTTTCATTAAATATGTGCCTAGGAAACCCGTTTACGACCAGGCGCTTCCTCTGTTTGGTGCTCGATATCTTTTTGGTTATATTAACACGGACTTTGTTGCCAAGGAAGCAGTGGCTAACTTTCCTCGGTGTGAAAATGAACGCACAGAGACATCCCTAGTCCGAGATGGACCGGGCTGGCCCGAATCATCAGCTGGCAGGTGGCATTGCACTGCCCAACAGCTATGATGAAAGTTATTCCTTCCCAAGAGCTGGAAACTGGCAGTGTAAGAAGATCTATGCAGGCACTTTTCACAACTCTCTTTCCCTGTTCCACCAAACACACTTCAAGCTGAACCTGCGCTTTTGTTCTTGATCTCGCACCAGAGCAACTGCAATTATGAATTCCTTGGGGGTAGGTTAAAAGCGTGCTCATACCGCCACCTAGTGTCAACTAAAAAACGTGAACCGATAACAATAGGCATTATCTGTACAATTATTATTTTAAGTGCGTGATAGAAAATGTCCGCGTACAATATTGGCGACATTTGAACATTTCTGTTTATCCAACTCATAAACGAAAATAACATTCATGGGAGAAATTGTTTCCCGCGTTTTAAAAGCAGAGGTCGATGGAGAGCATTTAATTTGAATTCAATTAGGAGCTTCGTACTGTATCTAGTTTTGATTCTTCGGATCTCCACCAAAGACTGATAACCTGTCTGTTTGTAAAAGGGAGGGGATATATAGGGGTTGTGGGGAGGTTAAGCAGGAAAGGTGGAGGCAGAGAGAAGATGGCTCAGAATATTGACAGCATAGGGCTCTATTTAGAACGTTTTTTTTTTGCCTGCCTGTGCTCACCGTGTGCTGTAAGCAATATTTTCTTTTAATTTCAAAAGATTGTATTAGAATTTTTTTTTACATATACAGTACAGAGACAGTGAAAGCAATACTGGTCTCGTTATAACGCCGTTGCGGTTACAGTTGGCTTAGCAAAATTCAGTCTTGATTTATGGACTCAGGATTGGCTGCATTTTAGCTCTTCAAATGGGATGTTTGCACAGGGAAATTACGCCAGCAAATCCTAGGTGGGTGTGCCTGGGTCCACTAGCAAAGGCTGGTTCACAGTTGCAAGCTCTCAAGTTTGGTGGCATTCACCAAACATTTGCAGAACGTCTTGTAAGTGCCCAAGGACTGCAAAAACAGGGTACTATAACCAGACACCCCAATTTACTGTTTGGACCCTGGTAATCCAGATGGAACTTCACAGGTCGGATGGACCTTTGCCGCCGTGTTGCATATGGAGCAAGGACAAAGGCATACATCATAAATATCATTGACTGTCTGGGACAGTATTTTCAGTCAATGATGAGAAGTTGTAGAAGATCCAAAAAACATTATTTATCTTTAAAGGATTAGTATGGTTCTTCTCGTCTTCATTCCAGTTAGTCCATATTTGGATTAGTCACTAATCCTACCCTAATTTAGAGAACCCATGAAGAGTTTTTTTCCAGAAAAGAGCAAGTTTTTTGGAGCATAGATAAGTCTTGATCTTCCCATAAAGGGTCGTTCTGGAAACTCAGCCGAGCACACACAGCTGCAGTAGCAACCGTTAAAATATCAGTGATAGTGGAGTGATGGTTGCAGGAGCATTAAACAAGAAGAATCAGGACGGAAGAAACTAAAGGCACTGTCAGCAGTAGCATCCAGGAACGATGAGAAAAAAAGGCTTCAGGACAGAAGTAAAACAACCTCCAATTTCCCATTACATCTTCTCTAACTAGGAGCCCTCACATATAATAGAAAATCACACACTGATGTAACAAAAATTAGTGTGTGTGACGCTCATCCAACGAAGACCGCTCATCTGATGGTGTGTCAACATCTGTTGCTTCTCCTCCCTATTCCAATGATAAACATTCACACCAACATTTAGTTAAGCAAGTGTTGCAACTTTTGAAACATGAAGGAAAGTTCTCATGCGAACCTTCTTACCTAAGCTAATAGCTGATTTCAAAGCCCTATTGTGAATACAAAGGGCTTGTTAACTGCAATGAAAGAAATCTATCAACGATGTCCTGATTAAGCTTACAAAAATATCTACATTTTTCTTCATTCTAACAGTCTGTTCATTATCAATTTACAGCAAAGTTCATTGTTCAAGGAAGATGATCTAATATAGTGTGATAAAGCAAAAGAACGTAATCTTGAAGTCAGCACATTCTCTTCCAAGAAGCTGGTTCTAGGCAAAATTCTAAATAAATGCCTACTTAACTGTGAGCAAGAGTCGAGAGAAAATATGGCTTGGGACTAGTTGTAGAAGCACATTAAGAATGATAGCCTACTACAGTTGTCTTTTTCACTTTATTTTCCTACACATTGAAAGCGAACACATTTTCCCTATGTGTGTTTTAGTTGTGCATTCTTTTAGCAGAGTTAAAATACATTTTAACGTGATTCTTTACATGTTTAAATCGGACACATTTTCCCTACGTGTTATTTTTCTATGCGAAGTCTTTTCCGCAAAGGTTTAAACGCATTCTAAGGTGCAATTCTAATATGGTGTGCAAGTCAAAATTTGCTTTTAAAATGTATTTCTTACAAGCTCCCCCTCTGAACTCGCAGGTGAAGTTACTCCTTTTACGGACAACTATAAATGCACATTCAGAGTTGGGATAGGGAGGGAACACCACACAATTGGTAAGGGGGGTATATTGAAGGAAAAATACTTCTATCCCTTTCCACCATAAGGAGGAGAAACATAAGAAGTTTTCAAGTGTAAATGCACCTTAGACTCACATTTCGGAATACTGAATAGTATATTGAAAGGTATATCCCTGTGACCCTGCTTATTCATCTTTCTATCTTGAGAATACATTGAGTCCTGCTGTTGAATTACACAAGCTTGGGAGTCAAAGACCTCATTCTATGCAAGGCTTGAGACTCCAGGGGGGAAACATCCTTTACAACGCAACTTTTACCACGCAGTGCTTTTACATTGTAACTTTTACAACGCAAACCATTACAACGCATTGCGCTGGGGGGCGCTCTAGGATAGGGAATAGATTTAATTTACTATCCAACACCTTCCCTACTATCCACGGGGACTGGAGTTGGAATAGTAAATTAAACTATTCACTATTCAGCACCCCTCACCACTATGCGTTGTAAAGGCATGCGTTGTAAAAGTTGCGATGTAAAAGCCTCCAGGGTGTGCTTTTATCCATGACTGAGAATACATAGGCCACTTGCAGATATGAAAAGTGGGATTCAAGGCTCCACTGTGGAGGTCTCGAGAGTATCATTAACAAATTATGGAAGTACGAACCCGAGATCATTGATGAATGATCTTGCAACATGGAGGTGACTTGCAGATCTCACATCTAAGAAGAGCAGAGAGCTCTTTTATTTTAGGCAGTGTGCCAATGGAACTGCTAATCCACTGGATTTGGATCAGAAACATAATGTTATGCCCTTGGACAACTCGTAGAGTTCAGGAAATATGATTTCACTGTGTATTTGTTTACCCTATAAGGGTTTGTTAGGCTTGGGTCAATGCAGAGACAGGTGTGGTAGTTGCTTACAACAATAACACTACTGAATAAACTGCTTAATAATGTACTAAACTAAATACATGAACCCAAAAGAAAATGAAAAATCTTGCACATACCAAATACAGGTGTTCTGACCTTCATTCTGTTTTCCATTCAGATCACATTGCTTGCTCTTCCTTCAGTAAGATTAGGGGATTAAACAGGAAAGCCATGGATATATATTTTAACCTTTAAGTCGTAAAGACTTGACTGTTTGGAATGCTAGAACACTAAATATGTGCAGTTATAATTGTTCATGCATTGTACAAAGGGAAATCGTGTAAAATTGCATGAGCTCAGGCTTGGTCAATACACATGTTGCATCTAGGTTAATAAATAATAAAATCAATGTATATGCTAAACATGTATCGCTTTGGTAGGGTAGGCAGCAATATAAAACCAGAACATTTGAAATAAACCAATACTTTCTATATGTAGGCTAATACATGTAAGATAAAAATGTGATGTTAACCGTGTGAATAGTTATGCATTTAAGGAGCTGCGATGCTGGCCATTGGAGAGCACATGCTAATGGGTGGCCTCTTTCAGTGAACAGTGCAAACTGGCAAGCAGGGAGCCATTGGGAAGTATAAATATTTTGTTGTGTATAGTCCAAGTTTGGATGGTCTCCAATTAGTATGAGACTCTAATCCAATCTCAAGCTGGAAGAGAGGTTCCACCATATTGAAGAAGACAAATGTTTATCATCAGGATTGGAGGTACATTTGAGCCTTAGGTAGGGTGACCCTTCTAGGGATGACCACACCTTGTTTAAGATAAGTATTCTTCAAAGGAGCTAGAGGCTAAATAATGCTTAGAGCTACATCCGTCTAGGTATTACTCATCTCACTGCCAAATCACAATAAGGGGGAAAACTAGTAAAATGTGTATACAAAATAAAAGGGTGGACAGTGACCATGAACATCAACAGATATAACGAGGACAGGATTAGGTTCCATCATGCTGTATTTGTGCTCTATCATCCACCTCTGTGATATCATTGTAAGGATAAAATCCATAAAAATCGAAATTTAATACAACATTTCTTTTTTTTAAAGTAAAAAATCCATGACCACCTGCGAAATTCTGTCATCCATTACACTTACAGATCCCTGTTGTTCTTTTATTTTGGCAACAGTTTGGGTGGTCTCTAATTCAGAGGGACCCTGTCGTGTGCAAGGAGAGGTTAGCTTTGGTAGCTATGGCTCAAGTAATGAGCTTTCCTTAGAGAACATATGTTTAAAGCATTTAGCGTCACCAAAATTCAACTAAAGTAAAAAAAATGCATTTCTTAAAAAAATAAAAATGTAATTGTACTGATTAAAATAACATCAAAATGACATAGCAGATAGAAATAAATTGTGGGACATCATGAGACTTACAGGAGTGGATTCACCCCTATTGTATGTGTTAAAAAGTCTTCACCAAGACTCAAATATAAGAGTACGCTATTCCCAGTCAAGGGGCCAGACTCCCCCATCCAAGTTACCTGTGGGGTGAGACAAGGCTGTATCCTGGCACCATTTTTTTTCTTTTTTTAAATTAATGCCCTTGACTCCTTTATAATAGGCTATACCCCTGATGTCCTAAAAATTGGTTCGCGCCCAGTCCCTGTTTTATTCTACGTGGATGATTCTCTCCTCCTGGCCCACACCACAAATGGTCTGCAAGCTCTTTTAGATGGGTTTTATAGTTTTATGCAGGGATTAAACCTCAAGGTAAACATTGATAAATTACACATTTTAACATGCTGGAGAAAGACCACCCGCTCAAAGTTGTTTTTTAGTGACTATAAACCAATGAAGAAAACATTGGATTTTAGATATTCAAGCATTCTTTTTAGCGCCAATATGAAGTGGGACCGTCTGATTCTTCAAAACTCCCAGTCTTTGGAGGTGGCCTGCGAATCCTTGTTTAAATTCGCAAAAAAATTAGGATACTATCCCCCAATAGAACTGATAATGCTATGCAGAAGGAAATGCTTGTCGGTTGGTACATACGGTACGGAAGTCTGGGGACATACACCAGTAAAGACCCTTGAGGTAGCAGAAAACAATTTTTTTGCAAGGCTCTTAGGAATTCCCAGATATACACCAAACTTTATTATTCATAAAGAAATGGGCCTTGATTTTATAGAAGATAAGGTAGGCTTGGCAACTATTTTGTTGTGGGTTAAAATCTGGTTGACTCTGAAACTAAACGTCACTCGGGGAATATTAGAGGATTGTCTGAAACAGACTAACATGCTAGACAGCCCTTGGATCAAGTATATAAAAACACACTTCATGATTTAGGATTAACTAGTGCTTTTGAGAATACTAGCGAGATTAGCTCACTCATGAAGGCTCTGGTAAAGGAACCTTATTTATTATGGATAAAGACACCAGAACACTGATTTTATTTACCCCGCCTCCAAATAAAAATGATTCACTTCCTGATGGCTTTCCCCATCACTGGAAAATGATTTGCTTAATTACCCTGCTGCATATTTGATTCAGTGTCCATACAGTCCACCAAAAACGTTATGTTATTCTGCACTTTATACTCAGGTTTTAGAACCCGATATTTACGCCCATTGTTAGTAGGGAAATGTTTTTAAACTCATCAAGAAGGTTTACTGTTTTTACAACACTGTGAATCTCTTGCAATCTTACTGTGATTGAATAGGAACCCGATAAAGCCTATCTGGTCACCGATTCAACAATTGTACCTTCTAAATTAGTCTCTTTTTCGGAGTTGAAATGCCCATTGAATGAATTGTCCTTCACGGTACTAAGGGCCAGATATACAAAGGTTTTTTGCAGTTCTTAATGGCCTGAATAACAATGTTGGGCGATTAAGAAATGCTAAACAGCCTTTTCCAATGTGCAAAGACTTAAAAGAATCGCAAAATATGATTTTTACCCAGTAGAATTCGCATTTTGCAAATCCCTATGTACCAAATCGCATATAGGGATTTCTGATTTCTTAGCACATGTACAAAGCATTTCTTAAATGCAAAATGAGCATTTATGAATTGTAATTACCATTGTCTCAAAGTCGATGGTAACCATGTGCAATAAAAAAAAAACACCCCAAGATGCTTTTTTAAAAGTGCAGCAGAGCGAACAAGTGCCCATAGGGCATACGTGTGCTCTACATGTGCACCCCTATTTTTGGGGTGCACTACAGGGGTTCTTATACCTATAGCCCTCCTTCTTTGGGATAGCATTTCCAAAATAGCAATTTCCTAATAGGAAATCGCTATTTTGGAAATGTAAAACCGACCCGTTGGTACAAATGGCATGGTACTTCCTAATTGTGATTTCCTAAAAACAATTCCTTCTCTGAATTAATCACTGTTAGGAAATCAGTCATTTCATACAAATCATTTTGCATTTCCTAAATAGAGAATCCTATGGAGTCGCTGTTTAGGAAATGCAGAAACGCATTTTCATACATCTGACCCTAATGCATTTGCAGCAGAAGGGAACTCATCCGCAATTAATGCAAAAGAGATGAAAATGTGATTATAAATTACTGAGGTGAAGCATTATTGGAAATGAACGATGGATGTGGGGATTGGAGTCGAAAAGAGTTTAATTAGTACCTAATGTGTGTCTACATAAGTTAAAAGCTGCAAGCCCAAATCGATCATGGCGGCACAGCTGTACCACAATATCTAACACAATCGGCATCCTGCTTCGTGCAAGAAGCATCATTGCACCACAACCCTTTGAAGGTTGCAAGAAGTTGAAGTAGCCGGAAACACAGGGCCGGCGCTGGGAATGGGCAGTGTGGGCCTCTGCCCAGGGCACCGCAGTCAGCCCTTCAACTTGGGGCCTCGCACCAATGCGACACAGTCAGTCCACAGCATGAAAGGTGCCACCTTGCAAGTTCCCCACCTTAGAGGGCCCCCTCCCCTGGCCTCACTGCTATGGTGTTCAGAGACAAACCCGAGAGTGGGGGACAGTCCCAGTTGCATGAAGGAACTTTCCTCAGTTAAATCCTGCAACTAGGTCTCCTCCCCCCACCCACGCAGAGGCACAGTGGGAAAACTATTACCCGGCTGTTTAGCTCCCAGGCAGTCCCTTAACCTTCTCTGGAGATAAGCAGTCCTCACACCTTCAGCCCTTTATGAGCTCTTAAGAGGTGCTTGTAGGTGGCTGAGAGAGAGGGGCTGCAGCTTCAGGAGAAGGGGCATCTATTTAGATGCAGACATCCCTGAATGGGGCCAAGTCTATGCAAATTAGAGGGGCCTCGCACATTCCCCTTCTGCTCAGGGCCCCAAGAATCCTCGAACCGGCCCTGCTGACTCAACAGTAGCAGGAGGCGTCATTTGTGGCCGGAGCCATCTGCGGCATTAGACCGCCATTTTAGGAAACTGATGACATTTGTTTGAGAGAAGGGAGTCAGCATGGCAAGAGCTACATCTGAGGCAGATTGCGTTCCTTCACCTGACAGCAATAGGGAAGGAATAGTCATTGATAGGCTTTGGGCAAATGACCTAGTTGCCAAATATTCACGAATCAATCGATGTCTGATTGCAATAGAGTGAAGATGGGACATGAAGACAGAGCAAATTCAACATGTGGTATTGTTTATCTGTTAAATGTAATAAATAAGCCTAGCTATAATAGAAAAGGGTACTTGGGGGGGACTTCAGGGTGGCCTGAATTTCCGTTTCGTTTGCCTACCCTTACTTCCACTGCCTTCAGCTTTTGCTGCTCAGAAATAATCATGGTGTACTGTTCTAAAATGCTTAAAACCTGCCTTCCAGCCAGGCTCTGTTCCTTATCTGCCTGAACATCACGTGCTCTTTCTGCCTCTCATATCTAATCGTCATCTTATTTCCCTCGCCCACACACAGTCCCATAATCTCACTGCAAACCCAGCCTCGTGCACTATGAAAAATGCGTTATCAGAGAGCTTCTTGTGGTGTGTGGACTTTTAGCAGTTCTTTCATCCAAATATCGCCATCATGCACTTCTCGTAAATTATAAGAATTTTTTATGGCAAATACCTTCTATCTGTGACATCATGGAACACCATGGAGCACTCTTCCATTTATTGAAGTTCATAGGATTATAATTAATAATAACTTTGCTTTACCGTAGACACGGTAAAACATTAAATCCCACTCTGTTTTTTTCCACCATCTGGACAGTGGACTGTACTTTTATACTTGTGTAGAGTTTATGTGTGTTAGTTTTGAAGATTAGATTTAATAACACTGGGCTTATTCTATTTATTGCGGCTATTGTCACGACCCCGCCACCCCCTTATATTTTAGCCTCCATTATTTTGCAGCTGTGGTGATGAAATGCATGATGGATGCTAAGCTCCAGCAGTCCCAGTTTTTGCAATCAGAAAAATAACTTAAAACAAGTCATCTTTACTTACCTTACTCCATTTCTAACAGAGTAAGGGACACAATGTATTGGTCCAGTGATGGAAATTAGGGTCGTACCTCTTCAAAGTTGAAAATCACACATGGGGCATGATTGCGAAATTTACTTTTGCTTGATTTTATGCCAGTCTGCCACTCCCCAACATGAGCACAATATTAAACAGTTGAAAACTTACTATAAAGGGATAAATAAAAATGTTGCTGTGTATCAGGGTGTGGACACATCAATGGGGAATATCTCCTTAAAATGAGTGTGGGAAATATTCAAAGAAAGTGACATACCTATAAAATAAGTCATGCTGCAGGAAGGGAAATTGATAATAGGAAATACCTGCTACTACTAAAGTAGTTTTATAAACCAGGCAGGTTAATAGTTACACCTCTAAGCCTTGGAGTAATTGCACAGCACACTTAGCCTCACTACTGGTACTGCAATGGAATCATTCATTAATAATGAACTGATGTAGGACATAACACTACTAGGACAAAGAAAATACTGACTACGTAGGCTCGCCACTGGAACTGCAATGGAATCACTCAATAACGGATGCAGGAAATATCACTACCACGACAAATGAAATTCAGACCATGTGAAATAAAACCTAAAAATAACAAAAGCCACTCAAAGCCACTGCCATCACAATACCAACTCATCCGCACAGGAGGGCCACCATACAAATGAAGTTAATGTCATTTAAAAATGAATAGTATAACACAATAAGTTGTAAATGTGACATGTTCTGTGAATCCCAATACAACACATTCCAGAAGCTGTATGAAGAAAGAATATACAAATGTTGCACCAACATCCGAAAATTACTTTGCAAAGCTTATGCAAAAAGATACAAAAATCTGTGGGAAAGGTAATTAAAAACTTCCAGACACAAAATGGTCCTAGCACACAGGTTCACCGGTGGAACTGCAATGGAATCACTCAAAAATGTATTCATGCAGGAAACAACACTACTACGACAAAGGAAATACAGATCATGTGAAATAAAAGGTCAAAATACCAGCAGTCAGACAGAGCTTTTGCCATCACAAAACCAATTCATCCCCACAGGAGTTCCACCATACAAATGAAGTTAAGGTTACTTAAAAATAAATAGAATAACACAGTCAGTTAAAAAAGTGTTGTGCTCTGTCAATCCCAATAAAACACATGCCAGAAACCGTATGAAAATAAAAAAATACAAATATTAGACCAATACCCATAAAAACAATGCTAAAGAAATAAAAACAAGCTGCAGAAAAGGCAATTAAAGCATCCATACACACAATGGCCAATCTAAAGTGGGCGGGGATTATTGAGAATATCTCCGTTACACTGCACCCCAGAGCTGGTAATCCTCAAACCAGCAACTAACACAGAGTTCAGCACCAAAATAAAGTCAGTCACAAGCACAACAACTTTTTCAAAGTGACAGGGTCAGGGTTTGTCCACTGCCCGTTATCCTGAGGAATATCTACTAGAGTAGGAGAGAATGGATATAGAATCAACCACTCATTTGACTTTTCCTGAAGAAGGAGCATTGGTAAGATACATGTTCCATCCACAAGTGATCCTGGACATGCTTAAAGAATAAGAAAAGCAGCTAACCTCACTAACAGCCTGCTTCAAAGCCACACCTGCACGGGATTCACTGTACATCCTAGCCACTGGACAATGAAAGTAAAGTATGGCATGTTACAGGTCAGCAAGTCCAGGTCTTGCACCAATAACTGAGATGCATTGCCAATTATATGCAACAAAATCTCACCAGGCTGCAGTCACAGCAGGTCCAGGAATGATTGGCGAGGTAGTTCTTGCAGTAGCAGCCACTACTAACCATGGGTGGTAAGGCGGGGGGTCAAAGAGGGGGGAATAAAACAAATAAAAATAAGCGACTTACCTGGGTCCTGCCAGATGCTGTCACCTCTGCACCATCTCCTCTGCTCTGTAAAAGGAAGCTCCAGCTTCCCAGAATCCCCTGTCCAATTAGTCTGAGAGCCGTACTGCAGCCTGGTGGGGAAGATGCAAAGTGCAGTGCAGTTTGACAGGGCATCCTGGGCCGGTCAAACTGTCATGAACACTTTAGAGTGTACTGTACACTCCTCCCCTGCCCCCTGCACCTGCCAGCCTGGCCCACACCCAAGCAGGAAGAAAAACTAAAATGATAATACCATTAGTTAATATCGTTTTAGTTTTTCTTTTTACACTGCTCGTAGAGCAGTGGGGCGACGCTCCTCCACCTTAGCGGAGAAGCCACCCCAGTTTCCCATGGTGCTTGGTGGGTTCAACAGCATCAATGTGGCACTTCAACAAACCTAATCAGACTGCACACAACCTAACTCCTTGCTATGACTGTGAATCTTCTCCATTTCTACACGCCTCACTCCACCTCCCCAGATGTTGTGTTCGAGATCACTATCCATACAACATATGCCATCACCCACTGCCCCAGTTCTCTTCTGCTTCTGGAGTTGTCTGGCCTGCTTCCATTGTTGCCATGCCCTCTGATAATCCTCTGTAAAAAATGACTTTTCAAAGATTTTCATTTTTGATTTGTCTTTTTTGATCATAGAAAGTACTTTTGCTTAGGTAGCTATTGCTGATCCAGACCAAATTTTTCTGCATTACCTTTTTAACAATGGCAGATAGGTTGCAGTGATGTTGTAATAGTTCAGGAACCATGAGACCTATTTACTTAATTTTTGTGTCAAAACATGAGTTTTGGGGAGTAAGTAGTCCTATAAAGACAGAAAAAACCTCCTCAAATCAACCCTTCCGCCATTTTCCAAAATAGCGACTATTATAGAGGAAGAAGAGATATATATAGAAAAGAAAAAAATAATAATGGTTTTTAATCTTTTTATGTATACACCAAACAATGTTTATGATCTAAATATGAAAAAAATCATGTTTATCGTTCATGTTTTAGACACATTTTCATAGTTCACTTTATTTATTTGTTTTGGCAATCAATCATGCTACATTTTAAGAATGTTGAACATTTCAGAAAAGCATCTCGACAGAGACATCTTTTGTAGCACAGGTTTAGCAAGTACATGTATGCGTAAGTTGTGAGGGCAGAAGCTTTATAAATTTGGTAAGTTTTAGTACATATCAATATCTTCCCAACCAAATTCACACAGATCTTTCTAAACATATGTATGATCCAAAACATTTATACATCTTCTGATCAAGTAGAACCCTCTTTTAATGTGTCCACACACAGTATAGGACGTTGGTGGAAAGTCACTTAGTGGCACCGATCTCGTGAGTCACTGTACGGAAGTTCGTCAAATGTGTGACAGTCAGAACTTGTTTTCCTACGTGCACAAGGTATTTTTCTATGTCTTTAAAGTCACATTCTTCTCCTGCCTCAGAAAATCCTTTTATAAACTTCACAGGTTCAGCATTTAAAGCTCCAAGTTTTGTTCCAATTGTGCTCCCAGTGTCATCACTTGTAAGATTATGTGTATTGAACACTGGTCATCTCTGGGTCAAGTTTCTTGTATAGAATATGAAGCAGAATTAAGTGTTTTTTCTTGCCTGTTCTATAACGTATCCATAACTGTGACAATCCTTGACATATACACATTGCAACAAATCTAAGTAGAGCAAAAACAACATCTGTTTCATTAGACAGTGCAATGATTTGATTGGAACCATTTCCAACAGCCCACTCAACATGTGGTACAACGTGAAGGTCAGCTTCCTCCAGTTCGCTGTCAAGTTCTAGAACAATATGACCTTTACCTTTTGAACATATCTCAGCAGGCACCAATTCCTCATCAACAATCATTCCACTTGCAATAATTGGAAATTAAGTGTTTACTGAAGCACCAACAATGTTTTGATGAGTTAACATCTCCAAGTTAATCTTGTTCACGGTTCATGACCATAATTTATCAAGTTGCACTGGTATAGCTTTCCAATTTTTGATGTAGGCAAGTTCAAATGTTCCACTTGTATGCATTCATCTGATTCTCTCACGTTCTTTGACAGATAGTTTAAGATATCTGTCAAAGACAATGTGCAGTTCTTGCAAGGTGCACAATTACTTTTATATCTGTAGAACAGTCTGAATGACCTTTCCGATGTTTTGCATGGATGAAATCCTGACCATTCGCAATTGTGACATATAGTCCACAACAACAGCAGTTTTTACTGAGGACACCTTTTTGAATTGACATTTTTCTGGTGAAAGGTTTTTCTGAGCTTATGCACAAGTTTGTGCGTCACTAGTTTGGTTGCAGCATCTACATCAAATGATGCATTTGTTAGAAGGAGATCATGCAAGAGAATGTCCTTGATAAATTCACCCTTTTTCTCTCTCTGTGTGCTTGCAAAAGTTACTTTTTTTGGAACCTGTTTTGTAGTGGCTGATTGGACGGAACTCTTCCTATGGCAAATAAAGCGTGAAAGTTTAACTTTAGTGATTATGTCAAACAGTTTTTTCTCTTTCAATAGAAATCTCTCTTGCTTCAGTTCTGAGTATAGTTTCGATCCATGTTCCAGGACATCTAGTAGATGTGCCTTTATATGATCATCCACATATTGTTTGGTTGTGAAGTTGTGTAGTTGCACAGGCTCAGTCCTTTCAAAGGGGTTTCCTGGCTGCTGCAGGAAATGAAGAAGGCTATCAACATCTTCGTGGTGAGGAACAGTTTCATGATGGTCCACTCACTTTGAATGTTTCATCTCTCTGAAAACATTGCAAATAGAAAAGACTTCATAGTAAATTAGCTGCAGTTGAGCAACATATTCACTTTCATGTGTCTAATCAACAATTCCCTTGGAGTTTTTTTGTAATCTCTGGATCCTCTATTCCAGTTTCATATCTGTAGCCACACTATTGAACCTTCCCTCGCTGTCTAACACCACAAAATGTATTTGGATGAATTTTCCTTGGAGGTATGGTTTTTCCACCTCTATCTTCTTCACTCTTTTCCTATACCAGGACCCATATCTCAGGTAGTTTAGGAAATCAAATTCAGGAAACACAGTAATTAATGACTCCACATTCTTCACATGCAGCTCCCAGTCCCCTTCCCATTCAGCATGTACCAACTAGAGCTATCATGTGTAAAACACTTCCCCAGTACTTTCAAAGTTCAGAATTTTCTTCACATTCTTTGACAAACTCTACAAACTTGGTTTTCAGGTTTCTGATTTTGAACTGAGTGTATTGAACATTGCCTAGCTTTGCCATATGTCTTTTGAATGAAATGCACCCAGTGCCTCGTTCACTTTTGAGATAAGATAGGCAAAACCTAATTTGTCATTTTTGTTTCAGAAAGCATTCCAACGCAATGTGTCCATAGCCTCAGATATGATGAGCATACCTTGTAACAAACAAAAATAATGAGTTCTGCTAAATACTGACTGGACATTTTTGCTTCCATAAATGTCAGCCTCCATAAGTGCATTGTATATGCCACATCCACTAAGATAACTTCCTGCACACCGCAATGCAACATTTGTCAAGTGGAAAACGCTCATCATTGGATAATGATCATCAAATTCTACTTGATTGCTCATAAAAATGTCAGCTATAATGCGGTAAACGCCTTCATTGCAGAAAATTGGCAGGATAGGCGGGTCTTCAAGTTGCGCATGTGCATTTTGGAAACTATTTAGAGCTGTGAATACTGTTGCTTAGTTTGTGACTGGAGATGGTATTACTGGTAAAAACCCAATCTTCTTCAGTGCGACAGTGTTCTGGGAGACCAGAGCATGACTTCAAGCCCACAGAGAAACTGGCTTTTCTTTATCTTTCTGTCCACTCCAAACAAGTGATATAATAATTTCAGTTAAATCAGATTTGCAGACCACAGTATCAGGTAGAAGAAGATCTATGTCCCTAGCCACTTTCAAACTTTGTGTTATACTGGGATGTGTTGATGGTATGGTAGTGATTTTGCACATATTGGCAAGGCAGTTGGCTTATAAGTTTGCAGCTTCATTCGTTTATGTCTAGAGCTGACACCGCTTGTTTTCCTGCAGCTTCTTCATTGGTACAGTCTTGAAAAAGCACCATGTCAGTATCATGTGGGCTCGAAGTGCTAGACAAAGAAGAGCTGTCTTCTACATCAAAATTATCAAGAGCACCAATTGTAAATCTTTTCCTGGTAAAGTGACTTGGAAGTGGTGTACTGTCGAATTCAAAAGATTTTACAGCATTAGCTGTTAACAAGTTCCTGCTCCGCTCTATGTCATTATAACTTGTTGCTACACCAATCCAATTCACTGAAGTGAGCAGCTCTCTATTTTTGCACTGTCATAGATTGCGTGAGCAGTCACCATGTGTAGCAGAGTTTTCTTTTTGCCGTGATGTAATTAATTGAACATGATTTGTAAAAGACAGTACATTTGCACAGCATAAGCATTTCGGTTCATGGGATTGTCTTCCATGTCTTCGCTTATATCTTCAAAGCCATCATCAATGTTGTTGGTTTCTGTTCTGATCTCAAGAACTTTACTTTGTAAAAGTTTTGCTTTACTGATATTAAACAAGGAAGGAGGAAGGAGACGAAGTACTGGGAGACGCCAAGAAGCAGGAAGAATCCCAGAGGCCAAGAGAGACCCGGGAATCCCAGGAGACCGCAAGTCAGGAGGACGCTGTCGCAGATGACGAGTGGTGGGCGTGGAGTGAAGACTGGTGGACGCCCCCAGGAGACACAAGTTTGCCGCCATAACTCAGGAGAGTTGCGGTTTTGGCGAGGGACAATCAAAACCTCCTGCAGAGCAGCCCAAACCTCTCTTCTCTGATGACGAAGAGGACCATCACAGCTTCGACTCCGACGCCATCCAACAGCTCGTGGAGAGCCTCTGCACCCCACCTCCAGGAGCAGGGTAGCCCAGCTGCTACGAGGAGAACCCACCCCCTGCACAGACCACGGAGCAGGCAGCACCCACCACCACAGCTGCCTCCCAGGACCCCCACGAAGAACACATGCCCTTCTAACACTGTGGAAGGGCAGATTGTCTGGAATGCCCTCCCAAAGGAATTGCGTGCAACCCCTTCTACATTGCCTTAAAAAAAGACCTTAAACTGCACCTACTCGGCAAATACTGGGGTCCTTAAGTCATACCTTTGACCGCTGATGACCCTATCCTCCTCTACTTCACTCCCTCCCCTCACCTCTCCCCTCCCCACTTCTATCCCTCCCATCCTATGTAAACATGTATGTAAATTAATCTGCTCTTGCTATGTCTTTGTTTATTAGACCTCAATGTAACATTTGTTTTTATTTATTTTTCACACTTCACACTGTGCTTTTTGAGCAACTCCTGTAATCTTGTTTTTTGCACATGTAAAGCGCTCTGAACCCCCCGGGTCTAGCCAGCGCTATATAAAACCTTTCAAATAAATAAATGAATAAATGATTAAAAAATATATTAAGACAACATCAGGCATTCTAGTTGACTTCCATGATTTTTGGGGCTCTGGGGGCTCTGGGGCATCACAAGGTTTAACATAAAGTCCAAAGTCTAAACCTTTCAGAACATTTATTAAAATATTTCGTCCTGATTTTACTGCATCCTTTGATCTTATTTTGGCAGCAAAAAATTCCGGAGTCAAATCAGCTGAGAGCACCATAAGTGGCTCATTCTTTTAGTTAGACTGATAAAAACGAATCCTGTCATTATACAGTCTCACTAGAAAAATCTTAATTTCATTATTATGGATCAATACAGTTAGCCAGAACTCAAGAGTGGCTTTAAAACTTAATTTGCTTTTTCAAAGAGTACAAAGTTAACGGAAGGCTGGTGGTTATGTTGCTGCTCGGAGCTCATTGAATATTCCTATTTTTGAATGTATGCACGCATGCAGTTCGGGTGGGGCTACAAATCTGCTGCAAATACATTCACTTCGCTGTTTAGATCAGCTACTTAGCTGAAAACATCATCTTGGAAGAAACAAGCTGTGGATAAAAACATGTTTGCTCTTTGAGACTCACATACTCTGTACTTTGGTCTTTCATCAGTCTCTTTAGCCCTTGTTCTGGCTAAACCACAGATAATACATTAAAGATCCTCTGCTTTGTGATCCGTTGTTGTAGGTGGATTGATCGTTTAATTGGATAGGCACTGGGTTTAGTTGTCATTGCTTTCTCAGAAGACTGAGGGGCAGATTTACAATAACAGGCTCATCCCTGCATATCAGCAGGGATGCGCCAGCTATTGTGCGCCACTCTTCCACCACCATGGATGCGCCGTATTTACAATGCGCTGCACCATCGGGCAAAAACGTCACAGATGCATAATGCATCTGTGCCATAAAGGCGGCACATTGCTGAAGTTGCGTTCCAAGCGTGACACAGCTCCAACAATGCTCTGGGGGACCCTATTTTTACAATGCTGTGTCAATCCTTATGCCTGCTTCAAGCAGGCGCAGGGTTTTGATGCAACATGGGCTCAAAAGTGACTGAGTAAAATCTTGTAGATTTCACTCAGCCACTTTAAGGAGGCATTCCTGCACCGGAACACCCCACCCCCCTCTCCACCTGCGCAGGAAGGCTTCTTTCTGACGCAGGGTATTACAATGTGACGCATCTCCCAGATGCATCATTTTGTAAATACCCCACAGCATGGCACATCTATTGGGCCTCCACTGCGTCACAAAAGTAACGCATCAGTGGCGTAAAAGAGGCGCAAGGGGCTTCTAAATCTACCCCAGATTCTTGTTGTGATTAACTGGTTTCACTTTTTTTTACCATTTCTTTCCAAGCTTTTTTTCCATTGTGTAGGACTTGTAGCACTTGTTGTTAAAATATTTGATTCTCTTCATCCATTAGTTTCAATCTTTTGTGAACTTTGTCTTGATGTATTTCTGCAGCATCTCAAACTCTCTTCTGTCCAGCCGCAGTTGCTGTTAGCTTTTCTTTCAGATTAGTTTGGCATATGACACATTTTTCTTTGTTGAAGGAGTCCTCATATTTTGCAGTTATCAACACATTGTCAGGAGGTAAAGATCCTCTGCTACCACCTGCTTTACTCATGTTTATGAATCTAAATCAACTGATAACCTGATACAGAAACAATATGTAAATAAATTACCAATATGAGGTTAAAACCCATCATTATGGAGCCACCATTTCCGCACATGGTGGAATGGTTGCTCTGAGGAGTTATTTTCTTTCTCTATAAAAGTTCATGACCTCCAAACCCTATGTTTTGATACCAAAATGAAGCAAATAGGTCTCTTGGCTCCTGAAATATTGCATCATCACTGCAACACATCCGGAATTTTAAAAAATGTCATCCAGAAAAATTTGGTCCAGATTAGTGATTTGTACCCAAGTTAAATTACTTCTCTAATGGTACACAAAACAAATAAAAAATGAAAATCACTGGATAACAGTTTTTTTTACGGAGGTATATCAAGGGGCCAGGACTATGTCTGCACTGAAAGGTGTGTAGTCTATCATGGTGGAATGTGCAGAGTTAGAACAGGGTGACCACAAACTCCTGCTCTCAAGCCAGGAACCTACCAGATCTGGTTTGAGGTTATGACATTGTTACCACCTGGATTTGTGTAGCCTTAATTTTTCAGTTGACCTTTTATTGAAAAATATTTTTGGACATTTCATTACACAGGATTTTTGTTTTGGGAGGACTTTAATTTGCATTGTTTGATCTGAACAATTCTGATTTACTGGTACAATTTCTGTAATGTTTTTTTTTACCTTCGCTCACCAAGGTTCTACATTCTTGACAAAGGCCTTATGTTTTTTGAACTATGACATTCTTTCACAGACCAAATCCTCACCTCAGTCAGAATTCCCTTTTAAGGTTTGACTGTCACCTTCCAACACAAGTTTAATGAATATTCATACAAATATTTGGTTTACTAAACGTTTTCTTGATCCTTTTGTGTGTGATGTTAAAAATGGCTATTGATGTGGGCACAGATGTGTTGGATGGATTTGTTGCATTTTATGAGCACTGGTGTTGAATGAACTCTTATGTGAGTGTGGGGGAAGGGAATAATACGGTGGTACTTGCAGGGTGGGTGAGGTGTTAGGTGAGCCCTGCATAGCTCAGACAAACATCTGTGACCGTATTCCACACACTGTGAACAAGCAACCAAGAAGAGTCTAAGGTAAAAGGAGCAGTCACCTGCAGTGTGCCCAGGAAGCCTTGGTTGTTGGATGCCGACTTGGTGGTAGGTAGAAGAGCCTCTGTGTCCTGCATCAGAATCACAACCCTCTCATCCTTATGCCTGGTAAGAGTAGCTGTGTGGCCTACAGGTGACACGCTCTCAGAATTGTATAGAGAGCCACCACATGTTGGAGCGTCATTGTGAAGCTTCTCTCCTAAAGGTTCCTGTCCATGAAAGAGACACACTTGTTACTCAGTGAGCATGTGTGGTGTAAAGATGCTAACATTGTAGTAAATCATCACAAAAAACAGCAGTACAAAAAACAGGATGCATCACCCACAACAAAATGCTACACAACAAACATACACAAGCAATCTTGCCCATAATGTCGCATATTACCAGGACATGAAACAACACCAGTCAAAAATGTTTTGTGCTCTGGCATCCGGTGTTCACTTTATGGTTCAAATATCTTTATTGAATTTAAACATGTACGCACTTCCATGTACAATTAGCTGTCTTCAAACAAGATCGAAACAGTACAACCGGACAATGCCAGCCGAAAGCATGAAGACAGCCTGTTTTCACTTTAAATGTATTTTCGGTAAATTCAGCACACTTCCTGTGTTTTTTTGGTAAGGGTCGGCTGAATACAGAGATGGAGAGTGAGTTTGCAATCAAAGTGATCAGCTCACCTTTATCCTTTTGAGATTTTCTCTTCTATGAATACATCTCTTTTCTTAGCTCTAATTTAAAATCTGCTGTTATATGTAAATAGCAATTGATTGGCGGCATTGATCACACTTAGTGCTAAACATTCACTAGCATGAGTCACGAGACAGACATGAAGCAAACTCTCATCGCATCAACACCACAAAAGTGGAAAAAGTTAAATACCTTAAAATAAGTGTTTTCCTACCTACAATTTTTAAGCTTTTGCAGGTCAACTTGGAGCTTCAGCAGTACCACGAAATCAATGTATCCAGCCCTGCAGGGCTACGCCTTTTCTCCTTGTCCTTCCCTTGTGGTTTGTGAACTTCAGAAACATGATTTAGTACTGAAATAATATTTTGAACAGGATGAACGGAGGGTTTGTACCCAACTTCATTTCATTGCTGATTAAATACAGATCCCCATTCGATCTCTGGCGAGATGTGTCTAGAACCTGGTCAAAGAGCTCCACTGGATAACATTTATGTATTTTTCAAATATTTTAAATAACCATTTTCCAATGAATTTTTATAAGTTCTAATCCCTTTGAACATTTTTGTCATGTTGACGTCTGTGTATAATTAATATGTGTGGTTCTTAATAACTAAACAGATTTGGGAATTTAAGGTAGTTATTTTTTCACTGTAATGTTTTTGAATGATGTTGTGCATGTGCCCCTACACTTTTCTCTGAGGAAGGTGTTGCTCCTTGCACTATACTAGCAAATAAAGCCTCTTTTTTCCTTTTTGATCCCAAACATTTTGGAGCCACGACCCACTTTTTTAGAATGAAGAACATTTGCAACTCACCTACTTTTTATGGAAATGAGAATGTGCAATTTGTGAAAATAACGAAAGCATCATGTATTAGCGCATTGTCATTTATAGACAGTACATTTTCCATTGAAATGACCACAAACCTTTCACAGTCATTCAGTTTTACTGATACAACTATATAGCCTTTTAGCCCGGAGTAGCGGGCTACACCAGCTATTAAAGGCCCGCTCCCACATTAAAGGCCCGAGCCAAAAAATTCATCTCTCGCTCAATCAAAGCCATAATAGACATTTACAAAGCACGGATATGTTCCATTGCTTTGTATGGTGCTGGAGTATGGGGCTTTACCAAAACTTTGGGGCTTCAGAGAGCGGAAAATATGATGTTTAAACGCATATTGACATTACCGAAAAGCACTCCAGCCACTATGTGTCACAACGAACTAGGTGTAACACCGTTAACCTTTTATATTTAAATGCCCTCGAGCTCCGCAAACATTGGAATGTTGCTCTGTGGGCCTTTACCGCCCCATAGAAGCAGGGAGCAATCCATTGTCTAATGGAGCTCCCAACATTCCAATGTTCTAATATAGCACTCAAAAGATAATGTGGTGAGATCAGGTGTCTTTGAATATTTGTCACTTGTGCATCACCAACTTAAGAGTCTTGATTTGTTTTGATCCTATTAAAGTCTCTGTTTCCGGCACACTTCAGAATTACTAGCAAATGTGCTTTATTTCTACTTTTATAACTGCTGAATGCATACCGTTCATTTAAAGGTATTCATATTTTGTTGTGTGTTGCAAACAAATTACATTCTGCAGCCTTTCCTTTCTCACTTTATGTGCTCCAGCACGATTGTCACATAATTCACCTTAAAAACACCTCTCACTTTGCAGTCAGAGAGAGGAAAGTCAACACCTATTCCATGTTAAAAGAATAGGCATGAATTTGTCAGAATACATGGCTGACATTTGACCTCTGATTTTGAAGCACTGGCAAATGTGATACGATAAACACAAAATTTAAAGGCATTTTTATTTAATTCTCAGACTTTCCCAACCAACCAAAAATCAGTTGGCAACCACCCACAGTTTGGGAAACACTGTGCTAGATAGTTTTGACTTTGTGTGAGCTGAGCTAGAGCTCATAACAAGATGGTGGCCTCTCAACCACATAGTCTAAGCATCTGCGTTCATACATCCATATTTCAAGGGACTAACAACACTGTGAGGACCTCCCTGTCATGTCTGAGTCACAATGACCCCAAACTTTCTTCCCATTCTTCAAATAATTCTGCAGCCTGGCATGGTGTATAAGTGTCACGAGAAAAGTATCAATCACACAGATGTTAAAACTCTACCTTTTTTAATTACAATTATTAATTTGAATATTGGGAGTTGTCCAAAATATTTGGCATCTACACAGTTATCCTCTAATTCAACAATATGCACATCAGTTGAACAGTCACATAGGGATATTCCCATTAGGTTCAAGAAAAGGTACAGACACAATGAAATCACCAACTTTAAGTCATTTGTGTTTCTATGCAGTAAGATCAAACTTTACAAACAGAAACTACTAATTAGACAATCAATCAACTTCTTTAGTCGGCAAAATTGACAAAAAAGCACATAAAAAAAAGAATTCAATAAAACCATTTAAACTCATTTCCGGAAATTGATTTTACAATAAAAGAGAAATCCATATATTAGCAGCATAACTATAAAGTGCAAACATTGTCCATAATACTAGCTAAGTTCATAAAGCACATAAAATACATCAACTCTGCTAAGAATCCTAAGATCACAGTGGAGCATGCGCATAAAATTCATTCAGTGACAGCCTGTTCAGATATGTACCAGCATAGTCAGCATTATAATCCCCCCTTCATAGCCTAAAATGCATTTCACCTTAATAACCATTGTACAGCTTCATGATGCTAACTCAGTATCCAGCCGCCGCAGCATTCAAGGGGCTACATTTTTTTGTCTGTATCTCCACATATATAACAGGAAACAGGAAACAAAAAATACGATTGGCTGTGCTGTGTCAGTTCTTAGTATCCTGGAAGCTGCCCTAAAGTCGGTAGCACCAATATTGCAGCACATATCCATTTCCTCCGGTGGGCGTGATAATGGAGGCAGAAGAAGACAACATAATCAATACTTTCTTTTACATCGGGACATAAGAGACAAGTCATGTCTAGTTCAGAAAAGGGACATTGCGATTTGGCAGTGACTGTGCAAAGTGGCAAGATCCCAAGTTACTGGAATGGGTGCTGTCAGTTCCCCAAGGGAGTCGCATCTGACCTGTGCATAGTTATTCAAATGGAGCCTACTGATAACATCTACAAGGTATTTAGGAGCTCCCAGGTCAGTAAGAGCCCTTCACAGGGCCCTCCCTTGGGACAAGGTCAAAGGCCAACCCAAGATCGACGAAGGCCACGTAAAGACAGCCAACCCCTATTGTGGCATATTTCCAGCAAATTAGTTGAAATCAAAACACTTGGTCAGTGGTCCTAGACCCCACCCTGAAGCTGGCTTGTAAGGTGATCAACAGGCCCATGTCCTGTCCAGCATTATCCAGCTAAAAAGCTTTTGAGAGTTATCAATAAGGCTAATAGGCAGGTAGTTAGAGCAACCACAGCACCGAAACTGCCCTCATTGCCGCCACCGACGACATCAGGATCCTGCTCGACAATGGAGAAACCGCGGCCCTCATCCTTCTGGACCTGTCAGCCGCTTTCGACACAGTCTGCCACAACACACTAAGAGCACGCCTCCACGACGCCGGAATCCAAGAGAAGGGCCTGGACTGGACCACCTCTTTCCTCACCGGGAGAATCCAGAGCTTCTGCCTCCCCCCTTCCTCTCCGAAGCCATCGAGATCATCTGCGGCGTACCCCAAGGCTCATCCCTCAGCCCACCATTGTTCAGCGTCTACATGGCAACGCTCGCCCACGTCGCCCGACAGCACGACCAAAACATCATCTCCTATGCCGACGACACCCAGCTGATCCTCTCCCTCACCAAGGACCCCCACACCGCCGAAACCAACCTCCACGACGGCATGAAGGCCGTCGCCGACTGGATGAGGAACAGCCGACTGAAGCTGAACTCGGGCAAGACGGAGGTCCTCATCCTCGGATCCACCCCCTCGGCGTGGGATGACTCCTGGTGGCCGTCTGCACTAGGAACACCCCCAACACCCACCGACCACGCACGTAACCTAGGGGTCATCCTCGACTCCACACTCTCCATGACAAAGCAGATCAACGCCGTCTCCTCCTCCTGCTTCTACACCCTTCACATGCTTTGCAGGATCTTCAAGTGGATCCCCACCGAAACTAGAAGGACTGTCACCCAGGCCCTCATCAGGAGTAGACTGGACTACGGCAATGCACTCTACGCAGGAGCCCCGGCCAAACACATGAAACGACTCCAGCGCAACCAGAACGCCTCCGCACGCCTGATCCTCGACATCCCCGCCACAGCCACATCACACCCCACCTGAAGGACCTGCACTGGCTCCCCATCAACAAGAGGATAACCTTCAAGCTCCTCACCCATGCACACAAGGCACTCCACGACACCCGACCAGCGTACCTCAACAGCCGACTCAGCCGCTACACCCCCGCCCGCCAGCTCCGCTCCGCAGACCGCGCCCTCGCCACCTTCCCCTGCATCCGAAGAGTGACCGCCGGCGGCAGATCATTCTCCCACCTCGCCGCCAAGACGTAGAACACCCTCCCCATCCACCTATGGCAGACCGAAGACCTCCTGACCGTCAGGAAACTCCTCAAGACCTGGCTTTTCGAACAGTAGCAGCATTCCCTCCCCTCTTGCTAGCGCCTTGAGACCCTCACGAGTGTGTAGTGCGCTTTACAAATGCAATGATTGATTGATTGATTGGTTAGAGAGAAGGGACCGTAAGCCCGTCTTAAAAATCTGGATAATCTCAGCCCCTGCCCACGTAGGGGACATAGGTAGCCCATGCAGGATCCAATTTAAATACTGGGCAAAATAGGGGCTCCAGATATCCTTATCGGTTTTGAACAAGTCCCCCGGTACCTTGTCCAGCCCTGGTGATTTCTCTGGTGTAATCCAATCAATCACATAAGCAACTTCACTGACAGTAATGGGACAAACATCAGAGTCATCCTGCCTAAATGGGGCTACCTCATAAAGAACAATTTCCACTCGACTATCCCCTACCGGTTCCACTGTCACAGCTGAGAAGCATTCATCACAAGACAAATCCACATCTCTGGACTCCACAGTTATGCTTACAACACTTCCTGTGGCTTGGGTTTCCTTCATTTCACATTATTGGGGATCCTCATTATTGGGGATCCTCCCAAGTCACGTGCATTCAGTCCTGAAAAGTGGTTAACCCAAGCAGCAGTAGAATTATTCATTGGAGAGATGGATTCTAGACACCTGCTGGGCAGGGGTCTGGAATCCAAAAGAAGCATTGGTGTTTCCCTTTTACCACTGTTAATAGGCCTTCACATTTAGCCATCTCATACTCATTTTGATACTGTAGCTTTATAAGAGGCCCTGGCTTCCTGTATTAGGTCTCGGGACCCACCTTTGATTGCAACCATCAAGGCATGACTTGCTAGCCTACAAGCCCTAATATACGAAGGAACCACTTTGGTACTTTCAGGGAGAGACCTAGACTCCACCATAAAAAGCTCCTTTAAAGAGCAAAATAGAGAATTGTGAATGGCATTATAATCCACCCAAGAGCCAAATAGAAAGTTTGTTCCCTCCCAGGGCCAACACAACTTCCAGGGCAAAAGCAAGCACCTCATAAATCTGCATCTGAATGGCCAGAGTGGCAGCAACAACACTCTATTTCAATGTGCAACAGTTACTAGTAGGTGTATGCCTCCTGTCAAATGGTTCACTATTATAGGTTGGAATACTGGAACCCACTGGACTCAGGGTAAGGTCCAGAGCATTGCGGTTGCTGTCCTGCCATGGATCACTCCATATCTACTACTTGCGGCCACAACCTAATGTCCATCAATATATAATCAATTAGACCAGTGCCTCCCTGACAATTGAAGGTGTTCCTCCCCTCCTTGTCTGATGGTGTTCTCCCAGTACAGGCTTTCAGTCCATTGATAATTGCAAAAACATTTAGTTGTAGGGCAGCAGCGGACCATTTTCTGATGAGCGAAAGCGATAGCCCATGCACTGTCCATGTTTCATCCTCTTCTCCACTAAGGGTGTCAGTGACTTTGCAAAGGGGTTTGAAATTATAATTGAAGTTGCCTGTTACTAATACATATACCTGTCCCTATTCCACTCCCCCACCTCCCATTTTTCTCAGTAATGTTGAATCAAACATTTCTTCCTCTAGCTGAAGAAATAGCTTCTTATCCCACTATCATTGGCTCAAAAAACAAAGGACTTTTGAAAGTACAAAGTAAAAATAGTTTTTGTTTTATAGAGCACGAAACGTGGCTGGGTTAACCTTGCACAACGCCAACTTTTAATAGTAGGTCCTAAAGTAAGTTGCTCCAGGGAACAAGGGAAAAACGGCCACTTACGTCCCCAAAACTCCTCTGTGTGAACACAAAGAATACAAGAAAAAGGAATTATTGTCCCCGAGCACAACGCAGCAAATATTAGATCTTAAGAGAAAAGAGAAACCAAATCATATTCTTTCCATGTCATAAGTTCATTAAATCAGTTCATTTTCTTTTCTTTTCTTTTCTCTTCACAAACGTGAGATTTTCATCACACAGTCAGTCTTTATACAATATTCATTGGGCTCGCCACAACTTTAGAAACTTAATAGATGACGACGGGAGTACTCTCCCAGAAATTTCTATACAATTCCTTTTGAGTCATTACAGATTCTTGAACTGCGTGGAGATGTTGACCGTATTTATGATGGATGGAGACCGGACTACTTGAAGAGAATACGACTTTAGCTAGTCTTATAAAGTATTGGACCATAGACAGGTCATACCTGGAATGTGGTGCCCAACTTCGTGAGGAGTCTCTTATGCCCTAAAGAAGTCATTGGGTGATTGTTTCCCGTGACAAAACATGTGTTGGCTTTGCTTTTTTGGCTACATTTTATACAAATCCAATGAATATTGTATGAAGACTGACAGTGTGATTGAAATCTCACGTTTGTGAAGGGAAAAATAAAATAAAAGGAACTGATTAAATTAACTTATGACATAGAAAGGATATGATTTGGTTTCTCTTTTCTCTTAAGATCTAATATTTGCTGTGTTGTGCTCGGGGAAAATAATTCTTTTTTTTTTAAAATAGTTCTTGCCACTTTTAATAAAACAAAAGCAGCAGGGATGTCCTGGAACCCAGACAACAAATAGTTATATAACTCCCCTCCCCTTTTCAAACATATGAAATGGCTAACAGAAGGTTAAGGTCTAAGGTGTACTCCGTTCTTCTGCAATAAGTCTCATGATTTAGGGATCAGCATTGTTAAAGATAGTGCAGTATATGTAGGTAGGCTGATGCCAAATTACAGAGTTCTCGGAGTGTAGTAGTAAGGTGTCAACAATGGGTACCGAAATTGAAAACTTGTTTTTTAAAGCACCTTCAAGTTCCATAAAGGAAACAGGGCTGCTTTGAAAACAGTTTTCAATTTTGAAAAACTTAAGTGAGGATTGGCCCATGGCCTATTACCCTTGAAGCTGTCACCCCAATTCCCAAAGAGAAAGGAACCCCAAAGGGGCCCCTTCCCCTGTGAATATCCGTTACCACCTCAACTTGGAGTCAGTAAATTATAAATGGTTTCCAAGTGGATTTATGGTCACATATCATTGAAATATATGGTACCAAATCATAATTTGGAAGGGACATCCAAAACACACCACTTCCAAATTGAAATTCGGTAACCATGTGTAAACCATTTCAGTAGTCAGTACAATTTACTGACTCCTAAAATTGGGTTAGTATATAAGGAATACCTTTTTCACATTTGCAAACCTTCTGATTTATTGAATCAGGAAGTTTGTGACTACTAAATAAATTTAGTACATCTTGCCTTTTATTTTCTAATATTTCAAAATGCATATTTTTGATTTGGCCAGGAAACATCTGCACTGTACACATTAAAATAATACTCTGTTTGGCTCCTAGGTTAGCTGTAAAAAGTGAACATGAAAGACCAAGTGAATACTGAGAAAGAAGAGTAAAATATAATGTCCTCCATTTATTGAAATTTATTTTTTGTTTTTCTCCAACAGATTACAACAGCAGTGATCTTAAAACATCTTGTCGGAAGCATGAACTTTATGTTAGTTTTCAAGATTTGGGATGGCAGGTGAGCAAAACATACAATTCAATGTGTGCTGCATGTATCACTTTGCCTAATATTGTCCAGGTAGACATCATATCAAAAATCCATCACAATGAAAGAATTTCTACCACCGATTTTACAATTCTGTAATTCCCAGATTCTGGGAACGAGGAGTAATTTGAATCTAGAAAAAATCTCTTTTCTATGTACCTTCATTTTTAAATGTGTTACCTGAAAGTCGGGAGGAGGTCTCATTTCAAGATCTATGGGGTCTATTAGGATGGAGTCCGCCCACCACACTAGCGGTGCTGGGACAGGCCGCCAGTGGTGCGGCGGTCCCGCCCTGCCTATTAGGATGTGACTGCCACCCTGGCGGTCTCATCCCACATATATTGCATTGAGGAGGGCAGTGCTGTAAGCAGCACCCGCCACAATGCAATATATGCATGTTGTGCATTGGCATGCACAACGTGAAAGGCACCATGCGGTGCCTGCCACCTTGTGTATGCCAATGTGGAGGGGTACTATGGGTACCCCCCAAGTGCATCCCCCAACCCCCTAATCCTCTGGGGGCCGCAACGGTCCCCCAAAGGAAACACTGCATACCTTTCCATGGCAGAGTCTCCGCCTTGGAAAGGCATTACCTAAAAGGCACCGCCACCATATTGCCGGCCTTTCCCGCTGGTAGGCAATCGTGACGAACCGCCGCAGTACCCCCGCCATGCTATAGTGGCGGGGTAAAGGGCCGTCCAGCGGGGTTTTCTGGCGGGCGGATCGCCACTGCCGGTGGGGCGGTGGCAATCAGCCCGCCATCCTAATAGACCCTTATATTTTAAAGTTCACTTTGTTCAAGATGTAACTTGAGATCCTCTCCCATTGCCTTTTTTATACATTGATATTTTTTTATTTTATGCCACCTTACTGATTGAGAGGAATTCAATTTAATCTTTGCAAACACTACCATGTTTCAAAAGTTTAAAATACCATTCAGTATTGTGGAGAAAATTTTATATCTTGATGTGTCAGCACTCTGTTTGGTCTTGACTACAAGCTAGGGATGAAATTCCAACAGGATTGGAGGTTGTGCAGAGGTTAAAATTCAGGATTGTGTGATAATTGCCATATGTTCGCTGTTTCCTGCTGACAGTTTTCAGCAGGTGAAACCTGTCAAAATTTATTGATGGGAAATTAGTGGAAAAAAGGCAAAATATGCAAAATTGGGTGCTTTATGAGCCAATTTCGCATGGTATCCCTCATTTCCAATTGGTGAATAATCATTATGAAATAAAGTATTATTGAATATACAAATAGCAATATGTAAATATTGAAAAAAGAACTCGCCAAGAAATCTTCATGATGTAGCCTGAAAACAGTAACATGAGCCGTGATAGGCAAAACCTCAAAAAGTCTCTCTTTACAATGTTACTAGACATATAGGGCTATATGTGTTTTTTCTACATTAGCAGGGAATGTTTTCTACTTCTGTCACTCTAAAAGTGGAGTTCTTACAGGGCAGAGAAAAGTCCTGGTTTGACCAAAATATGTGATTGTTTCTTGGGAGGCTATGTGATGCTTTCTTATTACAAGATATCTGCAGCTTGACTGTTTAGTATTCGTGTGCAGGCTGCGCTTTAGACAGCTAACAAAGGTCCCACTGTATGTATATGTATATGTATATGTATATATATATATATATATATATATATATATATATATATATATATGTATATATATATATATATATTCCAAAGGTAATCCGGCAGCAAGGCAGGCTTCACTCTACTTGAAAACACGGACCCAAATTCGGTGCAAAGTGATTTAATCGGTGTTAGTTTTCCCAGCCATCATGACGCGTTTCGCGCTACACAGAGCGCTTGATCACATGACACAGGTAAGTTTACGCCATTGGTTTATAAACTGATGACATTGCAAGTCTTGGCCTACAAAATGCATAGACATGAAGAAAATCCTCGTTATATATATATATATATATATATATATATATATATATATATATATATATATATATATATCCTACTGGCGGTTGTCAGTAGGTAGTTATAGTTAGGACCTATTTTCCATAGGAAATCCACAACATTCTATTTGGAATAACTTTTGAGCCGGTTGACGAATCTTTGCGAAATTTCCAAAACTGGTGGGGCACTCCGGTTCGCTCCTATCCTGAAAGTTTCGGGGTGATTCGTGAAGAGGGGGCTGAGAAAAAAGGGGGGTCCCAAAACATGTTTTCCCCATGCAATTTTCCTTAGGAATAGTTCATCACAGCTACAGTCCGAACGGTTGAACGGTTGAACGGAATTATACTAAATTTGGCAAAGAGGTAATCCTCTGTTCAGACTCGTGCCTTTTGCTTAAATGGTGTAAATACATTTAGTAGTTTCTGAGAAAATTACAAGTAAAAGTACATATATATCTATGGCCTGGGTGGATGGGCGTATCATGCGGGCACACTAAACACATGGTCCCGATCACGCGCTGAATGCTGATTGGCTGTCAAGCGGTTGTCAAAATTCAAAACCAGGAAGTGTTGGCAGCCATTTTATGCGTCGGTAGAAGCGAGGTTGAAGAAGTCAGTGGAAAATATAATAAAAATAATAGTGGGGGCTCGCTGGGGCCTCCGCAGTCCCGGGGCTTCAGTTATGTTGAGAGGGGGGTTCAGTAGGCTCTGGAAATTGGTCCCGGGGGGTTTTTGTTAAACAAATAATAGCAGGGGTTCACTGGGGCCCCCACAGTCCCGGGACTTCACTCATGTTGGGGGGGTGCAGTAGGCTGTGGAAATTATATCGGGATAACAACAATGCAGCGTATTGCGGCTTTTCTTTAATATAATGTGGAATAATGTTTATTTATTAGACAGTGTTCACTTTTGCTACGGATAGAGTGACTTTGTAACAGGAAATGTATTAATATGTGGGAGGGTGTGTTCTGTATGTGTACGTGGAACAAAATGAACGTTTAATTGGCTGAGGTGTTCCAACAACAAGCTTAATGTTGATTGGGTGCGAACCATCGAAAGTAGAAGTGTTTTCTGCAATTCACTTCTGCTCCGGAGAGTAGCAAGGATATCTAATTGGCTTACATGTTGTAAGGAGGACCCTCCTGAGCTTTATGTTGGTTGGTTGCGAACTATTGAAAGTAGAAGTGTTGCCAGCCATTCACTTCCTCTCCGCGGAGTAGGAGGGACATCTTCTTTGCTGACGTGTTCCAAGGAGGACGTTCCCAAGCTTAATGTTGATTGGCTGTAAACCGTTGAAAGTAGAAGTGTCGTCAGCAATTCCTTCCCTCTTCGCGGAGTATTAGGGACATTTCATTGGGTAACGTGTTTCAAGCAGGACCTTACGAAGCTTAATGTTCATTGGATGTGAAGCATTAAAAGTAGATGTGTTGGCAGTCATTCCTTCCTCCTCTGCCGAACAACATGGACATTTTATTGCCTAAAGTATTCCGAGCACAAGTTTGCTCCTTATTGGGTGGGAACGGTTCACTGTTGACCGTCATTTTGTGATACACTTCCAAAGGAGTATGGGAAAAGAAAGTAGTAGAGGGGAGGTAGGGAACACTATTAACTCTGTACAGTGGTCACAAGGTGGTGGACAGGGATTGTGAAGGTAACAATTGTTTTTCTATGTTTTAAGGGCCATTTATATAATTGCCGTGGGGTGTACAAATCACGGCGGAAAAATGACAGTGTCTTGCGGTGTTTTTTTTAATGAAGTTTGCGGGTGGGATACTTCCCATAAGCACTATTTACTTATATTGTCGTGTTTACTTTTCTGATGGGGAGGTGTGGTTGCGTAGCAAAAATTTCAGCCTAGGTTTGAAACAGTTTTTATTTAGCAATTACAAATAAACTTTCTTCAGAAACTGACGATGTACATATGAAAGGAGAGACAAATAAAAATTGAATTTCATAAAATATCAGTTAAGCGTGGCCATACCCTCCTTTTTTCTGCTATAGTTTGTAAAAGTGTTGCCCCATATTCTTGATAATGTAAGAGGGCATCAGCTTCTTTTAGACAAAGTAGAATAGAAGTGCTACAACAATCACTCCCGCACTACATAATCTGAGGTCAGGAGAACAAGTAAAAAACTGTTAAATACAAGTGGCTTTATATTACATAGAAATGTATGCTTTATTATTTTTCAAATTTGTATTTTGTAGAATTCAGGAACGTTCTGTCGTAGTGCTTAGAGGTCGCTCACTGTTCCGCTAACAAATCACAAATCACATACTCACTTAAGAATATCTATTATATTATAATATACAGTACTGGTCCTATATATTCTATAGGGAGAAGGTGAATAGGAACTGCAGCTGAGAAGAATAGAAATTAGAAAATAACATTCAGAAATGTAGGGTTTATCAAATATTTAAAGTAACAAACTATGTATGAAAGCTATATTTTTTTATTCTGCAATTTCGTAAAATATGCTCACTGAAAAAATACATGATTAAGTACGTTCTAATGTTTAGTAAGCTGTATAACAGATGGCGCCGACAAATCTCCTATTCCTCTTCTGTAGCAATAGGACAATCTATTACAATATAACTAATGACACAATTGTGACAGTAAAAAGAAAAGGAAAATAAAGTTATCTATAGAACAGAAGATCCATAACAAAATTCTTTCGAGCAGTAATTATTTTCTGAGCTTCTTTTGTCCAGGACTTCGAAAAGTTTGTTCTTCATGGTGATGGGTCATAAACTCCTCTGAGATCATTATGACTGTGCAAATTATAATATACATATTCACAGTATATGATCAAAAGGGGGAACAGACTAAAAACCAGAAGCTGGTGACGTTGCTTATATATCTTTACTCTTTGTGCCGACGGGTCATGAACTCCACTGAGATCAGCATAACTGTTAATATTATAATATACATATTAACAGTTTATGATCCCTAGGGGAAAACACACTAAGAACTGGAAGGTGGTGGCGTTGATTGTAAATGTTTAGGGTTTGCGCCGATGGGTCACCAACACCTCTGAAGCGAAGTACAGTGTCAATATTATAATATAGAAAGTCACAATATATAAGCTGAAAGGAGCCAGAAAAGGAGCAATGTTTGTTGTAATCTATCTGTTTCTGACAACAAGCTGCTGACGTTACCGAAAAAAAGGGAAAAACATGCACTAACACTTTTTTCTAGATATAAATGTTTAAATATTGACAAATAGCCACAAATTATAAATATCTACTATGCCATATTGAAACAACTTACAACTCCGGAGTATGTTTTGTTGACAAAACAAGAATCCGATGCTAGAAAAGGGAACCTACATCACAGATTTGCGACGGAGAAATAACTCGCGAAAACGCACAACAGGTGTGGTTTATATAGTTTTTGGTTGTTTAGTAGTCTATGGAAGGAAGATGCGGCTCCGCCGATTTAGATATCACGTTTTACAGTTTACAAGTGTTCATGTTTTAACTGTTTTACTTGTGCAAGTGTTGGGAAAAGTTACAAACTCATAGTAACACGTATAAGGTCCTTATTATCTACATACATTGGAGAGTTTAAAGTGTTACCCGGTAAACTATGTCCTTTGCAATCTCATGATTAAAAACATCTAAATAAAAGACATAAAAAAATATTGTTTACAATAGAAGAAAACAAACGTGCTAATATTTCTCATCACTATGCTGTTAAATTGAAAAAATGCCAGCATTTGTAAAGCATAAAGCTACCTCCGGAAAGGTGTGCCGGCGCTTAGGGTGTTAGGAAGATTAAGCAAGGTGTTACCTATAGTGAAATAGTGGTGGGTTAAGATGCTGATGGACTTTTGAATCAAACTTTGAACGCTGCGTCATACTTTTACCACACTTATATGTTAATTACTGCTAATTACGTTGAAAACATTCTTAAATTATAAGTAGGGCTCCTTGTTTTATGTTTTTAATGATTTTTACAGATAAATACAGACAGAAAAGTATTTATTTTCCTCTCTGTATTTATTTTAAAGTGTGGATAAATACGGATATTGGGTTATTTTTTGAGCGATTCTAAATGCTGTCAATGATGAGTACTAGGCCAATAGGTCTGTCATTCTGAAAGTAAAAGGGTAAAAACAATAAAAGACTTTTAGTAAAGAGCCTTAAAGAGCAATATATATGCTCGTATAAGAAAACTTGCATATTTTTAGGTCTCGGCTTCGAGACCTATTGCAGCCAAGATGGGTCTGAAGGGACGTAGACTGGGGGACGAGCGCCGATTGCCCATCGTGAACGCGCACGCCGAGCCTCCTGGAGCCGTGCACATCTCTTGCTCCACATTCACACTCACGGAAGCACACACTCACCTCACACATGCACGCACACACACACACACACACACACCCTCCCTCTCTGCCGACCCCCCTCTACCCCCACTCACTGGGCTCTTTCCCTCGCAGCGGGTCACTCATGGCAGCAGGCAGACTCGGTGTCTTCTTCGGCGATCTTCAGCTGATGTGCACGCCCACGCTGCGTCTCGTGCGCGCCCACCACGCTGTTTCGCGCCCGTTGATCCTTAGCTTGTGATTATGCTCTTTGATGTTTGCGAGGGAGGAGGTTTTCGGTTCGGGAGTTACAGGACTGCTGCTGTGAGAACCTCAGACGTTTAAAACCGAAATAAAAGGCCACTGCTGTGCTCCTGCTGCGGCAGCAGGTTTGGTCTACACTTGTGACAGAATCTCCCGCGCGGTCATGTTGTGAGAGACTGGATGAAAGCTGCTATGCCTGGAAGCGAGCATTCAGGAGGGCCGGGGGCATTCCAGCCAAGTCTGCAACTGATCGCCCAGGAGGACATTTACTCTCTTCTCCCACCAGGTCGGGCACAGGTGAATAATACTGCCATTTTGCCTGCTCCTCTGCATTTGATTCCCCATTTTATTAACTACGCTTTAAATCGTGCGTTTCCTCATTTCTAAACACTTTGCTATAGAATCTCACACCCGACCCCAGGTCTGCCCAGTAGAACGGCGCTCACTTCATCCCTCTGTGAGGCAGAAGGTGAGTGCGAGTGCAGAGTGCGCAGAGTGTGAAGTAGTGAGTGTAGAGTGAGTGTGCATAGTGTGAGTGCAGAGTGCAGAGTAGTGAGTGCAGAGTAGTGAGTGCAGAGTAGTGAGTGCAGAGTAGTGAGTGCAGAGTGCAGAGTAGTGAGTAGTGAGTGCAGAGTAGTGAGTAGTGAGTGCAGAGTAGTGAGTGCAGAGTAGTGAGTGCAGAGTAGTGATTGCAGAGTAGTGAGTGCATAGTAGTGAGTGCAGAGTAGTGAGTAGTGAGTGCTGAGTAGTGAGTGGTGAGTAGTGAGTAGTGAGTGGTGAGTGGTGAGTGGTGAGTAGTGAGTAGTGAGTAGTGAGTGCAGAGTAGTGAGTAGTGAGTGCAGAGTAGTGAGTGCAGAGTAGTGAGTAGTGAGTGCAGAGTAGTGAGTGCAGAGTAGTGAGTGCAGAGTAGTGAGTAGTGAGTGGTGAGTAGTGAGTAGTGAGTGCAGAGTAGTGAGTGGTGAGTAGTGAGTGCAGAGTAGTGAGTGCAGAGTAGTGAGTAGTGAGTGCAGAGTAGTGAGTAGTGAGTGCAGAGTAGTGAGTAGTGAGTGCAGACTAGTGAGTGCAGAGTAGTGAGTAGTGAGTGCAGAGTGCAGAGTAGTGAGTTCAGAGTAGTGAGTGCAGAGTAGTGAGTGTACAGTAGTGAGTGAAGAGTAGTGAGTAGTGAGTAGTGAGTGCAGAGTAGTGAGTAGTGAGTAGTGAGTGCAGAGTAGTGAGTAGTGAGTGCAGAGTTGTGAGTGCAGAGTTGTGAGTAGTGAGTGCAGAGTAGTGAGTAGTGAGTAGTGAGTAGTGAGTGCAGAGTAGTGAGTAGTGAGTGCAGAGTAGTGAGTGCAGAGTAGTGAGTGCAGAGTGGTGAGTAGTGAGTGCAGAGTAGTGAGTGCAGAGTAGTGAGTGCAGAGTGGTGAGTAGTGAGTACAGAGTAGTGAGTGCAGAGTAGTGAGTGCAGAGTAGTGAGTGCAGAGTAGTGAGGGCAGAGTAGTGAGTAGTGAGTGCAGAGTAGTGAGTAGTGAGTAGTGAGTGCAGAGTAGTGAGTAGTGAGTGCAGAGTAGTGAGTAGTGAGTAGTGAGTGCAGAGTAGTGAGTAGTGAGTGCAGAGTAGTGAGTAGTGAGTGCAGAGTAGTGAGTGCAGAATAGTGAGTAGTGAGTAGTGAGTGCAGAGTAGTGAGTGGTGAGTAGTGAGTGGTGAGTAGTGAGTGGTGAGTAGTGAGTGCAGAGTAGTGAGTAGTGAGTGCAAAGTAGTGAGTGCAGAGTAGTGAGTGGTGAGTAGTGAGTGCAGAGTAGTGAGTAGTGAGTGCAGAGTAGTGAGTAGTGAGTGCAGAGTAGTGAGTAGTAGTGAGTAGTGAGTAGTGAGTGGTGAGTAGTGAGTAGTGAGTGCAGAGTAGTGAGTGCAGAGTAGTGAGTAGTGAGTGCAGAGTAGTGAGTGCAGAGTAGTGAGTGCAGAGTAGTGAGTAGTGAGTGCAGAGTAGTGAGTAGCGAGTGCGGAGTAGTGAGTGCAGAGTAGTGAGTAGTGAGTGCAGAGTAGTGAGTGCAGAGTAGTGAGTAGTGAGTGCAGAGTAGTGAGTGGTGAGTAGTGAGTGGTGAGTAGTGAGTAGTGAGTAGTGAGTGCAGAGTAGTGAGTAGTGAGTAGTGAGTATTGAGTGCAGAGTAGTGAGTGGTGAGTAGTGAGTGCAGAGTAGTGAGTAGTGAGTAGTGAGTGCAGTGTAGTGAGTAGTGAGTGCAGAGTAGTGAGTGCAGAGTAGTGAGTAGTGCGTGCAGAGTAGTGAGTAGTGAGTAGTAGTGAGTAGTGAGTAGTGAGTGCAGAGTAGTGAGTAGTGAGTGGTGAGTAGTGAGTGCAGAGTAGTGAGTAGTGAGTAGTGAGTGCAGAGTAGTGAGTAGTGAGTGCAGAGTAGTGAGTAGTGAGTAGTGAGTGCAGAGTAGTGAGTGCAGAGTAGTGAGTGCAGAGTCGTGAGTGCAGAGTAGTGAGTGTAGAGTAGTGAGTACTGATTGCAGAGTAGTGAGTGCAGAGTAGTGAGTGCAGAGTAGTGAGTAGTGAGTAGTGAGTGCAGAGTAGTGTGTAGTGAGTAGTGAGTGCAGAGTAGTGAGTGCAGAGTAGTGAGTGCAGAGTAGTGAGTGCAGAGTAGTGAGTAGTGAGTAGTGAGTGGTGAGTGCAGAGTAGTGAGTAGTGAGTGCAGAGTAGTGAGTAGTGAGTGCAGAGTAGTGAGTGCAGAGTAGTGAGTGCAGAGTAGTGAGTGCAGAGTAGTGAGTGTAGAGTAGTGAGTACTGATTGCAGAGTAGTGAGTAGTGAGTGCAGAGTAGTGAGTAGTGAGTAGTGAGTAGTGAGTGCAGAGTAGTGAGTAGTGAGTAGTAGTGAGTAGTGAGTAGTGAGTGCAAGTAGTGAGTGCAGAGTAGTGAGTAGTGAGTGCAGAGTAGTGAGTAGTGAGTGGTGAGTAGTGAGTGCAGAGTAGTGAGTGCAGAGTAGTGAGTAGTGAGTAGTGAGTGCAGAGTAGTGAGTAGTGAGTGTAGAGTAGTGAGTAGTGAGTGCAGAGTAGTGAGTGTACAGTAGTGAGAAGTGAGTGCAGAGTAGTGAGTAGTGAGTAGTGAGTGCAGAGTAGTGAGTAGGGAGTGCAGAGTAGTGAGTAGTGAGTAGTGAGTAGTGAGTGCAGAGTAGTGAGTAGTGAGTGCAGAGTAGTGAGTAGTGAGTGCAGAGTAGTGAGTAGTGAGTGCAGAGTAGTGAGTGCAGAGTGCAGAGTAGTGAGTGCCGAGTAGTGAGTGCAGAGTAGTGAGTGCAGAGTAGTGATTGTAGATTAGTGAGTACTGATTGCAGAGTAGTGAGTAGTGAGTGCAGAGTAGTGAGTGCAGAGTAGTGAGTGCAGAGTAGTGAGTGCAGAGTAGTGAGTGTAGAGTAGTGAGTACTGATTGCAGAGTAGTGAGTGCAGAGTAGTGAGTGCAGAGTAGTGAGTAGTGAGTGCAGAGTAGTGAGTGCAGAGTAGTGAGTAGTGAGTGCAGAGTAGTGAGTAGTGAGTAGTGAGTGCAGAGTAGTGAGTAGTGAGTGCAGAGTAGTGAGTGCAGAGTAGTGAGTAGTGAGTGCAGAGTAGTGAGTAGTGAGTAGTGAGTGCAGAGTAGTAAGTGCAGAGTAGTGAGTGCAGAGTGCAGAGTAGTGAGTGCAGAGTGCAGAGTAGTGAGTAGTGAGTGCAGAGTAGTGAGTGCAGAGTAGTGAGTAGTGAGTAGTGAGTGCAGAGTAGTGAGTAGTGAGTGCAGAGTAGTGAGTGCAGAGTAGTGAGCAGTGAGTGCAGAGTAGTGAGTGCAGAGTAGTGAGTGCAGAGTGCAGAGTAGTGAGTGCAGAGTGCAGAGTAGTGAGTAATGAGTGCAGAGTAGTGAGTAGTGAGTGCAGAGTAGTGAGTAGTGAGTGCAGAGTAGTGAGTAGTGAGTGCAGAGTAGTGAGTAGTGAGTGCAGAGTAGTGAGTGCAGAGTAGTGAGTAGTGAGTGCAGAGTAGTGAGTGCAGAGTAGTGAGTGCAGAGTAGTGAGTAGTGAGTGGTGAGTGGTGAGTAGTGAGTAGTGAGTGCAGAGTAGTGAGTGGTGAGTAGTGAGTGCAGAGTAGTGAGTGCAGAGTAGTGAGTAGTGAGTGCAGAGTAGTGAGTAGTGAGTGCAGAGTAGTGAGTAGTGAGTGCAGAGTAGTGAGTGCAGAGTAGTGAGTAGTGAGTGCAGAGTGCAGAGTAGTGAGTTCAGAGTAGTGAGTGCAGAGTAGTGAGTGTACAGTAGTGAGTGCAGAGTAGTGAGTAGTGAGTAGTGAGTGCAGAGTAGTGAGTAGTGAGTAGTGAGTGCAGAGTAGTGAGTAGTGAGTGCAGAGTAGTGAGTGCAGAGTTGTGAGTGCAGAGTTGTGAGTAGCGAGTGCAGAGTAGTGAGTAGTGAGTAGTGAGTAGTGAGTGCAGAGTAGTGAGTAGTGAGTGCAGAGTAGTGAGTGCAGAGTAGTGAGTGCAGAGTGGTGAGTAGTGAGTGCAGAGTAGTGAGTGCAGAGTAGTGAGTGCAGAGTGGTGAGTAGTGAGTACAGAGTAGTGAGTGCAGAGTAGTGAGTGCAGAGTAGTGAGTGCAGAGTAGTGAGGGCAGAGTAGTGAGTAGTGAGTGCAGAGTAGTGAGTAGTGAGTAGTGAGTGCAGAGTAGTGAGTAGTGAGTGCAGAGTAGTGAGTAGTGAGTAGTGAGTGCAGAGTAGTGAGTAGTGAGTGCAGAGTAGTGAGTAGTGAGTGCAGAGTAGTGAGTGCAGAATAGTGAGTAGTGAGTAGTGAGTGCAGAGTAGTGAGTAGTGAGTGGTGAGTAGTGAGTGGTGAGTAGTGAGTGCAGAGTAGTGAGTAGTGAGTGCAAAGTAGTGAGTGCAGAGTAGTGAGTGGTGAGTAGTGAGTGCAGAGTAGTGAGTAGTGAGTGCAGAGTAGTGAGTAGTAAGTGCAGAGTAGTGAGTAGTAGTGAGTAGTGAGTAGTGAGTGGTGAGTAGTGAGTAGTGAGTGCAGAGTAGTGAGTGCAGAGTAGTGAGTAGTGAGTGCAGAGTAGTGAGTGCAGAGTAGTGAGTGCAGAGTAGTGAGTAGTGAGTGCAGAGTAGTGAGTAGCGAGTGCGGAGTAGTGAGTGCAGAGTAGTGAGTAGTGAGTGCAGAGTAGTGAGTGCAGAGTAGTGAGTAGTGAGTGCAGAGTAGTGAGTAGTGAGTAGTGAGTGGTGAGTGGTGAGTAGTGAGTAGTGAGTAGTGAGTGCAGAGTAGTGAGTAGTGAGTAGTGAGTGGTGAGTAGTGAGTGGTGAGTAGTGAGTGAAGAGTAGTGAGTATTGAGTGCAGAGTAGTGAGTGGTGAGTAGTGAGTGCAGAGTAGTGAGTAGTGAGTAGTGAGTGCAGTGTAGTGAGTAGTGAGTGCAGAGTAGTGAGTGCAGAGTAGTGAGTGCAGAGTAGTGAGTAGTGAGTGCAGAGTAGTGAGTAGTGAGTAGTAGTGAGTAGTGAGTAGTGAGTAGTGAGTGCAGAGTAGTGAGTAGTGAGTGGTGAGTAGTGAGTGCAGAGTAGTGAGTAGTGAGTGCAGAGTAGTGAGTAGTGAGTGCAGAGTAGTGAGTAGTGAGTAGTGAGTGCAGAGTAGTGAGTGCAGAGTAGTGAGTGCAGAGTCGTGAGTGCAGAGTCGTGAGTGCAGAGTAGTGAGTGCAGAGTAGTGAGTAGTGAGTAGTGAGTGGTGAGTGCAGAGTAGTGAGTAGTGAGTGCAGAGTAGTGAGTGCAGAGTAGTGAGTGCAGAGTAGTGAGTGCAGAGTAGTGAGTGCAGAGTAGTGAGTGCAGAGTAGTGAGTGCAGAGTAGTGAGTGCAGAGTAGTGAGTGTAGAGTAGTGAGTACTGATTGCAGAGTAGTGAGTAGTGAGTGCAGAGTAGTGAGTGCAGAGTAGTGAGTAGTGAGTGCAGAGTAGTGTGTAGTGAGTAGTGAGTGCAGAGTAGTGAGTGCAGAGTAGTGAGTGCAGAGTAGTGAGTGCAGAGTAGTGAGTAGTGAGTAGTGAGTGGTGAGTGCAGAGTAGTGAGTAGTGAGTGCAGAGTAGTGAGTGCAGAGTAGTGAGTGCAGAGTAGTGAGTGCAGAGTAGTGAGTGTAGAGTAGTGAGTACTGATTGCAGAGTAGTGAGTAGTGAGTGCAGAGTAGTGAGTAGTGAGTAGTGAGTAGTGAGTGCAGAGTAGTGAGTAGTGAGTAGTAGTGAGTAGTGAGTAGTGAGTGCAAGTAGTGAGTGTAGAGTAGTGAGTAGTGAGTGCAGAGTAGTGAGTAGTGAGTGGTGAGTAGTGAGTGCAGAGTAGTGAGTAGTGAGTGCAGAGTAGTGAGTAGTAAGTGCAGAGTAGTGAGTAGTAGTGAGTAGTGAGTAGTGAGTGGTGAGTAGTGAGTAGTGAGTGCAGAGTAGTGAGTGCAGAGTAGTGAGTAGTGAGTGCAGAGTAGTGAGTGCAGAGTAGTGAGTGCAGAGTAGTGAGTAGTGAGTGCAGAGTAGTGAGTAGCGAGTGCGGAGTAGTGAGTGCAGAGTAGTGAGTAGTGAGTGCAGAGTAGTGAGTGCAGAGTAGTGAGTAGTGAGTGCAGAGTAGTGAGTAGTGAGTAGTGAGTGGTGAGTGGTGAGTAGTGAGTAGTGAGTAGTGAGTGCAGAGTAGTGAGTAGTGAGTAGTGAGTGGTGAGTAGTGAGTGGTGAGTAGTGAGTGAAGAGTAGTGAGTATTGAGTGCAGAGTAGTGAGTGGTGAGTAGTGAGTGCAGAGTAGTGAGTAGTGAGTAGTGAGTGCAGTGTAGTGAGTAGTGAGTGCAGAGTAGTGAGTGCAGAGTAGTGAGTAGTGAGTGCAGAGTAGTGAGTAGTGAGTAGTAGTGAGTAGTGAGTAGTGAGTAGTGAGTGCAGAGTAGTGAGTAGTGAGTGGTGAGTAGTGAGTGCAGAGTAGTGAGTAGTGAGTGCAGAGTAGTGAGTAGTGAGTGCAGAGTAGTGAGTAGTGAGTAGTGAGTGCAGAGTAGTGAGTGCAGAGTAGTGAGTGCAGAGTCGTGAGTGCAGAGTCGTGAGTGCAGAGTAGTGAGTGCAGAGTAGTGAGTAGTGAGTAGTGAGTGGTGAGTGCAGAGTAGTGAGTAGTGAGTGCAGAGTAGTGAGTGCAGAGTAGTGAGTGCAGAGTAGTGAGTGCAGAGTAGTGAGTGCAGAGTAGTGAGTGCAGAGTAGTGAGTGCAGAGTAGTGAGTGCAGAGTAGTGAGTGTAGAGTAGTGAGTACTGATTGCAGAGTAGTGAGTAGTGAGTGCAGAGTAGTGAGTGCAGAGTAGTGAGTAGTGAGTGCAGAGTAGTGTGTAGTGAGTAGTGAGTGCAGAGTAGTGAGTGCAGAGTAGTGAGTGCAGAGTAGTGAGTGCAGAGTAGTGAGTAGTGAGTAGTGAGTGGTGAGTGCAGAGTAGTGAGTAGTGAGTGCAGAGTAGTGAGTGCAGAGTAGTGAGTGCAGAGTAGTGAGTGCAGAGTAGTGAGTGTAGAGTAGTGAGTACTGATTGCAGAGTAGTGAGTAGTGAGTGCAGAGTAGTGAGTAGTGAGTAGTGAGTAGTGAGTGCAGAGTAGTGAGTAGTGAGTAGTAGTGAGTAGTGAGTAGTGAGTGCAAGTAGTGAGTGTAGAGTAGTGAGTAGTGAGTGCAGAGTAGTGAGTAGTGAGTGGTGAGTAGTGAGTGCAGAGTAGTGAGTGCAGAGTAGTGAGTAGTGAGTAGTGAGTGCAGAGTAGTGAGTAGTGAGTGTAGAGTAGTGAGTAGTGAGTGCAGAGTAGTGAGTGTACAGTAGTGAGAAGTGAGTGCAGAGTAGTGAGTAGTGAGTAGTGAGTGCAGAGTAGTGAGTAGGGAGTGCAGAGTAGTGAGTAGTGAGTAGTGAGTAGTGAGTGCAGAGTAGTGAGTAGTGAGTGCAGAGTAGTGAGTACTGATTGCAGAGTAGTGAGTAGTGAGTGCAGAGTAGTGAGTGCAGAGTAGTGAGTGCAGAATAGTGAGTAGTGAGTAGTGAGTAGTGAGTGCAGAGTAGTGAGTAGTGAGTAGTAGTGAGTAGTGAGTAGTGAGTGCAAGTAGTGAGTGCAGAGTAGTGAGTAGTGAGTGCAGAGTAGTGAGTAGTGAGTGGTGAGTAGTGAGTGCAGAGTAGTGAGTGCAGAGTAGTGAGTAGTGAGTAGTGAGTGCAGAGTAGTGAGTAGTGAGTGTAGAGTAGTGAGTAGTGAGTGCAGAGTAGTGAGTGTACAGTAGTGAGAAGTGAGTGCAGAGTAGTGAGTAGTGAGTAGTGAGTGCAGAGTAGTGAGTAGGGAGTGCAGAGTAGTGAGTAGTGAGTAGTGAGTGCAGAGTAGTGAGTAGTGAGTGCAGAGTAGTGAGTAGTGAGTGCAGAGTAGTGAGTAGTGAGTGCAGAGTAGTGAGTAGTGAGTGCAGAGTAGTGAGTGCAGAGTGCAGAGTAGTGAGTGCCGAGTAGTGAGTGCAGAGTAGTGAGTGCAGAGTAGTGATTGTAGATTAGTGAGTACTGATTGCAGAGTAGTGAGTAGTGAGTGCAGAGTAGTGAGTGCAGAGTAGTGAGTGCAGAGTAGTGAGTGCAGAGTAGTGAGTGTAGAGTAGTGAGTACTGATTGCAGAGTAGTGAGTGCAGAGTAGTGAGTGCAGAGTAGTGAGTAGTGAGTGCAGAGTAGTGAGTGCAGAGTAGTGAGTAGTGAGTGCAGAGTAGTGAGTAGTGAGTAGTGAGTGCAGAGTAGTGAGTAGTGAGTGCAGAGTAGTGAGTGCAGAGTAGTGAGTAGTGAGTGCAGAGTAGTGAGTAGTGAGTAGTGAGTGCAGAGTAGTAAGTGCAGAGTAGTGAGTGCAGAGTGCAGAGTAGTGAGTGCAGAGTGCAGAGTAGTGAGTAGTGAGTGCAGAGTAGTGAGTGCAGAGTAGTGAGTAGTGAGTAGTGAGTGCAGAGTAGTGAGTAGTGAGTGCAGAGTAGTGAGTGCAGAGTAGTGAGTGCAGAGTAGTGAGCAGTGAGTGCAGAGTAGTGAGTGCAGAGTAGTGAGTGCAGAGTGCAGAGTAGTGAGTGCAGAGTGCAGAGTAGTGAGTAATGAGTGCAGAGTAGTGAGTAGTGAGTGCAGAGTAGTGAGTAGTGAGTGCAGAGTAGTGAGTAGTGAGTGCAGAGTAGTGAGTAGTGAGTGCAGAGTAGTGAGTGCAGAGTAGTGAGTGCAGAGTAGTGAGTAGTGAGTGCAGAGTAGTGAGTAGTGAGTGCAGAGTAGTGAGTGCAGACTAGTGAGTAGTGAGTGCAGAGTAGTGCTGTTGAGTGCAGAGTAGTGCTGTTGAGTGCAGAGTAGTGAGTGCAGAGTAGTGCTGTTGAGTGCAGAGTAGTTAGTGCAGAGTAGTGCTGTTGAGTGCAGAGTAGTGAGTGCAGAGTAGTGCTGTTGAGTGCAGAGTAGTGTGTGCTGTTGAGTGCAGAGTAGTGTGTGCTGTTGAGTGCAGAGTAGTGTGTGCTGTTGAGTGCAGAGTGCTGTGTATTGGCAATGTAAATGACAATGCCATTTATTTATGATTGAAAGAAAAAAAAATGTCATGAGCAATGCCAATAGCTCTACCTTTAATGATGCCGAGACCATTGCATTGTAAATGCTTGTTATATAAAGGATGTGTATAGTTTATCATCTAACAGTGTTTACATGAGTGGAAACGGTCAGTCTTTCAGCCATGAGTGCATATTTATCAGTAAAATAAATGTGGAAATATACTAATTTCAGATTCATTTTATTACACAACCCGAAATATATATGGGTAAATACAGATACAATTATTTTAAAAAAATATGGATAAATACACATGGAAATGTCCCAAAAATAAATACCATAAAACCAGGAGCTATAATTATGAGTTATAAATAGGGCTCCCGGTTTTATGGTATATATTTTTTTCACATTTCCGTCTGTATTTATCCATATTTATTTTTGGGTCATTTTATCTGTATTTATCCACATTTATTTTTGACGTAAGAAAAAAAAACGCTAAAGCTAGTATTTGTTCACATTTATTTAAGTTGGCATGCACACTTGCACTAGGTTGTTAAACCTTGTTAAAGCACATTAACCTTGCAGAATTATATCTCATGGATGCATCCAGATCACTTCTGGGCCTCTCTCTGTCTCCATGGCACCACACTTCCTCTGCAGCTGTTTCACTTTTGGAACAATGCTCCCTGAAGCTTTCTCTCCCATTGCACTTCACCCACTGCACCTCTCTCTCCCAAAACACATCATTGCTTGCAACAAACCCAGCCTCTGGGGACATTCTAGCCAGCAGATGTCTCTACCAAGTCACCTCATACATGCAGTTCTCTATCTCTGCCCACATACCAGCAAGCATGCCTCTCACTCCTCCACTGAGCACAACACCGCCTTCAGCTTTCTCCCATACCAGCCCCTCCATCCTCCATCAAGGAGCAAATTGCTGTCTCTGAACGACCCTCCCCGAATCCTATTACTGCTTTTAGCTCTCGCTCTTGTGTCATATTCACCTTGCACAACTCTCTCCAACTATTTAGCACAACAGTGCATATTTCCCAAGACATGTTTTGCAAATTGCTCCCAGTGCACATCGCAGTTCCTAAGATTCTCTTGCTTACGGCATATGTAAACCCCTGTGTATTTTTTTCCCCTGGCATATTCCCCCTTGCGGCTCTAGCTCCCAATCTCTGCGTCAAACGGCGAAGCCCTAACTTTGCTCTTCCCTGCCTCTACTTCCCATGTGCCACGACACTTCCCTTATGTCCCCAGGCCTCCGTTTACATGTGATCCTCCTTTCTTATGTTTAAATGCAGTGCCCCTCCCTAGCATCGACTACACCCAGGGCCCCTCCTTCAAAAATCGTCCTGCCTTTCATTAATCAACCTACCCTTCTCACCGGCCCACTCCGATTTGTGGCAAAATACTCCCAATTCCAGTTGTGCCCTCAATCCCCCACACGCAGTGGCAGCTGGTGACATTTGAAAGTGGTGTGGCGAAAACTAAACTGAAAATCTGTGCTTAGCATAGTGTGCCCTCCGCCTGGTGTTTTACTACTTCTGTCATCGCATCCAGTTACATAATACAACAAGTAACAAGCCAGGACTATTGGCTTTGTCAATGGTAGTTAGTTGCATTAAATAACTAAGCAACAACTATGGCTTCGTTGCATATTTTGAAAATGCATCAGCTCTGAAATTATGAGGTTATTTATTGTTTTGTAAAGATACGCAAATGAAAAAAAGATTCATATTTCCAATGTTTATTTAAATGCTTGATGTGAATAAAAGTGCCAGCAGAGTTTATTTTTTAATTTACGTGTGAAACAAGCATTTTTTTATGGAGTAACTGACTTTGAAAATTTTTAAAACGTAGCCGAGAAGTGAGTAATTCTCGGATTTTAGTAAACAGCAAGCACACTTTGTATGCTGGGGTTTGGAAACTGTTAACAGCAAAACTACATGCCCCGCAATGCACCAAGCTGGTGTTTTGAAGGGGAAAAGAAACAATGATGAATCCTCGGTCCTAAGAAAGAGGCGAGCTGGGAAATGCAAACTAAGCCTAGTGGGGGAGAGGGCAGATATCCTTTGCAGTCCAGATACATGTGAGGCTCTCGCTGTTAATGGGCTCCTATAAGACTCTTCACGGAGCCTGCAATGTGCGTCATTTACCAAAAAAATGCCGCAGCAGTTCAATGTGTCTAAAATCACTCAGACAGGAAATATGTCCTCTCAACACTACTCAAAAATGTTCTCAGCTCAGAACGTGGTGGGATTAAGGTGGCGTGGGATGTTTGCAGCACAACAGTGACGCCAACGTGAGACCTAAAAAAACAAAAGGTTGCTGGAGCTGCAGCCGATGTCATGTGGTGTTTTCACACCTCTTAATCCGCTTGTGGTGACATTATGCACGCAAGCCAGTATCGCGCTACAGAGGCCCCCGCTTTGCATGTTGGCCCGGCCCCTCGCTGGCTGCTGCTCCGGCAGGTTTGTGTGTCTTCCAAGTTATTGGATTGGATTTGGCCCGCCCTCGAGTTTGGGACTACATAAGGCGGTTGTATTGAAGTATTCCACTTCAAGCCGGGCGGGATGCATTGCCATACCTGCCCCCGCTCCATTGAATCCTGAGTTTGGAGGCTGAAGCGGTTTTGGGGACCCGAGAAGGCACTTTTCATTACACTCTACAGGATACAGGCAGCACGAACATCCATCCCTGCATTCCGCAATCCACTTGGGACAACAGCATATCAGAGCCCGGCGTCACTTACCTGGGAGGGAGATGCATCCTGGGAACTGCAGTCCACTAGACTCTCGCAGACTGAGTTTGGTGAGCTTATATTTGAGGGGCGAAGCGGACGCTCACTTTTGGTGATCAGCAGGATGCAATTGGTGTTAGAGTGAAGCACCCTGAACTTTATGGCGCTGACGAGGGCCGGAAAGGCCGAAATGCATTCTCCATTTAACAAATAAAGATGCTTCTAAATCTCCCCTACGAGGCCTCTGTTCGTTCTTTTGAAGGAGGATTGTGGTGACATTATGCACGCAAGCCAGTATCTCACTACAGAGGCCCCCGCTTTCCAAGTTGGCCCGGCCCCTCGCTGGCTGCTACTCCGGCAGGTTGTGTGTCTTCCAAGTGATTGGATTGGACTGGGCCTGCCCTCGAGCTTGGGACTACATAAAATGGTTGAATTGAAGTATTCCACTTCAAGCCGGGCGGGATGCATTGCCATACCTGCCCCCGCTCCAATGAATCCTGAGTTTGGAGGCTGAAGCGGTTTTGGGGACCCGAGGAGGCACTTTTCATTACACTCTACAGGGTAAATTAAAATTAAATTAAAATTAAACTACAGTCTACTATTCTTGAGGACTGTGTTTGGTGAGCTTCTATTTGAGGGGCGAAGCAGACGCTCACTTTTGGTGATCAGCAGGATGCAATTGGTGTTAGAGTGAAGCACCCTGAACTTTATGGCGCTGACGAGGGCCGGAAAGGCCAAAATGCATTCGCAATTTAACGAATAAAGATGCTTCCAAATCTCCGCTATGAGGCCTCTGCTCGTTCTTTTGAAGGAGGATTGTGGTTTCTTTAAATAACTATAACTGCGGAATTGCTATGATTTTGTGAGTATAAAACTTAATTGTCCCTGTATATTTTTTTTTCAGTGAATATATATATATATGTATATATATAGTTAAGTATGAGGGAACTCGGAGAAGGCTGCATGACTGGGGCTTTTCACTTGATATCCACATCAATATTTTTATTGCATTTGTGGTAATTCTTTGCTGTTAGTCCACATCTACTCAGAGAGTTAAAAACTATTTGGAGACACGAGCACACTCATCTTTGATGGTGTTTACTTGTCTCTGCAACTACAAAGATCAGAATCAAGTCTGACAGTCGCCCTCTGAGGTGGGCTGCGGTGACTTAGGACAATGATACCATCTGACATTCTTAACACATATTCTGCATGTAGTGAACTCTAGAATGTGCTTTGAGTATGTAACAGAGGCACAGCAGAAAAGTACCCTTGAAAGGCACACCCCGGTAACTCAGATACACATCAGCTGTGAAAGAAGCGCCCACATTCTTAAATCCTGCTTGTCACATTTGAAGGCCCTATGTTAAGAACAGCAGGGGCATGCCCCTGAAGTCCCTGTGATGCGGGTGGGGGGGCAACACATCAGGGGGCCCTCAACCTTTCAGGAGGCCTCCATTCAACCCAATGCTAATTAATATCTATGAAATACAGAAGACTCAAGGGGCCCTCATAACGTTCTGCAAGTCGCCCAGCCTCTTTGTATTATGACACTGACATACACACATCAGGGATTGTGAATAATGAAGGCCTGCGACTTTTCTTTCATTTGCCACTTACAAGACAGACTAGCTAGAAGAGGCATTCATGCGTTTTTCCTGGAAGGGTGGGGGGTGGGGCAAGTCTTGCTTCAGGGCATTATTTTTGAACGCACTGCAGAGTTCTTTGTACATTCAACAGTTTTCAGGCAACAATAAAATTGCCAAGATAACTTTGATGCTTAATGTACCTGCTGACTGACATGATTGTCAGCAGGGCAACAGGCAGCAACACAAGTGCGCATGAGTGGGGACAGAGGGCTCATTTTTTACCCGTGCCCACTCAGGCGCACTTGCGTTTGCGCATTTTTGGGTAGGCCCATTAGGAGCCCTTCGGTCTCTTAATGGGCGTGCTGCAGGCCAAGAGTAACCTGTGCCCCAAGCCAATCCTGGCGCTGCTGGCAGCACCAGGATTGTCTGAGAGGGGCTGGCAATCCACTTCGTTGGTGAAGGCACCAAGGGGAGCAGAGGTGGCCGGACCCCAACCGGCGGTGATGAGGTAAGTTCTGCTTTTGTTGTTTTATATTTAATTCCCCCCCCCGCGTAACATTCCCCCCGCTCCACCCCCCGCGTGCCGCGACTGTTTGGTGTTTTAAATGGGTGGGAAGGGGTCTTGTTCAATGACCGAGCTGTGTCAGCGGCTGAGCAGAAGCTATGCGCATTGGGCATGAGGAGCATTGGCAGAGCTGAGGCAGCCAGCCCCAGAGAAGCAGGTATTTACGGGTGTTGATTCAGAGCTCTTGTAGAGCTCTCTCAGTCTCTTGGTGGCACAGCAGCAAGGCCCGGGAGGGGGAGGGGGCGGGGCGCGGGGGCTAACGCTTGTAAGGGTCGAGAAGCTTTGGCAGAGCCGGTTCTCTGTGCCCATCGGAACTGAGGGAAGTGACATAGTGTTTCCACTACTATGATAGTAGGGTCTTTAGCAGGTATCTTAGAGGCAGGCTGGTAGAGCTGGTTCCATATCAGAGTAGCAGGTAGACAGCGCGGATCTGCCTAGAACGGGTCCCGCGGGCTTGGCTCGAGGATGAGGAGCATTGATCGAGCTATTTGAATGTCTGCATTATACCGAGTCACGTGGATCTAAAGTAAAGTGACAATTGATAGAGCTGCACTGTTTCCTTGTTACCTGTGCTCTGCAGGTCAAGATGCGAGGAGCATACTGAGCGGACTAGGCATTGAGAGGTCATGCAGTCTTGCGAATGGGGTGCAAAGAGACGTCAGCGAGGCTTAGTTAATGAAGTGCACTGCCAGTTGTGTGATAATACTGTACTGCAACCACAAGAGGGGATTTCAGCTTAAACTGAGCTGCATTGCTGGAGCTGTATAATGAGTCGAATCTAAGATATCAAACTGGAGAGAGTAATAGCGCTGTCTGGGCTTCTGGGCGCAGCACTGAGCGCCACAGGCCAATGAGAGTTGTGGCAGACTAGACCGAAAGCGCCTCTAATCAAGATTGAGATGCATTGATCATGCACTGCACGAGCCGCATAATGTGCCATTGCTGGTCTGGAATTACCAGATAATTCCACGTCACTAAGGGCAATTAACAATTTGCTTTTCAAAATTGAGTTTTTTTCTTTTTACGATTATTGTTTCTGTGTGTGTTTGTTCAATTGGATTGAATGGACAAGGAAGTAAGCTTTCAGAATGCAGTACGTGATTAAATGAAAGCTCGGACTGAACCACTTGGTTTTTAGAGACAACGGGTTCTGTTATACAAGGCTATGACTAACATACAGTGAGAGGAAGGGGGGAGGGTGTCACAGCTTACCTGTGTGCACATTGTAAATTATATTGTCTGGGATCAAATCATATATTGCTCATGCCCGTGTCTGGGTGTAGTCGCAACTTCAAGAGCTTCTGACACCGCTACCAGTGACTACCAAACCTGCCTGGCGGTGATAGTACAGCTAGGGTGACCAACCGTCCGTAAATTTCACGGACAGTCCGTCATTTTAGTATGATGTCCACAAGGCGTCCGTAATTTGGGGATCCCAAATTACGAACGCCTTACAGACATCATACTGAAATTGAAATGAGAAATCTCAGTAAGGAATGCTGTCCCATGCGAGGGGCCCCGTGAGTTAAAAAGATTTCACTCGGGCCTCTTGCTCTTATCTTTTAAACTGAAGAGGCTCCCTGCAGCCGCCCTTCCCGGACCTCCCTCGTGCAGACTGTGAAGTGGACCATTGTCAGTCTGAGACTGCAGCTGATTGTCATTCTGTAAGTGCTAATGGGCCCAATTGTAGTGACAGCATGTGGGGTGCCTTCTCCTGCATGGGACTAGGGCAAGCACTCTGATTTTGTCTTGGCGCCATGCTGGAGAAAATACAAATAAAATAACTAACACCGTTTTCACTGTACATTAAAAAGACAGATTTCAACATACAAATAAAAAATACTATTTATTAATGTTTATTGTTACTAGCGCAAATCTTGATTGCAGAAAGGGCACGATTGGATCAACCTTATATAAGCTTATTTTGACTTGTATTTATTTTGGTTGTGTATTTACTTACTTATATATTATTGTACCACCTCCTCTGATATGTCTGTAAAACTTATGTTTCGTCCCAAATTTCTGTCCTGAATTTTGACCTTCTGTCCTGAATTTTTATCCTGAATTTTGACCCTTTGTCCTGAATTTTTACACTGACCATCCTGAATTTGCACCCTGCCAGTTGGTAACCCTAAGTACAGCAGACTCTGCACAGTAATCATTGGGCCGTGGCTGGCGAGTGCACTGCTGCTCTGAAGGAGGGCTGTCCGAGCAATGCGGGCCAGGCGTTGGGCTGCAGCTGTGATGATGGGTATGAACGTGAAAAAGCTCATTCATTAACAGAAATAAATTTAAACAAGTATGGTTAATGGTTAATCCATAGAGCAGCTGATTGGGTCTGCAGCCTGCTGCCTGGGCGCGAGGGCTGCCGTGACAATAGGGAAGAACAATGTTTGTGATTGACCCGGCGCAGAGCACTGCCTAGAAAATTAAAACTGCTGAAGAGAGGGAAAGCAAAGCGAGACGTCGAGTAATATATCTGATGATGGGTCTGTGTTAAGAATCTTGATTTGGCAAAATAGAAAAAACTCTCCCATGCTCATCAATCTTCTGCAAACGTGCTTTGCTAGACTGCTAATGGAATGCAGCTGCACTTTTACTTTAGTTTCTCAACACAAATTTGATAAAGAGTTTTTTAAATGGTGCTTGGAACTGGAGTTGTGAGAGATTTGTTTGCATATTGAGTAAGCACTTGATAGTAGACAAGTAAAGAATAATCTGAAATGTTCCTGTAAATGTTATTTTATGACTGCCAGTAAATGTCCATGATGTTCTTTTCAGAGCACACCACAGTGTTGACTTTTTCCCTGCTATTCTCTTCAATGGACAATCTACAGCAGGGCTGTTTCAAATATGTTAAACATGCTTAGTTTTAGCAGAGATGTTTATTATTCAAGGGCATGATTGACAATTCATATTTGTTTATTTGAGTGCTTACTCAATTGGATTGGGTGTTATTATGGGCCACACTCCTAAAACAAGACAGAGTTGGACTGGTCGCGTAATTGTTTATATAGCCCTTTACAAAGTGTTTCAAAGTATACGCTTTTAACAGTCTACATGCAATTCCTGTCACTCACTGTTGCTATTACTTACAGGCAAAAGGCTGGAGAGTATATGGCTCATTTAAATGGCATAAGAAAAGAGTATTAGGATGTATTGTATCGCTCCGTATAGCTTCTTGCCAACAAACAGTTTTACGGGATTTCAAAGGGATCTTGGTATGTAAGTCAAAGAGGCCACAAGAATCAAATAATAAGAACGTGGTGGTATGTCCTAATTCAAGATGGTGAATTTCCTTCATGCTCTGACCTATGCTTCCCTGGTAAAGATGGTCACAGCCTACCTCTACAGAATTTTCCATGTCAGAAATGGAAGCCTATGTAAAAGAGAACAAACATTTTAAGCAGCACACCACCTAGCAACTATGCATCTAGTTGAATGTCTCGCATACCTTCAGTCCGTCACTGATCTTCCTCCCAAGAACACACTCTACCACTTTGCTCTCCCTCCGCAAACTCTCCAAACGGAGCGGAGTTCACCACCCAGGCCTACTTTTGGGTTCCCTCCTGGATTATCCATAATTGCTGGTACCCATGCAAAGATTTACCTTCTTGCTAGTCCTCTTCACTTCCATGACAGTTTTTTTTGGAATTCGATCTGGCTTACAGTATAGCTCAAGAGTACCTGTAACGTACAGAGGCGACAGTAAAATTGTGCTAGCTGTTATATGCTATTATATTAATTTACATTATTCACATTGACATTTAATAACATCCGTGCTTGTATTTGTCTACTAGATAATGGTATTCTGTCTGGGGTGTTGGCGATATCCCCCCTTTCCTTTTTCATCTTATCTGTTTCTCCTGGATATGAATTATCGTACTTGATCATCCTACTTTGGCTGCAGGCATCCGCAATGCTATTCACAGACCATTGGTCCCTAAGAATGGTGTTGAGTGATAGGTTGGAATCCAATGCACCGCTGAATTTAGAAGATATGTTAATGGAGAACCCACTTGCCTAATTTAGATGCTTTTACTTGGGTATTCGGACAAAATATTGAGTAAAAATGATTGAGATGCAGAAATATCAAACTTTTATTATCATGATCCGCAAATATTGTGATATGTTATGTTACGTTATGTTATGTTATGTTACTGAAACTCATACAGTGCACTAAACCTAAGGGTGTCAAAGCACTAGCGGAGAGCACCCAGCTCTGGCAAAAAACAGCAAACCCTATGATTAAGGAAGATAGAGGGTGAAAAGCCAAGTTTTCAGCAGTTTTTTAAATACAGTAAAAAAGTTGGCTTCTGAGATGCAAATAGGCAAGGTGTTCCACAATTTGGCAGCCGTCACTGAGATATACTGGCCTCCACATCTGACTGTGCCACCTCTAGGAACTAACACCTGCCTACGAGAGGAAGATCTGAGGGACCTGCTTTGGGAAATCCACTAAAAAAGAGAGTTAAGCTGGGGAGAGCCTTTCTAATGCAAAGCTAAGAAAACCACACAGAGAGACGTGATGCAGGAATATCAATGACAGAAATATAAATTTGCTAAGGTAAGTAATATCGATGTTGTTAAAAAATTTTACAAAAATATCTATGTTGTTAATATTGTTGTTATAAATATGTTGTTAATATTGATTACAAAAATAACTGTTAATATTGTTTTTTAATTATGTTAATGTATTTTAGAATCTGTTTTAATATTATATGTTACACATTGTTTGTATGATTATAGTTTATGTTTTTTAATATAGTTTTTAATTTTTGTATTCATTTACTTTAATTGTTTATTTTAATTTTCAGTGTCATAGTGGGTTGTGAGTTTTGGAGGGGTATAGGGTGGAAAGTAATTTAATTATGATTATTTATTAACTATTTGTTATTTCATTGACATTTAATTGTAGGCTATGTTTGTGGAAATATAGTGTGCTGTTTAAATATATTTATTAATAATTGTGTTAATTGAAAATAATTATTCACAATTGTAATATTTGTTATTTTTTTATTTTTGTAAAAATTGAGAGATTTAGGGCCATATTACAATGCTGGTCTATTGTAGCAAAAACAGGACCGCCTGACAAGGAGTCGGTGGTCCCACCCAGTACCATGATTTTGATGCGACTGGCTTCACGCAAGTCAAAAAGTATATCACAAACCACAATAGGAAATATACACTTTTAAAACATCCATGCATGGATGTTCAGAGGGGCACAACAGGTGAACCCCAGGGCCAATAGTGGAGGGCCACAGGGGACAGGGGCCCTGCTAGGTGCACCATAAGACCTTTTCCGCCAGCCTTTTCATGTTGGAAGAACCAACATGAGAAGGCTGCTGTAAAGGTGCATCATAATCCCCACGGCGGCAGGGGCGTGACCTAACCAAGGACTGAAATGGCAGCTTGATCGTGTAGCTCCAGAGCGGCCGCACTGATCTAACTGCCTTTCTCCACCCGAAGGTGCAATCTTTACTGCTGGTGGCAATCACGCACCACTGACAAGGGCGGCGTGTGCGGAGACCAGCAGGGGCACAGGGACCAGCATTGCACACAGCAGAGGGCCCAGCGGCAGCCTGACGAAGCCTCCAGAGGCCCTGCGGCGACAGGGGCCATGGGTTAGCCTGGAGGAGGTCAGCACAGCACAGCTTCCTTGAGCAACTGTGGCTGGGGATCTTGGGCCTGACATGGTGCTGAGACGTCCATTTCCCTGAGCCCCCGGGGTGGGGCCAAGTCAGTGAGTAACGTACTGGGCTCCCCTGCAGCCGATCGTACCTTCTGCTGCCACTCTGGCGATGCACAGAGATGGGATGCCGGCGCTGATCCTCGACTCCTGCGTGACGCTGCATCTCGTTGAATTCGGCACGCCAACGATCTGCGCGGTGGGCCCATCAGGGCTCATATCTAAACACTGTTTCCCTAGCAGTTACACTGGAGGCAACATAGACACAGCTATCACTACCTTCGAGGCCCTTCCACAGCGCGTTACCATTGTGGGGTGTTCACCACTACACCTTTAACTATCAATCCCTTTTCTGATCTGGGAGTGGCCAGGCTTTACCTTCTGGATCTATCACGGCCTGCGCCATAGCTCCTCAGCTGGTTGTGATCCTGCCTAGTACCCCTTCCACCCTTGTTCACCTGGTGACTGGGATTCAGGACTGCTGCCAACTCTTACCTGCCTCACTATGGGTCGGGGGACCCTAAGCAGCGGCAGCTGCCGTTTGAGCCACTAAAACTCCTAGGCGGCAGGGCGGCAAACCTGCGGGGACACTGCGGCACGGGGGATCCCCGGACCACGCTGATCCACCAGAGGGAAGCAGCTGCATATGGAGGGGACGGTGGCCATAATTGCGGAGCTGCATGCTGGCTTTTCAGCCATCGACGTGCGTTTTGATAATCTGGTGGCGCGCCTTGACACAATGCATGGCCGCCCGGAACAACGAGGCCTGCATGGAAGTCGTAAGAAAAGCGTGTTTTTGATACGTAGGATGCACAGACAGCTATGAACAAACATCTGGACCTTGTGGAATGTCTGGACAGACATAGAATGTGAGGGGTATTTTGAATCCACGAAAAGGGGGGGCAGGTCTTGGCCTATCCAACCCGGCCCAAGACGCATATAGCGCTATTGCAGGAGACTCACTATGCACCACTTTCTGATAATCGTTTTGGGACTAACTGGCATATCAACAGGTTCTTTGCCAGTTACAGTACCTACTCCCGTGGTATGTGCATTTTGATTCACAAAGCACTGCCATTTCAGTCCCACACAGTAATTAAAGACCCTGATCAAAGATATTTGCTGGTGGCGTGCAGCCTTGATGCAAAACAGATATTCATAATCAATATCCACTCCCCTAATGTTGATGCACCTGTTTTTTTTTGCAGGCTTATCTTCCCACGTTTCTGGCATTCCCATATACTACTCTATCATATTGGGGGGTACTTCAACCTGACCTTGCAGCCCTTCCTTGACAACACTGGCGCAGGCCGCATTACTAAACTGCAGACGAGATTCTGCACCTGCTGCAACAGCACTTACTGACTGATGCCTGGCAGCACCAGCACCCGACTAATACAGAGTTCTCTTTTATTCTGCGTTACATGGTACATGGTCTCGTATAGATCACTGGCATTTAAATCCTGACCTTTTGATAAATTCTCAGGTGACAGATTATTTGCCCCGCTCGTTGTCTGACCACTCACCGGCAATGTTAACACTGACTCTGCCAAGTATTGCTCGTTCACATAGATTATGGTGGTTCCCGCAGATGCGCTGCTTAATGCGGTGTTTGAGAGTGAAGTGCGAGAGACGATTGTAGAATACTTCAAGATTAATACGGGCTCAGTGTCCCAATATGCTACTGTATGGGAAGGCTTCAAAGTATTCATTTAAGGAATCTGTATCACTAAACAGGCAGAAGTTTTACGCACTGCATGTCAGGACCTAGGTGTCACAGAGAGGGCACTGCAGGAACTCAATGCTCATGCAGCCTCGGGGGCTTGCTGCCTCCGCTGCATCAGAGCGCAAGGTTTCTGGAGTAGTTGCAAGAGCTCGCCACTCGTGAGACGGCTTATATGGGAAAGTACACGCGTGCCCGGGTGTATAGAGAGGGAGAGATATCCGGGCGGACTCCAGCTAGATTGCTCAGACCCCGGCAACAGGCCGCATACATCACACAACTGCAATTAGATGATTGCACCCAGATCACTCAAGGCGAGGAGAAACGCACTGCTTTCCTCTCCTACTACGCCCGACTCTACGCATTAATTTTCCCACTGGTCAATCATTCCCTCTCTGACTACTTGGAGGAGGCCGCTATGGTGTGGATTGAGTGCAGTGAGCAGCAATCCTTAGCCTCTACTATCAACGATGATGAGATATCCCAGGCCATAGATTACCTTGATGGATCACGCACCACTGGTACAGACGGACTTACGGGTGTATTCTATAAGACTTATAAAACCTTGCCTGTTCCCCATGTCCTGGAGGTTTATTCTGAGGCTATAGAGGTGGGAACACCCTCATCCACTATACGTGAGGCTATTGCATCATCGCTGCCCAATCTCGGTAAACCGCCTGACAGGAGTGCCTCTTATAGGCCCCTTTCCCTGTGAAATCAAGATTAAAAAATCCTGGCAAAAGTGCTTGCGACACGTATATCGCTCCTAATGAACCAGACAATATTCCTGCTTCAGACGGGATTAGTCCCCAACCGATTGACCATAGTTAATTTGTGCACGACATTTTCAGTCATCAACCAGATGAACCCAGAGCTCCCGGCCGCGGTGATATTGCTGGATGCCGAAATGGCTTTTCATTCTCTGGAGTGGCCTTTTTTGTATGCAACACTCAAAAAACTGGGTTTTCCTGGTAACATCAGTGCCCTGGTCCACCTTCGGTACACCCATCTTGTGGCGCACCTCCGTCTCAATGGAGCTGTTGCGGGATACCAGGCACGGATGCCCTCTCTTGCCACTTTTATTTATAATTGCCATGGATCCTCTAGTGAGACACCCGAAGGAACGCCATCTCCAGCGGGAAATTAGATTTCATCAGGGTCCCCTTCTGGCCTTGTTGTATGTGGATGACATTCTACTTTTTGGGCATGACTCGGCTGTTAATCTTTCTCCAATAATAAAAAGAAGTGATCATTTTTGGAGCTTTCTCTGGACTCGTCATTAACTGGGCTAAATTAGAGGGCTTCCCATCGACTGATGCTACCCTGCCTCTTGCCCTTGACTTCCCGCCAAACTGGTACAACGAACCCCCACAGATATCTCCGTATCCTGCGCATGGATTCTGAAGTGATCCGTATTAATTACGGCCCTGCATGGACCGCTTATCCACACAAATCGACCATTGGATAATGTTTCCGTTGTCAATTGCTGCCAGGATAGCCATTTTCAAGATTGTTGTTTTTCCGCGACTGCTTTATCGATTTTTAAATATCCCCATTCTGCTTACCACTATGTTTTTTGTGACATTTAGAGGCTTGTTGACTCGGCTGGTTTGGGCTGGGCCCAGGTGGGGTGGCAGACACTCACAATGCCTCACAAGGCGGTTTTGGAGTACCTGATTTTTACCTGTATCATCTCATTGCACAGGCACACTATGCCTATTTTGGCACCACTCTAATGCGTGACTGCAGTATCTAAAGCCTGAGCTCTCTCAAGCTCGCCCCTGCTCCTCTCTGCTGTCTTACCGAAGGGCCTCACAACCAATGGAAATCCACACATTACAAAATACTCTCTGGGCCTGGAAGAGACTTCATCAATATTTGAAGGCTGACTGCCTGTACTCCCCGCACTTGCCATTATCAAACAGTCAGTGGGTATCCCCGAACAAAAAAACTTAACACAACACGCACTCTCATGTTGCCAAATTCCAGTGGTTATTTAAGGAGGGTCGGGTGCGATCGGTCACGGACATGGTGGAGAATCGCCACATATTCATTCTGGACACATTTACAATACACAGGACTAGGGCCTCTTTAATTGCTGCAATATGCCCGTCAGTGCTGGAACCGCAGGATTTCCCTTCCTTATCCACAATAGTTACATCGCCCGATAGCACGCACTTGGGGCCCAATTCACAGAACTAACTTAAGACAAAATCCTAAACTTACTACCATTTTGGTATTCACAGAAGGCACTTACTCGTTTTGGTATTCACAGAAGGCACTTACTCATTTTGGCATTCACAGAAGGCACTTACTCATCAATGAGCAAGTGCCTTCTGTGAACACCAATGTTGGTATTCACAGAAGGCACTTACTCATCAATGAGTAAGTGTCTTCTGTGAATATCAAAATGAGTAAGTGCTTCTGTGAATACCAAAATGGTAGTAAGTTTAGGATTTTACCTTGAGTTATATCTGTGAATCGGGCCCTTGGTCTCCCGGCTATACCACCTTGCCCCGACTTTTTTATGGCAAATGTGCTCTTTGCTGTTGTATTTGAGAAATACCAATTAAAAAAAAAATAATAATAATAATCCAGAAAGCTGTGCATGAACAGGCACCACCTCAATTTTGTGAAATACTATCCGACTGCCACGCCGATGGGCTCCTTGATGCTGTCAGAGGCGGAGCAGATTCCCCATGCAGGCATCAGTCGGACCGCCTCGATCATTTAACGGCGGTCACACAGATGCCTCAGATGTCAGGCAAATCTCCATCAACGAGCTGTCGGATAGCCTCCTGCTCAACATCGTAATGAGACCCTAAATTTATATGTAGAATCTTATAATCTTAATCTTATAATATTGGGCATTTAATAAAGTTGGTAAAATATGTTTTTTGTTTGATGTGAGGTTCTCTGTCGGTACTGTACCAGTGAATGGAGTGGGAATAATACATTTTGCATCTTCTGAGTCTAACGCTTTTCCGACTGTTGCATTAACTGGAGAGAGAATAGTAAATTTGACCTCTCCTGAGCATCAACGTCATTTGGAGGTAGTCACTGCTACACCTGTCACTTCTATTGTGACACCTAGCCTCAAAGGATGCAAAACATTTTTGACCAGTGGTCGCAAATGATGTGTCAGGAGTAGCCAGGAGAAAGCTTGAGGTCACAACTGCAACCCCCGACTACCTCCAAATTACGTCCATCTTCTTGAGTCCCTACTGTTGAACTGACTGATGTGACACCAGTAAATGTAACCCCTTCTAAGTCCAATGCTTTACCTAATGTTGCACACACTGGAGTGGGAATAGTAAATCTTACCCCTCCTAAGTCTAACGCTTTCTCTACTGTTTCGCACAATGGTGTGGGAATAGTACATGTTATCCCTACTGAATCCAACTCTTAACCTACTTTTGCATCCACTGGTGTGGGAATAGTAAATGTTGCCCCCTCTGAGTCCAACAGTTTCCCTTCTGTTCCACTGACTAGAGTAGGAATAGTAAATGTTACTTTTCCCGAGTTCAACAATTTCCCTGCTGTTGGACAGACTGGAGAGGGAATAGTACATGTAACCCTTCCTGGTACTTTCCCCTACTGTTGTATATACTGGAGTGGGGATATTCAATGTTACCCATCCCGAGTCCAACACTTTCTCCACTGTTGCACACAGTGGAATGGAAGTAGTACATTTTACCCCTCCAAAGTCCTACATTTTCCCTACTGTTGCACACACTGGAGTGGGAATAGTAAATGCTACCCCTCCTGAGTCTTACAATTTCCGTACTGTTGCGCACATTGCAGTAGGTATAGTACATTTTACCCCTTCGGTATCCAATGCTTTCCCTACAATTGCACATACTGAAGTGGGAATTGTATATTTATTATTCTTGGAGTTTAATAGTTTTTTTTATTGTTTACATATTTATTATTATCAGGTGTTTATGTATTTATATATATATAAATGTATGCAATTTGGAACGTATTTTAAGTAAAACACATTTTTTATATTATTTACTGTGTTGGGAATATTTAAATTTTGCAGTTTGTTAAATTGAATAATTATTTGTATATGTGTATGCTATTATATATATATGTTTGTGTGTGTGTTTTATATTGGTACATTTAAAAACATTAGAAAATGTAAATATACATTATAATTTTTATTAAATACTTTTATATTATATACATTCATATATATGTGGGTGTGGTTGTTTAAATACGTTTGTATTTATATATATGTTTAAATATGACATACATTTATTTATTTGACATTATATTAATGTTACGTTAACATATTTCATAGTTACTGTGTTTGACTATTATAAAAATGATATTATTGGAAATATTTTTCTGATATTAATGTAAAACAATATTTTTTACTCTATATTTTTGCACTTACCATTCATTGTATGTATCGAAAAAACTGTATTTTTGTGATCAATATCTTTGACACTATTTCTGTGTCCCATTATTTTTGGTTTCGATATTGTGTCAGTAATCCCTTTCCATTGAAAATCCATATTAGAGACGGTCAAATTTCGACCTACCTTATAAATATTCATAGGGTAGATTGCAAATTACAACTCACTCTAATTGGTGGCAATCACAGGTAGGTATGGTGGTCGGCAAGGGTCAGCAGATCACCATGACTGTGATTGCTTTTGAATAAAGATATTTTTTTTGCAAACTGATTTCATTAAAGAAAACGAGGCTGCTTACAAAAAAAGCTTTATTTAAAAAAAATATTTAAGCATTACACTAACTGAACCACTGCCTACTACCTCTGAAACCTGTTCCACAGGAGGAAGGGGCCCAAAAGGGACCCCTTCACTTTTGAGAATGTGTTACTATCCTAACCTGGGAGACAGTAACTTTTCAATTGTTTGCATCACAAATCAGGTCACAAATCATTGGTACATAAGATACCAATTTGTAATTTGGAAGGAACATATACAACACACCTTTTTTAAAGTGTGATTCAGTAACCATTTGGAGTCCGTAAAAGTTTACATAGGCACAATTAGTACCACGTTATTAGGGAGTTACTGGTAAATTAAATTTGACAATTGGGTGTAAGCTGGATTCACCATATTGAAAGAGAGCAGACGCACTTTCGCACTCAATAGCAGAGGTAAAGAACACTGAGTCCTACAAGCCAATAAAAATGGGTTCAGAAAACAAGAGGGTGTAGGCAAAACTTTGGGGATTACCCTGCATAGAGGGCTAAGTCAAGTACTAGTTTAGTAAACATTTAGGTAGAGTCTATGAAGACGAGAACAGTATGAACCATACCAAAAGCAAATGTCTGGTAGCTACTGAGGGCCATCATTAAAGGTTTTCTGTTTAGGACGGTTTCTCTGTGATGAAGTGGGAGATATTTTGTAATATACAAATTGTGTATGAAGGACTGATGGTTCTCAAAATGAAATAATAAACTGACTCATTGATATTAAAAAAAATCAAATAATTCATGGCTCTCTCTGTTCAATCTTTCTTTGCACCCCAGTTAAGTTTTTGCTATACAAGTACCATTACATACATATATACAAACTGAATCATCTGTCACTTCTCTGTTCAGGTGCCCCAGCCACTCCAGCCTCCAAGTTGGAAGTTTTAGGGCCTTTTTAGGACTTTGGCAGTCCTCCTGCGGAGCACCACGCCAGCGCTCTGCAGGAGGACCACCAAAGCCCTGCACACACTGACCGTTGGATTCCGAGTTGAATCCTTGGCAGGCTGCCTTGGTCCTATGGAGGTGCCTTTTTAAAAGCTGATAGGAGAGTCTTAGACAGGCACCGCCATGGGACCGCTGCAGCAAATTCCTGCACGGGAAGGAATACACCATGTCAGTCATTCCTTCCTGTGCAGGAACTGAGGTTGCAAAAATACTGGCGGGCACAGCATGTGCCACCCTGCATGCACCCCCAGGCGGTGAGGCCGCAGGGCCCCCTCAGTTGCCTCACCACCATCCTTTCCATGGCGGGCTCACTGCAGTGGAAAGGGTGGAGGTGAGGCAACTCGTAATTTGCTTGGCAATGCTGCAGCGTCACCGCCAGCATATTGCACCCCCTGACCGCTGCCCAACAGCCGCAGGATCATGGATCCATGCCGGCCACAGCGGTCCTGTTGCGGTCAGACTGCAGCACTCCTAATATGGCACGCAATGCCACAGCGGAGATAGTGGCTGACTGCCGAACTCATAATAAGGCCCTTACAGCCTGATTCATCATAGTGCCGTTTTGCGAGTTTGAAATAGCGAATCATAAGGAATCGCTATTCCAGACTCGCAAAACGGCATTCATGTAGGAATCGCAAAAACAAAAGCAATTCCTACATATTCCTTATTTGCGATTAGCAAATTGCTCGTCGCAAATAAGGAATAACTCCCCATTCATTCCTATGGGCCAAAAGGCCCATAGGAATGAATGGGGAGTATTCCTAATTTGCGATTAGCAATTTGCTAATCGCAAATAAGATAGCGATTTAAAGGGTGCCAGGGGTGTCCAAAGGACACCCTGTAGCACCCCTTAAAAGTAAATACGAACAGGTGTTGCGCACACACATGTCCAAAGGACATGTGTGTTTGCAACATGCAACTTAGAAAAATGCTTTTAAAAGCATTTTTCTAAGTTTTCGCTATTTACCACGAGGTTTGACCTCGCGGTAAATAGCGGACCTAAATTGCGAATTCGCAATTTAAAAATGGATGATGAATTGCATTTAAGGAATCTCAAATAGAGATTCCTTAAATGTAATTCCTCGCAAATTTGCGAATTCGCTATTACCGATTTTTGCATTTGGGATGATGAATCCCAAATGCAAAAATCGCACTCGCAAAGGGCCAGATTCTCAGAATCTGGCCCTTTGCGAGCGCAAATCAGCTTGATGAATGAGGCTGATAGTTTCATCCTCACGTCACAATAGACAAATGTGGTAATGCAATCTGCGTTTGCAGCATAAATGTGGGTGTACTTGTAAAGCACACTGTGACCCCATGGAGTATCCTGGCGCTGAAGACCACTGGGGAACCCGTCCTGGTTTTCCCTGTGAGATGGTCCCTTTCTGGGTATCTCCAAGGTGAAACCAGGCATCCCCGGTGTCTGTGGGGGGCCGTTGTAGAGATGAGGCAAGCTTAATGCCCAGAGTTGCCGAGTGTGTTCCCTGGTTAGAGTAGGCACCGAGGCGAGAATTATCAAGTCCGTTTTGACCCTGGTCCATGACCCTGCCGCGTCGGGAATTGAACCCTGGTCCCGGGCCGTTCTCTGCTTATGGGTCTGCCGCCTCTAACCAGTGAGCCACACCACTCCACTCCACATGCTTGAAACTTTCCTTAATGTCCTCACTCGCAGAGTCAATTCCAAGCTCACCCTGTGCCTTGGTATGGAATTTCTTCCCCTCAGTAGCAAGAGTTTCCAGCTACCTCTGTTGACTCCCTACCTCATGATGTCAGCATATGGTAGTGTCTTTAACTGTGGCAGTCTGCTACTCCACTGGCGCTGATAACACTGCTGATACAGCATTCCACTCTCAGCTCTAAGAGCTCGGCTTTAGGCCGTGCCTACGTGAAACTTCTCGTAGTTGTGTTCTGTTGCATTTATACTCGGTCTCCATTTGTCACGGCCATCTTAAATGCATGCAGTAGAAGTTGTTATGTTGCGACGCGAGGCAAGTACTGATAGACAGGCGTTGTTGGTTCCTATCATGAAGAAAGTTGGGAGAAAAGCCCAGGTGTACCACTTGTTTAAGACTCACATGAGAAAAAGTTGCACAAACAACACTGTCGATCAACTTTCCTTTGTGAAATATAGTTAGCCCCGTAAAGTTGAGCAAAACACCAAACAGGTTTTATTTACCTGGCTCCAAACCTCTGGCAATGAATGGAAAGTGTGCATAACAAGGCAGGAACAGAAGAAACACCCATAAGATTTCACATAAATCCAAGAACTACAAAAGTAGTTCAACCTGTTCTTGCATACAATCCTAGTGCCGAAACAAACCAGGTTAAAACAATGGGCACGCAGACATTCCCTTACTTACATTTGAAGAAATTACACATTTTACCGGGCATACCCGTGATTTGATGTCATCGTATAGAAATCTGGACTGGACAGTATGTATACCTTGATCCATACTGCGCGTAAGACCATGCCCACCTTTGCTTTCTGGGTAACATTTTAAATCTCGCTAGCACAGCATTTTTGTATGAACCTCGCCTATGACAGCATTGGATCACTTCTTTTTGTAAATATAAACACAGGCCTGCAGATTTTCAAGCAGTACATTTGGGTAAAAGTACTTGATTACTTGATGTGTCATAATTATTTATTCAATGAGTGTGGAATTTTAAACATCTCCCTGTTGAGATTCTCCCTTGATATGTTTTCTTCGAATTCCAATTCAATTGAATACTAACCAAAGAAAGCATATTACTTTATAATGCTAACTTTCTCGATTATTTCATTTTTTTTTAAAGGCAGCTTATTTGAAGCGGGGCTTCCAAAATGTACAAATAACAGTTGCAGCTCAGAGAATATTTAGAGAATACAATTTACTGAGTGTAAGCATATATACCAGGTACCTTGGGCCTACCATAGGAATGCCCTATATGTAAGAAAAGGGAAAGTTAGGGCCTGGCAAGTGGGTACACTTGCCAGGTCGACATGGCAGTTAACAAACTGTGTGCAGGCACTGCGGTGGCAGGCCTGAGACATCATTTCAGGGTTACTCATGTGGGTAGCACAATCAGTGCTGCAAGCTCACTAGTAGCATTTGATTTACCAGCCCTGGCACACTCTACTAGGGACCTACTGGTAAATCAAATTTGCCAATCATGGTGAACCAATCACAATACCAATTTACACAGAGAGCATATGCACTTTAGCACTGATCAGCAGTGTTAAATTGCCCAGACCCCTATAGCCAACAAACACAGGTCAGAAACAAAAATAGGAGGAAGAAGCAAAAAGTCTGGGGATAACCCTGCAAAAAGGGCCGTTTCCAACAATAAATTATGTAAACATTGTCCATGTTATGAACTTTTTTATTGCTTACTACCAATTGCATTGTTTACCTATCTATAATCTGGTTATCCTAAGATTCTAAATAACTTGCTGAGTTAGTCTTCTGGTCACCTGTGTCCTAATTGCTGGTTTATATTTTCTAATTTGCAAATCATGTAGGACTGGATAATTGCACCAAAAGGGTATGCTGCAAATTACTGTGATGGCGAATGTTCTTTCCCGCTAAATGCCCACATGAATGCTACAAACCACGCCATAGTCCAAACTCTGGTAAGTGCAACATTTCTAATTTCTTTGCTTTGAGAGTTTTTTATAATCACATTTTGAATTAATCGGAAATAACCTATGAATATTAAGAATGACGCTTTGTGTGTTTTTGTCATTGCCTCAATTTCCATATGTGAGTGCCATTTGTATACCTGAAAATATCCAAAAATGTTTGGAGTGCTGTACAGTGTCAATTTATTGTGGGTTACAGCCATACACTCAATGGACTAGATTCATGCAGTAGGCTCACTTTATTTGAGCTAATATAGATTTATTTCAGTTATTCCTTGTCTACATTTACAATCAAAAAAGGTAGGGTACGCACACCAAAGACTTTCAATGGTTCTTGAAACGTTGCCGCGTGCTCCTGGGGTGTCGTAATAACAATGGATAAGCAGCAACACTGAATTCAGAGGTGGCCCACTGGGCACAGTGTAAAAGTACACAGCAATGTGTGTTATCTGTTTAAAGCAAAATATATTGAAAGTTCCAATCTTTATGAAATATTTAAAAGAGAACAACATCTTGAACCAAACATCGTGGATGTCACATGCGACCACCTTTCTGAGATGCATTGATGACATTTTTGTTGTGTGGAGTGGCCCTTTACAGTCATTGCTAGAAGCGTTGGAAGCGCTCAATCGCATCAATGAACGGATTCAATTTACTTATGAGTACCATGCACACTCCATAACCTTTTTGGACGTTCAGATAATTCGCCACAACACCATCCTTGAAACTAATCTATTTAGAAAATCTACAGATCAAAATAATCTATTGCACTATCAAAGTTTCCACCAGACTTCCTTGAAAACCCATTTACCCTATTCCCAACTGTTACGTGTGAAAAGAATTGTATCTGATCCTGCTAAATATGAACAACAAGCCTTAGCAATGTTGAACAGATTCCAAGAAAGAGGGTATCCACCAGACATTCTAGAATCAGCCATGGAAAGGTGTAACAAGATCAAGACATCTGATCGTCTTACTTTCACACATAAACCCATATCCAAACGTCCAGTAGTAGTGCCTAAATTCTCCACCATCAGTTACGCGTACAAGAAGTCTATTAGAAAACATTGGCCCATTATCGCATCCGAACCTGATTTCAGGGATATTTTTGAAGGTCCACCTGTTTTTGCATTTAACCGTGGAAAGAACATAAAAGATACCATCACTAACACTCCCATACCCACCATGCCGATAATCTATAAAGGAAATGTATCATGTTACAGTTGTAACAATTGCAATATTATCATCAAAGGACCCACCATCAATCATCCAATGAAAGGCACCAAGATCCAACTCAAATTGAACGCTACATGCGACACCAAAATTGTCATATACATCTTGAAATGCCCGTGTGGGCTGATCTATACTGGAAAACAGAAAGAAAATTTAAAACACGTGTCAATGAACACAAAAGCAACATTCGAACTGGCAAAATACCAAATCTGTCATTGCACTGCATTATAAGGAGTAAGCATGGGCGAATTTTGCGAATTCGCGATCCGCGAATTAGCGGATTTGCGAATTCGCGATCCGCAAAATTCGCAAATTTGTGCGGATTTGCGGATTTTTGTTTTTTTGCGTGTTCGCGGGGTTTTTTTGCGTGTTCGCGGGTTTTTTGCGTGTTCGCAGGGCTTTTTGCATCTTCGCGAGCCGCTTGCATAGCGAAGTTACCCATGCAGTCGTTTATGAGAGAGGGAGAGAGAGAGAGAGAGAGATAGATAGATAGATAGAAAGAGAGAGAAAGAGAGGGAAAGAGAGAGGGAGAGAGAGAACGAGAGAAAGAAAGAGAGGCCGGATCTCTGAAGGGCCAGATTCCTGAGTTGAACCTACAGAACATACAGCTTTTTATTTTTAGCAAAATGCATATGAAAATTGTGCTGTAAAGGTCTCTTTTAGTTTAACCCCTCCTGACAACTCAAAATGGGTGTATTTGCCATCCTCTCCCTTCTTCCTGTTTTTTATATCTGTAAGTGCTTCCTGATGAGGTTTAATTCCTTGGACAGGTGCCTTGTTGCCTACTTGTAACTATTCTCTGACCCTGCTTCAAGGGTCAGAGCAGGGTCAGAGAATAGTTGCAAGTAGGCAACGAGGCGCCAGGAAGCAATTAGCAGCAGGTGTCCAAGTTGAAGTTAATTTGTTTGTAACCCTTTTGTAAAAGGTTACAAAGAAATTAGGTTCAACTTTTGCACCTGCTGCTGTAACCCTTGCTTGGCTGAAAATTCGTCCCCGCTGATTCGCGGATTTTACCGCGATTTCGCGAGATTCGCGGATCGCGAAATCGCGGAAAATCCGCAAATTCGCCCGCGAAACTGATTTTACGCCCACCCTTAATAAGGAGCATCGACATAACATCAGCCAACTGCAGTTTGCAGTTATTGAAGTCGTGGAGAAACGAGAAAGCCGCAACAACAGCAACTTTCTCTTACAACGAGAGAACTTTTGGATCAAACATTTGAACTGAATGAAACCCAACGGTCTCAATGATCGGATGGAGTTACCTTGTTACCTTTAGTCTTTTATCTTTCATGCTACTGAGATCTATCTTCACACTCATTCACACCAGCTTTTCTCACCACTTCGCCACTTTTTTCATTTTGTTCGCTTTGTAATTTTTTCAGCTATGATATATTTTCTCTATTGTAACTTCATCTACTGTTTACTTACTCCTATGTACATCTTTTCTTTTTCTCACTGTCATGTATTTACCATCTACACTCCATCTCTCATTTCATTTACTGTTTAGTTATTCCTGTGTACATCTTTTCCTTTTTTCACTGTCGTGTATTAACCATCTACACTCCTAGGTTCCTCTCATTTATTTATTTGAACTTCCTATTTATTATTTCATTGTTGTAAAATGGCGACCATTTTCTCAGCGGTTTTGTTCTCGTTTTTTTAAGTCTGATTTCACCGTTGCATAACGGCGACTATGTTTCCAGCAGTTTGTTCCCGTTCACTAGAGTCCGTTTTTAGTTTCCCACCATGATGGATACATATACCTCTATATTCGGCCACCTGCCCACCTACTAACTTTTCACTCCGGAGACTCCTGCGATCATTTTTCACCTTCGCGAACTATAAGTGCAGAATACCACGAATGCCGTTGATATGGTTTGTTTTCACCGCATGCTTCACTGTTATTTTACTGTACACCGCATCAGTTTTTTAATCTGAGCACTTCTCTCCGGAATGGTGCACTCATGCCATTTTTGATGTATGAACACTAGTTCTTGGACAAGTCGCTATCGTCTTTCACACACATGGATGTTTATTTGTTTCTAGACACTTTACAACGTTTACTCATCCGTTGCTGTTCTGAAACCTTTTCCACTTTTTAAATTGCACACTTGTTTATGTTATGACTAGGCACCCAAACTCCGTAGGATATTTTACAACGACTTAACAGAGACATTGTTTCGTCTAACATTGAGATTTTTCTATCATTATATTTCTGATTTGACAGTTTTCTTACCAATAAGAAAAAGCATACATTGCTTGTTTATCGGTGTGTGTTTATGTTTAGGCATCATATGCTGTTTTTGCTTTCAGATTAATCCCCTGATGAAGGGCGTTCTGACCGAAATGCTTAGGGAATGGATATTATTGTGAAGATGCTGTGATTACGATGATTTGATCATTCGCATTGAAGGAGTATTTTGTGGATTATGAAAATTGACAGCCATGAATAAATGCTTTTGATTTGGTACAACCATTGATAGAGTGGAACTTTCAATCTTTTTTGCTTTAAACCGATAACACACATTGCTGTGTACTTTTACGCTGTGCCAAGGGGGCCGCCGATGAATTCAGTGTCGCTGCTTATCCATTGTCTACAAAAGTCCTAGCTAAGCCACTGCCTCACATCAAGCAAGTCAATGAAGAGTATAGATCCACTATATAGTATTTTTTAAATCACCCTCTTTCCTATTTCCATGTGTTGGCATGCAGGGTTGGACTGGACTATAGGGCAAACAGGCAGTGCCCGATGGTCTGGTCTGTCAGGTCAGTGTGTGGGCTAGTGTTGTGGCTGGTTTTGGGTCAGTTTTTATAGTCTGCTGGGCTGGTTTTTACTGTTCAAGTCCCTGATATCAACACAAATATTGGCTGCAGCAAGTTCAAATCCATGCAGTCTTTCATACCTTGCAAAAGACTCATACAGCATTCCTTTACAAATTCAAAGCTGCCCCAGTTTGCAACGATGGGCCACTTTCTTTAGCTATCTAACTTGAAAAGGGCCGCTTCTATTTTGGTGTTGGGGCCTATTTTCTGTCCTAGTCCGACACTGTTGCATGCATGGCTACAGCACCTTTTAGCTCATTTAGATTCCTGTCCTATACATAGGCAATCCAGCTATGCGGTATGAAAATCACCACTTTCCAGAGGTGTGTTTCTACCCATGGTTGTAGAGACAAATATTTAATAACGTAGTACTGTAGGTGCAGCTACCACACAGTCTCTATTAACAAGAGCTACTGGATTCTTTTTGCTGTGTATTACAACCATCCTTTATTGTGAAATTTTCCAGGAACTAATGGGGTTCCGATGAATAAGTCATTATCAACAGCAATGGTAGAAATGTACCTTCAGAAGATTTATACATCCATATTTATTTCCGTGTTGCTGTATATGCTGGCAGCTTTCACAGTAAATGTTGACACTTTTTAAAGACATTGAACCCCTTTATGGCCCTGATTACGAGTTTGGCAGTCCACGGGCACCAGACTTGTGGGGGCGCAGCGGTGGTGGTCTCCCAACCTCCCTTTTACAATATGGGAGGTGGGACTGCCACAGCCCTGCTGCAGTTGCCGGGAACCGCAGTTTCCTGGTGGTGTGGCGACAGTCAGGAGGCAGTCAGTAATATGCTTGACGGGACTGCGGCAGTCCTGCCAAGCATATCACAAGTTTCCTCTCTGCCATGGTTTTCATGGCAGTTCCAATGCCATGAAACCCGTGGCGGAGAGGAACAAAAAGGGCCTTACAGGGCCCCCTGCTGCCTGGGGCACTGTGGATGCTTGACGCAGCATACATAGAAGTTGCAAAACAGCATTATTTTATAAATGATTATTTATGTGCAGGAAGGGGGACCTTCCTGCACATAAACAAGCTGTTTCTATGTAGTGTTTTGCTGTTTCTATGTGGCGATTTGCTGTTTCTATGTGTGCTGCACAACACAGCTCACATGGAAACAGCAAAAACGAGGAGAAATAAAGCATTTCTCCTTGTTTTGCCTGTTTAAGACCTGGTCTTAATTTTGGCGCTGCTCTTGTAAATCAATGGTTGTGGCGGCGTAAAGCCCACCACAACACCCATTGCCCGCCCGTTTCACACTAAGTTTAGCATGAAAGGGGGCCTTATTTACAAGGCAGCGTTAAGCCATGTTAAGTGGCTTAACTCTGCCTTGTAAATGAGGCAAAGCCTCTATCGCCAACCACAACGTCATGAAATGTCACGTTGTGCGGGCGATAGGGGCTTGTAAATATGCCCCTTAGTGTCTTATAATTACACTTAGACACACTGTATGGTGTGTGTTCAGAAGAGTATAATGATCACACTGGTACCCAGTGGTTTCGTTTTCAGCAGACTAAATGATGTCAAAAACTACCATGAACAATTGTTTAAAAGAGATTTATTAAAAAAGTAAGAAAACAACATATTTTTTAAATATTATGTACTAAGATTACCAAACGAGACACTCAAAGAGGGCAACAAATATATTAAAACCTTAGTAATAGTCAGTACAAACATTTTGACAAAGCAATTTGTACATGCTAGTGCTTGGTTAATTAAATTGTACACACAAGCACGTACTCCCTTTTAAAAAAAATATACAAATGCTGTTATTTAAGTATTACAGTGAGAAGATATATCCAATCACTGGCTCACATTAAGATGAGAGGAAACTTTTAAAATGATCAGTCACTTATCACAGGCTCATTTCACCCATTGGTAAAAGGTAATGAAATGAGGTTCCGCTGGAATATAATGGCCTCCTATTCAGGTGTGTAAATTTGACTGTCCAGGAAGTGTACATGGGTGAGTCCACAGAAGTGGTGTTGATCAAAGAGGAAGATAGTAATGTCCATGACAAATAGAAGGGGGAACACCAACAACTAGAAAAAAGCTCAATGGTTGGACTACTTCATCGGAAAGAGCATTTCCTAACTGAAGGTAAACAATTTGAAAGGTTACAATGGCAGATGCACCAATCAATATGAAATGAGGGCACAGATGAATTATATTTGTTAATTTTAGAGAGTTCACATGATGATCATTAACAAGAGGCAAAGTGATATGGGGATCTCAAAAGTGAATTTTACCATGTTACTTCCCATAGAAGAAAAATGTAATTCAGTGAGTGTAACTTTAGACAGATTTTCACCAAACATGGATGAGGCAAAACAACCTTGTCCATTTTGAAATGCTTTGTTGGTCTTCATGAAAACGTGGAACATGTTTTTTGAAAGAAGCAAAAAAACAAAATAATTAGTAGGGGTCATGTGAGGTGAAAACATTTATAGTTCTTTCAAACAATTAAACTTAACCCATTAGACTTAAAAGTAACTAGAAAATGCACTTTCTGGTTTGCTACAAACTTTGGTGCTGATGAAACTGCACAAAATCTGGCAGACGATAAGCACGTACGGTTTAGTTTTGGTATGGCAACATTTATGCATACCCATGAAAGTAAAGGCAAAGTTACAGGGGGTCATGCAGAGGTCTACAAATTAACTCCTATAGGTATTTTGTGTCAATGCTACAGCAAGAAGTTCTGACAGTATTATAGCAATATGCCAAAAACATAGAGCTTTATTCAGATTAGGACCTTTTGTGTTTTTTAAAGAATTTTCTCAGATGTGTTTGGGATATTTTTGTCTCAAACGGTGACTGGTGTATTTCATATGTTAATTATTTGTACATCATAACTATTAATTCACAAATTATTTGTGGCTATAGATCCTAGGAGGATCTGAGGTTAATAGATACAAAAAGACCTATGGAATACAAACTAAGCTGATTGAATGAGAGAGCTTTTTTCCCATCCGCTATTGTGGAATCCAGACTGCAACTTTAGATCTGTGCGATACAATAGGCTGACCATGACAAAAAAATCGTATTGCTCCTGTCAGTTCACAATGTGAGTGATCCACAAATGTTCACGGATCCTAGGGGTAAGAATGGTGGAAGGGGTAGTGGGGAGGCGATATTATAGGATGCATGTCTTGATCCCAGGGAGAACGTGAATTCCTGAAGGATAGGTGCTGCTCTCAAAGAAGGCCAAGTTTTGGAATCGGTGGAGGTACTTGAAACACTCATGGATACTGCATCTGCTGTTTTCTTAACAGATTTGTAGATACATAGACTTGATGATGCAGAAAAATAGTGTGGAAGGAATGACATAAAACTCATCCGGACTGACTCCATTTTCAATGTGTCCTGACACCATCTCATGTATTGGGAGCCACCACATTCCCACCTTTATGCAGAATCATTGCCATGTCTGCCACTGTCACAGACGTTCTCTGACCATATCTTTTTAAGAGTGGTGAAAGTGTTGAGTCATACAGCCAATGACATAAGATATAACACCTGGTGTGACATCAGTCTGGGGCAAATGTCAATTTATCTTAATGTCAAGGTCAAATTAGAACAAATACAGACATATAGCCAAAATAGTGTTGTGCGAGTTGACATCCGTTCACCATATATGTTCATAAGGCACTATTACTTCTTCCTAACAAACTGTAGACTTCGAATTGCTCTGCTCTTCATGCTCTCCTAGTGTAGAGCATAGAAGTAGGTTTTATGGGGTTTGGTTTTAGATGACATTTTAACCATGTTAGGAATGTTCATTTTAATCTCATTGTTCAGAACAATATTTTTGCTGTTTTTATAATATCCTGTTATGTATTTTAGATGTGCTGAGAAACAGGTTTGCCCTGTTGCGATAAATGTTTTTAGTTAAAAGTGTCTATTCTTCTTACAGCAATGTGTGTGTGATATGTGTGGTTCTGTTACAACAGTGCCCCATATCCCATTGCAGAGACTGTTAGTAACCCAAATGCAATAACTCTACTTCAGCTATGTATTGAGTGGGGATCTGTGGGGCTACAATAACCCGTCTTTCACAATCAGCACTTGAGTTCACCTGTGTCATTCATGGATGGGAAACCAAACCTTGTAGAACTACACTAGAGTAGTAGTTTATGCAACAAGAGGTATATACAGGGCAACAAGCACTGCCCGACCATAGAATAAATGTAGTAGGGGACAAGAAAATATAGAATCTGCTCTTAGAAAAAGATCATAGTACAGGATCCAGTTTTCCAAATGCTGTACTATGGACCCCAAATATCTGTGAGAGAAAACGATTCCTCAGCACCATTTTGGAAATGCAATGCTCCTCTGTTTAAAAAAAAAAGTTTTTCGACAGAGCAACTGCACAGGACCAAAAGCTTTGTGCAATGATAGTTAATTGGCTATGGAGGCTTGGTGGAAATCCTGTCTAGACCTTGGCCCCAGGAATCTGCTGTATATATATCCATACACAGCTCAGTCCATAGCTATGAAGGCAGCCATACAACTTAGCTAAATGCCACACCATCCATGCAACCAAATGCTGTGTACAGTTGATTCTTTATTTGCTTTTTTTGTTTTTTTATTTGCAAAGTTTTATATAGCGCTGGCTAGACCCGGAGGTATCAGAGCGCTTTACATGAGGATTAGCAAATTACAGGATACATAGTTATATCAGTTGAGTCAGAGAGTTACAGGTTACATAGTTACATAGTTACAACTGTTTAAATCAAAGAATCACAGAGGGAGGGGGAGTGAAGGAGACACGAACGGGCAGAAGAGGAAAACAATGTCAGATGACCGGTTGGGTAGGTGACAGCCAAGGAGCCAGACTCCTCTATTGCTGTATAGGACAGCTCCACCGGGTATCGGCCAAGGTTGCTTGGGCTCAGCGGTAGGTGAGAAGAGTTTTGGTATCCGCCCAGGGGGAGTTGTCATAGTTCCATAGAAGGGGGAGGGAAAGAGACATAGACTGGGAGACAAGGATAAAAACAATGTCAGATGACCGGCTGGGTAGGTGACAGCCAAGGGGCCAGACTCCTCTATAGCTGCATGGGACAGCTCCACCGGGCATCGGCCAAGGTTGCTCGGTCTCCGCGGTGGGTAGAAACAGTTTTGGTATCTGCCCAGGAGGTGTCGTCATTGTTCCATCGGAGGGGGAGAGAAGGAGACATGTAACGGGGAGATGAGGAAAAACAATGTCAGATGACCGGCTGAGTAGGTGACGGCCAAGGGGCCAGACTCCTCTATGGCTGCATAGCCAGCTCCACCGGGCATCAGCCAAGGTTGCTCAGGCTCCGTGGTAGGTACAAACAGTTTTGTAATTTACATCAGTTGAATAAGCGAGTCACAGGTTACATAGTTACATCAATTTGAATCAAAGGATAAACAGAGAGAGGGGGAGGGAAGGAGACACAAACGGGGAGATGAGGAAAAGAATGTCCGAAGACCAGATGTGTAGTTGACAGCAAAGGGGCCAGCCTCTTCTATAGCTGTATAGGACAGCTCCACCGGGCATCGGCCAAGGTTGCTCGGGCTCCACGGTAGGTAAAAACAGTTTTTGGATGCAGCCAGGGGGAGTCATCATAGTTCCATCGAAAGCATCCAGTGTTCCTGACTGCTGGGTTGAAGTGTGAGATGAGCAGTGGGAGCTGAGACGCAGAGCTGTTTAAAGGACATCTTTGGTCAAGGCTACACACTTCTGTCAGTCCCCATTGTGCATGGCTTTGCACATGTTCAAAGTCCATGCTTAATATGCTTTGTGGACAGGGGGACTGGGTTGAGGAAGTTAAATGCCATGCAAAAAGTGGGCAGTGGACACAGGGGTGCAAGCAAGCCATGGAAGAAGGGCACGCCGTCTGCCCAAAGTCCACTTGTGCACTGCCAAAGGCCGTGAGCTGTTGTTATTTTCTTTGGCAAAAGGTGTAGCATTAGAAAATTGAAGAAATTACCTGAAAAAACATTTGCCAGAGGAGATGTATCGTTAAATACTCAGAAGGCAAATTTTCCTAATCAAAATCATGGAAAGTTCCTTAAACACCTTCAGTTGAAAATACTATAATTACCAGTCAATACAACATGGTTAAAGCACTTTGTGGCATTCAAAATGTACCTGTTATGACTATCCTGTTTTCCTTCTGACTCTCCATCCTCCAGTGGGTACAGAAACTACAAGTAGAATAGCCTATACCAAGGGAAGCGTACATGTAAGCTGAATAAAGGAATAAACACTTGAGGTGTCCAGAAGGATTAATCCCACGATTCAGCATTACTGAACTGACAGTCAAATTATTAGCAAAAACAATTTTGAACATTTGTATTATGGATGGAAATAGTGAATGAAAATTCATAAGTCAGATATGTAGGGATTTTATTGTTGTACAATGGAATGTGTTATATTTTAACTGAAATATACCAATCAAATACAAATTTTCAAGCAGACTGATTAGCATCAACTAAAACAAGATCAACACTAATGCGAAGGAGCAGAAAAAAAACTTAAATATGAGTATGCAGTTGCTCTTAGAAATATGATCAAAAGCACAACGAATTAAAAACTAGCAGGTCATGCTTTTGAGATGGAATCGGAGAGTAAAATTGAATGTAATTGTCCAACAAACACAGTTGTGCATTGAGTAAAGTCGGTAGAGCATGTGTGGCCCATTCTATTCCACTGATACTGGGTCAGGAAGACAGACACAGGCTTGGAGACATGAAAAGTAGGGCAGGAAGACTTAGGAAGAGTAGCAAGGAGAAATGGAGCAGAGGAATAGTAAACTCCACATGAACTCTGGGAAAGGTACAGTAAGGCAGTAAGACAGGTACAGGGGAACACAAACCGTATTCTTCAGGTGTGGATACTGGGATAGAGACACACCGATGCCATTATATTAAACATTTGTACATTTTGTTTGGAGGCTCTTTGTAGCTCCTTTGAAGTAAGTAATGTTTCAAGCCATCTCATTTGCATACTAAAAAAAAAATTTAATTTAATATTTTATTAATTGCCATTGTTATTTTCTCCTGCTGCCTTGAAACAGGTGCATCTCATGAACCCAGACTTCGTCCCAAAACCATGCTGTGCACCAACTAAACTCAATGCCATCTCTGTCCTTTACTTCGATGACAACTCCAACGTCATTTTGAAAAAATATAGGAACATGGTGGTGAGAGCTTGTGGATGCCACTGACATATGTCCGCCAAACAAGATACACATTCTTTTTCCATGAAAATACTGCGATTCAACTCCCAACTTCCAAGGTGAAATGTCTCAGGAGAAAAGCACCTTTGATGCTGTTCAAGATCAGTCAACATATTTTGATCAGCTGCACTTAAGCCAGAAGGCAACACCAGAGAACATCCTTTGCATTCCATTTAAGGACATAAGCAGTGGTGGTTGTTTTGCAGTTATGGTGAAAATACAGAGGATGATGATAGCGAAGACTACTTTTATGGCTTGAATGCAAAATGTCTGCCACAAAAGGGTTATTCTCAGTTGGCTTGGATCAAGCTAAATGTGGACTACTTTGCATTTACCAAAACTTGAGGATAAAGGGTCTTGATGTTAGCACTAGTGCAATAATATCGGCTACTCCTGCAAGACGCAAGCAAACTACTCAAGTGACTGATGGTAGAAAATGACTAAGATGTTCAACAAGTATTTAATTGTCAATTAATTGTGCCACAGTAAGTATATACTGGACTAGTATGTGGCATTGCCACTCCAAGTTGTCTAAGCAAATAATATTTGGTGGTATATGGTCTCCCACTTGATTTTTGATTTCCACATAAAATCCAGGAGTCTCTAAAATATTTTTTGATACAGGATCCGGATCAAAAGCTTGTCAGCCCATTAAGTATCATGTCAGTGGAAATATTGATTATTGAAGTATCTATATTTTATTTACGTTCCAATCGCACTAGACTGACATTGTCACATGGGGAAAATAAAGCTGTTTGCACCAATAATAAACTATTGTATTGTATTTATTTAGTTATTTATTTGGAAAACCACAGTAAGGAGACATTGGTCTCCAAAGTACACTGAATACTAAATTTAAAGTAGGAGCATTGATTTAGAAAGAGAACTTATAAGAAAATTGAATTATTGAAACATCATTTTAACAGTTAATAATCCACTCTGTTGCAGGCTTGCCTCCTTTATTGGCTCAATAATCAAGAGCATCACCAGCAGTATGAACTGGGAGATGCTTTGGTTAAAGCATTTGTTTTATTTAAAATATTTTTTATTCTAACATTTAAATAGTAACCATAACAATTTTCAATTTGAAATGCCAATAATTAACTATAGAATTATAAAAACCATATCATAGGAAGAAAAGTGGTTTATAAATGCATAATTGTCTGGGAATTATAGGAATAGAAAGAAGGAAAGAGAAAAAGATACAGAATTAAAAAGGAAGAGATACAGACTCATATCAATGAGGGTGAAATGTTATATTTAATAAAATATTAATACAAAAAATAGAAATAGAAAGAGTAAAGTAAGAGATTTAATCGAAAGATTATAAACTAAGAAGGAGATTCATTTAGAAAAGTAAAGAAAGGTCACCAAAAATAACTTTCTTAATTTTACCAGACAATTGAAGAGTAGAAAAAGTATCACCAGGCTAAAAAGAATAGTTTAGTTCAATCCTTCAACCACCAAGTAATATGTTTAAATGCACTGGTAATAAGTGAATGAAAAATGGATACATTTATTTAATTTATCACTCTCAATAAAAAGCAAATGATTGTAGAATGTGTTTGATACATTTGAATTCTAGTATTTTAAATTAAATTACATTTATCCTACACATTTTTCTATTATAATGTAGAATATTTACCTTCAAAGAGCTCTTTCACATCTTTACAAGACCAACACATGCCTTTTTCATATTCCACAAATTTACATAACATGGTTGATTTAAAAAGCATCCTGTTATAAAAAAAAATAATGTGATGCTAATTGATTTGGAAACTTAAAATATGTTTGACCAAATGCGATTCCATAACAGAATATCCCAATAAACGTTTAAATCATGCTCCCATTCTAACTCACACAAGATTTAGGGTCTAATGTCCAAAGGAATAAACATGTCTGCATAAATGTGAGCATCCTTGGGAACAGATTCTTGCCAAAAGAAATCAGAAAGGTTATGACAATTAATTTGATCTTGGAGATAAAGGGTAATAATTATATTCACAGCTCTAGAAATCGTTTGTCAAAGAAGAGAATATTCTTTAATATAGGATGGAGGAAGTGACTAACTTGATCGAAGCTCTTCAACTGAAATTAAATTGAACCCATCAAAAATGTGACTAATACAAGATATTCCATTATTTCGCCATTTAGACTAACAGAAAGGTATATTCTTATTTTTGTATGTTCACTATTCTAAATAATGGAAGAATTAAAGTTACTCTTTGAAATATTAGATCGGAATAACAAATATTGTGTTGTAATAGTAGAATATGTCATGAGTTTATTCATCCTTAGCCAATTAGACATATATAAGAGTTCTTTAAGACAGAATCTAGGGGCATATTATCAAGGGATTTATCTCTACTTTTTTGGTTTAAAAGCCAAGAAAGCGGAGATAAAATTATCTCCCTATCAGCAACAGGGTGCTAACACGCAAATTCGCATGTTAGCACCCTTTTTCTCTACGCTTCCCCTTTGCATGAGATGCAAAGGGGGCGTTCCAGAGAAAAATAATAGGAGAAATGTTGTTAAGAGACATTTCTCCTTTTATCAAGGATTTGGAAATATTTGCGCTAAGCGCGAATATCTTCAAAAGCTAACACCTGCCCTGAGCTGTTCTTAGCCATGTTATCCAATGGAAGGTGTATAACATTGCTAAGAGCATTAGCTCGGTAATGCATGAATATCGCTGATTTTTCAGCGATATTCATGCATTGCGGCTGATTTTTATCGCTTTTGCGATAAACCTTGATAAAAGCAAGGTTTATCTGCGATAATTTCTGGCGATGCTTAGCGTTATAAAATTCGTTGCTAAGCATCGTTAGCGACAAATATCGCTTAGCGTTGGTAATATGCCCCCTAGATAGTAACATTTTTTAAAGGTGCTTCATGAACTCAGTGGAATACATCAAAACCATGTGTGAAGGAAAACGCTTGCCAAATTTAAAAGGCAGTATGACATGTTTTAAAATCTGGAAAGCTAACACCGCCATTAACGTTATCTTGTGTAAGTTTTGTAAGAGCTATTCTTGGTGTCTTATTCTTTAATAGGATTGTTTGGCAAATGGAATCCATTTGTTTACAATAGCGAATATATATTTTAAAACAAAGCAAGCACAATATGCAAAGAACATTTGGAACAACTGCAAATTTTATGGTATCCAAATGTCCCCATCAGGGTAGAATTAAAGGAGACAAGGAGGACAATAAATGTTTCATTATACGTTCACAGCAGAAAAAATCAATCAAGTACATCATTAATGCTAGCGAAAAACATTCAACAAATATTTTTGTTTTTGGGAGAGACCATTTAATCTCAATATTACCTGAATTGAACTCCTTAATTGATGTTTTACTCATTAGACATTTCAAAAAGGACTCACGGACCAGGATTTAAATTGAAGGAGAACATGGACAACCTTGTCTAGTACTACGACCCAGTTGGAAATGCGATGAGGATGAACAATTAGTAAGCACACAGGCTTGAGTACAAAATTCTTATAAAAAGAATACATTCATCACCAAAACAAACTAAGAAAGTATTTTAAACATAATGCTCCCATTAACCCTATCAAACGATTTTTCAGCATCAAGAAAGGTAAATACATTGTCTTCCTACACACAACTGCTCAGATTTTATTTTACTTTAGTGCAGCCGTGTGTGAATGTCTGCAGTACTAAACTGCATAGATGATAAATTGTCATTTGAACAAAGTTGCACGTGGTAGTTGCCATTATGCAATGCTCAAGAAGAAAAAGGCATTTTAGCTCAACGCTTAGAGTTTGACCTAAGTGCAATAGCCAACTTGAGCTACATTGCATGAGATTTGTACTTCAGGCACACATTCTAATGCAGATTTTATCATCCAATGGGAAACTGCAAACACCTGTGTAATTTCAAAGAAATTACAAGCTGCATGTAGGACTGTCACAAGATATTCTGCTTGTACCTTGTTAGGACACAATTTATTTTGAAGCTGGGATTCCACACCAAGCCGTGTCATGCTACTTTAGTAGACCTGGCTTTGTTTGAAAACCTGTAGAGTTTTCCAATATTCCTGTCCAGTTACTGACATTTGCATAGATAATGGAAGGTTCGAGAAAGGGTTAGTATTCCATAATATGAAGGGATTCTGGCACTATGCTCACATCAAGTTTCTGTGCATGACAACTTGTCAATCAGCTCTGCCATTTATGCCGTGGAGCTCCTCTTAGCATTACGTGAATGCCCATGAAAAAGTTCAGTAAATATGGGCCATAATATCCTGCACACTATTTCAGATTATTTACCCATTCTGCGATGCTGTGATGTGAGAACCTGCTTCATTGTTTTCGATACTGCCCTCGATGAGAGATTTGTAATGTGAGGGTCTGTGTAGCTTCACACAACAGTGGTTCAGATTCGGGCTGCGAGGTCGATGCTGAGTCCTTGAGTTGGGGAAACCCTCACAGCAGAGGTTAAGCATCGGTTCTGCTCGGGATTGTACCATTCAGCAGAGGAGATGCATTGGTTCTGCTTAATCCACAGATTAGCTGGCAGAGCACCTTCATGCGTCAAAGGATCCAGGACTAGGATGGCACCAATTGGCAAGGTAGGTCTCACAGATGGCAGAGTCCAGAGGCTAAATTCACGATTGTTGGAGCCTTCTGTGCCTGAGGCTCTAGTCAGGAGACCAGCCCGGTCAAGAGATGCAGGTCCAGTCCTGCTCACCCAGGCATGAAGGCAGCAGGTCAGACATGCAAGGCAGCAGAACTTCAGAATGGTAGTCCTTTAAGAAACACATCTGTCCTTCTGCCTCGCAGAATATACACAAGTCCTGAAATTTACCAAAGGGTTGGTGTCTGGGGTCCAATATTTATACCTAGGCCTTCCATTGAAGTGAGAGAAGCTTCTAGTTTATTCCCTTTGAAGTTAACAGGCATCCTGCCTTCCCTGCCCTGGCTCCAGAATAACTACATCGGGGTATGCAGCCCTTTGTGTGGAGCCAGAGCACAGCCTATTCAAGTTCAAGTAGAGCCATGCCCAGTTCCGATCTCCCATCCTACCAGATCCAAACACACGTATGCTCTCTGTTTTGTGTGGCTGTCTAGGAGGAATATACAAAACCCAACTGTCGGCTACACCCAGTCATTTGATCCAGACCTGCAGGCCCTAAAGTAAATGAAAAGAGGCAGATTTTCAAAACTTTTCCACTGGTTTAGAGTCACAAAAGTGATACTAACCAGTGCAAATTTTTGCTTTGCTATGTTCTTTCCAGCCCAAAGCCTGTAATACCCTGTAAGAGCGCAAAGCAGCGCCAAGCACTGATTTGCGTTACTTTGCACCGAGGGGGCTTGACATGGGTAGTACATGGGCGTTCCCATGCAACCACCCATGCCTTTTGACGCAAAACCATATTTACAAAGATTTATAAACACGGTTTCGCGCCAAACGTTAACACCCCTTCAAAGGACGTGCTAATAGGAGAAATGCTTTCATTTCTCCATGCTTTTCTGACTTTCCATGCGTGCTGCACTATGCAGCACATATGCAAAGTGGGAAAAGCTTTGCATTGTGCCTTGCATAGTGTTTTGTACAGGAAGTATACCCTTCCTGTACAAAACCTATGCTACACTCATGCACACACCCTAGCGCTGCGGCACTAAGGTCTGTGCATAGTGCACAGCACCTGAAATCAGCGCTGGTGCAAGGGAAAGGGGAGGAGAGAACCATATATCTGAAGATATGACTCTCCTCCTCCCTCCCTGTTTCGCAACGCGGCGCAGCCTCATGTGGGGTTGCGCTACATTGCGTGACTTTTTGAAAAATCTCCCTATCTTTCTAAAAGTGCATTTTCAAAATTGTTATTTAAAATCTTACTTTATCATGAGAGAGGATTTTTCATTACAATTCCAAAGACACCAAACATCAACCAATCAGTCAACTCGGATTTGTAAAGCACTGCTAATCATCTGAAAGTGTATTCAGGCGCTAGGTTCTTGCTGGGATCAGTCAAAAAGTCAGGTCTTGGGAACCTTGCTGAATTCCGGGAAAGAAGATGATGTTCGGAGGGGAAGGCCATTCCAGGACTTGGCGGTGAGGTAGGAGAAGGATCATCCTCCACTGAAGCGTCAGCGGATGCGGGGAGTGTGTATTAGGACAAAAGAGACAGAGCCCATGTTTTCAGCAGGTTGGTGGCTGATGTTTGCTGGTCTGCGTCAACATCTTGAATTGGTATCTTTTCTTGATGAGGAGCAAGTGGAGGTTCCTGAGGTGGGGTGATCTGGGTCTATTTGGAGAGGTCAAGGATGAGTCTGGCAGCTGAGTTCTGAATTTTCTGGAGCCTCTTTAGGAGTTAGGTGGTTATTCCAGTGTAGAACGTGTTGCCTTAGCCCTGTCAGCTGGTGACTAGGGCTTGAGTGACTGTATATCTGGTGCTGATGGGGAGCCATCTGAAGATTTTTCAGGCACTTGTGGAGGGTGTATAAGCAGCTGGAAGAGACTGCGTTTATCTGGCGTTTTATGGTGAATTTGCTGCCCAGGATGATGGTAAGTTTGCAGATGTGGTCTGTTGTGTGAGTCAGGGTTCGAGTTCAAAGGGCCACTAGGTGTCGTTCCACAGGGAGGCGTTATTCCCAAAAATCAACATTTACGTTTTGTCCACGTTGAGCTTTAGGAAATTGGTCTTCATCCAATTGGTGACAATCATCATGCAGTTGTGAGAGTTGACCCTAGTTGTGGAGGGGTCCTCTGAGAGCGAGAGCATGAACTGGATGTCGTCTGTGCAGAACATGATGATGAGGCCATGGGTTCTGACGATCTCGACCAGAGACGTTTGTAAGTGTTGAACAGGGTGGGGCTGAGGGATGAACCTTGCGGGACGCCGCAATTGGTGCTCTTGGGTTTCGAAGCGAAGGGTGGTAGAAAGTTTCTCTGGGTTCATCCTGTGAGAAAGGGTGCTATCCATTTGAGGGCATCTCCCTTGATCCCGATGTGGTGGAGTCTCTTGATGGGTGTGTGGTGGGATACGGTGTTGAACACTGCTGAGAAGTTGAGGAGGATCAGGGCCAAGGAGGGTTATGATTTCATCTTGACCTGATTGCCTCCTCTCATTTTTAAATTATCACTTGCATGTAATAAGGTTACTCCAATGTTAGCCTATGCGAGAGGTAGGCCTTGCAGTAGTAAAAAATGAATGTAAGAGTTTTTCACTGCCAGGACAAGTAAAACTAAAAAGTACATGGCCTATATATTAAATACACTGCATTGCACCCTCTGGCCGGTCCAAGGCCTACCCCTAGGGGGTGACTTGTATGCATTAAAAAGGAAGGTTTGGTTAAAGGTTCATTTTGCCAGGTCGACATAGCAGTTGAAAAACTGCACACACAGGCTTCAATGGCAGCCCTGAGGCATTTTTTAAGTTTACTTAAGTGGGTGGCATGATCCGTGCTGCAGGTCTACCAGTAGCATTTAATTTACAGGGCCAGGGTACATATAGTACCACTTGACTAGGCACTTACAAGTAAAGTAAATATGCCAGTAGGGTATAAGCCAATCCTGCCAAGTTTTAAGGAGAGAGCACAAGCACTTTAGCACTGATTAGCAGTGGTAAAGTGTGCAGAGTCCTAACAGCCAACAAAAACAGGTTTAGAAAACATGAGGGTGAAGGTAAAAAGTTTGAGGATGTCCCTGGAGAAGGGGCCAAATACAACAGCGAGCAATGCATACTTGTCAATATGTCAATCCAAACTATCTGCACACTGGAGTGCCCAATATTGTACAAGGATCAATGCACACCACAGACAATCTACGTTCTACAATTGCACTTCCCACATTATAAAATGCACATATTGCATGTTTTTTTTAGGAATATGTATTGCACTTCACACATAGTATCATTCACACCCTTTTATTCACACAGTACATAGTACAGTTTCCTCATAAGAGGTGCATGTAGCATGCAAACAGTGGTCTTTGCAATTTCGGAAATCTGTCTAATTTTAACTTTAATTCTTCTGGGATATTTCAAAAATAATAAGCAAGATATAATTAAACAGATCTTGGTACAACATGTTTGAGAAAAAATAATGTGTATAAGTAAATGAACATTTAAACAGTCGAAGGATGCAGTGCTACCCAAGCAATATATCACACCAAACTAAATCTAAACTGTCTGTGTTTACTTGTGGATGTTTTTGTCTTTAAATAGTATTTACGGAAAAAACAATGACACAACAGTGTTTGCGGATGGTATATGCGTGTCTTCCTCTGGGATTTAGTGACAGGCTCCAGAATCCCCTTGGGCTGTTCATGGAGGGATCTTTGTCTATAGCAAGTGCAGATGTTGGTGAAAGGTTTTTACACAGAAACAGGTAGCAACCTTTAGAGAAACTAGTGACTGCAGTGGACCAGATCTAGAGCTCACTGGTCTGAGGCAATTGTGCCCATTGCTTCTAAAATGCTAACATCTTCGCTCCAATGGGCCTGGAGAGGTACATATAGGATATGAGACCATCAGGTTTTCAATGTGGTTCCTCTTGCTTGGACTGTCAGTCTTTCGTGACTATTGCTTGGATTGAGAGGAAGATTCAGAATGTTGCTGAGGGAGGTAGTACTAAAAATAGGGTCCCAGTTGAAGCTGCTGGTGCTGAAAACACTTAGTTATAACCACCCCTATAAGATGACACTCCTCTGCTCCTGGCCCTTGAAATGGCACCTGCTTTATATACTGCAAAGATAACAGGTAGAACTATGCTGTATTTTAGAGACTATTGGGCTTGTCCATATGCGGAGTAAATGGGTTTTTATGATCAAATAACATATCTAAAAAGCGGTGTTGTGCACCCGGAAGAAAAGATATGAATCGCAGCCAAACTTAGGGCTTCAACACTGCTACCTTGGTAATGTAGCCGAGACCTCTGGAAGCAAAATCCATTAATTCAGATATAATTACTGCTGAATCCTTCTTGCCTTCCAATAGAATGGTGTGTGGTTGCTTCTTGTTATATGTAACTTGCTAGAGGTGTCCAGCGAGGAAATGAGAAAGCTTAACAACTGGAGGTCATAAACATTAGACCCAATTTTGCATACATTGCAAAATTATGAAGAGCACAATCGCAGGAGGGAGGGTAGTGAAGAAATTGCTGGAACAATTACTATATATTTCAGAAATCTTACTAAAGACAACATTCTACTGAAGGATACCTCTTCACACTCATCCCAAGCCCTATCAATGAACACAAAGCAATACTTCCTCCCTTGCCCATGTCCCTCTACCACCTCTATGGCATTTGGGACTAAGTAGCTCGAATTATTGTAGAAAATCATGCACACAGTGTGGCAAAGTCATCCTGGGCCCTGTGCACCCCCCAACATTTTGCTGACTGGTATTGGTGGTAACTGGCCCTGGGCTCTGCCTAACCAGGCCCAGGGCCAGTGCTATACTGAAAGAGACACATTTAGATTACAGTGAAAACACCTACATACAATAGGGTACACTATGGTATGGGGTACCCCTGTGATTGGCATGACCTACCCGATAGGGCCCTAGTACATATTAAGGCAGGGGGATTGAAACTACCTATCAGTCCCTAGTATAAATAGGGCATGGCAGTTTAGAGGCCAGCAGACCTTTCTGCACTTGCATGTGTGCACTGCTAAAGCCTGAAAGGGGTTGGTTTCAGTCCCTTTGAGTTGTTGTTTGGACAACCTGTGAGGGGTCCATTGAGCCTGCTGAGTCTTTAGAGAAGCCTCTTAAAGAAGCAAAGGACAATGTGCTTGACTATGTGATAGACCCTAGATCAAGAATGGCAGAGTACCTGTACAAGGCAAACAGAAAACTGGAGGCCAGCCAGGAGCTCAGGTATCATGAAAAGGCTGCTCTGTCCGAGTATACTCCAGGACAATTGGTGTGGGTGTTGGAACCTGTGGCTCCCAGGACCCTCCATGACGAGTGGGCCCTATTCAATCTTAGAAAAGAAGGGTGAGGTTACCTATTTGGTTGACCTTGGCACCCCCCAGGAACCCTCATAGGGTCCTGCATGTGAATAGATTGAAACCTCACCATGACAGGGCAGACATGATCATGTTACTGGTAACTGATGAAGGTGTGGGGGAGGAAACTGAGCCTGGGCCCCACCTCCTCTCCACTAATGTGCAATATGAGTCTGTGGAGGAACTGGTACTCTCTCCTAAGTTGACAGACCATCAGCACAGAGACTCTAAGCAAGTGCTGGAGCAGTTTGCTGAGCTGTTCTGTTTGACCCCAGGCATCACTGAGTGGGTTGTGCACCACATTCACACTGGTGACAGCCTACCTGTCAAAAATAAACTGTACATTTTGTCTGACCATGTCAGAGCCAGGTTGCTAAGATGCTGAAATTGGGGGTAATTGAACCATCAGAGAGTCCATGGGCCAGTCCAGTGGTGCTGGTACCTAAATCTAATTCTCAGGGGGGACTGAAGGAGTTAAGGTTCTGTGTGGACTACAGAGGATTGAATGCAGTCACAAACACTGATGCTTACTCCATACCTAGAGCTGATGAGCTTATTGACAGGTTAGGGATTGCTAAGTGCTGGATTTCTTTTGATTTGACTTCAGGTTACTGGCAGGTTGCCCTCACTGATGGAGCAAAGGAGAGGGCAGCATTATCCACACCAGAGGGACATTATCAGTTCAAGGTAATGCCCTTTGGCTTAAAGAATGCACCTGCCACCTTCCAAAGGTTGGTGAACAGAGTCTTGTCTGGGTTGGAACATGCAGCTTACCTGGATGATATAGCTGTATACAGTTCTACCTGGGGGGATCACTTAAGCCACCTAAGGGTAGTGCTTCAGGCCATGCAGCAGGCAGGCCTGACTATTAGGGCAAGTAAGTGCCAAATAGGGCAGAGTTCTGTGGTGTACATGTGCCACCTGGTAGGCAGGGGCCATGTACAGCCTCTCCAAGCGAAAATCCAAACTATTTTGGATTGGACTGCTCCTGTTACCCAGACTCAGGTCAGGGCATTCCTTGGACTAACAGGGTATTATAGAAGGTCTGTTCAAAATTATGGAACAAATGTGGGCCCCTGACTGAACTCACTTCTAAGAAGAGGCCCAAAAAGGTGTATTGGACCCAAGAGTTTCAAAAGACTTTTGACACTCTGAAAGTTGCTATGTGTTTAGCACCAGTGTTGCTGGCCCCGACTGCACAAAACAATTTGTGTTCAGACAGATGCTTCAGAACAAAGGATTGGGACAGTGTTGTCACAGCTAAATGAAGAGGGCCTTGATCAGCCAGTTGCCTTTATTAGCAGGAGGCTTCTTCTCAGAAAGCAGAGGTGGAGTGCCATTGAGAGAAAAGCTTTTGCTGTGGTTTGGTGCCTGAAAAAGTGGAGACCATATTTGTTTGGAACTCACTTTCGTATTCAAACTGACGACAGGCCTCTCAGATGGCTCATGCGAGGGGAGAATCACAAGCTGTTAAGGTGGTCCATTTACCTACAGGGAATGGACTTTATAGTGGAACACAGAAATGCGGATAGACTTTCCAGGTTTTTCCACTTAGCTGATGGAGACTACCCGGGTGTAGGTTAGTAACCCATCACCTTTCGTTGGGGGGGGCGGCTATGTTGCAAAGTCATCCTGTGCCCTGTACACCCCCCAACTTTTTTGCTGACTGGTACTGGTGGTAACTGACTTTGATTGACCCTGGGCTCTGCCTAACTAGGCCCAGGGGCAGTGCTATGCTGAAAGAGACACATTTAGATTACATTGAAAACACCTACATACACTAGGGTACACTGTGGCATGGGGTACCCCTGTGATTGGCATGACCTACCCCATAGGGCCCCAGTACATATTAGGGAAGGGGGATTGAAACTACCTATCAGTCCCTAGTATAAATAGGGCATGGCAGTTTAGAGGCCAGCAGACCTTTTTGCACTTGCATGTGTGCACTACTGAAGCCTGAGTTATTTTTAAAAGTCGCTCTGTGTGGCAGGAATACTTTTAAAAAGTGAATTGTACCTAAACTCGATTTTCGTGTTTCGGGCACATTAAAATGGATACCTAAAATGATTTGGCATATTAGGAACCACCAGAGCCTCTCCTAGGTGTCCTAGGGGTGGGGTGTCAGGTGTTTATAAGGTGGACCCTTATAAAATGAGTTTTATTTGCCCTGGGTTAAGTGAAATTTCATATTTCACTCCCCACATTGTGATAAAATGCTCCCCAAATTCGATGTTGATGCTAGGAGCACTGTGGAGGGAGGATCTGCAATATTTCTACATATTCAGAACTCGTTAAGTCTCAACTAGGAGTGCCTGTAGATATATGTAGCATACTTACAAAATATGTTTTTATAAGCACAGGTGCTGGAAAAATGGCCCAAGCCAGTTTTCGCATTGCAAATCCCATGCCACATAGGTTAACATGGCAAGAGGTTATTAACTAATAACTCCTGATAGAACTCAAAGACTTTCCAGAATAGTAGTGATAAATCCAACAATATGATATTGTTGAATTTCTCCTACAATACCCAAACAAGAAGTTTTAAGACTTACTTGTTTGTAGGTCCAGATTCAGCCTTCCAGTGGTCTGTCCTGATTGGTCAGAGTTAAGTGGGTGAGCCTGGCTGCTTTGAAGAGGTGATAAAGATCCCCTGCGTTAACCAGCTCTTCTGGGAGGGCAGTGTGCTGCTACACAGGAATGCCAGAGCAGGGGGAGGAGTCGTAAACCAAGGTCTTCAAAGGAAAGGAGAGGCCTCAGTCTCATTTACAACTCTGCTTGTTTGGCTCCAAGCCAGAGCTAGGCTTATGGAAGGAATGAACAGATGCAGGGGGAGAGGCTATGGAAAGTAGCCATCCTAGGGGTGTGTTTAGCCAGCTCTTACCTCCCAGCTGGAAAATGAGCCATTATGAATTTGGAGGATTTGGTGCACTCCGGGACAAAATAATCCCACACTCTGCAGGATGTGGTCATATCCTTGGGGAGTTGCCCTGCTCCCATTGGGCAGGAGTGACCTCCTGCTTGACCCAGAGAACTTGGAATAAGTATCTGAGAGGGGCAGAGTCTCTCAGATCTGCTGCTTGAAACTTAAGAAAGCAAGACGTTGCCATGCTGAGAAGTTGGGGTGAAAATTCTAAAGACTGCCCTCTGAAGACTGCACCAGCTGAAAATATAGCCCTGTGGATTACCTTGCTGTAAAAGAACTGGAGGACTTTCTGCAACCTACAGGTTAACAGAGCTCACCTGGAACATCACCCCCAAGGATCCTCAACCTGGAGAATTACCAGTGGATTTGTAAGGGTTTTGTCCAAGTGTATTGCAGGAACTGAAGTCCTCAACTTTCAAGCACCATCTTGGAGCTTCCAGACCCTTGGAGTGAGTTTGGGGCACTTTGGGACCCTTGGGGAACTTCAGGAAGAAGTTCCAGAAGTTTGGAGACCTTTGGAGCAACTTTGGAAAAAAAAGCTTCATAGGGGGACCGACTCAATCTGGCCAGCAAAGCCCACTGTCTTAAACCGCAAGCCGGCCAAGCCATCCAGGTTCGTCCCACTGAAAGCTTCGTATATCCGACTTCCAGAGTTTGACTGGGAGTAGAAGAAATCCGAGGCCGGCAAACCCTCACCAAATCCGGCCGGGTGAAGAGCATCGAGGGACCACACAAGAAAAAAGCTCCAGAAAAGTTTCTAAGTCCAAAGGTAAAAACTGAGACCAGGACCTACCGCAAGGGGTAGGCCCTCAGAGCTCCATCTTATTCGACTAAAACTTTGACTTTGAGCCGGTCTATCGTGACCATATACCCCAATATGGTGCTATAAGTTCTAAATGCTATATAATGCTAAATCTTTGAAAATTCATGTCTCTGGTTCCCTACATTGGCTTTTTGGCGTTTTGGTGTCATTTTAAAGACACAAATATTTTCTATTTTTATAAATTCGTGTTGGATTTTTATTATGCATTGTGTCTTAATTGTTGTTTTTAAATGCTTTACATACCTGTCTATGAAGTTAAGCCTGCCTGCTCGCAGCCAAGCTACCCAGGGTTGAGCATGAGAATAATTTTCTAAGACCTATTCTGAGCCCTATACTGTGTTAGCGGCCTTATTTTCAGTGGCAGACCTACATTTGCCCCTACCAATAATCCACTTTGCAACACACAGGTTTTGTGAAACAGCCATAAGTGCATCGCTCTGCTGTCAGACAGTAGTATTTTGGATAGGTATACAGCAAATATCAAATGGCTGCTTGGTAAAGACCAGCCACTGGGACATATGGCAAGTGTAGTAGAAACTGCTATGGCACAAATGCCAGCGGGAGGGTATTTTTTGTCCAAGGAGACCTTACTGGAAACACTAACCCAACATTAAATAGCATGCCTGGTCATAACTTTGCCCTCAATGGCTTCAGCAAAACTTACAAAGACCTAAACATCCGCTCTGTCTTATCCTGTATGTCAATAAAGTGGGAAACAACAAGCCTAGGGTACAATCTGTGTAACCTTTGAGAAAATGAAGATCTAAAAGTTACAAATTGGCTCATGAGTCATGGGAAACGTGGACCCAACTTTTGGTACTAAGAATGGACAAGTATGAGACATCATTTATTAAGCACGTAGCTACCCAGGGGCATCCCAGCTCTGATAGCAGTAAACTGAGAAACATCACAACATTACTAAGAGAAGAGCCAAGTTTTTTGCAATTTCCAAAAGGCCAGATGGCTGGATTCCATCCGTAGGTGCAGAGGAAGAGTGTGCCTCAGCCTAGCAGCATTTTAAGAGAATAGGCGACTGCCACTTCTGGCCTTGTTAATCCTGGGAACTACGTCAAGATACAAGTCATTTGAGCGCAGCCGTCTATACGCCAGGTAAGGCCGGGCAATGGAAGGGTTGATCGCTGGTCCATTCCCTGCGAACGTCTTGTGGACAATACACAGGGCCCCAAAGTTGACTGTCTCCTGGACGGGGAGCCAGTGGAGAGACTTCAAGGGAGGTTTTGCAGATTGCCGATTCGAGGTCCCCACAAGAATCATCGCTGTTCAGCTTTGCATTGTTTGGAGTTTTGAGAAGGTCAAGCCAGGGACTCCAAGGTAAAGGGCATTCCCGTAGTTTAGGCGAGAGAGAATGAGTCCCTGAACCATGAGCCTTCTTGCCTGAAAGGGAAGAAGGGGAAGCACTCTGCGGAGCATCCATAGGATGCCATGGTAGGACGCTGCAACATTCCGCGCCTGGACCATAAAGCAAAGATCTTGATCCAGCCAGATGACTAGACTTTTCATCTGGGTCTTGGGGGCAGAGACGTTTCCCATACAGGCTGGCCACAATACTTCTGCTTTGAGGAGAGAGGGATTGCCTAAGAGCATTATCTCGTCTTATCTCTATTCAATTTTAAATACAAATGGTTCATCCACTAAGCTACCTCTTCTAAACGGAGACAAAGGCAGATAGAGGTATTATCAGAGTGGCTGAGTGCTACGACCAGTTGGGTATCATCAACGTAGGTCACTGGATGAACCCTAAAAGGGAGCACAATCTCCGCATGTGGGCTCATATAGACATTAAATAAGAAGGGACTCGGGGACAATCCCTAAGGGATTCCGCAGAGGAAAGGCATGGGTTTTGAAGAGACATCACCCTCAAAAACCTGGAAGGATCGATCTTCTAAGAATGATAGCATCAATGCTTTCGCTGCTCTGGTCACCCCCAAACTTCTAAGTCAATGGACCAAAATGTGGTGGTTGACCGTGTTGAAGGCTGCACTGAGGTCTAAGAGGATAACAGCTGTGGAGCCTCCTGCATCAAGAATTTTTTTAGACTCTTCAACAAATACTATAAGAGCAGTTTCAGTTCCTTGACGTGGGGGAAAGCCGGTTTGAGAGGGGTTAAGGAGGTTGTGAGATTCAAAAAATGCAGAAAGCGCTGAATTGACGTGTTTCTCCGCTATTTTACTGATCCCTGTGAGAAGTGAGATGGAATGGTAATTACCCAACAAGTCCGGGTCCAGACTTGTTTTTTTTTTTAAGTGACTTTACCATCGCTCATTTTCACAGAGGTGGGACCACTCCAGTGAAAATGAAATGAAATGAAAAATTATATTTATATAGCGCGTACCTACCCTAAGGCCTCGCAGCGCTTGAACTGAATAATGTGGTGAGCGAGTAGCAAGGTTTAGCACATTTTGGCGAACAGGTAAGTTTTTAATGTTTTCCTAAAGACCATCCGGTTGCTAATTTCCCGCATATTCGGCGGGAGCGAGTTCCACATCTTAGCCGCTAAGTGTGAAAACGCCCGGCCTCCCCAGCGAGCCTTATTGACTTTAGTTGTCGTGGCAAGATGCAGAACGCTGGAACGAAGGGTTCTCGATGGAATGTAAGGTACAACCAAAGAGCGCAGGATAGCTGGGCCTGTTCGGTGGAATGCTTTGTGCACAATGCACATAGCTTTAAAGTGCATTCTGGCAGCTATTGGGAGCCAGTGGAGTTCTTTTAAGGCCTTCCTTGCTGATTGCCCGCGAGGGATGCCAAACAAGAGTCGAGCAGCACAGTTTTGTGTAACTTGGAGTCTGTTGATCACTGCTGCCGGGGCTCCCAGATATAACGCATTTCCATAATCCAGGCGGGAGAGTATCAAGGCCTGAACCATGATTCTCCTCGCCTGGAAAGGAAGCAATGGGAGAATCTTCCGGAGCATTCTCAACAGTCCAATACAGGTGGAAGCAGTTTTGGTGGCCTGCACAGAAAAATCCAATGCTTTATCAAGCCAGACTCCAAGGCTCTTAATGTGGGGTTTCGGTGAGGGAGGAGCACCAAGACATGCGGGCCAGATGGAAACCAGAGTGGTCGGTGCGGGATTGCCCAGTAGCATAATCTCAGTCTTCTCCCCGTTGAGTCTGAGACATGAGGAATGCATCCACTTGGCTACTGCCTCTAGACAGGGCCCCAAGGTGTTGGATGAACCCTCTGTGTGATCCAAAGAGAGCACCAGTTGGGTATCATCCGCGTAGGTGATAATACGCACACCGAAGGGCTGTACTATCCCTGCCAGAGGACTCATGTAGACATTAAAGAGCGTGGGGCTCAGTGGAAATGGAGCCATTGATCAACCCCAAAATAATAGGGGAAACCATTCCAGACGCTTGCTTCAAAATATTAAGAGGAGCTGGGTCTCTAGGCGACCCGCTCTTCACGAGTGCCGAGAAAGTATGGAATGACACAGAATCCATCAGGGGAAATGCCTCCAAGGAGTGTTCCCTGCTATGCGGACCAATATCTTCTGTGAGGGAGTTGTTGTGGTTGTCTACAGAGGGCAATAACGAGTAGATGGTTTGAATTTTGTCGTAAAAGTAATTTGCAATTTCATTGCAGCGTCGGCAGTTGTCATCAGGTATATCTGATGGTAAGAGGGCTTTAAGCAGTTTTTTCGCTATGCGAAAAATTTCGCGAGGGGAGTTGGCTGCCAAGGAAATTCTTTCCTCATAACATGAGGCCTTGGCCAATTTAATTCCTGCTTTATATGTGTTTATGGCCTCCCTGTATTCCAATTTCTTATATATAGAGAAATCCTTTCTCCAAGCTCTTTCGAGTTTCTTGCAGATTTATGTTAGTTCCCAGTGCTTGGGGGAATACCATGCCATTCTGTTGGACCCAACTTTCCTCTGGGTTATTTTCTTTAGGAGAACCCGATCTAAAGTGCTCTCAATCCAGTTGTTAAACTTTTCATTGGCGACAATTGGGTCGATATCAGGGATCGGCTTAGTATTTTCTAACTCCAATATCCACTGTTCTGAAGGAATTTCAGGCCAAAGACATGACATCGTTCTTATTGGCCTGGTTAAAGGAGTAACACTGGTGAGGGTCCAAGAAAAAGCAATCAAGAAATGATCAGACCAGGATATTGGGATGGGTTCCTGTAAGATCCTGGTTATTGATAAGGATGCAGCTGACACAGGATTGGATTGAGAAGAAGCTCAGGTTTATTGGAGATAAAGGAGACACATCCAGATCTCACCCAAGCTCAAAGTAAAACAGTCCACAGCTTGTAAAGATACATTCTAGTAGCTATGGTAACCAAATAGAATACATGACATCATACAGTGTGAATCAGAGAGGATGCTACACATCTTCCCCCCATAAAAAAAAAAAAAAAAACTAGCAAAAGAAAGAACACCTAAAATTGTAAAACAATAGCTAAACAATCAAGCTTACATCAAGAAACATAGTCTTTTAAATGAGAAGGTCTCTTGGTGGTCCTGGAAGAATGTCGACACACCTTAGGAACTTCATGATTGGTGTCAAGTCGGGAGCCATCAGCATCCATTTTAAGCTCAGGAGCAGGAGACTCGTGATTGCCAGATAAGACACAAATTCTATTTAAGTTCCATATTCTATGGTCTAAAGTCCTCACAGCATTCTTAAAGACTTTTATAACTTTTATTGGTTCAGAGAATTTGATTTTTTTACCAGGAAGTTTAACAACTACCATGTCACCAACCTTCACAGGCGTTGCTTTAACAGCATGCTTGGAATCAAAATAGAGCTTTCTGTTGGAGGATTTCAAAATCTCTTTCTCTCGCCAATTAAGTTCATTACTCGAATCACCATCTTTTGAACAACTAGCAATTTCATCACTCAAATCTCTTACCCATGTTGGTTCTAACAAAGTACAAGGGGACCTACCCCTAAAAAGGACAAAGGGCGATTTACCAGTTGAGGAGTGAGGAGTGAATCTATAATTTTCAACCTTTTTAAGAACTTGTTCTTTCCAATTGAGGCCCACCCCTTTAGCCCAGGAGATGGTTTCTTTGAGTACTTTGTTAAATCTCTCCACCACGCCATTGGTTTCTGGGTGGTAAAGAGCACATTTTTTATGAATTATACCACATCTGAGTAAGAAAGACTCCATTTCCCTGGAAACTAATTGAACCCCATTATCAGTGAGTAACGAATGTGGGAATCCTTCCCTGGCAAAGAGGGACTCTAGGAATCTTATAACACTGCTAGTCTCAATGTTTGAAGTGAGGTGTATCTCAGGCCATCTGGAAAATAAATCCATTAATACGAAAATGAAAGTTTGCTGCCCATCAGTGTAAATGGGGCCAAGGATATCAAATGAGACCTCTTTCCACGGCCCACACGGGAGATCTCTAATGATCATGGGTTGTACTCTTACAACTTTGGATTTATCACTCAGGTTACAAACCACACAATCTCTGATAATACGCTCAATGTGCAAGTCCATGCCTGGCCACCAGTAGGATGAGCGAACTCTTTCCTTAGTTTTTGTCATACCAGAGTGTGACTCATGAGCCAGATCAATGATGTTTTTGCGTAATTCAGAGGGAGGAACCAATCTAGTCCCACGAACCAACAAATCATTGCAAACAGCCAATTCGTCTTTCACCCCCCAGAATTTCGCACACTCAGCACATCCCTGTTTCTTGGAATGCCAACCCTTCTCTAAGAGAGACATCACCTCAGAGAGAACGGGATCAGATGATAATTTAGAACGCCACTCAGATTCATCAATGACTTCAACAGATACTGGGCAAACTTGATATTTATCTTCCTCACAGTCATCATCTAAAGGTACGTCCTTTGAATGTCAACCAGCCTTGACAAGGTGTCAGCCACACAATTCTGAACACCTGGTATGTATTTTATAGTAAAATCAAATTCCTGAAGTGCAATAACCCATCTGGTTATTCTACTGGATACTAAATCAATACCTTTTTTTGAGAAAATCTCGCATAGAGGCTTGTGATCAGTCTTGATTATGAACCTACTTCCCCACAAAAATTTCTTGAATTTTTTGACAGACCAATATACAGCCAGAGCCTCTCGTTCAATAACGGAATAACGAGTTTCAGGGTCCTTAAGACCACGTGAGGCAAACATAATGGTATCTAAGACTCCGTCATTCTCCTGTTGGAGAACAGAACCAAGTCCTTTGAGACTGGCATCGGTAGTAAGAACAGAAATCTTTTGAGGGTCAAAGCTTCGAAGATTAGGAGCTTTCTCAAGTCCCTTTTTTAACGTCTGAAATTCAGACTCACAAGTGTCATCCCAAATGAATTCAGACCCCTTTTTTAACAAACTTCTTAGGCCTACACACTGACTGGCAAAATCTTTAACAAACTTATTGTAATATTCTACCATACCAAAGAATTTCATCAATTCTTCTCTGGAGGAAGGGGGGGGCATCTTAACAATTGTATCCACCAAGTTGGCCTTAGGCGCAATACCATCTTTTGAAATTGTGTGACCTAAATAATGAATTGATGAGACACCAAAATGACACTTCTCAATCTTGATGGTGAGGTTGGCTCTTTCAAGTCTACTAAGTACATCAAACAGGATAGATTCATGCATAATGCTAAGTTGAAGTCTTATATAAGAATAAAGTCATTTTGAAAAAACCAATCAAAGCAGGAGTAGATGTCCAAAAGACAGGAAGTTCAATTGAAAGATTCTTAAATTAATCCTGAATACAGCCGCTGGTGCAATCAAAGCACTATAAATATTAACAGCCGCTGAAGTATTGAAGAATGTCAAAAAGACATAGAGTTCCGTAACAAGGTTAATTAATTAATCCTGAATACAGCCGCTGGTGCAATTGACGCACTTTTATTATTAACAGCCGCTGGTGCAATCATAAGCACAGAATAAATAAAAGAAAATGGTACCTTGAAATTGAAGGAACTTGAAGGAACTGTTCTGTTGTTGAGATAGTTGAGTCTCCCTTCTCTTCAGCTGCCGACTACGCCAATGTAAGATCCTGGTTATTGATAAGGATGCAGCTGACACAGGATTGAATTGAGAAGAAGCTCAGGTTTATTGGAGATAAAGGAGACACATCCAGATCTCACCCAAGCTCAAAGTAAAACAGTCCACAGCTTGTAAAGATACATTCTAGTAGCTATGGTAACCAAATAGAATACATGACATCATACAGTGTGAATCAGAGAGGATGCTACAGTTCCCTTCCTGTTAATTCATCCAAATTGGAGAATATAGGATCTAGTAGATAGCCCTTCATATGGGTAGCATTGGTGACTTTCATATTGAGCTGGTACGCTGCAAGATCCTGAACAAGAATGGAGAACTAGTTTATGTGGGTAGAAAACAAAACGGCAGTGTGAGCCAATGGGAACTGTAACTCGCTGACCTCACATGTTGAAGTAATCACTATCAGAAATACACACAACTGAACATTGAATTTGAACAGTTTTGCCCTGTGAAAGGTTTACATGACATCTAAATCTCATTGCGGAATTTGGTCAGGAAGATGCAAACAAAAAGACAATGTAAAAAGGACCACTAAATACCATTTTCCAGTGGAATTTGCCAACTCAAGGAAACACATTAAGAGTAAAACATCAGAAAAGTGAGACTCATAGGGATTTAAGCCTCAAGACTCACACTAAGAGATGAACTTGATCCAGCGGCCAACAGAGACCTTGTATTTGGGTTATAACCTCCGGCAGCAAGCAGGAGATATCTAACTGACACTGCTCGATTTTCGTGCCTGTAAGAAAAGCGCCTGGGGATTTGGGTGGAAACCCCGTCCCATTCTGCTATATAATCAGCTCTTTTCAGGGTGATAGGCTAGAGGAAGAGGGGACCGAATTCCAAGTTCCAAAAAATAGGCATACCAAATACTCCTCTTCTATTCAAGAATAATCTGAACCATTTGGATTTAAACCTTTTGCACTTTCTACAAGATCTTTGAAAACAGAGGTCTTTGGAGATAACAAATAGAGCAGACCTATGAACTATGGTGAACCTGAAGTGTCCCTCAAAGAACCATGTGAACCTGAAGTGTCCCTCAAAGAACCATGTGTTGGAAGGTTAAGGGCTCAGTGCAGGCTCATTTCGTTTTCAGAGCTGTGGCAAAGAAGTTCAGGCGAGGTGTCCCAATATGGACACATCATGTTTGTTATTTCTAAGCAGAACTCTCATTTATGATTGTTAAGATACAGGTGGCTCAGGGAATCTATCTTCAAGTTCAATGTGCCTGCCAAGTGAGTTTCCAACATTGCAAAGCTGTGCCACAAGTACATGGTCTAACAGCACAGAGTCAAAGGGCCCACACCACCATTCCGGTAGATACAATATGCAATGGTAGCATTGTTTCAAACTACTTGCACATGACCTCCCAGATAGAGAAAAAAGAACATTGTCAGTAAAAGGTTGACTGCCCTCAACTGTGGGGAATTAATGGACATGTGTTGTTTCAATTGGGACCAAAGGCTTTACACATTTATCTTCACAGGACAAGGGGGAGGTGCCCATAAAAACAGAGGCCTCCAACTGTGAAGCACTCAGGTTGGAAGACATCCACCACTAAAGGTCTGGAAGGACAGACCACAAAAACTCAATGTGAGCAAAGATTCCCAATGTTGGGCCTATGGTCTACTCGGGCCCTGCTTAATCTCATTTGCCAACTTATGTGAGGCAGCAGCTGGATGCACAAGGCCTTATCAAGTTCAACATGCAAAGGACCTGCAGTAAAGTATTGGATTTAACCCCAAACCCCAGAATCATATTACCAATATCCGAGATCCTACGAGGCGGAGGAAAAGCTCTCTTACAGGCCATGTGCAGGATCGCTCGGAGGAAGTTCAGGCTTTGAGCAAATGCAAAATGGAACGTTTGAAAGTAGATGGAGATGGAGAAGCCTAGTTAGAAAGGGTCATGCTGATGATTGTCTGTGATCAATGCAAATAACCCTGCCTTCACCAGCCTGACATACAATTATAGTGAATAACAAGAAACTCCTGAAGGAAATATTTGAAATCAGTTTTTGTTCTAACTTTTAGATTGGTCATTCAGGAGCCAATCAAGCCTACTCATTTGAATATTGTTTATGTAAAAGAATGTTTTTAAGGCATAGATATAAGATAGGTTAGTGTTCAGTGCTACCATATATAAAATGAATAGTCTTAATAATAACAGGAAAACATGTTTATGTACATTTATTACAAGACAAGGAAGTACAAACAAATAAATGAAAGGTCACATATATACAAACATCCACCAGATAATACTTACAAGTGTCTGATATATTTGAATTCACAACAAGCCCTATATGGTGAACCATACAAACTCAGCCTAAAAACTGACATCTTAAGAGTAAATAGTTCTACGTTACATGGGCTGATGTGTGTACATTTTCAACACTATTCTCTCTAAACCGTAAACATCCATGAGACTATCTTTAGGACTATATTTGTTTTAAAGGGCCATCTAAGGAATAGGGAATTTCATGTAGACAATACCTACAAATCCAATGCGACATACTTTCAATTTATAAATCTACTTTTGTAGTGCTGAATTTGCATCAAGATACTGCAGATGTTTCGATCTCTAAAGGGTAAACATTCACGAGACCATCGTCAGGACTATATTTTTTTAGAATGAACCTTAAAAAGAAAAGTTGAATAACCATTTATTCAAGATTTCTTAAAATCAATCACTGCACCAAAAAAACATGTCCCCACTGCGTCACTGCAACTACACCAGGCAACCCACATCATAAAACGTGGGTTAAGTGAAGTGTTTAGTATCACAAAGGTCATGCACTTGTGGATGCTTTTCAAAGGAGAGTTATTGTATTATGGGTGGTAAGCAAACATCTGACCAACTATAGGTATACCTACATGTGTTAATTTGCTTTTATCCATACTCTGCTGGCATCCAATATATGCAAAAAGAACAATTGATGGACAGAATGCAGAACAATGTCATACATTCACCCCAGTACAGAGATCTGGGCCTAAATCCATCGTTTTTTTGCTCACCATGCCATTCCAGTTTGGACCCAGCCATATGAAAATCAGTCTTAAACCTGCACCCATTGGGAACAGTCCAGCCTGACCTGCCAGGCCAGGTCCTCCCTGCACTGGAAACAAGCATCCGATGACCGGTTTTGTGCTTTCAGCCCTCATCAGCCAAGATAGCATGACTCCAGTGGCATGGAGAGCATGGGACCCACGTCTGGGCATACCCATCCCATTTTGGATGACAAATGCAAATAGAACAATTGATGGACAGAATGCAGAACAATGTCATACATTCAGCCCAGTACAGAGATCTGGGCCTAAATCTATAGTTTTTCTTCCTCACCATGCCATTCCAGTTTGGACCAAGCCATATGCAAATCAGTCTTGATCCTGCGCCCAATGAGTGAACAGCACTGGATTCAAGCTAGCCTGGCTGATGTAAGGTGATATCCTGAAACCGGTCCCAGGATGCTTGTTTCCAGTCGAGGGAGGACTTAGCTTGGCAGTTCAGGCTGGACTGTTCCTACAAGGAACAGGGTCAAGACTGATTTGCATATGGCTGGGTCCAAACTGGGGTGGTAAAGTGAGCAAAAGAATGATGGTTTTAACCCAAATCCTTGTGACTGGGGGTGAATGTTGGCATTGTCCACTATTCCGTCCTTCAATTATTTCTTTTTCATATGTCGCCCTAAGTGAGAAGGGTATGCCCAGTTTGCATTCCAGTTTGGACCATGCCAATTGCAAATCAGTCTTGACCCTAAGTGAGAAGGGTATGCCCAGTTTGCATTCCAGTTTGGACCATGCCAATTGCAAATCAGTCTTGACCCTGTGCCCAATGGGAACAGTCCAGCCCGAACTGCCGGGCAGTCCAACAGAGTTTGAATTCAGTGAACAGCACTGGATTCAAGCTAGCCTGGCTGATGTAGGGTGATGTCCTGAAACCAGTCCCAGGATGCTTGTTTCCGGTCGAGGGAGGACTTGGCTTGGCAGTTCAGGCTGGACTGTTCCTACAAGGAACAGGGTCAAGACTGATATGCATATAGCTGGGTCCAAACTGGGGTGGGGTGGTGAGCAAAGGAATCATGGATTTAACCCAGATCCTTGTGACCAGGGGTGAATGTTTGCATTGTCTAGCTTTCTGTCCATCAGTTGTTTCTTTTGCAGGCATCCAATATATAGCTACCATTTTATATTGCATTTTGGGATTTGTATAAAATTCCACAGTGATAGAATGGATGTTATATATTAAACCCCAGCATCTAGTGAACAAGAACTTCCATGTAGACAATATCTACAAGCCAAATGTAGTGGACTTTAAATCTGTAAATTGATGAAGTATGAAAAATATATGTAAACTAATGCTTCCACAGGTAAATAAATGCATCGGTCTGGGCTTACCAAGAAGTAAAGTAATACCTAATTTCGTAGTGGAGAATTTGTGTGGTGATACTGTAGTTAATATATAAATTAAATGTGTGGGCAGTCCCCAACTTAAGTAATGATTCATGACAACAAACATACCTAAAAAATGCATAAAAAAATAAAGAAATACAGACTACAACATCTGACCTAATGTAAAAATGAGCATAGCGAAAGAAGCAAGGCATATAAATCCCCCTATCTGCAATTGTGGCAGTCGAAAGGAAGTGAATGCAAACAACATCAAGACTACAACAGTGTATACACAAAAGTGAATCATGGAAAGAGGAAGCTAATATAATTTATAAAATGCTGATAGCTCAACAGCCTTGAAAGCGTGTGTATCCCTAATCAAAAGCTCTATGATATTCCACCAAAATAATCTTGTAAAAATACACAGGTAAACTGAATCTAAAAATCTAATCACAAACCAAAATGCCCTTAGACAGAGCAAAAATGGAATACATTCCTGGGAATACATCCTTGTGTAGACGACCAATAAAAGAAAGTGAATAACTAGTGCAGCCATATTGAAGTAGTGACATCTCCGGAAATTAAAAAAAGGTGTCAGAAAGACAAAAGGAAGAATTATTGAGGAGTAAATACCCAGTATGGGAGATAAAACACTAATTAACATAAGAGGACCATAGCCTCGTTAAGGCAGCCATATATAAACCACAAGTGTTGTCACCACAGATCTAAATTGTAGCAAAAGATAATTGCAGTAGAACAAGTAAATGCCACTCTACTGAAGCACTAAGGCCATATGTATGAAATTTTGTTTTTGCGATTCTCAAATAGTGATTTTTTGAGAATCGCTATTTGAGAATCGCAAAACGCTATGTATGTAGGATTTGCGAATAATTTTGCTAATCATACATATTCCTTAATTGCGAATTGAAAATTGCGATTAGGGAATACCTCCCCATTCATTCCTATGGGCCTAGAGGCCCATAGGAATGAATGGGAAAACATTCTCAATTTGCGATTCTCAATCAGAGAATCGCAAATTGAGAATGCAATTTCAAGGGTGCCAAGGTGTCAAAAGGACACCCTGTTGCATACCTGAAATGTGCATGTGTGCACACATACATGCCCTAAGGGCATGTTTGTGCACCACATGGCACTTTGAAAAATGCTAAAAAGTGCATATTTCAAAGAAATCGCAAATTACCACCAACTTGAAGTTGGTGGTAATTTGCGATTCCTTATAGCCAAATTGCACTTTTTCTGGGCCTCTTACATTGCATTTAAGGAATCGTAATTTGTGATTCCTTAAATGCAATCGCAAAACAGAAAATCGCAAATTTGCGATTCCTTATTTTGCGAAGCTGTTTTCCTTTCATACATCCCACTTAGCTAAATTGCGATCGCAAATGCCAAAATACTGAAAATTTCTGTGTTTAGGATCGCAATTTTAAATGATACATATGGCCCAAAGTCCTTTAGAGTAAGTGCCTGCAAAATCCATTTGTTCTCTTAAAGTGTCAGAAGGCAATCCACATCACAGTGTGAAACATTTGATGACTTCAAGCATGCATCATTTCATTCCATTGATGACCGCGTGCTTTCTAATGTTCATCAAGAGGTGTATTTTCCTTGTTGCACTGGATCCTAGATTGATGTTGTAGTATTCTGCACCGAAATTCCTGCATTGTTGTTTATATGTATGAAGAACCACAAAGGCATTCTATACAATACACTATAATTTTAGTTGCACATTTAGACATGTGTCTTAGGGCCTTATGTATCAAAGTCCTCATTTGCGATTCTCAAATAGCGATTTTTTGCGAATCGCTATTTGAGAATCACAAAATGCTATGTATGTAGGATTTGCAATACATTTTGTGAATCCTACATATTCCTTAATTGTGAATCTCAAATTGGGATTCGCAATTAAGGAATACCTCCCCATTCATTCCTATAGGCCCATAGGAATGAATGGGAAGACATTCTCAATTTGCGAATAGCAATTAAAGAATCGCAAATTGAGAATGCAATTTCAAGGGTGCCAGGGTGTCAAAAGGACACCCTGTTGCACCCCTGAAATAAGCATGGGTGCAGATGTGGCGCACATACATGCCCTAAGGGCATGTTTGTGAGTCACATAGCACTTTGACAAATACATAAAAGTGCATTTTACAAAGAAATCGCAAATTACCACCAACTTGAAGTTGGTGATAATTTGCAATTCCTTAAGTCCAAATTGCACTTTTTTTGTGCTTCTTACATTGCGTTTAAGGAATCGCAAAATTTGCGATTCCTTAAATGCAATCGCAAAATAAGGAATCGCAAATATAGCGATACCTTATTTTGCACGTAGATTTGCCTCATACATACCATTTGGCAAAATTGCGATCGCAATTTTGCTTGATACATATGGCCCTTAGTTCCCACCTCCTGCCATTATTAGTACATGTTTTGTATAACAAGATATGTTGCAAGCAGAACAACTACCACATATGTAATGACCAATCAATGGTTGTAAACCCAACACAGTGCTGATAGTTGTTTTTGTGGGTTCTTTGTAGTCTTTAACCAGACAATCTCTTAGATTACGACTGCTTTTGAATACAAAGAGAGGTTTGCTGATTTGAAACTTTCCATTAAGTATTAGGTGCCATCTTTTCAGTGCAATTCTTTAGAATTTTTGGGTTAACATAGTGACACATGTGAGGTCCACTTTTTTGGTTTATTTTTGACTTATAATAGGCAGTCATGATTGTATTATCAAGCTCTTAAAAAGGACTGTTTGACTAATCTGTTGGGATACCGTTTTACAATTGATCTGTTTTTTAAAATGTTAGCTTCTCTGAAAAAATCCTCTTACTGCAGTTGCAACAGATTCTTAAAAATTGGTCAAATGGTAAGTTGTCGGGTAAATTGTGAGGACGGTGACTTTCTTATTTCAACAGGGTGTTGCAACATATAGATTTTGTATATAGTCTTCTGCATAGACAACTAGGTTACTCATAGCTACTGAGGTCAAGAAATGTTATCTGGGGATTAGAACTATCAAGGGTACATTTTAAATAAGTGTTTTGTGATTTGAGCCATGTATAGAAATTCTCAAGGGCTGATGCAGCTCCTTGCAAGATTATTAGCATATCATCAATATAATATAACTGTTTCCACATATTCAGCATGTATGGTTTGGTAGTGTTATAAATAAAATTGCCTTCAAAATCCGCCACAAGGAAGTTGGCTGTGTCTGGAGCAAAAAATAGTTCCCATCGCAATATCCTTTACTTGTTCAAAGAATGTGTCTTTATCAATAAAGTTGTTCTGTCTTAATGCTATGCTAGCACACTCTATAAGAAATTCTGTCACTTCCTGATGGTGTCTGATGCGAGTATTCATAATTTTATCAATGATGTACAAAGCTTCTGTTTGTGAAATGTTAGTATACAAGCTTTCAATGTCTAGTGTTACCAATAAGCCAATACAACTGTCAAATAGACAACCTTCTATTTCATTGATAACAGCTACGCTTTCTTTAATGAAGGAACATGTCTTAAGAGCATATGTTTGTATCAAAAAATCAACACACTCTGCTTAAGGACTGAGTCAAATCAGTCAACAATGGGTCTGCCAGGAGGTTTGGTGCTGCTCTTATGAATTTTTGCGATACTGGGATGGAGAAATCAGATTTAAGATATGCAAACTCTTAGGTACATCCCCATCCTTTGTCGAGTCCACTGCTAATCAAATCAAGTATTGCTTTAGTATATAATTTGTGGGGCCTGTGGATAATGTTCTATAGTGAGCTGGATTATGATGCTGGTTTAAAAGTTTCTGATCATAATCTATAATATTTTGATGACTGTGCCTCCACCCCAATCTGCTGGCTTTATAACAATTGTTTCAAGTCTGGATGTCTGTGATGTATTGTGTTCATCTCTTGGCAAATTAAATTGGAAATGTTTGGGGAATATAAGAGAATTTTAGGTGCCAAAAACAACATTCTCAAAAGTAATAATCTCTTTAGACATTGTAGGATGGAGGAAAAATGTTGAAGGAACGTGTAATCCAGTGACATATAGGATCCCAATTTTAAACCTCTCAGACTATTCACTTAGAGCACTATAGGTTGAAGTCCAGAATAAAGGGCTGTCTTTTGTAGCCATGCACAAAAATATTTTTTTTACTACCCACACTGAAATCTATAATTTCTTTAGCTCTATTTGTCTGAAAGTGTTCTTCTCCACATTAGAAATCAACCAAAAATTGGATGTCACTGAATTACTCTTTCCATCTATGTTTTTTCCTCCAACCTCTACAATGTCTAAAGAGATTATTACTTTTCAAAAGACAAAGTTACTTACATGTGATAAGGATCTTTCTGGTGCATACTCAATCTACCTGCAAATTCCTCACTTGTAGAACAATCCTAGGCGTCAGTCTGGATCCGGAAAACTTCAAAGCAATGATGTCACCGGTAGAGGGCACTGTGACAAGCCGGCGCCAAAGTGACATTGGGTGACTTCACTGAGGCCATAAAGCACCCACCACAGAGCACTTATATCAGCTGCCCTCCATTTTTTTCTAGTACATTATACGATTAGTTCTAGTAGCGGATTCTTTAAAAACGACAAAACATTAAGGAAATAAAACACATAATAAACCAACATGTTGTATACTTTAGGAGTCCAATGTTATTTAATCACACTGAACTCTATTTTAACTTTGTTGTAAAAGATTGTACCAAAACAATGCAATTAACAAGTGCCCCTCCGAAGGGGGAAAAAGGGAAAGGGTGTCTGATAAAGAGGATTTGGTGATCTGAGTGAGGATCAAGGGGTATATAGAGAAAGTACAGTGTGAATCACATATTTCACTACATGCGAGAAAGGCTAATCCTTAAGTCACATGAATACAAACAGACATCACAAAATCACATAGCCATGATTGTAATCAGTAACACAGTGAAGAATCGCTGTTGGACCAACTGGCAAACAATATAAATGTTGATGTTTCGACCCCAAAAAAGAAGTAGGATCCTTAGTTCCTTACTGGGGGTCTTCCTCGGGTCAAGAATAAAGGAGAGAACGGGGCACCCGGGGATTAAACATAAACATAACCTTACTCAAGGACAAGTGTGAAAGGCAATTTGTAGAAAGGGAAGGGAGAAGTCCATAAATTAAGCATAAATGTACCATGTGCAATCCCGATCAGGGGATGTAGATTGATGGGCGCGTAGGGTACAACAGGGGCAAAGAGCGACAGTCAGGCATCTGAAACAATATTAACAAAGTACAGGCTGTCAATACAGCCTCCATGCAGAAAAGGGAGTGGTGAGACTAGGAATGGGGGAAAAAATAATAAATCTACTTACTCAAAAACGGTTAAACGCAAGTCCGTCCCTTGCTATGAGTTGACCTGACCAAACCAAACCAATTAGATAGATGTATCGTGTCTCCCAAGAGGAATTAATCTGGAAGAAAGAAAGTGAAACCCACTTCGTAAAGAGACCGTGAAAACGACCTTAAAACTGTTAAAATCCGATTGAAAATACCTTGAGGCTCCTGGTGCACAGTAACTGGCCGCTCGGTCGACAATCTACAAACAAGCATTAAAATGCAATAGGTCTCGCCTTTCATTAAGTTAAAGCCATTTGCTTTGCTATACAATACCATTAGCAAAGCAAATGGCTTTAACTTAATCAAAGGCAAGACCTATTTCATTTTCAATGCTTGTTTTATGTGTATGTACTGGTTTCCAGCAAGTCATGGTGAGACTGTGGGCAAAAGTTAAGGCCTTTTTCCAGTACCTGTATTTTATCACTTCTTAATTCATGTTGGAATATATTTATTGCTATTTATTTTGTATTGTTCTTTTTTTATGTTGTCTCGTTTCTCTTCTCCATTCTTGTTGCCCACTCATTCTTTCGTTTCCTTATTCCTGTTCTCCTCTTGTTTTTCCTTTCCAATTTGTTCCTCTTTTTTTCTATATGTAATAAACATTTTGTCTAAAAAAATACACCTTGATACAAGTGCACACCCCAGAAGAAGATTGCAAAAAAAAGAGGGAAAAATAATTGAACAAGAATGCAGATATGCTCAATCAAACAAAGGCACTTGATTAGCAACATAAAATAATCGTCATATAAAAACACATTTGAAATGTATTGTGAGCAGTATTAAAAGATTTAAAAACACACTAAAGGAATGTGTAGAAAGATATATATTCCAAAAAAAAAAGAAAATATATAAAGCCAATGGAAAGAATGATGAAAAGACCGAATTGGTAACGGTTGCCTAATCATAAAATCAAATGAAGTTGTGATAAGGGTATGAACTGAACTACGGAACCAACTATTCATTGGGATATTAGTGGAAAAGTTAGAATACAAACTATAACAAGAATTTGCTAACTTTCCTCCCTCCTCATTGCACAGTACTACAGAAAGGAGAACAAAAAAAAGTAGGTGTTTTGAAAACCTGCAACGTGTGCTGCAACCCACTGTCACTACGGCCTGTCCCTGCCATGGTGTCGGCTAGAACATATACTTGCCTCATTTCGAGGCAGTCAGAGTGCGAGCTACTCCAATTTAAAGTCCTCATACGACTCTTACATCATGAAGGCATCCGTATTATACCAGCAGCCTTAAATTTACAACATCAGAGAATTCTGGAAATTGTAGTGTTCATTTGCCTCAATTAACCCCTTTACTGCTAAGGCTATTTTACTCCTCTCATATAATTTCCATTGAAATCAATGGAAAGTCCATGACGAGTTACCCTTGTCATTAGCAGCCATAAAACCAGTTGATTTTTACACCAGAAAACAATGATTTGTACAAGTCATGTTGTGGAAAAGGTGCGTACTCGTGAGATGGTGTCATTTAGTAGCCTCTCCCTACATGCCTCTCTCTGAATGTGCCTATAGGTGCCTGTCCCTTTTACTTGTTGGTGCGATCAGCTTACATCTATTGCTTTTAATGTGGCTGAACTAGTTACTATACTGGCCTGATACTATGCCATCTTCTCTTTAAGTTTGTTCTCTACTGGTGCTTCTTCTGCAACTGAGCCTTTCTCCACAAGCTTGAGTACAACTGCGCTTTTCCTTAATGTTCTTGCATGTCGTATCTACTGTTCCCTGTTTGTGAACCCATTTTTTCTGCATCCCCAAATTTTGGTAGAATCTTACCTTGCGTAAAGCGCTATAGAAATAAGCAATAAAATGCAACATTCCTACTTGGAACGGGATGCGGCTGTGTGCTCATGCATGAAGCTGTGCATATTACTCCAAGCGCCTGCATGTAGGTGTCTGGTCCTCCATGTGCTTTTCTCTATAATTCCTCTTTGCGCTGCTCCTTCGTGTACTGGTTTGTAAATGACTGTGTGCAGTAGAGGCACTTGCTAGTGCACGTATTGATTTTGTAACACTGTGCCACTGTTCTACAAAGGTGGGGGGCATAGGAGTGGCAGATCTGCATGCTCCAATCACATTGGCACACAATGCAACCTTCAGAAACCCAATCAAGAACTGTAGTTAGATTGAGAACTAAATAATTATGTTCACTAGGGCTGCAGTAGTGACTCCAGGAACATGCACCAACTACACAAGAAAGAGCACACACCCCATTCTTTGGGAGACCCCGCCTCCCATACACATGCTAAGGAAGCACAGGGCATTTTATTTTTTATATAAAGATTTTGTTCCTTTGGTTAACTAAAGGGGCTTCTGACCCAAAAAAAAGAAGCACTTGCAAAGTGGTGGCAAGCAACATAAATGACATGCCAGAGGGGGTTGGAAGGGATGGAGGCAAGCAACACCAACGCAATACAGGAAATGGTGGATGGTACAGTGGCAAGGAACAACAATGGATGCAGGAGGCTGTAAGCAACAACACAAGACAGGAAGTAGGGGAGAGAAGGCTTGAAAACACATGCACTCTTATGGAGCACTGCAATGAAAATAACTAAAATAAATTTGAAAAGAAGTACATGCGACAGTCAGGGAACGACAGTAATAAAGAAATAAATCAGTACTTGGTCCATGCTCCATCAAAGGGAGAAACACAGGCAGAGGAACTGAAGTAGATAGCCCATGACCAATAAGAAGCAAGCAAATGAGAGTGATAATGAAGCCAGCCAATGGTAGGCAAACGGTGGGATCTAAGCCCCCTGTATGTATAGAGAATGTCTCAGAAGTGACAGACCTAAAAAAGGTTTTCTAGGAATAGGTTACTCCGGGCTTAAGTGGCTTTCCCTCATGAATTTCGAAAACTAAAACAAGTTTATTCTAAGGTTATGAGTAAACCGGTCTTTCAACGAAAAATGCTCAGTTTAGACGGAAGCCACAAACGACCGGTCCTTAATCTCGGAAATCAGAAAACACTGGACACTCGAAGCGGCAACCGTGATAATGGAGGTCTTGAAATCTCGTGGTGCTAAGACTTAAGGAGCAACAGAGCAGATTTCCCTCCACGGTTTCAGCATTCCACTGAACTACCAGATTAATGTTCCCATCTCTCCATTGAATGATTGAAGAAAGGCCATTTTCACTAGGAGATAATATCAGTTCTGCTGACTGCTCATTTCTAAGCAGTTTCAATGCAAGCAGAAAGGGGAACGCAGCGCAACAAAGCGTGGGTTTCCCAAGTATTTTACAATGGAGTAGAAGGGATTATAATCAGGGCCACTAGAATTATGTGACGGAGAGGGCTTCTGACCCAAAAAAAAGAAGCACTTGCAAAGTGGTGGCAAGCAACATAAATGACATGCCATAGGGGGTTGGAAGGGATGGAGGCAAGCAACACCAACGCAATACAGGAGAAAGTGGATGGTACAGTGGCAAGGAACAACAATGGATGCAGGAGGCTGTAAGCAACAACACAAGACAGGAAGTAGGGGAGAGATGGCTTGATAACACATGCACTCTTATGGAGCGCTGCAATGAAATTAACTAAAATAAATTTGAAAAGAAGTACATGCGACAGTCAGGGAACGACAGTAATAAAGGAATAAATCAGTAATTGGTCCATGCTCCATCAAAGGGAGAAACACAGGCAGAGGAACTGAAGTAGATAGCCCATGACCAATAAGAAGCAAGCAAATGAGAGTGATAATGAAGCCAGCCAATGGTAGGCAAAGGGTGGGATCTAAGCCCCCTGTATGTATAGAGAATGTCTCAGAAGTGACAGACCTAAAAAAGGTTTTCTAGGAATAGGTTGCTCCGGGCTTAAGTGGCTTTCACTCATGAATTTCGAAAACTAAAACAAGTTTATTCTAAGGTTATAAGTAAACCGGTTTTACAACGAAAAATGCTCAGTTTAGACGGAAGCCACAAACGACCGGTCCTTAATCTCCGAAATCAGACAACACTGGACACTCGAAGCAGCAACCGTGATAATGGAGGTCTTGAAATCTCGTGGTGCTAAGACTTAAGGAACAACAGAGCAGATTTCCCTTCACGATTTCAGCATTCCACTGAACTACCAGATTAATGTTCCCATCTCTCCATTAAATGATTGAAGAAAGGCCATTTTCACTAGGAGATAATATCAGTTCTGCTGACTGCTCATTTCTAAGCAGTTTCAATGCAAGCAGAAAGGGGAACGCAGCGCAACAAAGCGTGGGTTTCCCGAGTATTTTACAATTGAGTAGAAGGGATTATAATCAGGGCCACTAGAATTATGTGACAAAGAGGGCCAAATTATTGGGCAGGGTTGACTCAATAACGTGGCATGGAAAGGCAAATTATATGTTTTAAAGTGACACATCTAGTCACAGTATCACTGCAATATTTTGCCTTGTTCACACTCGATAACACTGTCTAGAAAATATTCCACATCATTAGTAACAGTTTCACACTCAAAAATAGTAAGAAGCAATTAAAAGTTAACAAGCTGACTTCTGTCAAAGGCTTATCACGGCAGGGCAGCACGTGTTGCACCATTTTTAGAAACTTTTGATCCGTTTTAACTGTATCCATTTTTTAGGTAAAATCTGCAAATTATACAAATAGATGATGGATTATGCGGCAAAAGCACTAAATACATAATTATCCAGAAAACCCGCCATCCAACAGAGCACACTTTCTCAAAAAGTGTGGGTATTCTGTGGTGAATGACACAGCAGATATGCAAACGAAGGTTTTCAATTTGCTCACACTTTAGTATCTCAAAAAAAGGAGGGAAACAGCTCGCGGGCTGCATCTCACAGTAGTTGGCCATCCTTCATTCGACCTGCAGATTCTGGGACTGCAGCAAGAAAATGAGAATTGAACCCGTGGCACCAGCCCCGCAGTAACAGAAGCACTTTGATCGCAAGTATTGAGTGTGGGTGTCAGACCCCAGGGGAAGAGTTCAAGGGCTTCTCACGTCTCAATGTCCTTTTGAAGGTGGCAGAACGGATTAGTTCCTGTGTGTCAATATAGTTACCAATTACTTGATATTGACCAAAAGACAAAATAAATAGGCTATAGAACTTTAAAAAAAGAAAGTTACACAAACACCTCTGAAGTTTTAAAATACAATTGTGGTAAGCAGCTTACCTCGATTCAGGAAGGCTCGGTTTAGCCCTCCTACTTGGCAACTATTGATATATTTACAGTACAGGAAGAGACACCGCGTTAACAATGCAAAGCACAGAACCAGTTTCTTCGACGGTTATCAAAACAACGTACTAATGCTGCATTGTCCATGAACACTGTGTTTCACGTTTTAAGCTTCATTTAAAGGCCTGTCAAGGACATGTGAAAAACTCACCTTTTACTCTGTGCATCTAAAAATAAAAGAGCATGTTTGATCGACCTACCACAGCAATTTTTGCAGCGGCGCAGTAACCTCCACACTATAACAAGTCGGCTTGGAACGCTCCTTGGAAGAGACGCGGTAAGGCAGGAGCGTGACGTCGTGAGCGTGCACGTTGTCGTGCCCTGCTTCTCGCACGATCACAGACCGGTGTCTGCTCGTGCACCGGTCTGCATCACTTGGGGAGGCAACACGACAACAATAAGGGTCGCAAGCGGCAGCGCTTCGCGCTGCAACTCCAGGCGAGCCCAAATAAAGGAAACGGGCGGCTTAGGATAAACTCATAATGTAACTCGGAAACATTCACGAGTTATTCAAAAAGAGAGAGCTGAACAAAAGTTCTGCCGGAACTCATCGCTATTCCGAAGAACGTCATCTCTGATGCAAAGGAAACCGGATTGAGGATCCACCTGTCAGTTAAGCACAGGGGCTCGGTAACCTCGAGCACGGCATGACGTGTTAAGCGCAGACGCTCGATGCTTGTCAAATTGGCAAGTCATCGCACTGAAGGAAGAGAGACTATGCGGGGCCCATGGATCTTGAAAATACAGATGAGAGGAAAGAATCGAAAGCCTAACAGTGCTGAAATTTGGGCAAATACAATTCCCAGAGTGTGAACAGCTGTAAATAGAATTATTTGAAAATACAGACACGTACCACTCTAGCAAGAGAGTATGGTGTCAGAACAATCAAAACACAAAGGGGCATATTACCAAGGGTGGCGATATTGAATTTTCGCTGCTTTTTTTGGCCGCTAAGCGACGATAATTCCATTGCCCTATTACCAAGCTGTCGCTAACACCAGTTAGTGACAGCTTGTAGGCGATAGCGAGCGGTTTGGGGCCCGCTTTGCATGTCAGCGATATTTATCGCTGATGACATGCAAAGTGGGCGTACCCAACCCGTTAGCGACTGACAGCAGTCGCTAACATCGCTATCGCCTATTTCCAAGAAAGGCGAAGCGATGGAAATATTTGCGGTGAGGGCGAATATCACCAAACGCTAACGCCTGCAAATACCAGTTCTTAGCCATGTTATCCAACGGGAGGTGGATAACATGGCTAACTGCATTTGCACGCTAATGCGTGAACACCGCGGGTTTTCCAGCGATATTCACGCTAACGCCGGCAATATTATTGCTTTTGAGATAAACGTTGGTAAGAGGACGTTATCTCAGTGATAATATTGGGCGAAGCGCGGCATTAAAAAAACTAACTCTAAGCTCAGTTAGCGATAGATATCGCTAACTGTTGGTAATATGCCCCAAAGTCTCTATGGATAATTATACATTTTGGTTACAAATCTATGCACAGAGGTAAAAATGAAACGTATGCAGTTTGTAACAATGGCATTAAGTTTAGATTTGATTATAAATGCTGGAGAGGCCGTTTAGAAAGTATTCATACAAGCATGCGAAGTTTACAGAAAGACATTGGCAGTCATTCATGCTCGGTTGTGAGTGTAATTTGAGCAAAACAGTATTGATACTTACACTTGCGTGATGAATCACGTCAAACCCAGCAATGATGTTGCCCGTAGAGGGCACTGTGACAAGCCGACGCCGAAGTGACATTGAGCGACATCACGGAGGCCATAAAGTGCCCGCCACAAAGCGCTTATATCAGCTGCCCTCCATTTTTTTTTAATCCTTCAAGGTAAGAAGGCAGATAGACATTGATGAAGTATTTACAGTACTAGAAAAATACAATATGGGATCTTCTTAACTTTCACAATAACATATCCATTAAACGGGGAGGCAGGCCAGTCAATGAGGAATCATCAGGTTGATACCAGAGTATCCCCCGGAAAGAACATTACAGTATTTAAGTAACTTTTTCTTCGGACAGATAATTCAACCTGTAGAATGCTCACTTGTAGAAGAGATTTTACAGCAAAACCCTGCCCAGGAGGAGGGTTGTGGGATGATTAGACATGCAAATCCTGCAAGTCAGACCTGGTAAAGTGGCCACCCCTGCGCACCTCTAAATCCATAGAGTATTGTTTCACAAATGGCAGCCCCATGTCCTTAGTCGTCGCGCCAAGAATGCGGCAGCCGCAGCCTGGACATTTTCATTGTCCGTTCACTGAAACCATAAGCACAAAAAAAACAAGACTTCTCCGTATAAATGTAATTAACATGATCAGCTTGCTGCCTGAATAAGGGAAAGTGAAAGAGAGACAAGCACGCGTTGTAGGTGAGCCGTGAGCGTGCACATTGGCGTGGTCTGCGGCTCGTGCCCAGTGGCGGCGCCTGCAGACTTCGCCGTACTCCAATGGGTGCTGCGCAGCTCGTGCAGGCCAGGGAGGGGGCCGCCACAGCAAAAACACATGGCATGCAGCGGTTTGGAGAGGACTCGGAGGTAAGAACCTCAGAGGTGCTGCTACTGTGATCAGGGGTGTTGTGGGGACTTGTGAAAGATGCCACGGTGTGCTGTGATTGCTGGAGAGGAGCACTTCGGTACGCGTTGATAGGCCGGCAACGGGAGGCTACCATATCATAGAGACCAATTTGAAAAGCTGTCTCCATGGAACCTACCTGGGGTGCGGGGGAGGGGGGTGTCAGTGCACGGTGTCATCTCTCTTGATGCTGTCCGGCAGCACCGGGTTGTCGTGCAGTCGCAGCCCCTTGCGGAACCAATGCACCGCGTTGACCACCATAGTGGGGGGCAGCGAGGGCTCCGAGCATCTAGGGTCTGTACGGTGTCCTGCAACCTCTCAGTCCCTCTGCCCGCTGCTGTGCCGGTGGTTGCGCAAGCAGCAGTTCACTGCTGTTGGGATGCGGAGATGGGCAGTGGGGGGCTCGTCCTCAGCACAAAGGTGATGAAGAGAAGGGGCATGGGGACCTGGGACGTGGTGGTATAGGACAGCGAGGGAAGTGGTGAGTGCAGAGATGGGCAGTGGCGCTATCAGGCAGCGAAGCAGAGTAAGCACGATTTGTTATATCACCCAAAAATGAATGTCAAATGGAGCTTCTACCACATGGCGCCAGTGACACATCTGCTCACCAAACAGAAAGTAATTATCTCAGCATGCCTCCAGGCGCCTCACATGCTGCTGAATGCTACTGCGTCTTCCGGAGCGCGTTCAAACTGACTCAACCCTAATTAACACGCACCAGCTGTACACATTTTGTAACAAGCGCGTTCACAGACCACAATCGGCGCGTGCCCCAGTCTGTACCACTTGGCAGGCAAGTCGATAACAATAGATCTCCCTGGCAACAGCACTTCGCACTACGTCGCCAGGAGCGAGACCTAAATATCACAGAGGAGGACGTGAGGCCATTGCAGTAAAATCAGACACCAGACCCAGATAATTTCCTCTTGAATAGTATAAAAAGTTCAAAGATTTATTGTCCCTGCACTTACAAAACACGTTCAGGGATTCAGTGCCATTAGCAACTCTGCCATCCAGCCTCAACTTCCAACAACCGTCATATTTCTAAAAGCAGGTTGTGCCAACAGGATGTCCGGGCATGCGAACACCCGCTCTCTCTGATCACCAAACACATTTGAAACTGGATGCATGCGTCTTGTTACTACAGGTTGATGCCCACTACGGTTATGTGCTGTGCTACACCTTTTGATGGCCCTCAACACACACTGCTGACTTTTCTGGCACGTGGGTTTATGGATGATTCATTCCCCGCAGTGCTTTCTTTTTTCAAGGAGCACATTACCTTCGTTTGCACAGTGACTGTCACTTCCTAGGTGTTTCCAGACCCTCTATGCAGCTGTGTCTTGTTTTCTTGAGGTTTATGGATTACTAATTCGCCGCATGTCTGTGAATGTCACTTCACAGGTGTTTCCGGTCCCTCTATTTAGCTTTTATGCTGTTCCACCATGGTTTTTGCTCATAATACAATGCTCATAACACAATTAATCATGTACAAAATAAACATTACTTACTTACAATGCCCAGGCGGTTTTAATTTTCTAGGTTATTCTTCTGGTGGCCCATTACTTTTTTCCTCCAAGGTTCTTGCTTTGGTAATAACAGCTTTTCCTTTCATAGGTCATTTATGTCCAAATTGGGAAATATTGGGTTTTGTTATCTAAACATTGCATTGGCGCATGTTCCTTTTAGGGTCAGGTGAGAAGCAGTAGGATGTTATTCACCTGAAGTCCTTTCCTTTTTCTTTAATATTCTGACGATTCCTAGATCTCTTTCTAGGATGCTACAACTTTGCCCTGAGGAAGACCCCGTTAAGTGATGATAGGGATCGAAAAGTCAACTTTTCAATCTCAACCATATTTGCATTGATTCCCAATTTGTTTTTCTGTGAGATTCCATTCTGTAATTGATGTCCTGATGGCTAAGACACTTCTTGATTATGCGCAACAAAGGTTTGTTTTTTATTTGCTCATTCTTCACTTATTTTCACTCCCACGGCGCGGTCACCTATTGCACCTTTTCACGCATTCGAATGGTCTCTTTTCTCTTGTAATGTACAGAGAAATTACATTTAGGAACTCATTTAAAAAAATGTATTGTGATAGCAGGGTCACCGAACGGGATAATTCTTGCCATAAAAAGGCATGTCCTTTAAGGCAGCCGGACATCACCTGAAAACCTGTGCAACACATCCAGGGGTGCCTGTGGAAAGTGATGACTGTATCCCTAGATCAGGCCATAGCATCAGCAGAACCCAAGCTACATTCAAGAATCTGTTTGGAGGCATCCACACAGTCACTCACCAATTTCAAGAAAAGTTACTTCAAGCGGTCAGGAAGGCTCACCCGTAATTAATTCATCAACCCTTTATGTCACAATATAATATCACACTGTTATAAAACAAGAATCTTCCATTGTCAATATTCTCTTTTTTTTATTATTTTATTTTTATTGATTTCCTGGTAAAAACCATTAGGAAAAACATACGATTACAATAAGACCACTATACACGTATCACATAGTTAAAAACAAGACAGATATAAATATAAATAAGTTCCTAAACCACGGTATACATATACATACTCAATCCAACAGTTTATCTTAGTCTGAAATAAATATAACAACCATAAGATCGGGTAAGACATCCTAGAATTCCAATTCATATTATAAGCAAGATTCTCTCCAGATTTTTAACGGGGCCCATAGGTTTTTCCCTAGTTCTCTCATTCTCCTACCCCTTCCCCTATATAGGGCGGGCTCAATATTATGGACCCCTAGCAGGCGAGAGAGCCACATCTGAAAGGAGGGAGCTGATATATCCTTCCAGCCTGCTGCCAACATAATCCGGAGGATAGCCACAGACAAACACAAACGCTTCTTCCTCCTTATTCAGACTTAGTTTACTGTCATGCCCTAGGATCATAAGGGTAAGGGATAGGATGATCTTAATGCCTAGCAGCCCCACCCAGAATTTATGGATATTAATAAAAATCTCTGATAGTTTGTTACAGTAGTAGAATATATGGGCAAGATCAGCTGGCCCCTCAGAGCATCTAGGGCACTTTTCGTCTTCCCTCTTACCCAACCCAAATAGCTTAGCCGGGGTAAAATAAAGATTATAACTGTCTTATAATGCTGGGCTCTCAAATTCGTAGAGAGAAACCATTTCCCAGCTAATTCGAGGGCCTTATCTAGATCAACATCTGGATCCCCTAATTTCCCCATCCAGGATGTTACCATTTTATTCACATCATCTTGGAGAGTTGAAATTAGAATTTTGTAGATTGGGTTGATTTTGACACCCCCACACAACACATAATCCACCACCTTGTTTTTACCCCCTGGAGTGCTGGGTAGTCTAATCCTTAATAGCGTTTGATGTATCTGCAGGAATTTAAAACCTTGCGAATCAGGAATTCAATATTTTCTCTGAATCTCATTAAAACTCATCATTGTGTTTCCACTAAACAAATCTCCCAATCTTCTTATTTCTTGACCCTCCCACAATCTCCAAAGTCTATCCATACTAAGATAAGGAAGCAAGCTAGACTTCCAAAGTAAGGTATAATAATTAATTTTCAGGATTCCCAGATGCTTCTGGATGGATTTCCAGACCTTCCAAACACTTTCCAAAATCTTGTATTGTTTTGTATTATAATAACATTTGTCTGTTTTACGCAGCAAGACACCAGTGGTTTCTTTACCTAGCAGGAGCTCAAAAATGGATGGGGGGTATTTTAACCCTAGAGAAGAGTCAGACCTATTTGATATGCCATCCAATAAGATTACCATCTGACTAAAAAGACAGCTCAACATATAAAATCTTATATTAGGACCCACTAACCCCCCTTGTCCAATGGGAGGGAGAGATATTTCATAGACCGTCTAATTTTCCCATATTGCCAGATAAAATTTGCAAAGGCTGCCTCTATAGATTTTAGCACTTCCTCCCCGACCACCAGTGGGATAGTACAAAAAAAGTACAGTATTTTGGGAAACATGGACATTTTAATAACATTCACTCTGCCTATTGTAGATAGATGTAAACAATCAATTCTTTTTAGCTCTGCTGTAATTGTCTTAAGTACTGGTGCAAACCTTTCCTCAACAATTGAGTGTACCTTGGAGTTGAGCCTAACCCTCAAATATACTGCTGATTCCAGATATCTATCATCCCTCTTTGGAATATTATTTAAACAAATTATCTGGGTTTTTGATTCATTAAGAAGGTATCCTGAATAATGTCCAAATTCCGAAGTGATCCCTATAAGGGCCGCCATAGCCTGCTCTGGGTCTGGCGTGGTTATAGCCAGGTCGTCTGCATATGCCAATAATTTGGTTTCATACCCATTGCACACCAACAGATTGATATTCACACAGTCTAAGATCTTTCTGACCAGAGGATCGATATATAGAGCAAATAGAATTGGCGAGCAGGGGCACCCCTGTCTGGTCCCTCACGATATGTTGATTTCCTCAGAGCTATCACCCATTAGGTTGACTTTTGCTACTGGCTCGACATAAATGGCTTTAATATCCCTCAAGACTTTAGGGCCAAAGCCCCTTTGCTCCAATATCCCCCACAAATAGCTCCAGGTGACTGGGTCGAAGGCCTTTTCAGCATCCAGGAGGATCATGGTGATCCGACACCCCACCGCAGCCTGGGCATTGAATAACGTAATCGCCCGCCTGATGTGATCCGTGGTGTCACGACCCGGTACAAACCCTTGCTGCCATGGTGAGACTAGACCGCCAGTCATGCCTCCCAGCCTCTTGGCCAAGACCTTTGCATAACTTTTGGTGTCAGCATTTATGAGGGATATTGGGCGATAGGCGCCTAGTTCTTCCTTGTCCTTACCCTTCTTATGAAAGACAACAATATTGGTGCTTTTCCAAGAGACAGGAACAGCTCCCGAGCACATTACACCATTAAATAGATCCAGCATAAATGGGGCCAGCACATCCTGCAGGCACTTGTATACCTCAATAGGGATATTATAAGGCCCTGTAGCCTTCCCAGCCGCCAGATCTTGCAGAGCGTCTTCCACTTCACTTATTGTCATGTCGGCCTCGAGCGTTAATTTGTCCTGATCTGATATCTTATGACCAAAATTACCCTGCTCCAGACCTGCCCGTCCTACCGATGTTGCCCTATCCTCCTCGCTATACAGATGTCGATAGAAGTTTTTAATCACCCTATGGATACCTGCTGGCTGTACAAACTCCTGATCTCCTTCACGGATTTTTAAAATAACATTCCTACTGCTTTGCTGCTTAATTTTCAATGCCAGAAGCTTCCCGGCCTGCTCACCCGTTTCGTACATTTCACTCCTGTGCACCTGATATTCATCTGCATTTTTTTGTACTATCCATTTGTTAAGGTCAGCCTTAATGGACACAATTTTTAGAAGGCTTTGATCTGAATCATTTCCCACTATATTATCACTTATATGTAACTCCTCGGCCTTCATGAACTGCCCAACCAGATCCTCATGTTCTTTCTGGTCTGCTTTCCTCTGCATAGCAGAGAAGCTATACGTCTCGCCCCTTAAACCTGCTTTAAAAGTGTCCCAGACGCAATTGCGGGAGGCACTAAACCTATTTGCATCGAAAAACTCTCCAACCCATATTTTTAAGTGGACTCTAAATTTAGGATTAGCCAGAAGTCTCCTCTCAAATGTCCATCTGGAACTAACCTTCGGGGCTTTTCTGCTTCGCAAAATAAGAAGAAAGGATTGTGGTCCGAGATAAGTTTCGGAAGTTTTTTAATCCCCACTCTAGACAATTCTGAAAATGAGATAAGAAAAAATATAATTTAGTGCATTTCTTGTGCGGGTATGAGATATATGTAAACCCTGGGTCATGTTGCTCTTTATGCCCCCAAACATCGATTAAACTATGCGACCCAATCAAAGAGCACACAGCTTTATAGACCCTGGGCTTACTTCCCTTATAGATACTGGTCCCATCCCTATCACTTAAATCTGAAGCGATGTTAAAGTCCCCGCAGCAGATAAAGGGAGATGTCCAATTCGCTAATTCTATTTCTAGCTTGTCGATCAGCTCCGGGTCATCCTGGTTGGATCCATAAATTACACTCAACGTAAGCCCCATCATAAGTTCAACGATTGCCCATCGCCCTCATGGATCTACTAGGGAGCGGCCAATGCCTCCCAAACGTGGTTTCCCCAGGATTGCCACCCCTCTTATAGTAGATGTCTGGGAGGAACATGCCTACAGATCAAACCCTTTGATATTTAATAGAAGTTTTTTTGCCCACAGTAGGTGGGTCTCCTGTAGGCAAATTATATCTAACTGATTTTCTCTTGCAAAATACCCCAATCTTTGCCTCTTGGACCAATCATTCAGACCTCCTACATTAATGGAGCATATCTTAAGCCTCCCCATTGCTTCTTGGTATAGAACTACCTAACAACTGTCTCCTTTCAAAACAATATGATATTGACACTGATGGAGCAAGATGAAGAACAAAATTTTGTTCTGACTTGCAAAATTAACCTCTCCTAAGAAATGTAATATTATTAATAAGTTTGTGGTGTGATTAATAATCAACTTAGTTTAAGATGCATTCATCATGGGTTTACAAACGGGATTAACATGCTTTGTGCTGCAACTGCAAAAAGAAAAATAATAAAAGTAACCTTGTCTATTGTCCTTGTCAGTATTAAATGTGGCATTTTTATAATACTGGCATGTGCTTATTTTATGTTGCTTATGTTATGTCTTTTGTGATAAAACGCTCAAAGAGTTCCAGAATCGTTAAGGAAAAGTAAGTATAAAGCTGCCTTTTTGTGCTCGCTAGGTAACATAACATAACCATGTTAATTAGCAAAGGGGGAGGGTAACAGAATGGGTCTCAATTCTTTAATTAATTGATGTCTTGTGTTTGTTTAATAAATAGTTTCTGAAGTAAGGCCTAAGTTGGCTCTGAAAAAATATGGCTGACAGAGACGCAGAGGAGAAACCTTGTCCAGAGCGGAGCCCTGCATTACACAGTGGTGAAGATATTTGTTGTACAAACATTAACAATGAATAGAATATGCTCATGGAGAGAAGGCCCAAGGACAGGAAGAAAGTGTCTGCCAAGATTAGGAAGTAATGCTCTGAACTCGTACGAAAAGTAACATTTTGAAGGAAGCCGAATGTCATGGAAGGAAAAGACAATGGAGCTTATGTAAAGCTTGAACGTGGTCAGGAGCTGTATGACCTAATGTGGACTGACCTGGATCATCCAATGAGGACTGAGATTTTCGAGAAGAAATGTAAAAATGTAGAAAGATAAACTAGTGAAAAAGGTATAAAGTCTGACATTGCGTTTATGGAAAAAACTCTTGCTTTCTGATTCCTGAGACGGTGTTATGCTGTTGGACCTTTTGGCGCACGTAAGGACAGCTGATATATTCTTCCCTTTTAGGTGAAGTTTGAGTTAGACAGGAGAATAGTTTGAAGGAAATGGAAACGTTCCTTTCTTAATAATTCATGTTTGTGTGCTTCTTTCTGAATGTCAGTTCTAATTTTGTTTCTCTAATAAAATGCTACTTTCCTATTTGCTTTTGAAATAAAATCTTAAATCATTCTAATTGCCTTTCTTTTATAAGAATAAAGTTAATAAAAATTAGATTTGAAGCGACAAGCTGGTCTTGTTTATTCATGGTCTAGTTACTATTAGTTGATTCCATCCACCTAATGAGGCTTGATTTAAACCGCAGTATGTAAATATAAATGTAAATATTTTGTGAATAGTTCTTTAAATCAAACCACCTGATTCAGTCGCTCTAAACTGTCTCATTGGTGTTATGGGCCTGGATTTTATGTGTTTAGAAATATATGGTGAGTATTGAGGTGACCGATGGTGTTTGTGAGACAGTTTTTCAATAGGAGCGCTGGATCAATTCCTTGGTAGCAGAGTTACGGTTTCTATGGTAACTGACATGCTACATGGTAATTACATAGCATTACATGTCTAAAACATGTTAAGTTTTATTTCGTTGTTATATGTAGTCGAAAGGTTTTTTCCAGCAGTGTGAAAATTCCTAGAATATATGCCGGCATGCATGAGTAGTGTGACAAGTGAAGTTACACAGTGCATTTGTTCTGTTTCAAAATAGTGGTATTCTTGTATATCACTAGTGTTGTGGTCGTACAGCACAAGTTTAGGGAATTTAGGTGTGAAAGGTAGAATGCGTAGTGAGGGTTGTCTATGAAATTGTAGCTTTTGCGTATAGGAATTACTTTTGTTCCATTCTAAAACTCACTGTGAAGAGAGCAGTAGAATTTTATTCGAGCTTGAGTGAAGGTTAAGGAAGTGTTGTCTACCTCACTGGCGAATCAGGATTTCTTTTGGTAGGTTAGAGTCCTGCTAAAGTTTCATATATGTGTGGTTAGGGGTTCCGTATGAAAGTGCGTAAATGAATTTGTAATATTTGATCAAGTGAAACTCTAAGTTGTCTCTAAGGAGGTGTAAAAATCTCTGTATGTGCATTTGGAGGGAAACGAGTTTGATATTACCTGCTAGAAGGGTAGGGTAGGGTTACTTACTTTATCGGCGAATAAAATATTCTGTGAGAATAGCGTTGTCTATTTCACGCAAAGAATACCTGTGTGTTTGAGAAAATTATCACTTTATTTTAGCAAACACATGGTTTGTTATTTGTGAAGTTATTAACCGAATGACATCGAAAGTTTTGTAAATATAGCGTTGTGAAAATTTTTTGTAAAGGAGGGGTCAGAGTAAGGAGCGAGAGACAGAGCAGCTTCTCTACAGCGGTAGCATACGTCATCAGTGCCGCACTGTGATTGGCTCATGTGATTAAACAATCTCGTAGCTGATTGGTTATTCTAGAAAAATAGTAAATTCTATTGGTTGAGGAAAGCACTGACGAAGCTTAACCTGATTGGCTTGTTAGTGAGTTTCGCGCACGGATTGGTTGGTGTTGCGGAAATACAACTTCCTTGTTACAATCTTTTCGGAAGTAAAGGAAATCGTTTAGAAGCATGGAATATTATTATATGAAACAGAAAAAGAAGCCTACATGGTTTCAGAAACTGAAAAATAAATTTTAATCTGACAAGAACAAAACACCTGCAGCCTATATGTTTGGTGAATATGGTTATCATACTTGTCTCTGGATTGAGAATTGGATGGAATATACAAAAAACGATGGTGTATTGGCATGGCCAGAAGATGGTTCATTTAATAATAATAATAATGATACAGATGCTTATAGAGCGCGAACAGCTACCTCTCAAGGAGGTGTCCCGGCGCTAGGAGAGTGCTATCAGCTGGGAGGAAGCTAGGTGAGATGGTATAAGTTTATTGCACAAAAAGCCAGGTCTTTAGGAGCTTCTTGAAGTTTGCTTCTGTTGAGGCAGATTGGATAGCCAAAGGCAGGGCGTTCCAAAATTTCGCCGTGCCAGCGGAGAAAGATCTGCCCCCGAGTCTGGCCTTCCTAACTCGTGGAATAGTTAGCTGAAGCCGAGAGTTAGAGCGTAGATGTCTTTCCTGATGGTAGCAGGGGAGTCTGAGTTTTAAGTAGGTAGGGCAGGTACCTATCAAAGCTCTAAACGCTAAGGTAAGAACTTTGAATTTAACTCTGCTTGCTACTGGAAGCCAGTGCAGTTCGCGCAGATGCGGAGAGATATGATGTCTGAAAGGGATTGGTTTTATTAATCTCGCAGCCGCATTCTGCACGATCTGTAAGCGCTGCACCAAATATTTGGGCAGGCCAAGGAAAAGGCCGTTAGCATAGTCCAGTCTGGACGTGATTGTCGCATGTACAACCATTTTGCGGCATTCAGTAGGTAGAAGAGACAGAAATTTCCGGAGGTTCCTGAGTTTGTGAAAACATCCAGTAGTAACCTGCTGAACGTGCGAGGAGAAAGAGAGATTCACGTCCCATCTTACTCCCAGGTTCTTCGTGTTGGTTCCAGGGGCTGGGGCAGGACCCATTTCGGAGGGCCACCATAGGTCTGATGGAGGATGCATATTTTTCCCAAAAAATAGAACCTCTGTTTTGGATGCATTCAGCTGTAGTTTGTTGGTATTCATCCACTTGGCCACGTCTTGAAGGCAGCCTCTTATTTGGCTAAAAGCTGCCTCTGATACCTCAACATAGGGGAAAACTAGTTGTGTATCGTCGGCATATGAGATTGCCTTGACCCCCCATTTGGCGAGCAGGGTGAAAAGAGGGGCAAGATAGACGTTAAAAAGGAGCGGGCTGAGTGCCGACCCCTGGGGGACGCCACACCACAGGCATTTTGGTTTGGAGGAGAAGGCACCTAATGCGACTTTCTGAGAGCGATCTGTTAGATAGGATTGAAGCCAACATAGTGCCTTGTCCTCCAGGCCCGTGTCCTGCATCCTTGCCATTAGTCTTACGTGGTCCACCGTATCGAATGCGGCCGATAGATCCAGGAGCACCATCATAGCTGATGCCCCTGAGTCTAAAGACCATCTAATCGACTCGGCAACCTCAATGAGGGCCGTTTCGGTGCTGAACCCAGTCCTGAAACCGGATTGTGTTTCGTGTAAGGTTCCGTTTTTCTCAATAAAACTGTTCAGTTGACGCTGAATCAGTTTTTCGAGCATTTTTCCAGGGACAGCCAGCAGGGAGATGGGACGGAGGTTGCTCAAGTCGTCGGAGGCACCACCAGGCTTTTCTTTTAGCGGGAGAAGTGTGGCATGTTTCCAGCAATCTGGGAACGTGCCAGTTACAATGGATGTGTTCCATATATGAAGGAGTGGATCTACAATCACGTCCGACATAATTTTCCAGAGTTTTGGTGGGCAGGGATCGTCAGGGGCTCCTGATTTGCATTTATTTAATTCGTTCAGCGCCTCATCACGAGAGATAAGATGGAATTGGGTTAGGGGGAGGGGGAGTGAGACTTTTATTCCTGTGTCTGCCATTGCTGTGTGCACCGGGGTAGAGAAGGACTCATAAACCTAAGCAATTTTTTTATCAAAAAAATCTGAGATGTCCTCACAGAGTCTCTCTGATGGGGTAATCTCAGTCTCGATGGCCCTCGGTTTGAAGAAGGATTGAACAATCTTAAATACTTCCTTACTAGATTGTTCAGCTTGTTGAATAGAGGTCGCATAAAATTATTTTTTCGCTTTTTTTATGGATCGATGTAGACCTCGGAGGGCTTTTTTGTAGCAAATTTTAGCCGCTTCACAATAGTTTGTCCTCCAAAGGCGCTCCAGCTTTTTGCAATTACTTTTTATTGCCATCAGCTCAGTGGAGAACCAGGGGGCGGTAGGAGATTCTCTTCGAGATGTAGCAATTTTGGCAGGAGCAATGAATTCCACTGTGCTAGCTATCCAGTGGTTCAGCATCATTGCATCAGAGTTAGCGTCTGAAGTCAAATGGGGGGAAACAGCTGCAAGCGCCGGGCATAGGGTATCTGCAGATATTTTATCCCATTTCCTACGCATGTACGAGCGTTTGCCTGTTTTCTGAGAGTGGGATGGGAGGGAGATGGAGAAGGGGATTAGGAAGTGATCCGTCCAAACTAATGGTAGTGGTGGAAGAGTTGTAGAGTCCTGTGTGTTGGAGAAAATTAGGTCTAGCATATGGCCAGCCCGGTGCGTCGGTCCTGAGGTAATCTGGGTAAGATTGGCCGCTTGTAGCGTTGTAATAAGTTGAGTGGTCTGGGGGCAGTCAGGCCTATCAGCATGCACATTGAAGTCACCCACTACAATGAAGTGTGGGTGAGCTAGGGAGCTTAGGGTTATTAAATCCAAAAGTTCATCGATGCGTGAAGAGGGACAATCCGGGGGTCTATAGATAATCAAGCCAGCTAGAGATATCTGGGGGTTAATTTGAAAGCAGAAGTGTAGCCCCTCTACACCAGGAATGGTGGTAGGAGCCGAGGACGTTAAGGTGAATATGTCCTTGAAAATAATTGCCACTCCGCCACCTCTTCTGTCATCCTCTCTGTTTGAGAAACGTAGTTTATAGCCCGGAGGTGTTGCCATAGGGATCGAGGCCATGTTATCTATGTTTAGCCAAGTTTCTGTAAGGAACAAGGCATCCCATTCAGACTCCATAATTAGTAGGCTAATATCATTGGCATGCTTGGGGAGAGATCTGCAGTTCAGCACTGCTGATCTGAACAGAATGCGGGGGGATTTCTAACAGTCGGGCGAAATGATGTTTTGGTGCATGTCTTTGATAGAGGTGGGGCGATGTCCAGTAAATTGCCACACCTCCAACAGGAGGATGGTAGATCTGACTGAGCCAGATCGAATCTGGTCGCCTGACAAGGTTTCGCCGTGTCCAGCGCCATTAGTTGCGCACTGGTCATGACTATCCTTTTTGTGTGGGGCATTATACCGGCAGCGTGGCTGGCGCTGTGCGCAGTCGGGTCGCGGACGGGCGCAGACGGGCTTGCCTTAGGCGCGCCTTCGGCGCGCAAACGGTGCGCCCGCTGCGCTCGTCCGCTGCGCTTCCGGAAGATACACATTTTATATGTTGTGGAGGGGGCGTGGCCTAAGGTTGGTGGGCGTGGTCGCAGTGATTCCCCTCCGATGGCGGCAGCCTAGGAGTGCACTGCGCGAGTAGTCAGTAGGATCCTTACTTCGTTAAAAACACAGTATCACACAAAATACAGGTTTAAAAGTATTTTAAAAGCACAACAAGTTCAAAATTATTTCTCCCGGCTTTCCGCCTCAGGAGATGAGCAGTACTCTGTTCGTGCTAGCGAGTCAGCGCGCCTAAATACTGGGTGGAGGGTGTGTGGCCTAAGGTTGGTGGGCGTGGCCTCAGTGATTCCCCTCCGATGGCGGTAGCCTAGGAGTGCACTGGGCGAGTGGCCAGTAGGATCCTTACTTCGTTAAAAACACAGTATCACACAAAATACAGGTTTAAAAGTATTTTAAAAGCACAACAAGTTCGAAATGATTTCTCCCGGCTTTCCGCCTCAGGAGATGAGAAGTACTCTGTTCGCGCTAGCAAGTCAGCGCGCCTAAATACTGGGTGGAGGGGGCGTGGCCTAAGGTTGGTGGGCGTGGCCGCAGTGATTCCCCTCCGATGGTGGCAGCCTAGGAGTGCACTGGGCGAGTGGTCAGTAGGATCCTTACTTCGTTAAAAACACAGTATCACACAAAATACAGGTTTAAAAGTATATTAAAAGCACAACAAGTTCGAAATGATTTCTCTTGGCTTTCCGCCTCAGGAGATTAGCAGTACTATGGTAGTTTTGAAAAACTTGAGAGAAAGAATGATGGATCTTGTACCAAGCCCTAGACCAACACAATTTGAAGCCTTAGTTGAATGGGAAGATGAGATGCATGAATTGGAACGAGAAAATAGGGGAATTCCAAAAAGAATAAATTCAGAAACACATCCGGATAGAATGAGTCGTTGGCGAAAAGCAGATATGTGTGATGGCTTGTACCCAAAGAGACTAATTGAAGAGGCTTCTGGAAAAAAGCATACCCAAAGGAAAAATAATACTAGAGAAGAGAGTGATTCAGAAGATGCAGTTGTAGAAGATATTTACACACAGAAACCATCACCTTATCGTCCAGCTTGTACATGGACTTCCCCAACTGCTCCGACTTCCCCAACAGCCCCGACTTCCCCAACTGCCCTAACTTCCCCAACTATCCCAACTTCCCCAAGTGCCCCACCCAGAGACATAATTGATGAACAATCTCCTGAAACAAATCAAGGTAAAACTCCTGAAAGAAGCAAATCTCCCGAAAGAGTAGAAACAGAACGAAACTCAAGTGTATCTCCAGTAAATAGTAATTTTACTGAAACTCCTGTTCAAAGAAATGAAACCCCGAGAAGTGAATTCAGAACAGAAAGGTGTGAGGGATTGCCGTTATCAAATGCTTCAGAAGGCAAGCCGTCTGCAACCGTCCGCGACCGACCCGGACCTGGGGCAACAGACTATGTCCAAAGACACAGTTATTCGGCGGGAAAACTTATCTCCCTTAGGCCTCCACCTCACCTCTGTCCTTCTATTGCTCCTCATATACGGAGACGTACGGCCATGTATGGCATTTCTCAGAACACACCAGCTTATTCAAACGCCACACTCCGTAACATCCCATTGGTTAATGACTCTCAATTAAAACTTCGGTGCCTATATCTTAACACCAGATCTATGGTCAAGCATCAAACTGACATTTTCTTATTGCTTTCCACTGAAAAACTGGACATTCTCCTGGTCACCGAGACCTGGCTTTCCCAGGACTCACTACCGGACATTCTTGCAGCGCTTCCATCTGGGTATTACATCATAGCTGAGAATCGCCCGGTAGGTAAAAGAGGGGGGGGTGGCAGCTATTATTCGTAAAGAGCATACATTTATACAACTGCCCTCTCTGACCCTGTGTGACACAGAGAATATTGTAATAAAAATGGATACAGCTGGTGGGGCTTTATTGCTCGTCCTGCTCTATTGACCTCCCCAAACCATGACCACCTTTCCAATGTCGTTAGCAGAACAGATGGCACTTCTTGTGACCAAATATTCAAAAATACTCTTGGTCGGGGATCTAAATTACTGGTTTGATAATCCTACCAGTGACCCTCAGGCGCTGGAACTCTCAGAACTACTCTGTAACATTAATCTAACTCAGCACATACATGTGGCCACGCATGAAAAAGGTCATACGCTAGACCAAATTTGGTCGCTTAACCTCTCTTGCTCATTATCATCTATTATGCCCTGCACCTGGTCTGACCACTCTTTTATCCAATTTGCGTTAACCATTGGTGGATATATTAAAATCCCACCTCTGGCGGGCGGAGAAACTAGGAAATGGAAAGCCATTAATATACCTACCTTTATTAATACATTGACATCCACGATTCCAGTATTTAATAAGGAGGTAAACCTCATGGAAGAGGAGATCTCACACTGGCTCTTAAAGGCTACAGACTCCCATGTGCCTTAACAAAATTTACTCGGGGACGCACTAGGGATACACATAAGTGGTTCACATCGGATCTTAAGAACTTAAAACTCGAGGTACGTCAGAAACAGAGAAAGCGGAGAGCAAAATATAAACCCCAAGATAAGGAGGAATATACTGCAGCTCGCAGAAATTATTTCAAGATCATTCTCCAAAGCAAAATTAATTATTTCTCCGAGAAAATTGTAAACTCTCAAAATAAAACCAAAGACACTTTCAACATTGTGGAGAAGCGTGGCTCAGTGGTTAGAGGCGGCAGACCCAGAAGCTGAGATCGGCCGTGGACCAGGGTTCGATTCCCCGCCTCGGCGGGTCTCGGGCTCAAAAATTCCACGGAGTCGACAATTCTCGCTCTGGTGCCTACTCGACTCACGGGGTCACACTCTGCGACTCTGGGCAATAGCTTGCTTAATCTCCACTACGGCCCCTCGCGGCGGGATGCCTGGCTTTCACCTTGTGGATACCCGGCCGGGGATCTCACAGGGGAATACCAGGACGGGTTCCCTAAGCAAGCGCCTTGAGGCCCCTGGGTTAAAGCGCGCTATATAAATCGAAACACATTTACATTGTAAATGACATATGTAATAGCGAAAGAACTTTGCTTCCTATGACGTCCTCGCAGGAGCTTTGTGACTCTTTAAATGACTTCTTGATAGATAAAATTGTCAATATAAAAAAGAATATTCAAAATCTCCCTGGAGGAGAGCCTATTGAAGATATCTATTATAACTTAGCCACTTTAACTCCTATTGATGAGAAGATCTTCGCAGAACTTCTTATGCATGTCAAGTCGGGCTCGCCCCTTGATAGCTGCCCCCCCATATCTTGAAGGAGGTGTGTCTCGCTCTTCCATCAGGAATTCTCCCTCTCCTGAATGAATCACTCGGACAGGGTAGGGTTCCTGATAAGTTTAAAAACGCCACGATGATCCCATTACTGAAAAAACCTGGAGCCGATCCCCTAGTTTTAGCCAACTATAGGCTCATTTACCTTCTTCCTTTTTTCTCTAAACTCCTGGAGGCACATGTATCCAGGTGCCTTTCTAATTTTATCAAAAGTTCAGATTACTTAGAACCTAACCAAGCGGGATTCCGACCATCTCACTCAACGGAAACTGTCATCTTGGCCGTCCAGGACAAGTTAAGATCTAATGCTGATAAGGGGATTCATCAAGCTTTGGTGCTCCTTGATTTGTCGGCCGCGTTCGACACGGTTGACCATAATATCCTGATCAACCGTGTCGAGCAGGCCGGCCTCAGGGGCCCCGCATTGAACTGGATTGCCTCCTTCATTACTAATCGCACACAGTCAGTGAGACTAGGTTCTTTTACTGCCTCCAAGATGTCATCTAGCTGTGGCGTTCCTCAAGGCTCGTCACTTTCCCCTTTATTATTTAACCTTTATCTTCGCCCACTTATTTACTCTTTAAAAAATTACAAACTTACCATATACAATTATGCTGATGATCTTCACTTAATCATCCCTCTAAACTCCCAGGATTCGGCCACCGAATGTTCAGCTGTAATGTCACATATACAGAGATGGATGACATTAAACCATCTTAAACTTAACCCAGGCAAGACAGAATTGATCTTGCCTGGGGAAAGTGGACTGAGCTGGGGTCGTCAGTTTTGGCCAACCGATATGGGTACTCCTCATACAAAGACTCAATCAGTCCAAAGCTTAGGGATAACACTCAATGAGGATCTAACTCTGAAAGGACAGGTGGGAATGGTGGTTTCCTCTAGTTTTTTTCAACTCAGGAAGATCGGGAAAATTGCCCACCTTTTAACACACTCTGCACACATTCAAATGGTGATCGCCCTTGTTCTCTCCCGGTTAGACTTCTCCAACACTCTCTACTTGGGTCTTCCAATTGGCCTATTGAAATGTCTTCAGATGGTTCAAAACCACGCGGCAAGGCTCATCTGGAAGCAACCAAAGTGGTAATCAATTAGAGCCGGGCTGAAAAACTTCACTGGCTGCCAGTAGCCCAGCGTATTGCCTTCAAAGCAGGATGCATCACTTTCAGGGCGCTCCACGATAATGGCCCTATTTTCATTAGGCAGTCCATCACCAACTATACACCTCAACGCAACTTACGCTCTACACATCTAAGGCTTGCAAATGTCTCTTCATTTAAGAAGAAGCAGCAGGGTGGCAGCTGCTTTCACCACCTGGCTGCTTCTTTCTGGAATGCTCTTCCACTCTGTATTAGACAGAGCAATGATCTCTTGACATTTCGAAAGTCTTTAAAAACGTGGCTCTTCCAACAGGCCTATGCTTAAGATCTGTGTCTAGTGTCATGAACCTACAGCGCCAAGAAACCCAAGGGTGTACGTGCGCTTAAGAAATTGTTACTAACATAACATAACATAACAGTAAATTACAGCTGTACAGGGTTTTTTGGAAAATTTCAGATAGTAAGGGCGCTCTGCCTTAAATTCAACGTTATGGAGTACTTAATGATTTGGTAAATGAGTGGTGCGTAACAGAGCGAACGGAAAAGCCCTTAACCGTTCAGAAGAAAATCAACGGACTTTCACATCACATAAAGGCAGCAATGCTCTCGCACACACAACTAGGTGTAAGACTAATAGTTCATGTGTAACATAACAGAATACTAAAATAACAAAAATAGACAGATGCAGATTCTTGGGTGTTTTTCTTTAAGGTGGGTTGTTTAATGAGTCCACAACCATAGGAATGGTCCACAGTCAGCCGACATGTGTTTCGTCTTGTGAGGGTAAGTCAACACGACTCTTCAGGGCTGACAATAGAAAATAACGTGTGTATAGAGTTTATCAAAACATACAACACATTTCCTTAAATTGGATTGGTGATTGAAGGTGATTCACATGTACACCTCTAAAGTACCGTTAACTTCCCACAAAAATTGTGATTGTGATGAGTGTGGGTTCTTACAAATTTGAGCAAACTTCCTCAATATTATTTATGAACACATTTGGTCAATGACATATTGGTGACAAAACACAAGGTTGTGACTCTGGATAAAGTGACATAACTTGTGCCATGCGCACGACGATCCTTCACGAGAAAATCTCAAAGTGAAAAAGTGCTGCTAATGTGTTTAATTCAAAGTATGAATTGGTTTGTGATTTCATACTGGTCTAGGGAGCGTGCACTAAGAGAAAGATTAAGATTAAGGGAAGAAATCACAAAGAGAAAGGGAAAGTGCATACCTTGTGGCACAACCAGCGTATCGGCAGGTCAAAATTGGAAAAGGTTTTTTCGAGTAGAATGTTCTGTTTAGGAAAAAAGGGAAGCATAAGAAAGGGGCAAAGTGCTTAAAATTCCCATGTGGTTGGGAAAGAGGATTGAAAATGTGGGCTTACCCGTATTTCGATGTTTGTCAGTAATTGGCAAAAATTGTAGCAATCGTCTTTGGTCCGAGGAACATGGGTGTGTTCCGGTGGGAATGTTCAACCCACCAGGTAGAGCGGGCGTTCACAAAGTTTAGGCTGTGTAAAAAGAACCGAGTGTTACAGTGCACTCGATGCATAGTTCGAGATGTATTTTCTTGCTGTGACAACGGTTAGTCTATAGAGAAGCTAAGAGAATAACTGTACCTTAATACGTGTATGTATTATGCGGTACCGGGAGGGGATCCACCTCTTGACACAGCAAAACAGTTGCGTTTATCGTCCAGACGAGTTCATCTGTGTCAAAAAGAAGATCAATCCTAAACTTGGCATGTTAGCCATGAACAAAATACTATCAAACAGATCAGCGTCATTGTGGGCACACACCAAGATGCTGTTACACATGATGGACCTTATTCTAAAGAATAACTTCTTCATCTTTGATTGAAAATGGTATCGTCAAAAAAAGGGAGTGGCCATGGGTTCAAAATTTTCACCCTCCTTTGCTAATCTCTTTATGGGGGCCCTGGAGGCAGACTTGATCTGGGGTATCAAAGGAGCACAATATATCGACTCTATAGTTTTCTGGGGTCGATATATTGACGACTGCTTTCTACTATGGTCTGGCACCGAAGAATTACTTTTTTCCTTTTTTGATCATCTGAATAAAAACACATGGGAAATAAGTTTCACTATGCAACACAGCCAAAACAAGATGGAATTCTTAGATCTTGAATTTTATGTCAAGGATAACGAACTACATAGCAAGCTTTACAGGAAACCCACCTCTTGTAATTCCATCCTTCACGCTTCCAGTTCTCACCCAGTACATCAGATACGTTCAATTCCTTATGGAGAATACCTTAGAGCCAGGCGTAACTGCAGTGAATCAACTGAATTTGAGAACTGTATTGCTAATATGAAGGACAGATTCCTCAATAGAGGATACTCTTTAGAATCCATAAATAAAGCAGAGAAAAGGGCTAGACGCACCTCAAGACCTGATTGTTTAAAGACACGCACGGAGCCTGATTCCTCCAACCAAAATATAAGACTAATCACAGAATTCAATGCTTTAACCCCTTCGAGGCTGATGACGAGCTGGGCTCGTCATGGTGTAGCCTCCTCAAACACTGATGACGAGCCCAGCTCGTCATGAACAATGGGTTTTTTAAAAAGTCAGCATTCCAGGAGAATGAGCACAGCGCGCATGTGGTTAAATCATACCATCAGGAAAAGTTTCAACAAACATTGGAACCTCCTGACAGGGGATCCTGTTCTCAAAGAATGGATTCCCGAGAGACCAGCCATCACATACAGAAAGGGCTTTCCCTTGAAGAATAAACTCAGCCCCACTGTTCCACCTAACACCACAGCCCTTGACTGGCTCACAACACGGAGCTTAGGATTCCACAAATGTGGATTCTGCTCTATGTGCATATGAGTCAAACATGGAATGAAAACTTAAGGGGTTCGACGGAACCACTTACAGAATTAGACACAACATCACGTGCATAACCAAATTCGTGGTCTATGTCATTGAATGCCAATGTGGCAAGATTTACGTAGGCAGCACGATTAGGGCCCTGAAAGACAGACTAGCTGAGCACATGAGAGCCATACAAAGAAGAGATCCCAAGTACCCGGTGGCCCTACATGTTGCAGAATGCCAACCTATGGAGGATGACATCAAAGTGCGTTTCTTCGGGATAGATATGATTCCTCTCAATATTAGAGGGGGCAATCGAGAACTTACACTAAGGCGTAGGGAAGCCACGTGGATCATGCGCTTACAATGCGTGGAACACGGGCTTAACTATGACCCAGAACTGCAATTTTTCTTGGGTGATTAAAGCAACCTCCTCTTTCCTCCTTAAGGGATCCACTTATTACTGAACAAACTCCACATTCCTTCATATAGCCACATAGCAGACCTTAATGTGATCTATCTGTTTTTTCCAAATTGTTTTGATCTACCATTGCCTTTGTAAAGTTATGCAATACTGTGTGCACCAATTTTTAACATATGGCATCTTTTACATATATGAAATTGAAATGTACTTAGTTTAATAATTTTGGGACCGATACGATCGTGGTCAAATATAATTACTACAATCCTATTTATGTATCAAGTCACAAATTTGGCATGTACACGGGGCACCCTCACCCGAGGTCAACACCTCTGTACAGGCCACACCCACTACGGCTCACAGGCTCACCAAGCGTTTCACAAATCCGACTCTTCTTCCTCGCCCCTAAAATGTTTATACTTTATCAAGATATTATTTACCTCCAATTTACTAGGATCATTAGCGTTTACGGGCGACATATGACTTGTCGACCATGTATTCATCTAAAAATGTTAACAATCGATAATACCATTGTGACACTAACTGAAGCATATTTTGTTTAATTTCAACACACAATTTAAAACACAAATATATATATATATTTTTCTCCCGTTTTTCTTTTCAACTGTTTTTTTCGATCTACGGTACTCTTTCGCAGAGGGGCTGACTACCACAGGAAGTTACTTAACTTCCCAGCATGGATAACTACACAACCTTGGTCACGGTCTAGTCTTTAACAGACCTTGTGCTTAAATACACTTCCCCCTTCCGGTCACGTGTCCGTCTCTCGGAACACGGCGACCAGGAAACACAAGAGGAGGGATGCCACTTATCTGGTGAGTCTAAATAACCATATCTGTGGTGTTTAACAATGGTAGATAAGGAGATCGTCTTCACACGATCCTACTAATCTAGACAAAGCATTTAATAAGCTGGTCTAATCTTCGCCTTTTTACTTACCCCCCCCTCTTTTATTTTCTTCTTTTTGACACAGATGAACTCGTCTGGACGATAAACGCAACTGTTTCGCTGTGTCAAGAGGTGGATCCCCTCCCGGTACCGCATAATACATACACGTATTAAGGTACAGTTATTCTCTTAGCTTCTCTATAGACTAACCGTTGTCACAGCAAGAAAATCCATCTCGAACTATGCATCGAGTGCACTGTAACACTCGGTTCTTTTTACACAGCCTAAACTTTGTGAACGCCCGCTCTACCTGGTGGGTTGAACATTCCCACCGGAACACACCCATGTTCCTAGGACCAAAGACGATTGCTACAATTTTGGCCAATTACTGACAAACATTGAAATACGGGTAAGCCCACATTTTCAATCCTCTTTCCCAACCACATGGGAATTTTAAACACTTTGCCCCTTTCTTATGCTTCCCTTTTTTCCTAAACAGAACATTCTACTCGAAAAAAACCTTTTCCAATTTTGACCTGCCGATACGCTGGTTGTGCCACAAGGTATGCACTTTCCCTTTCTCTTTTCTTCACTTAATCTTAATCTTTCTCTTAGTGCACGCTCCCTAGACCAATATGAAATCACAAACCAATTCATACTTTGAATTGAAATGAAACACATTAGCGGCACTTTTTCACTTTGAGATTTTCTCGTGAAGGATCGTCGTGAGCATGGCACAAGTTATATCACTTTATCCAGAGTCACAACCTTGTGTTTTGTCACCAATATGTCATTGACCAAATGTGTTCATAAATAATATTGAGGAAGTTTGCTCAAATTTGTAAGAAAAAGTGTTTTCTTATCTGCGCACTCCCTTATCTAGTACAAATTTACAATTAATCAAATGTTTGTACACTGTTTGTGTGCTGCTTGGTTGTAAGGCAGCCAGCCCAAAATAACAATCAACCTCTGGTGGAAAATTCCACTAGTTTACCAAGCGCACTCCTGTATATTTAAAGTATAACCAATATAAGCAATCGATAACCTGTGATAATTCAATTAATCACTCAAAGAGAAAATTCTTCTTCCAAACATGGATTTATGTAATCTTTTGCATATAAATCCTATTTGTTTCAACATGTCACTTTTGAAATCAATACAACATTAGAAAATTAACAACTTAATATCACCAGAATACAAAGTTACTATAATGACTCTAATGCTGAGAACTTTTTGATGTAGATGAAAACATAGTTGAGAAATAGGCCCAATGCATTTCGGGGGGTTCCCTTCTTCAGGGGCACTGCAAAAATAAAACAATGTATCAATAAATCACATTAACATTCCTTTTGTTTAACAGGAACTTCAACTAACAGCTCATTAAATAGTGTGCGAAGGCAGGTCATAAAAAACAATGGTAGTAAATATCTTTGTTCAGACATCTAGTTTAAACAATTGATTTCATGAATGATATAGACTGCGGACATCTTATCCAGGTCAAAAATAGTAAGAAAAGAAAGATAAACTTGAGAAAAATCCTCTGCCGCTATGGGTAGGTATTACGATACAATGTTATTTACAAAAGTCAGAAAGCAACAAATTATAAACTCGATGTTAATGGCATCAATATGCCACCATGCTGTGTGTATTATAAAGGCGAGCTTGTAGCTTTTGTACTCACATCTCAACTACTCGGTGTTATTTAGAAGAATTCCGGAACTCCGACATGTAGAGTTATCAAATATCAATCTTTCAGCTAAGAACGAAAACAACAAGATACGTATGTGTCAGCGCCTTGACATCAATGTATTCAGAGGCCAGATGGAGAATCTACTCCTCTAAGTATACACTTACTTGGTGCTATAGTAGCTGTGACTGAAAAAAGTTGAACTAAATGGGGTGATGTCAGGAGACACTATTCACTCGTGCATGAGCGCTGAAGCCATCTATGCTCAAGCGTACACCAACCTCTGCGGGGAATGATTCTTGGTACTTTACTTTCTGTAGTACAAAGAAGCAAAGGCACATGAGAAACTTCCCTTACAACCAGAAAAATTAATGTTCTGGGAAATTCGTGACTGAATAAGACAGCAGAAAGTTTTTTCCATCACAAGTGTCAACAACATCATTCTTAAATACTATCTAACTGGACCAACATGTAACCATAAAGGTAAGTATATTCCACTGTAGTGTCTTAATTGCACACCTTAACACTAGCTGCTGCCCAAAATGGACTAAGACGCCTCCTGCTACTTCAAAAGATCTAATTCCCACTTGTCTCGGTAACCATTTTGCTGTTATGTCCTCTTTACACATAGATCTACTAAGCGTGAAATATAACACTAAATCAAGTGCTAAAGCCCCTTTATGTATATACGCTCACCAGAGTTACGTGATCCTCACCAGTAGGAATCTAAGCTTCTTAGTTTCAATCTGCAAAGAAAGCAAATCTACTTGTAAAATTTAAAGTTACACGAACTCTGTGCTAATGCTAACTCAACCGGACATCGACTCACCTCTAGCTGCACGAATTGACACCTATTATACTTCCAAACTCCACCACGAATTAAAATTCTAGCAGCGTGCTGCGGTGTTATATACCCGCGTTTGTTTGGTAAACAGAGAAACAAGACTACTTAGTGTCGTCTGCTTATGTGCTCCCACGTGAGCATCATTGGCAGAGTAATAAGACTAGAAATGATCATCCATCTAGGAATGGTAAAACATCGAAAGCGTACGGCAAGCTTCTGCCCATAGTAGTTTATTAAGCATTAGAGCTAAACTGTGTGCTGTGATCCACTATTTCGCGTAAAAAGCGTGGAAATAGATAGAAGAACGCAGTCATTCGTCTTAGAGTAGTGAAGTGTCTTATTCTTATCAAGTTCACCCTAAACTGCAACTCAGATCGTTGTGTATCCACTCCATAAACCTTCCGAGAGGAAAATTCAGAAACAATCTCCAACAAGAATTAATTTATCCTAATGTAAATATAGAGAGGGATAAAATTGTACCCGAATAAGGAATAATTAAAAGGAAATCAGAAAAGACAGAAGAATACGTGAAATGTGAATGTTAAAGAGCATGATGACTATTGTTTGACCTGTGTAAGAGCCCGTAACAAAATCAAGTTAAACAACATGCTAGGTATTATACACTCAGAACAAATGGCATTGCAGATATCATATAAATCATTAGGTATTATTCAAGTATAGTGCAGTTATAAAAAACACTAATTCAATCCTGTCATTAAGACCACTCGGTACCATGGTCTGCAAATATTTTGTCCACCAAGCTTCCCTTTGAGCTAGTTGTATTGGATGATTTTGGTCTGGTTTCACTGTGACAATTTCTAGGATTGTGAACCTGAGCTGTGCATTGGTGTGTTGATGTTCTAACCAATGTGTGGCAAAGAAAGATTTGGTAGATTTTGTTCTGAAAGTGCTTTTGTGTTCAGAAATGCGTACCTTAATTTTCCTTGAGGTTTTGCCTACGTAAAGCAGACCGCATGGGCATCTAATAGTGTAAATTACATTCAAACTGTTACAGTCTCCATTATATCTTAATGAAATGCTTTTCCCCGATTGTGGGTGGTGAATGACATTCCCTGTTATTACATTGTTACAATGTACACAATTGTAACATTTTCGCATTCCATTAAATAGTGGTTGATCTGCAAGAACTGTAGTAGTCAAAATCTCCTTAAGATTCTTACTTCTTGTGAACGCGAATAGAGGCTCTTCATCATACAATCCCTTAAAATCCGGCTCTTGTTTCAGCAATTCCCATCTTGATTTGATAATGTGTTTAATTGCTTGAGATCTTGATGAATATTTAGACACGAACACATGTCTATTAGTTTTCTGTTTTAACTTGGTGGTAAGCAACTCCTCACGGTGTTTGGCTTCAGTCTTATTCAAAGCTGTCTCCAGGACTTCTACAATCCAGCGGATCTACAAGAAGCCTTAGAGCAACAATCAGAGAAATTCAAACTAAGAGGCTACCCTGTAGAAGTCCTGGAGACAGCTTTGTATAAGACTGAAGCCAAACACCGTGAGGAGTTGCTTACCACCAAGTTAAAACAGAAAACTAATAGACATGTGTTCGTGTCTAAATATTCATCAAGATCTCAAGCAATTAAACACAATAGTCATCATGCTCTTTAACATTCACATTTCACGTATTCTTCTGTCTTTTCTGATTTCCTTTTAATTATTCCTTATTCGGGTACAATTTTATCTCTCTCTATATTTACATTAGGATAAATTAATTTTTGTTGGAGCTTGTTTCTGAATTTTCCTCTCGGAAGGTTTATGGAGTGGATACACAACGATCTGAGTTGCAGTTTAGGGTGAACTTGATAAGAATAAGACACTTCACTACTCTAAGACGAATGACTGCGTTCTTCTATCTATTTCCACGCTTTTTACGCGAAATAGTGGATCACAGCACACAGTTTAGTTCTAATGCTTAATAAACTACTATGGGCAGAAGCTTGCCGTACGCTTTCGATGTTTTACCATTCCAAGATGGATGATCATTTCTAGTCTTATTACTCTGCCAATGGTGCTCACGTGGGAGCACATAAGCAGACGACACTAAGTAGTCTTGTTTCTCTGTTTACCAAACAAACGCGGGTATATAACACCGCAGCACGCTGCTAGAATTTTAATTCGTGGTGGAGTTTGGAAGTATAATAGGTGTCAATTCGTGCAGCTAGAGGTGAGTCGATGTCCGGTTGAGTTAGCATTATCACAGAGTTCGTGTAACTTTAAATTTTACAAGTAGATTTGCTTTCTTTGCAGATTGAAACTAAGAAGCTTAGATTCCTACTGGTGAGGATCACGTAACTCTGGTGAGCGTATATACATAAAGGGGCTTTAGCACTTGATTTAGTGTTATATTTCACGCTTAGTAGATCTATGTGTAAAGAGGACATAACAGCAAAATGGTTACCGAGACAAGTGGAAATTAGATCTTTTGAAGTAACAGGAGGCGTCTTAGTCCATTTTGGGCAGCAGCTAGTGTTAAGGTGTGCAATTAAGACACTACAGTGGAATATACTTACCTTTATGGTTACATGTTGGTCCAGTTAGATAGTATTTAAGAATGATGTTGTTGACACTTGTGATGGAAAAAACTTTCTGCTGTCTTATTCAGTCACGGATTTCCCAGAACATTAATTCTTCTGGTTGTAAGGGAAGTTTCTCATGTGCCTTTGCTTCTTTGTACTACAGAAAGTTAAGTACCAAGAATCATTCCCCGCAGAGGTTGGTGTACGCTTGAGCATAGATGGCTTCAGCGCTCATGCACGAGTGAATACTGTCTCCTGACATCACCCCATTTAGTTCAACTTTTTTCAGTCACAGCTACTATAGCACCAAGTATGTGTATACTTAGAGGAGTAGATTCTCCATCTGGCCTCTGAATACATTGATGTCAAGGTGCTGACACATACGTATCTTGTTGTTTTCGTTCTTAGCTGAAAGATTGATATTTGATAACTCTACATGTCGGAGTTCCGGAATTCTTCTAAATAACACCGAGTAGTTGAGATGTGAGTACAAAAGCTACAAGCTCGCCTTTATAATACACACAGCATGGTGGCATATTCATGCCATTAACATCGAGTTTATAATTTGTTGCTTTCTGACCTTTGTAAATAACATTGTATCGTAATTCCTACCCATAGCGGCAGAGGATTTTTCTCAAGTTTATCTTTCTTTTCTTACTATTTTTGACCTGGATAAGATGTCCGCAGTCTATATCATTCATGAAATCAATTGTTTAAACTAGATGTCTGAACAAAGATATTTACTACCATTGTTTTTTATGACCTGCCTTCGCACACTATTTAATGAGCTGTTAGTTGAAGTTCCTGTTAAACAAAAGGAATGTTAATGTGAATTATTGATACATTGTTTTATTTTTGCAGTGCCCCTGAAGAAGGGAACCCCCCGAAATGCATTGGGCCTATTTCTCAACTATGTTTTCATCTACATCAAAAAGTTCTCAGCATTAGAGTCATTATAGTAACTTTGTATTCTGGTGATATTAAGTTGTTAATTTTCTAATTTTGTATTGATTTCAAAATTGACATGTTGAAACAAATAAGATTTACATGCAAAAGATTACATAAATCCATGTTTGGAAGAAGAATTTTCTCTTTGAGTGATTAATTGAAATATCACAGGTTATCGATTGCTTATATAGGTTATACTTTAAATATACAGGAGTGCACTTGGTAAACTAGTGGAATTTTCCACCAGAGGTTGATTATTCAAATTTGTAAGAACCCACACTCATCACAATCACAATTTTTGTGGGAAGTTAACGGTACTTTAGAGGTGTACATGTGAATCACCTTCAATCACCAATCCAATTTAAGGAAATGTGTTGTATGTTTTGATAAACTCTATACACAGGTTATTTTCTATTGTCAGCCCTGAAGAGTCGTGTTGACTTACCCTCACACGACGAAACACATGTCGGCTGACTGTGGACCATTCCTATGGTTGTGGACTCATTAAACAACCCACCTTAAAGAAAAACACCCAAGAATCTGCATCTGTCTATTTTTGTTATTTTAGTATTCTGTTATGTTACACATGAACTATTAGTCTTACACCTAGTTGTGTGTGCGAGAGCATTGCTGCCTTAACATAACATAACATTTGTTCTGCAAATGAATTAATACAGCAGTTAACTAAAAGCATGGAAGCAGTTACAGTGCCAGTAACGATTGGACCTGTTCTTCCAGTTTTTGACCAAAAAGAAATTAGAAATTCAGCTTTAACAGTCACATTAAATACTGAAATACAGAGGGTGACTGAAAATTTTTATTCAGATTTAACAGAGTTGCATCGAGAGAAAATTATGCCTGACTTAACTTTTAATCAAAGCCTGTCATATAAAAGCCTAACTGGTGCAGAATCTGATCCTGGAACCCCAGAAAAGAGTTCTCCAGAATGTAAATTACTTGATGTTGGTAAATTAAAAACAGACTTAGAAGAATTAATAATTGATACAATTTGAACTGCCAGTCTGAAGGCATACCAGGATGATGAATTGTTAATTATTTGTAAAAGCATAACATGGAAAACAAAAAATAGATATGAAAAATTAGAAGAAATTGCTTTTGAACTTGATGTAGATTTAAGTAAACAAAAGAATTTGCAGAAACATTACAGAGTGGATTTCTCTGATAAAGACATTAAAAATTTGAACAAATCAGGAAGGATTACACACATAAAAGATGTAATTGCAGTTTTGAGAAAATAGGTTGATCTAAGTAAATGGAGAGCAAAATGGACAAAGAAAAGAGATGAAGATAGAGTAAGTCTAAATTATTTTGTAAAAAAAAAAAGAAAAGGTAACAAATGAATTTCCAATGAGGGAAATAGCAGGTGGAGGTTTTGTGCATGTTCCTTGGACAAGACAGGACATTCTATTGTTCACAAATGATTTTCCCTGATTGAGAGAAAAACCCGTAGAATGGTATCGACAGGAAGAAAGATTTGTGAAGGTCTCAAAAGTTCTGTGGATAGATTTAGATGGATTATTTGACATAATTGTTCCATCAGATCTCTGGACAGAATGTAAAATTTCTATAGATTGGCCTAGAGAGGAGCCACAACGAGACAAGGTAACAGGTGCTCCTTCACCAGATGTAATGAAAATGTATGATAAAGTAATTGTGTTCCTGAAAAACAAGATTCCCCCAAAAGAAGTAGATTGGGTTAAAATTGACAGAACAATCCAGGAAACAAGAGTAAGTACATTCATTCTATGAAAGGTTACTGCTGATATTCAAACAATACAGTGGTTATGAGCATCTGAGTGAGAAGGATATGAGCCATTTTATATACAGATTTGTATATGGCTTGAGACCTGAAATCAGTGAAATGATAAGAACAGGAATAGTTGGTTGGCAATCAAATACAGTTGATGAAATCCTGAGAAAGGCAAAATACTGCAGTGATGAGATAGAAGCTAAACAAAAGAAGTTAAAAGAAAAAGCAATGTGGGCACAAGTGAAAGTAGCTGAGCAACAAATGCCAAATCTGGTAAACAAAAACGCTGATCAGAATCAGGGGAAATTTAAAGGTAATTATAATAAGCCAAAGTTGACTAGAAATATAGAGGAGTTAAAACAGAAACTCCCATGTTTTAATTGCGGCGAAATTGGACACTGGAAGCGCGAATGTAAGAATCCGCCCGGAAATTTTGTTAAAAATCAATCATTAAATCCACAGATGCAGAATGAGATAAATCAGCAGCACCAGCTACAGCGACAGGTAGTGATTCAGCAAAGTCACTTACCACAACAGATACCACAGCCGCCACTTCCAAACTGTGTACATTTGCAGAGATACAATACAGGATCAGGATTCAGCAGAGGTGAGCAGGTAAACAGATCACAAAGAGTGAATGTGTCGAATGTTTCTCAACAATGTTGGCTGAAAGAAGATAGAGGAAGTGAATCTGATGATTACTTATGACAGTGCATGATAGAGGAAGAAGAGTGCGTTATTGGAGCCACTCTTGAGGTAGATCAATCTGGTCCATTTGTAAATGGTAAAGTGAATGATGTAGAAAATAGTAGGTGTAGCTAATCAGCATATCGGAACAGATTTAACTGAACCAGTTGAAGTTGAAATTGGTAAATTTAAAGACATGCATAGATTTGTAGTTTGTGATAGCAGTCCTGTAAATCTGTTAGGCAGGGATATATTGTGCAAGATGAATTGCGCAATTTATTGTTCACCGGATGGTATAGAGCTGCAAACCTCAGAGGAAGATGGTTTTTATAAATTAACAAGGTCAATGGTTGAGGCAGAAGAAAATCGATTGTTTCCTGGGTTTGATAAAAATAGTTTGCCTGAAGAATTAAAAGACACTGTGAATATTAAAATGTGGGATTTCACTGGTGATGAAATGGGTTTGATGAAAAATGTAGACTCAGTACAAATTACAGTAAAACAAGGAGCAGATTACCCAAACATTCCACAGTATAAAATGAAAGCGGATGTGATTATAGGAGTTATTCCTGTTATTGAGAAATTCATAAAACAAGGTGTTCTAAAAGAAATCGAGAGCAGCCCATGTAATTCACCGACTATGGGAATCAAAAAGCCAAACGGAACTTACAGAACAGTTCAGGACCCGAGAAAAGTGAACAAAATTGTTGTTCCATGTTGCCCAGTTGTTCCAAACCCTGAGGTAATTTTATATCAAATTCCGCATGAGGCAGAATGGTACACGGTTATTGATTTATGCAGTACATTCTTTACCGTTCCTTTGCATCCAGAAAGCCAAAAAATGTTTGCGTTCAGATTCCTAGACCGTATTCTAGCATGGTGTAGAATCCCTCAAGGGTACACCGAAAGTCCATCTATTTTTAATCAGTTGTTAAAGAAATCATTGGAAAATTTGGATTTACCTGGAAAATCTACGTTAGTGCAGTATATTGATGATCTCCTTGTTGCTGCAAAAATGAGAGATAATTGTGTAACAGATACCATTATTCTTTTAAATCATCTGGCAGAAGAATGTCATACAGTATCTCCTGCGAAATTACAGTTTTGCAAACAAGAGGTAAAATATCTTGGTCACAGAATTGCAAAAGGATCCAGACAAGTGACAACAGAAAGAATAAAAATGATCCAAGCAATGCAACCCCCAAAAACACAGAAACAGGTCAGAATGTTTCTAGGAATGGTTGGCTATTGTCGCCAATGGATTAATGGTTTTTCAGTAATTGCAAAACCATTGCAGAGACTAACAAAAGCAGACATAAAGGATCCAATTGTTCTAACAAAAACTGAATTAGAAGCTTTTGAGCAATTAAAAAGAAGTTTGTGTGAAGCTCCAGCATTGGGAAGGCCAGATTATGAGAAGGAATTTGAACTGTATTGCAGTGAAAGAGAAGGTTGTGCATTGTCAGTTTTGATTCAAAGGCATGGAAGAATGAGAAAGCCAATAGCTTATTTCTCAGCAGTTCTTGACCCTGTTGCAAAAGCGTTACCAGGTTCCTTAAAAGCAGTCGCTGCAACCAGTGTAAGTTTGGAACAAAGTGAAGGAATAATAATGGGATTTCCAGTGAAAGTATACGTGCCCCATTCAGTAGAAATTCTGCTTACCAGAAGCAAGACACAACATTTGGCAAGTAACAGATTGACCAAATATGATAAAATTATTCTTGGATCAGATACTGTTTCTATTGCAAGATGTGTAAATTTAAATCCTTCTACATTGTTACCTGACACTCCTGAGACAGCAATCAGAGATGAGATTGCTGATCATGAATGCCTGGATGTATTAGAGTATTGCACCAAAACAAGGTAGGACATTAAGGATGTTCCGTTGCCTGTGTCAGACTATGTTCTGTTTGTTGATGGATCATGCTTGAGAACAGACGAGGGTGTTCTGTGTGCAGCATATTCTGTTTGTACAGTTGCAGATGTGATTGAAGCTTCCAGTCTGAGAAGAATTCGTTCAGCTCAAGTAGCAGAATGGATTGCTTTGATTCCAGCATGTGAATGGGGAAAAGGAAAAAAGATTACCATAGTGACTGATAGTCAGTATGGCTATGGCGTAGTCCATGACTATGGCCAGCTTTGGTCTCAAAGAGGTTTTTTAACTTTTACGGGATCACCAATAAGAAATGCTAAACTGATCAAAAGACTGATTGATGGGATCCAATTACCAGAACAAATTGCTGTGGTAAAGTGCACAGCCCACAAGAAGGGAAATGATTATGTGACAAAAGGAAATTCATATGCTGATGAAATTGCTAAATTTTGTGCAAGACACAATGCTATAGTCAATCGGGAAAAAGAAAATGAACATGTTTTGAACTCATGTATGCTAATATCTGTAGTTGAAACTTGGCAGGGAGTAAAACAGTTACAAGATGAGGCAAGTGAAGAGGAAAAAGACACTTGGTTAAAAGCAGGATGCAGACAGAGAAGAGGATGACATCTGGGTTTACAAAGATGACAGAGCAGTAATGCCAGACAGCATGATTTCAGACATGGCAAGAATGTATCATGGTCCAGGACACATAGGCAGAGATTCAATGATCAGATTATTTAGGCAGACATGGTACAACCCAAAATTCAGAATAATTGCAGAATCCTTTTGGCCAGAGATGTTTGATCTGCCAGCAAATCAACCCAAACAGAAAAACCTATGTAAGCATGGGAACCATAGGACGGGAGGGTGGTCCTTTTACAAGAATACAGATTGATTTCATTGACATGCCACGTCACAATGGACTGAGATATGTTTTGGTTATTATCTGTCTGTTTTGGAGATGGGTGGAAGCATTTCCAACTCGTCACAATGATTCAATCAATGTGGCAAAATTGCTATTGAGAGAGTTCATACCAAGATACGGTTTTCCAGTGACTGTGGAAACAGATCGCGGCACACATTTTGAAAACAGACTGCTGAAACTAATTTGTGAAGCATTAGGCATTAAACAAAAATTGCATTGCGCCTACAGACCAGAGGCATCAGGTGTTGTTGAGCAGGTTAACGGTACAATAAAAAACAGAATAAGCAAAATGTGTTTGGCAACTGGAATGAAATGGACAGATGCACTCCCACTTGTTTTGATGACTTTGAGAAGCATTCCAGATAGAAAAACAGGTGTGAGCCCTCATGAAATATTAATGGGCAAGGTCATGAGGCAAGCTTACTTTCCAGTTGAAAAGCTACTAACCATTAATGATAGTATCAATATGGACTACTGCAAAAACCTATCTGACGTGGTGACTTCTGTGTTCCATCATGTAGGAACTGAAGTGCTCACAAAAGAGAAAGAACAAGCTCATGATCGGTTACCTGGAGATTGGGTCAGGACAAAAGTTCATCGAAGAAGAAATTGCCTAGTACCAAGGTGGCAAAAGGCAAGACAGGTGACCTTGGTCACTACAAATGCAGTTAAATATAAGGGACTGAAAAGGTGGATTCATGCAAGTCATACCATAAGAGTACCACCACCTGAGAATCCTGACTAAGAAGGTGATACTACAGCTGATTCAGATTCAGAAGAAGAGCCTGAAAGAAATCCAGATCCTGAAGATCGACAAGATAGTCGATATCTGGAAGATTCAAATGCGAATGAAGAAAATGATGGAATTGTGATACAATACTCTGAAGAAGAAAATGACAAAGATCAGTTGAATCAAGAAGCAGAAAAAGAAACTGATCAAGAGGTGATTCAAGATCAAGATCAGGAGAGTATTGAAAAGCAGTCTGGAAACTTTGGAAGAAGGAACGAAGATTCTGAAACTGGTGAATCAGAAGTGATTGAAGAAGAAGAAATTCCAAGTACCAGCTATAAGGATGCAGTTCCTAACAAAGTGAAGCTGCCGAGTAAAGAAAGAATACCGGAATCTGATGAAGAATCTGACTCAGAAAAACTGATCATTGATGAATCAGCAACTGAAACAGATGACAGTGAAGATGAATCAAATTTGAAGAAAAGAAGAAAAAGAGCTTGGAGAGTTGAATATAATTTGAGAGAACCAAAAAAGAAGCTGACAAGAAAAGGAGGTAATTGGCTGAAAGAAATTGAAGGCATACAATTCACATTAGTAAACAAAGCAAAAGAGCAAAATTTCAAGTAAAAAAGAAGAAGACTTGGATAAGGAAAAACAAGCAGGAAAGAAAATAGAAGTTATAAGTACCAGAGCAAAAAGAGTAATTAGACAAAATCAAAAATATAAGTCACCAGAGTGTGCCTACATAGTTAATCCATCAATTTTAGAGATTAATAGTGGTCACGGGAATTTTGATTTTTAGTTGTTTTCTTTCTCTGAAAAGAAGAAATGGCTTACTCATATACTAGTAAAAATTCGAGTTGCTCTATTCTCAAGAGGTGTTGCAAAATGTCTTCAATATGTGTGGTACTAATTATTCTAGTTTGGTTAATTCTGGCAGTCATTTTTCCTTTAGGTGTTGATAAAGAAATGTATAAAGCTAACATGACAAGTAAAGTTGAGGTCAAACTTGATAGTACTGACAAATCTAGCAAAATTATTGATCATAAACCAGAGATTCTTCAAGATAGATCTGTTGGAGATTTTTTTAGTAATACCTTTTCTAGACCTTTATCCAAGTATGTTAAAGTAATGGATGCCAAAGATTGTTATGTTTGCGTAAAATTACCTGCTTCGGTTTGAGGGAATAACCTATAACATGCTCCCTCTTACATATGGTGTGACATGTAGCGTAATAGCTAGTTTGTTTTATAAAACTGGTTGTATAGAATATTATTATTCTGACTTTGATAAGATTTTTGCAAATTTAAAAGTTGAAAATCACTTTAATAAAGTGAAACCTGCTAAACAGATGAGGGAATTTTTCTTAGTAACTAGGGAACTTACTTATGAGTACACTTATAGAAATAATTTAACATGCAAATTGAGAGCAGTGGAGAAATTCTTCTTGAATTTGGTGGAAGAGAGAAAGGCAATTTACAAACAAAATGAGGTGATGAAAACTGCTAAATCCAAGTTTTGGCAAATCGAGGATGAAAAGCTCAATGGTAGAAATGTAAATGTTGCAATTCACATAGATAAACCTGTTAGTGGAAAATTTTGTATAAGAAGAGATTACATGTTGTATGATAACTATTTTGTAGGAGCAAGTCATTGTGAAGATACTTATCGGATTATAGGGGGATGGGGTTACAAGGGAGGCAAAGATCCAATTTTTCCTGGAATTTATTTTGTTTGTGGGGATAAAGCATATTACAGCCTTCCTGACCATTGGTACAGGACCTGCTATGTAGGTTTAGTTTTTCCTAAGATTTTTCATGTAGATAGAAATGCAAAAGGTTCATTTGAAATTAGCAAACATGTAAAAAGATACAAAAGAGAATGTTTTTCAGAAATTCTGGGAGATATATTTGGTGCATTAATACCTATGGTAGGAATAACCCTGAATGCAAATAGAATCAGAAAAATTTCAACAATTGTAGATAGACTGTTAACTGACACTGCAAGTGGATTCCAATTAGTAAATACCAAACATATTGCCATGAGAACTATGGTAATGCAAGATCGTCTTGCACTTGATATCCTGTTAGCTAAGGAGGGAGGAGTTAGTGGAATTTTACAAGTTCAACATTGTTGCACATACATTCCTGACAAAAGCAAGAATATAGAGATGTACATTAAAAACATTACTGAGTTACACCAAGAGGTAGAACCTTTAGAAGATGAGTTTTTCAGAACGTCTTAGTAAAAGATTTACAGCAATTAAGCACTGGTTTCAAGAGTTAGGTAGTTCAATTAAAGGTAAAATAGTTTTCCTTTAATAATTATAGCTTTAGTGATACTTTTGCTGAAAATCAGTTGTATATTACACAAGAGAAGAAAGCATGTCACAGAAAAGAAGATAATTTACAAGCTAAGAAAGGAGAGAGAAAAAGAAATAGAGTTAGAAGAGTTTCGTAGAGCTCAATATGATAGTTGCAGAAGAACAGCTGAATCTAAAGTTTAGAAATACTAATAATAATAAAGTGCAAAACATGTTCAAAGGTAGAAAATTTATAGAATCATACATTTTTGGGTATAGTTTGGTGATTTGGAAATCACCAGATGAGGGAGTTGATGGAGCAAGATGATGAAAAAAATGTTGTTCTGACTTGCAAAATTAACCTCTCCTAATAAATGTAATATTATTAATACGTTTGTGGTGTGATTAATAATCAACTTAGTTTAAGATGCATTCATCATGGGTTTACACGCGGGATTAACATGCTTTGTGTTGCAACTGCAAAAAGAAAAATAATAAAACTAACCTTGTCTATTGTCCTCGTCAGTATTAAATGCAGCATTTTTATAATAATGGCATGTGCCTATATTATGTTGCTTATGTTATGTCTTTTGTGATAAAACGCTCAAAGAGTTCCAGAATCGTTAAGGAAAAGTAAGTATAAAGCTGCCTTTTTGTGCTCGCTAGGTAACAAAATTAACCAGGTTAATTAGCAAAGGGGGAGGGTAACAGAATGGGTCTCAATTTTTTAATTAATTGATGTCCTGTGTTTGTTTAATAAATAGTTTCCGAAGTAAGGCCTAAGTTGGCTCTGAAAAAATATGGCTGACAGAGACGCAGACGAGAAACCTTGTCCAGAGCGGAGCCTTGAATTACACAGTGGTCAAGATATTTGTTGTACAAACGTTAACAATGAATAGAATATGCTCATGGAGAGAAGGCCCAAGGACAGGAAGAAAGTGTCTACCAAGATTAGGAAGTAATGTTCTGAACTCATACGAAAAGTAACATTTTGAAGGAAGCCGAATGTCACGGAAGGAAAAGACAATGGAGCTTATGTAAAGCTTGAACGTGGTCATGAGCTGTATGACCTAATGTGGACTTACCTGGATCAGCCAATGAGGACTGAGATTTTCGAGAAGAAATGTAAAAATAAGGAAAGATAAGCTCGTGAAAAAGGTATAAAGTCTGACATTGCGTTTATGGAAAAAACTCTTGCTTTCCCATTCCTGAGACGGTGTTATGTTGTTGGACCTTTTGGCGCACGTAAGGACAGCTGATATATTCTTCTCTTTTAGGTGAAGTTTGAGTTACACAGGCGAATAGTTTGAAGGAAATGGAAACATGCTTTTATTAATAATTCATGTTTCTGAGCTTCTTTCTGAAAGTCAGTTCTAATTTTATTTCTCGAATAAAATGCTGCTTTCCCATTTGCTTATGAAATAAAATCTTAAATCATTCTAAATGCCTTTCTTTTATAAGAATAAAGTTAATAAAAATTACATTTGAAGCGACAAGCTAGTCTGGTTTATTCATGGTCTAGTTACTATTAGTTGATCCATCCACCTTATGTGGCTTGATTTAAACTGCAGTATGTAAATATAAATGTAAATATTTTGTGAATAGTTCTTTAAATCAAACCACCCGATTCAGTCGCTTTAAATTGTCTCATTGGTGTTGGGGGCCTGGATTTTATGTGTTTAAAAATATATGGTGAGTATTGAGGTGACCGATGGTGTTTGTGAGACAGTTTTTCTATAGGAGCGCTGGATCAATTCCTTGGTAGCAGAGGAGGTGACCGATGGTGTTTGTGAGACAGTTTTTCTATAGGAGCGCTGGATCAACACAAAGCATAGTGGTCAAAAAATATAAACCATATTACCAGGTAATCTTTTTCCCCTTGGGAGAGCTCTCCAACTCCCCTCCAACCCTCCCACCACCCCTACCCCCACACACCCTCCCTAGCTTAAAACGCCCTTCCACCCCCCTGGGACGCTCAGACAATAGTCTGTGCATGTGATGTAAGCTATGAGATGGCATATTGTAATGACAGTTGAGGGATACTGTCACAGAGTTGTGGGAGGAAGCTATTGAGGCAGTTCGGTGACTAATAAAATCTTCATGCCAGAAAAAAGAAAATGTGGAAGTTATTTTATACAGAAGATAAAGGCATAGAGGTTCCAGATTTAGCCCAGCACAGATGAGGAGGCCTCAAAATTGCCACCGAGGTTGATGGCGACTTTGGCTCACCTCCTCCATTAGCACAAAAAATCCGGTAACGTGGAGGGATGGCCATGGCAAGGTCAGGGTTGGAACCTTCCTGCAGCCAGGTTTCAGTAAGAAATATGAAGTCCAAGGTGTTATCAGATAGCAGAAGCAATATATGTCAGACAAGTGTTTTGAAAGGGGCCTGCAATTATTAAGGTAGGCCTTATAATCGACAGATCCATGCAACACCTCAGGGAGCAAGGGGTAAAAGTCACCAGTTATAGCTCAAGTAGAATTAAGAGTGAAGCTGCATGTCTTGCATGCATAGTCGGAGTCCTCATCGCAGTGATCACATGGCTTAGGTATAGGACAAGGGCCACAGTAGAAAGACAGTTTCCTTTTAAGGGAAGCACTATTAACTCATGAAAAAGGAGAACGGGCAGCAATGCTGGCACCGGACGCAGTCCAGGCACAGACAGGCTTGCCATTGGCACGTCTGCGGCATGGGTCTCCTTAAATACCCGAGTGGGAGCTGGACAAAAGTCCACTCACCAATCAAAAAAGAAGTCCTAGCAATGGCCCCAGGAGTGGGAAGAAAAATGGCGCTCCGCTCCAATTTAAAGTGTAGGAAATGTCTCCAAAATTAGTCAAGTAAGCACTTCAGATGCCCCCGAATAAAGTGCAATTTACCTAAACGCAGAATTTCTTTAAATAGCAGCAATTTTCTTCACACAGCAGCAATTTCCCTCACATCGCTCATTAAGTGTCAGAACATCAAATGCCACAAATTGTTTTTGAACACACTTTACACCAATTTAAAAACGGGAAAGCACTCAAAGTCCAGGTCAGGTATGTCAATAGCACCAGGGTGTGAAACGAAAAGATATTTAATTCAATCAAATATCTGGGCTCTTGACAGAGGGTCTTCAAGAGGCTTTTCCTCCAAGGAAGGGTTTACCTTTTCTATGTTATATTAAACTTTTTCTGCGGTCTTTGAGGACTGAGAATGTGCAAAAAGCTGCTTGTGAATCTGCACCAGTAACATCATAATCTGAACTGAGTTTATTCCAGTCAGCATCTTCATCGGCAAAGTCTTCCTTAGTGACAATACTGAAGCCAGAGCCTGTGGAATCACTAAGTTAGGTGGTTCCAAGGCAAGGGACGCCAAGCCCACACAACTGGGCTTAACTTTGGGGAATGGCCCAGTCTGACAAGAAGGCAGGTCAGCACGGCCCTGCTGAAAGGCCTAACCAGTGACTGGTAGGCAGACCGAGCCAGAAAGTTTCTTTAGAACCATGTAATAAAGGCTTAGGAAATAGGAAACAGGAAACTGTGCTGCCTAATATCAAAATGGTAATGAGAGAGAGGCAATTCCCACAAGGCAGAAGAGGGCTTTTTCTTTTTAGTGTTCGTGTTTAAGGGAAGAACTTGTGGTACGGCTCTCTTTCTGGTGACATACCTTAAGGAGGGGACAGGACCATTTAAGGATCCAAGTAAAAAATTGGCTGGCTTTCCACAACTTGACTGCCCGAGTCCAAGGACAGGAGTCTGAAAGAAAGTTCTTAAAATACAAAATAGTTTGTCACATGCCCAATGTGAACAGGCAACTTATATTGAAATGACAAGACATTAAAATGTGTGAAGCATGTGTGCGGGCATACCTATTCATACTAGGCTTCAAAATGTCCAAGCAAGCTTCATTTTACATGCTACTAAACAAAATGTGCTGAGATGTGCTCAAACTGCTTAAAAGTTCACCTTACCCAGAGAAGCCTTTAATAAAAGCTTCACATCACATTGCAGAATGTTCCTGATTAACAATAACTTGTTGAAATGTTTTGCTAGAAACACTATTGTTGAATATAAAATTCTTATTTCACATGCTAAATATAATGCAATAGAAAATGTTGATCTTTTAACATAGTTTCCTGTTTTAGAATGAAGATGTGATGCTGAATAATATTTGTGGCAGCAGATGTTCCTATTTCACATAGCCTTTTGCTTAGCTAACATAACATTTATTTAATTAGAATGTTAAGAATGTGGTCATTCCCATGGGAAAGGAGGTCTAAGATTTGAAAGTCCTGATATGTAGACATTTTTAATGTTTCATGCTTCATTATAATTTTTTGAAAGTTCATTGTGTGGAATCATGATAAAAGAAGGAGTGTTCTCATAAAAAAAAAAAAAAAATGAAAGCCGATTGGACTGGAGAAGATTTAACACTAACTGCAACATTTCTTTTTGACTGTTTATATTAATTAGTACGTTTCTCTAGAGTAGGTAAACTTCACTACCGAGATACTTTTCCACATCCTTTTTTCAGACCCTTGCTTTATACGCTTCCCATTACCTATATGCTGGATGCGAAAGGTTTTATGCTGAACGCTGAATTGCCATCCCTTTCCGACAAGATTGCAGTTTCTAATGTATGATTATTTTTGCTTTATTATTGAGACTGAGTTTGGTGAACCTCTCTTTATGGGAAGTTCAGCTGTTATGGACAATTAACTGAGATGTTCAGCTGTTATGGACAATTAACTGAGATTTTTGCTCTCAATCTAGTCTCTCGAACTTGAACTCTTTAAGGTTACCTTCTCACACCGTTTTCACCCCTTTCTTTAGAACAGGGATTTTTTCCTTTATGGAACGCCCCGATTACATTATTAGTTATGATTTGTTGTAATGATTTTTTTTATTATAAATCCTGCCTTTTGACTGATACTTTAACTATTTGAAGAAAAAGAAATCTTACTAAACCTTTTAACCCTTTGGATACTCATGACGGAATGGTTCCGTCACGCGCATCAGTGCTCCTGTGCTTATGACGGAACCATTCAGTCATGAGCACATGCTCAGAAAATCCCTCTGCTGCAGACAGCAGAGGGCTTTCCCATTTTTTTTGCCTGGGGAGGTAGGGGGGAAGAGCTTCCCAAACCTCCCCAGGCCTGTTTTGTGATTTCCTTACAATGACGATGGCGCGCATGGCACGCCATCGTCATTGCAACGAAACCAAACTGAAACTTAGTTTCTCAGATTCGGTACTTGTGGGGCTATCTCCGCCCACGAGCACCAAAACAGATGGGAGAGGTATTGTTGGGAAGGAGAGAATCTCCCCATTGCAATGGTATCCTTCCCTATTGGATCCCTGCTTGGGGGATCACCCTAGGAGGGCGATCCCCAAGCAGGGATCACCGACTAGCCACAAGGGAGGGGGGAGTGGCCCCTTGGTCAATGGCCTTTGCTCCTCACCCATTCACTTTTCCAAGACAGCCTTTCTGCCCAGAAAGCACCCTAGACGCCAGGGATACATTTATTTGTATACGCCTCTAAGAAGGAATAAGACTCCCATTGCAAAACCAGGTTGTTTTGCGATGGGTCCTTTTGATGTCTCTTCAATACATTTTGGGCCCTTGCCTGTCGCAGGTACTTGACCCACCCATGCTAGTGAGGTACCATTTTTATATGGTGACCTGGGGGAACGCGGGGTGGTAGGAAATTTGTGGCTGTACGAAGATTCCAGAACTTTCCACCCCAGAAATGTGAGAAAAAGGTCTTTTTTTTTTTTTAACAAAGTTTGATATTTGCAAGGGATTCTGGATAACAGAACCGGGTGAGAGCCAGACAAGTCACCCCATCCTGGATTCCCATAGGTGTCTAGTTTTCAAAAATGTATAGGTTTGCTAGGTTTCCCTTGATGCCGGCAGAGCTGGGGTTCATAATTTACAGGTAGGCACTTTGCAAAAAAGGGTCAGTTTTCACTGAGAAAAATGGTGTGTCCATGTTGCATTTTGGGCCGTTTCCTGTCGCACGCACTAGACCTACCCACACAAGTGAGGTACCTAGTTTTCAAAAATGTATAGGTTTGCTAGGGTTTCCCTATGAGCCAGCAGAGCTAGAGTTAAAAATATACAGCTAGGCACTTTGTAAAAAATGTGTCAGTTTTCACTGTGAAAATGTGGTGTATCCACGTTGCATTTTGGGCTTTTCCTGTCGCGGGCACTAGGCCTACCCACACAAGTGAGGTACCATTTTTATCGGGAGTCTTAGGGTAACACAGAATTGTGGAGAAACTTATTACGTATTGACTTTCGATGCATTTCTGCCTTCCAAATGAAAGACCATGTGTAAAAAAAGTCACTTTAAAAAACGTCCTATAATTCTCATGCTAGTTTGGGTACTAACAATTTAGAAAATGTGCAAATATCTGTTTCCAAACTATATTTTGTTCTAATTTTAGAAATACATAGGTGACTTTCATACCGATTTTACCATGTACATATAATCCCAAATTAATTGCTATATACCCGGTACATAATAAAAAACCATTGCAAGCCGCTGCTCAGTTATTGGCTCTGGGTTCATCGGGTTCTTGGTGAACCTAAAAGTACTATACATCCCCACAACCAGAAATATCCAGCGGATGAAACAGTATATTGCTTTCAAACAGCTGTCATATTTAGAAGTTACAGGTGAAAATGTTGGCACAAACGGCTGTTTTAACAAACTTTCAATTATTCCTATATTCAGCGGTTAGTTTCTATAAAGAAACCTTGAAGGATCTACACAAATTACCCCTAACTGAATGCAGAATTGTGTCCACTTTTCCAAAATGTATAGCTTGCCAGGATCCATTATTGCATTCATATCCATTTCTACCACTAACTGGAAGAAGGTTGAAAGCACAAAAAATAGAAAAAATAGGCTATGTCCCAGTAAAATGCCAAAACTGTGTAAAGAATGTTGGTTTTCTGACAAAAGTCTGTCAGTCCCTAAAGGCTGAGAAAATTGTGATTTCAGCCCCACAAACCGTTTGTTGATAGCATTTGCAGGGAAAAAACTTGATGCTTCCATTTGCAGCACATTTTTCCCATTTTTCAAAAAAAAAAAAGCTGTATTTTGGCTCATTTTTGGATTCCCTCTAGGGGAATCCACAAACCCTGGGTACCTTTAGAATCCCCATGATGTTGGAAGAAAAGGACGCAAACTTGGTGAGGATACCTATGTGGTCAAAAAGTTACTGGGGCCTAAGCGCAAACTACCCCAAACAGCCCAAAAAAAAAAAAGGCTTAGCACAAGGAGGTAAAAGGCCTAGCAGCAAAGAGGTTAATGAAAAAAACATCCATAAAAAAGAAATTTCGAAAACCTTTCATTATTGACTGATCTTAGTAATACTATTGTGATATCATTTTTGAGATGCTTAGCTCCTGATCTTCATATACAACAGCAAACTGTAGCAGAGGAAAAAAAAAAAAAAAAAGGGAAAACTCAGCAAGTAGGGGATCAATGCTGTTGGTGTGAGATAGAGATGTTGAAGAGTTTCTATTTAAATTGAGTCCCACTCCAGCAAGTCAAAGGATGAAGGATCAGGTTAGAACCAGAAACATCATAATCGGATGTTGTGTAGATGCAACAAAGCCATCTAAATTGGTCATCAATGGGGTTTGAACTATGAAACTTTAGGAGGTATTATTTGACCTAGCCAGTGCCTAAGCTTTTGCAAGGAATTGCAGTAAAAACACAGAAAAGCTCTGGGCAAGAACTGGTATGGTGCAGAAAACAGGAAAGGACAGAGCACTAGGCAGCGACTTATACAGGTCAACGTTGTAACATTCTGGACAAATTAAATAGTAATTGGAATCAAATGGCACCCTTTAGTAGCACTAGTGGGCTACTGCTCATGATAACATTTTGTAAGAGTTATTCATGAGGTGAGGAATCTGCTGTAACCAGATTATATCAGACTGTAAAATGTAATGTCCATTCTTTTCTCGTACACTTCAAATGCGTGCCTATCTTTCAAAAGTAAGGCATTTAGTTTTACGTTGTGCCTTTATGCATTTATTAACAAGACTAAGACAACTTTTTTTTTGCTCCTCACAGCACACAAAAACACCAGAATTTGCACTTAAAACACACCCTTTTTTCAATATAATCTCCAAGTACAACAGGTTAAATGTGTTGATGTTGTTCTAAGTGCTCACATCTGCTTCTGTACTGCTAAAGGAAACTGTGGCCAATTTGCAAGAATCGCATAGTTTCTCACCTGTTGGTATAACACGTGGTTTTACGCTTTGAAGACTTTTCTGGAATAACAAGGTGGGCATTATTCTGCCATCTAGTGACTGGATCTGAATTTCTCTACACTTTTGTAGTCCTTTCTCAATTTATTGTTGTTGGGCATCGACGGACCCCCATTTGGTGTCTCTTGTGACTTTGCACTGCTTCTCCCGGAAGCTCCCCTCTTTGGTTGTCATCTTCAGATATTTTTTTTTCCTCTGGTATTTTGATTCTCCCTTCCATCTTCTTGGTGGAGGTAGGTGGGTCGCTTGTGAACCCAGAAAATACTCCAAGCTGGAAAACCTCACCTAAAAGGTAAGAAACTATACTTTTTGCAGCGTGCATCTTTTCTGGAATCACATTCTGTGCATCGATTTTGTAGGGGTTTATTAATTTTGCGGTGGTTGTGTTGAAAATGGGCATAGATTGGTAAAAATACGTTTTAAGGCCTTTTGTTACACTTTCACTTTCTTCTTCATCTGTATGTCTATACAATAGTGTTTTGTGATTGTGTGAACAGATAACCATGCTGTTGTCATACTACGTTCCTGCAAGGAAATTTTCAAGAAATGCAATGCTTGCTCCCTTCTCTCTTATAGAATAGGCTTTAGGTGTTGAACTCAATTTCTCTAGCAAACGTGTGGCACAGCTGAATAATCTGTGCTATCCAACTTGCAACTGAGTCTTTAGTTACTGGTCTGACCAGAAAAAGGTTTGCAAATGTGAATAGTTGCTTAGTCTTTGTTTAGTTTTATTTTTTCAATATAAGAATTATGGTGCGTCTTGCGTCTTGTGTGTGCAGTGTTCTTTCTGCGGGTCTCTCTGGATTGTGAAAACAACCTAGAAATTTGTGTGCTTCGATTCATAGGGAATTGTGAAATTACCTTCGGCAAGAACTGAGGGCCTGTTCTAATGACAATCCTGTCCTTGTGAACCTGAAAGTATAGTTCCTGTAGTGCAAGTGCCTGCATTTCAATCACCCTGCGCAGAAAAGTAATACCCAATGGAAATGCAGTCTTTTAAGGTAAGCATTTGTAATGAGGCCTCGTACTAAGATTTGAAGGGTGCCTTCATTAACTGTGTGAGAACCACATTTAGATTCCATGTGGGTGCAGGCATCTTTCTGGGTGGTGCAATCCTCTTCGCTCTAAGAACCTCTATATTACTGGTGCTGTGAAAAAACGTGTTCAAATATGGCTTCATATGTAAGCAACTATTGCTCCTAGGTGTACCCTCCAGGATGCATATATTCGCTTGCCCAGAGCATACGTGAAGATATTTTAACACAATCTTATCTTGTGTTGTGTTGTGTTTTTTCCCCATAATCCTTTTTAAAGACACCATAGCGAATAGCTCTTCCACTTCGCCATATTAGCACTTCCTTGTTTTTGGCTTTCTTGCTTCTCTTAGAACAACCATTGTGCTTTTCTGCAATTTTAGTTATTTGAATTCCAAGTCTTCAAGAGTCATGCTGCTAGGCTCAAATAATCTGGGTATAATAGCCTTCCTTCTTCAATTGACAACAGATCCTGCTGAGCTGGTAATTTTTTAAGTTCACTTGTGCTAATTCTATTAACTCTGAGAACCATGTCTGCTTGGCCAACTGTGGTGCAATTAGTATCATCTTGCTTATTCTGCATTCGCTAATCACCTTGTGTAATCGTGGTATCAACCAAATGTCCCGGACCAGTTGATCATTCAGTGCTTTCCCCAGGGGTTGGCTAGGAAGTTGTCGGAGGCAAAGCTTAGAAATTTAGCATTCAGCGATGTTGCAAACAGATCTGTTCCTGGTGTTCCCCATTGCTGAAAGATCTCTTATTGCACTTCGGTTTAGTTCTATCTTCCTCTGAATTGCCCACTTCCAGACTTCTTGGGCTAGCTTTGACAGGGGTAAGGTATGCATACCTACCTGTTTTTCAATGTAAAACATGGTAGTGGTATTGTCCGTTTAGGATCAATATTTCTTTCTTCAATAGCTCTTTCTGAAAGGCTCTTACTGCTAGGAACACTGTTTTTAATTCCAGGATGTTGATATGTTTTCATATGTTTATTTCAGGGGTGTACTGCACATTGTGCCTTCCAGACTTCTCGTACCTTGAGGTTGCCCATGTAAGCCTCCCACAACCCATATCGGAGGAGTCTCGTGTTGGAGAGCCTTCAGCAAGCATCCAGACTTAACAGTGGGAAAAAAAGAAGAATCTGAAGATTGTGACCAAAGGTGGGAACTTCTGGTGGAAGCAGTACGATGTCTCAATAGACACCAAATGAGGGGTCTGGTGAAGACCACAAAGAATACCAAAGTGGAGATTTCCGGACCCAACCACTAGATGGCAGAACAATGCACAGCAGGTGAATCCCAAAAAGATACAAGTTACAAAAATCTTGTTTACATGTCCTGTACTTTTAGATAATACAGCAGATTCTCCACAATGCTCATTTCACATTAGTATTGGAATGGTTTATGAACATGATTAAACAGAAGACATGTTTTTTCTTAAAAAGTGTTTATTTCGAAATTCATTGTGTAAACAAATGTACCACTTTCAAATATATGCCCTACCCAACCCCAAAAAATACAGCTACCGAGGCAGTTGTAAGGCCATGTGCATATCTTCTAAATACAATGAAATCACAATCCATAACGCATAAGAGTCCATCAACATTTTAACAGTGGTTTCAGGTCCACTAAATTAGATCCTTTAAGACATCCCATGAATTGCACACCTGCCCCATTCAGTTATACCTGAATCCTTCATCAGTAACTAAAACACATATTGGGCATCGTACAAAACCATAAGGATGGAGTCCTTGGCATGTGGCTAAATTAGAAGAGCTTGGAAGGACTTTTAAAAGAAATACATAATTAACTTTGGAAAATACTTCTCACCGCTTTTAAGTGAAACCAATACTTGTTGAAAAGCCCACGTGTTCTTGAATTAAATAAAAGTCCACGTGCAACAACTACTACTTCTGGGTACAGCACAAGTAATTAGTCTCTTATGACCAGTCTTCCAATTGGCTTTCAGACATGAAAGATGTATGGAACTTAAACTCTCCCAGCTGTTGTTGGGCTTTAAATTATTTGGCTTTGAGCTAATTAAATGCCAACCCCACAACTTAAAAAAAGAAAATCAAATGAATGGATTACAGGCTATAGTAATGCAATGGATAACAACGCAGTAGGATCAATGAACCCACCTCTGACGTCACTAGTAACACATTATGCCCTAGAATACAAACATTCTTCTGCTTAAACTGAATTGTTTTTCGAATGGTAAAAGGAAAACAAAACTGACACTTCTGTCTACTCTGCCTTTTGTTGAGATATTTTGTTAGGCTTCAACAAGGAGACTGACTTGTATTTCTACAGCACACACATTCGGGCATAGATTATTAAGTAGTGTCCGAGTCAGTTTTGTCAAAACAATGAAGTATCAAAAAATTTGCTAAAATAAGAATGGTGATAATAGGATGACTTACTTTCGTTTTCCCATAGACTAACTGAAATAACAATGTATTCCCTTCAAAAATATTTCAAATGTAATGGCCCCCATCTAGCATGACTCTGGACAACATCTAGGAATGTTCATCATTTTGATATTCAAGCACTTGGAGACCAACACCTTCACAGCACAAATGAACATAAAATGATAAGCAACATTTGGGTTTCTGAAGATTTGTTGTTACAAAGAGTTTAGGTTCATGGAGGCTTACAAATTAAAGAATCTTACAGGGCCCTATACCATAATTCACACATTTTCATATTTACGTCAATGAGATTTTGTGCGCAAAGTAATAAGAAAAATAATCTCAAGTTAAACCCCTGGTCGCTAGCAATAACCCACACAAAGATGTCCATTCTGTAACCGATTCACATGATTGAGATAAATATACAAAAGATTTGTAGGGACCAAGAAGAGTCCGTTTTTTGTTTTTAACAGTTTTAGTTTTTTCACAGTTCATCTCTGGCCTGACGTATTATAAAGCTGTGTAACGTTTCCAAGTCTCGAGCTCCGTTGTGCTCTTCCACTTTTTCTCCTGCACGGAATAGCAACAGTGATGGGTATCCACGGACCTAAAACACGGAATAAAGAACAAGGTTCAGTAACGGGATCAGATGTGCATCCTCACAAACCCCTCAGTAAAAGCAACAAAAACCATACCCACTTGATCAATAAAGGCAGTTGGCACTGAACATGCACTGACTTGATGCAATTCACTGAGGAAACTGGGCGCACATGAAATTCCATAGACACCATTCTTAAAGAAAAGAAGCCTGTGGATACATTTTTACACCGAAATATATTTTTAAATTCAGTAAGTAGGGTAGCGATTAATACAACGATAGTGCCGTTTATGGGAGTAGAACTGGCTGCCAGGATTGGACCAGGTTATACATGTTCACACAAGATGCAAGGACAACCTTGAAATCACAGCCAACTTGTACGCTTAATTCTGTAAGATGCAGAAGGTAACTATCTTTACAGTAGCACCAAGAGTAAGCTGCAAAACCACAATAAATTGCAACACTTGCTTTTCTCCTGTGCCACTTTGTATCTTCTTTCAACTGTCATTTTGGCACCATGGCAAGATCTAAATCACACTTCCTCCTAGGTCCCCTAGAGTGCCTCCAATACAACTGGTTAACATGTATGTTGGTATCAGCAGTACTAGCAAGCAGTGGAATAATCTATAGGTCATACTTTTATAATGAGTGCAAATGTATTGGCTTAGTCAGTGGTAGTTTGTAAAGCACGGGAAAACCAAAAAAGTAGAAAACAAAACACTTCAATGAAAAGCAAACACAATTATGTGGTTTCTTTATACTGTATATTCAATTCAATATTTTCGATCTTTATAAAAAGGCCAGTTAATTTATCAAATACCCTGCGTAGGAAACTGAACAAAATTTGAAAAGACTAAGAAAGTGTCAGAATTTAAATGAAAAAGCATCCCAAGGCCCAAATTACTTGATTACTTTCTATACGACTCGGACAGGAAACCGTGCTATAGCCATTTGGTGCTAAGCAGCAGCCAGTGTAGCAGATGTATGGCCCTTGAGAAGAGACAACTTTCTAGTAACTCAGAGTACAACTTTCTGCCCCAAATGTCAACTAAATGAGAGCAGCAGCCCACCAGTCTCCAGCGGCATAAATGCTGCCTTAGTCGGCCACGGCTTGGGCTTTAATGCAACATACAGAATGCAGGAGATAAACTCAATAAAGACTGCTCTTTAGTCAATCGTTAGAAAAAATATAACTATTGCGGTGCTTTAAAATAATAAGTAGGGAAGTGTGGGGAGCTACACGGAAAGCACCAGGGATGGGAATGTAATGGGGGAGCCGCACATGAAAAAAAGGGCAGAAAAACATGACATTTTATGTCATGTTGAAAGACAAGAATAAAGTAACGGATATATTCCAATGGAAGATATAGACCATCCACTCAAGAAGATGGCAAAGACACTATGCTTCACGGGAGGGATCAAGCAAAAACAAGAAGTGGAAGGAAAGCTGTTGAATGAAATACCGGTAAATGAGATGGACAAGAAAGGCAACCAATCATAAGCAACGGGTTGATCCAAAATCCTCTGCGAACATTGGTATTGTACACAATAGGCAAGACCTTAAAATCTTTTTTTTTACATAACATTATGCACCTCATTTGTCAGTGAATCCATATTTCATAAGGCAAAAGGCTGCCCTAGTAAAACCTGGGATACATCTGACCTAGGTGACAAGACTAGTTCAGCCCCTCTCACTTTAACCACTGATGGTTTTCAATACTTGCCCCACCGCTTACTGTGCATTGGCAAAGAGAGCAGCAAGGAAAAAGATAGCAAACAGCAGACTGGAGAGGAGAAGTAGAACAACCTCTGCTGCGCGTCAAACTGGGATCCATAACCCATACCTCTTGTGCCTCTAACAGAAGATCACTTTCTTCCCCAAAACGTGCAGAACTCCTTAACACACAAAAACCATTAAAGAGACTTTGGGCTGCGAAGTAAATTTCCATAAGAAAGAGAAAATTGGAAGAGTATCTCTTATGTAAGAGAATTTTGGCACTGCTACTCTTATGGTGCAAAGCAATATCTCCAATTCCAGAAAGCAAACCAGTGTCAATACAGTGGGTCGTAAAGATATATTTGGGACATCAAGTCCCGTTACGAACACATGGATATAACTGATCAGTTTGCAGTTATCTGATACAGAATATATCCGAATTATGTACCATCGCTTTCTTAGGAAACAGCAAGAGTAAAGCCTTTTGCTGTTTTATGACCGCAGTAGTCTTTCATACAAGCTAATTTCATGGACTTTGCAGGTGAGATGTTTGCTTAAGAGCTTTAAACCTAAGACCATTTTTGTTTAACTTTGTTTTTAATGATTTTACAACAACTTTGCAGTTTACAGTGCATTATTTTCGTTTCTCTGCTTTGATCAACATTGTTAATACAAGACAGAGCATGGCTTTACAGATATAGCTCGCTCAGTATCTACATACACAGCAGACTATATTATCGGTTATAGTGATCTTCGTCCAGCAATCGACTTGACATCACAGTGTACTGTTATCAATTTACTTAATGCTTAGTCAACAACAACAACCTACACCTGGACCACTTACAGTGAACTTATATATGCCCACCTGTGTTGCACCCGCAATTCCCCCACAACACACCATTTCGTCTATGGATCTTATTTGCGTAGTCTCCATTCCTCCTAGTACATAATACATACCAGGCATATGGTATACCCAGCAGTGTGTGGGCTTAATATATATCTAAGAGGGGAAGCCAACAATGTATGTGTGCGCCCATGCAGTATGGCCATCTTCACTTGCAGGTCAGTTGTCAATTGCAGGCATTCCCGGTGGCGACTGCAGGCGGTCCCGCCAGGCTACGAGAAAGTCCAATAGTATTGCGTCCCGCGCCACAGCTAGCGGCTGCTTATGCAGCCCTAGAGCGTCCTCCCGTTTAAGAGTCACGCTTTCCGCCTGCGCCCAGCACAGTAGTGATTGGAGACTTCCAACTGCGCATGAGCAGCCTCTTGGCGACTTAAGTCTATGTACCTGGAGGTTACTTTGTGTTTGTGGGTCTGGGGTAAAGCCCCAAGATACCTTGATCCCATGTCCAGTCCATTTCCCGTTCCGTGCACAGAGCCAAGCAACTGGTGACCGCGCCCCAGTATGTACGGATGGCAACACATGACCACAACATATGCAGCAGGTCTGCTCCTATTTAGTCGCAGCTCGCACATTTGGCATCAGTGCGATCAAAATATCTATTTATGCACTCCGTGTTAGATAAGCTCTGTGAATGATACAATATTGTAGGAGGTGGAATCGAACATTCCAAGGTATTCGCAGCGGCCCTCGAGAATACTTTCCCAGTCCCGATCAGTGGCGGGCCCTTCAAGTCCGCGTCCCATCGAGCTCGGAGGGAGAGAAGCTGCAGAGCCGTATGTGTGCGGAGGGAATCCGCAAACCACTTGGTTAAGTGCCTGCCTGTGCCCAGCTCGTGCAGATGCTGTATAGTTAAGTGGGTGGCAGGTTCCTGCGTCACCTCGCCCCACAGTGTGCCAAGTGAGCGAACTATTTCAGTATGTAGGAGGAATTGCCCCTGTGGCAGGTCCGAACCCTCATTTCTGCAAACGGGAGGAGCCGTCCATCCCTATACAAGTCAGACAGCGTCTGTACGCCGCATCTTCCCAGCACGTGAGCTCTACACTGGTTATTGCCCAGAGTCTTCTGGGTGTACCCAGGATCGGGAGTGATGGCGCATACGGCTTGACCTTTCGCATGATGTAGAGACTGCGCCGGTAACATCGATATGCTACTCCTATCAAAAGCTGTGTAGGCGCACTGCCTGCCCGGCCGAAACTGTGTCACTATCTGAGCATGTGTGAGCTCAGGTTCCTGTGTCCGACAGCTGGTGTGCGCCTATCCAAAGCGCTACCCATTGGAGCTGCGCCGCCAAGGAATATTGTTCCAGATTTAGCAGTGAGAGTCACCCTGGTTGGACAGCTGGTACATTTTAGCTAGTGACACTCTTCTGCGAGCCCTATGCCATATGAATTGCTGTATGACTGAATCCAGAGTTTTAAAAAAATGGTGGTCTAAGGTGTAACAGCAAGTTTGTGAAATAGCAAAGAAGGCGCGGCAGCACCACCACTTTTAGTAGCGCAATCCTGCCTATCACTGCCAGTGGCAAGGTAGACCAGAAAGCCATCTGCGCCCGTATCGCTGTAAGAGCTCAGGTCCGGCTTCCCTCCAGAAAGTCCTGTGTGTCTATAGATCAGGATCTCCAGATACAGGTACGCCTCGGTCTGCCAGTGGACAACTCTGCCATTGATGACCAGGTGTGGGATGGGAGTGGCTACTGCGAAATGGTATAAGCACAACTTCTCCCAGTTGTTCACCCTCAGACCAGACACTAAAGCGAACTCAAGGAGTTTGGCTTCAACTGTTTCATGTCCCTGCCCCACGTCCCTAAGATAGATCAATAGGTAGTCTGCATATAAGGAGATGGCATGTATACTGTCCCCTAGTGGTATAACCCATTCAGCCTGCGTGGAGCAAAATGCCACCGCCAATGGTTTAATGGCGAGCGCAAATAGCAGGGGGTAGAGCAAACAGCCCTGTCTCGTACCCAGTTCAATGGAGACATGCCCCGAGACATACAGGTCTGTCTGGACTCTGGCCGTGGAACATGTGTAGAGCAACTTGACCAGATTCAAAAAGGCACCCCCAGGCTGGAGCGACGCATTGCAGCGAACAGAAACTCCCACTCCAGGGTGTCAAAAGCCTCCTCGAGGTCTAACACAAGGCACCCAGCATGTGGCCAGCCATTCTCCGAATATTGCGCCACACGAAAGAACCGCAACAGATTTAACGCGGTATTGCCCGCCGGCACAAACTCATTCTGGTCCACATGTACTAACTGCGGCACCAGGGGGGCCAACCTACTCGCAAGTATTTTTGCGAGAATCTTATATCAGATTCTAGTAGCGCTAGCGGGCGATAGGACCTCATGAGCTCTGCATCTCTGTGCAGCTTGCACAAAGAAACTAGCAGGGACTCGCAAAGTGTGCCTGGAAGCATACCTTTCTCCTGGGCGTTTTGGTATATTGCCAGTAAGCGTGGCACAAGGGCCTGTGTACAGGCTTTATAATATTCAGCCGGGTAGCCGTCCGGCCCCGGTGACTTGCCAGTGGCTAATAAGCGGATGGCAATTTGCACTACCAACAGTGTGAGCAGTTCACTTAACTCAGCACTTTGGTCATCTGTGACCTGACCCAATGGTAGAGGGGCAAGGAATGCATCTATGTCAGCTATTGTTGCGCAGTTAATCGATTCGTATATTCTGGTATAGTGGCTGGTGAATGCACCATGTAGGTCTTGCTGTGTACCAAGTAGCATCCCCTCCGCAGACCGAAGCCTCAGTATAGGCGACCGTGTGGTTTCCTGCCTAATCATGCCTGCAAATAGCATGCCTGCCCTGTCCACCGCTGCATATGTGCAAGCAGCAAGTGAAGCATAATTCAGGCAGCTTAATTGCTTCATCACCTCAGCATGTTGAGCACGCTGTGCCTCTGTTGCATTGCACATCATTGCCGTGCGCTAAGTCAGCTTCCAGACGAGTCAAGGTTTCTTCAATACGCTTTACTTCGTCATCCAGCTGCTTCCTAATGGTCCAACTCAACCCAATGCTATGGCTTCTTACCACTGGCTTTGCCGGCATCCCGCTAGGTGCCCACATCCTCAACAGACCCTTCATTGGTGGGGAAATAGGTTTCCAGCGCTGCACTTATTGCCTCTCTAAATGGTGTGTCTTCCAAGGACAGTGGTTGCAGTTGCAACAGGAGAGCAATGGGTCGCCCTGCCTCTCCCTGTAGCGTCAGCAGGTTATGGTCAGAGTGTGTCTTGCAGAGATATTCTTCCTTAGTGCATTTCGGGAGTAGCGGCGCGCTTGCATCATAGCGATCAATGAGTACGTGCAGTCTGTGTGGATGCGAGTAGTATGAGTATCTGCGTGTCTGTGGATGGAGAGCCCTCCATACGTCTGTTAAGTCCCACCTGCTCAGCCACTCCCCCGAAATTCTGGCATTTGTATTTGCAACTGTCTGCGCCAGCGGCGGAAATGACCGGTCCCGTGTTCGGTCCAGGACTGCATTAAAGTCTCCTCCCAGGAGCCAGGGAATGTCGCACCAGCTTGACAGTAAGCCAGTCAACGTCTGCCAAAAGGGGCCCTACTCAGTGTTCGGGGTATAGCTGGAGCGCAGTATTACTTGTACGCCATTCAAACGACCTTTTACAAGCACATATCAGCCATATAGGTCTATGTCAGTGTCTTCAGATATGAAGTGAGGGCCTGGGCGTATCCACACTAGGGCTCCTCTGGCATATGCTGAGTAGCCTGTGGCAAAGATCTGTCCTAGCCACCTTTGCTGCAGCTTGCGAATTTCTGGCTGTGAGAATGGAGTTTCCCGAAGGAGCACCACGTGCGCAGCGTGCCACTTAAGGTATACATACGTGCCGTACCTGCAGGCAGGCGTGTGAAGCTCCCTAACATTCCAAGTGACAAGATGATAACTGCTCTTGTACAATATTTACCATACAGCTATCTTGCCGGGTGGAAAGAGTCATGATGACCACACCTTATCAATGCTAGACAGTGGAGAAGGAGGATTCCCGGCTTTCTTTGTTGGATGTTTTTCAACTACTCCAGGAAGACATTGTAACCTCCATCTCTAGTTGTTGTCTTTATCAGAGTGGATATAGAGAGTTTTGAAAGCTGAATAGTGCTGCTGTTCGATGTACTCTTTCCACGAGCTGCCGCTGCACATGGGCTTGCAACCTTTGAGGGTAATTTAATTTATTTTCATTTTGTAGACTTCATCCTTCTTTCTGGAGTCATATCAAAGTGGCATTTTTGCGTTGACATCGACAAATGTTTGACATTTCTTCATTCCTTACAGCAGCATACCATCATGACATTTCTTTATTGCAAATTGACCTGAAGTGTTTATCAAAATGCCTTAAAAGAATGCTGCTAGAAGGAAGGAAACAGCTTTTGTTTCCTGGTTGCAGCTACACAAGTAACACTTATGAGGATACTGGAGGCACATTCACTCCATCTCCGACAGAAGGATTTAACCAAAGGTCTTTCAACCTCCTTGTGGCATTTGGCATCAGTAGCCAGATGTACCCCACGGTTCTCCAATGCTACATGTTGAGGTTAATAAGATCATTCTGTGGCACCTTCCTTAACTAGTCCGGTGTAAAAAGTGAATCCGGTATTGCACCACAAGCGACCAAGTTTAAGGAGTCAATGCTTTCCCTCCAAGAGGTGCGACCGGAGGATGCTCTTCCTCAGCGGTCATGGAGCAATTCCTTCATAGAGACATGGGGGCCAAAAGACAACCTTCTGTCCAGTAGCAGCAATATGCATTGCTGCTCTGGTGACCTTGAGCAAAGTCTAATACTTGTACCTAAATGCACCAGGCCTTGTTCTAGTACATGCCCCTTCTGGGATATTTTATTAAGAGACAGGCACAAAATGAGGAAATGGTCTCCAAATTGCAGTTTAATCGAGATGAAACAGGCTTTCAGTGGGTCATTTCCCCCCTCCCCCCCCCCAAACTGCTTGCTGCATCCAAAGCACTACTGAATGTCTGTTGTGAATACCATACGTGGCAAGCAGAGGGATCTTTTTCAGTCAACTAGTGGCAATAAAATAAAACCACATTCACTCAGTAGAAAAAGAGCAACCCCATCAAACAAGGAAAGGGGAACTTGCTTAAAAACATCTTTTTGTGTTCTACATTAGAAGTCTGAGACAAAAATTCTGAGACAAAAAAAAAAGAAAGTGGACAGCGATACAGCTCGAGTGCCAACGGACACTTGATAAGGAGGACGGGGATTATAGAGCATTTAATATGATCGCATTCGGCTTTAAGAAGCTTTAAGCCATACTGGTCGACAGCGGTTAACTCTAAACCAGATAGGAAGGCAGGACATCAAAATAACTTGAGTGGACACGGACTTATAAATAAAGGCATTCATGATAATCACTGGTACTGTGCTTTCTTCTTGGAGAAGCCGGTACTGTGCTTTCTTCTTGGAAAAGCTGGGTGTTAAGTCCTAGTTAAAATAGGAAAGCCTTTGGTCTTGCAGCAATACTATTTAACTACAGAGTGGTCCTTGAAGCACTTTTGGGTCAGAAGGCATTTTAAAATACGGTGAAAGATAGTAGGTTAGTTGTGTCTTGCTCTTATTTGATGCATAGGACCTTCAACATCTAGCTCCTGAGCCATGCGCGGTGCAGTTGAAGCCCACCACCAGGCAAAATGCGTTAATAACTAGCATGACAATGATATGCCCCTCTATGCCCCCAGGAGGAGAAGACGTAATGGCACGGTTTCGTTTAACAGCCCACGTGGTTGACAAAACAGGTGGTAGATGGACACGGGGTAATGGAGAATATGAATGTGTCCTTTGTTTTTGTTAGCCTGGCGTGTAGGAAGGCAGTGGGGCACTTTCCTCTTAAGGGTATCAGGAATGCTTCTAAGAAAGCCTATTGTGCTGTGAATAAATACTCTAAAGTTAATGAATGTTAACAAAGATCTCATTATAGAAAATATAAGCTGCTGTGAATGTCCTTCCTTTTTCCTTTTTAAGGAGTATATCTGTTTTTGGAATAGATTATTTATGAGGAGTCAAGCTCATAGTACTGAAAGTTTGGGCTCCACGGTATTTTACTTGCTGGGTCACTCAGTTTGCTATACGATGGGCTGCATGTAGCAGATCAAAACCCACAAACGCCCTGTTACACGTAAAATGGTCCAAAGTGGTGTAATGTAGAGACTCTCCTCTGGTAACAAAAGCCGGTGTGATGTGGACACTCTGGTCTACCATTCAAAAAACAAGCATTCGTTTATCTATCAGTCCTAGAAGGACTGGTTTAAAAGCCAGTAGTGGTTTACGCAGTTACCACCAGAATTATTGTTATCAAAAGGTAATGAATGAGCCCAAAGCAATACCCTACAAGAGGTAAGCATAGTGCAGATCATGCCATATAATCATACTCCACTGCACAGCCAAAGAGGAAACAGTGTTTACATCGCAGTCAGAACAATGCAGTGCCATTACAATGCAGGGACTGCAACGATCGAGCTGTTACCACGCGTTCCATTACAATGACTTGCTGTAGGGAATTCACTGTTGGATTTTAAATACAACACCTTCCCTAGTGTTGCACAGACTGGAGTTGGAGTAGTTAAATATACTATTCCAAACTTCAGCTCTTCCCTAATGCAAGTTGTTGTGATGGAACGCGTGGTAACATGTTTGTTGTATTGTCTGCACTTAAAAGGCTTGTGTTGTACTGGCAAGTGTGAATACGTCATACATCCCAGCCAAAGTGTCCCTGCTTGATAGAGAAGTCTGGCAGTAGTGCTTCGTAAAAGTAAGCAAGAAGGATCACATGGCTACACAGGCGAGGTCTTCTACAGGATCCCCTCTGGTGAGAGCAATAGAAGCTGCCCTTGCCCTAGTGAACTAGGCACCAATGCTCTCTGAAGGATCATTTTTGACCAGGGCATTGCAGATCTACATATTGAGGATAAAGCAATTAAAACTGCTGCACTTGGTCACTGCCTTGCTCTTTTTGGCTCAGCAAAGCCACACAAAGAAGTGATCATCTGCTCTGTACTGTGGAGTGGTCTGTGGAATACGATCATGCAAGTCTGGGGTCCAGTCAAAACAGCCGCTCCTTTTCTTTGCAGGTCCTTCTCATTGTGGGTATGATGAGGGAGAAATATTTTTATTTTATTTTTTTAGAGTGATGGACTGGCCAATGGGAAAAGTAGCTACCCCTTTTGGAACCTGCAAGTACAACCACTGGCTGGAAAATTCCCCACCACTGTGCTCAGTGCCACATATCAATCATCACTCAAAACAGGGTCAATAAAACGCACACACCTTGGCTGTTCATATAATGGACAGCAGTGGTGGTAAATCACAGAATCTGAATAGAGGTCAAAGGTAAGTGAAGGGAGAAGTGCCTTCATGACAAAAGGGACTGCCAACAGCTTCAGCACGTTTATTTGAAGGCACTGCTCCGATGCAGACTCCATACCAAATAGGCACCCCAGACCAGTGTGACTGAAACAGCCTGTACCTGTAGAAGGTTGATTCACAAAAAGGTTGGAGGAGCTCCATTTACCAGGACAGATCCTGATGTAACGACTAAAACATGCACCCCAGTAGAGGCACTTTTACGTTGGGGCTGTTTTCTCAGGCACCACAATGGGGCCCTCATCCGCTATCGGCACCAATAAGATGCATGCTGCAATAAGGGCCCACGAAGTGAAGAGCATTCTCCCAGATGCACATTTCTAGGGCCCTAGAGGCAGAACTTCTGCCTCTAAAATCAAAGTGTATGTCTGACAGCACATCCTGATGAAGAAGAGTGTGTTCTAGATGTGAGGAAAGAAATGGGAAAGCATAGCCCGTGCAAATTAGCTTGGAGGATACTATGATCCATTGAGATGGTTTCCCAAATGCTGTAAAAGTGGAAGATGCTCCCCGCCACAGCCAGATGGTAGTGTAAAGCAGTGGGAGCTCACAGATTTGAGATCGCCGAACTGGCAGAGTATTGGGGTGTACTGGATCTACTGCTGGTGCTTGAATCCCTAGATTCATCCTTCCTCCAAAAATAATTGTACATATGTTGTAGTGTTTGGGGTGGCTGCAAAAGTTGGTTCTGCTGGGAGGATTGTGTTCTGAGCAGCCTCAATACTTTCATATTGTTGATGGAACTGCTTGACTGTAAGGCCACCCCCAGCTTGCAATAGCTGGTTATCTGGACCTCTCCTAAGAAGCCTTTGTAACGCATCTAAGCCTGGCAGCACAGAGTGATGGCTATGCTCACGGACTGACTGAGCCACAGTGTTCCAAGCCCAGTCTGCACTACAAGAGCGGTTTAAAGGCATCTCGACGGTCCTAGACTAGATAAGAACTTTTCAGTCCGATTAGTAGGATAATGCTTACATTTATTGCCAGTTCCCACTAAGTGTGAGAAGCCCAGGAGATAGATGACCTTTTTCTGTAAAAAGGACTTTGTCAGCTGTCAAATCTACTCCTCTGGTGGCTGAGGTCAGTTTATTAAACTTCGTCCGGAAATGCAGGGGGAAAGGCATTAAACTTGGACCATAAGAGTTTCTGGGGATGGCTTGAACTACCACAAATGTAAATCACCTGGGCCAGAACTGCGTTGTCTAGTAATGGGTCTATGGGGTGCAGGGGCAAAAAGGGTTTGTCCCATGCATCCGGAACCAGTTCCAGAAAAACCTCGACCAATGAGAGCAAGGGCTCTGTAACTGTGGAGGATGACAACCTTCAAAAAGGTTAGATGATGCCTCCTCTGTGGGTTACTCCAAAGTGCCTGTTGGTATCCTACCATTGTAAACGATGACGAGTATTCAGGCTTGCATTTTGTACGTCATAGAAGCAGGCATCCATATTATAGAGGGAGTCTATGCTCTGTACAGATGTATTGCTCAGACATGGCAAGGGCCTCTGAGTCCGAGCGAAATAATTATTCCATCCAGCCGAATCCGAGGCTTAGAAAGAAGGGTTGTCTTGAAGATTAGGACGTCCACTTCCGTACTTTTTAAAGCTTATCTTCAAACACCAGCAGTGATCACAAAGGACTTCTTCCATGTTTCCATCTCTCTCTTTGAATGACGATTATAGCACTGAAAGAGCTCCCCTTGCACAGGCCTCATAGTTTAAGGGAAAAATAGAAACAAAATCCACATAGCAAATCTAATCCTTAACAGATATGTTTTTTTAACCGTTTCCACTTTTTAAAAGTGACGGAAGGCCATTAGGGAAGTCAAAACAAGGTGTATAGTTCAGAACAATACATTAATTATTTTATCCAATATAAACTTGATGCCAATCAGCAAGGTATCTCATTCTCGGTGCTCGCTTTGGCTGCACATATACTAACATATAATAAAATATACTATGGTACATCATTCCCTCTCTAGCAGAAATTCATTAACTAATCTTTTTTCAACATCAATGCAATTGAAATCCTTACAGTGGTGATGGATGAGTGTGGTGCAACAAAAACAAACGAATTCCAAAATTCCGCTATGTGCAATCAAGCACGCAATTGCCAATCATGTAAAACAATTAGCCAGCCGGATGGATGGATGGGCATCTTTCACTACCGGTCGCCTGGCAGACTTACAGAGAACTTGTTGCACAGGTTACGCTCTGCAGTGCAGTCCACTTTTGCAATCTTGACGTCAGTTAAGCCAGGGAACTCTTTTTTGGAAAGATCCTCCCACGTGGGTGCTAGATGCTTACAGTGCCCACACCTGGAAACAAATGAAGAAAGAGGTTCGGTTTTTACACCTGCACAGGCAAGTCCACGCTTTATATTGTCATCACAATAGCAAAGTGGCTAATCTTCTAGCATGCCTTCGTTATAGTTGGTACTCAAATAGGAGTGCAATAACATTTGAATGCTTTACAAAGTCTTTTAGGCTAACTAGATCTTGTTCAGCTGCCCTTAGTTCTTTGGGTTGATCAGTCAATGCCTTTCTAGGTTGACCAATGTACTATGGGTTCTTGTGTTGCACCATGGGGGGATGTCAATTTAGATAAGAAAAGTGAATATGGTTGACCGTTTGTTAGTATGTCAGAAGCATTCAGAAGTAGTCTGCATTACAATATGCATCACCTCTTAGCAATGGTGGAGTGAGAATGAGTGTTACAGATGCTTCAAAGATATGTTATGTTCTATGCCAACTTCACTGCAGCATTAGTGTTTGGGGGAAGTGTGTGGATCGCCTACTTGCCAACAGACACTTTCAAGGTGCAAACCTTGCCAGCAAAGTTGCACTGTACATAAACTGATAGTAGATAAAGCCTACAAAAAAAATAAACATCAGTAAGAAACTGAATGTGCCAATTTGCAGAGGAACCACGCAAGTTCTCCATTATCTGAAGAAACCCATAGACCTGACATGCCTCCTCTACAGCTACAGAGGAGAGAACATGTAATACTAAAAAGACTTATGCAGCTTTCACAGGTACGCAAGCAGTAAAATACCAAGTTGATAAGTGCCATGCTTTAATTACTTCATACTCTTCTAGGCAAAATTCAATGAACAACAATTTTAAAACAATTCTGAAGTACCTACAATGGAGCATCATGGACTATAAACCTGAAGAAATTAAAATGGTTTTTCTACTCTCATTTAGAACAAGCTCTATTTATTTGGAGGTGACAAGTGTTTCAAGGACTCTGTATTGTGGGTGCAATGTTATAGCCCAGTACTGCATTTCAAGATGATTGTGGGGTATTTTCGTATTACTTATTACACCTCAGTAAAGAAAATACTGGAGGTAGTACTAGAATTGGAAGTCTGAAATTATTCCGCAGACATCTGCACAACGAAGGAGTGGGTGACTTTATGAATTGAGCCCGAGCTCAAATATCCTAAGGTTCATGTGATACAATGGCAATGCCCTGCAAACCAAAGAACCACCAACGACCCAGAGCAAAACAAAAGGTTTCACACATCTAACAATCCCAAGACCAAATGCAACTAAATTTTGGATCCACAGGAATGATTGCATAGGCATTCTGGAAAGATTTACCCAAGACCTACGCAGCATTATGCTTTAAAGTAGAGGTAAAGACAGGTCTGTGACGAACTTAATGAGACAAAGCCAGGTACTACTGATTTGAACAGCATGACAAACATGCACCTTTGTCTTGGAACCTCTGCAACTAGTCAAGTTTCCCCAAACTGCTTTGTGCATGGAGCAAATCTAAGATGAACCCTGGGGCCAATGCTAGCTGCATAACATAGTCCTGTGAACAACAGTACCTTAGTCTAACACGTGCTGCAGGAAACTCTAAAATGAGAACCTAACTGTTGCTGCACAAATGTTTAAGCCGATGGAGTGTAGATTGCCTAAACAATAAATGTCCATTGTTTGAAGCACATAAAGTGTGATCATTCTGATTTTTAAAATAACTTTTTAAAAATGAAGAGTAGACAACCTAAACTGCTTCTCATGAAGATAAGAGTGCTTGTTTAATTGTTTGTATAATGCTTGCTAAGCAAAATTCCCGAAATTATGCCATTATACCCTTTGTGTAATTACGAGATGTTAGAGGTAAAAATGTATAGCAAACTCACAACTTGCAGTAAAGGCTTACCACAATTGCGGGAACAGAACTCAAGCAGCTGTTTTCTATATTTTGTTTAAATGGGCCCTCACAGCTAAAATTGATGCAAGGACACTTTATGCTAAAACGAGGCATAGAATAAAGGATTTGCATTTCATGTAATTTTGCCATAAGTCCATTTATTTAGGAGACTTTTGCACAAGACTACTCAGTTTTTGTTCAAAAGAGTTAAGTTGTACTTCGCCTCTTTTTTAAGGATTGACATAAGCAGTCAAATTTCAATGAAATTAGTATTTTATAAATATAGGTAGGATATCCTCAATGGAAGAAATAGTGGGTCCATTGCTTTCACTTATCTTCAGTCAAAGCAGACAGGAGGTATGGATTCACGGTCTCCAATTTCAGAACACGTTTGGGCTGGTTCTTCTTCAAGTACCTTTTCCAGGCAACTCTCTAGATAAAACATTTGCATACAGGGATGCTGCTAACAAGGGGTAGGCTCCAGCCTGGTGTACCCACAACAGAGAGACAGGTGTGGACTTTCTGCATAGGGCCATCATAAGCAACAGTGATCATGTGAAGAACATAGGGGAACCATTTAGGTGTGGCCAGCCTCTCACCCTAAGCAAGAGATTGCAGTGCCAGAATTCATCCTCACTATCTACCAAACGTCAGTGCTACAGGAAGATTAATTAGCAGCGCCTCATGGGAAAAGGCATAACCGAATTACTAAAAAAAAGCTGGTCTCCTTTGTCCCCCTGTCAGTGCCTAGATCTCTTCCTTCCAGCTACAGAAATGTCAGCAATAAGTTTCCCTTGTTTATGGGGGAGAGGGCAGCTCACCGCCATCTTGTGCAAAGAACAGGGGGATCCACAATGCAAGTACCATATGTGCCATATACAAACTAGGTTCCGAGTTAGGACATAGAAGCAGAACTTACATTAAGAGGCCCAGTAGGCCTCCACTCGAGTGACAAAAATGAAACGGTCTGGTCACAACTATCAATCTACAAAATAGGGTAATTCCCACCATCGCTCTACAGGATACATCCCTGGTAGGAACAGTTGTACACGGTCAGCAACAAGGGGGCACGCCAGAAATGGTTCTATATCTAGAATTGGGGCAAGGATCCCTTGCTGAAGAACCCATTTCCAAGAATACACCAATTTTAACAAGGAGAGTAGTTTAATGTTTAGTAAGAAAAAGTAACTGCCTACTGTTTGTTATTCTCGGTTCTCATTTTAGTTTCTCCGACCTACTGGGCAGATGTGTCATGCCACATGGATGAGACTATACCTTTCCCTTTACACCTCTGACTGTTTTACCTCCTGCCTCTTTCTGAAAAGTCCAAAGCCCCTGTAATCCTTAACCAGTCTCCTTCGTGCTCTCCTAATTTCTAACACCGTAACCCCGTCTTATTGGCTACATACTCCAATCAAGGAAGAGCACCTTGTGTGCCTTTTCCTCTTGGAGTTTGATTAACCTAATGCCCATCACTTGTTGTACGCCATTAAGCAATTCCTAAGAGCAGCCTCTGGTCAGCACCCATACATAATACTGCTAAAATTTAATTTATGGATGGTTTGGAGGGTAATGTACAGGAATTTTACATAGCGCAAATCACCAACCGGTCTCTAAGCGCTTACTTAGGGAACCCGTCCTGGTATTGCCTTGTGAGATAACCCCGGCAGGGTATCCGCAAGGTGAAAGCCAGGCATCCCGCCGCGAGGGGCCGTTGTGGAGATTAAGCAAGCTATTGCCCAGAGTCGCAGAGTTTGAACCCGTGAATCGAGTAGGCACCGTAGCGAGAATTGTCGAGTCCATGGACATTTTAGGACTCAAGACCCCGCCGAGCCGGGAATTGAACCCTGGTCCCAGGCTGACCTCTGCTTCCAGGTCTGCCTCCTCTAACCAGTGAGCCACACTTCTCCACTAAGTGCCGAGAGAGACTTAACACCGGTTGGTAGGATTCACATATATAACTTGTATTCCCACCACAATACTTATGGGCTTTTAGCACCTACAGTAGGAAACAGGATAAGGGTAGCTCTTAATGGCACTCTATTTTAGAGACTCATGGGGGACATCTATTTGATTAACACTCACTCATCCACAGAATAGCGTAGCTGCTCCTACAGATTTGAAATATGCTGCTGATTTATGTATTATATATATATATATATATATATATATATATATATATATATATATATATATAGCATTGCAAAAACCTCTTCAAAAGGCAGCGGAGCACAGTAAATGGTCAAAGGCAAAGTTATAATCAGCAAGTAGTAGGAGAGGGAGCAGAGTTGAGGATGTTTAATTCCTTGCAATGTAGTGTTCTTCAAAAGGAGAGTCTACAAATCTTTCCTAAATTGAAGCAATGTTGGGGCGGTCCGGATGGATACAGGATGATCATCCAGGCCCATTGTCTTGTTTGTTAATTTTTTTACTTTAACAATGCTCAGTCTGCTGTCAAATGGTGCCCTGGCTGTGGGTGAGCCGTAAACCACCAGAGATGGTGAATTGTCTGCAAGATAAGCAGGGGTGATGGTTGTTATGGCTTTGTAAAGGGTGCAGCTAGGTTTGAAAATCATGCATGCCAGCAAGGGGTACCAATGGAGATCCAACAGGATGAAAGGTGCTGTGGTCTTATTTAAAGCCCTGGATGAGAGGAGCCAGTGTGGAGTCTGGGAGACATACTGTAGAGCATTACCACCATCCAGACCTACTGTTCGAGCCCTTGTACTCTTGCATCTGATGTCCATTTCTGGAAGAAAAACGTTTGTCTTTCTTTAGAAGAGAGCTGGTACCAAGTCTTCTTGTGTTTTTGACATCAGGTTCTTGAGGAAGCGGTGGTGTTCAGCGTGAATCCAAGTAGTATGGCATTTGGTGAAAGATGGGGTTCAAAACAGTCAAGATGTGTAATTGAGCCAGGCTTGTACAGTATTTATTATATTGGTTTGCCTGGTGGTGCAAACATTTTACCTCAACAATACTTAATATTGAAGGTTAATATTAGGAAAACCTTCAATCCTGTCTAGAAGGCTAAGGCCCTGGAAGACATGTTATTCACTGGCACGTGGAAGAAGAAAGACGCCTCAAAAAGACGTATGATAAAAAGTTGTAACAAACAAAATGCACTTTTATAGAAGAAAATAAAAGAAACAATATTGCCAAATCCAACTATTACCTTCTTGACATGTCCTTAGATCACTCTGCTTCTCTTAAAAATAAATGAAGAATTGCTTTTAATTGAAAGCACAGAATCTTTTCAAGGAAGGACTCTTTGCATCCTTCAGCATTTTCCTTCAGCCAGGAGGGAGATTTATGTATACGCTCAGAGACAGAAGGCTCTGGTGAAGGATCTTTCCAGACACTTTGGAGAAAAGATGGAAAAGGAGAAGAATTCTGGGATACTATCAAAGACATGGCCAATTAGGAGCAATGAAGATAATCCTCAATGTGACTTTCTTCAATCCGACTACTATAGATGCACACCTGCCAGAAAAGCGAACCAATATGCAAGTTTCAGACCACGGGGACATAGAAGCACAATCACAACTGTATCGGTTTATTTTCTTGCAACAGAAAAACGGCTGACATCTAGTGTCTCACCCTAGGAATTAATGGCCAAGTACTCTGTACTTCATCACATACTCATGATGTCAGGAGAGGTGCCTGTTTAGCATGTGTGGTTTGGTGCTATACAGTCAAGGTAGGCAAACCGCCTCGATGTGGAGATTTTCCAACACAATCCACTACTACATTTCAATAGTACTTGATTTCTTTCCTTCAGTTTAAGATAATGCATTACAGTAGTTGTACAAGTCTGTAATAAAATGGTGCCTGGTGTTAGTGGGCACCAGAGGGAGGTGCAAGCTAGATGGACCAGTCTAAGTTCCAGCATATTTCCATGGTACAATTGGTTCCTGGTTGACCCTTTTCATTGCACTGTACACTGCCCCATAGGAAAACCCTAACCAGCAACAAAGCTTATATCAGACCCCAGTGGGGACACTGGGCCTCCTACGATGGAATGCTACTTTTGATCAAGAGGAGCACATTCCTTCATTCTTGTTTCTGAACTTTTTAGAACATTTGCGTTATCAAAGCTGAACTTCTCAATCTTTCGAGCCTTCCTCACATTATCCATCACCTATGCCGAGCTGAAATATTGTTGGAGTAGGCTTTATTTCAGATGGGTGCAAAGGGGCTGTTGGCACCTTTCTCTGATGATTTCAGATTTCCTTGGCTCTTCGAATGAGTCTGCCTTTGGAGGTAAAGGCCAGCTTGAAGTGTTGATGCTGCTTTTGGGGTTGCTGGCTCCTTCCTGATGGGTTGTGAGACTGCTGTTGAATGACACTCTTCCCATAGTTCCTAAGCTGGACTGTTGAACACTTTCGCCTGCTCTGCAAACTAAACCAATTTTGTCTCTTTATCTTCTCATTTACAATAGCGCCACAGAATCTGCTTCTAGGGACATGGACATGGTCTATCTCCTGCTGCGCTTTTGGAGTATTTTAATTGAGAAACAACTAACCATGAAGGCCACACGATCCTTAGACAAGAACATATCCCTTCAGGTTATCCTCCTTTACTGTGGATCTCACAAACATTCCTTGGCATCATCAATATGAACAGAGAGCATCATGATGGTCATTAAAAAAGGCTGTGCTACTCACGCCTTATGTTATATCACTGCCATTTGGTGCACCTTATTGCCTGAAGAGTCCAAATGCTCTCCCCTTCTTAGACTGGAGGGGCTGATGTTGAGGAAGAAAAAAAACTTTAACTGAAACAAAAAGAATGCCCCTCCGAGTACCCTCTCTTAAGAACAAGAAAGGTTTGTCTGGAGATTTGAATTTCCCATCCTTCCTATTCTTCACAATTCTTCAAGAATTATCGCATGGGTGAATTCATGTGTGAAACCTTTGAACGGTTTGTTGAATTTGGAATATCTGCATTTGCACAAGAGAAATCTCAATATTTAGTTCTCACCATCCCATGTTGAGACCCTCACTAACTGCACATCAACTGGAGAGATTACAGACAAGTCGACCCTAGAATCAAAAACTTTGCTGTCTGTACTCACAGCTAAGTGGCAAGATCATGGTGCCATACAGGAAGCCTGAATCAATGGAAAGAGCGGTCTATAGAAGCCTGCTCCTCCATGTTTTTTTGTCCTTGGGAGGTACAGCCGAGGCATGAGTATGCCTACATCGTTGAGGCAGTCTACTGATGGTCATTGCCATGGCTGCACTACTTGAGCCGAACACTGGGGTTGTTAAGATACACAGGACTGTACTGTTTGAAGAAGAGGCCAAGCAACTGCAGTCTCTGTGGTGGGTTTCTAATGCCCGGATAACTGAGATACCATCTTCTTCACACACCGAGTTCAAGACACTGCTGTGCTAGATGCCTAGGCTGTTGACTCAAGTGATGGCTGGACAGCAAAGGCTTATCAATGTGAAGAATGATATGGCACAGTCGAAGTTGACGAAGTTTCGCAACTTTGAGAAAGGGCTTGATGGCACAAGGGGTCTTAACATGCAGATTGGGAACTTTGACGTCTCTCTTCAAGTGAGCTCCATCTCCAATATGCCTCCTTTTCACGCATGCCGTGACCCCGCATGCAATTACAACGCAGTGGTTACAACAACCATGTTGTAAAAACGCATAGCATTACCCCGCAAGTCAGAACAAGACTTGCGGAGAGGGGTGCTGGATGTTGGAATAGTATAATTTATTATTCCAACTCCAGTCTGTGAGGACAGTAGGGAAGGTGTTCTATTTTAAAACCAACACCATCTCCCCCTCCGCAAGTAGTCCGTTTCAACTTGCGAGGTACTGGTATGCATTGTAACAACCGCTTTGTAATTGCATGCGGGGTGACTGCTTTGTTGTGAGGGCTGTTTACCCCCCATCTTCAGCCTTTTTAGAATTATCTGTCTGATATACGTCTGACATCTAAATAACATGTGCATCTAAAATGCAACCTCACAATCCATGTTTCTCTTTTTTAAGACTTCTTTCCAGCACAGAAAGAACGTATTGCAAAAAGAGACGCAGAGTCAGTTAAAGGAGAGCTCAGGACAGACTCTCCTTGATTAAAAAAAAAAAGTTAAGGAAATAAATGTTCTAACCCAGATGAGTCAAGAGCTGTGTTAAGGGATCCGTTCCTCAACAAGCAAAAAAACAACCTGCCAAGTTGCGCTGCTCTGCATACTGTGATAGTGCTTTCATTTTTGCATCCAAGTACTGCACTATCGAAATCCTGCTAAGTACACAATGCCTAAGTGCCAAATTTCTGATTAGTTTCATTTATCTGCGGTGAAGGAGTAATTAGCTTGGCCTTTTCAGTCACATTTTTTTTTTTAGGTTGAATATGACAGACAGCTTAGCTGTCTGACTGCAAAAGACTTCTGGTCAGCTTACCAGATTTTACACTGGGCATAAAGCCTGGCCCTTGATTACCACTCGTTGGCGTGATTGTCACTCATTTTCTTGCTTCATATTCAATGGCTTGCCTGGTCAGTCTTGGATCTGCCCCTCCCTTGAAGCATAGCCTCTTTATTGGTTTGTTTTCGCTGCTCACTTTTAGGAAAGTATTTTTTTTTTTGCTTAATCACCGACTGTCCGCGGGTTTTCCAACGGTCTCTCGTACGTTTGTCTCATTAGTGTTGCTTTTCCGCATTAGTGTATGTCAACCCCTGCCTTCTGTATTGCTTCCACCACCTGTGTCCTCCGTGTAGCCCGCTCCCACCCCTAAATGCCCTGCATGTAGTTTCCTTCCCACACCTTACAGCACAGCAGACTATGTTGGCATGCTTTAAAGATGCGGCACTTCTAGCTCCACCACAGAACTGTAAAAAAAAAAATGTAAACACTTACCATGGGGCATAAAACTTTATGAAAGTAAGGCCTTTAGCAACTGTCTGGTCAAAGTCAGCTTCAGAAAGAGTCAGCACCTTAGACTGTTGAGAAAAGCAAAAACAATACGGTTGATAAGAAGTCTCTTGACAATGCAATCTCTTGATAATGCAACCTTCGTAGATAAAAAAGGAAGCAGGGTACTTGGGATTTTCACAACTGTATGAAGGAGTTAATTTGAAGGGGAAAAAATGAGCTAGTTTACTGAACTCTAGGTACAGCAGTTGTCACTGTAGTTATGCAATGCAAATTATTTAGCAAATTCCTTTGTTGATCAGCCAAGACTACTTTGGGCATAATCCTCATTTCTGAATTGTTTTGCTGTTTTTTTTTTTTATGATAGCAGTAAGCTACTCTATTTTCAAGCATTATAGATACTTACTAATAAATATATGTAATTGTGCGTCTATGGTAGACTCTTAATATATCCGTACAACTTCAGAGATACTTCCATAAGGTTTGTAAGACTTCAGTGTAAAGTGAATACAGGACTGGTCAGAACGCCTTCACATAACATTACATTGTATTGCATTATCTTTAAGCAGATCAATGCTGAATAACAGCAGATCGTTTTGAAGGGCTGCAGTAGGTTACCTTCGCCATTATTTATAGTTCAGTATGTTCCGGGAGGGGCACCTTTATAAAGGGCTGCAGAGCAAGACAGCAATTTGATACCTGTATCACAACACCATATGTTACACAGGAGCAGGGTTTTGCAACAGCAGTAATGCTGAGCAGGCTTGGCTTTATGGTCAAGCAATGCCCCAATGGAGATGACAATTACATGGCATATTGATGGGTGAATCAACATAATTCTTCGAGAGGGCAACTAGTGGAGTTTTTTCTTACATGGTGTGCTTAGAATACACAGAGAAACTTAAATCTGGCAGATAGTCACTGCACATACCTCCTCTTGAACAGGTTCCGCCTCCTGCTTTGGCTCAGCAGCCTGCTCGTCAACTATCTCCACGACCTCTTCAGGAACCTTTGTCTGGGAATCAATATATTCTTTAAGAGAATCTAAATCTCTCTTCCCTTTGTACTGGTCCACCTATAAAAAGATTGTAATTAGAGTGAACATATTCAGCCCTCAAACTCGAAAATGTGTTACAAATAACAGGTTCAAATACTTATGCAGAGCAAACCACAAAGAAGCAGAAACTTGCGGTTAAGAAAATGAATGGCATGCATGGAGCCAACAGGTCCGTAGGTGGTGTGACAAATTTGTGTAATTTCCCTTTGCCTATTTAGTCAAAATTCTCGAAATTTTATGTGAACTGCACAGAGCAATTAGCCAGATTTTCTAGCACACAATGCATTCTCGCGTCCATGATGAGAGCTGCAGCACCTTACATTCTATTCATTCATTCATTCTTTGTGCTCTCGTAATAAGAGGTCTTACACCCCCCTACCCCCAACAGATGGAAAATCTACGTGATGTGCAATGATGGTTTAACTTCATTTTACGCAAAATGGCAGAAATTGTCAAAGATTATAGCAGTTTGCAATAAATTATGCAAACAAACTACATCAAAAGCAAAAAAAACCTTTATCAAATGTAAAACATGTTTATCTTGCCATGAAATACAAATAAGAAACTTGGTTTTCAGATCTGCCTACAGATTAGTTCATAAGTCAATAAAGGAAATGATAGAATGTCGAAGTTCAAATAAAGTGGATTCTTAATCCTTTCTTTCAAGTAACCTACAGTTTTCAGCAGGCCATGGCAATGTGAATGACTGAAATATTGTCACCATGGTCCAGGCAGGCAAACGCGCAATTATATCCATTAATAAGTTTTCATGTTAGCCTAGGGGTCTTGAATGGGCTCAAGTGAAAGCTAGATCAACAAAAAAGTTTACGTAGCAGTACACACAACACTTCTGTCACTCACAACAGCGATAAATAACCAGTGCTACTATCAACCAAATTAAGAATACTTAATTTAACGACATTTGAAAAGGTGAGTGTTCAACTCCCTGAGCCATTCTTTGTCCATATTGCCATCTCCCCTCCTCAGCCAATATGTAATTAATATGCTGGCACAGTTAACTGCTTTGGAGAGGTCACAAGAATGTTTCACAGTTTAGTGCGAAGCAATGGTATGGTGGACACAGGCAGACTACGAATACAAATGGTAGTTAGAAATGTGAACAGTGGTGACGTCTCTAGTTTATTTTGTAATATCGATTTTTAGAATATTTTGAGATGGGAAGAATTCAGTCTGAACCTCAAATTAAAAATCTGTGCAACAAAAACCCACACAGTGTATAATCGATAATAGAATAATAAGACAAACATTACTTAAATTCATGAATAGTATTTCTAATTAGTCTTTCAGAAAAATTCAGAGACAATATGGCGGTAACTGTGGTTGATAAGCATAAACCTTTTGAGCAATTTGTGATTGACAGGGAGTACCAAGTGTAATTGTAACCATTAATAAAACATAAGATATGAGGATCAAGAGCTAAAAACAAATCCCTTTTTAGATGTTGCAGTATTGGCACATGCCCGTGAGAGCCACATTTGAGGAATTTATATATTTTGCAAATATGCAGGAATGCTATGAAATAAATACTAAAAATAATATTTTTAACAATGTCAAGAGGGCAGTTTTGTGATGGCGATATGTAATATAGACTCCATACCCTCAGTGCTAGTCAATGAAAAAAATCAGTACTTCTAAAAAAGTGCGCAACTACCTACAGAAGGAAAGCGATGTATTGAACATTTTAATTAGTGCATAAACTTTTGTTGCCATCTACTTATTTAAGTCTTTACCTTTTCTCCATTCTTAAACCAGAGGAGGGTTGGATAGCCACGGACCTGGTTCCCAGTGCAGAGTTCATAGTGTTGGGTACAGTCCACCTAGGAATAATCATGAAAAACAATATATCAATAACAATACGCAATGTACCACTTGGGCCAAAACAGTCGCAGGATTGCAATATGCATCAATTAATTTTTTTTTTTAAATATGCATTTTACTTTATATTAATAAAGTTTCATAAACGCAATCATACACTCTCCGAACACATTTATATGCGGATGGCCTCTTGGTGCTCAAAGAAGATAGGAGTTTAGCATACGATTATTTTTGGGGAAAGCAAAATTAATAGAATTACTTACACGAGCTTTTAGAATTTAGAAATGGACCCAATATGCAAACAAGAAGTATTCTTGGTGTACAAAGAAGGTGGCAAACACCAATCACACATCTATAGCTTTATATATCTAGAATTTATTGGGAGTCTATTTTTGGAAACACGGACATGCCATGATCATGTAGCTGTATGGTTCATGTTTTGGCTTAAGATTCAAGTATCTGGGGAGGAGTTGCAGTAGAATAGAGGGGGCACACTTCCTGAACTATTTAAAGCAATATGCATGCCAACAGTGCTGCAGCAAAACTAAAGTCACCAAAACAGGTATAGGAAAATGAAAGTGGGCATATGGCAGAGAGACTTGAAACCACAGGCCATGCTTGCATAGAATGTAATGGACTGGATAGTTGTAACGGTGTACATGTTATTTAACTGTTCTACATACTCCTATAATTCTTGCAAACTAACAGACCTCATTGAAGAATTTGCAAAGCACTGTTATGTGATCCCAAGAGTGCAGATGTAGAAGGAAGAAAAAAAAAATTGTTGCAAAGTTATAAATCCTTTGTAGTCTTGTAGAAAATGCACCGGTGGACCACGGTAGAGTACAATGGCATACTAAAGATGGTAAAACAAGAGACCAATGGTGGCCTTCCAGACGCAAGATGTTTTAGGTAAGGGAATGGCAGTTGTGATATGGTGTTAAGGCGAGGTCAGTAAATAGGATTAGTTTAAAGCCCCCAATAGAGTTGGATGGTCCAGTTTAGACACTAGGATTGGTAGACCACCTTAAAAATAGAAAAAGGCAGCAGACTCGCAGTTTTAACAGCATTCTGTGTGATGGTGTTCCTGGTCAGCCATTCCTTCTGGTTCATCGCATGTAGCTAGTCCTTCAGCCAATCATAAGCCGATAATGGGCTTTGGAGTTCTTACACGGGACAGAAATAAAATTGAGGCGTGGACTCCACTACAGTGAAGGAACCGCTGGAGCTCTCCTGCTGTATTTTAAAATTTGCTGATCTGAACTAGTCACACAACAACCTGTGCAGCAATGGCCTGTGAGGGGAGACCAAAAGGGAAGAAGCGGTTTGAGGTCAAAGGGATGGGTATCAGAGGGTCTACAGCCATCTCAATGCCAGCACAAACCTTGGGGTAGGGGCTAGGAAGTTGTGTGCTGGCAGGTGCAAGGGCTATTAGACCATAATCACCATCAACCTGGTCATCGCATAAGCTAGCAGAGAAAAGTGATACCAGTCTACTAGAAAAATATTTTGTTACCTACCTTGCCAATCTTTACAGCCTCAGAATTTTCATATGAAGTTGCAAGCTGTTCCCATGTAGGAGCCAAAGCCTTGCAGTGGCCACACCATGGAGCAAAGAATTTGATTAGATGGCTGCCTGGAAAACAATACAATGGTTTCATAAAAGCTCAGCTGAACTTTAAGAAAAATTCCTACATGTTTAGAAATGCAGATAATACAACATGAACACAAAGTCCTGGGTTTACACACAATTCAAGAGACACTATGGCTAGTTCCCATCAACATTACATCCCAGGTTTCCAAAATTATTCTACTGCAAATCCATTTAAAGTAACTCAGAAAAGATGTGGACTCTAAACCTATGTTTGGGACATGAACAAGGTCTAATCTGATTTTTCACTAGCATAGGCAAACTCGGTTGTAGAACTGAATTCATTGTGTGAGCTGCACTTAAAACAAACTGACATGTACATTTTGCGTGAAGGCTCCAACCTTACAAGCAGAATGTGGTGCTCATCTCAAGTAAAGAACACATCAAGGTGGTAGATGCATTTGATCAAAGTTCAACCAGTCACAGGTGCAATTATTTGTAAGCAACTTCCATAAGACACATGAAACACCCCATTGGGAACATGACTGGAGCTCAATCCTCTAATGAGCTATCTAAGTTACCTCTGGTGGACTACTCCCATACATTTCACAACATCACACTCTAGAAATTGACTTCACAAAAGCAAGACAGAAACAGAACTAAAGTAAAAAAACAAAAATAATAAAAATTAAAAAAAAACACCCACAGAAACTCAAAACTAATTGCAAAAGTAGATTTAGTGCCAGGCGCCAATGCCTTTGTAGAATCCAGTCTCCAGCTAATGATGCAGAGGTTTTCTACAAATTTACAAAACCAAACATTAGCAGTTAATATTCTTAGCAGTTGAAAGTAGTCTACGATGGTCCACTTTCTAAACTACCTGGCAAGATTTCGCAGCAATCAAAAGGGTACATTCCCAATTGATTCTGCAGGCAAACTGAAACCAAGGTCACAGCAAACGTGGTCAATAGAATTGACCCAACCCCCTCTCTGAACCCTAATAACCTGCACATACACAATGGTCTCACTCCCTTCTCACGTAGCGCAGTTTTTTCACTCCACATTTAAAGCCCAAACAGAGCATTTGAATCAAAGAAGTTTGTGTGTGATCTTTTGCCTACTTTGTCTAAGCAAAACTTTTGAAACGTGCCATAATCACATTGATTTTTGACAACCATAAAAGCGCTGTTCAATTTCCAACAACCTTGGTAAACGTCTGTTAAGATCGTGCGAGATGATGGGGAATGTTCATTCTTTGAAGTGTGATGTTAATAATAAAGAACTGAGGGAACAGCACAGAGAAGCCATTTACCTCTGCCCAGCCAAGGAGAAATCTGATCACACTTTTACTTAAAGGGAGATGGAAAGGAATCAGTGGGTGGAGAGTTTCACCTTGGGGAGTAGACAACTGCTTGAGGAGTTTTTGCTTGTATTTATGTAGGAGATCAGGAGTTGTTGCAATAGTTATTCCCACAAAGCTACTTTGAGCTAACAAATGTGAGAGTGTCCACTGATTTCTTAATGTAGAAGAGGGATTTGCTGTCCTCTGCGTGAACCATCACCACCCTGGCTTTCAGCTCTGGTTGACAAGCCAAGATTACCTCAGTTCCACCACATATAAACTCAAACACAGAGATAAATAGAGAGTTGCCACATTGTGGTCCATCCGTATAACTTTGAATAGTCAGCAGTAGATAAACAAGAATAGGAGGGGTGAGGCAGAGTACTCTATGCATCCATAAAGTCTTACGTGCCATGGATCACTGACTGGGTGGCAATCACTTTGACACATGCACACTGTGACAATCATAGGGGCAGAGAAGAATCATGTGAGGGCCCACGCTGCCACACTGGACCTGAGACAGACTAACCAAAGGAGCCAGGCTGGACTCGAGAAGAGTCCCTAGAGAAGGCAGAGGCTGGGATCCCCTGGTCCACATAGATCACTAAGAGACACTTCTGCGTGATCCGAATAATCTGTAACACTGCACGCCCAAGGAGAGACATGCATTGAGGCCCCAAGCCACTGCTGTACCGAGGGATTAAGCCAAACGGAATGCTGGAAGCAACTCAATGTATTGAAAGTAGGAAGCGCACGAAGTGGGGAAATCGGGAGGGGGTGGGAAGAAAAAGCACTGAGCACAAAAAGGAGAGTCTGATATAGACTGCTTGGTGGAAAAAGGGAAGTATTTAGGGCATGCATTAGAACAGTGATGGGGGCTGGCCACCTACAGCACAGGCCTGCATATACTGTATCAGTGTGCAAAGCTCTTTAGGAGGCAGACACCTTCAGATTGAAATTGGAAAAAAGTCAAGACTGGCAAGTGCAACCTATATTAAAAAGCAACAAAGTACTGTTTAACCTTGAGAAATGTACTAAACAAGCGCCGGCCCAACAGGGATCTTCCCTACAATGAAGCATGACACGCCTCAGGGTGTGTGAGGGCCCTGGCTTCTTATTGGAGCTATCCCCGTGCAATCACGCATTGTCTATAACACCTGTTCTTAACTAACACAGCTTTCCTTGCCCGTCACCCCAGTTTTTCTTTACGTGTTTCTCCCCCCCCCCCCCCCCCCCTCGCTTCTTTCTCCTCTCCTCCATGGGAACAGCTTACTTACTCGTTTTACCACAAATTCCAAAAAGTAACTTTATGAAGCAGTCTTAAAATGTTGCCCGCATACAAAGAGTTCTGCAGTTCAATCTAGGAGCTCAAAAGGGTTTACGATTGGGCCATCTCAATTTCTACAGAAGAAACAACTGAAGAAAGGGAGCAAAATACTAAACCCCCACATACTGGGATTAAAAAGACTGCGATTCACAAGAAATAGAAAGCTACAAAGTTAAACGATGGGCATAAAAACGTTTGATTAACTGTTTCTACTTAAATGACAACACTTGCAAACAAAAGTTAGAGATCTATAAAGTTACCTTCTGCAATGTGCATCTTGAAGTTGGCTGCCGTAAGATCATACAAGCCTTGTTTTGCTTCAGGAGCCTTGGCTTGCTCCAGTTCAGGCTCTGGTTGCTGTAGAGAGAAAAAGGATGGTTGTATTACACAAAACTGGTAACGAATACAAGCCGAAATCTGAAACCTTACTACAAAGGATTACAAAACTAAGTTAAATCCTTAAAATACACACCGAATGAGAGTAAAACAAGCAACGATTTACTAAAAACAGAGGTTAATGCAGAATCCGTACAACAGGACAGCTCAGGCATACCTCATATTTTGCTCCGGTACTGAACCAATTATTCACCCTCTCCAATCATTACTGTAAAATAACTGAACATATTCATGTGCGGTTAGGAGTACAATCCTACAACGTGTCCCAGAATCCCTGTAGAGACATTTCACTCCGATGTCACATGCAGCTTTGCCACTATTGCCAGGGGAAGCTGTTTTCGTAGGACATACGGACATCTTTGGACTGTATCGTTTTCCCCAAATTCTCAAAGTTTCCTCCTCCAGTCACTACGCTAGCGTCTTTGTTTGTGGCCTTAATCAAAAGGGAAACCATTGTCAAGTGTATGGGTATCTACCCGAGAAGTAATACTGTGCCCCGTCACCAGCTCACAAGAAACTCGTCCAGTGTCTAGCAACTAGAGAGGAAACGGTTTCTCAATTTGCATGTCGAAGTAGTTTCTGCATAGGTCAAGGATATTTAGATGAAAATGGCAATTCATACTAAACTTTCATCACCATGGTCAAAAACCTTACACTAAATGAATCACTGCAATGCCCACAAAAAAAAAAAAAAAAATACCCACACCACATACATGTTTTTTTTTTTTTAGATTGTAAAAAGCTGGAAACTAGAAAGAAAGCTAAAGGCAAGCATGGTACGCTACATATATGATATCAGAATAGATTAAATTTGGCAAGCTCTGGAATAAAATACTCGTTCAGTTATTGTTAAAGCAAACAATGTAGCTCCAGTTTGGATGCCATCTCCTCCCTGCATGCCACATCATGTCCCCCATCGCCAGAGAAGTGCTAACTAGAACTGGTTGTTCTCGTAAGAACACAAATCCTGGCTGCCTCGTTCTTGTGGTTATCAAACATTTAGGGAAAAACTGATCCAATGGCCAGAAAATATAATCCGAATTCCAGTCCACTAGCCCCTGTGAAATGCCATTTTACCACCATTCACCCAGCTACAAGAGGCATACGAATTATTGTAATGGGACCACAGAGCCTCAGGGGAGGTTTACTGTCTGGCAACAAATACAAATATAGCCTGTGATCCAGAAGGCTCACCACAATATGGCACAAAGGATCTAAGTGCCATATGAGATGATGAAGCTACCCATACTTAACCCAGTGTGCAGCAGGAAGCAAGTGACCTACCAATGGCAGAAACTTCTTCAGTTCCTTCAGTGGCCTCAAAGATTTAATGCAGCCTAAAACAGAATAAAGTGACAGCTGTGACAGCCAAGCCCTAACTGGTCCTAACAATCGCTTGTTTGATCACGATACTTAATGAAACACTGTACTGGGCACCGAGTTCAAAGCTACTTGGCATACCAACATCTGTTAAACTCACTGACCCAAGCAACGGGACAAAGACAACGTGGCAATGGCACACAATGATCTCCTGCAAATATGTCAAGCAAAATTCTATAATGGTAAACTTTGTAGTGAGGTTTTTGCTCTACTAGTATTACAAGGGAGGAGAGTAGTGCACAATTGCATCCACTCCTCACAATCGTTGAACACTGCATTACTCCACATATCAATTTAGCCGTCAAATTTACAACTTTACAATTCCATCCTCTTCCTGTTAGTGCCCAGGACCCCAACAGCTGGATGTCTTAAGGAACTCCTGGAAATGCAGGTCAACAGCCTATTTTTAAACACTGAGCGTCTCAGCACAAATCCAAAAACGACAACCTCCAGTTCTAAACCCCAACAGTTGTTCGAACAACATAAACCTCAATTCACAACTAACCAGAGCTGAAAAGGACCCCTGGGCAACCAGACTGATGTATATTTTTTTGTAGTCAAATCTCTTTGAGACATTTAGAAAAGCAAAACTCTTGTTAGAGTGCTGGAGAACGATGAGTTGGATCCACTTTCCCTTCTTCCCACCCTTCGAAATTCTGTTGCCTTGGAAATGCAAAGAAGATGGGGAAAAGTGTACATCACTAAAGAAAAGGGTGCCCGCCCCCACGCCTCTTTACCAGTCACTAGCAAATAATATACACATTTTTATAGATTGTATAACGACTAATAAACTCAGGAGATGCATACAAATGAAAGAAACAAGTTTTAAATAAATAGGGATTTCAATATTCCTGTATACAAGTGGGCGAGTAGGTAACGCAAAAAGGCTCGCACATACCAACTTTGCCCTTTTCTGGCCAACTAAGCAGAGTGCAGTAAAAACAGGCACAGGAAGCAGTCACAGTGTAACCAATGTCATAATCCACTGTATGCAAGTTAGCAAATACTAAAAGATCTACAGCAAGGGAAATGGGTGGTAGATGCAGTCAACACATATCCCACGTCAAAAGAAATTGCTCCAATTTAAAAAGGAATGCAACTTATTTACTGGCATCTCTTCAATTGGTTTATGGATGGAAGTTATGTTAGCAGATGGAATTACAACGTAACCGACGACATTAGGAAATTAGTATGCATTATTGATTATGATAACTCTGCAAAGAGCGATTAATAAAAATATGAGTAAAGATATATTTGGCAATGAGACATTCAACATCTCCAAGAAAACTAGAGGACGAACTTTCATTTCATTGGTTTTTTTTTTAAATGGAACTTTACATTTAGAAACGAGATGTAGGAAAACCGCAGCACAACGGGTGTAGAGCTCTGAAAGCAATCTGGGTACTGGTATGCAAATAAGCACCTGCTGCCAATAAACATCTGGTCAATCATGAATTACTACACAAATCTATATACTTTTGTTTTATTATTAAGGGCAACTTTAAGACAGCTAGTAAACGTAAGATGTCTGTGTGAGGGAGGCAAAGAGGGAGAAAGATAGAAGGGAGCATTTACTATATTTCACACAGATCTTCTTTGCTCTGAAAAATGACTGAATGGAGAAAGGGAGTATTAAAAAAGAACAAACAAACACTTACAGCAGGTTCTTCATTCACCATCTGCAACATCCAACGTTCTAGAGTCTGGTAATCCCTAGGGCCCTGATACTTCACAGCTTCTTGGCCATGTTTGAAGAACTTCAATCTGAAAGTATGTATTATTAAGAAATCGATCATTTGTGAGCATTTAGAAGCATATCAATTCACGTGCATTACTTAACACCACATCTGCTTGGTATTGAGGAAATAGTGAATAAAACAAGTGCCATTTAGGCATCATACAAATGAACATATTCCTAATGTAATTTGTGTTTTTAAAAGATTTTGGATGGCTCTATAAAACCTTTACAGGAACACCAAGGAACAGTCGATTAAAAGAAAAAAGCATTAATAATACATTAAAATGGTTCTAAAAATCTAACATTTGAAATCAAATGAGGGTTAATTAACAATTGACGAATAGCGCCGCTTTCAATTTACTATCCCACTTACACTAAGCACCCCACTCATGGATTAAACGACCTGTACAACACAGTTCTCGATCAATAGGAACTTTACAATACATTTGCAATGCAATATTGCAGTTTTAACTTGATTTGTTTTTGCACATTTTGAATGCTTCTTTCAGGCTAGCCCTACTATCCTTCAAAATGGGTCTCCACCAGCTACTACAGCAGGAATCTGTAACTAAGACAAATAAATTAGAATGTAAATTCACCCTCCTGGCTTTGACAGCTGCATATACAAAGGAAGGCATGATTGGTCCCCGTTTTGTCAATAATAATATAGAGTGGTAAAATCCTCAACCTAAACCTTATGTAAAGATATTGTGGATATGAGAAGTCTGGCCAGTCAACGCAGAGCTCCCTTCCTGGGAAATATTTATAAAGGGTGTACTTTAAAACCAACCTGAATGCAGTATTTATAACACTTACAAATGTATTGATTTCTTCAAAGCATTTCAATCAGAAATGCTGCACATACTCTACAGATGGCACAAACAGCAAGGGCTGACTGATTGGTTTACAAAGGTTTACCATTAATCGGACATGGTGAGGATTGGGATGCTGTTTGACAGAACAGTAAAGTTGGGCAATTGACAAACATGCTAATTTCTAAATTATACACATGAACAAATATATGCATTTGCAGAGACAGAGGATATTGATGAACGGTAATCATTCCTTGCTTTCTAGTTGCAGGAAACTACTTCAGGGCTTGCTTCGATGTCAGCAGGAACTGAACTTCACTGGAAGCTTACTAGTAGGTATAAGAAACTGAACCAGGATGCAGTGCATTGAGCTTGGGGTGAAATTATAAGGTTCTGATTAGTAGAGTCAAGAAGGTAAACTAGTGATATGGGGGAGAGAGCTTTAAACAACAATGCAAATAAGCAGAGTGCACAGTTAGCACAGAGGACTTGACGATGGAGTGAGGTAAGAGTCTTTTGCAAGGCTGCACTTCACTTGGTGAAATTGAGCATTTGCTGCACAGTGGTCGGAAACAGTATCCAGGTCGGCCTTCTAGTAATCTGCTGTATCAGTCTATTTACTGAGTTATCAGCGACTTGATCACTTCTTTCCGTTCAATGAATGGAACGTGCAGGCAGAATTATTGTATATTTAGGGCTTCGTAGCTCTTCAGTGACTCACAGTGGGATTGAACAGAGCATCAAGATGTCGGCAAATGAACACAAAAAAAAATTAATGAAGGAAGCGGAAAGGGCAAGGACAAAAGTGCAGGTGAAGGAAGAAAGATACAGAGCCGCATTTTTTGAAAAGTTTCATGCAATGGGAATTAAGTCCCAACCAGAAGCAAACAGCAGTGAAACGGTTGGATAGTGCAACTAGAGGAGATTGAGGCAGGAATGAGAAAGGATTTAGTCACCATGAGCGTATAGAAGGTAAGAAGCATGGACATAAAAAAATAATAATAATGATGATGAAGAGGAGCAGTCATCCCAAAGGTCGGGTACAGGGGAGGGAAAAAAAAAAAGGGGGGGGGTACAGAGGGCGCAGAACTGATCTTGAATAGATTCCAACAGATAGAGTAACAGGTGTGGATAGCTTGAGTCTCACCCAACAGAGAAAAAGTGTTCAAGAGGTAGGAGAAAAACAAATGGGGGCTGAGCAAGTGAAGCTCACAGTAGAAGCAACATCAGGAAGAGTGGTCATCAGCATGAAAATAGAGCGCGAGGATAGCAGAGAAGTGATTATGCTGAGCAGCTGTGCTGTAGCTTACAAAACACGTGAAAGTAATTTTGGTTGAGTGAAGAGAACAGAAACAATTTTAAAAAAAATTCAAGATGAACAAGTTGTTGGGTTAAAGGTATTTGGCGTGTTGATGGCTGGATCAACTCCCAAAACAGAACTTTACCAAATGCCGTTCCAATTTTACAAATTCCTCTGGTTTGGGTCGAAAGAGACTGTTCGAGACCCAACAAGACATCTTTTACATGTGTTGGCCAGTGAAAAGGCAATTTGTGGTTTAATATGTTGCAAAACCCTTTTTTGCAGCCATAGAGGTGGACCCTAGTCTCACACAGAGCAGCCAGGCTAAAACACAGCACTATACATTACATTTTTTAAACCCAAGTCACTCAACAGCATAACGGAAGCAGATTGAGGCAGGGTTCTAAATTTTGTGAGAAATGTGTTTCTTGGGATCAATGGTTGAAGTTCAGAACCCTTAAAGTTCTGTGCCAAAGAATGGAGAAGCCTGTTTTTTGCTTGTATGGCTAATATAAATGTCGAAATTGGGCCACCACGAGTTTTAAAGAGGTAGATCAATACGAATGAAGATGCACTGTCTAAAGAAAAGGAACCCTTTGCTACATGGGTTACTCATATTCAATTTTCAAAACAAGAAATGTCAGCGTATAGGAAACATGCAAAAAGCGTGCGACCCCGTATAGAAACCGCCTTTGCTATTAGCCAGGGAAGCAACCAGGTTGGCTTTCAATATATTACAGGGGGTTCAGACAATTGTACACTCCAATCTAACCCCTATTGTGCCTTAATCTGTCTTTGCCCTCACCAGGAGTAAAGTTTGTGACCAAGGCTATATTCTTTATGGGCATCAAAAATAGTAACAGTATCAGTTCCTTGTCGATTTTAAGTTTATTCATTTTGTTTCCAACGCCGCCACCTGATCTGACACAGTACATGGGCCCAACGAATGAGGGAAGAGATGGCCTTCAATCAAAGTGGAGGCTCAAAATATAGTGCAATCGAAGGAGACTATTTAAATACTAATACGGAGGCTCTGTGAAGATCTTTTAGCAATTTATACTCAGTAGGCGGATACCAAAGAATTTCAGAGTCCTAATACTGAGTGGGCGACTTGGTTGCGGTGTAGCAACAGAGGTGTTCACCCAAGAAATCGCAAGAGGATTTCGTACCTCTGGAGAACATCACCTATTGGCAGGGCTAACCCCCTTTATAAAGAAACTAAAGGGACCGTGGTACTAAACATCACGGAAACAAGCACAGCAGGGACCGATTTTTGCAATTGAATCCGAGGATTCACTAGGGTCTTGAAAAAGGTGTTTAATATAGGGCTTATACCACCGAAACGCAGCGACACCTGGAAATAGACCAAATTGTATGGATACAGGAGCATATTGAAAATATATCTATATATTTTTTTTTTTAAAGTATATGCCAGTGGTAATCCGGTAAAATCAATTGGTCATTATACACAAACAATTTAGAAATTGTTGTGGTTGCCCTTTGTTCATTTTATAAATTTCTCTCATCCTCTTTTGTCTTTCCGCTTTTGACTCCTATATCGTTCTGCTTCTCATCTAGCTGGGGGGCATTGAATGAGCAATTTTTAAGAACTTGGATTGTGATTTTGCATTGTGATGAATATTAGAGTATTATGTTAGAGTATTAGGTCAGGATATTATGAATCTTTAAACTCATGTACAGTGAGTTGATTTTATGTATGTAAAGAAAATATACAATATTTTAGCAAGCGAACTAAAGCAAATAAGTTTTTATAATAGAAAAAAATGTATTTTTGGTTTATTTCATATGGTATTGTGAACACTATTTGGGTTTAGACTTTGAAACATCTGAATGAATGGAGGAGTGGATTTGACTGTGTGAAATATGCCCAAAGGGAATTTTTTTTTACATTGTTCTAATGAGAGACCAGTCTATGTTGTTGAAAGCTGCTCCGTTTTCTGTTGCCAGTAGCTGGAGTCTTGTTCTATAGACACTAGAGAGCATAGAGCCTATGCAAGAATCCTTGACTGACTAGCTTTGATCTAGGAAGCCATTAAATCTGTTGCTAAGGACTAAAATTCAGCGTGCCGGTGCTATCCAGTAAAGACACTTGGTGGTAATTTAATAACATTTTACCTCTTTTGCATAGTAATAGAATTCCTGTCTAGATGTAGGGAGTCGGCTGGTCTTTAAAATGTGATTAAAATACGTAACGGAGATCTCACAGTGGTTCCCCCAGCTGCTGTGTCTGATGAGGTGCGTGACGCCCTGGATCTCCCCCTGACGGCTGAGGAGCTTGGGGAAGCGTTGGGTCAGCTGAATGTGGGCAAGGCACCGGGACCGAGCGGCTTTCCCAGTGAATTCTATAAGAAATTTCATCTACAGCTTGGGCCGCACTACTTGCGTGCCCTGGAGCTGGCGCGAGAGCAGGGCCGCCTCCCACCGGACTGGCGTCATGCCGAAATCGTCGTGTTCCAGAAGCCGGGAAGCCCACCGGACCGCCATGACTCTTACGGCCCCATCTCTCTTATTAACTTCGAGGCCAAGCTTCTGGCAAAAGCGCTCGCGAATCGCTTGCTTCCCCATATCTCTGCCCTTGTTCACCCTGATCAGGCTGGCTTTATGCCACGCCGGGCGACGTGGCACAATATACGACGGGCACAGGCGGCGATTGATGCGATCGGGGTTTCGGAGGATCAGGCGGCGTTATTGCTAGCTGACATTGATAGCGCCTTTGATTCAGTCAGCTGGACTTTCCTCTTCACCCTTCTACCGCTGCTGAACCTCGGCCCGGTCTTCATCTCCTACGTCCGCCTGCTTTACACTGAGGTCACGGCCTCGGTGCGGGTCTCGGGGGCGGTCTCGGCTCGATTCCCAGTGACTCGGGGCACGCGACAGGGGTGTCCGCTCTCCCCCTACCTCTTTGCGCTGGCCATGGAGCCGCTAGCCGCCAGGGTCCGCAATGATGCGCTTTATCGTGGCTTTGTCTGGAGAGCGGATCATGCGGACCGCATTGCTTTGTATGCGGACGATGTGCTGTTCTTCATGACCGACCTGCAGCATACGGGCCCGCGGGTGCTGGAATTGATGCATGGCTTTGGTCAAGCGTCGGGGCTCTTCCTTAACCCGCACAAGTCGACCCTATGGGTGCTGGGAGGTGGCACGGTGGAGTTCCCATGGGCTGCATCCCTTCGGATCGCAGTGGAGGGAGTGAAATACCTGGGAGTTTTTCTCTCTGCCTCGCCCACGGAGGCGTGGAGCCGGAACATTCAACCGGTTTGGGACCGGGTCCAGCTGGACATCAAGACGTGGACGCGTATGCCTCCTAACATTTACGGTCGATCGGCCATCTTTAAGATGGTGGCCTTGCCCCGTCTACTTTACCAACTGCAGAATCATCCCTACCCGATTGATCCGCAGTGGTTTTGCAGTGTTGACTCCGTGTTGGGCAGGTTCCTGTGGGCTGGAGGTGACTCCAGGGTGGCGCTCCGTACGTGCTTCCTCTCTACTTACTGCGGCGGCTTGGCTACCGCGGATATGTTGTCCTACTATCAGGCCTCCCATCTCCTGGTGCTCAACGAGTGGTGGTATGGGGACCGCTGTGACCCGGCCTATGCCCTGGAGCACTCTCTAATGGGCGACGCCTCCCTTCATACGTTGTTGTATTCGGCCAGGAGGAGGCGGCTGCTCCCGCGAGTCACCCAGGTGGTTTTCGCTGTCTGGCGGAGGGCCCTGCACCGCATGGGCTGGTGGGGTAAACTGACGGCGGAGACTCCGTTGTGGCGTAATGGCCTGCTGCCGGCGCTGGCGTCGCTGCGAGGCTTCGACGGCTGGGACGCAATAGGGGTCTCGTCCCTAGGGCATGTCCTCTCCGGCACCACTCTTAAATCCTTTCAGGATCTTAGTACTGAATTCAACATGCCCAGGTCTCAGTTCTTTCGTTACCTTCAATTTCGCCACGCTCTTACTCCTAGCCTGGTGGGGCTGGAACAGCTCCCGGACTTCAGTCCCATAGAGGCGAAACTGTTTATGGGAGATTTGGGTGACAAAAAAGTCTCCCAGATTTACCGCTCCTTGGTCACGCACTGCTCCCCCTCGCTCTCGACACTGAGGCCCTGCGGGAGGCCGATATCGGTCCCTTGGATGAAGACGACTGGCGCGAGGCCCTTGAATTCCCCCGTGGGGCTGCTATTGCGGTCCGCTTTATTCAGTTCAAATATCTACATCGGGCGTATTTCACAAGGGACCGTTTGTGGCGGGCAGGCCTAATTGCAACCCCGGAATGCCTGAGATGTGGTTCGGAGAGAGGCACCCTCTTTCACACTGTGTGGTCTTGTGTGCGGTTGACTCGGTTCAGGGCTGGGGTCTGGGACTGCCTGTCCGAGGTGTTGGGGTGGGATCTGCCCCGTACCCCTAGGTTGGGCCTTCTTCATGTCTTAGAAAATGTTGGGGGTAACATCTACAAGCGCCATTTGTTGTTGCTGGGGCTGGTGGTAGCGAAGAGGGACTTGGCACAGGCCTGGAAGAGCGAGCGAGCCCCCCCCCCCCCCCTCAGTGCCTGGAGGGCGGGCCTGGACTTCATTATGGGTTTGGAACAGCCGGTTTTTGAGGCTCGGGGATGCCCCCGCAAACATTTCAAAATATGGAAACGGTGGGCAGACTATAGGGGTCTGACTCTCGACCCTCCTATGGACGATGCACTGCCACAGGATGTTGACCCTGCACCCTAGGCCGTTGGCCGGCTCCACCTTTGTACACCTTCTCTTATGGTTGACTTATGATCACGTGCACAGGGTTAGGGTGGGATAAGGAGGGGGGTAGTGGACGGGGTTGGTGGGAGTTTAGGGGTAGGTGGGTGGGAGTAGTTTGACAAAATTCGCTTTATGCACTGGGTTCGATGCTATGACAATGATGTGTCTTTTCATATTTACTGTTGACAGTTTCCTCCTGACTGTGGAGGGCTGTGCTTACACCTGATTGAACTCCTAATAAAAATGGTTTTGAAAAAAAAAAAAAATACGTAACGGAGACAGCTCCCAAATCGGGATAATGTGAAATCATGCCCAAGTGCCTTCATTTTTTTTCTCTCAGTGCAAAACTTCTGGCAATTCTTTGAACGTGAAAATAGTCTGCAGTCAAGAGTAACAAACTCGTTTCTAAGCCCTGCATCATAGGGATTTGCACCAATTTAGGTGTTCAGGTTTAAACTTGAATAGCAGCTAAACCAGTGTTCCTCTACAACAGGAGTTCTTAACCTGGGGTCTGCGGCACCTAGTTAGGGGGTCTGCAAAGATTTTGAAAATTAAATTGCATTAATAAAGTAAATATACATAAAGTAAAATTGAAAATGTGAAAAGTTTTTGTAAATGTAAAGGAATGTGACATTGGAGGCCAAAAATGAAGGCGTTACCTTTAGCTTGATTTGCGGGAGTAGCCAAGTACAGCATCCAATATGGATAATTAAGCATGGATATGGATCTATACAAATAGAGCATGCAATATCACCCCAAAAAGTAGCATGCTAAATTCTAGCATGATGCATCACCTTTTAGAAATAAAATCTAATTTCCATTTTTTTTGTATTAATTTCGTAGAACCGTTCATAATATGTAAATTTGCTTAATGTATACTTGTTTTTGTATTTTAGGTTCAAATCAAAGAAACAGCTTTGGTCGTTTTTCCCGACTGTCAGTAGTGATTAGTGGGACCCCATAGAAGTCAAAAGTTTGCTAATAGGTGCTTTAAAGAATAGATGCTCTAAAATACAACAATTAACAGTAAAGGCAGAGGATCTGATGCCTACTGCTACCCGTTTCTAAACTTCTTCCATTTCGTCAGATATAGCAGACACCTCGGCTTACAGCCAATACTAGCATCGATATACTTTCTAACAGTGATGAGTTCTTTCGATTCCTCCCTTGGCATACCAAGCAGAGGAAAATGAATATTATTCCAGCTAAGGGTCTAAAGCAAGGATTTCTTGGCATCTCTACATGTCTTATTGAACAAGCTTTAATTGGTGTCGTACAGGTCGCCCTTTTAGGTTTTGTAAATTCAATGTGACAGCAAGCAAGGATTGCAAAAAAAATGTATAAACAGATCAGTCTTTCCGCCTAGGTCTTGGAGGTTTAGGATTGAATTTGTTTGCAAATGGCGCAGCTTGGATATTGACAACTCAAGCCAGCCCGGTGTTCGCTGGTATTCGTGGATCCTTTGTAATTTGGAAGTTACTCCGATACATCTGAAAACATTGCCACTGCCAAATTGAATTATTTTATCAAAGAGGGCTTATTATGATTCATGGTGATAAAGTCACGTTCTGAATGAAGCCCACCTCTCTATTTGAATCATTGTGTAACCTAGCCTTGACATTACTTTTGGTGTGACTGAATCTGTGAGCAATTCAGCCAAACTCATGTTAGACCTTAGTGGGGCTTCCTAATTGGCTGAATATTTGTGGGGGGCTGCCTAATTAAACTCCCCCTTTTGGCAATATTGCAAGGGGGGGGGTCTTGGGAACTACCACCTTCTGAAGTGCTACTGTTCGACATAGAATCCACAGAGTGAGTTGACCTACCTCGCATAAGGTATGAAATTCTCTTTTTGAGGGGCAAGTGAGCAAGTCCGCTGCAAACAAATAGATACCTTTAGCTAGACTAATCAATAGCCAGAATACACTTGATAGCAATTCATGCAAAATGGCAGAGAATTAACAGATTGTCAAACTAATCGACCATTCGCAGAGGGGCTACCTACAAGTTCTTTACACAGCAGGATATACGCTGCAGAAAAACCTTGCTTGGGAGCACTACTTTGGCACGAAGTGAGGCAAAATTAAATGACATAACTGGTAATGTCAATACACGTTTTCCAATGTAGTAAGTAGCCAGCTTCATTTCAACACACTGTACAAATATGCTACTTCTTTGACAGTATCTACCACTCCGAATCCTCAGTCAAACGACCTCTTCTTGAATGGTTACAACAGAATTCAAATTTGCCATTTTTACCTCTCCAGCCACCATCAGGGGAGCTTGCATCAAAGAATGGGCGTTTATAGCGCGGTCATGAGTTGCACCTCAACCAAGTCCTGGCAGCATTCCCCTAACATAGGGAACTTTTCATTTCCAGCAAGAGGACCTTTTTTACCCCTCATTTGCTCAACTAGGGGGATCATATAAGGGGTTCCTTTGATCTAGAGTTGCTGCCAGTAGCAAATGTTCTTCAAACCTGTAAATTCACACTTCTCACAAATCAGAATTCTTCACGCACTGACAGACAAAGTCCACAATCTCAACTAGGTCACATGTTTTCGAAAGACAGTTTGCCAATAGAACTTACCCTGTGGGATGGCTGCAGTTTTTGGTCTTTGAAGCAGGAATTCCTACGTAGGAAAGTCTTGTGTTATTGGCCCAGGTAGCACCTTCCTGGACCCACCGGGCAGTCTAGATTTCTGCCGAGTTGGGAGTTTGCAGGTTTCCCTGGGGACTTCGGGTAAAGGACGGCTAATATACTATTCAATGAAAAATTGTGTGCGTCTATAAAAAAAATTAAACTAAACTAGAGTCGTTTTGGTCAATTGAATCCTGCTATGGTCTGGCCAGCCACACACATGCTACGATTTAGACAGAATGAAATGTGGGATAACAGGATAGGGAGACAGAAGGGAGGCAGGCAACTGGCAAGCACCTACAAATAAGACAAGAGCCAGCTCTCACAAAATACTCAGAATTAGAAAAATAAATTCTTTCGGTTTGTTGAGCATCTGCTCTTCTATAGAAGGCGGATTAAAACAGATATGCGAATGGTAAGTGGATACAACAACAAAGATCTCACGTTCCCTACGGTTTCATTTCTCCCCAGTTGCAAAAAAAAAATATCCCTGAAATCCGGTGGTATTTCATGTCCACCCAGGGAGAAGTTCGATCTACTATCCAACAGATGAAATGTTGATACCATCAACATCTAGCACCAAATAATTTGGTTTGTTGGTGGCGATGGAGATATTTATAGAGTGTGGTAGTGACCCACAACACATACTGAAAAGGCTCAGATATTATTGCGATTTTTCATAAGCTAGAACTACCCGATTCAGGTCATTCTCTTACGATGCTCAATGTACAGGGATGCCCAGTCGACAGATTATCAGAGATTTGCTGATGAAAGGGAAGATCAGACTGCAAAACTAGGTCATGTAGAACACTGTGTATTGAATTTAATGAAACAAAGCCCAACAGAATGCTACAGAGTTATGTTACATTACAGTTCTTATAGGGTGTGCAGCTTCAAAAGGAGGCTTTATGATGCCACACAAAGAGTTGTAGTCTCCAGGAGAATAGTAGCTTCAGATACTCCCCGTAGGCTGGGTAACCTTGTACAAAGAGTCAAGTCTTCCATTAGGAGAGAAAATGCAGTTGTGGGTCACAAAGTGAAAAACTTCTACAGCGTGGATGTCAAAAATACAACAAACCACAATTTGCTTCCTCTTTCTCCCATCTGTGTTTCTGGCGTCTAGCAGTTTGTAGGAGGATGAATCTTGACATTCCAACTTCTGTTGGGATAACTATATTATCAACATGAATTCAGAAAAAGAATTGGCTACACAAAAAGACCAATGGCAAATGTCCAGAATCTCGATTTCTCCCCAAAAAGCAACTGTGAGCCCATGCAAAATTAGCGGAACCAGTCAGTAGCAACCCAATAATGCGCCAGGAGACTGGAGTAAAATATTGTATTAACAAAAGGAAATGCAGAGCAGCAACAAAATTAAAATTGAATTTTGTTGCCAACCAAAGATAAGAAAAGTGCATTCCAGCCCATATGGAGCTCATTGAGAATACAGTGTGGGAGGTCTAACTGCAAAGAATTGCCACAGTGTAGTCAGATACCAATGATAATCAAAGATGGAACTCTTTCGACAATCACAAGTCAGGCAAGAATAGACTATTGAAACCACGGATTAAATCAGCAGGATAAGAGCACTATCTCGGTAAGAAAAGCGAGAATTGATCCTCAAGTTAATGTCTCACTTTGCTGAATAGGGCGAGTACAATGGTCAAAATTAGGTGCAAGAAAGCAGCCTCTTTTTAGTGTTAAAAATAAGCAAATTGTGCACAATCCAGTTGCAGATCAAGATCACTGAGGTGATGTCATATTAGCAAATCGAACCCTTTACAGCTCTTCTGAAGTGTGCAAACACGCTAGACTTGACTTGCCTCTTTTTACCATATGCCATGATGCTCATTTACATGTCATGCTTCTGGACTAGACTGCATAGTACTGTGAAATGGATGCAGAGTCGTTAATCGTCAACACAAGTTTTTTGTTTTTTTTTTGTTTTTTTTTAACCATAGCTCATTAAGTCATATGGAAAAACAATTAAGGAAAATCTAAAACAAAGTATTGTGTGCACATTATAAGCTTGCTGAACCACCCAATTAGCACATATAACGACATGCAAATGAAACTCCTTTGATATTGCCAGCTACAATTAGACTAAATGAAAGCAATTTGCTGTCAACTTTGAAAGCCAATTGAGACACAATATGATCAACTCAGTATTTATCAAGTTACTATATTTGCGTAATTGTCTATGTATCAGTTCCCAAGCTTACCACAGATCGTTGGCACTGCAAACAGATTTTCTCTGTACGATGCATCTTGCAGAACTAAGTAAGCCACTTTAATCAACTCAACCATTTCCTTTCAACTCAGTGGGATAACCACCCACTATGAAGTGCTTTGTAATGAGGGTAAAAGAAAAAGATACACATTTACTAATTTTAGAGTCACCCAAAAATGCTTACACAAAGGTCATCTATTTTTAGTAGATGCTTAGCTTGCCTTTTGTCAAAGAAAATAAACCCCCCTCCAAAGTTAAGTAGTAGTAGTAATCTTCCATCTGACAGAATTGAATCAGAGCCAATTTAAATATCGACTAAGACAACCATGAGATATACTAGAGAGACACAATAAGCAACTTCTAAAATGACTGTCTCACAGAAACTAATATTCAGGAAAATCCCACATGCAATTAGTTTTAGCTTCCCGACAGCTCTTTCACATAGCAAACCATACCAGTACTCCAGCTTTCCTTAAAGCAGTGACCTTGTGTACAGGTAGGTAATAAGCAACGGCCGCGGAATTCATCCATGGCAAAAAAGATCTGAAGGTAACAATAACCTGAATGTGTCCCTAGTGTTTTCGATCCCAAGAGTAATCTAGTCTGCGCAATGTTTTCAACAGCTTTATGGCAAATACATGCCCCACAAAACTCAATGCTGAAAGTAAATCTAAAATGTCATTTAATAAAATAAAAAATAAAAGTCGAAATCATTGCTCATTTATACTCAACTATGCCCTAAAGCTAGCAGATTACCATTTTCATGTATATAGATGTTGGACCTGGCTCTGTTTGCCGGGGTAGCCCGAAATCTGCTGCCTTGTTTTTACTGCCCTGTTTTAGTTTGCTTTAGGACCCTGGGCACTTTACCACTGCTGATCAACGCTACAATGCATATGCTCTCTGATCTAAATTGTAATGGGGATTGGTTTGTCCACAATTGCATTTTGATTTACTGGCAATTCCCTAGTAAAGTGCACTCTGGGTGCCCAAGGCCTGCAAAAACAAAAGCTACTAGGGGGCCTGTAGCACAGATTGTGCCACCCACCTGGGTAGCCCTGCAATCATGTCTCGGACCTGCCACTTCAGTGTCTGAGTGCAGTTTTAAACTGCCATATCGACTTGGCAAGTGCACCCATTTGCCAGACCCAAACCCCCTTTACTACATGTAAGGCACCCCTAAGGTAGGCCCCTGGTAGCCCCATGGGCAGGGTGCAGTGCATTTGAAAGGTAGGACTTATACTGGTGTGTCTTACATGCCCATACAGTGAAATACAGCTAATTTACTTTTTCACTATTGCAAGGGCTATCTCTCCCATAGATTATCATTGGAAGTGCCTTGTAACTTCTTACAAGGCAAACTTCCAATTGGGAATAGATATAGATGTGGGGTCCCTTAAGTCACAATTTAAAAATTGGTCTTTTAGTGAAGTTTGTTTTTAAAATTGTGTGCTTGAAAATGCCACTTTTAGAAAGTGAGCATTTTTTTGCCTTAATATTCTGTGCCTCTGCCAGCTTGTGGAATCCACATCTAAGGGAGGATAACAGCTGGGCTGTTTATGCATTCACTCTAGTCACACAAAAGGTAGCTGAGCTGTGCCCTGCATATCCTGAATAATTAAACAACAGGGGGTGGTGATGGACAGAGTTTCTGAATTAAGCAGAATACTCTCACCAAGTCAAGAGATCAGGGCTTAATCCAACACTGTTTTTTAGCTCACTGCACCATCCCAGCTCAGAACCTGGCTATATGCAAATTAGTGTGTCCCTGGCCCAGTGTATCATGGGAACAGGGCAAACCAAACTACCAAGCCAATTCTTTCACTGGAAAGGAAACAAGCTACCGGGGACCGGTTTCTGGCATTTCAGCCGTCTTCGGCCCGGCTTGCTTGAATCCTGATGGTGCAATGAGCAAGGGACTCACGTCTGAGTATACCCTTCCACGCTTATGGTGGACAAAATAATTAAACAACAGGGGGTGGTGATGGATATCACCTGGCTGATGTGTCTTCCTGAGCTCTAGCGGCAAGAGGAGATGTCAATGAGACCTGAAAAGGGCTGCACCAGTCCTCACACAACGGTGTATTTACCCCCTGTACTGTGTCTGGAGCCAGGTCAGGAAAAGGCAGGGTCTTATGCACTACAAATACTTTCCTTTCAAGTGTTCCTACTTCAAAGGCAGAAAGAGGTACAAACATTGGACCTGTGACTCCAAAACTTCTGGACTAAGAGGAGATTCCACCAAGAAGAAGACCTGAAGAAGCTCTAGGAGGGGGAACTGCCACTCTACTTGTTGCTGTGGTGGGCTGGGCTGCTGCTTCTGTCTTAAGCAGTGAAATGACTGGCTTTTGCTTTCTGTATCCTGCTTGCCACAGTTCTCCAAGGGCTTGGTGTGCTTACCTCCTGTTAAGTCTCAGGGCCATCAAAGACTTCAGCTGCAGCCCCTATAATCCTCTGCTGGGAGTTCTGACCTGCCAACTGGTGCCAAATACCAGTTCTGGGCCCTTGGAGGTGGTTTTGCTGCAAAGGACTCAAGAAAATCAATGCATCCACCTCCAGCACCAGTTTTTCCTGACGCACCACCACAGTGCAGTTGAAAATCCAATACAACGCCACGGTGCAGCATCGATGCAGCGTCAATTTCACTACCTCATCGACCCAGTGTGTCCGGATTTTCTACGCATCACACCAGTGCGCCGAGTTCATTAACGTAGTCCAGCAGGAGAAAAAGCAGCCACGTGTCCAGAAACAAACGCATCACCTCCCCTGCGCTGCAGTATGGAAGCGACGCATCACCTAGTCTGGGAGTAAATATTCAACGCAACGTTTTGCTTTTCTGGCTCCTCACCTCCACTGCGCCCGTTTTAGTCTTTGATTTTGACGCATCACTGGCACTTTGTGATAAAAGTGACGCATCTTAAGTTTTCAATGACAACCATTTTAAACCTTTTAAAAGTGATATCTTTGCTTATGTATGTTGGATTGTATTTGTTTTTGTCTTATGATCAAGATTGGTTATTTTTCTAAACTGGTGTGGTGACCTTTTGTAGTGTTTTCACTGTGTTAATGTGCGTTTACATACAAATGCTTTACATACTGCGTCGGATATGAGCCAGACTGCTGGTGCCAAGCTACCAAGGGGATGAGCAGGGGTTATTCTTTGCTTTGTAATCCCCTTACCCAGACTTGAAGAAAGGGTCCATCCCTGGACAAAGTGCAAGCCACTGCCAACTAGAGGACCCCATTTCTAACAGCATATATGCAACAAAAAAACCACGCAGAACACTCTGTTAGTAGTTACCAAGTTTAATGGCGAGCAGCTCCTGTATAGAGCATCCTATAACACCGGCGACACTGAATTTGGTCACTTCAAAGGTCTGCTTTTCTATTTAAAAAAAAAGTATAAGATAAGCACAGTGCCATCCACCAGATACAGGAAGGGACAAAATCGTATGCCATTTATAAAGCAAAGTCTTTAAGCTTAGGATTGACAGTGCCATCCGAGCTGCAAAATTACAAAAGCCAGTTACCACTCCAGGCACAGTATTACAGCTCTGTATTGGTAAAATACCATCCACAATCAACCCCAGACACGAGTTTCATTATCATTATAGCTCAAAGAAGGACAAACAAGTAAGGGTTCACTAAGGGAATGAAGGGAGGCCTGTAGTATTTCACATCCCAGAGTTGTGTGAACCCAGTTTACCTTCCTACACGGGCCCAGCTACTCCCTCTGAACCCTTTTATGGGTTTAGTATTCTGGAAGTATTTCCAAAAAAGCCAAGTGTCTGCTCTGGTGCTCAGAGGGAATAAACAATAATTGACAGATAGTAGTTCCTGCACTGTTGACCTATTAACTTTGCTAAAGATTTTTGCAGATGCACCAGAGTATACGCACACCTACAGAATGATGCGTGTACCATTTTATTATTTGTTTTTTACTGTTCCAAGATGGCAGACGCCACTTAGAGTAGTAAATAAAAGAAAATAAATGTGTTACTTGCGCAAAAATGCTCTGACAGCAATAGGTCTTTCATTAACAGACAGCTAAAAGCGGTTTGCAGAAGTGGCCCAAAATGCTCCGATTTGCTGGTGTTCTGTTAAGGGTTGAAAACGCACCATCAAAAATTCCCTCCTCTGTGGATAATGCGAGAACTAAAATGCTGTTGGCTTCACTGAATTACTCTAGGTGTATGGAAGGGATAGTGTAACACCCTTCGACCAACAAGTATTTCTGCCTTCTTCCTTAATGCAGCCTGAGGTTTTAAAATAAAAACAAAAAGCAAAAAAATTAAACAACGATTCAAGTCAAAACCGGTGTGGATTGTGTAATATGAAGGAAGACAAACAGTTTTAAAAAAATTAAACATTGCTCCGTATCCTTCTGTACTTACGTGGGGTACCCTCGAACACCTTGCTCCGTGCATACCGCACTGTCCTGAGTGCAATCCACTTTTGCAACGTAAACCCGGGCTTCCGGCATGGAGTTGTACTTGTCACCCATTTCATTCCAAGTTGGCTGCAGACGCTGACAATGTCCACACCTTTGAGTAGAAGACCACACAATTAGGGCTGCAAATGGCTTTACAGCATACAATCTCTTTAATGAAACACATTACTAGCATGAACTATTGAAGACCACGGCGCCGATAAGATTGTAAGCATTTACTTGGGAGAGCAGAGTAAGCAGTAGCTCATTTTGTTCAATATTGTCCCAAACAGTTTGTGAAACCAAAAATACCCACCGGAGACTTTTCAGCAGTTTTGTTCCGCGAGTGGTCATGCTGTTTAACTATTCAAAACGTTTTGGATCTAAACTGTTAAGGTTTTGATCGGAGGGGAAAATGGCACCTAGAAGAGGCGATTTATCTGGAGATAAAGTTGTGAAAACTTAACACACCAATAAAAGAAAAAACACACACGATCAAGAGTTTGAGATTGTAAGCGCTATACAGAGAATATTGAGAAATAATGTATGTTTAATTAAATTTCTCATTTAAGCCCAGTGGAGTAAGCAAAACAACGTTATGCAATATTGTTTTGTCCAGGGGTCAGAGGAGGACTTATTTTTGGGTGGAGTAAGGAAAGCTTCAAAAGCCATGACACAAGATACATGCCTGATTTAGCAGTGATTATTACAAGTGTTCAAACTAAGCTATAACTTCCACCACCAAAACAAATACAAACAGGGTTTCAATGTTAAACCCAGTTAAACACAAAGTCGATTTGTGGCTTAGCTGGCATTTTAACCCCACTCCGTCACTTACTTACGCCCTTCAACCACTACTGAAGGGGCAGATAGGAGTAATATTATAGTGTATAACACATTAATGCGGAGTCTGAATTCTTCCTGCTGGGAATCCTATTAAAACGCTGCAAACAGGAAACAGCGCATTTTTTTCTGTATTGAAAAGCACAGATTGGCATTGAAGCCTCTAGTATTAAGGGAACTGTTTTGTGGGTTGATGTGTTCCTTGTGGAAGGGCAGATTGCTGTCACTCAAAGAGAAGTACACCAATGGCTGAAGTTGGCCGACCAAGTGCCCAAGCTCTAGTGGGCAGAAATAAAATGGGAATGTCAAACCAACAAGATGACCAGGGCTGTCTGAAAGTACCCGCAGAGTAAGAATATTTTTATTAATTTTAAAAGTTTTTTTTATTGTGCTAGCTTGACCCGTGGGTTATCAGAGCGCTTAACATATACACAGGAGAAAAAGGTTGCATAACATGATCTAAGATAGCAAAAAGTATATAAGCAAAAGCATAATTAGTCAAAAACAGTGAGATAAAGGTTGCATTATATAGCATGAACCAAGGAAGCAAGAAAATAGAAGCAAAAAAATATAACAAACATAATTAGGCAAACGGTGTTGGGGGGACAAAATAAAGTAGGTGGTTGGGACAGTTCAGTAACCACCTATCCTGGATGGTCAAGTTTGGGAGAGTCAACTAGGTTATCAGAGTCTACGTTGGTTGACCTTGGTCAGTAAAGAATTTGTTGAGGAGAGGGAGTTTCAAATCCCTTTTGAAGCAGGAATTGCATCTGAGGTCTCTAGGGAGTGAGTTCAACCTCCTGGGTACGTTACCAGAGAAGGATCGACATGGAGTGGTTTTCCTTTTCACTTTCGGAGGGATGGGAAGAAGTGAGTTGGAGCTTCTCAGAGTTCTGGATTGTCCAGCTTGTACTAGTTTGCTGTTATGGTAGTTGGGGGAAAGTGAGTGAAGGGTTATGTGTGTGATGCAGGCCAGTTTGTAAACACATCTACCTTCCATGGGAAGCCAGTTGAGAGCTGGTGTGATGCGATCAAATCTTTTTGCACCAGTAAGAGTTGGGCTGCTATGTTGAGGACTGACCTTAGTGAGGCTAGGTAAGCTTTCGGTGTTCCTGTTAGGATGGCGTTCCCATAGTCCTGTAAGGATGGCATTCCCATAGTCCAGTTTGGAGAGGACTAGGGATTGTACTATTGTCTTGAGGTCAACTTGGAAATAAAAAGGTTTAATTTTCTTGAGGTGCTTAAGTGAATAAAGTGCACCTTTTGCAGAGTTTTTGATGTGGTCTTTCATTGATAAGTTCTTGTCCAGGGTAATGCCTAGTGACTTAACCGAGTCGGATAGGACGAGGGAGCAGTTTAGAGCATCATGATTCTTGAGCCAGTCTTGGATTGGTCGGTGATTCGATTTTGTCTGGATTCGGCTTTAAGTGATTTGCATTGCACCAACATTGGATCTTGCTTAGTGTGATATTGAGGTGACTGATGTTGCTGGAAGATTTGATTTTGTAGTAAATTTGAGTGTCATCTGCATGTAGGTGGTAGATAACTCCTGCTTGTTTCAGAATGATTGCCAGGGGTTCCATGAAGAGATTGAAGAGGGTAGGTGAGAGGGTTGATGCTTGCGGGACCCCAAGTGTGACTTGTGTTGGCCTCGAGAGACAGGAGTTGATTTTAATTTGCTGTGAACAGTGCTGAAGGAAGAAAGTGAACACTTTCAGTAAAATCAAAAAGGTGTAGGCAAATGCTAGACCCAGAGTGTAAATGTGAAAGACTGCTTGGGAGCGATACACAAAAAAGGGCCGTAGGGGAGGAGCTTGGTAGAAGCAGACTACAATTTAGATGTCTACAAGTTCCTTGTGAGCATACATTAACTTCTAAAAGAATCAAGTGCAATTACGAAATGTAAAAGATACTCTTTAGCCGACAAACGTAAAGCAAAACACCACAAGAGACAATGGTAGAAAAAATTTGGCAGAAATATAAAACAGTAGAAACAAACTTATTAGAACTCCGATAAAGTGTTTCCCATTCGATTTGGCCTCAATGAACTTCCAAAGCGAATTCAACGCTTGGGTGTTTATTTCCCAGTAAAATCAGATAAGCAGCTGGCAGAGCTATACAACTTCCTTATTCTGGAGGACTAATCTAACAAGTATACACCCAGGCTGGCATTAAGCCACTTACAAGTTGGCATTTTCTGATACATACGAGATATTTTATATCCAATCTAAGTGAAGTAATCTGTGGGGCTTTATGCTACAAATTGATCCTATGCAATCATAATGAGGTCACTCAACACTGATGGATACGGACTACAATAAACCACTTTCTGCAAAAGTAGGCACTAGGACTACACTAAACTATGGGATAATTAATACAGTCCTCTAAAATAGACATTATCCGAATAACAATGTGTCCATTTCTACACAAAAGGTACTGCTTAAGGTTGCTCACATAGTGTCTTTCACAAGCAGCAACTGCAATACTTCAGAGTACAGGGCTTTCAAAATATAGCACTCTTGAAAGGTAATGCTTTTATCACTTCCTTCCTAATGGTGCACCAAACAAAGCAAGTTACATACCGTCTAGAGTTGAAGCCACGAGGGAAAGAGCATTGAAATTAATACCGAGGCTGAGGCAATCGGAACCTCCTGATCAGAGGTGCCAACTAAGTACGGATTAGGAATGCCTCAGCGGTTGGGGGGGGTGGGTTGGGGGGAGGTACTTTACCACACCTGGTAAAAGCGATACCCCAGGATTCAGAATTTACCTGGGGAGCTACGCTCTAATTATTTTTTGAGTTTTGGGTGAAATATTCTGTGAAGTACTCTTTTCCCCAGTTAAATTCCATAGGTTTGACCTGCTCAAATGCAACAAAGGGTGCACACTTTATGGATAAGCTCTGCACAACTTGAAATGCAAACCCATGCGCGAAGGTCCGAAAACTCCAGCCCACTCATAATTAGGATCTTAGTAAAGGTGAGGACTATCCCGAAGTTCCTTAAACAAAGATAACAGGCTTTCTGACGACAAATTTAAGCAGTAAAATAATTTGCCCAAAAAAAATGTATGCCAATTTAACTCGACAACCCCTCCTTCCTATGGCCTTGACACCAAGCCACCCTTTCCAGAAACTTGGCAAATTGCCCGTAAATGCCCTTCTTCACAATGGCCCAGCACACAGATCACTCTTCTTCGTTTTGACTTCACTTTGCCTTCTCTTTTGCTCATAGTTATAGTTGTCCTAAGCAGGAATCAGCACCGGAGGGCTTTACATCCTAGAAACATTAGCGCAAAAAGCCTCCTTTGTGGAGGCTCATACTTGGTACTCTCTGAACTAACCTACACTCAACACCCAAGCGTTTACCCGCATATGCTTTGTAGACCAATAATGCTCTGAACCGAGAGCTCCATCTCATGCCTAGAGCAACAGTGTCCCCACTCCCACTGGTTCTTGGATCCACTCTTATAACATCGGACCACAGCTTTAGTCATCACACGCAGCAACACCGAAACATTCCCATATGGTCTCACTGCACATCCTACAGAGTAGCACACTAACCAGTCACAAAGCACATTAGCAGCCCATGAGAAGTATTAAGAACTCTTGTGTATAGGAGAGTTCTTCCTACTTCTCACACACACGAAGAAATATAAATACACATGCAATTACAATACCACTTTTATGGATGCAGCTATGCCTCATGAGGCATAATGCACAAAAAGTCTAAATAGCTACTGGTTTATAACTTTTAAGGGTCTAAATGCAAGCGACTGCAGCTTATTAGGAGAAAAACAGGTTTACTGAGATAAAGGCTATTTGTGTTGAGTCTAGGTGCGCGCCTTTGAGACGGGAGCGAGGACAGGAAAAAGAAATAGACCTTTTCCCTTGAGAACACGATGAGAACGCTTCAAAGCCGGGAAGCATTCTCAAGTGCGTCGGTATTCCACATTCAGACACCTCCTTGTGTAAACAACTGCTAATATAAGGCTGCGTATCCTGCTGTTTTATGCCAACAGCCCTGTGATGCACAGTTTACCAAGTGTAAACAACTATAGGACTTCCTCCACTCTAGATGCGGTATCAAGATGTTTCCTCGGTTTGCACATTTCATGACCCAAACAGATATTGTCATTTCCAACAGATGTGCGGCTTTTTATTTGTTTCAAGGAACGCAATTTCAGAAAGAAAGCCTGCTTTTACCAAAATGTGGACTGATACAAAAAACGTTTATTCCTGCAAAATGTTTGATAATGGATGTAATCTAAGTTGGAGTATAAAAATTAAGCAACAAGAAACAATGACTTAGGCCACGGTAGGAAGGCTAATGCCGGGGTTGTGCGAAATGTGTATTTTTTTCATACATTAAAAAAGCAATTTGCACAAAACTTCACGAAATACATTTCGCGGATGCAGAGTACACTCTTTGTCGGTGTTCGATGCTTCAGCCTGCATTAAGTTCTGGGCCAGGAGGTACTAGGACCAGTCTCTCTTGGGAAAATGTGGCTCACAAATGCATCTCCCACATGTTTGTGTCCAATAGGATGAACACTGCCTACCCAAATACTTGGCCCTTTAGAGAAGTTAAGAAATATGAGTATCCGGGGCCAGCAAGGCCACACTAGGGACCCGATTTAGATGTCGGCGGAAGGGTTACTCCGTCTCAATTGTGAGAATATCCAATCAGCGAAATTTAAGTCCCATATGCTATAATGGGATTTATATTTCGGCAGACAGGATATCAGTCACTGTTGTGACGACATCAGTAGATCCTCCGCTAAGGCAAAGAAGCGTTGCCCCACCTCCCACTGCCAGGAGCCTAAAAAAAATGGAAAATAAAACGATACTATAAACAGGTTTATTATCTTTATTTTACAACTTCTTAGTGCAGAGAGTCTTGGGAGCGGGGACATTGCGGGAGCAGGGACCGCAATCAAGGTGAATATCGGTTTGGCCGTCCGTCTTAAGATGATGAGTGGGGTGTAAGCAGCAACACGGATGAAAGAAAAAAAAAAAAAATAGTACCTGAATCACAGCGAGCAGTGGATGGACATGGAAAGACACTAATCAAATCAAGTCAAGGTCCACTTTATTCGATTAATTAAAATCATAAAAGTATTCTACAGCATATATCATACATTCATATATCTTAAAAACAGTTAATACAGTATTAAACATTAAGTGGAATTAAAAAGCAAGTTAAAAAGGCATTATTTACACAAAATTCATTACAGTTTGCGCTCAACAATACAGTAGACATGGATTTAAGTATCTGTCCTCAATTGTAATTCCAATCTTAACCTTGATCTCTTGCATCTAACAGATGCAGCCAAAAAACTAGCAGTGCAATACATAATTACAGGAGAATTCATCATCTGTAAATATAACAGCGCAGGCTTGTACTGCGTAAAACCCAACTCCTTCAGAATTGATTTTAAATATCGAATTCGAGGTTCACGATAAAAAGAACAGAAGAACAAAAAATGTGCATTATCCTGGGTGGAAAAACCATCGCATTTGCATGGGGACGACTCCTCAAGCTTACACCAGTCTTTCTCGTCCCGCAGAACCATATAAATTTGATTAAAGCGGAATTTAGACAGTAACCACCTATGAAAAGAATTAGTGACCACTGCCAAGTAAGGAGCCAACTCAAATGATGGGGTTATCATTACATGTGCCCTCACAGAGGGTTTACATAGCTCATCCGCTTCTCGCTCGGCCATACGTAACCTGATGAAATTAGTCTTCACCCACAATAAATCAGCTTTACACAGGGATTCTGGGCTATCGAAGATTTCAGGGCGTCCCAGTTTTGCGGCCATGGACTCAACATATGACAACCACTGAATATCCCTCCTGTGATCTAATATAAGACAGTCTTTGATGATCCTGTGGTTAAGGCTAAGGTTCGGATTAAGCCAGAGCTTGATCCACATCAGAAGCGGAGCTAGATTAATTATATCTAGAATATAACCCAGCTCAAGGTGTAAAGAATGAGTAGCAGTTGACTGGGGTAGTCCCAACAGAGAACGAAGAAATTTGTTTTCCTCTGTCTGAATGCATTTAGACTTAGCATAACCCAGACTGCAGCCCCGTATCTAGCAATCGCGGCGGTCTTGGCTTTGTAAACGGCCAGGATAGCCTCGATTGGTTTTTCCCCCCCAATCTCTTTGTGAACCCCAGGATTGCAGAATATGAGCTTCTCACCGCGTTCGCTTTTGATGTTAACTGCGGTGTCCAAGTTCCCCTTTGATCAAAAATCACTCCCAAGTAAGTAAAAACTTTAACACTTGTGATCACCTCTCCATCGCAAAAGAAGGTTTTTTCTTTAAATTTGCCGCATCCTGCTGACATAGTGTGCGATTTATTCTTATTAACCACCAGGTCAAGACTGGACATAAAGTTACCGAATGAGTCGAGTAACTTTTGCAGGGCAATTGGGGTCCTGGCTATTAGCACCGCATCATCGGCATAGAGGAGCACCGGAATTGGTGCACCCCCCATGCTCGGAATATCCTTTGTGGCTGCCATTAAGTCATCCTCCAAAGAGTTCACGTATAACGTGAACAACATTGGCGCCAGTATACATCCCTGACGGACCCCTCTAGTTGATCTAAAGCTCTCCGTACACTTTCCGTCAGTTGTCATTCTGATGCGGGCTCTCAGATCTTTATGGAGCTCCGCCAGAAAGTGTACCAAGGAGCTATCGAGGCCCATCTTCAGGAGCATTGCCCACAGCCTAGATCTATTAACAAGATCAAAGGCTGTGGACAAGTCCATGAAGCCAAGGAATATACTTCCCCCTTTTGCTCTAGTATATTTAGAAATTATGAGGTGGAGATTGAGGCATTGATCCTCTGTACTCCTCCCTGACCTAAATCCATATTGTGCCTCGGACAGAATATTATTCCCCTTGGCCCACGCGGCTATTCTCGCCAGGACAACCTTCACTAGGATTTTTACCGAGGAGTCCAACAACGATATTGGTCTGTAGCATCTTGGGTCTCCTCTCTGCCCTTTTTTAAATATTGGAACTGTAATGAATTTTGTGTTGTAATGAATTTTGTGTAAATAATGCCTTTTTAACTTGCTTTTTAATTCCACTTAATGTTTAATACTGTATTAACTGTTTTTAAGATATATGAATGTATGATATATGCTGTAGAATACTTTTACGATTTTAATTAATCGAATAAAGTGGACTTTGACACTAATCAAATCAAAACGTACAGTACTTAGTTCATGCCCCAAAGGATAGAACAAAAATTGACATTGGCAAGTGTTAAGTTAATTTCTTGAGCACACGTATGCCCAAAGGGGTTTTGGCTCTAGCTCAACTGAAACCTAGTAGCTTCCAGCCCAGGAACGAATCAAGGATTAAAGAGAAAGTTTTGAATTTTCTTAAAATGGAGTAGATTGTTGATGGCTTTTAAATAGAGGTAGAGGTCATTCCACGTTTTAGAGGCACTGTTGACAAAGCTTCTTCCTCCCCAGGTGGCCAACTCAAATCTTGAGATAGAGATATGTTTTCTAGTCGAGGATCTTAGGGTCATCCGACTGCAAGTACCACTTCAATTTCTTATTTAAATAGACCGGTCCTATACCATGTAAGGACTTAAACGTGATGAAAAGAGCGTTAAAGATGACTGTCTGGAAGGCAGCCAGTGCAACTATCTAAGTGCTCGTGAGAGACTGGAAATTTGGAATGCCCAATAGCAGTCGGGCAGCAGCATTATGAAGACTTAGCTGTTCATTCACATGGTGTTGCATATTCATGCATAGAGCACTGCAGTAGTCAATTTCTGGAAGGATCACACGATGTCACTACTGTTTTTTGAAGCTCAGGCTCTATAAAAGGCTGAACTTTATTTCAAGTGCTGGCCAATCAAGAGAATGGTAAGCTATGGGGAGGGGGGGGGGGGGGGGTCGGACCCCTCACAGTAAACAATATGTCTCAGAGTGGCACTCGTAACAGTTTCCAGAGTTTGCCAGACATTCTGTAGTTTAGCCACCTTCCACACCAACCCTTTCAATGCTCATTCAAAGCAAACCCAAAAGATCCAATATTGGCAATGTGATGGTTAATCTTTTCTTTCAATGTTTTGCTATTTAACCATATGCCACAAAAAAATAAAAAATATGCTACCACCTATACATGGTGGCCAGATGCTAGCAATAAAACAAAGGGTTAAAAAAAATGATAAACATAAAATATAAAACATTTTCATAGAATAGTATGGAGACTTCCTAAACAGGTTTAGAAACCCTTTTTCGTTTTAAAGCAATCACAAGATAATATCACGCAAAGAAAAAGGTACTACTGACTTAAACACTGCAACCTGAGAGCAGGTTACTTGACAGGTTGAACTTTAAACAGACAATGATGGGTAAAAAAAAATGTCTGCTAACAAAGTAAAGGGAAAAAAGCATTGGCAAAGTAAAATATTGGCCCACTGAAGCAAACTTTTTAGGCTGATGGGCACATGTGATAAGGTAAAATGCCATCTCTACCACTACTAGAGCTGTTGTGTGATGACCAACTGTGCCATGCAGTATGCAGCAGTGGGCAGTAGCAAAACGTGAATACCAGATGAACAAACAAACTGATGAAGATTGTTACCTTATAATTTAGACAGAGAGCCACAATTAAAGCAAGACATAAAAACTCATGTCCTGAGATGCCCCTGCTCGTTTCACGTGGAAGCATGCCCATGCATTGCTGGAAATCCTACCAGATATATGGTACACAGTCCAATCAAGATCTACTTGATAATTTATACTACACTTATCTGGGGTTTACTAGAAACACCAGGTCAACACATATGCGCAGCATATCACTGCAGATGTTGACCTTTCAAAATTGTAATTGGGGCAATTTCACATTTAAAAAAGCATTGGCAATGCCAATCATTTCTAATGCTGTATGTAAGGGAAAAAAACGTGTGCGCTCGTTTAATAAACAGAAGAGGTAGCACAAGGTAAAAATAGGGGGATCTTCGTTTACCAAACATAGGAAATTTGCACTGGCACTGCAAAGGTCACTGGTCAGAAAACTCTGTATGAGGAAGAACACACACAGTCACCTGTCCTATCCTGTTTCCTCTAAGACGTTTAAGCTTTGTGAACAGCTTGTCACTAATCAAAACCCAAAATGATTGGTAGCATCAAGGGCAGTTTATAATTTGATCCAGTGGTTGCAGAAGGGGCCCACCAGCTCTCATGTTTGGGAACAGGAACTTACTTTTCCTCATTAGACTTTGACCCAGCGCAAGAAAGAAAAAAAACAAGAAGGCGGGACGGAGGAGGAAGAGAATAACGAAGTTCACTGTGAAGTGGAGAAAGAAGAAGGGATGCGGCAGAACCAGAATGGGTGCCATAAAGGGGCATGAATTATGTTGCAGTGGAAGAAAGAGGCAGGAGGTGGAATGAAGACTGAATCGTTGGTATTCAGCAAGACTGGCATTCATCAGCATTGTTTGCGGGCAATTTTACAAACCAAACACTGATCGGGGGAATATCCATTGCGCACACTGAACAAGCACTGTACATACAACAGCAAATGTTCGCCCCTACCACAAAACCGTTACATGAGGTCTCCTCTGATACAGATGCCAAATGGGCATCAGTACAGAAAGTTTCCGATGGGCATAGAATGTGTAGCATGAACGTATTACATACAAGCTGCCCTCACATACGAAAGAAAGAAATCGTAGGTGTGTGTTTGGTGGGGGGGCAGGTACAATCTGGAGTAGGTAGTCGGACACACAAAGAAGACAATCACTACATTAGATGCAGTCAAAGGCAGCTGGTCCAATCCGAGCTGGGAGGTATCTACCGGTAAGACAGGAAACTTCCTGGTGGAAGCCACAGAGGAAGGCCTGCCAGTTTGCCTCACTTAAAATTGCCCAACGCAACAGGATGCACTTCGACCGCATGGACAAAACGTAAATACTCTAGTAACTGTATTCCTCAACTTGAATCCTGAAATACCACTCCAGAAACAAAGGACAAAAACGGAAAAATTCATCACAACCTGTTACTTCCATGTTTTTACGAGTCACTGCTTTTTATTTCTATTTGACCTCAAAACATTGGGTAAAATAGTTCCGAGTTGCCCTCTGTGGTTCGGCAGTATATTAAGATCTCCTTTGATAAACGCATTAACGTATAATATGCATGTTGGCTATGTTAACGTACACGGCAGTAGCATGGTGCAGAGATTTCTAAACTCACTTAAAACATCCCACACCTTAGATCGGTCTCGATGTCATTCGAAGCTAGGACAACTTTTTCACTGTGTCCCGTTTCACAAATCTCGACAGCCGTACACGACCAGTTTATCGTACCATATTTGCTTCAGTGCATGATTTTATGTTTCTGTGGCACTTTGCACAAGGAAAGTCTCCACATTGAAGGTGTATAACGCCCTGTTTTAAATGCGATTGTTCAATGGCAATTCATAACTGTACTTGGCTTTTCTTGCGAAAACTACTAGGCCTCTGAAATCATACCCTGGACAAAGTTATTAAATCCCACTGCTGCACTCTTGAATCTTGAGATGCTTGCAAAAGGTGGGTGTGAGAGGTGTTTGCAGTACTGAAAGTGTGAAAAGTATTTGGCTTGCGTTGGGGGATATTTTAGCAGAGAAAGTTGAAATAAGGTTGAGAAATATCTAAGTCAGGCAAAAATGAAGTCTCTTCCGGCTTAACAGGGAATGTTGTGACGTGGAGGTGTGCGCGTGGACTTGGACCAAAGTATTCATCATAGTGCGATGGTCTAGGGAGCATTTTCGACGCGCACTCAGACCCCAGTCCCCCTTTGGCATGAGGAGGAAGTGACTGTGGTGCCGCCACGTCAGCAGCCAATGCCCGAAACCCCGCAGGGGTGTAGCTCCTGGCTTAACGACTAACACTACACCTTGGTTCGCCTGTGAGCCCTACAATCAGACAGTTATATGCTTTGCAATTATTTTTCTAGTTTACCAAGTAGTTAAAGACAACTCGAAATCAACTTAATTTAGTGATAAATCGAGGGGACTTGTTCTTACTTCAGACATTGCAATTCGGCTGAAATTTTGCGAGCGACTTTCAAAGACGTCACGTTAGTTAAGGAATGCATGTACTTTGCAGTCAGCAACCCTGCTTGGGAGATTAGTGCTATTCTTCGCATCAAAGTATCTGTTCATATTTACCAGGGCGCGAAGAACATGATGAAATGCGGCGCCTCGGTAATGGCGTGAGTGAACATCTCGCCGTTGTAGAGGTGCTTTCCGTGGGGGTCCTCCTCATCCTCCTTGGCCAGGTCGGAGTCCTCGGGCTCCCCCCGGGCTGGCAGCAGCGCCGGGGAGAGGCAGAGCAGGAGCAGCAGGCACCCGCGGGGGAGAAACATGGCAGCCGGGGGTGAGGGCCGAGGAAAGAGAGACCAGCAGAGGAGGAGAGCGACAGGGAGGCAGTCAGCTGAGCGGGCAAGGGCGGCTGACAGCGGGCCTGTCTGCTCTCTCTCCTGGGCCTGGCCGGCAGTGGTGCTCCTCGTGCAGTCAGCGGCGTTTCATTTTACTGCAGCTGCCGCAAAGCGCCGTCCTGGATTGGAGCCAGAGGGAGGCGGAGCCCGCGCTGACGTGTGTCTAGAGTAAGCACACACAACCCGGTAGCTCACACACTCTGCTGTCTGCTTCCAGCTCTTCTACGACCACTGTTACATCTTTTTTTTAAATACATTTATGCAATTGAAAAAGGGCATTTGCGGACATTTCGTTGACATGCATGTTTAAATTACGCCAGCAATTGCGTACACCTACCACTGAGAAGGCTAATTTAAGTTTGAAAAAGTCAGTGTTCTTTATAAGAGTGTAGTAATAGTGAATGTGGCGTACCAAGCCAGGAATGTGGCGTAACAAGCAGCGCTGCCAACTTTGGAACTGGGGAACAGGATTGGAGTCTGGCGTCCGCTCAACATCATGTGATTCTAAGCAAATCACTACAAAAAAAGAAAACATATATTTCCTTGTGCGATGTGACTAGTGTTTATGATAGCGATTCAATGCCGTCGAGTCCGCACTGCATTAAAAAAACAAGCATTTGCAATGCAATAGGTCTCGCATTAGTGAAAGTTTGAGCTATTGGCATTGCAAATGAAAAAGTACCAGTACTGCACATTAATTGGCACACTCATATGACATGCCTGCAAATAAGCACTAAACTTGCACATTATAACAAATGCCTGTAAAGTAGCAGTAACACAGACACTACAAATTAAGGAAGTGCAGTGCTAAATTGAACAATGGATTCTTCCGGAATGGGAAGCAATGGTGTCCCTAGTGTCATGAGAATGGACGTTTGTCTGGTGGCAGTGCATCAGAAACAAATAACATCTCATAGCGTAAGTAAATTGTAGTTGGCCAGTGCTCCTTGGCATACACCGGAAATGTTGTATCAGGAGCACCAACCTATAGGTAGACAGGAAAGAAGAGCAACGCAGGAATTAACCAATAGCGAGCAGCAGGCGGTATTACACTCCGTACGAGTGATTCTATGTCAGTCCACGGAGGCTCTGATTATGCTTCTCTTATCTTTACTGACCAAAACAGCAGCCAATAAACAACTTTAAACTTGCATAACCCCGGAAGGACAACCCCCTCCATAAGTCTGCACCAATCACAGTCCAGTCCAGTACAATAACAGTCTATGCAAAACCGGAACCTTCCTCTTTCTTTGCTGCTGCAGCAGCGAGTTAAGTGCCTTTCCCTTATTTGTGTGTGAATGAGGGTTTATGGTGTGACTTATCTGTATTCTTGCATGGTGTATGCGCGAATGCGCGACTGATTGTAGCGCGTCTACAATTATTTTTGTTTGAGGCTTACGAGCGTTTTCACCGTCGGATTTGTGCCCGGTCCGCCGTCCGGCGACGCGCGCTGTGTGTCTGAGCGCGTTAGGGGGCGGTGGAGCAGGAGGAGGCAGACGCGGCTTGCCGCGCACAGAGAGCAGTTGAGTGTGTGCCACCAGCGTTACGCGCATGCGCGAGGAGCCGAGTTTCGTTTTGTGATTCCCGGCTCCTCGCGATCTGCGCGCTTAAGACTGCATAAATCCCTGGCCTCATTTGAACGCTGACCGGAGCGTGTCCGGTATAAGAGCTTGCTCTAGGGGAGCATTTGGTAGTGCAAGGGGTCTCCTTCCACCTGATATTGGCCTGCATCTGTGGTGTGTTGGCAACTGGGGTTGCTTAGAGTGTGTGTTGAGGCAAAACCCCTGGGCTGCTCCCCCCTATTAATCTCCTCCTCACCTCCTTGCTAGGATATGGCGTATTACGCCGAGGAGGGCGACCAGTGGGTTGAATTTAATGATTATGAACAGTATGAGCCTGAGGAAGAACAACTGGAGGAGAATCTAGGTGAAGCCCTGGCTACCCACGACCAGAGCTCTGTTAGTAAAGCCCTGATTAAGGCGTTAAAACCTTTTACCAAGTCCCATCATCCATCGGGCAAGAGGAAGTTTAAATCCTCACGAAAGGGGGATACTTCTGATCAGTCCCAAGACCACAAGATAGCGCAGATGGCCAGGTCAGTGATGAGGGACCATGGCTCTATGGCTTATCAGACCTCGGGAGAATCCTCCTCGACATCGCCTGATACTTCAGACTCGGAGGCGGAGTCTTTAGTTTCTAAGAAGAAGTTTAAGAAAACTAAACACACGGCTTTCAAGGCCGATGATAGTCAGGTCCCTAGGAACCTTCTATTTGACCCCAATAATATAATTCACCCTAGATCCACGGAGTGGGTGCCTTGTGCCGAGGTTGCGCATTATGTCACCAATAACTTGCGCCAAGGCTTTGAGAGTGGGGTTCGAGCCACTCTGAGGTCGGAATGTCCAAGACCGTCGGTGACGGGGAAGGTGGCGGATACTCCGGACCTTGACCCTACCATGACAGCGTTCATGAGGAAGTTTGCTAAAGACCCCAAAAAAGGACTGGATAAGGCTTGGCGGGGGTGCCAGGACAAGTTACTGGATGTCTCTGGACCCCTCACTAAGATTCTGGAGGCCGCTGTCAAGGCTAAGGAACAGGGCGTGCCTATGGACACGTCTGACGTCATGGAATGGGCCCAACGCGCGATGTGCTTTCTGGGAAACGCAAATGTGGCGCTGTCCACAGAGCGGAGACGCTCTTTTCTTATGCGAATAGACTCCCAATTAGCGGAGATGGCCTCCAACGAACCTGGTTCTCTGGCTAACGGCATGCTCTTCGGAGACAAGTTTGTTAAAGAAATGGGCAAGTACGTTGCCACCTTTTCCGCGCTGGACAAGGCGCAGACCACAATTAAGAGGGTGCTTCACACCGGTGTTTTTGACAGGGCCGGACGCCAGCGAGGTCGAGGGTCCGGCCGAGGTTTTAATCAGACCTCACGCGGAGGTGAGCAGAGAGGCAGAGGCTACCAACGCCCCAACTTCTACCCCTCCCGTAATCGAGGAGGTCGTGGCAGAGGACAGAAAGGAAGCTACAGAGGACAGCATAATAACTCAGGAGACAACTCCTACTCAGGTACGAATTCTTTGTGCAACGGAACACATGGTGGGGGGCAGGTTTGCCTTGTTTATCCACAGGTGGCGAGATCTGACAACAGATCCCTGGGTGTTACAATCCGTCCAAGGGTATCACATAGAGTTTTATGCATCCCCCGCGCAGCGACAAGCGCCCGCGCCACTACATTTTTCCCTTCAAGAACAGAGTTTCATAGACGCAGAAGTGCGGGCTTTGCTCAGGAAAGGGGCAATTGTGGAAACTTTGCCGCACGATCACGGCTTTACAAGCACAATCTTCGTGGTCCCAAAGAAGGACCAGGGCTTTCGGTTAGTTTTAAACCTCAGGGATTTCAACGCATGGGTGGTGTATCGACACTTCAAAATGGAAGGCATACACCTACTGCGAGACATCCTGTTAGAACAAGATTGGATGGTAAGTCTGGATTTGAAGGACGCTTACCTAACGGTGCCCATTTTTCCACAGCATCGGCGGTTTCTTCAATTTCAGTGGCGCAACACATGGTTCGAGTTTGCCGCCATGCCCTTTGGCCTCTCGTCCGCTCCCTGGTGTTTCACCAAACTGATGAAACCGATAGTTCAGTGTCTGAGGGAGAGAGGCGTAAGATTGATCATCTACCTCGACGACATCCTGATCTTTCGATGCTCTCCGGAGATTGTTTCGCTCCACTTGTCGTGGACGGTTCACCTCCTTCAGGACCTGGGTTTCCTTTTGAACTTGCAGAAGTCCATTCTGGTACCTTCACAGGTTATGGAATTTCTGGGATTCCAAGTCGACTCTGTGAAAGCCCAGTTGCTCCTACCGCTCAAGAAGAGGGTGGCAATCAAGAAGGAGTTGAGGAAAGCACTTGTCTCTCCGACAATTTCATTGAGGACCTTGGCTCGCCTGGTGGGGCTTTTGGCCTCCTCCATCCAAGCGATCTTCCCGGGTCCCTTGCACTACAGAGCGATGCAACGCTTGAAGGCCTTACACCTTCGCAAGGGCGTGACTTACGCCCAACAGGTAGTGTTATCGACGGACGCGCGCACGGAGATGAACTGGTGGTTGGAGCATTTGGAAGCCTGGAACGGCAGAGCCATTTTTGAGGCCACCCCAGAGGTTGTGATAGAGTCGGATGCGAGCTGGTGGGGTTGGGGAGCCCGTTGCGGCTCGGTGGAGACCGGGGGCCGATGGTCCCGCGAAGAATTGAAACTCCACATCAATTGTCTGGAGCTCCTGGCGGGTTCTTTTGCGGTGCGGACTCTATCCCCTCAGAAGGTCTCGTGTTGTATTCTCCTACGCATGGACAATGTGTCCGCGGTACGGTACATAAATCGCCTCGGGGGCACCAGATCTCGTCTCCTAGCGGAGATTGCCAAGGACTTTTGGCACTATTGCCTGGCCCATCAGATATCGGTGACGGCGGAGTACATTCCGGGGTCTGTCAACGTGACGGCGGATTGGAACTCACGTTATTTGAGGGATGCCAGCGATTGGAGGTTGCATCCCAGGATTTTCAGGGCCTAGGACCGCTTGTGGGGTCCATGTTTAATAGATCTTTTTGCCTCTCGACTCAACCGACAGTTGCCCCATTTTTTCAGTTGGCGTCCGGATCCGTTGGCGATCAGCTCGGACGCCTTTCTTCAATCATTGACGACGGGCATTCTGTATGCCTTCCCCCCGTTCATCATGATCCCGAGGGTTCTGGCTCAGATTCGGAGACAGAAGGCAGAGGTGATTTTGATCTCTCCATGTTGGAAAACCCAAGCGTGGTTTCCGGTCGCGATGAGCCTGGCATGCGCATCTCCGGTGCGAATCTCATCGTTCCCAGACCTGCTGACAGACCCTGTGGGCCTTCAACATCCGCTGGTCCTTCTGGATCAGTTGTCTCTCATGGCGTGGAGACTTTCAGGAGACGCTGGCAAGTGCCAGGAGTTTCTCAAGACACTCTCTTCTTCTTGTCACAGGCATGGGCACCTTCCACCCACAAGCGTTATGAGTCGGCTTGGAGACGCTGGGTTGGTTGGTGTAACGAGCGACAGGGAGATCTGGTGGGATCACATGTCTCTGTGATTGCGAATTTCTTGTCTGATTTGGCTCGGTCAGGCTTGGCATACAGGTCGGTGAACACTTTCCGATCGGCCATTTCGGCGGGGCATCCGCATGTGGATGGCAGACCTGTCGGGGAACATCAACTGGTGTGTAAGGTGGTCAGGGGGATCCAGATGGTGAAACCCCCTCAGCCTAAGTATACGGAGCTTTGGGACGTTTCTGTTGTCCTACGTTTTTTATCGGCTTGGCCGGCAAATGAGGGTCTGTCTAGGAAACAGCTCTCAGTGAAGCTTACGATTTTGCTATGCTTGATCTCCTGCAGAAGAGTCTCGGACATTCGAGCACTGGATTTAGCAGGTAGAGTATTTACTCCTACGGGAGTTTCCTTCACGATTTCAAAACGTACTAAAACACATTCAAAATGTATTTCTTATCCACAGTAAATTGTGTGGAGTAAAATGTCTGAAGGTATATGAGGACTGTACTAGAGAGTTTAGGAATGATTTTGGTCAGTTGTTGATTTCTCTACAGAGACCTTTCCGCCCAGTCACCAATGCTACTCTGGCCAGGTGGGTCTCCTGGTTGTTGAGTCTGGCGGGCATTGGTTCCTCCAAGTTTGGAGCTCATTCTGTTAGAGGGGCTATGGCCTCAAAATCCTTTGGTGCCGGGTCTCGGCTTCAAGACATCATGACTGCGGCTGATTGGTCATCTGAATCTACTTTTAAAACGTTTTATCATAAACCTATTGTTGATGTGGCCTCGGTGGTGGTGGAGAAACTTTAAACTAGCATAATCAGAGCCTCAGTGGACTGACATAGAATGAAAAATTGTCTAGCATTCGCGACAAAGAATTTTCAATTCTATTAAGGACACGGAGGCGAGGATTATCCCACCCGAGTTGCCAGTAATGTACTTGGTATATCGATTTGCAGATGTGATGTATTTTACCCACCCGAATGATGTTATGGCTTGTTGTATTCCTTGATGTTGGAATAGCCATTACGACATGTTTTCTTGTTTCAGGTGATCAGCACAAACAGACCTGAGTACGACTCCTGCGGACTGAGCTGGGTCTCAGCTGAGGAGCAGTTTTCCCCTTCGGACAAGAGGATGCGATAGTTGCCACGTTGGGCTCCAGTCTTGGTTGGACTGCGGAAGGACATCGCAAAGAAAGAGGAAGGTTCCGGTTTTGCATAGACTGTTATTGTACTGGACTGGACTGTGATTGGTGCAGACTTATGGAAGGGGTTGTCCTTCCGGGGTTATGCAAGTTTAAAGTTGTTTATTGGCTGCTGTTTTGGTCAGTAAAGATAAGAGAAGCATAATCCTCGCCTCCGTGTCCTTAATAGAATTGAAAATTCTTTGTTGCGAATGCTAGACAATTTTTCATTACCCCAGGTCTTGCAGACAGCTCATGCGTGCTGATGCTCGATGTACAAATGCAAACATACAGATTTATGGTATACTTGGTCTATGGAATTCTTATATCTGTCTTTTGGAGGGAACGCTCACACACATATAAGTATCACACATATTTTAGGGCTGCTTTTTTTTAAAGTCTATTTAAACGTTTAAACTGTCTATTTGCCAAAAATCTGTGACCCCAAAAAAATTGGAATTTTTGAATACCTCAAAACACTAATCAGCGCACTGATGCCGTTACTGGAAATGACATCATAGGCCCCTGGAAATTACTATGATGCCTGTCCTAAGTGGAATTATGAGATATAAAAGACATAAAGTAAATGAATAAGCTGTTATCACTGTGGCCAGCCTTAACCTTTCATACACTGGGACTGTTTAACAAAAACTTTGCTTAAATTTACAATTTATTTCCCTATTCAAAGAGGTATTTTACGAGTAGTATCCTTAATGACTGTGAAGTCTCCCCACTAATGACAGCGCTCCACAGATAAAAAGATAGGACTGTCCTATCTTTTCTGTGCGAAGTCTCCACTAGGAATGCAGAGACTCTGCAGTCATAAGGATAATACTTGTAATATACCTTTGTGAAAAGGAAAATATCATAAACATACATATAAGTGGAAGTTAACCTTCTTGAATCAGACCCCAGTGTCATAACACAGCAAACAGTAACACTGGAATACATGCAATAAATAGTTCAGGCATGCTACTTCCTTTCTTTCCTATTTTTGAACAACCTTCTTGAAATGAGTCATCGCCCAATTGCAGCTAGCTTTACCTGCCTTTACTTTATCTGCCTTTGGGACCAGAGCACGGGAGACGGAGGAGCGGACCTGGTGTGGAGCGGGAGTAAGAACTACACTCCCCAAGTTTCCAGGGGCTCCCGCTGCGCGGGACGCACAATTGCCGCTAGCTTTACCTGCCTTCACCTTTACCTGCCTTTGGGACCAGAGCATGGGAGACCGAGGAGCGGACCTGGTGTGGAGCGGGAGTAAGAACTACACTCCCCAGGGTCCTTTGTGGTGCCCAGCTCCTTCGCACAGCCGCCTGCATCACCAGAGTGCCAGGAGGCGCAGTAAAAAGTTTCCAGGGGCTCCCGCAGCGCGGGATGTCCTATTGCAGCTAGCTTTACCTGCCTTTACTGTTGCAAGGATCCTGCTCATACACAGAACTGCCCACAGAGACCTAGGACATCAGTGAATTGTGGTGTACCAGAAACTCACCTCAGTACCTAGAAAACCCCCAACCAGCTAGCATCAGTGTCACATTAGCTCTTCGTCCTATAGCAAAGTAACCAATGATTAGACAACCTAGAACATGCGACTAAGGACCATCTCAGGAACGGTGGGAAGTGAGAACACTCTTTTGTTATACTCATACCAGTCCACAACAGGAGTAAAGAAGAGACACTGTAAGGTTAAAATATTTATTTTAATGACATGATCTCATGGGCAGTATCTTGGCCAACATAAGCAGACATATGATTAAAAATAATATGGTCAGCATGGTTACAATTCCATAAAATACAAAAGGAGAAATCATACTACAATGATGGTGAAAACAGGTCCTATAGCGCCTAGTTTTAACACCCTTCCTATATAGGAACTATGTATTATAAACTAAAGAAGGTCCCTTATGCTTGTTTTGGGGGACCCCATTACATTTCCGCTCAGTAAGAGTAAATTACATCTGAATCAGCATAGACTCTCTGCATCCCTGGAAACGGAAATCTTCCAAGTGCCTGAAATCATGGCTAGTGTGTGATAATAAGAACGCCATAATCTTACTTGGCTCACAGCTGCCAAAATGTTGTGTCTAGAAAATTTTACCCGAACATGTTGAAAAACAACGAACATGTTTTGATAACCTTGACGGCTTTAGCACTCACTGTGCAGACTAGTGGCACAAAGTAAGTCTAGAGATGTTGAAAACAAACCTTTTCTCATGTGTAGACCTTTGTGAAGAGTACCTTACAAAAACAGCTATGCAGTGTTGTGTGCAAAAATAGCAAAAGGTGAAATGGCGTTTAAACTTCTAATAAGCCATCCTAACATAACATGCATGCAAAGTAGGCCGTAGGCCATACTACATTACCTTTACCTGCCTTTGGGACCAGAGCACGGGAGACAAAGGATCGGACCTGGTGTGGAGCGGGAGTAAGAACTATACTCCCCAGGGTCCTTTGCGGTGCCCAGCACCGTTGGGCAGCCGCCAGCATCACCAGAGCACCGGGAGGCGCCATTAAAACTTTCCAGGGGCTCCCGGAGCACGGGACGCGGGCGGGCCCGTCAGAGGCCGAAGGAGGCCGAGCAGGGCTATATCATTGATCAAAGTGAATGGAGATTTATCGCTGGGCCCTACTAATGAGGTACTGTTGTAAGAGTTGCCCTGACTCACTTAGGGGTTTCTCCATTTTGGCACTTTAACATGAGTAAAAAGGCAATAACAGGGAAAGGGGTAGCGAGGACCCTGAATGCTTTCCTCTTAAAGGCTGAATCTGTCCTAATTCATGAGATTGAATTTACTGAAAGGAGATTATCTCTGGATCCCCACTGCTCACTCAGGCGAAATGCCCTTCCCACCACGTTGCCATCATCTAGTGTGGAGGAGATTGAGGAGACGCTGCCCCTCACAAATGGACTGGATGTTATGGGCTCGGGGCCAGTGGTTGTGACGGTACTGGTTATCAGTGAGACGATGCATAGGTCTCCAGTCACTACTAGGGGCCAGAAGGCTAAGACTGCACATGGTCATACTCTTGTGACCCATCCAAGAAAAGGAAAGGGCAGGGTAGTTATAAACCAGCTCAGTCCACAATGAAACACACATGCCAGAAACCCTGTCTATCCAAAAGAGAGCAGACCCAAGGCAAGATACCGGCCCTGATTGAGGGGCCAGCGTGGAATCATCACATAATCTGATAAAAGAGGATCTTCTATGTAAGCTGGAACTAATGTTATCCGTTCTTTTAGATCCCGTAGTTCAAAAAACTCACCCATATTGAAGCCAGGTTAGCTAGCCTTGAAAAGATTATATCGACTCCCTCGCAACTATCGTTGGAGAACCCTGGGAGGAGGAGTGAGGAATACTTCGCTTAGTAGTCAACCAGGGAGTAGTGGATTCAATAAGGGTCAACCAATTTCTAATCTAGGCTTCTCTCTCAGGTCCTCTGGACCCAATATTCCCGTTACAGTTCTTGGCAACATGTAGAATGGAAGTGCAGTGTCCTCTTCGTCCATGGGTGGTGTAGCACAGGGACATGTCTTATCCTTACAGAAACCATCGAGTCATAATGTAAGTATGGATATTTGTACTCAATCTGAGAGAGGCCAGCTCTTGAACCCGATGAGGAGAAAGTACCCTGTCCGTGTGGTCGCCCAGAATCCAGTTACAAATAAACATCTGTCCCCAGAATTAACCCCGTATACCGTGGTGTTGGAAAATGTCCCTATGATGCCAACTAGTAATAACGAGTACTGGTCAACTCTGTGGAATAAATCTCTCAATTTTCGTAGTGCTAGGACTGGGATCAATATCAATTCTTTATTCTCTGAATATAAGATGGCATGTAGAAATTAATAAACTCATTAATGGTGCCGGCCCGGCCACCCTGAAAGACCTTGTTGCCCCCTACAAAGCCTCAAGATCACTGCGCTCGGACGACGAGCGTCTGGCCATCGTCCCTAAATTTAAGAAGGCTCGTACCGGCGGCCGTCGCTTCTCGGTCAAAGCCTCTTCAGGGTGGAACGCACTGCCTCGCCACTTGCGTCTGGAACCCTCCCACGCCCTCTTCCGGAAAAAACTAAAGACTTTCTTATTCCCTAAATAGCCTTCCGGTCCCCCCCTCCTCTTGGATATCGCAATTCTATAGCGCGGGGATGCCTCCGGGTCACCAGGCGCTTTATAAATTTATAAATAATAAATAAATAATAATAAATAATAATAATTGGTTGGGTGGGTCAATCCAGGTAGTTACTCAAAGGGGATTGTATTGTCTTATCATTTAGGTCCCGGACTTTGTCCACTTAATATTAGACGGGGCGGGTAAAGGGCCAGATAGATCAGATGAGCTAGCAATATTACCCCTGCGGTATTTCTATCCTCCATCTATTTATCCATGGCAAGTCTCTTGGGAGAAGGAGTATACCCATGGTAGCCAGTCAAGATATGCAGTCCCAATTAGCAATCATTTTGTTATCTTTAACACACTGGACGATATTGACTGACTACCCCATGAAAGAAATTATCAAATTCCTACTGATGGGCAAGTTGGGCAGCTGAGAGATATGGCCTTAACGCAAGTAAATAGACCTCAAATACTAGCAGAGGAGCCAAATCCTATATTCCCCAGGGAATGTAATGTGGATGAAGCCCAGGAAAATGTTTTTTTTGTCCCCGGGCTCAGACCTCATCCTTGTATTTGCTAATTGCACATACCACAGGAATAAGGCCAAACTTAGTGGCTCCACTCCTCGGGCCCAGATATTACCACAAGTATCACCTAACTTACGGTTTAAAGCACAGCAGCAGAGTAGTTATGAAGCTAGCAATTCCCCTGATCTGGGGGTAGCCAGCTCTTCCTCTATTAACGCGAATACTGGGTGTAGTCTCGTATCTTTGAACATATCAGGTTTACTAACCAAGATCAGCAATCCCCAATGGTCTGAATATACATTAAAATATGAAATTATTTGTCTACAGGAAACATGGCTGAAGGAGTCAATTCATATGAATGGCTATAGGACATTTAACACCCAAGCGGTAGGGGGTTCTCATGGCAGAGCCAAAGGTGGGCTCTGTATACACGTATCTAATAAGTTCAATTTTGTTAAGATTGAGTCTCACCTTGAGTCGCCCTATTATCAATTGCTAACTCTGTATTTAACTCTTTCCATCAGGACCCCACCTGCTACAGGCCCATTTCTTTATTATATGCCAAGGTTGTGGGACGTATCATCTTGGAACGCCTACAGCTTTGGACCGAGGAAAATAACACATTTTCTGATATCCAATACGGTTTTCGTGAAGGACTAGGGACTGTGGAGCAGAGCCTAAATCTAGCGAGTTTTATGGGGAAGTATATCAGGACCAAAAAGGGAAATTTGTATCTAGTCTTTATCGATCTCACAGCTGCTTTTGATTGTGTGAGGCACTCAAAGCTCTGGGAGATCTTATAGTCGCTGGGGGTCGATAAAAATATTATTTATTTTATCCACCGCTTCTACAATGGAGCAAAATCACGTGTGCGATTTGGCCTGGGAGGAGACTGCACTGCCTATTTCCTTATCAGGAGGGGGGGTTAGGCAAGGCTGTGTCCTAGCCCCCTTTCTTGTTAACCTTTATATTAATGGGTTAGGACAGGCACTCCTTAAAGATGCCCAAGATTTCCCGCAAATAGGTAATCGTCCCATTCCAGCATTGCTTTATGCGGACGATGCTGTGATTATGTCTCGTACTCAGATTGGCCTACAAAAGACCTTAAACAATTTCTTTAATTTTATTAAGGATCTGGATCCCAGAATTAACATCTCAAATACCTTTATAATGAGATGTGGTCGTGGGAACCAGAAGTGCAGGGATATTTTTGTGGAGGTAAATCCAATAGCCCCGACTAACAGCTTCTCATATTTAGGCATTTTGTTTAGCCATAAAGACACCTGGGCTCAAACAGTTGCAGCTAAAAAGCTGGCATTAATTAGAATAACGACTGCCCTTGCCAGCTTTTCTACAAAAATTGGGACATAAACCACCATTGGAACTTCTGAAAATTTACAAAGCAAAATGTGTTTCAACTGTTATTTATGGGGCTGGGAGTTGGGGTTTTGCCAACACAAATTCAATTCAATTAGTTGAGAATTCTTTTTAAAATATATTATGTCAGCATCCTCTATTACCTCCACCTAGGCCTGTCATGCCGAGTTGGGTCTCCGATATATATCAGACCTCATAAAATTGGAGCCAATTCTTCTTTGGCACAGGATTTGGTCAAGGGACAAGACTAAATTAAACAGGGTCCTATTACAGGACAGTCTCAGGCTGGATGGTGCACAAAAAATACCATGGGTTAAGTTTATTCAAGATTTTACTAAAGACATGGGCAACCCGGAATATTTTACTAACCCAAGCACTATCACCTTGATTTCCAGGAAAAATCTTAGAAAACAGGCCCTTTCTTTCCTGGATAGCCTAAGACTATCGGGGAAAATCATTAAGCCTAGCGTTCTACAGCACCAGATGGTTCTCACAACTTTTAGTTTGCAGCCATATTTAATATTCTTACCTTGTGGCTTTGATAGGTTTCCATTAATAAGATTTAGATTGGGGACAATACATAGATTTGTCTCTTTCATCAACACAAATGACTGGGCAAGTGAGTTACAATCATGTCCATGTGATAACTCGTCAGCACAATCCTCATTACACTTAGTTTTATTTTGCAGATTTTATACGGAGCTAAAAAGATCTGGATAGTTCTGATTTTATAGAAATGGGGATTGAGACGATGCCGCCCTGCTTTTATTAAGCTCCAGCTTTTAGAAAATGCACATGTAGCTTGGAGGATGCCTATGTTTTAAAAAAAAATCTTTATCAGAGAAAGAGCATTGTTATCTAGGATCGAGGAGGTGGCCCATTTTAGACGCATTCTTCATTAATTCTTACCAGTTTTAAGTTATGTAAATATACATGAATTATATTTTAAAACGAAATACTTTTATTTGGATATTGCATCTAAATCTTTTGATGAAAATTCTTGTATTAATCATGTATTTTATCTCTGCTTTTTATGATTGTTATATCACAATCGAAATAAAGCTTTGTTTGATTGATTGAGTCATCTGTAAAATAAACAATGGATGCGCTAGGGCAAGGGGATCAAAACACATTTACCAGTATTCTGGGATGTCTTTCTGACTTACAAGTGCCACTCAGAGTTAGCGACTAAGGTGAAAAAGGCCTGGGTTATTGTGTGGTGAAGCAGTTTTAATGAAAGTGCATATTTTGTATTAACATTGTGTGATTAACATATATTGAAATCAAAATATTCTGTTGAGAAGTTGAGTTTATTTTAGCATGGATAATGTAGTCCTTAATTTCAAGGTGGTTGTTGGAATCCTCTGCCATCTTCCCACTGCACACAGTCATCTTCTGTCTCTTCCCCCACCCATGGACTCAGCACCCACTTGTTAATTTCTAAGTAATGTTTGTCACACCATGTCATTCTCTCAAGTACATGAATAAAGCTGGACTAACGCACTCCAAATTGGTTATGGTTGGTACGCTGATTCTTATCTGGTTGTAGTAAGTTGTTTAAGCATGGGCGGAAAATCCGTTTCGCTCGCGGATTTTGCGGATTTTCGGTAAATTCGCAATCCGCGAGATTCGCGAATCTCCCGCAAAATCCGCAAATCCGCGAGCAGCGGATTTTATGGCTTGCTCGCACTGTTCGCGTGAGTTCGCGGCTTCCCAGTACAACTTCGCGTCCCGCGAATAAGCGCAAAATTGCAGAAATACGATCTGAGCAAAACTGAAACTACTTACCAGGTTCAAAAGTTCAGGCTCATCATTAGTAGCCATTTCCTGTAGTGCTTCCTGAGGGGCCCCTCCAGAGTTCAGTTGCCAGTTGCAACTATTATGTGACCCTGCTCTGAACCTCAGAATAGTTACACATATGCCACAAAGGTCCTGAATTACAGCTAAGGGAGACAAGCAGGAGCCAGGCTGGAAGTTCAAATCCATTAATCAGCCCCTAATTCATTATTGTCAGTTGGGGCAGGGCAGGTGTTGTAACTAATTTTGCAACAATGAAAGCACTTAGCAAGTGCAAAAGATCACTAATCAGGAAGCACTAAGGAAGCAGGTGCCAGCTAAAAAAATATTCTGTGACACATTAATCTGCCCCAAATTCATTCAGGTCACTTGAGGCAGGGAAGGTGTGCTTGCTTTGCCACAATAATGTACACTGACTGGACAACCAGAGGGTGCTGTGATGAAACAGAGGGTGGCATGGGTGGGCCAGAGGGTGGCATGAGTAGTCAGAGAGTGGCAGTGGTGACAGAGAGTGGCAGTGATGAAGAAGAGTGTCCCAAACAGGCTGGACACGTAGAAGCAACAAGTTCGCGAAACTTGCGACCCGACAGGTAAGTTCGCGTTTGCGAAATTGTACAAAACCCTCGCGAACTGGCAGAAACCCGCGCCAACACACAAAAAAAAAATCTGCAAATTCGCGAGAATTCGCGGATTTTGCAAATTGCGAGTTCGCAAATCCGCAAAATTCGCGAACGCGAGATTCGCAAAATTCGCCCATGCTTAAAGTTGTTGTTTTGCAGGAAGGTATCGCCTTCTGATCATAGGCACTTGTGAATGCATAAACATTGCGCTTCCCTCACGGTGGAGCATCCCTTGCATTGAGGTTCTGTAAAATCTGCCTTGTCGTTTTATGTTATGGTTCCGTCACGATATTGGTGATGTTGTACCGTATTTAGCAAGTACGGCTAATATGGAGTGAATTCGTCATGTTAACTAGCGAGTTCATTACGTATTCAGAGACTTTGTCTTGAATATGGGTTCCATTTTGTTCGAGCCTCCATTTTGGTGTTGCCATCACGTAGGCCCATGGAGGTAACTAGATGAACGAAGTTGCATGGGCTTAGTTGTTCATGCACTTATTAACTAAGCCTTTTCTTGACTCTAAGGTGCATTGTAAGGAACTGACCTCTTTATCTGAAACTGACCCTTTTCGAGGCCAATTTCCTTGGTTGATTGCTATCTGAGATTGCAAGTCAAAGTTCAGGACATCGTTAGTTTTTAGCTTTTCTACACATGCCTTATCTTGCTCATTATCTATCATTGTTTCTTTTTTATGTTCCTTCGTTACATGCATTGTGCTTTCAATTATGGGTTTGCCCGGCTTGTGGAAATTGAATTTGGGACATCCTAATAATTAACTTGTGTGGTTGGTACAATGTAAAGTGAACCTTTTTGGAATGTGATAATGTATAGAAATGTTTTTCTATTGGTCAGAATTTGCTGCAGTTGGTGTCCATTTGTAATGTGAATATTGTGTATAAATACTGATGTCTTGCTCTACAAAATTGAGCAGTTTCTTGAGTTGTACACCGTGTTGTGTTGCTGGGATTACTGCTACTAGCTGCAGCTAATAAATTTGATCTCTGACGCCACCTAGAAGTATTCCGTGTCTCTGTTTGCCAAGACAGGAGAACCCGAAGACTTTGGGCGTGTCCTTGGCGCCGCTGGGTTCTAAAAGCACGGTTCTTCAGCGTGCAATGCCAGAATACCCAATGGAGGATAATATTCACTTTCAGTCTTTATTAGATATGAACTTTATTCAGGTTTAAGTTTTCAAAATTTGTTACTCTTTTTTTCATACATCCGCAATGCATTTCTGGCTCACATATGCCCTTCGTCAGGGGGTAACTTCGGGAACTCGTTTGCTCGAGACCTTGCATCCTGTTCAGTAACCATCCTGATATTGAATAGTATTGATTGATGTATCTACAAAAATATTTCTGTATTGGATATACATGTAATGCTACATTTGGATAAATAACCTCAAAAAAGAAAGAGGAACACATTTTGAAATTTTTAACATGAATAAAGTTGATATCTACTAAAGACTGAAAGAGAATATTGTCCTCCATTGGGAATTCTGGCAGTGGACACAAAGGACGCTCCCCCGTGAGGAAAGTGGAACGTTTATGCATTCGCTCAAGTACAACTTGATGCTTCATTCTCAAGCTTCATTGTAATACTGTGTTAGCAAAGGGAATGTTTCTCAAGGTCTCACCAATGAGGACCACAATGTGATTCTCATGAGAAATTAACCTTGACTATAATAAAATTTGTACTAACTATAAGGGCGCACAGGAGCACCGTGGATGTGAACTACATTACACAAATCTGTGGGACATTGTTAACTAATGTGATTTTAACTTGTATCTATCTTTCTTTAACCTCTTTGGATATATTTAGACACTCATTGACACCTTGACTATTAAGGGGGGTTTTTGGTTCTGATGTATCACTCTCCGGGTACATGTCCTTCTCTCCTTGAGTATTACCTCCATGATACCTTTGGGTGACCGAGCGCTCTGTAAATTCCTAAACCATAACATGATTGGGTGGGGGTTTTGGGTCTTTGCACATTCACACCAAATGTATAATTTCATTGTATTTTATGCAATGAAATTAGTCTCACCAAAGGTGGGGATGGGCTCAACCACCCTCTAATTTTTAGGAGGCGACACTATCAGTCAGTCCTCTGATTTTTACTTTGATTCATTTTCCTAGAACAACACTCTGCTAGATGCTGTTCATCCATTTTCTGCATTTCAAGCCACATTATTGACTTAAATGACTTACTGATTGATTCTAACAGTTGATTTCTTGTCTTCTGTATGTTTTAAGCCATTAATAAACCTTCATGGTTTTGAGTTTAATACTTGTCTATTTTTGTTGTGAAGCTGATGAAGCTGATGGAGCATTGTGCAATTCCGGTACCTATATGCGCTCTCCAATGAATCTTAGTTCCCAAATCGGGCTACCCATCAAAATCAAAACAATTCAATAACGTGAAGCACTTTCGGCTCCACATGGAAGACAGAGGGTGCTTGAGTTTCAAACAATAAAGGGATTAGCAAGGGTATAAATTCAAATAATGAAATTAGTTTTTAATCAATGAATGCATTAGTCAATGTGTAGTTTAAAAGAATCCAAATGTCCTGAAAGCAAAGACGAACTATGATAAAGTTGTTTCAAAAAGTAAAGGTGCATAAAATCAGTTCTCCCTACTGAGCTACGTCCGCTAGTAAATCAGGAAAGATGAGTTCTGGTCTCTCATCTCCATTGCAATAGCTTAAAATCGCACAAATGTAACATTTGATACACCTACACATGGTTCCCATAAAACTAACCAATCAGGTTAGGGAACACACAGATTGCATAAACTCATTCTTGTTTCCTGCTTCAACACAATGAGTCTTCTCTAAGCATACTTCCAACTTACAATTATCCACAACATAATGGGATTCATTGGACCAAGTTGTGCATTGCTGCATTACAACATATTGTACCTTGTAGACAAAAACATTTCACATGGGAACGGAAAACCAATGGCACAACCAAATGGTAAGTGTGGAGTCAGCTTCTTATAGAATAAAGATAAATACTTGATATGAGACAAGATGGCAACCAGAAATTAGACATCTATATTTTCCTATAATAATCCTTTGTGTTCCAGAGTAGTGTACTACTCGACCAACAGTGCTTCAAGGCCTCGTCCGGGGTTGTAAGCGATGTATAAATACAATTACATTTGCAATTTAAGAATGCAGACCTACATTAGCTATAGCCAGTCTAATCGTGGATAATACATAATCAGTATATTTGCATGTTACTTGTTAATATTGATATATAAATAGAAAACACTTAATAAGAAACATTTCTCCACCAAAGTCTAATGTGACTCTGAAGTACTTTCTGTTGGCACAACTGTTCATCAGAAAAACACAGGACTAAAGTCTAATCCTTGATCAGTGACAGTTATAACATCAAGGTTGTAGTGAGGGCCCGGAGTATAAACACACAAGAAGGGCTGGAATAGATCACAGAGAAGAAATTGGGGAAAAGTCTATAATCTTTGAAGGTGGGGATATTTGGTCCTGTTTACTACTGTAGGAGGTTTAGTACGCACCAACCAGATATCAAGTACTTAGCCTAGTTATTCAACTTGTTAGAAGTTCGAAGAAGATCTCAGAACCTTTATGGAGACATCGGGGGTCCGGAGTAGCTGTGCAGTAGCGAGCAAGGAGGAAGACGGCGAGGTAGCGTATGCCACGGGAACCACCAGTTCGGATGGATCTTAAGGAGACTGGAGCGCTTCTTGGTTCCGGCAGGATTCTTCAGATGAGTGGGAAAAGTAATGCATTTTCTACAGGGAGCGAGGCCAAGCCACGATTCAGGTGGGGGTTATATACTCTCTTGAAGGCTATGAATGTAGCTAGATCACGTGCAGCACTAGGGCACATGGCCCTCTGGAAGGATCTTGAAACCTGGGGAAAACACGTGTTAGTACACTCTCTATGCCCTTACAGAATGGGCAGGTGCAACTTGTTGATCGGAGCCAAATAACAGGAAACAAATGTATTGCATTCACTCAAATGTGCATAGTGGAAAACAATACCAAGACCCAGGTAACAGCAAGAGAAAGGCATGCCATTGGCTCATGTGATTCTGAGGGAAGCATGCAGGGATTTAATGGAAAACCATGCCAATGTCCTAGGAACAGCAAGAGTAGTTAATTCATTGGTTCACAGGATAAGGGGAACGTGTGCAGGGGTTCAAGCATTAAGGAAATTGAGGGTGCTGGAGAAGCATCAGTAGTGAGGGCACGGGACAAACACCAGCCATCAGGAATGCTGGGGAGGCATCAGTCATGAGGGGGATGGGGGAACACTAGTAATGAGGAATGCTGGGGGAACATCAGTCATGAGGGTGCATGTGGAACATCAGTTATGAGGATGCTGTGGAAGCATCAGTCATAAGGGGAGTTGGGGGGACATGGGTCGTGAGGATGCTAGGGATGCATCAGTTAGCAATATCATACTGTGCATAAGGCGCCATAGGGGTAGGGCAACATGAGCCCTGTGCACTAGACCACTACATAAAGCTACATGAGCCATGCGCACTAGACCACTATGCATAGGATGCAAGAGGGGGTGGTGACAGAGAGGGATCAGGAGGGGGTTAAGACATATGCCTGCCACTCACTGTAGTAGAACTGAATTCTAGGTCAGAAGACACCAGACAATGCATTCTGCCACTTAGAAGTGGAGTGGAGGCAGGATTGCTGACCTTGCTCCAAAGATAAGAATATTGTTTGTGGTCATCAGTTTGCTTTGGCTCTAAGGGAGAGTGCACTAGAGTCTGTAAGTCAGAAGAAAAGTACATCAAGGGTGTGTTGTGGCACATTTCCTTTTTTGCTGTACAGTAATGGACGGGAGAAGTGCCTTGTCACAGCTCCCTATAACCCACCTATGATTGCAAAGAGATGCTACCTCTTGTTGCTTTAAACAGACAACTATGTTTTGATATTGAAGACAGAGGTTGGCTTTGAGCATTTAGTGAACAAAATATATACAATCCCTGGAACACTGCTTGAAAACAAATGTGGCTAAATCTAAGCCAATGTCCCAGGGACCAAAAAAGGGAAAGTGAAGTCAATTAAAAAGAATGCAATGTCTTTACAAATGATACATTCGCTCACCTACTTAAAAATTACATTTGATGCTAACTTAGTTGTGGCACCTCTGTTATCTGCTAATCTTTACATTTTTCAAAAACCAATGGCGGCATCCTCGACTTTGCAAGAACAAGGGAGTGGTGTGTGTGCACATTCTGTAAATGCCTAAAGTCTATGCAGGAAAGAATATAGTTGTTGCTCTGTATGGATCTGGTTACTGGGGATATGATAAAATCTTTCCAAAAAGATAAAAATGTATTCCTGCATCAGACTCTAGGTCTGCTCCATTCAGACACTACATGTTCAGTACATCAGTAGCTTGTGGATTATCTGGTGGATGTTCCACTAATGCTGTGGGTCTCTACGTGGTGGAGCCACTTTGCTGAGACAATCAGATATTTTCTGACAGATATTCTCATGATAATTACCCGTATTTCATGGTTGTATTATGTTCAAATTATGCTAGAGAAAATTGGGTGTGGAGATATTTTTAGGCATGCTGAAAAAATATTTCCATCTTAAAAGTAGGAAAGCTGTTACATTATTCCATACTGTAAGTTTGCATGAGCGGGAGATGGCTGATTCAAGTAACCCATCTAGGAAGGCTCACATACATCTTAAGACCTGTTCAGGGTTGGAGCAGTATTTAGGTTGGGTCGCTTTTCAGATGAGAGAGTACCTTCTTATACGCTTCAATTTTGCCCTTTTTCTAAGAAATGTTGAGTCTCCTTCAGGTAGAACTGCGGAGAAAATGTGCATACTATGTCCTTATGAAGAACCTTTACTAATTCCTACATTTGTATAAAGTCCAAAGGAAGAAGTCTTTAAAATCAGTACTATTGAAGTTGGACAATTGTAACTGTACATCTGCATTTTTGAAGCGATTGACAATCAATTTTCCCATGGTCAACTCTGCAGTTTCTAAATTTATCATGGAGGCAATTAAGACTTGAGCAAAATTGGGAATGTTGAAAGCTCCATTGAAGACAATGGAGTGCTCCAGGCTCCAAATGGCTAGTAGAAGCCTGGAACTCCAACATTCCAATGTTTGTTCAGAGCTGTTGCTGTGAACAAAGGCCTCATGGTGCCTAAGGGGATCTCAACCCCCACAGGCTTGTGAGGCCTTTGTTTTACAAATTAGAATGTTCTGCCCTCTGGGGCCAGAATGTTCTAATAGCCATAGAGCCCTCTGTAGCGGGCTCTACCAGCCATTAAAGTCCTGCGCTGCCGAAATGGCCGATAGAGCCCACTACATCAGGCTCGAATGCTTTATTAAAATATTGGAATGTTGAGAGCTCCATTGACAATGGAGTAGCTCCGGGCTTATAATGGCTGATATACTATACACTCAGACCTCCACCATTCCAATGTTTGTTTTCACGTTTCTCCCTTTTTAATTTAGAACATCCTACCCTTAGTGGTTGGAATGTTCTAATAGCCATATTGGCCTTCTGCCAATGCCATTGCCAGTTGTTAAAGGCCCTCTCCCTCATTATATAACTCGGGTTCAGGGCCTTTAACAACCAATATAGTCCTCAGCAGCGGTCTATAAGACTAGATTATGTATGAATACATAGTAGGTGTGCAGCACATAGCAGTGATTTAAGTTGTCTGAATGTCAGATAATGTTGAAAGTTTTTGTCTAGTTAAGGTTTTTTAATCTAAATAGACAGTTTTTACCAACGGGAAAGACAATTATAAACAACAATTTGATGTCTGTAATGTGGGTATGTTTGGAAGTTTAACACTTCTTGACACCTTATCTCTTCAGGTTCCTATTGAATTAGTAAACATAAATAAAGTAAACATCAATTAAATATGAATTTTTAATTTAAATTAAGCTTATTACATAAAGTGTAGCCGTCACCTATCCAATCACATCCTATGTCTACATAAAATGTTGTATTGGCAATATCAACCTCAAATATTGAGGAGCAGTCACAACGTCCGGCACAGTCCCAAATGCTGTGGTGCAGTCTCAAATGACCAATTATACCCTTGAATATCCAGACAAAAATGTAAATGGCCAGCGAGTGATCCGAAGGTCCAGAAAGAGCTCTGTAAACTGTGAGACCTATCAATGCAGAGGCAGAGCTCTAAATGCCCATCCAGTGAGTGACATCACGAGGCGCAATACCAAATGTGGGGCAATTGGCTAATTTGCCAGATACAACCATAGTTGCCCAGGTACAAGCTCAGCTCCCTAAACACAGCCCCAAATGGCCAAGTATATCCATCACACGTAGTGCCAGCTTTAGGGCGGTGCAACCGGTGCTGTCGAACCAGGAGCCAAGGTCAGTGGGCGCTGTCTTCTGAAATATTTTATGGGTTTAAAATAAGCTGCTTCAGAGCGCTTTGTGATGCCAGCTATTTCAAGGCTGTAATAAATCTGTCAGGATAACCCTGGTGATTAATGTACCTGCTTGTGAGATTCAAGATTTGTCTAACAGCAGTTTTGACTCATCATAAGGTAGTGCAGAAGGTGTAACATGTAGATCACAGACTTGTATTTTCTGAAGCTAGCTCATTGGGTTACTGCTTTTGTCACCGAGATACCTTTGTTGCTTGCAGTTCATAAGGTACAAACCTCCTAATATATCACAGTGAGCTACGAACTGGCATCAAAGTGCTGCTTGCAAACTGCTCAGCCTGAGAGTAGAATTTCATGATTTTCACCAGTCTTTTGTTATCCTAAGGTTGCTAAAAAGAGTTTGTTTGGGTAGAAATCAATTATTATTAGTAAAGCCAATGGCAACCTCTGTCTTGTGTTTTAAATCTTGAGTTTGTACTTCTCCAGACCAAGCACTTTTGAAATGTACTGCCTATCGGTATGGATGACGTGACTTCTACACCTTGTAGTCTTTATTGTCTTATATAACATTTCCTATACATTGATATTACACACTTGTATAATGTGAGTTTGATGTAAAGTGCTAGATAGGGTTGAGTAGATTAATACAATAAATTAAATACATGTGAGAGTGGGGCTATGGGAAGGTGAGGGGAACCCTTGGAAGATGTTAGAGAGGGGATCTGTGGAGAAGAAGGGGGGTGCCAACATTGTTTGTCACACAGGGGTGCCACCGGCACTAAAGCCGGCCCACAATGCCTATTCTAGTCTCTATGTGTGCATGTTATCACTGGTGTAGCCCTGCAGTGCCACAGATTCGCCTCAAAAGCTGTGTCCCAACCAGGTTAACTTCAATAACCAGTCAAGTCTCCATGTGTTCAGATTCAGCCCCATAACTCCAGACAGCTTCAAACTCCCAGGTAAAGGTGCAGTTCCTTAGTGTAACCCCCACACGGACAGTCATAGAATTAAAGGCCTGATTCACAAACTATAGTTTGGAGCACTTTTTATAGTACTACAAAACGGACAACAAAGTTAAGTGTGCAAACTACGTGTAGAGTTTTAAGCCTCCACATTGCCTATACTTATGTGTTCGGAGTTCTTGGCCCAGACTGTGTAGCCTCCACACATTTAAGTGTACATTTGTTTGTTAATATGGGTGGGGCTGGAGGAGTAGGTGGGAAAAGGGGCAGACTTTCTACAAAGAGGGTATGGGATTAGAGAGGACTAAGGGGTTTAGGGAGGGTCAGGGATTCACCCAGCCACACAAGTGTAAGCCAATTGCATTACTCAAGGGGTGGAGACAAGACACTTATACTTTTGTAGTCAGTTTACACTCGGAGATTGTGAATACCGAAATTAGGAAACTCACTCCAAAGTGTAAACGTACTAAAGCATGTCACCTATGTAAATCAGGCCCACTGTGTCCTAATTGTGTCCTCATGCCCAGTTAAGGCATGCAAAATGCCCAGTGCTGCTTTTCAGTACATACTTGCATTCTCAAATACTTAACTCCAAATTACCCGATTTGGCCTTGAATGCGCTTGTGCAGCCTCCCCATTCAAAGCATACGCAGGAGGTCGGTGTAGCTTTCCCTAGGACACATATAGCCTGAAATTCCCATTAGTGAATAAAAATAGCCAATCAGACCCACCCAGGTAAAGGTATTGCTAGAAAAATTCCACTACATCCTGCTTATTGGGTAGCGATCCAAATACTCAGTCCAGCCTCCCATGTGCAGTTATAGCTGCAAAATGCTTCATGCCGCCTCATGGGTGCAGGCATAGCTACAAAGTGCCAAGTGCAGTTTTCATATGCACAGATATGTCCTCCTGCACCATATGTTGTTGCATCCTCAGATTTGGAGGCATTGGATGTATGCCTCAGATATGGAGGCATTGAATGTATGAATCTCAAAATATGCGTGAGCAGGAAGTACTGGGTTTCTGAGTATATACATAGACTTCTATGGTATGTGAGGCAAAATGTTGGCATACACCGGCTTCAACTGATCAGGGCAGCTTACCCACATGTGTTCAATGGCCCACTGTTACACCCCAGAATCCTCATTTCACAACAGATGCCATTGACCCATCCAGTTTCGCAGCCCAAGGATTATGCCTCACATGTTCTTTGCAGTTCACAAAAACCCACCACTTGTGCCCATTTTACTTTAAGGCATGACTCCAATTCTTGTAGGTCAGCAGTGGGAGACTGAGGCAGATGCAGGCTGAGGCATCTGGGTGATGGAAAGTGGTGTTGGCGAGTGTCTATCTTCTGCCACACCTTGTCCTCTGCAAGGTCCTCACACAGTATGATGGCAGGGAAAGTAAGACGAAGTGAGAGCATCAAAACAGTACATGATTCTAGAGTGAACGGATTTTCAAAACCGAGACAGTGTGAACATAGAAGGACAATGTTTACCATCAACTTTAACAAGCATTGGTAATGCATCGGTTTCGCATATGTGATGAATAAAGTACTATTTTCGTTCAATTATCGTCCAGGAGAAGGAGAGAGCTCCTTGACAAATAACGCAGGAGTGGAGAGGATGTGGTGCAGCAGCCAGAGCTGCTGACTCGAGTGCTGGGGATCCCGGTATGAGCCCCAGCTGCAGCAACATCCTGTGATTCTATACACATCCCTTAATCTCCCTGGTGATAAAATTGGTATATAAATATGCTGCAAGAGTAAAAAAGCGAAACGAGGCAAAACTGTATGAAAAAATTGTTCCACTAAAGCGTATAGTAACAGTATTTCGGTGACAAACTGCTAAGAGAAGCAGATGAGGAACAAGCATTGGTAAATGCAGGAAAATATGCCACTGACAATGGAAATGGAGGAAAAGTAAGTAGCACACACAGGAACCAATGAGAAGCCAGAAAAGAGAGAAGGCAGGATCGAAGTCTCTTTCAAGTTTATATAAAAAACAATAGATTTCTCAAGCACAGCGCAAGCGCAGTGCAGGCAAAACCTAAAAATGACTACACTTTTCCAAATTATATTGAACAAAAGATCTATAAAAAATCTCCTTTTTCCTAGCTGCAGTGTGCCTTATATGCCCTCTCAGCCACCCCTATGCGCAGCGGCTTTAAGCATACCAGGGTTATCTTTGCTGCCTACTTTGATTTATTAATGACTGGATGACTTGCAGGTACTCATTGTTAACAAGCATTTGGCAAAGCCAATGGGTTTTGCCTTGATGCAGCATTAACTTGTCAATGTTTTTTAGTGTTGTAGTTGTAGAGCAGTATGGCAGAAACTTTTTTTAATTGCTATGATGGAGCTAGCTTTGACCACCTCTTAGTACTTTTTTGTATTGCGGGAGGCAGTACGAAGAACAGCAGGTTTGGATCAAAAGCTCAATGACGTGGTCAGCACTGCTTGCATCACAGTACTTTTTTAATTGCAGAGTGGGAGGCAATGCCACATGGAAGGGGGAGGCAACACAGAGGGCAGGTGAGGATTAACAAGGAGAATGGACATGTGAGGGAAAATTGCTATTACTTGGCCATCGTTGTCCGTATTGTGGCACTTTTTTTGTTAGGGTGGGTGGGGGGGGTAACACAGACTAGGCAGGAAGGGACAACATGAACAAATGGAGTGAATGGTTCAAGCAACACGGATAATGGAGGGATGGAGGGAGGGCAGGATGGAGCACGCAGTGCAGACAATGGTTAGGGGCAAGCAACACAGACAATGGTAGGAGGAAGGCCTGGGAGGGGGCAAGCAACATGAACAACAGAAGACAGGTGAGCAGGGGAGGGCAAAAAAAACACACAACAGAGGGACAGAAACCGGGAGGGGGCAAGCAGCACAGACAATGCAAGGAGGGAGGTTGGAAGTAACACAGAGGGAGATGAAGTACTGAAAGGAAACAGCTGAAAAATATGCACTCTCTTAGAGTGCTTAAACACAAATTAAAAAATAGTGCCTAAAACAATGAGCAGTGGAAGGACACAGGTAATGCATCCATGCTCCAGGGGAAAAACAAACACACGAAGAGGACACCAACAACAGCTGACTTATAAGAAGCAAGGAAATAACAGTGACAATCAAGAAAATCAAAGGTAAGCAATGTGCAGCCTCTCCACCTACTGTTAGAAAATAATACGTTTTGCAAGAGACAGTGCATGCGCTGCTGTGGTGAGATCTAGAAATAACATAAAAACACAGGTAAGATGAAAATACAGCCATTATATGGATTTCTAACAGTTAGGCTCTTGGGCCATTGCTACTACTATGCATCTTAAGCATGGCATTGTATTCAGTGGTGGCTGGCATCTACAGGTAGGTGGCGAGCATGCACAAAATACAATTATAACAAGCATTGGCATAGCCAATAGGTCTTGCCTTTGGGACCTTATGGGTTTAGCCAGAACATTTGGTTGTGGCTGCTGCGCATCATGTTGAAAAGTTAGAATAAAAAGTGTTAAGCATTTTTGTTAGCTTTATACAAACTAAGATGACATTATATACAACTGAACAACCGGATTAAAAAAAGATCTTAACATAAAATATGTCTTCTAGTTTTTTTCTACTTGCACTGTTGGCAACTTCTTCCTGCCTGTTCTCATGCTTGTTTGTTATAAAAAAAAATGTATGGGCGAGCGGGACATAAATAACGGGGGAGTGGAGGTTGCAAAACAGTAATTTAATTAGAACAAGAGCATACTAGGGGAGAATCAACAGATGCCAGATTCAGATGGCAAACTGAAGTGATGATTAGGAGATGTTTAAGTGATGCGTAGGTGGTGCACTGATGCAAAATGGTGGTGGTAAATGATGTTTGGTGCTCAGGTGATGCCACTATATGGTGTGGATTGGATGTACGTTGTGGATTGTGGAGTTGAAATATGTTGTTTGGTGTGTAATTATGTGGTGTGTATTGGAAATGTGTGGAGTTGAATTGTGTGGCCTGGATACTGTGGTGTTGAGTGAAATTATGCTTAGTGAAATTGTGTCATGGTGTGGAGTGCTTTTATGTTGATTGGTGGCATGTGGCATACAGTGCATTTATGTGGAGTGTATTTATATTGCACTGAGTAGGGTGTAAGTATGTGGCTTGTAATTATGTGGCACTGAGTAGTATTATGTGGAGTGTATTTTTGTTCCACTGAGTCAAGTGTATTTATGTGGTTTATAATTATGTGGTACTGAGTGGTATGTGGGGTGTATTTATGTTGCATTGAGTAGAGTTTAATTGTGTGTCGTGTAACTATGTCACACTGAGTGGTATTATGTGGAGTGTATTTATATTGCATTCAGTAGTGTGTAATTATGTGGTGTGCAATTATGTGGCATGGTGTTATTATGTGGAGTGTATTTATGTTGCATTGAAATGAGTGAAATTATGTGACGTGTAATTATGTGGAACTGAGTGGTATTATGTGGAGTGTATGTACGTTGCATTTGAGTCGAGTGTAATTAGGTGGTTTGTAATTTTGTGGCACTGAGCGGTATTATGTGCAGTGTATATATGTTGCATTGAGTAGAGTGTTAATATGTGGTGTGTAATTATGTGGCACATTGTGGTATTATGTGTTGTGTATATTGCATTCAGTAGAGTGTAATTATGTAGCGTGTAATTATGTGACACTGAGTGGTATTATTTGGTGTGTATGTTGCATTGAGTGCAGTGTAATTATGTAGCACATAATTATGTGGCAGTGAGGGGTATTATGTGGAATGTATTTATGTTGCATTGAGTAGAGTGTAATTATGTGGCGTGTAATTGTGTGGCACTGAGTGGTATCTAAAGTGTATTTATGTTGCATTGAGTAGAGTGTAATTATGTGGCGTGTAATTATGTGGTACTGAGTGGTATCTGGAGTGTATTTATGTTACATTGAGTAGGGTGTCTTTATGTGGCATGTAACTATGTCGCACTGAGTGGTATTATGTGGAGCGTATGTTGCATCCAGTGAATGTAATTATGCGGCATGTAAATATGTGGCACTGAGTGGTATTTTTTGGTGTGTATGTTGCATTGAGTGTAGTGTAATTATTTAGCATATAATTATATGGCAGTGAGGGGTATTATGTGGAATGTATTTATGTTGCATTGAGTAGAGTGTAATTATGTGGCATTTAATTATGTGGCACTGAGTAGTATTATGTGGAGTGTATTTATATTGCATTGATTAGAGTGTAATTATGTGGTGTGTTATTACGTGGCACTGAGTGGTATTATGTGCAGTGTATTTATGTTGCATTGAGTAGAGTGTAAATATGTGATGTGTAAGTATGTGGCAATGAATGGTATTATGTGGAGTGTATGTTGCATCCAGTAGAGTGTAATTATGTGGCATGTAATTATGTGGCACTGAGTGGTATTATTTGGTGTTTATGTTGCATTGAGTGCAGTGTAATTATGTAGCATATAATTATGTGGTATTATGTAGAGTGTAGTTATGTTGCATTGAGTAGAGTGTAATTATGTGTCGTGTAACTATGTCACGCTGATTGGTATTATGTGGAGTGTATTTATGTTGCATTCAGTAGTGTGTAATTATGTGGTGTGCAATTATGTGGAACGGTGTTATTATGTGGATTGTATTTATGTTGCATTGAAAAGAGTGAAATTATGTTACGTGTAATTATGTGGAACTAAGTGGTATTATGTGAAGTGTGTGTATGTTGCATTTGAGTCGAGTGTAATTAGGTGGTGTGTATTTATGTGGCACTGAGTGGTATTATGTGCAGTGTATATATGTTGCATTCAGTAGAGTGTAAATATGTGGTGTGTAATTATGTGGCACATAGTGGTATTATGTGTTGTGTATATTGCATTCAGTAGAGTGTAATTATGCTCTATCGTATTTGTTGTGCTAGGCATCTTCTTCTCCTGTCTCGGACCACTCGCCAGTCCAGACCTGTCTGTACAACTGAGCATCTTCTTGCATGTGCGCCAGCCATTTTGTGGATAGCAGTGGAGGTAGGTATGCTTTGATGGATCTGGCCTGCAGCCTTTTCCATACCTTTCTTCTCCTTGTCAAGTTATTCCGGGTGCAACTCAGGATCGCTGTGGGAGGTGAGGGCCTTCTTTCTTTTGCCCCAGTGGCAGTCTGCGATTGGGGAATGTGCGACTCCCCTCATTCCTGTAATGGGCCGATGTGTGACTCAGTCTTAAGGAGTGTGGGGCAGTCCCTGAATAGTCTTTGACCCACTGTGGGGCAGTGCTAGTGCAGTTAGGGTATATATGCTCTTATTCCTGCATTCAGGTAATGCTAGTCCTTTCCTCCCCTCTTGTCTTTGTGGAGGGCTGGTGATGCTGGGTGTGTGTGGTGGGGCAGATGGCAGTCAGTTCCTTATTTGTCTTGTGGTGGGAAGCATTGCCTGGCTTCCTCCTCATGGCACCAGCGGCAGCATCTTTCTTTCAGGCATCTGGTAGGCAACCAGGCCTTTTCTATGAGTGACATTTTCTCAGGGTCCCCTCAGCTGTCTCCCTGTGTTCCTGCTCTACTGTCTGGGCACCAGGGATGTACGTGTTCTCCGCCCTTTTTCTTGAGAAAGACAGACAGTTTTCCCTGTTGGAGTCAATATTTCCTGGTCAAGACAATCATCTACAACAAAAGCAAAAGAGACAGTCTTTACGTGAACAATAAGGAAAATTACCTCACGCATGTGCAAGCCAGGAAAACAAGCGCAGCTACTGGTAAAAGACTTGCTAGACAATGGTATGCTGAGTAATTCTTTAGGAATTGAGGTTAGAGCGGCAGCCAAAGTCATTCACAACAAAAAGGCCACATAAATTCAGCCAGAAGAGAAGAACTAAGAGAACCGTGAAGGCAAGGCGCCCCTCTGAACTTTAAGAGCTGGAAAGGCAGGGTGAAGAGTCGACAAAAGAGGTAATTGATTAAAAGGGAACACACACTTGTACGGTTTTGAGTAACTAACCCTGAGTCTAACTCACTCCTTGTGTCTTTAGGGAACAACAAAACTACAAACCATCATTTGGGATGGAGATACATGATTATCAGCCACTCTACTTACTGACACTCTTTGATTTGATTTGATTTTGGGTTTATATATCGCTCGAATGCCCGGAGGCGTCTTGGCGCTGGAACGGCCAGGTGAGGCAAGGCCCTGACGGATGGTAGTTACTGATTATTGGCGTGTGAACAGCCAGGTTTTAACTTGCTTCCGAAAACTCAGAAAGTCAGAATACTTTTTAATGGCTAGGGTAGGGCGGTCCAAAGTGTGGCAGCCTTCGGAGAGAAACTCCGACCACCCCAGGCAATACGCTTAACTCTGGTGGTGGATATCAACCTCACTTCAGAGGATCTGAGCTTTCTGCTTGGGGAATGCCAGGCCAACTTACCACGAAAATAACTGGGTGCAGAGTTATGCAGTGCTTTAAAGGTTATGCACAGTGTCTTAAACACTAGACGTTTTGTTATGGGTAACCAGTGCAAATTGACCAAAATTTGGGCTGCTGACTTATACCTGGAGATTCCAGCAAGAAGTCAGGCTGCCGGATTTTGTAATGTTTGTAATTTCTGTAGTGACTTTTCGCGGATACCAATAAAGAGCGTATTTTCATAGTCCAGCTTGGTCAAGAATAGGTAACGACCGTTCTTAGGAGTTCATTCGGGATATAAGGTCTAATTTTCTTTATCAGTTTTAGTGTATAAAATACTGAAGATGATAGAGCATTAACTTGATGATCAAAGTGGAGCTTATCATCAAAGATTACTTCAAAGTTTCATCCTTTTTGAGCAGGTGTTAGTAGGGGTCCCATGTTCTGTGGCCACAAACTTGTGGGCATATTATCAAGAACAGCAGTAAAAATTATCGCCGGTTTAGCGGCAGAAAACTGCAGCTAAAATGGCGATAATGGGCTTGATAATATGCCCTTGTGAATTCCCATAGAGGTCCAGGTTCTGGTGTCAACCTGGGCTTCTATTGGAATTCTCCAGGGCATATTATCAAGCCCATTATCGCCGTTTTAGCAGCAGTTTTCTGCCGCTAAACCGGCGATAATTGTAACGTCGTTCTTGATAATATGCCCCTAGGTGACCAAACAGACCTATCGTTTCCAAACAGTAACACCTCTGATTTGCCAGAGTTTAGCTTTAGGCAGTTTGTTTTTATTCAGCGATCAACTTGCGTCATAAAACAGCTGAACCTATGTCCCACCTCTTTCTGATCTTTGGGGATCGACACCACAATTTGTGTGTCATCGACGTAAGACACTCCCGAAAACCCCAGGGACAATTTAACCAGAGGGGCGACGTACAAATTGAAAAGGGTGGAGCTTAATGAGAGGCCCTGCGGCACCCCACATGGCAAGCTGAATTGTTCAGATGTACAGTTGCCCAAAACAACATATTTTCTTCTTTTTGTTGGGAAATCTTTCAGTAGGGTCGAAACAATGCCTCTTATTCCCATATCCCTTAGTTAGTTGATCAGGATGGTGTGGTTACCGTGTCAAATGCCGCGAAGAAATCGAGTAATATCAGGACAGCTTGATCATCTTCATCCAAGGTCCATATGATCTTTTCGGAGGCGGCGAGCGAAGCAGTGTCTGTGCTATGCACCTTTCTGAAACTGTATTGTGAGGGGTCCAGCAGGTTATTTTTGTCTATACAGGCCATCAGTTCATTGTTTAATGCATTTTCAAGTAGTTTGGCTGGGAAGGGAAGTCTGGAGATGGCTCTATATCTACTGGGTTCATGGGGGTCCAGGTTGCTTTTTTTCTGTATAGGGAGAATAGATGCCATCTTCTAATCAGTGGGAATGTGTCCTGTGCTAAGCACTTTATTGAGGATTTGAGCGAGTAGTTCCTTGAACATCCTCAGAGATAAATATATGATTTTGGGGGGACAGGGGTCTAGTGGGGATCCTGATTTGCAGGATGTAATTAGTTTCATAGCCTGCTCTCTGTCAAGGGGAGATCTCCAGGATTATATTTGGATCTCCAATTTAGTTCTAATCTCCTACAAGTTTGTTTCTTCGACTTTAATGTCTCAGAGAACCAAAGTTTGGATGAGGTGCTGCGCTTGTATTTCTGCTTTTTTTCCGGTGCTAGGCGGTCCAGGGCCTCTTTTATTCAAATAGTGTACACACTGCTACAGAAGAAGTAATTAGGAGCCCCAACACTCCATCCCTCATAGAGACACGGTACACAACTGGGAAGTGGGGGTCAGGTGGAACCTGGTGGGACAGGGTAGTAGTTAAGGAGTATAACCTTTCTTCTACTTCCTCTTAACAGAAGGGATCCTCAGCTCCACTAAAGGTGCAACCTCGGAGATTGGCGACCAAGAAAGTCAGACAACACCCGCCCAATTTGTAGAGGAAGTCAGACAAATCTCTTTTTTTTCTCTTTCCCTACCCCCTTTCCCTTAGGGTTGGCTCCCTGTACACATTTGTCGGTGCAGTATGCATGGTGCCAGCCTTTGGGGGGATTTGTGGTCTCAGCTACGCTCCAGCAGACTCCTGGAACAATTCAGGTTAATGTTTTCCTGGTCCTGGCAACTACCCTCTTAAGCGCTGCCGACGGCCAACAGTCGTCACGAGCGCTACCTCCCCAGTGCTGCGCACGACCATTGGACGTCCATTCAGCACTAGTTCCAATGGACAGCGCAGCACTGGGAGGGATATTTGCGCCGCAGCTAAGGTGCTACTGTAGAAGTTATGTTATGTTATGTTATTTCTATTTATAACGCGTGAAGCTACTCCAAAGAGTGTCCCGGCACGAGCCTACGAGCGAGTGAGCACTAGATTAAATGAAGAGAAATGTTTCAGTTTTTTTTTAAACAGAATGGGATCATGAATACATCAGAGAGCAAACGGCAGCGAGTTCCAGGCTAGGGCACCTTTCAGAGTAAGGGAGCTGCCACCCAACCTTTGCAGCCGAAAACTCGGAACATGCAAAGGTTGGGTGGCAGCTCCCTTGCTCTGAAAGACACCCTAGCCTGGAAGTAGATCCTGATTAACAGAAATCTGTCATCTGAATCCATTTTCTCATTGTGTAATCAATGCATACATGGTATTCATCATCACTACAGTTTAGAGATCACTAGGCTATAACACCTCCTTCTTTGCAGACATCCTGAATGTCAGTTTACATCTATAAACTCTCTTCAACAAAGTCTTAACTTTATGGGCAACTTTATCCTGTGGGTGGACTCTGCATTCACTGTAACCTAGCCATAACAATACAAGACATGGACCCAGCAGGCTTAGTGTAACTAGTCGTCACATCCATCCAAAGAGCTGGCAACACCCTGGAGCAAATATTTTCTTGGAAAAAGCAACTAACATTATTATCATCCTAGTCAAATGTCAAAGGCTTTTGTATAGCGCAACAATTCACCAGAAGAGATCTCAGGGTCTAGTGTCTTGCTTTGATCACTGCCTGGTACAAACTCAATCCAAATTCCCAATTACATGCACGTTCAGCACAACTCCAACTTCACGGCACAAATTCCTCTCAGACCATTGAATAAAGTCAGACAACTTGAGGTCCATCAAATGTTCACTGAATTAAGTAAAGTACTGACTCCAATGACTAGCCCAATGAAATGCTCAACCAACTTTCAGGCACATCTAAACAATGTTTGACACACCTGTCTCAATTTGAGGAGATATGACACATCATTTAAGTTAAATCAGCTGAAACGAAAACAATGGGATGCAACCTTGAATGAGTAAGGAGAAATTCCAAATTGCAGTCTCACAAAAACAAATGGAAAGTCCACAAGATAGATTATCATAAAGTATTAAAAAAGGGGCAACAAAAGTTTTACCACTCAGTGTATTCCCTTCTTCCTTATTAAGATATTTAGAAAAATCATATCCCAGTTAATCTGTCTAATGAAACCATGCTATCATTACATTTTTGCAACTATATACTTTCACTCTTTGAGGAAAACATATCCATAATTTAGGAGAATATACTCGAAAAACTCGAAACCTCCTAGTCACCCATCTCTGTCTCCCCTGGCTATCACTAAACTTTGCAAATGATTGTATATAAGCCTGAAGCAAGTGGGAGACCCAGAAGCGAAGATTAAAGCTCCAAACTTCCCGACATCGACAACCATGAAACACGCAAGATCATGAACTCCATCCACTCAGGAGATCCGTCAGACCCGTGCCCTCGCCACGTATTCAACAAAGCAGATGCAATCATCGCACCCCAAGTACAAAAGGTCATCAACTCCTCCTTCGAAACAGCGAGATTCCTGGTAAGCTGGAACCACACCAAAATCAGCATTTAAGAAGCCCAAGGCGGACTCCAAGGACCTCAAAAACATCCGGCCCATCTCACTACTCCCGTTCCCGGCGAAGGTCATCGAAAAAATAGTCAACATACAACTGGCCCACCACCTCGAGGACAACAAAATCTTAGACCCCTCCCAGTCCGGATTCAGACGAAACCTCAGCACTGAGACAGCCCTCATCGCCGCCACAGACGACATCAGGCGCCAACTAGACAATGGTGAAACTTCAGCCCTCATCCTCATCGACATGTCAATCACCTTCGACACGGTCCGCCACCGCACTATAAAGACACGCCTCCAAGAAGCCAGGTTCCAAGAAAAGGCCCTCGACTGGACCACGTCCTTCCTCTCCGGCAGAACCCGGAGCGTCCGCCACCCCCCCTTCCGATCCGAAGCCACCGACATCATCTGAGGCGTCCCCCAAGGCTCATCCATCAGCCCGACGCTGTTTATCATCTACAAGGCCCCCCTCGCACAAGTGGCCGGCCAACACGACCTCAACATCATCTCCTACGCCGACGACACCCAGCTCATCCTCTCCCTCACCGAAGACCCGCACACCGCCAAAACCAACCTCCACAAGGGAACAAAGGCCACCGCCGACTGGATGAGGAGCAGCTGTCTGAAGCTGAACTCGGACAAGATGGAGGTCCTCATCCTCGGACCCACCCCCTCAGCCTGGAACGACTCCTGGTGGCCGACCACACTGGAAACAGCACCGACACCCACTGACCACGCATGCAACCTAGGATTCATCCTCGACTCCTCCCTCTCCATGTCTAAGCAGGTCAGTGCCGTCTCCTCCTCCTGCTTCAACACCCTCCACATGCTCCGCAGGTTCTACAAGTGGATCCCCACCAAAACTAGAAGAACAGTGACACAGGCTTTCGTCAGCAGCAGGCTGGACTACGGCAACGCGCTCTTCGCAGGAATCCCAGCCAAACACCTTCGTCGACTACAAAGCATCCAAAACGCCTCCGCCCGACTGACCCTCAACGTCCCCTGCCGCAACCACATCACCCCCCACCTGAAAGACCTACAATGGCTCCCCGTCGACAAGAGGATCACCTTCAAGCTCCTAACCCACACACACAAAGCCATCCACAACACCGTACCAGCCTACCCGAACAGTAGACTCAGCTTCTACACCCCCACCCGCCAGCTCCGCTCCGCCGGCCTCGCCCTCGCCACCGTCCCCCGCATCCAACGAACGACCTTCGGCGGCACATCTTTCTCCTACCTTGCCGCCAAGACCTGGAACACCCTCCCCACCTACCTCCGGCAGACCCAAGACCTACTCACCTTCAGAAGACTCCTCAAGACCTGGCTATTCGAGCAGTAGCAGCACCCCCGCTCCCCTCACCTCAGCGTCTTGGGACCACCGTGGGTGTGTAGTGCGCTCTACAAATGCTCTGATTGATTGATTGATTGACATCAATACATTTTTGAACAACTGGTGCCATATGTAACTAAGGTGGTCAATGCCTCTATCAAACTAGTCTTAATTCCAACTGTTTCACCTTAAAGTGGATCTATATTGATTCTGTCCAGAAAAAGTAACATTAGTAAGGACGGGCCAATAATCAGTCAGCATACATGTTGGTCAATGTCAGGGGGCTCAAAAAAATAGAACATGGGTTTTATGAAGGAGTCTCTGGCTTAAATTTCAACTGCGTTCTTGACCATTTTTAATTTAAGAGAAATTGGTGCAGGAGCACAAATTCTTTCTTAAAATTCCACTGCTGGTGCTGCCGATTAATCAAGACTACCCAGTCTTAACTCCATCGCATGCCTCTTTTTTGAACCACCCCACATTTCATGCCTATTTGTGTCAGTTGTGCAGGTTTTGTTCGTTCCTGCTGTCTCCTTTTGTCACTTTTTCCATATCTTTCTCTTCCTTCTTACTTCTCCCTTTTCTGCTTCCTCTCTCTTGCTTTGGGTCAAAGTCTACTGATAAAAAATAAGTCCTGGTCTGCAAAAATGAGCTTTGGTCCTCCGCATCTCTAACCACCTGCACACATTCAGTGCTGCTTTTTGTAACATAGATCTTTATGTAAACACTATTGCAAGTTATATCACTGGATGAAAGTGATGCTGTAGAAGGAGCAGAGTGCATGTTGTAAGAAAGTGGATAAGGATTATTGTGTTGATAGCTGCTGGGTCCAGGAACTGACAATTGATCTAGAATCAGAAGGAGGAAAAGTCAGACAAAAACCTTGACACTTTAAAAAGCGTGAATTGAATTAGAAATAACAGGAGGAAAAGTCAGAGCGAAATTTTGGTCTAGTAGGGTAAGGAGTTTTTTAATGATGAGTGTACATATCCCAGTGTTTTAGTTCTTCTAACACATTAGTACTCTGCAACCTGATAGAAGATGTGTATCATCTGTCTGGACTCAAAGTAACAACAAATAATAACCCTGAATATTTCACATATGTATGAGTTAAAAAGCAACCAGATTATACCTGTATTGCATTTATATAGTGCTTCTTACTTTCAATAACCCAAGATTAGTGGTTAATTCATTGGTTGTTGATTATTGGGATGTCTTTTGCTCTCAAGGATACCATGTCATGCATGTACTCATCTTAAATTAGCAGGAGTTATGAGTAATCATTAGTGGGCATATGTTAGTTCACGCAGATGATAGATGAGATTAGAAGAGGAGCTGCGGGATATTCGGTATTGCTAGGTTGTAGGGAATGAATTTCAAAGATAGGCAGATTGTGGCCATTGAGATCAGGTGTGGGCAATTTGCAGAAATGCATAATATAGATTAAGGCAAACATGCACAAAAGTTGTCCCCAGCAAAAGGAGGCGTGCAGAGCATGGAAGGGAAGGAGAGGGTCGTTCAAAGAAAAATGGAGAGGTGACATTCAGAAGTCTTAAGATAAGGTCAGATTTTTATGCAAGGGTTTAGGAACATAGGGGCACACGCATCAAGCCATTTTGCGATCGCAAACCTTGCGAATCGCAAAAAAAGGCCATTTGCGATCTCAAAATAGCCAAATGCAATGCATGAAACAAATGTACAGAATCGGCATCAAATTTGCAAAATGTTGCGAATAGCTAATCTGAAATAGCAAATCTGTAACAGGTAATCGCTAATTGAGAATCGCTAAAACTATACATGAAAATGTCTCTATTTGAGAATTTCAAAAAAATCGCAGTTCGCATTTCTTAAATAAGAACAAATGAAACCAGGTGGTAACCATTACAAATTGAACAAATCATGTGGCAATCATCAGCAAACTACTTAAACAGGACCAGAATGCATCAGAATGTTCCACAATGGCAGCGCTCTACGTTATGGCGGGGAGGATGAGGCTACAAGCAGCAGCACAGAGAAGAAGGAGGATACAGGAGCTTATTTTCAGAGTGCGCGTTACTTTGCTAGGGCAGACAGAGGAGGAGATCTATGATAAATATAGGCTGAATGCAGACACAATCACTGATCGCATAGCTGAATTTGATCCACTACTGCAGCATCAGACTCGCAGGACACATGCCATCCCCACTCATGTGCAGGTCCCATGTTTCCTGCACCACCTAGCATCAAGGAGCTTCCAGGGAGTAATTGCCACAGCTGAAGGTGTCTCTCAAAGTGCACTATCGCGCTTTTTTACGGCATTCCTTAATGCCATGTTGCAGAGGATACACCACCACATTAGGTACCCCACACCACAGGAATTGCAACAAACTAAAATTCAATTCTATCAAATAGCACAATTTCCCCACTTACTTGGTTGCATTGATGGGACGCATTTAGCCATTTGTTCCCCCTCAGTGAATGAGTACATTTACAGGAACCGAAAGTTATGCCATTCATTGAACATACAAGTCATCTGCAATTCCAAACACGTCATCACAGACATAGTGGTAAGTTACCCTGGAAGTGCACATGACTCCTACATCTTCAGACACAGTGGCATACACAAACGTCTCCTTGCGGGTGAATTTGGAGAAGGATATTTGCTTGGTAAACAGATGTTATACTGTCTTCCAGACTAGTCCAACATAGTGACACATAGCAGTGTGTAATGTTCTTGTTTATTTCCCTGTAGTTGATAGCGCAAAAGCTGTGCGCTCCTTTATACTGATTCCATACCTGAATCCAAGTACCCCAAGTGAGCAGCGATATAAAGCAGCACATATCTCCACACGCAACGTAATTGAGCGAACATTTGGTATACTCAAATCTAGGTTCTGCTGCCGCCACAAAACTGCTGGTGCATTGCAGTACAGGCCTGAAATCTGCTGCAAAATTGTCGCAACATGTGCCATGCTGCACAACATAGCCACTAATAGGGGCATTACCCTATAACACTGTGACAGCGAGACTGAGGTAGACATCCAGCCAAGACAACCACCACAAGCGGCATGCGGTCCAAGTGCAGCAGAGGGGAGACGGAGATGTGCAAAAATCACCCCACATTACTTTTAAGGTAGGTAATCACGAGACAACACAGTAGGTGCTCAACAGTTTAATGTAACAATATTGTGGTAGTGTTAATGCACACATTCCAGGTGCAGACAAGTGTAGTGTGAATAATGTAAATTGTATGACATTGCATTGGCACTTAAACGTCAGTGGGAACAATGTACATGCTGCTGGTTACCTCACCAGAATAGTACGTGTCCATGTTATCACTGTTTCCGCCCACGCACTCCCGGGGGCCTCTCAGTAGGCTCAGCCACATCCCTTGTTGAGCCTTCTGTGCCAGTGTTGCTCGTAGTACTGCGGCTCCTGGGATTTGTTACAGGTGCCAGTAGGCTTTTGAGGCTGGAGGCCTCCTCCCTATCCCCCCCTCCAAGAACGTTGTTGCCACCAGCTGCAGGAGTCTGGAGTTGGTTCACTGCATTAATGACATGGATGAATGCCCTGGCCACATCCCTGCAGCAGTGGCTCATCTCCACTTGCATTCAGACAGCACTATGGGAAAGCTGAGCTGTTGTTGTGCTCAGCCTATTGATGGCCCTGGGGTAACCGTCTAGGTGCCCCATCAAATTGTTATGCCTCCTACTGATAGCGCGCGCAGGTCACCCGACTCTTTATTTTACCAAACGTACACTCTTGGGCCCATGACGTGTTTCATATATATAATTTAAAACCGGGTAACCTACACGCTGCTGATCAGCAATCGAGTTTCTCCTTTTCTATATATTTCGTGTACCCAACTTACCAATCCCTATCACAGGTACCTCTGATCACGACAGATCAGGAGCTAGCAGGGCTAAGCAGATAATTCTAAACATGATATCTTGTACATTAGAATAAGGATGTATATCTTTCAATAACCACAAACACAGGAAGTTTTAAAAGTTTTATCTAATCATCAAAATTATTCTTCATATGCCATGAGACTAAGGTTTACACAGATCAGGCTATCAATGATTAAGATTAAAAGCAAGGTGTAACTATGTATCACAACAAGTAGCATTTGAGATTTACAAGAATCTAAAGTTAGGAAATAGGGAACATGCTGTTATGTACTATAGACTTTTCAGTGATACTAAAGGCGGGTAAAGAAAGGGAACATACTAATCCAGGTGATCTCTAAAATGCTATGGGCCTAAGGGACAACGTCACTCCTAAGAGTCTCTATTCCAACTAGTGCTTATTCTCTAAAGGAGGGGAAAATAAGGAACATACTAGTAAACGCTTTGCATGAAATCAACTTTATATGTAGACAGTAAAAATAACATTGGCAAGATTGCTTTATTAAAAGGAATAAGAAGAGAAGAGTATAGATAGACGAACACCCACAGATATATATTTACCTAGGACGGGAATGAAGACTAACCCTGGCCACGGGTCAGTTTGGGAAAAACGAGGAGAAGGACCCTCAAGGACTTAGGATGCCAGTAGGCGAGCAGGTACAGCTCATGGACAGTCAGGACAGGATACCCCTCAGGATTTGGATCAGGACTGGGCTCACCAAAGGGTACGACCAACACCTGCAGCTTCGGATGCAACGCCTGCGCTACTCCCTCTCTACACGGAATCTGCCAATAACCCCAATTGGGTTGTTGAATCTCCCAGCAAAATGCTTCGCCAGCACTTAAGAATATTCCACCCCTGTGAGTTTGTGGAAATTTACGGACAGAGTGCTCCGCAGCTCTCTGTATCAATCACCTATAGAGTTCGTAGGGTCAGCGACAGGTCAGCTACTCGGACAAGTCGGACAATTTCTCTAGCTAAACCTAGACTAGTTATACGGTTTTCGGGTCAGTGGACCACCCACAAATGTTGCAAATGACAGGATCCCCAACTTTGGATTGGACAAGAGAGGTGGTTAGGTCATTGTCACCACCTAGAATTTTGTGTTCCCGCAATTAATATTTATTTTTCGTACCCACCCCTTACATTCCAGTTCCCATGGCATACGTGTGAAAGAGAACAATAGGACACGCAGTGGACTAACAAATTTGTATCATTTTCAGGTGCATTTCAGCTTCTTCTCGCTGGGTCAGAGTGAAGGTTCCCAGGAGCTTCTCAGCTTCGGCAGCCAGCTATCTGGGTTCCACTGATGCAAGACTTGGTTCTCTTGTCACGTGGTCAGTTCCACTCAGACTTCTAAGATGGAGAGGCCCCCCACTCCCAGGCCCACATATACGCGGTACATGAAAAGTAAGCGAAAACAAATTAGAATCACAGAAAACATGAATACACTGTATACCATGATTAGCTTCACTGCACCCCTTACTTTATAATATCTGTAGCATTAGAGGTTATGCAGAAATAGACATTTGTGCAATAGCAGCGGTAGCAAGCAAGATGCATGTAAAAAACAAGAGCGGCCATGTTTGCAATAATGCGCATGAGCAAGAAATCCCTCCAGAACTACGAGTGCGTCACATCACATGGGTATGACCGACGCATGCGCAGACTGAAATCCCGCATAGCAGCGACCAGTCAATGTGCAAGCTTTGTTAGGATTAGAAAACACTTAGGCAAGCATCTCTGGGACACCCGCGTGTTGTGTAAAGTGCGATATTAATACCAGAACAGATTGATTAATAACTGATTATGGGAGGTTTTTGAATTCGAGCAAGTCGCGTAACGTGCGAATCCTTGCTCCATCAATCCCCTCTTTGATGATATTTACTATCATCACTATTAATGGAAACAGATGCCAACTTTCCCTTTCACATCCCATTCATTTCAATCTCAACAAACCTGTTATTGAGCCTCTTCTCTGCATCCTTATTAGGATGGGAATTTTTGGCCCTTTTATAAATCTGATTTCTCAGCTCTTCTAATTCAAGTTCATCAACATTCCTTTTCACTCCTCTTTTGTTCACCGCATACTTCTTTCTGCATTTTTGACATTTGCAGCAAATTATTATGATCAACACAATTAAACTTATTCCAGCTATTGGCATCAGTATTTTACTCACAAGACTTTTACCTATGTTAGAAAACCAACTACCTACAGAGGAGAGACCATCAGTTAGTCTTTTCCAGGCACTGTCAACCTCCAGTGGTTTGAGTTCCTTTTCCAAATCAGTTATGTTTCTCACATCTTTCTTAATTTCAACACTCTTATCTGGAATGTAAGTGCAACAATGTTGCGCTTTCAACATTCTACAGACTCCGCCCTCTTTTGCCAATAAGGTATCAAGAGCGAGGCGATTTTGTAAAACCATTGATCTGATCGCAACTAATTCGGTATTGACCAGCAGGAATCCAGCAGCAGTGTCAGTTGATAACCGATCCACTACAGTAGACAATTTGCAAATTCGATGAGTATTCAGAACCACTCCCACTCCAGGTATCAATGCACTAAATATATCACCTATTATTTCTCATACACTTTCTCTTCTACTACGCACTAAACCATTAGTGTTTTCATTGCTTCCAGCAGCGTTATCCACATGGTATATTTTCGGGAAGACAATACCAAAATAGCAGCTTCCATACCAGTGATCTGGCAATTTGAAATAAGCCTTGTTTCCACATATATAATAAATGCCGGGAAACACAGGTTCTGATCCATTTTTGAAACCCCAACCTCCAATTACCTTATAATTATGTTCGCATTCACTGGAACCGATGAATACATTGTTATAATAGCTAGTCTTCTCTCTATGAAGGCACAGTTTCCCCTTCCTTTCGAAATCCAGTAACAACACAGGATTTGCTTCACCATTTGAGGTGCTTTCCATGTTTTCTGCCCATTTAGGAGTTCTCTGTCTTTGTCATTTGCCTTTTTTTGGAAACTGTCCCTTCTCTTTTCTGCCATTTTCAAAAACATTTTCTCTTGTTCATGTAATGAACAGGTCAAATTATTTCTGTGTGCTTCATTTAAATCTATGTCACCTATAGTCAGAAAATATTCTCCCATATAACGAGTCACATCACTTTTAATATGTACAATATTCAGGTTTCCCCGAATAGAAAGTTCTGAAAAAATTACGTCAGAGTTTGAATAGTAATACTGTAGGGTGCTTCTGTAAAATAGGCTTGCTAAAACACTACAGGAAATTCCATAGGTTAGGGGTAAATGGTGATAGGTCACACCTTCAGCTACAGAAGTGGGTAGCTTCATGCAAACATAACAGCCTTCTATTTCCATAGCTTCTACATAGTGTACTAAAAGGTTTGCAAATACATTTAAATGTGTTCTGTTTTTGATTCTGTGATAATGTAGTCCTCCCTCATCTGATGCATCTAAGTCAGGTTTAGTTTGTTTCAGGCTAAATGTCTTCTCACGTTCTTCTACACTCCGTGGTGTTTCTTCTGTTTGGAGAATTTCTAAGTCCTTTGTCACTTGTGGAGTAGGGTACAGGTTAGAGTCTTTGCTTATCATAAAAGGTATTAAGACTGTTAGTCCTATCCATATTATCAATACTATTGCTACACTACATAAGCATATTTTACAGCATGTTTTACAGCAATTCTGTCTAGGTCTTCCATTCACACTTGAATCAGACATTGTGGCTTAAAAGAAGTTTTCCAACCCCTCTTTGTTCCTTTACACAGGTAGCTTACGCAAGTTAACCTTCAGGTTGGGTCTTCTTCTTCGGAACCCTGATCAGTGACCAATTCTTCGTCACTTTCGTCACTTATTTCGAGGTCTTCAAATTCTTCAAGCACTAAGTAAGTCCATTCGGGACCTCGATAGTTCTCGTTTTGTCTTTTTATTCTGCTACTCCTTCTTTTAGGTTGGACTCCAGCTCTTTCTCTTTCACTGGCAGCCTTTTTCCGGTCTTCTAGTTTTTCCTCTACAGTCTTCAATTTTAGTTTCAGTCTTCTTATGTACCTGGGTACACTTTTCTTCCTCTTGAGTCTCTTATTTGGCACTGTGATCTGGCTCTCTTCACGTGCTCTTTTATTTTCATTCAGTTGTGGCACATTTGTTTCAACAGTATCTTCGTCCATTCCTGTCTGACTAGTTCCAGGTCTTACTTCAGTTTCTTCTGCCTGGTCTCTAAACTGGCCTTGTTCAGGTGTATGCTGATTTTGATTTTGACTTTCAACTGTTTCAGACTTTGTCTCCTGAACACGTCCGTCTATTTCTATCTGTTCCTGTTCATGCACTTCGAGCCCTGGCTTTTCTTCCGCATGAACTTCAGCCCTAATTACTATCTGTCCCTTTTCAGTTTCTGGAGTCTTTGGAGGTGTGTCGATGACTTGGTCTGTCCCTATCTGACCTTGTTCTTCAGCAGGTCTGACATGGATTTCGATGACCTGATTATCTCCGTCTACTCCTGTCTCGTCCTCACTATCCCACTCTCTATCTAGGTAGGAGTACTTTCTGGTTCTTATTGGATCAAGAATCAGACCGTTCGCTGGGAACCATTCGTCTTGACTGGTGCTCGGTTGTTCAACATCAGCTAGTTCCGGACCCTCATCTGGAGACCCCTCAGCTGCACAACCTTCAGCCTCAGTCGTTTCTTCTTCAGTCTCCCGCTTGGTATGACTGGCATGGATCCACTTTGGCACTCCTGCACACTTTACTGCAGTGGTGGTGACAAGAATCACTTGTCTGCGTTTTCCCCACTTCGGTGCAAGGCAACTCTTCCGGGTGTGTTTCTTTAACACCACCCAATCACCTGGTTTCAGATTATGGACTGGAGTTGTGGGCCAGGCGACGGCGTCCTCCCCAATCTGGTGAGAGATAGAACGCACTTGGTCACCCAGCTGCTTGCAGTATTCTAATACCAAATCATCAGAAATACTTAGCAGTTTGTGTCCTGGTACTCATGCCTGCCGCATCACTCTTCCCATTAGTATCTCATGGGGACTCAGGCCTGTCTTTCGGTCTGGAATGCTTCTCAATCTCATCAGGACAAGGGGTAAAGCGTCTATCCAGTTTAGTCCTGTTGAGTTACACATTTTTCCCAAGCTTGACTTTATAGTGCCAATCACCTGTTCGACTACTCCAGAAGCCTCTGGATGATATGCACAGTGCAGTTTTTGGGTAATTTTGAATGCTTTATAAAGTTCGGTTAATATGTCATTGGCAAAATGCCCACCTCTGTCCGATTCAATAGTGACTGGAAAACCAACCTAGGTATCAGTTCCCTTAGTAACAACTTGGCTACAGTAATAGCATCATTTTTCTTTGCTGGGTAGGCCTCCACCCATCTTGAGAACAGGCAGACTATTACCAAAACGTACCTATATCCCTTGCACATGGGTAACTGAATAAAGTCAGCCTGCAGTCTGATAAAAGGACCCTCTGCTTTTCCAATTGTACTTTGTAACGCTACAGTTTTCTTCCTAGGGTTAAACTGCTGACAAGTTAAGCACCTCTGGCAAAGTGCCTCTGCAATGTTCCTGAACTTTGAATTGTACCATACTTCTTTGAAAACACGGACCATCGCATCTCTCCCCATGTGTGTGTCTCCGTGTATTAGTCTGGCCATAGGAGCAACCATACTGTCTGGCAACACAGGCGTACCATCACGACAAGCAATGACACCATCTCTATCTCTGGGTTGACAGCCATCTTTCTCCCATCTTTCCTTTTCTTCTGGTTCTGCTGCCATTTGCAACCCTTTCAGTTCCTCCCAAGTAGATACACTCTCAAACACCCTAAGTTGGCAGCTGTTTCCGCCTCCCCACAATATGATGTTTAATTACATTTTGTGTCGTGCACAATATTGGGCTATTTGGTCAGCATATCTATTTCCAGGTGTCACATCGTCATTACCAGATTTGTGAGCAGCACACTTGACCACTGCCAATTCTTTGGGTAACTGGATTGCTTCCAGTAAGTTCTGTACCACTTTTCCATTTCTGATAGGGGTACCTGAGGAAGTCATGAATTCTCTTTGCAGCCATAACTGGCCGAAGTCATGCACAACCCCGTAACCATACTGGCTATCAGTATATATGGTTACTCTTTTGTTTTTCCCTTGTTTACAAGCTCTTGCCAATGCAATCAATTCAGCTACTTGTGCAGATTTTATTTCACTTAAATAGGAGGCTTCTAGTGTCTTTTCCAGAGTGACTACAGCATAGGCAGCACTCAGACCTCCATCCGTATGTCTTAAACAGGAGCCATCCACAAACATCTCAAGATCTTCTACTGGCAAGGCTGTTTCTTTTATATCAGGACGTGGTTTAGTGCTAAATTCAGTTAGGTCAATGCAATTATACTCAATTTCTCCCTCAATTTCTGCACCCTGTGTATTTGGCAGCAAGGTAGCTGGATTCAGTATGTTACATCGAGAAATTATCACATTTTCTGCACCTACAAGGATTCTCTCATACTTAGTCAGCCGACTGGGTGTGAGATACTGAGTCTTGGTTCTGGTCAGCAGAATCACCACTGAATGTGGAACATATACAGTTACAGGATGTCCCATAACAATGCATTCACTTTGTTCTAGACTTGTGCAAGTTGCAGCTACTGCTTTCAGGCATCCAGGCAATCCAGCAGCCACTGGATCTAAAGTAGCGGAAAAATAGGCCACCGGACGTCTGGTCAGACCATGTTCCTGTGTTAGGACTGAAAGTGCACAATTGTCTCGCGTGTCACAAAACAGGTCAAAGTTTTTAGACTAGTCAGGCATTCCTAATGCAGGAGCTGAACACAGACAGTTTCGTAATTTTATCCAGGATGTCATACTTTCATCATCCCATTCAACTGGATCTTTTGCCCCTTTCTTGGTCATCTTTATTAATGGTTTTGCTAGAACAGCAAATCCCACAATCCACTGTCTGCAGTATCCTACAACTCATAGGAACATTCTAACTTCTTTTTGGGTTCTGGGTAACACCATGTCTCGAATTATTCTAATTCTTTCTGAAGTGACCTTCCGGATACCTTTTTCTATCTGGTGCCCCAGATACTTCACTGAGTTTTTACAGAACTGTAATTTGTCAGGTGATACTTTATGTCCTCCTTTGCCTAAATGATTCAACAATGCAATGGTATCAGTGACACAGTCATTCCGACTTTTAGACGCCACTAGGAGGTCGTCTATGTACTGGACCAAAACTGATTCTCTAGGCAAGATTAGTGATTCAAGGCATCTTTTTAAAATCTGGTTGAAAATTGAAGGACTCTCTGTGTACCCTTGAGGAACACGATTCCAGACCTAGACATGACTGTCGAACTCAAATGAGAAAAGAAATTTGCTGTCTGGATGCAATGGGATGGAAAAGAATGCGTGACATAAGTCAATAACGGTAAACCATTCCGCATTCCATGGAATTTGGTACAATATCACTGCAGGGTTTGGCACAATAGGACAGCAAGGTACAACAATCTGGTTTACCTTTCTCAGGTCCTGCACTACCCTGTACTTTCCACTAGGCTTTTTAATTCCAATAATGGATGAATTACAAGGACTGCTCATTACTTCCTGTAGCAATCTTTTTACTTCTATGGCCACTCCGGCTTTCACTTCTGCATTCATTTTATACTGTTTGATATTTGGGTAAACTGCATTTGCTTTGATGGCTATTTGAACTGGGTCGACATTTGCCATTAACCCCACATCTCTCCCAGTGAAATCCCACACATCTGGTATCACTTTCTGTTGGAGTTCTTCAGGTAGGTCCTGTATTGTCAGTCTCTTTATTTCTGAGTCAGGCCTTAGTAACATTAATTTGTAAAGTCCATCTTCATCTGGGGTTTGGATTTTGACGCCTTTTGGTGTGCAAAAGATGGTACAGTTCATTTTGCACAACAAATCACGTCTCAGCAAATTCCCAGGACTTGAGTCACAGACGACAAATCTGTGCATCTCTTTAAAATTCCCTATAGAAATCTCCATTGGTTCAGTTACAGGAGTTCTAATTATCTGATTTGACACGCCCACTACTTGGATAGCTTCTCCCGAGAGAGGTAGGTTTGGAACGTCTGCTGTTCTTACAGTAGAACGGGTAGCACCAGTGTCCAATAGAAAGGTGAATCATTTCCTTCTACCTTTCCTTCAATGTATGGTCCTGTCTGGTCTACCGGTAAGAAGGGGCCAAGCACGCACTCCTCGTCCTCTCCCCTCAGGCCCCGTCAGTATGGTTCATCACAGAGGAATGTATCATTTAGCAGGAATTGCGAGGTTGCTGCATTTCTATCCTCCCTTCGTTCCCATACCTCAACCTCCTCATTCTGCTGAGCCTTGTGCTTAAAATTTTGCCTAGGTGCACGAGGCAACTGATTCTGTTTTACCTGTTGCTGGGTTTTTCGTGGCCCCTCATTCTGCACCTGTGGATTTAAATCATTAATTTTCATGTTACCATGCTGCAACATTGGACATTCGTCTCTCCAGTGCCCTATCTGACCTCACCCATGGCAGGGGAACTTCTTCTTGGCCTCTTCGCGACTCATTTTTACTCGGGGTTTCCCTACTCCCCCAGAGTTTGTATTTGGGTTATTATTATTCACATTACTTAACTGTTTTTCCTGTTGTTCGGCCAATTTCACTTGTGCCCACATTACCTTCCCCTTAAGGGCTTTCCTTTCTTTCTCCATCTCATCCTCACAGTACTTTGCGTACTTTAGGACCTCATTTATGGAGTTTCCCTGCCAACAGATTTTATTATCTCTGATCCACTGTGATATTTCAGGCCTCAGCCCCAGCACGAATCGGTAAATGAAATGGGTCATATCTTTCATTTCAATGTTATCGATTCCACTGTAGGTTTTGAATACCTGTAGCAGTCGCAAATAGTAGGAGTGAACAGTTTCATCACGATTTTGGGTAGTTCTATCTATTCGGGTCCAATCAGTTTCTTTTGCTGGCACTTTCTCTTTTAAGTATTGTATTACTTTATCATATTTTCTCATTACCTCCGGTGAGGGAGCTCCGGTTCTGGAGTCTCTCTCATACTCTTCACTGGGCCAATCAACTGCAATTTTGCATTCTGTCCATAAATCTACAGGTACTACAATGTCAAAGAACCCATCCAGGTCCTTCAGGAGACATTTTTGGACCTTAACAAATCGCTCAACCTGCCTATACCATTCTACAGGTTTCTTTCTTAATCTTGGGAAATCGTTTGTGAATGACACAATATCCTGTCGGGACCATGGAACATGTACATATTTCCCACCTGGTACTTCTCTCATGGGATATCATTTTTCTGCCTTGTCAACTTCTTGTAGAACATATTCAGAAGTCTTTGGTCTGGCCTTACTATCTTCCTTTTTCTTTGCCCACCTGGTTTTCCATTTTTCTAAGTCCCCCCATTTCTGCAACAAATTCAACAATTCTTTTATCTGTACCTTTTTCCCTGACACATTCATGTTCTCCAGGTCTTTATCTGAAAATTCGGTTCTGTAAGGCTTTTGCAAGACTTTGGATTTGCTAACATCTATTCCCATATTGGCTGCAGTGTCCATTAGTTTCTCATGGAACACTCTGGTGTTTCGGGTAAGGCTTTTGCTTATAAACAGTAACTCCTCCTCACTAAGAGTGTTTAACCTGTCTAATCCCACATTTCCAGCTATAAGTTCCTCCATTTCTATTCTTAGTTTGTAGATATCTAAAGGTTTGGGCTGGGGAGTTTCTTTTTCTATTTCTCGGTTCCATCGGTCTAATTCCTCCGGAGTCACTACTGTGCACTCCGGGTCCCTGAAGCTGTTTCAATCAGGACTTCCTTTGCCCTAGTCTGAGGCCTCGTCCGGGGTATACTATTTTCCGGTTCCCTTATGGGCAGATCCATTAGGGAAATTACAGATTCACATTCGCTTGCCTGGTCATCAACGATGAGAGGCTCCTTCCTGGGCTGCGCTACAGCAGGAGAAATAACTGGAGTTCTCGTACTAGCCTGTCTATCCCCATAAAGAGGGACAACGGGATCAATAGTTACTGGAATTGTCAGAGCTTCAGGACTGGGATTTATCTGTGCTATTGTCTGAATGAGTTCATTTCGCTGTTTAATTAAGGCTTCTTTTTCCCTTTCGTGCAAAACCTTTTCAATGGATGTGTCATGTAATACTTGCTGAACCAAAGGTGGAAACAGACTCGGGGCCGTTGGGACTGTCATAACTGGTCTTTCATCACCAAATGGTCTATAATTTGGGACAGTGGTATCAGGTCTACAAAACCCGTCCCTATTGGTTTGCCTATTACCTATACCTGTCGTATCTGTTTCACTGGCTCTTCTACTTCTAGGACGTCTGAAAAATGGGTTTTTGGTACTTAGGGACCTTGACTCCTCATCATAAGGAGGTGGATTTTTCATAAATAAATCCTCCAGATACTCATCTTCTCAATCACCTGCAGCCATCAGGTGTCGGTTTTTCTCTGTGCATTTTCCTCCCATGGGTTCCTCTACCCCAAATACTGGAAATAGTCCCTCAACCATCATATTCTGTCTCCACTGTTTCATCTTTTTCTCCTTGGTTTCTCGCTGCAATTTCGGATACCATTTGCTTTCTCCCTTATCCATTCGGGGTCTGTCCCGCTCTAGAGCCTCAATCTCCCATTCCTCTAAAGCCTCATATTGTGTTAATCTAGGTCTGAGGTGTAGGTCATTCATTCCGGTCCTCAAGTTAAACAGGATTCTACTATTAAAAGTACCATCGAGAGAAAACGCTAGGATTCCGTCATCTTCGGTATACTTTACCCAATTCTCCAACCATACACAGGTATGATACCCTTTGTGAAACATCATAAAGGATGCGGGAGTATTAGGTGGTGGAATGATTACACCCTCCCTAGTTCTGATGGGCTTGTCTTTCTTAAAGTAATTTTTGATCTTATCAGCAAATGACAATTTTCTCTTGCTTCCGTACATATTGTAAGGTCTGCCTCTTAGCATCTGATCCTTGCAAAACCCTAAATGTTGTGGATCAGGTAAGAATTCAGGATACCACATAGACGGTGTGACCAGAAGCTCCGTGGTCAACTACGTCTTTTTGTTTACAAATCCTCTTCATATACCAGCACGTCTCTCAACAGTTGTAACAACCAATCAACACTGGAATTGCAAATAATTCCGACCAATGGGTGCGCTGCTTTTTCGCGAGACGCGGTCTCATGCTCCGGCACTCACCCCTCCTTTACAATACTAGCTTCGTTACACGCCCGCTGTTTCAGCCAATACCAGCGCGGCACGGAGTGACGTCAGCGCAGCTTTGCGATCGACTCCCTCCTTCAAAAGGTAACGGAAACTTTGAATTTTTCTAAAAGTGCAAGTGCTCAATTTAGTTAACAACGTATAACATTCGCTACTGTGCTCGAGTGTCTAAAGAAAGAAAGTTTCACTGCAAGTAAACCTCTTCTGTCTACTTTTCATACACTACAGATAGACCCTTCTGCCTACCCTTCACACAAGCATTAGAGAACCTGTTACTTCTTCGACTCATCCACTCTTTCCGGGATATATACTAAGTCTAAAGTTTCACCAAGGTACTCCTTTGCTATCATTCAAGCTCCAATGAACCTACTACTCCTTCCTCGTGTGACCCTTACTAGGCAAAGTTTCATTAGCGGACTCGTTGCTATCATTTATTCAACTATTCACTCAGAAAATCCTAATTAGCGCTTCCGGTTCTTCCTAACCATGCACTAATCTTCCTCGCAGCCAATGACCTCACAGCTTAAGTGGATTCTGCTCACCACCCGCTATACTATTCCCCGGGGATTCTAGACAACATAGAACAATCACTAACAATTTGTTAATCACATATAATAATACAGCAGCATTTCATATAATTTCAAAACATTTTATAACATTCTTAAAGCTAAAATAAAATTTTATTTTTAGCAGCAATAACATTTTAGCAGCACATTGTTATAGATTCACGGTTTATTCATAAAACATCTTATCTGCCTATCTTAACTAGTCCTAACCATAGCTCTGCTACCAGAAAATTACTGATAGCGCGCGCAGGTCACCCGACTCTTTAATTTACCAAACGTACACTCTTGGGCCCATGACGTGTTTCATATATATAATTTAAAACCGGGTAACCTACATGCTGCTGATCAGCAATCGAGTTTCTCCTTTTCTATATATTTTGTGTACCCAACTTACCAATCCCTATCACAGGTACCTCTGATCACGACAGATCAGGAGCTAGCAGGGCTAAGCAGATAATTCTAAACATGATATCTTGTACATTAGAATAATGATGTATATCTTTCAATAACCACAAACACAGGAAGTTTTAAAAGTTTTATCTAATCATCAAAATTATTCTTCATATGCCATGAGACTAAGGTTTACACAGATCAGGCTATCAATGATTAAGATTAAAAGCAAGGTGTAACTATGTATCACAACAAGTAGCATTTGAGATTTACAAGAATCTAAAGTTAGGAAATAGGGAACATGCTATTATGTACTATAGACTTTTCAGTGATATTAAAGGTGGGTAAAGAAAGGGAACATACTAATCCAGGTGATCTCTAATATGCTATGGGCCTAAGGAACAACGTCACTCCTAAGAGTCTCTATTCCAACTAGTGCTTATTCTCTAAAGGGGGGAAAATAAGGAACATACTAGTAAACGCTTTGCATGAAATCAACTTTATATGTAGACAGTAAAAATAACATCAGCAAGATTGCTTTATTAAAAGGAATAAGAGAAGAGTATAGATAGACGAACACCCACGGATATATATTTACCTAGGACGGGAATGAAGACTAACCCTGACCACGGGTCAGTTTGGGAAAAACGAGGAGAAGGATCCTCAAGACTTAGGATGCCAGTAGGCGAGCAGGTACAGCTCATGGACAGTCAGGACAGGATACCCCTCAGGATTTGGATCAGGACTGGGCTCACCAAAGGGTACGACCAACACCTGCAGCTTCGGATGCAATGCCTACGCTACTCCCTCTCTGCAGAGAATATGCCAATAACCCCGATTGGGTTGTCGAATCTCCCAGCAAAGTGCTTCGCCAGCACTTAAGAATATTCCACCCCTGTGAGTTTGTGGAAATTTACGGACAGAGTGCTCCGCAGCTCTCTGTATCAATCACCTATAGAGTTCGTAGGGTCGGTGACAGGTCAGCTACTCGGACAAGTCGGACAATTTCTCTAGCTAAACCTAGACTTGTTATACGGTTTTCGGGTCAGTGGACCACCCACAAATGTTGCAAATGACAGGATCCCCAACTTTGGATTGGACAAGAGAGGTGGTTAGGTCATTGTCACCACCTAGAATTTTGTGTTCCCACAATTAATATTTATTTTTCGTACCCACCCCTTACATTCCAGTTCCCATGGCATACGTGTAAAAGAGAACAATAGGACACACAGTGGACTAACAAATTTGTATCATTTTCAGGTGCATTTCAGCTTCTTCTCGCTGGGTCAGAGTGCCGGTTCCCAGGAGCGTCTCAGCTTCGGCAGCCAGCTGGCTGGGTTCCACTGATGCAAGACTTGGTTCTCTTGTCACGTGGTCAGTTCCACTCAGACTTCTAAGATGGAGAGGCTCCCCACTCCCAGGCCCACATATACGCGGTACATGAAAAGTAAGCGAAAACAAATTAGAATCACAGAAAAAATGAATACACTGTATACCATGATTAGCTTCACTGCACCCCTTACTTTATAATATCTATAGCATTAGAGGTTATGCAGAAATAGACATTTGTGCAATAGCAGCGGTAGCAAGCAAGATGCATGTAAAAAACAAAGCGGCCATGTTTGCAATAATGAGCATGAGCAAGAAATCCCTCCAGAACTACGAGTGCATCACATCACATGGGTATGACCGACGCATGCGCAGACGGAAATCCCGCATAGCAGCGACCAGTCAATGTGCAAGCTTTGTTATGATTAGAAAACACATAGGCAAGCATCTCTGGGACACCCGCGTGTTGTGTAAAGTGCGATATTAATAACAGAACAGATTGATTAATAACGTTACTGATTACGCGAGGTTTTTGAATTCGAGCAAGTCGCATAACGCGCGAATCCTTGCTCCATCCCTACCATGGGAGGCATGGTCATCCTGGATGGCCCTGCACATGTCATGCATAGCTGTTATAACATTGACCACGTTTTCAGTGTTTGCCCTTTGCCCTTCCACAACAGCAGTGGTGAGCTCTCTCAGGCAGTCACTGATGTCCCCCATGTGTGTTGCCATTGTCCCCAATTGGCCCTGCATACTTCTCATGTTTTTGAAATGCAGGCGCTGGACCCTGAGCATCCTACCCTCCAGCCCACTCCAGTCAGCTGCCCCATTGTCTTCTGCATCTGTCAGGATTGCCCTGGCCCTTCGCCTGCAGAAATGGATGGACCTGCCCCGCATTGGTACATCTGTTGTTGGTGGGGGTGTGTGGGCAGCCTGCTGTGTGGGAATTTCTGTTTGGCTCTCTTCTTTACTCTCCAAATCAGGCAGTGGTGGGACTTTTCGCCTGCGTTGAGTGGTAGCAGGTATGGGTGAGGGTGCTGGCACTTCTGGTTCCTCCTCAGACTGTACATCTGGTTCCTGTGACTCGTGGACATCAGCCACGTCACTCTCCTGCGCAGCTGCATCTATGATTTTAAACAGTGCAAGTTCAGTAATTATTTTTGTGCACATGTTTGTGACATAGCGCATGCCAATGTCTAATAACATAACTTTTGTTATGGACAAAGTCTGCTTTAGTCACTTCCTTGCTGTACTCTGCTGCACTAAAGATGTTTTGGTCCCTCCTTGCCTTGCCCTTACATTTGTCTATATAATACTCCCATAATGCATTTGGGTGTTGCAAGTAAAACGTGGACTGACTCAGTGGTACTACACTACGCAGGATCTGCATTAGGGGCTAATTTAGGTACATTTAACATTTAAAGATATTTAGCAGTGGTCTTACCTTGTGAGGTACTGGCCTGTTCAGAGGTGTCAATCTGGGCTATGCCGACAACTGCCTCTGGCTGTAGTGTGGATTCTACCATGTCCTCCAGGGGTGTGTTGGCATGTTCCGCAGATGGTCCCCTCTGATGATCATTACTCTGTCAAATATTTTGGAGGTATATGTTGGTGGCGGAGAGAGAGTAGTCTCCGCCGCCAACATACTGTAGGTCAGCCAGACTCTAAATGAGGACGGCGGACCTTCATTTTGGTGGAAAGGGTACTCAGTGGCCATTGCCACTGAGTACCCTCTTCGCCAAACTCTAATCCCGGGCCTATATGTTTTTGGGGCACAGGGGATTATATCAAAGTGACTTGACTGCACAGATTATGAGGGTGAGAACACTTCATTCAAGTGTCACCCAACTAAATCCCATTTGCTGCCTTTATGTAAGCTAATATTCCATATTTTATATGAATGTGCAAGGCATTCTAGTTCAGGTCCAACTGCTATAAGATGTATTTGTATTCTATATATACCCATCAAGCAGTACACTGAAAAACTAAAGAGGCGTTAAGCAAATGAAACCTATGGAAGGAGGACAGCAGGTCCACATTCACTGAGGATTCAACCCTATGTACACACAACCAGATGGCTGTACTAAAAAGGCAGACCGAGAACCCTAATTTTGCAGCCAACAGAATCACTCAATGACTCGCTTGTCACTTTGCACTGCTTTTTGGGTTGTCAACGCGTTATGGTCACGAGATAAGAATTCAGGGACATTTGAGCTGTTTATGACTCATTACATTGCAAACTTGTATAAGTACATTCTGCCGACTAGGAGGGCACTAGGGCATGGAGCACTAGTAGCTGGGTGCACTGCAAATGCTACGAGTGCATGGGGATGTGGCCATCAGTACACCTGAATGCACTGCATATAGTGCATAACACTGCGGACAGTCCTGCTCTTTTAAATCGAACAAGCAATGCTTATTTACTACACATTTAAATTGTAGTTGATTTTTTTTCTTTTTACTACTAATGTAATTTCTACAATTTTTCAACAAGATTGCCTTGATGAGCCACCAAAATAATACTGGTTGAAGATCGAATCAAGATGCACTAGCTAGAGCCCATCCGTGCTCATAAATCCAAGTTGATTAGGACACAGACACCAGTAAAAGAACTGGGTAATGATTCAAAGAGCTAATGTTTAAATACACTCAAAAAGGAATAGGAGATTAAAAAGGTGAAATCGAGGGTAGCCATTTTGGGTCGTGAAGTGACACGATTTTTATACTATATACTTCAACCGGTTGTCTACGTCATAAGTGGCTCAGCAGGGCAGTTTTAGAAATTTAATTAAAGCAGCATGCTTACCCAACGTAACAAAGGGAAACAAGAATGCGTTTTTACTATGTTTCCTCACATGCAAACCAAGAAGATTTAGTGGGAGAGCTTCACTGGGTCTTAAAGTGAGCATAACTTGAAGAAAAAAAACTAACATGAAGACATGGTCATACCCCACAGGCTCCCTTCAAATTCTTGAAATTCTGCAAGCAAGACACAAGATGACTAATAAGCGGCCACAGGGACCGGCACTGCCTAATCATGTGATGGCACTATCCGTTTGACCTCATCCATGCGTGCCTCCTAGGCAGGATACTGGTGCCAACAGCCCTGCGAACACAGTACTGGGACCAGCATGGATTACATGCTTTGCTTCACTGACTATGGCCCACAGAGTATGCGTGTACCTGCCCAGGAAACAAGCTGCATATATGGACCTAAGGACCAGGCGTGCCGAAGAAAACATTCTTTTCCCAAAAACATCCATCCTTTAGGATTCCTTTTCAGGAGGATTGGTCATAAGGGAATTAGAATTAAACCTCCTATTCGAGGCCTGCACAATGAGGTTCTCAGGTGTAGTATCAGGCTCCGCTTTCCGTCTTCCTCGGGGCAGTGCTGAGAGTCCGATACCCGCTCCCTCTGAACTATCTCCGAGTCTGAATGCAACAATACAGACAACCGAGACAATGCAGATGTCGCGGGAAAGGAAGGGGACAGCGGGGAGGGAGATCTGAAATGACAAATAACAGGGAATTAGAACACCCTACCTCCCTAATCTACAAGTGTCACCTTCCTTATGCCCTCTACAAGATAACCCCAAAGGTGAGTAGGCTATACCTGTAAAGGAAAATACAACGGACCAAATCCAATTGGAGACAGTTGCTTGAGGTGGTATCTTGGAACTATACCCAACTGTGGACGTAAAACAAAACACATTCAAGGTTGTGTGCTAAGCAGCCACAAGTCCAAACTCATATGTGAGGGTATCTAACACATACCATTTACTATGCATCAATTCTCTTAGTATGGGTACTCCACTGTTCCAATACTGCAATACCCCTACTGTCTCCTGAATAATTGAGATAAGAAAAGAATAATGAACCCTGCGTACAATCAGAAGCCACAAGGAGAATGCAGGTTTGTAAAATCCTTCGTGTTAGTGCTTTGAAAATACGTCACACAAAGGTTTACTTCCCCCTGTGTAACATGAACACACAATAGTTCGATATGCTCATGTTCCGAGTTTTATGCTGAACTGCGAGGCTCTGTGTTAATCTCACACCCAAGAGTCCTATCGCACCACTCTTCTCCTTTGTTCCATATAGTAAACAAATATAATACTTTAGGGCACAAGGGGTTATCACAGGGTGTTGCCACAAACACTAGGGTCTATATCCCTGTGGCCGAAGTTGCCCCAACAACCCCTCTGTTGACTCCAAAGCAACGTCTGGTGTAATGTGTCCCTCTCAGCAGAGAGAAACACCAAGAATAACCATCAGGTGAGGTGCGCTGTTGGGATCGATAGAACCAACGCCTCGCACCTCCAAACACAGAACACAGTACTCACGAAGTCGTCGGACTTGGGAAAAACAAGTCAGGAATCCTACCACAGCTGCTCCAGATCAGGAAAGAATTATCGGCGTTTCCCCGCTGCTCACAACATCCCTTTATTTCCTGGCATGCGCGCGCATCCCACGTTGTTACGTGACGTATGCACAGCATGCCGGGAAATGTAGTTTAAAGTGCGGAATGCCCGTGTTTTCCGACGGCCCCACGCCACCGCTGCTGCAGACCTTGACAGTACATCCCCCTTCACAAGAGGGGCTGAAGTCGCTCGCGGCTGATCCGGAAACAATCGGTGAAACTGGGCCACCAATCTAGGAGCCCGAACAGCCCCTGCAGGCTCCCAGGAATCTTCTTCCGGTCCATACCCCTTCCAGGAGAGCAAGTATTGTAGATGACCCCTTACCCATCTAGAGTCTAGAATCCGGCTCACCTCATACTCACTATCCTGCTGCACCCAAATAGGCAAAGGAGCCCTACGAACAGGACACCTGGAGGGCTTCAAGAGGGAAACGTGGAAGACAGGATGTATGCGCAACTGCGCAGGTAACCGCAGCCGAACTGCCACAGGATTTACGTGTCCCAACACACGGTAAGGTCCAATAAACCGGGGATTGAACACGCTATGCTTCCTGAACCTGATATGTTTGGTGGACAACCACACCAGATCCCCCTTTTTATACACTGGATTGGGTCTCCGATGCTTATCAGCTTGGAGTTTGTACCTCGCTTTGGCCTGCACCAGATTCCTGCGCGTATCCAAAAGTACTTTGCGTACCCGCAACAATCTGTCCCTCACCTCTGGCAGCTTCACGTTGTCACTCGGCAACAGCATAGGGGTAAATCTAGGGTGATGCCCATAGGAGCAAAAGAATGGTGAGTGTTGGGTGGATGCGTGTTGCGTGCTATTATAGGCTATTTCTGCCACCCACAACCAGTTTACCCAAGAGTCACTGCTGTCCTGCACATAACAGCGGAGATGTTGTTTCAGTGATTGGTTCAGCCTCTCCGTCTGCCCATCTGTTTGCGGGTGGAAACTGGTGGACACTGAAGATGTTATGCGTAAGGCTGCACACCAGGTTTTCCAAAAGCGAGCAGTGAATTGTGCCCCCCGGTCCGATACAATGTCCCTTGAAGGCCGTGTAGTCTCACAATATTCACAAGGAGCAGATGAGCTAACTGACCAGCGGTGGGCACCTGCTTGCAAGCGATAAAATGGCCCATCTTGGTCAAGAAATCCACAACCACTACAATGGCGGTCTGGCCTTGGTCTTTCGGAAGTCCCACTATGAAATCCACTGAAAACCTCTCCCATGGATGCTCTGGAGTGGGCAGAGGTTGCAGTAATCCCTGAGGCTTTTGTCTATCCGTCTTCATTCGATTGCAGGTAACACATTCTGCCACCCAACGACTTAAATCAGGTCTGATGGAAGGCCACCAGAATTGTCTCTGGGTTTTCTCCAGTGTTTTGATAAATCCCATGTGTCCGGCGCTTGGAACTTCATGACACCATGAGAACACCGTTTTCCGTAGCTTGAATGAGGGTATTAAGACCTGTTTTCCTCTCATTGGTACACCGTCTCTTAGCCTCCATTCCGGATGATGTCGAAGCCATGTGCGCCAAACACAGGTTTGTGCTCCTCTTTTGACTCCCATCAAAAAATGACTGGTTTGAGTGGCTCCTATGACGTTGGTCGGTTCTACAATGGAACGGATGGGTTTCTCTGTGGGAAGTAGAAGATTTTCTCTGCGTGTGAGCGCGTCCGCCTTTCTATTGTTAGAACCAGGCCGGAAGGTAACCACAAAGTGGAACTCCTCAAAAAACATCATCCAACGGAGTTGCCGGGGAGTCAAATGTCTGGCGGCCCGTAGAAACTGTAAATTGCGATGATCAGTGTAGACCGTGACCAGGTGCTTCGCTCCCATCAGCCAGTGTCTCCATTCCACAAATGCATCTCGAATGGCCAACAGCTCCTTTTCCGCGATCGTATAGTTAATCTCTGCTGGGCTTAGCTTGCGCGACATGTAGGCTATGGGATGGAGCGTTCCAGTAGAGACATCTTTTTGCGATAGCACAGCCCCTAGCGCTATTTCTGACGCATCCGCTTCGACGATGAAAGGGAGGTCGGGATTGGCGTGTGTTAACACCGGTGCGGTGGAGAACGCGTTCTTGAGCTTGTCAAAAGCGGTCTGTGCTTAGTCATCCCACACAAACCACACGTTTTTTCTCGTGAGCCGAGTGAGTGGTGCAACCATTCCAGAAAACCCAGATATAAATCTTCTGTAAAAGTTGGCAAACCCCAACAGGCTCTGGATATCTTTGACGTTGTTTGGACGAGGCCACCCCACAATGGCCTGCACCTTTCTCTCAGCCATCACCTGCCCAGACGGAGTAAGCATAACCCCAAGAAATTCCACTGTTGTAACATGAAACTCACACTTGGTGATTTTGCAGAAGAGGTGATGTTTCTGTAACGCGTGCAATACCGTTTTCACATGCGTGATGTGTTCCTCGGTTGAATTGGAATATATAAGGATGTCGTCAATATAAACAACAACATGATGGTCCAAATATTCACGAAGCACTTCATTCAAGAAGAATTGAAACGCGGCCGGGGCGTTACAGAGCCCAAAGGGCATTACTCGATACTCATAGAGCCCATACCGCGTCTTAAAGGCAGTCTTCCATTCATCACCCCTTCTGATACGAACAAGGTGATATGCACCACGCAAATCAAGCTTGGTGTAAATGCGCGCATCTCGAACCTGTTCCAGTAATACTGGGATCAAAGGTAGTGGATACTGATTTTTAACGGTGATGGAATTCAACGCTCTGTAGTCGATGCAGCATCTCTTTTCACCATTGGCCTTTGGGATGAAAAACAACGGAGATGCTGCTGGGGAACGAGAAGGTCTGATGTATCCAAGAGCCAGGTACTTATCCAGATAGGCTCGCAGTGTTTCGTTTTCGGGTATGGTCAAAGCATATATTCTCCCATTGGGAATTACAGATCCTGGTATGAGGTCAATGCGGCAGTCATATGATTGATGCGTGGGAAGAACCTCAGCCTCTTTATCGCTGAATACTGCTTCATATTCAGCGTAACACTGGGGAAGAGACACTTCTTTTTCTGCGGCTGTGGCTATGGTATGCAATGAAGACAACGCTTGAGCCGGGCTCCAGACCCCCGAAAGACAGTGTTCCAAGCAATAGGGAGAAAGGAACCGAATCGTCTTTGTGGTCCATCGTATCTCAGGGTCATGTTTTTGCAGCCACGGTAGTCCTAATATGATCCCATATTGTGGTGCTTCGATAATGTTGAATTCCAAGTATTCATGGTGGGTGTGATCATGAGTAACCTCATACTCCAGAGTATGGCAGGTGATGGGTCCCGCTTGTAGTTCGTTCCCATCAACCGCGTAGACTGTTTCAGGGCTTTCTTTGGGAACTAGTTGCACTCCCAGTCGACGGGCCTCGTTGATATCCATGAAACAGCCAGTTGCCCCAGAATCAACCATTGCACAAATGTCTTGTTTCACCTCACCAATCAAAATTGTCATGTCCATAAAGAGGTGCTTCTTCTCATATTCCGATTTTGGGGTAAACAAAGGGATAATATGTGTGCTTGAGTGCCTCCCTTCATTTGCCTTCAAGCTTTGGAGTTTTCCGTCTCCTTCTCATTGATTCCTGCAAGGTTTTGTCCTCCCCGAAACCTGTTGGCTTTGGGTTTCACAGGACATTCACATAAGAAATGTCCTTTTTCCCCGCAGTATAAACATAGTCCTTGTTTGCGTCTATGTTCCCTTTCACTGGCGGTTAGAGAGGCTCGCACTGCTCCTATATCCATAGGCTCAGGGGATGTAACCATCTTTTCCCCACTGCTCGTCTGTTCGTATGGCATAACAGTTCTTTCTTTCTTCTTATGTTCCCCTTTCCTTTCCTTCATTCTATGATCCAAACGGAGGGCAAGGTCTATCAGGGCCGAGCATGTACGGGGTTGGGGATCTATTTGGGCCAGAACATCTTTCATCTCTTCACTAAGGCCTTGGTAAAAGATGGCTGATCTCTTGGCTTCTGGCCAATCCGTTTCAGCCACTAGCCGTCTGAAGTTGTTTAAATAGGTAACCAGATCAGCATCTCCCTGTTTAAGTTTTTTTTTTTCACAACCAATTTTATTGAGCAAATGAGCAGTGAGAACGTGGCGTCCCCAAGATCGAAGATCACCACGACAATATCAATACAGCAAATCACGTAGGCAGCAAGTGATGAAACAGACTTAAGAATAGGCGCAGTATAGAAACCCCCCATTTGCCCACCCTATCCCACAACTCCGACCCCCCCAGCCCCAAAACTCCCCTCCCAACCCCCCCAACCACACGTGTACATAAAGCAATAGAATAAAATGTGCAGGTGTAGTGCAACCAGAGCGTCGCTGCTTCGGGCCAGCAATGTCACTGTAGTCAAATGTCCTCCTCTCGCTCCGCCGGGGGATCCAAGGACAGACCCCGGTAGTCGGCCCATCGCTTCCATATTTTGTAGTGTTTGCGCGGGCAGCCCCTCGCTTCAAAGATCGGCCTCTCCAGACCCATGAAATAATCTAGCCCAGCCTTCCATGCAGACAGGGGGGGGGGCCCTCACCGCTTTCCACGCCCGGGCCAGATCCCGCTTAGCCACAACAAGCCCCAAGAGCAACAAGTGGCACTTATATATGTTTCCCCCAACCCCCTCCATGATGTGCAGTAATCCTAGTCGGTGGGTACGGGGAAGGTCCCAGCCCAGGACCTCGGACAGACAACTCCACACACCCCTCCAGAACCCAGCCAGCCGGCCACACGTCCACACAGTGTGCATCAGGGACCCAGGCACCGCCCCACAGCGCAAGCATTCCGGAGATGCAATCAACCCAGCTTTCCACAGCCATTCACGCGTATAGTAGGCGCGATGCAAGTATTTAAATTGGATGAGTCGGAGCCGGACAGCAATGGCGGTTCCACGTGGGGATTCTAACGCCTCCCTCCAATCGTCCTCATCGAGAGGGCCAATGTCCACCTCCCACGCCGCCCGAAGAGAGTGCAGGGTAGAGGAGCAGTGGATGACCAACGTCTGATATATCCTGGAAACCTTTCTGTCCCCCAGATCCCCCATAAACACCTTAGCCTCCACCGGGCTGAACTCCGGCAGGGAATCCAGACCAGCGATGCTCGGGGTGAGGGCATGTCGCAGCTGCAGGTAGCGGAAGAACTGGGACTGAGGCATTTGGAACTCTGCGCGGAGTTCCTCAAAGGATTTGAGGGTGGTGCCGGACATGACCTGGCCCAATTGTGTAACACCTATGGCTTCCCAGCCCTCAAAGCCGGTCAGGGCCGCCAGCTCCGGGAGTAGACCATTATGCCAAAGTGGCGTCTCGGCCATTAATCTGCCCCACCAGCCCATGCGGCGCAGGGTCTGCCGCCACACAGCAAAGACCACTCTGGTAACCGATGGCAACACACGGCGCAGGCGAGGTGAATATAAAATGGTGTGAAGCGTATGATCACCCATGAGCGAGCGTTCCAGGGCGTATGCCGGATCCCCCCTATCGCCGTACCACCATTCGTTAAGAACAAGTAGTTGGGAAGCCTGGTAGTAGGAGAGGAGGTCCGAGGTGGCCAGGCCACCACAGTACGTGGACAAAAAGCATGTCTTCAACGCCACCCTGGCCGCACCGCCATCCCACAGGAAACGGCCCAACACAGAGTTAACTTGACGGAACCACTGCTGGCCAACGGGGTACGGGAAATTCTGAAGTTGGTACAGGAGACGTGGAAGCACCACCATCTTAAAGATGGCCGATCTCCCAAAGATAGTAAGCGGCATCCTGGACCAAGTCTTGACATCAGCCTGGACTCGTTCCCACACTGGCAGGACACCACGAGCCCAAGCCACCACGCGCGACTCCGATAGGAAAATGCCCAGATATTTCAGGCCATCCGTTGCCACCCGCAGTCCCTCAGCCCAGGGGTCAGTGACAACTCCGCCGCCCAGCACCCACAGGGTCGATTTATTAAGGTTGAGTCGGAGACCCGAGATCTCACCAAACACGCGCATGACCTCCAGAACCCGGGGACCCGAGAGTTGTAGGTCGGTGAGAAAGAAGAGAACATCATCCGCATACAGCGCAATCCTATCCACCAGGTCCTCGTTCCAGACAAAACCGCGCAGCTGGGCATCCGCCCACACCAGCGACGCCAGGGGCTCCATGGCAAGGGCGAACAGGTACGGGGACAGAGGGCAGCCCTGTCGAGTACCCCGACCTATATGGAAGCGCCCAGAGGTAGCCCCGGCCAATCGGACCGAGGCCGTAACGTTGGTGTAGAGCAAGCGTACGTACGACAAGAACACTGGGCCCAGGTTGAGGCGGGCCAACAAAGTAAACAGGTATGCCCAGCTCACAGAGTCAAAAGCTCTGTCCATATCCGCCAGTAGGAGTGCCGCCTGCTCATCCCGAGTACCCATGGCATCAACCGCCGCCTGTGCCCGTCGGATATTATGTCGAGTGGCCCTACGGGGCATGAATCCGGCCTGGTCGGGGTGGACCAGGTCAGCAATGTGGGGCAACAATCGGTTCGCCAAGGCCTTAGCCAGAATTTTGGCCTCGATGTTTAAAAGGGAAATGGGCCGGTATGAGTCGTGCCTGTCCGGCGCCCTGCCCGGCTTCAAGAAAACCACGATCTCGGCATGGCGCCAGTCCGGCGGCAGTTCCCCTTGGGTTCGCGCCGCCTCCAGTGCGCGCCGATAATGAGGCCCCAGCTGGAGGTGGAACTTTTTATAGAATTCGCATGGGTAGCCGCTCGGGCCCGGCGCCTTTCCAGTATTCAATTGACCTAGGGCCTCCCCGAGTTCCTCAGCTGTAAGCGGGGCGTCTAGAGCGGCCCTGGTCTCGTCGGTGACGGCCTGCGGTAGCAGGTCGAGATAGGCGGAGATCTCACCCGTCTCCAGGTGGTCACGGGGGGCGTACTGCGTCTCATAGTAGTGGGCAAAGCTAGCCGCGAGCATGTCTGGGTCTGTCATAACCGAGCCGTCTTCCGCTGTAAGACCCGGTAACACAAGGGGCTGGAAGGTCGCCTGGCACAACCTGTGAAGCATGGTACAGGACTTTTTGCCCCACTGATACACCCTGCTACGCGTGGCGAGCCACGCCTGCCTGGCCTCGTCGTAGAGGACTGAGGCGTACGACTGTTGGGCCTGCAGGAGCTGCCGTACTGTGTCGTCGTCGCCCCCATCCCGGCCACGCTGCTCTAACTCCTCCACGCGGGCGGCGGCGGTCACAATGGCCTCCCGATGCTTCCGCCGAGCAGCCACGCACCAAGCTATATCGACACCCCGCAACGTGGGTTTCAGCGCCTCCCACACCACCATTGCATCCACATCGCCCACTAGGTTCTCTCGCCAATAATGATCAATCGCCTCACGCAGGTGATGCACATACTCAGGCTGCTGCAACTGCCAAGACGACTTCCGTCATCGAAACGGCTGTCTCTTCGAGGGGAGGGCTATGGTAGCTGTAACTGGGGAGTGATCAGACAGACCTCTGGGGAGTATCACAGCATCACTGACTCGGCTCAGACAGGCACCCGGCACAAACAAATAATCAAGTTTCGAGAAGGACCCATGCACCGCCGACACATATGTGAATTCACGCGCAGCAGGATGAAAATGGCGCCAAACATCAACCCAACCCAGGCTATCCACCGTTGCACGTAGTCTAGTGGGAGCAGCAGCAGAGGGGGGATCCACAACAACTGGCACCCGCCTCTGGCGATCCAAGCCCGCATCCATAACCTCGTTCCAATCACCCCCTACCAGGGTCAGCACATCCGGAATCTCGTCCCATAACGCAAACAGTCGCTCAGACAAGGCCCACTGCAGGGGGGGGGGGGGGGCATACACGCTACCAAAAACCACCTGCTCGGTACCCAGCAGGCCCTTAATGAAAATGTAGCGGCCCTGAGGATCAATCCATTGCTTTTCATGTACATACGCCATCCTGCGATGGACCAAGATAGCCACCCCCGTGAGCCCCTCGTAAAGCCCGCATGGTACACCTGCTGGAAGCCGAATCTTTGGAGGCTAAGGACCTTGGAACCCAGCATGTGGGTCTCCTGAAGCAGTAGCACATCCACCATCTCTCTTTTCCCCCAGCGTAACACAGCCCCACGCTTGATTTTATCCAGAATCCCTCTCACATTCCACGTCACAACCCGAAGGGCCTTATGAGGAGACACAGTCGTACGATCAGCCATCATCAAAACAGTACCCGTCACCCGGCCCTCCGCACCACCCCGGCGCCCCCCACCAACCAACGAACTTAATAGCAATATACACGTGTGGTCCCACCCCCCCAACCCCAACACTCAGCAGACCATCCCAGGCCCAAGCCCCCCCAAACATCAGCAACAGAACAACACCCCCCCTCGCCCCGCTCCCCCCACCCCAATACCTCATAGAACAGTGAAGTATCTGTCGCGGCATGGAGAGACCCGGGTCCAAAACGGAGGACCCAGGGCCCGCCATACCAATGGATCCCAACACCCCGATCAGCACACACTCACCTCCCCCCCCACAACACCCACAACCGTGAGGGTCTGAGGCCCAAACAAGGTGCCTCCCGAGCCCCACAGCGTTCCCGCCAAGAGTCACAGGATACCTCAGACGTGTATTGACTGGCATGAATAAAGTCACATTAGAACAGTCTCACCAGCCGACGTAGGGCAACACATTACCCGGCAAACAAGGTCCAGTCCCCATCAATGTTCAGCTGCCTGTATCAGAGTGTTCCGAGTCCCTCGCGCCATCAGTCTGCGATGCACTGGCGGAGGCCGACCGCTTCCGCGATCGAGACCTCCGGTGTCGTCCCTTTCGGTTCGGGCGGTTCGTCCGCTCCGGCGACGATCCCTGGGACCTGCCCGGGTCCAGCCCCGGCTGGGCATGCGGCCTGAGTCTTACTGCTTCGTCGGTCCAACGGAACACCTCCTCGGGCGAATCAAAGAAATGTGTCCGGGATTGGTACACCACTCGCAAGCGGGCCGGATACAGGAGGGAGTATTGGAGCTTCAGGCCCCGCAACTTGGCCTTAGCGGCCACAAAGGAGTGTCTCTGCTGCTGCACCAGCTTCGTGTAATCAGGAAAGATCATGATGGTATGATTGTCATAGGTGAGCGAGCCTTTCTTCCTCGCCTCCCGCAGTATGACATCGCGGTCGTGGTAGTTCAGCAGACGGGCGATAACAGGCCGAGGACACTCACCCTCCGGCGGCCGCTGGGCCAGGGCCCTGTGCGCCCTCTCGATCACAAAGCACGTGGACAGTGCCCCTTCGGGGAGCCAGCTCTCCAGCCACCGGGTCAAGAACCTCTCCATGCCGTCCTTCTCGCACCGCTCCGGAAAACCGACGAAGCGGAGGTTGTTCCTCCATGCGCGCCCTTCTGCATCCTCCACCCGGGCCGCCAGTGTCTTCTGGACACACTCCACCTCCGCCATCCTCTTCTTCAGGGCACTAATGTCTGTTTCGGTCACCGTGATTCGGGATTCGGTCTCGGTGATCCGCTCCACCGCATTGAGGAGGTCCTGGCGCAGCAGTGTAACGTCCGCTCCTACTGCCCCAATTTTAGCATCAAGCATGTCCCGGGATTGGGTGATGGCCGCAAGTATCGTTGCATTGTCCGGCCCAGGTCCGCCGCTGCCACCAGCCGCCCCGGAGCCACCACTAGGCCCCGTGAATTTATCGATAGGGCCATGCTTAGGCGGGCCGCCTCCACCAGCCCTGGTCATGGCCGATCTCGGACCCGTCGGGACCACACACCGGGCGGGGCGGGCACCACCCACGACGAGTCTCAGTTACCCCTCCGGAGCTGCTACGAGCGCTGGAGGCCCCAGGCCTCGGAATGGAACGTCGGCGCAGGAGCCCCCAAGGAGGAAGAGGGCAGGCCGGCGCAGACCCGAAGTCGCGAAACTCGAGTTCGCGGCTTCACAAGGGCGGGACAGGCCTCCACCACGCCTCGTCGCCTACGAGTGTCCGCCCAAGGCGTAGGAATGAATGGCTCCTCCGTGATCCGTGGGCAGCTGTAGCTGCAGAGCTGGGCCAAAGGCTGCGCGGTGGACGCCACCACCACCCGCGCGCCCGCAACCGCCACGGGGTGTCTCGAAGCTCGAGGTCCCCGGTCCCCAGCCGGTCACCAGGCCGCACGTCGCCGTCGCCAATTCTGGGTCTCAGGAGAAATGAGAGCGCAGGATCAAGACACCGGAGCAGGCAGGGGACTCCCCTGAATCGATGCCAGTCACCAGGTACCAACTGCGGGCTCGGGGGCCAGGATAAATGAACGGATTAAGTCCGGGCCGGCGGGAGCTCTACAAGGCTGCGACCGCCATCTTCGCCCGCCAAGCCACGCCCGTCTCCCTGTTTAAAATTTAGCAATTCCCTATCTGCCGTGAAGGTTTCTGCTCGCCTATCAAAAGTTTTCTCAAATTCCTCTCTGAAATTATCCCAGTGATATAAGAGTGGGTCGTCCCTTCTAACTATCGGAACCGCCCACTGTGCTGCCTCCCCCCCTAGATATGAAATAAGGAAAGCAACCTTCGCTTGGTGTGTGGAAAACATCTTAGGTTTGCACATAAAGTGTAACTGGACCTGAGTCATAAAGACTTGTACCTTTTTGTTATCCCCATAGAATCGTTCAGGGGGAGCAAGAGGGATTTGTGCCGGCATCTCAACCACCACAGAGGTAGTAGGAGACGAGCTGCTTGATGCCCCCTCCTGTGCTGCAGTGGTAGTAGGTAATCTATCCACCCTGGCTCGTAATTGTGCATTCTCAGCCCTTGAGGCAGCTACCTCTCTATTGGAAGCTGCCAGCTCCACCTGAACTAAGGCCAAAGCAGCCAAGACATCCTCTAGGGTAGTCATGGCGGAATCACAGCACTGCCAAGAAGAGGCAAAATTCTTGAGCCGATAATTCTATCAGGCTCCGCTTTCCGTCTTCCTCGGGGCAGTGCTGAGAGTCCGATACCCGCTCCCTCTGAACTATCTCCGAGTCTGAATGCAACAATACAAACAACCGAGACAATGCAGATGTCGCGGGAAAGGAAGGGGACAGCGGGGAGGGAGATCTGAAATGACAAATAACAGGGAATTAGAACACCCTACCTCCCTAATCTACAAGTGTCACCTTCCTTATGCCCTCTACAAGATAACCCCAAAGGTGAGTAGGCTATACCTGTAAAGGAAAATACAACGGACCAAATCCAATTGGAGACAGTTGCTTGAGGTGGTATCTTGGAACTATACCCAACTGTGGAAGTAAAACAAAACACATTCAAGGTTGTGTGCTAAGCAGCCACACGTCCAAACTCATATGTGAGGGTATCTAACACATACCATTTACTATGCATCAATTCTCTTAGTATGGGTACTCCACTGTTCCAATACTGCAATACCCCTCCTGTCTCCTGAATAATTGAGATAAGAAAAGAATAATGAACCCTGCGTACAATCAGAAGCCACAAGGAGAATGCAGGTTTGTAAAATCCTTCGTGTTAGTGCTTTGAAAATACGTCACACAAAGGTTTACTTCCCCCTGTGTAACATGAACACACAATAGTTCGATATGCTCATGTTCCGAGTTTTATGCTGAACTGCGAGGCTCTGTGTTAATCTCACACCCAAGAGTCCTATCGCACCACTCTTCTCCTTTGTTCCATATAGTAAACAAATATAATACTTTAGGGCACAAGGGGTTATCACAGGGTGTTGCCACAAACACTAGGGTCTATATCCCTGTGGCCGAAGTTGCCCCAACAACCCCTCTGTTGACTCCAACGCAACGTCTGGTGTAATGTGTCCCTCTCAGCCGAGAGAAACACCAAGAATAACCATCAGGTGAGGTGCGCTGTTGGGATCCATAGAACCAACGCCTCGCACCTCCAAACACAGAACACAGTACTCACGAAGTCGTCGGACTTGGGAAAAACAAGTCAGGAATCCTACCACAGCTGTTCCAGACCAGGAAAGAATTATCGGCGTTTCCCCGCTGCTCACAACATCCCTTTATTTCCTGGCATGCGCGCGCATCCCACGTTGTTACGTGACGTATGCACAGCATGCCGGGAAATGTAGTTTAAAGTGCGGAATGCCCGTGTTTTCCGACGGCCCCACGCCACCGCTGCTGCAGACCTTGACATGTAGGATGCTTAGTTAGGAGGTTGGATCGCCAAGCGCAGTTCTATGTTGCTATTGGCCGGCTGTCTGGTGGCTGGTGGCCAAGTAGCAGGGTTGGACCATGTGGCCATCAAAGCATCAATGAGGGTATAATTTAATGGTAGCAAGGGACACTAAGACATTGTACCTGGTTGAAGAATTTCAGTCATAATGTTAGTTTTTGTCTCTGTGGAGGACAACTATAGATCTAGCTTCTCAACTACCTTCCAGACCATTGCTGCTAAAGAGTCACTTTTATCTGCTGTTGGCCCATGTAGCGAGGTATCCAACCAACTAGCATTTTGTACATCAAAGTACAGTCCATCATCTGTCATAGTAATGGAGTAGCAACCCATCATCATCCTCTTCATCATTAGTTCCCTGAAAATCCTTTGTGTTTCTTGTAGAGGGTCAGAGTGGGAGACAAAAAATGAATAGAACCTCTGCTGTTAGTTGTGTTGTGGAAGATGCTCAGGTTTAGTCAGGCTGCATAAGAACTAGCTATATTTTTGGATTTCAAAGCGTAACATCGGTTGAGCTTGTACAAATGTCGGTTGAGGGTCACTCATGGTGGCAGGACTAGAGCAGTCTGCGAGAAGTGGGTAAAGAAAAACTAAAATCATAATAACCAGCGTTATTATCAGTTCAGTTTTCTGTTTCCTGGTGTGGGCGGGCCAGACTGCCAGGGCAGGGGCCAGGAGGAGTGGTTGCTACACTCTAAAGTGTGCATAACTGTTTGGCCGGCGCTCTCTGGCCGATGCTAACAGTCATGTGCACTTTGTATGCTCTGCACCCAGGATGCTCTCTAGCCTGGGTGCAGGACATGCCCAGGCCCCCATTCCCCATCTGAGCGCCGAACCATGGCGCTCAGACCAGTCACAATGCTGCATTGCATGTGGCTGGCCTGAAGGTAAGTGTTTTATTCTTTTAATTTACACCCTCCTCCCCCCACCGCCCCACCCCGGTAAATAGCGGGCTCAACTGTTCGATTGGACTGAAGGAGCACCACAGGGAGCCAGAATAGCAATAGAGATATACAGCATGGCCTCCTTGAAGGTGTTTGTCAGCTGACAGGTCGACAATAACCCGTGGATCTCAGGGTGTGGAGAGGCCAGCTGAGGAATTTGTTCTGAAGCAGGGGATTTCGAAGGGGTGCAATATTTCTCTTGATGCCCTTGCATCTGTTCTTTACCGCTAGAGTGGCGACAAAGAGTAAAGTCTTAATTCGCCATTTGTGTTTGCACTTGGACTTCGATTTAATCAAAGATTGTGATTGGAAAATGGACCATTCACAGGAAAAGCCTCTTGACCTAGACCAAGGCCAGGCCCACAACTTGTTGCTTCGACCAGGGCCTTTTCTTTTGTTTGGTGATGCAGCGGTTCAGCTCCATGACTTAGATCACTTTTGAGTGCATAAGGGCACATATGTTGCTCATCTTGAAGTCACGTTCAGAGCCCAGGCTCCAAGACACTCCTCATGCAGGGAGGAGGATCCCATATGATGAAGCATGTCACCTTCGGGTGAGTGAGGGTTCTAGTCCTTAAGGGATAATTCCCCCCTTTTTGGTTGTATTCATCCACAAATTTCTGAGAGAGTCCACACATTCATCACACATGGTTCTCGTGCTAATATTCAGACCCGAGGTAGCATTGTGTTATTGATTATGTTTAGGGGAAGTTTTCCTCGTTGGTCTTTAAACTAGATTCCCTGGGATCCCACCCAACTGTTCTTGTTGTTACTCTTCCTGCAGACCCATGACTGAAATCTGCTTTGTGCCGTCTCAGATAGCTGATGCTTAGTTTTTATGAATACAACATTCATCACAGCGCAGCATAATTACACTAGCAACTATATTTAGGCCTAGGCACGAAAACTACTGTTCTCTCAGGCGGGAAGAGATCATGACCCTTACTTGCTTGGCAGGGATCTCTCTTGTTTGCTGTAGGCCACCATGTTTAAAGCGCCCTCTTAGTGAGCTTTTTATGTTCAGAACAATCAAACTCCTAAAGCAGGAGTTTGCTTTTTCCTGAATAAAAAGTAAAAGATTCTGATGTTCAAGGAAATTCTTTCTTAAAGCTCAAAGGTCCCCTCAACATGCTACTAGTAAACAAACTTAGAGGCCTACTAGGATGGTGGACGGACCTGTGTTTGTCCGCCACCCCCGAGGTGGAGGGACCGTCCGCAGGAGCAGCGTCGGTCTCTCCACACCAATTAGAATGTGACCGCCACCCTAGCGGTCACATCCCGTATCTTTAACCTTGCAAGGTTAAAAATGCATGCTTTGCATTTACATGCACAACGCGGCAGGCACTGCGGGGTACCTGCCGCTTTGTGCATGTAAATGCAGGGGGGTACCATAGGTACCCCCCATGTGCACCCCCCACCCCCCGACACCCTGGGGGCCCGCAACGGGCCCCCAAACACAAAAGACCACATGCTTTTCCACGGCAGAAAAGCCGCTGTGGAAAAGCATGTTTACGCCTGCAACCTAATATGGCTGGAGTTGTCTTGCATACACCGCCACCATATGTGTGTGCATTCACCGCGGATCAGCGGCGGACGGACTTGCCGTCCGCCGCTGATCCCACCGGCATCCTAATGTTGCGGTGGGTGTTTGCAATGTCCGCGGTGGTGAATCCGCATCCTCAGGGCCGGCGGTGGCTTCCACCGGCCCGGAGGATGCGGATTCACCGCCAACATAATTGACCCCATAGTTAGTACAATTGTGAGTGAAAGAAATAAACACTGTTCATCCTCTGCTTTGTGTGGTTCCAGGATTTATTGTCCTTGTTGTGCATTCCTTCGTACAAAGCCTTAGCCTAGCCAACATGTGTTTCGTCGCTACCATGCAGTACACAGCGACTTCTTCAGGGATTAATTCCTATGATTGTGGTCATTATTGTCGGTTGTACTTCAGTCCCGAAGGTATATAGATGGTCTCATGAGTACCAGAGACTAAAGTTCCATTTCCTGATTACACATACATCCCACCTCTCTTCCAGGTGAGAGAATTAAAGTTTTCTCAAAAGGCAGATACGCTATTTTGTGATGCAAGGCGAGTATTCAAAATATGCAGCTCCAAATTAGTGTGAAAACCCTATTCGTAAGGATGTGGCTGTCAGCACTAGTTGTGTCGCCGCTGGTCACCCGATCCGGTAGTCAGCTGGTTAAACCTTCCCCGTGGGAAAGGGACGGCGTTATTCTTTCTTAAACGAGTGGGTCATTCAAGTTGTCTCTGCCTGAGTGATGGTAGTCCCTCCCTCCACAGGTTGGGTAGCTTTTACTGTGACCTAGTGGTCTTGTGGTAGAAGGACCCCTGTGTCACAGAGTTACTGCTATGAGAGCAAACAGGTTCTGCTGATGTTAGATTAGTAGCAGTTTCCGGAGCAGGGAACCCGTGGGTTTGGTGGGGCAGGATGACCGCCAGTATACCACTTTTCTCCCTCTCCATCAAACCCTAAATAAGGCCCTCATCATATAATAAGGCAAAGGAAGATGAAGACATTGGCACAGGTAAAGAGATAATAGAACATTTACCAAAGAAATAATCCATATATTTTACAAAGGCAGGGAGCAGAAATAAATAGAATCAATATGTAGAATGGGTAGGAGATGTGCATTCTGCCTCAAGACATATCATGGGACCAAAACCAAGACATTTAAATTTCACTAGCTGCAGAATACCATCACGGGTGCAAGTAAGACTTGAGTTTAACATCGCTAAACAGTTTTGAGCCATAGACAATTGCTTCTTAAAGTTCTGTCACTGGCTTGGACCTGCACCTGCAAGACTCTATGCATGGCCTAATTTGGCGTGAACTAGAGGGCGTTGGCTTAACCTCGTCCTACAGACAATACCTAGATGATACATTCATTAAATGTGCACTCACCGTGGCCTGGGACAAGCATCTCTCTCACCCAGTCATCATAAAACTCACGGCAGCCACAGCAAAAAAACTGTCAAAAGTAGAGGATATGGTTACACTGAGTTAGCGCTCCCATGCATGGTCAATAATCAACTCCTACACCTCCAGCAAACAACTGAACTATATTACTTGCACATACCTCTGTGGATAAAGGCCAGGTTAGAGGCAATAAGACTGGGAGAGTGGAATATGCGAGCTGACCTCCCAGCATGGCACCACCCAGAACCCTACAAAATATGGACTCTGAGGCCAGAAAAAGGAAACCTTAATTCACATTTTATGCAACTGTCCTTCCCTATTTCAGCAAAGAAAAATTCTCTTCCACAATAAGTGTGTTTGAGCAATGGCCAATCGGAATCCTACCAACACCATATTAAATGTAAAATCTGTTAAGTTTATCCGGATGGCAACGGCAAAATGGCGAGACGCTAAGTGCTGCAACGTAACTACACTTCTTACCTGATATAGCCCATTGCATTTTTTCCATCAGCACATTGCCTCCCGGCATGGCACCACCCAGAACCCTACAAAATATGGACTCTGAGGCCAGGAAAAGGAAACCTTAGGTCACATTTTATGCATCTGTCCTTCCCTATTTCAGCAAAGAAAAAAATTCTTCCGCAATAAATGTGTTTGAGCAATGGCCAGTCTGAATCCTACCAACACCATATTAAATGTAAAATCTGTTAAGTTTCTCGGATGGCAACGGCTAAATTGCGAGACGCTAAGTGCTGCAACGTAACTACACTTCTTACCTGATATAGCCCATTGCACTTTTTCCTTCAGCACATTGCAAAGAAAACTTTTAATACTTCATGTAATCAGATACTGCCTGTTTTTTTAGGTGGGCTGTCTTGTGCTGAAAAACGACCCTAACTATATGACACAGAGTAAAAATCATGTTTTGAATATGGCTCTCTGTATTGTACCAGGTGCTTTAAAATTGTCCGGTGTGCTTTAAAACAGGCCGGTTCTTGTACTTCATTATCACGCATTACACACTGCTCTCTTGAGCGAGCCAAAAAGACTGCCCTGACCTACGTGGCACCTTATACTGTTATTATGTTTTATTTGCTTTCACATTGTGTCATCATTCAACCTTGCTCTGTTGCACTCTGTATTTAATATTGAATTGTCTTCTCTTATAATGAGTTAGTCCGGGAGCTGGTAAGCTTTGTTTTGCACTTAGCCCTTTCAAGTGTACTGCGTGTTTTAAATGGGTTCGTTCTGGCCTTGGAAGGCAAATGTTATACTCCTGGTTTACTATGTTATTGCGTGTCGTCATTTTTCTTCTGATTGAGCTAGAAAGTCTCCCCCGACTTACATGGGGCCGATTATAAATGCTGTTTTACACTTGGTATTTTTTGGTGGTCTGTCAGTCTTACAATGGACTGTTTTAATATTTGTGTGCTGAATATTGTTCTGTATGTCCTAATATGGGGCTGTTTTAAGTCTTGTGTGCTCAATACCTGTACCAGCAATATGTAGGAAGGGTTGGGGATGTGCAAACTGCCTCAAGCCTTATCATGAGACTAAGGCAAGACATTTAAATTACACCCGCTGCAGAATAGGCAATTGGTGCAGGTGGCAACAACAAGCCTCAGAAATATCATCGAACCTCTGCAATGTATGTGCCAACTGTATGGCAAAGTTCGGTATCCTATCAAATGTTTGACTGGCATTCATCCTGCAGATGCAGAACCTGAAGCTACAAGAGTAGAGTTTGGCTGCAAGAGCAGGAGACCTTCTTACATATGGATTCACTTGTTTCACTTTTCTGATGATTCCAATACCTTAAGAGACTTCCAGGATTCTATAACAGTGCATTTGGCCTTTCGTCCAGCGCAATGTGCATGGGGGTTGTCTTAAGTAATTATTGGCTCCATTACTGAAGCTGCCTTGGCCTAGGCTTGATGCTAGACTAGCGACAGCAAGAGATACTACTTTCTAGTTATATTAAAACAATCCTACTTGAATGTTCTGAGATTGAATTTTCAGTCAAAGAGGTAGTCTGTGATATCCACCAAGAAAACAAGGATGCATAGTTCTAATTTACTCAGCTTTGGCAACTAGCCGCCAGGATGACATAGATTGAGAGGACTTAATTTGGCACTGTTTTAAATAGGTCTCAAAGTAAAAATGAAGGGCAAACATGTCCTTAACCCCCACCCTTCTACTCTAGCTGAGCTCATTGACTTGGTACTGCAGATGGAACACCACCTCCAAGAAAGGACGCCCAAGAACCAGGATTCCCAGAGCCAATAAGCTGAAATGGGAACGAACAACTGACAGGACGATGCACTGCGGTAGATATTATAGCTCGAGTTATTCAATAAGACCATAGAGACATTTGGAAAATATAAGGGCCTTTTCCCTATATTGTATCCCTTATGTTAGGTCTTCCCATACAAGAGCTGCCTCTGGCACACAGCTGTTGTGTTACCTGTAACACAGCATATAGATGGAGAGACCATGAGCGCTGTCTGCGTCTTCCTCCACTGTGGGGCCAAGGGTATGTACCCTGAGGATAATGTGGTTAGGAAACATCCCATTCCTATGCATTCCAGAATACCTGCAGACAGTGGCTAGAGCACCACTGTGTACTGGACTTATCAAAGAAATGTCAGTACCTTTATTTGATTAATTTGGATGTCACAAGAAACACTCTCATTTGACATCACAGACTCACTTAACTACATTGTCATATTTGACGTGCATTGACCTGTATGGCATTATCTGTATATTAAGGGAGCCTCCTGTCCCTTTTCACTACTCTTACCCTTTTTCAGGATAATTGTTTGTATTAGGATATGTTCGGCCCCCACTGAAGATCATTCAGCAGAAATAGGAACTTGTAAAAGTTTCGCCAGTTTGTTATTGGTACCCAGACAATATCAGACCTTGCCGATTTGCTAAAAAAAACAGCAGCCTTTGTCTTACGTCCTCAGAAGGAGTATGCCTGAGCTGTACCAATGGTTCTGGACACACTGTTTTCTTTCGGCTACATCACTTTCTATGAAATTGAGGAACACAAATGCTGAAGGAGTACTTCGAAGCAAATCTACAGAAGAATGTGATTGTCCATTCAATATCTATGGCAGGGGCATCTATATTTTTTTTGTCTCTAAGAAAATAATGATTCTCATACCCTGCAATGATTATCATGGTTGGAAAAAGGAGACCATCAGGGAATGCTAACCCTTACCAGTCCATTCGAAGAGCCATGATCTTCACAAATTAGACCTTTGTGAAGCATAACATCTACTCCACATTAAAATGGGGGTGAGTGGAAAACCATCTTCTGCACACCTTTTGGGCATTACGAACATCACAATGTCCCTTGAAGAGTACAGGAAACAAATAAAGCACCATATTCTACCGCCTATGAAAGCATTGCTGGTTATGGAACTCCAAAAAAGTAAATTTGAAAAGGAAAAAGGAAAAAAGATGTGACCTGTCTGCATGAAAGAGTCTGAATTTTTCTTATTATTCAGCAACTTTTGTGGCAATTCATTGTTGGGTTTGCCCATTGAACCTATAATATAACTTGTTTTTTTTTTCAAATGACATTTATTAAGGACAAGATTTGTCAACCAAACATGAATATTAGCAGCATGTATACACGACAGTACAGTACAGAAATATACGTCAGGCTGCGTAATATGTGCTAGAGACATTTAGTGCACAATATTTTTCCCACCTCTCGCTGTCACCCTCCCCTTTTACATACAGGTATATTCTCCGTTGTACAGTCTAAAACTGAAAAAAGAAAACGCGTTAGTAGTAAGTGGTTCATCATTGCAAGCCCTTACATCCTAGACCAAAAGAGCCAGTTGCTTCCTAGCCCCACTCAGGCATGGGTGTATCACAATCACGAATGTGACCTGGTCACCAAACATTCACCCCCATCATTAAGGCCCAGGTACACCCTAATGGCCCCCAGATGTCTCCAGGGCGCATTTGTGGTGGAGTAAGTATCCACAAGAAATCTAATTGTTCCTGACTGTATGCAGCAGCCAATATTTGACAGTGGACAGTGCATCACCACCCTTCATCTGACCTATAACATGACTTGAGTCCTAAAACATGAGAAAATGCTGAAGGGATTTGTTTGGGATGGGCTATTTGAACAAGTATTTACTATTTACTAAACCGAATAGGCTTTCACACAAGCTCCTCTATCAGGTGCGGCCAGCACAAGTAAGAGCGGTCAGCCGGTGGGCAGTGGTGCGGGGTGGGGAAGGGTGGGCGTGGACAGATGATGGGATAGATAACATTAAATAAATAAAATCCCTTACCTTGCTGCGGCAAGCGCAAGGTAAGTGGTCTTATTTATTTCTTTAATTTGATTTTACCAATCTGTCGTCTGTCAATTGCCTCCAACCCCTCCCTGCCCGCCCCACCGCTCTTACCTGTGCCGGCTCCGCCTGTCCTCTATCAAGATACCTAGAACCGTAACAGTCCATTATGGAAACCTATGCATTGAAAAGGGATATGGGTGTACATCTATTACAATGGTAAAACAATGACGGATTAGGTCACTCAATTTTCTTTTTATTACATGTCCTGATTTCATGTGAACTGAACTTTTCAGTTATGGGGAGAGAACTATTGGCTACAAAACAAGTGTGTTTGGAGGAGAGCCATCTACTAATGGATCACTGTCACAATATTGTTTGTATTGTTTGACACAAATATTGTATCAAAAATATCATTTGCCAAAATATCATGTCCCTATACTTATAATGGTCCGTGTAAAAATATCGGAAATAATATGGTTGATACTAATATCAGCAACCAATATACAACAATTACGATTTTTACGTACAAGTACAGTTTAAAATGGTAAATTTAAAAAAATATATATATATATACATTTAGTATAATGTACAATAAACATATTCCAATATTTAATATGATATATAGATATATAATTAGATAAATACACAAACAAATATATGTGTGTATATGTGTTTGTGTTTATATAGCTATGTATAGTGTAACATAATTAATACAATTATTCCTTTTACATTATATATTTTTAAAAAATGTAAAATGTATAACTATGAAAATAAAACATATATATATATATATATTCACTGAACAAACCATAGGTTTCACACCAGTTATAGTTAGGAATTAGCATTTAAAAAACCTATTAAATTCACTAAAAAAACCATAGGTTTCACATCAGTTATAGTTAGCTGGAAATTTTACTGACATAAAACCAATGAAATTCCACGTTATAGTTAGTTGGACTCACTATAACTTGCGCGCCTGCAATGCACTGCTGATGACGTCACATATTACATCACTCATGACATGGTCAGTGACATCACTCAGGACATCACTGATGACACCATCCAGTGAATGTGTGTCTTTATGAAAAATAAATATGTTTTATATTTGTATTTGTAAAGGACGATGGAAGAATAAATGGTTAAATAAGTGTGTAAATGGATGTTTTTTTTTAAAAGAATTGATTGGTTAACTGCCTTATTAAGTGTATCTTAATGAATACATATATTAACGAGTAATTGTTAAATATTTAAATATATGTATCAGTGTTTCACTTTGTGTATAAGTGGCTGCATGGGTTGGTGACTGACTCACTGTTTGTATGTGTTTTGAAGACAGCATATGTGCAGGACTGTATGGTTGGATGAGTGTGTATATGTGTGTGTTAGTGAGTGAATGCCTGTCTCACTAGTGTCTTTATGAGTAACTACATATGTTTTAATCTTGTATATATGAGCATTGATGTATATAAGTCAGTATATGTGAGAGTGAGAGATTGATAGAGTTCCTTTTTAAATAAGTATGTGTTTCTATAAGTGATTGTTTAAGAGAGTAAGTATGTGTAAGTTTCCTTCTAAGTAATGTGCTAATGTATGTATAGCTGTATATGCAAATAAATGGATGTTCAATAGTTTATTTGCATGTGTGAGTATGTGTGTGAGTAACTTTTGTAAGACTGTCGGTGTGTAACAGGATGTATATGTGTATCACTATATATGATGAGTGAGAATATGTATGAGTGACTATATAAAACTGTTGGTGTATGAGTGGATGTGTATATAGATGGTGGAATTACTGAATTGGTTTTTGTAACTGGTATGGGTATCTCCATTTTTTTTGAAAATGTTAGTTTCTATTGTTTGAATATGTGTTTCAATGGTTACATTACACTGAAAGGAGGTCTATCAGTCTGTCACAAGGATGGTGTCATCAGTGATGTCATGAGTGATGTCACTGACCATGTCATGAGTGATGTAATATGTGACGTCATCAGCAGTGCATTGCAGGCGCGCAAGTTATAGTGAGTCCAACTAACTATAACGTGGAATTTCATTGGTTTTATGTCAGTAAAATTTCCAGCTAACTATAACTGATGTGAAACCTATGGTTTTTTTAGTGAATTTAATAGGTTTTTTAACTGCTAATTCCTAACTATAACTGGTGTCAAACCTATGGTTTTTTCAGTGAATTTCATTGGTTTTTTAAATGCTAATTCCTAACTATAACTGGTGTGAAACCTATGTTTTTTTCAGTGAATTTCAAACGTTTTTTAAATTCTAATTCCTAACTATAAGTCTCACTTTATAAATAAGACTGTTAGCACTCTAGTTGTTCTTTAGAACACTCTGGTACATTCTGTCATTGGGCTACAGTTGGGCTACATCTAGCTGATATTTGGGCTACATTTGGATTTTTTGGTCTCTGGTGGCCATCTTTGGGCTACATTGGGCTACATTTGGGCTACATTTTGGCATATATATAGCCCAATGTAGCACAATATATATTTTTTCAAAGTTAATTTTCGTAAAAACCACTTAAGATTAGGGCTACCAGTCCCTACAATTTTTCCCAATTTTCATTTTTTATTTTTTGCTTTGGAGCGCTCCCGGTGCGCTTCCCGGGAAGCGCCCCGAAAAGCGTACTTTTATAAAGCGCCCCCGGGCGTGCTCCGGGGAGCGTCCCGTAAGCGCCAATATCGCGAGCGAAAACATGATCGTGACGTATCGCGTAGCCGCGTCCGCGTGATACGCACGGCATAAGCGCACCCGGAAGTACTCGAGCGAATACGATCGCGCAACGTAAACATCCGACGCGCTTACGCTACGCGACCCGGAGCGCCCCCGGGCGCGCCCGGGGGAGCGTAGCGTAAGCGCGTCGGGTCATGTGACCTGAAAATAACACTTTTCATTGGTTCATAACAGTTTTAGTTTCATAATGATGAAGCCCCTGGTCTTGTGACCTGAAAATAACACTTCTCATTGGTTCAGGACAGTTTTTTTTCCAAATGATGAAAGACCCCACCTTTTTTCCTTATTCTGACTTTGTCCTTTGACTGAGGAAGACCTGTTTGTACATCTCTGTACCTTTTTGATCTTAATAATGGCTTCAGTAGCAGCAGCAGCTGGTGCATCTGCCCCACCACCACCACCACCACCACCAACAGGACCAGCACCAGATTATATTGGTGGTCAAGAAGAGGAGGAGGAGGAAGAGGAAGAGGAGGAGGGGAGGAGAAGATGGCTGCCTGAAGAAAATACCCCATACAAACCCAAGCCACACATTGTATGGGAGTTTTTTTCAATCCCAGAGGGCAAGAAAAAAGTGAATGCGGCCAAGGTAACTTGCCTAATCTGCAATGAAGAACTTTCACGGGGCAACCCAAACAAAAAATATTCATTTGGTAACTATACCATGATTCGTCATATGACCCGAAAGCACCCAAACAACTACTCTCGTGCAGAGCTCAGGGAACTGGCCAGTAACCTCCCCTAGTCGTCAAGGACCACCTCCCAAAGAAACCAACCCACTTCATCGGGACCAGAAACATCAGAGATGATGCCTTGTATTCAGCCAAGATTTGCTGATTTTAAAATCACTTGTTCTGCATGTGGCAAGCTTATCGCCTATGGTGAAAAAAGCGTAAAGCTCATCGTCCTTGCAGGTGATAATCACAAGTGCCCCAAAAAGAAGTAATTTTTTGGGTTTTTTGTTTTTTTGCTCCAGTTGAGCCAGTTTCAATTCCCTTTTTTTGTTTCTCCCCCTAAAAAAATAAAAAAACAATATAAAACTGTTTTGAAAAGCCAAAAAAAGTACAAAATGTTCAAAAAACACAAAAAAATATAAAACAACAAAAAGAAGAAAAAAAAAGTTCTTTTTAGAACTACCTCCAATTTCTAAATAAAGGCTTTTTTTTTTAAAAACTCTGTCATCTTTTTCCCTCATAGTACGCTCCCCGGGCCGCTCCCCGGTGCGCGTACCGGGCGCTTCCCCCGCGCAAAACGAAAAAAAAAAATATTTTAAATGCCCCGCGGGGCCCTTTTATAGCCCCCACATCAAACCTAGGGGGTCAAGGGGGGGTCTACTCTGCCCCCTTATGGTCATTTCCCTCTTTGTTTTGGCCACCTCTCGTGTCTCGATCCTACCGAGACACAAGATGGCGGCCGCTCCAGACTGTTTCGAATGTTTACAGACACCCGAGAGCCAATCAGCTTTCCGTGCGCACCTCGCGTGGCGCGCCCGGTGCGCGTACCGGTGCACGTACCGGAGCGCGGCTATAGATATATATATTTTCTTGAACCTTAATTACTCAAAATCCACTGGAGCACATATCTTGAGACATAGCAAAGGCACATCGGGATACCAGTCCCTACAATTTTGCCAAGTTTGGTGGAAATCCATTCAGCCGTTCGGGCTAAAAGTGAAATCGACCGCCCTATAGAAATTAACATGGGGAAAACGCGTTTTGGGACCCCCCTTTTATCTCGGCTCCCGCTTGACGAATCCCCCCCAAACTTTCAGGGAAGGACCGGAATGCCGCAAGGCCATTTTCAGGAAATTTTGAGGCAGATTCGTCAACCGGCGCCAACGTTATTCCAAATAGAATTTTGAGATTTAACATTGAAAAAAATCCTAACTATAACTACCTACTGGCGACCGCCAGTAGGTGATATATATATATATATATATATATATATATATATATATATATATATATATATATATATATATATATATATATGTGTGTGTGATCACGAAACGTGTCATGGCGGATTGCTGGCACGATTTTGCACAAATAAAGCACTAAGGATTTTAGCACGAAATGGTGGTTTCACTCTACGTTATTCTGTCTCTGCGGGAGTAGGAGATATGGTGAATGGCGTTTACCTGCATATATATATATATATACATATATTTATATATATATATATATATATATATATATATAAATGTTTCCAAAAGTGCCCTGCAGTTAAGAACGCACTCCAAGGCAGAGGATTTTCCAAATCATTTACTGAACAGAAACTGGCATTAAATCCCGAGTTTGCTTCTCCTTCTGCCAATGCGTATCAAGGCCTCTCGCCTCTTCTTCATGGGCAATCCACATTTGCACAAATGAGTTGGCTCCCACAATCCTCTGCATGCTAAAATATTTGTATTGGCCTCAGGTGTGCCGCCTTTAATGGAATCACTATTTTGGTGCTTGCTGGGAAATGCAGTTCTTTTCAGTGCCAATTTTTCCCCTCCAGTGGGTTTGTGCAGTCCAGAAAATTAAAAGGATATTAATTAAGCCCTCCAGTGGGCCTCAGGATGCAGCGCCGGTTTCACAATGTTTTTTCTGGCAAGCCGTGCCAGGATTCAAGCATTTTTCACTTCCTGACGGCCCGTTATTGTTCTTTGGGGGCTGCAGCTCTCCATGGCCGGAACCGCAGTGTATCATGTTTCAAATAGTGCCCCGCAGTTAAGAACGCACTCCAAGGCAGAGGATTTTCAAAATCATTTGTTGAACAGAAACCGGCATTACATCCCGAGTTTGCTTCTCCTTTTGCCAACGCGTTTCAAGGCTTCTAGCCTCTTCTTCATGGGCAATCCAAATTTGCACAAATGACCTTGCTCCCACAATCCTCCTCATGCTAAAATACTTTTATTGGCCTCAGGTGTGCCGCCTTTAATGAAATCACTCTTTTGGTGCTTGCTGGGAAATATGGTTCTTTTTAGTGCCGCTTTTTACCCTACAGTGGGTTTTTGCAGTCCAGAAAATTAAAAGGAATATATATATATATATCACCGCTTCATTGCACCTTGCCAGCGCACTCTCGGACGGGTGCTTTGATCGCGGAGGTGGGTCCACAAAAATAAATGACCAATCAGTTTTCATGAAAAATGTATCCAAGAAAGAAGCACTCATGGGCGTTCTTTATCAGTATCCATCAATGTTTATTACTCTGATGTTTGAATAGCGCGCCAAAAAGCAGTGCAATCTTTAAAGAACAACAATTAGATACATGGTGTGTTGCGATGTAATCATCAAAAACGGACTACCCATGATGTTAATTCTATTTGCCACAGTCAACACCTTCTTGGTACGTATACCTTCACCATATTGCTAACAGGCATATTTGACAACATAGAGTGTCCTGATTTTTCTCCTCATTTAAACCGTATAGATTAAGTGATTACATCAACATTTCCAATATTGCACTGCAACTGAGCCTTTGTACATCACAATGACAGCATAAACGTTATCCCTGCTCCGCAATCGTAAAAACATATCACACCTTATATATAATACATCAGGGCTGTAAAAAACAAAGATATGTTCTACGCTACAGCCAATCATATGGCATTCCGTCAAAAAAGTGATTGGAAAGCCATGTCATATTATGGGATTCACATGGTGAAACTAGAAGAACGTGGCAGGAACAGACAGAAAAAATTGAGACAAACGGAATCCCATTTCATAATCAGGCTAAAAACAAAAACGCCAAGAGGTATGAATAACGATGAGGAACTCTATGTACATCTTGAGTAAAGTATTGACTGATAACAGAACAAGCATCAAAAACATCAGATGACAAGTACAACAATTGTGTACGGAGCAGTGAACAGCAAAATATTTGACATCGTGAACTTTCATGGTATCTAAGAAGCGGTGTATAAGGGTACTAGACCCGGAAAATATATATGAAATAGTGAAACTGTGCCCATTAGAACAATCTAATCAAAGCAGGTATGACTATTCAGAGTGAGCAGTAAATGGTGTAACATTGGACATTATGAACTTCCATGTTATGTAATAGGCGATATACAAGGATAATATATCCAGAATGCATTAGGTAACCCTGGGCAAAGCACTACGCTATGCTCGTGCAAACTTCGCACTACGCAAACTGCACGTAGCACAGTGCAAGCACGCGTAGCGTAGCATAGTGTTAATTTTTTGCTTGCTCGCGGTCCTCAACGTCATGTTGGCGACTGCGAGCAAGCAAAATGACATCCCAGGAAGACTTTTTCCTCGTTTGCGATCAGCAACATCGAGTTGCCTATCACGAGCATGGAAAATAAACCTCCAGGCGAGATTCTCAACGCGGGGACGTCAGGTTTCTCATTGCGTGTGGTCGCGTATGCTTGCGACCACTAGTAATGAGAAACTGCCAGTCAGCGTTGCGAAAGCTGCCGCTCGACTAAATATCTACTCGAGCGGCAGAAAACTACAGCTTGCACTGTGCAAGATGCCGTTTTCAATGATTGCACAGTGCCGGATGCTTGTACGCACTGTGCAATCATTGAAAACGGCATCTTGCACAGTGCGAACTGAAGTACTACAAAAAATACCATATAGGGCTATACCTACCAATAGCCCCAATATCATTTACCCAATAACCAGTCAGTTGGCAGTGAAGAAAGTTCAATCATTTATTAATCGAAATACTCTATAGAGGAGCCTCTCCAATCGTCACCCATGAGGTGTGCGGAGAAGACTGCTGGCTTACGGTCAAAACAGAACATATATACTTTCAGATCCACACATGAAGTCATCGTAAATGGAAAACAAACACTTGGCTTTTAGGTCCAGAGGAAGGACCATATATGGCACACATGATTGGTTCAAAGCTTTACTTAGTTACTACTGGGAAGGTCAGGAGGGGTGACTCCCTTTCGTCCTGGTGCCCGGGAGTGTAGGCACGGCGCCTCCAGGAATGCGCTTATCGCACCCGAAGCCAGATGCAACCTTGAGTCTGTTATGTTATGTTATGTTATGTTAAAGTGCATTTTTATAGCGCTCGGCTACTCTAAAGGAGTGTCCCGGCGCTTTCCACAGGCAGCTACAGTGTATAATAACATAACAGAAAAAAAGCCGAACCCAAAAGCAAAAGAAAGAAGCCCACCTAAACAGAATGATTAAAAAGCCAAGTCTTCAAATTCTTCCTGAATTGAAGCAAGTTGGAAGTGCTGCGGAGTGCCAGTGGAAGCGAGTTCCACAGCTGGGAGGCCTTGAGGCTGAAAGAGCGTCCCCCAATGCGGGCCTTCCTCACGCGTGGGACCACAGCAGTAAAAAGGAATTCCGAGTGCAGTGAGCGAGCAGGGCGATAGAAAGCCAGTCTTTTCTGCAGATATCCTGCGCCTGAGCCAAGCAAAGCTTTGTGCGCCAGCGTCAGGGATTTAAAAATAATCCGCTTCCGGATCGGCAGCCAATGAAGCATCTGCAGTAGCCCAGAAGCCTGTGCTCGTCTATGCAAACCAAAGATCGCACGGGCTGCAGAGTTCTGTACCACCTGCAGACGCTGGACCAAGTAGTCCGGAAGGCCTAGGAAAAGAGCATTGGCATAGTCTAGCCTAGATCCGATGAGCGCCTGCACCGTAATCCGTCTGTGCTCCGCAGACAATAGAGGAAGAAATTTGCGGAGCATTTTCAGGATGCCGAAACAGGTGCCGGACAGGCCAATGACAAGCGCTCTCAAAGAGAGCTTGTTATCAAGCTTCACACCAAGGTTCTTGGCAACCAAGGAGGATTGTGCCGGAGGGCACATGGCGGCCGGCCACCACTGCCGCCACTCGGGATCGATGGCACAGCCGAAGAATAAAACCTCCGACTTACTGGAGTTGGCCTTCAGGCTATTCCGCTGGAACCAGCCGAAGACCCTGTCCAGGCAGTCCCGAATTCTCTCCCCATCAAATGTCTGATCTTTTCCACATGTGAAGAGGAGTTGCGTGTCATCGGCGTAGGACACGATCTGGGCTCCGTAAGCCTCAACCGCAGCCACCAAGGGGGACATAAAGATGTTGAACAATGTCGGGCTCAACACAGAACCCTGTGGAACCCCAACTCCCATCTTGGCGGAGCTCTGGGAAACCCAGACCGTCTGGCGGCGGCCCTCCAGAAAGGATGTAAACCATCTGAACACCGTCCCCCTTAGGCCGATGTCATAAAGCCTGGCGAGAAGCGCCTCATGGGGGACGGTGTCGAAGGCCGCCGACAAGTCCAACATGACTAACATGGCCTTGCCACCCACATCCAAGGTCTCCCTGATGATCTCAGAGACCTCCACCAACGCCGTTTCCGTGCTAAAATTCGTCCGGAAACCGGATTGGGATGGACGGAGCAGATTGTTGGACTCTAGAAAGCTCGACAAGACGCCATGAACATATTTCTCAGTGATCTTAGCCAAAGCCGGGAGAAGTGAAATTGGCCTGTAATTGGCCAAGACCTCGGCATCAAGACCAGGCTTTTTCAGGAGGGGGATCACCATCGCCCTTTTCCAGGTGCGTGGGACACTCCCCTCCCTCAAGGAGGCATTGAGGATTGGGTTGACCAGAGGATTCACCACTGCCGCCATCCCAGCCAAAAATTTGGCGGGGCAGGGGTCAAGTGGGGAGCCAGATTTGAGATTGGCCAGCAGAGTCCGGGACATGTCACTGGAGACAGGAGGAAAGTCCTCCAGGATAGCCGTAGGCATGGACGATGTTCCAAGTCCTGCCCCGGAGTCACAGCAACCCTCCACCACGCTCTCCAAGAAGGAGGCCTGAATTGCCTTAATCTTGTCGGTGAAGAAAGTGGCAAGATCACGCGCCCACGCATCAGATGGTAGAGGCGGGACAAAGGGAGAACAGTTTACTTTCAGCTGCCCTCAGTAACTCAACTGAACTTGGACCTGACAGCTACTGGAGAATAACACGTGATCACCGTTTGAGTCTGACACTAAAATATAAGATGGCGTCTATGTGGTTCTCGTCCTCCTATATTAGTAGGTATACAATTGAAAGAACTCCTACTCACTAAAGCACATAAAAACGTGTGAGGTCTGTGGCATAAATATATGAACACAAAGCTATATAGATACATCATGCTAACACAATATATATTTGTTTGATGCATCTCGTATAGGGAAAATCTAACTTCCATCCTTCAGAACGACCCCTTTAACTAACAAAACAGTTCAATCTTCAAATATCCCTTCATCTATCTGCATCATGTCCTGTATTTCTTGTTGCACCAATTGGGCTTTAACTGCAGCTGGGGAAGGACCGGCCACAGAGGAGGTGAGTTTAGTAGCACAGTAAGAGCAACATGCTGGCCCACATTGTATGCAAAGGCAGCAGGTAAATATGATACCGGCTATACCTGCCTGTACCATCAGGATTTTCCATCCCCAAGTGGATAACAGGCCCCAGAACCAACCAGAGAGGGACCAGGTACCAGTTTCTGCATGCACTTCAGATGCCAACCGATGTAGCTTCTGGATGGCCAAATGAATGGAGGGGGCAGAGTCAGGAATATATACGCAGCAGGAACTGCCGATCACTCGACATGCTCCTTCTCGATCAGCCAAGATGACGTCTAAAACCATTCTGTTCTGAAGCGAGACGAGTCTCGTGGCTTGAAGCTCTACTGTTATATTGGTCAATATACCTGCTGTGGTGTTGATCACTCTCTCAACTACTCTGGACAAACGCTGTACTTCCTTACTAGTAATGATTGGTCCCCAGATAGGAAATACCCCCTTCACAATGTCCGTGAAATGCTGTTCAGGAGTATCTGTTTGATCTATGTCAGTGGTATCAATCTCTCTTCTATTTCAGAGAAACGACAGGCTTCGCTTATTCAAACTATGATCCTTATGATAATTGGAAGGGGCTATATAAACTGGAGGGAACAAGAATGACAGATAGCAATGGCCAGCCCATCCTCGGGGTAGCCAAGTATAAGCATTTTCTCCACAAACAAAATATACATTAGGTGGAGTCAACAAGGGCGGGCTACTAAAGGTATGTAACCGGTAGGTGTAATTGCATTGACTTTCTCAACCAAGAAGGACCATGCTCCCTGAACACAAAATGCAGAGGTACTGTTTATTATAGGTACAGGAATAGCCCTATCATCAGTAACCTTTCTTTCCTTAAACTGTTGGAAATACTGGGTGAAATTGAATTTTGCAAAATCCAGGATTTCATGTTCTAACCAGGTGACGTTTTCATATTCAGTATACACATTGATACATGCACTCGGATCTAAGAATCCATCCCCATCATTTCCCTTAGGGTCAAATCCTTGGTGTACTTCTACATATGCCAAAATCATCTCATAATCTTTCTCCGAGTATCTTTGAGTATCTACCGTATAATGCATATACATCATGGAGAATAATTTAAACCAAGCTTCACAGCTTCCTAAATAAGAAAGGGCTAGGAATATAAATAAATCATGCTTATGCATCACAAAGGGTAAAAGGCTGCAAACCCAACAATTTGTAGTATTAGTAGCACTGTGCGCTTGATGAAGCATTTCCACAAATACATTTTTCGTGTAAGTCTGACGATGCCTTTCCTTATGCGGGGCTAAAGTATAAAATACATGTTCCGGAGGCGGGGCAGTAGTACCTAAGACAGTATGTATGGGGTGACAAAATTCTTAGTATACAAACACACTCATTTATATTATTAGCAAGATTGCTATAGTGACAACAAAAGCAATTTTAATACGTTGTGTCCAACTAGAAAAAACAGGCATATTTACAGGATAATGACGTGGTGCAAAAGAACTCTCCTTTTCGGGTGCGAAACGGGCAAAGGGGTACATACTAGCTAAAAGTCCAAAAATAAATTTGGGCTAAACTTGGGCAATGCAGTCCACCCTGCCAGAGGGTGCTTCTTTCATGTGTCCGTCTAGAGCCTCACAGGCAGGCTTCTATCGTTCATCATAAGCAAAATTTCTCACGTTGGAGCTATGTTCTCACACAACCCTTGAAGAAACACAATCTGGGTCCCTTATTTCAAAGAATTCACTCTTTATTTCTGAACAGAGCAAACAAGTGTTCAAGGCTCTCAGCGCGTTCAGTCCAGTGTCTCGCTCGGTACCCCAGAAGAGTATCTCACAAAACCTATCACTCAAGTCTCTCACTATCTCCTGTCATCTTCACCTAGGGTACTGTGTTGTTTTCTGGGCCGCAGATTGTATCGAACATGGCCAGGCGTTTCCTGATCAGGGAACAAAACAGAGGAGGATGAATCTGTTGCAACAGGAATATCACGAACCTCTTGTTCAACTGCAGGGGCAACAGAATCCGGGGCAATCACTTGTGCAGATGACAAAAACCTTTTCTGGCTTGAAGCTCCTTTTCCTCGCCCTTCTCCAACTTCCAGGGCATCAGAAAAAGGGACAAAACAAGGGGCCCGTTCACTCTCCTGGGTCAAAATTCCTTCCTCGTTTCGCTGATCATAAGGAAGGGGCAGAGGCAGCTTTTTAACGTGGGATGACATGGATCCAATGTCTCTTTCCGTTCACCTTCACCGCTGTCCGCGTGGCCAGTAGGATCTAATGAGGCTTGGACCAACGAGGGTCCAGACTGGATTTCCATTGATAGTTGCGGACCAAGACCCACTGTCCTGGCTCCAAATGATGTCCGGGACCCTCCAGCAGGGGCTGCAACATGGTGGAGACCTGTTGATGAATGGAACGAAGATCTTTAGTCAAAGCATACAGATAATCTGTCATCATAGGATATTCAATATCACGGAATGCCCTGGGTCTCGCAACGCCCCAGACATTGGCAGGGCGCCCAAAGATCACCGCATAAGTGGATAGGCCAGTCCGAGAATGTAGGGTAACTCGTATCAACATTAATGCTAATGGTAGGGCATCGGGCCACTTTAACCCAGTACCCTCTTGAATCTTTGCCAGTTTGAGTTTCAGTATTCCATTTTACTTCTTGACTAAGCCAGCTGACTGGGGGTGTCGGGCCGCATGGATTTTGTCCTTAATTTGCAACCCATTACAGACATGACTGATAAGATCTGCATCAGTGCCCCCGTTATCACTCCAGACCACCCGGGGCAATCCATAGCGTGGGAAGTATTCCTTTATCAGAGCCTTTGCTGTTGCTAGGGCAGTGTTTTCCTCAGTCGGGTAAGCCTCTACCCATTTACTAAAAGCATACACCACGACCAGAACATACTTTAAATTGTTCACACACTCCAGCTGGATATAATCCATTTGAAGCACTGCAAAAGGCAAAGATGGTGTTGCAAAATTCCCACTCAGAACAGATTCCCTACCTCCAGGATTATGTCGTAAACAAACCATGCAGTATTGAACCACATGGGCAGCAGTTCTTGGAATGTTAGGGTCTAAAAGAGCACAAATACCTTTCGCCCCAATATATGCTGAACCATGCGCCATAATCACTACAGCATTTACTAATGAATTGGGCAACAACCATCGCTGTTTCTCAGTTAAATCAATCCAGCAATCGTTTACATCTAGTCTCACCACTTCCTTTTCCCAGTGTGCCAGTTCGGTGGGGGTAGCTTCTTTCGGTATCTCTCGGACACTCTCCATAGTGTTATCAAACATTTCCGTTTCCACCACCCTCCTAGCAGAAGTAGTCACGAACATCGAGGACATTGTAGATTTGGCAGTTTCTTTAGCTGTCTGATCGGCAAAGGCATTAACCTCACCTACTGCATCCACCACTGTCTTATGTGCACTGCATTTTACTACAGCCACCTGTTCTGGTAATGTTAGCACAGTCAACAATCGTAGGACCAAAGGACCATGTTGTATTCTCTGACCATGGGAAGTGAGGAAACCCCTTTCCGCCGATAGTCAGACAAAACTGTGAGCCACGCCGAAGGCGTATTGGCTATCGGTGTAAATATTTACTCTCAATCCTTCACTCAACTCACAGGCCCGTAGTAATGCCACTAACTCAGCTGCCTGTGCTGACTGATAGGGAACTCGAGCAACCTCAACTACAGTGTGAAGAGTCGTAATCGCATATGCAGCAGTTGTCGTGCCATCTGGTAACTTGAAACAAGAGCCATCCACATACAATTACCCTTGAGGGTCAGATAGAGGAATGTCTGTGAGATTTAACCGACCCTTCGTCTCTTCCTCTGTCGGAAATATACAATCATGTACATCAGTGTCTGTCTCGTCCGAAGGGAGGGGTAGTAACGTGGCATGATTGAGAGTGGCACACCATTTAATGCTAATACGTGGAGCAAACAAAGTCAATTTGTATCCAGTAAGACGCACACTCGTAAGGTGCTGAGTCTTCGTTTTGTTCAATAATGTATCCACAGCGTGCGGTACCATCACTGTGAGATCAGTATTCAGAACGAGCCCTTCCGACTGTCGAATGGCCACCGTTACCGCAGCAGTTGCCCTTTAAGAGCTCGGAAGTGCTCTGGCAACATTATCCAATACTGCTGAAAAATAAGCATAAGGTCTCTGCTTACCACCAAATCCTTGTGTTAACACAGAAAGCAAACAACCGTCCACCTCATGTACATAGAGCACAACAGGTTTTCGGTGGTCAGGAGTACCCAAGACGTGTGCAGAGCAAAGCGCAGATTTCAAAGAGTCAAAAGCTTTCTGACACTCATCAGTCCAAGGTAGGGGTTCATGCACATCTTTAGTAGTTAGATGCAGGAGGGGTTTAGAGAGAAGAGAGAAATTAGGAATCCATTGGCGACAGTAAGAAGTTATGCCAAGAAATGCAGGAACATCACGCTGAGTACGAGGTACAGGCATGTTAGAAATGGTAGTCACACGCTCAGGGGTTAGTCTCCTCCCCTCTTTTGACAGTAGATGAACCAGATAAGTCACCTCCTGTCGACAATATTGGAATTTGGAAAGGGATACCTTATTGCTATGGGCTGCCAAATGAGACAATAGTCGGACAGTGGCCTCTTTACAACCGTCTTTAGTATCAGAAGCCACCAACAAATCATCAACGTAATGCAAGAACACATTACCAGGGGGTAGAGTCAAATCATCCAATAATGTTTTCAGAGCTTGACTATAGATACTAGGACTCTCAGTGTATCCCTGGGGAGCACAGCAAAACCGGAAGCTGCAACCAGATAAGGAGAAGCCAAACATTTGACGGCTATCAGGGTGAATTGGAATGCTAAAGAAAGCATTCTTCACATCTATGACAGAAAAATACTTAGCAGTGGGAGGAATCATTTGAAGAATAGTAGTTATGTCAGAAACTACAGTGTATTGCGGCACCTCTATTTTATTGACTTCCCGCAGGTCAATCACAAAGCGGCATATATCAACATGGTCAGGATCGCTTCCAATAGGGGCATTATTTAAAATCGGGAGAATAGGACTGTTGCATATGTTGGCTGCTGTTTCCTCCACAATGCCCTTATCGATCAAATCTTGTATGATAGAGAGTAAAGCTTTCTCACCTGCAGGTGAGATTTTGTATTGAGGTATACGTGGTAAACGAGCATTACGTTTAATAAAAACAGGCGGAATCTTTAACAGTCCAACATCAGCATCTCCGGTGGCTCATAGCGTCGCTGGGCTAGCAGCGAGCTCAGGAGGAATGGGTTAGTTTTTAGAAAAACACTGCAAAGTATGTTTACCAGGGGATTGTATAGTCACATTAACACCATCAGGAGAACAATGAATCTTTGCATGCAACTTTTTTAATAAATCCAACCCTAACAGATTCTCCCCGCAATGTGACGTAATCAAAAATGGGGAGTCCACTGTAACACCGGACCTATGGTAAACGGAATAGGTTTAGAGATGGGGCTCACCACCGGGATTCCAGAAAATCCCACCGAAACATTATTCTGCCCGGACAGAGATAGAACTATTCATCGCACCCGTATCAACTAGGAAGTTGTCAGATGTCCCCATCAACCACCCCGCACATAAGGACCTTGGTGATCGACGGGTATTGTCACCTAGTCCCCACTCTGTCCTTGGCTGTCCTATGTGTAAGCATAAGCTTCGGTCCTGTCAAACACACAGTCTTCATTATAGTACTGCCTACCTCTCGGATTATCAAAATAATTATTTTCGGATTCACCGCATGTTGCCTCCTCACTTCGATCCACGCCACCTCGACCTCTTCCTCTCCCTCTCACTGCCCCATTCTGAGCCAACAACAGTGGACACTGAGATCGCCAATGCCCTTCCTGTTTACAATAGGCACATTGTTTTTTTCCGAAAGCAACAGCTGGTCCTCCGGCTCGTCCGGTTCCTGCCTCTCGGGACAAACCCTCTACCGCCCCTCTCCCTGCCTTGTCCCCGGATGACTTGTTGTAACAACACTCGTGTCTTAAGATCCTTGCTTTCTATTCTGTTTTATCCTTACTCTCATTTTCCAAGTGTTCGTAATACTGTGCCATACTCAGTATAATCGAAGGTGTGGAAGTGGTCCAAGTACTTTCAGCGGCTTCTAGCCGCGCAGAGACTTCCGGCAACAGATTTGTCACAAAGCGATTAACATATAACGGTATATCACCCTCCACTGACAAGTCCTGTCCACTAAAATCAATGAATACGCCTTCAAATCTAGTGAAGAAATCTGAAACACTTTCATCCTTTTTCTGCTTATATGCTGTCAGCTTGTCCCAATCTACTTTACGGGCTGGAACTAAGGAATGCATATAGGTAATAATCCGTCCGAGTAAAGCCAATAATTCGGGTTTCGGTTTATCACCAGGTTTTCTGTCCTTGTCCCAATCTTTAATCTGATCCCAAGTTCCACCCAACTCTGCGGCATGGTCCTGATCATGCACGCCACACATCAACAGGGACTAGCAGGCCAAAAAATAGCTCTATGTCAGCTAATGTCATAACAGCTGATGAGGCAGCCTCTGTGAGCTCCTTATAGTAAGCCGTAGGGGGTCAGGGGGTCAGGGAGTTGCGACTTTAGTGAAAGGACTTCACTCCTTTTCCAAGGGTTATAAACCCATTGCTCTTGGAATCGCGCTTTCACGCCGGGTCTAGTCACTATATTCTGATCGTTTCTCAATTCCGATATTTCAGGATGGTAGATAGGATGGACTTCCCGCATTGGGTGCTGAGAATCCCAAGTCGGGCATTTCACGTGCATCCGCCCTCGATAATTTAATAAAACCTCGACGTTCCTATATACGTCCTCTACTCCTAATTCAAAATGTGAGCCCTGTCCTGAATGTCATACATCACCTGTGGGGCCCTTCCTGAGAAACATTGTTCCCCTTGGGAAATAAGACGTATAGCCATATATTCTAGGGCATGCTGCTGCATGACAGGCTCATAATCTCGAAGTGTACTCCATATATCAGCTAAAGTATAAATAGGATTGCGCATCCACTGGGATGACTGATTCGCAGTCATAAGCTTTTCTTCTGGTCCTACTGCAGAACGAGTAAACAATCTTTGTGCGCCAAGATCCCCTAGAGCACGGGAGGTAGTAGGATCAGCTAGGGTTGGGGTCGTGCTCGAAGACTGGGGAGCCCAAGCGGGAGTTGGGGGAGATAAAACAACTGTGGTCACAGTGGGGGATGGCAATGCATTGGACCACAAAGTAGCCTATTCAAATGATGAAGGAGACAAAACGGAGGACGTTCCCGGAGGGGCGGGGGAAGAGGACACAACAGGCGCAGAGGCCATGGGAAACGGAGATGGGTTTCAAGGTACCGCAGGATATATGCGTTGTGGAGCATAAGGAGGAGGAGGACGCACATCCAATAAATCCTCTATCTCGTCCTCTGGCTTAGCCCTAGTTACATACCTTTTATCCACTTGTAATCTAAATTGTCTATCTGTGCAAACAATTCCCTTCTCGGTTTGCTCTTTATTATATGCTATGGCTTTCTGTGTAATCGTCTGACCCCCTTTCATTTTACTTAACTTCTCTTCCCTTATTCGTCTACACTTCGCTTCTTTCTGCCACATGTTTAGAGAATCAAACATTGCCTGTCGACTTCATTTAGAGAACAATCGATCCTGCAGGAAATATATTTTTTTCTCATCGAAAGACCCAGTTAAAGGCCATTACAATTCCACATTGTCTTTAGTATATTTATGCCATAGCGTATTAAACAAAATGGGCGAAATACCATGTTTAACATACATATCATGATTGGGCTGCCTTCTGGCGGGGCAAGCTGTTTTTCCTCCAATCATGTGCTTTTTCGGCGACAACAGCATCCGAAACATAATTTACTAAAACACGGCATTATTACTGTTTATCAGTTCAGATTTTGTTCAGAACAGCAGTCATTCAAACATGGCCATGTTCACGCATTCTCAACATTTTCACTAATTTCTGAAGTCAAATATGAACAGGAAAATACACACAAATATTTTACAAAAACAAGGTTTTCAAAATGACATGTCATTTCCAAACAAAGGACCGGAGCCCGTCGACTTCTCGTTCATGTACACTGAATAATAACACTAAAATATAAGATGGCGTCTATGTGGTTCTCGGCCTACTCTATTAACAGGTATACAATCGAAAGAACTCCTACTCGCTAAAGCACATAAAAACGAGTGAGGTCTGTGGCACAAATATATGAACACAAAGATATATAGATACATCATGCTAACACAATATATATTTGTCTGATGCATCTCGTATAGGGAAAATCTAACTTTCATCCCTTAGAACATGGTACTACGCAGTTCGCGTAGTGCTACGCATAGCTCGCGTAGTGCGAAGTGCATTTCTCGTAGCTACGAGTAGCGCTACTTCGCGAACTACTAGGTACACAATAATGCACCTAATAGAAACAACCAATCAAGATAGATATAATCATTGATAATGACAACCTGCTATCGATACAAATCGCTATGTACAACAAGCTTTGCGTGTATAACATATGGGTACTATACCATGTAACTGAATTTGTAAATAGCATCGCTGACCTGTACATTTCCTTACAGAGGTCAAAATACTATGCTAACGCCTGATGCACTAGAAATTGTAAATATGTAAATTTCACAAAAACAAGGTTTTCAAAATGACATGTCATTTCCAAACAAAGGCACGGAGCCCGTCGACTTCTCGTTCATGTAGAACTAATCAGTTCAGATTCCAGACCAACAGATACCAAAACCAAGCAGTCCAAAGTCTACCAAGAGACCGTCGGACTGGTATAACCATAGACTGACCTACAGCCAATAAATCTTTTGTTGTGAACATTGACTTGGAGTGCCGTCTAATTTCACTTGGAGATCATGAGTGTGTGGCAATCATATATATATATATATATATATATTTGTTTCACCACAAAACTCCTTCCGGGTCCCTTGACCCATGAAAGGTGGCGTGGACGTCGGCGGAGTGAATCCGACACAGAAATGTTCAATAACCAAAGTCCAATACCCACGCTCTCAGGAAACAACACGGAGACACCAAAATAAAGCCAGTGCTGTTTAATCCACAACGCGTTTCGCCGACAAACGGCTTGATCACGTGGATTGGCGTTACCGTATCAGTGCCATATATCTCAAAAACAGTGGAAATGAAAAGAGGACTGGAATGGCAAAACATTGTTAAAGTAAAGTTTCCTAATACAATACTGTCGTAAAACTCACTTATACATTTTCAAAACAGTGTGAGAAAAATGTTGAGTAATCACATGTTTTCCACAACAAATAAGCATTAAAGTGAAACACAGTATTTGCGCAAACATACAAATTAATACATTAATATGTCAGCAGCTGAAACGCGGCAATTACCGCAATGAAAAAGGCATATTAGACCCTGTGGATCTCCTTCCTCATGCACCAACACCTCACCCTTAATGTACGCCCATAGCGTGAGAAAAAGGGGGGGGGCTCACTCAGTGCTGCAGGCGTCAGAAAGTTAATGTGCGCCTGCGCACACGGACAATAAATCAAGTACTTGTGCCCATGCTGGAATGTCTCAGAATAAAACGAGGGAGGTGCAAGGAGAGAAATAATCTTAGTGGCAAGTGCCCAAACCATACTCGCAATCAAGTAATCAGTCCAGTCAAACTCCAAGTCTTAGTGATGGCAGATCCTTAACGCCAAGGTGCTCATGTGACAAGAACCGGATTAGGGGAGGGGTCCCGTGAAGTGAAGTGACGGTGAACTGGGCCCCTTATCTCGGTCCTACAACAAAACAGATAGACAAAACTAGTTAAAAACAATTTCATTACATTGAAAAGTTACATGAAGCTAAAATATAATCATCAGACAGTTAAACATGGTAAAAGAAGAAGAACGCTATATGACAGTTACATTATTCCTTTAGGTGTACGGCTAGCTCCTCATCTTGGTTAAGACCCCCCGGGGTCTTGGTTTGGAAGTCTATGATGAGTTTGGACTCCCTTTGGCGTAATTTCAGTACCCTGTTGCCCCCTCTGGGATTCTTTCCTATCTGTTCCAAGTGAGTATGGTTTGTATGTTTGCGCAAATACTGTGTTTCACTTTAATGCTTATTTGTTGTGGAAAACATGTGATTACTCAACATTTTTCTCACACTGTTTTGAAAATGTATAAGTGAGTTTTACGACAGTATTGTATTAGGAAACTTTACTTTAACAATGTTTTGCCATTCCAGTCCTCTTTTCATTTCCACTGTTTTTGAGATATATGGCACTGATACGGTAACGCCAATCCACGTGATCAAGCCGTTTGTCGGTGAAACGCGTTGTGGATTAAACAGCACTGGCTTTATTTTGGTGTCTCCGTGTTGTTTCCTGAGAGCGTGGGTATTGGACTTTGGTTATTGAACATATATATATATATATATATATATATATATATATATATATATATATATATATATATATATATATATATATATATATATACATATCCGAAGATAATCCCAACCATTTCCAGAGAGCCCCTGGCGAGGAAGGAGACTCAGGCCTCTGCAGCAAAGTTTTCAGGAAAGAAATGCTTTATTAATCACACCTCACGACGACGCGTTTCGACCTGTGCAGCCCTTGATCACATTCAGCTTAAACTGCGCCATTTTTTTCTTTATATACATATAGTGAAAGTGCACACCTGGGTTGCATTAAAGAAACAGTTACCGGGTCAAACGGCAGTGTGAAAAGACTTAAAGAGCACGGTGTGAAAAGTATTTCTTCAATACCTGACACAGATACATGCTTATACGCTATACATTAATTAAAAATGTTTGTGTATTTCGCACACAACATTAATTTTAACAAATGTAGCGATTTCAACAACTATAGTTATTGCGATACAAATATAAATTGTACATGAATGCACAAAAATTTCTCTCTGGATGAATCCATAAATTATCGGCGTTGTGTTATGACATTTCACTCATGCACTGCCCATGTGCATTGCAATTTTAACCGGATAAATCCAGGCAACCAAAGTACCCAATAAAAAGTGCTTAGTGCAAAAAGGTCCTAAAATAGGAACTAACAAGACAGTGCAAAAAACATTTGTGTGCAAAATAGCATAAAAAAGTGCAGTGCAATATTAAATTTATTAAGACCTTGATTAATATTATAAAATACAATATACATAGTTGATAGCAAGCACGGATTATAATCCATCATTAATAAAATACTCCATCCAGGATAAAATATTAAAAATTGATAAAATTATTACAAAAATTGACATAATGCTAAAAAACCATTACATTGTAAAAACAATAATCAAGGCGAGGTCAAGAAAAGGTTTCAGCTGACTATTTGGAAACTCTAATATATCTACGTTGGTATCAGTAAATTACAAGACACACAAATTGTAACCATTGCGATTATCAACACAACAAACCATATTATATCCTTACAGAAAGGTGTGCATATCTTCTGTGTTGTTTAATCCCTGTGGCCACTTACTGTCAAACTCTAATATAAATTTTGTTTCAAGTTGCCTGAGCTGGCGCTCTCTATTGCCACCCCTCTTAGATTTCGGAATGGCACTAATGACATAATATGATAGACAATTAATGTCTTTACCATGGCAACTGGCTAAGTGTCTGGCCACAGGATAAGCAGGATCGTTGTGTAGTATTGCCCTTATGTGCTGCAATATTCCCATAGCAGAGATAATGGGCTGCATGAACATGGGCTCAAAGGCTTTTACCCCTGTGGCCATTGCAAGGCCTGTAAATACAGCAAATACAGGGGGTCTGTTGAATACGGAGGCATAACTAAAAAACTTACTCAGTCCTTCACTTGTAGTACCACCTTTGTGATTTATGCCATAGAATGTACCTGTAAATTATGGTACATAGGCAGTACTAGTTGTGCTGCCAAAAAACGGATACTTGAGCATCAGAGAGCCATTGTTAATCACGATCCCAAATATCCCGTGGCACGCCACTTTGAGGAAAGACATTTTTCCAATATTTCAGAATTTAACTTCTTCGTATTGGAACATGTTCCCAGAAACCCCAGGGGTGGTGACAGGGTTTTGAGCCTTAGACAACGCGAGTCTAGACTCATAATCAAGTTCCAGACCAAATACCCGGGTGGGCTCAACATGGATGAGGAATTGGCCAGTCACCTAAGAGAGTTATGATTTACCTGACTACAGAGTCTGTGCTGTTTGATACTAGTGGTCTTTGTTGTTATGACTATATTGGGCCGCCTATGATATGATATGTATAACCTTGATTTTTCTTCTGTCTTATGTCTCATGACATAATTTTATTATGTAGTGGATTTTATATACTTTATTTATTTATTTTTTTTGCTCCACAGGAGGAAAGGTTGGGTCTATCAATGAATTCACCAGCACAGACTCAGTCTCCCTTTGCACTCCTGGAATCACTTTTCTTGCACCATGGGACTCACGATTTGTAGATTAATTTTCCTCCGGTCAGCTAGCGCACTTTATTCTGTATTTTTCCACCATGCATAATAAGAATTTGTGTACTATCTTGGCGACATGTCCTAGACTAACATGATACTGAGGTTCCATGACACTATTTTCTTGCTACTCGCTACAATAGGTGACTCCGAACTGTGTATTTTACATAGATTGTTATGCTTTATTCAAGTTTTTACTGTGCAACTTTATTTTGTCTGAGATAGCTGTGCATGGCCAGCCAAAGTCACATGTCTACCTCATACCATGACGTGATGAGCTTATTTATCTAATAATTTAATAACCGGAACCGATGTCATGTATTTTACATTGATTGTCATGCACAGCATTTTCTGTGATTTTCTTGTACAATATTTTCATGTACTTAAGAAGCGCGACGGCGACAGTACCATCTTAACATGTCCGCCAAATGTTTCATAACTTTGTGGAGTTACAATATTGCAAGACTGTCACTTTTGTTGTTTGATATCGCGCGTAAACTTTTCTGCTCAAAACTTTGTTGCCCATTATCTGAACGGGCTATAACACACTGTGATTATGTTGTATAATAATTTTTATCTTCATATAAATGAGATCTGTAGCTAACTCTCAGATGTTTAGTGCACCATTATACCTTTCCAACATGTCTGCCATTCTACTTCCTCATATGGGGATTAGTCCTATGCTTATGTTGTTGGTTTGATTTTGCGCGAAAACTCATGTTTAAATACCGGAGTCACTTGTGTTGAGGTTACACGTGAACAAGGCTTCTATGCTGAAACGCGTTGTGTAATAAACTGCTATTATTACACTTTGGATTCGCTTTGTCTTTTTCCTGAGAGCGCAACGTTAACCTTTTTTCCATTGGATTATATATATATATATATATATATATATATATATATATATATATATATATATATATATATATATATATATATATATATATATATATATATATATATATATATATATATATATATATATATATATGTCCAAAAATGTGCTCAGAGTTAAGGTCGCACTCCGTTGTAGATTAATCAGGCAAGTATTTATTTAAGGTATGCCGCTTCTCCCCCAGTGTCAATAGTTTTCCAGGCCTTACGCGTTTCGAAGGTATTGTCCTTCTCTTCAGAGGCCACCCATGCAGCAAGCAGTTTTGTCGACGCTACACCCCCTGCTGCCTGATTTAAACTGCTCTGATGAGCCTTCGGTATGCTCGTCATCTCACTTTTAACAAAATTGCAGTCTGGGTGATGTAGTTTCTGTCGTGTTTCATCCCTTCATTAGGTTGCTGGCTGCACAAATTTTTCAACGAAATGTTTTTCACCCTCCAATGGGTCTTAGGCGGGATTGTGCATACCGCTGTTTTAACCAGTATCTGCAACGCCATTCTCGAAGGGGTTCTGTTCCCCTCCGCCGGGTCGTCACTTCTTTCAAGGCTGGTGCGTGACCTCCACGGCCGGAGCCGCCGTGATTAAAAGTCCAAAAATGTGCTCAGAGTTAAGGTCGCACTCCGTTGTAGATTAATCAGGCAAGTATTTATTTAAGGTATGCCGCTTCTCCCCCAGTGTCAATAGTTTTCCAGGCCTTACGCGTTTCGAAGGTATTGTCCTTCTCTTCAGAGGCCACCCATGCAGCAAGCAGTTTTGTCGACGCTACACCCCCTGCTGCCTGATTTAAACTGCTCTGATGAGCCTTCGGTATGCTCGTCATCTCACTTTTAACAAAATTGCAGTCTGGGTGATGTAGTTTCTGTCGTGTTTCATCCCTTCATTAGGTTGCTGGCTGCACGAATTTTTCAACGAAATGTTTTTCACCCTCCAATGGGTCTTAGGCGGGATTGTGCATACCGCTGTTTTAACCAGTATCTGCAACGCCATTCTCGAAGGGGTTCTGTTCCCCTCCGCCGGGTCCTCACTTCTTTCAAGGCTGGTGCGTGACCTCCACGGCCGGAGCCGCCGTGATTAAATGTCCAAAAATGTGCTCAGAGTTAAGGTCGCACTCCGTTGTAGATTAATCAGGCAAGTATTTATTTAAGGTATGCCGCTTCTCCCCCAGTGTCAATAGTTTTCCAGGCCTTACGCGTTTCGAAGGTATTGTCCTTCTCTTCAGAGGCCACCCATGCAGCAAGCAGTTTTGTCGACGCTACACCCCCTGCTGCCTGATTTAAACTGCTCTGATGAGCCTTCGGTATGCTCGTCATCTCACTTTTAACAAAATTGCAGTCTGGGTGATGTAGTTTCTGTCGTGTTTCATCCCTTCATTAGGTTGCTGGCTGCACGAATTTTTCAACGAAATGTTTTTCACCCTCCAATGGGTCTTAGGCGGGATTGTGCATACCGCTGTTTTAACCAGTATCTGCAACGCCATTCTCGAAGGGGTTCTGTTCCCCTCCGCCGGGTCCTCACTTCTTTCAAGGCTGGTGCGTGACCTCCACGGCCGGAGCCGCCGTGATTAAATGTCCAAAAATGTGCTCAGAGTTAAGGTCGCACTCCGTTGTAGATTAATCAGGCAAGTATTTATTTAAGGTATGCCGCTTCTCCCCCAGTGTCAATAGTTTTCCAGGCCTTACGCGTTTCGAAGGTATTGTCCTTCTCTTCAGAGGCCACCCATGCAGCAAGCAGTTTTGTCGACGCTACACCCCCTGCTGCCTGATTTAAACTGCTCTGATGAGCCTTCGGTATGCTCGTCATCTCACTTTTAACAAAATTGCAGTCTGGGTGATGTAGTTTCTGTCGTGTTTCATCCCTTCATTAGGTTGCTGGCTGCACGAATTTTTCAACGAAATGTTTTTCACCCTCCAATGGGTCTTAGGCGGGATTGTGCATACCGCTGTTTTAACCAGTATCTGCAACGCCATTCTCGAAGGGGTTCTGTTCCCCTCCGCCGGGTCCTCACTTCTTTCAAGGCTGGTGCGTGACCTCCACGGCCGGAGCCGCCGTGATTAAATGTCCAAAAATGTGCTCAGAGTTAAGGTCGCACTCCGTTGTAGATTAATCAGGCAAGTATTTATTTAAGGTATGCCGCTTCTCCCCCAGTGTCAATAGTTTTCCAGGCCTTACGCGTTTCAAAGGTATTGTCCTTCTCTTCAGAGGCCACCCATGCAGCTGTTTTAACCAGTATCTGCAACGCCATTCTCGAAGGGGTTCTGTTCCCCTCCGCCGGGTCCTCACTTCTTTCAAGGCTGGTGCGTGACCTCCACGGCCGAAACTATTGACACTGGGGGAGAAGCGGCATACCTTAAATATATACTTGCCTGATTAATCTACAACGGAGTGCGACCTTAACTCTGAGCACATTTTTGGACATTTAATCACGGCGGCTCCGGCCGTGGAGGTCACGCACCAGCCTTGAAAAGAAGTGAGGACCCGGCGGAGGGGAACAGAACCCCTTCGAGAATGGCGTTGCAGATACTGGTTAAAACAGCGGTATGCACAATCCCGCCTAAGACCCATTGGAGGGTGAAAAACATTTCGTTGAAAAATTCGTGCAGCCAGCAACCTAATGAAGGGATGAAACACGACAGAAACTACATCACCCAGACTGCAATTTTGTTAAAAGTGAGATGACGAGCATACCGAAGGCTCATCAGAGCAGTTTAAATCAGGCAGCAGGGGGTGTAGCGTCGACAAAACTGCTTGCTGCATGGGTGGCCTCTGAAGAGAAGGACAATACCTTCGAAACGCGTAAGGCCTGGAAAACTATTGACACTGGGGGAGAAGCGGCATACCTTAAATAAATACTTGCCTGATTAATCTACAACGGAGTGCGACCTTAACTCTGAGCACATTTTTGGACATTTAATCACGGCGGCTCCGGCCGTGGAGGTCACGCACCAGCCTTGAAAGAAGTGAGGACCCGGCGGAGGGGAACAGAACCCCTTCGAGAATGGCGTTGCAGATACTGGTTAAAACAGCGGTATGCACAATCCCGCCTAAGACCCATTGGAGGGTGAAAAACATTTCGTTGAAAAATTCGTGCAGCCAGCAACCTAATGAAGGGATGAAACACGACAGAAACTACATCACCCAGACTGCAATTTTGTTAAAAGTGAGATGACGAGCATACCGAAGGCTCATCAGAGCAGTTTAAATCAGGCAGCAGGGGGTGTAGCGTCGACAAAGCTGCTTGCTGCATGGGTGGCCTCTGAAGAGAAGGACAATACCTTCGAAACGCGTAAGGCCTGGAAAACTATTGACACTGGGGGAGAAGCGGCATACCTTAAATAAATACTTGCCTGATTAATCTACAACTGAGTGCGACCTTAACTCTGAGCACATTTTTGGACATTTAATCACGGCGGCTCTGGCCGTGGAGGTAACGCACCAGCCTTGAAAGAAGTGAGGACCCGGCGGAGGGGAACAGAACCCCTTCGAGAATGGCGTTGCAGATACTGGTTAAAACAGCGGTATGCACAATCCCGCCTAAGACCCATTGGAGGGTGAAAAACATTTCGTTGAAAAATTTGTGCAGCCAGCAACCTAATGAAGGGATGAAACACGACAGAAACTACATCACCCAGACTGCAATTTTGTTAAAAGTGAGATGACGAGCATACCGAAGGCTCATCAGAGCAGTTTAAATCAGGCAGCAGGGGGTGTAGCGTCGACAAAACTGCTTGCTGCATGGGTGGCCTCTGAAGAGAAGGACAATACCTTCGAAACGCGTAAGGCCTGGAAAACTATTGACACTGGGGGAGAAGCGGCATACCTTAAATAAATACTTGCCTGATTAATCTACAACGGAGTGCGACCTTAACTCTGAGCACATTTTTGGACATATATATATATATATATATACAATAAACCCATAAAATATAATAAATTCAATAGTTCAATAGCAAAAAATACCCATTAATTTGGACAATAACATAAATAGTATAAATGTAAAAAACCCCAAATCACACATTTACTAAAAATACTATAAGAGTAAGAAAAGTGTAAGACTTTGGAGGGATTAAATTTACTATTCTCACTCCAGTCTGTACAACAGTAGTGGAAGCGTTGAATTTCAGAAGGTTTATATTTACTATTCCCTCTCCAGTGTGTGCAGCAGTAGGGAAAGCATTGGACTTCAGAGGGGTAACGTTTGTAATTCCCACTCCAGTCTGTGCAGCAGTAGGGAAAAAGTTGGACTTTGGAGGGGTAAGATTTACTATTCCCACTCCAGTCTGTATGACAGTAGGGAAAGCATTGGACCTCGAAGAGATTACATTTACTATTCCCACTCCAATCTTTGCAACAGTAAGGATGGAGTTAGACTTCAGAGGGCTAAGATTTACTATTTCCACTTCAGTCTGTGGAATAGTAGGGAAAGCATCGGACTTCGAAGGGATAAAATGTACTATTCCAACTCCAGTCTGTGTAACTGCAGGGAAAGCATTGGACTTCGAAGGGAGGAAGGTGCACTATTCCCACTCCAGTCAAATCAAAACCAATAAATCAAACTTTATAGTATTAAGTTAATAAAACCATCACAATGTTACCATACACACACAACTACACAAAAACACATAAAATCTTAGGGACCTGTAGTTCGTAATTACTAATGGCTTCATAAAATTGTAGACACAACATGGTCTGAAACATCCTGATTGGTTACTAGGACTTGAACAATTGGGCTTCATATTCTTTATTTCCTAACAATAGAATAAATAAAACATCAAATGGTCATGTTGTGCTTAAGTTAACTGCCATTGCAATCAGCCACAATTAAAATTGTGTGTAGGGTTCGTAAAATAATGGTCACATCGAGGTCCAACCCTACTTATTTTAATGTAATATCAGACCATCAATCTTCCTACTTATAAAGCCATAGGATTATTGACTTCTGGACCACTGAGAGGTATATTAGTCTGTAAAGTGCCACGGGACTGGTAAACATACAATACTTATCAATCATCTAAGATTGTTAGCGGATTACATTCAAATACCCCTGGTATTGGAATATGTTTCTGGAAATACATATTTTGTTTCTTAATTTCCCCTATAAACCAGGACTATAATCAAGTTACAGTTAACCTAAGGGAGCGATGGATTAAGTGCTGTGGAATTAGTAACATCTACACTAATAAGAGGTGTAGTCGTTTGCAAAGTGCTGCACTTCTGATAAAATCATCTGTGATTGTTGGTGGATTAATTCACCTACACCTAACATTTTAAGATTTGTTTCCAGAAATAAATACTTAATTTAAATAATTTTTCATATAAAACCAGGAATTTTGTTAATTTACAGTTAATCTGAGGATCAGATGAACTTCGGGGGGGAAGATTTACTACTCCCACTCCAGTCTATTCAACAGTAGCGAAAGCACTGACTTCGGTGGGGTAAGATTTACTATTCCCACTCAGGTCTATGCTACAGTAGGGAAAGTGTTGGACTTCAGAGGGTTTACATTTACTATTCCCATTTCAGTCTGTGCAAAAGTAGTTAAAGCATTGGACTTCAGAGGAATATCATTTACTGCTCCCACTCCAGACTGTGCAACAATAGGAAAAGCATTGCACTTTGGGAGGGGATAGATTTACTATTCCCACTCCAGTTTATTCAATAGGAAAAGAGTTGGACTTTAGAAAGGTAAGACTTACAATTCTCACTATAGTCTGTGCAACAGTAGGGAAAACGTTGGAGTTTGGAGAGGTAAAATGTACTATTCCCACTTCAGTCTGTGCAACAGTATTGAAAGTGCTGGACTTCGGAGGGGGGAAGATTTTCTATTCCTATTCCGGTATATGCAACAGTAGGGAAAACATTTACTTCAGAGGGGTTACATTTATTATGCCCACTCCAGTCTGTATTACAATAGTAGAGTATGGAAAGCATTGGACTTAGGAGGCGTAAGATTTACTATTGCCACTCAGTCTGTGCTACAGTAGGGAAAGTGTTGGGCTTCAGAGGGGTAAGATTTAAAGTACCCACTCTAGTCTGTGCTACAGTAGGGAAAATGATGGACTTTGGAAGGTTTCACTTTACTATTCCTAGTCAAGCCTGTGCAACAGTAGGGAAAGTGCTTCACTTCAAACACATTACATATTTAAATAACCCTAATAATGTTTTTAAGCTCTTAATATAAACAATATTATTTGCATAAAATATATACAAAAAACAATTAAACAATTGACATGTTTAATAAACATTTTAATCATTAATTATCAATTAACACACCCTATGCCTCGACAAACCTAGCAGCCCACATCTAAAATATTTCTAAAACAAATAAGTATAACGTAATTTACATAATCAATATTCAACTAAATGATTATTTTTCAATAATTATTTGCTTATTACTTAATAAACATTCCATCTCATACCCCTACAAATCCAGCAGCCCAGGCTGAAAATTTACTTAAAATATATTATTATTACACAATATACATAATTACTCATCAATTAAAATATTAATGAAAAATATTAATTAATTATATTCAATTATTACTTAACTAACATCCTGCCCTATACCCCTACAAACCAAGCAAACCGCACCTAAAATAAATAAAAAATTGAAAATAAATATAATTCACAAACCCACTTAAAAATTAATCATTGATTAATAATTAATTATTACTCAATTAATTTCCCACACTATCCTCCCACAAAACCAAGAACCCGCTACAACACTATGAATTACTATAAGCAATTAAATAAAAAAATGGAAATCACTTAAAATTATGAACTATATTTAAAAGAGGTTATAGCAGTTATACAAACAATATTAACACATGAAATTAATATATACACTAACACACATTAAAATGATCAAGTATGATATTTTTAACAACATTGAAAATTATATTGAAAACAACTACATTCCTGCCAATGATATTACTTCCCTAAAAAACTATATTTTCGATAATGATATATCTGTATCACAATATTTTTGTATCACAATATTTTTTTGCCGATATTTCTGTCTTCCGATATTAATAACACAATATTTTCTAGAAATACCCTTCCGATAAGTTCTGGGAGCTTTTTGAAGTTTGGAACAATTATAGAAGTATGTAATGTCTAAAAACATGCAATGTTGGAACAGTTGGCAAGCATGTTAGGCCTATTTTCTGCTCAGTATGATTTTTTTGTATATCACAGATAAATCTGCCATAGAGAACATGTTAGCCAATGTCCTTTCTCATCGATATACTGAGCAACATGAAAGATAGGAACTTGCAATGTTTCCAAAGCTCATTGCTGGGGTACAATCACTCTTAGAAAGAGCTGAAGAAACCCATATACAGATGGAGCAGCTACATCATTTTCAACAAAAAGGTTTATTAATCCCAAACAAATAACTATGAGTATAATGGGAATGTGTCATAATTCTGCTGTTGTTGGACAGTGGGTGTTAGATCTAGTTGTCAATTTTTTGGTGGACTTCTGTAAATGTGGGTGCTGAGAGATGTGTAACAACTTGCCTTGTGGTGTGTGCCTAAGGATATTCACTACATAAGACACTTTTGGGGTATTAGAAAATGTTACCTGAATATCATCAGACTTGTGAGACCATATCAACTGATATATTGCGGCCCTCTCCCTTCAGATGACTATGAGATATTCTTGATTACTGAGGACACATTCAGGAAATCACACTTTTTACTCCATTAAAGTTGATATAATAACATGACAAGGCATTTCATTGATGATATATTCTGTTTATGAGGGATGCCTCGTACCATCATTTTGGATTGTGGTAGTAAGTACATATCTTATTTTTAAAAGAAACTCTGCAATACTTTAGCAATTAATCAAGCTCTCTCTTGGGATACCATCCACAAACTAACAGGTAGAGAAAGTACACCATCTTGAACAATATTTAAGCTGTTATTGTAATGACGTATAAAGCAATTTATCCACCAACTTCTCTTTAGCTGAATATTTTTACAACATAACTCAGGTTTCACAGTTCTACTGCTAACAAGGATTCCCGCCTAACTCCATTGGTTGCTCACCACATGTTGTACCTATGATTTGAGCAGCAACACTCGACAAGAACCACTAACAAGACGAGAGACAATTCATCCTTCAAAAGCCGCAATACACCAACACCGATATGAAAAAAGGACAGATCAAAAAGAAGTGCTGCCTTTCTTTATATACCCCAGTGGACAACTCCTGGTTACCATCCCTTTTTTCCCTTGCCCTTCTTCCATCTGTCGAAATTAGGCCTCAAAATCAACTCCACATGCATGCTATGTACTTTGACAATGTATATATCTTAAAGGTACATGGATTTACGAATAATAAATCTTTACTAGCCTATATATGCTTACCCTCAAGATATTATGATAGTTGATATTTTAGTTCTGAGATTCTGGGTGGATGATATTTTGTCCATGGAGATATAGAACTATCTTTGCCTATTGGAATGTTTTTCTTTCATTGGAAGAGCTACAGGTGCCCCGCACTTTTCCACTTTATGGGTCGCATGTGTGTGTAGTGTTGCCTCTGGTTAGCAGGGGTACTAGAGTTTTAGTTCACTTGTTCTAGGGCTTTGTGTGAAATGTTAGCAGGTGCATTAGAACTCAATGGCACTCATTATGAGGGGCCTATTAAAATCCATATTCCTTCCCCTTCCTAAAATTGAAGGGGGTCCTGGTAATTCTGAGGATGGGGTAATAATGGGGATGCCATGTTTTTGGGCAACAGCATGCAGAAATCTGTGTTTCTGTGCCAATTCCCACAAGCTTTCACATGGAGATTTTGGCTGTTACCAGTCTGTTTGTGAAAAAACAAAACTCATAATTTGATGGGAATGTAACTCCTGTTTCTGGGTCCATCCGTATATATGGGGCTCTCATCATGACGCCCTACATGTGACATACCCTTCAAATTAGATTGACTTGAAGTCATGAGTGTGTGTAGGATGAACTCCGTAAAATACAACAAGTACTTATATTGGAATTGCATACAGATGGGGTGTCCTAGGTGTTAAATGAGTCATACGTCATGCCTCATTGGGGTTGGTAAACTCTCTTATTTATGGATGGAGAAAATAAACTTCTGATGGTGTAAAATTGCTGGTGGTTGGTGGTAGCACCTTTTCTTGGCATCCAGTGATGAAGGTGTATGTTTCAAGTTGTTTGAAAGGGTATCACAAAGCAGTCCATAAATTAGCATTGTGATGCGCAGGTTACTGTTTATTTTATAATATATTGTAGAACAAACCAAATGGCAGATTGTGGGGGTATCAATCTGCTGTTTACAATGAGGTGTGTGAATGGTGGTTGCAGATTTGCGGCTTGTGTGATTTTCTTTCTAAGACTCCATTTTCTCTGTAGATGCGTCTCATATTGGGCCACATGTCTCCCCTATGTGTGGTTTTGTGCCCTGGAAGTCTGAGCTGAAGAGAAGGGGGACCTGTGTTGCAATTTATTTTCTGGTAATGTGACTAGTGTGACAATGTAATGTGTGTGTTGGTGTATTTGGAGTTCAATTTAGGTTTGGCAGAATGAGAACAGTCTGTCAGGGTGGTGGAGGACATTAGCTCCACTACCTTGACGGACTACTGTCCACCAGATTTAGAGATGACTGCCAGCCCAGTGGTCATCCCATGCACATTGAAAGGAACCGCCATCATCAATTTGTTTCCTTTCCCTCACCACCAGGATTTTGTTGGTGGTAACGTAAAGGAAAAAAGGGCATTGCATCTTCCACCCCAAATAGGTCGGTTTAATGTCTTTTCTCAATGGCCTCTACTCCATTGAGCCGTCAGAGGACGTTTTCCTTTGAGGGAGCTATTGAGGCTCTGTTGACAGAAAAATTCAGATTTCCCCCTTATCAAACTCAGACAGATGAGCAGTGGCGTCACTAGGGTTGGTGTCACCCAGTGCGAGTAACTCATGGTGTCACCCCCCCCATGACTTACCCCCATGGATCTCGTCTGTGACAGAGCCAAAGCCACCTTGTCCGGCACGCCTTCCTGTTGGTCATCCTGCTACCGCGTCCTCCTTCGTGTTGTCCTCCTCTGCTCTCACCTAGGCATGGGCGGAAAATCCGTTCCGCTCGCGGATTTTGCGGATTTTCGGGAAATCCGCAATCCGCGAGATTTGCGAATTTCCTGAAAAATCCGCAAATCCGCGAGCAGCGGATTTTGCTCGCACTGCTCGCACTGTTCGCGTGAGTTCGCGCCCCGCGAATAAGTGCGAAATTGCAGAAATACGATTTTAGCAAAACTGAAAGTAACTACTTACCAGGTTCAAAAGTTCAGGCTCATCATTAGTAGCCATTTCCTGTAGTGCTTCCTGAGGGGCCCCTCCAGAGTTCAGTTGCCAGTTGCAACTATTATGTGACCCTGCTCTGAACCTCAGAATAGTTACACATATGCCACAAAGGTCCTGAATTACAGCTAAGGGAGACAAGCAGGAGCCAGGCTGGAAGTTAAAATCCATTAATCAGCCCCTAATTCATTATTGTCAGTTGGGGCAGGGCAGGTGTTGTAACTAATTTTGCAACAATGAAAGCACTTAGCAAGTGCAAAAGATCACTAATCAGGGCGCACTAAGGAAGCAGGTGCCAGCTAAAAAAATATTCTGTGACACATTAATCAGCCCCAAATTAATTCAGGTCACTTGAGGCAGGGAAGGTGTGCTTTGCTTTGCCAAAAATAATGTACACTGGACAACCAGAGGGTGTGGTGATGAAACAGAGGGTGGCATGGGTGGGCCAGAGGGTGGCATGAGTAGTCAGAGAGTGGCAGTGGTGACAGAGAGTGGCAGTGATGAAGAAGAGTGTCCCAAACAGGTTGGACACGTAGAAACAACAAGTTCGCAAAACTTGCGACCCGACAGGTAAGTTCGCAAATTGCGAAATTGTAAAAACCCTCGCGAACTGGCAGAAACACGGGCGAACACAAAAAAAAAAAAAATCCGCAAATTCGCGGGAATTCGCGGATTTTGCGGATTGCGAGTTTGCAAATCCGCAAATTCGCGGATTGCCAATCCGCAAAATCCGCTCATGCTTACTCTCACCTCCTTGCATCCGAGTTCCCCTCCACAGTCCCGGGCCATTGGTATATACAGTCCCTCCTTCCCCTTACACCAACAGCAGAGGAAGAGACCAGGAAGCAGGACTCTTTGGTGCCCCCGGGGCTCCCGCACAAGCCCCCAAGGCCTTTTTCTTACAGTACTCCCCTACCAGGCTTGGCCGATCGGGCAGTACTGCAAACGCACAAAGCGGGCAAAACTACATTTTGCAGTGGAATGAATTCCATGGAAACAGACGGTACATCCCTCAGCAGTGTTCGGCTGAAGCACACCATGACAGAATTGCTTTGCTCCGCTGATGTAAAATGCCGGTTCAGCTGCTCGTAACTTTACTTTACAAGGCCCGCTCGTGAAGGCAATTTGCTGTCCATTTTTGATTTTTTAACATTAAATAATATGTGTCCGTATTGTCACTACTTCCGGGTCGACAGAGAGCCAGTTATATGGCGAAACATATTCTAGGAGTGAGTGAGACTCGTAATGTGTAAAGTGATCTGGGACCTCAACCAACCTAAACTCGTTGTGCCGCATACCGAAGTGCTGATTGGCTGCAGAGTCCACTCTTAACAGTGATTCTGGGGAAGGGAGGGGGCAGAAGGGTTGTTAAATTGCGGGGCGCGAGTCTTTCACGCAGTTCTGTCACAGCTGAGCAAAGACGTGTTGCTGTATGTTTTTTTATTTGAACAGAACACGCTTTTTCAGCTCCATGCATGGCCTAGGTTTTAAATTGCTTATGTATGACTTGTTCATAATTTCAGTGTAATCTAGTGACATTTCAACGACTATGAGTGACACTATCGCTACTCTGTCACCACTGACTAGAGTGCAACTTCAACTATGCAGCTTGGCGCAGGGAACCTGAAAAGTACTGTGTACAGCGCAAGTCAGGGCGCTGGTAGGCAGCTTTTATTTTATTTTAAAAGTTTTATATAGCGCTAGCTTGACCCGTAGGTATTAGAGCGCTTTACATACATACAGCAAAAAACAGAAAGACATTACATTACATAGTAGGCCGGCAGTAAGGAAGCACACCACAGGGAAAAAATACAGCATGGGAAATACATATGCAGTGAAAGTGCTCTCATTCGTGATAAAGAAGAAAAAGCGGCTCACCAAATTAAATATATATTAAAATATTTGCCCTGAATTGCATAAATGTAAGCCAATTAATGGGTCAATAGCATTATAATCGGGTGGAGTAGATCATTTGAGTCACTACACCTGCAGGTCTAGTGACTTATTTTTCAAGGCCCAAGATCCTGTTACACACAAGCAGCCAATAACCAGTCACTAACATCTTTGAATCTGCACGAAAATACTGCAGTTAGAAATCCGAGATACTGCTTGCTCCAAAATACTACAGAAGTCTAATAGACCTTTAGACTGAAGTAAACAACACGTCACTGTTGCCTCTGGACACAGTAAAAGACAAAACCAGAATTTAGCAAAAATACACAAAAATGTAATTTAGTGCTATGCGTTAGTGAGAAACGCATCCTCGCATACATTTTCGATCCAAGCGCATTTTGCTCTTAAATACAAATAGCGCAAAGAAACACAGTGATACAAACAACAACCAGTCGTGTTCTGGTCATTCGCAGTCTCCCCCTACCCCGGTGCCAAAAGGTTGCCAGAAAAGCAACACAGGTTTAGACCTGGTTCACAAGAGGCGTCTTTTAACGTGAATGTTTTGGCCATGAGCGGGCTGGGCTCCACGTTTTACATCCAGTTTGCCGTTCGATTCCATTTGAAAGCACACGCAATGAAACAGCCAAGTATATGTGTAAAGAAAGATCCCATGAATAAACCACCACAATGTGAAGCAATACTGCAGGATCCCGCACAATACTAACATCCTCAGTTCCCTGTGGCTATAAATCATTCTCAAAATCCAAACTGCACAACGTGCACGATTCCTCTCGGACTCGTCTCGAACAATAAGACTAGCTTTCCCAAACAGCAAGTATCATGACTGAGCTTAGACCGCTACTATTATAAACCATCACCAATCAAATTTAGCAGATACTGGGCGAGATTATATACCCTAAAGTAATCAAAGTACAGTCCACCGGAGCGCGAGAGAGGAAGTCTACTGAAAGTACTGGAGGGCCCATTTAATGGCAGAGGCGCCGCGAGGCTGCAAAGTTTGGCCAGCAGCCAACACAGCGTAACCAGATTGGTGTCACCCCTGTGCTGGTGTCACCCGGTGCGGTCCGCACCCTCCGCACCCCCCTAGTGACGCCACTGCAGATGAGCCTGGGGTTAGGCACAGAGGGTACTCGGTTATGTGTGTTATGGAAAACACTATCCGTCATACTCTAAGGCCCATAAACAACTCAACCATGTGTGGACACAGGGGGGCGCTAGAGGGCGCGCTTGCGGAATGGCTGCCTAGACCTGCAGCTCCCGCTCCATGGACATTAATCCTGCCTTAATCCTTCGCCACGGGGTGCTGCATTGCCCCCAGGAGACCGGGTCCCGCATCCGGGGGGTGCTCCCTACACTCGACCCCAGTTTGAAGTGGCTGCGACCCTCGGAGCCGGAGATACGGGCTCCTGAAACCTGCCCGGCGCCTGCTCTGGAACTACAGGAGGCGGGCGATCGGCCGCTGCACCTACGCGACCCCGGGGACTGCCACAAGGAGCCCGGGCCGCACTGAGACCTCGCCTCCCTAAACCTTCTGAGACGGCGAGCGGCGGGGACGGTGCAGGTAGGCGACGGCTGCAAACCCGCCAAGGGTCTCCCCCCAACCGGCGCACCGCTGACACAGAGGGAGGGCTGCGCCTGACGGGACGCCTGCTGCCACGGCCCTGCCAGATCGCCGTGCCTGTCATTAATAGCGCAGCAGGCCCGGACTTGCGTGGCGCTATCCACTGGGTACATAGGCAGTGGACCGGGACTGCCCCATTTTGCACGATCCCCCTGCCGCTTCCCGCTTTACTCGCCTGCAGCGCACTGCACGACACTGGGCACTGGGTGCACTGGAGGCTACACTCGAGGAGATTGGCTGCCATGCTTGAAAACATCGTCCGGTGAGTCGTGCCCCACCCGGTGGTGTCTGGAGGGACCTGCTTCCCTGGATTTGACCCTGCGGCCTGTTGAAGCGGCCGGGGACTTGATTTTTCACATTCCCTGGGTACTGCATGGAAGATGCCCGATGCTGCGGCCTCGGCGCCCTAGACTGGACAGAAGGCCACTACCATCGAGCAGTTGGTAATCACGTAGCGCTACTAGTGGCGCCGGCCATATTGTGAGGCATTGCAGCGCTCCTGAGCCTGAGGCCCTTCTGCCCTGCGGCTGGCTGTTTCTCACCCGCATTGCTCTTCCATCCTTCCTTACTCTGTTTTTGAACTCTCCCTTACCACTGGTCACCACCATGGGACGACCTGATACTCGCCAGCCTAAGCTAAGCTTCGACAACTCTCGCAAGGGCACTACATCGGCACAGATGAACCCGGGTCCCAGCGTGCCGCCTCCACAGCCTGCCCCGCCTATCGCTCCTGCTGCAGACATTACCAACCTGCTACAGGAGATGCGACAGGGATTCGCCACCGTGGTGGAGAAGGTGGACGGTGTCACAGCCCGGCTGGACGCCCTGGTCCATAAAGTGGATCGCCATGAGGAACGCCTCACAACTGCGGAACAAAGAATCTCCGACAACACCGACGCCACCGCGTCCCACGCTACACAGCTGGCGAGAATGGATAACCTGCTCCGCATTATTGCGGCAAAGAATGAGGACTTGGAAGCACGAAGCCGCCGCAACAACATTCGCATTACGAACGTGCCGGAGTCCACTGCCACGGGCCGGATGGAACTCTATGTGGAGAAATTGCTCAAGGGCTCAATCAGAGAGGAGGCTTTTTCGTCCCAGTTCATCGTGGAGAGGGCCCATCGCTCCCTGGCGCCTATGCCCCAACCTGGACTGCCACCGAGACCTATTATTGCTCGCCTTCTGAATTATCGTGATTGCGACACGGCCCTCCAGGCTGCCCGGACACAGAGATCACTGAGGTTTGAGGGCATCACATTCTCCATCTATCCTGACTTCACGCCGATGGTTCAGGACGAGCAGCACAAATTCCTCCCAGTGAAGAAGAAACTACGAGAGGCTCAAATAGACTATGCCCTTTTGTACCCTGCGAAGCTTAGAGTTACCCACCAGGGCAAACAACGCTTTTTTACCAATCCACAGAAGGCCGAGGATTTCCTTAAGTCGATCCGGAGAGCGCGCAGGGACGACCATGCACCTGCAGACGACCTAGAGAACGATGACCTACCTCCGGAGCGCCACGGAGACTAATGGCCCCCACATGCTTCGAACTCTGACTGCATCGTACCTACTCACTGGCTGGCGTCGACTCATCATTTGTGATCTGGAGAGATACCTGAGCGGTGACCTTTCTGGACATTGCACCCCAGTGGTAACGTATACCAAGGACCACTCTCTCGGCCCTAGACTCCACCAAGGGCGGTACAGATTGGAGCTGCAGGCCGGATAGTGGCAGCGCGCACTCTCAAATGTACCCCTGTCGGGTGTTCCCCACTGACTTAATGTTTGTTTGGCTGTTTGCCTCTCTGAAGTTGGGGGGGAGGGATAAGGGGGGGTTTCGTTTTAGGGGGACTCATGGCTGCTGGCATGTTTGGGATGCTGGGGTGGGTGGGGGGAGGGTGGATTTCGAGAGGTTACCATTGCATAGACTGTATATATGTTTACTAGCCTGGTGTGTGATCTGGTTCTTCGGAGGCGGATGTGGAGTCATGATTTGGCCCTCTTGGGCACCTTCGTTTTACTATCGCTATATCTATGGCTGCTGTTAACACGGCTGCGCGACTGACGTGCCTTTCATGGAATATTCGGGAGCTGAACGATGCTAGGAAATGCAGGAATGTTATTGCATATTTAAATAGACATCATATACAAGTTGCCTTGCTGCAAGAGACACACATGCCCATACGTAGTGACACCCCATTTGGACTGAAGTGGGCAGGCACCCGCGCATTCTCCTCCTATTCATCATATGCTAGGGGTGTAGCGATTCTTGTTGCCCGTGGCGTGCCGTTCCACCACCTCGGAGAGGAGGTTGACAGGGAGGGGCGGTATGTGTTGCTGTGGGGCAGGGTGGGACATGACACCTATCTATTTGTATCAATGTATGCACCGAATATTGACTCACCTGTTTTTTTTCCACACTGTGGGGTAGAATTGTTTCCGTTGGAGCACGACATGTCATTTGGGGTGGGGATTTTAATCTGGCGCTGGCGCCCCCCCTGGACAGGGCGGATGGTGTTGGCTCCTACAAACCCCGAGCCAGAAAGGTTTTGGAGGGAGTGCTGGAGGAGGGTGGTTTGTTCGATGCCTGGAGACAACTACACCCCCTCCGACGGGAGGGCACACACTTCACGCCTCACACCGGGACATGGGCGCGCTTGGATTACTTCTTGGTAACCCGAGACATCACTAAGGAGTTAATAGGAGTTGACCACTTGCCCAGAACCTTTTCAGATCACAGCCCTGTTAGACTGCAGTTCCGGACTCCCGGATGGGATAGTCCGCGACCACAGTGGAGGCTAGGCCCCGATATGCTCCTTGACGAGCTCTTTCGTACAGAGCTAGGTGAAGAGATCAGAGATTTCTTCCCTAGGAACAAAGACTCAGTGGAATCAGTGGAACACATATGGGAAGCTTTCGAGGTCACTATAAGGGGGTTCTGCATTTCCAAAAGCCATGGGGTCCTACGAGATATTCTGCACACCATCACCACACTAGAGGGGGAGCTGCGGACGCTAGAGATCCAAATGGCGGCGAGTAATGACCCACACCTGCAGGTAGCCTTTAGAGACACACTATCCAAATATGAGGAGGAGGCTGCCAGAGAGGCGAAATATCGAGGCAAACACTGGGTGGCTAGAAGATACTGCGAAGGGGATAGGCCTGGTAAAGTGCTGGCAACACTCACGCGTGCACCACGAAAACATAACATCATATTGGAGCTCACTGATGAGACTGGTGCTATCACTAGAGAATCGGATACGATACTCACTACCTTCACGACCCACTACTCGACACTATACACGTCCAAGGCGGAGACGGACGCTTCATACGCTGACTATTTGAACGAAGTGGCGCTCTGCTGGCTTAGCGATGGCGATAGGGAGTTCCTTGCGGCGCCTTTCGAACTTGACGAAGTTCGCGAGGCCATTATGTCCCTCAAAAACGGGAAGGCCCTGGGGCTCGATGGCATCCCAGCCGAATTCTACAAAGCTTATATAGATATCATGGCGCCCGTGCTTAGTGAAGTCTTCACCGAATCATTAGCTGATGGGATACTGCCCCGCTCCATGCGCGAGGTGGTTATCACCTCTCTCCTGAAACCAGGTAAGGAACCCACCTCTTGTGACTCTTACCGCCCACTCTCCCTTCTGAACTGTGATGTAAAGATCCTTGCCAAGATACTAGCCACGCGACTCTCGCTGCTCATGACCAGAATTGTCCTACCCGACCAATCTGGCTTCGTGGCGGGTAGGTCTACATCCCACAATCTCCGCACCCTTTTCTCCCTGCTTCGCACGGTTCATCCTGATGTCCCTGTGGCGGCGGTATTCCTGGACGCTACCAAGGCGTTCGACTCAGTCGAATGGCCCTACCTTTTCTCGGTCCTGGCCAGCATGGGCTTCCCTAAACTGTTCTTGGCCTGGGTACGCCTCCTGTACACGGATCCCACGGCAAGAGTACTGATAAATGGGAAACTGTCACCACCCATCAACCTTACGAGGGGTACCCGCCAGGGATGCCCGCTCTCACCTCTATTATTCGCTATTGCGGTCGAACCACTAGCATGCCGCCTGCGCCAATTACACCGTGCGGGAGCAGTACAATGCCTGCAGCGGCAAATCGATGTGTCCCTCTATGCGGATGACATCACACTGTACGTAAAATTCCCGGATCTACACCTTAATCCCCTGCTTCGTGAGTTCGTCCTTTTTGGAGGAATGTCAGGTGTTCACATTAACTGGTCTAAATCGCAATTTTTTCCCCTTACGGATGCGGTAAGCGACTTCCCACTAGATTACCCATTGGAATGGTGTCGAGATGATCTTCGATATCTGGGTATCCGGGTTGCTCGAGATAAAGACGAGACACTCCGCTCCAATTATGGAGTAGCCATAACCAAGTTGACTGCCTCCGTTGATAGATGGATCACGTTGCCTCTCTCCATGGCTGGCAGGGCCTCCCTCATAAAAATGGTAATATTGCCCCGTTTCCTGTACCTATTCCTCAATATTCCCTACTACCCTGGTGCTTTCTTTTTCAAGACACTCCGCACGGAGCTGCGCAGACTTTTTTGGGGTGGCAAATCTCCCCGTTTAAAATGGTCCACACTGACCCTTCCCTATGACCAAGGCGGGTTCGACATCCCTGATTTTGAGACATACTATCTGTGCGCACAGGCGCATTTTGCCTACCACTGGATGGCTCCTACTCCCTTTATGCCACACATAGCGGTGGAGGACTGGATAGTACACCCGCTCCCGTTGAACGGCCTGATACACTGTCCCGAGGCTTCCATCACCACTTCGAATACCTCGGTCTCCTGCACACTGGACGCGTGGCGGCGCATCGCACGGCGGCTGCTCTGCACACTGCCATACTCCCCCAGACTGCCTCTCACCTATCACCCACAGCTTGCCTTATTATCGGAACAGGGGTTCCGACAACTCTGTGACAAGCTCCATATCACCTGCTGGGGAGATCTGTTTCACGACAGACTTTTCAAATCGGCTGATCTATTTTTTAAAACGCATGCATACACGCCCCTTGAACTCTTTTACTATCTTCGACTGCGTGCCGGGATGCGGGATATCCTTCCCGACTACCCTGAAGAGCCTGCTATCCTGCCCCCGCTACACTACCTTTTGGAGTCAAAGGATGGGACACATTTGGTCTCTGGGCTCTACCGACAGTATCGTGGAGCTGCCCCCTTACCAATCTCTGCTGCTCGATCGCAATGGTCAGCGGAACTCGGTACTGATATCTCGGACGACCAGTGGAAGCACTGCTGCACATTGACTTCCCGCATCTCTGCCAGCTGCAGATTGAAAATTATACATTATAAATTTCTGCAGAGGATATACTACACACCGGTCCGAAAATACAGATTCGGACTGGCCGGTAATGACCGCTGTGAACGCTGTCGAGCCGAACATGCTGACTTCCTCCACTTGGCATGGTCCTGCCCCCAGATCGCTGACTACTGGCGACAGGTCATCAAGGCCGTTGCAGAAATGCTGGATGAGGAGATTCCTTCGGACCCTCTGGTTGCCATCCTTGGATATACCAAGCACTTACCTAAGGGCTGCAGAAAATTCGCCGACATAGCATTACTCTTGGCCAAGCGACGGGTTGCTTGCCGTTGGGGTAGGGGCAGAGCGCCCAAGTTCAAAGATTGGCTAACTGACTTGACATATTGCCAAGACCAACACACTACCTTTTCTGAACTGTTACCTCTCTCATGTAGACCTAGGAACATTTGGGATCCACTGGTACACTACTTGCTTAAACGCTCAAATGATGATACTCAGTCAGGCGACGAGCCTGCCACCTCCCAACCACAATGACATATTTTCTACATTTTGATCCGTGACCTTGGAGGGAACGTGCTGCCCTCCTCCACTTGACGGGCCTCCCTGCCTCTGCTGTTTCCTCGAAGAGCAAATGGCCCCTGCCTAAGCAGCGCTACCCCCTCACACCCTTTTTGTGCCTACGCTCCCTCCCTGCTATACATAGACGAAGGGCCCTCCCCTTGTCGGGAGTAGTATCCCTCATACTCCGCAGATTCTGGCACTGACACCCCCACGAACTGCAATTATACTAGAGATTGAGCCGGAGATAGTCACCTCCCCACATGACGCCACCTGTTAGGGCCATCACGCTACACCATTGCTATACATTATCACCACACAGTCATGCACTACCTCTTTGTTGTAACCTCGTTGGGATGTTCTTTGGTTCTTGTTTTACGTACTACAAAACAGCAGTGAGACTCCTCTCTCGCTCAAAAAAACCTGTTCGACTGCTGCTCATCCTTACTTGGACTGCTTCACCGAACACCACTATGACGCTACATACCTATGTAATGTGCCGCCGGGCCCCCGGGATGCCGGCTACCAGGCTGTGTATTATTGAATCCTCTATTGCTGCCGGCCTCCGGGTTGTGGGCGACCCAAGCTGTGTATCCTACTGCATCTTTCTCAATAAAGCTGGTTTGAACACCAAAAAAAAAAAAAAAAAAAAAACATGTGTGGACACAAATTACAAGCTAGTGCAATGTTTGACATTTTTTTGGCCATGTGTACATATCTGCCTATGAGGTGGTATCCTGGATGAGGGTTTGGTTTGTTCAGTGTGATGGTATTGAAGAAGTATTGTTTTCATATTATACATCATTTCAGAGCACAATGATTAGGAGTCCACAGCTTCACATTGTGTTTTTGAACTTTGCTATTTTTATAATCCCATTGTGTCCGGAGTATTCTTGTCATTGATTGATTGATTGATGTCAATGTGTCAATGTATATTGCATGCAGATGGGCACGCTGTTTGGTACTGCATGTACTGTCAAAGAATCATAGTACAGAGCAACGTGGGCCTCGAGTTAAAGTGATCTTCATATGTACTTCACAAGACTTTGTTCTCCACAATATCGACTAATACAAATCAGATTTTGGTCTTGAGTTTCAGTTTGGCAAAGATATTTTTGTGACCACCGATGGTCTTCCTCAAGCTCAGTGTGTGTTAAAAAGTGCAAGAGTTCAAACTGTTTGTAGCACATTAGCAAAAAGAGTCATTGGCAAAAAAGGCACCTCAAGTATTACCTAAAAATATAAAGACACGCAAGGCATGTTTTAAAACAGGCCAGGTGGAAAGTGTGCTGCACAGCTCAATGCACAAAAACAATTGTCCTACAGCATAAGAACTGCACTGAATTACAGATGAAGTATTACCCAAGCTTCTTACATCAATAGGTTACTAATAAATATAGGATAAAGTAGCAGCTGCTGAACATTATAAAGATATTGCAAGTCACAAGGCAGTACCGTGACAATATAAAGGAACCGGGCGTAAAGCTGAGTTCCCTTATAAGATCCTGAAACTCTGAGGTGATTTGCAATATCTTTATAATGTGCAGTAGGGGTTAATTTATTCCATATAATACGTGGGCACGCCATTGCCCTTCCCACAAAAGGCTTAAATCCTCGGTGCGTTGTTTTTTCATGTGAAAAACATAGAATGTTCGTAAACATGAAGAATGAAATTAGAATCTCTGGTGCAAAATTCAACTCACCATTAAACAGTTATATATTTGGTGCAGAAAGATATTAGAACCAGTTTATTGAATCAGATTTTTAAAAAACTCTGTATCTCAGAATATGTAGAAACATACCGAGAAATTCTATCTTTCCTATAATTAGCTAAAGCATGGGAAAATAAACATGTTGATATCAATATCTCCCTTATGCTTATCACTGGAGAGAATGTGGAATTAGGGCCAGAGCTGCCCACTTTGGGACTGGGGAACCAGTTCGAGTCTTGGCATCAGCTCACAATGTTAAGTTTCTGCGCGAATTTAGGGGCATTTTACCAAGGGGGGGCGATAGGCAATTATTTGCCGATTTAGCGGCCGTTTTCGGCCGCTAAGCGGCGATAATTCTATCGCCCTATTAGCAGTTGCTAACTGATGTTAGCGACAGCTTTTAGGCGATAGCGAGCGGTTTGGGGCCTGCTTTGCATTAGCGATATTTATCGCTAATGACATGCAAAGTGGGCGTACCCAACTAGTTAGCTACTGAAAGCAGTCGCTAACGTCGCTATCGCCTATTAGCAAGGCAGGCGTAGCGTTGGAAATATTAGCCCTAAGCGCGAATATCTATAAATACTAACACCTGCCCAGACCAGTTCTAAGCCATGTTATCCAATGGGAGGTGGATAACATGGCTAAGAGCATTTTGTCGCTAACGCGTGAATATCGCTGTATTCTCAGCGATATCCATGCATTTCGCCACTATCGCTGGATATTTTAGCACAATGGAAAAAAACGTTGCTAATAGCATGTTTTCTCCGCTAACATATCCAGCGATAGGCAGCGATAAAAAAAAACGTTGCTAAGCCTATTTAGCGATAAATATCGCTACATGTTGGTTTAATCTCCCATAGACTAAAAAATGATGGTGATATTATTTGATGTAAATGGCGCTCATGTAAAGCACCCCAGTACCTTCCGGCCAAGTTTGTGCTACATAAAGCTGTAAGAAAAACAGGGGAAAGGCAGGTTTCGTTTACGTTTTTGAAACTGTATCTTAAAATATGCCCTGTGACATGCCTTTCCCCTTGGCTGTAATTTGTTACAGCGAAACCGTTGCTACTTTATTTCTCTATTACAGACAACTAGGTGCATCACAAGTTACCTGTAATAATGAAATTAGAAATGGACTTGTTACACCTTCTCGTGATTAACTGGCTTTATGTATTTACCTTTTATATGTTGTTCTCAATAAGTATAGGTTTAATATTTGGTTCATGCGCTTGTGCATCTGGTTGCTGTGCTCGTATTGTCCTCCACCATCTTGTTCCAAGTTTCGTTTCGGGTCACTGGAGTTGAAGGACGGCACCAGATGTGCTGATGCAATACTGGCTCCTTTATATTTCAAATAAAGTTGAAGCATTTAAATGTAATTGCTTGGGAGGTTTCATTGAAAGTACATGGCTCAACAGGACCTTTATACTGGAATGACCGGCTTCCATAGGCTGCAGTGCACCCCATTCAATCTCGCACAGAACCGTCCCTCCTCTCCATCACTCTGCCTGTCATCATCCCACTCTGCCCATGACAGCAAGGGGGTCATGAACCCCCTGCTTTAGCAGCTTCAGGGGGTGGGGTTCTTTATCGGCCTCTTTTATCTGCAACTTAAAAGATAAAAGCTCATAATAATGCTAAATGCAAGAAAGAAAGATGGGTTGATAGAAAAGGAAAGTACTATGGACAATTGGACGCATGAGGGTGTGATAGGATGGATAGGTGGATGGATGAAGAATGGATGGATGAGTGGGTGAAAGGATGAATGGGTGGAAGGTGGGGTGGGTAAAAGGATAGATGGATGCGTGGGTGAAAGGATGGATGGGTGAAAGGATGGACTGATGTTTGAAACGATGGATGGATGGGTGACAGTATAGAAGGATGAGTGCGTGAAGGATGGGTGGATAAGTGGGTAAGCCCTTGGGTTGATGAGTGGGTGAGAGGATGGGTGGGTGAAATGATGGGTGAATGAGTCGGTGAGAGCTGCGTGGATGGGTGGATGCAAGGAAGGGAGAGTAAATGACAATCAGGGAAGGTGGATGGATGGGTGGAGGAAACGATGGCAGAGTACATGTAAAGTATGGAGTGATGGCTGGATGGATGAGTAAATGGAAATATGTGAAAATGGATGGATCAGTGGGTGAAAGGATGGCAGAGAAAAGGGAAATCGGAGAGCATGGATGGATGGGAAAGTAAATATAAATCTGAGAGGATGGAGGGAATGGTCAATGGATGAATGTTATAGTGAAATATTAAATGATGGATGAAAGAATGAATGAATGACAGAATGTAAAAGTGAAATGGTGGATATCAGCGAGTGGATGGAAGGGTGAAAAGATGAATAAATAGATGCTTGGATTTAAGAAACAAAAGCGCTCCGGAAGGGAGGTTCGGTATTACTAGCTTTGCTTTCTTGGTGCCAACATGTCTTTGGTTCAATGTGTGTGGGGGGTATTTTATTTTTCTGGCTACTCCCTTGCCTGGGTGCGATATAGTAGCAAACATTTTAATGTGATGCGTGTGCAAACAGCTGTTTGTGCAGAGGACACAATTTCACGGCCAATATCTGTGAGGACAATGACAAAAGTTACAATTAGTGCAAAGATCTTCTCCTTTTGCTTAGTTTAGCTCCAGTATAGCACGGTGTAACAAATAGTTTTCTGTGAGGTAATGGCTCAGCAGACCGTCTTATACAATATCCTATTTTATTGTGTAACACTTCATTAGACTGAATGAAAACAAAAACACGCTGACTATTTGCGGAAACAGGCAGGTAAAAATCACATTCGCATGAATAAGGTTATACAGTAAGGTACACTGTTTGGAAGAACTAATTACGGACTTCTAGGTTCTAACCTAATCCCTGTATGATTTAAGAGAAACATGGTTCTAATTATATTTTAATCATAACTTTCTCTCTCGGTTGACCTTTGCCCTTTCAGTGTTCATGACTCGTGCACTAAAACCTCGAGTCAGAGGCAGGTGATACTTGGATGTTTTCGTTTGCATTGCTAGCCATAACTCCACTCAGCAAGCAGACTGCGTTGCCTCTCCCTCACCTCGTCCTATACCCCTCCCCCCCCCCCCCCCCCGCCCCCTGGCCCTCCTCAACCCGTCTCCCAGCAGAACGCTTAACTCCGCCCCTACCCAGCCGAGTCACACAAGCGTTGCATGCCATAATTCCACTAGACATGGCCTCGTTACCTAATGTTTACACTACACTTTAAAAATGTCACATATTATTCCAGCGTTTCAACCTGCAGACGTAATAAGTTTTTTGCTGCTTGAAATATTTTTAATAAATGAGTAATCACAGCTAATATTTTTAGCGTGCCTTGCTCTTTCTTGATTCATATGTTGCCGGGGAGTGTAGTACTTAGGGAACGTCAAGATGTGTTTTGCCCCATTAGTTTAGATCACTGAAAGGTGTGAGATCAGGAGTCCTGTTAAAATGTATTGGAAAAGGCGTGACGCTCATAGTCACTTACCGTCTACCAGCTGTTCTGAGGGCACACAGGATTTACAAAGAGAAGCAGCTGCTTCTCTGCACAGCTGGGATTACTAACCATAGAAGGAGAAGGTCACAACACACACACACGCACACACACACACCACACACACACATATATATATTCACTGAAAAAAACACATGCTGTCCTCAAAACACATACAAACAGTGAGTCACTCATTCATGCATTTATGCACTAAGTAATATCCCCCACCGAACCATATAGACACTCAGACACTCATAATGATACTCCAAAAAAATAATAACCTATATAGACACTCATGTAGCTACTCACCAACCCATGCAGCCACTTATTCAAAAAATGTGTGAGACTGATACAGATATTTACATATTTAAACATTACTCACTAACCCATGTATTCACTAAGATACAATTAATCAGTCAGTTATACAATTAATTGTACAAAAAAACATCCATTTAGACACGTATATACCCATTTATTCTTCCATCGACCTTGAGATATACATATATAAAACATAGTTAAATTTCAGAAAAACACACAATTACTGGATGATGTCATCAGTGATGTCATTTGAGATGTCATCAGTGATGTCATGAGTGATGTCACTGACCATGTCATGAGTGATGTAGTATGTGACGTCATCAGCAGTGCATTGCGGGCGCGTGAGTTATAGTTAGCTGAACTAACTATAACGGGGGAATTTCAATGGTTTTATATGAGTGAAATTTCCAGCTAACTATAACATGTGTGAAACCTATGGTTTTTTTCATTGAATTTCTAAGGTTTTTTAAATGCTAATTCCTAACCATAACGTGTGTGAAACCTATGGTTTTTTTCAGTGAATTTCAAAGGCATTGTAAATGATAATTATTAAATGTATTAATTATTATATTTATTTCTTTTTATACTAATTTCTTTATTTTTTAAATTATATTTCATATTCTTAATATAAAATAGTAACAAAACGACATTCAAATTTTTATTTATTCATTAATTATTTTTTTCAATATATTAAAATTAAATTCTATATAATTCCTTTTTCCTTTTTGTTTTTTTGGGTAATCGCACCGTACGCGTACGGGGATCGCACCATACTTTGTACGGTAAATCGTCCTCTGCGCGTACCCACGCACACGTTATGGTTACGCTTTGACGTTGCGCGTCGCATCAACGCTTCCCTGTGACGTCATGTACGGCGCTGTCGCTGTGAGACGGACGGAGTGGTGATCCAGAACGATGACTGGAAGTGGGGTATGCCGAGGAGTGACACCGGCGCCAACCAGGAAGCAGTTGACGGTCTAGTTGTTGTTCGTGCCGGGCGGTCCCGGACAGAGAGGTGGGATAATAAAAGCCTTCCCCAATTGGAGGACGGGCGGCGTAGGCAGGAAGAGGTATCCTGGAGCCCGGAGGAAGACGGAGAAACCGAAGGAGCAGAGCCCAGCAGTCTGGGCGGCGGAGAGGAGCCCAGCAGTCTCGGCGGCGGACAGGAGCCCAGCAGTCTCGGCGACGCAGAGGAGCCCAGCTGTCCCGGCGGTGGAGAGGAGCCCAGCTGTACCATCGGCAGAGAGGAGCCTAGCAGTTCGGGAGGAGGAGCGAAGAGAGGAGAGAGCAGGTTCGGCGTAGACCAGTACCCAGGCGAGAACCCGTCTCCTAACTACAAGGCGTATACACCCGGTGGCCCAAGGAAGGGAACAACCGCCCGGGTCCGGACGCCACGGCCCTGTGGACGGGCCGTGGCCCAAGGCAACTACCGCTAAGAGGTGCTTTCTGGTGGGGGTGGTGGGGTGGCGAGGGGTAGTTTAAACAAAGGCACGTCGGCCCTTTCCTTCACAAACCCTCCCCCCCCCCCTTTCCTTCACTACGCAAGGTGGTGGTTGCACTAGTGTTATTGATGAGAAACGTATGTGACTAATCCTGGCCCTATCCTTTTCTTTCTTCCCTTCTGAGGAGTCCCAAGGAGCCACATCCAGAGAAGACCAAACCAAGGGTGACGCCGAAAACTGTACGGGGAACATTCGCTTCTACATGTTGTGTTTTGTCCTTTCATTTTGTTTTTCACTTTTAACCCTGACCCACGACTAAACAGTCTACTTAAACCTTTAAGACTGAGAATAAAGACACTTGAAACCAAAATAACCCCAGAAATCCCTTGCCTCATTGTCACCTACCCGGACCAACCATACAGGCGCAAACGTTTTTAATTGTTCAAAAACATATATTTATGTATTTAATGTACATATTAAGGGAGGACATTATCTAGGATAATCATGAAGCTATTTTTTTTTCAATTTTAATAAGCGTATATTACTTTTAAAAGCTATTTAGCAATTCGCGGCGGTACGTTGTACATACTCGCAGCGTAAGAGCACCGTAAGCACACCGTAAACGTACGCAAAGCCATGTCAGAGATTTGATTGGTTCATTACACTTCCTATTCCAACTGTTGAAAGACTCCTCCTATTTTAATCATTCTACTTTGACTTTCTAAGAAGAAGCATCTCTTCTCTGAAGCCTGTCATATTAGAAGCATGACAACACCTATGGACTCGTCTTCCAGCCACTCCTCTGATGGAGAATTGGTTGCAGAAGCACCTCAGAGGAAGAAAAAAGAGGTACTTATTTGGAAGTTTTTTACTTTACCTGAAGGGGAAAAAAGGTCAATGCTCCACTTGTGACCTGTAAAATTTGCCAAACAACGCTTTCCAGGGGCAATCCTGCAAAAAAATATTAATTTGGCACTTGAAGTATGGTGCCGCACGTGAAGAACTTGCACCCCAACAATTTTGCGAGACCTGCAACACAGAGGTTGCAAGAGGACCCACCTGCTGCTCCAGCAAGTACATCAAGGGCACTACCACCACCTGTGGGAAGCAGTCCACACTCACAGATCGAACCTGATTTTGGTGAACTGAAAATCCTCTGCATTTATTGTGACAAAATTTTATGTTACGGGGAACAGTCTATCGACCTGATAAAACGCAGGAAGCAGGAGCATCGCTGTCCTCATCATTGTTTTTTTTTCACATTCCATTTTGTTCCTGTTGGACACTTTTTGGGTTCCAGTTCAATTTTTTTGGTTTAAAAAAAGTTTGTTGAAAAAATATAAAAAAAATAGAAAACTAAAAACACAAAAAAAAACAGTTCTTTTTAGAACTATCTTCACTGGTTAAAGAAAGAACTATATTTCTATGTTAGTGTGTGAAAGTTTGTCAGAATGAATGTGTAGTTCATAAATGAATGAACGAATACATTACTAGTGTATGGTGAATGTGAAAGTGCAGAACTATAAGTAAGTGCTACAGCGTAAATCTATAAGGTGTTTACCAATAGTATACTGTAGTTCCTCCGAAGCACTTGAATGTAACATATGCACATAAATATGTTACAAGTCTATGCTTCAACTTGCACTGCTGGTGAAACTGCCTGGATGAATTTATTTGTGTTAGGGGCGGATTTACAACCCCCTTGTGCCTCTTTACACAGTCGTTGCGTCACTTTTGTGACGCAGCGGTGGTGCAAAAGATGTTCCAGGGTGTGTGGTATTTATAATGTGACACATCAGGAAGGTGCCTCACATTGTAAAGCCCTGCGCCATAAGGAGACTTTCCTGCGCAGGGAGGGGGGGTGTTCTGGCACAGGAATGCCTCCTAAAAGTGACTGTGTGAAATCTATAAGATTTCCTTCAGTCACTTGTTGGCTTATGCTGCGTCAAAACCCTGCACCTGCTTGAAGCAGGTGTAAGGATTGACACAGCATTATGAGCATAGGGCTCCAAGAGCATTGCTCGAGCTGTGTTGCGCTTATCAACCAATGCGCCGCCTTCACAGCACAGATACATCACATATCTGTGCCGGTTTTGCCCCATAGTGCACCGCATTGTAAATACAGTGCATCCATGGTGGTGATGTCATAGTACACAATAACTGGCATATCTCTGGGGATGTACCACTTATTGTACATCTGCTGATTAGTGTTTTAATGTAGTGAATGGATTCTTTTAGAACAGTGTAAAGATAAGCACATAGGGCCAGATGTAGGTAAGTAACATTTACCGAATCTTAATTACCGAATTTTACCGATTCGGTAATTAAGATTCGGTAAATGTGAGGGGTTGGTATGTAGGAAATCCAGATGTTCCCTTTTACCGAATCGGTAAAATTCGGTATTTACCGATTCGGTAAATACCGACCGGTAATGCTCCATTCATTCCTATGGGCTTTGAAGCCCATAGGAATGAATGGGGCATTACCGGTCGGTATTTACCGAATCGGTAAATACCGATTTTGACAAGGGTGCAGGGGGTGTCACTTTGACACCCTCTAGCACCCCCAAAAAAGGTTCGGGTGCCATGTGGCAGGCATACCTGCCCTAAGGGCAGGTCTGCCTGTCATATGGCACAGGTGTGCATGCACACATGTGCATGCACACTGGAATCGGTATTTTACCATCAAATAGAATTTGATGGTAAAATACAGATTCTGTAATGCTTGTGGGACTCAGAAGAGTCCCACCTACATATCAATTTTACCGAATCTGATCAAATACCGATTCGGTATTTTACAGAATCGGTAAATTTACCGATCGGTAAATTTACCGATTCTGTAAAATACAGGGCCCTACATCTCAAATTGCATTTACCGGTCGGTAACGGCCGAAATCGGCCGTTACCGGCCGGTAAATGGCCACCTACATCTGGCCCATAGTGCTGTAAGGCTCACTACAATACTGAAACAGACGTGTGATAGTGTTTGCTGGGAGTGTAAGGATACAGACTGGGGAATTGAAGATATAAAAGACAAGTTTGCCAATGCATAGAACACTGCATGCATAGTCTATAGGGGTTTGAAGCAGTCCATGCCCTGAGGCCCACTTTGCACCATAAGTACTTGGGTACTGGCTGAATGATTACAATTCTGCAAGGAGAGTGTGTGGCTGAATGTATAGCAGCTTTACTTTTACAACAGTGTATAGATAAGCACATACTGCTGTATCGTTCATTACAATACTGAAACAGTAGTGTGAGAGTGTTTGGTGAAAGTGTAACAATACAGACTGGGCAATTGAAGGTATAAAAGGCAAGTTTGCTGGTGTATAGAACAGTAAATGCATAGTCTATAGGGATTTGAAGCAGTCCATGCCCTAAGGCCTACTTTGGTGCATGACTACTTGGAAACCGACTGAATGCTTACACTTCTACAAAGAGATTGTGTAGCTGAATATATAGCACCTTTAGTTTTAGAACAGTGCATGCATAAGAACATACTGATGTATAACTCATTACAATACTAAAATAGCAGTAGCAAAATGTTTGGAGGAAGTGTCAGGATACGGACTGGCCAATTCAAACTTTAAAAGCCAAGTTTTCAGAAGTTTAGAAAAGAGCATTTATTATCTATAGGTGTTTGAAGCAGTCCATGCCCTTAGGCCTACTACTACTTGGGTAGTAGCAGAATGATTACACTTCTCCAAGGAGAGTGTAGAGCTGAATGTATAACTGCTACACTTTTTGTACAGTGTCTAGATAAGAATATATTGCTATACGGCTCACTACAATATTGAAACAGTAGTGGCAACATGTTTGGAGGGAGTATAAGGATAGACACTGGGTGATTAAAAGTTTAAAAGACAAGCTTTCAAGTGCATAGAAGAGTACATGCATAGTAAATAGGAGTTTGAAGCAGTCCATATATTAAGGCCTACTTTGCTACATGAATATTTGGGTACTGACTGGATGATAAGAGTTCTGCAAGCAGTTTCAAGCTGAATATGTAACTGCTTTACTTTTAGAACAGTGTATAGATAAGCAGATACTGTTGTATGGTTCACTACAATACTGAAACAGTAGTGTGAAAGTGTTTGGTGAAAGTGTACCGATACAGACAGGGACATTCAAGGTATAAAAGGCAAGTTTGCAGGTGCATAGAAGACTACACGCTAAGTCTATAGGGGTTTAAAGAAGTCCATGGCCTAAGGCCTACTTTGCTCCATGATTACTTGGGTACTGACTGGATGATTACAGTTCTGCAAGGAGAGTGACTAACTAAATTTATAAGAGCTTCAGTTTTAGCACGCTGCATACATAAGGACATTCTGCTGAATACCTCAGTAGAATACTTAATCAGCAATCACAGAGTGTTTGCTGGAAGTGTAAGGATAGAGACTGGGGAATTGAAGTTATAAAACACAAGTTTGCCAGGGCATAGAACAGTGCATGCATAGTCTATAGGGGTTTTAAGCAGTCCATGCCCTAAGGCTCACTTTACCCCATGAGTACTTGGGTACTGGCTGAATGATTATAATTCTGCAAGGAGACTGTCTGGCTGAATGTATAGCAGCTTCACTTTTAGAACAGTGTATAGATAAGCACATAGTGCTGTGTGGCTCAATATAATACTGAAACAGTAGTGTGATAGTGTTTGCTGGAAGGGTAAGGATACAGACTAGGGAATTGAAGGTATAAAAAACAAGTTTACCGGTGCTTAAAAGACTGCATGCAAAGTGTATATAACAGTTTGAAGCAGTCTATGACCTAAGGCCTATTTTAATGCATGAGTACTTAGATATGGAGTGGATGATTACAGTTCTGCAAAGAAAGTGCCTGACTGAATTTATAACAGCTTCAGTTTTACCACAGTACATATATAAGGAAATACTGCTGAATGGCTCACTACAATATTGAAACGGTAGAGTGAGACTGATTGGTGAAAGTCTAATAATACAGACTGGGGAATTGAAGGTATAAAAAAACAAGTTTGCAGGTACATAGAAGACTGCATGTATAGTCTATTCGGGTTTAAAACAGTCCATGGCCTAAGGCCTACTTTGCTTCATGATTACTTGGGTACTGACTGGATAATTACATTTCTGCAAGGAGAGTGTCTGACTGAATTTAAAAGAGCTTCATTTTTAGTACAGTGCATAGATGAGGACATTCTGCTGAATAGCTCAGTACAATACTGAATCAGCAATCACAGAGAGTTTGCTGGAAGTGTAAGGGTATGGACTGGGAAATAGAAGCTATAAAAGACAAGTTGCCGGTGCTAGAAGAGTGCATGCATAGTCTATAGGGGTTTGCAGCAGTCCATGCCCTAAGGCCCACTTTGCACCAAGAGTGTCTCAAACCATTATTATTATATAATAATACATTTATTCTTATAACATCTCATAATTTAATAGAGCTTCTAAAATAATTTCATCAGGTATTTCATTTTCTTGGTTATCAATTTCAAAAGTCATATGATCATACTCGATGTCATCTAATGCTTCCACAAAATCAGCATTCAAGGTTTCGTCTAGGAAATCACAGCTTATATCTGCAGCATTCATTTCTTCCTCTTCATTCTCGCTACTTGTAAAAGGTATGATCATCTCTTCTATGACACTGTTACTAATTTCGAAACCGTCTTCCAAATTGTTTTGTTGATTTTCCATACTGAATTTCTTATGTTGTAGGTCCTTGTACAAAAACATAAACACTTCATTTTATCATTTTTCCTAATACATAACACAAAACTAGCTTTATCAACTATTTTGCCCTTTAAAGAATATTATACAAATACCATTCTCAACTACTTTATAAGATTATATAAATATATTATAGCCTTATAACCTGCAGTTGAGGGCTATACCGGCTATTAAAGGCCCTCTCCAGCATTAAAGGCCCGAGACGAAGGCGAGGGCCTTTAACAAGGGACTTTAATAGCCGGTATAGCCCAGCTACGAAGGGCTATAAGGCTATTAGAACATCATGCCACTTGAGGGCAGAATGTTCTAACAAAAAAGAACAAAGCCTTATGGGAGCGTGAGGGGATTGGAATCCCCTCAGGCTCCCTGAAGCCACAGCTGTGAACAAAGAAACATTGGAAAGTTGGAGCTTCAGGCTTATACCAGCCATTATAAGCCCAGAGCACTCCATTGTTTTCAATGGAGCTCACAACATTCCAATGTTCTAAATATTTGCATGAATGTTCAGTTTTTAAATTTTCTTACATTTCAAACCAGTCACTCCTTATCACTATAAGAAAAAACTTAGGCTGTTATAATAAAATGCAGTACTAAAAAAGTACAATATATCTATTCACCTTACCTGTTCCAAACTGGTAGATGTGTTGTAGTAAACTGCAAAGAATACTGGTACTCTCAGTATATATATATACATTTTTCAAATGTCTTTAAAAGATACAAACCATCTTTACACACTTATGAACTCCATCCATGTTTTGTTACTTCAGCTCTGTAGATGCACATTCCATTGACCATTTTTAACAGTTACTTATACTTACCTTAAACATAATAAGTAATAAAAAAGGATATATTATAAAATTAGCATCTGTGGAAGACAAAAAAAAATAGTTACAATATATATTTTACAGCACAAGAACATTTTTAAAGCATTTCATTTCATTTGTCTATTTTGCTGTTCTCAGAATATATTGAATTTCGCTAGAAACAGTGACTTCAATAGTACTCATCACATGACAGCGGCCAAAAAAAAGACAATCAATAAGATTATCTTAAAAAACCCATTCAACTTTCTCAATAACAATCTAAAAAATAGAAATAAAACATATGTTAAATGTTTTTTTCTAATAGCAATTTCTTACATAACTATGACATATCTCAAACAATCTCAAAATAACAAAACACTATCATTAATTTTTATACACTGCAAATAAATGTATTTATAAATATATGCTGACAAAATATACAACAAATAGTCCTTAATGGTTTTATATACTTTTCCTCATGGCCACATAGTATATCTCAAATTCTTAGTTCTTCAATACTAATCCTCAGCATCCTCAGCATCCGTCTCCCACCTTTCTGATCCAAAATCACCGACATCATTTGCAACGTCCCCCAGGGCTCATCCCTCAACTCGACGCCATTCAACATCTACAGGGCTCCCTCACACAAGTGGTCCGCCATCACAACCTGAACATTATCTGCTAAGAGAACGACACCCAACTCATCTTCTCCCTCACCAAGGATCAAAATAGCTCCGAAAGACGTTGCCAACTGCATAAGGATCAACTCTCTAAATCTTAACTCGGACAAACACCTACAACGACTACAATGAATCCAAAACACCTCCGCTCGGCTGATCATCAATGTCCCCTGCGGCAGTCACATCACCCACCAGCTGCGAGACCTACACTGGCTCCACGTTGACAAGAGGATAACCTTCAAGCTCCTCACCCTCACATACAAAGTACTCTACAACATCAGACCAACCTACCTTAACAGCAGTAATCCTGAAAGGCCAAATTTTGTTCCTAAAATTTTGCCTTAAAAAATATAAGGTAAGAATTTGGTAACTATTTAGGCAAATGTTGTTTAAAAACCAATTGACTATCATTACAATGCATCCAACCTTTCAGACATTTTAAATAAACAGTGTAATGTCCAGATGTTGTAGAAGGTCCATCATGAAAAATAATTGCTACAGCTACAAAAGTCCTTCCTGGTATTGATAGTTGAGTAGCTACAATATTTTTAATTAAAGTTTCCAATTTTCTTCCATCAGCTCTACAACGTTGCAACATTAAAATTACATACTGTCCATTTTTTGGTATAAATAATGTTGATGACATTTCTAATTTACATTGGCTACACTCCATGTTTTGACTTGCTCCTCTGTGTTCCTGATGAATCTACCCCGTGTAGCTGTGATAACTTCTCCGAGCAAACCCTCATGCATTTCATTATGTTTTGTAGCCACTACAAAGCGAGTAGGTCGAGGTTCTTGGCACCCATTTTAAGAGATGCAGGTTTTGTTCAGGTGCGGCCTGCTTTACTCTACCTTCAGCTATTAGGCAGCACCAGGACAATCCTCGGGGTTGCTAGCTTTCTGGTCGCTGCTATGCGTATTAGGACCAGGATGCTATCCCCGAGACAATTGGAAGGGTGATTTTACCACTATGATTTCCGGTTTGCTTTTAACCTCCATGAATTTTACTGAATTGTTCTGCCTTTGTAACTCACATGAATTTTATCAAATTGTAATGAATTTTATCAAATTGGAATTAATTTTTAAATACATGTTGTTTTGTTGCTTTTATGATTTTAAATGTAATCGAATAAAGCTTGTTTTGACTGACTGACTGACTTGCTCCTCTAACTAGATTGTTAAAAGACACTGATTCACAGTCAGGTAAAGTCAAATATTTGAATCGTTCAGTGTCTATTTTAGTGCTACATGTAAACACACAATTTTCACAGTCATGTTGCCATTTATAAGAAAGGCCAAAAAGGTTTTCAATATCTATACCTTCATCTTCCAATACAACAAGCATATACATTAGAAATTCCATACAATCTTGCTGAATATTCTGCGTAAATTGAGTAGAACCAGAACATAGGTCCAAAACATTTTGAATGTCAGAAACACTTTGTATTTTACTTTTATCACTACTACATTTCTCATAAACAGAATACAACAATGAAAAGAATCTTTCTTCCCGATTTTCAACAATTTGCTGATGTAAACTTTCAAGAAAAAAAACAACATTAACAACTACATTAGCATAGCAGTTGACGCCAGAACTATTTTCAAACTGAAAACCAGCATTCTCTTCAACACTGTCCATTTTCTTTTTCCTTGCAATCACAACTTCATCTTGTTTTTTTTTCTTTTTCTACAGCTTCACTACAGATATTGTCAAATCTTCTTTTTCTACCTACCACACGCTTTTCAAATACTGGATATTGACCTAAATTGGGTGCATATTTTCTTTCACACAATTTGCATCTGCACTAATCTTTGTCTCATTAAAATCAATCAAGTACAATCCAGATAAAGTTCTCCTTCGAGACAAAGCAACATATGCCATACCCTCTTTAAAGACAGTACTTCCAATATTCACTAAAGCACCATCTACACTTAAACCTTGAGATTTATGAATGGTCACCGCATACGCCAAATAAATAGGAAACTGTTTTCTGCGTACATACAAATCTTTTACAAGCAAAAACCGAGCTAAACTTCTGCAATTTCATCAAATTTGATTTTTAAAAATTCAATACCATCTCCATTTACATAATTACCGAAATCAATAATTTTACCCATTGCTCCATTTACTAAACCTTTTTCCAGATTCAAATTATATCTTAAAATTACCCTACAGTTTACACATGCATATTTTACTTATCAATTCCTCTAAAGAATCCAATTTCCTCTTCAACTTTTCAGTCAAAATAATAGTGATTCCTTCATGGTCTATTTTATCAATAGCTTCCAATTTTATAATTTCTTCATTTTCCAACTTTAACATTTCTTCATTGAATTTAGGACATTCACGCAGTGTTGGCATTAAGCAGATTACAGATTTGTTTTACGCAATTCTCATATATATTTTCTCAGGAACAATATTTTCATTTGAACACAAATTGGAAAGTAATCGTCTCTGTAAAGCTTCTTTGCCATGTCTGGTCACTTTTTGAATTCTTATATCCTGAAGAATAGTTCCATAGTCAGCATTATTTGCATGTCGCATATTTGTAATAAGTTTCCTATACTCAAAATATGACCAAATGTTAACATTTCCAATGCTCCCCAAAGACTTTCTGGTATCATCATGCGCCAATGTTTTAAACACTGGTTGTCCTTTTACAGGAGTAAGTTGTAGTAGATCTCTAAAAACTATGACGTGTTTTCCTCCAAATAATACGTCACACTCTGTTTTAAGAACTTGCTGTATTCTTAAATGCACAAAGGTAAGCATTAAGTTTGATCCCATGCTTACCTCATCAATAATGAGAAGTTTCATTTTCTTCAAGACTCTTGAAACTTCACAACAAGCTTCTCCAGATAGCTTGGGGTATTCCAATTTGTTTTTATGCTCTACTGGTAGCATTAATAAACAATGTAAAGTAATTCCTTTAATATTGTGTGCTGCCAATCCAGTTGGAGCAGCGACAACACAAGACAAATGCGACTCAGTTGTTTTCTGTAGAAAAGTTGTGATTACTTTAATTAAAAAACATTTGCTGGTTCCAGCTTGTCCACTCACGTACATTCGGATAGGTTGAAATGATGAGCAACAACACTGTTTCTTCTCATGAAGTAATCCATGATGAATCTGTTCTCTCACTTGCTCATATATTTGTTTCTGCTAAACATTTAGTTGTTTTTTCAAGTTTCCTAAGTTTGTTACATCTTCTTGAGCTTGATACATTGCTGTTTCCACCTCTTCCATAGCAGTTGCTGCTTCATTTTGAACAATTGGTTCTCCTAGTGGATCCTGACTCAACGGAGCAGAAGTTTGACTGTCCTGAGAGCTGTCTCTAGCAATCTCAGCTGCAGTTGTAGCTTCTTGCTCAATTTCGTTGTTCAACATTTTCACATAATTAGCAAAAACAGGACATTCTATAGTATCTTTACTTGGGTTGAACGAATCTTCATAGCTCTCAAAACCTCCAAGTAATTCAAATTCTGAACGCCACAGCTTGAAAAGTTGCATAAGAGATAAATAGTAAAATTCCCTTTGTCAGGAGTTTCACAACTCAGTTTACGGTGATTAATCAAATGTCCTTTTCTTTGTTTCCCCAAACATCCTTCAGAACCAATCAGGGGCATATATACCGTTATTGATGTTTTCGGTAACATTCCGTTTAAAAATATAGTTTTGCAGCACTTCATATAGACACATGCTCTCTAGGTTGTTAGCCTTCTATTTGGATAATATGTATCCAACATATTTGTTTTCACAATATCTGTACTTTCTGGCTCTTTTACAGCTAAATATTCAATTACTTGTTTAGATTTAAGTACTCGATTTCGTGTTGCAGCAAGACCTAGACTAACCCAAATGATTCTTCTAGATTTGGAGTATACACTTGCAGATGATAAGCGAGCCGAACATTCATACGCTCCAATTTCTCGATGAGATAAGATCTTCAAACTGTAACTATATAATTTCTTACTTAGACTCTTCTCGTGGGAAATCTCTTTCCACATTTCCTTCAATTCTGTCTTTTCTGATTTGGTTATGTAGGATGTTACATATAGATCTAGAGCAATGGAATTGTCTGCAAAGTATTGAATATCCATGTTAGCATTCCACATGAACAAAATGACTGGGTTGTAGTCATTTATGCATTTTGACTCTTCATTTCTTCTTAAGTTGTAGGTATTTTTTGGAGACTTTCTTGTGATAGTATGTCGCAAGGATGACATAAAACTGTTCACTCTTCCTTTTAATATTACAGGACGTGGTAATCCAAAACGACATGTGGTGCAGAACTTGTCCTTAGATTTGTACTTTCGACGACAGTATTTCCCACAACAATGGCTTTGGAATCGTAAGACTTGTTGTCTTAAGTCCTTATCTAGTGTACTTTTGGGTATATCACATGAAGCATATTATTCAATAAAAGACAACACATCATCATCTGAGTCTGTTCCAAATTTGGGAGCAACTTTGATTTATATTAGCATATGTATGTGAGGAGCACCTCTCGCTTGATACTCCTTTCTCCAAAAGAAATCCAAAACCTCTCTAAGAGGAGGATTTTTTTATTGGTGATAAAAGACATCATAGCTTCAAATCTATGATTGAAATACCTGCATACATTAACTGGATCCAAAGAGCACAATTCTTCAGGTGTCTTGTATTCAATATTTGGTATATTTGGATTTGCCTCTCGAAGAAATTGAAGTAAATCACCCCAAGCATATTCAGCACAGCTTCGAGTAAGGAACCATGTAGGAGTTCCTAAGTTCCTTAACATACATTTAAGTTCTCCATGACGACGTTACCAGTACTCTTTAGTACCACGCTGACATGACATGAGATTAATTAGCTGAGATTCCGAAACATTATCTTTCTGCAGTACTTTATCCATAAATTCCTTTGCCCAAACATTTTGCAGATGTACACCTGTTTTCAATATATGGTTTACTGCATAAGAAAGTCCAGACAAATCACTCTCCAACAAAAGATGAAACAAATACGGAATACATTGTCGAAATGTTGGATCTTCTGCATACAATCTTGATGTCCGGTATTCAGATGCAGGAATCTGCACAGGTCGGTCATCATATCGTCCTCCTTTTCCTGTGAGAAACAACTGAGGGAAACAACGAGCTTCCAAGCTTTTTTCCCATACACTAATGGGACTTCCCTTTGCTTATTTCATTTGGAATAACTCTATAGTATTCCTCATCACTTCTTTAGAATGAAATGGATGAACACTGTAATGTTCGTAGATTTCTTCAGTTCTGGACACATCCACTTTTTCAATTTGTCAAGATGACGAGTCACTATCTTCTTCTACAGTTATTTTTTCTTCTCTCACATACATATTTTTATAATATTGATTATTTTTTACCAGATACAACGTTGCCTTTTTCACTTTCCTAACATCCACTAATTCTTGCCAGATGTTCTTACTCCTAGTAGGAACGCCATTAACTAGAATAACTAAAGGTTCATCTTCTACATTTTCTACACCAATTGTTTCAATATGTTTCTTTAAATCTAGAGGCAAATATACAACTCTTCCCTTTAAACCTCTTTGCAAATCTGAAGGAGGCAATTTTCCTGTCTTAGGCTCCATACAAACAATAGCCTGAAATGGATGCACACATTGAATAAGTATAGACTCATAAGTATTTAAATCCATCAGTTCAGAAGGAATATTTACCAACTCAAGATTATTATGCACAGCTCTAGCAGGCATTTTGTTCTCATCTAATTTGTTATAACAATATTTACAAATACGTTGATCAGAACTCAAATCAAAACAATTCTCTACCAACAAATAAGTTGCAAATTCCATCCACTCATTATTATTTTCCTTTTCACTTTTTAAATACAGATCAACAGTCCTGGTCTGATTTTTATAATGAGTTCGTCGACAACAAATACAAGAATAATTTGGCCTTTCACCTGAAATCACCTTAAACTTTGCAATTTCTTGCTCAAACTTTTCTGTACTACAATGTTGTACATTCTTTTCTACATTTCCTTCTATTAATATATCAATTTCTGCACTGTCTTCCTCAGGACCAAAATAACTAACCTGAATTTCTTCACATCTTATACAGATCCACGCAAAAGAGCACTGTTCAACTTTTTTAGCATTAGTGCTGGACTTTTTGCATAATACAATCTTCTGACTAATTTCCTCATTTCAGTATGATGTACTGCTAACATCCTGAAATGGTGAAAAACACTTCAACTTACTTTTTTAGAAAGACAAGCCAGAGAATGACCTTGCAAACCAGTATTTTCTCTCACTCTGCAAGGGTCTAGTCCTTGCAACATCTTAATCTTTTGTTTAACACTTTTTTTAGTATAGTTACGAAAGAAATTGCGTAAAAAATCAATAGATTCCTGCCGTACACTACACATACTACTGCAATTCCAAGTGTATACTAGAGCTTTAGGACGTCTACCTAAAACTTCATCAGCTAACACCTCTTCTGCATTTCTAGGAACAATTTTCTCTTTCTCAGTAGGACAACCATTTGTAACCTGATAAGCACGACCACTGGTGTCAACTTCATGCAACAAATCATTACTCTGAAGATAACTCTCTTCATTAAAAAAAGGCTCAGAACTTGAACTATGTTTCCATTCACAAAAACAAAACATCAGAAAAATTACTTCTATTAATTACTCTTCTCCACTTACTTTGGCCTTCATTAAATGGATTGGCTTATCTAGTGATCGAATTCGATTGATTAGTAAAACAAATAATTTCTTTTTCAATCCCATAGCTTTCTCAACTACATTTTCTATATGTTTCCTCTTCTTATAAAATGCTATTATTTTTTACATTTCTTAACTTCCTTAATCAAATTTGACAAAACTCTATTATAAAACATTCTTTTTCTAATTTCTTCAAATTGATTCTTCCTCCTTTTACTGTACACTATTTTATTTTTTCACAAGATGATTTTCCATGGTTGTTCTCTTTTCTCTTAGTTGCAGATACACTAATAGCATTTTTGACTTTGTGCACACTACTCTTAGGGCTCCATTAGGATATCGGGCGGATTGACTCCGCCAGGGTGGCGGTGGCCACTGCCACCCAGGCGGAGGCAATCCGCCCGACAACCACTCTCGTTTTCCCCTTCGCCTGATTAGGATGGCGGAGGGGACAATGGCGGACGGAAAGACCGTCGTCCGCTTTACCGCCACGGTCGCCTTGCGAACGTGGTGGTAATAGATTAATATGGTGGCGGTGCCAGCCATATTACGATGGCTTAATTTAGGGGCCTTTCCATGGCGGCAATGCCGCCACGGAAAGGCAGGCGGTGATTGCTGCGGGGCCCCCTGTGGGCCGTCAGAGTGACGGCCATAGGGGGGTGGCTCACGGGGGGTACCTGTGGTACCCCCCTGCATTTGCATAATCGCAGCGGCAGGCACCGCGCGTTGCCTGACGCTTCGATTATGCAAATGCGTGCATTTGTATTTCACATTGTGGCGGGCGGTGCAGTGAGCACCGCCTGCCACAATGTAAACTTGAGGAATGCGCCCGCCACTGTGGCGGGCGCATCCTAATGCCAATGTCGGGACCCCCGCCCTTTTGGCGGGCGGTCCCGATCTCCGTTAGGGTTGCGGGCGGACTGAGTCCGCCCGCCATCCTAAAGGGGCCCTTAGTGTTTAATCATTTCCTCAGAAAAGTCTTCGTTCTCTTACCAGGACTTTTATTCTTTTTGTTAACACATTGTTCTTCAGGTAAATCTTGTGGATGACTTCTCTTTAAATAAACAGCTTTCTTTCTTTGTTTCCTCTTTTCGGTTTTTGTAGGCATGATGAATTTTTTTCAGTGTTAATAAATAGAATCTATTATAAAAATATATATAACATTACAAAAATAAATATATGAAATATACTATTATATTACTTATAACAAGAGAGGGGGATTATGAGGACAAACGTGGGAGTATGAAAATAGAAGGACTTACAACAAGAGAAGGAGGAGTATGAGACAAGGGAAAATATGAGGAGAAAGGGGAGTATAAGCAGACACTGCAGTATAAGGGGATAAAGGGAGTATGAAGAGACTGGAAAGTATGAAGAGATAAGGGGGAGTATGAGGAGAAAAGTGGGAGTATGAGGAGAGAAGGGAGAGTATAAGATAAAGAGAGAGAGTGTGAGGAGAGAGGGGGGCAGTATAAGAAGAGAGAGAAGGATTGTAAAGAGAAAACAAGAAATATGTGGAAAGAGGCACTAGTATAAGGACAAAAAAATATATATAAGGAAAGAGGGGTATGTATTAGGAGGGAGAGGAGAGTACCAGAAGAGAGCAGGGAGAATGTGAGGCAAAGTGGAGCATAAGGAGAAAAGGGGTGTACAAGAACAGAGGATACAGTATGAGGAGAAAGGAAGGAGTATAAACAGATGGGGATTATGAAGAGTGAAAGGATTATGAGGAAAGAGGGAGGAGTATGACAAGAGAAACAAATATAAAGAGAGAGGTCAGTATGAAAAGACGGGGAGTATGAAGAAAGTGCTGCAGAGTGTACGCAGGGAGGCAAGGAGGAGTAAGTGAAGAGAACAGGTAGTATGAACAGAAAGGGAATGTATAGAGAGAGAGCAGAGAAAATGAAAAGAGAAAAGGAATATGAAGAGAGACAGGAGAAGATGAACACAGAGAGAAGGAGTATAGGACAAACGGGAATATAAGAAAAAGGGAGTAGTATGTGGAGACAGGGAGAGGTAAGAGGAAAGAGAGGAGAATATGAAAACAGGGGGGAGTATGAGGACAGGGGGAGAATGATGAGAGGAAGGTGACAATAAGAAAAGAGGGGAATATCAGGACAGAGTGGGGAGTATAACAAAAGAGAGGAGAAGTGTGAGAAGAGAGAGGGGAGTATGAGAAGAGAAAAAAGTATGAGAAAAGAATAGGGAGTATGTGCAAAGAAGAGCGAGAATAAGAAGAAAGGGAGAATATAAGGAGAGAAGAGTATGTATGAGGAAAGAGGAAGGAATATAAAGAGAGAGAGACAAAATGTGGAGAAAAGACAAACATAAGGGAAGACTGAGTGTATAAGGAGAGAGGGAGTACTATGAGGAGACATAAGAACTATGAGGACAGGGGTGAATAAGAAGACAGGAGAGAATATGAAGAGTAGGGAAAGTATGCAAAAAGAGGGGCAAGTATGAAGAGAAAAGAGAAGTATAAGGAGAGAGGAGAATATAAGAAAAAGGAGGTAGTATGATGAGAGAGGAAGGAGTAAGAGGAGAGAGGAGGGAGTATGACAAGAGAGTGTAGAAAATATGGAAAAAGGGGGAAATATAATTCCTTAATTTACACAGACGCACAGTGTGATATTAGACAAAAAAATATGACACCATGCATTTTACCAAAAGACATTTACTACTGTAAAACGGTTAAGTGACTGTACACGTTACATGTATATAACTACTACAATTCAGAGAACAACCCTGACTCATTTTAAAAATACATATGCAATTTACAACATTATTTTTGCCAACATTAAATCAAAAAAAGTGACACAATAAAACAACAAAGAAGCGCAAGGAGCTTGTAAATCTGCCTAGAGTGTACACAGAGAGAGAGAAAGGAGCAAGAGGAGAGAACAGGGAGTATGAAGAGAAAGATGAAGTATGAAGAGAGAGGGAAGAAAATGAGGAGACAGCCGGAATATGAGGAGAGACAGGGAAAATAAACACAAAGAAGGGCAGTGTGAGGACAGAGCAGAATATAAGAAAAAGGGGGTAGTATCAGGAGAGAGGAAGGAGTAATAAGAGAAAGGAGGGAGTATGACAATAGAGGGTAGAAAATATGGAAAAAGGGGCGAATATAATTCCTTAACGTACACAGACGCACAGTGTGATATTAGACAGAAAAAATGACACCATACATTATACCAAAACACATTTACTGCTGTAAAACGTTTAAGTGACTATACACATTCCATGTATATAACTACTACATTTCAGTGAACAACCCTGACTCATTTTGCAAATACATACGGAATTTACTACGTTATTTCTGCCAACATTATATCAAAAAAAGTGACAAAATACAACAACAAAAAGACAAAAGGGGCTTATAAATCTGCCAAAAGTGTATGCAGCAGTGTATGTATACTGACTGCAAAATTGTAGATTTAGAAGACAAGCCTAATTGCAAACAAGCAACACTATTAACACTGTTAAAAAAAGTGACTGCACCCATTCTACATTTTTTAGTACTGCACTTTAGTGCACAAAGGTGACTCACTAAACAAATTAACTTACAAAATGATTTTATCACAATCGTTATCCAAATGTAGAGAAAGTCAGAATATAATTCTACACTCTTTAGAAGGATGAACACATTACTCTTACTAAAAACAAAATGTACCACATACATTCCCTTACAACTTATCAACTCACCTTTGAAATTGATTTCTAGATCAAGAAGAATGCCACTCACACAGCAGATATTCTTAGACAAAATCGCTCTACCTCAGTGTTTGCAGCAGAACCAAGAAATGGCACATTTTACCTCTCAATTTACACATATATACATGTAAATGACAAATCAAAATCCTTCACACATTAATTTAAAACCAAACACAAATTTCTATTGGGCTGACATAACATTCCACCCTACCCCCAACAGATCATGCAAAAGTCAACTGTCAACAAAGGTCAAAAGTTCAGCACTCTATAAAACACTGCTCCTCAACAAGTTTAGACTATGCATTAGTACTTACTTATAAGTACCAATAAAAAGAAAAGGTCTCATAAGAACCAACCAACATATAAACACATAAACTTGATAGATATCTGTAAAAATATTTTTTTAATAGATTTTTTCTTACTTTGGTACGCTTACGGTACAACTTACAAACTTTTCACTGTATGTCGTATGTACGTGCATGGTACGCGTACGGTAAATCTACTCTAAAAAAAAATAGCCTCTATCACTAATTTTTTATAATCCCCGGGGACCCAATCCCCCGGGGCTCAAATATAACGCTGGGGACCGTGGGGGGGGGGGCCAAGGCCCCCACGGTCCCAGCCGGATTTCCGCGTCCTTCGGGAGCCGGCATTGCTTTTTGTCAGAGAGATTAACAAAAAGTGAGCGACCCAAAAATACCCTTGAGGGCTTGGGTAGTTAAATAGAAAGGTAAGGATGCCTTCAAGGGGATTTATTTTGAACGTATTCGGTAATTTAAAGTGATTTTAGAAGGATGAATTAATATTCCTTATCAGCAACCAATTGGACATAGTAAAATTCGAATTCAATATAGAAACTCTATTTCGTCAAGACACAACATATAAACAACAACACAAGGTGCATTAGAAAAATATAGTTTTATCAAAAAATCATTTAGATGAATTATTTCATATACAGATAAGTGAACAAACAAAACTTAGGACTTTGGGTACACACACAAGTAAATTAATACGTGACTCAACAGAACCTAAGAACACCTATCCCAAATCACACTGAATAAAACAAGACAGGGATAAGATGAAAGGTCGACGTTTCGGTTTCCTAAGAGTTAATTGTAGAAACCATCTTCAGGACTGATGTCAATTACAGATTCCAATTCCCTGTCTTGTTTTATTCAGTGTGATTTGGGATAGGTGTTCTTAGGTTCTGTTGAGTCACGTATTAATTTACTTGTGTGTGTACCCACAGTCCTAAGTTTTGTTTGATCACTTATCTGTATATGAAATAATTCATCTAAATGATTTTTTGATAAAACTATATTTTTCTAATACACCTTGTGTTGTTGTTTATATGTTGTGTCTTGACGAAATAGAGTTTCTATATCGAATCAGAATTTTACTATGTCCAATTGGTTGCTGATTAGGATTATTAATTCATCCTTCTAAAATCACTTTAAATTACCGAATACGTTCAAAACAAATCCCCTTGAAGGCATCCTTACCTTTCTATTTTGTCAGAGAGAGCATCTTACATGCTGTTCTCTCTGACGAAAAGCAATCTGCTTTCCTACTTGAAAGAGAGAGCAGGTTAACCTGCTCTCTCTTTTAAATAGGAAAGCGGTTTGCTGTGGTAGGGTGGGAGCCGCGAGGCTCCTGCCCTTCCTTAGCAAACAGGTGTCCTGGGGGTAGGCACCCGAGACACTGCAGGAGCCGGCCCTGGGAGGTGGTGGTCCCCAGGGCCATCAAAGGCTCCAGGAGGGGGGGCCGCGTGGCACCCCTCCCAACATTCAAAAGACCCGGGGGTGGGCATCCCCGGGCCTGGGGGTCCATCACAGACCCCCCTATTTTCTATATTAGAACCCAGGGGAGGTGGTGGTCCCCGGGGTGTGTGGGGGGGGCTTAAGCCCCTCCCACACAGGTGTTTTTTTATTTTTGGTTTAAAAACAAAGAAGAAGGCCCGGGGGATGGGGTCCCCGGGGATTATAAAAATTACTGATAGAGGCTATTTTTTTTTCACGGTAGATTTACCGTGAGCGTACCTTGAACGTATGTACGACGTACATTGCAAAGTCTGTAAGTCGTCCAGTAAGCGTACCTAAGCAAGAACAAATACAAGATTTTGACCTTGGGGATCATTGTACAACCCCCTAAGCAGCCCTAGGGGGTCAGGAAGTCCTTTGGAAAATAGCAAACTTTTCCTGTCAATCTACACACTCAATCTACACACAAATACAAATAAATAAAAAATCACATTTATTCCCACATTAAATCAAAATAAAACACACTTTTCTATTGCTTGAACTTTTGAAACCTTTCCAACTAACAAAACTTTCAACCCTTCCCCCATTCCACATTCTGCCAGTTACCATAGAAACACTTCAGGGAACACCTAACTGAGCACACAGGTGAAAAGTTCATCATACATTGTTGCAAATCAAAACAGCAAGTGTGCTTGACTTGACTTATACCAGCTTATCTTATGTAACGTTCTTTTCTATCAGTTTTTCTTAACCAATAAAAAACAGGCTTTTAGAAAACAGAAATTTGCACCCTAGTTTTCTGTGTAGAATGTTGTCAAACAACCAATAATTTCTTTTCTTTTAGAAAAATCTTACTTTTCAAACTGCCATTTCATTTACACAGACCATCTGAGTGCATCCAGACCTCTCTTTAAGATGCTTACAGTGTGGATTGTGGGACACAGCTATATTTTCTGGAGCCAAAGGTATGCAGAACAGAAAGGAACTCACAAAGACCTAGGTTTACGAAATGTAGACATTAAATGGATTGGACAGAGAGGGTTAAAGTGGCCATTGGTGAAATCCTTTTTACATATCCAACACCCTGACCTCATAATTGTGCACTGTGGTGGCAATCACCTAGGCACTTTGACTGGGGTAGGTCTGGAAATGCTTATGAAGGACACCTTTGAAAAATTGATGACACTTTCCCCCAAAAGTGCCTTTGTCTATTCTAATATATGCCAAAGGCAGAAATGGAACTGGTACAACCCCTATTGTCCACAGATTGAGAAAGCTAGGAAACGTGTGAATAAATCGGTTACTGCCTTTCTACTATAGAATGGGGTTCATCTACCAAAACAATCTGCGTTTCAATATGCATGACATCTATAGGATAGACGGTGTACATTTTACAGATGAGGGGAACAGAGTCCTACTCTTGAACTTTAGACTCTGCATTGGTACTTACTTGTAGGTACTAAAATCTCCCAATAAACACAAGGGCTCTTTTTAGAGCCACCCAACATCTAAACACATACACTTCATAAATATCTGGAAAATATTTTTATTTTTGTTGCTTAGGTACGCTTACGGGACGACTTACAAACTTCGCACCGTACGTCGTACGTACGTGCATGGTACGCGTACAGTAAATCCACCGTAAAAAAACTAGCCTTTATCACTAATTTTTTTATAATCCCCGGGGACCCCATCCCTCGGGGCTCAAATATAAAGTTGGGGACTGTGGGTGGAGCCTCAATACCCCCACGGTCCCAGCCGGCTCCCCGCGTCCTTCGGGAGCCGGCATTGCTTTTCATCAGAGAGAGCAGCTTACATGCTGCTCTCCCTAATGAAAAGCAATCTGCTTTCCTACTTGAAAGAGAGAGCAGGTTTCCTGCTCTCTCTTTCAAACAGGAAAGCAGTTTGCTAAGGTAGGGCGGGAGCCGCGAGGCTCCCGCCCTACCATAGCAAATAGCAGTGTCCCGGGGGTAGGCACCCTGGGACACTGCAGGAGCAGACCCTGGAGAGTCGCGGTCCCCAGGGTCTGCTCCTAAGATACACTTAATAAGTCAGTTAACCAATCAATTTTACAAAACAAAACAACAATTTAGACACTTATTTACCCATTTATTCTTCCAATGACCTTTAGATATACATATATAAAAAATATTTATTTTTCAGAAAGACACACATTCACTGGATGATGTCATCAGTGATGTCATCAGTGATGTCATTTGAGATGTCATGAGTGATGTCATGAGTGATGTCACTGACCATGTCATGAGTGATTTAATATGTGACGTCATCAGCAGTGCATTGCGGGCGCGCGAGTTATAGTTAGCTGATCTAACTATAACGGGGGAATTTCAAAGGTTTTGTATGAGTGAAATGTCCTGCTAACTATAACCTGTGTGAAACCTATGTTTTTTTCAATGAATATATATATATATTCAATGAAAAAACCATTGGTTATAGAACATATATAGTTAGGAATTTGCATTTACAAAACCTTATTTTACTCGCATAAAACCATTGAAATTCCATATATAGTTAGATGCGCTAACTATATATCGCGCACCCGCAATCCACTGCTGATGATGTCACATATTACATCATTCATGACATGGTCAGTGACATCACTGATGACATCACTGATGACATCTCAAATGACATCACTGATGACATCACTGATGACAACACCCAGTGACTGTATGTTTCTGTAAAGTTAAAATATGTCTCACATATTGAAGAATGAGTGGATGTATAAATGTCTGGATGAAGGATTTAGTAGGTGCATGACTGATTTTATGAGAGAGTGATTAAATGTGTCTCACTGAGTGCATGGGTTAGTGATTAAACTGTATTAATTTGTGCATCATTATATCTGTTGTTCTGTAAACTGCTGCATGTGTTGATCAGTAGCTATATGAGTAACTATATGGGTTATTGATTGGTTGCCCGAGTATTTGTATGGGAGACTGAGTATGTGTGTGAGTGGCTGGGAGGTGTGTGACTCTGTGCATAGATGTGTGAACAGCTGATTCACTAGATGTATGGGTTCAAAACTGCATGTGGAAACAACTGTATGGGTGGTTGACTGTGTGCATGAGTGTATTGGTGAGTGAATGGATATCTCAGTGCTACATGTCAAAGTAAGTACATATGTAAAAGATAGTACATGTGAGAGTTGACATATATAAATAACTGTGCATAAGAGCCAGTGAATGTGTGAGTGGCTGTATGGATCATTGTGAACTTGTATCAGGGATTGTATAAGAGAGAAAATATGTGTTAGTATATATTTGAATAAGTAAAGTTTGTATAACTGTATAGTTGAGGAAATGGAGGTGTGATTGATTGTTTGCATGACTGACTAGTTGTGTGAGTAACTCCATGGATGAGTGACAGTCTGTGAGTGTCTGTTTACACTGATTGTATCTAAGGTTATATTAGAGTCTGAAGAGGTTCATTGTATTATCACATGAATGATATCATGAGTGATGTCACCAGTGATGTCATTTGAGATGTCATCAGTGATGTCATCAGTGATGTCATTTGATATGTCATCAGTGATGTCATCAGTGATGTCATTTGAGATGTCATCAGTGATGTCATCAGTGATGTCACTGACCATGTCATGAATGATGTAATATGTGACATCCTCAGCAGTGGATTGCGGGTGCGCGATATATAGTTAGCGCATCTAACTATATATGGAATTTCAATGGTTTTATGCGAGTAAAATAAGGTTTTGTAAATGCAAATTCCCAACTATATAGGTTCTATAACCAATGGTTTTTTCATTGAATTTTCAAGGTTTTGTAAATGCAAATTCCTAACTATATATGGACTATAACCTATGGTTTTTTCTGTGAATTTCAATGGTTTTTTAATAGCAAATATCAAAAGCTGTCAAATGTGAAGTACGTGATAGGTAAAAACGTTTTCGTGTTTATGCACGCTGATGTGCTTTGAACGCTGCCCCCCCCCTCCCTTCTTTTCTCTTAGTAGTACTCTCTCTTTGCAGATAGTGAACGGTAGTTAACGCAGACCTTTACCCCCGTTGTAATCCGTCGTACCTGCTTGTCTCTCCATTTGATTGATTGTTATCCAAGCATTTACTGTTTTAGAATTGGTTCTCTTTGGATCATTCTCTATTTACAAACAAGCACAAAGTCGCAATACTCTGTTTAGTCTTTGCAGATAGTGAAAAATCGTGTAAAAAAATAAAAGTAATCGAGCAAAATCAGTAGACCACTAATTCGATCTCTTTTTGACCTCGGTAAAATACAAACATTAGGAACAACCCTTCATGAGAAATACGAAAATAGTGAGATGAACTGAGCTCCACACCATGAGGGCTGCAAGACAGCTCGACTCCGCCACCCACCCCGCCCAAAATAACGACAAACCCTATGCAAATATTATAAATATAGACAACACACCAGCAAAGAAACAGGGTAAAACATTTTATTAAATAACTATTTACATAACTATTTTATCCTTTTTATTGCCCGATCCGGCTAGCTCAATCGATCGAGCATGAAACTCATGCACTGATAGCAAGCATTGAGAGTTTGTAGAACGATGGCTTCAGATTTTCCACATACGGTGTAGTGGCGCGAACTGGGAGGGGGCGTTTGGATCCTGCCCCTTCCCCAAATAAGATTTTCATACGTGAATGTTCGTTCATGCTTTTGGTCCCTGAGTTGCTTCGATGTCACTGCCTTACACAAATGGCATAAGTCCTGGATGTTGAGTGCCATACTTCAGAGTTCTAAGCAGCGCTTGTAACACTGTTTAAACCTTATTTGCACCTGCTGCAGCTTCACTATTCAAAGTAAGTGGGGTCCGTTTGTGGACCTGACTGCATTGGAAAACAATGTGATACGGTGCCTCCCTAAACCGCTTGACGGAGGCCCCCGAGGGGCGGTGAGATGGCGCGGACTGAGAGGGGGCGCTTGGCTCCTGCCCCCTCCCCAAGTCGTGTTGCCCTGGTGTGGCCTGAGATCGCCCCCGACATAGGCGGCCGGCTCCCGGGGTCCGGCGGAATTCTTTCCCTTTTGATGACTCTTCCATTCTGGACCTTGTCCCACAATCCGTTTGACCTGAAGACACGCTGTAGTGGGGCGCCCCTTTACCGTTTTAGTTGCCATTCCGCCCGCTTTTGGTACTCTGTGCCTCTTCCGCCATTCAGCTGTTTACCGCCCGCTCTTGCGACTACAGCATCTCGCTCACCATGTAGTTGAGTTGCTCCCGCTCTTAAAATTTAACCGAACTTTTTGGACTGCTGAAAGCGGTTGTATTCCGACCGCTGGTTGGTGGAGACATTTTGACTATATTCTGGACCTGCGTTCTCGCGTAATGCGTCATATGACGCGCCGCGTTAGCGCACCCGGAAGTGCTCCGGTGCGCAAGGCACAGCTTCCCGGAAACGATCCAGAGCGCGCCGCGCAGCGCGTAACGTAAGCATAACAGGTCATGTGACTTGTTAATAAAACTTTTCATTGGTTCATTTTACTTTTGTTTTCCTAATGATGTAAGACTAGGTCATGTGACCTAAAAATAACACTTTTCATTGGATTAAAACATTTTTTTTCCCAAACGATGAAAGCCCCACCTTGTTTCTGGATGTTTCAGACTGAAGCTGGCGTCACCATGAGAGCACCACCATCTCGTAGCTCCGTCGTGGCCATTCCGCAAGCAATCATGGCAGCCGCTCCCCACCGGAAGCCTGCGGGAGTCGAGGACCCCCAAGACTTTTGTACAATCTTCAAGGCTGAGGGGACGCTTTCGAGAATGGAACCCAAGCCCTGGCAGACAAGCGTCCGAGTTCCAAGGTGTCCCAGGGCCATTTTACTGGACCAGGCCCAAATCCGAAGAGCCAGCCGCCATTTTAAGAGTCCTGTGGCAGCCGCCTATCGCTGCACCGCAAGAGTGGAAGCAACTCAACTACATGGTGAGCGAGACGCTGTAGCCGTAAAAGCGGGCGGTAAACAGCTGAATGGCGGAAAAGGCGCAGTGTAGCAAAAGCGGGCGGAATGGCGACTGAAACGATAAAGGGGCGCCCCACTACAGCAGAAGAGCCTCCGCCATGTGCTTCAAAACTGCATACGTATCTTGTGATATCAAGGTTGGGCAACCAGTACACAACAAGCAGTTACGAGTCCCATTTACACCGGCGCCATTTTGGGCGCGGCCGGGCAGGTCCAGGATCTAGTCAAACATAACAAATGAGGCTGACGTCTCTGAAGCACTTGACGCACAGCAGGACATAGCAAATAAACATGAAGTCTCTAAAGCTGTTAACTCACTGCAGGACAAAACAAGTGAACCTGAAACCTCTGGAATAATTGACGCTCAGAAGAACAACACACAAAACTCTGTAGTGTCTGAGGAAAGTAAAACAAAAGGGCACTGTAGTTTCAGACACACTTAACACTAATGACTAAACAAAGATATCGTCTGTTTATGAAGCAGTTATGATGTTCACAGAATTGACAAAGAAGTGTGCAGACACCAATGCTATTAAGAAACACAAGGAAATCCCTAACGCATCAGCATTCTCGGAAGAGGTTGACACAGATAACATCTTAAGGAACAAAGAAAGACAAAATAAGGATGAGGAAGTTATCACTTTAGTTTTTTCATCAGCTAGCGACAGGAAGAAACATATTGTAATGGAGATTAGAGAGGCTACGGATGGATAAATAAATTATCAAAAGAAATAGCGACTCCCCCCCTTTAGAAAATTAGCTAAATCTTTGCCTAGTTTGGACATTAAAGTTATATTATTGTTGTTGTTGTTGTTATGGTTATAGTTTCCTTTTAAGTATAATTCACCAATAGTTTTGTTTGTAGATGTTTTCCCATTAACAATCCCAGTTCCATCACCCGCCCAGGATATCACCACTGTTCCCCATGTCATAAAACCTTAGGATGTTCAATAACTGAAACAGCTAATATGGGTTTACTTACAGGGGACATCTTTTGTTCTGTTTTGTAAAGTAAAATTATTGTGAACGCAAGTATTATACATAGTAAGTGTTTAATATAGCATTTGTCAGTCATTGGTTAAGCAGCTAGGACCTGTTCACTCTTGACACCCCAGGTGCTGTGTATGTTGCACTATAGTGCTGCATCGGGAATACGGACAACCCTATTGATGTTGATTTTTCATTATTGATTATTGTAAAGAAATGGCGACTCCCCCCTTTAGCAGATTAGCTAAATGTTTGCGTAATTTAGGCATAAAAGTTATATTATTGTTGTTGTTGTTGTTGTTATCGTTATAGTTCTAGTTAATTTCCATTCAGAGTGCCCTACTGTAACGGGGTGCCCCTGGCGCCCCCTGGGGTCGAAGTAACCTGTGGACCCCCCTTTGTGTTTCCACAGCCCAGCCTGGAAGCGCCGTGTTGGCACCAAGTGGATGAAGCCTACAGTGGAGACGAAGAGGATCTGAGCTGCGGCCCCTTTAACTGGTCTCCAGGTGATGAAGGGGAGTGGCCAAACTACCCTAGAAAAGACGCAGGTGAGCCAGAAGAGGTGTGTCTGTACACCGGCGGAGCGGAGTGTCGGAGGAGAGGAGCAGAGCGAAGCCGAGACGAGTGGTGGGACGAGGACTCCACGGACTGGAGATTACAGCGACGGATCCAGACCAGGGAACCTACGGAGGAGGCAGAGAACAACGAGGGACTCCAGCGGATGCAGGACGATCCCCCGGACTATCGACAGGACGACCACGCCGAGCCTGAGCAGAGCCCTTCGGACATCAGCCCCGCAGAGGAGAGGCGGTCGGGGAGACTCGAGAGAGACGGCGAAGAGGACGCCCATAGATACGAGGAGGAGAGAGCGGATCGAGCGGAGCCCCGCCGAGACGAGAGCCTGCCAGCGGCATCCGGAGGACCAGCGGAGCTAGGAACGGAGCCTGGAGGCCACCGACACCGCGATCCGCCCAGCCACTCCCCTGGAGGGGCGTGGCTTCACGAGGTACGTGAACGAATAGCGGCTTGGATCGGGAAACGGGCAAGGCGCTAGAGCGCTGACACGGGAAAGGGGGAAGGGTGCGGATTGGTCACTACTGCCCTTGGAAGACTCACAGTTTCACGGGGGTACCGTCCACCAAAGTTTGGGAGCACTTTACCCAAGTCACCTCACTCCTTTTTCCCCCCCCCCCCCCTCACAGGTGAATGGGATTCTAAAAGAGAAAGGCCGTGACAGTAACGCGCTTTTTCTCCCTTCCTTTGCATAACTCCTGGATGAGAAAGCGACACGACGGAGCAGGACGGAGCAGAACGAAGGCGGACCTTAAAGACAAGGCGAACCGAGGGTGTCCTGTCAAAGAGTCGGGCTGAAAGGAGCCGGTCACCCAGGAAGCACCCGGGCAGGCTCAAAAGCACCGACCAACTTTTGTCATCAATAAAAGCTTTTCCTTTGATTACTAAGACCCGCCTACTGCCTCTTCCTGTGGTCCCGCTTACAGTGGTGGAGAATGCGGGCAACCTGACCATCTGCGACACCAAGATGGATGAGGTGGTGCAGTCATTGGTAAAAGGACAAGAGAGATTGGAGTGGGCCATTCAACAGCAGATCATCACGTCAGCTGCAGACCGAGAGGCCATGAAAAATGCGGTGGCCGCCAGAGCTATGGAGAATCCAGTGCTTACCGACCCAGCCACCGCGTCGGCCACTACCCCTCATATCAGCGGCGTATCCCTCCAAAAGTATCAGCCAGGAGAGGACCCGGACGCCTTCCTGCTCAATTTTGAAAGGGCAGCCCGGGCATGTGGGTGGCCCGTGCCCAAGTGGCCGTTCTTTTTGGCACCCCTCCTGGTAGGAGAAGCCCAGGCTGCCTATCAGGTGGCCAACCCCACGGGCGATACTACTTACGCTGATGTAAAGAGGATCATCCTAGATCACTTGGGCCTAGACCAGGTGGCCTACAGAATCCGGTTCCGTAAGGAGAGAGGAGCCCCAGGAGAGTCCCCAAAAACCCTGTTCGTGAGGCTCAAGATGGCCGCGGACAAATGGCTAACGCCATCCGTATGTACAAGGGAAGAGATCATGGACAGGATCTACTTAGAACAGTTCTTAGAGGCCCTGCCCTACGCCACCCAGAGGTGGCTACGACAACACCACCACCTCACTATAGAGAAAGCCGTGGACATGGCAACGACCTTCTCGAGAGTCCAACCTAGGATTGCTCAAACCTGGGAGAGTGAGAAACACAAAATCCCGATGAAAACCGAAAGGAAACCAGTGAAACCTACGGAAATCCCTAGGCCAAGAACCTGGAGGACCGAAGGACTTCTGCCTACCGGGCCACAATGTTTTGAATGTGGCACCTGGGGACACATCGCCAGACTCTGCCCCCGTAGGAAGCCTCAGGAAGAACCCATGGAGGTCGGATACCTTCCCAAGGCGGTGATGTTCTCCAGCGAAATGGGTCAGGCGTTCAGGGTAAGTGTTGGGGTAAACGGCACCTCCCTCCAGGCCCTGTTAGACTCGGGCTGTCGCCAGTCCGTGGTACACGCTCGGCTGGTTCTGCCCTCCCAGATCCTCTCACAAACCCAGGTAAACATACGATGTGTACACGGAGATGTCAAGGCCTATCCAGTAGCTATGTTGCCCATTGTACCAAGGGGGAAGTGTCCACATACCCTAAGGGTGGGGGTTCTAGCCACTCTCCCAGAGGACCTCATTATAGGGACAGATAACCCCGATTTTCTAGACATGTTTAAGTATAGCCTAACCGCCACTGACCCCCCCCCCAGAGACGGGAAACGAGGAGAGAAACGTCCCTGCCTTAATATCAGACGAACCGTGGGTGCTTGACCGTAGTTTTCGATTCTCTCAGGTAAATGACGCGTCCCTCTCTAACGCATGGGACGCAGCGGAACGAGATCAGAACCAGTTTCCCTTACAATATCCAAGGTTTATGGTCAAAAACGATTTACTGTATAGGCAGGCACGAAAAGATGATCCCGAGCAACTGCTTGTACCCCTATCCTTCAGGGAGCAGGTGTTATTCTACTCCCATGCACATTTGGTAGCTGGTCATGTAGGGGCAGAGAAGACAACGCAAAACCTGCTCCGCCACTTCTATTGGCCCGGGATATACAAAGACACTATGAGATACTGTCAGGAGTGCGAGGTCTGTCAGAAAAAGAACATGACCCGCCCTCCGGCCGTTCCTCTACAACCTCTGCCCATAATAGGCACCCCCTTTGAACGGATTGGCATGGACATAATAGGACCCCTCCCTAAAACTAGAAGGGGATATCAGTACGTATTGGTGATTGTGGACTATGCCACTCGGTTCCCCGAAGCCTATCCATTGACGGTCACTACAACCAAACTCATTGCAGACCGGATGATTGAAATGTTTTCAAGAGTAGGATTCCCGAAGGAGATCTTAACCGATCAGGGCACGCCCTTTGTATCAAGGCTCATGAAAGAGGTGTGTCAACTGCTAAGAATACATCAGATCAGAACGGCGGTCTACCACCCCCAAACTGACGGCCTCGTGGAACGTTACAACAGGACCCTGAAAACCACCCTCAGAAAGATGCTAGAAATCAACGGAGCCGAGTGGGATCAGGTACTGCCCCTTGCCTTGTACGTTTTAAGAGGCCAAAAACAGAGCAGTTTGGGTTTTTCATCATTTGAATTGTTATACGGACGACAACCCCTCTCCCTCCTCGAAATGACCAAAGAAGCATGGGAGAAAGAAACACCAGAGGAAACCCTGAAGACCCTTGAATACGCTCGTAATCTCAGATCCAAAATTGGAAAATTAAGAGAACTCGCGTATGCCAATCTGGAGAAAAACCAACAGCGTCAGAAAACCATATACGATAAAGGAAAGAAATGGAGAAGGATGGCCGTGGGGGACTGGGCTTTGGTACTTCTGCCCTCCTCCTCCCAAAAGTTTAAAGCAGAATGGGGAGGCCCTTACAAGATCATAAGTACTATAGGTAACACCAGTTACAAGCTACAGATAACCCCGAGGAAGAATCAAGTCTTTCACATCAACTTGTTGAAGAAGTGGCTCGGACCCCCCCCTACCGGGGTACATTTGACGGACGACCTTCCCCGGCCGTCCTCCAGCACGTTAGACCACCTGGTCGTGAACGATGACCTGATGGATAAAGACAGACGAGATCTGATGAACACATTAAAGAAGAACGAAGGGGTCTTCTCGGATGTTCCCGGAAGGACCTCGCTGGCCACTCACAGGATACGTACCGAGCCAGGTAAAATCGTGAAAATCAGGCCATATCGAGTCCCAGAATCCCGACGCCAAGGGATAAGGCAGGAAATCCAGGATATGTTGAAGCTGGGAGTGATACGCCCCTCAAAGAGCAACTGGTCCAGCCCTATAGTGTTGATTCCAAAACCCGACGGAACAAGAAGATTCTGCATGGACTTCCGCGCCCTTAATGAAGTATCTCTGTTTGACGCCTATCCGATTCCTCGCATCGATGAGCTGATCGAGAAGTTAGGAGAGGCCAAGTTTATTAGCACCATCGACCTGACTAAGGGGTACTGGCAGGTACCCCTCCACGAGGAGGATAGACATAAAACAGCGTTCTCAACCGAGGACGGTCACTATGAATTTACCGTACTCCCTTTCGGTCTTCACGGCGCCCCTGCCACGTTTCAGCGATTGATGAATACGGTATTGAAAGACTTGTCTATGTTCACCTCGGCATACCTCGACGATATTGTCGTCTTTAGTCCCGACTGGGAAACCCACCTGGAACATCTACAGAAGGTATTAGATACGCTGCAACAAGCTGGTTTAAAAATCAACGCCAAGAAATCAAGGATGGCCTATCAAAAAGTTAAATACCTGGGCTATGTTCTAGGGCACGGCATGATAGAACCTCAGATCGAGAAAGTCAGAGCCATTTCAGAGACCCCGTTCCCCAAAACAAGAAAAGACATGAGAGCATTCTTGGGATTGATAGGCTATTATCGTAGGTTTATTCCGATGTTCTCACAGATATCAGCCCCCCTATCGGACACCCTAAAACACCGGATCCCTGAGAAAACGCTACTCCACCCCACTAGAGAGATGGAAGAGGCTTTTTCCAGCTTGAAATCCTGTATTACTTCCTCCCCGGTTTTGACTTCCCCTGACTTTTCAAAACCTTTCTTTTTACACACAGACGCTTCGGATTACGGGATAGGGGCAGTCCTCTCCCAAAAATCCGAGGAAGGAACAGACCACCCCATACTATACGTTAGCCGAAAACTGTTTCCCCGAGAACTGAAGTATGCAACGGTAGAAAAGGAATGTTTAGCAATAAGGTGGGCGGTTGATAAATTGTCCTATTACCTGGAGGGCAGACCGTTTACCCTGTATACTGACCACGCCCCCCTGCAATGGATGGCCCGTAATAAAGCGAACAACGCCAGGGTGATGCGCTGGTTCCTAGCCCTGCAGCCTTACTCCTTTGCGGTTGTACATAAACGTGGAACTGACAATGTGGGAGCGGACTTTCTTTCTCGCTATCCCCTTCCCGAACGGAAGGGTTCAGGGGGGGAGGAATGTAACGGGGTGCCCCTGGCGCCCCCTGGGGTCGAAGTAACCTGTGGACCCCCCTTTGTGTTTCCACAGCCCAGCCTGGAAGCGCCGTGTTGGCACCAAGTGGATGAAGCCTACAGTGGAGACGAAGAGGATCTGAGCTGCGGCCCCTTTAACTGGTCTCCAGGTGATGAAGGGGAGTGGCCAAACTACCCTAGAAAAGACGCAGGTGAGCCAGAAGAGGTGTGTCTGTACACCGGCGGAGCGGAGTGTCGGAGGAGAGGAGCAGAGCGAAGCCGAGACGAGTGGTGGGACGAGGACTCCACGGACTGGAGATTACAGCGACGGATCCAGACCAGGGAACCTACGGAGGAGGCAGAGAACAACGAGGGACTCCAGCGGATGCAGGACGATCCCCCGGACTATCGACAGGACGACCACGCCGAGCCTGAGCAGAGCCCTTCGGACATCAGCCCCGCAGAGGAGAGGCGGTCGGGGAGACTCGAGAGAGACGGCGAAGAGGACGCCCATAGATACGAGGAGGAGAGAGCGGATCGAGCGGAGCCCCGCCGAGACGAGAGCCTGCCAGCGGCATCCGGAGGACCAGCGGAGCTAGGAACGGAGCCTGGAGGCCACCGACACCGCGATCCGCCCAGCCACTCCCCTGGAGGGGCGTGGCTTCACGAGGTACGTGAACGAATAGCGGCTTGGATCGGGAAACGGGCAAGGCGCTAGAGCGCTGACACGGGAAAGGGGGAAGGGTGCGGATTGGTCACTACTGCCCTTGGAAGACTCACAGTTTCACGGGGGTACCGTCCACCAAAGTTTGGGAGCACTTTACCCAAGTCACCTCACTCCTTTTTCCCCCCCCCCCCCCTCACAGGTGAATGGGATTCTAAAAGAGAAAGGCCGTGACAGTAACGCGCTTTTTCTCCCTTCCTTTGCATAACTCCTGGATGAGAAAGCGACACGACGGAGCAGGACGGAGCAGAACGAAGGCGGACCTTAAAGACAAGGCGAACCGAGGGTGTCCTGTCAAAGAGTCGGGCTGAAAGGAGCCGGTCACCCAGGAAGCACCCGGGCAGGCTCAAAAGCACCGACCAACTTTTGTCATCAATAAAAGCTTTTCCTTTGATTACTAAGACCCGCCTACTGCCTCTTCCTGTGGTCCCGCTTACACCTACACAGCACCACTGTAGGTAAACACTACTTTATGTAAAACCTGGGACATAGCACTCATTGAAACTATAGTTGGTCACCATGGGGTTTAAAGAAGGGATGGTTCTTCACCTGGGTGCCTTCCACAACTCAGCACGTTGTGCTGCCCTGGAACTATTCGCACAAAAGACAGCTTCTGACCATTGTTGTTTTTTTTGATCAAAAAATGTTTAAATATATTTACAGTTTTTGTTGCGTTCGTTATATTTAAAAGTTAATAAAGTTTTATAATCCAACTGTCTTGGAGTACTATATTTTTTTTAAAAATCGGGTGAATGGGGCCTTGAATCGGGTTATTGTCATGTGTGGGCTTTGCAAGTGTACTGCTACAGGATCGGACATTTCAAACTCAAATGCACGTTCTTTTTCTTACCTTTCCGAAGCATGGAGCGCAATAGCAGGCAGAGAAAGGGTGATGCACGTGTTGAACACTGCCTGGCCTGGCAAGTTGCTGGCATTGCCCCCCCACCCGCTCTTGAAAGAGGGCACACACACACCGCCGCCCCGAGTACTTCACAAATCTTTAAAAGACCATGCGCTTGTTCATGAGGCTTAAATGGTTTATCACCCCTTCTAGAACCCCTGAATCGACCCTCTGACGTTTCCTGGAAGAATTAGCACGTAACACAATACCAAACCCTGTCAGCTGAAACCCCCGAGGAATCGTGGGGCATATTATCAAGGGGGTTTATTTCCGCTTTTTTGGCTTTAAAAGCCAAAAAAAGGAGATAAAATTATCTCCCTATTACCAAGCTGTCGCTAACACCAGTTAGTGACAGCTAAAAGGAGAAAGCGACCATCTTGGGCCCCGCTTTGCATGTCAGTGATATTTATCACTAATGACATGCAAAGTGGGCGTGCCAAGATGTTAGCGACTGGAAACAGTCCCTAACCATCGCTATCTCCTATTACCAACTTTTGAAGATATTTGCGCTAAGCGCGAATATCTCCAAAAGCTAACACCTGCCCTGAGCAGTTTTTAGCCATGTTATCCAATGGGAGGTGGATAACATGGCTAAGAGCATTTGATGGATAATGCATGAATATCGCTGACTTTTCAGCGATATTCATGCATTGCGGCCGTTTTTTATCGCATTTGCGATAAACCTTGCTAATAGCAAGGTTTATCTGCGATAAAATTCGCCGATGTGCGGCGATAATTTTTGTCTCTAAACAAGTTGGAGATAAAAATTATCGCTAGTTGTTGGTAATATGCCCCCGGGTTTTTCCTTGCAGGAATCGGGAAGCGGAAGACTAGCACTGAAATCAGTAGTCTCACGCCTGAATCGGGGGATTGGTATGTCTGGATTGTCTACAGCTGGAGCCATAAACTACATCCACAGGGCTAGGTGATAGCCTGGGTCCGGCCTGGACAATCGGACACAGAGGAAGAGGAGTGTCAGAGGGTGCGGTAGTGAATAGGGTGAAAGGGAGGTGTCGGGTGGGCACAGGGTGTGATTCTCAGGGAACAGCAGCGCAGATGGGGGGAAGTATATGGCCCATGCATGAGAGAGAGAGCGGGGGTGACCAGTGTGTGGAGGAGATGCTTGCGAGGGTAGGGAGCCGTGCTGAGAATCGACGGCGTGCAGAGAGTGGGTCTGGTCAAGGCATCTAAAATGGCTGCCGTGCACGACAAAATTGTGGCATTGGACAAAAAGGCAAGATGGCGCAGACAATGTTTATCAATAAGGATTCATTTATAACAAAATATTTACTCGCAGTGACAAAATGGTGGTCAACACTTCCTGATTCCCATCGAATCGAACGTTAACAGACGTCACGCAGCAAAAAAAAAAAAAAAGCTCACGCACAGCCGCTGAAAGACATGTATCAACATATTCAGAAAACATAAGGGGTCAGGATACGTCTCCCGCACCCCCTTATACCTAGTAATTTAATTAAAACGAAACACAAAATGGCGAATTACCGTTTCGCTACCAGTTTGCGGCCCAGTTCGCGGCTCGGGAAGCGCTTCTACCGTGAAAAATATATATTTTTTTATTTTCCCCACGAGACCCTTTAATAACCCCAACATCATTCCTAGGGGGTCAAGAGAGGTATACCTTGCCCCCTTTCATTAAATTCCCCCTTCGTTTTTCACCTCTTCTTCTCTCTCGATCCTACCGAGAGATAAGATGGCGGCCGCTCCGGACTGTTTAGAATGTTGACAGACACCGGAGGGCCAATCAGCTTCGCATCGCAAAGTTCCGATACGCGAAAAGTTCGCTAACCGGATCGCTGCCCGGAGCGCTGTTACAGATATATATCTTGATTTAAACGTTAAGTTCTCAAAATCCACTGAAGCACATATATTGAGACCTAGCAAAGGCACATCGAGCTAACAGTCCCTACAATTTTGCCAAGTTTCGTGGAAATCCATTCAGCCGTTCGAGCTAAAAGTGAGGCCAACCGCCCTATGGAAATTAACATGGGAAAAACGCGTTTTGGGACCCCCCTTTTTTCTCGGCCCCCCCTTGACGGAACCCCCCCAAATTTCCAGGAGCTGCTCAGAAACAAAATGTGCCATTTTCCTGAAAATTTCAGCCGATTCCGTCCACAAACGCCAAAGTTATTAGACATAGAATTTTCAAAAATCCCATAGGGAATAAATCCTAACTATATATACCTACTGGCGAGACGCCAGTAGGTTATATATATATATATATATATATATATATATATATATATATATATATATATATATATATATATATATATATATATATATATATATATATATATATATGCTGCAAGAACTCGTCTCAGTCTCCCAACGAAACCAACAGCCAGACAAGCAAAGACGAGGTAGACCCGATTCTGTGCTTCTTCTTTTTTATTTAATTTTAAAGTGCAACCACATCAGCCATGACGCGTTTCGGCAGATCCCTGCCTTGATCACATGACAACAGTGTCGTGGGATGCACCTCCTTTTAAAGTGCAAGTGCGTGAATGGACATAGAAAATATACTATTTACAGCTTTCTTTCATTATTTTCTTAGTGTGGTACGTAAAATACAGGAAATATTTGTAAAATACATTTGCTGAAAGTTATGTATGAGGGTTCAGTCTCAAAAAATATTTCGGTATAATACAATAGGTTATTGTTAACTGTATTCCAAATATCCATTCACTGAATACTATAGTGCATCACCGTGAATCTAAATAAAGAGAAATTGAAACTAAAACATTTTTCAAAACGTGATAGAGAAAAACCTCTTTTTTCCAATAGACAAAAATGATAACCTATGTGAACAAAAAAAAGTATTATTGTGTTTACACACACTAGTACCTTACCAAAAAACAATTCGAAAAACAATTTCTATTCTTCTTAAAGATAAATACAAGGGAGAAATTATACACATATCTCTATTTCATAAGGGGTTCTTCCAAATAAATGCAACTAAATATAACTGTCTAAACGAGTGATTCCCACAATTGACCAACCTCTACCAAAATTGATAGATAATTATTGTTGTTCAATCCACTCATAGCTCGATTAAAATTGCATAAATAGTTAAAAACCCTTTTGAAGTATCAAAAATATATATATAAATATTTATCTTTATCACCATGTAAAATCCATTATTTACAATACAAAACAAGTTCATGAGGTATTTACATCTTGAAAGTAATGGATAATTCAAACTATACATCCTGTTGCATTAAATTGATGAAGACTGTATAAACTATATGGTACATGATGTAAGCAATAACTTCCCAACACTCATTCTAAAAATGTGTATAGATCTTCAGTCATATTGAGACCTTTTGGCTGCTTGGTATCCAAGGTCAAGATATAATGTGTCTCAAGCCTTCGCAGCATGCCTTCCCTATCCCCATATGTATATATATATATATATATATATATGAAGTAAACAGTCCAGGTTCCTAAAGGTGCAGGAACCAACGGTCGGGACCTCGCAAAACCTCGCAACCAGCAATCCAATGGAGCCTTCACAAAAGTAGAACCACAATGGGTAACAGGGAAAACGTATTTAATAGAAATGACGCGTTTCGCTCTACGAGAGAGCTTGATCACACCATATATATTCCAGTACTCTATCTTAGCAGAATCCAGTCAGCAAACCAGGGACTCAGATAGACAACGCGGACCCGTATTCTTCGTGCTATTCTTTTTATTTAGATTTTCTTTCGCCCCGCATCAGTATGCCGCCATGACGCGTTTCGGTCCGACCTGGACCTTGATCACATGACGCGTTACTCACGGACCAGTGCCAAATTTAAAGTGCAAGGTAACACAAAGTGGAAACAGCTGTGACATTACATGAATAGAACTGAAAATCAGACTATGTAACGCACAATGTATATATAACGGACTGCAAAGGGAATATATGAAACATACAGTGGTCTGTACAAGTAAAATCATACTTATATACAAATTATTTCATATATGTACATCTTCATATTGATAAAAAATATATATCTATACATCTCAGTATAAAAATATATATATATATATATATATATCCCACAATAAATAAAGACATTTAAAATGCATGGCTCCTTAATCCATTTACGGGGCACATACCACATAGTAATAATCTGTGGTAAAACCACTGATCACACTCTCTGCGTGCGTCTTCCCACAGTCCGTAATATGCTGTTTACATTAATATTGCCCAAGTGGGCAAGCACTTTAACAAAATTAGGCATCATGATCCTGAAAATACATGATCGAATTTATCAGCTACCTGAAATGTATAGGCGTTAAATTCAGTGATAAATTAATAGTGAATCAGTGAAAACAAAAATATAAATCCTGACCAAAGCAATTATATTTAATACAACATATATGCACCCTTGTGTAATGTGAGTTTAAAAGAGATAATGCTTAGATTCATCATTTAGCGTGGATGTCAATAAAGAGAGACATTTAAGGAGGCATTTGTATAGTAAATGAATGGAGACAGTTGGCAGTACTGTAGCAATATACTATTCCAAACATAGATGCCCAATCATAAAGGTAAAGCAAAGCTAGCCAAATAAGCTGATTCAGACTACAGGGACAGTAAGGCAAGAACTATATACAAGTGTATAGATCATCCGTGGTATTCAGACCGTTCGGTACCTTGGAATCTAATTCCAAAATATATCTGGTCTCCAACACCCTCAAGGCACTGTCCCTGTTGCCCCCCTTGCGAGAAGATGGAATACAATCAATGGCAAAGTACTGAAGCAAATTGTTGTCGCTACCATGTTTTGCTTCAAAATGCCGTGCTACCGGGTATGCATGGTCCTTGTTGTTTATGGCCCGGAGATGTTGGAGAATTCTCATATGCACGGGGAGTTTAGTACTGCCAACATAGCGCATGGCGCACGGACATTCCAACACATAAACCATGTATTCGGTTTTACAAGTAATACGTCGTTTGATTTTCACAGGTTGGGGCAAAAAAGGAGTATTATGTTCCTTAACATTTTTGGCATACCTACAAGCTTTACAATGAGAACATTTGAAAAAGCCCTTTTGTTTGGAAAGCCAGTTAGTGGGGGGCCTGATTTCAGGATTACACTTATCCAAACAATTCCCCATGGATCTGGCTTTGCGAAAAGTTATTAGAGGGGTAGGATTGTCTCTAAGTAAGTCATTACCAATCATGGGGTCCTTCAATAATAAATCCCAATGCCTTCTGAGAATTTTTCTAATGGCCGCCTGTTGTTTATTGTAGGTGACAATAACCCTCACCTTTTTGCTGGCACCACTAGCTATGACAGGGATTTTGGGAGATAGAGCACTCTCACGGTTAAGAGACTCAGTTTTGTGGATAGCTTTCTCTATAACCGCCGGGCTATATCCTCTTTGAAGGAACCGTTCCTTACAGCTTTTCTGAGCCAGCTTACACTCTTCCTCATCACTACAAATACGTTTGATCCGCAGCATCTCCCCATAGGGGATGCTGTTGATCAAATGCTGGGGATGGTGGCTGGAGGCATGGAGAACCGAGTTTCCAGCGGTTGGCTTACGATGTAGTCTAGTACATATACCGTTGTTTTTGATATATACTTCTACATCCAAAAAGACTACAGAAGTCTTGCTCATGTGAGCAGTAAACCGCAAGTTCAGTAGGTTGTCATTTAAACTGTCAATGAATTCCCTGGCTGCTACCTCTGACCCTCTCCACAGAATAAAGAGGTCATCGATATATCTCAGCCAAAGGGGGACATGAGTTTTCAAGATGGTTTTGTGTTCTCTTTTTAGGACCTGCTCCTCCCACCAGCCCATATGAAGGCAGGCGTAGCTCGGGGAGAAACAGGCCCCCATTGCTACCCCTCTTATTTGTTGGAAAATGGTGTTGTCAAAAGTAAAGTAGTTATGTTCCAAACATACTTTAACCATATCCACCAACATCTTATTGTGGAGAGAAAAGCAAGCAGGCCTACGATTGAGATAGTATTCAATCGCCCTAATGCCATCCTGATGACTGATGGAGGTGTAAAGGGATGTAACATCCATGGTAATCAAAATTAGATCATCAGACCATTCATTGTCATTAATTTTTCTTAAGAAATCTGAGGTGTCCCTAACATAAGATGGCAATGAGAGCACCCATTCTTGTAAGAAAAAATCTACGTATTTTGAGGTGTTTTCAGTAAGGCTCCCAATGCCCGAGATTATGGGCCTACCGGGAGGTTTTTCCAAATTCTTATGCACCTTGGGAAGAAAATATATCGAAGGTACTGTAGGGTAATCATTATGCAAAAACAGATATTCATCATTGCTGATTAATCCACTACTTTTCCAAGCTAGTAATTTGCCATAATAATCCAACCAAGATGATTTCATAATTTGTAGGTTGCTACGTTTATAACAAGAAACATCATTAAGTTGGCTGTATGCCTCGTCCATATACATAAGTCTAGGCCATAAAACGATGTTTCCCCCTTTATCAGAGTGTTTTATAACAAGTTCCTCATTGGCCTGCAACCTTTTCATCAGTTCAATGTAGCACATATGTTTACAGTTCATTTTAGTATTACATTGATTAGTGACTCTGTAAAGATCCTTCAAATCCGAGGCAACAAGTTCATGAAACCGATCTAAATTATCATGCAACATAATTGGCAAAAAAATCGATTTTGGTTTAAAAGGAGTTTTGATAGTACAACCAGAATCCATACCTTCCAACCCCAAAGCGTCAGTGGGTTCAGTTTGTTCCTCCTGGAGCTGCTGTAAATCAAAGAAAAGGTTAACATCCCCGGCCGAAATTAAAGGGGGGCTGGTGGCATATAGAGGAGTCTTGACGCTGTCCTTATTGGATTTTGTCTTATGAAATTTTTGCAATCTTAATTTCCGAATAAATCTAAATACATCCATTCGAGTTTCTGAATAATTAAAATTGCTCTCAGGACTGAACGAAAGGCCAAGAGAAAGTATCTGACATTCAGCTTTGTTTAATGCAATATCAGAGAGGTTGATGACAGTATTTGCAGTGTCCTCAAGGTTCATTTTCTGTTCCATCTGCCCTTCGTTGTTTTTTTCGGAGGCTTGCTTCCGTTTGTGTTGCCTGTTGCGCTGCCTCCTGATCCCCCGCTTGGCATTTGCGCGCCTTTTTGTTGCTGCGGTTTCTTCCGCGGTCTTAGCTTGTCTCTCCAGTCTTGGCAAAGGACATTCATTTCCTCTGCCCGGGACATAATTAAAATTCCTTCTTTTGGCTGGTTCGATGGACCGCTTTCCTCTTCGTTTTCGCTACCGCTAACAGCACTTTGTTCTGAAGTGGAAGTAAGCAAGGGTGTGCTGTCACTGGCGGTACCTTGTTTTTTGTGCTGCGTGGCAACATTGCTTTTATTTTTTGCTGCGCCATACCTCCGGGCAAATGTGAAGACGTTACCATTTTGGTAATCTAGTTTATCTCTGTTGAATTTGAAAGCTTTGCGCTTTTTTATCGCGTCCTCATCCTTTCGGAGTCTGGTCAGCATATCCTCTCTCATTTTTTTGATACTTTCAGTCTCTTCAATGGCAGCTATTTCTACATGTAATGCATCAATCTGAGCTTGTAGTTTTAATCTATCGCTCGCTGCATATTTCACCAGTATCCTTATTAGCTTGGCTGATGATTCGAGATTTGCATCCGCCCATTCACCAAGCATGGCGGGGTCAGGGTTCTCATACCTAGGCGCCAGAGTAATCCGCAACCCTCTGGGTACCCTGCCCACCTCCAAGTAGCGAGTCAATGACTTCTCCTCCCACCACTTGGACTGCTCGGCACGCATCAACTTCTCCAGACGCCTGAATAAGTCTCTCACGCTAGTATTCACTGAAGGTGCAGTGTTCTGTTCTTGCACCGTCACTGTTGACCCCCCAGCCGGGGAATCATCAAAAATATCGATCGCCGCCGCTTCTCGGCTACGTAACGCCTCCGCGGCCATGATGCAATAACGGGCGATTTAAATTAAACAGCGGGAGTTTTAATCATACTTGTCACTCCACACCAAGCACACTCCTTACTGAATAGTCCGATAATGTTTCCACCTCACCAGATATCTTCAGGTAGCTCGGATTCAAGCACTCCGGCCACCTCGATTCCGGGACAGCAGGCAGGAACTTCTCCACGGTATCCAGGGGCTTCCGTGCGGCGCGCTACACACCAGAGCAAATGAGTACGTCCCGCCAAGACGAGACCAGCTGCTTCCAATGCCGCAATGCCCAAAACAAGGAGGGGTTATCCGCTCGTGTCAAAGAAGCAAATTGACACCAAAGTATTCCAGTACTCTATCTTAGCAGAATCCAGTCAGCAAACCAGGGACTCAGATAGACAACGTGGACCCGTATTCTTCGTGCTATTCTTTTTTATTTAGATTTTCTTTCTCCCCGCATCAGTATGCCGCCATGACGCGTTTCGGTCCGACCTGGACCTTGATCACATGACGCGTTACTCACGGACCAGTGCCAAATTTAAAGTGCAAGGTAACACAAAGTGGAAACAGCTGTGACATTACAAGAATAGAACTGAAAAACAGACTATGTAACGCACAATGTATATATAACGGACTGCAAAGGGAATATATGAAACATACAGTGGTCTGTACAAGTAAAATCATACTTATATACACATTATTTCATATATGTACATCTTCATATTGATAAAAAATATATATCTATACATCTCAGTATAAAAATATATATATATATATATATCCCACAATAAATAAAGACATTTAAAATGCATGGCTCCTTAATCCATTTACGGGGCACATACCACATAGTAATAATCTGTGGTAAAACCACTGATCACACTCTCTGCGTGCGTCTTCCCACAGTCCGTAATATGCTGTTTACATTAATATTGCCCAATACGCTTACGGGACGACTTACAAACTTCGCACAGTACGTCGTACGTACGTGCATGGTACGCGTACAGTAAATCTACCGTAAAAAAACTAGCCTTTATCCCTAATTTTTTTATAATCCCCGGGGACCCCATCCCTCGGGGCTCAAATATAAAGTTGGGGACTGTGGGTGGGGCCTCAATACCCCCACGGTCCCAGCCGGCTCCCCGCGTCCTTCGGGAGCCGGCATTGCTTTTCATCAGAGAGAGCAGCTTACATGCTGCTCTCCCTAATGAAAAGCAATCTGCTTTCCTACTTGAAAGAGAGAGCAGGTTTCCTGCTCTCTCTTTCAAATAGGAAAGCAGTTTGCTATGGTAGGGCGGGAGCCGTGAGGCTCCCGCCCTACCATAGCAAATAGCAGTGTCCCGGGGGTAGGCACCCTGGGACACTGCAGGAGCAGACCCTGGAGAGTCGCGGTCCCCAGGGTCTGCTCCTAAGATACACTTAATAAGTCAGTTAACCAATCAATTTTACAAAACAAAACAACAATTTAGACACTTATTTACCCATTTATTCTTCCAATGACCTTTAGATATACATATATAAAAAATATTTATTTTTCAGAAAGACACACATTCACTGGATGATGTCATCAGTGATGTCATCAGTGATGTCATTTGAGATGTCATCAGTGATGTCATGAGTGATGTCACTGACCATGTCATGAGGGATTTAATATGTGACGTCATCAGCAGTGCATTGCGGGCGCGCGAGTTATAGTTAGCTGATCTAACTATAACGGGGGAATTTCAAAGGTTTTGTATGAGTGAAATGTCCTGCTAACTATAACCTGTGTGAAACCTATGTTTTTTTCAATGAATATATATATATATATATATATATATATATATATATATATATATATATATATATATATATATATATATATATATATATATATATCCGCACTGCACTTTTCACTGCGACAGGCTCCAATAACCGACCACCACACAGGAAAGAACACGGAAGACGGGATTCTTCTTCTTTCTAAAATAATGGCTGCGACAACGGGAGGGGGGATGTCTTGCACATGCCACCGACCCCCCCCCCCCCCCTCTTATCGCCTGGTCCGGACATCACGGATATCAACGCCAGATGTCGGCGTGTGGTGCGCTGGGAGGGAGAGGCGCGGGGAACAAGCCTCTCCCACCCCCACAGGTGGGGGCCCCTCAGCTGCACCCCCAACGCTCCACTCACCCAACAAAAGGGTCGTCGCATAAGGTGGACCAGGAGAGGAGCCGAGGCCGACGGTATCTTCTTCTTTTTTCAATAATGGCTGTGACAACACTGGGGGGGGATGTCTTGCACATGCCACCGACCCCCCCCCCTCCCCTCGTATCTCCTGGTCTGGCCCCGGCTTGGTATGAGCTCCCCGTTCGGTCCTGAAGCGGCGCCCTGCAGGCCACGGGGGGGGATGTCTTGCCTCTGCCTCCGACCCCCCCCCTTATCGCCTGGTCCGGACATCACGGATATCAACACCAGGTGTCGGCGTGGGGTGCGCTGGGAGGGAGAGGCGGCGCGAACGAGCCTCTCCCACCCGCCCAGGTGGGGGCCCCTCAGCTGCACCCCCAACGCTCCACTCACTCGACAAGGGTTCCTCCACTCTTGCGATGCAGCGGCGCTCCACTCACCCGACAAAAGGTCTCGTCCACTATTACGAGGCAATGATGCTCCGCTCACCCAGCGGGGGTCTCGTCCACTGTTGCGGTGCAACGGTGCTTCTGAGTTCAACTAGAAAATGAGTCCTGCGTCCAGAAACGTTCTCCTCAACTTTGAAGATTCTATAAGAGCCACGGGGGCCCCCGACCCCCGCAGACACCCCCGATGGGGAATGACTGCCTTGATCACCCACGAACGACCACGACGCTCATGCCGGCGCCGGCCTCAGTCTTGAAATGACCAAAATCCTGCAAGACTACCAACTTGATCAGTTCCGGTGGGACACCAGTATGACCCGGTAGGAGAGATTGTTGCCTCCCACCCCACTTTGACTGATGGTTCATGTCGGCAGTCCCCTCTGCTACCCTTCAACGAAAACTTTTGGACTGCCGAAAGAGGTCCCGGTCCAACCACGAGTTGGTGGAGACATTTTGACTATACTTGGACCTTCCTGACCTCACCCAAAATGGCGCCGGTACAAATGAAACTCTCAACTCCTTGTTGTGCCCCGATTGCTCAGCCTTGATATCATGAGATATGTATGCAGTTTTTAGCACATGAATTGATATGGGATAAGACTGATTATATGTTCGGACAATGAATTGATCCAGGATGGGTATTGATTATACGTTCGAACAATGAATTGACATGGGACGGGTACTGATTACACGTTCGAACAATGAATTGATATTAAGTTCTAATGCATCATTGATTACTGTATTTATTATTGAAGGTTCGAATTGTCGACACTTTTGGTACTTGCTCACAATGAATTGTCGATATGATTTTGTTGCACTTGTCGCACTTTTTACTATGAAATCAACGACCACTGACTCTCTGTTATGTTTTCCACAAATAAATACCCCCCCCCCCCCCATTTACAGTTCCAGCCTGCTCCGTGGCCGGCCCACGGGGTTGTAGGCCCGTATTTGGGCACCAACATTTTTATTAAAGGTTTTTGAAAAAGCAAACGTAGTTGTAACGCATAGATTGGTAAGTGTCGAATAAATGGCCACTGTTTCCGTTTTCTTTTTTTTTTTTAAAAAGCAGGTGAAATGAAGCAGCTCAATTAGTTAAGGGTTAAAAAGTATAGTACGCAGAAACATTGAAAATATGAATGGTCCAGGTTTGTTGTATGTGTTTTTCATTTTTGTACAGCATAAAGCAATCGGGCATTGCGGGCGCGCGAGTTATAGTTAGCTGATCTAACTATAACGGGGGAATTTCAAAGGTTTTGTATGAGTGAAATGTCCTGCTAACTATAACCTGTGTGAAACCTATGTTTTTTTCAATGAATATATATATATATATATATATATATATATATATATATATATATATATATATATATATATATATATATATATCCGCAATGCACTTTTCACTGCGACAGGCTCCAATAACCGACCACCACACAGGAAAGAACACGGAAGACGGGATTCTTCTTCTTTCTAAAATAATGGCTGCGACAACGGGAGGGGGGATGTCTTGCACATGCCACCGACCCCCCCCCCCCCCTCTTATCGCCTGGTCCGGACATCACGGATATCAACGCCAGATGTCGGCGTGTGGTGCGCTGGGAGGGAGAGGCGCGGGGAACAAGCCTCTCCCACCCCCACAGGTGGGGGCCCCTCAGCTGCACCCCCAACGCTCCACTCACCCAACAAAAGGGTCGTCGCATAAGGTGGACCAGGAGAGGAGCCGAGGCCGACGGTATCTTCTTCTTTTTTCAATAATGGCTGTGACAACACTGGGGGGGGATGTCTTGCACATGCCACCGACCCCCCCCCCTCCCCTCGTATCTCCTGGTCTGGCCCCGGCTTGGTATGAGCTCCCCGTTCGGTCCTGAAGCGGCGCCCTGCAGGCCACGGGGGGGGATGTCTTGCCTCTGCCTCCGACCCCCCCCCTTATCGCCTGGTCCGGACATCACGGATATCAACACCAGGTGTCGGCGTGGGGTGCGCTGGGAGGGAGAGGCGGCGCGAACGAGCCTCTCCCACCCGCCCAGGTGGGGGCCCCTCAGCTGCACCCCCAACGCTCCACTCACTCGACAAGGGTTCCTCCACTCTTGCGATGCAGCGGCGCTCCACTCACCCGACAAAAGGTCTCGTCCACTATTACGAGGCAATGATGCTCCGCTCACCCAGCGGGGGTCTCGTCCACTGTTGCGGTGCAACGGTGCTTCTGAGTTCAACTAGAAAATGAGTCCTGCGTCCAGAAACGTTCTCCTCAACTTTGAAGATTCTATAAGAGCCACGGGGGCCCCCGACCCCCGCAGACACCCCCGATGGGGAATGACTGCCTTGATCACCCACGAACGACCACGACGCTCATGCCGGCGCCGGCCTCAGTCTTGAAATGACCAAAATCCTGCAAGACTACCAACTTGATCAGTTCCGGTGGGACACCAGTATGACCCGGTAGGAGAGATTGTTGCCTCCCACCCCACTTTGACTGATGGTTCATGTCGGCAGTCCCCTCTGCTACCCTTCAACGAAAACTTTTGGACTGCCGAAAGAGGTCTCGGTCCAACCACGAGTTGGTGGAGACATTTTGACTATACTTGGACCTTCCTGACCTCACCCAAAATGGCGCCGGTACAAATGAAACTCTCAACTCCTTGTTGTGCCCCGATTGCTCAGCCTTGATATCATGAGATATGTATGCAGTTTTTAGCACATGAATTGATATGGGATAAGACTGATTATATGTTCGGACAATGAATTGATCCAGGATGGGTATTGATTATACGTTCGAACAATGAATTGACATGGGACGGGTACTGATTACACGTTCGAACAATGAATTGATATTAAGTTCTAATGCATCATTGATTACTGTATTTATTATTGAAGGTTCGAATTGTCGACACTTTTGGTACTTGCTCACAATGAATTGTCGATATGATTTTGTTGCACTTGTCGCACTTTTTACTATGAAATCAACGACCACTGACTCTCTGTTATGTTTTCCACAAATAAATACCCCCCCCCCCCCCATTTACAGTTCCAGCCTGCTCCGTGGCCGGCCCACGGGGTTGTAGGCCCGTATTTGGGCACCAACATTTTTATTAAAGGTTTTTGAAAAAGCAAACGTAGTTGTAACGCATAGATTGGTAAGTGTCGAATAAATGGCCACTGTTTCCGTTTTCTTTTTTTTTTTTAAAAAGCAGGTGAAATGAAGCAGCTCAATTAGTTAAGGGTTAAAAAGTATAGTACGCAGAAACATTGAAAATATGAATGGTCCAGGTTTGTTGTATGTGTTTTTCATTTTTGTACAGCATAAAGCAATCGATAAAGATCCTGGTATTTAGTATCTACTTTATATGCTACCTGTATCAGGGAAGTTGTTTTAAATGCCCCTAAGCCACCCCGAAGGAATGTCACCTGGCCCCCCTAGTACGAACGAAAACGACCCCGTACCACTGTAGGTTATCTCTCTTCCTCAAAAATGACAAAAATTACTTTCTAGGACGTTTTGGACATTGATGATTTTCATATGATCTATTTATTAAAGTAATACTCATCTCTCCGCATGAAATTAATTTTCCACATGCTACACAAGTCAATCTCATCTGCCCAAAGTTCTTTTGCAGATTTGGGACCGTTTCCCTTGCCTCTGACTCAGTTATTGCTAAGTCATTGGTGGATGTTTTTGCCGGTCGGGGGTTATCCACCAAATCTCGAAGTTGTGCTTTAGAATAATTAAGAGGGTGCCACCTCTCCATGTGCCAATGCATGGTATGATTACCATAGCTATATTTTTTTTCGGTCCCTCTCGAGAGTTTTTTTTTTGCAGATGAGGCAGGTAACGAACCTGGCATTAACTTTCTTTTCATGAGAAGGAAAAGAAAAAAATTGCCAGATAAAATTCACTTTCACATGGGACGTTCTTGGCATTTCTTTCAGAAACTTTTACATCACTGTGTCATTTCTTTGTCAATCCTGGTTAAAGCAATGTCATGTAAATAGTTGTATAAAAAGTTTTTTTTTAACGTGTTTACTTTGTTGGAGCGTTGTATATATTTATAAGTTATTAAAGTGTTATAATCCTACTACTTTGTTGGAGTACTATATATTTTTAATGTGACACATAATTGTGAAGACTTTGATGTACAAAAAGGCATCCCTGGAATCTTCCGCTTCAGGCTCGGTCCCACACACCCTTACAGTGAGAATCTCCTCCTCAATCACAATACAGGATCGTTATCAGATAGTAGGAACGCGTGTGGTGTGACGGATCTCATGAGCTGGGGGCCTTGATCTACTGTAACTCCTTTGAACAGGGGTGATTCTTTACAGTTGGGGCCATAAACTACATCCACAGGGCTAGGTGATAGCCTGGGACCGGCCTGGACAATCAGACACAGAGGAAGAGGAGTGTCAGAGGGTGCGGTAGTGAATAGGGTCAAAGGAAGGTGTCGGGCGGGCACAGGGTGTGATACTCAGGGAAGAGCAGCGCAGATGGGGGAGGTTTATGGCCCATGCATGAGAGAGAGAGTAGGGGTGACCAGTGCGTGGGGGAGATGCTTGCGAGGGTGGGGAGCCATGCTGAGGATCGGCGGCGTGCAGAGAGTGGGTCTGGTCAAGGCATCTAAAATGGCTGCCGTGCACGACAAAAGTGTGGCATTGGAAAAAAAGCAAGATGGCGCAGACAATGTTTATCAATACGGATTAATTTATAACACCTATTTTTAACAATATATTTACTCGCAGTGTCAAAAAGGCGGTCAACACTTCCTGATTTCCTTCGAATCGAACGTTAACAGAAGTCAAGCAGCAAAAAAAAAAAAAAAACGCTCACGCGCAACCGCTGGAAGACAAGTATCAACATATATGAGCCTCCTCAACCACCCTCAGAAAACATAGGGGGTCAGGATACGTCTCCCATACCCCCTTATACCCAATACTCACATTGCTTTTCCTCCATCTTGTAATTTAATTAAATCGAAACACAAAATGGCGAATTCACGTTTCGCTACCAGTTTGCGACCCGGTTCGCGAACCGAGAAGCGCTTCTACCGCGAAAAATCAAATTTTTTTTATTTGCCCCACGGGACCATTTAATAACCCTAACATCATTCCTAGGGGGTCAAGAGGAGTCTACCTTGCCCCCTTTCATTAAATTCCCCCTTCGTTTTTCTACTCCTCTTGTCTCTCGATCCTACCGAGAGACAAGATGGCGGCCGCACCGGACTGTTTAGAATGTTGACAGACACCGGAGAGCCAATCAGCTTCGCTTCGCAAAGCTCCGTTACGCGAAAAGTACGCGATCTGGAGCGCTATCCGGGACGCTGTCACAGATATATCTGTTTTTTTAAACGTTAATTTCTCAAAATCCACTGGAGCACATATATTGAGACCCAGCAAAGGCACATCGGGCTAACAGTCCCTACAATTTTGCCAAGTTTCGTGTAAATCCATTCAGCCGTTCGAGCTAAAAGTGAGGCCAAACGCCCTATGGAAAAATGAATGGGAAAAATGCGTTTTGGGACCCCCCTTTTTTCTCGGCCCCCCCCTTGACAAAAGGGGCTGCTCAGAAACAAACATGTGCCATTTTCCTGAAAATTTCAGCCGATTCCGTCCACAAACGCCAAAGTTCTTAGACATAGAATTTTCAAAAGTTCCATAGAGAAAAAATCCTAACTATATATACCTACTGGCGACCGCCAGTAGGTTATATATATATATATATATATATATATATATATATATATATATATATATATATATATATATATATATATATATATATATACATATATATACATATATATATATATCCACTGTATAATTATAGCTAAGACCATGTTTGGCATTTTTAACTTTGACGTTGTTTGATGAATCTTCGCAAAACCTCCCCCATCCCTCCACCACCCACACTCCAAGTAAAGAATTATCAACCTCAGCTCCTTCCTGGAATGTTTTGGTGTGATCCGTCAAGGGGGAGGCTGAAAAAAACAAGGGAGGGGGTGTCCCAAAACATATTTTTCCCAGTCAGTTTTCAATGGGAAAATTAGACACAGCTACAACCAGAAGGCCTGAACAGAATTTACACCAAATTTGGAAGAAAGCTAGCTTTTACTCCAGAAAATACTTTCAGTAGTTGTATGTATATTTTACACCGGATCTGATTGACGGTCACCATATCAACAAAGATGCGATGGCAGCCATTGTAGGACTCAAGGACGACATATAGGGGGGCAGGTAGGGATATCCTGGCCCCTCTGCTTGGTGGGAAGTAGGAACTCCCAGAGGGAAACATAAGTATTTTTTTAAGCTACAGATCCATGGAGACTATGCAGCCTTCTTCCCCGAGCCTATTGTGGCCCGGGACCCCATTCGCCGGGGCCTCTCTTAATTATAGGTGGGTACCGTAGTGTCCACCCATGGTACTCACCAAGCAGCACATTGGGGGGTTGCGGGGTAGCCCCCGGGCCCTGCAGCTCCAGCTGGCTCCCCACATGGGGCTTTAGCCAGCATTGCTCCTGACACAGAGGGAGCAGCAGTTTACGCTTGGTCCCTACTGGCAGCAGCAATATCTGTTTTCCTGCTCCCAGAAGTGCAGGCAGGCAAACAGAAGTCTGCTGTCACTGAGTAGGAGAATGTTTCAAATCTCCAGCCAGCCGGAAGCAGGTTTGTCTGCCCTGTACGCACTCCTGCAGGCAGGGAAGGCATCTTTGCTCTCGCCTGGCACGAGATTTAAAAATACTCCCACTAGGCAGGGTTAAACATATATTTCCTTGCCCGCCTTTGAGCAGGCAGGGAAACTACTGTGTCCAGGGAGTGAGCTCCCTGTGAGACAGTAACTGATCCAGCCCCAGGGGATGGGGTCTACATTACACCACATTAACTCTAACTCAGGCTTTCTCTAGGCTCTTGTTACACACTTTCATATTAGTTTACTTTTAGCATTTGTAATCATAGATTTCGTAAAAACTCTCATGTCATCTAAAATTACGTGATGTGAGATCACAGTGCATGGCATGGTGCTGTGGCATATTAGTTAATGTAGTGTGGAAAGTTAGGTGACAGTAGTGTGGAAGGAGGTGCACTATTTATATTAATTAGTAGTTGTTGGGTAATTATGAATTAGTTTTATAACTTTATAATTTTTAGGTCTCGGACTCGAAGGCTGCGCTTGCGCAGTCTCGCTCCGAGACTTTATGTCTACAGTATGGGGGCTTGAACCCGCCCCTCTTCTCCATTGGCTGGCTTCCTAAACGGAGGAGGAGGGGTGTCACTCCGTTGAAGACTGGATTCGGGGGGTGTTTTTTACTTTCTTTCTGTTTTCTTTCTCTCCTCTTCCCATTGGCTGGAATTTTACCTTCCAGCCAATGGGAAAAGGATAGAACGAAAAACACACCCCTCAATCACAAAAATTACGTGCGTTTCTCAGAGGCATTTCTTCTTCGCCTCAGAGAAAGATGGTTGGTGTTAAGGGGTGGTCTGCTTTCCAGCCAGGGGGGGGCACTTCGAACGATCATAACAGCCCGCACAAGACGTCCCCGCCCACCTTTGCGATGGCCAGGTTTATACAATCCGTAGCAGAGTATCCCAAAAAACTTTGCTTTCTGCAAGGCACCCGTCTTGCCGTCAAGGAGTGTCCATCCCTTACCTACTTTTGCCGGCGAGCGATGGATCGCACTTATTACCTTTACAATCTTCATTTTAAAACGAGTAGAAAGACACCGTGTATTACCGAGGGTAGAGTTCACGAAGCCGCTCCGGCTGTACACATAATGGCTCCTCCGCAAACTTGGCTCACGGATTATCGCCCGCCCCTCCTAAAGCTGCTTTCTGCGTGTCGAGAGCATGCAAGGAAATGTAGTCCTGGCAGCCCACCGCATCTGCCCGCCTGCCCGCTGATTCACTTTCCCCTGGACTTCTTCCACCGGCATGCTTAGGGAGAAGAGGAGGTAAATTTCCAGTGAACGCTGCACATGTCACACACACACCCTCCTCCTCCAGGGATATTGCTCAATCTGAAAGGGGATGTAGGAATTAGGCTTTCCCGTCCCTTGCTCGCACAACCCTGTAGCGGATTTTATCCCGTCTGCAGCTGGAGGCGATCCAAAGAACCCTTATTTTTTTTTCACACCCACCTTCCTCCTCCAGGGCTATTGCTCAACCTGAAAGGGGGAGTTGGAATTAGGCTTTCCCGTCCCTTGCTCGCACTACCCTGTAGCGGATTTTATCCCGTCTGCACCTGGAGGCGATCCAAAGAACCCTTATCTTTTTTAACAGTACTGGGGGGGGGGTTGGCAGTCCTTTAAAAGCATTGTATTGTGTATTGTAATCTTTCAAGTTTCTACCCCATGATAAGAAAAGGCACAGCACGCCACCCCCGGTTCCGGGCGGATCCCTTTAACTGATGAAGAGGGGGCGCAAATCTCTCCCCCACACACTCCCTGGGGAGCGTTGTGGATTATGGGCCGTGCACAGCCAGGCGACAGCAGGCTCCACAATAAGGACATTATCCGCCTCTTGTAGAGGCCCTCCACCCTGGGCGTCGCCTGCACCCCCTTCCAGTACAGATACTACTCATCTGGCCAGATACCAAAGACTACCGACCCCCATAGCTCAGGCGCGCTCATTAGCATCTTAGATAAACAAGGCTAAAAACAGACAGATACGCACCCCCGGAGATCAGGCACAGCGCGACAGCCGCAAGGCACTGCACAGCCCAATAACCTAGTACACTCCATCTGCGACCTTCACGGTGCACGGCCTGGTGCTTCACCAAACCCAAAGGGGGAAAAAAGCCACTTACGCAAGCTCTGAACACATCCAAGCGCAGCGTCAGCCGCAGATAAGGCGGTCCAGTGGAGGCCATCTGGCCCTCAACAAAACCACCCCATATTACCCTGAACCAACCAAGCCTGTCCTTACAACGAACCGACTTAAGCCATCCCCCAACTAATATCTGCCAACTCTCCATATTCTACAAAACCAACCTCGCATCTGCGAAAAAAATAACTGACGACGCCTTCAGGAAAACAACCGCTCCCTAACTCCAACACACAGGCTAATCTAGGCCAAAACCCTCCTTAAAACCCGGCCTACTCACCTCTCCCTAGACATGACTTTGCACCCCCCCTCCTTCTAAATCCAAACCTCGTCCTAAAACAGGACTCTAAAAAAATAAACTCGGGTCAACGCCCCCTTGCCCCAACACACAAAAAATTAACTGTTAACCACCCACACTTTTCTCTGCCAAAACTAACCTCAGTCAACACCTTCTCCCACACAAAGCGAGTGCCGCTGGCGACAAGGAGAGTGGTCTAACTCCAGACCCTTTCACCGATGTGGTTTCCCACGGTTAAAGCTGCCCATAACTTTTTTTTTAACTGCACCCATCCCTCGCTGCACCCACCCATGAAGGCGGCTGTAAAGTTTAATGTCTCTGTTGCTCTCCCCCATCAGCCATGCTTTCCTCAGAGAGAAAGCGCTTCCACTCCCACTCGCCCTCACTCGATCATCAATACCCAGAGCCGGCACAGGGCAGCGCCGCTCCCAGGTGTAGTGCTGACAGGGTAGTTTACATGTTTAAGGCACAAATGCAGAGATCAGCGTGTAATGTGCTAGTCACAGTGCCGAATCCCCCCTCTCCACCTCTGCTCTCACCACCACCTCCACTCCCCCCTCCCTCCCGCACCTTTACTCCTACCTCCACTGCCACACCTCCTCTCCCCCTCCATCCACTTCCACTTAAGCATGGGCGAATTTTGCGGATCTCGCGTTCGCGAATTTTGCGGATTTGCGAACTCGCAATCCGCAAAATCCGCGAATTCCCGCGAATTTGCGGATTTTTTTTTTTTGTGTTCGCCCGTGTTTCTGCCAGTTCGCGAGGGTTTTTACAATTTCGCAATTTGCGAACTTACCTGTCGGGTCGCAAGTTTTGCGAACTTGTTGTTTCTACGTGTCCAGCCTGTTTGGGACACTCTTCTTCATCACTGCCACTCTCTGTCACCACTGCCACTCTCTGACTACTCATGCCACCCTCTGGCCCACCCATGCCACCCTCTGTTTCATCACCACACCCTCTGGTTGTCCAGTGTACATTATTTTCGGCAAAGCAAAGCACACCTTCCCTGCCTCAAGTGACCTGAATTAATTTGGGGCTGATTAATGTGTCACAGAATATTTTTTTAGCTGGCACCTGCTTCCTTAGTGCGCCCTGATTAGTGATCTTTTGCACTTGCTAAGTGCTTTCATTGTTGCAAAATTAGTTACAACACCTGCCCTGCCCCAACTGACAATAATGAATTAGGGGCTGATTAATGGATTTTAACTTCCAGCCTGGCTCCTGCTTGTCTCCCTTAGCTGTAATTCAGGACCTTTGTGGCATATGTGTAACTATTCTGAGGTTCAGAGCAGGGTCACATAATAGTTGCAACTGGCAACTGAACTCTGGAGGGGCCCCTCAGGAAGCACTACAGGAAATGGCTACTAATGATGAGCCTGAACTTTTGAACCTGGCAAGTAGTTTCAGTTTTGCTAAGATCGTATTTCTGCAATTTAGCACTTATTCGCGGGGCGCGAAGTTGTACTGGAAAGCCGCGAACTCACGCGAACAGTGCGAGCAGTGCGAGCAAAATCCGCTGCTCGCGGATTTGCGGATTTTGCGGGAGATTCGCGAATCTCGCGGATTGCGGATTTCCCGAAAATCCGCAAAATCCGCGAGCGAAACGGATTTTCCGCCCATACCTACTTCCACTCTGACCTCCACTCCCTCTACCCCCTCCACCTCCACTCCTGTTTCCCTTCCCTCCACCTCCACTCCCACCACCACCTCCACTCCCCCTCCCTCCCAGCACCTTTACTCCCACCTCCACTCCCTCCTCCTTCATTGCACCTCCTCACCCCCTCCCTCTACTTCCATTCCCACCTTCCTCCACTTCCACTCCCACCTCCCTCCACTTCTACTCCCACCTCCCTCCACCTCCCTCCCTCCTCCCTCAACCTCCAATCTCCCACCTTCACTTCCTCCTCAATCCATCCACCACACTCACTCACCCCCTCCCTCCACCTGCACTCCACCCTCCCTCCCTGCACCTCCACTCCACTCCCCCCCCCTCCCCCCACGGCCCCCTTCCTTGCATAAACAATGAAATTAGAACACATTTGTGGTATTAATTCTGGTTTTTATTAGGATACGTCAAATGTATATAATGTTTTCTAGGTTATATATAAAGTGACAAATGGGTATAACACTTTCTTAATTATACCTTATAACTTTTAAACATGCTGCACAACATTCACAATGCTCTGCAACACATTAACACCACCACAACCACCACCACATCCACCACCACCTCATCCAACACCACATCCGCCACATCCACCACCGCCAGATCAACCACCACCACCACATCCACCACCACACCCATCGAAACCACCACATCCAGCACCACATCCACCAGCACCACATCCACCAGCACCACATCCACCACCACATCCAAGACCACCATATCCACCACCACAACATCCAACACCACCCTATCCACCACATCCACAAGATCCACCACATCTGTGTGGCTCTGTGTGTGTGTTGGGCTCTGTGTGTCAAGTCAAGTCAAGTCAATTAATTTATATAGCGCGCTACATACCCAGAGGGTCTCAAGGTGCTTGAAGAAGGGTGGGGAATTACTTGTCGAATATCCAGGTTTTAAGTTGCTTTCTGAATGCTAGGTGGTTCTGAGTGAGGCGAAGGTGAATGGGAAGTGAGTTCCAGGTTTTAGCCGCCAGGTAGGAGAAGGATCTTCCTCCCATGGTGGTTTTGTTGATGCGAGGAACAGCAGCAAGGGCTTGGTTGGAAGATCGTAGCTGGCGGGAGGGGGTGTAGAAGGAAAGTCGTGTGTTGAGGCATTCGGGTCCAAGTTCGTAAAGTGCTTTGTGTGTGTGGATTAGGAGGCGGAATGTTATCCTCTTATTGGCGGGGAGCCAGTGGAGGTTTTTCAGGTGACCAGAAATGTGGTCTTTACGCGGGATGTCTAGTATGAGTCTGGCTGAAGCGTTCTGGATGCGTTGGAGTTTTTTCTGAAGTTTTGCGGTGGTACCGGCGTATAGGGTGTTTCCGTAGTCCAGGCGGCTAGTAACCAGTGCGTGGGTGACCGTTTTTCTAGTTTCGGTGGGGATCCAGCGAAATGTTTTTTGAGTATGCGAAGAATGTTGAAGCAAGATGATGAAACGGCGTTGACTTGTCTGGTCATCAAGAGTGAGGAGTCCAGGATGACGCCCAGGTTCCGTGCGTGGTCCGTCGGGATGGGTGCTTTTCCAAGGGCCTCTGGCCACCAAGAGTCGTCCCAGGCGGAGGGGGAGGTACCTAAGATAAGGACTTCTGTTTTGTCTGAATTCAGTTTCAGACGGCTGTGCTTCATCCACTCGGCTTCTTCTTTCATTCCTTCATGTAGGTTGGTTTTGGCGGTGTTAGGGTCTTTGGTGAGTGAGAGGATCAGTTGAGTGTCATCAGCGTAGGAGATGATGTTGAGGTTGTGTTGGCGTGCAATGGCCGCGAGGGGGCTCATGTATACGTTGAAGAGGGTGGGGCTGAGTGAAGATCCTTGTGGCACGCCGCAAATGACTTCAGTGGCCTCTGACTTGAATGGTGGGAGGCGGACTCTCTGAGTTCTTCCGGCAAGAAACGAGGTGATCCTTTCCAGTGCTTTTCCTTGGATTCCGATGTTTCTGAGGCGTTGTAACAGGGTGCTATGACAGACTGTGTCGAAGGCTGCTGAGAGGTCGAGGAGGATGAGGGCGACTGTGTCTCCATTGTCCAGTAGAGTTCGAATGTCGTCTGTTGCTGCGATGAGTGCGGTCTCAGTGCTGTGTTTGGCTCGGAAGCCGGACTGTGAGGAGTCGAGGGATTTGTTGGTTTCGAGGAAGGCGGCGAACTGGTTGTTGACAGCTTTCTCGATGACTTTGGCCGGGAATGGAAGGAGCGAGATGGGGCGGTAGTTTTTGAGTTCGGTGGGGTCAGCTGTGGATTTTTTCAGAAGGGCGCTGAGTTTGGCGTGTTTCCAGCTTTCCGGGAAGGTGGCGGAGTTGAGGGAGCAGTTGATGACGTCTCGGAGGTGTGGTGCTATGATGGAGTCTGCTTTGTTGAAGATGTGGTGAGGGCATGGGTCTGTGGGGGATCCTGAGTGGATGGAGTTCATCAGGCGGATGGTGTCCTCAGTGGAGATTGGGTTCCAGTCATTAAGGATGTTCAAGGGGGGTGAAGGTACGGCAGAAGGTTGGGTGGGTTGGTCTCCGGGTTGGTTGTCGAAGCTGTTGTGGATGTCTGCGATTTTGTCGTGGAAGAACGAAGCTAGGGAGTCGCAAAGGGTTTGAGAGGGAGTGATGTTGTTGGAGTTGGCAGTGGGTTTGGTAAACTCTTTGACGATGTTGAATAATTCCTTGCTGTTGTGGGCGTTGTTGTCTAGTCGGTCTTTGAATGCGGCTTTCTTGGCAGTCCGGATCAGTTGGTGGTGTATGCGGGTGGCGTTTTTGAAGGCGTCCCTGGTGCTGGTGTTTGGGTATTTTTTCCAGGCCTTCTCAATGGAGCGACAGAGTTTCTTGGATTTCTTAAGATCATCGTTGAACCAGGGGGCGTTTTTGCTGCCTAGTTTGATTTGACGTTTTTTCAAAGGTGCTAGGTTGTCGGCGCTGTTGGTTAGCCATTGAGTGAGGTTAATGGCTGCTTCGTTGGGGTTCGATGAGTGGGCAGGGGGGTTTTGAAGAAGCGATGAGGAGATCTGGTCGATGGTGATTTTGTTCCAGTTTCTTCGCAGAGTAGGTTGAGGATGGTTGTGGGTTGTGGTCTTTTTGTGGACAAAGTGAACGCAGCTGTGGTCCGTCCAATGGAGAACTGTGGTGTGACTGAAGGAGATATGTTTGCTGGAGGTGAAGATAGGGTTGAGTGTGTGACCTGCATAGTGTGTGGGGGTATTAACAAGTTGTTTGAGTCCGAGGTTGGCGACATTGTCCAGAAGGGTGGTGGTGTTGCTGTTGTTGCTCTTTTCCAGGTGAAAATTGAGGTCTCCCAATAGAATGTAGTCCTCGGAGGGGAGGGCGTGTGGGGTGATAAAGTCAGTGATGTCTTCACTGAATTGTGCATGGGGTCCTGGTGGCCTGTAGAAGAGGGTGCCTCTGAGTGTGGTCTTGGGGTCGGTGTGGATATGGAAGTGAAGGTGTTCGGCGCTAGCGAGGTTGACGTCTGAGCTGGTTGAGATGCGGATGGAATTCTTATGGACGATAGCGATGCCTCCTCCTGTTTGGTAGGTGCGGTCTTTTCGGATGATTTTGTAGCCTTCCGGGATGGCAATGGTGATGTCTGGGGCTGAGGAGGCGTTCATTCATGTTTCTGTTAGGAAGGTGACGTCCGAAGAGATGGTGTCTAGTAGATTCCAAAGGTCGATGGCGTGTCTGTGGACCGAGCGGGTGTTGAGCAGGATGCATTTTAGGTGGTTGGTGTCAGATCTCAGTCTGGTGTTAGTGGATGAGGAGTTGGTCTTGGTGCCGTCATACTTGCAGGAGTTGTATGTGAAGGGTCCATGGGTGTGTCCAGGTGCGGCTTGGGCTCTGTGTGTGTGTTGGGCTCTGTGTGTGTGTTGGGCTCTGTGTGTGTGTTGGGTTCTGTGTGTGTGTGGCTCTGTGTGTGTGTGGCTCTGTGTGTGTTTGGCTCTGTGTGGGTGGCTCTGTGTGGGTGGCTCTGTGTGGGTGGCTCTGTGTGGGTGGCTCTGTATGTGTGTGTGGGTGGCTTTGTGTGTGTGGCTCTGTGTGTGGGTGCAAATGCAATAGGTCTCGCATTTGCGAGCGATTAAGCTATTGGCATTGTAAATGACAATGCCATTTATTTATATGTTTTAAAAACAAAAACATAAATAAAAATAATGTCATGAGCAATGCCAATAGCTCTAACTTTAACAATGCCGAGACCATTTCATTGTAAATGCTTGTTAATGTTGGTGTAGTTTATAGTGGTTTTGATGACAAACAACAAATATACTTTTCCTAACTATAAATTTTCTGTAACGTTTGTTTTTTTCATTGAATTTCAATGGATTTAAAAATGTCTTGCGTATATATGTGTTGTATGAAATATTTATTTCAATTGGATTTTCAAAGAATCTAATTAAAAAACTGTTAGAAACGTCTTTGAGGGTATAACAAGTTAAACAGACTTTGTGTAACAGTTTCAAATATAAATGAAGGCATTTCTTTTCTTTTTTTAACACATGGTCAATTGTGTTGGTTTATATTTTAACAAATATGTTAATTGTATGTACCTTGTAATGTTGTGTGTGTATATATATATATATAAAGTGTTTGTATAGTTGGGGTACAGATCAGAATTATTGGAATATCTTTTCAGCCTTAAGTGAAATGCTTTTGTAATAATACAGTTATTATGTGTGCAAAATATTAATATGATTTCCAAATACCATATGTAGGTACGGCTGTACTTTCTAGATAGTACTGCAGTAGTACTATTATACTTTGTGATTGTTAGAAAGATTTTCATTGGTTGAAAACTGTTTTGTATTGGACAAATAGGAAGCACCAATCTATTTTTCTTAATTTCTGCTGTGTTGGAGAGAGGTGGAGCATCAGTATTTGATTGCATCTTAATATCTTGTTACTTGGGCTGGCTCCTGTGCAATTCCAGTTCTCTGACAAAATGGCACAAGGCTGGGAAGATCTTGTGCAGCAGGAGGAGTAGAATGAGCAGGATGAGAAGGCAATTGTGCTGGAAGTGCAGGAGTTGGAGAGGCTGCAATGTTTACTTTGCCGAGTGCCTAGAAGAATGTTAATGCCAGTCATGTAACAAATAATCTGTGCCATCAGGTTATTTCTCTGGGAAATGGCCAGCAGTACTTTCTGGGCACCTCAGGCATGCACAAGCACCTGCAGGCCATGTCTCTCCTCATCTGGCACAGGCAGAAAGGAGGCAACAGATCGAGGTAGATGAACTGCCTGGCGCCATCCCACTGGAAAATCTTGCAATCAACACTACAAGATCTTCGACCTCCAGCATGTCTGTTGCAGTAACCGGAACTTGAAGTGGATCCACTGCACCTTCAGTTTCACCACCTGGTTCTGCCATCTCAGAACACCACTTAAAGCAGGAGTGCTGTGTGGTAGACCAGTACGCCAGTACTGCTACGTACTTCTTCTTGTGCCACACTGTCACTGTGTCAGGCAAGAATGACTGAACACTACAGAAGCTGGTAATGGCTCACAAGTGCCCTCTACAAAATTCCTAGTTATTTTGTTTCTGTTATCCTCCTTTCTGTTTCCTTTTTTTACTTCTCAGGTTTTTTATTTTATAGTTGGTTTAATTGACCTGCTGTTTGGAAATAAAAAACACAAATTTGTTTTACATTTCAAAAAGAATAACAAAAAAGTTCTGTACAGAGCTAACTACATATGTCTAATACTAAAGGGCTGGTGTTTGTACTTATTTTTACATGTGTATTCCATATAGAATGTGATGATACAGTGGACAGATAGATAAGTGAAAGCTAAGATTTATAACATAGGTAAAATGTTTGTAGATGTATGAAATTGAATAGATGGGTGGCAGAAGACATTGGACATATTGGTACGGCTAAGGTGAGATTTGTAAAAGCTGTAGAAATATGTGCAGATGTGTGAAGTTGAGTATATGGGTGTAGCAATGGGTGATATTAGAGTGTGAACAGAGATAATATAGTAGTGTTGTTGATCATTAACATAAATATGTCCTAAGGGGTATTTTTTGTGCTTCTCATTCTCAGACTGGAGAAATATGAATCTTATAGATGTATGTCATCACTTAGCTCCTACCGAGATAACCACTGCAGACATATCCCTGTGACACTTTGGGAGGCCATAAAAGTGATCCCCTGGGAGAAGATAATTGCATTCCTAGCTGGTAGGAAGAGAGATATGGAGACTGAAACTCAGGCATTGGAAGGAAAAGTGGGAGAGATTGAAAGACTTTATGTCCAGTCGTGGGAGGAGGACGACCCCTGTTGCCTTGAGGCGGCAAGAGAGGCCTTTAAACAGAATTTACTGTGAGGAACTAAAACAACCCTAACAGATATGCAGAATAGACTATATGAATTTGGGGACAAAACAGAAAAGTTGAGCCACAGACTGGCAACTAAATCTCTGGACAGCAGGTTTGTCCCACAGATATATACGCAGTCAGGAGAGGTGTCTCCTGACGCATCCGAAATAGCTGACTCCATCACGCAGTACTATGAGCATCTGTATAGATTTACCTTACCGGGCCCGGCAGAGTTACAAAACACCATAGCTTCAGATCTAGTGCTGCCACAGCGTTCCCCGGCGATCAGGGCCAACCTAGATAGGCCCCTGACAGAGGATGAGCTCTTCACGGCCTGGCAGACTTTTCTTCACAGCCTAGCGCATCTTCCCTAGCTGGCACACCTAGCTCGATGATGGCCAAGATGTGTATCCTGTGACATTGGCTTTCCCTGCAGCTGCCAACACATGAGAAATAGCTCTCTGCCATATATAAAACCACCACTTGTGAAAGAATAATCCACAGTTTGATGGACAAAGTTGACTTGTTTCTCCTTATATGGTCCCCTTTCCTGAGGCAGGACTGACCATGCCCTGGCTCCAACCTCGGTTACTTTGGGTTCCCTCGTCCGCCCTGCTTCCCTCCCAACCCCTCTTCCTCCCTGGTACTCTCCTTGCCACCAGGCCACCTGAGGATGCTGCCTAATCCCACAGCTCACCGTCCTTTGTCACCCTGAGTCCCCCCTCTCTCCACTTATTTCGTACCACTTTCTTCTCTCCTTCATCTTTCCTCTCTACTCCCTCTCTCTCGTCCTCTCTGGTTCTGTTCTGTCCCTTTTCCATTCCTACCCCGTGTCATCCCCACTTGGCTATATTTGTTGCACTCCCCATTTTTGGGTAAGCATGCCTTGCTATCAATGAGCATCCATCTCTTCTGTACCCATGAAGGACCTATATGACATTGTCTCCGTTGTTCTTTTGGCATCTTTTTCATACCAATAAAAATAATTGCAAAAAAGAAGACATAGGGTAAGATCCTTGTGGCCCTGCAGGTAATGCAATTGGTGAAAGCACCATGCCCAAACGGCTTGCCCAAGGAATTCCTGAAACCTCGGAATGACCATGGACTCCAAGCTGTTGATGAATGCCCAAGTGGATAAACTAGCAAGATCAAGCTTTGCTACTAAAAAAACGCTGCAATGAATTTTCCCTCATTTGGGATTTCCACACAAGGTCCAAGATACCATCTCCCTTGTTCTGTCCACACTCAATTACGCCAATAGCCTCTACCATGGATCACCTTTAACGACCATGAAAAGGCTACAATGGATTCAGAACTCGGCTGCCAGACTATTCTTCCATATCAAACCACGAGACCACATCTCCCCTGCCTAGAAAGCCCTGCATTGGTTACCGGTTGCCAGAAGATCCATGTTGAAGCTGCTTTGTATCACCCATAAAGCAATACATCGACGGGGACCACTCTTCATCAGGAATAAAATCACCAAACACATTCAACAAAGGAACCTCCTCCTCAAAATCCCACCATACAAGAAAAATACCATGGGTGGCACATACTTCTCTGTTCAAACAGCCAAACTATGGAACTCTTTACCCCCCAACATAAGATCCACCGACATCCACCTTATCTTCAGAAGTACTTGCATGTTTCACTATAGTAATTCAACACTAATCCTCTATGGGTCCCGGAGTAGCGTGCTACTTGCCGAAAAATCGTTTTAACGCCTCGTCAGGGGTAGTAAGCGCTATATAAATGCAATTATAATCAAATACAATACAATACCTTAGTCCTGCTTCTTCTTGCCATGACAAAAGGGGCTGGGAAAGAGACACTTCCATCGGCTATCCGGGGTGCCTCTGTGGTGGTCCTGCCCAAACTGGACAGGCCACCCACGGAGTGCACATCATATAGACAAATCTCATTTTTTAATATGAAGCCTAAGCTGATTGTGAAGACTCTAGCAAACCACTTGCTGACAGAGATGCACTACGATCAGAATTTTTTTGCAAATCAGAGTCACCTGGCATTACCGTAGCAGATTGAACTTGGTATTGACCCACTTGGATTCTGTCTCCAAGCCCAAGGCCCTAATAAAGCTAGGCTTTGAATAGGCCATCGACTCTGTCGAATGGCCTGTCCCCAATGCAATATTGAAGAGAACTAATTTTGGAGCAACATTTCCAGCATGTGAAGTTGTTCTACCTCGATCCATGGGCAAGAGTCTGAGTCAATGGCACCATGTCTCTGCACTTTGGTATAAGTAGGGGAACCCAGGAAGGCTGTCCCTTCTCACCCCTCCTATTTACCCTGGAACTGGATCTACTTGTGGAATGGATTTGGAGGGACGCCCAAAAATGGGGAGTGAAATGAGAGGGAGATAATGAGGATCTGAATTTCCTGATATGCGGACAACATCCTGCTATATATCCAACTCCCTAGTCAATTAATTCCACTGTTGAGACACATGCTGGAGATATATGGGGAGGCTGCCGGCCTGAGATTAAACTGGGCCAAGTTGGCCATAATCCCTCAGTGGATGCCCTCACAGAGAGGGCCCTGCAATGCGAGAAACTCCAGTTTGTAACAGGATAATTTAAATACCTGTTGATGCATATTAACAGAGATCACAGGGCATATTGGGAAAGTAACATCACTTCTTTGCTCTGGTTAAGAAGGTGATGGGGCTACTATATTACTCAGACTTGGCCCAAATATGGGATTCACCTGATACCCCAAAATGGTTGAAAGATGGTTTGAGTCGCCTATTGTCGAAAGCAGATTTTAAAAACTTGTAGGAACTTAGAGATGGTGAGACTCGAATCTCCTGGTTCGATCTCTATGTGCAAACAGGTGTGGAGGTAGCAAAGTTTAAGTTCTTCCAGCTCTGCTCATGGTGGTCAACAGAGGGTATGTCTAAGGGGGAAAATGGTAATATGAAGCCTTGTTCAGGGAGAACAAAGAGATTAGAAAAGAAGTATGTCTATGCTTTTGGGATGTGGTTACAGCCGAGGACAAGACAAGATCGAAGACACACCAGATTTGGATGAAGGACCTGCTGGAGCTCCTGTGTCAATGCTTATGACAAGTATCTTTTAACCTTCTCTAAAAAATCTGTAAAACCATTTTTGGTGAAGCTTAACCACATTTCTACGCTTCACAGAGCCTATTGGATCCCCCTGAGTATGGCCAAGATCACAAAAGGTCCTTCAAGGTGTAAGAGCTGCAATGCCCTGGGAGCATATGACAAACATAAGCTTGTGGAGTGCCAGGAATTAGCCCTTTACTGGAATGAGGTCAGTGGTGTTCTGGGACGAATTTTGGTTGCAGAAGTTAAGGTAAGTCATTCCCTAATCTTATTTGGGATAGACTCAGCAAGGAATAATTGGACCAAATGGCAAAAGGACTTCTTTTTAATATTGATACTAATAGCAAGAAGAGAAGTATGTAAGAAGTTGGTCTCGCCTGAACCACCTTGGAGTTAGGACTAGGTCAAGGCAGCCAGCCTTATTAGTAAATCTGGCATGGCATGTGACAAGGGGAATGGTGTGAGAAGATGGCATGCATTTGAGCTATGGCGAAAACGAGCTTCAATGGTCCAACGATTACTGCACTGTTCTGCGGAGTGAACCAAAGGACTCGATAGACACTTCCTCTTCAATCAATTAATCAATCAATCAATCAGAGCATTTGTAAAGCACACTACTACCCGTGAGGGTCTCAAGGCGCTAAGGGGTGGGGGAATGCTGCCACTGTTCGAAGAGCTAGGTCTTGAGGAGTCTTCTGATGGTCAGTAGGTCTCGGGTTTGCCGGATGATGTCATAAAAATACCTAACAGCCATATATGACCTGCATAAATGACAATTCTTTCTCTATTAACTACTTGTGCATGTGTTTGACAAATATAAGCAGCAAGCCAGGGCACTGCCGGAGTAGTCACCTAGAAGCTAGACTTACTATGACATCAACAGAGGGGAAGCCACCTCAGGTTTAAATAGGACTCTGGTGTTCAACATCCCGGACCCGATGATCAGGGCAAGGGTGTAATGTGAATCCGACCTGGACACCTGGTGGAAGAGGAGTGGATGGAGGATAAAATGGCAGGTCAGGAGTTTGTGATCCTGGTGCGTCTGAGGTTGGTTCAATTTAGGTCCTTCCATAGGACTTACTATACCGCAGAGAGGTTGTGAGGAAACTGGGATTTGGAAATGGCTCCGAATGCCCCTGTTGGCATGTTAATGCACATCATATGGAATGCAGTGTAGTTCCTATTTTCCCAATAGGCTCTGCGCATTGGAATAACATAAACGATAGCTTAGACGTAGGACTGAGGTCGACTAGGTCTCTATTGAATATGTTAGACTTGATTGTGTGTGCCAGCTAGCTCAGAGGTCACTAGAAACTTTCTTGTGTAAACAAGTAGGTGTTTAGCTTTCCTGAATAGCCAAGAAGGGATTAGCTTCTGACAACCTTATCACATGACAACTTTGTTCCCCCTGCAATAAGGAATATATCTCTAGAGTCGCGGAAACAATAGATAGCTATTTTACTCAGTCAATCGTGCATGCTTCGTTTCACCAGAAATGCAGAGAAATAGAGAGACGGGCGTTTTCAATAAAAAGGGTTATTTATTAAGCAGTCTTCTTTCTCATGCAAGAGAAATGAATTGCCACAATTGCAATACTTGTCACAAAGTAAAGTGCGTACAGTAAAAGGAGTATTGTGAAATAATACTGTAAAAGCATTTATATGGTTTCTAAGCCATAAGATACTTAAAATGGATAAAATACATACAATGATAAAATAATGACTAAACGTACTCAACTGGTGTTTCTAAGATACGCCTACCCCAGTGTACCTAACCTAAGCCTAGTACAGGGAAGGAGTAAATGAGTTACAGTTTTTGCCAAGAATCTGAATCAAGAATTCTCTAGGGGTCTAATCAGTTCCGTACCTTGGGTATAGAATGAAGGAGGTCTTGTACCTCTCTCTCAGGACTCGATCTCCCAGAAACCCGCAAGGGTATCAGGAAAACACAGAGCTGGAATTTCTCGGCAGGAGAAAAGACAGCGTCTCTCTCAGTGCGTCAGCAGGGAGGGTCGGCTTCCTACGGCACTCGCATCAGCTGGGCGTCGGGCAAGTAGATAGCCGATCTGCTCCAAACCACTGTGTGTCTGCTTAAGGCAGATGCTGGTATATTTATACCTGGAAGGTGCCGAGTTTGACGTAAGGTTGGACATAAGACATCACTAAGAACTGGCAGTTCTTTCAGGACTCTCAGGAGTTCTAGGTCAAATCAAAACAGAAGCAGGGGAAATTCTCGGGCTGCTGGAGGCTTGGTTTGTTTAAGAACGCGTTATACTTTCTAGGAGTCTATGGGAGTAGCCTTGCCATATTTGGACTATATTGGATATGACTTAATATGGATATGATTCTTATGCCTTTATAGGGATATGATTTATTATAACCACACAAGGGCATAAATCAGGAATATCTAATTAGGGTCCTAGATGCATTCACAATACCCACTCCACGTATAATGTCCATCATTGCTAAATACTAATCAATACTAAACATATAGCGATGCATGTGTTTTTCAGCCCACCCCAAAATACATAGTTTGCATTTGAAATGGTGTATACACGAAAAATGAGTATAATACTGTACCTTTTCAAGCAGTGGTATCATTCAGAAAATGCATATTTTGTTCATTTTAGAATGTTGGCTGAATGAATCACGAAAATTACATTCATGAAATGTCTCTTAATACAGAGGAGAAGGTTGTGACCATTTCATCACATATTTATACAAGACTGTACATGCTCTAGAGGCTAAGTCATAATATTGTCTCTAGGTATTTTAAAAATAGAAATCTTGTTCTCTAAGAATAGTTCTACTTTAAGCAGAGTATCATGTGCCAAAAAAAGTAAATATTTTGGGAATTGGGAAAAAATAATTTCGCTTTCGGGAAGAAAAATAGTCCCAATGTTTTTAGAAGTTCTGTTAATCAAAACTGAAGGCCGAATTCAAAGTTCAGGGGACGATGTGTGCTAGCTATTTCAAATATTATTCCCGTTGTTAGGGGAGAACATTATCTCAGATAGGCCGGCAAAAAATTAGTCTACGACAGTAGGTGAAAGTTCGGCCAACTCCGAAAAATTGGAAATAGTGCATACATGCGATGCATTGCCATCATCGGTGTTTAGATCAGCAATGGTCACGGAAGGTTGTACCTGTGTGCCGCTTTCATCTCGTACCTCACCGCCACCTAATCGTAATGGTGAGGTCTTAACGAATGCCGTCATCAGAATGGGTAGCCGTGGGGACAACACGTTGCATGAGCCGTTACCAAACCAAGCAAAGTATCGACATCCATAGGTACTGCTGATGGAAGTGTGAGACAGACGTCCAACAAGCATTTTTCTCCGCAAAGCAAGCATCTTAATACAGGTAGGATGCAATCTTGCCAGATTGGTCTGAATGAAAGAAACCAGGTAGTATTCAGATCTCTTAGCCGAGCCAAGCCGAGGACTTTAGTGATCCGCTCTCCGTATTGTACTGCTAGGATCGTGTCTTCCATTGTAGCCTGAGTTTTGTCTGTGACTGGACTTGCCATATCGGAGCAGAAGGAACAAAAATAAGATTCCTGCTACGAGTCCCAAGATGAGAAGCAGGCCGTTGAACACAGAATGCACAAAATCCGGGAAGATGCCAAGAACTGCTTCGAAGGGTGTTAGCAGTCCCGAAAAAATTGTCTTAAATACATGTGCGATGCCGCTGGTATCAGACATGTTTAAGATTTGACTTAACATTTCTACGAAATGTACGGGGCAATTTGTTGATAATAATGCATGTATCTCAGCTGCTGTCCGTGCAACTTGCAGATCATACGTTTCTCTAAACGAGCTTAAAGGCACAGTTGTCTGTAAAAGAATAGACTTAATTCTGCTCAAAGTATCAATTTGAATAGAAGAGATATTCAAAGAAGGCCATATTGCCGCCTTCAGGTCTGGTTTGCTGTTTGGATACAGTAATTGCATACAACAAGTGACCATGGAAGTAATGCTCACGAGATAGGCTTTTCCTGGAACCATGCCACAACAGCTGTGGTCACTTATTATAACGTAGCTGCCATTGGAAAGCTGTCTGAAAAAAGGCTCTATCTGTGTAGCAGTGGTGCCTTGCTGGTGACATGAAAGGTTATTTGAAGAACCTTCGCAGGCTCCATGCAAGTTAATTCCTTGACACAGAAGTGTACCGCTTAGTGACTTTTTACAGTTATTACCACTAAGAAATACTTCTTTCTTGCCCCCACTCCAACACCTATGTGTATAAGGTAAATTCCAGGTTGTCTTGATGCATCCTTTACCCAACCTTTCATACAGGCCTGCTGGTATATACTTTTGGCAGTATTGAAACTGAAAAGTTGTTATCTGGATTGTAATTGTGCCATGTATGATCCATTCAATGACCGGTCGTTCTGACATTGTCAATGGTAATTTTTCTAGTTTTTCAATGCTCAGCACCATATAGTCTGCCCCTCTCTTTGCCAAAGAGATTTGTCTATCAGTAAGGTTATAGATAGAAAATAATGACGTTGTGTTGATTAGACGCCATGGCACGTTGCCTGAACGCAAATTTTGTAATGTCCAGCCCAACTGTACAATAGAACGTAATTGGGACTGGCCATGTTGTAACATTAGCATATCCTGTTCTATTATATCAATAGCAGAAGATACAATGCTGTCCAGTGAAAAAATACTGGAGAACAGAGTCGTTAACCCATTGTCCACTACAGAAAGTGATTTTTCCAAATTTATACGATCAATTTCTCGTATTTTTTCTGCAGTTTCAATTTGTGTTATTTTCCAAGCTTCATTGTAAGCTGCATATATACCGGCGTATATAAAACGTTTTTGACGCTGTTTGCGAGGTCCCAGTAAGAAATCTCGCAAGTCAGCACCTTCTTTAAGTAAAGTTAAGTGTTGCTTAATTTCGGGAAGTGTGGATCTCTGTTGCCATTCGAGGCATAGTTTTCCTACACTGTATATTGTAACCATCCCTGGATGTTGTCTCTGGGAATATCTTGGGTCTGGCCTATTCTGTTTGAACCCCTGCATTTTGTTCAGGAATCTATCTTGACAGTTATTAGTGTCTGTGGGCCAGATCAACCATTTGTTCCAAATAGGATTTGTTCTCTTTTATCTTGGCTAGGCCAAGACAGCTTGTTTGTTGGATGGTGTCATTCAGGAACATTATTTGTTCTGGGATCATTCAGGCTCTGAACAATGATTCTAAACCTTGTACCTGCCATTCTTTTGTACCCCAGACAGTTTTTGTCTCAATGTTGCTTTTCCGAAATTCAAACCCAAATGTAGACATTTTTTCATAAAATTTTTCAGAATAAATCCGTTTAGTGTTTGTCAACATGTTTTTCATCCCTGTCTTATTCATAATTTTAAAATAAAACGTTTCTGGATCAGTGACATTAAACCCTGAGAAGTATGGGAATTTTTCATAAAATGTTTTAGAACTACCTTTTGGCGGAGTTGGACAATGTTCCCATTGATTATGACTGAACACATTTCTAGGATTAGCAGATTTATGCAAATAATGATGCCCAAAATGATTGAAGCAATACATTTCTTCATAATTCAATGAACCCTGTAAATAATCATGTTCTGTAAATTTTGCTGACATTTCTAAATCTGACATCATATTATTAATATTTTCAAAGTCCCAATCATCAGAGAAAGTACTAGGTGATACAAAGTCACTTAAAGAAATCTTGAACTGATGTGGATATTTCAAGAGCTCAACCGGGCCATAGATTTCGTAATCAGTATTGTCCCATGATACACCACCAGGTATAGGAATGGCTGTGATGTTCACTGATGATAGTTCTCTTTTCTCAACATGAGAGGATCTGTGAGGTTTTAGAACCAAGTTGATGTTCTGACTTGCTGTGTCCATTGTACTTTATTTTCCATCAATCATTCTTCCCAGGCCTAAAACTAAGATGAGCCAGATCAGGAGGAAAAGTACACCTAACACAATCCACAGTTCAATCCATGGTGAAATCAGATGTGTGTTTCCAAGTTGATGAAAGAGTTCTGTAATTTTGTCTTTGAAAGTTTTGTTTGCTGGCTTGTCTCCATGTTCACTTGGATCATCGGAAAAGTCATTGAAATTGATAAAGTAGCCAGATGCAGTTCTGTCAATTGTTTGGATGGCATCAGGATTGTTATTAATCTTTGCAGTTGCTTCTTCCTTTTTCATGTTAGAATAGTCCGAGGCTACATCATTGTAGACAGGTGTTTCTTGACGAACTGTTGCTATTTGGGTTTCAAGAGGCACAAGTTCCATGGCTTTGTTGCATAGTCCTTTTTTATTCACTGCAGGTTTATCAAATGTGATTAGTCTCTCAGTTTTAACCTCTTGGATTGTAGCAAGGTTTGGTCTTCTGCTCCTTCTTGGGAGTCCACTGGGCCTACTACTTATTATTGGCCACATGGTTGTGGTTTTACCAGGTCGATTGATACAACTCGGTTCTCCTTTTTACCAGCAAGGGGCGGTAGTACCACTGATCTTGTTCTGCTGATAGCTAAGACAGGTACTGCTTTTCTGTAAGAAGGCCCAAATTCCTTCTTCATCGCGATTTTTTCTCTGACCAGATCCCCAATCTTTGGAATCCAGACAGGTCTTGCTGGGACAGGTGGTTTCTCTTCAGTGGTTGTTGGCTTTAGTTTTGTGTTACCTAGACTTCTTCTTGTTTCATTCAAGTTCTGTAAAACAGCCAAACGATCTTTGATGTCAAATGTTTTTTGTTCTACCACTGAAGTCTGACTGTCGAGGTCTTCGATAATCATTCTTATACCAAACAAAAGTTCATACGCAGTGATTCCACCCAGAGAATTTCTTGGCAGATTGTTAAGACTACGTTGGACACTTATTAGATGTTTGACCCACCCATCACCCGAACCTAACCCTTGCTGTTATAGATCACTATATGTCTTGGGTTTTTCCCTCCACTACCGTTCTACCCTCAGGCTGGAAGTGGATTAGAGTACCGCAATGCAATGCCCATGCTGGTCATTGCCTCTTTGTAAGCTCGAGAGCTAAACGCAGGACCCTGGTCAGAATGTAGCATGCCAATTACGTATATGCCATAATAGACTTGTAGATCATTTGATAACAGTTCTTGCGTCAGCCGAGTGCTGGGGTCACATCTAATTGAATCTTGTCCTAGTATTTGTGGACGGCATACTTCCGTTGGAATGCATGCGTGTAGACAGTCAAATGCTGTCTAACAGAGGTGTCTTGGCTGGACTGACTGTGCTATTGTCAATCTCCTGGTTCGGTTCATGACTGCGATCTCTATTGCAGTCCTGACAATCCATTGCAAAGTTATAAATTTGCACGCTCATTCCCGGCCACCAGTATTGTGATTGCAATTCTATTAGAGATCGCAGGAGTTCTTGGTGCCTCCGACCCAATCCCATGTGTGCTTCTTGAATCAAGAAGACTCTCCGGTTCGTGTTTGGAATTACTCTATCCCCCACTCCAGGGATTTGAGCAAATGTAACGGAGTTCGCATCAATTATGTATGTATTTCAGAGTGGATAGTTTAGAGGTAACACCGCATAATTGCCTTCCATTGAGGCTTTTACTCAAGCAGCATTTCGCCATCTATTTCTTTTTTAGAATGCTTTTTTGTAGCTATGGAAGCCGAGTGATCAGCTGCGGCTGTGGCTTTATCAGCCAATTAATTCCCTGCAACGTGAACGCCATCACATTGAAGACTCTGCGTATGTATCACGTGAGTCTTTTGTAGTTCTTTCTGTAAAAGAACTACTTGTTCCCATAGTTTTTTATATTTTATTGTGCCACCTTTTTCATCTTTGTAACCATTTTTAATTCAGATCTGTATGGACTTATTGTAAGATTTGACGCAGTAATGCGAGTCGGACACTATTAGTGTGGGGAATTCGCGATCTGCATTTTCAAGCGCCATCTTTAAAGTTCGTAGTTCAGCTCGCTGAGCTGTACAGTTTCCAATTGATTCAGTTTTAGTGGCCATTGGTCTGCATTTACCTAAGTGGCAGCGACATTTAACAATCACACAAGCTGAATTGTAAACCTTTTTATCCACAACGTAATGTTGTGCAACTCTATCTGCGTATATTACGCAGGTGTTCTGTTCTAGAGGTAGAATTTCGATCGACAGAGGACATTCTTTTTCGTATTCTAGATGTTCTAGCTTTTTCATTCTGGGATCAAATCCGTATACTACGTCTGGTGCAGCAAGAAAATTTACCCATTGTATCCATCTCGGATGTAATGCTTTAGCATCTGGAATGCTTGCTCTTGTTACTGCTTCTAAAGCAGGTACAGGTGTAACAATTATTATATGTTTACCTTGTGTGAGGGCTCTTTCTTTTGCTACAGCAGTTTGTACTGCAGTTAGAATTTTTCCAGTAGAACTGAATTTCATTTCAGCTTGTGTGTACAAGTGTGATTTGTAAGCTATTGGTACCGTTTCTCACTCATTGGAGGTCAGGTATGTAAATCTGCATCTTCCTGGAATGACTCGGATTACAAGGTTGCGTTCGTTTGCACGTGTTTGCAGTTTTGTTTTAGTTAACATGTCTGTTTGTAATGATCTTAAAATTTCTGTGTGTTTCTGAGTCCAATTGGTTGGTTTAAAATCAAGTTTTATTAATTCGTAGAGTGGTTTAACCCTCTCTGCATAATTTAGAATGTAAGTTCTTCTGAAGTTCAGGAAACCTAGAATTGATTGTAAGTTTTTCAGCGTTTTTGGAGCTTGGAGTACTGCACACTTTTCTAAGAAGTTGTCTGCTAGGCTTTTGCCTTCACTTGATAATTTGTATCCTAAAAATAGGGCTGTCTGGTGGGCAGTTCGTGATTTTTTAAAGTTAAATTTGTACCCTTCAGATGCGAACCCAAGTATGATGGTGTTCACTCTTTTCAAGTGTGTCTCCAGGTCATTGTCTGTAAGATAGATGTCATCGACATAGAATATTGCCTCATCATCAAATATTTGTAGTAACTCTGGTACCCTAGCTGAAAATAATCCTGGGCTGTTCTTGAATCCTTCCTCTGGTCTGAAAATGTCTTTCTCTGGGATTTGTTCGCTTATTACCCTCCCAGTTCTTTTTTTTGAGAATTAGGATTATTTTTAATGAAAGTCTTTTCAGGATTTTCAGTTAGTTGCGGTTTTAGTGGTTTCCCACCCAAACTGTCTCTACCTAATTCTTCATAGGATTTTTCAATTATCCTGGCAAGTTCAAAAGGTTGGTCTGCTATATCTGTTTCTTTTAGTTTTTGGAGGAAGGTTGTACCGTCCACTGTCATTTGAACTAGTTGCCTATATGCATTTGTTAATTCTTTTATTCGAACTAAATGTTCTTCGCTAGACATTTTTTCAATGTCAGGATCTGGTGTATAGCTGGCTAGAACCGGCCATGTGGCTCCTGGTCTACCTAGTGGACCGAGCCTGTTAATGTGATTTTGAAGTTTTAGGGCGCCATTGAACTAGAGCTCATGCTCTTGGTAAGTTATTGGAATTTCAATTTCCTCGAAAGGAGTGTATTCCGCTGGAGGTTCCCCTACTTTGTAGTAGTGGAACTTGTGTGTTACAGCATTTGCTGCTGGAAAAGTTATCCATGAATAGAATACCTCTGTCTTCCGATATTCATGGGCCTCGACAACAAATATGACTGTACCACCTCTTGATGATACACCATTTACTATAAGTTTTAAAGTTAAGGTTTTCCTTACATTTACCAGGATGAGTATTGCATCCGGTTCATCTTGTTGGAGACTTGTGTCTTCCGTCAAAAGTTGAGCTGCTAGTCTAGCTCTATTCCTTTCGTCGTCACTCTCTGTCATTTTGCTGACAGAAAGTTTGCAGAATAAGTTTCAAGGAATCAAAGATTAGGTGCACAATATTTTGGAACACTGTATCCTTCAACGTTGACTAAACCAAAAACTAATACATAGGAATCTCTTCCTACTAAGTTTTGGTGGATATTAGCCTTTTACCCACTCCAGACGTCTATTGGAGTTTTTACGGGAAAAGGGGTCTGTGTGAAAAGCACGGCTGAGTTACTCTAGTATCTAGCGTTAAATTATCGCCTTACCAAACGTTGGGCGCCATGTAGTGTAGTTCCTATTTTCCCAATAGGCTCCGCGCATTGGAATAACATAAACGATAGCTTAGACGTAGGACTGAGGTCGACTAGGTCTCTATTGAATATGTTAGACTTAATTGTGTGTGCCAGCTAGCTCAGAGGTCACTAGAAACTTTCTGGAGTAAACAAGAAGGTGTTTAGCTTTCCTGAATAGACAAGAAGGGTTTAGCTTCTGACCACCATATCACATGACAACTTTGTTCCCCCTGCAATAAGGAATATATCTCTAGAGTTGCGGAAACAATAGATAGCTATTTTACTCAGTCAATCGTGCATGCTTCGTTTCACCAGAAATCCAGAGAAATAGAGAGACGGGCGTTTTCAATAAAAAGGGTTATTTATTGAGCAGTCTTCTTTCTCATGCAAGAGAAATGAATTGCCACAATCGCAATACTTGTCATAAAGTAAAGTACGTACAGTAAAAAGAGTATTATGAAATAATACTGTAAAAGCATTTATATGGTTTCTAAGCCATAAGATACTTAAAATGGATAAAATACATACAATGATAAAATAATGACTAAACGTACTGAACTGGTGTTTCTAAGATACGCTTACCCCAGTGTACCTAACCTAAGCCTAGTACAGGGAAGGAGTAGATGAGTTACAGTTTTTGCCAAGAATCTGAATCAAGAATTCGCTATGGGTCTAATCAGTTCCGTACCTTGGGTATAGAATGAAGGAGGTCTTGTATCTCTCTCTCAGGACTCGATCTCCCAGAAACCCGCGAGTGTGTCAGGGAAACACTGGAGCTGGATTTTCTCGGCAGGAGAAAAGACAGCGTCTCTCTCAGTGCGTTAGCAGGGAGCGTCGGCTTCCTCCGGCACTTGCATCAGCTGGGCGTCGGGCAAGTAGATTGCCGATCTGCTCCAAACCACTGTGTGTATGCTTAAGGCAGATGCTGGTATATTTATACCTGGAAGGTGACGAGTTTGACGTAAGGTTGGACATAAGACGTCACTAAGAACCAGCAGTTCTTTCAGGACTCTCAGGATTTCTAGGACAAATCAAAACAGAAGCAGGGGAAATTCCCGGGGCTGCTGGAGGCTTGGTTTGTTTAAGAACGCGTTGTACTTTCTAGGAGTCTATGGGAGTAGCCTTGCCGTATTTGGACTATATTGGCTATGACTTAATATGGATATGATTCTTATGTCTTTATAGAGATATGATTTATTATAACCACACAAGGGCATAAATCGGGAATATCTAATTAGGGTCCTAGATGCATTCATAACAGGAAATGCTGGGACCTGATATTTGGTGTACTGGAAGCAGTGACCAGAATCCCAATGGAGAAAGACTACAAACTGGCAATTCTAGAAGTGTTCCCTGGTTGGGATGGAAACAGGGGCCAAAATATATTGGTTGGAATCGGGTGCATGCGGAAAAGTGGGATATTGAGGGTCACTGAAGATCCATGGAGGCCCCTTAGAAGGTGAAATGGCTCATTGACTGAAGAGGTGGTATAACATCTAGAGGCTGCCCCCAAAAATACCTCAAAATTTGGGGGCAATGGAGGCAATGACATGATATTCCATAATTGACATAGGGGATGGGCAGCCCCACGGGCGTAAGGGTAAGACAACACACGTGACATCGGGCAAATGAGGAGTGCAGAGGGCAAAACTCAGATGCCTAAAGTTCCCCAGCGTGGAATGTTGCAGGCGGGGAGTAAGGAATGAAGGGGTGGGGGGCATGAGAGGTGCTGTAACATCAGGGATTTGATCGACAGTTTTGTTTGGTTTTCAAAATGCACAATAAAGAGAAGTATTAAAAAACAACAAGTTTACCTGTAGTATTTTACTCCAAGTCAAATTGCTGAAATCTCTTTCAATATGTAGGCTTATAGATACAGTTTTCCTGTAATACACCAGTCACCAGTGCATTTAATAGCATAAGGCTATCTTTGTAGCTCACTTTTAGATGTCATCCAATGACAAAGTTTGTTACTTATTAACAATATTAGTAATGTAGCTTCCTATTTGAGTTTCATATCGTGTGTTCAAAAGTAAACAATGCCTGTGACGTAGTTCTATGAAAGAATCAATCATATCTGTTAACTGCAGTATTACCTTCTATTACCATTTTCAATTGGTTTTCATTGTCATGTGGCCTTCAATATGTGTGCAACTTCTGCAACTCCTATGTTATCTTAATCAAGTATGCAGTCTAGTTTATTTCCCTGTGTTTGTTTAGTAGTATTTGGACTACATCAATAGCCCAAGGCACAGCTTAGACAATCATTCTGTGTCTTTGTAAAATACCAGATGATAGGATGAAAACTGCTGGTCAATTTTGTATACCAGTATGCATGTATATTGACTGTTTGAGTTTTTTACAAAATTATTTTCCAGATTATTGTCAAGAAAGTTTGTGTTTGGATCTTTGTATACAGTTGTATTTTTTGGGCCAGGGAATATGCAAAAAAATATTGGGTTTGAGAGTGATTTAGGTGTGAAAGGAGTAGAAGTTACATGGATTGTGGAAAGAGGTTTGAATTGGAATAAAGTACTCCCTATACTTTCCAGTCTTAGTGCATGTGACCATCCACAGTATTGGATCATTCATTGTGAAGGGAATGATATAGGACAATGTTAGACCTAGCATGTTTTGGCGTGTTTCCCCTGTCTTTTTGCTTTCGGACCTCCTGGTTTTGACTCTGTTTTTGCTGGTTTAGTGTCTGTGCACTTTCTCACTGCTGTTCAGTGTTAAAATGCAAGTGCTCCCACTGTAAATTATGTTATGGCTTGGTGTTTCCCTGATTGGCATGTTTGATTTAGTTGTAAGTCCCTAGTAAGGTGTACTGATAGTGCCAGCTCATGTAAATCAAATGCTACTGGTTGGTCTGCAGCACTGATTTTGCCACCCACAGAAGTATCCCTGTGAAGGTTTCTCAGACCTGCCACTGCAGTTTATGCCTGTAGTTTTACTGCCATGTCGACTTGGTAAGCTACACGCAGCACCGCCCCATCCCACATCACAGACACAGCCTATCGACATCAGCTCCATCAACCACTGATCTTCGCAGGCCCCCGAAGCTTGCACCATGACCGTCAGCACCGCTCCGCTTCGCACCTCAGCCCTGATATCACCAACACCGCTGGACGAACGCCATTGAGCCGCTGTCGGCCAGAACAAAAGGTACAGTTTACAAATCTTCTGACACCAGTGCCGTTCCTAACTGACGTGGTCGACCGACACTGCGGTATTTGATTGTTTTCAACACTGCAGTAGCACCAGATGGAGCTACTTTATTTTAAGGAATTGAATGTTTAAGGTTATTCTTTCAAAGTGCCTATTTTGAATATTGTATGTTCGATTTTTATCATTTTGGTTTTGTTTTACACAGATAAATATTGGATATTTTTCTAAACTGGGGTGGTGTACTTTTGTAGTGTTTTCACTGTATTACTGTATGATATGTGCAAAAGCCTGACTGCCCGTGCCAAGCTACCAATGGGGTGAGCAGGGGTTATTTCAGTAGTGTAACCCCTTACCCTAAGAAGGATGATGGGGCCCTAATTGGACAGCGTTACAACCTGACAAATAGAGACCCCCATTTCTAAAAGCCAACTAACATCAGTAACACTGGAAATAGAAATCGTAAATAAATAAATAAATTGTAAATCATACATTCTTATATAGCGCCTTTCACCGTAAGGTCTCAAGGCGCTTGCTTTGGGAACCCGTCCTGGCCTTTCCCTGTAAGATTACCCCTACTGGGCATCCCCAAGGTGAAGACCAGGCATCTCATCGCGGCGGGGCAGTAGTGGAGATTCAGAAAGCTATTGCCCAGAGTTGCAGAGTGTGAACCCACGATTCGAGTCGGCACCGAGGTGAGAATTATCGAGTCCGTGGACATTTTGAGCTCAGGCCCTGCCGCGTCGGGTATTGAACCCTGGTCCCGGGTCTGACCTCTGCATCAGGGACTGCCTTCTCTAACCAGTGAGCCACACTTCTCCGCCTAACCATTTAAGCCTGCCTCTGCGAGGTTGTGTATTCCTTCGTCTGGGTTTGTGAGTGACAGGGCTGGGGGATTCCAGTAGACAGGCTGGGGCAGCCCAGTGGTGAATAGGGAGATCTACATCTAGATGGGAGGGAGGAGTTGCACCTGGGACCAGAAATGAAGGTGACTTTTCAAATATTAATGAGTATGTCTTCCAACACCCATTTTTTTTCCAAATATTTGCCAGAGACAAACGTGGAAATACTCAAGTATAAATGCTGCTAAGTTTAAAAAAACACACAGAGGTGAACAGGACTGTGTCTGTAAACCGCAGAGTTTACACCATGTCTTCTATTCACCATTTGAACATTGTTTTTTCAAACACAGTACTCTGTTGTTGCAATAGCGTCCCTTTTTCCGACCATGGCACTAAAGTGTTCTTAGTAACAAAACATGTATAATCTTATATTGTACACATGAAATGAAAGGCTGTTTTAAGAGACAACCTTCAGTGTAGGTCAAGTGTGTTTAAAAATGTGTGTGAATTATTTAAAAAGCTTTTTATAGTACTGTAATACTACCTAGACACTAATGCAGTAGTACTGCTGTATTCTGTGGCATTTAAAAAAATGGCCACACATAAAATGTCAGATCCCTACTAATACTAATCTTATGTGGGCAATGGAAAGACAACTTAATATAAATGTATGATGTCTTTGCCTCTAGTTGGCATAATTTTCTAAAGCACACTACCATCACTAGGTTTTGATGTTACTGCGTTTCTACAGCAACAAAAGATATCACTAACTTTATTTGCTTTATAACTTACTGTTAGACCTGGCACCATTGGTGTGGATCTCACTTCCATTTTTTCTGTTGCTTCATGTGTTTTTGCTGGTGTTAGATGCTTTGGGCACCGTGCCACTGCTGTCCAGTGCCACAGTGCGAGTGCGACCTACCGTAAATTGATGTATTGATTAGTGGTTCCATGATTGGATGTTTGGTTTACTTGTCAGACCCTAGTACAGTGCACTGAGTGTGCCCAGGGCGTGTACATCCAAATGCCGCTAGTGGGCTTGCTGCTCTGGTTGTACCACCCATAGAAGTGGCCTTGTAAAATTTGTCTACGGTCTGCCATTGCAGAGCCTGCTTGCAGTCTGGTACTGTCATGTTGACTGGGCAAGTGCACCCACTTGCCAGTCCCTAAACCTTCCCTTGTCTTCATATTAGTCACCCATATGGTAAGCCATTGTAAGTATAAGGAAGGACAAGCCCTGATGTGTGTGGCATGTCCTAATAGTGAATTACAGCCATTGTCGTTTTTCACTATTGCAAGGCTACTTGTTCTCCATAGGCCAGAATGGGCTGCTAGATTATTACATGTTTATAATCTTAACAGACTCAGAGAACATGGTAGAAATTCGAGTTTGTATGCTTTGAATCAGAATAATAAAATACATCTTTTAGTGAAGTTTATTTTAATATTCTGTGTTTGCAAATACCCCTTTTAGAAAGGAGGTAATTCTTGCCTAACCATTTATGCCTGCCTCTGCGAGATTGTGTATTCCTTTGTCTGGGTTTGTGAGTGACAGGGCTGGGGGATTCCAGTAGACAGGCTGGGGCATCCCGGTGGTGAATAGGGGGATCTACATCTAGATGGGAGGGAGGAGTTGCACCTGGGACCTGAATACGACTGTGCCCGCCCCCACAGTGCTGGCTCCGCCCCCTGTGGTGCGTCTGATGTCTCTGCCCTGCACACTGAAAGAAGAGAAGGAAGACTGTCAACAAAGTGCTCCAGGACTGTACTTGTCTTCCGCAATGCTGGCTCCACCTCCTGTGGGGCGTCTGATGTGCCTGCCCTGCGCTGTGAAAGGAAAGGAGAAGTCTGGTAAACAGAGTGCTTCCGAACTGGTTTGGACTGGGCACAGGCCCCTATCCCCTCAGAGAACAAAGGATTTTGGGGTATAAATATTGAGACCCTGATCCCAAGAAATTAGAACACTTCTGGGCATACAAGACAAAACCTCTGCTGAGGAGGAGGAACTTGAAGAAACTGAGGAGAGACTATTCCCAAGCTTAAGTGCTGCTTGGGGGATTGGGCTGCAGTGGTTGCCTGACTGCCAAAGAGAGGAGAAAGAACTTTGTGGACTTTACTTTCAACTTGTACAAAGATCTCCAAGGGCTTGGAACAGAGCTTGCCCCTTGACCGAAGTCCCAGGACCAGTGGACTTCACCAGCCTTTGTGAACTGCTGCTGGAAACAAGTGGCTACAGAGGTAGGGAGCTGTGACCGACTCTCACGACTGGCCCGGTGTCCTGTAGGCACCGCATCAAGCAACGTCCACCTCGAACAACGCAAGCTCTGCGCTCACCGACTCCGTCCTGACGCCGTCACTGAGCAGTAGCCTGCACCGCGACTGAAAGGACACCGGGACGTGCAAAGCCTCGCTACACCGAATCAAACTGGTCTGACCGACGCAAACACTGCTGCTGACTTCGAGTCCTGTGACTGCACCGGAGCTGGGCACCGCCTCGCACGCTTTGCGACGCACCGCCCGACTCGCACCGCTGTCCGGACTGATCGGCTTCAGCTCGCGAACTCCGGCTCGTTAGCCAAGCTGCAAGCACCGCATCGTAGCACCGTCTCGCCCTGCAACGTAAGCCTTGGATCCACCGCCTCTGTCAACGGGCTGCTGCCTGCACCGCATCAAGGGACAATGCGTCCTGGAACACATCCTTTCGGCACAGCAACGATCACCGGGACCGGCTCGCGCATCAGTGCCTTCCGCCCCAAGTAAAAAAGTAATGTGACTAAGTCTGTCGACCATTTTAGTGGACCCGTACCGACGCGGTCTGCTGGATTTGCTAAACTTTGATTTAAGCCTTTTTAACAAGAACTCTTAGTACTGTTTGTCGTTTATTGGTCTTGTGGTAACTCTATATAAAATATACTTATTTTTGATATAAACCTTGTGTGGTATCCATTTGTAGTGTTGTCACTGGGTTACTGTATGTGGTCACAAATGCTTAACTTACACTGCCTCAGAAATAAGTCTTGACTGCTTGCGCCACGCTACCTAGAGGGTGAGCAGGGGTTACTTTAGGAGTGTAATCCACCTTACTCTGACTAGAGGGGTGGGTACCTATTTGTCACATGTACCTACCTGTTCCAACAAGAGACCCCCAATTCAAACATTGGTAGTCAGCGGAAGGGGTTCCGAATTGGCATTTGTGACTCATGTACAGTGATTGGTGAACACTACTTAGTGAATGCAGACCATAATGCAACCACATACTTTGAATACTTGTTTTTGCCAGAGATCTCCATTTATTTAAATAATGCCTGATTCAGTCTTCATGGAGGAGACAGGCTCCATTGCATCTGTTGACTGGGATTGGGAGGAAGAGAATCTAGAAAGCTACACCAACAAGCAGCTCAGGAGCTTCTGCAAAAAGTTTTAAATTCCCCTGACCGGAATCACCAGGAAGGAGCAGTATCACAAGGCGCTGCGGGCCTGGATGGCGGCAAGGAATGCCCCTGGTTATTTAGTGGATTATGAGGATGCAGAGCAGCAGCTTGGTGGGCCACTGGGTCCTGAGAAGAGGGTGCGCCCTCCCCAGTGGGTAGTAGTGTTTCTGCCCGAGGTCTGTCCCCAGAAGAGTTGGCAGACAGGAAAGAAAACAGGATGCATGAAATGGAGATGGCCAAGCTCAAATTGAATGGGCAACTGGAGCTAGAAAGCAAGAAGATGGCTCTAGAGGAAAAGAGATTGCAATTGGAGCATGACAAAGTTTTGAGGGAGTTGGATCTGAAAGCCAGGAGTCTGGAGATTGCTCCCTCTGGAAGCAGCACAACACCAGCACCTGGGGAAGGTAGACTGTACATCCCCAAAGATGTGATAAAGGAGTTCTTCAAGAATGATGATATTGGGCAGTGGTTCAGAGCCAATGAGGTAGCCTTGTCTTCCCACCGGGTCCCTGAGAGAGATTGGGGAGCGGGGTTGTGGGCAAGGTTCCTTAGTGAGGAGCGGGACACACTGTTGGACTTGCCTTCTGAAGTCCATAATTCCTATAACCACATGAAAGAGGCACTCATTACTAGGTATGGGTTGACCCCTGAACTCTATAGGCAGAGGTTCAGGAAGTGCAAGAAGATAGAAAATAGTACCTGGGTAGTGTATGCCACTTTCTTTTGCAGAGCATTGGATGGTTGGGTGAAGGGCAGCAAAGTTAATGATTTTCAAGGTCTCTTGGATCTGATTGCATGGAAACACTTGTCTGATAATTGTTTTCCAGAGCTGCGCCAGCACCTGATTGATATCAAGCTGACTAACCCTAGAAAGCTTGCTGAGGAGGCGGACCGCTGGATCAGTACCAGGGTCCACAAGGGTCACGCAGGAGACTCAGCCAAAGGTGGGCAGGGTCCCAAGCAGAAGAGTAGGGGGGACAGGGGATAATAGAGGTAGTTCCGCAGAGGGCCCAAAGTAATTCCCAAGGGAACCAAGAGAAAGGTTCCCAGCCTTCCCCTGAGAAAAAGCCATTGGCCCCGACAGGTAATCCTGTTCCACAGGGACCCCTGAAATGTTACTGATGTGGAGACCTGGGTCATAAGGTGAATGATACCAGGTGACGCCTGTTTGGTAAACCAGCACCCACTGGTGCTCCACCCTGGCAGATGGCTAGTGTAGCCTTTGGGGAGGAGGTGGAAGTCCAAGGTGGGTGGGGTACTGCAGAAATGTCCCTTGTCTCTTTAGGAGACTGTGAGGCGGTCCCAGAAAAACAACTGCCCAGTAACACTGAGAAATATGGGCAGTGGGTGACCATCAATGGCCAAAAGGTGGAGGCTCTTAGAGACACAGGAGCCAGTGTGACAGCTGTCATGTGTCACCTGGTGTCTCAAGAGCAGGTTGCTCCACATGCATTCTGCTGAGTTGTTAACACCGACAACACAGAGAGCCATTGTCCAATGGCTCTGGTTCCCTTTGAGTGGGGGGGGGAACTCTGGTACTCTTCAGGTAGCTGTGAGGCCCGCCATGCCTGTTGACTGTTTGTTGGGAAACGATTTGGAGAGCTCACCTTGGGAGAAGGTGGATCTGCCTGACTGGGCGTGCGTGACCACCCGGTCAATGGCAGCAAGTAGGGGTGCTCAAGAGTACCTGGAGCCTGAGAGGGAGACCCAGGAACCTGCCTTAGAGAGAAGAGGCAAGGGGTGCGGGAAAACGGCCCCCAAAGTTCCCACGGCCCAGGAGGAGGTAGACCCTGAGGGGGATGCCCTGGACCCTACCGGGGAATAGGTAGCTGAACTGGGGGACCTGCCTGAGCTGACCCATTGGAAGCAAGAAGGAGGCCCACCAGGGAAGAATTCTGCAGGGAGCAGAGAGAATGCCCTTCTCTTGAGGGCCTGCGGCAACAATCTGCAAGCCAGGCAGCAGGTGATCAGTCTGGGTCACATTTGATCTACTGGTAGAATGGTCTCCTCTATACTGAGCCTATGGTTGCTGAGCCTGGGTCAGCCTGTGTGCTGGTGGTACCCCGGCGCATCAGAGCCTTCCTACTGGGGCTGGCTCATGATGTGCCATTGGCAGGACATTTGGGGCAGGACAAGACCTTTGAGAGGCTTGTCACCCACTTTTATTGGCCCCAAATGTGCAAGAGTTTAGACACTCATTGCAGGACCTGTCAGACTTGCCAGGCAAGTGGAAAGAGTGGGAGGAAGCAGAAGACTCCTCTCCAGCCATTCCCTGTGGTCAGTACCCCCTTTGAACGGGTGGGGATTGACATTGTGGGGCCACTGGACCCCAAGACAGCCATGGGCAACAGGTACATCCTGGTCTTGGTGAACCATGCCACCTGGTACCCGGAAGCCATTCCTCTGAGGACAGTGACGGCGCCTGTGGTGGGAAGAGTACTGATGGGAATTTTCACACGAGTAGGATTCCCTCGAGAAATTGTGTCTGACCGGGGCACCAACTTCATTTCTAAGTATATGAAGTCCCTTTGGCAGGAGTGTGGGGTAACTTACAAGTTCACCACTCCTTACCACCCGCAAGGAAATGGGTTGGTTGAAAGGTTCAACCGAACCCTAGATGGCATGATTATGGGTCTTGAGGTACCCATGAGGCACAAGTGGGATGTCCTCTTACCATGCCTGCTCTTTGCATACCGGAAGGTGCCACAGAAATCTCTAGGGTACAGTCCCTTTGAGCTTCTCTATGGACACCCGGTCAGAGGACCTCTGAGTCTGGTCAAGGAAGGCTGGGAGCAATCTCCCAGGAAACCTCCCCAGGATGTATATAGCTACATGCTGGCCTTCAGGAACCAGACTAGGCGTTTAAGGCAACTCGCTGGGGCGAATCTGGAAGCCAGCGAGGAGAAGATGAAGCGGTGGTACGGCCAGAATGCCACTCTGGTAGAGCTTCAACCTGGTCAGAAAGTGTGGGTCATGGCCCCAGTGGAGCCCTGTGCGCTCCAAGATAAGTGGACCGGACCATTTGAGGTTGTGGAGCGCATGAGTCCAGTTACATACTTGTTGGACTTGCGGTCTCCCAGGAACCCCTTGAGGGTTCTGCATGTCAACCGCCTTAAGCCCCACTTAGAGAGGTCTGAAGTGGGCATGCTCTTGGCGACCGATGCTGGAATGGTAGAGGATACTGAGCCTCTTCCTGACCTCATGTCAGCCTCAGAGCAAGATGGGTCAGTGGATGCTGTTAACCTCTCTTCGACCCTGACCCCTGAGCAACACAGTGTTACAACCTGCCAACTAGAGACCCCCATTTCTAAAAGCCAAGTAACATCAGTAACACTGGAAATAGAAATGAAGGTGGCTTTTCAAATATTAATGAGTATGTCTTCCAACACCCATATTGTTTTTCCAAATATTTGCCAGAGACAAAAGTGGAAATACTCAAGTATAAATGATGCTAAGTTTAAAAGAACACATATAACTGAACAGGACTGTGTCTGTAAACCACAGAGTTTACACCATGTCTTCTATTCCCCATTTGAACATTGTTTTTTCAAACACAGTAATCTGTTATTGCAAAAGCGTCCCTTTTTCCGGCCATGATACTAAAGTGTTCTTAGTAACAAAACATGTATAATCTTACATTGTACACATGAAATCAAAGGCTGTTTTAAGAGACAACCTTCAGTGTAGGTCAAGTGTGTTTAAAAATGTGTGTGAATTATTTTAAAAGCTTTTTATAGTACAATAATACTACCTAGACACTAATGCAGTAGTACTGCTGTATTCTGTGGCATTTAAAAAAATGACCACACATAAAATGTCACATCCCTACTGCTACTAATCTTATGTGGTCACTGGAAAGACAACTTAATATAAATGTATGAGGTCTGTGCCTCTAGTTGGCATAATTTTCTACAGCACACTACCATCACTAGGTGTTGATGTTATTGCGGTTCTACAGCAACAAAAGATATCACTAACTTTTTTGCTTTATAACTTACCAACCACTAAACCTATTTGATTGGCACATAAAAAAGGATCAGCTGCATACTATATTTTATATCCCTGTAAATGTTTGTGGAAATCCGTGTTGCCATTTTTGTGCTATGTCCAACACAAAAAGTCTATGTAAAATGCATTGGGATCAAAATCTGTTTACGAAACCCCTTCTAACTATGCACCTCCTTGACTAATCCATGAGAAATAGTCCACCATCTGCATACATAAAGCGCACAAGAAGTCTGGAATTTATCGTGCTGATTCATCAAATGGCTGCAAAGTTATTCAGGTAAAAAACGTATGAAATCTGTATTTCTGGCAACCTTAACTATTCTGCCACTCTGTAATAGATACATTTACACACATATTTACACACAGACAATTTGTTGAACCCCCAAGCCAAAAAACATTAATGGAAGACTGAGAGGAGTCTTCCCTCCGTGCTACACTGAACACATTGGTGAAGGAGGGAGTATTGTTTGGAGTATGTGTGGTTGGTATGAATGTGAAAATGGTTGGGGGTTGTTCTGTTTAAATTCATTCCCCATTGAGTTTGATGAAAATGTATTTTTTATGTATTTTTGGAAGAAGTCATTTTATTGAATGTACATATCAATGAAGTTTCCTAATGTTACTGTGAGAGGCTGGCCAGGTTCATGATGTACACTTATGTATTGGACAACCTGCACCCGTCCAGACAACCCTTATGTGATTTAGGAGGTCTTAGCCAACCATAGAAAGCTCTCTAAGTGGCAGCTGTGGATAGCAACCTTCAAGCTTATTCCAGAAGGAGTGTAAAGCAGCTTTTATTTTTACCAGAATGCATATTAAATGAATAAGAACCACACAAGGTATCTATAAAAATATTTATTCATTATATAATACTCACTAACACATTTAGATATCTCCTACCCGGAGGTATGCACAATCCATTCAATACTTTGCATACAAATCATATAAATAGCACAGAATACACAGTCAACCGGAGGGGGGAACCAAACCATATACCAGAAAGTGGTATAAAAACCACAACTACTGTCAAGACAATGTCCAGAGGACGTAGAAGTACCTGGGACCCAAGGAACAACCCATGGTGAGTGACTAGGACCCCCATGGAGATCATGTACAGTGTGGGAACACAATGGCATTCTCCATACAAATCAACGTGTAAGCTGTGGTTGCAATTTTTAACATTAAGGACCCTTCCCAGTGGACCCTGAAGACACCCTGTGGCCGACAGAAGGTTATCCTAGTACCCACGTTACCTACACCAGGGAAGCCGGGTGCATAGGTGTGATGTACTGTCGGAAACTGCTGTCGTACTCAATGGAGCACTTCAGGCAAGTGCCGCTGCTGGAGAAGGAGGAAGTGTTCGGTGGAATCCGAAGGTGGATTCAAGTTGAAGAGTACCTGCAAGCATAGGGGACAGAGTCTATGTCACTCAGGAGTGACCCGGAGACCTGGAAGACGGATGTCCACCGATGTCAGGTGTTGCAGGAGAGTTGACGTGAACTTGACTCTGAAGCTGGGAGGACCAGATAACACTGAGGAAGACCAGGAGCCATGCATGAGCTGTCCCACATCAGATGTTGAGAGTTGAGGGGTCGGTGTCTGTCAGAAGTACCAACAAGCCCTGGCTACTTCAAAGAACAACATGGATGTCGAAGAAGGTATGATACCAGGACGAGCAAGGTCCAGGGGACTCACCAAAAGCAAGGGAGACAGGACGGGGCCCGAGCAATCAGGGGAGCCCAAAAGAAACAATGGTGACCGTCAACAGGACCCACAGACAGGAGGTACTGGAGTTGCAAGAGCACCTCGAGCAGCTCACAGAAGGATGCAGGCCACGATGCAGTCGATGTGGTGTGGATGAAGATTCTGGTCACTGGAGATTCTTGAGGTTGGGGCTACATGTGCCCGAAGATCTTGAAGGAAGGAAGCCAATAAGCCTATGCAACGGCACGTTGATGTGGTGCACAGGGGTTTGTTTACTGCGGCTCCCATAAGGGATAATGGCCTAAATTTGGTAAGAGGGAAGGGCAGGCCTCGAGAGCTGTGTTGTTGAACCTTTCAGACCGGTCAGCTTGGGTATGGTGCGTGTAAGTGCAGGGAAGTGACTCCTTCACTTCAAGGGAAATTCCTTAAAGTGTCTCTGATGCCAACAGACCATGAAAAGTACCTGTATGGTGCACAGGCACAGAATCTGCAGCAGACTGAAAGGGGGGTGAAGTCAAGCCAAAACAAAGTCCAGCAAAGCCCAGACTGTCCAGATGGTAGAAGTTGAAGTGGTGTCTGAATTGAATAGTGCCCCACGACGAATCTAGGGACCCACCCACAGATAAGCCCTTAAGTACCCTAAGGAAAGGGTTGGGATGATTCAGGGAACCCTCCCAAGGGAGAGGATACTCTCATGTCCTTTGTCCAGTTTCACGTCAGAGCAGGAGCCAAAGGTTCCCAGCGGTGGTTTGAACTGGACTATGCAAGGAGGCACCAAATGTGCCCCTCATGCAGAGTTAGTGGAGCTGGCAAGCACACCCACCCAGCCCCGATACACCAAATCCTGTCTGGGAGGTGATCACACCTCTTTGTGAAAGGATACCTATTGTTCTGCCTTCCTCACCTCGAGCTTGGCTCAGCAGCAGGAGGACAGAATCGTGTCTCTGGTCAGCAGCAGCCATGTTGTGCTGGCCGGGTCTAGAAGACTGCTATCACAAGCACTGAAAGCCTAACGGAGGGCTCTTCCAGTGCTTGGAATCATACCTCCCACACCGTTTACGATGTGGGGGTATGATTCCAACATGTTTGAAACCAAACATGATAGGATTCGTTGCAGCCAATTCCGGTATGGTCATCGTGTAATTATGCGACCCAGGAGAATGGACTCCGTAGGCTGTAGGGGTGTCCTGCTCATGCAGGGGCACCTTCACACTTAGAACCAAGCACCCTGCCTCAAAGGACTGCTATAGTGGGGAATTATAGGTTTTAGTTGCAGAGACCCTAGATATAGGAAACCTATATCTTTCGTAAGTGGTGCTAGTACCAGCTTACACAGGCTGTAATGTCAGACCTATAGTTATTATTTGAATGGTCTCCCATGGGTGATATAATACATGCTTCAGCCCATGGGGTATCTCTGGGGTAACTATGCCATGGGTACCTTAGTACCATATACTAGGGACTGATATTTGTACCCTAGTATCCAATCTGGGATGTACCTAAGTACCGAACATAACAATTTGAGGGAAAAAGCAGAGAGGCTGGGATCTTGATTAGCAGGATCCCAGTCACACTAGTCAAAAACAGCTTAGCACCTGGAAAAAGTAGGTGTTACCATAAAAGAGATCCTACTTTTCTACAGTTACTGTCTGGAATTTTCCATGAACAATCAAAGCTAATGAAAAAATGCAAGAGTTATTTGGAGTAGCTGTGGGTTAGTAATGATTGTAGGCCTGGCTTCTGTCTACCTCAGCTGTGCTAACATGATCTCACATATTACATCACTCATGACGTTAAATGTTATCTTTGATGATATCATTGATGATCTCATCCAATGATTGGGACAGCATTCTATAGGCTTTGTGGACTGGCAGTAAGTCATGATGCTGTCACCATTCAAGGGATAACCGACATAACTTTTGGCCAAATGCAGGAAACAGCACATCCGTCAAATAACCCCATTTGGTGAATGTCAAAATAGTGTATAATTGTGCTCCCTGAAAACAAAATGTTATTGGTTTGTACATTTCTTTATTTCGGCTTAAAAAAATCCATTAAAATACAGCTAAGATACATAGACTCATCATCTATAAAAACGTATCATAAAAGCCACTTTAAAAGAGGGATATTTTAAAAAATCATTAAACTCATGCAATTTTAAAAGATTTTTTTAATAAAGTGCATTGCTTTATTATTATTTTAAAACTAGATGAACTTTCTCCTGGGTACTCAGGTAATGTAAAAATTATAAGTAACAACAGAAACTTTTCCAAAACAAATGAATTAGTTCATAGCAGTACGTCCATGATGCATAAACTGTTCGAATACAGACCAGTGGTTTTTAATGTTTCTTAGTCAAAGGTATAACAATGTATTTATTAAGTGTTTTTCTTTTTATATACATATATATTTATTATGCATAAATACTGTAAGACAGAAACATATATGAGAATATGTGCATGTGATATCTTCAGGAGCACCTACCAACAACACTATAAGAAAGCACTGACTACGAGACGCTATAAGCTCGATTTTTGGAGTCTCATGATGAGGACCCAGTCATCGGAGGGGATTTTAATCTAATCTCCAATGCGGAGCTGGATAGGTCGAGGCTACGGATGGGTCACACAGGCTCGATCTCTGACATGATGCTTTCGAGACTAAGCAAGGCGGGTCTCACAGAAGCCTGGCACCATCGTTTCCCGACAGCACAGTACAACTTTTTCTCTGCGACCCATCAGACGTCTGCTTGCATTGACCTTTTTGGGACTTTCCCCAGTGTCACAGCGTCCACCGATGACGTATCTATTGGGGTCGCGGCATTCTCGGACCATTCCCCTGTCGCCTTGACATTGCTTCTCCCTGGCGGCACCTCGCGGCAGAGTTTGTGGCACTTAAACAGCAAGCTACTCACGTACGACACCAATATTACAGAATTACATGGCACTATCAAGACGTACCTGAAAGTGAATGACGTGAGCTCGGTGGAAATCGATATGCTTTGGGACGCTCTGAAGGCTGTCATCCGCGGCGCTGTATCTCTATCACGGCGGGCCGGAATTAGGACCGCAAGGCCAAGAGGGAGGAATTTGAGGGCCAAATCCGGAAGCTCTAGGGGGTGCACCGTCGACCGGCGGTGGTCCAAACTCATGGCATTGGACCTCAACAGCGCCAAATATGCTGTGCTCCACACCAAACAGCGCTATTATGAAGGGGGAACAAGGCGGGGAGAATCCTCGCAAATGCTCTGTGGGCTGAGATGGTGGCGCGTTGAGTCACGGAAATCATGACCGAAAGGAGGGAGACCATCCATGCAGATGGGTACATAGTGTCCGAATTTGAGGCCTTCTATAAGGCTCTCTATTCAGCCGATAGTCTAGATCCTACTGTGGCCAGGGACTATGCACAATAGGAACCAGTGACCCCACTGGTGGGCACGGTCGCAACTAGTTTGGACGTGGAAACCAGCACTGAAGAAGTTTTACAGGCTATCCATGGACGTTCGGTTGGTAAGGCGCCGGGAGAGGATGGCATCACCGTCGACTTTTATAAAACTTTTGCGTCTGACCTCGCTCCCCTTCTGGCGAGACTGTGCATCACCCTTAGCACCTCTGGGAAACTCACTCCGTCGATTTCAATCACGCAGGTAGTGGTCATTCCCAAACCGGGAAAGGACCCATGCGAGTGTGCCTCATACCACCCCATTTCCCTGCTCAATGTGGACCTGAAATCTTCACTAGTATTTTGGCCTCCAGACTCGCTCCCCGCATGCAGGGTCTGGTGGACCCCGACCAGTCGGGATTTATCCCAGATCACAATTGCGGGGATGGGACTTGTAGCCAGATCCCAGCGATGCTTCTCTCAGTGGACGCCGAAAAGGCATTTGACCGGGTCCACTGGACGTATTTGCAACAGGTCCTCTGTCGCTTCAGACTCGGTGACAAGTTCCGGAGATGGGTGAATTGTGTCTATCACAGCCCACAGGCCCGCATCCGGGTTAATGGAATGGCATCTTGTCCCTTCAAGATCGGACGGGGCATGCAGCTGGGGTGTCCTCTCTCCCCCCTTCTTTTCATGTTCTATATGGAGACATTCACTGAAAGAGTCTGCCAACTCCCCTCGGTCACTGGGATCCGGATGGAGGGCAGGGACCATAAGATCTCCGTATACGCGGCTGACATGCTTTTTTTCTTAACACATCCGTTGCTCTCTCTTCCCCCTCTGCTGGCAGGTTTTAAAATCAACTTGAAAAAGACTCAGGCTTTGAGCCTCACCCTCCTAAGGCGGATCAACACCAATTGTTGCTTCACTTCCCATTTTCTTGGGCGGCTACTGATAGCACCCATCTGGGGTTACAGGTTTTCTCTACCACCACAAAGACTGCCATGGGGAACTACACGGAGGCTCTGAAAAAAATGCGACTCGAACTGAACAGCGGGAAAAAGCATACCCTCTCTTGGTTAGGCAAGAATGCCGCCATCAAAATGACAATTTTGCCCCGTCTTCTTTACATAATGCAGATGCTCCCCTTATATGTCCGCCACCCACGACACTAGCTCAAATGCAGCAACTCATTAACAGCTTCATCTGGGGGGTATGGCGCAACATCTCCCTTAACTGAAGCAGGACGAGGGTGGCCTAAGTATCCCGCATCTCAGGCGCTACTATGACACGGCACAACTGCAATGGATGGTTGAGTGGTATCAGCTAGAGTCTGAAAAACATTGGTGTTACCTAAAATGGCAAGAGGAAAACCGTAAGCATATAGGCAACCTCTTCAACAAGCGGGGAATCCTGGATTGCCCCAGGCTAGTGGCAGATTATAGGATCCCCAAAAACGCATACTGGCAGTACCTGGCGCTGCGCCATTGGATCACACAGCCCCAAGTCCGTTCGCATGCTGGTCGGCTCCTCACAAATTTTAAGATTTGGTACATCACCTGCACCTCCAACAAACGTCTTTTGTCAGATATTTATGGCTTCCTCAACAAGGCGGGAACCCAGGCCAGAACCCCGGCACAGCGTAGGTGGGAGGCGGAATTGAGCCAGGAATACTCCCCTAAGGAGTGGGCGGATATTATTCACAGGGCCCAGGAATCCTCATGCAGTACTTCAGGGAAGGAGATGCTACTAAAAATTGCATGGTATTGGTATTATACCCTGGTGAGGGTTGCTAAATGGAAGCCCTGTTGCAGCAATCTCTGTTGGTGCAAATGCGGGGAGGAGGGTACACTGTCCCATATCCTATGGCATTGCCCTAAGATACGGGCATTCTCGGAAACCATTTTGCCCCTAGTCGATCAGATATACCAGACGGAACTCCCCCGATTTCTTAGTTACATAATGCTGGGGCTACCCAACCCTCTCACATACTCTCTCTGGTCTTGTGGGGGTAGGGCAATCACTTTAGAACAAGGGGCAGCCAAGCAGGACCTCCTGGCAAAGTGGGGCACGACTGACATCCCAACCAAGTTAGATTGGCTACACAAAATGTGGGAGGTTGTGGGGATGGAGCTGATTAAATCAGGGATCAACCACACACTTCCTAAATTCGTTAAGACCTGGGGGTCCATGGTGGCTTATTTATCTTCTGAATCTATAGAGCTTTCCTGCCCTTGCTACCTCCATGTCCTGTGATTCCCTACAACACACAAAAAGAACCAACAGCCACCTCCGAAGGTCACTCAACCCTAGACCCTACCCCGCCATACCATAATCCTCTATCTTCTCTGGTTTCCTTAGTCTTTTCTTTGCTCTCTTTCAGCTTCTCTTTGTTTCTTCCCTTTTCTCTTTAATAAAGTTTACTTTTGAATAATACGTTTCCCGCCGGCTAGTGGTTGTAGTTGGGCGTACTGTATACGATTGCAGCATACTTAATAAAAAGATTTAAACCATAATAAAGCACTGACACACAAAACATGGAGTGTAACACAGAGTACATGAAGCAACTGACAACTCATCTGGAAACTAAAACAATACAAAAGCAGGTAAACAATAAACAACCATTACAAGAAAAAAATACATTCACAGAAAACACAGACAACAATTGTTCATTATATACTTTATATTGGAATTAATCAAATGTTCATCGATGCATATTTCAACAGAAGTGCGCCAACGCACATTTCTGAAGTGTCTGGAAGATGGACATATCCTTCATCAGGGCGCATCGTATTCAGTGGCAAGGGGCCATCTGTGTAGAATACACTCTCACCAGTTGACTTATTGTGCAGGGTGCTCAATCTCAAACACACAACCAATGGTTTGAGGAACAGAGAAAATGGATAAGGTTGGAAATAAGATCAATTCTGATAAAGTAAAAAGGAGCTGGAGCCACGACAGACAAAGAAAAGAAAACTAGTATATCACCAACATAGTGTATAAATAAGAAGAGAAAGGCTGATGTTTACAAATAGTCATGTAATGTAATCATATTCATAAATCCAAAGCTATCATCATTACATTCCTATTTAATAGTTACAGATCATTGGTACGTATCTCAAAACATTTTCATGCCCAATATAAGTACTGAGAGACAACAAACACAATTTGCTCTGTTGTGTCACACCTTAAAATTCTTAGCACCTCCCAGTACTGCTTCGCACCCAAATTCTTGCAGAGAGCTATGATCCATTTCTTACACGGCAAAAGAAAAAGAAATGTGACTCTGTTTCTGTACGCCTTGTGCAATGGGGAAAAAGCTTTGTGGATTGCCCTGTGTAGTAATTAACAACACTACATAAAAGGATGAAAGGTTCTTTATTCTTAAGTAAACACAAGGATGTCGTCAGTTGTCCTCTGTGAGTGGCGCTGCTCTGTCAACATTCTAGAGCGAGCGCCTGTTGACACATGGGGTGTACCAAGTGCAGCTGTAAGGGAGGGGGGAATGGGCACAAGGGTGAAGGGCCATGCCAAGGGGCAAGTTACAACACATCATCCTCCCTATAGAAACAGATAACAGAAGATGAGAACATATGCAGAGCAAGAAAGGAATCCTAAAAGAGCTATCTCATTAGAAACTGTTTTTGCCATTGGGGGGCGTGCCTTTGCCTACCACTTCTCCTGTCCAATCTTGTCTCCCTTCTGACGTCTCCACCCTCAGACCTAGTGGTGTGTGACCTGGAAACTTCCCTTCCTGCTGGCACTACCCTGTCCTGGCTCCACATTCTTCCATCTTCCGTGACTACGGAATTCTTGTTAAGTGTCTTGATCGTGCTGGGGGCATAGAATTTGTCTCCTCCTATTCTCAGTCTCTCCGGCTTCTTTACATAAACTCTTTGTCCTTGCTGGAATCCTCTCTCCTTAGCTCCCCACTTCTTGTCATACCACTCTTTGTATTTGCGTTGATTGGCTTCAATTTTCCTCTTGATCTCCTGGGGGTTGGCTTCCACAATTTGACTTCTTCCCATCCAACTGGGTTTGAGTTTAGTGCCCGCTTTTCTTCCTCTCAGTAGCTCGAAAGGTGTGCATCCTGTGGTAGACTTAGGCGTGGTATGGTAGGCCCACAGCATGTCCCTTAACGCTTCCTCGATGTTCCGTCCCGCTTGTTTTGCCAGCTGTATGCACTCTTTCACCATGTGGTTTACTCTTTCCACCTTGCCGTTAGCTTTGGGGCAGTACAGTGGCGTGCGGACATGTGCAATGGAACAGTCCTTGAGGAATTCCTTCATTTCTTCAGATATAAGCTGTACGCCATTATCTCTCACCAGAGTCTCAGGCACTCCTTCTCTTGAGAACACCTCTCTCATGAACTCGATGATCGTTCGGGTGTTCACGTTGTGGACTACCTTGTAGGTCACCCAACTAGAATAGTAGTCCACCATGACTATAAGGTACCAGTCTTGAGGCCCCCTACCATGTATCGGCCCAGTTATGTCCAAACCAAGCTTGTTCCACGGAGCTTCAGGTACCTCCACAGGTGACAAGGGTGCTCTTCTCACGGTCTTGGACTTGTCGCTCAAGCTGCACGCGTAGCAATCACGCACTTTGTCCTCCATCTCACTGTCCATCATTGGGAACCAGTAGTCCGTACGAAGTCTAGCCTTGCTCAGGCTTCTTCCCAAGTGACCTTCGTGAGCTAGCTCCACTATTTGGTTTCTCAATGCTTCTGGAGGGACCAGTTTCCCGGATTTCAATATTAAATCTCCCTCCACTGATAGATCCTCTCTCACGTTCCAATATGGCTGGATCTCTGTCTCCATGTCTTTACACTTCTTCGGCCATCCCGTGAGTATAAACCTCCTTACTTTCTTCAGTGTCTCATCCTGACCCATTTGAATTTCCCATGTATCCTTTTCTATGGCTGCTAGCCGCAACTCCAGAATTGGGTCACTTCTCATCTTCTCCTCCACCTCTTCCTCCGCCGGCGCTCTCGACAGGAAATCAGCTACCCTATTCTGCTGTCCAGGAATGTAAGACACTCTGAAATTGTAGGCTTGTAATCCGACTGCCCATTTGGCTATTCGTGGCGTCATGCTTTCCATATCTTTTTTTGTGAACAAAGAGACCAATGGTTTGTGGTCAGTCTGCACTTCGAAAGGAGTTCCCCAGATGAAAAATTTGTAGTGGCAGACTGCCCAGTAGACCGCTAGTGCTTCTTTCTCTATAGTAGAGTAGTTTTTTTCTGATGCCGTGAGAGTCCTGGATGCAAAGGCCACCACCTTGATTTTGCTCCCTTCTCTTTGTGCTAGGGTGGCCCCTAACCCACGGTTGCTGGCATCCGTTGAGATGATGGTCTCTCCATTAGGGTCAAACTTCCCAATGAATGGGGCTTCAATGATGGCCTTCTTTGATGTCTTTCATTGCCATCTCTTGTTCCTTGCCCCAATTGAAAACACTGTCTTTTTTAATCAAGTCTCTTAGAGGCTGTGACACCATAGCAAAATCTTTTATGAACTTGGCCATGTATTCAGCAAGACCCAGAAATGACAGAATGTCCTCTTTTGACTTTGGAGTAGGAGCGTCTCTCACCGCCCTGATCAGATCACTCTTCGGCTTGATCCCTTCTTCCGAGAGGGTGTGCCCTAGGTAGTCTACAGCGCACACTCCTAACTTACATTTTGAAGGTTTAGTGGTGAATCCCACGTCTCTCAATTTTCTCAATACCTCCTTTGCCATTTCGTTGTGCTCCGCTTCATTGCCCCCGTAGATTAGTATGTCATCTTGGAAGCAAAGGGTGTTCATGCAGTCCTTTAATACATGTTGCATAACTCTTTGGAAGGCCGCAGCCGCAGACGCCAAACCAAATGGCATGCGCAAGAACTTAAAGTTTCCAAACGGGGTTGTGAATGCAGTGAGCAGTTGAGAATCCGGGTGAAGCCTAATCTGATATTAGGCTGATGATAAGTCCAGCACACTGAAATACTTTGCTCCTTTAATCGTGCTCAACATTTTGCCTATTCTGGGAAGGGGATATCTGTCCACCAGGATGTTGGCGTTGAGGCCTCTCAGGTCCACACAGAGCCTAATGGTATTCCCTCCATCTTTTGCCGTGACAACAATCGGGGCCAACCAAGCAGAACTTTCTATTTCTTCGATAACTCCCTGACTGATCAGTCTCTGAAGTTCCTGCTCAAGAGGCTCTCTCATGCGCAAGGGTATGGATCTAGTCTTGTGCACTACAGGTTCTGCCCCCTCCTTGAGGATGATCTTGTGCATATAATTCTTAAACACCCCTAGATTGTCACTGAACACTTCTTTAAACTCTTCCGTAAGGTTTCATGCTATGCCCAAGGGGTCAATTAACAACACTTGTTCTGTGTTATTTGGGTCTAAGGTGATACCTAACTGTTTCTGATGCTTCCAGCCCAGCAGTGTTGAGCCCCTGGAGGATACATACACCTTTCCCACCGTGTGTCTATCCTTAAAGGAAATCCTCATCGTCACCATGCCCTCCAGTGGTATTCTCCCTTCATTGTACCCCTTGGGATTGATGTCAGGTTGCAACAATTTTACAGGGTGATTAGCAAACTTTTCCTCAAAAACATTTTTATCCACCAGGGTGTAGGGGGAGCAGGAATCAGCATACATACTAAATTTAACTCCATCTAGGAGAACATCACATTTTGGATACGAGATCACGTCATCTTCCTCATCCCCACTCACTTGAAAAACATATGATCTTTCTTCTTCCTCCCCTTGAGTGGTTTCTTCAATGACATTCACAGTTTTGCCTGGCGTTTTACACACTTTAGAGAAGTGTCCCCACCTGTTGCACTTCCTACACTGTACATTCCTAGCAGGACACTTCCAGTTACTTGCCAAATGGTTGGGACTACCACATTTGAAACACACAATGGGGCCTGACTTACTACGTACCCCTTCTTTGTTTTTGTCCCCTACTTTACAGACGGTTTCTCCCTCAGTACTAGACTTATTTTCTGTCCTCTCTTTACTTGCCCCCTCTGGTGATTTCATTTCCCTAATGCATCTCGCGGTATGTTCCAGACCCTTGGCTATGTTAATAGCTTCTTCTAGGTTAGGATTCTTGGTGAGTAACTCCTCCTGAGTCTTAGTGTCATTAGTGCACCGCACCAGTTGATCTCTGATCAAAGAGTCGGTGAGTTGCCCAAATTCGCATGTGGCAGACAACCCTCTCAGTACCGCTATGTAATTGCTCACTTTTTCTTCCCTCTTCTGCACCCTCTTAAAAAACTTGTGCCTTTCCATTACCACATTTATCTTCTCCTTAAAATGAGCTCCCAGTTCCCTGAGTGTGCTTTCATATACATTGACACCTTCCTCCACTTCCTCTTGGTCGTCTTCCACTAACCTCCCTGTTATGTCTTCATAGATCTTTCTCCCATGAGTACCCAAGTTGTGGAGTAGTATGTGTTGCTTGCGTATATTGGTATAATTACTACCGCCTATGGCAATCAGATACGATTTGAAAATGCCTTCCCACCTCCTCCATGGAATGTCAGGTTCTCCTAATTCATTTAGAAAGGGGGAGGTTGACTCATGCCCGCCCCCGCCATTGCCATGCAGGTGTTAAACTACCTGAAAAAGACCTTGCCTGCAAGGCAGACCAAAGAAGTAGCTAAGGTGCAGGGGAAACCTTTACTTTAAATATAAAGACACTGCAACTAATCCCTGTGTGACCCCAATAATTATTAATATCATTCTTCTTTGAAATCAACAAAAGTATAAGAGAGAACAATATTTGAGGAAGTAGTGGTAGTCCCCTTTCTACTTCCACAAAATGCCACTCCACAGACCAATGGGGTTACTGGCCCCCTCCCACTGGCAGGACCTTCCTGTTGAGGTGACTTCCCCTCACACAATCTCCTCTAGTCACATCAGAAAAACTCGTGGAATCTCGAGGTGAAGACAGGTGAGCTTCTCCACAAAATATGTTCGTTGCTCTCTCTTGCACAGGCTCTGGGGTGAGAGTTAAGTCAGTCAGTGCAGCACAATGTGAGACGATCTCGAGGCATTTGAAACGTGTTATCCTGGTGCACACAAAGTTAATCAAATTTTCTACCAGTCAAATTTATCTATTTAGATTAGCGCTGCTCGGGTCACAAGGCGTCCTGCCCTTGTCTTCAAGTAACTCAAAACGTGGAGTAGGAGGGGGACTCCCTCCTACAACTGAGCGCGCTGTTTTGCAACGAAACTCATAGGTTTCTTCTCTGTATTTTACATCAGTTCATACATAAACTGTGCCATGTATCATAAATCAATAGTCCATAGTTAATCTCCGTAGTATAGTGCTTTTATTTCCAATTTCAAGCAGATAATTATACCAGGTTTAGAAATACATCTTGCAAACCCAATGCATTTCGGGTCTATCCAACAGACCCTTCGTCAGGGGACTATGGATTGAAAAGAAACAGGACCTGTTAATTCACATTGCCAATAGACACGAAAATGTAAAACGAAAATATAAACGTGTAAACCGAAACATACATTAGTGTCATGATTGAACTCATTTACATGATACCACTCTAACATAAAGACTGTCTCCTGAATTATACACTACATGCACAGCGCAAATGTCATGTCAATCGTTAATTCCTATAAACGCAATGCTAAAAAGCGATATGTAATTGTACACTCTCGATTCTGGGTTACTTACATAAGACCGTCCGGTCTGATGCCTGAATTTGGCGTCTCAGTGTTTCGCGCCAAAGCTAAGCATCTATTATGAAATGCAGTTCCGTGCACGTGATCGGAAAGCCTTCCAATCACGGCAGAGTGACCCTCGTCATGTGACCTGTTCCATTGCGGCTTCTAGGAAGTGTAGGGATTAATTACGCTAAGGCAAATCTTAATGTAAATGCGGTAACCAGGAAGTATAAGTGGTATCTGCACATAAAATGGTGACAATAACAATAATGTGACAGGTATTCAATTGCAAATAATATGAAAAAACAATACATTCACACAAATGGATTGTGGAACCTTAATGAACACATCAAGGGTCTCGGATATAGTTCAAACCCATGACTGTGGTGCTTATAAAAAACATGAATGTTCAATTCTATCATTGAGCCCAATCGGGTGGCTTGAATTAAGTTTTTTAATCCAATAGTATTCACATCTAAGTCTTTGCTTAGACGGATCCATGTCGTTGCGTGGAAGGATTCTCTCCAAGACCGTATATCTTAACTGGGAAATTTGATGGCGTGCTTCAAGCCAGTGACATGCCACTGTGGATTTTGAGTTCATGAGTCTGATATTACTCTTATGTTCAGTTATGCGTTTTTTCACTTTCCTTTCAGTCTGTCCTACATAGGTTTTTCCACACGGACATTTAATGGCGTACACGCAATTCATTGTATCACATGTACTGTTATGTTTCAATTCAATTTGATATCCTTTTGTAGGGTGAGTGAATTGATTTCCAATGATTACATTGCTGCAGTGGGTACAATTTTGACATTTTTGCATGCCTCGATAGGTCATAGTTAGTTTCTTTGGTGTATTCAACATTTCTTTAATGTTCTTTGATCTTTGAAAAGCAAAAGTTATATTTTCTTGATACAGACCTTTTAGATCGGGTTCTTGTTGAATAAGTCCCCAGTGTTTATTCACTATTCTTTTGATTTTGGTTGCATCCGTAGAAAATTTCAATACACAAACTGTTTTGGTTTCTTGTGTTTTAGCCACTTCTTTCAACATGCTGACACGAGATTGTTTAGCCACTTTGTTTAACGATGTTTGCAGTACATCATTCGGATAGCCTCTTGCTTGATACTTTTTTGTTTGTTCTTGGAAATTTTGTGACAACTCTACTTCATTGGAAGTGATTCTTTTTATTCTTATGAATTGCGAAGTAGGCAAATGCTTTTTCAGTGTCATAGGGTGGAAACTTTGAAACAGTAGTGAAGAATTTTTGTCAGTTTTCTTGATATGAACATTAGTAGTGATGATATTCTTTGCTATAGACACTTTCACATCGAGGAATGATATGTTTTGCTCTTCTATAGTGTGGGTGAATTTTATCCTTTCATTACAAGCGTTGAGAGCAATGATGTTGTTTTCCAAATCTACTCTAGCTCCTCTCCATATTATAAATAGGTCATCTATATACCTTTTGTACATCATCAAGTGATCTGTCCATGATGGATTCTCAAGAATGTGATCAGTTTCAAATTTGCTCATGAAAATGTTAGCATATGAGGGCGCCCCCCCAAAGCCCATAGATGTTCCACTGCTTTGGTTGTAGTATTTCCCATTCCATTCAAAGTAGCTGCAAAATAATGCAAATTGCATGAGTTGTATAATTAGCAATTTTTGTTCTTCCTGTAGATTGCTTTTAGCCAGGCTCCATTCTAATGCCTCTATGCCCTCGTTGTGGGGAATAGAGGTATATAGGGCGGTTACATCTATAGTGCATAGTAGATATGTTTCATCAATCTTCAGCACTAGCTTATCCAACATGTTCAAGAAAGCTGTCGTGTCTTTAATGTACGTGGCTGAGTTTTGTACAATAGGTTGTAAAAACCTGTCAATGAATTTCCCTATGGGCTCAGAGATAGACCCACACGCAGAGACGATGGGTCTAAATGGCGGATTAGTCAAATTTTTGTGTATCTTGGGTGTCATATACAGCTTTGGTCTTCTACAACCCCCATAGACAACATAGGAGAAAAACCTTCCACCAGCAATGTCACTCCCCAAGTGAGTTTTTTAGAGATCAGCCCTGCGGCAAACGCTCCACCAATAAGTACAAACCAACAAGACGTGGAAACAGAAACAGAAAAAAGCATAGCAGAGAGAACAAGGAGCCAGAAAACGAAAACCAATTAATAGTGAATATTTCATCAAAACAACTTACACAAGCTGAAACTGATCTTCTCAATAAAGGGATGACATTTGTACCTACATATCGTTCGAATGCAGCCGAAACAGATATAGCACTGTTCAAATTTTTCAGATCACTGAAATTAAGATATTTCTTTAAAGATTCGACTGATGCTCAAGCTGAAACAAATTGGGAAAAAGAATTTCGCCCCAAAAGTTCATTTTGTGCTCCATTTACCCACAAAACCATTGAAGCTTTCGAGAGATCAGTTCTCACTGAGATACAACAGATAACGTACAGTAAACCTAAAAGAAGTAACCTCACATCTAGAGAATGGAACACGTTAAAAAATTTAACCAATAACAAACACCTGACATTCCAAAAGGCAGACAAGGGAGGAGCCCTTGTGGTTATGGACACGGACTTTTACACTAAAAATGTGAATGATCATGTGAATAACCCGGATATATATCTTCCACTGGAATCGGATCCCACTCAAGAATACCAACAAATTCTTAAAAAGATCATTAATGATGCCCATGATAATAAGTGGATAAACGACAAAACCAAACAGTTTCTAGAAATGAAACACCCTAGAAGACCAAAGCTGTATATGACACCCAAGATACACAAAAATTTGACTAATCCGCCATTTAGACCCATCGTCTCTGCGTGTGGGTCTATCTCTGAGCCCATAGGGAAATTCATTGACAGGTTTTTACAACCTATTGTACAAAACTCAGCCACGTACATTAAAGACACGACAGCTTTCTTGAACATGTTGGATAAGCTAGTGCTGAAGATTGATGAAACATATCTACTATGCACTATAGATGTAACCGCCCTATATACCTCTATTCCCCACAACGAGGGCATAGAGGCATTAGAATGGAGCCTGGCTAAAAGCAATCTACAGGAAGAACAAAAATTGCTAATTATACAACTCATGCAATTTGCATTATTTTGCAGCTACTTTGAATGGAATGGGAAATACTACAACCAAAGCAGTGGAACATCTATGGGCTTTGGGGGGGCGCCCTCATATGCTAACATTTTCATGAGCAAATTTGAAACTGATCACATTCTTGAGAATCCATCATGGACAGATCACTTGATGATGTACAAAAGGTATATAGATGACCTATTTATAATATGGAGAGGAGCTAGAGTAGATTTGGAAAACAACATCATTGCTCTCAACGCTTGTAATGAAAGGATAAAATTCACCCACACTATAGAAGAGCAAAACATAGCATTCCTCGATGTGAAAGTGTCTATAGCAAAGAATATCATCACTACTAATGTTCATATCAAGAAAACTGACAAAAATTCTTCACTACTGTTTCAAAGTTTCCACCCTATGACACTGAAAAAGCATTTGCCTACTTCGCAATTCATAAGAATAAAAAGAATCACTTCCAATGAAGTAGAGTTGTCACAAAATTTCCAAGAACAAACAAAAAAGTATCAAGCAAGAGGCTATCCGAATGATGTACTGCAAACATCGTTAAACAAAGTGGCTAAACAATCTCGTGTCAGCATGTTGAAAGAAGTGGCTAAAACACAAGAAACCAAAACAGTTTGTGTATTGAAATTTTCTACGGATGCAACCAAAATCAAAAGAATAGTGAATAAACACTGGGGACTTATTCAACAAGAACCCGATCTAAAAGGTCTGTATCAAGAAAATATAACTTTTGCTTTTCAAAGATCAAAGAACATTAAAGAAATGTTGAATACACCAAAGAAACTAACTATGACCTATCGAGGCATGCAAAAATGTCAAAATTGTACCCACTGCAGCAATGTAATCATTGGAAATCAATTCACTCACCCTACAAAAGGATATCAAATTGAATTGAAACATAACAGTACATGTGATACAATGAATTGCGTGTACGCCATTAAATGTCCGTGTGGAAAAACCTATGTAGGACAGACTGAAAGGAAAGTGAAAAAACGCATAACTGAACATAAGAGTAATATCAGACTCATGAACTCAAAATCCACAGTGGCATGTCACTGGCTTGAAGCACGCCATCAAATTTCCCAGTTAAGATATACGGTCTTGGAGAGAATCCTTCCACGCAACGACATGGATCCGTCTAAGCAAAGACTTAGATGTGAATACTATTGGATTAAAAAACTTAATTCAAGCCACCCGATTGGGCTCAATGATAGAATTGAACATTCATGTTTTTTATAAGCACCACAGTCATGGGTTTGAACTATATCCGAGACCCTTGATGTGTTCATTAAGGTTCCACAATCCATTTGTGTGAATGTATTGTTTTTTTCATATTATTTGCAATTGAATACCTGTCACATTATTGTTATTGTCACCATTTTATGTGCAGATACCACTTATACTTCCTGGTTACCGCATTTACATTAAGATTTGCCTTAGCGTAATTAATCCCTACACTTCCTAGAAGCCGCAATGGAACAGGTCACATGACGAGGGTTACTCTGCCGTGATTGGAAGGCTTTCCGATCACGTGCACGGAACTGCATTTCATAATAGATGCTTAGCTTTGGCGCGAAACACTGAGACGCCAAATTCAGGCATCAGACCGGACGGTCTTATGTAAGTAACCCAGAATCGAGAGTGTACAATTACATATCGCTTTTTAGCATTGCGTTTATAGGAATTAACGATTGACATGACATTTGCGCTGTGCATGTAGTGTATAATTCAGGAGACAGTCTTTATGTTAGAGTGGTATCATGTAAATGAGTTCAATCATGACACTAATGTATGTTTCGGTTTACACGTTTATATTTTCGTTTTACATTTTCGTGTCTATTGGCAATGTGAATTAACAGGTCCTGTTTCTTTTCAATCCATAGTCCCCTGACGAAGGGTCTGTTGGATAGACCCGAAATGCATTGGGTTTGCAAGATGTATTTCTAAACCTGGTATAATTATCTGCTTGAAATTGGAAATAAAAGCACTATACTACGGAGATTAACTATGGACTATTGATTTATGATACATGGCACAGTTTATGTATGAACTGATGTAAAATACAGAGAAGAAACCTATGAGTTTCGTTGCAAAACAGCGCGCTCAGTTGTAGGAGGGAGTCCCCCTCCTACTCCACGTTTTGACGATCTTGAGGCAAACACGCTGCCTCACATCGTAGACCTGACGGAACGTTTAGCTTTCACTTTCCGCTTCGCGCCACAGTTACACTGACCCAGTGAAGCGCAGAATGCAGCGCGTCGCTTAGTTTGCTATATTCTTTTTTCCTCACGCCGCCTGCTGAAAATGAGCGATTCCTCTCAGAAGCCGTTAATTTCTTCGCGCTCAGCCAGCGCGCTTAACTGTGCCCGGAATGACACACGACTTTTCCCCAAGCGCGCTGATGACAGGAGCCACGCTAGACTGGGTGAAAGGAAGTCCCGGTGCCCGGCCCGACACCCGATGATGGTTCCCACCACCCTTATCACACAGTGGGCTGAATCACAGGGGAATAGACGCAGTAAGGTTACGACCTCTTACTTGAAGTTCATTGGAGTCAGCTCCTTACACGCTCGCGCTGCCTCATTCTTTTGCTCCGACGCTTGACTCCGTTTATTTTTCTTATCGTATCACTTCAGACTCGCCTCATGAAAACGTCATCAACTTTTCTTGACAGCAATAACTTCACCAGGGGGACGACATCCGCTGTCCCTGGCACAGCTTATCCCACCCTCGTCGCCAAAGAATGTAGTAATTAACAACACTACATAAAAGGATGAAAGGTTCTTTATTATTAAGTAAACACAAGGATGTCGTCAGCTGTCCTCTGTGAGTGGCACTGCTCTGTCAACATTCTAGAGCGAGCGCCTGTTGACACATGGGGTGTACCAAGTGCAGCTGTAAGGGAGGGGGGAATGGGCACAAGGGTGAAGGGCCATGCCAAGGGGCAAGTTACAACACCCTGTTTTAACCACTTTGCAGTAAAAGATCTAAACTGCATGGTGCAACTTCTAAATTGCACATACAGGTGTTAAGCTGAAAGTGGGAGGCTCCTGACCATATAAGGTTTGAATCTCAGAATGAATTAATAAAGTAGAAACTCACCTAATGCACTCACTTGTTCATTCCCAATCTGGGTCCACCTAGTCTCCCAATAATTTTTCATCAATTCCAAAGTGATTCCTTTTGTTTTTTTTGTTGGTGATTCCCAAAGTTCCCCCATCTTAATCTTTCCACAAGGATTTCTTACGTACTTCAACCCCAGGTATGAGCTTCTTTGTCGCATGAGATTAATTCCACAAGAGATTCTCTGTAAATGGACAGCTCTTCCGTTGACCAGAGAAACACCCAATATAGCAGTGGCTTTAGACTAAAGAGACTACCAGGTGTATGCTGTTGAGTGACAGATCAAATCTCAGTGGTAGCAGAGGGGTACTTATTGGTAGATTACAAAAATTCCTTATACGTTTTCTACCATTGTTAGTGCAGCTGCATCAGCGTACTCCCAACTCTCGGCCCATTGGAGGCTGCTGGAAGGGCCTTAGTCCTGTAGACCTTGAGGCCAGGTGACACAGATCCTCCGGATGTAGCTTCTAACTCCCTTATAATTGCCAGTGCTCTTTGGTTGGGAATGATTTCTGCCAGTTGGGAGCTCCAGGACAGGGTGTCAATCAGCCTGACTCCCAGATAGTCAAAGTTTTTAACCTGCTCTATCTGGGAGCCCTTGATTGACATCCTGCCTCTAAAAGAACGGTGTGGGTTTATTATATTATCTGCTGGCAAATGTCACATTTAAGGACAAAATCCTCAACCTGTTATTAAAGGCCCAGCCACCAGTAGAATTGCTGCATTAATGAAATTGTAGCCTCCACTCATGTGTGAGCATATGCTAGACCCTCTTGTGCTGCTAGGATCTGTCCTAACCTGCAATTTGAATGAGGTATTACTCTATCCCCCACTCCGGGGAATATGAGCAAATTGAATATTTTGTGCACTTAACTGGTAGGAGTATTTTAGTGGGAAACCTTTCATTAAGAGGCTGCTGTTGCAAGCAGCATTGATAGCCGTCATGGTGGCTCCATCTATTCTCATACTAGAATGAGTAATTGCGGTGACTGCAACAGATTGCATTGTTGCTTTTGCAACTTTGTCAGCCTTTAAATTCTCTGCAACGTGTATTCCTACACATTTGTGGCTCAGTATGTGTCTGACATCCATGGCAAACTGGCTTTATGTTTAGCCACTTGTCCCCAAAACATTTTATGCTTGGTCATGTACCCTTTGGAGGGCCGTATTTACAAAGGTAAAGTGAGATGAAAGTCTAACTTTACGACTTTTGGTATTTGCAAAGGCATTTACTACTCATAAATGACCTTTGTGAATACCTAAAATCAGATGTTAGACTTTCGTCTCACTTTACCTTTGTGAATCTGGCCCAGAGTCTCTGAATCCATTCTGGCTCCAGTAGCATAAATACTCATTGTAGGAGTGGACACACTAATAGGAATCGCACACTATAAGTGTGGGGAACTCCGTATCTGTATTCTCAAGGGCCAGAATTAGAGCTTTCAGTTCAGCCAGCTGTGTAGTGCAATCACTGAGTGACTGCATGTATAAATTATGAGATTGGAATTCTCCACCCCTTATTTTACCCTTTACGGCTGCTCAAGCGGATAAGTATTGGTGTTTTGTACCTTCTGAAGGCTGGGCAGAACCATCAGTGTAGATTATAAAATCATACTGATTCTTGAGGGATTATTTCATTGGGGAGAGGATATTTGTGTTCGTATTGAAAGTTTGCGTGTGTTTGTAGTGTAGAGTCAAAGACATAATCTACATCTGTTGCTGTGATTGAGTTAGCCTTTTGTATCCGTCTTGGATGTAAAGCTTTTTGGTTGGGAATGCTGGCCTTTGTAACAGCAGTTAAGGCTGGAATCGGAGTCACAACAATTATTCCTTTTCCCTGAGCCAATTGTCTTACTTTCACTACAGCCATCTGTGGGAAACCTTTACAACACGGTCATTACACCGAGATACCTTTACAATGCGTTGTTGCAATGACCGCGTGTTACAAAGCAGTACCATTTCAACACAAGTCCTGACAACGACTTGCTCTAGATGGTGCTCTAAACTAAGGAATAGTATAATTTACTATTCCAACACCTTCCCTACTGTTGCACACACTGGAGTTGGAATAGTAAATTATACTATTCCTAAGTCCAGCGTGCCATCTAGAGCAAGTCCTTGTAACGACTTACCTTGTAATGGAACTGGTGGATATCCAGAAACCCGTCCTAGGATGCTTGATTCCGGTCCAGGGAAGACATGGCTTGGCAGTTCGGGCTGGACTGTTCCCATGAGGCACAGGGTCAAGGCTGATTTGCATATGGCCATGTCTGAACTGGGGTGGCTTGGTGAGCAAAATAACGATGGATTAAACCCAGATCTGTGACTGGGGGTGAATTTTTTGCCATTGTGCAACATTCCGTCCATCATATTGTGTGTTTTGCTGTTCACCCAATGTGGGAAGGGTATGCCCAGATGTGGGTCCCATGCTCACTACGCCACTGGTGTCAAGTTATCCTGGCTGAAAACTGCTGATAGCCAGAAACTGGTCCTAGGATGCTTGATTCCGGTCCAGGGAAGATATGCTTGGCAGTTCGGGCTGGACTGTTCCCATGAGGCACAGGGTCAAGGCTGATTTGCATATGGCCATGTCTGAACTGGGGTGGCTTGGTGAGCAAAATAACGATGGATTAAACCCAGATCTGTGACTGGGGTGAATGTTTTGCCATTGTGCAACATTCCGTCCATCATCTTGTGTGTTTTGCTGTTCACCCTATGTGGGAAGGGTATGCCCAGACGTGGGTCCCGTGCTCACTACGTCGCTGGAGTCAAACTATTCTGGTGGAAGACGGCTGATAGCCAGAATCCGGTCCTAGGATGCTTGATTCCGGTCCAGGGAAGACATGGCTTGGCAGTTCGGGCTTGACTGTTCCCATGAGGCACAGGGTCAAGGCTGATTTGCATATGGCCATGTCTGAACTGGGGTGGCTTGGTGAGCAAAATAATGATGGATTAAACCCAGATCTGTGACTGGGGGTGAACGTTTTGCCATTGTGCAACATTACATCCATCCTCTTGTGTGTTTTGCTGTTCACCCTATGTGGGAAGGGTATGCCCAGACGTGGGTCCCGTGCTCACTACGCCACTGGAGTCAAGCTACCCTGGCTGAAGACGGCTGATAGCCGGAAACGGGTCCTAGGATGCTTGATTCCGGTCCAGAGAAGACATGGCTTGGCAGTTCGGGATGGACTGTTCCCATGAGGCACAGGGTCAAGGCTGATTTGCATATGGCCATGTTTGAACTGGGGTGGCTTAGTGAGCAAAATAACGATGGATTAAACCCAGATCTGTGACTGGGGGTGAATGTTTTGCCATTGTGCAACATTCCGTCTATCATCTTGTGTGTTTTGCTGGTATAAACTGCAGCAAAGACTGTGCCCCAAGTGATGCAGTCTTCCATCAGAGAGCCATCCCCATTGGCAGGCATATTATGAGAATTCAATGTTTTTCTTGGGGTCTTGTATGGGGACTCACTGCTTAAAGCTGAATAGTTTTTTGTGCAATCCAAAATGGAATCTCATCTCATCTGCTGGGAGCATTGCCCATTATTGCATTAATGGTTATTGGACTAATTCCAGGCATAGCAAATTGTCGCTGTGCAGCTTGACTAGCCCTTTGTACGATAGCTGTTATGATTTGCTTACCAAATTGTTCTAGAAGCCTATAGAGTGTAACTAAATCGCTGTATAGTTCTTCAAGCTCAACAACTGCAATGTTTGCTTTATCTGGCTATGTTGTGTAACCGGTTAAGACTGGCCATGTTTCTCCCTCATTGCTGAGAGGACCTAGTCCGACATTTTCCAATGTAAGTGGTAGGGCACCTAGGAACCAGTTCATATGTTCCTGAAAAGTGAAAAGGATTTCAAAATCCTCATATGCTCTGTATTGGTTAGGTACTGCTACTTCAGTGTACATGTGAAAATTCGCTGAATTGGCATTTACTGCCTGGAATGTGAATCATAACCAGAATACCTCTGTTTTTTATGCTTTGTGGGACTGTACCACAAAGGTAACATTCCCTCTCGTTCTTGGGAGCTCAAATTGTAGTAACATTGTGTTAGTGCATGTATGCATTTAAGTGGTAGCACAACCTGTCCTGGATTAGCCATTGAAGTATGTGGAATATATAGAATTCGGAGGGGGTACCTCTTTGGGATGATCCTTTCAAGGTTAAAGCTAGAACAACCTACAGCCAGGAGTTCTCTAATTAGCTGAGGAGGATTTTTTCCTAACACCATGGACGTCTCCAGTTAGTTGGTGATTAGGGACTTTGGTCACACAAAAAAAACTACTCTGGAGACCCATTAAATAAGCACCCAAGCTAGAATGTTGGTGGTGCCATGTCACATGGTTCATACTTTCTCAGTAAAACTGTGTTTGTTGGACAACATAAATGTCAAAACTGTGCGCCACTGAGTCCATGAACACCATCAGGATATGTTAGCCTTAGTCCTGACTAGCTCACAGTTCACAACATGACAACCCTGACTCTCCAAGGAAATCGGGGAAATAGATCTAAAGGCCTTTTGTTTGGTAAATCATTCATGCCCAAAGGGAGATACAAGAAATTCTCGAATTGGTATTTCAAATATTTATTAAACAAATTTGATTCTTCTGTAAAATATGTGTGCTGCAATTATCAATAGAAGGAAACAAAGCAGAGTAATCAGCATCACAAAAATGGTAAAGAAAAAGAACAGTTCAACCATTGTGCTGTTACACAGAATATATGTTTGAATAAAAGTATAGCTATATTTATGATCCTACTTAGGGCTCTGTGAACGTGGGAGGAGTGCGGGCCGGAAAGACAGGTGTGGAGGCCGTATCAGGTGAGCAATGTTATCAATGCTTTATTCAGGTAAATACAGAAAAGGTAGGGGAGAGGAACAAAGAGTCGGCGTTCTGAGAGGCCAAGTTCCGGATCTTCTTCCTGGGATCAGTTCTGCCCACGCTTGTTTCGCCCACGTCTCCTTCCAGGTATAACGACTCCGGATAGTCCGTGGAGGGCATGTGGGAGATAAAGTAAGGAGTCGTTAGTCCAGTCGGACTATACAAACTGAGTACCTGCTCACCGAAACCCGGATGGTGATGGATTTATGAGAGAGCGATGGTGAGGGCAGGGGGGTTAAGGAGGACAATAGAAGAGGAAGGGGAAAGAAGAGTAAAAAGATATCTACCACTTAGGTGTGAGAACCGTGCTTGGGGTTTTCTATAGAGTGCGTGCAGGACGGAAAATGGAAAGGGTAGTGAGGCTTTGAGGAGGTGCTATACAATGAGTCGAGTGCAAGGTGAAACACTATTCGGGTGAATTATCTATTTACAATGTGGTGGTCGCCTCCCCTGATACCGTGCTACAGTGCTTGCCCCGGTGTTATGTGTACTCACCGACTCTGCCGTAGCTCTCCTGAGCTAGGGCCGCTCCCCAGCCACCTCCTTTGGATACCACCACTTCTCGCTCCACTCATCCTCTCCTTCTTCTGTCTCCGTCTCTCGACCTCTTGCTCCGTCAGCCTGGATCTCCTGCCACTCCTTCGCTCCTCCAGCAGTCGTTCCGTCTTCTTGCTTGCGGCTTCCGTTTTTCAGTTCCTGGAGGCATGGACTTCCGGGGTAGGCTCGGGTCACTTCCGGTTTTTCTCTGACGAGTATTGGTTCCTGGAACGATAGAGGACACGGGGGCAGAGTCCTGGTTACTACGGACGATTCCGAGTCCGTTCTCGGGGAATGGCGACATTGTGGGGCCCTCGGGGAAGGGCGACATTGCGGGGCAAGTAAGGGGGCCAGATCACATCCCTTTCCCCTAGCCATCTTTCTTGTACGAGTGGGTGAGGAGGGATAGCGGGACAGAAAATTGACGTTCCCTTGTTCGGTCCCTTTTCTGTGGAAAGTCTGAAACCTATAAGGCTGCAACGCCAAGAACCATCGGGGGACCCTATCATTATGTCCTTTGTTGCGAGCCATCCATTCCAGGGGGCATGGTCAGTAAGGAGGGTAAATTTGCGACCCTCTAAATAATAACGAAGGCTTTCTATAGCCCACTTGATGGCTAGTGCCTCCTTTTCTATTACTGCATAATTCCTTTCCCGTGGAAATAGTTTCCGGCTGAGGTATAAAATAGGTCTTTCATCACCGTTGGCATCAGTTTGTGAGAGAATAGCTCCTAAGCCCTGGTCTGAGGCGTCTGTCTGGAGAACAAAGGGGCGTGCATAGTCTGGGCTAGCCAAAACAGGTTTACAGGTAAGAGAGGATTTGAGTCCCTCAAAGGCCTGCCATAGCTGGGTTGTGGGATTTTTTAAGATTTCCTCGGTTTTTACAGTTTTCCGCAGGAGATCTGTGAGGGGAGCCGCCCTCTGGGAAAAGTTGGGGATAAATCTGCGATAATATCCCAAAAGTCCTAGGAAGGCGCAGAGGTCTTTTCCGAATTGTGGGAAGGGAAGGGCTTGTATAGCGACGATTTTGTTATCTTGAGGGCGAATAACGCCTTCACCCAGGAGGCTTCACGGTTTGGGCGGCTAGGGTACTTTTAGCCAGGTTGATGGTAAAGTGAAAGGACCCTAAGGACTGCACAACCTGATATAGGTGAGAAAGATGTTCTTCCCACGTGTCGCTGTATATGACAATATCATCTAGATAGGCCCCAGCCTATTGAGCGTGGGGGTTGCAGAACAAAGTTCATGGCCCTTTGGAAAGTTGCTGGAGCCCCATGGAGCCCAAAGGGCAGTACCCTAAACTGGAACAAACCCTCGTGTGTGGAGAAAGCTGTCTTTTTTTGTCTTGCTCTCTTAAGGGGATCTGCCAGTAGCCCTTACACAGGTCGAGAGTAGTGATGTACTTGGCCTTTCCTACACGTTCTATCATCTCGTCAACTCGGGGAAGAGGATACGTGTCAAAGCTTGAGATTTTATTCACTTTGCGGAAGTCTATGCAGAAGCGTATTGAGCCGTTTTGGAACCAGTACAATGGGAGAATTCCAATCACTAGTGGATGGCTCAATGATTTCCAGTTTTATCATCTGTTCTATTTCCCTTTTTATGACTGGCCTGCGGGCTTCCGGTATCCGGTAGGGCCGTAGCCGCGCGGTCTTCCCAGGATCGGTGTGGATGGCATGCTCTACGATGACAGTATGTCCAGGCAGATCGGAAAAGACATGTCGCAGGGGCAGAAGGGCTTCTCGGAGATCTTGCCTCTGCGAATCAGTCAGCTCTGAATCAAAACATGGGTACAATTGGGGTCTAGAAGACAGGGACTCCCCTAGGAACACGGGACCAGGCCCCTCCCACTTTTTGAGGAGATTTTATGATATATTTGGGTCGTTCCTCGGTTACGATCCAACTCCAGTTTATACGTAACCGGAGTTACCTTCTGGGGGATCGTATAAGGTCCTTGCCATTGACCCAGAAGCTTTTGGTCGGAGGAAGGCATCATTAAGAGCACCAGATCACCTACAGAGAAGCTCCTGGGTTTGGTGCCCTTGTCATATTGTCCTTTTTGAGTGGCTTGGGCGGTCGCCAGGTTCTGCCGCACAATATCCCTTATTTGACCCAAATGTGTCTTGAGGTTATCTACATACTCAGGGAGTGTTCGGGTCCAGTCTGTTTCCGCCTCCCAGGTTTCTTTGACCATATCTAGCAGGGTTCGGGGGGGGTGCCCATACAGGAGCTCAAATGGGGAGTAACCTGTGCTGCTCTGTACCTTACATCTGATAGCAAAGAGGGCTAGGGGTAACATCTCCTCCCCCCTTTTGGACTCCAGAGCCAGCAACTTTTTCAGGGTCATTTTTAGAGTAGCGTTGTAGCGCTCTACCAACCCGTCAGTTTACGGGTGGTAGGCGGAGGTACAGATCTGTTTGATCCCCATGTCAAGTCTTTGCCAGAATGTTAGCAGCCCAAAATAGAAACGCATATGCCACTAATCTTTTTGTTTCTAAAAAGCCAGCAGGGACCAAGGCTTGAAGAGGAGCCTCCCAGTTCCCTTAAGCGCAAACCTCCCCAGTGTGGTAGACACAGCTAGGATAGGCTGCTCCGTGGGGAAAAGGGAAGGGGACAAAATAAGAAAGAACACAGCCGAAATGGCACACGTCTAGGTCTGGTCTGCGGGGTTAGACTCTTCTTGACGCAGGAAGAACTATCAGGTTACAAATGAGAGTTGATTACATGGGCAACAAAGGAACACATAAACACTAGACCGAACCTTCTGTTTGTGCACTTACTTGATGCCCAAAACGTGTTGTCTTTAAACTGCCCAGGAATCCGAGGAAAGAAGTACTAATACCCTGTAACTGTCTTCAGCTGTTTAGTTCACAGCTCGATGTCAGGTTCCTGGGCTCGGGTAATCACTTTTGGGCTTACGTTTTATTGTGTAGCCTGTAGTTAGCTTCACTACAGGGGATTAATCATAACTTGGGGTACTTTCCTTCTTGACCAGCAGAGTAAAAAGTATTAACCGGCAACTCGAGGTAACAGGGTTTGGGGTTTGATAGCGCAGCCGCGCTATCACATGAAGTGGAACAAGCTTTATCCTACCTGCGAAGCGGGAAAGAGAGCGTCCTCGCAACACTGCCCCCGGTGTCCACCACAGCGGGAAAGAAAGCGTCCGTGCAACACTGCCCCCGGCGTCCACCACAGCGGGAAAGAAAGCGTCCGCGCAACACTACCCCCGGCGTCCACCACAGTGGGAAATAAAGCGTCTGCGCAACACTGCAGGTCTCGAAGATGTAACGTCCGGCTTCGTCAAGGAATCAGGAATGATTGACAAGCACAGTCCCTTTCAATGGTAGGTGCTTATATGCAGGCCGCCGTCTGCAACTTCCTTACCGCCAGGCCCCAGGGCGGTTCCCAGATGACCCATAACGATGTCCTTTTGCACTGGGATCTATCAGACCTAGAATCGCTACACCCCAGTTGAGAACACACCTGTCGCATGAGGGCTGAAACGATGGGGGTCCCTTGATCAGTTAAGATCTCCCTAGGGAACCTCACTCGCGCAAATATGGAGATCATGGCTATGGCTATGTTTTGAGAGGTGGGGTGACGTAGGGCTACGGCCTCCAGAAAACGGGTGGTATAATCAACTAATACTAAAGCATAACAACACCCGCTCCATGAGGGTAGTAGAGGGCCGATGATATCCATTCCCACCCGGCTGAAAGGGACGATTCATGCTATTTCGTTGGCAGACTGGGCATTCGCAGCAATAGGTCCGTACTTGCTGGTAAACCCCTGGTCAATAGAACTTCTCCACTATGGCCCGTTCTGTTTTCTCATTGCTGAAATGCCCCCCTAACAGGTGACTGTGAGCCAGAAACAGTACTTTATCACGAAAGAGACCAGGTATCAGTAGCTGGGGCTGTTGGTTGGGTCCACCTTTTCGATATAGCATTCCGTTTTTCTTAAAGAAATAGGGACCTACTTGTAAGGGGTCTTCGTTATCCTGGGCTTTCTCCCTCATTCTTGCAAAACTGGATCTTCCCTCTGGGAAGCTCTGAATTCACGGTCTGTTTCCCAGGGATGTTCTTCTGTCCTCACCGGGCAGACCGTGACATATTGTCATTTTTCTTTACTCTTTTGATTGCGGGACTTCCGTTCTTTGGAGGTGTACTCCTGAGGATTGGTATCCTGAGAAAAGGGAGCCTCAGTCCACCAGTGGGTTAGAGCATTGGTTGAGTCTTTTATGAGATTAGGGAGACCAAGATAGTCGCTTCCCAGAATAACCTGTTCTGGCAGCCTGGGGATTAGGCCCACCGTCAGGTCGGTTCCAGGATCCGAGGGATGTTGGATATGCACCTTCGTGGTCGGGGACTGCTTTGTGTCACCATGGACACACTGTATAGCGACGGTACCGGTGAGGGCCGGTGTACCAGAGTCCTGGGGTCGCAGTACACTTTGTCGACATCCTGTGTCGGCTAGGGCTAACACCTGTTGTCGTCAACGGTCACTTCACACCGGTATGGTGGGGGAATCATACTGGGGTTGACACATACATAGTTCTTTGCTAGGCCCACCTCCATGGGCTCTTCTCTTTGTGGATACATTCTGGCTATGTGTCCGTAGACCTTACAATTGTAATATTGCGGTCCGGGATTAGGGGGTCTGATGACAATAGGAGCTGACAATAAGGGTACAGGCTCTGGTTTTCGAGGAATGGGGCCACAATGGGGTCTATGACTGCTTGGGGTACCCGGTCTGAGGGTATGGTCTTCGTTTCCTCTCTGGATGTCCTGGGCTTGACTGAACGCACTGGTGATGTCAACAGCAGAGTCTAACGTGAGGTGGGCATGCTGTCTCACCGACCTCTGTGTGGCAGGATGCAGGGAGGTTATGAACTGCTCCAGGTAGATTTTTGACATAATCTCCTCCTTTGTGGATGTGGCGGGACGGAGCCATCGACCCGTCAAGTCCCTGATGCGGAAGGATAATGCCCTTGGCGTCTCTTGTGGTCCTTCTTTCGCTTGTCTTAGCCTTATCCTGTACGTTTCATCATCAATTCCCAAACGCTCAAGGATGCAGCGTTTGATGTCTTCGTAAGGGGTGGTTCCTTGTACATTCGCTTGCTGATAGGCGGACTGGAGTTCGTCTGTCAATAGAGGCCCCAGGTATTGGCCCCAACGCTCTATCGGCCAGGAGGCGGCTTGAGCCATTCGCTCGAAGTTAGTAAAAATAATAGTCTGGGTCCTCCCCGGATACATATTTTTGCAATACGACCGAGGGAAGGGAATTAACAGGCCTGTGTTGTCCCATCGCATCAGAGAGCTTACCGAGTGCCAGATCATGTGACTCCCCTTGGCCCTTAATTACATCATGTAGTTGTCCCCGGTCCTTCTCTGCCGCCTTAAGGAATCTTTAAATTATTCGTCCCAGTTGTTCCTGGGTGTCCGCCATTTTCGTGAACTCGGCCTCCATGCTTCCGGCAAATCCCACTTCTGACACCACCTGTGAACGTGGGGGGAGTGCGGGCCGGAAAGACAGGCGTGGAGGCCGTATCAGGTGAGCAATGTTATCAATGTTTTATTCAGGTAAATACAGAAAAGGTAGGGGGGAGGAACAAAGAGTCGGCATTCTGGAGAGGCCAAGTTCCGGATCTTCTTCCTGGGATCAGCTCTGCCCCCGCTTGTTTCGCCCACGTCTCCTTCCAGGTTTAACGACTCCGGATAGTCCGTGGAGGGCATGTGGTGATAAAGAAAGGAGTCGTTAGTCCGGTCGGACTATATAAACCTAGTACCTGCGCACCGAAACCCGGATGGTGATGGATTTATGAGAGAGCGACTGTGAGGGCAGGGGGGTTAAGGAGGGTGATAGAAGGGGAAGGGGAAAGAAGAGTAAAAAGATATCTACCACTTAGGTGTGAGAACCGTGCTTGGGGTTTCCTATTGAGTGCGTGCAGGACGGGAAATGGAAAGGATAGTGAGGCTTTGAGAAGGTGCTATATAATGAGTCGAGTGCAAGGTGAAACATTATTCGGGTGAATTATCTATTTACAATGTGGTGCTCGCCTCCCCTGATACCGTGATACAGTGCTTGCCCCGGTGTTACGTGTACTCACCGACTCTGCCTACGGACGCTCCCCAGCCGCCTCCTTTGGGCACCACCACCCCTCGCTCCACTCGTCCTCTCCTTCTTCTGTCTCCGTCTCTCGACCTCTTGCTCCTTCAGCCTGGATCTTCTGCCACTCCTTCGCTCCTCCTGCAGTCCTTCCGTCTTCTTGCTTGCGGCTTCCAACTTTCAGTTCCTGGAGGGATGGACTTCCGGGGTAGGCTCGGGTCACTTCCGGTTTCTATCTGACGGGTATTGGTTCCTGGAACGATAGAGGACACGGGGGCGGAGTCCTGGTTTCTACGGACGCTTCCGAGTCCGTCCTCGGGGAATGGCGACATTGCGCGGCCCTCGGGGAAGGGCGACATTGCGGGGCAGGTAAGTGGGCCGGATCACAGGCTCCCTATCCTAGTGTGCCTAGGGTGGGTGATGTTTACCAGAATCCCTTAGGGTGATCTAACTCCCCAGGTATCTGTGGGTATGTTTCATCTGGGAGGCCGTCTTGGTGTAGAGATGGGAACCATTCCTTTCAGGAGGTAAACACGATTCAGTTGGGCTGGAATTCCAGCATGGAGCGGCCCTAACAGTGTCAGCGAAATGCTCCTCTCACTAAACAAAGGAGTGATGTATTTCTATAATAAACTTCACCCATGTTGCCATGCGGAAGTCCCAGACATGTTGTCATTATTAATTCTATCCTTGCAGAGCTGTCACCAAGCGAACAATAACAAATATCAACACTTTGCGCAGTGAAGGTAGCCCTTTGAACAGAATTTTCAATGTTATGATAATATGCCTATGAAGTAAGTTAAATGTAAGCAAAGTCACTTCAGAAAATATTGCCCCATACAGGCACGTGAACAAATGTGTGTCAAGTGTCAATGTTCGAGAAAGAGGTCAACTTTAAATGTGAGTATGTAAAATGGTGACCACATAACATAGCTAAGTCAAGTAAAAGGAAATGTTGCCAGGAATAAGGTACCTTACGCCACTGCAACCACGAACAAGCATTGGAGAAGTTAATTGTTCTGTCTTTTAGTTGGGAATTATGCATACAGCATTTGTGCATGCCTGTGTTCGCATATAAAAGTAAGACATTTTGGCATTGTGTATGATATATGAAGCGCTCCAGCAGTCAAAATGAGAGTCCTAATTAAAACATTAAAAAGATCATGCTGCAGAGAAAACACAAAATGAAAAAGAATTGCTCATTTTATTCAATGCATACATTACAACAAATTTAATCGGTGATGTTTCAGAGTACTTTTGAGATGTAAAATAGTTTATAATGCGCTGCAGTGCAAACACTCAATAGGAGGTGGAATGAATCATCAGTCATTACCATGAGGTGAGAGAGAAATCCTCCCTTTCGAGTGGAGCCAAGGCCGACCCAATTAATATTTTAAAGAATTCATAGGAATAGATTTTAAAGACAGCTGCCCTGACCTAAAAAAAACAGAACTATCCTTAATAATCTTCATGCTCACCAATCACTTACATTTTGAATGACTTCATGGATCGTGCATTGAAAAACAAAAAGTTGCAAAGTTTTGTCGCAACAATAATAGATAATCAGTTAAAAAACTTTATTTCGATTAAAAATCACAAAAGTATGATATAAGAGTGGTGAAATAAAAAACACTTTAAAAAACAATGCATAACAATTAATAATTAATCATCAATTTCTACAATTTAGACAATTGGTCAAAATATAAATAAATATACACATGACACATTAAAACCATATTAAAACAAAGAAGAACCCTAATATGTAAACCGTTTACGACATTTAGTTCCAACAGGCAGCAATCCACAAATACTACAAATACTACATTCAAAGGGCACAGTGCAAATATTATAAAGTGCAAAATGCAAAGAACAGTTACAAGACAAAACTTATCATGGGATATTAGATTTTAAACAAATAACCCACACCCATCCCAAAAACTTAGCGACAGCGATCACTATCAGCTCTTCCAGTGATGTAGATAGAATCCTAACAGCCTCATTGCTCGACCTGGTTCCCATATTCTGACAAACAGGTTTCAACCATCTTTGCCTAGGTTTTTGATAGGCTGGACAAGCAATTAAAATGTGAATCACTGTCTCTACCACATCTAAGCAATGGGAACAGGCACTGGTTAAGTCATTCCGTTTCATTGTAAATGCCTCAGTAAGTAGAGAGCCCACCCTAAACTGGTGGTATAATTTTCTTTCATTGGGGGTGGTAATTAGATTCCAGTAGCCTTCATACTTAGCTTCATGTTTTAGGTCAAGAAATGCTCAAGACAGAGAAGGCCTATCAGAAGACACGTAGCGCCTAGTTACAACCATGTTCCAGTACGCTGCCTTGAACTCTGCCTTGAACGGAAAAACAATATCCCCTGGGTTGGTACATAATCTACTCATACCCATCTCACTGAGTGTATTCCTCACACACCTTAGCCATGAAAGTTTGTTTGAGACATCCGAATTCTTGACATCATTTAGTGGAGAGTGCATAGTGTTTTAACTCGGTAATCACCCAAATCCTCCTCTAATAAGCAATTGGCCTGAACTTTGCCACATCCCTAATGGAGTAGCAGCCCAAATCCAAAAACAATGGTAGCAATGGAGTGGACTGTGGTAGCCCAACAGATAATCACTCAGTAATCATTGTAAAGTCTACTACTGAAACAAATATGCGCCAATCAGACGGCAATCAGACGGCAAAAAAAATCCACATGTACGTTTGAAAGCAGAAGACGAAAGAGTACTTGTTTTACTAGAATCACAAACTCTTGAGCTGTGCTGATGTTGTGTTAGGTGAGATTCTTAAAAACAAGGAAGGTATGGAACATTCTTCAATTCCAACATTTCCGCTTAGAGGAGCGTACCAAAATGAGAACGATGTGAAAAAAGGCAAGCTTAATGTTCTGATTTGTTACCTTTGCCTCAAATCGTAAAGCGCTCTGATATCCTTCGGGATCAAGTTTGCGCTATATAAAACTTTATAAATAAATAAATAAATCTGAATGCAAATTACGTTTGAAGCAAGCACTGGCAAAGCCAATATGTCGGTATGGTTTTTATAAAATATTATTGTTATGGCCGCTGCCAGACACACGCCAATATATAAAAATAATTATTAAGAGCAATATAATATATAGGGCTCAACAAGCACACATTGTCATAGTAGTCTTTGGCACTGAAGAGTTGTGCACTAATTTGCTCCTTGTGAAAGAGCAGACTGTCATCACTCACAGTGAAGTTAACCAATAGCATTGCCCTGTGTTACTTTCTGTAGTGGGCAGAAGGAAAATGTGAAAGACACAACAGTGGGCGAGTAGACATAGTGGACTTGCTGAAAGCCCAAAAAAGTATATTTTATTGTACAATTTTAGTAAAATGAAAAGGTCTTGGCTACTGCCAGAACTAAATGTATCCGGAAACTGAGCAAAGTGAGACGCTCCTCCGTCTAGGCAAGGGTCAGTCACAGCAAACTAATATGAGGATATATTTACATTCCCAACATTTTCAGAATGCTTTATAGTTGGAGAAAGAATGAAAGTGGCAAAAAAAGACATAGCAAAATGAGAAAGTCTGAAGAAAATATAAACCTCTGACCTCTAAATACAATTGGCATCTAGCAGGCTTTGGCAGAGTACACCACCAAGTACACCACCGGGTAACCAGGTACTGGGGTACAGGGGTTCCCAATAACTTCTCCATGAAAGTCTCCTCCACATTTTCATCATTTTCCACATTCTTGTTGGGTCCTTCCTGCAACCGCACTGCACTAGATTATATGGTTATAACATTTGGATAATGTAATTATGTTATTCAAAATATACATAAATATGTTGATATATCCATGCTCCTAAGCTGACAATCACAGTGTGGACAGAAGCACTATACATATAAAACATGGGGCCAGTTTCACTAACTGCATTTTGTAGTGTTTTGTTGTACTACAAAACATACTATAAAATGCAATTCCCAAACTACATGGTTTTACGACTCCGCACTCCCCATATGTATGTGCGTGAAGATCTGCAGGCAAGGAGAACTCCGCACACAAAAGTATAGGGAATGCAGAGTCGTAAAACTCTGCATGTAGTTTGTGAATACCTAAAATTTGCAAACTGACACAAAAGTGTAAGTTTACCTTTGTCAATCAGGCCCAGTACATTTTGTCCCAAAATGTGGTCTTGGATAAATAACGTGAGTTTAATGGCTGCACAGCTCACTATTATAGCCTTCCAAAAGATAGTTCCCTAGCTAGATACCTTGAATATATATATGGTCACCTTCATACTACTTGCCACATACCCCTATATGGAAATATATTCAGCCATGAACTACAACCGCACACATCATCTCAGCCTGCCCGCTACTAAACCAAATTTACCTTCATCTGGACATGTGGTTAGCAAAACCTCTGCAGAATAATATGCCTATTATCTTTACAGCTAAGGGTAATCAAATACCATTCAAGTCTAGGAACTGGACTAGAATAACATATAGAAATCCCAACCAACAACACCACTTCAACACCTGCTTCGATAAAAGCCTAAATAGCATGCTGAAAATGCCCAGTCACATTTCTGAAATCACGAAAATCTAAGGATAACATTTAGCAATTGAAAGTAATGGGGCACCTGCCAAAACTTGGCATATGCCTTGTTTGCTCTCTTTCACATCCCTTGATTCATTGGGAGATTGAGGATGACATTATTTTGTGACGTGAACAATTGCCTGTTTTGTCATTGGGAAATTCCTGCAGCAAACTTAATGTTGACCCACATGGAACAAGATGGACTACTCTATTTAAACGGCCATTGCAACATAATGTCATCTCCTCTATTTTTCTCTGCGATAACTATACAGCACCAGGCTCTCCCGCATTCTGGTAAAAAAATCAACTTTGCAGAGAGTGAGGGGCATTGCATTTTTATTTCCCAAAAACAGTCCACTGGGGATGGGCTCCAGGAACTACAAAAAAAAAATCCGACCAGTAACCCTGGAATAGCAGACCAGCTGGTATTCATTTTTTTGCCAAAACAGCTCTTACGAGCTCACCTCAAGCAGTTTCAGTGAAAAGTAACTGACTCCTGACATTTACGTCTAAATACGATGGGCTGGGCACCGATAGGCCGTCGGAGGCAGTGCCTCTGTTACTTCTGACTTGTGGACGCTTGTCCGCCAGGCTCTAAATGAGGCTGTAAACCTTCAAGCATCTGCTAATCATGGGGACTTGTTCAGCACTCTCAAACACTATTGGGTGAAGTTTGTGCTCTATAAAAAGCAAAACAAATACATACACCTTGGTGCATTAGGGAAAACTGGTTGGTCTGACCATGAAATCATTCTATAGAGGACCATGCCAATTGCCTTTCAGGTACATGGCTGGAGGTTTTGCTTACCCCTTGAAACTTTGCACAGTATTCCAAACCCACACTCGCTGAGGCGTTCTCTAGAAAAGAAAGTCTGGTGGCTCGAGCAGAGTGTTGCTATCATCCGTCGTGAGGTGTACAATGAGAACGGACTATGTAATATTATCCCAAAAATAAACCACATTTCCAACCAGGCTATGAACTCTCATGTATTCTGGTCATGTGGCATCAATCTTGAATATTTGGGTATAACTTCCCATGTGGCCGGTGGCATATTTACAAAGCACTCATGATACAATGTTGCTGCAGCCAGGATGTTGCTCACGGATCTAGGATTGCCTTTGCAAAAAACAGTTGGTTCCTTGGATTAGATTGAAGGACATTGGCAAAACAGCAGCATTTCAGAACATCGCGTTTCTTAGAAGAACACACTTTGAAATATTTGAACTTTTTTGCAAACTCCTCTTAGGCTGAGGATTGTTGCATTTCACTTAGGGGTTGTCCCATGATGGAACTTGCTCATGATTTATATGAATTTGAAAGTGATCCAGCGCTACACTTTATCAGGGATCACTACTCACTAATATTTCATACAAATGGCCCATACACATTCACCCAACTCATAAATCCCTGTTGTGCTGGGGTCAAGTTTTAAAGACGTGAACATTGTTTCCTTCACAGGTTCATGTTTAAAATTCCTAAATACATAACTAGATCTATATATATCAACACTCTTTCCTCTTGGTCGTTGGACCAATTAGTTGAGTAGTTGATGGTAATAATAGCACTATCTAACTAGATAAAGAATCACAGACTCTCGGTAAGATTAATAAAGTTTATCTCAAATGTTTGTGAATAATTAACTCTCATTGCGTACAGGTTACAAATGCAAACAAAGAATCTCACAAAGGAAGAGAAAAACAATCAGCAAATGCAAACAGTGTCATACTCGTCATCAATTAACAACATACAGATGACAGAGTGGATAGATGAAGAGACATACGTTTCAGACACAAATATACATTTGCAAATAATTATGCAAAGTATGATAAAAAAATAATACAAACCCAGAGGATCTGTGAAATACCACCCCCCTGGCCACGGAGCTGGTGGGGTCTTCTGAAATAGAGTCAGGGGACAAAGTTTCCAGGAATCAGGAATGGGAAAAGGACAGGAACAACTAGGCCTTTCTGCAAACCGACGGACAGTCACAAAATCACCCCTCTCTCCTCTGCACTCGATCAGATCAAAGCTAAGCATAAACCACACTCCCAAAGGCACCCCAGCTATACTCTAAAACCTACATGTCCAACCCACATTAGTTGAAACAATTCACAGGATTCGACTTTTCATTGGTCGGATTGGGAGGTGGTGTCTCACACCACCGTGATTTCATTAACATTTCTACATTCTCATTATTCTACATCCTTTCTCATTACATAAAATTTTGACCAGTTTATTCAATTTAGTACTTGTTACATTTCATTATTTTCACATTCATTTCTCAGCCGCGTCCGTGAAAGTCGTCTTGGGTCCCACAGCCAGTCTCATCTTTTGGTAGGCGAACGAGGTTCTTTGAGCTGAACAACCTTGGACTTTTGGTCTTTCTTTGCAGCGTTTCTGTCTGTTTTGTCAGATCATTTTTGCTCATTTTCCAGCCCCTCATCTATCCAGTCAATGTAAGAAAGTGCAGGGCCATTCAGCTTACTGTGACGAATTAAAACATACACATTAATTAATTAAATGGAAATGCACTTTACACTGTTTACCATCCCCCTTTGCACGTATCCCCTGTTAATATTTTCTTAGCAGAAACTTAAAGCAAATGCGGCATTATTTAATATTATTTTTAAAGCAAGATGCGTAATGCGGCCTAGACATGCACCGATTTTATTTCTTTTAAAATGCAATTGTAAAATGCGGCCTAGTTCTTTTATGCATTGATTCACATTAGTGCACACATGCACAAAGCGATTCCCCATGTGTTTCATGTGATTTGCATGTTAGTCTTTACTGCATACTGTTAGTATGTATTACGGGGGTGTTATTTCGAGCAGATTTCTTTTTGCGAAATTCTGCTCCATCAAAAGCATAAAGTATGTGAGCTCTAGTACATTAACACAAATTACTAAGATAACAAATAGCAACTTAATAATGTTTGTTAATTACCATGTAGTGCCACAAAGTCTAGTTCACATTTTAACTCATCTTTCAAAGAAAGTGCATAATGACAATGCTGGTCGTAGTTATTAGTAAACATATATATTTGATGTACTCATTTCCTGTTTAATTAGCTTCAAGAATTACAAGGTCCACATCAAGGTACAGAGAGTTGGTTACGCAGAGCGCTCACAAAGGTATATCCATTCACTGTTACAGGTAAGTGCAAAATCTTCTTGGGTATAAATAATATCTTTCTGCTTTTACATATCCACTAAATACTGAAGACAACAATTCCCAGAAGAAGTGATGAGTCAGGGTGTAATCCAGTTTTTTTGTTTTCTCTCTCATCCCATTCCACTTTCCCTGTGTTCCACCCAAGCTGCAGTCACATTCTGCTTTAGGGGTAGGTCCCGAGGTGTTCACAAGCCCCTCTAGACACATCCATCCACATCCCTTCGAGAGTGATACGGATCACGTAATAGGTTTTGCATGACACTTGGTATATGTATGGGTGGTATTTGATGTGGTCTGGAGGTGCATATTTTTGGTATCCCCAGGAATGGAGGGAGGTTACCTCCGATATCTGCTTTATTTCATCCTTGCACTTCCGTAATGGGTGAGATCTCACAAGATTATGTGCAACCGGAGGTGAAACAGGCAGAAACAGCAGACAATTTGGCCCTTACCGCAGACACAGTCACTACTCCTACCATGCTTGATCTGGCTAACGCCTTGACCACTATTCAGGCTGAAATACAGGTTCAGAGGCAGGAAAACCAGACCCTTAAGAGTGAGCTACAAGAACAAGGGATCTCTAAGGGCATCCTTCTGGGGTGCTTCCTAAAACCCAGGAACCTGTCTTACAACCAGCTACATTCCAATATGACAGAACTCAAGCGACTGGTGTAAACCTGCCCATGAATTTCACTGTGGTGACCCCAGTGCCTGTTCCATTGGCTCCTTCAGAAAGATTCAATGAAAAAAGCAACAGATATAGTATTTTTATGAATCAATGTCAGTTTACAGTTATTATGTAGGCCCTCTTCTTTCCCGGATTACGTTGCTAAAGTACCTTTTATCATCTATTATTTGGTTGGTATCACAGCTAACTGGTCCATACCCTTGGTGGGAAATTATGATTTACTTCTGTACAGTTGTCCCGCCTTCAAAGAACAAAAGAGGTGGTTGTTCACTAAACATACTTTCATGCAGGCCAGCAACACTCAACTCTTAAACTTCAGGGAAGGGAAACATGATCTTCTGATCAGACATAATCAATTTCAATAGGTTAGTGGCTGAAACATGTTGGCCCCCAGAGAAGAGTACCTCCTTGTTTTATCGAGGGCTTAGGGACGAACTGCAAGACATCTTGTCACACATCGTCGATCCTCCAGATGAATGTGTGAATTTCATTGATTTAGCGGTTAAACAGGACCATCGGCTAAATGAATGCCGGGGAGAAAAAAGGAGATATGAGACACCCCCTGCGTTTATGTATTCAAAGGTGATAAGAAAGAGAAAACTAAGGTGACAAACTCCCCACAGTCCATGCAAATAAGGGGAATCAGAGGGCCACTAACTAAGGAAGAAAAAGATAAGCAGCATGTCTTGAATCTTTGTCTGTATTGTGGTAAAGGGGGACAGTATGCTTGTGAATGCCCCTCCAAACCTAAAACACAGAACACCAGGAAATCCATTGCACTCATCAACTATGTGGGTTACTCTATGAATTCTCCTGAAATGGTATTCCTTTTATTCCTACTACTAAGGTAACACCGGTCCATAGACATTTTACCATAACAATAACCATGGTCATATCAAACACCAATCGAAAAGTCATTCAGTTTTTGTTGGATTCAGGAGCAACAGATGTTGATGTGAGTGGACAGGGTACTTGGCAATTGCGACAGAGTAACCTCTACCCCAAACTCTGAAAAAGGCCATAACTGTGGTTTCAGGAATACATTTTTAGTAATGCTAACTTAAAAGTTGTTCCTCTTTTTCAGCCAGTGATAATATTCTGCTCTTCTATAATCAAACTTCACTATGGTCCATTATCTTGGCCTTTGCTCAAGTTCTATGGGCTCCCCTCCTGGGGATTTGAAAAAGTAATCACTTAGGCAGGGTATTCACATCATGGCATGGTGCTTGTTTTGCCTTGAAGGCTTTTGTATGGTTACGCAAGAAATGCAAGATTCCTGCTATGGATTTGTTACCCACCCAGCATAATACTCCTCTCCCTCCCTTCCACTGTTTTACTTGATAAAGTATGTATGAAAGGGAACCTTTCCTTTCTAAGTAGAGTGTCTTCATGGTAAATGCCCTAGATGCCCCCGACGTTCTCTGTTTGCCTGGCTTGGTACCTGATTTGAATAAGGAAGCAAGGTGTTTTCTAAGCAAACTATGTTAAAGCAGAATATCAGTGTTATTCCCACAAGTAACGTGTAATTATTGTAAAATTACACATTATTCATGACTTACACAAGGAAGGAAATTATTGTGTAGAAAGTAGAAGTACAAATCTCATGCAGGACACCACTGGCTCACTTCTATGCTGCAGCAAAACACTTAGGATCTTGATAAAATTCCATTGTTAACAAGAATGTGTCTGATGGCGTAGTCAGCATGCAAATATTATTAAATATGGTACCAAGTATTTTTTTACCTGTTTTCACTATGCAGCATTGCAGATTATCGGGCCATGCTGCACAGCCCAACATTTAGTACATCTGGGTCTTGGTAGGCCATTTTAAGGGCAACTGGAATGGTTTGAGCATTGAGTTTTCAATAAGTCATCTTTTCCCGAAGCTCCTTTTGCTTTCTAGTGGCCATCAACTGCAATCAGAGTCCTGGCAAATCATGTTGTCTTGTGAATAGATTTCCCCCCTACAAAAGCTTTCAGCAAGGTTGACTATCAGGCCAGATCCGGGGTCAATTGGCAAAGTAGGTTACTAGTAGTAAAGTTTATACCAGAGACAGAATGTTTTCCTGGAGGTGTCCACAGGGTTTTATGGATTTTTGGAAGAACATAAAACACAGAAGTCTGTGGACCTAGTTAATCAGCAAATCTGCTTCATTTTTCGTGATCCATTTTTGGTCCAGGACACCTTCCATCATCCGTTTGATCAATACATTTAACTCTGAAGTTGAATCCTTCATCAAAGGGGTGTAGTTGTTTCTCACTCCCAAATGGCGATTCACTTCAGCATCAAAGACAGAAGTATCCATAATCACAATGGTGCCGTCCTTGTCAGTCAGTCTAAAAGCAATCTGGGCATTGGACTGTAGACTCTTAATCGTGTTCCTTTCATCTTGCGTGATATTCTGAAAGTAGTTAGTTTTAGATTTCTCCAATGACGCGACCTTCTCCAAAACTGGCTGTTCAAATACAGCTACCTCAGGACCTACAGCTGACATGGGGTACAAAAGTAAAAGATTTTTGGAGATCGATGAAAAAAACCGAAGGTGGGTGTCTAGGTTTATAATGGAATAACTTCTGTTATTTTATCTTTCGCATAGTCTCCTGGAACTCTCCTTAGAGGGCAGCACAGCGAGCCTCTCAGCAGCAGCTTGTATTGCATTGCTATTGCTCTTTTTTGAATGAGGTGCTTGCCAAAATGAAGGAGTATGTTCGGGAAGAGTCCATTAGAATGGTGTCAGCTAGCAGGCAAACCATCAGCATGATGGCTGGTGATCTTCCTGTGCAAGTGTGTGGCGATGAACCACTATAAAAATCAAGTAGGACTAAGTTATTGTCTGTTGACTGCTCCTTTGTGACTCAGACAACTTTTATTAGAGTGCTAATGAATGTTCAGCTTTCACCATTAGTGCACGGTCATCCTATATTACTATGGTGATGCTGAATGTCTACCGCTTTAGGGTAGCTCTAGAATTCCTTGCCTTGTTAAAAAGAGGAACTGTCAGTCTCCAGTTCTCTAGGGGTCGATCATGTGAGCAGCAAAGATTTTCCCGAATCTTGGGATCAAGGCCTCTACTAAGGTGGTTTTGAGTATTTCCATTTCAGGGTATCTTAAAAATTATCCACTACCACCATCAACAATCTTGTTTACTGCAGAAGTCTGGACTCAGCTTCTATTAGAAATGTTCACAAAACGTTTGGTTTCATAGCTTGACACAAAATACATGGGTTATTTGTTTCTACAAAAGCACATCCACTCATGGGAACACTTGAGCACACTGTACTGTACCGTTAATAAGTAACCAAGGCATCACAAATTGTGATCCTATTCGAAGAAGCTCTTTCTCAGAAACTGCTGCAATACCCATTGGACAGGAATGGTGACAACCAGTTACCTCCTGTTAACCCATTGTTGTGAGCTTCCAGCATGTCCTTCCACCTGTCCTTGCTGTGTGCTGTGATAATTATGCACACTCCTTTGTGTTCTGCAGTGGCCTGGATTAATCCCTCAATACTGATTTTGATATTGATAGTTTTGGATCAAGCCCGTTGGGTCTCCATTCTGGAATGTTCCTTTGTTGTTTTCAGGTTCTCCTGATCCACTACCACCATCAGCAATCTTTTTTTAAGTTCAAAAAGAAATTTATTATTGAAAAAGCAAGGTGGCAATACAGAGTATAAAAGCAAGTCAAAAGGGAAACATTAACAATCAAGCAAAACATCATGTCTAAAGAAATACGAAATAATTAAAACTGTAAGGAAAACAGGCTTTTGTATAGGAAAAACAGAGAGTTTACAATGATTATAGACTACCCAGAAAAATGTGAGTAAAGGAAAAAGGGATGCAGGTATGAAAAATTACATTAATCTGGGACCAAACTTGTAACCAGAACTCACGAACAACCTTGCATGAAAATAACATATGAAATAGGGTAGCAGATGGGGAAGAGCAAGTCCAACAAAGGTCTGGAGTCGAGAAAAACCTTTTGTGAAGATCATATGGTGTGAAAAGAAGTCTATTATAAATGAAAAACAGAGATTGTGTCAGGGTGGCTGCTCTAGATGATTTGCAAATTTTAGTCCAGATCTTAGACCAAAGAGATAATGGCCAAGATGTGGCGAAGTCACATTCCCATTGTTCTTCCACCTTAGTTTTAGGCCTAATGGAATCTGTGGTATGTAGGTATTTGTAGATAGCAGAGGCTTTGGGTGTAGCTCGCAAAAAAGAATGGAGCTGATCGACGAGATTAGAGGGTGCGGAGGGGGTACAGGAATGCGAGAGTCGTGCATAAGTTGACATGACAGCTTCCTTAAGTAAAAGATATTTGCTAGCAAAGGAGGAAGGTAAGTCAAAAGATTGGCTAAGTGTAGAGAAAGATAGAAATGTGGATTTAGAGAACAGTTGAGAAACCCAGAGCAACCCTTTTTGCCTCCAGGACGGGAAACATCCTAAACCACGATGATTGAACCACGACTCACCTGAACAACGAGGAGAGAATAACGAAGACTGCTGAACAACGTCGGCCGGAACAACGAAAGGCTGAACAACGAAGTATAACGTATCCTGTATAACGTCACTTGTCAGAATTAAGGGAAGATTAGGGGGGTTGGGGGGTCTCCCCCCCCCTCAAAAAAAGGATAAATTAAAAAAAATAATAATAATGGTATGCGTTGTCAAAGCATACTAACAAAGAACATTTAGATCAGTTTTTTTAAAAAGTGGTTCACGCAAGAAGAATTGCCAGTACAATAGTGCCATCTGATGGCCAAACACGAGATGTTTAATTTCGTGGTTTAGGAAGTCGTGCTAAAAAAGGTAGTGGTTAAAAATAGATCGTGGTTAGACTTTCGTGGTTAAGGCAGTCGTGGTTTAGGCAGTAGATGTTTAGACATACAACCCTCCAGGACTTCCAATAAAAGGGCTTATTTTTAATTAGTAAATGCGTGTTATGCCAAATGGTAGAGCTAAGGAAATCAGCAATTGTAGTGAGAGAAGGAGGTGGAGAAGAGAGAAACAAATTGGTGGTGAACTTATGTAAGGGAGTGGAGAGCGAGGGTGGTTTGCGAGAAAAAGATAAGTATTCAGTAAAAGAGAAGGGAGATAATGTAAGACGCTCAACCGTGACCCACAAAGGACAAGGATCAGCAGGATCTTGTAGCCAAAAAGAAGCCTGCCTTAAGAGAAAAGCTTTCTGATAGGCTAGAAAATCCGGAAAATTAACTCCACCTACCAATTTTGGTCTTTTTTGTCTGGCAAGAGACATCCGAGGCTTCTTACCATTCCAAAGAAAGGAAGATAAAATTGAATTTATTTTCTTAAAAAACTTCGAGGGGATGGCCACTGGGATATTGGATATGGTGTAGAGAACTATGGGGGATAACATCATATTAATCGTATCGAGCCGGCCTCACCATGACAAATAAAGGGGATGCCATCTGGACGTTAAATCCGATAATTTCTGAATGCACTTGTTCAAGCAGATAGACTGTGTCCGAGATGGAAGGGGTAACATGCAGGCCTAAATATTTAATGTGAGAGGAACTCCAAGTAAAATTAGAAGGGCTAAAGTCAGGTTTGAAGGTATACTTTGTTAAAGGCAAAATCTCACATTTGTCGTTGTTGAGTTTATAGCCCAAAATGAGAGAATATTCACGTACCACATCAAGAAAGGCAGGTATGGATTCAGTGGGGTTAGATATAAAAAGCAAAATGTCGTCAGCATATGCAGCCAATTTGATGTGAGAATGTGGTGTTTGGAAGCCATGAATGTTAGGGTGTTGACGAAGTTTGGAAAGGAAAGGCTCCAGAGCTAAATTAAAAAGAAATGGGAACAGGGGGCAGCCTTGACAAACCCCTCTACCTAGGTCAAAAAAGAAAGACACTAGGCCATTGGCACAAACAGCCGCACGTGGGTTAGAATAGAGAAGGGAAACTAAAGAAATTAATTTGGGGCCACACCATTCAAGGGTTGAGAAGAGATAGGTCCATTCAACCCTATCAAATGCCTTCTCGGCATCCAATGCAATCGCTGCAAGAGAGTGCTGTGAGTGCGAGGACTTCGACAGGACATTTAATAGAAGTCTAGTGTTATTGGTGATATAGCGTCCCTTAACGAAGCCAGACTGTTCAGCTCCTAATAGGTCAGGTAATAGGAGATCTAATCTGGCTGCAAGCGATTTAGCGAAGATTTTGCAATTGATGTTAACTAAAGAAATCGGTCTGTAATTCTTGCAATTTTGGGTATCCTTCCCTTCCTTGGGAATGAGGCAGATGTGAGGGTCAGAAAAAGAACCTGAAAACTGCCTAAAGTAACAAATGTGTGAAGCAGGGAGTGTAGTTTTGATATGAGAAATTTCTAGAAATGGAGGTAAAATTCAACTGTGAAACCGTCCGGTCCAGGAGCCTTGTCCTTTTTAAGGTGTTGGAGTGCAGAAAGTAATTCTTGCTGGGATAAATCTGATTCTAAAGAGGTGAGATCAAGAGGAAAATGTTGAGATTTATGTATACCGGAGAAAAAATGTGATAAGGATTGGGGAGAGGGTTGAGTTTCAGAGGAGTAAAGGGTGTTATAAAAGAGTGAAAAGTCAGTTAAAATATCCGCATCCTTGTGTTTAAGGTCCGAGTTATTATCATAAATAGATTCAATGTTCAACTTGTTATGCTTAACTTTCAAATAATTAGCCAAAATCTTCTCAGCCTTGTTTCGACCCCCATAAAATTTCGCACTTGACTTCAGTAAATATAGGGAAGCATCTTCGGTAGATTTTTTGTTAAATTGCATTTTGGCCTGAACAAGAGCTGTCAAACTGTCTTGGGAGTGCGAAGTGTAATAGGTGTGTTCCAATCTCTTAATTTTCTGGAGAAGATCTTCAGTGAAATTGTGAGCATCTTTCCTCTTCTGAGCGACATATGCAATAACAAAATCTCTTGCGGAAGCTTTAAAAGCATCCCATATAGTGTGTTTGGCTATGGAATGAGTATCATTAATCTAAAAAACTCAGTAAAAAAATCGGTAAAGGAAGTAGTGAACTTGGGGTCTAAGAGAAGAGAATTGTTAAAGCGCCACCTCCTAGGTCCAGCAGTTTTAGGGATGATGATATTCATTAAAATAGGGGCATGATCTGATAATAAAATGGGGCCAATTTCAGCATTGGTAAGAGTTTGGGCAATGTTATGCGAGACAAAGATATAATCAATCCGCGACTGAGAATGGTGTGAAGGGGAATAAAAAGTAAACTCTTTCGTCGTCGGATTGCAAAGGCGCCAAGCATCAATTAGCTTGTGTTGTGAGATTGCTTGAGCAAACATTTTGTGGACTTATCTGAAACAAAGGGAACCTTAGAGTTCCGGTCAAGGAAAGGGTCAAGAGGCTGCTTACAATCCCCTGCTAATATAAAATTGTCGTCCACAAATTTAGTGACGTGCGTAGAGAACTCACGCCAAAAAGCAGGGTCGCCACCAGTAGGGGCATAAACGTTGAGAAGAGAGATTGGAATACCTCTTAAAGATAGTTTGACATGGACCCATCTGCCCTCCGTATCTGAGTCTTGTGTTACTAAAGAATGAGAGAGAGATTTTCAACATAAAATGATAACCCCATTACGCTTGCCATCACCAGGAGAATAATATACCTCACCTACCCAACCCCGGTTAAGTTTGGCAGACTCTACATCTGAGGGATGAGTTTCTTGTAGAAATGCAAGATCAACATTCAACTTGGCAAGATGAGAAAAAATTCTTTGTCTTTTGGTAGGAGAATTAATACCCTTAACATTCCATGTAACAACTTTTAACAACATATAATAAAAAACTGATTACGACAAACAACTTGAACAAATGCATGAAAAAAGCCCAAGAAGAGAAGATATAAATCAGACATGATATCTACTAGAAAAAGAAGAACAAAGTGAAGAAAAAAAAGAAGGAACAAGTAATTATATATTGAAGAGCAAAAGATACGACAAACAAGTGGAGTAAAATAACAAAGAAAAATTACACAATGAGATGAGCTCAGAAGGAGAAGGAATACATAATTAGAAGAAAATGAGAAGAAAAAGAAGAGTACACGAAAAGATAATACATTTCCAAAAAGAGTGAATAGAATCAAAGAAGTAGGGGGAGAAGAATCAAAGGGTAATAAGAATATACCAAGGAAGAAGAACGACAACGTCAGTGAAAAGATCACATGAAAAAAGGAAGATAAAGAAAGAGAAGATGGAGAAGATAAACCTTAAGAAACACCTGTATAAGACAAGAAGCAAAGGAAGAAGAGGAAGGGGAAAAAGGCATACCAGAGAAATGACATGTGGAAGGAACGAAGAGTAAACATACCTACATCAGGGTAAAATGAGGGATCACAACCAGGAACACAACAGAGTCGAGGGGAGGGGGTGTGGAACCACATAGAGCAGGCAGGGCATCCAGGGCCAGCCTGGCGCACAACCGGGAGGACACCACAAGACGTTGGTCTGACCTATGGGGAACATGAGGAAAAAGGTGAGCGAAGAATGTAGAAGGGTACAGGAAGGAATACTAACATAATCAAAGCAGTAAAAAATGGAAGTAATAAACAAAACACAGGAAACCGGAATCACTGTGTAAACACTTCAATATTGGTCAACAAGTATGAGAAAAAAAAACGATACAAGGAAGAACCGTGAACTACATCAGGGGAATTGGGGAGCATGCATAGGGAAATAAAGTGAAAGAGAACCACAAAAGAAAGACATAAGACTCAGGGAGGAAAGGTGGAAAGGAGGAAGAAGCATTGGAAAGATCCATGTCAGCCGTTCTGCAGGAGTTCAGGATACTTTGAAGACTAACAGGATCCTCGTACGCTGTTGTCTTGTTGTTGTAGGTGACTTTGAAAAGACAGGGATGAAATAGTCCATATCTAGCTCCTATGGCTCTTAGATCAGCTCGCATGTCCAGAAAAGCCTTTCGTCGGTTCGCTGTGGCCTTAGCATAGTCCTGCGCAAAGTACAAGAAGATCCGGACCAAGTAAGTCGAGGAGAAGCTCTGGCTGCTGACAAAACTTTCAAGAGATCTGTATATTCAAGGAAATACATGATAACTCCTCTTGGTCGTGATGGAGTGGTATTGGTAGACGGAAGAGAGCCCAGTCTGTGAGCTCGTTGGATATTGAGCACAGTGGCCTCTGGTAGATGCAAAACCTTAGGGAGAAAAGACTTAAATAAGGCAATGGGATCGTTCCCCTCACAACCCTCCACCAGGCCATAAATACGCAAATTATTGCGTCTGTTGCGGTTTTCAAGCTCCTCCACCTGCTTCTGAAGTGAAGAAACCTGCAAATGTAAGTGAGACACTTTAGTAGACGTTTCTTTAAAAGAGGAAATGCCCTGCTCCACAGATGAAACTCTCGCATCCATTTGCGACCAGTTGTCTGTCAGGACTTGTAATTTGGTATTGGAGAGCCCTTATTTCCTCTAAGAGATGCTACATGGAGACTGATGACACCAACTTAGGTGGAGAGGGTGGATCCTCTTTTAGTCTTTTGGAAGTTGCTTTCAAGAAGATTGCTGGCACTGAAGATTCCATCGCAGACTGCTTAACCGGAATCGAGGGCAGCTGAAGAGCATCAAACTTGGCAAAAAGAGTAAATAGTTTAGAATTCTTAATGAAAGCGTGCCTTGAGGTAGTAGAGTTAGAGCGTGACACAGTTCTGCTCATAGAGTGAAAGAACCAAAGAAAGTAAATCACGATGTGAGAAAAACAGACAGCAGAAGTAAACAAGGTCAATACTGTCCGTCCTATGCCATAGAAAATAAGCTGCGCAGTAGAAAAGACTAGTTCACAGGAAAGGCATTCATAAATTGTCCATTAGCAGTGTCCATGCAGATAAAAAGAAGGAAACGCTGCATCAAAAACAAGAAACAGCAAAAAAAGTTAACCTGAGGCGAAAGCGTCTTAAAATGGCCGCCACATCTGAGGAGCTACTGAGCATCACGAAGTCGCTGGGAAAAGCAGCCTGGAGAGAGTAATTTAGCATGGGTAGAGAAGCTCAGGTATTGAATAAGTAGAGAGGTGTGGCTCACTGGTTAGAGGCGGCAGACCCGGAGGCTGAGAACGGCCCGGGACCAGGGTTCGATTCCCGACGCGGCAGGGTCGAGGACCAGGGTCAGCGGACTGATAATTCTCGCCTCGGTGCCCACTTTGGGCAGTGATCACACTCGGTAACTCTGGGCATTAAGCTTGCCTCATCTCTACAACGGCCCCCCACAGACGCCGGGGATGCCTGGCTTCACCTTGGAGATACCCAGCATGGGACCATCTCACAGGGAAAGCCAGGACGGGTTCCCCAGCGGTCATTCGCGCCAGGATACTCCGGTAGTAATTGAGCGCGCTACAAAACACCTTACATTACATTACAAAACACCTTACATTACATTACATTACATTACAATAATGCCTGTGAGGCCTTTAAATGCAGCAAACCGCCATATGTTATAGCAGGAATCAAGGGAGCCAGTTCAAGCGTTTTACGGGAAATTGTGGAGAGAGAGAGAAAAAAAAATGGCTGCCGCGACCGTCACAGAATCGTGGTCGAACTTACTTTGACGAAATAGGAGTGTTAAATGCCGCAGCAGGAGTTAAAGAGGTTATCCCAGCATACTCGACCCCTTCTGACAGCAGGACCCATTCTCGGTGGCAGGAGAGAAGTTCTCAAAGCGCGATGTGTCTCCCAAGCCGGCGGAGCACTCACCCCAGCGCCGCCATGCTCATCGGGTGCCCAGCCACACCCCCCATCAGCAATCTTTCCCCGTGTATGAATGTCGTATGTATGTTAATTTTCTTTCAAGTCTCTATTCCTACTTGTTAGTACATGTTAACGAGAGGTTGATTTGGGCAAGTTTCTTTTCTTTAAATCCTTGCTCCATCAATCCCCCTCTGATGGCATTTTTGAGCCATCATAAAATACCTATCATTGCCAATTTGATTTTTGTGTCTACATTTGTTTTTATATTTTCTTTCTTTCCTTTATATTCATCACTTTCATTCTACCAAGCAGATTGTCTACCATACAGATTGTCTGTCATTTCTTCTAATTCAATTTCCTCCCATTTTCTCTTTCTTCCCATTCTTTTGTTCTTCATTTCAATCATTGACTTTGTCTTTAATTTTCTCTCGCAACATTTATAGGTCATTACTATCATAAATATCACTAATCCTATTGCAATCATTGGTATTACTATTTTCCCTAATACCTATTTCCAATGGTGGAAAACCAATTACCTAATTTAGAAAGACTTTTACTAAATCTTTCCCATGCACCGTCAACCTCCAGTTGGGTCAAATCATTATGAATCTTCGAAATATTCTTGATATATGCCTCAATACCTTTACTTTTATCTGTGATATATGTACAGCAGTGTTGAATTTTCAACATGCCACAGAATCCACCCTCTTTGGCCAAAAGAATATCAAGGGCAAGTTTATTTTGTAGAACCATAGATCTGATCGCAACCATTTCAGTATTGATCATTAAGAATCCCCCAGCAGTATCAGTTGATAATCGGTCAACTACAGTGGACAACAGACGTATTTTAATAGAATTTAATGTGACTCCAACAGACGGTATCAATGCACCAAATATATCACCTACTATTATGGTAAAATGTGCTCTTTTATTTCTTGTTAGTCCTTTACTTATATCACTCATTTCATTGTTGTTTGTTAGTAATGTGATATACCTTCGGGAACACAATGGCAATGTAACAACTGCCATACCATCTTGCAGGTAACCTGTAATAGGCATTTTTCCCGCACACATAATACATTCCTGGAAATATAGGATCAGTTTCTCCTTTTAGTCCTCATCCCCCCATTATTAGGAAGGTATGTTTACATTCACTAGTACCAATGAATATACTATGATACTCAATTCGTAATCTTTGAAGACCGAATTTCCCCATTTTTGGCAAGTCCAGGGACATTGCAGCATGAGCCTCGCCTTTCTTATATTCTCCTTCTAAAGATACCCATGGAGGTACATTAGAATTTTGATCAACTACTTTCTTTTGAAAATCTTGCCTTCTTTCTCCCACTAAATTCTGAAAATGTTTTTCTTCATCTCGCAAAAGGCATGTTAAATTATTTCTATGTGAGTATGTTATATCTATGGGGTTTGTAGTTAAAACGAATTCCCCCATTAACTCTGCATTTCTAGCACTAAGTACTGTATTCATATTTCTTCTAATGGGAATTTCAGAAAAGACCAAATCCATGTTACTATAAAAATATTGCAACTTACCAATAACATAAAACAAACTTGTTACAACACTACAAGAGACAACATAAGTTAACAGAAGATGGCGATAGGTTACACTTTCCCGAGACAGAAGTAGGAAGTTTCATACAAACATAACAATCACTCACATTCATTGTCTCCAGGTAGTGGTAGAGAAGTTTAGTGAACACATTTAATGACGAAACTAGTTCTAAATGTATTTTCTTTATAATAAGCAAGTAAATCCTTTGTGTGATCCCACACTTCAAAAACTTTCCGCCTTTGCCTTTCTTTCAGAGTCCTTGTTCAATGTCTTTAGTAGAATTTGCCTTTTGTAGAAAGAAATAAGTCTTTAAGGTGATATTAATTACCTTTCATCAGACCCTACAAAATTTCCACTTTTTGGTTCTTTATTTTCAAAATTTTCAAGAATAATGTATGTCCACTCTGGAGCCTTGTATTTTCTATTTGGAACGTTTACTCTCTTTGATTAACTTAATGTTCTTCTTCTTGATTGTTCGTGGTTAAACTGACTTGACACTTCATTTACTTGTTCTAGTTCTTTCCCTGGCTTTCTTCTTAGAATTTATCTCAGTCTTTTCACTCCACTTGGCCAGCAATCTTCTTTTCTAACTCTTTTTTTTCCGTATTGCCCTTTCACATTACTTGCCTATTTCAAGTGTCCTTTTATTTTCTCTTTCTTTTTGTTTGTTTTGCCCTGAATTCCCTATTTCTTCTTCTTCTGTTGTTTGTTCTTTTTCTTGACTTTCTACTCTCCTTTCTTCTTCTTCTGACTTACTCTGATCTAAATTTTCTTCAGCTAATTCTTTCCCTTCTTCTAACTTGGCTGAATTCGAATTTTTAGTATCAATCTTCCCTACTTTTTCTTCTTGTAACTGAACCTGATCTAAGTCTTCTGCAATGTGTTCTTCTATTTCTGCCACAGATTCTTTTGGATTTTTCTCACTTCGTTTTGGTCTTTCAAGTTCAAGCTCTCTTCTGGTCTTTACAGAAGTTTCTTCAGTCTCAGTAACTGGTGCCCACTCTATTTGACACGTACTGGGTTCTTCAGAGTCAATGCATTCTTCAGAGTCTGATTCTCTGATTTCTTTGACTTCACAACTCTCAGCTTCTGGTTCTTTACTTTGTTCTACCAGTTGCTCCTTTGGTCGATCAAGTAGGCTTGGGACTCTTTCTGTATGACTTGCATGAATCCAATTCGGAATGCCAGCGCACTTTACTGCTGTTGTCGTGACCAATATGACTTGATGTGGTCCCTTCCACCTGGGTTCCAAGCATGATTTCCCTGTATGTTTCTTTATCACGACCCAGTCTCAAGGGCACAAATCATGAGCTTGATTTGGCTTTGCGGCGTTTGGATCTTCTCTCACCTTGTGAGACACAGAACATATCCAATCAGCCAGCCCTTTGCAATAGTTCAATATTAAATCATCTGTTATATTCTTCAGTTTGTTTCCAGTTATAAATGCTTGTCTCATTGCTCTTCCCATGAGGATTTCGTGAGGACTCAATCCTGTTCTTCGATCAGGAATGCTTCTAAGGCTCATCAATACAATAGGCAAAGCAGCAGGCCATTTCAGTGAAGTGAATGCACACACTTTTCCTAACCTGGATTTTATTGTGCAATTGAGCTGCTCGACCACTCGAGAGGCTTCTGGTCAGAAGGCACAATGTAACTTCTGCTCAATTTGGAAAACTTCACAAATTAGATTAATTATCTCATTATTGAAATGAGGTCTTCTGTCTGATTCTAAAGTAACTGGAAATCCAAAACTGGGTATCAGCTCTCTTAACAATAGTTTAGCAACTGTTAAGCTGTCATTTCTTCTCATTGGATAGGCTTCCACCCATCGAGAAAACAGACAATGTCAAGAACATATTTTAACCAGTTGCAAGGTGGCGACTCGACGAAGTCTAGTTGCAATCTTGTGAATGGTCTTTCTGCTTTCCAAATTTTACCCCAACTAACCACAGTTTTCCTTCCTGTGTTTTACAATAGGCAAGTTAAGCACCTTTGGCAGAGGCTTTCTGCAACTTCCTGAACTTGGGATTAAACCACATTTGTCTAAACTGTCTGCTCATGGCATCCCTCCCAATGTGTGCAACCCCATGATACACCCTAGCCATTTGTGACAACAAGCTATCTGGAATTATTGGTCTACCATCTGGGCACACCCATACTTCATCATCAGCCCTTCTTGTGCAGCCTGCTTTGATCCATTGTCCCTTCTCTTTCATGTCTGCCTCATCCTGTAATTGTCTAACTTAATCCCATGTTTCAAAAGCAGAGAAAAACATTTGTTGGTAATTGGTAACTTCCCTTTCCATCTCTCTGTTCAAAGACATTGTATTTCTTGCACAAAATTGTGTTACTTGGTCTGCATACCTATTACCTAATGTCACATAATCATTTCCTGACTTATGTGTGGTACATTTGACCACTGCAATTTCTTTTGGCAATTGTAGTGCTTCCAATAGTTATTTAACATCGTAGCCATTTCGTATAGGAGATCCTGGGGAAGTCAGAAATCCCCTTTGTAGCCACAATTGGCCAAAATCATGTACCACCCCTGAAACCATATTGACCGTCCATAAATATGGTTACTCTCAATTTGTTTCCAACTGTGCATGCCCTCGTCAATGCAAACAATGTAGCAATTTGAGCAGATTTGACTCCTGTCACACATGAAGCATCTATAATACCTGACACAGTACATATAGCATAACCGGACATCAGTTCTCCATTTTCTCTTCTCAGACATGACCCATCCACAAACAGCGCAAAATCGGATTCTTCTAGGGGAACGTCAAGAAGGTCAAGCCTGGGCTTGGTACACGTCTCTGTCACATCCAAACAATCATGATCCACTTCTTTTTTCACTTCTTCACAATAAAAATCAGGCAACTAAGTTGCTGGAGTTACCATGGTACATCTTATCACACTTACTTTCTCAGAACCCAAGATTACTCTTTCATACTTAGTCAGCCGACTAGGGGTCAAATGTTGAGTATGAGTCCTTGTTTAAAGGATCTCAACTGAATGTGGTACATACACTTTTACGGGATGTCCCATCACAATCGATTCACTTTACTTCAAGCACACACAAGTAGCAGCTACTGCTTGCAAACAGCCAGGTGATGCTGCAGCCACTGGGTCAAGGGTAGCAGAAAATTATGTTACGGGACGTCAAGACAATCCATGTCTCTGGTTTAACACTGAAAGTGTACACCCTTCTCTTTCACAGCAAAATAATGCAAATGAATTTGTGTAGTCTGGCATTCCTAAGGCTGGGGCCTGACACAAGCAACTTTTCAGTTTTATGAATGCCTCTTCACTTTCATCATCCCACTCAATCGGATCTGTCATCTCTTTTTGGGTTAACCTTATTAAAGGTTTGGCCAATAATGAAAATCCACTTATCCATTGGCGATAATATCCAACCATTCCCAAAAACATTTGCACTTCTTTCTTAGTTTTAGGCATACTCATTTGTCAATCACTTTTATTCTATTTGGTGTCACCATTCTGACTCCCTTCTCAATCTTATGTTGAAGATATTGAAACCTCTTGTTTACAAAATTGTAATTTGTCCGGGGACACCTTGTGTCCTCCTTCTGCCAAGTGGTTCAGTAAAGCTATTGTGTCAGTGACACAAGCTTCTTTTGTCTTCGAGGCTACCAATAGGTCATCAATGTACTGAACCAAAACTGAATTTCCTGGCATCACCAACGTCTCTAACTACTTTTTCAAAATTTGATTGAATATCGAGGGACTTTCTGTGTACCCTTGAGGAACTCTGCACCATGCCAAAACTCGGTCCTCAAACCGGAAAGCAAAAAGATATTGGGTATCCGGCCTTGTGCAGTGGAATTGAGAAGTATGCCAATGAGCATCCCATGGCATCTGATAAAGAATCACTGCTGGGTTTAGTACTACAGGACAACATAGTATCACTATTTTATTAATTTTCCTCAAATCCTGTACTATTCTATATTTTCGACTAGGCTAAGTCCCATGATTGGCGAATTACAAGGACTGCCAAATATTTCTTTTAAGATTCCTTGTTCAATCATCTGATCAATTACTTGGGCTACTCCTGCTTTCACTTCAGGGCTTATTTTATATTGTGGGGAGTTTGGATATATTGCACCTTCCTTTACCATAACTTTGACAGGGTCTACCTTAACCACTAGACCAATGTATTTTCCTGCAAATTCCACACACCTGACCTCACTGTATCTCTCAGCTCATCAGGCAAGTCTCTTTCAGTAAGAAGTGAAAACATCTCATCCACTTCTGTTCCCTGATTAGCTAGCATCATTTTAAATGCTACATCCTCATCCGCTGTTTGGAATGCTACACCATCAGGCTTACAAAAGATGGTGCAATTCATTTTGCACAATAAGTCCCTACCTAACAGGTTTACTGGACTCGAATCACATACCACAAATCAATGCATGTCTCAGAAATTTCGAATATTCACTTCTATTGGTTTCGTGATCTGGGTCCTAATCTACTTATTTGAAACTCCTACAAGTTGGATAGTTTCTCCCAAGAGAGGTAGGTTTGGGATTTCTGCTGTTCTCACAGTGGAACGGGTAGCACCAGTGTCCACTAGAAAAGTGATATCATTGCCCTCAACCTTCCCATCAACAAATGGACCTGACTGATCTACTGCCAAGAATGTGCCAAGCACGCACTCTTCCTCCCCACTCATGCCCCGTCATTGTGCTATTCCCAATTCATCCGCATCACTCTGCATCCAAAACTGTTGAACAGTCTGTGCATTCTTACCACTTTCTTCTCGTAATCCGGTGTTCACACTGGATCTCTGCACCTGAGCATTCGCATTGTTGGGCAAAGCGGCTTGAGGCACCTGGAACTGAGGAGTAACTATCTGCTGCCGTTGTTGTTGGTTCACAACCACCCCATTCTGCATCTGTGGATTTAAAATGTAATTTTCCCCATTATTCTGTTGAAGGTTTCTACACTTATTCTTCCAATGTCTAAGCTTTCCAAACCCATGACAAGGATATTTCTTTCCCGCTTCTTCTCTACTCATTCTTTCCTATTCCTTTACTTTCATTCACAATTTGACCACTCTGATTCTGTCTGTTCCTCTGATTATCAATCTAGAATTTGAATTTGCTTCTTGGCGTTCTGCCATCTTCACTTGAGCCCACATCATTTCTTCACATAACTTTTTATGCTTTGCATCAATGTCATCACTGCAGTATTTTGCATACTTCAGAATGTCATTGATCGTCTTGCTTTGCCAACAAAGCATATGCTGCTGAATCGTCTGGCTTATTTCTGTTCTTAATCCGTATATAAATCTATATACAAAATGTCCATGTCTTTATCACCGATGTCCTCAAATCCACTATATTGTTTAAATACCTGCAGTAACCTTTCGTAGTAGCCATACACTGACTCTTTATGTTCTTTTTCTTTTTTTTTAAATATCTTTTTATTAATTTTTGATAACATAAACAAAATTTCGGCATATCACATGGAAAGAAACAAAAGTACTAGTTCATACCGCAATTATTCTGGGAATCTAGGTAATTACAATAATACTTCACATGGGTTGGGATGCGCATCAAGGGGACAAAGATTCATCTTCAACGTGGGCTGTTGGTGCGACACAAATATCTACCCTGTAGGTGTGTCACACCTAACGAACACCGAACCGGCATGTGATCCTCAGGCGTGAGGCGAGCATGATTGAAGCGTCTTGTTTCACACCCCAAAAACTACAACTCCCATGATTCCTGCTTCCGGGTAGGCGTGCATGTGCCATGATGACGCGCCTACCCAGAAGCCTCTTAATCTGGGCGGTGATGCGATGCTGTGAATTCTGACATTACAAGACGCCGAAGAGACTGAGAACCATGCTGGAAGTAATCCTTGGAATTCAGACGCTCACTTTTAGGGCGGTAAGGGTGACGTTGTCACCACTCATGGCATGTACTGTTACTTCACGTGGAATTGATCTGGGAACACTTTGCTCAGTATTTGTGACTATGACAATGAGGTGGGGGGAACCTTAAATACCTCCAACTTTTACACTATATGTAATATCAGTTCATGTTCATTAAGCAGGGGAAGTGATTCATTATTGGAATCTCCACTCATGACATTTGCTGTGATTAAACAGCCAAAGAGTGCTAGGCATGAGAGGTCAATGCTGGTACAGGTTATTTTCGTTTATGGTGATGTGTATTACTGAAGTGTTTAAGTGGCTCTTGTAATTTTTTTTCCTAGCAGGGGCATATGGTGTGAGTGGAGTATCAACCCCCCATGTGACACAAGTTCCAACAATCATTGTGGTGGGTAATGTATGACGTGAGAGTAGTGTGTGAGTTGTGTATGCCCATGGTGTGTTTGATACTAATGGAATGGTGTATTTTTTCCTTTTGCATATAAAGAGCCTTCCTCAGATACGATACCTACATCAAATATTGATTCACAAGAATGCTAGTTCTTTTTTCTTTACAGGTAGTTACCACTTAGTATATGTTTAGTATTTTAAGACATTTGCTCAAGGAAGTGGAACATGCCTTTAACTGTGTTTTTTGTGTTGTAGGTCTCCAACCCCGCTGTTCCCATCCTTTCCTTCCCTTGCTTAATCATTCCTACCCTCTGCACTTTTATAGCATCAGAGGGTGGAGCAATTGAGAGGTGGACCCATTTGAGCAACATACCGATCCTGGGAGTTTGGAATAAAACCTTGACCAAATTCGCAGCCCAAGAATTTATTCTCTCCTGATCGGTGGTGTGTTGATGATGGCCACCTTAGAAGATGTAATGACAGCCTTGGTTATAGTCCAACAGGAAATACGTGCCTTTAGAGCAGAAACAGCGGTCTTACAAGACCGTGTTGATAAATTACAGAGAAATCGGTTTGATGTGAGTGCAGGGAAAGGGGGGGTGTTGCTACTTGGTCTTCGGGTACCTTTGCAGGAGCGGCACCACCGTTGTCGGTGGAATTTCCCACATCTATACCCTTGGCAGCCCCTGAAAGGTTTACAGGGTACGAGAACAAAGTACAGGTCTTTATGACACAGGTGTTGTTGCACTTTACCTGTAAACCCCGGGCATTTCCTCCTAATCAAGTTAGAATACCCTTCCTTATTTCTTATTTGTCTGGAGATGCAGCTTTGTGGGTGGTACCGTTGGTACGTAATGACGATCCTCTGTTGTATGATTAGGATGGATTTAGAAAAGAGTTTCAGAATATTTTCGATAGACGATCCCATAGTCTCTCAGCCAATAGGGAGTTATTGGAAATAAGGCAAGGCAATAAAGATTTAGTAGTATATTTAAATACGTTTCAGCAGTTAATATCAGAGACTGGATGGCCTGAGGATAAGAGAGCAGCTTTGTTTCACTAGGGATTATGAGATGAGCTCAAATATGTGATAGCCCAGGTACATCCTCAACCAGCCATGTGTACTGATCTTAATAATTTGGCCTTGCGGTTAGGCAGTAGGATAAACGATCGCAGGACCAATAGGAGAAGAGCTGATAATTCCTTTTCGAGATAAGAAAAACCTAGGTTTCCTAAATCTAGCACGGCCAGAGAGCCAGAACCCATGGAGATAGGAACTGTTAGAGCTTCTTTATCGCAGGAGGAACGAGAGCAAAGGCGTAAGAATGGGCTATAATCGTATTGTGGCAAGAAAGGCCATTTTGTACAGGATTGCCTGGCTAAATCCAAGAATAAACCAGGGTTTGGTAGCGTGAGTGCACCCGTGCTCCTAAGTCAGAAAACTAGAATGCTCAAAGGTAACAGGAGGGGGCTTTTTGAAGAGTTTAGTAATCCCTTCAACACAAGACATACAGGCGATCAAATCTGGACATTTTAGATCCCTATCCATATTCAATTGCCAGAAGGGTGGAGAGAGCTGAAAGCTATGATAGACTCAGGGGCAACTGGGTTGTTTATGGATGAGGATTTGGCTGCTGACTTACAGTTGTCATTAGTTAAGAAAGATGTGCCTGAAACAGTTTGGCCATAGATGGGAGAGAGTTGATCTCGGGACAAATTAGTCTCTTCACAAGTGTATTATTAGTACGCAGTGCACCTTAACATTTGGAGTCCCTATGTTTCAATATAATACGAGCACCACAGTATGGCATTATTCTGGGGTTACCCTGGTTGATCAAGCACATTCCTTCCATAGATTGGGTTACCAAGTCTGTTCTTTTTAACAGTCCAGGATGCAAAGAACATTGCGGTCATGAACACAGTGTTCTTCCAGTGAACGCCTTAGCCTCCCTTCTTCACATCGCTACCACAGCTGAGCAGGACATTACCTTACCCGAGGAATATGAACAATACAGGGATGTGTTCAGTGAAAAACAACCCAATGTGTTACCCCCTCATAAGTCTTATGACTGTCAAATTGACCTGGTGCCCAGAGCCGTAGTGCCATGTCGCAGAATCTATCCTCTCACTGACACGGAAAATGAGCATCTCAAATCATATTTGGATCAGTATCTGACAAATGGGTTTATAAGACAGTTTAACCCCTTAAGTGCTGCTGACGGCCAATGGTCGTCAGCAGCGCTACCTCCCCAGTGCTGCGCACGACCATTGAACGTCCATTCAGCACTAGTTCTAATGGACAGCGCAGCACTGGGGAGAAATGTTTACACGCAGCTAAGGTGTTAAGCCTCCTGCAGCATCCCCTTTGTTTTTCATACCGAAAGCAAATGGGGAAAAGTGCGTGTGCACAGACTTCAGGGCCTTGAACCACATTGCCATTAAGAACAGGTACCCCTTACGTCTAATCCCAGTTCTATTAGACCAGGTGAAAACTGCTCAAATGTACTCACGTTTGGACATAAAAGGGGCTTATCACCTGGTCCGGGAGAGGAAGGGAGATGAGTGGAAAACAACGTTTTGTACTCATTTTGGGTTATTTGAGTATACAGTGATTCCCTTTAGGCTGTGCAACGCTCCCGCTGCTTTTCAATTCTTTTTGAACGAGGTGTTGCAGGAGTATCTGGATGTCTTTACAGTGGTATATATTGGTGATATTTTGATATATTCTGATTCAATGGGCCAGCATTTTCAGCATGTGTGTTTGGTCCTGCAAGTCTTCGCGACAATGGATTATTTTGCAAGCTAAGTAAATGCGAATTCCATGTCCAGGGGGTGGAGCTTTTAGGAGTGATTATACCATCTAAAGGATTGGAAACGCCTGATCGTAAGATAAAAGCTGTAAAAGATTGGCCACAACCAGTCAATGTGAAGAAGGTCCAATGTTTCTTGGGCTTCTCTAATTTTTATTGAAGGTTTTTACCCCAGTTTTCGAGGGTGGTAACACCGATAACAAGATTGTTAAGGAAAAACGTTCCGTTTGAATGGTCTGATAAAACTGAAGCCTCCTTTTCTCAGCTGAAATGAGCCTTTACATCAGCCCCTATTTTGGCCCACCCAGATCCTGAGAAGCCGTTTGTAGTTAAAGCTGATGCTTCAGACAGGGCGCTCAGTGAAATTTTGTCTCAAAGGAATGAGAAAACAGGACATCTCCATCCTGTTGCTTACATGTCTTGCAAGCCAAATGAGGCTTCCCATGCGAACCAACGGAGGCCCGGTGACATAAGTTCTGTGAAGAATATTCTTATTGAACCAGGCACAGACGCGCGGAGATTGCCACCTCACGGGGGAAGGCAACCATTTCTTGACACTCTTCATAGTCAAGCACTGAGCCGTCCCTCCCCCAAGACTCATGCAGTTTATCAAGGGGAACCGGTGTGTTATTGATCAGCTTTTTGTAAGTTACTGATAAGGCCTTCTGTGGAAGCAACCCATCCAATAACCTGTCTTCTAGTGGGGAGTACTCAGGAGGGAGGAAACCTTCTTTAAGGTTGTGACCAGTGCATGGCTGACCTGCAGGTAGCGTAAAAAACTTGGGACATATTATCAAGAAACGCCGTTAAAATTATCGCTGCTTTAGCGGCAGGAAACTGCAGCTAAAACGGTGATAATGGGCTTGATAATATGCCCTTGTGTATTCCCGTAGAAGCCCATGTTCTGGTGTAAACACGGGCTTCTATTGGAATTCTAAAAGGCATATTATCAAGCCCATTATCGCCGCTTAGGCAGCAGTTTCCTGCCGCTAAAGCAGCGATAATTTTAATGCCGTTCTTGATAATATGCCCCCTTGTGTTCGTGAGCTCGAACTGCTGTTGTAGCTTGTCAAAACTAATCATGTCACCCTTCACCCAGAGGTCACCTATACGAATGATACCGATGAGGTCCCACTTGTCAAAGCCATCAGAGGAATGTAGGCTACTGAGCTGCTCCGAATCCCATAAGAGGGTTACCAGCGTCAGTCTATGGTCCCAGACTCCTGTTTACCGTATGCCAAATATGGACAGAGTGTCATGATTCCACTTACCCCTAACACACACGTCCTAAAACATGTGCTGATATCCCCCTTTGAAAACCCACCCCTGTCCCGTGCTCCACGCACGCTTCTTGTCAGTGTGATTGGGTGCTTACATTTATAAGTGCTTTATTACATGATGGTCACCTTCTTAAGGTTTGCTGCTCTTGACTTTGCATATGCCCCTTTTTGCTTGTACATTGAGGTATTGTTTTATATGCTTGTCGAAGTTCTGGAGCTCATTTAATGTGCTTGGTAGGCTCCGTTTGTGGCTCCGTGAAAGACAACGCCCTCGCGAAGGTCTTTCTGATTTCTCCCCGCATCCCTACACGCTGCCTTTTGGTGCGCGCTAGAACTGGGACTGCATTCAGCGTCCCCGCGCACGTTAGCAGAACGTGACAGGGAGCGGCTGGGTGCGGCCAGGTATTTAAACCGCACCCAGCCTTCTGGAAGGCGCTTTGCCTTCAGGTTTCCCTCGGAGAAGGTCGCGTCAGAGGAACTCACCTGAAGGAGAATTCTATCCTGGCAGGACTCCACGGCGGTGCTTCTTATTTCCTGGAGATTGAAGTCTTTGGAACTAACTTTGAAAGCTAAGTACTTTTGCTACATTTAAGGCGCCCTTCGCAAGAAAGGTTAATTTTTGGAACATTTACTTTGTGAAAGCCTTCATGAAGAAGAGACTTCGGACATTCAAGGCCTAACAGAATTTTGAGGATTATTTGCCAAATCATTATGTTTATTAGAAAGTGAAGAGAATTACAAAGAGCTTTATATTTGTTAATTTGTGAAGAGAATTACAAAGAGCTTTATATTTGTTAATTTGTGAAGAGAATTACAAAGAACTTCTGTTTGTAAAATTGTGACGTGATTTACAAGGAACTTTTAGATTTGGTTTAAGAAACGTGGGATTTAAGAAAGATACCTAGGATTTGGTGTGTCTTGTTTAAAGCTTATTTTTTAGCTCCATTAACAAAAAGGAACAGAAACCCCGAGACAAAGAAGCAAAGGCTAATACCAAGTAAGTGTTAGGAAAGAGACAGAAAGAATGCAAAGGGCTTCTTAAAAATAGTAATTAATCCTTCCTTTCTTTTATGAACATTTACAGACGAACAAGCTGACTTAACATCGGACAACCAACTATCCTAGAGGACATCTGACAACTTTATCACCACAACCCTACATCCCCGCAAAGACATACTGGGCGAGGGCCTTCAACTTGCTGATTGCAGGTAGGGGGATTTTCGAACAACTTAACTAGGTTATAGGAGTTCCGTTTAGTTAGAGATTGTGGTGAAGGAGGCTAAGGAGGTTAGGAAAGCAGACTCCTAAAACTGAATACTAAAATCTTGGTGCTTGTTGCTTCGCAGGTCGACAGCAAGAATCAAAGTCTCCTCTTCAACGCCCAGTACCGGCCCTCCTCCCTAATTCCTAGTTTAAAATCTTGCTGTTAATATTTAACTCAGTAAGTTTTAGTTAGTGATTTGGGAAGTTGGTCCCTTGCGTCCCTGCGAAATCATCCACGTCGTCCAAGAGAACTTCAGTCAAGACAAGGTAAGGGACGACGTGGTTAGCTCTGACAGAAGGCAAAGCCCACGTTGATAATTTCGCCCGGACGCAATGGATCAAGTAAATATGCAGGATTTGGCAGCAGTTTTAGAAGCTATTCGGCAGGATAATGCAGCCTTACGTAGAGATTTATCCTCTCTACAAGACTCTATTCAGCAAAAACCAACCACTTTTCTGAGTCCCTCATCCAGTACAGATACCACAACCCAGATCCAAGTGGTAACCCCGTTCCCCACTCCTTTAGCCCCACCAGAAAGATTTTATGGGGATTGTAATAAGTTTTCTGTATTTTTACAGCAATGTCATCTACATTTTATTGCCAAGACTACAGCCTTCCCAGACGATTCTTCTAAAGTAGCTTTTATGTTATCCTATATGGGTGGAGATGCTGCTCTTTGGTCAGTCCCATTAGTAGAAAAGGACGACCGAATTTTGTATAACTTTAAAGATTTCGAGAGGGCTTTAAAGAAAATGTTTGCAAAACATCTCTTCGTTCAATCTGCAGACAATGAGCTTCTAAGTTTAAAGCAGGGATCTTCGGATCTAATACATTACATATCCACCTTTAATCGTCTGGTTTTAGAGGCTGACTGGCCATACGACAAGAGAGTTTCCATCTTTTACAGAGGTCTAAGAGAAGAATTAAAGGACATGATTACTCAGATTCTTGAACCCCCAGAAGACATAAGTGAGTTTATTGACTTAGTGGTAAAACTTAATCATCGTATTTCCGAACGAAAGGGAGAAAGAGGGAAGACTGAGCATAAAGTAGTTTTCTTTAAGGAAAGGTCAACCCCAAATCGAGAATCAGGTCCAAAATCTGATTCCGTCGAACCCATGCAAATTGGTTCGATCCGTGGACCCTTAACTAAGGAGGAGAAAGATAAAAGACGACGTTTAAACCAGTGTTTATATTGCGGAAAGGCAGGACACTTCGTGAAAGAATGTCCTACTCGACCTAACAAGTTTAAAACCAAGACTTCCGATGTAGCCATCACACAGGAAAAGTCGGAAAACTAATACACTCGGTAAAGGGAGAGGTCAGTTTATCGGGTGGTCTTTCTAGTTTGGCCTCGACTCTTCCCCCTGCAGGTTTCAGACACTTTTCAATCTTAGTAGAACTCCGGGATTTGCTTCCTAAATCTAACACAAGAAAAGTGGAAGCTATTATAGATTCTGGGGCTACAGGTAATTTTATTGATTCCAAATTTTTCTTACAGTTGGGTTTTCAGTCTGTGTTAAAAGATCATCCTGAAACAGTCAGAGCGGTTGATGGCAAGGAATTAACTTCAGGGCTGGTAAACAGACAAACCGAACTGTTAGAGATGGATTGTTCTCCCATACATCGAGAAAGAATTCAATTTGACATTATTGATGCCCCTCAATTCAAGATGATTTTAGGAATACCTTGGTTAATAAAACATAACCCAATCATAGATTGGGTAACCAGGTTAATCACCTTTAAGTCCACCTTTTGTACTGAGCAGTGCTTCCTAATCAATAGGTCCCAGGACATAGTTCAAGGTTTTGATTTCGGAATTGAATCACCCAATGTCCTGCTTTTGGAAGGGGTTCCATCGGTGTATAGCGACTTATCTGATGTATTTGACAAAAGAAAAGCCAATACTCTACCTCCACATAGAGATTTCGACTGTAGAATAGATCTCGTCCCTGGAGCAACCTTACCCTGCAGTCGCATTTATGCTCTTACGGAAGCTGAAAACGTTCACCTGAGAGCATACCTTGACGAGTACCTTGCAAATGGGTTCATTAGGCACTCTAAATCTCCAGTATCTTCAGCTCTTTTTTTTATTCCAAAGAAGGGAGGGGAATTGCGCACGTGCATTGATTATAGGCAATTGAACAATGTCACCATCAAGAACAGGTACCCTTTACCCTTGATCCCAACACTTTTGGATCAAATTAAGAAAGCTAAGATTTATACAAAACTAGACTTGCGAGGAGCTTACCATTTAGTCAGGGTAAGAAAAGGAGACGAATGGAAGACGGCTTTCCGCACTAAGTTCGGTCTCTTTGAATACCAAGTCATGCCTTTTGGACTGTGTAACGCTCCTGCCGCCTTCCAGTTTTTTATAAACGAAGTGTTGCATGAATTTATTGACATCTGTTGCGTGGTATATATTGATGACATTCTCATCTACTCAGACACTGAGGAAGAACATGTACAACAGGTCCGCGCCATTCTTCAAAGACTACTCTCCAACTCTCTTTATGTAAAATTGGAAAAAAGTCTGTTTCATACCTCCAAAGTGGACTTTCTGGGTTATATAATCAGTCCCGAAGGTATTGAAATGGATCCCAAAAAAGTTGAAGCGGTAACAACCTGGCCCAGTCCAACTTCTGTGAAGCAGATCCAAAGCTTCCTAGGCTTTGCAAACTTTTACCGTAGATTCATCCAGAACTTTTCTCAAATAATTACACCTATAACCAAGTTGTTGAGAAAAGGAGTGAAATTCTTGTGGAACTCTGATGCTGAAGAAGCCTTCCAAATTTTAAAGAAAAGATTTACTATGGCCCCAATCTTGTGTCATCCTGACCCCAATCTACCGTTTATTGTAGAAGCAGATGCATCTCAATATGCATTGGGAGGGATTCTTTCACAACGAAATTCCGATACAGGCCAAATGCACCCCATAGCTTACTTTTCCAGGAAAATGTCCGAAGCAGAACAGAACTATGCCATTGCCGATAAGGAATTATTAGCAATTAAGGCAGTTTTTGAGGAATGGCGCCACTACCTGTTAGGGGCTCGACATCCTGTAACAATTTATACTGATCACCGTAATCTTCAAGCTCTAAGATCTGTGAAGGCTTTGACTGCTAGACAGTTACGTTGGTCTCTGTTCTTCAATGACTATACCTTTGTGATAACTTATCGCCCTGGAAAAGAGAACTTGAAAGCGGACGCTTTATCTAGAATTGGTGATAAAGACCCAGAAAAAACTGAAGTTATCCATCCTGTAATCCCGACTTCTTGTTTTCAGGGAAGTTTAACCACTAGTAACATCATTAATGATATTAAGGAGGCCTTGAAAGATAAGGATGTTGAGATGTTGAAAAGAGATCATCCTTATCTCCTGGAGAAAGATGATTTGATGATGGTACATGGTTTGATTTACGTTCCTACTGAAAAAATTCAAAAATCCATAATTCAGCTTCACCACGATACAATGTTATCTGCCCATCCTAGCATCTTGAAGACCATGGAACTAATAAGACGAACCTTTTGGTGGCCTTTGATGTTCAAAGACATTCAGTTGTTTGTAGAAACTTGTAGTGTTTGCATACAACATAAGACTTCTCATCAAGCTCCTAGTGGTTTGTTAATGCCTCTTCCTATCCCACCTCAACCCTGGCATACTATATCGCTAGACTTCATAGTTGAACTACCTGAAACCAAGAAGGGATTTAATACAATTTTAACTGTAGTGGATCAGTTCACAAGAATGGCCCATTTCATTCCCTTAAAGAAACTTCCCACTGCCTTAGAGCTGGCTCATTTAATTATGTCACACGTGATCAGATTACACGGAATCCCATCTGTGGTCATTTCAGACAGAGGCTCCCAATTTATCTCTAAGGTTTGGCAAAAGTTGGGTACATTGTTACAAATGGACGTTCGTTTGTCTTCTAGTTACCATCCCCAAACAGATGGTTTAACTGAGAGAACTAATCAGACAATCGAACAATATCTCCGATGTATGTTACCCAATGTTCCTGAAGAATGGTCTGACCTTTTGAGCCCCCTAGAGTTCGCTTATAATAACTCAGAACATTCATCTATCAAAATGTCTCCGTTCTTTTGCAATTTCGGATTCCATCCCAAAAGCATTCCTGAGAATTCTTTAAGCTCTGATTCTGTACCTGCAATTTCTGACTATGTATCCAAAGTGTTTTTTATCCAAGAAGAGGCCAAATTCAACTTGGCAAAGGCGAAAGAATCTCAGAAAGAGGCCAAGGACAGACACCGATCTGAACAACCGCAATACCAAGTAGGTGAAAAAGTATGGTTGAGTACAAGAAATCTGAAACTCAAAGGAAATCGGAAATTCAATCCAAAATTCATTGGTCCCTTTCCTATTGAGAAGATAATTAACCCGGTATGTGTAAGGCTGAATCTCCCTGATAAGTATTTGATACACCCGGTCTTTCATGTCTCCCTGGTTAAGCCATTCCATCCCCAGACCCGCATCTCCAAATCCCCATCCCCCATCATGATTGATGATCACCCGGAATTCGAGGTAAAAACTATCCTAGATTCCAAAAGAGTTCGAGGAAAACTGTTTTACCTCATAGATTGGAAAGGTTATGGTCCAGAGGAAAGGTCTTGGGAACCTTTAGACCATCTAAAAAACTCCCCTAGATTGATCCGACTTTTCCATCTAAGGCATCCTGAGAAACCAAAGCCCATTTCAACCGTTCTGGGAGGGATCTTGAGGAGGGAGTACTGTCATGATTCCACTTACCCCTAACACACACGTCCTAAAACGTGTGCTGATATCCCCCTTTGAAAACCCACCCCTGTCCCGTGCTCCACGCACGCTTCTTGTCAGTGTGATTGGGTGCTTACATTTATAAGTGCTTTATTACATGATGGTCACCTTCTTAAGGTTTGCTGCTCTTGACTTTGCATATGCCCCTTTTTGCTTGTACATTGAGGTATTGTTTTATATGCTTGTCGAAGTTCTGGAGCTCATTTAATGTGCTTGGTAGGCTCCGTTTGTGGCTCCGTGAAAGACAACGCCCTCGCGAAGGTCTTTCTGATTTCTCCCCGCATCCCTACACGCTGCCTTTTGGTGCGCGCTAGAACTGGGACTGCATTCAGCGTCCCCGCGCACGTTAGCAGAACGTGACAGGGAGCGGCTGGGTGCGGCCAGGTATTTAAACCGCACCCAGCCTTCTGGAAGGCGCTTTGCCTTCAGGTTTCCCTCGGAGAAGGTCGCGTCAGAGGAACTCACCTGAAGGAGAATTCTATCCTGGCAGGACTCCACGGCGGTGCTTCTTATTTCCTGGAGATTGAAGTCTTTGGAACTAACTTTGAAAGCTAAGTACTTTTGCTACATTTAAGGCGCCCTTCGCAAGAAAGGTTAATTTTTGGAACATTTACTTTGTGAAAGCCTTCATGAAGAAGAGACTTCGGACATTCAAGGCCTAACAGAATTTTGAGGATTATTTGCCAAATCATTATGTTTATTAGAAAGTGAAGAGAATTACAAAGAGCTTTATATTTGTTAATTTGTGAAGAGAATTACAAAGAGCTTTATATTTGTTAATTTGTGAAGAGAATTACAAAGAACTTCTGTTTGTAAAATTGTGACGTGATTTACAAGGAACTTTTAGATTTGGTTTAAGAAACGTGGGATTTAAGAAAGATACCTAGGATTTGGTGTGTCTTGTTTAAAGCTTATTTTTTAGCTCCATTAACAAAAAGGAACAGAAACCCCGAGACAAAGAAGCAAAGGCTAATACCAAGTAAGTGTTAGGAAAGAGACAGAAAGAATGCAAAGGGCTTCTTAAAAATAGTAATTAATCCTTCCTTTCTTTTATGAACATTTACAGACGAACAAGCTGACTTAACATCGGACAACCAACTATCCTAGAGGACATCTGACAACTTTATCACCACAACCCTACATCCCCGCAAAGACATACTGGGCGAGGGCCTTCAACTTGCTGATTGCAGGTAGGGGGATTTTCGAACAACTTAACTAGGTTATAGGAGTTCCGTTTAGTTAGAGATTGTGGTGAAGGAGGCTAAGGAGGTTAGGAAAGCAGACTCCTAAAACTGAATACTAAAATCTTGGTGCTTGTTGCTTCGCAGGTCGACAGCAAGAATCAAAGTCTCCTCTTCAACGCCCAGTACCGGCCCTCCTCCCTAATTCCTAGTTTAAAATCTTGCTGTTAATATTTAACTCAGTAAGTTTTAGTTAGTGATTTGGGAAGTTGGTCCCTTGCGTCCCTGCGAAATCATCCACGTCGTCCAAGAGAACTTCAGTCAAGACAAGGTAAGGGACGACGTGGTTAGCTCTGACACAGAGTGCCTGGTGGGCCCAGTTAAGGGGCGTTTCCAGGAATTGGCATTCAGGGCTCTGTTGTATTTCCCATCCATATTTACAACAAGGGGTGGTGAGGGACAGAGTCTCTGAATTAAGCAGAAAGCTCTCACCCAGTCAAGAGATCAGGGCTAGATCCAACACCGTTTTTTAGCTCACTGCACCATCCCAGTTTCAGAACCTGGCTGTATGCAAATTAGTCTGTTCCTGTCCCAGTGCATGATGGGAACAAGGCAAACCAAACTACAAAAGCCAATTCTTACACTGGGAAGGAAACAAGCTCCCGGGGACCGGTTTCTGGCATTACAGCCGTCTTCGGCCCGGTTTGCTTGAATCCTGATGGTGCAATGAGCAAGGGTCTCACATCTGAGAATACCCTTCCACGCTTAGGGTGGACAAAAATATTTACAACAAGGGGTGGTGAGGGACAGAGTCTCTGAATTAAGCAGAAAGCTCTCACCCAGTCAAGAGATCAGGGCTAGATCCAACACCGTTTTTTAGCTCACTGCACCATCCCAGTTTCAGAACCTGGCTGTATGCAAATTAGTCTGTTCCTGTCCCAGTGCATGATGGGAACAAGGCAAACCAAACTACAAAAGCCAATTCTTACACTGGGAAGGAAACAAGCTCCCGGGGACCGGTTTCTGGCATTACAGCCGTCTTCGGCCCGGTTTGCTTGAATCCTGATGGTGCAATGAGCAAGGGTCTCACATCTGAGAATACCCTTCCACGCTTAGGGTGGACAAAAATATTTACAACAAGGGGTGGTGAGGGACAGAGTCTCTGAATTAAGCAGAAAGCTCTCACCCAGTCAAGAGATCAGGGCTAGATCCGACACCGTTTTTTAGCTCACTGCACCATCCCAGTTTCAGAACCTGGCTGTATGCAAATTAGTCTGTTCCTGTCCCAGTGCATGATGGGAACAAGGCAAACCAAACTACAAAAGCCAATTCTTACACTGGGAAGGAAACAAGCTCCCGGGGACCGGTTTCTGGCATTACAGCTGTCTTCGGCCCGGTTTGCTTGAATCCTGATGGTGCAATGAGCAAGGGTCTCACATCTGAGAATACCCTTCCACGCTTAGGGTGGACAAAAATATTTACAACAAGGGGTGGTGAGGGACAGAGTCTCTGAATTAAGCAGAAAACTCTCACCCAGTCAAGAGATCAGGGCTAGATCCAACACCGTTTTTTAGCTCACTGCACCATCCCAGTTTCAGAACCTGGCTGTATGCAAATTAGTCTGTTCCTGTCCCAGTGCATGATGGGAACAAGGCAAACCAAACTACAAAAGCCAATTCTTACACTGGGAAGGAAACACGCTCCCGGGGACCGGTTTCTGGCATTACAGCTGTCTTCGGCCCGGTTTGCTTGAATCCTGATGGTGCAATGAGCAAGGGTCTCACATCTGAGAATACCCTTCCACGCTTAGGGTGGACAAAAATATTTACAACAAGGGGTGGTGAGGGACAGAGTCTCTGAATTAAGCAGAAAGCTCTCACCCAGTCAAGAGATCAGGGCTAGATCCAACACCGTTTTTTAGCTCACTGCACCCTTTTTCTGAATCGATTTTGGCCACTAAAGGTGTGGCAGGGTATACTCAGACATGAGTCCCTTTCTCACTGCTCCATCAGATTCAAGCAAGCCGGGCCGAAGACGGCTGAAATGCCAGAAACCGGTCCCCGGTAGCTTGTCTCCTTTCTGGTGAAGAATTGGCTTGGTAGTTTAGTCTGCCCTGTTCCCATGATGCACTGGGCCAGGGACAGACTGATTTGCATATAGCCAGGTTCTGAGCTGGGATGGGGCAGTGAGATAAATAACGGTGATGGATCAAGCCCTGATCTTTGGACTGGGTAAGAGTGGTCTGCTCAATTCAGACACTCTGTTCATCACCACCCCCTTTTTCTGAATCGATTTTGGCCACTATAGGTGTGGCAGGGTATACTCAGACATGAGTCCCTTTCTCACTGCTCCATCAGGATTCAAGCAAGCCGGGCCGAAGACGGCTGAAATGCCAGAAACCGGTCCCCGGTAGCTTGTCTCCTTTCTGGTGAAGAATTGGCTTGGTAGTTTAGTCTGCCCTGTTCCCATGATGCACTGGGCCAGGGACAGACTGATTTGCATATTGTAAATTGTTGTAAATTGTTGTGTCTTGTAAAGCGCACTGCTACCCGGAGGCCTCGTAGCGCTATAGACCGCTGGGGAACCCGTCCTGGCTTTCCCTGTGAGATAGTCCCTCCTGGGGGTCTCCAAGGTGAAACCAGGCATCCCCGGCGTTTGTGTGGGGCCGTTGTGGAGATGAGGCAAGCTAATGCCCAGAGTTGCCGAGTGTGCTCCCTGGTCGGAGTAGGCACCGATGCGAGAATTATCAGTCCGCTGATCCTGGTTCAAGACCCTGCCGCGTCGGGAATCGAACCCTGGTCCCGGGCCGTTCTCTGCACTCGGGTCTGCCGCCTCTAACCAGTGAGCCACACCTCTCCACATATAGCCAGGTTCTGAGCTGGGATGGGGCAGTGAGATAAATAACGGTGATGGATCAAGCCCTGATCTTTGGACTGGGTAAGAGTGGTCTGCTCAATTCAGACACTCTGTTCATCACCACCCCCTTTTTCTGAATCGTATTTCCCATCCGGCAGCAGCCACCTGTCCATGGCAAAGCCCTGATCACCCGGTGTACGGTATGTGCCTTGATTGATGGGGGCAAGGTGGGCTGCCCCATAGAATTTTTTTAATGTCAGGGAGACTTCTACCACCATCGTACCAGTTGAGAACAAATTTGTTGAGTGCTATTCTTGGTGTCCCATGCCATAACAACGTCCTCTGTAAGCCTTCAATTTCTTTAAAATATTGCGCGGGGACTGGGGCAGGATAGTTTTGTAGGGTACAGAGGAAGCGGGCAGGGACATCATCTTAAAAAGGGCAGGTCGGCTGAGGAGCGAGAGAGGGAGTGCCCTCCAGTTAGCAACATCATGCCGCAGGCGTTGCAAGGGCGGGAGCAGATTCTTCTCGTAGCAGAGCTTGGGGTCGGTGGTGACAAAGATCCCTAGATAGGGAAACCCATCTGTCACCACTTATATTGGACAATCTCTGGGGAAAGACAGAGCATCGCCGGCCAGTGTGTAGTGGAGAGATTTATTCCTATTGAGTAGCTAGAAAATCTGCAGAAGGATGTGAAGATGTCTAAAACACATCTGAGGTACTTCTTGGGGAAGGCCAAATAAAGGAGAATATAATCAGCGTAAAGCAAAATGCAATCCGACCACTCCGCTGACCACCGCAGACCACGTATGACCGGGTCACGCCTAATCCAGGCAGCGAGAGGCTCCATTGAAAGGGTGAAGAGTAAGGGTGACAGCGGACACCCCTGTCTGGTACCCCAACTTAGACCAAAGGAGTCAGACCGTTTGTTATTTACTATTTACTTGAGCCAGAGGTCCCGAATAGAGGAGTCTGACCCTTGGTATAAATTCCGGTCCAAACCCCAACTTGGAAAGGACAGCAAAGAGGTAAGGCCATTCAATAGCATCAAACGTCATGGAGGCGTCCAGAGACAAAATCACAGCGGCCTCCTGGATGGTATCTGCCCTTCCCAGTACTCCATGCACTCATTACAAATTCAGGGCCGTATTGCGCTGGGGCATAAAGCCTGACTGGTCCGGGTGTACCAAGGCACTAATTGCCAGCGACATGCGAGTGGCCAAGAGTTTGGCAAGGATTTTTGACTCTGCATTAAGCAGGGAGATGGGTCGGTAGGAGGCGCATCTATCTCCAGGCTTCCTCTCCTTTGGGATGATCACTGTCAATGCCAGACGTTGGTCAGGCAACAACGCTTCCACTCTCCTACTCTCTTCAAACATAGCCCTCAGATACGGGGAAATTTTATCGGGACATAGTTTGTAGAGCTCGATAGGTAGCCCATTAGGACCCAGCGCCTTTCCCGGTCAGAGGTTTCTGATTGCCTGCGTGATCTCGTCATTGGTGATGTCACTGTCCAAAAAGCTCCTATCGTCCTCAGAGAGGACTGGGAGTTGGATAGCTTGAAGGAGGTCAGGAGAGACAGTTTCAAGAAGGAGCGATTGTGTATGATACACTGCGCTATAGTGCTCAGGAAACTCCCAAGCAATTTGAATGGGATCCGTCATCTTTATACCCGTGTTGACCGTCAGTTCGGGAACAAGTCTGGAGGAAGACCACATCTGGTGAGTGGCGCTTTAGGTATTGCAGGACGAGGGTACGTTTCACCTTGTCTCCGAGCCCATCCACATTCCAACCTATTAAGGTAAAACTTTTATCCCAGTGCATTTCCATAACAGTGGATCATACGGGAGTCCTCCTCCCAGAGCCATATTAATCAGTGATGCAGATTGAACAAAAACAAACAAATAGTTCCCCCCAACCCCAACCCAAAACCCCCCTCCCTGCCCCCTGCACTCTGGGCATGAACCAGCCCATTGAACAAACAGTGCAGAGTGCCTGTCGCCCCAAAAAAGATACCAACAGTAGTTAAATGCGGGGAAGAAGCTCTGACCCCCTGCACCTTCACCCACCCCCTAGAAAAGAAGAAAAAGTTATTCACCAAGTGAGGCCACCACCAGTGTTTAAACAAACAAGAGAAATGTGTCGCTGGTCCCAATGTGTACAGTTCCACACGAAAGCATTGCCAACAGAACTTTTGACCTCAACTATCAGTGTGGATAAAAACTAAGGTTAGGGCCAGTCAAAACAAGAACATACACGTTGTATGTGAGACCAGGCAGGACAAGACTCAGTGTGGTTTGTGCTCCCCGGCATCTCTCCAACCCTCAAGCCAGTCCGCCACCGCCTCCGGATTCTCAGAAAAACAGGCCCTTCTATTCGCCTCTACCCACAGTCGAGTGGGGAAGAGCATTGCGCAATTCATCCCTTTGTCTCTCAGGGTCTTTTTAACGGCTAGGAAAGACTGTCTCTGCTTCTGTACGGCCTGTGTGAAATCCGGGAAGAAAGAGACAGTGGAATTTTCATATTTGAGCGGCACTGAGCTTCTGGCACTCTGCAATATCACATCCCGGTCCCTGAAGTTTAGGAGTCTGGCCAAAATAGGACAAGGAGGAGCCCCGGGCATTGGGCGCCCACCTTGGGCCCTGTGGGCCCTCTCCACCACAAATAATTTAGAGAGGCCTTTAAGACCAAGATGGTTGAGGATAAGGTCTTCAACAAACAGATCTGGAGTCTGCCCCTCCAACTTTTCTGGTACACCAATGATGCGGACGTTGTTGCACTGGGAGCGCTCTTCGTAGTCATACAGCTTATCTTCAGCAAATTTCCTGAAGGTTTGGAGGACTTGAACCTCTTTCTGGAGCTGCAAGACGTCGTATACAAGGCTTTTGGTCCTTACTTTCAAATGCTTGACCTTTTCAGGTGTTTTGGTGAGGTCTGTCCTAATCAATGTCATTTCTACCGTGATGGCATCGGTACATTGCTCCATTGAAGTCTGCACCCCAGGGATATCTTCCATCACATCTTTTAGGGTCAGTTCGGGATCTCACCTTCTGACCCACTTGCAGACGGAAGGGGCGCTCCGGGACAGAAGCCCTGGGGCAGGTGTACCTGTTCAGCTTGCTCTGCTGCGTCACCTTAGGGCTGTTGCAGCCCGACATCATGCCCTCACTGAGCAGGGTTGGGCAGCCTTGTGTCTCTCTCTGCTACAAGGGCCCTGCCAGCTGCCTCACAAGGTATCCAGACAATTCCAAATGGGTGTGGGCACCCACACTGGCAGGGAGTTTTCACCACCCAATTCTAGGTGGTACAGCAGAGTGGGGATTTGGCCCCCCCTCGGTCTCACCAGTGTCTGGTCACACCACCGCCAAGATGGACGCACCCGGAGGGGCACCGGTGAGCTGTAGGCGCCTTCCCCCTCAGAACCCACTGTCTCCTGCTGCCAGCACTGTCTCTTTGGAGGGGGAGGCAGACCACACAACTGCAGGGGGGACAAACTCACCACAACAGGATTAAAGCACTGCAGGTCCTCGGGGGAAGAGAGAGCACTCTTGCGTCTGTCTTCGTCAGGTCCACAACTTGCAGACGGGGCCGCAAGGTGTGGTGTATATTTACTGCTCACCCCCCCCCCCGTTGACGTGGCCTCCGCGACCTCAGGATTCACTTGAGGTTGCGGCCTCTAGCAGCGGGCAGGCCCCAAGTTCCGGCGGGCAGCGCTCTGTTGGCCCGAGCTCGGCTGGTCAAGGAAGCAGCTCGGTCAGGTCCTGAGCACTTCGGGCAGCAGTCCCAATCTTCGGGACACGGATTAGTGAGGCGGATCAGTGGATTTCGGATGACGGGTCCGGAGCTGTCTTAAAAAGTGGCCATCACACTGCCGCGCGTAACCACGCCCCAACTCTTTAGGTTCTTGAGTTCTGTCTATTTTAACACAATCTGTTTTCTTAGAGGGGATTTTCCCTTTCAGAAAAGTGATCTCCTAATTGTACTTTTTCATTACCTCCTATTGAAGGTGCTCCTGTTCTCGCATCTCTAGGATATTCTTCGGTGGGCCAATCAACTGTAGTCTTACATTCCTTCCACAAATCTGTTGGTACCACTCTATCAAACAAACCATCCAAATCTTTCAACAAATCCTTTGATACTTTAACAAATCTCTCCTCCTGTTTGTACCATTCAACAGGTTTCTCTCTCAATCTCGGGAAGTCATTTGTAAAAGACAAAATATCCTGTCTGCTCCATGGAACATGAACATATCCACCACCTGGAACTTCTCTCATAGGACACATCCTTTCAACCTGCTCCACTTCTCTGATCAGAAATGTAGATAACTCCTTAGCAATCGCGTCCTCTCTTTTCTTAGTCCAACTACTTCTCCAATGATCTACATCTCCCCTTTTCTTCAAAAGGTGTATCAAGTGCTTTATTTGCAATCTCCTTCCTGGCACATTTAAGCTCTCTAAATCCTTTTCAGTAACTTATGCTCTAAAGTGCTTCTGCAGTACCTTTGATTTTTCTATTTCTATTCCAAATTCTAAGGCCACTTCCACTATCTTTTCATGCAAATTATTTGCCCTTCAGGTTATACTTTTACATAGGAAGAACAACTCTTCATCTTCATATGAAGCCACTCTATCAAGACCAATAGTACCAATGATCTTTTCTTCCAAATCCACCCTTAACTTACTTACATCTATAGTTTTGGGTTTCTTCTTTTCTAATCCTTTAGCCCATTCCTCTAGATCTTCAGGAGAAAATCCAGCTGAACCTCCTGCCACTGGAGTGACAGTTGTACTTTCCCTCTCACAATCGTGGGTGAAATTCTTTTTGGGGTTTCTGTCACAGCTTTAATATTTGGGAGATCCATTAATGAAACATTCGACTCACACTCACTAACTTGATCGTCTATCATAACTATCTCTTTTCTGGCCTTATTCAGCGAAGAAGTTGCAGTTTGGGATTTTGGTGTACCTCGTTTGTCTCCATACAATGGAATAACAGGACCAATAGTTACTGGCACTGTCAAAGCTTCGGCATTTAAACCTAACTGATTTATTTTCTGAATTATCTCTTCTTTTGTTTTATTCAAACCATCACTTTATTTTTTTTTCTTGTGAGGCTCGAATAGCTGTTGGATCATATAGAACTTGTGGAACCAATGGTGTTCCCATCATCGGGGCACGTGGAGTGGTATCTCTAGGACTTTCCTGATAAGGCGGAGTTCTCTTTATTAATATGTTCTCTAATAACTCATCATCAGATTCATTACACCCTATCCCTGTCGTAGCCATATGCTTCGTCTTTTCCTTACATTTACTCCCTTCTTGATCATCAGCCATTGATAGGGGATATAAACCCTTAGTAACTACAGCCCTTATTCATCTTTTCATCTGTTCTCCTCGAGTGCCAAATGGGTATGTTGGTAAAAATCCTCTGTTGATTCTCATACCTCCTCTATATTTCTCCCGCTCAAATGCCTCAACTTTCCATTCTTCCAACGCCTCATACTGTGTTAACCTAGGATTTGGTTCCAAGGAATTCATCCTGTTTCTTAAATTCTGTAAAACTCTTACATTAAATGACCATGTTCGAGGAAAGCTAAAGCACCATTATCCTTCGTATACTCTACCCAATTTTCCAGCCATACACACGCATGATATCCACTTTCCATCATCATATAGGAAGCCGGTGTATTAGGAGGTGGCATAAGAATTCCTTCCCTAGTTATTACGTGCTTATCCTTCTTAAAGGACTTCAGTTTTCTTTGTTCTCTTCTTTTATTCACTTGTCAAAATCAAAAAACTCTTCCGTATTTTACTAAATCTATTATTCAACACTGGTCCAATACCTGCACGACTCAAACAAACCAATCGGAGCTTACTACGTATTTTCTTCCCCACCCAATACCAACACTCTACCGGTCTATGGACCAATCAGACCTTCCAACACACCCACTTGTCTGACCAATGCCAGCGAGGCTTTTGTTACGTCAGTATTACTCAGTCTATTGACCCCCTTTACAATCTGCAGTTTTCTCACGCCAGCTGTTTCAACCAATACCAGCGCGGCTCTCTGTGATGTTAGTACGGCTCCTGCTACTGACCCTCCCTTCACAAGGTAATACAACAATGTCTGTTTTTGTCTTTCGTTATAAAAATCTTGTTAGTAACAACGTAAAAACAGCACTACTCTGTCTGCTCCATTAAACCAAAGCTAGTTTCTTCACTCGCTACTAAGAAAAAATTCCTTCCTGTCACTACGAGCAAAAACCACTGTTTACTCTTAACTCAAGCTCAGGTAGGACCTGTTACTCCTGTAGGGATAATCCTCCTTCGGGTAAGACCAAAGTTTCACAGGCGGGCCCTCTTCTATAAATCACACTCTACTTTTGTACGAAATAGTCCCTACTGTAATACTGCCAGCCCTCCGTAGCGTCTCAGTATTACGACAACAGACGAGTAACCTTCTGCAGTGTGATTTCCATTTACCACCCACTTCTACATTCCATTCCCGGGATTCCCCGGTATCTCTGTACCTATGCTTCTAGACAACATAAAACAGCACACTAACTCTTAGTGTTAACATATAGTCAATTTGTCAGAACAATAGCCAATTATCAATGATCAATATTTACCAAACTAATCGATAATAACCATGATTCTGCTACCAGAAAAACTGATCCAGCAAAAGGCCAGGATAAACTTTTCACACATCAACGTATCACTTACAATGGGCCCATATACGCATTTCAACACTCTTCCTTTGGTCAATGGACCTTTAGTCGAGTAGTGAAAAATTCACTTATCAAATAACATACACAATGCATTCAACAATTTCACAGCATTAGGAGTGATAGATGAAGAGACAAAAGGACATAGTATCTAATATTCTGCAATGAAAATTTAAATTCACGACAGAATTCTATTTACCTAATAGAAGAATGGGAAACCCAACCCCTGCCCAGAAGGGTTAGTGGAGGTCACCTGATGAAGTCAGGAGACAAAGACTGTAGGACATGTGCAGGATAGGTTTATACTTACTACACTTCTCTAGTACCCGACGCACCAGAGCACATCCCTCTCTCACACTCTCTCCCTCCTCGATATTTTTACGCAAATCTTCAATCTAATCAGGCTGTCTTTCAGTATTGAATCTTCCCAGTCTGTTTTTCTGGGTATCAGTTCTCACTTACTCCTTACTCAGCATGAACGACTCTTCTTAGCAGCAGCAGCTCAGCTCTCTATCTTAACCTTAAGTCACTTAAATTATATCCTTTAATTTTTCATGTCCGACCATCAAAGGTTGCAAATGTCTGTGAATCCTGTACTGTGATTGGGCCGTGGCAGGGAAGTTGTCATCACCTCATGAGATCATCCCAAAATCCTTAACTAATTCTGTATTTAGTAAACCCTTCCCACATTTAAGTTATTTAATTCTCATGACACTTCCTTTTCACATACATCTCACACAATAGAGATACAATTTTTATATAATTTCTTCAGTTGAGGATCTTTTCCCAAGCACTCGTCCTTGGACTTTTGCAGACGATCAATGTCCCGGTCAGCGGGTCATTCCAGTGTCCTAATGCGCAGACTCAACTTCCGTTACATTTCACCTGCCATCTTTTCTTTCGGTTAAGCATATCAGGCCCAAAACATTTACTATTAACGAAAGAATCATAAACAGATATTAATTTCTCAAATATGTTATTACCACTGTTACCTCCCCCATCTACTCTATACCATGTTATTTTCTTCCTTGTTAAGCAAAGCGTTAACAGCGAAAAACTTCTTTAAAAATCTAGGCGAGCATATGGCAGGCATGCGGTACTACGAGACCTACAGTTAGCAACTCTTTGTGCATGCGTGAGAGTTTTCCTCTCACATGGGTTAATCACGTGGTTAGTTACGCAGGATGGGTTCGCACATGCGCAAAGCGATTTTCTGTTTCAAGCAGGATTTTAGTTATGCAGCAAACTATTCTTCGTAATTAAAGAAAGTAAAAGCCTTGTAGCAGGGTTTCCGTTCTCCCACAGAACTGTGCACAGAGATCTAGAACCTCGGTGAATTAGGGTGACCCAAAACCCACCTTAGTATCCAAAATCCCCTTACCGAACTAGCTACAGTGTCTCATTGGTCATAACAAACTCCCAATGACTTAGACAAACCAGAACATGAACTTGGGTTACCTCAGGTATCGTGGAACACATGAACACTCTTTTGCTCTATAATCATTTCAAACCAGAACGGGGAGTAAAAGAAGGCACGTGCAAGTTTGAAATATTTATTTTTCAATGCAATGTTCTTAAACGCAGTATCTTATATAATACCAGAATACATATTATAAAAATCAGAGTTATCAGCAAAGTCACTAATCCATAGTAAGTGAACGGTGAGAGCATATTACAATGCAAAAATCAATAGAAATCTGTATCACCTATATTTCGCGCACCCTATTTAGCATACTATATTATATCTAAGAAGGTCTCATTTGGGTTTTAGCAGGGCGGGCCCATACCTCTAAATGTCAGTAGAAGAAGATCACATCATCAGCTACCAGCTCTCTGCATGCGAAGCACCATCAAGTGTGTTTTTGCATTCTCAGTAACTCTATCTTAAACCCGCTTAGAGCCCAATGTTGGCAGCAACTTTATTTGTGTTATGTCTAATGCGGTGCGAGGATCAGGCCTCCAAGCAACCTTGTGTTAGGTTATTCTTAGAGGGTTCAGCTCTCAGTGTGCAGACAGTGTACCAAGTGTACCAAGCACAACTGATGTCAGAACAATAACATATTATTCTCAAATAAATCACATCTTTCGTCTAGGTTGAAAGCTACAATAACAATTATGTGTCGTGTGCAAACTGAAGCCGAAGGAAAATATGTTGTTTAAACATTTAATAAACTCATGCTAACTTAACACAATATATAGAAAAGCAGTAACTATATGACACCCCCCAATGATCCGAGGACGGTCAAAAAAAAACAAGCCAATAATATAATAAAGGCATAACATGAAAGCAGAGTTCAACAATATTGAGCCAAGCTAAATGTATGTAGATGTATATAAAAAATAACAATACAAAAATATGTATGAATGCCTATAGTGGCCAAACAAAATGTAATAAAAGTCTTGAACTTGAGGCCAAATATAAAATCATAGGCCTAGAACATATGAAGTTGAATGTCGTAAGAAAAAGGCACCATTCAGAATTACTAAAAAGTCACGTGCCATAATAATGAAAGTCTCCAAAGCAATTCATGGGTGGATAGAATATGCAAAATAGGTAGCAACAGCTTCCAACATGAAATCACTGTCATCATCCGAAAACATTTCAGCCATCCAATTAAGTAATGGGAAAGAACATACATGCTCCTCCAGCACCGGACCCTCTAGCAACATCAGAGGACAACTCGGTGGGTTCTCAAGAACGCTATGTGCCAGAAACTCATGCGCCGCTGCGGGTATGTCCCACTGACACATTAGTCCATGCATCGCTGCCAAGGCCATAATCCTTTCGCCAGAACAAACCAACTCGTGAGCAACTACGGGGCCCATCAGGTGATTAAAATCGACTTCAGGAGATAATGGCAAGCAGAGACACAAATCAATGGCCCAGTCAAAATCTCAGCTCAGGCAATGAAACACAGGCTGGACACATGTGAAATAGGAAAATCGAAACGATAATCCAAATCCCGTGCTTAAGGTCGCAAGCGGCAGGGTGCCATAGTAATCAAGCATCCGGTTGCGAAACAGTGTCAGAAGGGGCTGAGCGGCTTCTTGCGCAGGATGGGCATCCATGTTTTAGGAAGCAGAATAATATCAAAACGCCTGCAGCTAAAGCCAGCAAAACAGGGAATCCTCCAAACAAACTCGAAAATATTGAATGAAAGAAAGCAGGGATGACACCAAAAATCTTTTCAAATGTAGTCACGAGACCACTGCTAACCAATTTAAAAAAATGAGCTAAGCCAGACGTGGAGGAGGCATTAAAGATTTGATGAACTAATTCGCAGAAATGAAACGGCAAGTCAGTATTTAAAAGTGCCTGGACCTCTGTGCGTGTGTTAGCTATGTGAAGGACATAAGTTTCACGGGCCGAGCTCAGGGCCACTTCCTTTTGAGACAAAAGACCCCTTATTCTGCTCATACCATTGAACTCCGCTTTCAAGGTTTGGATGCGCGGCTAGATGGAAACATCTGAATTCCCATGCGTGGGTGGATGTAACACGTTCTTGCAACACACCACACGTTCTGATACAGTAACCACATAGGCGATACCGACCATTAACCCACAACACTCCTCGTTATTCAAAAGTAAATAACTACAGTTTGTCAATAAAGTGAATGTGGGAACTATTGCAGGAACTGGTGTGCCTTTTAAAACACAGGCTAAATTAGGCCGGTCCTGATTACAAGAACCATGCAACTGGATGTGTCTGCATATCAGTGAACGGTCAGGCGACTGTGTGCATTCTTCACCATTCAGATTCACTTCCTTTCCATCCTTCAGGCATCTGTACGTGTATGGTAAAGACCATGCCTCATGGAGGAAAGCACTGCCTAGTGGTTCATATCGCCCTATTGCAATATACCGCATACAATTAGTACATTTGTACAAAGCAAATGGTAACGTAATAACACCATGGATAAGCCATGTAGCAGCAGCTGCCTCAGCTACAGAAAAGGGCAAAGATTCTAACTTTTCAATGTGTAACATAGAAAATGATGCATCTGGCATGGAAAGCATGCGCTGCTTGTCAGTCAAAATAAATGGGGCAAATAGGGATGACACGTTCATGTAACTCCAGGGCACGCGACCCGCCTTAAGAGTCTGTAGTGTCCATGCAAACTGCATCTCAGAGCGCAATTGATTTTGTCCATGGTACAATACAGACACCTCATCATTCACAATGTCAACTACAGAAGAGACAATATTGTTCAACGTGTAAATTCGGGAAGAAAGCATGTTAATACTGTTATCGACAACTGCAAGCACTTTTTCCAAATTTGCTTGGTCAATCGCCCTTAGGCGCTTAGCAGCCTCAATTTGCGAAAATTTCCAAATTTCATTGTAAACTGCATAAATCCACCGTTTAGACCTACCCTTAGCCGGGCCTTTTATAAAATCATTTAAATCCACATTATCAGTCAACTGAGACAGATGTAGTTTAACTGCAGCTAAAGTGGAATGTTGTAACCAATTCTGACACAGTTTCCCCACAGAGTAAGTGGTGACAGTATAATCAGTTTCAAAACGGGGATCAGGTCTGACTTGTGTGAACCCGTCAGCCAAAAACCAGAAAACGACGTTGGCAAGAATCAGCACTTCTTTGCCACATCAGCCAACCCTTCGGATCCAAACTGGATACATTAAAGGATGAATTGTGTAATAGAGTTTGTAACTCACGAATAGACAATTGAGTAACATTACCCCAACCTGAATATTCTTCCAATTCGGGGATAATTGGTGTATTTAATTTTTTTAGAAGTAGCCAATCCAAAGCATGTTGTTTGGGAAATAGTAGAATTTAGAAACAACATGTGATTCGGGATGAGACATGCACGGTGCAAATCCTCAGTGCCTTGTACCTGCCAATCTTTGGTACCCCAAACCGATTTAAGGTCAATCGTTCCTTTCCAGAACTCGTAGCCATCTACAGCTAATTTGTCTAGAAAGGACTTCGAATACAGCAATTTTGTATCGGTAAGTCTAATTTTGGACATGGGCTTTTGTGTCATTTTGAAATAAAACGACTCAGATTTTGATTGATTAAAGTCTGTAAAATAAGTGTATTTTTTCAGAAATGTACTGGAGCTGCCTCCTAATGGAGCTGGGCAGTGTTCCCACTGTGTGTAATTTACAGCAACCCTCCTGGAATTCGTCTTATGCAGAAAATGATTACCATAATGTTGGAAGCAAAACAAATCACCATAATTAACAGAATCTAAATATAAATCCTCAGCATCAAAAGCTGCATAATATTTCAAATCAGAGAATAATGCTTCTACGGCCTGAATATCCCAATCATCAGAACGTATATTTTGTTTAATCACATCCCCCATGTTTACTCTAAGCACATTCGGAACATTAATCACTTCAGTGGGCCCATGTATCTGAAATCTAACCGCATCCCACACAATCCCATCAAGGACAGGCCAAGCAGTAATGTTGACTGTATTCAAGTCTCGTTTCAGTCTGTGTGCTGAATGTGAAGAGGAAAGAGGGGCCAATGTTCCATTAAGGTACCGAATTCCTGTTCTTTCTTTGACATAGTGGCCATCGATCAGGAGGAAAAAATAAAACACAAAACCAATCAACATAAAAAGGTAAAATGAAAATAGAATCAACCAAATGTATGTCCAAGGAGGAATTAAAAAATGTTTTTTAAATAGAGTGGCACATTTTGCAATAGTTGAGGGTTTCTTTGAAAGTTCCGAAACAGAGTCAAAAGAGAATCTGGACTGGTCGGCCAAACGAGTCTGCAAACCTGGCATTGATAAATCAGCAGGATAGGTGTAGTTCAGCTCATCAATGTTAGTAACAGGAATAGTATTTAATAAAGGACTGGATATAGCAGGCATCTCGAGGGACACCTCTGGTTCTGCACCAGAAGTAATAGCCAGCACAGAATGCCTCACCATGGAAGGACAGGATACAGCCGGTGTCATGCTATGAAGAATCGGCCACCCTGTGTGTCTTGACATTGTCAATAGAGATAAATCTGTTTTCCTTATGACCTGGAAGTGGTGGTAATATGACTGTTCTCGTGCCCTTCACTCCAAGAACTCGAACCGGTGCACGATATGAGGGACCAAACTCTTTCTTGTTATCGATCTTCTCTCGAACCAGTTCTCCAACTCGGGGTAGCCAGCCAACTACCGGGATCTGCAACGCATCATCCGATGTGGAGGGCAAATGTTCCTTTGCTAAACTGTCTCTGGTCTTTTGTAGATCCTGCAAAACATTGCAATGTTCATCTACGTCAAAGGCCGTGGCCTGGGCCTTGCAGTCTAGACCGTCGAGGTCAGGGACGTACATCTTGATACCAAAGAGCATTTCGTATGGGGTCCGCCCACCCAGAGACCTTCTAGGGAGGTTATTAAGCGCACGCTGCACGCCATTGAGGTGGGCTAACCAGTTTCTGCCAGTGCCTATAACTCGTGCGGTCAAAGATTGCTTTAAGTCACGGTTCATTCGTTCCACTACACTGTTTCCCTCGGGTCTGTATGGAGACGAAAACTTGACTTGGACTCCCAACGAAACCATAGCATCCTTATACGCCTTAGAGGCAAAAGCCGGACCCTGGTCCGAATGGAAGGTACCACAGGCAAAAATCCCTACAAAGACTCGCAAATCCTTAATGACAGTCCGTGAATCAGCGCTCCGATGGGGCCATACCCACACAAAGCGTGTGCATGAATCAACTGCTACTAAGATGTACTTATATGCAGTATCAGAAGAAAAAGGACCGCAGTAATCTAAATAAACGCACCCCAGTGGTTTATTAGAAATGTACAACTGTGTCTGAGGTGGACGCGCAGCAGTTGAAGGTTTAATCTGCTGGCAAATGTCACATTGAAGGACATAATCGCTCGTCTGTTTGTACAGTCCTCGCCACCAGAACCTCTGTTGTAGCTGAGTTACAGTGGCCGAGACGCCCGCATGCGCAGACGCCACACCTTCATGAGCCGCTGTAATCAAAGAAGCTCTGCGATCCGAGTTGGGAATTAAACGTTCGCCAACTCCAGGAATTTTCACATAAGGAACCTTATCGGGACTTAAGTGGCATGTGTACTTCGAAGGGAACCCCGCAGGATATTTACCTCCCTTCTCAGTGGCAGCAACAGCCGCCAAGATGTCATCATCTATCTTACTTTTGGACCTCGTGACTGCTGCAACTAAGTATTTAGATACTGCTGACTTCGCTGCTTCATCAGCAAGCAAATTACCGACAGCGTGGACTCCCACGCGCTGATGGCCAAGAGTATGAATCACAAACACGGTTGGCAACTTTTGTTTGAGTTCCGCCACTCGCACCCAGATCATTTTATGTTTTATTCTGCTACCTTTGGAATCACGAAATTCATTCTGAACTTAAAAGAACAAGTTCTCATTGTAAGACTGGACACAGTAGTAAGAGTCACTTACGATCAAAGTCGTCACACTAGGATCCGCGTACTCAAATGCAAGCATCAGAGCACGAAGCTCTGCCAATTGTGCGGTGCAGTCCCCAAGCGTCTGCGTGTGCACGACACTGGACTTGAACTCATCGTTCACCATGGCACCGACCACAATGGCGCAAGCGGAAATGTAGGCATGTTTAGAGCCATGCGCAACCTGCGCCGAACTATCAGTGTAAATGATGCAATGGAAATCCTCCAATGGCCGCATTGCTAAAGGAGCAGGATGAACAAATTCATACTGTAAGTACTCCTGCGACCGTAAAGTGGCGTCAAAAATAAACGTGACATCCTGGGATGACAAGGATGCAGCCCATTGAATCCACCGAGGGTGCAAAGCTTTAGAATTTGGTACACTGGCTTTCGTAACTGCCTCCAAGGCAGGACACGGGGTAACAACCAACATGCGTTTTCCCTGTGACAGGGCACGTTCCTTGAGAATTGCCATCTGCACAGCCGTCAAAACTTTCTCCACAGTGGAAAAGCGCATTTCAGCCGAAGTGTACAAGTGTGACTTGTAAGCCATAGGTACTGTATCTCCTTCATTAAAAGTTAGGTACGTGAAACCTACCGTCCCCGGGACAATTCTTATCACCAGGTTGGTCTGGTTATCACGAGTCTGTAAGTATTCAGTAGCGAGCAAATCAGCTTGCAAAGACTGCAGAATAGCCGAATGCTCAGGCAGCCAGCATGATTTGGAAAAAGATGGTTGTATCAAAGCATACAAAGGCTTGATACGCTGGGCATATTCCGGAATGTATCTTCTTCCGAAATTCAAAAAGCCCAGTAAAGACTGTAATTTTTTCAGTGTTGTCGGAGAGCGCAACTGTGCGCATTTCTCCAGGAAGTGAGGAGCCAAGCCTTTTCCTTCATTGGTTAGTTCATAGCCTAGAAACAACACTGTGTACTCTGCAATGTGCGATTTGCAAAATTAAACTTGTAACCCATGTCTGCAAAGTTACAAATAATACTGTTCACTCGACACAGATGCTCCCAAAGTTCGTTGTCTGTGAGATAGATATCATCCACATAGGAACAAGCATCTGGGTCGACCCTCTCCAACAGAGAGACAATGCGCGCGGAAAATACACCAGGACTATTCTTATAGCCCATTGGGAGACGCCGAACCATTTTTGGACACCGCCGCATGTGAAAGAAGTCCATTGGGAACTTAGACCGTCCAATGAATGGACATAAAAACCATTGGAAATGTCAAGCGTGGTTTTGAACCGCTTACGCACAAGACTATTTACAAGGGCAGAGCCGTGAGTATTCTGAACTGCACAGTTATGGCAATGCGAGTTTAAATGCCGGTAATCCAAAACCAAACGGTAAGAACCGTCCGGCTTGTTTACAGTAAAAAGGGGGTTATTCATCGGCAACACACATGTTTCAATTACACCTTGATATTCCAATTGTTCAAGGATCGCTGCGACCGAAGCTTTAGCCTCACGTCGTATGGGATATTGAGGTTGAGGCTGCGGCTGAGACCGTAAAGGAATCACGTGGCTCGGGGACAATTTATCCCAGCCACACTGATTGCGGTACACAGCCGGTGCAAGCGCCAGAGCCCACTCTTCTGCAAAGTGCAGTGCTTCCATTCTCGAAAAAGTGTTCGCGAAACTGGGGAGGATTACCTCCTCCCCACGTGGAGCTGCGAGCACAAAAGGTGGGGGCCAGTCAGCCTCCGAAAGCAAAATGTCATACGTAGACGAAAGATTTTCCCAAAATACCCCTTTTATGGTACGCTGTATGTCACCTTCAATTAACAGGACAATTTCAAAAAGTCTATCAGCAACTCTTGTATCAGCTGTTTCAATCACAACATAAGTGTCAGTCGCTGTCACCTTCGGTAGTGGACGGAGGGCCTCTCTCACTATGGTAATCTCCGCCGCGCTGTCCAGCAAGGTCAGAGCCCAAGTCAGATTCCGAAGCCGCGTTCTCACAATCTGGGGCATATCGATGCGCCGTTAAGGCTGCAACTTTCTTCTTGGCAAACTGCGGTCTCTGAGGCGTAGAGCCCTCCTGCTTGTCTGCACCGTTGCACGGGCGGGGCTGACCACGTCCTTGCTGGCCACCCCGGCCCCTGTCGCCCCCTCCACCACTGGTTGACGGAGCCGATGAGTCCTGAAAGGAACGAGGAGAGCGTTGGTCAGAAGCCTGAAAACGTTCAGGTGATTTAATCATCACGCGGTCACGCAAATCATAAACACGTTCCGACTGCGCAGGCAACGGAGACGCAGGACGCGAAACCTGTGTTTGTTGTTGTTGCTGTTGCTTACCCTGATTCTGTTTTTTAGGCCAATTTTGTTTCTTGGACTTGGGTTGAACGTCAGTTTCCGAAGCCTGTCCCTGGGTCTGCTTCTTCTCCTTAGTAGAAAAAGGCTTATTACCCTTACTATTGCGACCCACGGTTTTATAAGCCGCCACAATTATCCTCGCTAACTGTCGGGGTTTCTCGGCATTGGGAACCAGCGCCAAAGCGTTAGCCACCTGAAAGTTCACTGCATCCCCCTTGACATTCGCAAGGATCAGATCGCAAACCACATCAAAGGAGCCACATAGGCGCATACCCAACTCAACAGCCGATTCCGGCCCGTGATCATCTTGAACATGTTTAAGGACCGTAGACAGATTGGACATAGACAGGGAGCCAAAGCAACTCGAATAGACAGCCGCAAAAGTCTTACCCCAGGTCTCACAGTCAACAAGTTCAGGGGCCAAATCTTTCGGCAAACTAAGCGTAAGAATCCGGTGTTTTTCACCAGTGAAGTAGTGTGGCTCACTGGTTAGAGGCGGCAGACCCGAGAGCAGAGGACGGCCCTGGACCAGGGTTCGATTCCCGGCGCGGCAGGTTTCTGGACCAGGGTCAGCGGACTCGATAATTCTCTCGCCTCGGTGCCCACTCTGATCAGCGATCACACTCGGCAACTCTGGGCATTAGCTTGCCTCATCTTCACTAACGGCCCCACCAGACCGCCGGGGATGCCTGGTCTCACCCTGGAGATACCCATTAAGGGACCATCTCTCAGGGAAGCCAGGAAGGGTTTCGCAGGGGTCGAAGCGCCTTTGGACCCTACGGGTAAGTAGTGCGCTATATAAATGCCTATACATTTACATACATTTACACACACACCAGGAGTCATATTAGAAAACACCGCCTCCAGCTGGTCAAATTTCTCGGCAAGCCAGAAAGGAAAATCATCCTTATCTAGGGGCTTCTTGCCCATAACGGAATTCACCATGACAGGACTGATTTTCAAACCAGCCTGCCCTGCCGGAAGTGCTGCACCTCTAGGGGCTGCCCCATGAACATTACGACTTGTGTAATGCACAAGGGCTCTAATCACGGCAATGGCGACTACATGAAGTCGCCTAAGTTACAAGTGGCGTGATTAGGGTGAGGAGTAAATCCAGCCAAAGCGGGCCAATTTGTGCCCGGAATGGACAAAGGACCTAATCTCGGAGCGGTTAAAGAGTGGGGTAGTGCGCCACCAAACCAAACTCCATGCTGCCAAACATCAGTAGGCACTTCCTGTGCTCTGTACGGAGCATATTCAGCAGGTACAGGTGAAGCAGTGTACGAGTGGAACACACCAGAATTTGCGTCCACTGCCGGAAATTTCACCCACGAATAAAACAGTTCGGACGGGTAAGCATGTTCCGCACTCACCACCAGAACCACAGCCAAGCCTTCAGCAGGTACATCATAAGTCCGCAAATGATCACGCACCACAATGCGACTATGCAGCGGGATGTCCGCGGCTTGTGCCATGATTGTACAGGAACGTGAAAAAACAAAGATTACTTTGTAGCACAACTGGGTAGTAATTCAAGGAAACCGTTTTAGATAGATTCAAGCTTGAAAAGACCTATTTCAAAAATAGGTAGGTTTTTCCGACACCACCGTTTTCCGGAAACGGGAATGAAGGGGTTAAGGTTTGAATGATATACTACTCGAGTGTCATGATATAAGGCCAACAACGTTGGGCGCCATGTAGCAGGGTTTCCGTTCTCCCACAGAACTGTGCACAGAGATCTAGAACCTCGGTGAATTAGGGTGACCCAAAACCCACCTTAGTATCCAAAATCCCCTTACCGAACTAGCTACAGTGTCTCATTGGTCATAACAAACTCCCAATGACTTAGACAAACCAGAACATGAACTTGGGTTACCTCAGGTATCGTGGAACACATGAACACTCTTTCGCTCTATAATCATTTCAAATCAGAACGGGGAGTAAAAGGAGACACGTGCAAGTTTGAAATATTCATTTTTCAATGCAAGGTTCTTAAACGCAGTATCTTATATAATACCAGAATACATATTATAAAAATCAGAGTTATCAGCATAGTCACTAATCCATAGTAAGCGAACGGTGAGAGCATATTATAATGCAAAAATCAATAGAAATCTGTATCACCTATATTTCGCGCACCCTATTTAGCATACTATATTATATCTAAGAAGGTCTCATTTGGGTTTTAGCAGGGCGGGCCCATACCTCTACATGTCAGTAGAAGAAGATCACATCATCAGCTACCAGCTCTCTGCATGCGAAGCACCATCAAGTGTGTTTTTGCATTCTCAGTAACTCTATCTTAAACCCGCTTAGAGCCCAATGTTGGCAGCAACTTTATTTGTGTTATGTCTAATGTGGTGCGAGGATCAGGCCTGCCAGCAACCTTGTGTTAGGATATTCTTAGAGGGTTCAGCTCTCAGTGTGCAGACAGTGTACCAAGTGTACCAAGCACAACTGATATCAGAGCAATAACATATTATTCTCAAATAAATCACATCTTTCGTCTAGGTTGAAAGCTACAATAACAATTATGTGTTGTGTGCAAACTGAAGCCGAAGGAAAATATGTCGTTTAAACATTTAATGAACTCATGCTAACTTAACACAATATATAGAAAAGCAGTAACTATATGACAGCCTTTTAACCGCGTATTACTTTAGTATGTATGTTCATTTTCTTTTAAGTCTCTATTCCTGAGTTAGTACATGTTAATGAGAGGTTGATTTGAGCAAGTTTATTATCTTTGAATCCTTGCTCCATCACTATGATGAGGCTAATTATTAAAGCCAGCTAAGTGGCATAATACAAAAGGAGCGGGCCAGTGTACTAAAATGGCTTGCTATGCTTGCACCTCCGAGAATTAAAAAAAAAAGTAATAAAACAATCTTTTTAGGGTCCATTGTCGGGATTCTGATAGCAGCCGGGAATCGCTCAAGCTCTGTGTATGTTCTGGACCATGTGGTCTCACCTTGAAGTATAAAAAACGCACTAGCTGCCTGCTGGAAGCCGCACATGGATCAATTTGAGACGATGCCGGTCTTGCCTTGTTTTCTGTCACTGCATGTCGAGGAGATCAGTTGCCATTTGCACAGTTAGACAGTGAGTGGCAGCAAATCAATCAAAGAGGTAGAACTTCCCATAAAGAGTAGTTCATGAAACTAAATAGAGTCTCAGCAATTAGGCAAACAACCGTACAGTAGAAAGCTGTAATTTAAAATCAAGTATTAATAGTAATATCAGGATGAGTAGCAGCAGGAGCCACAGCTGTGAGTCGAGGGCAAGGGATTGGAATGGAAAATGGTGGAAGAAGGATGTGGAAAATTGGAGTGGTGGAGTGGAGTGTGTGAAAATGTTTGCTTTACATTAGGAACATTCCCTAATATAAAAAGCATAAAGAAAGTTTCAAATGTGTTGCAGACTTCTCCTCTTCGATCCAGCCTGTCAGCAGCATTCATCTGAGAGTTAGTTCAGCTCCTTCCTTTCCCACGAAATAACCTGAAGCTTGTAAAGTTTTGTCATGGATGTTGTTACAGATATTCAGCATATGAGGTCTTTTTGAGTCATAAACCTGCTTTTCCACAGGCAACGATCACATTCTTACCTTCTAATGTACTAGATATCATAGTGCTAACAATGAAATATGTAAAAGAAGAACATCAGCTTGTATTATAATATTTAGCAATGCATTTCATTTATACAAACAAGAAATAATTGTTTTAAATAAACAGATCTTCTGTTTAAAGACTTGTGTGTGGTGTATGAGAACTAGGAAGGCTTGTTATCACAATAAAGTGTTTCTTTAGCAAAATATTGAATGGTTGTTTAATAAGAACATTATACAGATTTGGCAAATATTTCTAAATATGTCAAAATAAGGACAATCTTTTCTATTGTGCACATTTAGGCATGTCAAGTTAATTTCTAGTTAACAAGAAACCTTCCTTAAACATTTCTAATCTTAGTTCTAAGGAGTATCACTGCTTAGCATATTGTATATGTTTAAACTGCATGTCATTTCATTTTAAGTTACACGTTAATCATTACAAATAAAGCTGTTATTTATTAAATTTGCATTTTAATGAATTAGTTCTCTCACGCGTTACCCACTCCCTTTCACAATCAGTGCTCATTGTGCAGGAAGATTTCAACAAAACAAAGTACCTCTGACACCATAGATCACACTGAATTATCTCACAAAAGTCCCTTTTATTGACTGTGATTATTTAGTTATTTTTTTGTAATTATTTATACTTTTCACATCTAAGTATTCCTTTCACTTTGTACACAACACTATTTTCAATATTCTGGAAAAACTTTTACATTTATACAAAAAACATAAAAACTTGATGGTGCTCTCACGCTTCAATTACAATACAACAATACATGTGAATACCTTCGAATATTTGAAAGTTCGTGAAAGTTACACTTCCATTTAGTCACTTCATAAAACACCAAACATTTAATGCTATTGTTGGCTGACAAATGTACAATATAAATTCCTACAGGTTAGTCCTGTCCTACTGTTATCGAATGTGTCAACTCCATAAGAAATGTTAGTCATGTACACATATCTTGTCTTGTGGTCCTTTCTGGGTGGTCTGAAATCAATTTACAGTTTATATGGAGGTGGAATTATGTTGTCATTGTGCAGAAAGGCCGCCAGTTCTTTGGTTGCAGGATGTTGTTGTTCCAGGCGCAATGATTTGCCTGTAGCATTTCATAATGTAGAGCAATATCTGTCTCCAGCCTTTAATACAATCTACTGACAATCTACCCATGAAGGCCTATTGGTGTTAACAAATGCTTATAACAATAAATTGGTCCGACTCACTGTCTGTTTCATAACATTTCATGATAAACATATCAGAACTATGACATCTTATATAACATTTCCGAAAGACTATTTAGACCTATCGCCTTCATCACTGACTGTCAACAGCTCAGACACCTGAATTCATCATAAGCTTTCCCAGAAGGCAACCATGAGGCATCTTATTTCACAACAAATAAGTCAGGCCTACTGCGTTTGTCATAGGTTTTCATATGAAAAATTAGACCTATCGCCTTTTACATTTAACTTTTTCTGATGAACCAATTATAACAAGGATTACCAAGGATTCTCAAAGTACAAATCGTCTATACTAGGAATTATCACGAGGTAACCAACACAAAAATCCTTATGTACTACACTAATCTGCGAGAGTCCCTATAGCAAATTACCTGTCTACAAGGTTCAGCACTGTGTAATGACAATCCACCTTAAAGGTCTATTGGTTTTTAGATATACTTTTTACAAATCAATAAGTCAGGCTTGCTGCATTTGCTGTAACATTTCATATAAAACAATAAAACAAGTCAGGCCTATAACCTTGATCAATGACTTGCCACCATAACCACTCAGTCCTTCTGAGTTAAGCTTAAGCTTTCCCACAAGGGAAACACTGTAATGAAGCACTCTTTTCAGTAGAAGCACACAACTTCTGTCCAATCAAAATCTATACTCAGAGGAATCAATATTTGGGCAGTACCACAGCCCCTCTCTGTAGTACTCCTGAAAGCTTTTTTGTTGTTGTTCACAGAAGGACAGTCAACACCTGTGCTGTAAAGTCAAAATATCACTAGTAGATAACAATTGAATGAATGAATGTGTGAATTACTTGAACTAAATTTGACTCACTGCGCACAGTGGGACACGTTGACTAAGTTTTAATGCAGTGCAGCATACCAACCACAATTGCTGTGGACTTTAATTTCGACGGGTGAAAGAAAAACAGCGCCATATCTAGTAAGATTCCCCAGGGCTGACACACTTTAGGCTGCCATGCACCAATCCACAGAATCTTACACAATAGTTCAGTTCATAATCTTTATTTCGTTCACCAAGATCATAAAAGAGCATTCGCATAAATACATAAAACATATTGTGAAAAAGAAAAGCACCAATGTTTTTCCATAAAACTAAGCGTATGTACATATTTACAATATGATGATCGACTATTGCAGGATCAAAGTTATTTGAAAAAAGTGTTAATAAGACAATTGAAGTGTATCTTTGTTCATTTAAAAAAAAGAAATACATTTGGCGCATGTCTAGTTGAAGGAATGTCATATTTTAGTCCGCTGGATTGACTGGTGATGGGTTGTGATTTGTTCAATAAGGTGCAGAATGGGCTGCATGGTGTAACTCTTACTAGTCGTCGGCTACCAAATAGCATGGATGCATGTTACTGTGCAGATTATCTATGTACATCCATTACTTCCACACGTAATTGTAAAAGAAAACTGGAGAGGTGTTAATCATTACTAACCAGTCAATAATAAGCCAGCTGGTTGAGCGCTATCCTGGTTGCTTTGTAGGCTACTAGTTTGTGTGGCCACGGGCATAATTAGCATTTTTGCTGCGTATTATCCACATCCAACTCAGAAATTTTCCAATTGATAATACACACAACTTGCTTGTGTTTGAATGCAGTATTCTTAAAGCAGTAGTCCTGCTCCTAATGCCCACATTTTTACATAGAGGTTTTAGCCCTTTTTTCTGATGGGCCCAGTAGGCAGGGCAGACAAAAAGGATGTGTGAGCAGGTCTCCACTGGTTCTACGCACAGGTGGCATCTACTGTCATCAGTATTGTACCATTTATGGGTAAAGTATTTTAGTGGTAGAGTGTCCACCCAAAATTGAAAGTATACTCTTCTGTCTATAGGCTTGGAGATAAAATTCCAATACGGTTTATACAGGGGGCAAGGCTTGAACTCAAGGGGGCAGATTTACAAGCCCCTTGTGCCATTTTGCGCCCCAGTTGCTTCCCTTTTTGTGATGCAGCAGCAGCATAAAAATGCGGCCCTTTTACAACCTGAGGCATCTAGGGAGATGCGTCATGTTGTAAAGCCCTGCGACACATTATACCTGCATCAGGTATAATGTATGGAGGGTAGGCGTTCCAACGGAAAAAAGCCTCGTAGAAGTGATGCGGTGAAATCTACACTGTGCCACTTCTGGGACGCCACTGCGTCAAATTCTTACACCTGCTTGAAGCAGGTGTAAGGAGTGACGCAGCACAATTTGGATAGGCCTCCCCCTGCATTGCTGGAGTTGCGTCGTGCTTGCGACATGACTCCAGCAATGCGTGACTTTTGCGTCAACAGATGCGTCAGAATTTCTGACATATCTGTCAATCCTTTTGTGGAAAATAAAACACCCAGGCAACATGTAAATACTGGCATAGTTCAGGTAACAAATTAGTGATGAATGAAAAAAAATAATAACGCACTAAGTTAGCACAGAAAATTCAATTTAATAAATTGTATAAAAATATCACAAGATGAATCATTGATATATTGATTAAAAAACAGTAAAAAAGGTTTCTCTCAGTAAATAATTGAAAGAGGCATATTGTTTAAATAATACAATGAAGAGATGGTTTCCGTCTACGCATTTCGACACGTTCAAAGTGTCTTCCTCAGGACACTACCATCTTGTTACTGTATTGTATGCTGCGTTGTGAGCCGGAAAAGCAAAATTTGACGAGCGATATCTCATAAGATCCGTCAAGATAAATATGACTGGTTTTCTTTAAATACTCCGCACTATGAGAGTTGCTGGGCCGTTGCTCAAATGCTGTTGGCAAATGTTGAAAGAAATGTGTGGCACTGCTCTGCTCTCGATATAGCACTGATAGGTTAATGGTGTTAAAATCCGTGATTATCACATCCGATTAGGGAGGGTGAAATTACTGGTTGTCTATTTTAAAAAACCGCGTGGTTAACCGGAGCAGCGTAGTCTGGCGTCTACTGTCTCGTGGAAAGAGTTGTATCTGTCAATCCTTGCACCATGGTGCGCTGTATTGTAAATACGGTGCATCCATAGTGGTGCAAGGGTTTCTCAAAGTGGTGCAGGGAAAGTAACGCATCTTCACAGATGCCTGTTAGTGATGAGTGTTCAGTGGTTCTTGTGGTGTTGGTTACAGTCATGGACCATACAGCTCTTTCATTTCCCATTTAACCACATGGCTGCTGCAGAGTTTCCCCTGCTGTGCTGCAGGCCCTTAAATCCCATTGTTCATGACGAGCTCAGCTCGTCATAAGCACGGGAGCAGTGTACTGCATGAGGAGCTGAGCTCGTCATGAGCATGGAAGGTGTTGGCCCATAGGGTCTTCCCAGAGTTGTCTCAAGCTCATATTGACCAATGTGGTTTTAACCTTTCATAACCAAGTGATCCCACGTGATGGTTCAGCTTCCTGGAGATCCTTGAGTGCTGCAGCATAATGTGTTAGCTAGGTCTGCAACAGTATGCTATCGGGCAGAACCTTGCAACCTTATCCAATACACTATATCCTAAATCATGACAAAGGGGCCTTAAAGGGGTATTTTGAGGAATACCAGTGATGCCTCTTAAAAATGTATTTTGGGCTAAAACTAATGGTGTCAAGTTTTCAAAGCCCCATACTTCTGAGCCATAGAGTATTGGGGCTATAACTTTGGTATTATAGATCTTCAAGGGCAGGGCTTATGGGCTTGGTTAGTGATGTTTTTTGTTCTCTTGCCAATGCTCCTGCCAGTTGGGGATGTTTTAAGTCCATGGTCTCAATCTGAGGTTTCCCCATTAGTTTTTTTGCAAGGGTGAGCCCTAAATAATTAAAAACATCACTGTTCAAGGGACTCATTGTTTAGCAATACACCGCCCTTGATTGCCCGATGCCTGTGTAGGACCATGAATTAAGTTTTGCTGGCGTTTATCACAAGACCATGGTCCTTGCAAAAATCATCTAGGCGTTTGACTTTTCCCTGTAATCCGCTATGTGTTTTTTTGAGATGACAAGCGAGTCATCTGAGAACATAAGTATGGGTATTTTGGTGCCTGCAAGGGTGGGTGCATCTGTTGGGTGAGAGGAGCATAAATTAACATCCCATTTCTGAAATAACTTAAATAATGTACGGGGCCATAACACACCCTGGGCGAATCCCTTTCGAAACAGAAAATCGGTTTGTGATGTTACCCTGCAAAGTTGCCCTCGTGTAGTCTCACAACTTTAGATATTAGATCTAATGGCATCCCTAGATCTATTAAGACCAACCAGAGGTTTGTTTTTTGGGAGGTCAAATCAAACTTGAACTTCAAATCCACAAAGGCAGTGTAAATTGTGCCTTCCGCAATCACTACAGTGCACCAATATATTAATATAGAACGAAATATCTGGTCGATGGTGCTAACGTGGGCACAAAAACCTGCCTGTAATGGTGTTAGTATGTTGTTATCTAAGATGCCGCCTGGATTCTTGCCCCAACCTTTTGTATCAAATTGATTAAGCTTATTGGCCTATAGTTACTTGGACTAGATCGGTCACCTTTATTTATAAATTGGTAAAATCTCAGCACCTCCCCGGGATCCGGGAATAGGATCTCCACGAACTATTGCCTTTGCTAGCAACTGTATGTATCTTTGCCAGATATCCCTGTTGTACCAATAAAAAACTATGCAATAATACTTTGCCCACCTTGTATGTGTGCTATACAATGCAGTACTTAAGAAAAGTTGATAAAATGTGGATATTTTTTAAACTTTCGAGAAACAGCAAATTCTTTGGTACAAATCCATATCTTCAAATGTTAGTAGATAGGGATTTACCTCAAAACTGATGGGTAGTTACATAGGAATGCTCATGTACCACCCATGGTAAGCCCCCTTGAGGTAAAGTAGCACAAAGTAGTGCATAGCCAAGGCAAATCATGACTCGGTACTACACAATTTAATTCATTATAAATGGCGGTACCTCAGATCATGATTTTCTTGTGGGCACTACACACCTTGCTCCATCCGTGCTCTCTTCCAATCTGGTAACTCCAGTTGGATCTGTTCCTCAGCAAAACTATGGTAGAAGCAGTAGTAGTACAAGCTTTATTCGAGATAACTTCTCATAAAAGCACAACATAAAATCAAATACAGTACAATTTAAAAACAATTCATTTTACATATACATATTCTTAAAAACAGTTGTGCGGGCTCATACAGTACCAAAGAGTGAAAAATTACAGACAATATAACCAATTACATTTAGAATTTCATTCAAAAAACATATACATCGGGTTAACTAAACCTACCCATCAGCCTCCGCCTGATTGCCCAAGCCCACCCCAGATATTTGGCCACTCCAAGAACTATCGACTCCTGAGTAGATGTACATAGGATTCTCATAGCCACTGCACTGTGTCATGTCCCAAGATTTTTACAAACTGGAGTTAGCCATACCCTCCTTGGTGACGAATAAGCTTCGCAGACAAATAAAAAATGACCTAGGCTTTCTGTAGCAACTTCACACGCTGGTCAACACAAAGAGGTCGATCTCTGCCATCCTGCAGTTAATTTTTTTAGCGGGAGGGATCCAGACCTTAACTGGAAGACTAACTTCCTGTCCAATGGGACTGTAATACTGTCCCAGTAGTTTTCTAGAATGGGACAGATTTTGACTTCCAGGAAGCGACCGGCCATAGAATCAGATCTCGTACTTCTCAGAAGGCTGCTATCTACCCAATCCCAATATTGAGACTTGAGGGCTTCTTTGCTTGGAAAGACTTCCCCTTGCGGATTGGACCAGAGATTAGAAAGGCCCAATTTAATTAACATGGCCCTTAGGTTTTTTAGCCAGTTAATCTTGTGAAGATTATCTTCCTTAATTATTGCCAGGAAACCATCTGCGGAATGCTTAATCTCTGGAGTTGTCCAAAGGCGTCTCCAGTAGAGAATGGGGCGCAGTCGCGCTCTATCACTAATTGATCGTCTACCCAGATCAAGAAACAGTGGAATTAGGGGGGTGCTCTGGGGGAGACCTGTGATTCCTCTAAGGAACCTGTTTTCTGATATCTGTAAGGTCGATAGCTTTTCCCATGCCCATAACTCTGCGCCGTATAGGGCCGCACCTAGAACCTTCGCATCATACACTATGAGGACAGGCTTAATGGGTTTTGTCTTAGATTTTCTGTGTTCCCCCCGCAATGCCCCTGATATTTGCTGGTGCTTTAGTGCCGTTTTTTCCAGGTGATGTGACCAACCCAGGCCCTCTGCTATTTGGACCCCCAGGTAAGTGAACTCCCTAACCACCTCTAACTTAGTGTTATTCAAGAATACCCTAGGGTGAATTTTACGGCGCGGGGAGAAGACCATTAGTTTCGTCTTGCCCACATTTGCTTCAAGACCGTGCTCTTTACAAAAAACATCGAATATGTTTAGTGCACGCTGTAAACCTACAGGAGTCTTTGACATGATTAGGGTATCGTCAGCGAACATCAGGATCGGGACCCTGACGCCCGCTAACGAAGGTGCATCTACACCCACATCTAACATCCGCTCCACAATCCCATTGATAAATAGTGAGAAAAGTAGGGGTGCCATTGCACAGCCTTGTCGGACCCCCCTTTCTACCGGGAAATCCGGTGTGGACTCTCCATTCCCTCCCCACTGGACTCTTGCGAAATTGCATTCATGCAATCGCATGATTAGGGTGAGCAGTTCAGCCGGAATCCCTAGTTTGTGCAGGACTAGCCATAACTTGTGCCTAGGGACCAAATCAAAGGCTGCCCGTAGGTCGACAAATGCAACATACAGACAGCCCTTGCCAAGCAATACTGTCCTCCACCGCAATATGGTGAAGCGGAAAACCTGGTCAATTGTGCTGGTAGCCCGCCTAAATCCTGCCTGATAGGGGGAAAGAGCTTTATTGTCATCCACCCAGTCCATAAGCTGATTTACAACCATTTTCCCCATGACTTTTTGTATGGTTGCTATCAAGCTTATTGGCCTGTAATTGGCTGGGAGAGACCGATCTCCTTTTTTGTAAATGGGTATGATAATTGCACCTTGCCAAAGCTCAGGGACCGCCCCTCCCTTGGCGATGGCAATTCCCAACAGAAAAATATACCTCGCCCATCTCTTCATGTCGTGTTTAAAGACATCCGAGGGTATCCCGTCTAACCCTGGTGCCCTCCCACCTTGGACAGAGCAAATTGCTTTTCGACCTCCTTAAGGGAAAACAGATTATCAGTAGCAAAAACTGGCGATGTAACCTCCCCCATCCCAGCATTCTTTATTTCTGCATATTGTGGTCTGAAGTACTCAACCCAGGCTTCTTCAGCTACATTGTTGTCAGGCCTTGCAGGGGTACCTCCCCTACCCCACTTTATAATCTTCCAAAAATGCCTGGAGTCCTTACTACTGGAAGCCTCCTTTAACTCTGCCCAATGATCTTCATCCCATTTCCTCTTTGCCTGGGAAATGCTTGCTTTATACAATTTCCTGGCAGCACTAATTGCAGCCCTGTCTCTTTCTCTAATAGCTTGACCCAGTGCCAATCGGGTAGACCTACACTGGCTGTTAAACCACCTAGCAACTTGCGGGGGTCTTTTTCCTTTGTTGCTTTGTGATTGCATAAAGTATGGTTTTAGGAGGGAAAAAAACTTGTTATGGATATCTGTAATATCCCTGGAGCCAGGGACTATAGATTCTACAGCTTCCAAAGAGGTAAGAGCCTTATCCACCTCAACATTAATAAAGGTCATTGTTCCTTCATTTGCTAGTACCCTTGGCCATTTTAGCCTTCGCATATCATTGGCCATTACTGGGATATGGTCATTTCTTGTGTGCATGTTTTGGGGTCCAACATTCCACCATTTGTGGGTCACACAAAGGGGATTATGATCGCTTTCCAATCTACCCTTAATGACCATATCAAGAACTCCCTGCCAGAGCGGAAGACTACATATTACATAATCTATTCTGCTCCTGCTATGGCCATTATCAAAGGTACAACCACCCTCCTTGTCCCCTGGTGTCCTGCCATTTAGGGCTCTTAGGCCATGCTCCATACACATGGCATTTAGTAGCAGTATATCCTTCGTCCACCGCTTGACAGGATCTATACACAAAGATGGTACTCCCCAGAGAGTGTCCTCATCCTGTCCTAGGGGGTCATTTGTACTGTCAAGTGGTTCGAAGGTCCTATTTAGATCCCCAGCTACTACTACCCTGTTGCCTTGGGACTTAGTTTCTAGGAAGGCGGACAGCGCCTCTAAGGTGGAAGAACTTGCTGAATTGGTACCTCTTGCGTAGATGTTGTACAGATCAATCACATCCCCCTTTTTTGATGAAAATCTTAACATTTGTAAATCACTAATACCCAAATCCAACACTTTAATAGAAATTTCCAGGTCCTGCTTTATCCATACCGTAAGCCCTCCCATTGGCCGACCCCTAACCCCTCTAGAGGCTGGGATTGAAAAATTTAAGTAGCCACGGAGGAAAACAGGGTCACAAGCCCATGTTTCTTGAAAGCAACACACGTCAAACCCATTGATAAAATCTACCCAAATTTGTGATTCTAACTTGCTTCCCAGCCCAGCAATATTCCAGGATAAAAACTTTCCAGAGCTAGGCCTGTCCCCACATGCTGCATTTGTTTTAGAACATGGTTGGGGGATCATTGAGCTTGCATCATTCCCAGCAAGACTCTCGGTTTTCCTCATACAACCACCATCTGTGTCATTATCATCATTTGGAGTTAATGTGGGTAAATCCCCCGCTCTATCATTGGCACTTTCTTCTCCACCACCTTCCACCATAATCATACTCTCGTTGCCAATATTTCTGACTTTTAGCGTTGAGCCAGCATTTACATTTAATACATCACAGTCCCCTTGTTGATTCCTACTATTTCCTCCCCTACTAGTAAACATGTGATGAAGGGTTTGTCAGCATCCCCACCCTAGATCTTGCCATCCAACCGGGGGATTATAATTCGGGCCAGTGATATAGTTTTGGCACTGTGGCAGTGGAACCGGTGTGGGAATCCTTAGCCTTGGGAAGTTGGGAGGGCCATTATGCTCATTAAGCAGGCTAGTCGAAACACTAGTTGGACGTGGGTAGAAGAAAGTAAGGTCAACAATTCCAATTCCTCCATTGTTTATGCCCCATCCCTGTCTAGTTATCCATCGTGCCACCGTTGGATCTTGAAAGTTAACCACAATACAATCCCCCCCCAGGCTTTTGCTTCTATAGCCTATCCAATCTATTCTCCTTACCCCCAAGATTAAACCATTAACTTCTCCTGGTAGAGGTCGGTTCACCCTTAGCCAGTGCATAACCTTATTTTTAAGCATCTGGAAGGTTTCTCTCTGTCCCGCTGATAGTGGTGGGACTTTTATGAGGACTGCTACAAAGGGGAAGGAATCTGGGGTAAGGTTCATGGGGGGTTTCTTTTGGGGTGGCTTTATCGGGGGTGGTGGGATCGGTTTGGAAGCTATAGGAACAGGGCGGGGTGCAGGTTTGTTTGTTATAGTCTGAATATTAATTAGTGAAGCAGGTGTTGAAGCAGTACCTACTGTAGGACACACGTTACCCACTGTTCCAACAGAAAGCAGAGGGTTTAAACTAGGCGCCGGTTGTTGCGCCGCAATCGGAGCTGGAGTTACAATATTAGTGGAATTTACAGCAGGTCCCGGTGGTGCTAAATCAGCAGGCTTGGAAGGTCTGTTCGCAGCCGCAGTACCTGACTTGGGTGGCAATGGAGAATCAGTTTGTTGCCTTCGTCCCTTGTTCTGCGTTGCACAGTGGGTGTTATTCTGGGGCTTACTACTTCCGTCCAACCTTACTTGAGTTTTTATCAGCGTTTTTGTTAAGTAGAAATTATCTAGTGTTACCTGCTCAAAATGGTCTAGCCGGTCAGAGAGCTTGCTAATTCGTTCCTCTAAGGGGGACAGAATTGATCGAAGCAACCTTTCTAAGTCGGGAATCAGGTTACAAAGGGGTGGTAGCTTGCCATCTATTGGCAAACCCGTCTCTGAAGAATTAATAGTACTAGGATCTGGGCTGTCTAATAGCACAACATCCCCATCTTGTATAGTTCCCATGCTACGGGTTACTTCAGTGACAGCCTTCCTAGGGCACGTACTTTTACTTACTTTTCTATGTTTGTGTGGGGGTTTAGCAGAGTAACATTTTCTTAATGCAGTAGTCCTTTTTCTTTTCGATCCAATTTTGGGTTGGGGCAAGGAGACCTGGGCACATGATTCTACTGTGCATGTCATAGAGTCAGTATGGCTCACGCAAGAAAAGGTCATTTCAGTTGAAGTACCCTTGTTTACCTCATTAGTGGTTATATCATGAATTTCGGCTACAACAGGCAGACTTACTGAAGATAGAGGTGTTACCAGTGCAGGATAAATTTGTGCCGAGCGCTTGTCTACAGGATTTTTAAGAAGTTCGATAGACAGTCTACGCTCAGCACGCTTCTCTGCAAGTGTTAACTCTTTATCAATATTTTGGGTTGGGCGGTTAAAAAAGAATTTATCTAATGGACCAATTACAAGAGGTCCAGCCTCAGCCGGTGGGGTAGTCAGAAAAATATTACTTGGGGATACAGGCATTATTGTAATCACCAACCTTGTAATACACTATTAGGCACTTATCTGTCGCTTGATGCTATAAGTTCCGTTAAGGGCAATATCAGAGGGCTGGCCCAGCCCGGCCTCCCTCGGCCCCTGACGGCCACAGACGGTCCCGCCCTTGTCCCGGGCTTCTCCCGGCGCCCTCCCGCGCGCTCCCGCGCAGCGGTGGTGTGGTCCACTTAAAAGGTTATTTGGACAAATAGGAATGGGTCTTTTGATCACCCGGTGCTCAGGGGGGCGGGCTAGCAGGGAGAGCGGCCAGGTGTGCTCAATCGGCCGGCAGGGACTCCTGGAACATTGAGTCCCTGCACTTACTCGCAGCCCTGCTTGGCCCTTTCTGCGCCCTGAGTAGTCCTTGGCGCTTCCTTGGTCCTGGCAGCGAAGCGGGTCCCGCGGAGTGGGAACCGCGAGGTGTTGAGGCAAAAATCCGGGGTTTGATGAGCTGGACACAGAGAGCAGACCAGCGGCAACAGACAGCTCGAAAGACAGAGGGTCCCGCTGAAAGAAGGAAGAGGTGGGTCTTTTGATCACCCGGTGCTCAGGGGGGCGGGGCTAGCAGGGAGAGCGGCCAGGTGTGCTCAATCGGCCGGCAGGGACTCCTGGAACATTGAGTCCCTGCACTTACTCGCAGCCCTGCTTGGCCCTTTCTGCGCCCTGAGTAGTCCTTGGCGCTTCCTTGGTCCTGGCAGCGAAGCGGGTCCCGCGGAGTGGGAACCGCGAGGTGTTGAGGCAAAAATCCGGGGTTTGATGAGCTGGACACAGAGAGCAGACCAGCGGCACCAGACAGCTCGAAAGACAGAGGGTAGAAGCATAAATAAAGGTCGATTGCAGTTTTGCGGTTTCCCATAAGTTAAATACGCAACCAGTCACTGTTTACTCATTTTCTTACCTCCAGTGTTGTAGTGGGTAGGAAATCAGTCTTTAGTCCTTGGGCAGGAAATCAGGGCCAGATATATCATAGGATTACGTTGCCCTTGCGTCACGCTAGGCAACACAACAGAAACCTTGCTTGGCCCTTTGTAGCTTGATAAATCAGGAGGAATGCAAGGCAGCGCAAATTGCTGCTGTGTGTTACTCTGCACCTTATAGGCATTACACAGATGGAACATAGGTGTTACCACACATCCACCCATGTGTTTTGGTGCATTCCCCAATTTACCAAGACCGGTAAACACGGTATGCCTTCCTGATAGAAGCACAATAGGGAGAAATATCCTTATTTCTCCTCGCTTTTTCCTTTTTTTAAGGATGCCTAGAAGTGCACCCTTAGAAAGAGGAAAAAGCCTCTGAAGATTGTTTTTGTGCAGGAAGGTGTCCCTTCTTGCGCAAAAACAACCCTGCCTGCATGACAGACACTCCTAGGTATATGTCATACAGATATGGTGCATACTGCCCTCTCCATTTGATGCAGCACAGCAAGTTGTCTTACTGTATAGCGCTACATCAATGTTTGATAAATCTGGACCTCAATCTTTATTCCTAATCAATCATTAGTGATCAGTGGTCAACAGACACACATGCAGGTTCAGTGACAACCGCCAAGGGAGTTGGGAACGGCGTGTGTCTACTCGAAGCATGGTCACGCGAGATGGTCTGGCATAGATCAGCAGGACCTGGGACCCCTGTGCAAGCGCTCTGCTTCTGGGGTGACACATGGCAGTTAGGTCCCGAACCTAGACAGATTTGCACACGGAGGCACTTGCAGTCCACCCCATGCCAGTATGCACAGAGTCAGGAATTGCAACTTGCCCCGGGCCCGGACACACTGCATGGCAGATACAGCCTCAACCTAAGCTGAAACATGCAGCAATGTAGATGTAGCCCAATCTCAGGCCATTTGCTGATGCACATAGACGTTTGTGGTTCTCATTATGAACCATGGCGAGTTTGGGAGACCATTTGCACCAGGAATCACTCCTGGCTTCATTCTTCCAGACAGTCTGTTTTTTCTGGGTACTCCTCAGGCCAGGAACACACTGGTCTCCTTCTCTTGTTCAGCCTCTTCGCAAGCAGGGCAAGGCAGACTCCTTCCCTCTATCAGCAGTCGGTTAGGCTTTCAGGCATAAGGCAAACCATCAGCTCCCCCTGCAGAAAGTGCAGAATTCAGGTGATGTTCACCTCTGGGAGACTAGCTGTCAGGAAGACACCATGCCTGGTCACCCAGCAGTACTTGAAGTACTCTGCTGAGGACTCCCTTCCTTGGTCACAAAGAGCTTGGAACTGGAACCAAGTGGATTAGTACTAGAAATGGGGTTCCTGGTTGGCTAGGGTATGCACTAAAGCCAGGCAGAGCCCACCACTCTAATCAGGGTAAGTAAGTTACACACCAAAGAAAACCTGTGCTCACCCTCTGATAACTTGGTGCAGAGCAGGCAGGCTTATCATCAGAGGCAATGTGTAAAGCATTAGCACAACACACTCACAAAGAACCACAATGAATACACTACAAAATATTAGAAAACAAAAAGATCCACCTCTAGGTGGGTCAGGGGTGAATGGAAAAGTGAAATTAAAAAATACCTGGCCCTATGTATTTAAAAAATGTTATTAGTCATAGGCTGGTATTATTAAAAAGGGTGTATCGGAGAAACAAAGCTTTAATGTGCTGGTTCTCCTGGTGATGTCAACATGTTTCGAGGCTTTGCATGCCTCTTCGTCAGGACGGAGTTAGATCCCTCTGTCACTCACTTAGTTGCTATCAATATGTGCAAAGTATATGTACAAGTGAAATAAAATACAATACCTATGTGGTATGAAAGTATGTCTAGTTATAGCCCTGTCAGTATTTCTGAATAATGTGCTGAAAAAGAAAGGAGTCAGTGCCCCATGAGCCGTCCAGGTCGAGAGGTAAATGAAACTCTCAATTTTTAAATTCATAAGGCCAGGTATTTTTTAATTTCACTTTTTCCATTCACCCCTGACCCTACTTCTCTCACTCAAATACACCTCACATAGCACTTACAAATGAAAAGTGCTCCAGCCTAGTCACCAATCGAAGCACGCCCCGTCCCGTCCCGCAGCGGGGCGGGAAGACCCCGATGATGAAGCATGACACCAAGGGCCCTTTTGGTGTGTGAGGGGTATTTTAACGAATACTGTGTATGCCTTTTATTCCTTGGCTCACAGTAAACCTCCTAGTGGTGGATCTTTTTGTTTTCTAATACCATTGCATGGAGGAGGGTGCATCAACCACAGTGCTCTCCAGCACTACCTCTTCACTCCCTCTTTTTTGATTTTTGACTACACTACAAAATAGACACCACACAGACATATACAAAAATATAGTGTATATTGTACATAACACATGACCAAAACAACATGAATCACAAGTACTCTGCATATCATGCAATTACTGAACTAGTAATAATTATCCTGTCAAGGCAAGAACCAAAACGACATACATTATAATATCAGGACATGAAATGCAGCAGTTAGATTTAGGAGACACATAAATCACCAACTTTCCCCACAAGCACATCAGTAACAATAAGAAGGTAACATGAATCCCAGAACACCGGTATGCTTTCCACGTTGGGCACATTTTAAAGAACACAAGATCAGGAACCAGAGGGCTTGTAAGGCAAAGTACTTAGTGTGAATCATCATACAACCATAAACACTTGGCGGGTGACAACACCTCAGCATAACAATTAAACAGCACCCCACTGACAGTAGGTACACACAGGTACAAGAACCCCTGCACTCCTAGTAGCAGGATTGCGCTTTCCCCGCGGTTTGACTAACATGAGGGCATTTAAAAAGTAAGACGCCGATGCACTTGCATGCCTACATGTAGAAGTACGGTAATTTCAAAGCATGTTCCTGAATCAACAACATGGGAGCCTCCATCGAGGTCTCACCCCGTCCTGCAAACAAAATAGTGTCCCCTGGTATGTGCCAGCACGGGGGCACACACCCGCTGGTATGAGGCACCGCATTGTAGAATGGCCTCCATTTGCAGCGCCCAACATGTGCTGGCTTTCTGAGAGAGAGAGAGGCACTCCCAGTTGCCAATGTCAGCGCTCACCATGCACTGATTGGAACACAATGCCCCATCTTCAGTAATCCTCCCCAGCACATGGGGATTACTCCAGAGCCACTGGTCGGTGCTGCGATGTTGCTTAGTGGCGGCGCGGCGCAGGCACACCTACAGACTACCCAAGGTGCAAGTCCAGAAGGGGCATGTCGGCCACAATACTTGTATGGCACCAACCAAAAGGGACTCACCAGTCCTTGGGGAGCTAAAATGAAGCACTCACCATACGCTAAGTTGCAGAAACCATGGGCACATAACAGCACTTGCCAAGTGTTGCTTGAAGCCACACTCTCCACACGCTGAGTTGTTCACAAAGCCCTGTCCTGGACTCAGAAGTCCCACGGCTGGTTTCAGGCTGTTTTGGGTTGAATCCTTTTTGCTCTCTAGGATTTCAAGCCCCTTGAGATCACTGGGGGCACAAAAGCAGGAAGCAGGCAGTAGGGCAGTACAAAGAAGCAGTTTGAGAAATGGCAGTTTCTCCAGCATCCTAGCAGGCAAACATACCTACACAACAAAGCAATAGTCCCAATGGCAGTTCCTCCTGGCAACGCTGCAATCCTCTGGCAAAGAGCAGATTGTAAAGCCAGCAGCGTCTAGTTACAAGTCCCACCCAGTGTCTAAAAGTATGGGGTCAGAGGCCTTGTACTTATACTCCAAAATGTCTTTGAGATAGGGGTGACCTAAAAAAACATTAGAAGTGCACAACATTCCCTTTCAACCCCAGCCGTGGTTCCACACATCAGTTGGGGTAAATCAGCTCTTTGTGTGAGGGCAGGACACCCTCCCTCTCTCCCAGCCTGGATGACCATCAGTAGGCAGATGTCACATTAAACCTTTCCTGTGGGATGGCTGTCTGGAAAGTATGCACAAAGTGTACCTGTCGACCAGGCCCAGACGTGGATTGGAGACAGGCTGTAAAGCACACAGAGTTATAAGCATAGAGAAATGCCCACTTTCTAAAAATGTAACTGCAACAAATGATGGACGGAATGCTGAAGCTAGCCTGGCTGATGAAGGGTAATACCCAGAAACAGGTCCCAGGATGCTTGTTACCGGTTCAGGGAGGACCTGGCTTGGAAGTTCGGTCTGGACAGTTCCCATGAGGCACAGGGTCAAGACTGATTTGGATATGGCTGGGTCTAAACTGGGGTGGCATGGTGAGCAAACGAACAATGTATTAAACCCAGATCTCTTGAGTGGGGGTGAATGTATGATTTATTCAGCATTCCGTCTATCATTTGTTTGTGTAGAACTTTTCACCCTAAGTGGGATAGGTACACCCAGATTTGGGTCCATTGCTCACTATGCCACTGGATTCAACCTAGCCTGGCTGATGAAGGTTAATACCCAGAAACCCGTCTCACAATGCTTGTTTTCGGTCCAGGGAAGACCTGGCTTGGCAGTTCGGTCTGGACTGTTCCCATGAGGCACAGGGTCAAGACTGATTTCCCTATGGCTCAGTCTAAACTGGGGTGTCATGGTGAGCAAAAGAATGATGGATTAAACCCAGTTCTCTTGACTGGGGGTGAATGTATGATTTATGCAGTATTCCGTCCATCATTTATTTGCATAGCACTTACTAAAAATGTAATTTCCAAAATAATAATGTAAAATCGATATGCACCAGTGAGCATGATTCATCACTACCACTCTAAACAAACCAAACATGGCAATGCTACTATTTTCAGATCAGGAATTACCACTTAAATACATATAAGGGAATTGTGATTCTCCTATTAACATGACCAAGAATCTGGATTTCATTAAAGAAACGGAGGCTAACATTATGCATTAATCCTTTTAATGCAACTCACAAGCAGCCGCTTACATCACAGAAAGAAGAATTAGAATGCAGTGACAGCCTGACAATATAAGGCATGAGCAAGAACAAAGCTGCCTCTTTTAAATGCAATGAAGCAGGGAGAGATTCGGGAAGCTCAAGGTGAAGCTTGGACTGGAGAGCGATGAAGTAGGGAAACATAGAGAAGAGCAGGAAGATTCCATTAGGTCGAGTTATCTGAAAAGAAAGAGAAAAATTAAAAGGGCTGAAAGAACCTTTGCTAAAAATATTGTAAACAACAACAAGACCAAAATTAAACAGTATATGAATGTAAGTAGTCAACAGCATGAGAATATATAAATATATGAATGTAAGTAGTCAACAGCATGAGAATATATATACTCCGTCCAAGGGAGGGACGGGTGGGATAATGTTAGCCTCTGTGTCTTTAATGAAATCCAGATTCTCTGGTCATGTTAATTGGGGAATCGCAATTTCATTACAAGACAGGAGGCTATATTATGCATGTTGGTAGCCTTGAAGAACAACGTTGGACATGTGTTCAATAGGTTTACAATAATGACAAGCAAAAGTGGGGGCATTGGACTAATCAGCAGCTTTAAGGATAACATCTAACTTACCACCAAACCAAAAAGACTTGCTAGCCATAGCACCTCTGAGAGAAGGGGCTTGAAATTTAGAATGGTCAATGCTAGAAAAGCTCATAGCCAACTTAACCCATCTGGCGATAGAACAGGAATAGATAGGTTTAAAAGGTTTGACAAAGGAAATGAGAAGTAGATTGGCATCCTGAGGGCGAAGGTATTTCATTCTGGAATCGTACTCTTTCATACAATCAACAACACAAAGTTTTTTGCAGTAGTCAAAACGAGGGTAAAAGATAGAATCTGACATGGTTTTAGTTCTCCTAAGGATTTCAAACTTAACACCGAACATGTCATAACATCTATTAGAAATATCTAAAGATCAGATACCCTGCGACAAGAAATCAAACATAAAAGAGTAGCAAGTTTAATGGAAAGACACTTCTTGTTAAGAAGAGAATTATCAGGCCATGAGCAAAAAAGGTCAAGGATAAGTTTAACGTCCCACAAAGATTGGTATTTAGGCCTAGGAGGTCTTCTTAGTCTAATGCTCTTTAAAACTCTACAAATAATAACATTCTTACCTACTGTCTTACCGTTGACAAGAGAATGACCAGCGGACATAGATGATCTGTAACAATTAATGGATCTATAGGAGAGGCCATTGTCAAATAATTCAACAAGAAAATTAACTATATTGACAATAGCAGCCTCCACGGGATCCAAGTTCCTCTCCATTCACCAACAAAACCATTTTCTCCAAATGGTATTGTATCTGTAGTGAGTCCCTGGTGCCCAAGACTCTCCAAGGAGAGTGAGAGCTGATGACGAAAGTCCAGACAACTTGTTAGATTTTCTGACACTTTCTAAGCGAGAAGGTTCAAGCTCCCTGAAAGTACTAGGTGGTGATCTTCTCCGTTTGCGTTTGAAACCAGACCTTTCATTGCAGGGATTAGGAAGGGGATGTCGCAGGACAGTTCCAAAATTGTGAAAAGGAACTGGGTTTTTGCATAACAGCATAATTTTGCAAGAGACGGGTCAGTACCTTGTCTTTTCATTGACACTGATAAAACGATCTGATCAACTGTATGAGATAATAAAACATGGTATACTGCCACCACCACCTTTTTTGCTAAAAACAAGACAAGGGTAGTAGTCCTCTGTCCCACTCTGATGGTATGCTTGGTTCTCCCCTTCAAGTCACAGGACACGTCCTGAATCTCATATTGCTATGGACAGATCTAGGCTTCTGCACACAAGCTAGAATAGTGTGGCGTAAGGATAAAAAATGGAAGTCAAGATCCCAGATACACTGGTAGCTCATCACTCAGGGCAAGTGTACACAGCCATAAACCATGCAGGGGACATTCTTGTACCAACAAGGCATGTAGATCATGGAGTTTCAAACTACTGACACCACTAAGGTGTCAAGAAAGAAAAAATATAGGGGCATATTATCAAGGGGGTTTATCTCCGCTTTTTTGGCTTTAAAAGCCAAGATAGCGGAGATAAAATTATCTCCCTATAACCTAGCTGTCGCTAACACCAGTTAGCGACAGCTAGTAGGAGATAGCGACCATCTTGGGCCCCACTTTGCATGTCAGTGATATTTATCACTAATGACATGCAAAGTGGGCGTGCCAAGATGTTAGCGACTGGAAACAGTCGCTAACATCGCTATCTCCTATTACCAACTTTTGGAGATATTCGCGCTAAGCGCGAATATCTCCAAAAGCTAACACCTGCCCTGAGCAGTTCTTAGCCATGTTATCCAATGGGAGGTGGATAACATGGCTAAGAGCATTAGCTCGGGAATGCATGAATATCGCTGACTTTTCGGCGATATTCATGCATTGCAGGCCGATTTTTATCGCATTTGCGATAAAAATCGCCACAGCTCAGCGGTAAATTTTTGTCTCTAACCAAGCAATAGCGATAATTATCGCTATTGCTTGGTAATATGCCCCATATAACCTGTGTAAGATATTGGGTAAGTGTTTGAGGAGAGTGGAGTGAAACCCTACTCAAGCAACAACCACAATTCTTGTAAGGGTAAAACACAAGAAAACCCCAAATTAACCTGTGCTTAACCCTCTGGTAGTTTGGCAAAAAGCAGTCAGGCTTAACTTAGAGGCAATGTGTAAAGTATTTATGCAGCACTTCCAACAGTAATGAAGTAAAGTAATAAGGTAAAGACACAGCACAAGTAAACTCCCACCCTAATTTAGAAAAATAGAATATATTTGAATACATTTCTTTATATGAAAATAACAAACATTCAATTAGTAGCACCAGAGATATGTAAAGGTTTAGGTAAAGATAGTGCCTAAAAGCACAAAGCATCAGCAGGGATTAATAGATCGGACTGGGACAAAATCACAAGTTCAGGCAGACGGCGATGGATAGCAGGCCAGATAAAGGGACCAGGTCAGGCCCACTGAACAAAGTACTTTGAATCCTGGTTGTGGAGTGTTGCACCACACAGCGGCGGTTCCGGACGGTGATGCGAGATCCTGCATCGAGGATGCATCACCGCGTGGCAGTTCCAATGGGGGAGGGCTGTTATAAGAAGTCCTGCTTCAGAGATGCTGCGGTTGTGATGTGAGGTCCTGTGTCGGAGATGCATCGCACAGCAGTGGTGCTGAGGCTGTGATGCAAGGTCATGTCATGGGAAGGTGTCACGCATCAGCGGTTCCGATGTGGGGCTGGGAGGAGTTGCTTTGCGCTATGTTGGTTCTGGAAGAGACCCCAGCTAGGTTGGCTCAGAACCTTCAGGCCCATTTCCAAGGATCCAGGACTGGGGTTGAGGCTCTACCCATGGAGTCACTCTGGTGGACTTGAGTTCAAGATGGAAGTCGAGTCCTTCTCACTCAGGCAGCAGGGCAGCAGAGTAGCAAGGCAGCAAAGTAACAGTCCTTCTTGCCGCAGAGCAGCACAGCTGTCCTTCCTCTGAGTCTTCCACAGGTCCATATGTGTACTGGATCAAAGGGTCCAATATGTATACCTGGTGCCAGCTTTGAAATAGGAGTTGTTTCTAGGGGCTTCCACCCTCTGAGGTGTCTGAAGCTTACTCCCTCCCTACCCAGCCCCCAGCTTGTTGGGGGCATAAAAGAATAAAGTGGTGTATCCCAGCATACAGGGAAATATGCTATATGTAGCGCTCTAGTGCTCCGAGGGTCTCAGGCTGAGCCCCGGAAGCACTACCCACAAATGTATCACCTTCTGGCCAGGCGTGGCCAGAAGGCTTTAAATAAAGGGACGGAGGTTGCACGGCACTTCCTGTCCACACCAGTATAGCAAGAGTGTGTGTGTCTATTATTTTGCCTACGCAAGCGACGCAGCGCTGTAGGCCTTGCCAGGCCCCTTGCACCCCCACTCTGGCGACGAGAGTGGGATCTGCCTAAATCGAGCAGCGCCAGCCAGCAGCGCTACCGGCCCGATCAATAACTGCCCGAACACTCCGGCCGCAGCACCGGAGCGGAGCGAAGACGACGACGAAAACAAAGCCAGCCACCCAAGGCAAGAATCCACCTACCGGTAAGCAGCAGATGCAAGGAGCTGCGTGTGGCACCGGCGACGGCAGCGGCAGGACGGCCCAAGCGAGGAAGCGCGCCGAGAAGAGCGACCCGGCAGCAGGCCCGGCAGTGCGCACATGCGCAGACGGTGAGGCGCCAACGCAAGTGAAAGAGGCCCTGGGAGAGCGCGAGACAGGAGAGGCGCCTCGAACCAAGCAAGCGCGAGGCCCCGAGCGCACGCAGGTACCCCGCCGGAAAGAGGAGAAGATATCTCCCGCTAATGAGGCTGCACGCCACGCCACAAGGGAGGAAATAAGAAACAAGCACAAGCACGTGCAAACACACAAAGTCACCCTAGAGACACCAAACACCAGTGCCAAACGTACCTGCCTCAACAAGCATAGGCAAACACAATCTGCGAGGCAAGGAGAGACATCCAGTAAAAGAGCGCCAAACCCCCGCCCAACATCAGAATGTCCACAAACACAGGGGGAGCAACAGGTGGAGCGCAGCAAGTAGCCGACCCGGCACAGCGAGCAGGACCCCAAGCACAGGCTACAGCCCCCGGGACGCAACCACCAGCACCGTCAGTCCACTCCCAAATCCAAGCATTACCACCTTTCAGTGAACTAATAGACCCAGGCACAGCCGCGCCTAGATGAGCCGTGTGGCTAGGACAGCTAAACAACTACTTCACTGCCACGAGGGAGAAGGACAACGAAGTAAAAAGATCCCTGTTACTACATTTTGGAGGCACAGAGCTATACAAGCTATTCAAACACCTGCCAGATACGGGGGCCGACACCGACTATGACGCAGCAGTCAATGCGCTAAACGCACATTTTGACCCCCAATTAAACCCGCACTATAAACGCTTCAAATTCCGCCAGTCCAAACAGAGAGAAGGAGAAACTATGGACGCATTTCATGCGCGCCTGAGGGACCTCATAAGCACGTGCACAGATGATGACGAAAAGAAAGAAGTAACCGCGCAGCTCATCCAAGGTTGTCGCAACAAGCACCTGAGGACGCTGATTCTAAGGCAACCGCGCATAACACTCGAAGAAATACTGATTCTTGCCAGGTCCCACGAGCTGTCAGATGCACGTGCGACCGCGATGGAAGCAGCCCTGAATCCACGGGCAGAAGCGGGAACCACTGTGAAGACAGAGAGAGTAGACGCAGTCCGCGGCACCAGTCGGGGAAGCAGAGGAAGATGGCCGACCAGGACGCCGCGCCAAACACCATGCGGATACTGTGGCAGAGAGGAACACAACCAAGATGGCTGCCCAGCACGAGGCAAGACATGCTCGAAATGCGGAATACCCAACCACTTCGCAAGCGTGTGCAGAGGTGGCTTCCGGGGAAGAGGAGCGTCAGGAAGAAAATCAATCACCGAAGCCGTGAGGCAGTTGTCACTAGACGACGCAGCGTCGTCCCGATCAAGCAAGTCGCCGAGGCAAGCGCAATTCGACGAATCATCCACAGAGGACGAAGATGAATGTTACTACGTATCATTCGTAAGTGAACTAAAGAGACGGCGAAGGCCCCAGCCAAAATGCCAAATACACATCGACGGGTCACCAGTGACCGGCGTCATCGACACGGGAGCCACCGTGAATGTCATGGGCATCCAACACTATAAAGCACTGAAGCCGAGACCCAAGCTGGTCCCCTCAAAAGCACGAATACTGACCTACGGCAGCCAAGAACCCCTCCCGCTGCGAGGGAAAATGGTAGTTCAAGTTAAAGTGGAAGACAATGAAGTAATGACGACCTTCCATGTCATAGACAAAGAGGCAGACCTACTCGTGGGAAGCAATACGGCAGAAGATCTCCGCCTCATCGCGTTTGCGAACGCCGTCAAAGCACTCCAGACTGAGGACATCCTGCAAATGTTCCCCACGCTATTTGAAGGCCTTGGAACCATCAAGCGACCGCCGATCAAACTACACATCGACCCCGCCATACAACCAGTGGCGCTGAGGCACCGAAGGATACTGTTTCACCTGCGCACCACGGTGGAGAAAGAACTAAACCAACTAGAAGCACAGGGAGTGATTGAGAAAGTGTCGGGGCCAACACCGTGGGTGTCCCCGATGGTAATAGCCGAGAAGCCATGCCAGCCAGGCAAGATCCGCATCTGCATAGATATGAGGGTCCCGAACAAAGCCATACGACGGGAGCGACACCTCACTCCAACAGTAGACGACATCCTGACAGACTTAAATGGGGCCCAATGGTTCTCTAAGCTGGACCTTAACGCAGGATATCATCAGCTGAGGCTAGCGGAAGAGAGCCGCTACATAACAACCTTTTCAACACACCTAGGGCTGAGATGATACAAGCGACTGAATTTCGGCATATCGTCCGCAGCCGAGATCTTTCAAAATACAATTAAAGAAATATTATCAGGACTTGAAGGGGTGTTGAACGTAAGCGACGACATCCTGATACACGCCAAAACGAGTGAGGAACATCACCAAAGACTAAAAGCCACCCTGCAGAGACTCGCACAATATGGCGTCACCCTGCACAAAGATAAATGCCAATTCTTCAGAAAATCAATAGCATTCTTTGGATACGTGTTTTACTCAGACGGAGTTAAGGTGGACCCACGCAAATCTCACGCCATCAAGAACGCTCCAGCACCCACAACCGCGTCCGAAGTGAGGAGTTTCTTAGGGATGGCACAATACTGTGCAAGGTTTATACCCAATCTAGCCACAATCGCAGAGCCCTTAAGAAACCTGACGAAGAAAGACAGTTCGTGGAAGTGGACAGACACCGAGGACAAAGCATTTCACCAAATCAAGGAGGCACTACTAGACAGCACCACGATGGCATACTTCAACACTGCGAGACCCACAGAGATATTGGTTGATGCCAGCCCAGTGGGCCTGGGAGCCCTACTGTCACAAGAAGCCGAACCCGGGGTGTGGGCCCCGCTGGCATTTGCAAGCAAAGCCTTGACAGCGACAGAGTCGAGATACTCGCAAATTGAAAGAGAAGCATTGGCCGTAAAATGGGCCTGCGCCCATTTTCACCTCTACATATCTGGTCACCCATTCAGAATGGTGACGGACCACCAACCGTTAATTCCTCTATTCCGAGGCACAGCACCGCACCCACCACCGAGAATTGAACGCTGGGCCATCCAAGTTCAACAGTATCAAATGGACCTTGTTTATAGACCTGGGGCGAAAAACCCGGCAGATTTTCTGTCACGTCACCCTTTCACAGAAGGAACCCACAATGCAGAACAAGAAAGTCAGACCGAAGAATTCATCAATATGATATCAACAGGAGCATGCCTCAGGGCTCTGACTGCAGACACCATCATTTCCCATTATGACAATGACACAGTCATCCAACGGGCGAAAGAAGCAATACAATCAGGATCCTGGGCAAACTTCCTGAAAGACGTCAGTGGGTGGAACGAGGTGGACAAAACACGCCTGCACCAATTCTGGAAAATCCACAACGACCTCAGCTGCGCTGACAACGGACTGATACTGAGAGGAGCCCGTGTAGTCATCCCCAAGACTTTACAAGAGAGGGCGACCACCCTAGCACACGAAGGACACCAAGGCACCCGCAGGATGAAAGCTAGGATGCGAGAGAAGATATGGTTCCCCAAGCAGGAAGAGAGCGTTGACGCCACCGTACGAGAGTGCCGAGCATGCCAAATAACCAGCAGCCCTGAAGTACCTGCCCCAGTAATCTTGGAAGACCATGCCCCGTCGCCGTGGGCATGGCTAAGTCTAGACTTTGTGAGTTTCCCGGATGGGAAGATCACGGTAGTACTGATTGACAGTTACACTAAGTACCCCATAGTAGAAACAGCAGTATCAACCAGTTTCGCGAACATTCGCCCAATCCTCAGCAAAGCATTCGCGATGTTCGGCATCCCGCTTGTCATCAAGACGGACAATGGACCCCCGTTCCAAGGGAGCGAGTTCAAAGAATTTCTACAGAATCTGGGAATAAAACATCACCGAATCACTCCCCAATGGCCACAGGCCAACGGCGAGGTGGAACGGTTTATGAGGACAGTGAACAAAGTTCTGCGAATATCATCTGCAGAGGGGAGTGACCCAGAAGAAGCACTGCAAGCTTTCCTAAGGGAATACAGGAGCACACCGCACAGTACCACCCTACAATCACCATGGGCATTGATGTTGGCTGGACCACGGAGAGACCTGCTACCTATGGCCGACAATTGGGCTCCTGCACCATATTCGCCAGCAGGCACCCAAGAACGGAGAAGAAGGACCAATGAGAAAGCAAGTCTCAAAAGGAGAGCCCAAACAAGGACCCTAAACCCGGGAGAGACAGTATTGATCCGAACAAGGAGGCCAGGAGGAAAGTTCAAAACACCGTTCGAACCAGAACCCTGGGTCATCAAGGAGACCAGAGGGACAGCAATCATGGTCAGCCGAGACGGAGAAGAAGTGACTCGAAACATATCATGGTTCAAACAAATACCACCACCGAGAGAACAAAACTCCGACCATGACTCATCTGCAGCGAGGGAAGAAGAAGGGAACACAGCCACAACCAGCACATGCCTTCCCCCAGACACCGCAGAAGAATCATCTCTGCCATCACCAAGACCCGCTCGAGACCAGACACCTCTGAGAGGCAAGTGGCAATACAATCTTAGACCCAATCCAAGGCCTAACCACAGACTGGCAGACTTTGCATGTTGGACTGTTTAATTTCGTTTATTTTCAAAATCCAAGTTGGGAAGGGATGTAGCGCTCTAGTGCTCCGAGGGTCTCAGGCTGAGCCCCGGAAGCACTACCCACAAATGTATCACCTTCTGGCCAGGCGTGGCCAGAAGGCTTTAAATAAAGGGACGGAGGTGGCACGGCACTTCCTGTCCACACCAGTATAGCAAGAGTGTGTGTGTCTATTATTTTGCCTACGCAAGCGACGCAGCGCTGTAGGCCTTGCCAGGCCCCTTGCACCCCCACACTATACATTATGTGAATATTGCAAGTCACCGAGTAGTTGCACGACCGTATATAGTAAAGTGGTTGAAGAGCAGGTTCCTTTATATGACCGTAGATCTTTCAGGTGACTTGCAATATCCTTTTACCATGGAATGAGGGTATGTTGTTCCTTATAATACAAAGTCACACCATTACTCCAGCCCCCAAAAAAGGCCAAGTCCTTGGCCTCTAACTCTTTCAAATAAACAAGAACTGCTGCAAATATGTAGAATAAATGTAATGAGAAATGAAACACCAATTTACAACTAGTAATTGGTTGGCAAAACATATTGGTGTAACATACTTCAAAACAGCTATCATTCATAATGCGTGGTAACATGGCGAAAGATCACTTCTTTTGAGTAATGAACTACAGATGTGCAAATATAAACATGCTGTAATAAATGGCTCCTTTCTGCTAATGATTTTTAAATTTATTAAACACTTCAGAAGGTCTGAAAAGCCATTTCTCGTTTTCACAGACTTGCTCTTCACATACTGTTTGCTGATACTGGCAGCAGCGATTTCAAAACTCAAATGCAGCTAGGTAATTTTCTTATTACAGTTGACTAATGATGTCACTACACTGAAATATCTTCTGAAACTCCAGACATGTAGTGTAGTAGTATTAGTAGTAGACAAATTAATTATGGAAAGTACGTATTTCATTTGCTAAGTGGATTCAATATAGTGGATGGGCACGAATATATTGAAATATAACGGAGCATCAGTCATGCGAACGGCTGACTGCCATCTAGTGGCAACGAATATGAATCGACCTCTTTGGAGAAAGGATAAGAAATGAATGCAGACATGATGGTTCATAATAAAAGCAATTCACATTGTAGGGAGGTAGTTTTCTAACCACCCTGTGGAAGATGAAATAAAGATATAAAATGAAACATATGCTGCTAATACACATGTAGGCCTCACCATGGTTTTGAATATATTACACATAGCTCTTTATTAAACAACACTATGCTTAGGTTAAAGGAACCAAATTGTGTCTTGAAGAAGTAATGGCAATGGAATCAACATTTAAATTGCAACTATGGTGTATTCAAAAATAATTACATGAAGCTGAACCCTCTGGTGTCACCAGGGGCGGCTCCTCCATTAGGGCGGAGGAGTGTCGCCCCACTACTTTCTTGCAGTGCGAGAAGCAGACACATAAAATGGTATTTTAAAAACCATTCTATGTTTCTGCTTCTCACACTGCGAGAAAGCTTAAGACAGGGTATGCCTGGGAGGGGCAAGGGGGAGGGTTTTCCTGGTTTGGGGCGGGTGTGCCTGGTTGAAGGCAGGCGCATGGGCGGGTCCGGGAGGAGTGGCTTGCCCACTGTTGTGGGCCCTGACTGTTTGGTCGGCCCTCTGGGGCCGACCAAACCAGTCATGTGCACTCTACATTTTCTCTATCTAGGCTGAATGCAGCCTAGATAGAACAAGCATGGGCATAGCCAATAGGTCTCGCCTTTGGGACCTTATAAGTGTTTAGCCTTGCAGCACATCATCACCCACTGGGCAGATTTCTGTAATGGAACTAGTCCTTATGTAAAGTGCTTTGATACCTTTATTCGCACTAAATAATGCAAAAAATAAAAAGGAATGAAAGGAGAAGTGCTTGCAGATTTCTGAGGTGGGGGAGCGAAAAGATGCACTCTGTAGAGTTACGCTGTGCCTACCTGTTGTAGATGTTTGGCTTTTCTCCATAACAGTTAGGGTAAAATGCTGATTTTTAACGTTCTTCTCTTTTGTTGAACCAGAAGCATGATCATCCGGTCAACAAATGGTTAAGCATCACAATGTAGCTATTTACTGAAACCCCACGAGGATCGTTCCCCTCCTCCCCAAGACATGAGTGGCCTTTAAGGAGCGTATACTACTGTAGCATCAACTTGTTGCCTTCCAGGGTAGGCTTGTTGGCCAAGGCCCGCTCATTAGACGGTGCTGACGATTCCGCTGAAAAGTAAGATGTCACCGTAATTGATTTAGTTTCTGTTCCTTTGTGTTTTAGAGAAAATGCTCCGGGTGAGGGGGGACACCAGCCTTTGCCGCGTGGTGTAATGAACGTAGCAGTCATCCAGCCCTTGGCTAATGGCTCCTTTTCGGGGACAGGGCTCGCAGTGGCCCTTCCCTCTCACGTGTACCCCCTGGCCTGGCCGATCAAGCCCTCGGCGGGCTCTTGCGACCCCTGCTGAATATAGGGCGTGCTTGAGCCCGCCCCACAGCAGACACTCCTGACTGATAGCGCTGGTTTAACATTTCATCATTCCAGCGCCTACATGAGGGGGTGGTGGTGGCAGCATGGAACTTATGGGCACTGATTGACAACCTAGTCGTTAAAGGGCTCGTCTGGTGCGTTACGTAATGCTAGAAAAGAAAGAAGCTGGCCTGTCCCCTGAAGCCCCGTTTAACGTGGGTCTAGTAGTAGGTTTCGTTGTGTGCCCATATGTATTCTTTGTAGGCGCGTGTTCGTGGAAATAAATACCAGTTATAATAATTATACTAGTATATTTTGCAGCGCTTTTACAAAAGCAGTACTGTAAATGGGTATTAAAATACATCTACGCTAAACAATGACCCCAATCTCTAACATATATGTATACCACTCGCATTACCACTAGATAAATAATGCAGTTGCCCACAACCCTTACTCTTTGTCTTGAGACTTGCATTTCTGGATACATAAACACATTCCCGCTCAATGTACTTCATGACGTTAAACACATAGCGGCGAGCGTTGCGTGCCCAGAGCAACCCTTGTGTCAAACACGCAGCGCTCGCCGCACAGTGTGTTAGCCACGCAGGACACCCGTATTTTTAACAAGCCACGCACGGTGCACCCGTGTGTTAAACTCCTGCTTTCAGTGCACCTCGTGAGCTGGAAACGTAGCCCCCAGAGCTCCCCGTGTCTAACACGCAGTGCTCGGTGCACGATGTGTTCAATACGCAGTGCTCAGTGCACCCCATATGTCACTCACTCTGCGCTAGCTGCACCCCGTGTATGCGCTCAGTGCACCTCGTGGTTAAACACTCAGCGCTCAGAGTACCCAGTGCATCAAGGCGCTGCCCTCTGTGCTCCCCGTGGGTTAACACGAAGTTCAGTGAATCCCATGTAAAAGACGGGACACTTAATGCGCCTCGTGGCCTCAGCGAGGCGCCGGTTGCGAATGTGGCTGTATTCGCTCAAGATTGTAATTGTCGCCCCACACCTCCCAGCAGAGAAGACTCTTAACTCGCCCCGGGAGGTAGAGGGCGTTAGAAGTATAAAACTGGGTGCCGAGGAGACGGTGGAGACCATCACCACCTCTGTCTGCTGGTATAGTGCTTAGAGTCGTGAATACCTAGTGCACGCTAGGCGCAGTCAGTCACACACACGGCGAGGGAGTGTTGGGAGATTTATGTATGTAAGTACACTTCCATAAATTCATATATGAGCACGCACACTCATGCGTAGCCAAACGAAAACACATTAACGCGCTTTGTTAGTTGAAACAAGTTTGCGCCGTCAAAGTCGTGCTCCCACGCACAAACATGTATCTATCTGTGCAGTTTTATATAGCGCCAGCACTACCTGAAGTCACTGGAGCGCGTTACATGAACACCAGTTACACCAGGACGCGACAATCATGTTTTTTAGGCACGGCAGGATTAGGTGAATTGCCGAGAATCACAGAATGTGGAGACCAGATCCATCGAACGATCTATCGATCTATCGATCTATCGATCTATCTATCTATCTATCTATCTATCTATCTATCTATCTATCTATCTATCTATCTATCTATCTATCTATCTATCTATCTATCTATCTATCTATCTTATCCCACATGAAAGAAAGACAAGAAACAGATAGATCCACGTCCGCAGGCGCAGTATTTCCACCTTGAAATGTTGCACACAAATTATTTTTATAACCCAATGAAAGTCATTATTTAATTCAATCAAATGCTATATGTTACTACATCTTAAATGCGCATTCGCTCGAATGAAAGCATTCGTGATTGGAAAGAGTTTTTAAGTGAATAATAGAAAAATGTATGTTTCAGAGATTATGTAAATTGAACGAATGTGCATTTTTCAGTGGCATTAATATGTCATCAAAACTACCACAATCAACTTGTGTCTCTAGTCTGCCAAGCTGCCACCCACCCCTTGTAGTTTTTGGCTGCCTGTACATCCATCCATCCAAGTGCCCGTCCACGGCTCTGGCTGGCTGTGCACCGCCCATCTATGGATCTGATGCCTACAGTACTCGGCACTGAGCCATACATGGCTCTGACTTTCTGTACACCCATCCATGTATCCTCAGCTCTTTTGACGTATTTGCGTCTCTCTCCTTTGATCTGTCTCTCAGGGTCGAACCATGGCCCCTGTGAGGCTTGGTGTCTGATTGATGTACGCAGCAGCGGAAACACCGCCTTCCTGATTCTGAGTCGAAATTACCATTTATCAACGCCACGTGACTCTACTAGAACACTTATAGGACACGCTGTGCTGGAAATATTTGTAGGCGAAGTGTTGTCCATGACACCTTCCCACGGACGGACATAGCTCGGCGCTGCCTGTGACCTTTGCAACAACACACAGGCCTTGCCTTTAATTCATCTTGTGTGTTTAGTGCTGCATTTGATGAAACGGCCTATCGGATTCGGGCCTTTTCTAGTAGATAAACGTGTTCCACAGAGCAGGATTCGCCTCTGAGACAAGGGTCACTCAGCGTCATGTTCACAACATTGCAAACACGTCCGCCACACCACACAATGTGAGATTCAGAGCGGAGATCGGGTGCCCACATCGGATCGTAGGGCAACAACCCCCTCCGGTGAGCATACCACAGCTCACCACAACTCGATGAAAAGGGGATTCAACCGTCCCCCCCACACACTACCGTCACACTACCACCCCCGCCGTAGGCCCCCTCATCCGTTCCACTGCAGAAAGGTCCTGGTGTGCGACGGCTGCAGTGGAGATCCTCTCCGGGCCAGGCGGTGACGCTGGTAGGCCGGAATGCAGGGGCGTGCTGGAGCGGTGTTGCTGCTGGGAGCGGACCTGTGTGGCAGAGCTGTTGTGAGCCACGCATGGTGCAGTACTTTAGGCCCTGCTGAGTGTAGTGTGAGCTGAAGTGTGGAGGGGCCGCAGCGGTGATGCAAGCAGGCCTTCGTGACAGAGGAGAGAGTATCAGGGACTTCAGTGTGAATAGCTGCTGTGTGTGGTCGGCTCATTGAAGGTCGCATGGCCAGGCCGGGCCTGCCTTCAGTGCTGGGGAGGGGGGGGGAGCGGGAACAGACACACACGGACACACTGACAGCGGAGGGGGGGGGGGAACAGACACAAGGCAAAAAAAACAAAGCACTCACGCAAGCAGGAAGGCGGGTGCCGGCTCAATGCTGGACCAGATTCGGGGGCGTTCCCGGCTTTTGGCTGACGTCGCGTGACGTCGCCAAAAGCCAAAAATTCTCGGGAACGCCCCCGAATCTGGTCCGAGATTGACGGACGGAGCCCTCTCCCAATGGCTAGCCTCCATTTATGGAGCTAGCCAATGAGAGGAGAGGGCGTATTCCCGACCCCACACACACACATCAAAAGGTTTTTTTGCGCATGCGTACTGAAGTACGCATCTCCAGTCAAAACCTAAAAAGGTGCCCTTTGGAGAATGCTGAATTCTCATTGGATGGAGACGAGAGCAGGCCACATGTTTTTACAACATGAATTACTGTCTTTTTAAAGGCATTCCTAGTTTAGGATCTCAGTTTGCAGCAGAGCAGGGGAGATATAGATGGGTTCAGAGCTGCAGCTGATGAGAGCAGATGAGGGGGAATTGCAGCAGATGAGTTCAGGAGACAGAGAGCAGCTGATGGGGTCAGAGCAGATCAGAGGAGAGAAGTCAGGCTAAGCCTTTTTTTTTACATTACCCAAGCTATATACATACCTAACTAATTGGCTTTTGCCAATGCTTATTTACCCTATGCTGTTTTAAGATTCTACTGAATCTTTTGAGCCTTTCTTTATGCGAAAGTTCTTCAATTATTCATCTCACTTTAGCCTTTACTTTTGAACTCTTCACGGGTTCTGACTGACATAATTTTTGCCCCCTTCTTAGAATAGAGCACTCTTTCCTTTACGGAACACGTTGAATGCATTATTTTAATATGATCTGCTGCACCAACCATATTTTTCTATTTTTCAATTCTGTAAGCTGATTGATATTTGATTAATGAATAAAGACACAGAATTTCTAACCTTTCATCAGAAAATAAAACCCTTTAAAACTACTCACAACTCTCATTATTGACAGAAATTTGGAATTGCATTTAACATTTCTTGTAATGATGAAATAGCCCTTTTGATCAAAATACGTTGGCAAAGATCCATCACCCAAAAGAGTAGAAATTGGAGCGGGAACGGGTCCTGATGGTGATTGAAAGGTTGCGCCACATTTATAAATCTGGCCCAAAAATTCTGTGCTCGCACATGCTTTTACGCTTGCAGCCCCTCTAGTCTGGCACCCCCATGCCCATCTTTAGGCCCCTGGTAAGCCCATTTTCCTTTCCCACTTCTTACTTGCGGTACACATGGGAAGTCACTGTCCTACCTAGAACAGTGGCTGGACTGTGTCACTAGGGGTAGAGGGTCAGTATTCAGGCTGCCACGGCTCCTCCTTTGGTTTTGTAGATCTTTGCTTCCCTCGTTCCTGGGACAGCATTAGCTGCCATAACCTCCATGGCTTGCAACACGTTGTGATCCAGGTTGGGTTCTCCTCACACAGCTCGCTGTTATTCCAATGCCCTTCAGAGTGTCCACTGTCTCTCAGCAGGCATCCTGGTCTTCAGCAAGTTCCTCAGCGGTAAGGCATCCTCAGTTGAGGATGTATTAGAGAGGTGAGGTTCCGTGATTCTGAACCCGTTCAATAAAAGTCGTCGTATCTAGACGATTTTGGTATCAGCGGACCGCAAATGACGAGTGCGGTATGTACGAGTGTTTTTGTCATAATCGATCAATGGAAACACTGTGTATTCAGGGATTTTGTTCGAACCTTTGGGTTCCATTTTGTGAACGGCAGCCATTTTGTGGTTGCCCTCACATAGGCCGATGGCTACGGCCGAACGAGTCCTTGGGACACGTACACCTTTAGCTGACTTTTGTGTGACCTGAACGAGCTGACTCCCTTGCCCGAGGCTGACCTCGTTGAGCCAGTTCCTTGTGAGGCAGCTGGTCAGATAGAGATCAAAGAGCAGGACATTGCTGAGTTTATGGTACATGCACACACCCTTCTATCTTGCTTCTCATCTGTTTCTGTTCCTTCCTTTATGGCTTAATTTCTGATATGAGTTGAGGTCCTTTTATTATGTGTTCGTCCGGCCTGTCCGAGCAGGAATGTTGGATTTTGCCTAGTCATTTCTGGTGTGTGCTGTTAAAACACGGGTTAACCCAAAAAGTCACTGGGACCTGGGTAAATGGTTGATACAAACAAAGGGGTCCCAGATGGCAAAACAAATAAATCAAAAGTAACTTAAAATAAATACAAGAAGAATTATAGCACCATTGTTTTTAATCACAACGTGTCTTTAAAAAAACAATTATTCATAAAATAGATCATAGTAAATCACATATAATGCCACTAAAGGGTAGGACAGGGAAGGGTAGTGATGGGATAGTGAAGGTATAGGAATTATAACACTGGTCGATTAGACCTGAGTACACCAGAAATAATAATAGGTTAACACAATGTAAAAAACATTCCATCAATTAATTCAACAAACATGCCCCAAATGTGTTTTGCATTAGTCATTTCTGGTGGGCTGGACAACGGAAAGTGGGTTTGTTGTCATGCGTTATGTTTGAAATGTCATCATATGATTGGTCAGTTTGTATGTAACTGATGCTAGCCAAGAATGTAATTTTTAGCATAAAAGACGATGCTGCGCTCTATGAATTTGTGCAGTCTCTAGCGAACCACCCGTGTTGTGCTTCGTAGACCTCTGTTCCTGGTTGCAGCCAATACATTTGGTCTTTGACGTCACTGAGAAGTATCCCGTGTCTTTGTATTCTAAGACAGGTGAACCCGAAGACATCGGCGTTTCCCCTGGCGCCGCTGGGTTCTAAAACCCGGTTCTTCAGTTGGCGCCCATGTGGGGCGACTTCAGCGGTACCGTTCCAAGCCTGAAGATCGCGAGGAGCTTCGTGTGAAAATTCTGGAGGAAGGCCTGCCACTTCATTGACCCCTGTATGTCGTCGTGGTCCGAAAGTCTTTGCTGCGAGGTTCCCCGCTTTCCGACAGCTACGAAGGACTGCTGCCCTGACTGACGCCCTGTCTTGGAGCCACTAGACGATTTGTAGTGCGAGACAATAGACGGGTCTTCTGGCGACGCCATCAACATTTCAGTTAAGTATGAGTGGAGCGTCTCCCAGTCCTTAGTTTTGTTTTGGGTATCCCCTTGGGATTCTTTGATTTGGTACCTGCAGGCCCCAAAGCCGAGGGACTTGTGTATTCGCAAGACTATAGTTTTTGATATTCCCTTGAAGTTTGAAGCTAGACTAGTGAGCGAAGATGCCTGGTCTTAGCAGACTTGGAAAGATATTTTGCTGTGGTTGTAATAGGGATTCCCGATTGGAGGAATCGTGTCCGGTTCCTCCGATTGGAACTACGACCTATAAGCTCTATGTAAAACACGGTGTGGGCCCTATCGCGTATAATGAAATATGGATTAGGTATACCAGGAAAGATGGTGTACTACAGTGGCTCCGATATGGTAGCTTTGAAACTGAGATTTTAGACAATCTCGAAGTTAAACTGTTCAAGAAGAAAGTCCGGCCGGCGATGTTTGACTCTTTCCGCTTATGGCGAAAGGAATCCAAACAGAAAGAAATTAAGTTAGCGAAGACAAAATAAACGAAAACGAGGTATGTCAATGGTGCAAGCTGCTATACAGTTTAGGGATAACGAAGAAGAACAAGAGAGCGAACAGTTGCTTAGGCAACGTAAAATGGCGATAGACAAGTGCTATCCAGCTTTGCCACTTCAGCAGCAAGATGAAAAGAAAGACCTTGAGAAAGATCCTTTGATGGCACATTTGTTGAGTTCGCCACCCCCTTATGTGCAGAGTGCTACAGCACCTCCGCCACCTTTAGTTGAGCAACCTCCGGTTGCTTTGCCTCCAGTGGTTCCTCAGCAACCAGCTCCTCTTCAGTTGGCTCCTACTCCTTTGGCGCAGCCTTGTCAAGGGCCGCCGACTTTGCTACTTCCTTCGTCTGCTACTCCTACGCCTGTATTGTCTACTCCTTCTGCTACTGCTTCTATGCATGCTTCTGCTCATCCTGTTTTTCCTCCTGTTCTGTTGTCAACTTCTCCTTCCGTTCGACAGAGAATGACTGATACTGTTGCTGGTTTCTTTTCTCCTCTTCTTGGGTCGTTAGGTATGACCCCTATTGCAGAGCGTAAACAATTGCGTAGTCAATTGCCTGGTCCTGATGAACGTTCAGTGTTGGATCACTTAGCGCGTAAATGGGTTACTTACCCTTTGCACTATAGTCTTGAGTGTGTCATGGATGTTTTCCGTCAATGGGAAGCACCGACACAGAGATATGTTTTTGGGACAATGTGTGCGTTCCTTCGTGAAGAATGGGAAGATGGTGAGTTAGGACGAGCTCCGCCTGAGTTGTTCCGTATACAGTCTGAGTTTGCGAAGGGAACTATAGTAGGTTTTGATGTTGAGAAAGCAGTTGCGACATTGTTGTCGTTTAGGAGTGAGTCTCCTGCTAGGTCGTTGTTTGAGTCTGATTCTTCAATTAGGAGAAAGGCGCGACAATATCTGATGAGAGAGGTTCCCCGGTTTGGAGACCGGGTGATGCAAATGCTGTTCCACCTCTTCAGCTACATTTCCAGCGGGTTTGGGTACATGTTCCATGGAAGCGAGTTGAAGTTTTGGCCCTTCAGCAGTCTTTGCCTGATCCACGTAAAAATCCTGCAGGGTACTATAAGGAATTAGCACAGACTGCGGGTTCGTGTATTATGAATCTGGCCGACATAGACTTGTTGTTTGGGAATGTTGTTCCATAGCCTATATGGGGAATGATTCGTCATACGGATCATGCGCAAGAGTTAGGTGACACATGGAATAATATTAGAGCCGCAGATGCTAGACAAGTAGGTGGTGCTAAACCAGAGGATTTAGTTGCAGACCTCCCTGGTAGGATTGTTGATTACATGAAGACTTTAATGCCCGCCCGTTAATTGGGACAAGTTGTCTGCATGTAAGCAGAAGAAAGACGAAAGTGTGTCCGACTTTTTCACTAGGTTTGAAGAGACGTTTGTCGACCATAGTGGTCAAGATATGAGTACGGAAGTTGGTCAACGGTTGTTCGTTGACAAGTTTGTGCATAATTTGCTTCCCGAGTTGTGCAATAAGTTGAAGGATTCTGAGAGTGCTTGGGCTGGTTCTTCGTCAGCACAGATTTTGGCTACTGCCCAGTACTACGAGAATAGGGATAAGGATGAGAAAAAGAAAGCGGATGAAAAGGCTAAAGAATTAAAGACTAAGGTTCTTTTACAGCAAGCGTATCCGCCTCATAATAATCAGCGTGATTATCAGCAACCTCAGCAATATCAGAGAAACTCGCAAAGGTTCGAGTCTTCTCAATAGCGTTTTCCTGTAGGCCCTAATCAGTGTGCGTATTGTAAAGAAGAGGGTCATTTCAAGAGTAGTTGTCCGGTTCTGTTACAGCGTACAAATGGTGCTTCTGGTGTGAGAGGTCGAGGTGTTCAGCAAGCTCCTAGAGGTAGAGGTCGTGGTCAGAATGCGCGTCCTTTGCTTCCACAGAATTCTATGAATAGCTTTGATCAGCAGAATGGTGCGTCTGGTAGGACAGCTCAGTACTATACGGACGATTACTATGTCGAAGGTGAGAATATGGATGGTAATGATTGCTAGGACAGCCATAGACAAAGAGAGGGAGTTGTTTCAGTTCCAGTAGATCAGAATGGACCTTATGTTGAAGTGATTGCATCAGGTGTGTCAGAGCTTTTTCTGTTGGATACTGGTGCTGCAAAGAGTTCTATCATGCACTCTAAACTCCCTGGCGCACCTTTGTCTGGCTTAACAAATGTTTCAGTAGGTTTTTCTGGCGCCCCGGTTACGAATCCGATTTCCAGTCCGTTGTCTATTTCTGTTGGACCTTGTGAATTCGAAGCACCCCTCATTCTGACGACAGGTTGGGGTGAGAACTTTTTGGGATTAGACTTGTTGAAAAGATTGTATGCGACACTACATTTTTCTCCTTCAGGAGTACAGCTTACATTAGGTAAGAGAGTGATCTCTCCGATGTACTTGTCTAAAGATCGACTTCCATCTGAATTGTCTTCTCTCCCTGATTCTCTTTGGGCTACTGGTCCGAACGATGTGGGTCTTTTGGAGATTCCGCCATATGGTGTGACGTTGAAAGCGAATGCTAGATTGCCACGTATTCCCCAATATCGAATTTCCAGTGATGGTGAACGAGCACTTTTGGCGATCATCTATGATCTGATTGAGAAAGGTGTGATTGAGGAAATGAGAGGTAATGTGTGCAATAGTCCTGTTTTGCCTGTTCTGAAAAGAACTGATTCGTCACAGCCTCCTGTATATAGGTTTGTGATCGATCTTCGCGAGGTGAATAAGATTGTTGTTCCTCAATTTCCTGTTGTACCTGATATCACCGCTTTATTGACTTTGATTCCGGCTACAGCCACATAGTTTTCAGTGATTGACTTGAAGAATGCTTTCTCCAGCATCCTGATTGCCGTGGAGAGTAGAGATATTTTTGGCTTCTCTTTAGGAGGACGAAGTTTCAGGTTTAAGCGCGCTCCTCAAGGTTATTGTGAGAGTCCATCGATCTATAGTCAGGCTTTGAAAACACAACTTGATTCGATTGTTTTACCTGATGGTGCTGCTCTTATTCAGTATGTTGACGGTTTGTTGGTTGCGGTAGACAGTGAAGAGATCTGTAAAGAGGCTACTTTGTCGTTACGTCATTTGTCTGATTTCTATCATAAGGTTTCTCTTTCGAAGGTTCAATATTGTCGACAAGAAGTTACCTACTTAGGTCACCTCTTATCGAAGGAGGGAAGGAAATTGACCCCAGAAAGAATTCAAGCGATTGCGAAAATGAGTGTGCTTACGACACAGAGAGAAGTGCGTGCTTTTCTGGGTATTACATCATACTGTAGACAGTGGATCCCTAATTTTTCATTGCTTGCGAAGCCTTTGATAGCTCTTACTGTTAAGGACACTCCAAATCCTATTCCATGGACTGACGAATGTCAAAAAAGCTTTTCAGAATTGCGTGATGCGTTGTGTTTGGCTCCTGTGTTGGGTACTCCCGACTACAGTAAGCCGTTTACATTGTATGTCCACGAGAGAGAGGGATGTGCATTGTCAGTTTTGACAAAGCAGTTTGGCGATAAGCAACGTCCATATGCTTATTTTTCGTCGACTTTGGATCCGGTAGCTAGAGCGTTGCCGAGTTGTTTGAGAGCTACAGCAGCAGCGGATGTTTTGATTCAACAGTCTGCTGGCTTAGTGATGGACAATACATTGATTGTGATGGTTCCACATGCAGTGGATACCTTGTTGAATTGCACCAAGACACAGCACTTAACTAGTGCTCGGTTGTCAGGTTATGAATTGACACTCTTGGCGAGTCATGTGCATATAAAGAGATGCAACACGTTAAATCCAGCTACGTTGTTGCCGATTTCAGTTGATACAGATGTTTCTTAACAGCATGATTGTTTCCTTAGGACAGAGGAAGAAACAAAAGGGAGGATAGACCTTAGGGATACTCCTCTTCCAGAGTGTGATGGTACCTTATGGGTTGATGGTTCGTGCTTTAAGCTTCCGAATGGTGATACGACTGCGGCATATGCTGTTACGACTTTGCATACGATTGTTGAAGCTGCACGTATCCCACATAATTCAGCGCAAGCAGCAGAGTTGATTGCATTAACAAGAGCGTGTGTGTTGTCGAAAGGAAAACGAGTGACTGTGTATATGTGTATACCGAAAGCCAGTACGCGTTTGGTGTGGCTCATAGTTTTGGACGTTTGTGGAAAGAACGTGGGTTCCTGACTTCGCATGGAACTAAGATTCAGAATGTTCAGTTGGTGAATGAACTTCTTGAATCTCTTACTTTGCCGTTGCAAGTTGCGATTTTGAAATGCAGTGCGCATAAGAAAGTTACTGATGATGTTGGTCGTGGTAATGCGTTTGCAGATGAAGTTGCAAAAGAAACCGCGAGAGATGTGATGAGTCGAATGTATGTTGCGGGTCCGGCGAGATGGGTTCCGGATAGAAGTATGTGTGAAGATACGAGTGAGAGTGTGAAATCCATCCAAACTGAAGCTACAGAGAAAGAGTTGAATGAATGGAGAGAGAGCAAGGGTAAATTGGATTCGAATGGCTGTTGGATTGAGTTGTCAGAGCATCCGCGATGGTTGTTACCTGATGCGTATGTACTTCCAGTGGTTACGATGGCTCATGGAATGGCTCATATTAGCGTGAAAGGGATTTGCAAGTTGTTAGCTCCAGTATGGCAGAATGCTGGAATTCCTAAGTGTGCAGAGAATCTGGTTAAGAATTGTATGGTGTGTTTGATGTACAATCCTGGTAAGGGAATTCCGACTCCAGCTGGTCATTTTGCTCCTCCAACGTATCCGTTCGAGGCTTTGCAGCTAGATTTCATCCACATGGAGAGGTGCAACAACCTGAAATATGTGTTAGTGGTTGTTTGCTCTTTTTAGAGATGGGTGGAAGCCTACCCTTTGAAAGATAACACTGCCTTGTCCACAGCGAAAGCCCTTATTAAGGAATTTTTCCCTAGGTATGGTTTGCAGAGAATGATCTGGAGTGACAATGGGAGCGAATTTGTGGGTCAAGTGATGAAGAGAGTGTGTGATGGGTTAGGAATAAGGCAAAAATTCCACGCTGCAAATCATCCCCAATCAGCTGGTCTAGTTGAGTGCTATAATGGCACCCTTAAGCTAAAACTACCCAAGATTCAGGCGAGCTCTGGTTTACAATGGCCAGATGCCTTGCCATTAGCCCTTCTGTCCACAAGATTGACTGTACATTCGCGAATGGGACTTAGTCCTTATGAAATTGTGTTTGGTCGCCCGGCAAATATTTGGGCAGTGCCGCGGCCGACAAAATTTAGTGAGATAGAACATCCTGTATTGCTTGATTACCTGTACGAATTGACGGCTAAATTGCGTGTTTTGCACCAACAGGTTCATGATACACTGCCACAAGCTTCTGAAGATCCAGGGCACGCTATCGAACCTGGATCATGGGTCCTAATTAAAAATTTCCAGTGGACCAAGAACGAGCAGCCCCTCTGGATCGGCCCCTACTTGGTACTTCTGTCCACATGTTCCGCAGTACGAGTGCACGGTAAAAAGAACTGGATCCACGGCGTACATTGTAAGAGGGCCCCTTTGCCTCTACCGTATGACCGGTGGGTCCAGGAAGGACTTCCTGACTCTGAGACTGAAACCGTGCCTCGTTTTCTGCCTTTTAGCAATGCCCGTTTGATTGGAACGAACACTGAACGAGAAAGTGACGATCTTTTGCAAGAAGCTGTGCCTCCGTCGAATCGTTTGGACACTTCTGAACCTGAGCTCTTGTTCCGAGACAGACATTGCCTGGCAAAGAGCGTTATAATTTGCGACCAAGAGTCGTGGGACTAATAAAGAAATAAAATCTTTCTTTTCTGACTTTTAAGGTTAAGCTCTCCTCCGAGGAACTATTTTGATTTTTGTTTTTCGAACCACCATCCGGGTTCAGCTGTAGGGTCGCGGTGTCAAGTCTTTGGAGTGCAAGGTTGGTCTAAGGGCATTCCCTGGACTGACAGACGCATTCCTTAGCACGGAACACCCTACCGCCGCGAGCAGCACGATTAGAGGATGGAGTTTTTCGAGATGGAGAGACCTGTTGAAAGAATGAGCTTCAAGAGCAAAATATGTAAATTAATGAGCAGAAAATGTTTTTTAATATTGTGTTTGTTTATGATGTTTAGTTTAATGATGTTTTTAATTGGATATGTGACATTCTCTTTTCAAGTGACGTTCTTGCCCACTACACAACCTATGCCTCCTCCTACTGTTTCTTCACATTCTTTTCACCCACTACCCGAACATGAAACTGTTAGAAGACTGGAATTTACTAACAATTCCTTTGTTCAACTTTTGCACCAACACCAGCTAGTAATGAACACGAACCATTGTTGGGTGTGTGGCCTTATGCCTCATACTACCGATAAAGGTATTCCTTACCTGGTTTTGCCTTTTAGCTACAATGGTTCTGTCTGGGCAGAACAATGTTCATTTATGCTCACTCATGGAGTCTATCCCCAACGTTCTGTGAAAGATAGTCCGAAGACTAGTGCTCTGGTCAAGGGTATAGTCGACATGATTAGAGGAATTAGTTCCTATGAGACTATCCCGAGAGATGAGACATAAGCATACATTGGTTGGAACGTTACTGGATATGGAGTTAGTCTGAGTGTTAACCAGCGGGCGAAAAGATCCCCTCCGATTTGGATAGTGCCCCAGCAGGGTCATTATTGTCTGCAAGGTAATGGCAAGAATCCGAGAGCTCAGTTAGGGAAGAGTGTTTGCCCTGAGACGTATGTTTTTTCGTCCCAGGCTTCCCCAGCGTTCCTAGCAGCTAAGGGTACCTATTTCATCTGTTATGATAAAGCGTATACATGGTTGCCCCCTGATTTTTTCAGGCACATGTTTTGTCTCGTTCCTGTTGCCTCCCACGTTTACAGCTGCGGCAGATTACCATAAGACAAGAGTTGTTAGAGGTGTCTTCAGTAAGGAAGATTCTGCAGGACAAGAATTGGGAGATTTCTTGAAGGGTTTTCTGCCGTTCTGGGGACGTATGGCTAATAGCAGGAACATTCGACAGTTGACGAGAGTGGTTGAGTCCACCATAGTCGAAACTGCTAGTGCCCTTAGTAACTTGACTGCTGAGCTCCAGTCGGATCGCCTTATGACTCTTCAGAGCAGAGTTGCGTTAGACGTCATACTTGCAGATAGAGGAGGGGTGTGTAAATTGATTCAATCGAGCTGCTGCGTTTTCATTCCAGACAACGCTCCGACAGTTTTCCAAGCCATTTCCAAGCTACATAAGATCTCCGAGTCTGTACATATAGACGAAGGAGATTGGTCGTTGATGGGATGGTTTGGGGGATTGTTATCCACCTGGGGATGGAAGATTTTGATGGTCATTGGGATGATCTTAGCTATGCTTTTCCTGTTCTGTCTCTGTGTACAGTGTGCTCCTGCTATATGCGGCCTTTGTGCTACTTTGTGTGCGAGGAGACCTGTTCAGAGAGAGTTGCTAAGTACTAGGATGATGCTACAGCAATATCTTGATGATCTGATGAATATAGACCTGGATTCAGACTGACATGGGTTTGGGTTTGTTGCCTAAGTAAGGGCAAAAGGAGGGTCTGAGGTTCCGTGATTCTGAACCCGTTCAATAAAAGTCGTCATATCTAGACGATTTTGGTATCAGCGGACCGCAAATGACAAGTGCGGTATGTACGAGTGTTTTCGTCATAATCGATCAATGGAAACACTGTGTATTCAGGGATTTTGTTTGAACCTTCAGGTTCCATTTTGTGTACGGCAGCCATTTTGTCATTGCCCTCACATAGGCCGATGACTACGGCCGAACGAGTCCTTGGGACACGTACAACTTTAGCTGACTTTTGTGTGACCTGAACGAGCTGACTCCCTTGCCCGAGGCTGACCTTGTTGAGCCAGTTCCTTGTTAGGCAGCTAGTCAGATAGAGATCAAAGAGCAGGACATTGCTGAGTTTATGGTACATACACACACCCTTCTATCTTGCTTCTCATCTGTTTCTGTTCCTTCCTTTATGGCTTAATTTCTGATATGGGTTGAGGTCCTTTTATTATGTGTTCGTCCGGCCTGTCCGAGCAGAAATGTTGGATTTTACCTAGTCATTTCTGGTGGGCTAGACAACGGAAAGTGGGTTTGTCGTCATGCGATATGTTTGAAATGTCATCATCTGATTGGCCAGTTTGTATGTAACTGATGCTAGCCAGGAATGTGAGTTTTAGCATAAAAGACGATGCTTCGCTCTATGAATTTGTGCAGTCTCTACCGAACCACCCGTGTTGTGCTTCGTAGACCTCTGTTCCTGCTTGCAGCCAATAAATTTGGTCTTTGACGTCACCGAGAATTATCCCGTGTCTCTGTATTCTAAGACAGGTGAACCCGAAGACATCAGGCGTTTCCCCTGGCGCCGCTGGGTTCTAAAACCCGGTTCTTCAGAGGAAGTTTGTTTCCGGTGAGGTTTCTTTTTAGTCCTTCATCTCTACTCGTTAGATCTTTTCCATCTTTCCTCTCTTTGCCTTCCTAGCCTTTTCTTGATTTCAGGTTGTATCAGAAGTCTTACTTGCTTACTTAACGCTCTTTCTGTTTTCATTTTTCAAGCTTTTATTTTCTACGCAGATGATGCAGGCATTGTGGAAACCTCACAATTCCAGGAGGACAGTACTTCTGGCCACATACCATTTATTTTCAATCACATCATTAGGTGTCGCTGTCCGACAGATTTAGCTGTGGTTGGCACTCTCAGACATAAAAGCATGGAGTAATGGGCCAGCCCATTTCAACCACTAGGCGCCTTGAGCTGTGAGTCGTGGCATTTTGCTTGATAACTTATGCATATCTGCCTTAAAAGAGGGTCTCTTTAATGCTAGGAATGGTGAGCAAATGATTTACTTTTCCAATGCTTTTTTCTTTCCATTTTGTATCCCTTTTTATATTTTGGCTATACTTGTGTGTTTAAACTATGCCTTCAGGGTTTCTATTCCTGTTGTTAGTACAGTACACTTGCCTGCTGGGAAGATCCAAACTTTCCTATTAAAATTATATGTGATTGTTATTTGTTTGTTTTTTTGTTTAAAATTGAAAGTTTATGAAGCTAAATATAGGCAGGTGTCCTTTTTCCTTTTCTTTTTATGGCATATCCTTGCAGCAACAAAAAATAAAATATCTAGCCAGCTTGTCAAGGACAGACGAAATGGCTTTGTCAATGCTTATTTTTCATGTAGTCTCAATAAGTTTAAAACATGTATAATGTTTCATTTCTTTATTTTAGTATATTTTAGAAAGAGTGGTACACTACTGAATGCATATATTTTACTTTATAGAAATTGCAATGTCCCAGATTGCTGTTGCAAAAAGTAGTAATTGCTCATTAGGTCACTGTTTATCTTCTTTTCTTGCAAACGTTTGTCTCAAGTATGACAATATTGTTTAGCAAATGTGGAATATTATATTATAAAGTAAAACATGTCATGTATTGTTATCCTACTTTCCAGGCATATCAATTAGACTTAAAATGTTTTGTGTCCCTTCTTTGTTGGTAAATCTGCCACGGTTCCTTGGCTGTGCTGGTATTATAAATACAATTGTAAGAAAGAAAAAAGCGAGAATTGTTTAAGAACTGCTGATCTGTTCTGTCTTTAAGTCACTTTTGGGAATATCAGCTAGAAAATAAGAGAACCACAAATCCATGTAACTTTCTCAATGCTTTCCAGAAAGATAACATTAACTGTTGATTCATTGTTCAAGAAACTAATCTCTGAAATGTCCTGAAGCTGAATGACATGTTTATTAAATAATGTGAAATTTGCATTGTTGTTTGCATTTCAATGGAAGAAAATGAGAAATCTTGATATATGCCTATGCTAATTTCTAGGAGGGTGAATGCTACTGATAACGTAAAAGAAACAACATACTACGTACGAGAACTATGGGATTTTCAGAGCTCTATTAAACAAGGTGAAGTGGCTAAGGGCCAATAATTTCTGGAACAGATTTCTTCTCCATAATTCCAAATCATGTTTTCAGTTTCTTTTAGAGCATTCTTCCCTCAGTGGGTACAAACTTCTAATAGGATTATAGCCCTCCTGCCTTGAGCTACACGGTTGTTAAAGGACCACTACTGCATTATGTACAGCCCCACGACTTAAGCTTGGGCTTCTAATTAGATAAGAGGTCTTTATCAACCATTAAATGCCCTGTCAGTGGGTATTACTGCTATATTAGTGGTATGCCAAAGAAGGGTGGGGTAGTTATGGCTTGAAAGAAAAATTGGTTCAGCCTATAGATGCTTGGGTCTCTAACACACTTAACACATTGACTAATGTCTTCATTATTTCTTTCTGCCAGTCTCTCAAAATGTGAAATGTTCTGCCACTGTACTGTTCCAAACGCTTTATTTTTGGATTCAATTGTAGACCTGGACAACGATTGGCCGTTCATTATACAAAATCCTCAGTCATTTATATATGTCCTATGAGACAGAGGAGGGGGGGATACAACTATCTACCTGCACGACCAGTATGCAACACTGTTTTGTCTTGGTAAGACTGAGATGTGGCATTGTGCACCTCCTAGTGGCTTTCCCAACTATGAAGTCTTGTCCTTCTGATCAGACCCCATGTCCATGTGACGAATGAAGTAAACAAAGCATAATGCACTTTCTATTGTTTTGTCAATTTTACAAGTATGTTAGGAGTTTTAATCTTAAACATGTATTTGTTAGATGTAATATCAGATCGTATAAAGCTGCTATGAAATATTTGATTGCACTATGCGAACCCTTTGTGTGTTACAGTGTGGCCCTTTTTATCCTGAAAGCTATTCATCTATGTAAAAGCTTTTTGTATTAGCTAGCCCTTGATCCTAAACTATCTTTTGTATGGTTTTAATCAAATGGATATAAAATGGATCTATTTTATTGAGATGTAATTTTTATTAGGACTATTTTATGTAACTATTCTTTTATGGCTTTTTTCAACTAGCCGAATAAAGTTCATGAACTAAACCGATTGAATTGTAGGAAGTTTCAAATGTACATCTGAAGTAGCAAATATTATTCTTTTTCTGGAGTATTTTGACTACATATCACAATACTACATTTGTGGTTGGCTTGACGTTTGCTTGGATTTCGTGAAAAATGTGATTATTTCTTTGCCCTTCTGTTTTTGTTTCAGTTTTCATTTGAAATTTTATGAATATTCACTCTTGTTTTTTTCTTATTTGTAGTCAGGTATTGGCTTTGCATGGTTTTATTAATATATTTTAAACTACGTGTACAATACTCAATCAACCTTCAAGTTGCTATCAGTACTATGTACACGTTTTGAAGCAATTTTTTACTCAAGAAATTCCGACGTCATACAATGACCCACAAAACCACAAGTACGCAGTAAAAGCCCCAGTATCTCACACCACAGAACACAATCCCTTTATTAAAAGAACACCTCATGCGTAACATTTATATAGTTCAACACATTATTTATTTCCAGTAGTACTCCTTTTCTTGTCAGGAAAAAATCATCAGGGGAAAGGGGGGAGGCAGTGTCCTAGATAACAATCCTCAGATCTTCCTGCTCTGAATCATGCATCTCCAAGCTTCTATCAGGCATCCAATATACTTGTCTTAGAAAGGGCAGCTCCTTCTCAGCCTTGGATCACGCATTGGTGACACCACCCTTCACAACTGGCAGGCGTTCATCTGCCTCGACTGCGAACGGGACACCCAAAATCCATAGGTGGGCTCCCGACCTTGCATCATCCCGCGTCTTCAGTCTCATCTATTCTGAGGACACTCTTCACAACACTGTTCTTAAACTCACCCACCTCAGCCAATGCTTCATCCACCTTTTGTTGGCAGGTTCAGTGTCCTAGTCTGAGGCCCTAATTTAGTTTTGGCCTGTCAGGTATCCCGTCCACGGTATTACAAACATCAAAGGCAATAATGAACCTGCAGATAGGACATCCACCATGTTTGTGACTGAGTATCCTATCCACCAAACTCTAAATGAGGGCCAGAATTTCTACTGCTGTAAGGCTTTGCTCAACCTGTGCCACTCATTCTTGGGAAGGAGATGTGGCCTAGGAGCTCGACCTGCTACCTTTGTAACCCGGGGACCTAGGTTCAAATTCCAGCCTCAGCGCTAGACTCAACATCGTGTGATTCTGGGCAGAGCCGAAATGTGTGTAAAATGTTTTTGTGTAATCCTCTTTTGATGTACACGATCTTGTCGATTTTCTCCTGACCCCTCGGGTAATGTAGAGCGCTCTATTGCTTCACAGCTAGGTTTGTGCTATAAAAATACGAATACATACATTAGCTGTCCGAGAAAAATGTGCAAGGCTCATCTCTGTGCTCTTGACTGACATTTATCGAGTCTGAGGGCTCACTAAGACCAGTAAGATCTCTTTAATAGACAACAAGAGTGACCTCCCACCCAGTGTGCCTACAGAGCCCATTGGAAGAGTTGTAGGATAAAGAAGGCAAACAAAGTCTGTGCTCATCCAGGGCACACTTGAGCTGCAGAGTCCAGCAGGCTCAATCAACGCACCCTGCTTGCTGGAGCCAGCATTCCGATAAGCTGAATTAGAAGTTGCCAAGGACAGGAAATTGCAACTATTGGATACTAATGTTCAAGATCAAAGGCCTCTTGTTAGGTGTGAGAGCATAGTTACTGAGGGGGAAGAGGAGAATGGGAAGGGAACCTGATAGAGGAGATCTGAACAAAGGTTAACTTGTAGAAAATTATTTAAAATATGTTTTTTTCGCCATGCTCATAGGTCAGAGAGTATATGGCTAACATGTGGGGACATATATAAAAGATGTTTTACCCAAGGCCCACAGTACAGACAGAGCTGAGCTAAGTTTGAAGTTCCTAATCTGTGCCAGGCTGCTGTCCTCACTGAAACAAAGGAAGCAGGGTACATATATTTTTGACATGTCCCTTTTTTAGTCAAATGTCATTCACTAGTAATAGTAAATGTAGAAGCTGTCCGTCAAGAAATTTTAGAAGTTAAGGAGGATGCCTCCTTAGGTAAAGTAGAAAGAGCAAAGGTCTATGGGATCTAATAAAAGTATAAGGCTTTCAGGGGTAATGGCAGAAGGATAACATGAGGCAGGCGGATCTGCCCTTTGATGTCAGTGCAGCAACCAACCAACTATTTTGTCTCTCACACAGGGTTCCAATCTGGCTGTGGGTTGAGCTACGTCCCACCTGGGGCTTGCCCAACTGGTGTAGTAATAGGTGAAATCTAAGATTGTATAGTTGCTTATCAGGTTGCCAGGCTTGAGCACTTTTCCACTTACTACCCCATTCACTGGCTGTATTGTTCAGCAGTAAGCGATGCCCTTGCCTATAAAAAAAGAAATTGCTTAGCTACTGCTCATACCACCAGTTCCAATTCTTGAACTTTTTGCACCCTTTTAGTCATTCGATTCCTTCGCTGCCTAGTGTATGTTGCCATATGGATTACTCAGCTTTTTCAGATTACCCCTCTTTTTTGTGTACTTATATACAGAAAGCACCCAGCTGCCCTTATGGCCAGTTTGGATCTGTGTAGCTTCCTTATATTTTTTGTCCTTATTACAATTATAAGTTGTGCATATCACTCAGATACCCTCACCTGTCACACCCCCAGGTGATGCATCCCATCATATAATCGCACCTCATGGTCATAAAGCACAACATGAAAACACTTCCCTAGGCCCCTTATAGCTCCTGACACCAAGCTGGAGCTGGCCAGCCACAATGCCTAAATAATTAAGTACCCTCCCTATTTAACCAAAAATGCTTCCAAGAGCTTAAAGCACAGACTTTTTATATCTCATCTAGAAACTCAAAATTCTGACCCGACTTCTGCTCAAAAAATGAAGTGTTTTAAGTGATGTTATCTTCTATAAGAAAAGAAGAGCATAATGGAGGAATGCCATGAACTAACTGCTTTTGATCACTACATCCAGGAAAATACCACATGGGCTAAGACTCTCTCGGTAGCCCTCTCACTTACTTGCAATCATCACCATATATAACAATTGGATCATCGTCTGACTGTAATCTAGAAGTATTGGATGAAATATTCTCCACCATCAAAAATCTTGTGACTAGAAATGAATCCCCCCCCCCCTCCCAAGGCTGTCCGAGCTCTTCATGCAACCCACAGGAAACCCAAGCAATTTCCTAAACACGCTTGCCTCATTAAGTACTCCACCCCTTTACCCCCTTTATCCCTCCACAATGAACAACATACACAATACCATTTCTACTCCAATTCTTGCTGGGTTCTAGTCCCCCTCCATGATCCGACAATCGAGTCTGTGCCCATGCCTTACCACTGGAGCATCAGTCACTGAGTAACACAGCAACCAAAGTAACTCTATCACCCCGACTCTATCCTTGATCTCTGATACTACTTGCTTGCCTACATCACTCCCATGGCTCATTGGATGGCACTCTGAAAGTGCGAACTCCCAGGCCCAAACAGCAACATAACCCATATAACCCCTGCGCTCCTACTCAGTAAGCTCACTAGCTCTACACCTCCTCCCCTCAAGTTGAACTCCATCTCTAAACTGCCCTCCTCTCCATTGGCTCTCTCTAGCCAGCAGTACTCTAACACCACAGTGCTGAACACTGCCCCCACCTCCCAGCCCCCTGATCCGACCCTCAAGACCTATTCCTATAACTCACTAGAATCCAGACTAGATGAGATCACACTGGACTTACATCAACTTAACCATGAACAACAAGCGAGAGAGGGTTTTAAGGTTATCTGGAAGGAACACTCTTGGCCCCCCCATGCAATACAATCAAAAACAACGAAAGAGAGAGGAGGAGTGGAAAAAGAATCACAGTTGATTCTTTAGAAGGCCCTCACTCACCAACCTGGTTGGTGACATGCGTCATCATCGGGCCTCACCAGGAAGGTCTAAAACCAACCCGGTATGCTTCGCCGCTAGAATTACTGAGGAGCTGGTTAATTTGTGTGTGTGTGACAAGTGATGTGAATTAAAAGTGCTTTTTTGGTGGCCTAGTATAAACTAGGTCTGAACCGGGAGCTCTCACTATTGTGTCCCTAAGGTTTCAGAGTGTGTTTATACAGTTAATGAAGTTCAAATCAATAATAATTCAATAGACTCATTCAACAAATTTTTAAGGTTAAAAGGCTTATTTAGTAAGCATTGTTTCAATACCTTATTTCAGAAATATTGACAAAAATAACATGGGTTCAAATGTCCATAAAGTAATTCAATTCTTATCCACAACAAATACAGTAAACAAAATTACACATTTCCCAATGCATTTCGGGTCTAACTTGACCCTTCTTCAGGGGAATTTCAAAAAGTAGCAATAAGTTCTGTAAACCGTGTCAAACACTTCAGTCCGATTTCAGGCACTGCAAAGTTAATAAGAAACAATTGTATTTTTTTTACAATGAAATTCATTATGTACAAGATGAAAATAGAATTAACACTAATTTCCGCTTTGTGTTGTGCATTCTGACATGCAAGTGATCAATTATACTGGTTGTGTATAGCACAGTGAGCCAAAACAATGAAGGTGATCATTATGAACTATAAGTGATACCCACTAAATTGCCCTCTCAAGTAGTGTGAGTTTACACAGCTCCCTCGTGACCCAAGGGAATGACTTATACGATGTAAACAAGGGGGGCTCTCTAGATATACTGTATGCCAAAAGCTACCTGTTTGGTGCTCCTAACAGTCCTTAAATGAGGTAAGCCGATTCTGCAGAGTCCAGTACAAAGTCTGCAAATATAATATGTCCATTATTTAGCGGGGGTATCAAGTTGTCTTAAAGGTGGTGAATACTAAGTAAAAGGTCGCCGCCTTACCCATGAATTCACTCGCTATGTTGAAAATTTGTCGTTGGGTGACACGTGGTTATAATTACTCGGGCAGTGTCCCGCTGTTGAAACACTCTTGCCTCCAAAGTCTGAGAAAGAATAGCAGCGCTCGTTATTTAAGTACCCTCCGAGTTAATCATGACTGCAAAAGCCGTTAATGACCCGTGCTTACCGCTCGTTCGTGAGTGAAGACGTGTCTTTAAACTCCCTTTCTTCGTAAATGGAACCCTTCTCAATCTCCAACCTAACGTGAAATAAGTAAAGGAAAATGATTCCTCACTCGATCTTATTTCTTGATTGCTCACTGGGTGCGCACCTAAACGGCGCGATGCACTCACCTTCTCTCTCGCGTTCAATGACCTCTGACTCCTCATCCACTTCCGGTGTCAACATCCGGTTAAGGGATGCGTGTTTAAATACCCATACCTAACATTAGGAGAATGTCATGGAAACTGACAGTGATTAAATGAGCTTGTACTGGGGATCGCGTAACCGTGGGTTGATGTGTCCTATGCTACAGACTTACTCGTAGAAAAAAGGTTGTGAGCACCTCGTGCTGAACGTCGGTTAAATTCTATGTTGAATTACAAAGCGCTACTCGAAAGTATTGCGCGCCACTTGTTTATAGGTGATTCTGGTGTTGCATAAAATAAAGGAAAAATCTATCCATAATAAATAAAAGCATGCAAGAGATGTTTTGTAAGGGCCATGTTCATGTCTGCCCAATAAAACGTGATAAAATAATTATGAAAGTTAAACACTGTCGGTAATAGTGTCAATCCTGTACAGAAAATAAAACATCATTGCTTTTTGAAATACAGACATATTATTCAATACATATCATGTAGTGTGGTGATGTTGCTATAGGTTATAGTTATTTATAAAAAGCAAATCATTTCACACTGGTCATTGAGCCCACCTGGGATAAGTGTGCCAAGCATTTTTATCCAAAATGTTTCTCTGCGAGCCAAAGCTACCTTTTGATCTACTCCCTTGCGTTTATCTACCACTTCAAGTATAGTGTATCGGAGCTGTGGTATGGAATGATTGGATTTTGTCCGATGTGTTGCTAGGCAAGATGTTGTTGACTTATTCCGTATGGTACTCTTATGCTGGATGATTCGAGTTTTGACTTTTCTGGAAGTTCTTCCCACGTAGGTTAATCCACAAGGACATGTGATGGCATAGATTACTCCCACTGTATTGCAATCTCCACTGAATTTCAATTGTATTGCTATACCGCTGTGGGGATGCTTGAATTCTTTTCCTATGGATACATTGTTACACTGACCACAATTGTAACACTTTCTCATGCCTTTATGATTGTCTGTAGGATGAGTAGAAGGAGATTTCAATATCTCTCTCATGTTTTTTGCTCTTGTATGTGCTATTAATAGTAGTGTTTTGAATAAGTTGACGAAATCGGGTTCATTGGCTATGATTTCCCATCTTTTCCTTAGTATCTGTTTGATTCGTTGTGACTGTGTCGAGTGTTTCATGACAAATACTATGCGGTCATTGATGGATTTCTCCGTCTTTTTCAACAAGTCTTTTCTTTCCATCCTGGAAACCCTCTGTACTGAAGTCTCTAGTACCTCTGTTGGGTAACCCCTGGCGATGTATCTTTCCACTTGTGCTTCAATCATGTTGTTACTATTCGTTGAATCTGAGGATATCCTTTTAATCCTGATAAATTGGGAGGTTGGGAGGTGATCTTTGAGGTTTTTAGGGTGAGCACTTGTATAATGCAATGCATTATTTACATCAGTAGGTTTACGGTAGATGTTGGTTGTGATACCATCAGGGGATTTACAAATCTCAATGTCCAGAAAGGGACACAATAGTGAGAGCTCCCGGTTCAGACCTAGTTTATACTAGGCCTCCAAAAAAGCAGTTTAACTACAGTTGTGGGCACAACTGACCCACTGGGTAGCTCCCAAAACACAAACAATAAATTGTTTAAAATAGATTAACATTAGTTAAAATCAAGGTGTGCAGGCTAGATTCTTTCAGTGAATTAAAAGTGACCAGCTTGTGTCCCAAATACATTTTTATTCACAGGCCAACCTGGCACGGTTAAAAAGAAAAGTGGGCAGTTGGAAAGCTGGATTGATGTGTCAGCTATGCTACGGCTAAGTGAGGTCAACATGTTTCTGCCTATCAAGTTGCAAGTCGCTAGGCATTCATCAGGACCAATGTGTAGACCCCAGAGGTATGAGCACGCTAAGGCTCACCCTGACCTGGTGGTCATAGTGTGAAAAAAGTACAAAAAGTAGGAAAAATATTAAGAACCTGTTGTGAGCAGGGTACAGGCAAAATTTCGGCACCCAGCAGCTATATGAGGTGCGAACGCTAAACGCACCATGGGTCTCAGGAGGGGGTGGTGGCTAGTAGGCACACCGCCAGCAAACCTGCAGGTTCCAAGTGGGTGCCTGGATTTCTACAGCTTGTTCTACAGCCCACCCCCTTTCCAGCATGGCAGGCAAGGCATATTAAGGGCACCACAGAGTGTAGTGTGAGAAACAATGCAGTAGAAGAGTGAAGACTACTTCCCTCCCCCACACTCACACTGCTTGTCTCTAATTGGGGATAGGGGGCCCAGTCTGTCCCACTGACAGGTCACCACAGCTGTTCCTGAACACCCCCCTCCAACTCTGCCCCCACCAGACATGCTGTCGCTTTAAAAAAGATTTTTAAAGTACAGAGTTGATGCACACACACCTGCTAGATGTGGGTCTGCAGTTTAGGGCTCTGCTCCACGCTCTCCTCTCGTGCAGAGATGAGACACTCAGCTGTGGGGTGCGTGTGCTTGTCTCACTGGATAACAGACATGAGAGGACATTGTTTGTTTACACTAGACCAAGTAATGGTCACCCCTGAGGTAATAATTGATAAATACAAACTATGTGTGGAGGGTCAAGGGGAATATTTAACGACCTGTCTGCTCCCCTGAGGTAATGCCTGTGTCTGGCGGGGGCAGCTGCGGGGGAGGGCAGGGTTACCTTGGGGCAGACATCTTGCAGAGTGTATGTGGGGTTGTCAGGGGGCCCTACACGGCACAGTCTGTAGGACTCTGATCGCTTCCACATGTGACAGCCTGGGAGCTGTGTTAAGAGTGTAAACGTCTTTACTAATCCCAGTCAGGCCAGGATCAAACTGTTGAGGTGAGGGTAGGCCAGGCTGCATCTTGACGTCTCTGAAAAGACCAAAGAGAACCGTGTGCTGTGATGTGGGGTGAACGCATTATCACATGTGCTGCAGAAGACCCTCTCTGATTCCACACGGACAAAACGTCTCTGTACTTCTCAGTTGGTCTGTACAGTGCTATGGGGCAGCAAAGCGCTTTGAAGGCACACTGGAGGCAATCGGAGAGAAAGAGCAGCTTTAGTACGAGACATGCAACATTACTGCTTATTTTTTATCAAGCAGTTTTACAGCACAAACCACAACCGCGGTTTAGCGCAGTGCTGTTATATGTGGGAAACTTTCACTTGATGTATAAAATAAATAGGGAGACACCCTTTATGCTGAAAAGGGAACGGGTATATAGACTACAAAAAACAGAGGTTTCCCTTTTCTTGGTTATAGGTGGTAGGAAGGACTGCAGATAAGCAGTCCTACTACCCAAGCGTAATATTAAGCTACAGCAGGAGGTATAATCAAATATAGGGCGCACCACACAATAACAAATTTACATTTCGTCTCTAATCAGTATGAGTTAGGTTCTTATCGCCCACCCAGTTTGAAACACATTACACAGATATGTAGATGGTCAAACGAAGAATAATGATCAGTATGAGTAAGGTTCTTATCTCCCACCCAATTTGAAGCTGCCAGCAGGCAGAGACCCAAATTTGAGGGACTGGATGATGCAATATAGTAGACTGTTAGAGCATGCCTCTCGATGGACTCTAGTCAAAAGAGGGGCATTGAGGACTGCAGGAGGGACAACAGTCATTGGATGTCTACGAGGTGTCTGACCACAGTAACAGGTGGAATTATGACAGATGACTGGAGGCGCTATTCCTCTGAGGAGCAATAATTCATGGCAGTAACAGGAGGGGAGGTTATGTCTATGCACTCCGAGGGTGTATTGTGCTGGGTCCTTGTTTTCTCTGCAGACTTCACGGCCGGGCTTTGCTCCGCCGCAGCGCCACACCAGCTGCAAAGGGCCGGGCCTTGCTCCGCCTGTCTCCCGGCCGGGCTTGGCTCCGCCGGGCCACACCCACCACCAGTGACGCCCACAACAGCGCCAAGAGGCGCATAAAGGCAGCGCCAGGGCCAAGTCCAGTGGGGGTCCTTGTTTTCTCTGCAGACTTCAAGGCCGGGCTTTGCTCCGCCGCAGTGCCAAACCAGCCGCAAAGGGCCGGGCCTTGCTCCGCCTGTCTCCCGGCCGGGCTTGGCTCCGCCTGTCTCCCGGCCGGGCTTGGCTCCGCCGGGCCACACCCACCACCAGTGACACCCACAACAGCGCCAGGAGGCGCATAAAGGCAGCGCCAGGGCCAAGTCCAGTGAGGGTCCTTGTTTTCTCTGCAGACTTCACGGCCGGGCTTTGCTCCGCCGCAGCGCCACACCAGCCGCAAAGGGCCGGGCCTTGCTCCGCCTGTCTCCCGGCCGGGCTTGGCTCCACTGGGCCACACCCACCACCAGTGACGCCCACAACAGCGCCAAGAGGCGCATAAAGGCAGCGCCAGGGCCAAGTCCAGTGGGGGTCCTTGCTGCAGACTTCACGGCCGGGCTTTGCTCCGCCGCATCGCCACACCAGCCGCAAAGGGCCGGGCCTTGCTCCGCCTGTCTCCCGGCTGGGCTTGGCTCCGCCGGCCCACACCCACCACCAGTGACGCCCACAACAGCGCCAGGAGACGCATAAAGGCAGCGCCAGGGCCAAGTCCAGTGGGGGTCCTTGTTTTCTCTGCAGACTTCCAGGCCGGGCTTTGCTCCGCCGCAGCGCCACACCAGCCGCAAAGGGCCGGGCCTTGCTCCGCCTGTCTCCCGGCTGGGCTTGGCTCCGCCGGCCCACACCCACCACCAGTGACGCCCACAACAGCGCCAGGAGACGCATAAAGGCAGCGCCAGGGCCAAGTCCAGTGGGGGTCCTTGTTTTCTCTGCAGACTTCCAGGCCGGGCTTTGCTCCGCCGCAGCGCCACACCAGCCGCAAAGGGCCGGGCCTTGCTCCGCCTGTCTCCCGGCCGGGCTTGGCTCCGCCGGGCCACACCCACCACCAGTGACGCCCACAACAGCGCCAGGAGGCGCACAAAGGCAGCGCCAGGGCCAAGTCCAGTGGGGGTCCTTGTTTTCTCTGCAGACTTCACGGCCAGACTTTGCCCCGCCGCAGCGCCACACCAGCCGCAAAGGGCCGGGCCTTGCTCCGCCTGTCTCCCTGCCGGGCTTGGCTCCGCCGGGCCACACCCACCACCAGTGACGCCCACAACAGCGCCAGGAGGCGCATAAAGGCAGCGCCAGGGCCAAGTCCAGTGGGGGTCCTTGTTTTCTCTGCAGACTTCACAGCCGGGCTTTGCTCCGCCGCCGCGCCACACCAGCCGCAAAGGGCCGGGCCTTGATCCGCCTATCTCCCGGCCGGGCTTGGCTCCGCCGGGCCACACTCATCACCAGTGACGCCCACAACAGCGCCAGGAGGCGCATAAAGGCAACGCCAGTCCCTCGTCCCGCGGGACGCCCCGGGCGAAGCCTGGGCAAAGGGTGGGCCGTCTGTGGCCGTCCGGGGCTGAAGGAGGCTGGGCTGCGCCACCCCGCTAACATCTACCACTTCAAATGGGTAAGAGGAAGAAAAATCTGACTATGGAGGAGGGGGGTAAGAACGCAAAGGTACCAAGACATTCTAACTCTATTATGTCATACCTTTCCTCTGCTGTGGGGGCCCTAACTAAGGAGATTGCCAATGCTGAGCAAGAACTGGGTATTGCACCGACCTCCCCGCGAACTTTGGTACTAGCTCAATTACTGGAGGTTGTTGCGCCAGGTCCTACCAATATATCTAGTCTTCCCCTGGAACCACTTGTCACTATCGTAAATCCCCCCCCCCCCTCAGGGTCGAGCGATTAATGACACCGCTCCTACCCTATCTGTTATACCCCCGAACGTGTCTCCTCCGTTGGCGCCTCAAACTAATAAACGTAAAAAAGGGAAAAAGGTGAACACGATGCCACACATTACCGATAATTCGGACAGTTTGGAAGACAAACTTGAGGAACTTTTTGTGGCCAGGATTGAACCCCTCTTGGTGGGAATTGCTAAAGACATTGTGGACACTCTAAACACGTGCCTGGAAGGCCTTTTAAAGAAATGTTCCCTTATTGACAGACTTGTAAGCTCCCTATCTTCCAATACCGCTCTAACAAGCAAAAGTTTACCTGAGGAAGTGGGCGGGGTCATGGCATCAGCAGGCAATATGATAAATATACTCCCTACAAGTAGCACTATGTATAACAAGGCCAGGCCTCAGGTTTCAAATTTAGTTCCCCCCCAGCAGACGGCCAAGGTTCCCACCTTGGGGGTCCAGCCATCGGCCTTACCCCAGATTTCACCGCGCCAGAGGAGGGTCACTCCAAGTTCATACAAACTTAACCTCCCCCCAGAGGCGTCTCCTCTGGTAGCAGTGTTTATTGGGGTAGACCCCCTTATGGAAGGGGAGAGGGAATCAACCAGGGATCTTATGGCCAAAGTGAAAATGTGGTGCTCTGAGAAATGTTGTGGGGAGAATATGGCAGATATGATAATCCATGCAAGGAGGGTGGGCTGGATCGGTAAACAACCGAAAACGACACACGGTGACTGCGTGGTAATTAATTTTTGTAGGGCCGATGTAGCTGATAGGCTGTTCTGGGACGGATCGGCGATCTCCACTAGGGACCATCTGAGACCCGTTCCCCTAGGCTTCTTTTACCAACCTCCAGGCCACTTTATACCTAAAATTAACTACCAAGCTAGATGGCAGGGCATGAGGTCAGTAGCAGTACGCAGAAATGCTAACGCTGGCACAAAGACACAATCAGCAATAATCCCTAATGCCCCTCTGTTAATCCGCCCACAGGATCCCCAAGATTTAATAGAGGATGGCGGGCTGAGCTTGAGTAACCATTATGCCCCCCTGTCTGGCATGGACGAAACAGATTGACTACAAAATGCTGAGTTAACATCGAATAGGGGAAAATAGGCCAAATGGTGCAGCGGGATGCAAAATCCTCAGTTGGAATGTCGCAGGTATTAGATCTAAAACGAACAACACTAATTGGGTTAGCTTTATTTCAAAACATAATGTTATTGCTCTTCAGGAAACCTGGGATACCTCATCCAGCTTTTGGTTGGATGGTTTCGTAGGTTTTGCTGTAGCTGCAAGCCCAAGTAATGCTGGTAGAGCTAGGGGGGGCCTTTTGACTCTTTTTTCACTTGATCTTAAAGGGTCACTGAAACAGATTAATTATGAGTCTCCGAATTGCCTGATTGTAGAAAGGGAAATTAGCCCTTCTAAGAGCACCCTGTTTATTAATTTTTATAACTCTGGCAATAAGGATCATGGTGGCGACAATATTGCTGCACTAGATTTGTTTTTAAACTCAGTCAGTCTTAATACTCATACTAACTATGAATATGTGTTAATGGGTGATTTTAATATTCATCCCTGTGATTACGGTTGTGGCTTATCTGATTGCATGGAGATTACGGGATTGGAGGGGCCTCACTTTGAGCACACTAAAGCAGGTGAAGAACTGGAAGAATTCTTGGCCAACTTCAATTTCTTTGAACTAGGGAATAGGGAGGGGGAGTCTAGAATACCCACCTTCAAGGGGATAATGCCTGGAACAATTATCGATTACATTTTTGTGACCCCAGCCATTCTTAGCCAAACTATTTCTTATTGCACTGTTCCTTACCCCCTTAGTGACCATAATCCCGTCCTTTTGGTGGTGGGATGGGGGGACTTTATGGGATCTAAGCCGGGAGAGGTTACTCCTGGACCTGCCCTACCCTCAATTGACCTGGGTAGACGGTTGAAGTGGGCAAACATGGTCCCTGGTGATTTTTATGCTGACATTGGTCCGCAGATAAATTACCAGATCATGATTTGCCACAATCCATCCTCGCAAGGTCATGACATCATGGATGCCTTTCAAACGATCTGCAGTAAAGTTTCTTCTAACCTCATGGTTAAACTGAGGAAGGGAGAAGCTAAACACTGCCGATGGTTTGATGCCCCCTGCTCAAAAGCCCACTCAAAGCAAACCCTAGGGACATGACACTGGTTGCAACTCTAAGAAAAGATTATAAAAGAGCTATTATGAACAGACAGGATAAGATCAAAAATGAGGCTTGGGAGAATTTAATCTCTATCGATATCCTGTGGGACAGTAGACAATTCTGGGCCGTAATCAATCAGCCTTACTTCTCTGACTCATCTAACTTAGATACGGACTGTGTCATCCCCGATGATAGGTGGTTGGCACATTTTAGTTCAGTTTATGGAGACAATGGTACCACCACCCAACCACCTAACACGACCTTCCCTGAGGCTACTCCTTTGCATTTCACCAGGGCAGAGGTCGAGAAAGCAATCCGCGCCACCTCTAGGAATAAAGCCCCTGGCCCGGATGGGGTACCGGCTGACTTTTATATACATTCACCAGAACTATGGGCCGGTATTCTCGCAAATGTATTTACAGCTGCAAACAGCACCCCTCCCCCAACTACATGGGCAACTTCCACGATAGTCCCCATATTTAAAAAGGGGCAAAGGGATGACCCGGGGTGCTACCGGCCCATATCCCTTTTGGACTCTGCTATAAAGATCTTGGGTAGAGTCCTTTTGGCTAGGCTAAGGGATAGTCTGGAAGGCTGTGGTGGTTTGGCCGACATCCAGTATGGGTTCAGGGAGAAAAGAGGCACGATTGAGCAGTGCTCTAACTTGCACCTGCTGATCTCGAAATACACGGTGGCCAAGGAGGGGTCACTGTACCTAGCATTCATGGACCTCTCCTCGGCCTTCGATTTGGTCAATAGGTCCAAGTTATGGGACACTCTCTTGAGGATAGAGATTGATGAGGCTCTGGTCAGGTTTATGGCCTCACTCCATCAAGAGCTTTTTGCTGTGGTGAGGGTCACTAAAGAAGGCAGATGTATGTCCCGCTTTAATTCGAAGCTGGGTGTTAGGCATGGTTGCATATGAGCACCCCTGCTATTCATAATTTACATCAACGGCCTAGGTAACCATTTAGAGGGGGCTGCGAGAGACGTTCCGCGTGTAGGAGAAGTTAAGATCCCTGTCTCCTATACGCGGACGGCGCAGTACTTATAGCTCGAACTGGCGTCTGTCTTCAACAGCTGTTGGATGCATTTGGCACCTGCATGGACCAACTTGACCTGAAGGTTAACTCAACTAAATCGTATACTATGGTTGTTGGCCCGCAAAAGAAAAGAGCCATGGTAAAAACATTTAGATGTAAAGGTGAGATAGTCTCTAGAGTACCCGTTTTTCCCTACCTGGGTGTGCTTTTTGATAATAAGGGTACCTGGGGACCCCAGGTAAGAGCCAATAGCCTAGCGGTGACAAGGACATCAACGGCCCTCCTGGGCTTTGCCAAAAGGTTAGTCCACAGACCGATGGAAGCCATCTTAAAGGTATATAATAGTAAATGCTTCTCTGTGGCACTATATGGCGCGCCTTTATAGGGCTATGTACGTTTGGAAAATATCCAGAAGGCAGAAAATAGATTTTTACGTTCTCTTTTATGCCTGCCCCAATCGACTCCGACCTTTTCTATCCATGCGGAGGTTGGAATGGACTATGTCCAAGATAGGTTAAAACTGGCGCCGTTAATATATTGGCTCAAGACATGAATTAACCCTTAACCACCTGATCATGAAAGATGTCATGTGTTTGGAGCATAGTAGTGCAATCCCATGGTTGGCCTATCTAAAAAAAAACTTTTTGGACCTGGGACGGCCAGATTTATATACTGACCCTTCTGGCATAACAAACCAAGATGTGGATACCATAAAAAAAACTATTTATGTTAAGGGCAAGAATGAGCCGAGAAGAAACTGAATTGATAAAACCTACAGTTAGACGCCACTATATGTTAGTTCACTCACCTGCACTTGAACCTTATTTATGTTTTGTCACTAATTCATTTCACAGGTTTCTTTTAACTAAATTTAGGTTCAATCTTATTCATTTTTTATTTGGGCAGTTTTAACACTTGGATAAAACCAGAGTTAGCTCCACCTTGCTCTTGTGATAATTTTTCTGTACAAGACACCATGCACTTTATTATGTTTTGCGATTTCTTTTCTGAACAGAGAAAAAAACATTTGTTACCTGTTCTAAGGGAAGCTGGTTTCTCCCAGGTGAGACCAGCCACGTTTTATTTACAATCATTGAAAAATATCCGCATTACACTTTGCATGGCAAATTTCTTAGTGGCGGCAGCTAGAGCAAGTACACGCAAGAATTTAGCAAATTCCCATGTATAAATTGCCTTTATAGATTTTTAAATTCTGTTTTTTACTGTAACACCCTGTCACATTGAATTCAATGAAATGACATTTTTTAATAGTATTTTACTTGTAAATATTATGTTTTTATGCTCTTTGTATGATTTTTAACTAAATCGAATAAAGATAATTTGACTGACTGACTGACTGTATTGTGCTGTACCAATACAATGTCACCTGAGTACAGTAACACTTTCGGAAACCATTGTCACTCATTAAGTAATTACTCAATGTAACACCCCTAATCAGTGCAGCTATATATCTATCTTGCATCTGAAGAAATCAGCACTCTGACAAAGGTAAGAGTTACCAATACACCTAGGTCACAGGAGTTACTGGACCTTCACAATTAACCTTTTTGCTTTTTATTCCGGTATGTATGCTGCTGAAAGTAGCTTTTAACGCCATGTGAAAGTTTAGAAGAAAACAAGTAGAAATCAGCCTGGAAACAGACTCCTGCATGTTATTCCTTTATTATTTACTGATCGTTATTTCCATTCCCCCAACATCAAAACAGCAATGAAATCGGGCACATCAGAGCTGTGGTGTCATCGTATTGGAATCTTAGATCCTCCATGCAGAGCGGCCGTTTTTGCACATCGCTCCCCACAGGGAGGTGGAGGTTATCCTGTGTCACAACATCACCAACTACAGAGTTCCATTGCCCTTCTCAAGCCCCTAGCTCCTATCAGGGACCAATCCTTGCAGATGTTGCACTCAAAGTGGCTGACATTGCAGGGCTGCCGGTGCATGGCGCGCGCCTGCAACAAATCCTCGCGATGCCTAACTTTATGGACACACTACAAAATACGTCAAAATGTTGTGGGAATAGAAAGGGACATTCATTACAGGACTACCACACAGGCAGCTGTACTGCATAACAACATTTACTCCATTGCTTTTAGGAGACAGGGAAGCACCAGAAAACAGACAGCGGCCACATGGAAATAATACTATACCAGCATTGGTTAGCAGCACTGCTACCCGAGGAGGCACGATGCCTGTTATGCGTGATTTTGCGTTTCATTGCGGTGATGCGGATCACCACACTGAAATGCGTTAGTCCAACGCCAGATGCGTGATGCTTGGCAGGGCTGAATTAGGTGGCGTGGATTTGGACAAGCTGTGCACTGTAAGGCTTTAAGTCATGGGGTATAAAGTGGACGTTTGTCTATTTTTCTTTATTTTAAATAATATGGGCTGTTTCTTTACCTTCTGGTGCATTTCTGAACAATTTGTTAAGCTAAATTGTATTGTTGCATTGTGTGCACATGCAGCGAAGAAAAAGTGTCCGGCAGACATGCAGGAAATCATCCTATGTCTCAGTATTAACTTCCACACTTCTAAGCAGTAATTTTAATCCTAGAATAAGTTACCTGTTTACTTTACCACAACAGTTAGTAAAACAAGTAAGTGCTTTGCAAGCCTTTATAAGTAGCAACGGTGTTAAAGGTACTTGTTTTCGTGCAAGGTATTGCTTTTCCCAGTTTACGTAAGGGATAAAAAATATCTCCAGATAATAATAGGATTGACAGGATGGTGCAATAGCAGAATATTGATGTGTGTGGATCTGGTGAGGATTGCGGGCAGCAAGTGCTTAATACGCTATTTGCATAAGAAAGCACTATATATATTTTTGGTTATCCTTCATTAGTTATTAGTAAAGAAGGGGGAAAAGAAGCATTCACCTAAAGCATTTCGTTAGTCTTAGGGAGACAAAGAATGCTGTGGTCTGAGGTAGATGCTGTCCAGAAGTCATAGGTATATGTAGTAGGAGCTGCCTTTGAAAGGAAGTGGAAATGCACTTTGGATGTTGCCTGTATTGATGGCTACTGTGCGATTGCAGACTTCGCTGGGCTGACAGTGGGTGTGGAAATACTACGTTGTCACTGTAGGTTTAATTACATGAATCATGCATTCTCTCTGGTGTTTATCCTTGGGGTACTTGCTGACTGGTGCTACACATGGGATCAGGTTTGCCTTTGACAGGAGGTTTGGTTTAGTGGGGTACATAGTGTAAATTAATGTTGGTGTGAGGTAGCAAAAATCTGACTCTTTGTACATTAAATATTATTGTGTGCATAATTCAGAGGATGAAAAGTAGCAGGAACCGCTTTGATGCTGTAGAGGCTACAGGAAGAACTGTTTTGGAGTGGTCAGTTGAAAAGATTGTTTAACATGTTTTAAACTACTACAGTGGCATTGGGGATGCAGCAGCTGAAAGGCTCTGTCTTTACTGGTAGGCAGTGGTTAGATGGGGACCGGTCATCAGTCTTTCTGTCAGTGGTGGACAGAGGAGCAGTGGGCTTTGGTCACTGGTTCACAGTGACATCCGAGGGGTAGTTTTAAAGGCGGGCGTAAAAGCATAGCTGCGGGTTTTTTAGGGGTGAGAGTATAGTTAATGGCTGCATTAGTAGCAAGCATGAAGACAGTGGCCTGTGTTTGGAGGGGTAAACACAGGCCACAAAACGTTTACCACAAAACGTTTTCCCTGCAGGGAATTTCAACGCGATCGGTACAATGACCGCGTTTTCATTCTGCATACCATTACTCCACAAGTCGGAACAATGGCTTGCGGAGGGGGGAGAAGGTGTTGGATTCAAAAATCCAACACCTTCCCTACTGTCCGCACAGAACTTAAACAACATAAGAAAAACCTAGATGGAATATACAAAGTGCAGGACACTAAGTACAAAAGGCCTGGGAAGGAGCAGAGGGGTATTGTCCAGGAGAAACAAATGGGATATGATAGAAGATACTATAGTTGTGATAGTAGAGATCATCCCGCATATAGCAAAAGCTAACAGGCTGCAAAACAAAAGTGCAGCAATTGTGGCATAATATCTCACATTCCAAAAGTGTGTAAAAGAAGGAAGCAAATTGTCAAATGCATCTTGAAAGTCAACAACCCTAGAGAGAGTGGTGCTGAAGAAGAAGGTATGAAGCCAGACAGTGTCAAGAGTTTGCTGGGGACATTTGTGCTTAATATTCGAGGGCTGTTGTAAAAGCAAACCAGTGCGTGATATGTGAATAGGTGGGCCCCCATCAAAATATACGCAGGCTAGAGATCGCCATATACTATTGTGATGAAGAGATGTGGAATAACACATTTTGTAAGGGATTTGGCTCACATTTGTTACCATCTGACATTAGTCCCAAAGGTTTTACGGGTGAAGGATTGATATTTTAGGGTTCAGGTGGTTATCTTCCCCTTCAAGCCAGGCACACAAGAGGAAAAATATATGTAGCAACACAGAGACCATCGATCCTGGGATAGGTGGACCATGAGACCTACTCATCATCCTGGATACAAATAGTGTGGAAAAACGTTTTGGTGGTGGATGATGGGAATGTGGTAGGCAAAACCTTGGCAGACAAGTTTTCCAAGGTATTCAGCAGTGATTTAGGATTGATGAAGTGGTTTGAGAATAATATTGTGCTCTAAAGTGACACCACTTACATAAAGTGAGAGTGGTTCCTATAATGATAAGAGAGCAGGTGTCAAAAGAGTTGGTTAAGCTGGTGGACATGGATGTAATTAAACCAATTGAAAGTTTGGATTTGATTTCACCAGTGCTAGCGGCACACAAGAGGAATGGGAAGATCTGCCTTTGTGTGGATTTGCGCTACTTGAACAGCAATATTGTCATTGATCGGTTCCCTCTTCCCACAATCACAGAAATGATTTCATCTGTAAAAGGTGCTAAGTAGTTTGCTGCATTCCATCAGGTTTTTCTCATGCCAGAGTCGAGAAAAAGCCATTTGGATGCTACTAGTTTAAGCAAATGATATTCAGCCTGGCGTCCGCACCTGTCGTTCTCCAGTGATTGATGCACAAACTGTTCAGAAAGGAATGCGAAGTGATGTTCTTCCAGGACGATATTCTTGTATTTGATGTGGATCAAGAGAAGACTGACAAGAGATTACGGAGTGTTTTGAGTGTTTTGGAGAGGTGGGGCTAACTGTGGAGCTGAGTAAGTGTATGTTTGCAGAGAAAATTGTGACATTTTTGGGTCACGTGATTAGCGAGGAAGGGATCAAACCTAAACCTTCCTTAGTGAATGCCATCATTGTATTCTCTGCTCCTATCACCAAGGATGAGGTAAGATAGTTTTGGGAATGACGGAATATTGCAGCAAGTTTATTCCCAATTTTGCTTGTAAGGTGTATAATATTAATCAGTTGCTGAAAAAAATGTAAAGGTTGTGTTGGACTCGCAGTGTAAAAAAGAATTTTGCAGAGTGAAGGATGATTTGGGGAAGTGCCTGCCTTAAGTAGTTTTTATCCTAGTTTGGGTTGTTGGTTAACAACGGATGCCAGGTAGAAAGGGCTTGGAGCTGTGTTATCGCAGAAAGATTCCAAGGGTAAGGAAAAGATAATTCTGGTTGCATCTAGATCACTATCACCAGTGGAGGAAAAGCACACTGTTATAGAGGCGGTATTAGCTTCTGCATGGGCTTTCGAGCATTTTTGCACTTTTGTCTGGGGCAAGTCGGTGGCCGTATGATGTGTTCATAAGCCCTTGATTAAACTGCTGACTGCTGAAGTGAGTGTGTTTGCCTCTGCCAGAATTGCAAGGCTATTTATGCAAATTAAAAACTATGTGTACAGTATGGTGTGTGTTCCAGGGAGGAAAAATGTGCTATTAAACAAACAAATGGAGGAGTACCCCCCGGAAGTGCCTTTATGCCTCCGTCAAAAGAATAGAGGTGCACAAAAATGCCTGAAAGGACAGATTCATCCTTTGTTAGAAGACCCCTCACTCACCACTGGTCTGTGCAACCCGACGCCCATGAGGTATACTAGTATAGCGTTTCAAGTCTTTTTTGTTTCTAGTACCCTGGAGAAAGAAACTCTTCAACCACTTAACAATTTTTTTGTGGTTTTGTTCACGTAGTCAAGGGCAGGGTACACCTTAGCGAGTGTATACCACCCGGACTACCACCACTGGTCCTGACGAAAACCCGATATTCATAGTAGCTGTTGAAACATGTAGACCATTTTTATTTTCACTACCTAATCCTTGACATCATAGTCCTACCTAATCTGGCATGGTGTCCAGTTTATAATTTTTTTTATTGTTGCCCAGACACTCCAGAATAAAGTTTTGATAGTGAGTAGCTTGCTGGACAATTTTTTTATCACCAACCATTTTTTACTCTCACAAGAAAGTCCAAAAAACCAAAAAGCCCACTCAACTGTAGTCAGGTGTCGCAGCACACCCGGATGGCACTCAGCTGTCCGAGTGGGACCCCGATGATGAAGCATGTCACCAACTAGGTTGGTGAGTGAGGGGTCTTCTAACAAAGGATGAATCTGTCCTTTCAGGCATTTTTGTGCACCTCTATTCTTTTGAAGGAGGCATAAAGGCACTTCCGGGGGGGTACTCCTCCATTTGTTTGTTTATTATTGATCTAGGGGAATAGGAGTATTACCTTTACATCTATATACACAAAATCCTTTCTCTCTCACTGCTTTCCCGAGGAAAAATGTGCTGCCAGACTACCTTACAAGAATGCCTTCTCCATTGGAGGAGTGTGTAGATGGTCCATAGAGTGACTTCAAATTTGATACATGTCGCAGGCAAACCGGCCATTAAAAAGGAGGAGTGGGAGACAGAACAAAGGAAGGATATGGTTTTACAGAAAGGTATGGAGCCTATGTATGAGGGTTGGAAGGAAGGAACAAGTGATGGAGCTGTTGAGGCCTTTTTGGGAAGTGAGGTCGGAATTATCTGTGGAAAAAGATTTGGTCATTAGATGTAAACATATTCCTCCAGGTGGTTTGCTGGACATGATTTTAGAGCTGTGCCACGAAAGGCATTTTCGTATTGTGAGGACCAAAGCGGTGGTCAAGGAAGAGTTCTGGTGGACAGGGGTTCATAAGGAAGGTTGTGGAGAGATTGTGAGATCATGTGGAGAGTGTCCTTCCACTGAGAAGTCGTTACGGACATTGAAACCACCCACGAGTAAGTGTTTAAGTCCGAAGCAACTGTGGGAGTGTGTAGTAGTGGATTTGTTAGGTCCTGTGGGTAAATTACAGGAAAATGTACTTGTGTTGATGGCTCTTTCCTCTAAGTGGCCAGTGGTTGAGATTGTTGAGAGGGCAAATACCACTACTGTGTTGGATTTTTTAGATAGAACCTTTGTATCTGAAGGTATTCCAGCCAGTTTGGTAAGTGATAATGCAGTGCAATTCACTTCTAATGCAGCAAATAGCTCTTTGGAGAGGGTATGTGTGAAGCACAGAACAAAGCTGTGCTATAATCCCAGTGGTTATAACAGTGTAGAGATTTAACTGCATTGTTAAAGGTGTCATTCAAGGTGCAGTTAGCAAGATGAATGATTGGCGTGTGGAAGTGAAGAAGGCTCTTTGAGCCTAAAGAGTAACTACCAATGAATCTACTGGCTGTTCTCCGATTGTGGTAATGAGAGGTAGAACACCCACGTGTAAATTCACTCCTGTATAGTTACGGGACAGGGAGGTGTAGCAGTGGTCGCTCAGGTTGGTAAAGGGAAAGTTGGAAGAGACACATTGGAAAAGTAAATCATACTATAACAAGACCCAGAGTGTTAAACTGGTTCAGGTGAAATTTGGTGATTGGGTGTGGGTGAGGAAACTGGTTAAAGTCCAAAATTACGCCTTAGTAACAACAATTTCTAACCCTGGTAAGAACCTGGCCATTGATATTAAATCTGGTTAACCTGGATTTAGCAGACCGGCATGCCATAATATGTGACTTAATGTAGTTAGTTACTAAATCAAGATTACTCATAAAAAGGACAAAACAGTCCACCAGTAATCTCTGAGCATTGGGAGTTCACTTAAAGGACCAAACCATCAGTGTAGAATAGCACAGGCACCTGCATGCTTGTGATCCTTTGGGTTATCTACCGGGTTAAAGATCAAGTAAGGGGATAAACTGTTTATATACAAGATAAAAGGCAAGGGTGCCAATATACAATGTTGGCACACCCCCATTTCAGAAAAAATCAGGAGCAGTGTACAAGTTTATTAAAGCCATGTAAATTGAAGAGCGCCGGCCGTGGGTATTTTTGCTTCTTAGCAAGCTCAAATTTAGGAATTTCTCCACTGTACCCAATCAGGGGTGAAAACCGTATTGAAAGGGTGAAAGAATGTTGTTATCACTAGCCCAGGTGACTAAACAATTACAGACAGCTCTCCCAATGATGTTATTCGTGCTGTCTTAAGTGAAATGTGTTGGTAATATTTAGGAGACAAACAGTGAGCCTTTTTAATCAAGGGAACAGTAGTAAAAGAGGTCCAGGACTGAGGAATATTCGACATTAGGCAGCTGTTAAAAATATTTGTAATCAGACGCCCCCCATAAATAAGGCTTGCTTTTTATGAGATCAATTGGGACTCCATATGGCCGGGTGTTTTCCCACCCGGGGTCTGCAGTATGGCTAGCTGAACTTCCTGAAGAACTTCCTGAAGGGTGATAAGAAAGGGTGGTGAATGCTGCAGTCTTCTTTGTAAGGCAAGCACCAAGCCCTGGTCTTCATCAATATGGTATAGAGCAGTGAAGTATGATACTCGGTCAGAGGCTATGATGTTACACTGCAAGGATTTTCAGAGACCTTTCTGAAACTAATTTCCTTTATTAGATCTCAAAATACTAGCTATTTTTCACTGCTGGTACTAATTCGAAGAGTTCCCAATATTTTTTATAAAGGTCTTTTATTTTCCGGATTTAATAGCAGTTTTATATTCACAGCCTGCCTCCCAGACTTCGGGCCAAACCCTTGGAGAGGCAGGCAGTGTCTTCCTCATTCTAACCAGTGTGGGGCCCCATTGTCTGGACATATGGGATTAATTAAGGTATGTTTAACACATTGAGTTAAACTGTTATAGTGAGTTGTCTTCTCATTGCTGCCAGCATCAGTTAAACAGCTGAGGAACAGACCCTAATTCCATTTGTCTACCAGTGTCAGGGTTCGAATTGGATTTTTAAGCCACCAAATAAGCCAAAGGCTATCTGTTGAGAGTTAAGTATTGGGGATCAAGTTCGTTTTGCGCTGGAGTCTGCTCACCAGCAATTGAGCTGATGTGCATAGTGTACTATGATCACCCCACTCAGTTACTAGTACTTTCCCATTAAGAAACCATGGCATAAAGTTAGTATCAACAAATATATAATGAATGGTTAAGGCAAGGCCTATGCCTCAAAAAGTTGGGGTTAGGGCTGCCTCCCATCAAAAGGTCTCAAAAGGTCTCAATGAAATCTATTAAGTCATGTGTTGCCAAATGCCTGTTCAGCTCAGTACCCCTGTCATCTTGAGATGTTCCACAACCCTCCATGTGTGCTCCTGTCTTGTGCGCACCCCATTAACTTGGTATTAAAATCGCCACATACAAAATAAAAAACTGTCTTAGTTTGTTAACTTCCTGGGATTGTAATTTGAATAAAAAAAATTAAACAGATCTTTAAAATGAGTGCAAACAGAATTAGTAAAATCAATGTTATAAAAATTGACCAAATAAAATAAAAAGGTTGTCGATCCATCACTTATTTTTAACACAAAGAAGGCTGGTGATTCTAATTTTACTACAGTTATGTCTATACATAAATTTATACTATCCCATTCTACAAGACCTCCCATGGCCATGCATCTAATAGACCCAGTTTAGAGGCAACCATATGCAAATCAGTCTTGACCCTGCTCCTAATGGGAATAGTCCAGTCCGAACCGCCAGAAGCAAGTATCCTGGGACTGGTTTCGGGGTATTACCTCTCATCAGCCAGGCTAACTGGGTTTAAACTAACGGAGGGACCAGATATCAGGAAAACCTGAATAAAATATAATGGAATAAAGATGTAAGAGAAAGTTAAATGTTACGGTAAAGCATACAATTGATGCATCTAAAGCACTGAGGGCAAGAATTATGAATGTCTGCTAGATTTTAACCAGGGATTGTTATACTATTTTAAGGTGTTGATATTTAATCATAAATACACACTCATCGATGCTTTTCCAATATACAGAAAGGAAATGGTCGGTTGAACCTGATGACCCCAAACAAAAATACTGTCCTGATGAAGGTGTGACCATATCCACGGGCTAAAACACCGAAACGCATCGACGCACTTTTTCGTACAGAATTCATAAAAACCCAGGGGATCCTAGAGATATAGTATTGAAAAATACTGGAAATCCCCATGCATTATGTGAAGGTTATTGAATCAATCAATCTGTAGCAATATCAAAGGCTCTATTGAAACTAGGGGGTTATGTTGTATGTTTTGTCTCATTAACTGATGATATATTGTATGATTATCCTTGTGGTTTGAAATTAATGTATTTTGCTTCCAATTGTTAAATGTGTTATATATATGTGTTGTCTTTTTGAATATGGTATACAAACGTAATTGTATTATGCTTTGTTTTTAAACATTGTTTTCTTATATATTATGAGATGTCTCTAATTAGATGTAGTCAGTAGTTTGACAGAATTCTCACTGATTTTTTAACAAGTATATATTTTAAATAAAAAAGACTGTAATACGTTACGTTCTAGTCTGTGACCAGTGATTTAGACGAGTTATTCGGTGTGTGTGGTGAGCAAGTGAGAATAGAGTACGACATTTAGGAAGTAGCTCCTTTGTCTACGAACCTTTCCAGGGATAGCCCTTTGACTTTAAATCTCCATGCCACTGGAGTCTAGCTAGTCTGTCTGATGAAACCGACCCCAGAATGCTTGTTTCTGGTCCAGGGAGGACCTGGCCTGCTAGTTTTGGCTGAACTGTTCCCATGGGGAGCAGGGTCGAGAATGATTTGCATATGGCTGGGTATAAACTGGGAGCATAACAAATGATGGATTTATTCCCAGAACTCTGTACTGGGGTGAATGTTTGTCCTTCAATTCCTATTTTTGCATTCGTCACCCCGAGTGGGATAGATGTGGAAATTAGCCTTTTTGACGGGCCCACCGGTGCAGGGGTTCACCCTTATCTGTCTACTGGTTCTTAAACCAACAAAAAAGAGATTGGCATAGAAGCTGTAAAATCAAAGAAATAGATTTGTTAACCACTCATGAGTGGGACTACATCTATACAACACCCTCGGGCACTATATGAGGTAGTCAATAGAATACAGAGGCAATGGGCCTTATATACCCAGTTAACAGCTGAGTAAGCATGGAGACTCAAAGAGGAGGTAAAGGCATATACAGGAATAGTTATTGACTAACATGGGCATACAAATATGTCTTGGTCTGCAAAGTGGGAGGGGAGACATTTCTGCTTACATCAGTTAAAACAGCCTGGTAGTTACAGTCTGACAGGTGCATTCTAGCAGCTACAGGCCTTTCTTAGCATGTGCAGTGCTCTGGCTCAGTACTGAAAGAGTTAACTATAGTTGATGACTCAAGCAGAATAGAAAAGCAGGCAACAGTGAAGATGGAAGAAGCACATGGCTAACACACGGCTAACTAAAATGGATGCCACAAACAAAATGGCTTCAGCTTATGCTAACATTAATTTCTGCGATTTCCACAGATGGCCGTTTTAGCATTAGCTGAAGGCATCTGCTATGAATTAATAGAAGCATGGAAGTTATCCTGCACATCTATCTTCATAAATTCATTAATATCCTGACCCATTCCTAGGTGGGCATTTATATTCTAAACATTTTGTTTAACTGGCGATATACAAGTAGAAATACATAGGGAACAGAGCATTGGGTCATATGAACACACGGATAGCAGCAGAAAATAATGGCTATTATCACAAACAAAACTGTCCATATTTTCATACCCCAAGCAGAAAGTAAATTCCAAAACCACCCAATCCAATTCCAAGTTTCAGGGTTCCAATGTAGGAAGGCTAGAGTGCCAATGATATGTTCGGGGGGCAAAGTAGTATTTATCAAAGTGTGCACAAAATATTTTTCTTGCAGGCAAAATAATATTCCAAAGGCAAATATTAAAGCAAATATACACATTGTCACAAAACAATCTTTGTTTTAGGGGGCAAGGAGGACCAAACTTGGCCATGGGAACTAGGACTAGGAGCCGCAAAGAGCTGCTCCTCCTCAAAAATGGGACAACCAAAGGGGTACATTGCTAGAAAGTACTTGGAGAATAGAAGCCACTGTACAACAAGCCAGAGGTGAGTCTTCTCCCTTTGTCCATCTGAACCTCACAGGGAGGCTCCTATTGTTTCTCAAATGTTCACTTCTCCCACGGTGGAGCTGCACAACTTGCAACCCAGAGAAACATTAAAGGCCTAAGCTGAGGTTAAACACTTTCTATCAGGATAGGGCAATCACCTTCCAGGGCAAATACCCTCAACGATCCTGTCCAGTGTCTCAGGCAGTGCACCAGTATTCTTCACTTTAATCTAACAGGCACCAGAGACACAGCACCTGTACCCTGAACTCAAGTCCTTCCCTAACTTCTTTGTTGCTCCGCTGGCGCACTGCTCTTTTGTCGGGGCCGCAGATTGTACCTAGTGTACCCAGGCACCTATTGATCAACACACAAAGGTGCAGACTTGCTTCTACTTGGGGACCGGAACTCAGAGGCTTGATGCACAGATCCAAAGCAACCCTTGTTTCAGAGGGGGTCACTCAAGCAAAAACCTCCTTGCTCTTGTCATCAGTCTGTGCCTCTCGCAGGAACAAAGCAAGGAGTTAGCTCTCCATCCTGATTTGTGACCTCGTCTTTTGCCCAAGAGTCGTATGGCAGTGGCAGGGGTACATGCTTCTTTCGGTCTTCCACCTTCACTGCTGTAATAGTTGCCAGCAACGCCTGTGCTGGTTCCCTATACCTTGGCTCCAAGCTGGACTGGCGCTGACTCCCCAGGCTGGATCTGATGTCCGGGCCCCTCTGGCAATGGTTGTAAGGCTGCAGATATCTGTTATTGAACAGAACAGAAATCTTTAGACACCAAACAAATAATCAATCAAAAGAGGATATTCTATTTCAGAAACACCCCTATAATATTTTTCTGAAGAACCGCAAGGAAAAGGAATTTCAAAACAATTATTTTTTTTTAACAAACTTGGACTTGCAAGTCATCACAATACAGCTTTTACTTTGTGAACCTTCACTACTGTGCACAACTGCAGACACCTCTAAAATTATTTTCCTTGCATAGGAACACCATGTTTTGCCCTTTATGACCATGCTCTCATATTTTAGGTGTAGCGGGAAACTCTAGAATTAAGAATGTAACAGAGATCTATATTACCTGCATAACTGATCAATTAATCCAACATAGTAAGTACATAAATCGATCCAGAAGAACTTGTTGTGGCAAACAAACTCCTATAAGGCTATATTTTTCTTCAAGATATTTGCTAAGGATTACATGAGCATTTTCCCTAGCATTGTGAAACATAGGCATCATATATTTTTCATGATCTAGGCCATGTAATATCACATTCAGGGGAGAAACCTGTTCACTAGCTCTAGCTAGGGTGTCAGCCTAATTACAGAGACTAACTTATGAGGGACTAGTGATGCCTCTGCGACTTAGGTAGTGCTGTAATAACATCAACAATAATGGTGTTGCCACCTGGGAATTTTAGAACAAAAACTACTAACATATAGTTCCCCTTAAAGGTCAAAAAAGGGAACACCAGTCTATTCTATTCATCCTTTCATTCTTATCCAGTTCAATATTACATCAGTTTACAGAGAGGAGGGGCAGTAACAAGGCGTATTCATTTATTAATTTTGTTAATTCTAACAATTTGTTCAAACTGTATTACTTGATAGCCAATTAGACATGCACTGGTGAGGTGCTTTTGTCTCTTTTTATTTAAGAACACATTCACAGCATCTTGTGAAATGAATGACTAAAAGCGAGCTCAACCAATTGTCTCCTGGCAGTTCCTAGACAGCTTACACAGGCTCAAGAGAGAGAGAGCACAACAACAAGCTGCCCTGCGTACTTTCCACCCAGAATAACTCACAATAATACACATAATAGTCACAACAACCAAGAAAAAGGACAATGTGTGACTTAATTTTGCTTATCCTAAATTTGCCCAGGAGCTAGTCTCCTACCCCCCTTCAACATTAGGTAACCTAAGCAGGTGACCTCCTGTCGACAATACACACCCCTTTTATCAGCTGGGCACGGACAGTCTTGTAGGAGATAGATAACTAGGAGAAACCACACCAAAGAGGCAATGTACAATACTATTGGACAGTATGACTTTCTAAATTTTGTTGTACAAGCACATTGGGCTAACTAGAAAACATGAATCCAATAACCAACTACCAGTTCCTTTAGCTTATTGAGCTGTGTAACATAATAGCGCATTAATGCAAACTTTATTTCATGGCCTTTTTATCTGCCCGTAGCACAACAATTTCTAAGTGGAAACCATTATTTCTGTATGCACGGCAGAGCTATTCTCTGCACATGGCCCACAGACTCTCCTGCCCCTTGATTATGTTATTCAATAGGATAAACCCCACCCTGCATATCTCCTTCACTGGTATTATTTCTCAAGAAAACAGTGATATCCCCATCTGCTCCTAACAGAATATGCAATATTTCCTTTAGCTAATGTTACTTAAAACAGATCTGTGGTGTTCAATCCTGTTCCAGGAAGGCTTAATCAAGGCCATAAGTTCATTGAAACAACTAAGTAAATTCTTCCATTTCTTAAATGCAGTGAAATTACTAATGACAATCTCCTAAATATTATGAACATGAATTGAGAAATGATTTGACTATATATTTTCCTAGACACATTATAGCCTCAAACATTATTAGAGCAAAGTTTGCATTACCTGTAGTGTTTTATCCTACAATGCTAGAATCAGGAAAGTTACTTAATACAAAGGAATTCATTTGTTAAACTACTCTTCAACAGTACCAGCAGGTATTATATGTATATTTTACTATTTAGAACAAATGGCACTGAAGTGTGTGTTTGCTTAACATGTGTTATTTGCTGTAGACCAAAATAGAAGCAAATCTGCTGAAAAAGAATATTTCCCCGCTCAATGAAATACAGCTTTGTTTATTTATTTATTTGTATTATTACTACAAGGGCTATATACTAAATGTACAACTTGCATTACACAATCATATATGTAAATGTACACATCAGGAAACACTGTGATGCTTTCATAGTGTAATGTAGGCCCCTGAAAGTGGAAATCATACACTGTCACAGTGGCTAACCTCAGATAACAAAATGCTCCAAAACTCCCTGCGTGGATATTTTGCTTTCAGTAGTGGTAGTCAGTTCTAAATACAGAACTTGGCCTCCGACCCTTAAACCTGTTGTCCCCTGTCTGAGCAAGGCTATTCCTATGCGGCCTTTACAATTCAAAGTAATTCTCGAGAAGCATGACTGAAGGGCATCCCTGCTCTGTGCCTGCATGCTGATATTTTTAAAGGTAGGATGCAACTTTTACTCTTTATATGTTTGTTTTAGCCTTGTGCACTGTGCTTTTCTAGCGCCTAAAAAATTGGCTAAAGATTTCAGTTTACAGAATGCCATAATGCGCCCAAAACTATTGTGCATTAAGGCGCGCAATGTAATTCACATGTCTCTAAAGCTACTCTTGCAAAAACAACAATTGATGGACAGAATGCTGAACAATGTCATACATTCACCCCAGTACAGAGATCTGGATCTAAATCCATCATTTTTTTGCACTCCACACCACCCCAGTTCAGACAGGGCCATATGCAAATCAGCCTTGACCCTGTTCCTCATGGGAACAGTCCAGCCCGAAATGCCAAGCCATGTCTTTCCTGGACCGGAATCAAGCATCCTAGGACCGGTTTCTGGCTATCAGCTGTCTTCAGCCAGGATAGCTTGACTCGAGTAGTGTGGAGAGCATGGGACTCACGTCTGAGCATACCCATCCCAATCGGGGTGACAAATGCAAAAACAAATATTGATGGACAGAATTCAGAGCAATGTCATACATTTACCCCAGTACAGAGATCTGGGCCTAAATCCATCGTTTTTTTGGACTCCACACCACCCCAGTTCGGACACGGCCATATGCAAATCAGCCATGACCCTGTGCCTCATGGGAACAGTCCAGCCCGAACTGCCAAGCCATGTCTTTCCTGGACTGGAATCAAGCATCCTAGGACCGGTTTCTGGCTATCAGCCGTCTTCAGCCAGGATAGCTTGACTCCAGTGGTGTGGAGAGCATGGGACTCACGTTTGAGCATACCCATACCACTCGGGGTGACAAATGCAAAAACAACAATTGATGGACAGAATGCAGAACAATGTCATACATTCACCCCAGTACAGAGATCTGGGCCTAAATCCTACTCTTTGCATGACTTTTAATAGCCTTTGTATTTGACACTGCAGCCATTAGGCCATACTATATTTTAAGTTTGTCACTAAGAGAAAGTAATATTGGTGTTGTTAGATAAGCTAGTATTAAACCTTTTAATGTGGTGCAACAACATATTTTAACCAGTTGGAGATGGAAATCTTAATGTGCACATTGAAATCTGAATACATACTTTGCACAGGGTAATTTTCTACAGTGTTAAATATTATGACATTTTCTCAGTAGTGTTATTAGACATTATAAAGATCATGATAATGCGAAAACGATTTTAGTGCAATGATTTTTAATAATGTTTTTCATGTTGTAATATTTTTTAAATAATGGTCACTAACCCTTTTGTTTTTTTCTACATATGAAAAGCAAGCCCTTTTCCTTGCCGTCTGTCTTTAAATGCATTTATTTATGAAACTTACAAAACTTCCTTTGAAACTAAGCACAGAAGCTTTACTGAAACAGAAAATGTGTTTAACTTTGTCTTTTAAAAAAGCAGTAATTATTTAGCATCAGAACCACAGATGTGCTTTTTAGGAAAGCAACATGAAAGAAAGTCCTTACTTTTATCCTTTCTCTTTTATCCACAATAATGAAGCTGTATTTCTAGCTTTCAAAATTAGTAGTCTTTAATGAACGTACTTTTAAGCCATTCTGTACTAGCTTAAAACCTAGATGCGACAGTGTTTATATGTAGTTTGTGCCTGAGCAAGGCCTGTGTTATTTGTTCAGCTGTGTTTTATGACCTCTGCTCTGACAGACAGATTCCTTCAGACAGACAACTTGAGCAGCTGTTGAAAGCTCTCTTTCCGGTGCTAGGAATGATAGGTTAAAAACCAGGCATTCCAAGCCAGTCAAAATCTATTGTTGGCAGTGTGGTAAAAGAAAAAAACTTTTATTTTAGCAGCAACCAAATACTCATAGAATGTGAATGTCTTTTAATATTTAATATAATGTAGCTAAGGGTAATGCTGTAACATTTTGAGTCTTAGTTGTGTAAAACACACAAATTCGTTTTTTTCTGTGATGCCTACTTTTTCTTATTGAGTTTTAATTCTAATTTTTAACCATTGTGGTAAAATAATAATTGAATGTTCACACATCTATACTTTGTTACTGCTTATACTTTCTAAAGTAGAGTGCAGCTGTGAACATATTTGATATAATTAATTCTTTGAAATTTAAAGTGTAATTCTTCCAATCGCATCTGCAGAACATAATGACAATAACAAACCAAAATTAGCTCATTCCAGACATTTTCAGGAAGGGGCCACACACTCATAACACACAACACAGATTGCTGAGGTAAGCCAAAGAGCACAGTCGCCACACATTCAAGCAAGTACTTCACAAGAATCACCACTGGTGTCAGTCAACAATCCTCAGAGACACTCAAACACACAATCAACCCACAAATCAACACTAGGACAAAAACAAGAGGCAGCCCACAGATTGTACTCAAACCAAACCAATTGTAAATCATATTTAGAAACAAAAGAGCTCTGAAAGCAGTCCAGAGACTGCACCAAGACAAGTAAACAGCCCAAAGTCTGTTCCATGTTACAAATAACATAAGGTATTTTCTCGTATATTTGTTCCACAGTGTACTATACATTATAGAAGAAATACCGAAATTAATATACATAAACCTATTAAGGGTCCCCCATAGGGGAGCCGGCTGACTATTGTCTAGATCCATATTGGTACCTCCAAGACAGCAATACTTTCTACGAAGTGTGCTAGTGCAGGCATGTCAAAAATATTATAGCAGAATATAATATTATAATCAAATAGTATCTAATTTAAGTATTATGCTAACGGTAATTTCTGCGATTTCCACATAGGTATAATCAGACATGGGTCCCATGAACTCCATGTCACTGGAGTCAAGCTAGCCTGGCTGTTGAGGGGTGATACCCTAAAACTGGTCCCAGGATGCTTGTTTTTGGTCCAGGGCAGATCTAGCCTGGCATTTGCATATGGCTGGGATTAAACTGGAATGAAATGGGGAGCAAAAAATGAATTTGGGCCTAAATCCCAATAATGGGGGAATGTTTGGCATTGTTCAACATTCTGTCAATCAATTGTTCTTTTTGCATTTACTTTTCCAGGGTCTCACCCTAATTTGTACCTGGTACAGAAATCTGCAGTTAGATTAATTTTTTCAGGGAAAGGGAGGATACACCTAGTATTACACATCTGCAGAATTTTTCTTACTAACACAGAGACAGGGACTCCTCTGGCATTTTTGATAGATGGGACTCCTAAAAATCAGGTGGAAGTTATTTTAAACCTCTGCGGAATCACATCTTTGGCTGAAACTTAATAAATAAGTGCAAGGAGGATATTTGCCAGAAATCACTGTGTAAGCGGTTACTAAATATTGGGCCTCGCAAAACAAACCATTTTCCACCTATGGACATCAGTTTTGCCAGAGGAATATCCGTGTAAGTACCCTTTATTGGGATGAAAAGTTAATATGATGTCACATAATGTCCTGCCATGAGGAGTCAAAGATTATGTTAAGTCACTTTGACTAACTCTACAATTTTGGTGAAATTATGCCAAGGCCCGCTCCTCATTTTATTCATGACATATTAGATCATGAATGGTGAGATAAGCAGGCTTATCAGGAAGATTCAGGCCTCTCCATTACATATTTCCAGCAGTACTTAATTTCCTTATTGGGCATCCTCTAATACATGCCTTGCCCCAAGTGTACTGGAGCTGGTCTTTCTCAAAAGCCACACAGCACTACCAGTTCCTCCACGCCTTCCAATTAAGCAGTGATAAACTATCCACATAGTCCACTCTGCCAGCTGTTCTTGGCAGTCTCACTGGGAAGGATAGGACGGATCATGCACAGATGCTGCTGCCTTTAGTGTGGTTCATTCCGTCTCTGCTTGTTTGGCGGAAAACCCTTACTGCAAGAAAACAAGCAACCTCAATCTATGACTCCAACTATTAATACATTTTTAAATGCAAGCCAGTCTTAAAAAAATGAAAACTTTTTTGGGATGCCATTCTGTTTGACTTTTGCACTCGGACAATGTTTTATCTCATTTAGCAGCCTTCCTGTGGTATCAAGCAGCAGTAGTAATGGACCCATTGTTTAGACTATGACCTGCAAAGCGGGATATCCTTCAGCCGTAATAAAAGCAGTGGTTGGCACATGGCTCACTAATATGTGAGCCAAAAAAAGGATAATGACCATTGATGTTTGTGAGTCACACATAAGACGCACTTGTTTACTAACTGGTCAAATATTGTTCTTAAACATTATTGCATGGATTAGCATGAAAAACCCATGAGAGCCAATGGCTGAAGGAGATTGTGCACTCTCTGCCTGTAGTTCTTCATATTGTATGTTTTTTGAGGTTTTGAGAAGAGGTTCTTCGCCAAACTAAAGCACAGTGGGCCTCATTTATGAAAAGTGACGCATCGCTGCGTGAAAACAGCAATGCGTCACTTTTCACTGCACACTCCTTGCGACACCAATGATGCGTCATATTTAATGTATGACGCATCATGTCGCAAGGACTTACAGATACGTCAGTATTTCTGACGCATCTGTAAGCGCAAAAGTGACGCATTGCTGGAGTGTGTCACAAAAGTGACGCAACTCCAGCAATGCGTCCTTTCACATGGGGAAAGCCCCATGTGAAAGGGCTTGCGTCAGTCTTACGCCTGCTGTGAGGCAGGCGCAAGATTTTGACGCAACAGCATCCTAAAAGTGACGCAGTGAAATCTCATTGATTTCACTGCGTCACTATTACGAGGCTTTTTGCGGGGGAACGCCCCCTCTGCATACATTATACCTGACGCAGATATGATGTGACGCAGGGGTTTATAAAGTGACGCATCTACCTAGATGCGTCACTTATTAAATATGGCGCAACAAGGCGCATTTTGTACGCCGCTGGTGCGTCACAAAAAGTGACGCACCGGTGGCGCAAAACTGACGCAAGGCCTCATAAATAAGGGCCAGTGAATTGTGTGCTACAGCTGCATGAATCTCTACCTAAGCTCTGGACAGTTCCAGGGCCGGATTGTGATGGGTGTTATTGGCGCATCGCAGAGTCCAGCGCCCTGAGACCTTTTTGGTGAATTGTGCGCTACACAAAAGCATTTGACTTTGACTTTGACTTTTATGCGCCTGCAGGGCCTCATTTATGAGGACCCTAGCCGCACTTTTACACTGACAGAGTGTATCTATTCTGACAATCCGATGGCACAATGTGCAGCAGCATGTTTACACGGCCACGCAAAGCCAATTCAAGTGGCTTTTCAAGGCCTTGCAAATATGGGTCCCTTTTACGTAGAACACTACGTAAAAGGGGCATATCATGGGTGTTGCTGTCAGTGTTCCAGTGCAATACTCATGGCATCAGAAACATTCTTAGATTAATGAGGAATTGTAAACCTGGGAATGTGGCAGATTCTAACTCCACCCCAGGGGAGGCGCAACGAGAAGAAATGTTTTAATTTCTCCTCGTTTTTTTCCTCTTTCTATGTGTGCTGCATTCTGCAGCACACATGGAAAGAGGAAACCGCCTTGATTGATATTGTGCAGAAAGTTTTCCCTTCTTGCACAAAATCAATCAGCCCCGCCACGCAGACACCCTTGCACCATGGCGCAAGGGTGGCTGCTTTAGTGCATGGCAGTCCATTATGCCCCAGCATAGGAGAAAAGGACAGGAATGCATTGTATCTCATAGACAGGGCACACTCCTGCCCTTTTCTTTTGACACAGGGCAGCTCAGCAAGATTCCTTGCTGCGCTGACCTGCTTGTGCTGCCCTGCACAAAACCTAGTAAATGAGTCCTACAGTGTGTAAAGTAAATTACCTTAGACTGTGTGGCTTTAAAACAGAAAGAGGCTAAACGAACTCACAGTTTCCAAGCTGTATTATCTAAAAATAAAGTCCTAACTGAGAGAATTATCGAGCACCAAAAAATAAGAACATCAAAATTACTGATGCACAATTACTGTTTTTTTAAATATGTGTCCAATAGCTTCCCTAATCACAGTTCCTATATTTTTAAGTTCATATCTTCTTTGAATTATTTGTGCTTTTGGAAATTAGAGCAAGGGCGGCTCCTCCGCAATGGCATGGCAGCATCGCCCCACTGGCTCAGAGGCAGCAGCCAAAAAATAAAACGATATTTCATTATTGCTTTATTTTTAATCCGCTGGCTCAGCTAGCGAGTTCATGGAGGGGTGGGGTTAGGAATGGGAGGGGGGATGAGGAGTGCTACGTGCACTCCCTAAAAGCTCATATGTGTTTGGCCGGCCGTTTCAGGCCATCCAAAACACACATGCGCACTTAGGTTTCTCTAACCTGGCTCTATTGAACAGCAAGGTTAGAGAAACCCCACAGACTCCCTGACCTGAGCAGAGCATCATACCAGCCCGCTCAGGCCAATCCCTGTGCTGCTCTGCATTGTCACAGTGTCTGCTGGGATACGGAAGACCCAGCACTGAGGCGCGATGACAGCGGCAGCCGACAGCAGTATGTTTAATTTTCGGGAAGAAATATATTATTATTACAGTCCCTTGCCCCCCTCCCTTGTGCCCCAGCGCTCCCCCCCAGCCCACCCTCCCCTTGCCACACCACCTTTTGTATGTGGCAGCCGCCACTGAGTTAGAGCAACTCCATCTAGAGGTAATTACAGATATGGTACACTTTGCATCAAAACATTTTTAATTTTTTAATTCTTTCTTCTCTTTCTTACTGCATATTCATGTTCCACCTTATTTCATTTCATTTCATAAAGCTTTATTTGGTACATATCAAAAATGACCATAAAAGCACAGAGTAACATACACGTATAGACAATATTGCAGGGGTAATCAATAAAACACACATGATTTAAAACATCATACTTTTCCTGGCATGAATTGATTTATAAAGGAAGGTGTTAGTAAAAAACCAAAAATCAGAATTATGCATATTAAAAATCAATTTCATTGCATCATTTACAGAGCGGGCTCCATATTTTAAGAACATCAGTTTTAGATAGACAGTACGAAAATTCTTATAAAGGTTGCTTAAGAGAAGAAAGTGCAGTGTGCTTTGTTTGGAGTGACCGTCGCACGGACAAGGGCCAACTGGGTGCTTTTTAAGAAGTGGAAAAGACACCAGATGGTGTACAACCCCGAGCCTAAGCCTGGTCAGGTCAAATCTATGCGAAGATCTTGTCACCTGGCTACGGTATAATTGGAACCCCTCTGTTTCTGCAAATTTATTATAGAACAAACCGGTAGACAGTAAATTATTGCTGATCGCCCGCCTCTTAGCTCTGTAGGACATAAACATGATCTTCATTTCAGGTTTTGAGATTGCTACAGCAGCATGCGGGTCAGTCAAAATATTAATATCAAAGATTTCCTGAAGAGAGACGGCCGAGGTAACTGAGCCCGTATTTTCAGCAAAATACAGCTCAATGGACTTAGCTAGGAGGTCACGGGTCTTGGGGTTGCGAAAATACCAGGGGTTGATAGGCGCCACCCTAGCTGCCGCAATTATACCAAAGTCGAAAGACACCCAAACCGGAGAGTGGTCTGAGATGCCCCTGGCCATAAGGCGAGCGCTAGAAACCGACTGCACCTTACCCGCGGGGGTCAAAATATAATCGATACGGGAGAGACTACCATGAGCCCCTGAATGGAAGGTGTATTGTTGCTGGGCGGGATGCAGGAGTCGCCAACAATCAACCATGCCCATGGTGTTCATGAAATCCGGGAGCCACGACTGTGCACTACGAAGATCTCTGGACGGGAAACGATCCAAATCACCGAAAACCACAGAATTGAAGTCCCCACCCAGAATCAGCAGTCCCTCCGGGAGACCCAAGATGGCGCCACTAAGGTCTTGGAAGGTGGTTGTTTGCAGCCCCGGGGGGACATAAACCGAAACCAATACCAGAGTGCGCTCCTCCCACCTGCACACCACGGCCACGTAGCGGCCCCTGTCATCCACCAACGTAGACTCCACCTCTAGGGGAAGGGACATGCCCACCATGATGCCCACCCCTCAGGACCCCGTAGAGAACCCGGAGTGGGCCACCATTTTAAACCCTCTCCTGTTCAGAGCCTTACAGGTGTTACCAACAAGATGAGTTTCCTGTAAAAGAACATCTGGAGCACAGCGTTTAAGCAATTGTATCACAACACCACGTTTAATACGGTCCCCCAACCCATTTACGTTCCAACTCAACACATTCAACGACTTACCCCCCATCATCAAAGACGTCCCACCCCAGCAACCCCCCCCCCGGAATGCAGCCAACAAACCGATAGTACCAGAACAGTAGAATCCCAGCCATGAAGAGAGTAGAAAGAAAGAAACAGGTAGAAAACACACGCCCCACCACCCCCCACCCTGCACCCCTGCATTAGACTAGAAGCCACCCCAACTAGCAGTGTGCCTGTCGCCCCGGAAACTAACCTACAAGAAGCCCCCAGAGGAGAAAGGAGACATCCTATCCCCCCGTTACCCTCCTTATTAAGAAGTTCAGAAGTAATAAGAAAAAAGAATCAATGTTCAAGTTTGATGCCAACCACGGCTGCCCCCCCAGATAGAAAGTCGCAGGCAAAAAGTTCATTCCTGGTAACCTGGACCTCCTGCTGCACCTTCTGTCTGGTCCTCCGGTTCGGTCCGACGTTGAGGCAAAGTGTCCAACCAGTCCCCTGCCGCATCCGGAAGATCAAAAAACATTGTCCGGTTGCCATGCTCGATTCGGAGTTTTGCAGGATAAAGCATGGAGTATCGCATCCCCATCTCCCTAAGCCACCGCTTCACACCCATAAAACTTTGCCGGCGTTTCTGAACAGCCTGTGTGAAGTCAGGGAAAAAGTTAATATCAGCGTTCTGGAATCGCAGTGGGCCAGCGCTCCTCGACGCCTGCAAAATGGCGTCTCGGTCTCGATAGTTAAAAAGTCTCGCAATGATGGGGCGAGGGGATGCACCCGACTTTGGTGGACCACCCGGCAGCCTGTGTGCTCTCTCGACTGTAAAGAACTTGCTCAATCCGCCCGGTGCCAAGTTCTTAACCACCAGTTCTTCCACGAACAAGTCCACTGACTCATCCTCGGCTCCCTCCGGCACACCCGTAATGCGGACGTTCTGGCGCCGGGCCCGTCCCTCGAAATCGTCAAGCCGGCGAGCAAGTACCCCATTAGTCGCCTTCAGGTCCCGTACCTCGGTCTGTACATCCGACATGTCGTTAGTCAAGCTCGACGTTTTGATGTCGAGCGACTTCACTCTGTCGTTCGTCTTGCCGAGGTCGGCTCTAATGAGATTGAGTTCGATCTTAAGGGTATCCACTTTGCTGGACAGCGCCTCGTGTTGGCTATGCATCTCAGCCTTCACACCAGCAATGGCTCCCATCACGTCCCGGAGTGTGAATTCAGGATCTTCAGGGGACATATCTCGTTGCGATTCTTTAGTGTGGCCCGCCGTGCTCGGCGATCCCTTTGAATGGGAAAACCGTTCCGGGATAGTAGATTGGGACTGAGTCCGCTTCCTGCTGACCCTCGGAGGTTTCCCTTTGTCCGGATCCCCTCTGCCCGCCATGTTGAAAGGATGTCAATATAGAAAACAGTGGTCCTGGTTAGGTTTCAATTTGTATGCAATGTTCAGTATCTAACACATCAAAATAGCACCCACCAAAAATTCATTTATCATACTTAAGAAACTGAAAATGATATGTATACATTTAGACCAAGTGTATATTTTGTATGCATTTATTTATGCATAGTTCATATCAAAGCTCTATTACTTTTACGAGCTTTGAGCATATATCCAATAACATGAATAACACATAAAAACTAAAATGCAATTATATAGTCATTACATTTCAAGTGTGCTCTCAGAAGAAAAAGGAAGGGGAAATGTGCAAGTTGTGAGGGACCGGGTAAAGGTGGTGTGACTGGTTCAAGAACATCACGTAGAAATCAAGATGCCTTTACACTCATTATATACATGGTTCCAAAAATGCATCCGACATAGGTTAAAATTCATTAATTTCTTTATATCCTATGCTGTGCTAGTGTAGCGCGGTCTACGTTTCGACCCCCAAAGAACGCTGTACGGGTGATTATTGCCTCATGATGGGGTCTTCATCAGGACTGAGAGTTGTGAGAGCCTACAAAATAATAGAGGAATTCATTACCTATTTAGAATAAAATGGGTGGGTGGGCTGAGTGCAATTAGTATTGAGTGGCAAATTACGTACATCATCAAGACGGTAGAAATCTTTTCCGTCTGGGAGAGGGCCTGGTTGCGCTCCTGGGAAGTCTGTAAAAGAATTAAGACTGAGAATCAGTCACTAGCTAGCTAAGGCTGCTAGATGAAAGAAGGCTCATGGCTGAAATGGGGACTTACTTGTGGAACTGCTCCTGAAAGTTATATGCAGGTTGCTCCAGGCTTACGTCCTGTTATTCTTTATTAGGTGCGCTGTGTAGAAAGACATTCATAAAATGAATGAATACCCACACTGGTAGTTAACTGTTATTAATTCACAAGAAAAGACAAATGGCATTTAAATGCCCTGGGAAAACGTTCCAGAGCGTTAGGTTACTGTGCAATCTAATTTGAAAACCCAATTGTTACAGAGCGCCTAGACGCGCTGAGTCTATGTCGGTTGGAAACATAGGTAGTTAACTGTTATTAATTCCCAAGAAAAGACAAATGGCATTTAAATTCCCTGGGAAAACATCGCAGAGCGTTGGGTTAATATGCAATCTAGTTTAAAAACCCAATGGATGCAGAGCGTCTGGACGCGCTGAGTCCATGTCGATTAAAAACGGGTCAGATTTAGTTTAAATAAATCACACGGAAGTGTCATCTGGTATTTTACAAAGAAGTGGAGTGAACGGGTTAATATCAGGCATGCCCGCTGGTAAGTTAATTAAACGGAGGCAGCAGCTTGACTTACTTAAAACGCGCCGTCCGTGGTCCGACCTCTGGGGTTCTGGGCTTGGAATGAACAACTCGCGGTGCAGCCGCTGGATTGCAATCAAGTTGGAGGCTCGACTTCAAAGGGCCAATCGTTTACAGAGACGGGGCGTGAAATGCCGGTTTTATCTAACGCGTCCTGCGTGGGCGAGGGACTCTCTACAAAGAGTATTATGTAGAGCGAACTACGGAGGGTCTGTAAAGTGTATCATTCAGTAGTGGTGAAGCTATTATCGTGGTAAAACCCATATTGACAAATGGGTGTCTGCCAACACGGGCTGATTGTAATGTGACTGCATTTTATAAAAATAACAACAAGTAATACGTTAGCTAATAACCAAAAAAATAAATCCAATATATACATGTGGAAATCATTTTTCATTATTCAATGGCATTCAGAACACAGTTAAAAATATCCTTTTTCATTGAATGATGTTAGTATACTAAGTTGCCACTAAATGCTGTCCCAGTGTTAGCAGCCACTATGGGATTTTACCAATTTATCTTATACAGAGATGGAATTTATGGCCATGGAATCACATAACGGAACATGATTGGTTATGCGGGATTTTTGGCAGGAGGTAGGAGGTCAGTCTGGATTTAGTCCGGCCATTTGTGCATAGTTGGCATCCATCTCATTGAGTCCATGGCTCACCGTTTTGAATAGGTGCATCCATTTGCATTCCCTAATGTTCATTATAGAGTTCACATTGCCCCCACGTGGTCCCAAGGAGATTTTTTCTAGGACTAACCATCTCATTGATTCGGGGGTGTGGTTGTGTTCCTTGAAGTGATCCACAAGAGGTGCTCCAACTGTAGAGCATCGGATTCTGCTGGAGTGCTGGAAGATTCGATTCTTAACTTTCTGTTTGGTCTGGCCGACGTACATCTGCTGGGAAACTAAACAACTGATGTACAACGATCTAACCATAGATCTCAAATCTTTCACGAATTGTAACACAAGCGGAGTCATTTACGCCATTCTGTGCCCCTGCAATTTGATGTACGTCGGCCAGACCAAACAGAAAGTTAAGAATCGAATCTTCCAGCACTCCAGCAGAATCCGATGCTCTACAGTTGGAGCACCTCTTGTGGATCACTTCAAGGAACACAACCACACCCCCGAATCAATGAGATGGTTAGTCCTAGAAAAAATCTCCTTGGGACCACGTGGGGGCAATGTGAACTCTATAATGAACATTAGGGAATGCAAATGGATGCACCTATTCAAAACGGTGAGCCATGGACTCAATGAGATGGATGCCAACTATGCACAAATGGCCGGACTAAATCCAGACTGACCTCCTACCTCCTGCCAAAAATCCCGCATAACCAATCATGTTCCGTTATGTGATTCCATGGCCATAAATTCCATCTCTGTATAAGATAAATTGGTAAAATCCCATAGTGGCTGCTAACACTGGGACAGCATTTAGTGGCAACTTAGTATACTAACATCATTCAATGAAAAAGGATATTTTTAACTGTGTTCTGAATGCCATTGAATAATGAAAAATGATTTCCACATGTATATATTGGATTTATTTTTTTGGTTATTAGCTAACGTATTACTTGTTGTTATTTTTATAAAATGCAGTCACATTACAATCAGCCCGTGTTGGCAGACACCCATTTGTCAATATGGGTTTTACCACGATAATAGCTTCACCACTACTGAATGATACACTTTACAGACCCTCCGTAGTTCGCTCTACATAATACTCTTTGTAGAGAGTCCCTCGCCCACGCAGGACGCGTTAGATAAAACCGGCATTTCACGCCCCGTCTCTGTAAACGATTGGCCCTTTGAAGTCGAGCCTCCAACTTGATTGCAATCCAGCGGCTGCACCGCGAGTTGTTCATTCCAAGCCCAGAACCCCAGAGGTCGGACCACGGACGGCGCGTTTTAAGTAAGTCAAGCTGCTGCCTCCGTTTAATTAACTTACCAGCGGGCATGCCTGATATTAACCCGTTCACTCCACTTCTTTGTAAAATACCAGATGACACTTCCGTGTGATTTATTTAAACTAAATCTGACCCGTTTTTAATCGACATGGACTCAGCGCGTCCAGACGCTCTGCATCCATTGGGTTTTTAAACTAGATTGCATATTAACCCAACGCTCTGCGATGTTTTCCCAGGGAATTTAAATGCCATTTGTCTTTTCTTGGGAATTAATAACAGTTAACTACCTATGTTTCCAACCGACATAGACTCAGCGCGTCTAGGCGCTCTGTAACAATTGGGTTTTCAAATTAGATTGCACAGTAACCTAACGCTCTGGAACGTTTTCCCAGGGCATTTAAATGCCATTTGTCTTTTCTTGTGAATTAATAACAGTTAACTACCAGTGTGGGTATTCATTCATTTTATGAATGTCTTTCTACACAGCGCACCTAATAAAGAATAACAGGACGTAAGCCTGGAGCAACCTGCATATAACTTTCAGGAGCAGTTCCACAAGTAAGTCCCCATTTCAGCCATGAGCCTTCTTTCATCTAGCAGCCTTAGCTAGCTAGTGACTGATTCTCAGTCTTAATTCTTTTACAGACTTCCCAGGAGCGCAACCAGGCCCTCTCCCAGACGGAAAAGATTTCTACCGTCTTGATGATGTACGTAATTTGCCACTCAATACTAATTGCACTCAGCCCACCCACCCATTTTATTCTAAATAGGTAATGAATTCCTCTATTATTTTGTAGGCTCTCACAACTCTCAGTCCTGATGAAGACCCCATCATGAGGCAATAATCACCCGTACAGCGTTCTTTGGGGGTCGAAACGTAGACCGCGCTACACTAGCACAGCATAGGATATAAAGAAATTAATGAATTTTAACCTATGTCGGATGCATTTTTGGAACCATGTATATAATGAGTGTAAAGGCATCTTGATTTCTACGTGATGTTCTTGAACCAGTCACACCACCTTTACCCGGTCCCTCACAACTTGCACATTTCCCCTTCCTTTTTCTTCTGAGAGCACACTTGAAATGTAATGACTATATAATTGCATTTTAGTTTTTATGTGTTATTCATGTTATTGGATATATGCTCAAAGCTCGTAAAAGTAATAGAGCGTTGATATGAACTATGCATAAATAAATGCATACAAAATATACACTTGGTCTAAATGTATACATATCATTTTCAGTTTCTTAAGTATGATAAATGAATTTTTGGTGGGTGCTATTTTGATGTGTTAGATACTGAACATTGCATACAAATTGAAACCTAACCAGGACCACTGTTTTCTATATTGACATTTCCGGACCCAGGTCCTGGAGTTTGTAGGGTCAACCCCTTTCTCACTCCTACATGTTGAAAGGATGGGCAGGATAGTCCAAGGGAGGGGCAGGCCACCAATAACACCTCCAGTCAGTGCGAGACACACAATACTGAGCGCCCCCAATACAACAAGAGGAAAGTTATGAAGGAGACCGCCCAGGCCAGCTGGTCCAACAAGTGTGGCAGGCCCGCGCGGGGTGTCCCGAAGCAGGCCACTTCTCGGCCCCAACAATACCAGTCAATGACGTAGGTAGTGCCCGCCAACTTCACGACGGCATAATTCGGTCCAGGAAGCTCGGATCTTCAGGCTGAGACCGGGCGCCGCTTCAGCATCGACTTAGCCGTCGATTCCCATCACCGTGGGACAGGATAGATAGCAGGATCAGTGCGGAGGATCGGAAGGTCTTCGGAGCTCCGAGCTCACGCGGTCATCTTGGTTGCCCGCGAAGCTCCTCCTCCCGGCCCGGCTTTCTTGAATCCTGATGGTGCAGTGAGCAAGGGACTCATGTCTGAGCATACCCTTCCACGCTTATGGTGGACAAAACGATTCAGAAAAGGGGGGTGGTGATGGACAGAGTATCTGAATTAAGCAGAACACTCCTACCCAGTCAACAGATCAGGGCTTGAACCATCACCATTTTTTAGCTCACTGCACTATCCCAGCTCAGAACCTGGCTACATGCAAATTAGTCTGTTCCTGGCCCAGTGCATCATGGGAACAGGGCAGACCAAACTACCAAGCCAATTCTTATACTGGAAAGGAAACAAGCTTCCGGGGTCCGGTTTCTGGCATTACAGCCGCCTTCGGCCCGGCTTGCTTGAATCCTGATGGTGCAGTGAGCAAGGGACTCATGTCTGAGCATACCCTTCCACGCTTATGGTGGACAAAACGATTCAGAAAAGGGGGGTGGTGATGGACAGAGTATCTGAATTAAGCAGAACACTCCTACCCAGTCAACAGATCAGGGCTTAATCCATCACCGTTTTTTAGCTCACTGCACCATCCCAGCTCAGAACCTGCCTACATGCAAATTAGTCTGTTCCTGGCCCAGTGCATCATGGGAACAGGGCAGACCAAACTACCAAGCCAATTCTTATACTGGAAAGGAAACAAGCTTCCGGGGACCGGTTTCTGGCATTACAGCCGTCTTCGGCCCGGCTTGCTTGAATCCTGATGGTGCAGTGAGCAAGGGACTCATGTCTGAGCATACTCTGATCTCTTGACTGGGTATGAGTGTTCTGTTTAATTCGGATACTCTGTCCGTCACCACCCCCTTTTCTGAATTATATTTCCCAATAAGCAGATCTAAGTTTAAACACTGATCTAGTGTTCCACGCCCTTTTCTAAAGCCATACTGGGTGTTTGCCGGGATCCCGTTGTCCTCTGCCTATTCTTCCAGCCTTACCAGTAGTAACCTGCTCATAATTTTGACAGAGGAATCCAATAAGGAAATAGGGCGGTAATTTTTAACATCCGCCCTAGCTCCCTTCTTAAGAATCTGGATTATTATGGATTCTCCCCCAAGTCGGCGGAACACCACTTCTAACAGCTGCATTAAATACCATTGTCAACAAGGGGCTCCACAGCTTCGGGGCAGCTTTATAGACATCAATGGGAACCCCGTCCGGCCCCTGAGCCTTCCCCCCCTTACTGGCACTAATTCCTTGTTCAACCTCAGCAACTGTAAAATCTAGAGGCACTATATGCCAAGATCTATAATTAGCACCGTTGGGGTAATCAGATTTTAAAATGGTGGAGAAATGGGTTACCCAGGCCTCACTGGTTACATTGCTCGTGAGCTCTGGAATCGAAGCATCTTTTAAAAAAGGGGAGTTAACCGTTGACAAAATAGTGCTCAGTTGGACATTTCCGCTGCCTGTGTCAGCTTTTCCCAGGCCTCTTGTTGTAGCTCTACCTTCCTATGCTTAACTGCTATCTTGTAGTCAGATCGTAATTGGGCTACCACTTTCTTATCCCTCGGCCTGGCTGCTAAAGCCTGCTCTAGTTCAGTAAGCAATGCAGTGCAGGTGTGATCAAACCAACCCTTATTATGGGCGGTTTTCCCCTTACCAAGCTTAGTAAACATTGTATCTATAACATTGTTTATACTTATAAATTCTTTAAAATGCCTTCTGAGTCATTATCGGTGTTCAGGATGCCATTGATTTCCACAATGCACCCTTTAACAATGGATTTTAATACAGCCTCAGATTTTTCTCCCTTTCATCTTAATCTCACCCCATTAGATCTGTGTGGTTCAATATTCTCCACAGTTCGCGTAATGGGTATCATCCCAAATTATAGTTACTAAAATTATGCAGTTGTGATCACTCAGTGAGGTTACTTCAATCCTTGGGGCCATGCAAAGCGAAGTAATATATGATGATACAACTACATGGTCAATAACAGAATTAGACTTCCTTCCCGTATATGTAGGGATAGTATGGCCATGTTCATCGTTAACATAAACCAAAATTTCCATGTCATAATCTGCCATTACTTTGTTTAAAGACTCACCATAGGGATCATGTGGGAAGTGCAAATCATCTTTGCCTAAATTACTTTTAACCCCACATACCCCAAGGGTAGACATAGAACAAGTAGGAATGTTAAAATCACTCACCCAAATAAAATCAAAAATAAAATTTTCCTCTGCAATCAATTTTTCTACAGCGACCTCTAGATCCTTCACAACTAGGTGCCACGTGTTGTCAAATACGTTGTTATAATAATTAATTAAAAAAACATTACGGGCTTGCTTCTCGTTTAACCAAAGAATCTGTGAATGGGCCCCAACAGTCAAATACCTTTTCACAATACTGGAAAGATTAATGGAGACCAGTATCAAGAGGCCTCCCTTAGCTCTTTCAGACACCGAGCCCTGCGCTGGTAGGTTATAGGAAACAAGTCCATCATAACTGACCAAATCCTTGCACCAGGTTTCTTGAAAGCAGATAATGTTGTGTGATTTAATAAACTCCGACCAACCCTTTTGAGGCCAGCCCAGCAATATTCCTGCTAACAATAGAGCAATGGAAAGATTGTTTCCCTTTAATGTCAGAAATGACGGTCTGTTCCTGAATCAGATCTCCTGACCGGTCATCCTCCACCCATTGCTCAGTTATTTGGTCAGCCCTTGAGTCTATAGCGAAACCTGGGAATGTGGCAGATTCTAACTCCACCCCAGGGGAGGCGCAACAAGAAGAAATGTTTTCATTTCTCCTCGTTTTTTCCTCTTTCTATGTGTGCTGTATTCTGCAGCACCCATGGAAAGAGGAAACCGCCTTGATTGATATTGTGCAGAAAGTTTTCCCTTCTTGCACAAAATCAATCAGCCCCGCCACGCAGACACCCTTGCACCATGGCGCAAGGGTGGCTGCTTTAGTGCATGGCAGTCCATTATGCCCCAGCATAGGAGAAAAGGACAGGAATGCATTGTATCTCATAGACAGGGCACACTCCTGCCCTTTTCTTTTGACACAGGGCAGCTCGGAAAGATTCCTTGCTGCGCTGACCTGCTTGTGCTGCCCTGCACAAAACCTAGTAAATGAGTCATACAGTGTGTAAAGTAAATTAACTTAGACTGCGTGGCTTTAAAACAGTAAGAGGCAAAACTTACTCACTTTTTTCCAAGCTGTACTATCTGAAAATAAAGTCCTAACTGAGAGAATTATCGAGCACCAAAAAATAAGAACATCAAAATTACTGATGCACAATTACTGTTTTTTTTAAATATGTGTCCAATAGCTTCCCTAATCACAGTCCCTATATTTGTAAGTTCATATCTTCTTTGAATTATTTGTGCTTTTGGAAGTTAGAGCAAGGGTGGCTCCTCCGCAATGGCATGGGAGCATCACCCCACTGGCTCAGAGGCAGCAGCAAAAAAATAAAACGATATTTCATTATTGCTTTATTTTTAATCAGCTGGCTCAGCTAGCGAGTTCATGGAGGGGTGGGGTTAGGAATGGGAGGGGGGATGAGGAGTGCTACGTGCACTCCCTAAGTGCTCATATGTGTTTGGCCGGCCGTTTCAGGCCATCCAAAACACACATGCACACTTAGGTTTCTCTAACCTGGCTGTATTGAACAGTTAGGTTAGAGAAACCCCACAGACTCCCTGACCTGAGCAGAGCATCTTTCCAGCCCGCTCACGCCAATCCCCGTGCTGCTCTGCATTGCCACAGTGTCTGCTGGGATACGGAAGACCCAGCACTGAGGCGCGATGCCAGAGGCAGCCGACAGCAGTAAGTTTAATTTTCGGGAAAAAAAAACTATTATTACAGTCCCTTGTCCCCCCTCCCCTGTGCCCCAGTGCTCTGCCCCAGTGCACCCCCCCAGCACACCCTCCCCTTGCCACACCACTTTTTGTATGTGGCAGCCGCCACTAAGTTAGAGCAACTCCATCTAGCGGTAATTACAGATATGGTACACTTTGCATCAAAACATTTTTAATGTTTTAATTCTTTCTTCTCTTTCTTACTGCATATCCATGTTCCACCTTATTTCATTTAATTTCATAAAGCTTTATTCGGTACATATCAAAAATGACCATAAAAGCACAGAGTAGCATACACGTATAGACAATATTGCAGGGGTACTCAATAAAACATACATGAGTTAAAACATCATACTTTTCCTGGCATGAATTGATTTATAAAGGAAGGTGGCAGTAAAAAAACAAATATCAGAATTATGCATATTTAAAATCAATTTAATTGCATCATTTACAGAGCGAGCTCCATATTTTAAGAACATCAGTTTTAGATAGACAGTACGAAAATTCTTATAAAGGTTACATAATAGAAGAAAGTGCAGTGTGCTTTGTTTGGAGTGACCGTCGCATGGACAAAGGCCAACCGGGTGCTTTTTAAGAAGTGGAAAAGACACCAGATGGTGTGCAACCCCGAGCCTAAGCCTGGTCAGGACAAATCTATGCAAAGGTCTTGTCACCTGGCTAAGGTATAATTGAAACCCCTCTGTTTCTGCAAATTTATTATAGAACAAACAGGTAGATAGTAAACCATTGCTGATCGCCCGCCTCTTAGCTCTGTAGGACATAAACATGATCTTCATTTCAGGTTTTGAGATTGCTACAGCAGCATGCGGGTCAGTCAAAATATTAATATCAAAGATTTCCTGATAAGTGTATACTACATATTTTAACCAAGGGATCCTGAGATAATTATCCAGTGTGAGACAGTCATTTATTATAAGTCTATTAAAGGCTGTCTCATCCTTTTGCCAGATGGAACGCAAGATCATTAGCGGCCTTAGGGACATCAAATCTAACAGATAATTTATCCCTAGTTCTCTGTGGGTTAAATCAGTTGGGGCTGAGGTTGGGAGACACAATAATGTTTTTGAGGAAAATACTTTCCGCAATTTTTGTCCCCACACCCCGGCCCCATAAATGCGATAGACACACATCTGGATTGGTAGATCTGCATCATATCCCTGATGCGTCTGTCGCCTATCTTTGCCGCGAATCTAAAAACCCCATGGGCACTTTTGGCCATCCTTGCACGAACATTGGTAATTTCGTGCGACCATGTTCGATCTCTGGACGAAGGTGATTCCTAAATAGCAAAATTTACCAACTTGCAACACTCTCTCACCCTCAATGAAAAAGGTGTGCGACCTCTTACGGCCTACCCCACAAATCATAGTGTGGGTTTTAGTCTTATTGATAAGCAATTTCCTGTCCCTGATAAAAAACAGAGAACCGATCTATTAAATGCTGAAGGCCGATGGGGGTCCTAGATAGTAACACAGCATCGTCTACATAAAACAATACCGGTACATCAAGCCCATTTGCCTGAGGAGCATCGGCACTGATTGTTTTTAAAACTTCATCTATCTCATTTATAAAAAGTGTAAAAAGTAGGGGAGCAAGGACACAACCTTGTCTAATGCCGCTCCTAACATTAAATTTAGGGGTACACTCCCCCTACTCCATAACGAACACTGCTTTGGAGATTTGCATATAACCGTGCTAGAAAGAAAATTATACCTTCCGGGGCCCCAAGCTCTAGCAGCTTCGTCCAGAGGGTGAAATGATCCACCAGGTCGAAGGCACTACTTAGGTCTGCAAAGCAAAGATAAAGAGAACCCTTTTTAGCCTGGGAATATTTCCCAATAAGCAGATCTAAGTTTAAACACTGATCTAGTGTTCCACGCCCTTTTCCAAAGCCATACTGGGTGTTTGCCAGGATCCTGTTGTCCTCTGCCCATTCTTCCAGCCTTACCAGTAGTACCCTGCTCTTAATTTTGACAGAGGAATCCAATAAGGAAATAGGGCGGTAATTTTAACATCCGCCCTATCTCCCTTCTTATGAATCGGGATTTTTATGGATTCTCCCCCAAGTCGGCGGAACACCACTTCTAACAGCTGCATTAAATACAATGGTCAACAAGGGGCTCCACAGCTTCGGGCAGCTTCATAGACATCAATGGGAGCCCCGTCCGGCCCCTGAGCCTTCCCCCCCTTACTGGCACTAATATCTTGTTCAACCTCAGCAACTGTAAAATCTAGAGGCACTATAGGCCAAGATCTATAATTAGCACCGTAGGGGTAATCAGATTTTAAAATGGTGGAGAAATGGGTTACCCAGGCCTCACTAGTAACATTGCTCATGAGCTCTGGAATCGAATCATCTTTAAAAAAGGGGAATTAACCGTTGCCCAAAATAGTGCGCAGTTGGACATTTCCGCTGCCTGTGTCAGCTTTTCCCAGGCCTCTTGTTGTAGCTCTACCTTCCTATGCTTAACTGCTAACTTGTAGTCAGGTCATAATTGGGCTACCACTTTCTTATCCCTTGGCCTGGCCGCTAAAGCCTGCCTTATTTCAGTAAGCAATGCAGTGCAGGTGTGATCAACCCAACCCTTATTATGGGCGGTTTTCCCCTTACCAAGCTTAGTAAACATTGTACCTATAACATTGGTTTATACTTATAAATTCTTTAAAATGCCTTCTGAGTCATTATCGGTGTTCAGGATGCCTTTGATTTCCACAATGCACCCTTTAACAATGTATTTTATTACAGCCTCAGATTTTTCTCCCTTCCATCTTAATCTCACCCCATTAGATCTGTGGGGTTCAATATTCTCCACAGTTCGCGTAATGGGTATGAACCTACCATCCCAAATTATAGTTACTAAAATAATGCAGTTGTGATCACTCAGTGAGGTTACTTCAATCCTTGGGGCCATGCAAAGTGAAGTAATATTTGATGATACAACGACATGGTCAATAACAGAATTAGATTTCCTCCCCGGATAGTATGACCATGTTCATCGTTAACATAAGCCAAAATTTCCATGTCATAATCTGCCATTACTTTGTTTAAAGACTCACCATAGGGATCATGTGGGAAGTGCAAATCATCTTCCTCTAAATTACTTTTAACCCCACGTACCCCAAGGGTAGACATAGAACAAGTAGGAATGTTAAAATCACCCACCCAAATAAAATCAAAAATAACATTTTCCTCTGCAATCAATTTTTCTACAGCGACCTCTAGATCCTTCACAACTAGGTGCCGCCTGTTGTCAAATACGTTGTTATAATAATTAATTAAAAGAACATTACGGGCTTGCTTCTCGTTTAACCAAAGAATCTGTGAATGGGCCCCAACAGTCAAATACCTTTTCACAATAATGGAAAGATTAATGGAGACTAGTATCAAGAGGCCTCCCTTAGCTCTTCCAGACAACGAGCCCTGCGCTGGTAGGTTATAGGAAACAAATCCATCATAACTGACCAAATCCTTGCACCAAGTTTCTTGAAAGCAGATAATGTCGTGTGATTTATTAAACTCCGACCAACCCAGTGTATCCCTTTTTGAGGCCAGCCCAGTAATATTCCAGCTAACAATAGAGCAATGGAAAGATTGTTTCCCTTTAATATCATAAATGACGGTCTGTTCCTGAATCGGATCTCCTGACCGGTCATCCTCCACTCATTGCTCAGTTATTTGGTCAGTCCTTGAGTCTATAGCGATACTAGATTTGCCCACCAACATTACCCCCAGGTCACCCGGATTTTCACCCTCTTTGTCATCACATCTGGGGAGTACCGCCACTTCCATTACAGGGCGGTCTTGGTTATGTCAATCATTTACATCCAGAGTGCTTAGGGCTTGAAACCGGTTAGATATGGGTACCTCAAACATCCGGTTTATATCGGGGGGAGGGAAGAAATCTCTTTTTACTTTATCATTGGTTTGGTGCATTAGATGTCTATAAAAATAGCCAAGTGGGCGTAATGTAATCCCTTGTTCGGTGTATGGCAGAGATGTAGCTCTTATCAGGGAGGTTGTAGCAAAAGGGGGATTTTTAAAATTTGTAATAATACAATCTCCCTTGATACGTTTGTTAGACTTTCCAATCCAATTGACCCTTCTCGTGGTAAGGATCTGATTGGATTGTGCCACTGGATACCCACATTGGTGGTTAAGCCAAAATACCGTTTTGTTTTTAAGTGATTTGTGGGTCTCCGACTGATTTTGGATCAGATTTTCGCTCAGGGGTGGGACATTTGTTAAAACAGCCACGTACGGAGCACACTCAGGGGGTAAATTTATGGTATTGCTACGCTTGGCTTTATAGGTTAACTTTTCTCCCCTGAGTTCTGGTACTGACTGTCTCTTATCGCTACTTGGGATTTGTCTATTTGGTTCAGCTGTAGATGCCTTAGCCCCCTCACTGCTGCATTGAACCTCAGGTTTGGATGTTTCCTTAGTAACCATTCTAGCCCTACAGTCTTCCATAGCTTTCATTTGGGTTTTTAGTAGTTCGTTTTGGAGAGATATCTCTCCACCTATCCTTCTGATCTCACTAGCAGCCAAAACATGGAACTCCCTCCCCGCACACCTACGACTGACCCAGAACCATCTCACCTTCAGGAAACTCCTCAAGACCTGGCTATTCGAGCAGTAGCAGCACACCCTCCCCCCCCAGCGCCTTGAGACCCTCACGGGTGAGTAGCGCGCTCTATAAATGGACTGATTGATTGATTGACTGGACAAATTATGTAATCTATCAGTTAGGGGTTTAATAGACCCTTCGATCTTGGCAACAAAAGTATTTATTAGTTGCTCGACCTGCGCATCATTTAAAACAACTGTGCTAGTGTTGCCCAGATGATCGTCTTTACTAATTATGCTTCCAGGTAGCATTTTGACGCCCTTGCCCGTATTAATAGGACCCCGCTTAGTTTGGGTTTTCCTACATCCACTTCTAGCTCTCAGGGCAGGCGACCTTTGAGATGATGAGTTTGGGGTAATAGCCAATATTGGTGGTGATTGAACTAGACCAATATGTTGTATAGTATCTGGTCTGCTTAACTCCCTATTCTCTATATGGGGTACTGGCGGGGCTATTATAGGCGATGCTGTTGCGCTACCTAAATCCAGCGAAAGTCGTCGTTCTGCTCTGACAATTTGATCGTTAATTACACTCACAGCTCTCACAAGGTAAGTGTCAAGGGTTGAGCTTGCATGGTCGACAGGAGTTTTACATCCCTTTCGCCAAGACATTACAAAGATAAAATCAAGGTTTGCTAAAAAGCCAATAAAATGAACCACAGATACAAAACTTGTAACATTAAAAAAGGGTGCCGCACAAAGACACTTAATCAATCAAGTCCATAGCTGGGCTTTCAGTTAGTCCTTACCCACAAGATGGAATTTAATAGTCTTTATTGCGGCCTGGGCAATGTCTCTGCACAGTAGGAGAAAAAACAAAACCAAGAGCTCTGGCCCAGCCCAGCCTCGGCCCTTTGCCCGGGCTTCCCCCGCGCGCGTCCCGTGAAGCGGGGGCGTATCCAAGGTTATAGGCAATTGCCGGCAATGGGAGGGACAAAAGGCAGCAGAGGTGGTAAGAGTTGCTTCCCTCTACGTCAGGCAGGCAGCAGGGACCCGGCACACAAGACCGCTGCGAGCGGCTCCCTCGGAGCGGGGGCCGCGAGCAGTGAAGAAGGCTGAGTGGGAGGGGCAAAAGGCAGCACAGGTGGTAAGAGTTGCTTCCCTCTACGTCAGGCAGGCAGCAGGGACCCGGCACACAAGACCGCTGCGAGCGGCATCCACCCTATTAAGATGTGTTGTAAAATAGTGAACATTCACTGCAGAGTTTAGTGCATGAAGCAAGTTTTTGTGAAAAGAAATAAAATTAGTGAAAAATAAGAAGAAGAAAGCATTTGATTAGATTTTGAATGAAATACAACAAATGTATTTTTTTTTTTTATTGATTTGAAAATCAGGGCAAAATTACATTCATAAGATATATATGAGTGGCTGCAATCAGAGCAAGACATCAAATCAACGCTGCACATTCCCACATCAACAGTTTGGAAAGAACAATACATATGGCCCTCCTCCCCGACCCCTCCGGCATTACAGTCCTTTTATGGGGATACATCATCTGCTTCTAGGTCTGGTGGGTCACAGATATATCCTCTGAATTTTGTTCCATGCTCCCCATACCTTCTCCCATTTTCGGGGACAACCAGGGTGAATAAAGACCGCCTTTTCGGCTGCCATTGCCTCGTTCATATCCTTGCACCATTTCCGGAGCGTAGGCGTTTCATCTGACCCCCACAACATGAAATACAACAATTTTAACAGACCTCCCCAACTCTACAATCTGTACTGATGTTTCCTCCAGTCTGTTTAATGGTGCTTGACATTTTTTTGATTGGATCAGTTAATTTGAAACAAAAGTTCTTTCTTTCTATATTCCTTTCAGTGGACCCACACCATATGTATTAAGGTTGACAAATGGGAATGTATGACACCTGGAGTTCGTAGCAGATGGCCAGCAGAATCTTGTACAATCTTTCTGGTTCTATTGTTTTTGCTATGATATATAATTGCTTCTGTATTGTTGAACTTTGCCCTTTTTGCAGGGTCATCCCTGAACTTCCTGCCTTCCTCCTGGTATTTTTTGTGACCTGGTGTTTTGGTGGTTTTAGGACTCTGAGCACTTTTCACTGCTGTCCAGTGTGAAGTGCATGTGCTCTCTATGGCAAACGTGGTAAGATTGGTCTGCACCTGTTTGGTGTATTTATTTTACCTATCAGTCTCTTGTAAAGTGGTATCTCATATACGCAGGGCCGGCAAATTAAATGCTACTGGTGGGCTTGCAGCGCTGATTGCGCCACCCACCAAAGTAGCCTTTCAAACCTGTCTCAGGCCTCTGCCATTGCAGGGCCTAAGGGGCAGTTTACTGCCGTTGTGACGTGGCACATAAAGAGGGTGCCACGTCTGTGACTCCCCTTTTACCTCATATCAGTCACCCCTAAGGTAGGCTCTAGCTAGCCCCATGGGCAGGGTGCACTGTAGGTAAAAGGTAGGACATGTGCCTTAACTGTGTAGTGACAAACAGCCATTTTGGTTTCTCAGTACAGTGAGGCTGCCCTCTCAGAGGAATGCATTGGGGATTCCCTGATATGTGTTTCAGTGGTAATTCCTGATATGAGAGGAGTAGCGTGCTCAAGTTTGGTATGTTTGGACTAGTGTTAATAAATGCTGCGTAATTGTTTACACAAATTTATTATAACTATTTTAGAAATTACACTTTTAGAAGTGGGCATCTCTGTGTGTTATGTGTCTTTGTGCCTGCCTGATGTGTATTGCATGTCTGGCTCTGGGGTGACAGGGGTTGGGGAGGTGCAGTGGCTCCAGAGGGGCTGGGTGACTCAGGGCTAGGCTGCACAGGCTGATCTGCATTTGGAGTAGTGGGAGGAGGAGCACCTGGGCCTGAATAGGACTGTGCCTGCCTTCCAGAATGCTGGCTCTGCCCCCCCCTGTAGTGTGTCTGGGGCCAAAGCCTACACTAACAAAAGAGGTTGTTATGCACTTGTTAAGTACCCCTAGAACTGGTTTGGACTAGGCAGAGAGCCCTATGCTGGAGGGGGGGACAAAGACCTAGCTGGTATAAGTATTGTGGCTGTGTCCCCATGAAAGGTGTGCTGCTTGGTGCTTACTTGAGGCCTGCAGGCTGCTGGACTGCTAGGAGGAACCGCCACCGGGGTACTGACCTGCTGCCCTGCTTGGCAGCTGAAGGATCTACTATTCTGTCCAGGGAAACATGGTGTGCTGGCCTGACTGTACACTTCTGGGAGAGAAGTGCTGCCTGCTCCCTACTGGAGTCTGCAGAGGGGAGACCAGCTGAATGCTGCTGGGGCCACCGGTGGCGTGGGGAGCGATGTGGCCAGATCTACTACTGTTGCAGGGCATGTGAGGGGGCGCATGGAGAGCTTCGATCGTTTTCATTTCGTGCTCACGAGCGCTGTGCCCTGTGGTAATCGGCCCGCAAAACTGGAAGTAAGGCTGAGCCTAATTGTGAACGGAGAGAGGAAACCAGGCGAGGACTGAGCCTGGTGGAAACCTAGGAGAAGGGATGCTGTTGTGCCAATGGTCAGGCTGGAGCCCACTCAGCATTGCTGTGTCCTGCGGTGATCTGAGGAGGAGGGCGGGACCAGCAGAGACTTTGAACCGTGATCCCTGTGGCCAGAGTCAGGCAAGTCGGCACCTGTCTGTAGTTGGGGCTCCTGGGGTGAAAGGGAGAGCCCCGTTTGTTGCCTGGAGCCCCCGGGAGAGGAGAAGAGGAAGTTAGGCGACAGATGCCTGGTTGTGGACGAGGCAAACAGAGGCTTCCCTCCGTGCCCGACTGCCCGTGTGGCCATTTGCTGATTGTTCAATGAAGAGGAGCCCTGGTGGGGGGGGCTCACAAGGCACACTGTTGGTGCCCGCTTGTGCTGATCGTCCTATGAGGAGGAGCCCCGGTGAGTGGGGTTCCCTAGGCACACTGTTGGTGCCTACTTGTTGCCATCTGTACTGCCAGATGGCGGGCAGCTGCAACGTGGGGGAGGCCTTTTGATGTCCACAATGAGACACGGGTGACTTGCACCCGTGCCCACATTTGTATCCGGCCCCTTGGGAACAGTACTCTGCTGCATCAGCAGCCTGGTTGCTAATAAAAGGCCCTGACTTTGGGACAGAGGGCATTACGGGACAGCCCAAGATGGGCCCCCGAGGAAGGCCAGTTGGCCTGGAGGTCACCTTGTGTTCTGGTTGGGCTTAAGGCTCTAAGGTGATGTGGGCACCTCATGAGGGTTACTGTGGTGCCCTGGTAATTTAGGATGCATGCCTAAGATGTGACGCATAATGTGTTTATGCTACATGCAATGTTACTGGTAGTTACTGGTTGTGATTTTCACTACTTGTGTGTACAAATGGTGACAACAGTGGCCCGACTGGCCCTGTAATGTATATAATCCCCTGTACAGTACAACCTAGTGTCAGGTGGCACAGTGTATGTATGTGATTGTGCTCTAATGTTATTTATGAGTAATAAAAGGCTATTTTTATATAACCTTGTGTGGAGTTTCTTTTGTGGTGTGCCTAGTGTGTCACTGCTGTGTGTGTTTGTGTGTGTGTGTTGTGCAAACGCTTTACACATTGCCTCTGGGATAAGGCTGACTGCTCGTGCCAAGCTATCAAGGGGATGAGCAAGGGTTATCTTCAGCGTGTAACTCCCTTGCCCTGACTAGAGTGGTGGTTTCTGCCTGGCATAGGCGCATGCCCTAGGCAACCAGAAATCCCATTTATAACTGGTATCACCAATGAAAAGCCACTTGTTTCCTCTCATAATAGATTAGCTGAATTGCCAGAAAATCAGAAATCAAATTCAAGTTTTTCTATACAGGTGTCCCAAGTAGGTATTTCCCAGGGCCCCAAAAACCCTTAACATGACACTGTGGCCCTGATTACGATGTGAGTCGGAGTTGCCTCCAATCTACACAGTTTCGGTGGAGTAAATGCCCGACCATAGGTCGGCAGTTCCGCACACCAAATTTAGATCCAACCGCACTCCTATTTCTCAATGGGAGCTTGTGCGGTGGTCAGAAACCGCCCACAGCACAAGCTCACATTGAGAAATGAGAGTTTGTGAAAATCCCTGCACCGTGTGACAGGCACCACGGTGCAGGGATTTTCAGGGGGCATCTTAGGTGTCCCCCAGATGCGGAGGGCCAGTGGGAAGGGGGCCTGCTATTGGCCCCCACTGTCGCTCTCTGACAGCCTTTCCATGCCAGCAAGGCCGACATGGAAAGTCTGTCCGAAACTGACATCATAATCCCGACTGCAGTAACGCCGTCGTTAAAGGATTATGAGGCGTTGGTCAGTCCCTCGAACTGCTGCCTCTGACCCCATGCATCCTAATGCGCCAGTTGGACTGAAGCAGTGGATGCTGTTCGGACTGCAACAGACAAGCCATTGGTTGCGGTCCGAACCGCTTCGTAATGAGGGCCAGTGTTTCTTCTTTAGTATCACAATTAAAATCCATTTTAATCCTTTGATTATTGCGTAGTGCGCACCTTCTGGAAGCAAACTGGTATTGGCTGGATAATATTATCAAATGTATCTTTCAATATGCACCTTCAATATTCCACCAAGTATCACACTCTCTGAGGTCAGTTATATATAATGAACGTGTATCCCTTGGTTATAGTGCATTACTCTAAACCTGAACCTAATGGCTTTGTCATCAATTAGCAAGTTATAACTTTTTAGTCAAAGGTTTATAAAGTCGATAAGTACGCATAGGATCGTTGTGTAAAATACAAATAATTGAACACGTAAGAGAGTGAGTTTTCATAAAACTACGGGGCATATTATCAAGCCTGGGTGATAAAATTATCGCCGCTTTATCGGCAGGAAACTGCCGATAAAGTGGAGATAATGAGCTTGATAATATGCTCTATGAAATTCCAATCAAAGCTCATGTTAGATGTCCTTCACATTTAACATGAGCTTCGATTGGAATTCCATAGAGCATATTATCAAGCCCATTATCGCAACTTAATCGGCAGTTTCCTGCCGATAAAGCGGCGATCTTGATAATATGCCCCTAAATTTATATGTTTTTTATGGTGCTCAATGTGAGTTCCTGATGCATTTATCACCACTATTATTGTTTGTCCACGTGAATCCTGAAGCAAAGAAAATTCAGCCTATTTCATGTGGATGCAAAGCAATTTTTACAACGTTAGGAAAATGTATTAAAATAATGTGCTCATAAAAAAATAACCATTAAAAATGGACCAATAGAATTGGCCGGACATTCATTTACATCATATAACTGCATTGCAGTTATACAGGTTTAGGAAAATGTGTACACAAATAGAGAAGATGGTCACGAAATATTCCTAAAATGTTCCCTCCCATCTTTCTCAAGGTGTTTCACCTCTCCCAGCCCCTATATGTCACGTTTAGTATCTTCCTCAATGCCCCCATCTATACAATGGCTCGTCCACAGTAGACAAGGGCATTGGTAAGTTTGCTTTGAGTATAATAAGTCTTTAGCGCTCTGTGGTTGTGACTTCAAGCCAGGTCAACTAATACTTAGCAGAGGGCACCATCTGTTGGGCTCCCGTTGGAATCAGCTGCATGTTTATGCCATGGTATCAAATTAAAGTATAGATAAAAGTGATGGGTAGATGCTTGAATCAATCTCAGCCACTGGTAATTACTAGGGGCCACATCACATCCCTGTCCATCCTCATTCTGCAAACAATACCACCTCAGTTAGGACCCAGCCATATGCCAATCAACAGTGACCCTGCTCCAATGGGAACAGCCCAGTCAGAACTTCCGGGCCAGGTTCTCCCTGAATCGGAACACAAGCAAACTAGGATCGGTTTCGCCCTATATAGGGCTTGTCCGCCAGATATAGCTTGGTTCTAGTGACACACTGTGCACAGGACCCATGTTTGCGCATAATGGTCCCACTTAGTGCAACTCACTAAAGTATACAAGCAAATGGTATTACATTTGGCATTTAAGTATCTTTTGTGATCGAGATGTAGTTTTCTCATGCCAGCAGGTACCTGTTTCAACTCCTGCATGTGCCTAATAGCCTTTCCGCAGGGGGTCTACACTTTGTTGGAATAATACAGGTATACGCTGTGTATATACAGACAAACGAGGAGCTTATTCCTAATCCAAAAATAATATTCATTATTTTCCAAAGTGTCAAAACGTAAGCAATGTTAGGCCTTGAGGGTTGATTCCAAGTGAAGCAAACACTACTTTCAGCACATACTTTCCAGAACATTCCTTTGTGGATTTATTTTTTCCGGATTCATGGGGAAGTTGAAAATCCTTAAAGAACGTCAGAAATTGGTGTAGCCTGCATGCTGTATGGATAATTGCTTCCCTACAGTAAAGTTTCCGGAAATAACTGGAACGCAACATTGTTCCTGCCAAGGGTCAGCAAAGTTGAATGTGGCGCTTATTGAAAATAAATCAAGAATTCTGATGGCCCGGTTAAAAGCAGGTCTGGAGTATTTAATTCCTGTGACATGGACTTATCTGGGATCATTAAGCGAACATCATATCAAAGAAGTATTGGCATACTCAATAGGTCTGGTGTTGGCTGCTAACCTTTGGCTTCGCCAATGTTTGAGAATGTTTTTGTAAAACTGTTCAAGAGGACTACTTTTTGTGTGAGTGTACATTGTGCAAGAGCTGAATGCCATCAATCACAGAGAAGTACGCCAATGGCTGAAGTGGGTTGCCCTAGGATCTCATGCCGATTTTGTGGTGGGTGGAAATATTGTAAATGATGCACTAAAGGACCAATGGATGAACAGAGCTGACTAACTATTTTAAATATATAATTTAATTAAAATCAAAAGGTCTTGGCTAACACCAGACCTAACAAGCGGTGCAATGATAGGATCTGCTTGTCGTGTATGACAAAGGACTATAGACTGTGGCGTTAAAGGTATGAACATTGAGAACATTGAGAATAGAAGAGTTGCGGGTTCGGGTAAAAAAAGAGCTGCACAAGTGTGAATCAGTTGTGTGCGTGAATCCAGGACAACCATGAGTAGCAGTTGCTGCTCCATTTGCTATCCCTAGCACTGCTATTGTTAGCTCTGGTCTCAGAGGTCATGTATGCAGTCACTGGGACATTAAGTTAAGGAAGCTTTTAGAGCCATGTTTACTTTCGGTAGTTTCTTGTCCTTCCTTTAAATCTTCAAGAGCAAAAACAAGAGGACATGAAGGTGTGATGAGCCCTGGTGGGGGGGGCTCACAAGGCACACTGTTGGTGCCCGCTTGTGCTGATCGTCCTATGAGGAGGAGCCCCGGTGAGTGGGGTTCCCTAGGCACACTGTTGGTGCCTACTTGTTGCCATCTGTACTGCCAGATGGCGGGCAGCTGCAACGTGGGGGAGGCCTTTTGATGTCCACAATGAGACACGGGTGACTTGCACCCGTGCCCACATTTGTATCCGGCCCCTTGGGAACAGTACTCTGCTGCATCAGCAGCCTGGTTGCTAATAAAAGGCCCTGACTTTGGGACAGATGGGCCCCCGAGGAAGGCCAGTTGGCCTGGAGGTCACCTTGTGTTCTGGTTGGGTTTAAGGCCCTAAGGTGATGTGGGCACCTCATGAGGGTTACTGTGGTGCCCTGGTAATTTAGGATGCATGCCTAAGATGTGACGCATAATGTGTTTATGCTACATGCAATGTTACTGGTAGTTACTGGTTGTGATTTTCACTACTTGTGTGTACAAATGGTGACAACAGTGGCCCGACTGGCCCTGTAATGTATATAATCCCCTGTACAGTACAACCTAGTGTCAGGTGGCACAGTGTATATATGTGATTGTGCTCTAATGTGATTTATGAGTAATAAAAGGCTATTTTTATATAACCTTGTGTGGAGTTTCTTTTGTGGTGTGCCTAGTGTGTCACTGCTGTGTGTGTTTGTGTGTGTGTGTTGTGCAAACGCTTTACACATTGCCTCTGGGATAAGGCTGACTGCTCGTGCCAAGCTATCAAGGGGATGAGCAGGGGTTATCTTCAGCGTGTAACTCCCTTGCCCTGACTAGAGTGGTGGTTTCTGCCTGGCATAGGCGCATGCCCTAGGCAACCAGAAATCCCATTTATAGCTGGTATCACCAATGAAAAGCCACTTGTTTCCTCTCATAATAGATTAGCTGAATTGCCAGAAAATCAGAAATCAAATTCAAGTTTTTCTATACAGGTGTCCCAAGTAGGTATTTCCCAGGGCCCCAAAAACCCTTAACATGACACTGTGGCCCTGATTACGATGTGAGTCGGAGTTGCCTCCAATCTACACAGTTTCGGTGGAGTAAATGCCCGACCATAGGTCGGCAGTTCCGCACACCAAATTTAGATCCAACCGCACTCCGATTTCTCAATGGGAGCTTGTGCGGTGGTCAGAAACCGCCCACAGCACAAGCTCACATTGAGAAATGAGAGTTTGTGAAAATCCCTGCACCGTGTGACAGGCACCACGGTGCAGGGATTTTCAGGGGGGCATCTTAGGTGTCCCCCAGATGCGGAGGGCCAGTGGGAAGGGGGCCTGCTATTGGCCCCCACTGTCGCTCTCTGACAGCCTTTCCATGCCAGCAAGGCCGACATGGAAAGTCTGTCCGAAACTGACATCATAATCCCGACTGCAGTAACGCCGTCGTTAAAGGATTATGAGGCGTTGGTCAGTCCCTCGAACTGCTGCCTCTGACCCCATGCATCCTAATGCGCCAGTTGGACTGAAGCAGTGGATGCTGTTCGGACTGCAACAGACAAGCCATTGGTTGCGGTCCGAACCGCTTCGTAATGAGGGCCAGTGTTTCTTCTTTAGTATCACAATTAAAATCCATTTTAATCCTTTGATTATTGCGTAGTGCGCACCTTCTTGAAGCAAACTGGTATTGGCTGGATAATATCATCAAATGTATCTTTCAATATGCACCTTCAATATTCCACCAAGTATCACACTCTCTGAGGTCAGTTATATATAATGAACGTGTATCCCTTGGTTATAGTGCATTACTCTAAACCTGAACCTAATGGCTTTGTCATCGATTAGCAAGTTATAACTTTTTAGTCAAAGGTTTATAAAGTCGATAAGTACGCATAGGATCGTTGTGTAAAATACAAATAATTGAACACGTAAGAGAGTGAGTTTTCATAAAACTACGGGGCATATTATCAAGCCTGGGTGATAAAATTATCGCCGCTTTATCGGCAGGAAACTGCCGATAAAGTGGAGATAATGAGCTTGATAATATGCCCTATGAAATTCCAATCGAAGCTCATGTTAGATGTCCTTCACATTTAACATGAGCTTCGATTGGAATTCCATAGAGCATATTATCAAGCCCATTATCGCAACTTAATCGGCAGTTTCCTGCCGATAAAGCGGCGATCTTGATAATATGCCCCTAAATTTATATGTTTTTTATGGTGCTCAATGTGAGTTCCTGATGCATTTATCACCACTATTATTGTTTGTCCACGTGAATCCTGAAGCAAAGAAAATTCAGCCTATTTCATGTGGATGCAAAGCAATTTTTACAACGTTAGGAAAATGTATTAAAATAATGTGCTCATAAAAAAATAACCATTAAAAATGGACCAATAGAATTGGCCGGACATTCATTTACATCATATAACTGCATTGCAGTTATACAGGTTTAGGAAAATGTGTACACAAATAGAGAAGATGGTCACGAAATATTCCTAAAATGTTCCCTCCCATCTTTCTCAAGGTGTTTCACCTCTCCCAGCCCCTATATGTCACGTTTAGTATCTTCCTCAATGCCCCCATCTATACAATGGCTCGTCCACAGTAGACAAGGGCATTGGTAAGTTTGCTTTGAGTATAATAAGTCTTTAGCGCTCTGTGGTTGTGACTTCAAGCCAGGTCAACTAATACTTAGCAGAGGGCACCATCTGTTGGGCTCCTGTTGGAATCAGCTGCATGTTTATGCCACAGTATCAAATTAAAGTATAGAAAAAAGTGATGGGTAGATGCTTGAATCAATCTCAGCCACTGGTAATTACTAGGGGCCACATCCCTGTCCATCCTCATTCTGCAAACAATACCACCTCAGTTAGGACCCAGCCATATGCCAATCAATAGTGACCTTGCTCCAATGGGAAAAGCCCAGTCAAAACTTCCGGGCCAGGTTCTCCCTGAATCGGAACACAAGCAAACTAGGATCGGTTTCGCCCTATATAGGGCTCGTCCGCCAGATATAGCTTGGTTCCAGTGACACACTGTGCACAGGACCCATGTTTGCGCATAATGGTCCCACTTAGGGCGACTCACTAAAGTACGCAAACAAATGGTATTAAATTCGGCACTTAAGTATCTTTTGTGTTCGAGATGTAATTTTCTCATGCCAGCAGGTGCCTGTTTCAACTGCTGCATGTCCCTAATAGCCTTTCCGCAGGGGGTCCACACTTTGTTGGAATAATACAGGTATACGCTGTGTATATACAGACAACCGAGGAGCTTATTTCTAATCCAAAAATAATATTCATTATTTTCCAAAGTGTCAAAACGTAAGCAATGTTAGGCCTTGAGGGTTGATGCCAAGTGAAGCAAACACTACTTTCAGCACATGCTTTCCAGAACATTCCTTTGTGGATTTATTTTTTCCGGATTCCTGGGGAAGTCGAAAATCCGTGAAGAACGTCAGGCATTGGTGTAGCCTGCATGCTGTATGGATAATTGCTTCCCTACAGTAAAGTTTCCGGAAATAATGGCAACGCAACATTGTTCCTGCCAAGGGTCAGCAAAGTTGAATATGGCGCTTATTGAAGATAAATCAAGAATTCTGATGGCCCGGTTAAAAGCAGGTCTGGAGTATTTAATTCCTGTGACATGGACTTATCTGGGATCATTAAGCGAACATCATAACAAAGAAGTATTGGCATACTCAATAGGTCTGGTGTTGGCTGCTAACCTTTGGCTTTGCCAATGTTTGAGAATGTTTTTGTAAAACTGTTCAAGAGGACTACTTTTTGTGTGAGTGTACATTGTGCAAGAGCTGAATGCCATCAATCACAGAGAAGTAAGCCAATGGCTGAAGTGGGTTGCCCTAGGATCTCATGCTGCATTTTGTGGTGGGTGGAAATATTGTAAATGATGCACTAAAGGACCAATGGATGAACAGAGCTGACTAACTATTTTAAATATATAATTTAATTAAAATCAAAAGGTCTTGGCTAACACCAGACCTAACAAGCGGTGCAATGATAGGATCTGCTTGTCGTGTATGCCACAGGACTATAGACTGTGGCATTCAAGGTATGAACATTGAGAACATTGAGAATAGAAGAGTTGCGGGTTGGGGTAAAAAAAGAGCTGCACAAGTGTGAATCAGCCGTGGGCGTGAATCCAGGACAACCATGAGTAGCAGTTGCTGCTCCATTTGCTCTCCCTAGCACTTCTATTGTTAGCTCTGGTCTCAGAGGTCATGTATGCAGTCACTGGGACATTAAGTTAAGGAAGCTTTTAGAGCCATGTTTACTTTCTGTAGTTTCCACTCCAGTTTTCTTGTCCTTCCCTTAAATCTTCAAGAGCAAAAACAAGAGGACATGAAGGTGTGATGGGCGTGAGCTGTTGATTTCACTACTACTGGCATTTTGGTGAGTTCACAGAAATAGGGCAGTAGCCTTCAAGGCAATTGACTGCAGAAACTTCAATACAAAAAATAAAATGTCACTGAATACTAGGGTGCTTAATCTATGCAGCACTAGAAGTCCTTCTTGCTACCACTGAATTCCACATCCATCGAGAAGAAGTATGTGAAGGTGATAGCATTCACAAAAGTATATCTCAAGATCATTTCGACAAGACTGATACCATTGGCAGGATTGTGCTTCTTTGGTTAGTTAGTGACTACTCATAGCTGGTATTGAGGAGTCACAATAATAAGTACTACATTAAAAGTCAAAGCCACATTGCGTTTGGGGGTAACATGGCATGGTGACATTGGGAGCTAAGCAGGGTGGAATGCCAGCAGAGGCTTCTCAGTGCTAACATTATTTGCTTCTTCACTGGTGTGTTTTTATCCCTCATCATCTCTCTGCCATTTCCTCAGGTGGCATTGGGTGTAAGGGTTGCACTCTTCTGAGCCCTGTACCTTATTGGCCTCCAGCTCCTAAGATATATTTTGCAACTCAGGCTCTTCCTCCTGAAGCAGCTTCTAGCTATGGGACAGGCAGCTGGAAACACCGACAGGGCTTCACCCAGCTGTGCGCTCTTTTACTGACACTGACTAAACCCTGCCGTTTGCATTTCTCCCTCTTCCCACTCACTGACCTCCTATCTCTTCTGTAAGAAGTTGTGTTATGAATTAGGAAAGGAGGAGCCTTGTTGACCAAACACAGTCTGGTCATAGATAATCTCTGCTCAAACCTTGTTAGCCATGGCACAAGCAGTGGGCAATCACAGAGAAGCGGGTGTTAAGTTCAAGCAGTACCAACAATTTTGAAGTTATTGAAGGAACATAATAAAATTCACAACCGATTCAAAAGCATAAATTAAGCTGTAAGAAGCATAAACACACCAACATTTTCAAAATAAGATAAGGGGAACCGGAGATATACATTTAAACAAGCATTTGCAATGCAATAGGTCTCGCATTAGGAAAGTTTGAGCTATTGGTCTTGTAAATGACACATTTTTTATTTATGTGTTGGTTTTGAAAATAGCGAAATTAATAGCTTTGTCATTTACAATGCCAATACTTTTATCTTTTGCAAATGTGACACCTATAGCATTTGTAATGCAACATGTTTTGTATTTACGTGACTTAGATGTATTGATATTACAAATAACAATGGCTTTTATTTTTTTTAAATAATTAATACTTACATAAAAGTTATTGTAATTTATAATGGCAATAGCTTAAAGTTTTGTAAATAATTTTCGTGAAGATTATGTTCAGTGTGTTTTATTGTGACCAAAATCCAAGAACAGAAGTGAAATACTACCATCTTTTTGTGACATTTGTAATAAAGCTTGAAACATTGAGAGAACATATTTGAACCAGTTGTTGAATGGTTGCACAGATTGATACTGTGGTGGCGCTGAGTGATGTTGTGGTGGCGACGAGTGATGCTGTTGCGTTCAGTGATGCTGTGGTAGTGCATAGTGATGTTGTGGTGCCCCTGAGTGATGCTGTGGTGCCCCTGGGTGATGCTGTGGTGGTGCCATAGATTGAGTGAGGGCGATAGATAGCTAGAGGGAGGGCGAAAGATAGATAGAGTGAGGGCGAAAGATAGATAGAGTGAGGGCGAAAGATAGATAGAGTGAGGGTGATAGATAGATAGAGTGAGGGCGATAGATAGATAGAGTGAGGGCGATAGATAGATAGAGGGAGGTCGATAGATAGATAGAGGGAGGGCGAGAGATAGAGGGAGGGCGATAGATAGAGGGAGGGTGATAGATAGATAGAGGGAGGGCAATAGATAGATAGAGGGAGGGCGATAGATAGATAGATAGAGGGAGGGCGATAGATAGATAGAGGAAGGGCGATAGATAGAGGGAGGGCGATAGATAGATAGGAGGGCAATAGATAGATAGAGGGAGGGCGATAGATAGATAGAGTGAGGGCAATAGATAGATAGAGGGAGGGCAATAGATAGAGGGAGGGCGATAGGGTGTGGGTGTGTGAGGGTGTGAGGGAGGGTGAGGGTGTGAGTGTGAGGATGTGAGGGTGTGTGATGGTGAAGAGGTGTGAGGGTGAGTGAGGATGAGGGGGAGGGTGTGAGGGTGTGAAAGTGGGTGAGGGTGTGAGGGTGTGTGAGGGTGTGTGAGGATGAGGGGGTGAGGGTGTGAGGGTGAAGGGGTGTGGGTGTGTGAGGGTGGGTGAGGGTGTGAGGGTGTGTGATGGTGAGGGTGAGTGAGGGTGAGTGAGGGTGAGTGAGGGTGAGTGAGGGTGGGTGAGGGTGTGAGGGTGAGTGAGGGTGAGGGTGTGAGGGTGAGGGGGTGTGAGGGTGAGTGATGGTGTGAGGGTGAGTGATGGTGTGTGAGGGTGAGGGTGTGAGGGTGTGTGAGGGTGTGTGAGGGGTGAAGGTGAGTGAGGGTGTGATGGTGAGTGAGGGTGAGGGGGTGAGAGTGTGAGGGTGAGTAAGGGTGTGTGAGGTTGATGGTGTGTTAGGGGTGAAGGTGTGTGAGGGGTGAAGGTGAGTGAGGGTGTGAGGGTGAGTGAGGGTGTGAGGGTTGTGAGGGTGTGAGGGTGAGTGAGGGTGTGAGGTAGAGGGGGTGTGAGGGTGAGTGATGGTGTGTGAGGGTGTGAGGGTGAGTGAGGGTGTGTGAGTGTGAGGGTGTGTGAGGGGTGAAGGTGCGTGAGGGTGTGAGGGTGAGTGAGGGTGTGAGGGGGTGAGGGTGTGAGGGTGAGTGAGGGTGTGTGAGGGTGATGGTGTGTGAGGGGTGAAGGTGTGTGAGGGGTGAAGGTGAGTGATGGTGTGAGGGTGAGTGAGGGTGTGAGGGTTGTGAGGGTGTGAGGATGAGTGAGGGTGTGTGAGGATGATGTGGTGATGGTGTGAGGGTGAGGGGGTGTGAGGGTGTTAAGGTGAGTGAGGGTGTGTGAGGATGTGACGGTGGGTGAGGGTGAGGGTGTGAGTGAGGGTGGGTGAGGGTGAGAGGGTGTGTGAGGGTGAGGGTGAGTGAGGGTTGGTGAGGGTGTGAGGGTGAGTGATGTGTGTGAGGGTGAGGGTGTGAGAGTGAGTGAGGTTGTGTGAGGGTGAGGGTGCGAGAGGGGTGAAGGTGAGTGAGGGTGAGTGCGGGTGTGAGGGTGTGAGGGTGTGTGAGGATGAGGGGGTGAGGGGGTGTGAGGGTGTGAAGGTGAGTGATGGTGTGTGAGGGTGGGTGAGGGTGTGAGGGTGGGTGAGGGTGTGAGTGAGGGTGTGAGGATGTGAGGGTGTGTGATGGTGAGGAGGTGTGAGGGTGAGTGAGGATGAGGGTGTGAGGGTGAGGGGGTGTGAAGGTGAGTGAGGGTGTGTGAGGGTGGGTGATGGTGAGGGGGTGTGAGGGTGAGTGATGGTCTGTGAGGGGGTGGGGGGGTGTGAGGGTGAGGGTGTGTGAGGGGTGAAGGTGGGTGTGAGGGTTGTGAGGGTGAGGGAGGTGAGGGTGTGAGGGTGAGTGAGGGTGTGTGAGGATGAGGGGGTGAGGGTGTGAGGGTGAATGGGTGTGAGGGTGTGAAGGTGAGTGAGGGTGTGTGAGGGTGGGTGAGGGTGTGAGGGTGAGTGAGGGTGAGGGTGTGAGGGTGAGTGAGGGTGTGAGGCCTGCAGTTTTGGCCTGCAGCTGGTGATAGGCGACCACGTCCAGGAATTAGTTTCACATCACAGGAGGGGGATAAAAGTTTGCGGCATTTAAAAACCAGTGCCTTACATAATGTTATCGACTTTCACTTAAAATAGTCACTCTCAGTGAGAGACGGTTAGATTCCATGTGCGTCAAGAGGGCCTGTAAGCTGACATCACAGGGTGTGGATAGAGGGGAAGGTGTAAGCAGGGAGGTAGAGCGAGAGCAGGGAGATGAGAGAAGAGTTGAAGAGAAAGGCAGAAGGGAAAAGAAATGGTATTGAGAGGCGGTCGATATAAAGCAGAGAAGAGAGAAACAAAGGGGCAATATGTAGGAAAGAGGGGTGGGGGGAGAGAGCGCGTAACAGCGAGAGCCTGACTAAAAGTAGAGAAAGGGAGTAGGTGGGAGAGACAGGGTCTGAATGTAAAAGAGCATGGTGGCGAGGGAGAAAGTCTGGGACAGATCGGTAGAGGAAATGGGGCGAAGTGAGGGGCATGAGCGAGGCTAGAGAGAGTGGTAGGGAGAGACCGGATAAAGAGGCTGCAGTATGGAGGGGTTGGCGGTACAGGAAGGGGGGTAGTTTGAGTACCAGGAGGAAAATAACTGCATGGGCAATCCGGAGTGTATTGCCAATGTGTTTGATACGTTCATGTCTGGAGAGTGTCGCTCTGTGTTTATTTATAGCGCTGCGAAGATGAACCAAACATAGGCGCATAATAAGTTTCTGGCGTTTTGTTTGGGGGTGGTGGGCGAGCGTTGCCCTCAGACAGCTGGTTCAGTCCCGGAGACCCTTTGATTGGCGCCTCTACCTCAAACCCAGCAAGGAGAGGCCCGGGCTGCCGTGTGTTCACAAGAGCCGATCTGGCCGTGTAGTGTGAAGCAGTGGGCGGGGGAGAGTTGAAGAGAAAGGCAGAGGGGAAAAGAAATGGTATTGAGAGGCAGTCGATATAAAGCAGAGAAGAGAGAAACAAAGGGGCAATATGTAGGAAAGAGGGGAGGTGGGAGAGAGCGCGTAACAGCGAGAGCCTGACTAAAAGTAGAGAAAGGGAGTAGGTGGGAGAGACAGGGTCTGAATGTAAAAGAGAGGATGGTGGCGAGGGAAAAAGTCTGGGGCAGATCGGTAGAGGAAATGGGGCGAAGTGAGGGGCGTGAGCGAGGCTAGAGAGAGTGGTAGGGAGAGACCGGATAAAGAGGCTGCAGAATGGAGGGGTTGGCGGTACAGGAAGGGGGGTAGGGTGAGTACCAGGAGGAAAATAACTGCATGGGCAATCCGGAGTGTATTGCCAATGTGTTTGATATGTTCATGTCTGGAGAGTGTCGCTCCGTGTTTATTTACAGCGCTGCGAAGATGAACCAAACATAGGCGCATAATACGTTTCTGGCGTTTTGTTTGGGAGGTGGTGGGCGAGCATTGCCCTCAGACAGCTGGTTCAGTCCCGGAGACCCTTTGAGTGGCATGTAGGTGGGAGAGACAAGGTCTGAATGTAAAAGATAGGATGGTGGCAAGGGAAAAAGTCTGGGACAGATCGGTAGAGGAAATGGGGCGAAGTGAGGGGCATGAGCGAGGCTAGAGAGAGTGGTAGGGAGAGACCGGATAAAGAGGCTGCAGAATGGAGGGGTTGGCGGTACAGGAAGGGGGGTAGGGAGTGTACCAGGAGGAAAATAACTGCATGGGCAATCCGGAGTTTATTGCCAATGTGTTTGATATGTTCATGTCTGGAGAGTGTCGCTCCGTGTTTATTTACAGCGCTGCGAAGATGAACCAAACATAGGCGCATAATAAGTTTCTGGCGTTTTGTTTGGGGGGTGGTGGGCGAGCGTTGCCCTCAGACAGCTGGTTCAGTCCTGGAGACCCTTTGATTGGCGCCTCTACCTCAAACCCAGCAAGGGGAGGCCTGGGCTGCCGTGTGTTCACAAGAGCCGATCCGGCCGTGAAGTGTGAAGCAGTGAGCGGGTGAGAGTTGAAGAGAAAGGCAGAGGGGAAAAGAAATGGTATTGAGAGGCAGTCGATATAAAGCAGAGAAGAGAGAAACAAAGGGGCAATATGTAGGAAAGAGGGGCGGGGGGAGATAGCGCGTAACAGCGAGAGCCTGACTAAAAGTAGAGAAAGGGAGTAGGTGGGAGAGACAGGGTCTGTATGAACATCGCGGACAGAAGCTTTTAGGGGCGGGGGAGCAGATCCCTTTGAAGCACGGCCTCGCGGCCGTGAAAGAAGTGTGTGTTAATTAGGTGGAGGAGAAGTGAGGCCGAGTGCGCTGGTGAAGCAACAGATGGCTTTAATTTGAAGCCCAGGAGCAAATGGGTTTAAGCATGCTGGGGAAGCCTGTAGGGGAAATGCGCGTGCTTGTGTGGTCACGTGATTCGCGTGAACTGTTGAAAATCCGCTTGAGAGTCTTTTGAGAGCCTTGGAAGAGCCTTTGGTGAGCCTTTGGTTTAAGTAGTGGTTTAGCTGCATTAGACTCGCATATTCATTCCTTGCGGAATGGAATAGGCGAGACCTAAAAATGTTAAGACAAAAAGCACTAAGAAAAAAAAGGGTTATTATAAACTATCAGTTTGCAGTTGACCCGGATATAGGGCACAAAATCAGGCAGACCCTGATGGAGTGAATTTTGGAAACACCAAGTGCGTCATCTCGGTCAAGATGTTTACTTTTGGATTTAACCTATTTTCTGGAGGTCAAATTCTTTCAGTGGTGCAAAGTCCAAGGCTGTATGCAGTCAACAAGGGTCCCATCAAGGGTTGCCGTCAAGCTACTCCTGAAGTCATCGGTTTTGGCACAAAAAAATTCTAGGCGCAATAGTGCTGGATTTTGTAGCTGCCATTTTGCTGCGTCACTGAAATGTAATTGCTGCCTCACCATGGTTCAAGGTTTTCACTTTTTTGGTGCTAAAATTCTTCCAACTGTGCAAAACTGGAAGTCTCATAGGGTCAGATGTACATAGATTTCCGTTTGTGATTTCCTAATAGCATAATTTTGCAATTTTCTATTAGGAAATCGCAAAAAGCTATGTACAACAATATGTTTGAGGCTGTTTGCGATTCCCAATGGGTCGCAAGTGGCCTGCCTCATTACTATTCATGAGGCAGTTTGCAATATGCGACCCAGTAGGAATGGGCAATAACACTGGGATGGTGGACAGCTAGGGACAGCAGACAACCATTTCTGTGTTTGCTGTTTGAATAAAGCAGCTTTAATTTTTTCAAATGTAGCCCGTTTTCCTCAAAGGAAAATGAGATGTGTTCAAAGAAAAAAGTATTCTTTTCATTTTTTTAAGGGCAGGCAATGATCAGTGAGACCACTGCCTACTCTGAAAAAATGTTGGTCCACCCATTCACAGAGGGGACGGGGTGCCTTGGGGACCCCTTCTAGTTTGCAAATGGGTTACCACCAACTTGAATTTCGTGGTAACTGCGAATGATTTGCGACCACATTCCCGGTCACAAAACATTCCTAGATACCAATGCAACTCGGTTTTAGGAGGGGACGCCCTTGGCACGCCCTTTCTAATAACAACTTCTAAACCCAATTTGTGATTCAGTAATAGCTTACTGAATCGCAGATCGGGATTAGTACACTAAAAAATGCTTTTTTTAGGTCGCAAATGTTTGCAAGCTGAAAATGGCTTTGTACATCTGGCCCATAATGTCCATATGACCATGCATATAACCTTGATGCATCAGATCAGTCCAGTGTACGTATAGCTTTTTAATGCATCAGTATATTAATAGCAGTAAGCTGTAGGACAAGCAATGATAAGCCTGTGTATTTGTGAGTTCCAAAGGGGGAACCATCATTATTAGCCTCCTCTTGAGTTTTACTACTTATACCGGTGACTGTGCAGTTCCATGAACAATGGGACTCCTTTACTCCATTTAAAGATCTTGTCACAGAATGACTTCTTAAACAGCCTTCGTTGATCGGGCAATACTTTTTTAAGCCTTTAGCAAGACCAAGGGATGAACACATAATGGCTGGTGGATGTACAGTTTTTCATCAACATATCAGAAAGAACATTTGTAGTCTCAATTAAACAGTTAAAGGAGGAACATATACTACTTGTTTGAAATGGGATTCATGGTTGGCTAAAGTATGCAGCCAGGTCAGACAGGGACCAACGCTCTACTCAGGGTAAGCTAAGTACACGCTAAAAGATAACCTGTGCTTGTCACAGAGAAGTCAGGCTTATCTGAAGAGGCATTGTGTAAAGTATATGTGCAACACACACACACACACACACACAGTAACATAATGAATGCACTACAAAGGAACCCCACACAGGTTTATACAAATAGGTTATTATATTCAAATAGGTTATTATGTTAGGAACAAAACAAGACCAAAGCAACAAAAATCCAATGTTTAGAAGTTGAGATATTGAGTTTTAAAGGAATAAATGCAGTAAAGCATTTAGAAGCAAGTAGCGCTAAAAAGGGTACTTTAGGTCGCACTGGACGAGGGCCAAGTCAAAGTTCGTGCCGACCGCGATGGAGCTCTGGCATGCTACAGGACCCATGCAGGCCCAATGAAAAAAGTACCTTTCCTATTTGCCAAACAGCTAAATGTGTCACTGTTGAGGCCCGCAAATGCAGGATATGTCAATCTTTTCCATGCAGGGAAGGCGATGCATCATTTCTGAAGATGGGTGTGGAGTCGAGAAGCATTGAATAATATGCCGGATTCTGCCATGCAGTTGAGGGGATGCGTCGATCTCACCAAGCTGCAGCACCGGTGTTAAGCTGTCCGATGCGTCGATCTTTGGAGGCAAAGTGCTGGTTCCCATGTGATGCGCCGATTTTACTCCCACAACCGGGTTAATGCACCGGTTCTGCTACAAGCAGAAAAGAGAAGCAAATCCATAGTCAAAGTATCTGGACCACTTCTGGTGAGCCAGGCACAGGACCACGGGTAGAGACTTTGACATCCCTGAGTCTCAATCAACAGTAGATAACCCAACAAGCCCTTGGAGAACTCTTTGAATGAAGGCAGAGTCCAGCTGTCCATTAGCAGAGTCAGACAGCAGGAAGCAGCAGGACAATAAACATATAAGCAGGCCTTCCAGTTCAGCAGTCGGGTTGAGTCCTTTAAGCAGCAGGGTAGTTCTTCTGTCCAGTAGAGTCTGATTTTAGGGGGTCACAGACCCTGTACTTATACTCAAAAGTGCCTTTGATGTAGAGGTGACCCTGAAAACTAGCCCTGAACCCCTCCAGCCCAGAAAACTATCCCCGACACTCCAGCCCTGAAAACGAATCCAACCCCCAGCCCATAAATACACTCAACCCCCACCCAGAAAACTACCCGACCACCCTAGCTCATAAAACTACCCCTGACCACCTGCCCAGCCCAGAAAACTGCCCCTGACCCCCAACCCAGAAAACCACCCGACGCACCCCCAACCAAGAAAACTACCCCGAGCCCCTACCCAGCCCAGAAAACTACCTGACCCCGAGCCCAGAAAACTAACCCCAGCCCAGGAAACTACAGCCTAGCCCCACTTACCTCATCGCAGATCTCTTCCTGGAAAGTTCTTCCTGCTTCCATCTCCAGCAGCTAAATGCTAAACTGCGCACTGCCTTAACCACGCATCTGTGCGGTTAAGGCATATGCATGGTTAAGGCAAGCGTGATTGTGCTTGCGTAGTCGGAACACACTTGGTTAAGACCGCAGTGTTTCGACTGTTTCCCAAGTTTAACATCTACCAATCCACACTCCCATTTTTTGGGGGATAGCGCACATTTCCTAAAAGCAATTCAGGTTGCTTCCCATCCCTCAAGAATGTCAAAAAAGCTGGCTGAAATGCTTAAAGTAATTAATGTGGTATAGCATATGGGAAGTTTTTAAATGTATAGAGCAGGAGGGGGATAGAGATCATCTTATATAATGCTCCCCATCCTTCTATATTTAGGGAACAAGGACCATAATTCCATGTCTTGTTGGGTCTGGGCACATTAGGCTCTCTATTCAGCTCTGGCGTTTTTTTTTCTGTCAATGCACTCTCAATACCCAGATTTTTAAAGTGATCAGTGTCCAATTGTAAGCTGGTTATTCTCTTGCCGTGTTTATGATCGCCTGCTATTGGAACATATATTTCTCCGGTTGACCGCATGCCCAGTGGCATCTTCGTAGATTTGCAGTGTTTGCTTCAGTCTAAGGAACTAAGGTTTCAGGATTTTGAATGTAAAGTAATATATCATCAGTATAATGGGATATTTGGTCCTCTTCTGCCATGTGTATCTGAATCCACTCTCGGGCACATCCCTCCAAGTACACTCAGTAAGTGGTTTTATGGCTAATGTGAAGAGAAGGGGTGAGGGGACAGTATTGGCATGTATCTCAATGAATTTTGGGTGGGAAGGCTACAGAGCCGTTAACCCTGACCTTCGCCCATGGTTTGGTATAAAGGATTTGAACATATCGTCTGAAAAGTGGGCCAAAATCCATTTGCTCCAACAGCCAAAACTTATATGACAAATGTATTGAATCAAGCCAGTTGGTGGTTTCTTGCGTTTGAAGATCACTGTAATACCAGACCTCCCAGATCATATGAAAGGGAGCCCACAACAAGGGCTTACTTGTACTTTGCCAGGAGAGGAGGGGTGAGGTGTGAGGTGTATTTTTTAACAAATTCAAATGGGAACCCATTGGGGCCAGGGGTCTTTTCTGTGGGGATGGCATTACGTGCTTCCACTATTTAATCTTCATACATGGTCTCATTCAGTCTCAGCAGTCAATATCTGATAATCTAGGGATTGACGGTTCCTAGGGAGCTCTGACCCTGGTCGCTGCCCACGCTGCTGCACGGCTCTGCCTGCATTATTTTTGCCTAATCTTGTATTTTTCCCCTGTGCCTGAACTTGCTTTCTTTTTTTTCTTTTTTTAGTCCTCATAAATCTTTAAATATGCTTTAAATTCAAAGATGGAAGTTTTCCGTCTATCACAAGTAGCCGGGTGTTTAGGGGGGGCTCCAGGTCACTCCTTATGGAGAGGTGGAATGTCCTAAGACTCCGGAAGAACATCCCTTCGGCTTTGCTGTGAGAGGGCCCAACCCAATCTTAATTTTTGAAGGGTGCTTGCGCCACTAATATCCCCAATCTTTGGGGTCTAGTTACAGCATATTTTGTAATCATTGGACCAGACAACACAAAATAATCTGCACCGTAAAATTAACAACCGTGGCTATAATATTTGGGATTCTGCCAAGGGATCTAACTAAGATTTTTTTAACAAAAAAACATAGAACATTGTTTTTCACTCTAATACTTCTGGCACGAAGAGAATTGCACATTAAATGGATCTTAGCATGTCCTCCGACTGAAGATGAATGGATACTTTCCATCCAAAGGGTAGCAAAATTGGATCAAGCTGATACAAAGCGAAAGAAAACTATTATTTGTGAAATCTAGGATAATTGGGTGGAGAGGTGTTCTGGGACTTAGGTTGAAATTTCCTGGTCAGGGGCCTTACACTAGTTAAGGTATTATAACATTTTGAAATATAGATTTATGGTTTTTCTGTACTTGCTTTCTTGCCAGACTTGTTTTTATTCCCTGTGCCTGTACTTGCTTTCTTGCCCAGACTTGTTTTTATTCCTCTGTGCCTAGCTTGCTTTTTTGCCCAGACTTGATTTTATTCCCCTGTGCCTGTACTTCCTTTCTTGCCCAGACTTGTTTTTATTCCCCTGTGCCTAACTTGCTTTCTTAGCAGGCTTATGTGAAGCACGCATTTGAGGAAATTGGCCTTGGTCAAGCTTTTTTTTATATCGCAACCCGTACATTACCTGGGAAGAACCAAGTTCAGGCCCTCCTGTTAGCATAATAGACTCTGCCACCCACGAGACTGGCAACACAAGATTTGCCCTTGACATTAGAGATTAACAGCTGCAGCAAATGTAAATGTACAGGAATTTATATAGCGCAAATCACCGACCGGTTTCTAAGCGCTTGCTTAGGGAACCCGTCCTGGTATTCCCCTGTGAGATAACCCCAGCAGGGTATCCGCAAGGTGAAAGCCAGGCATTCCGTCGCGAGGGGCCGTTGTGGAGATTAAGCAAGCTATTGGCCAGAGTCGCAGAGTATGAACCCGTGAATCGAGTAGGCACCGCAGCGAGAATTGTTGAGTCCATGGACATTTTAGGACTCAAGACCCCGCCGAGCCGGGAATTGAACCCTGGTCCTGGGCTGACCTCTGCTTCCAGGTCTGCCTCCTCTAACCAGTGAGCCACACTTCTCCACTCCGCAAAGGAGCATGATTTAGAGAAGGATGATGAAATGGATCAGTGGATGAATTGGATGACAAGGAGGATGAAATAGAGGTGGAGGAGGATAACTTTGCAATAGCTCAGGGCTAGATAAAGAGGAGAATCTTTTGCTTTGCACCTTGCACCAGAACCAGAGGGGAGTGAGAGACCCAAAGGTGCAAGGTCCATTATGGGGTCCAGCACAAGAAGCAGTGTGACCTCCCACCCCCTGTCCCCTGAGGAACTGGAGGACAGGAAAGATGAAAATGAGTTCTTGGTACAGTTGGCCAGCTAGAACTGGCTGCAAAAGTGACAAAGGCGAAGACAGGGAGAGTTCAGGAATGGGGCATGGAGGAGGGAAAACTAGCTCTGAAGAAAAAGAAACATTTGTCCAGTCGAGACACATGGCTCTATATATCCAAAGATAAGGTGCCTAGATATGAGCAGGGGGTGAAATTGATAGATGGTTTGCGCCACATGAGGTAGCCCTAAGAATACATAGTGTCCTAGATGGGTTTGGGGGTGTTAGTCTGTGGAGGCACTGGGTAGCTATTGGGAGGGATACCCTGTTACCGAAGAGGTGGCTGGCCAGATGACCTATGCCCAATGAAAACAGCTTGTCACAAAGATTTCTCACCCCAGAGCAATACCACTTAAAGTTTAGTTGCATTCACAAACTGACAGTTTTTGGTATATTTTATGTGCTTCTCCAGTAAGGCACTGAATGGTTGGGTGAAGGACAGCAAGGTGATTGTATGGAGCTGTATAATCTAATTTTGAGAGAGCATATATTCAGTAATTGCTTTTCAGAGTTGGGCAAACACCTTATTGACAGCGAGCTCACGTCACCTAGGGAGCTTGTCCAAGAGGTTGACCTGTGGGTCAGTAACAGACTGTCCAAAAAGGTAACTGGGAGTGACCCCAAGAAGCGTGGATCAGGTCCCCCACCCCAGCAGAGCGAGGAGGAGATCTATAGAGACAAAGACAAGCCTTAGACTAAGGAGGGTGAAAAGGGTTACCAAGCCCCTTATCAGAAACAGGTGAGTTTCTGGGGGGACGGTGCCCCATTTCCAACCCCCCTGCTCTGAGTATTCCCAGTTTGTACACAAGGTCAAGCCTTCTGTCTTTCGTAAGAAACCACCCACTGGTGGGAACTCTACAGGGATTGCCACTGTTGCCTTAGGGGGATGTACCCCCAAGGGGCAGGTGGCAGAACATGCACTTGTCACTCCTAATAGGAAGATAGGCTCAGAGGGTGAGCTTATGATCCCTTAGGTTGGGTGTCATTACTTTCACCAGTTCACAGTAAATGGGATCCCTCTCACTGCTCTACTGGTGCCAGCCAAAATCATGGTGGTGGAACAACTAGTTTCATCAGGTTAGTAGACTGGACAGGTGTGTAGGGTAACTCAGGCCCACAGGCAGGACTTCTTCCTCCCTATGGATCTGGTGTCCCTGGAATGGGATGGGGAGGTGACCCAGAGAAAGGTCATAGTCATTTGGTTGTCATCGGTGTTTGAAGGGACGGGTGACCAGGGCGCCCTGAAAGCCCAAGTTTCTGAGGGTACTACTCCCAAACTGAGAGTGCAGAACCCATATGGGGGGGCCAGAGGTAGAAAGGCTCACCCTTGTCACCTGTTCAGCCTCAGAGTACAGACCCTGGGCTAGGGAACCAGTCTCAGGCTAACACCCCTGTACTGGTAGGATTCACAGTGGAAGTTGGGTGCCTAAAAGCCGGGGCTGTTGCCCCCACTCTGAGAAACACCAGAGGTCTGGGAAACGTCAGGAGAAAGTAGGGAACTCATTGCTAGCCCCAAGGCTGGAATAGAGGCCTGCTCAAGGCCCCCGCTTTGAGCCTCCACCTGGCAGTGGATGGCCCCAGGGCCTGGCTCTTAACACTAACAGCTCTAACAGCTGTCAATGGTCTCTGCTGTGTGTGTCCTTATGGATTGAGATTTCCTTGGGTTGCAGAAAAGTCCAATCCAAGGGGCAGAATTGGCTACATCACTTTGTTGGCCATGGCGGTACTGTCTGCCTGCTAAATTGCATCTGTGTGCAAATTAAGGTTAGGTGCTTCACAGATAGGGTCCACAGCTAAGGAGAAAATTTCCCCATGTCTCAGTCTGGTGGCGCAGGAGAGTGTTGACAGAGGGATCCAACTGAGTTCAGAAGGGCATGGAAATGGCAGGTGCCACTGCGGTAGAGGCCCATTGTCTATGTTCTATTGACGAAGCCCATCAAGGAATAGATTAGTCTACACTGGCTTTTTGGTCGTGTTGGACTTGGCCCTCTCTGTAGGGACACCCCAATTCTTTTTTTTTCTTCTCTCCCTCCTGTTTTCTGAATTTTAACTGACTATGAATCTGTGCACTTTACCACTACTAACCAGTGTTAAATGCTTGTACTCTCTCCCTAAAATCTAGTTGTCTTGCTTCGCCTTTCAGATAATACAGAATCTTCCACACGGTGGCTCAAACTCACAGGGGGAAGCAGGATACATAACACAAAACAAACAGCACCTTTAGAAATGGGTTTTATTTTACAAAATGCAGACTCTCTTTTTAGAACAAGGCTTGGGGTTTTATTTTACACAATGCTCTCTAACAGAAAGGCTTTCCCAGATGCCAAATGCAGAACATTCAAATACACATAGATAATATATATATATTTATATGCTAGCAATAACAACACACTTGGTTAATGCAACAGTTAACTGCATTAATAATACCACAAATAAACAAGCAGAACTTAATATGAGATAAGACTCAAGCAAATATAATATGCTGGACGTCCTGCAAGAGATCAGAAAGATATATATACACTAGATACATCAAATTATTACTTTGGATGTGCACCTCACTCAGTCCCACATGACAAAGAAAACACCTCAAATGATCAAAGCCACTGGCCGAACATGACAATGGAAATAATCAAAACTCAACACTTCACCTGGTGCAAACACTGCATCTTAGCCCACTCCTGACCAGGGGATTAAGCAGCTGGGGATAAGAGCCTCAAGAACCAGGGTTCCGCTGTACCGAAGTAGACGCGTCCATCCCCATTCAGATTCTGAAGTCCTGGATTCTAGGTGAACAACCCTCAGCTTTATAATCTCAAAAACACACTAGAAGGTTCAAGAATTTCCTTCCTGCACCAAAGGGATCTTACTATGACTGGCCAGCTTCCAAGCATGCATTCAAAGGCAGGAAGGAGTTCCCACGTTCCCTCTACATTCTCACATGTTCCAGCCTTTATCTTGATGAAGCTCACGAGAGCCTTCCAGGGTACATTAAACAATCTCTCACAAATAACAATCCTTGAAGGTGATTAAGCCAAGCAACTTGCAAGCGTGGCTGTGCACGCAAATAAAGCTCAAGCCAGGCAGAGTCAGAATTCAGGATGATATGAGGCCATGTCAAAGCCTATAGTAATAACCTAATAATACTTCCAATGTACAACACAATGCACATTTGTGCACCACTGCCTATAGCAGTACATACTTCATCTCTCAATGTACAACACAGTGCACATTTGTGCACCGCTGCTCATAACATCATATACTGCATATCTCAATGTACAACACAGTGCACATTTGTACACCACTGCTCATAACACTGCACTTTGAGATCAAAAAGTACATTCCACACCTCTCTCTCTCTCTTGCTTTCAAATGCACATCCCACACATTCTGTTCTTAGCAAGGCTGCCCTACTCTGTGACAGCTCCCACTGAAAGATAGCAAGATTAAAAGAAATAAACCTTTACGAGAAGCAAGGCATATGCAGGACGTCGTACATTCAGGCTAGGGTAAAATAATACACCAAAGTCAATTAAAATAATGGTAGTCAAATGTCATCACAGGTTGTCAGACCACAAGAGTGCCTCTAGCACTACACTAGTACAATTGGCTTACACCTGATTGGCATATTTAATTTGCTAATAAATCCCTAGTATATTGTTATATTTGACATTGTACTTACAAACTATTAAGTATTTTTACATAGTCCACAAGAAAGATTGTTTTCTTGAATATATTGTATGCCCTGGTTCCTTGTTAGTAGGGTCGTTTTTGTGATACAATGATTTGTGCTTTTAGGCGCTATATCGACTTTAAACTTAAAAATGGCATATTTCTGGTTCTAATAATTGGATCTTTGTCATTCTGGGCTTATGTTATTCATTAAGATGTGCACTATTTTTCTAAAGTATATTGTGTTTATTCTGGTGTTGTGTTTGCACTTTATTCCTGTTTGTGCACTGCATATATACTTTACACTTTGCTTCTACGTTGGGCTTTACTGCTTTTGTGCCAAGCTACCAGAGGGTTAAGCACAGATTAATTTGGTGACTTTTGTGATTCCCCCTGACAAGGATTGTGGTTGTTGTTTGAGTGGAATTTCCAGCTTACCTCAACCAACACCCCAGTTTTTACAATGCAGTATAATGTAGCAGATTTATTTTATAATATTACTTCTTTATTTTGTGATTTCACACATGGTTTTACTGTCAGAAGAAAGATTTCACCTCATTAGTACCAGTTTAACAACCAAATAGACAAATAAGCAACTGAAAGGTAACCAATTAACCTTTGCAAAGAGCAGTCAACTGTGCACAAGCACATGTTGCAAGTTTTTACTAAATTTTGATCAATTTGAGATAGAATTCTTTTTGTCAAAATCTGCAGATTGTGCAACAGATAGTGAATTATGTGGCAAATGTGCCAAATCCAAAATGATGTGATGAAATATGGCCGAATAATCACATAATTCCAGTAGTCCCGTTTATACCTGCTTCCTACATTGAGGAGAGATAAAAGTACCTCTGCAGGTGATGGTATCTTGTATGCAGGTTTGATGTTTATTTTACAAGTTTTCCAGACCAGTTGCAACCAGGAGTAACTGCCTAATGAGCTACTCCATGTACCTAAGTCAATCCCTCTGCCCACTTCATCTAACGAGGTTAGGATGAATGTCTAAGAGATCAAACTTCTGTATTGCTTTTTACCGCTTTTTATCATCCCTTAATTTTGGCCTTGTAGTAGAAATACAACTTAAGCATTATGCACCCTCTTAGGAAATATTATTTGAACTGTTGACAATTTTACTAAACATACTTACCCACAGGAATAAAGTGTTACCAATCAACAATTGTCCAGGAGTAGTCAAGGCTTGCATTACCCAAGATGTCCACTTCCTCTGTGTCACTTTTTTCATGTAAAGATTGGATAACACCCATTTATTATCTCATAATTCAGTGTCTTCGAGAAGCACCAACACCTCTATATGTTTGGTGGGGCCCCTAAAAATAAAAAGTATACATTGGCTTACGAATACCCACAGGTGTCTGTTTGTAGTCAGATCTGACACAGCTGCAGAATTAGTCCTAACCTGGGCAGTGCAAAATACCTTACAGTTATATTGAAAGACAATGCAATAGTGGAAAGCCTCCTTGCTACAAACATATTCAAATGTAATGTTCTTCCTGCTTCTCTTTGAGGGATGATGATGCTATTTAAGTTGGGCTTCTCCCACTGAAACCTTAAATGCTGCAGAGTCCTTCCCTGCTGTTTTTGAGGGTACACCCAAACAGATACCCAAACAGATTCAACTTTCTAGTGAACCAGTTTTGAACTCAATTGACTAGCCAGTGTCAAACAATTTACTTTTGTAAACAGAAGTGCTTCCGCTGGTATTGGTCTTGAGCAGGGGTCCCCAAACCGGTCCTGGAGGGCCGGATCCATGCCAGATTTTTTGGATATCCCCATTGAGATACATGTAGTAATTTTAAAAATCTAGCATGGATCCGGCCCTCCAGGACCGGTTTGGAGACCCCTGGTCTTGAGTGTACCTATCCATGATGGAAGAGGGTTTGAGTTCCACTAATTATCTCTGTGATATGTCATAGGATTGATCGTTACCTGAAATGCACCTCACTCAAGTGATGCTTAGTGATTTCCAGTAAGGTTGCAGTCCAATTGGCATTCAGTTTCGTGTTGGCATACTGACAAAGTCTTAGTGCCAATGAGTCTTGAAAGCCTACTTTCCAGATGGCATTCTTGAATATACAGAAAATGAATCATATCCTTGTGTGAGCGAAAGCAATGAAGCATTACAAATCAAAATGTTTGCACATCCTGCAAATAAGATAATGTCTGTATCAGGAACTCATTCATGAGTTACAGTACAGTTAAATATGTACTCTTCTTCATACGGCCAATCGCTGAGACCGCCAAAATGATTAACATTAGCAGCCTCGTGGACCTTATACCATATTGCAAGGCAAGATTTAGAATCTGCATTTATCCATAGGCCAGTGTTTGTAACCACAATAATGAGCAACAATACAGTAAGAGTAATATAAGGAGGTGGATCGGTGTGAGCTGTGTCAGATTCCCTTAAACCTCCAGCAGCATAGCCAACAACTGGTATGCGTCCTATATGCAAGAGGAGAGATATTGACAGGAAGACAGAAACATTATGTTGGAGCAGAGAAGGGATATCTGGGAGAAAGGAAGAGGGAGCTAATGAGTCAGCGACCGAGGGTATGGAAAGCAAGATTAACGTTAGGGCAATAGCTATTGGGTGCTGAAAGGTAGGCAAAATGTACTTAGAGCTGTGAGTGGACCAGGACAGTGACAGAATCATAAGAGAGCAGAAAACCCACTAGTGACATTTATAAAGGCCATCGAAAATTAACGAAAACTCATTGATTATAGAGAAGCACTCTTCTGTGAACTAATACCTTGAAGAAACACCGACGTCTAGAGAAAGTGTTCCTACCCATGCATATGACTCACACATACACCTCTCCCATCCTCTTTCCAAATCAAAAACAAAATAGGCTCCTATTGTTCTAGCCTAAATCAACCCAAAGTACTGATCCACAAATGGCTGTGACCCCCGATAGCTCTCCAAATTACCCCGCTTATCAGTTCATACTTTAAAGTTGGGTCTATTTCCAATAATCTAAGAAAGTCCGTCGAACTCTCTTTCTAAGAAATGACCATGATCGCGAAAATCCTGTTAACTGCAGACACAACTCCAACTTTCAATTCCTGTAAAATATTCTAGAATAGGTTGCAATGTTAGATCTTTGGGACAACTTCAAGAACCCTTCTATCCTGAAGAATAGACTATGTGGATCCTATGGGGGTCTAACACCTCTTCTGGATATTAAACAGAACATATTTGCCAATACTGACCAAAAACACACTTTTCTGCTCATTATATTACAGCTCTCTATTTCCCTGAATGGCCTTGCCCATTCTGTCAAATTGCACAGGATTAAACCTGTGAAGGTGTGTCAAAACTAACAAGCAATTGTTTCTAATCCTTGTTTCTCTATGATAGACTTCCCTCTGTAAGTAAAGGAAACGTTGCGGTTGTTTGATGTGCAGAAACTGTTTAGAAATCGGGTTTCTCTCCTGACCTGCTGGGAGTACTGTTCCGGTTTTGCTTCCCTGTTTCCGGCCGCTGCGCCACACCACGCCTCGTGGCCCCCGCTACGCGGGAGCCGCTCGTAGGCGAAAGACACTGGTTGCGACTTGGTCACCGGGTCCCTGAATGTGCATTTGAGCACCAACGCGGCCACATTGACAGCGGATCTTCGCACCGAGGCTAGAGGCGGGACTGCGAGGACCAGCGTGCTGAGCGGCGCTCATCGGCCGCAGCTGGTCCTCTTCCCGCCCCCTCCACCTGATAAAACCATTGTGGAGTGCAAGTTCCCTGGGTTTCTCTCCTGACCTGCTGGGAGTACTGTTCCGGTTTTGCTTCCCTGTTTCCGGCCGCTGCGCCACACCACGCCTCGCGGCCCCCGCTACGCGGGAGCCGCTCCCAGGTGAAAGACACTGGTTGCGACTTGGTCACCGGGTCCCTGAATGTGCATTGGAGCACCAACGCGGCCACATTGACAGCGGATCTTCGCACCGAGGCTAGAGGCGGGACTGCGAGGACCAGCGTGCTGAGCGGCGCTCATCGGCCGCAGCTGGTCCTCTTCCCGCCCCCTCCACCTGATAAAACCATTGTGGAGTGCAAGTTCCCTGGGTTTCTCTCCTGACCTGCTGGGAGTACTGTTCCGGTTTTGCTTCCCTGTTTCCGGCCGCTGCGCCACACCATGCCTCGCGGCCCCCGCTACGCGGGAGCCGCTCGCAGGCGAAAGACACTTGTTGCGACTTGGTCACCGGGTCCCTGAATGTGCATTGGAGCACCAACGCGGCCACATTGACAGCGGATCTTCGCACCGAGGCTAGAGGCGGGACTGCGAGGACCAGCGTGCTGAGCGGCGCTCATCGGCCGCAGCTGGTCCTCTTCCCGCCCCCTCCACCTGATAAAACCATTGTGGAGTGCAAGTTCCCTGGGTTTCTCTCCTGACCTGCTGGGAGTACTGTTCCGGTTTTGCTTCCCTGTTTCCGGCCGCTGCGCCACACCATGCCTCGCGGCCCCCGCTACGCGGGAGCCACTCGCAGGCAAAAGACACTTGTTGCGACTTGGTCACCGGGTCCCTGAATGTGCATTGGAGCACCAACGCGGCCACATTGACAGCGGATCTTCGCACCGAGGCTAGAGGCGGGACTGCGAGGACCAGCGTGCTGAGCGGCGCTCATCGGCCGCAGCTGGTCCTCTTCCCGCCCCCTCCACCTGATAAAACCATTGTGGAGTGCAAGTTCCCTGGGTTTCTCTCCTGACCTGCTGGGAGTACTGTTCCGGTTTTGCTTCCCTGTTTCCGGCCGCTGCGCCACACCACGCCTCGCGGCCCCCGCTACGCGGGAGCCGCTCGCTGGCGAAAGACACTGGTTGCGACTTGGTCACCGGGTCCCTGAATGTGCATTGGAGCACCAATGCGGCCACATTGACAGCGGATCTTCGCACCGAGGCTAGAGGCGGGACTGCGAGGACCAGCGTGCTGAGCGGCGCTCATCGGCCGCAGCTGATCCTCTTCCCGCCCCCTCCACCTGATAAAACCATTGTGGAGTGCAAGTTCCCTGGGTTTCTCTCCTGACCTGCTGGGAGTACTGTTCCGGTTTTGCTTCCCTGTTTCCGGCCGCTGCGCCACACCACGCCTCGCGGCCCCCGCTACGCGGGAGCCGTTCGCAGGCGAAAGACACTGGTTGCGACTTGGTCACCGGGTCCCTGAATGTGCATTGGAGCACCAACGCGGCCACATTGACAGCGGATCTTCGCACCGAGGCTAGAGGCGGGACTGCGAGGACCAGCGTGCTGAGCGGCGCTCATCGGCCGCAGCTGGTCCTCTTCCCGCCCCCTCCACCTGATAAAACCATTGTGGAGTGCAAGTTCCCTGGGTTTCTCTCCTGACCTGCTGGGAGTACTGTTCCGGTTTTGCTTCCCTGTTTCCGGCCGCTGCGCCACACCACGCCTCGCGGCCCCCGCTACGCGGGAGCCGCTCGCAGGCGAAAGACACTGGTTGCGACTTGGTCACCGGGTCCCTGAATGTGCATTGGAGCACCAACGCGGCCACATTGACAGCGGATCTTCGCACCGAGGCTAGAGGCGGGACTGCGAGGACCAGCGTGCTGAGCGGCGCTCATCGGCCGCAGCTGGTCCACTTCCTGCCCCCTCCACCTGCCCTTCCCCTTGATAAACTGAGTCAGGAACGCGAACGCGGGACGCGCGCGGGGCTAAGGCCGGGGCGAAGACCGGGCAAAGAGCGGGCCGTTCTAGGCCGTTAGAGGCAGTTAGAGACTGGACTGGGCCACCCCATTTGATTCTTCATCCTCACTCTCTTTGCACGCTCTTCATTTTGCACCCACTATGGCAACCCGCGAGTTTAGAGACAGAGCGGCCAAATCTAAACTAAAAAATGGTACCTTGGACGATTTTATCACCAGGACCCACACTGCCATCGATAATGAAATAACTAAGATGCAACACAGGGTCTCATTAGAACTCGAAGCTGCTAGAAGACTGTCAGTCGAGTTAACTGCCGCCAAAAAATCCTCTCTAGGTCCTATTGCTTGGGCGAAAACACCAGAGCGCCCGCCCGGCACCACCCCCACCCTGATTGTCACAAATGCCGATATCCACGTAGCACAAGCAGATAGTATATCTTCCCCACAGGGGGGATCCCCAAAAAACTCCACTCCCTCCCTAAAATCTCATCTGGGCGCAATTGTTGAACAAAAGAAGGGAACTGAGGAGGGTTTACCCTCCAATGCCGAAACCATCCCCGCTTCACTACAAAAAGGTGGTAGTTCACCCAAATCACAAAACCGCCCACATAACAAAAGGAAGTGTAACCTCACCTCGGCATACTCAAGGAAAAAGGCCAAAGTTGCCAAGGCGCAGTTACCAACAAAGGCACCTCCCCTTGCTTCGCTGCCAGTAACTAAATCTTCTCCCCTGGAAACGTGCCTAGAAAATACTCCCTCGCACACAGTAGTCATCCAAGAAAACAATGACCTCATCATAGAAAGTGACACTGTAGGAACCCCGCTCTGTACTATTAAAGGGAAGGATGTTGAATTTCTCACTGTTGTTTGGGAGACACTTAAAAAACTACTTTCCCCACTAGAAAAGAGATTCACACACATAGAAACACAGCTACTGGAAATAGAAAAAAGCATATTAAATTTGGCAACTATCACCATGCAGAACCCTAAATTAATATGCTCAAATGGACCCCCGCCGCCAGCAGCACCTCCTGGTCCTACGACTCAAGTTGCTGCGAACCCGCGGGCGCCTCCCAAGGTCAAGTCCCTGGGAACCACCAATGCACCTCCGCCTCCCTTCCCTGCTGCAACCTCTTCTTCTGCTAGTCTCACCGTTACCCCCAAGGTCAAACCAACACCTAAACCCCGAACCAAGGTAGAAACCCATAATCCTCCAAGTAGGGCAATGTCGAATACTATGCAATCGGGGGCTGTATCTCTTCCGCCACCCCCCTTAGCTACATCTGGCCAAAGAGTACCTGCCTCGACTGACCACTTCAATCCGAGGCAAAATGGCCAGAATACAAACCCTCTAATATCGCAGAGAGCCAGCACCAGCTTCATACGATCAAGGGGATTTGTAGATCTTCCCCCTGAGGTTAGCCCCTATGTTGTGGTGCTGACCGGGGTAACTGAATTGACGTACAACCAGCAGGAAAACTTTGCTTCCTTAAAGAATAAGGTGATCCACTGGTTGGACGCCAATAAACCAATACCCAACCACCTAAGGAGTAAAATCCTTATGGTACGGAGGGTACCCTGGGTAGGGACCACACAAAAGTCCACCTGCGGCGATTGTGTGATTGTCTCCTTCGAGGATCCTAACACTGCTCACGCCATTTATTCATGGATCAACCATAGTACAACCACATCAATAATAGCAAGACCACTTACTTTTTTCTATCCACCATGTCTCCCTCCAACTCAGGGGGGAATTGGAGTAGGATCCCGGAGAGGAACCACACATGGGGAGTACAAAGCAACTGTTGGGCAGATACGCTTGGAGGATGGAACGGGGTCCCGATGTCCAATAAATATGGGTGTCTTGAGGAAGTGGACTGACTTCTACACTCGACAACCACCGTACCTCCGTCACCTACCCCAAACAGCGCCCACTCACAGTCTATGGGCGACGTATTAACTAACAGTGTATCAAATACACACATGGGCGGTCAATCTTTCCCACCAACACCAGCCCACATAATGACTAACGATTTCAGAGTAGGGGTAGGTAGGCAAGTCATATGCTCATCCAAGGGTGTAACTACTGATTCCCACCTGAGGTTGGAACATAATCCCCCCATCTTACATAGCCCCAAATTAAATAGTGCCCCATTGGACGCCCCCCACCCAACCAATGTGGAAAACCTGTAGCACAAGATTACTCCAAGATATCAGATACTAGTAGCACACCAGAGGCCCCGGGTATAATTTCCATTCTATCCTGGAATGTGGCAGGGCTAGCCAATAAAGTAGATACCCCTGACTGGACTGACCTAGTAGAGGGCTATGACATATGTCTCTCACAAGAGACATGGGCTAGAGAACAATTCACCCGCCAGGGATTCGCTATCTTTAACATTGAAGCGAAATGGGGAGGAAAAGGCCGACCCTCATGAGGACTTTCGACCTGGGTTGGGTCTCATTTGGGCTGCAGGGCCACACATCTGGAAACCAACTCTTGTGACTTCCAGTGTGTCTCTCTTGATTGGCCTTGCGGAGGGAAGCTCATATTGATTAACATATACTCAAGGCCAGTGGGGATTGCAGCAACTTCCGGTCCAGTGGAAGATTTAGCACAGTTCCTCGACACACATAATTTTTCCTCCCCTTTAATCATAGGTGGAGACTTTAATCAGCAATATGAACCACTCCCTGACTACCTGGAGGGCATATCTAGTGAGGAGGATGACTTATGGGACATTCCTACCCTGACAGATTCAGCGACCAGGGCATGGTCCCCACTTGCTACCCAGATAATGTCACTCTCAGCCACTCGCTGAGGGCGTGTAATGGTCGGATCGAGGGTGATATCCCGCCAAAAAATACCTTTAATAGACCGGGCTACGAGTCACGGATTGATTATATAATGGTTCCAACCAGGGATTGGAGGAGGGTGAAAGACTTCAAAGTCATCCCCAGACTTGATAGTGATCACAACCTGCTCTCACTAAAATTCGAGATCCTTGGCCGGCAAATAGATAAGGTAGACACTAATGCAGCATCACAGCCTGACCTTGTGCTATCCAGCAATAGGCGCAGAATCAAATGGGCCAAATTGCTGGAAAACCATAACAACATTGAGAGACTCTATGCACTAGTCGTCCCCACCCTGGAAAAAGTAGAGCGCTGCATGAACCATTCAGCCAGCGAATCCGAGACCAATATCACAGGTAGTTTGGGTACTCAGGCACAATTGTCTGTTCTTGGTAACATCCACTCTGAGTTATGCACCAATCTTGCAGAGGTACTGAATCCAGTGGCCAGGCCTCACAAGTCCAAACAGAGAAGAGCGACCTGGTTCAATGCCTCTTGCAGGGAAGCAAAAACCCTTCTATTGGAATCACTCAAAGCACGAGACACTTTAAACACAACCAGGGAGAGACGAGTAGCCTACAAATCCGCCCTCCACACTGCAAAAATAGATTGGGACGAGGAGAATTGGACAAAAATAACAGCTGCCCTCGCTTGTCGAGACTCACGGACCTTTTGGCAGATTGTTAGGCACGGCTCGGCCGAACCACTTGCAGCAGTCGAGGCCAACATAGCACCATCCGTCTGGGAGGAACATTTTAAAAATCTATACCAACCACATAGCAGTGATAGTGGGAAAAGTGAACTTGCAGGAGTGTTCCCCAAGATCAAAAATAGTGCAATTGCCATGGATGGTTTCAGCATAGAGGAAGTCACCTTGGCAATCTCCTCCCTGTCTGCAGGTAAGGCGCCTGGCCTAGACAGGCTTCCAGGCGATCTTTACAAGCACAAACCTAAAGTCTGGGCTCCCTATCTTGGGGTGCTATTTAATTCCATTCTGAAAGGTCTGCCAATCCCTTCCACCTGGCAGGGGCTGAAATAGTGCCAATTTTTAAAAAGGGGTCCCCCCTCCTCCCGGCAAATTATAGGCCAATAAGCCTAATCGATGTATCCCAGAAACTATTCTCCAAGCTTTTGTTAAATCGCCTACATGAGTGGATCAGGGACTCCAACATCCTTAGCCCCTTTCAAGCAGGCTTCAGGGAGAAGGTCTCCACTGTGGACCAGGTCTTTCGTCTCGTCCTCATATACTGGAAAACAGTGCAGTTGGAGCGTGGCAGCCTCTACACTGTATTCGTGGACCTGAGGGCAGCGTTCGACCTGGTCCCGAGGAACAAGCTGTGGGAGGTCCTTGCCAAACTGGGGGTCCCCGAAGGTCTTTTTAATATGATAATCCGCCTCCACAGCACTAACTTTGCCCAGGTTAGATGCGGCAGGATGGGTGAATTGTCCGAGAGATTACCCGTTGGCAGGGGGGTAAGGCAGGGTTGTGTGCTTGCACCAACCCTGTTCTGCCTCTATGTCAACGGGGTAATCACCCACTTAGCGGGTGTACCTAACTCTGACCCCCCAAAACTGGCCGCTGAGAGGGTCCCAGCCATCATGTTTGCCGACGACACACTGCTACTATCTAAGTCAGCAAAAGGCATCCAGCGCATCCTCGACGGCTTTGTGGACTTCTGTGAGGCCCATGGATTAGAAATCAACGCCATCAAAACGAAATTCATGGTCCTCAACCCCCCACAGAAAGTCCAAGTATTGCACACATCAAGCTGGAAAGAGTTTAGAAATCTTAGCCATTCCCTCATTTTCAAATTTTTGTATTGCAGAAATAGTGAGCTGTGGTTTACACCTCACAAACAGCGAATCCTTGCAAAGGAACGGGCTGATGACATCACACACAAGCCTGGTATACTTTCAGTAATGCACTACAGTAGATAGGCCCCCAGTAGCATATTTGGAGTTCTAGAAGCCCAAGGCACACAAAGCATACTGCAGCATGAGCGGTCCGGTCAATTTTGAAGATTTGGAGAATAAGAGACGGAGGTAGACGTTCTCTGATGAGGCTCTGCACATCCTAGGCGTGGAATATGTTGCAGACAGAAAATTATATTTTTAGAAGATATCCTTGCACGTATTTTAGGCCACAAAGACAAATATTCAGCTTAGGATCCAAAGCTGTGATATTAAGGGGTGGCACACCATGCTGTGGTGATATGATGTGCAGCAATTACAGAGGATTTGTTAGTGGGGCATTTGGAGGACCTTTCAGGGATATGAGGAGGGCTTCGCGACAAACCTGATTAACACCAAGTGAGCCCCTGGCACCGGAAGGGGCTCAAGCAGGGTCACACATTGATACATCTTCAGCAACCTGTAGAAACCAGAAATAAGACTTCCCCCAGTGCCTAATGTACCTCTTTACCAAAGTGATGCATACTATAAGGAAGGCAAAGTTACCATCTACAGGGAATGGCAATTGACATGAACTTAGAAAAGACATGTCCCACTAGTAATAGGCACTAGGCACAAACCTAATACCAGAGGGGAAAACAGCGCTGTCCATAGCAACAGGCTATGTAACCAACATGTGTGGAGACAAAGAGAAGCAGGTATGGTGGGAACTGGGCAGTGTATGTTGGCATGAAGATTATGAAGAGGTGTTTTTTAGACCTTCCCTCAATTGTGCCAACAAAGGAGTAAGGCTGCGGTGCAGAGGCAGATCATTCCAAAGTTCCTTCCCACGTGTAGCCTGACAACAAATGCGCTCCTTTGCATTGATGGAGTCTCTTTCTGGACCCTTGTCTTCAGCTCCCTCCTTGCTTTCTCTGGATAAATGTATATGTTTGTATTATTTTATTACTAAACAAGACATGACAACTTTGTCTATTCCTGCTAAATTCGACTTTCTGCGCAAAAATTGCAGATTTTGCTTTAGAAAATGCTTGTAGTTTAAATTAGTTTTCTTGTGCAAATGTTAAAGACTGTGCATCATAAATGGTGAATTTGAATCTCGGCTGCTATCATATTTTAGCTTTTTTGTGTTTTATTTTATTGTTAGAAGGAATAGGCTCATTTTTCCTTTTCATATTGAACCAGATTTTGTGGTTAGCATTGTTAGATTTAGTTTTTAGAAAACTGCTTTTCAGTTGTAATGTATTTTATCGTGTAATTAAATGTTAAAGACGGTGCTGCTTTGTCTGTGTATTTCTACTGCCACGACATGTCCTTGGAAGAGGGATGCCTGTAATTTGTTACACAAAGAATGTACTTTTGTTTTGTTTAAAAGACTGTGGGGTGAATAATTCATAGACTGAGTGTTGCAGTGTTATTAGATGCTCACTACTTGCTCTACTGTGACCGGCTTGCTTGAACCATCTCAGTATTTTATGTGGCAAGGTGCCAGGATTATCATTCACATCCCCAAGGCCGTCCCATCACCCACAAGGCCCTCCACGACACCAGACCAGCAAACCTGAACAGCCAACTCAAATTCCACGCACCCCAGAGGACCCTACAATTAGCCCAGCTCTCCTACACTGTGGTACCCCGCACCAGAAACCCAGATCTGGAGGCCACTCCTTCTCTTTCCTCGCAGCCCGAGCCTGGAACGTCCTTCCGCTCCACCTCAGACAGACAACATTGCTCCCCATCTTCGCAAGAAACCTCAAAACCTGGCTCTTCGACAGACCCCCTCCTTGATGGACTGGAGCCTGCTAACCCCCTCCCCCCCAGTACCATGAGACCCTTAGGAATGAGTAGTCGCGCTTAACAAACACCTGATTGAGAGTTCCTGTCGTTAAGGAAGTCTAAGGCAAAGGGTGTGGCAAATTCCCTGTTTGACCGTGTTAAGATCTGGGGATCTGGGATGGTCTTTGCCCATAACCCCAGTTCTTCAAATGACGAGTCACATAGAAGAGCCACCATTTTGAAAACCCACAGGAGGCAATCCACACCTGCTCCCTGGGAAGGATTCTGGTATGTACAACTTTGACAAAATTCATTTCTGTACAATATTTTTTTACATTTGTTTATTTTTTCTGTCTTTTTCGCCCTCTTTTTATTTGATTTTTCTTTTTCTAAATCTTTCCCTACTCTTTTCCTCTCCTCTCTCTATGACTCTCCTTTCCCTCTCATTTCCACTTCTGTCTCTTTCCTCTCCCAGTCCCCTCTTTTTAGGTCTTACAAGAGACAGCCCATGCGCTGATGGCCCTGTCGCTGACAATGTTCTAAGGCTTCTAAAAAAAATACTCATAAAAGGGGCATTTAAACTGGCCATTTCTTAACATTAGTTGGCTTCATTGCCTTCCTTTTCATTGGTGACTGTGTGCCAGCGCTTCTCGGCTTCACTTGCTGCAGGTGGTTTTCTTGTTCTCTGGAGGATGGACCATGTACTGATTGATTTCTTGATTAATGTTCTTCCGTGCTGCGTGCTCTCAGATTGTGGTACTTTTTTTTTGCTTTTGCTTTCAAGCTTGAAACCATTACAGTTTAATCATGTGCTTACTAGTATTTCCAACAGCTGACTGTAAACAACTAGCAACAACAAAACCAGGTGGCATGTGACCACTGTCCAAGCATACAGTTCGGTCGCCTTTCACTTCTATTGATGATGAAACTATAAACGTACACCTTTCATTTAAGATAGTTGCCATACAGTATGTGTTTTTATGAATTAATGCTTGCAGCTCTGGCCAATTTACCTATTTGTTGGATTCCTCTTTTATAATTTAGAGGACGTTTTAGTCATCAACAAATTAGGTGTTTTCCAGAGGTTTATGTTTCACCTTTATCTCTACCCATATCAAACCCTAAAATCACTTTTAACTGACTTTACCTTTTCTCAGTCGCGGCTAGCATGACTCGCATGTGGGGGTGTAGGGGGTTGCGCGGGGAGGTTAAATTTTAATTACATTTTTTTTTAAATGTTAACTTACCTTTGCTGGCCCAGTCCGGCATTGCCTCTGCTTCCCTGCTCCTCACAGGAAGCAGGCACCCTCCCCTACCCTAAGCCAATTACAATGCTGCAATGGCAACGTTGTGATTGGTTGGGACGCCGACCACACAGGATTCTATGGGGAGGCCATTTTCTCCATGTAGGCTGCAGCCTACATGGAGAAAATGGAGAGTGTACCATTATGTATTCGCTGTTATTTTGATATTTGTAACTGGTTTTAATGTTAGTGAAAATGTGTTTTATTACACTATGTATTTTCAAGAACTTAATACTCTGCTCAATAAATAATAACATTTAAAAAAGAGAGAAAAGGCAGAGTGCATATGACTGGTTTGGTCTGCCCTGGGGCCGACCAAACAGTCAGCACCCTCAGAGTGGGCAAGCCAATCCTTCCCTGCATTAAAGCAGGACCGCCATCCGCCCGCCTCCACCCAAACCCTTCTGCTTTTTTGCAGTGCGAGAAGCAGAAACATAAAATGCTATTGAATAAGTTTTCATGTTTCTGCTTCTTGCACTGGGAGAAAGCAGTGGGGTGACGATCCTCTGCCCACATGGACGAACCGACCCTGCTTTTTCTCACTACTGAACCTTAAGTCACCCTCACCTCCCTTTACCTTTATCACCCTCACCTCCTGTGAGAAATCAGGACCTATTTTCAGCGCTCCCCCCCCCCCCACACTTTTTGCCACCGTTTTGCCCACTAGATGCTGGTTTTCAGACTCTGATTGTGCCCTGGGCTCTGCTAACCGGACCCTGGACCTGTGCTCTGTGTAAAAAGTACATGGTCATTTGGTATAATCACAATTGGCAATGACAGACCCCTGTAAGTCCCAAGTATATAATATGGTGATGGGGATTCAAACTACCTATAAGTTCCTAGTAGATAGTAGGGCAGGATGTTTAGAGACCCAGTAGATTTCCTGCACTACCGTGTGTCCTGCTGTGTTGCATGCTGTCATTTTAAAGGTAGCCCTGCTTTGCAGACTGTCTTTAAAATGTAATTATATGCAAATTCGACTTTGGATTTAAAGTTACTTTCAAAGTCGCAAACTACCTTATTTTTACATATAAGTCACCCCTGAGGTCTACCCTAGGTGCCTCAGGAGTAGGGCGCCTTGTAACTTTAAGCAGAAGCCCTGGTGAGGGAGAATTTGCCAATTTTGTTTGCCACAATTGTAGTGAATGGCTCCATATGCTAACATTAGAACATTTTATTAAAGTATAAATATTGTTAGGAGCCATGTAAAAAGAAATATACTTCAAGTTATCAAAATAATAGTTAAGATAAATCCAACAACTTGCTACTGCTGGATATGTAATAACTATTACGGAAATAAGTTATTAAACTTTATTTTCAGTGAGCTACAGTCCAGCTTTCCAGCTGCTCTCTCCTGATTGGCCAGCCTGCTCCCAGACTGTGTCAGTGCAACCTGATGAGGTGTGAAGTGTCCTGCCAGAGGACACAATTGGTTTTATGTGAGCAGAGAAGTACAAGCAGCAGAACAGGAGGCAGAAAGGGTGTGAAGGGTAGTCAAACTGGTCTTCAAAGGGAGAGTAATACTTTAGTACAGCACAGGCCTAACCCCACATCCTGCTTTTTAAGCCACACTGGAGCCTCTGTAATTCGATTAGGCAGAGGGTTGGAAAGGGAGTGTTTTGGACAATTAATCACACCAGTATGTTGGGTTAACTTGATACAGCTCCTCTGGAGAGAATTTCTCCATGCTTAATTTTGAAAGAAATATGCTTTTTGGGATAGGAATATGCAACACTTTGGAGGAAGTGGTTATACACCTGTGCAGTACCTTGCATCCCATTAGTCAGGGGTGCCCCCTGCTTGACGCCCAAAGACCATGGATACTTATAGGAGAGCTGCTTAGCTCCTCAGATCTGCTGCCTGAAGAAACAGGAAGAAAAATGACTCCCCTGCTAGCTCCCTGGCCTGCATCAAGAGGACTCAACTCACCAAGACTGCACCTGCTGCACACTGTGGGACTCATCACCAGAAGGACTTTGCCTGACTCTGAAAGTTTAAGGGGTAGACTCCTTGCAAGCTACAGGTTAACATCATCTCCACCAAGAGTCCCCATTCTGGAGTGCGTCCAGTGGACTTTTAAGGATTTGGCCAAGTGCATTGTGGGAATTGTAGTCCAGACATCCCAGAAACCACCTAAGGTATTCCAGACCTTTCGATTGGTGTTTAGGACACTTTGAACCCCAGAAAGTTAGAGCAACTTTTGGAAGATGTTCCATAAGGTGAGCGATTCGACTTCAAGAGTCAAGCCACCTACCTTCAAACGCGGCCTGGATTTTAGGTGGGTCCCGCTGAAATTTCCGAAACGCCAGACTTCCAGGATTTGACCGTGGCCGTGTAGAAAGTCAAGCCGGTGAACTCGCACCGAATCTGGCCAGATGAATTGTCTTGCTCAACATCGAGGGTAAAAGCTGCAGAAAAAGGACTAAGTGTGAAAGCAAAATGTTAACTGAGGCCTTCCGTCACGGTTGGCCTCAAACCTTTACTTTGCCCCGATCACGCGCGGCCAGATATCTAAAAGTGGTGCTATGTTTTTAAGCACTAGAAAGTGTTAGTCTTTAAAGATTCATTCTCCGGGTCCCTTAATTGGATGTTGGTCGCTTTGCTGTCTATTTATTCATAAAAATATAATCTAGTTTTATAATTTTGAAGTGGAATTTGTATTGTGTGTTGTGTGTTACTTATTTAAAGTATTGGTGTTTTATTAATGCTTTACACACCTGTCTCCTTAGTTTAAGCCTGCCTGCTCGTTGCCAGCTACAAAAGGTTGAGCAAGGGAATTATTTATTGAGACCTTGTCTGAACTTGTTTTTCTGTTTGTGACCTTATAACTAGTGGTAAGTCACTATTCATAACTGCAAACAATCCACTTTCCAATGCCTCCATTTGCCTCTACCGACCCGAGCCCTCATATCACCCTCATCTCCCATGTCCTCTACCCACCCTAAGTCCTCAAGTCACCCTCGCCTCCCTTTACCTCTACCCACCCATGAGCCCTCAAGCCATCCTCAACTCCCTTTACCTGTACCCAGCTCTAAGCCCTCAAGTCACCCTCAGTTACCTTTACCTCTATTCACCCTGAACCTTCAGGAAACACTCACCTCTCTTTACCTCTACTTATAGATGAACCCTAAAGCCACCCCTACGTCCCTTTACATCTACCAATTCCTAAACCATAAAATCACTTTCTTTTTTAAACGACATAAAAAAGTAATTGGGTGGCAAAGTACTCTGTGGTAAAGATACAACTACTTACCTCTGTGGTACTTATCAATATACGGAAAAAACTGTGTGGTATAGGCTGCAGACATCTTTTTCTACGTGGTGATTTAGCAGCGCCTCCATTTGGTTAACTTTCCTGTTGCTCCTCTCTTGCTTTTCAGTGGACTAAAAAATGACCTTTGTGGTTTAACAGGATCTCCAAATGGTGGCTCATCTGTGACTCCTGAGTAAGCGCCTCGTAATAACTGTTCATGTGCAGGGGCTTTTGCTTGAGGGGAGAGAGTGTGGCTCAAGGGCTAGGGCGGCGGACTTTAAAGCTGGGGAACCAGGCTCGAGTCTGGGCAAATCACTTAATCTCCCAAGGCCTAAAAATGAATGTCTCCCTCTTTAATGCAACTGCTGCTTATGTAAAGCGCTCTGATACCTACGAGTTCGAGCTAGGCTCACAAATAATGACATGAAAAACGAGACCACAAACAGAATGACACCTAGTGTACCTATGTATAACAATGTCACTAATAGAGTGAAGCAGTCTATTAACTTGCCTACACGAAATTAACACCAACAAATAGGATCTGGCAATATGGACAAAATGCAGGACACTGCATGAAAACATCATGATTAACTATAACGGCTATACCTGAAAAATCATTAACAATTTGATCCTGTAGGGCGCCATGCTACCTCTTTGAAAAGTGCCTCATAACGGGGGCATCACTTTAGAGGCGGGCAGGCAGATCTGCTCAAGTAGAGGACATGGCCCACTTTGAAAGGCTTCTGGCAGGAACAGGAGCCAGTGCAGTTCTGTTAGGGCAAGGGACGTGTGCCTGAACCTTCTTTAGTGGGCGATTACTCCAGTCACTATGAACAGCTTTGATTGGCGTTAATGAGGACTCGGGGAATCCAGTCGGTACTTTGCTGCTTCATTCGATGTGTGATAGGATTAGGCCCTGGACTATGACCCCAACGTTTGGAGGAGGGAGGGATTTGAACAGTAATGTAATTCAGACCCATTTCATCTCTTGAGAAATTTGCATGCACACAATGCATACTGGACCATGTAGATTCATATGAAACTACTACAATCATGGTATGTTTAAAGTTGCAAGTGCACTGTGGTGCCAGCTGGAGACAATATAAAGATGTGAAGTACCGACATGTGGTGCACATGCAGAGAGGCATGAGAAGTGTGGCAGTAACTAAGAAGTGAAGTGTGCTGAAGACACACTCCACAATAAAGAGACACCAGTGTAGAGGAAACTGCCACTCTTGCACATCACGCACAGGTCTACGCCAGCAGGGATCCCGGAGCCTTTGAAAGGCAAACACATCCTAGCCGTTACCCCAAATAAACTGAATCCACAAGATTTGCCAGACGGTTAGGGTAGGATTCCGACAGCAGAGGCATTCAGGGACTTACAGAGATCCATGCATGAAGGGTCAGAAAAACCACACGTGCAGGCCTCTCCCGGCCATTGAAACAAATGTAAAATCAGACGATTAGCATAGAAGCACAGATGTAATTGAACAGGCCGTGCAATCAGCCCTGGAGGTAGTGCTTTGCAAAAAAGGAACGCATTCAGGTAGTCAGTTTATCAACTGGCAACCTCAACTTCCTTGCTGTGGCATTGCACAATAAACCCACTGGTGGAGATGATGCTCTCTGAAGCAAATGTCATGTTGCATCATCACTGAAGCTGTTCCAGGCTGCTACTTCCTCCTGTGATGGAGAGAGTGGAGCGCGAGAGGACCTCTAGCCGAAGCAGTGAGTCTGTGACAGGAATAACACTCCAAGAACGCATAAGGAGACCTTTAAAAAAAAAAAAAAAATGTATTGAAACATTTCACAGTGATACAATAATACTCGCAGTGCGTCGTGCAATTAACAATAAAAGGATTTAGAGCCAAGACTTAGCATGAGTTAAAGAGATAACAATTATCGCCATACTGTACGTGGAAGGATTTTGAACAGCTACTTCGCGCATACGATTAAGGGTATTCACCTTGTGGATTTTGGTCTGCCGCTAATAACATTATGAATCCTCCCCCATTTCTCACCTAGAACATGCTGTTTAATATCAATCTGCATTATTTGCTTGTGTACAATTGTGTTTGTCCTCTGCCGATTCACCTGACTCTTTCCCAATAAGCCTTACAGTATCTGGTTTTGGGAGGAAAACTGGTAACTCCAAAGTTAGATAAGTGGAAAGGAGATTTAGGGGCAGATTTATGTTAACTGGCGCATCCCCAGGGATGCGCCAGTTAACATGCGCCACAGCTCCGCCAGCCATGGTGCGCCGCATTTATAATGCGGCGCACCATGGTGCAAAAACGGCACAGATGCGTGACGCATCTGTGCCGGTAATGTGGCGCATTGCTGGAGTTGCGTCGCAAGCGCGACGCAACTCCAGCAAGGCTCGGGGGTGCCCCATTTTAACAATGCTGCGTCAAGACCTATGCCTGCTTCAAGCAGGCGCAGGCTTTTGACGCAGCATTGGCTTAAAAGTGACTGAGTGAAATCTCATAGATTTCACTCAGCCACTTTTGCGAGGCGCACCTGCCCCGGAACGCCCACCCTGCGCCAGAACACCCACAAGCGGCGCAGGGCTTTACAACGTGACGCATCTGCCTAGATGCATCATGTTGTAAATCGTTCGTAGGGATGCGCCACGTTTACGCCACCTTGCGTGACGCAACAGCGGCGTAAACGTGGCGCAAGGGCCTCATAAATCTGCCCCTTAATGTTTGGTAAGAACTTGGGGTTTGTGCGTAAACACACTTTTTCAGGGAACACTTGAAAATATGGTTCTTCAATTGTGGGCGCATGCATTTCGATGACGCTTCATAGCGAGGTTAGTACTACTAGGAAAGCCACCTTCCACTTGACCGCTTTGTAATGGTTCAAATAGTGGCCTCATGAGACTTGTTAACACAATGTTTAAGTTCCATGTCAGTATAGGTAGTGTACGAAGTGGAATGACTCTTTTCAATCCTTTCATGAAGGTTTTATTGACAGGAATGTGGAAAAGTGATTGATGTTCCCTGTTTTGTAGATACACTGCAATGGCTGCTAAATGTAGGCGTATGCTAACTGTGCTTTTTGCAAATGTAACAAGTAATAAACTAGTTGTTGTTCTGTTGGAGAGGATGGATTAATGGTTTGTGATGCACAATAGTGAACAAAACGTTTCCATTTAGCAGCGTAGCATGCTCCTGTGGTGGTTTTTCTGGATTCTTCTAAAATTGACATGCATTCTAGAGATAGATTTAAGTATCCAGACTCTATGACTTCAGGAGCCAGATTGCAAGATTGAGCTGTCGAGTGTTTGGATGTCTCACCCTGCTGCTGCTGTGAGTGAGGGGGTTTGGATAGTTGGGTAGCTTCTTGTGAGATACTACGGATAGCTCTAGTAGTGGAGTGTACCATGGTTATAGAGCCCATGTAGAAGCGATCAGTATTAAGGTAAATGAAGTCTGTCTGAGTTTCCTGACCATGTATGGCACAGCTTTCTAAACTTATCATATTGGTGACACACTTTTTCGACAATCATCATTTTGCGACACAGTAATGCGAGCGAGCCTGAACCACCTATTGAAAAAATAGTGGGCAAATGGTGCATTTTCAAGCAAATTTGAGAAAGCACGAAGGTTAATAAAGAAATTGTGAATCAGTTCTAACAAAGACAGAAACTGGGAAAACTGGGTGTAAGCAAGGTTAGCTTTGTGCCTGAAACAAGAATATATTCATGCACACATTGACACGTGACCCAGTGATTTACAGCACAAAAAGGGCGGGTGCATGCACTGCCAAACCTTTCAACCATTTACAAAGTCCGCCTGCTGCCTTGCTGAATACGAATTATACAAAAATCCATTCAGGAAGGGGGAATTGTGAGTGGTATAACAATCATGCAACTTATCAGCCGCATTGAACTCAGGTGGGACCGCTTTCCTCAGCGCAGCGCGCCAAAAACCAACAGATGAAATAAGAGTCATATGTTTTTCCATGCAGGACTTTGAGGTAAAATTAACTGCATATAAGAGATAAGGACAAATACATATATGTCATAGAAATTGTAAATATCAAAATGTATGGGGACACAACATATCTCACGAAAACCTTTCATTGATTTAAAAAAAGTATATATGATTTGTAATATAATACACATACATATCCAATACATGTTGTCCTTTATGAGTAACAATATGTAAATATGTGCAAGAATACAAAACTTTGAATAAAAACAACAACACTTACTATATTATTGAGATGAATGAGGTGGATAGGATGAACACAGCTGGTCAATATTTGGTGGAATATTAGATAAAGACAATCGCATTTCGACATTAAGCATTTTCAAGCTTCCACGTTTCAGTGTCATGTATTATTTCAGCTAATTCTTCTTCAGAAAGTGAAAAGTTCCCAGTTACAGTTGAAAGAAATGGATTTCTGATGCAATCATAGTCTTGGATTTCAACGTTTGGGAAGTAATGATGAAGGTTCTCTCTGAGCAGTGTTAAATGGTCAACACATTTCCTTCTTTCACTTTACTTTTTCAAATTGCTATTTTGACTCTCATAGCACAAGAATTTAAAAAACTTTGAATAAAACAGCACTTGTCTTACTATTTTAATGAAATATATGAGGTTGATAGGATGAACCCAGCTGGTCAATATTTGGTTGAATATTCGATAAAGAAACTCGCATTTCATCATCAAGCATTTTCAAGCTTCCACGTTTCAATGTCTTTAAGTTTGTCATCGTTGAAAAGGATACTTCACAAATGTATGTAGTAGAAAACTGCATGAGAATTTTTAACACTTTTTTACCTATGTTTGGATACATTTTTGTAACACAGATCCAAAAGCTGTCTAAATCACCCTCTTCATGCATCATTAACATACTTCGATCATTTTTAGGTCTCGCCTGAGCCAGCGCACATGCGCTGCTCTGAGAGACATTTAGTTAGGGCTTTTAAATTCCAAACACACGCTTATGCGTGTGCTTGTTTTTTAATCACTTGCTATTGGATTTGCGTGCTGTCTTTCTAAGAAAGACAGCACACAATTGGCCAAAGGCAGGTGCATGGCCTGCCTTCTCTCTGCCTTGGCCTAGGCAGCTCAGGAGCGTGCAGCAGTGCCATCTGTTTCCAATTATGTTAATTGGGAACAGATGGTCGCGCTGGTGCAAATTCCTTTCAGCGCACGCAACACTCCCGGGCTTTTTTTTAATGTGCCTTGCTTTTTGACAGAGTTGAAATGTTAATGTTTCAGCCCCTGCCGAGTGTTTTAACCATCACGTATAATTTTTCTTTTACTTCGAGGCACGCATGCACAATTTTTTTTCTTACTTGTTAATTTAAAATAATTGCGTCCGTTTATTTGTTTTTATTAATTTGAAGTATTTGCTAAGACTTGGATATGTTGAGCCGAGGACAAGGCTTGAACACTAGTCCCCAGCTCCAGAGTCGGCAGCTCTCACTGCTGACCCATAACCTCTCCTTCCGAGAACAGCATGCAGTTCTCTCTACGTGCTCGATCCATTGGAGGCTCATTTTCTTTCATGAACTCATATACTGAAAACACCATTCAGCATATTCACAGTACTTGAATTTTATATGATTTTGATTTTCATTATGCGTGTTCTGTAAATAATTGACGGATAGTTGTGTATTCTTTTAAAGTTATGTGTCTGCACTCATTTAAGTGTTATTGGCAATACAGATTTATTGCACTTTTTAACTCATGTTTTATGCATTTTTTATGTGACCGGTTTTCTTTTGATGCAGTGTTTATTTGCACTTTTATTATTTTGTGGGACTATGCGTGCAGTTTGTTAAGCGTTCAGTTTGTTTTAACTTCAGGGGGGAGGATTTAATTGCTGACAGCACGCCGTGCACGGCATGCTGAAAGTCTTTTGTTTGTTTTCTCAGGAGGATGGACTAACTGGGGCACGTGAAGTAACACAGGAGATGTAAGGACACTGGTGTGCACCTGGGTCCGTTTGGACACATTTACGAGTGGGGTCGCCCGATTCATGGAGGGTATGATAAATGGTGGCTTTGGATAGATGACCCGGCCATACGAATGCGGAATCGATGCACTGGGTCTTTCACGAATCAGGGATGAATTCGGTGCGGACGTTTGGTAAGCAGATGTGGGCACAGGGCTTTAAGAGGGTCGGGTCTTGCTGGTGCTCAGCACCAGCAGTTCTAAAAAGCAGGTGCTGACACTGGTCTCTATCATGCTCTCCCTCACCCTCAGGGTGGAAAAAAAAATCTTAACTCTGGACAAGCAGTATCACCCTTCACTGCCTTTGATGCAACTTCAAAGAGACTCGTTATAGTTCTTTCAGTCTCATCATTTCAGAACTGAAGCATTTTCCATGGTTGTTGCCTATTTATGTTATGCAACTAACAACCATCGACAAAGCTAATAGTACTAGTTGCCAGTGTAATATTACTTGCTGTATTATATATCTGGATGTAATGACAGAAGTAGAAAAATACTGACCGGGAGGCACACTAAGCTGAGCATAGTTATTTTTTACCTTAGGTGCTTTTAAGTCACACCCTTAATTACATTGGCCATGCCCCTTTGAGAGGCACCCAGTTTCTCCCTCTCACTTTAAGCCCTTTGTGGGCACGTTGCAATTTTTAATTGTTTATTATTGGTTAAGAGGTGTTCTATTTGAAAGTATGCAATTTTGTTTTTAGTTGTCATGAGTTTCACACGCATGCTATATTTTTATTTAAAAAACAACAAGTGATGGACTGAATGTGGATCAATGTCACACACTCCCCCAGTCAAAAGATCTGGGCCCAAATCCATCGTTTTTTTGCACTCCACACCACCCTGGGTTAGACAATGGCGATATGCAAATCAGCTCTGACCCTATTGCCCCATGGGAACAGTCCAGTCCGAACTACAAAAGCCATGTCCTTCCCAGAACGGAATCAAGCATCCGAGGACCGGACCGGTTTCGAGGTAACACCTCTCATCAGCCCGGCTAGCTTGACTCCAAGTGGTGTGGAGTGCCTGGGACCCACGTCTGGGCATCCCCAGCGCACTTAGGGCGGCAATTGCAAAAACAACAAGAGATGGACTGAATGTGGATCAATGTCACACACTCCCCCAGTCAAAAGATCTGGGCCCAAATCCATCGTTTTTTTGCACTCCACACCACCCTGGGTTAGACAATGGCGATATGCAAATCAGCTCTGACCCTATTGCCCCATGGGAACAGTCCAGTCCGAACTACAAAAGCCATGTCCTTCCCAGAACGGAATCAAGCATCCGAGGACCGGACCGGTTTCGAGGTAACACCTCTCATCAGCCCGGCTAGCTTGACTCCAAGTGGTGTGGAGTGCCTGGGACCCACGTCTGGGCATCCCCAGCGCACTTAGGGCGGCAATTGCAAAAACAACAAGTTTGCTATATTTTTATTTAGCATGTAGATTCAGTTTCCATTTCAATTCACTGGATTTCACTTCACTAGGTCACTTTCATATGGGGGAGTTTTATGTGCACTATTCAGAGGTTTTAAATTGGGGACATTACTGAAATGATGTCTGTGTGGGTCATGAATGAGTGGTCACGAATAGGGTTGCGTTAAATGGGCCGGTACTGTCCAGTACGGAGTACCGGCTCTTTTTTGTTTTGAGAGGGAGAGTACCAGCTCCAGGGAAATGCAATACCTTTAATAGGAGAGAACCAGCACTTCTCACTATCTGCCGAAGGGATTTTATTAACTTCTATCTCAAATTGCGGCCCAAACATTGTTCGAACAATTGCACAGCAAGATTGCTTTATGGTGGTTTCGGCAACAGTGTGTGGTTCCTTGTTTTTGACAATTATTTGAGCAACTAAGTAACTTGCCTTTTGAGCTTTCTCTGATCTCTTCTTTCTCTTTGTGAATGATGCAGACTGCTTCCTTAAAGATTTTGAAAGCTCAATAAAGTATTCTACCGGTTTTTCTGACAAATGGCTGTGTTATGTGGTAAAATGTTGTTTACATTTATTTTATATCATACTTTTATTTGCAAGTATTTCCCCACAAACTAAACACTGGGGACAAGGATGGTTTTCATTACCAAAAAATATGAACCCCAGTTTCATATAAGCTGTATTATATAAACAAGGATTGGAGATTTTTCCTTTACACTTCTTACGTACTGAGACAGATGGTTCAGTTGATTCTTGGGTACTTTCGTCAATAGCTGATACATTTTATTCCTTGCAAACGCCATCTTCACCAGTTTTTTGCTCCTTAATTATAAACTTATACATTTTGTGTGTTTGTTTGCCTTATCTTGCCCTTGCCTAGTGATCTCTTGAATGTCCCACAGCAAATTCTGAAATTTAAAAGTGTCTATTTTTTTAGGCTTTCACGAAATAGATTACCAGTTCTGGGTTAAACTAATACTAAACTAGAACATGCTGCCTCTCATGCCTCTGTGTGACTGAAGCCTGCTACCTCTGGTGCTATTATCTCTGGTGCCCGTATCTGCAGTGTGGCTGTTTCTGTGGTTAGTGCTGATGCATCCCCTTCTTGCAGCCTATGATGCTGCTGTGTCCAAAGTGGATGATCCTGTAGCTAGCACTGCTGCATCCTGGAAACTATGGGGCTTCCGGAAAAAGGAAGAAATGTGGAAATCTACAGATAGGAAGAACATGAAATACGAAGTTTAACATACATTATACTGCCTACCAGTATGGATGACATGTGATTCTTACACCTTACAGTCCTCATTCTCTTAAGTTTAGTAACATTTAATCTACATTGGTTTGAGTAGAAGATAATCATATGAAATCAATGCTCTCAGCATAAGGTGGGACAGGAGTAACAACTGCATTAACACTGGCTCGGACAGACTCAGGACAGCAATTGACCTTGGTATGGACAAAGCTAGTGATGTCTTTGTGTCAAAAGGTGAAAAGACAGTGTTTGCATAATAACAGTTAGAAGACCAGGTGCTCATTATGGCAGAATATATACTGCCTACCACTGGGAAGTGGTACTCTGCCTGTGGAAGTATTTGAGAGTTTAAGTGCCTGCGCATACAAAGCAGTGTATGAGAGAGTGTGGAGCCTGAAAGGGCCTATGAGGCAGTCTGCCTATGTGTACATGCAGTGTTCACTGAGCTCTGCCTTAGAACACTGGCTAAGTGTGTAGATGAACAAAAGGTACTTACCTGTAACCTGTGGTTCTCCAGAATTGGTGTCTTTCATAGATTCACATGCTTGAATATCCCCCGTCGTCGAAGTGGGAGTCCCACGGTACATAAATAGCAGTAATATATATGCATGTATACATGAGAAATATCATAAATAAAATATACATATATATATATAATGCAATAGAAATGTAAACTTGAAAAAAGTACCATAGAACAGAATAGGCTCATTGAAAAGCCCAAGGGAGAATTCACTTTAGTAACATATTAGAGTCATTATGTGTTGGTCCACATTCCAGCCAATCAGGCTGTAGCCTCCTCTAGAACCTTCTCCTCAGAAGCCCAAGTCCTCAGATTTTCGTAGCACAAGTAAGTATAAATGGTTGAGGAGAAAAGAGCCTCTGAGGGGAGGATGGGAGGGTCGAATGTGAATCTATGAAAGACACCAATACTGGAGAACCACAGTTTACAGGTAAGTAACTTTTGTTCTTCTCCAGTATTAGGGGTGTCTTTCATAGATTCACATGCTTGAATAAGAATAGAAAGCAGTAAATCATACATTAGTCAAAAAGGAGTATACAAATTAAGTCTTGGCAAAACATATCACCTAATAAGCAATAAATACCAAAATCATGACAAAAACCTTTATGACTGGAGGCGGGTAGCAAAAGAGGCTCACCTTTATCGGAAAAGATTCCGCAGCACCGCTTGACCTACTGCCTCATCTGCAGCATCTGTTGATTGCAGGCAGTAGTGCTTCGTAAAAGTATGGCTGCTAGACCAAGTGTATAGGAAGGTGAGCAACCCAATATACCCTTGCGGGCTCGGGCAGAGTTTGTTATAATAGAAAAATGGCCAGCAAGGGGTTTTGTTGTTCTATAATTTTTCAGCACTGTTCGGACTTGTTTTGGAACAATCAAAGTACCTGAACCTGAGCTTAATCAGTGGCTGTTCTATTTAATCCAATAAGACTTATCTAGTCCAATTCTGCATATTGTGTTTCATGTCATCCCTTGATTTTCTTCAGATTTTTAGTTGAAATCAATTAATTACTGTGACGCAGCAGTCTGGACTTAATTTTAGGATATGTCAAAGGAAAAGCAACCAATACCTTGAATATCCTGATTATATCTATGTATGTACCCTACCCTATGTGAATGCTCACCTTTTTGTACAGAAATATACATTTTTTTGCCTTGAATTTAAATAATTTTCAGACAACTAAAAAATCCTGGTTTCTTGTGTTTCATTAATCATTTATTGTACATATGATGTTAGTGTGGTAACATCTTGTGTTCTTTTTGGATTAAATAGAACAGCCACTGATTAAGCTCAGGTTCAGGTACTTTGATTGTTCCAAAACAAGTCCGAACAGTGCTGAAAAATTATAGAACAACAAAACCCCTTGCTGGCCATTTTTCTATTATAACAAACTCTGCTAGACCAAGTAGCAGCTCTGCAGATGTGTCTCAGAGGTACCCCCGCAAAGAGGGCAGCAGAAGTCGACACAGGTCTCGTGGAATGAGCTGGAGCCGGAGCAGGAAGGGGCTTGCCAGCCCGTTGATGACAGTAGGATATGGCCGACGATATCCATCTGGTGATAGTCTGTTTGGTTACAGATTGTCCTTTGCACACTGGGCCATATGCTACAAATAATTGATCCGTCTTTCTAAATGTAGCTGTGCGTTGAATGTAAAATTTGAGGCAGCGCTTCACATCCAGAGTGTGCAAAGAGCGTTCCGCTGCAGATTGAGGTGCAGGGAAGAAAGTCTTAAGGACAATTGGTTCATTGAGATGAAAGTCACTGGGAACTTTAGGAATAAAACTGGGATTTGTTCTCAAAGTAACAGCCTCGTTGGAGAACTGTAGAAACAGTGACTGTATAGTAAAGGCTTGGATGTCGCTGACGCGCCTGGATGAGGTCAGAGCAAGCAAAAGAGCCACTTTCCAAGTGAGGAATTTTAGACTGGAAGAATGGATGGGCTGGAATGGAGGCAAAAGTAGTTGAGACAAAACTAAGTTCAGTCGCCAAGAAGGTGGGGGCCGACGGATTGGTGGGAACATCCGAAAAAGGCCCTTGAAGAATTGTCTGATTATTCTGGAGGAGTACAAAGATGTTACGCCATCATGGCGAAAACGAGAAATTGCAGCTAGAAAAACCTTTAGAGTGGAGTGTGATAGTCCTGATCTTGCTAGTGACAAAAAGAACGGCAAGATTTGCTCTGGCTGAGCACACATGGGATCCAGGGTTTTAGTGGAACACCAAGCACAGAAACGCTTCCACTTCAACTGGTAAGTTTTGATGGTAGATGGAGCGCGAGCACTTGCTAGCACCGCCCTACAATCCTTGTCGATATTCATGTGTGCAAATTCATTGTACTCAGGTTCCAAGCATGAAGTTGGAGATATGCTGGGTCCGGATGGCATATTTGACCTTGCTGCATCGTGAGAAGATGTGGCAGAGGATGCAATTGTATCGGATTTGTCAGAGAGAACAGAAGAAGATCTGATAACCAAGGACGTCTCGGCCATTTGGGTGCCATCAGGATTATCCGACACGGTTGGAACCTCATTCTGTGCAACAGACGAGGAATGAGCGGCAGTGGAGGGAATGCATAGATGAAGTCGTTCGACCAGTCTATTGAAAAGGCATTCCCGCTCGACTCCTTGTGTGGATGCCGGCTCGCAAACCGTTGACACTTCTTGTTGAGAGCAGTTGCAAAGAGATCCAACTGTGGTCGGCCCCACTGTCGGAAGACGAAATCCAACATTGGTTGGTTGATTTCCCATTCGTGGTTGTCCGAGAGGGCTCTGCTGAGCGAGTCCGCCAGAACATTGGCCACCCCTGGCACATGGACAGCTGTGAGATGTATTTGCTGTTGGATAGCCCAATCCCATATTTCCTGTGCCAGTTGTGACAGCACGAGAGACCTTGTGCCGCCCTGTTTGTTGATGTAGTGCATGCTGGTGGTGTTGGACGTCCTCACCAGCAATATTTGTCCCTGCACTACTCTCCGAAAGGACTTCAAGGCCAAGAAAATCGCCAGTAGTTCTAAGCGATTTATGTGCCAAGTGCGCTGAGACACCGTCCATTTTCCCTTCACGGACATCCCGTCGAGATGTGCCCCCCAACCTTCCAGGGAAGCGTCTGTTGTCAGTGTAAGTGTTGGTGGTTCGTCTTTGAATGAACGACCTGTCGCTATGTTTGGAGGATGAGCCCACCACTCTAAAGCTTTTTGAATGCGGGGCGTTAGATGGATCTTGTTTTCGAACGACCCCGATACCTGCTTCCACTGCCTATCTAGTTCCTCTCGTAGGACTCTCATGTGCAATCTGCAGTTGGGAATCAGTTGAATGCACGAAGAAGCCATGCCGAGGAATGATTTGTACATCCGGACAGAAACATACTGTCTTGACTGCAGGAACTGTACTTTCTGTATCATTCGGTCTTGTCTCTCCTGTGAAACGAACACTTGTCCCAGCCGAGAATCGAGCGAGGCTCCTAGAAAATCTCGCTGTTGAGATGGTTGAAAGTGTGACTTTAGGCAATTGATGGAGAAACCCAACGTTTCGAACAGGGATATGCAGACGTGAGTGTGCTGTTCCGTTAATTGAAAAGTCCTGGCCTTTATCAGGCAGTCGTCCAGATACGGATAGAACTGGATGCCCTGTAAACGCAGGTAGGCAGCCACCGGGGCTAGGATCTTGGTAAATACCCTCGGTGCTGATCGAAGGCCGAATGGCAGGACCTTGAATTGATAATGAAATTGGCCGACTGTAAAACTGAGATATTTCCTGTGCCTGGGATGAATAGGTACATGGAAATATGCATCTTGAAGGTCTATCGTTGAAAAGTACTCTCCTGGAATCAGGAAATTCAAGATTTGAAGTAGGGTTAGCATCTGAAAAGTCTTTGATGCGATGAACTTGTTTAGAGCTCTCAAATCTAAGATGGGGCACCACTCTCCTGATTTGTTCCTTACTAGAAAGAAACTGGAGTAAAACCCCCTGCCACGTTGACCTTGCGGTACCAATTCTATGGCTCCTTTCCTGATCATAAGCTGCACCTGGGCCAACAGTTCCTTGAAATGGGGAGAAGGTGGACCCGAAGGTGGACGAGTGGGGGGAAATTTCGTAAATTCCAGGGTATGTCTTTTTAAAACAACGTCCAAGACCCATTGGTCGTTGGTAATGTGCGACCAATTGCAGAAGAACTTCGAGATTCGACCTCCAAGATGCACAGTCGTCTCACTGTTTTTTGTTGGTGTTCGCACCACCTCTGTAATTGGACTTACGCTGGTACGGTCTGGAGGTGGATGAACGACCTTAGGACTGATAGGAGCCCCTTTGTCTGTTATCATTGTAATTGTATGCTCGATATTGGCCTGTTCCACGAAAAGTAGAGGTTCCTCCTCCTCTACCCCGTGCCCCACGAAATGGCCTTTTCCGATATTGTAGAGTTGTCAAGGACTTTGCTGTATCTGTGTCCTTCTTTATAAGTTCCAAAGCCTCATCAACATGCTTACCGAATAAAGATTCACCGTCGTAAGGTAAATCTAAAACTCTGGACTGGACCTCTGGACGGAAGGTGGTTGATTTTAGCCAGCCTTGACGGCGCAAGACTGCAGCACCCGCTAGTTGCCGGAAACCAGTGGAGGATATATCGACGGCACAGTCGATTATTTCTGCTGAAATCTTTTCTCCTTCGAGAATGATGGCCTGCGCTTCATCCCGGATGGAGTCGGGCATTTGAGTAATCAGACCAGCGATCTCAGACCACATTTGACGGTCGTAGCAACCTAGAATGGCTAAGGCGTTGGATGCTCTCACAGTTGTCGCTGCCATAGTGGTAAATTTTTTGCCAATTGAGTCTAATTTACGGCCATCTTGATCAGGCGGAGATGTCAGAGGTATGGCCGGATTTCGAGATCTTTTTTGCGCCGCCTGAGTGATAACAGAATCTGCCTTAGGTTGCGAAACCAAACAGGCCGGAGAAGTAGGTGGCGCTTTATATTTTTTGTCCAATCTGGGCAGAACGGCTGGTATGGAATTAGGACGTTCCATCAACTTTAGACCTTCTTCCCATATGTGGTCTATGATAGGAATGGTATGCGTTTGCCGTTGAGGTAAGTCCTTAAAATCATACAAAAAACATTCCGTTTGTTGCGCCTCGATTGTTAAGTGGAACCTTTTCGCAGCACGAATCATAAGGTTATGGAAACTCGCGATATCCACTGGGGGCGAAGCTCTTGGTGATGCCTGTGGAGTAGAGGGTGTCTGTGCCCTATAATTGTCCCAATCCTGCATGTCATCATCAGTGTCGTTATCCCCAGTGTTATGAGGAGTTTGATTCTCATTATCAGTATCAGGGCAAGCACCCGAAGGAGACGTAGGCGCGACAGGCGCCGGAGCTTGAGGCCGAGGTGCTGGAGACTGAGGTCGAGGTGCTGGAGACGGAGGTCGAGGAGCTGGAGACTGAGGTCGTGGCGCTGGAGACTGAGACCGGTGCACTTGAGGTGCCGGAGAAGGAGGCAACGACGGTGGAAACCTAGGATTGTAGTCGTCCAGCATATGTTGCAGGTTTTGCACCAATGACAGAGGAATTTGCGTAACCTGTTCGTAAGTAGTTGGTTGTGCCCTATCGATTGGAAAAAGTACATTCCCATCTTCAAAGTTATTATTCACATCCTCATCCTCGTCACTGTACTCTTGACACTTAATGTGTAATTCAGAAGGACTGGATGCTGGTTCATAAGTTTGATCCATTTCAGAATCATTTCCGGATTCCTCTTCTCCAGACTGAAACAATTTTTCCGGAGGCTGAGATCCACTCCTTACTGGACTTAACTGAATGAGTGGTACAGTCTTGAGAGACGAGGCAGTAACCACTTTGAAGGTGGTAGTAGTCTGTAGGGGTTGGTGCGTCGTCAACGAGCCCGTCGACGAGATTTCCAAAGTCTTAGCACCCCCCGGTTATTCTTGCGTCGTCGCCGCAGAAACCGGCGTATGAATTAGCAGCTTACTCTTGGTCGACGAAGATTTTTTGGTCGTCGACGAGGTAGTCGACGAGGTCTTCGACGAGGTTGCATACTTCAACGGGGTGGTTACCGTCGACGAAGATGGTATCGTCGACGAGGCAGTCGTTGACGAGGAAGATCTGGTCGTCGGAGCAGGCGTCGACGACGATGGCTTGTTCTTCGTCGACGGAAGGCGCGTCGACGATGATTTCTTCGTCGACGGTTTGATCGTCGACGAGATCTTAATAATAGACGAGATGGGTCTCACCTCGTGGCTGCTCGTCGACGAGATGGTCGTCGTCGTTGCAGAGCTGGTTGACAGGGAAGAAGTGGTCGTCGAAGTTGAAACTGCCAAAACTGACTTTGTAGTCGCTGAAGACGTCGCCGGACACGTCGACGAGCCCGTCGACGAGCCAGTGCCCGTTTTTGAAGAGGAGGGCATAGTCTTGGGTCTAGACGCCAGAGAGCCAGGTCCCGTAGGCGCGCCCTGAAGCAAGTCTTGTGGGGAGACATCCTTGAAAGAACCCAACATTTTACTCTTTTTAAGAAAAGGAGAGGGAACTTCAGTCTCGGACCCATGTTTCTGAGAGGATTTTGAAAATCCAGATGACATACTCTCAGCATCAGAAACCACATTCTCAGATGTTTTCAACTTCTGTAGCCACAGAAGGAGACGGGCCTCTCTATCCCTCAATGTTTTAGGGGGAAAAGTGCGACAGAACTTGCAGGTAGAGGCAATATAGTCCGGGTAAAGACAGTAAATACACTTACTGTGAGGGTCCTCATGAAAAAGGCGCAATTTACCACAGGATGGACAAGCCTTGAACAAAGTTTTCTTAGTAGAAGACATTTCTGAAGAAAAACAGCTAGAAACTGGAAAAAACTGAGCAGAGCTCAGGGAGACTCCCTTCACACGACGTGCGGTAGAAAATCTGGGGACTTGGGCTTCTGAGGAGAAGGTTCTAGAGGAGGCTACAGCCTTATTGGCTGGAATGTGGACCAACACATAATGACTCTAATATGTTACTAAAGCGAATTCTCCCTTGGGCTTTTCAATGGGCCTATTCTGTTCTATGGTACTTTTTTCAAGTTTACATTTCTATTGCATTATATGTATGTATATTTTATTTATGATATTTCTCATGTATACATGCATATATATTACTGCTATTTATGTACCGTGGGACTCCCACTTCGACGACTGGGAATATTCAAGCATGTGAATCTATGAAAGACACCCCTAATACTGGAGAAATGTGTGTTCCATTTTTTTGTATATAAAATCAGAAGTAGTTCAAAAGTGTTTAAGAAGCTGATACAAGTCAGAGCATGCCTGAATGCAAACATCAACTGTGCACATTCTCACACACACTGTCCGAACTCGCGATCAGCTTCTGACTAAAAACATTTTTAAGTGCTTGTGTATGGTTATTTTTAATTTAAACACATCTTTACTTACTTAATTTATACATATAACAAGTAAATTGGGGCAATACAACAGAGGTCAGGTTTTACAGAAGCGTACTCACTCCTCCACTGCTTCCTACCTACTCACACACATCCCTCTCCCAAACGTTGAGACTAGGCCCACCCTGTCCCATCCAGGTAAATGAGACTCTCCTTTTGCCAACAGTAATAGCAAATGCAAAAAATGTAATTCCATCTTTCTGCCTTTATGCATTGCAAGCTACTGAAGAACCCATCAACAGCAAATGTAGGAGGTGTGGAACATGTTCATGATCTTCTGACCTAGAAGTTGATGGCAAAGTTGTGCAAAAATCGAAGAATTCAAAAATGAAAAATAGGGCAGGCAGGAAAGAAAAAGAGAATTTACGCCTTAAATATGGCGCTACATTTTGCACGTGGCCGTTTCTAAGTGCTGTAGTATACAGGAAATATAGTAACCAATGGTTTGGAAGTATGGAAGGGTGAGTCAATCTTGCTCTACTTCTGACTGATGTTTTGAGTCACAGAAAAACACTGCACTAAGAATGTCCTGAAAACCTGACTTCACCTCAAGTTCCTAGTGAAGCAGGATAAACTGCTATGAATTTTCCCGATTAAACATGGACCATTCTCTTGTAGGAAACCTCTAACAATGTCCAGTGAGTGACAGAGTAACACGACTAAACAGCATTATGTACAGATGAATACCACATTCTTCATGAGTCATAGCGCTTCTTTCCAATAAAAAGTCTTATTCTGTGAAGACATTTTTTTATTTTATGCATTCTAATTTAATCCACACACATTACATCCCTCAATATAGGGAAGCAATGAGGTCTCATGCAGCCTCAATTCAAAGAAACATCTGGAAACTGTATTACACATAGCTGACTGTTCCACTGCAGGTACTGATCTGCAGAATACACAACACATGAACCGCAGAAAATGTTTTTCAGCTCTCGCTCTTTCTCAAAGGCGGGCCTTGGCTATATGTTCCCACAATCACTGATCTGGTGGTGGAATTGACCTCTGTTGTACTTAGGGTCAGTTGTGACGGTCTATATTTCCTCTCAATGCACGGTCTTAAGACCCTGGAATTGACTGGGTCTTTGAAGATGTCTTTGGATACATTCAGTACTGATCCTATCATGGGCAGGTATTGTACGGTGCGCTCAGTGTGCAATAGTGTCTCAACTAAAAAATTAGTTTGCTCCTCAGTGGTGTGCATTGGGATCTTGTGGTACTCAGCAGCTCTTCGAATGACACTGTGATATGAGGAGGTGTAAACCGGTGGAGATGCTTTTGAGGGTACTGGTGGTTCCATGTCTGAGTCAGGGAGAGCCCCCATAGTAGTCATCCCACAGGTCTGTGGTGTTGGGTGTCTGTGTCCCTTGTGAATCTGCATCTGGGATCTCGCCCATGTGGTGAGGGTGGTTGTGTTTGTGAGGATACAGGTGGGCTAAAAGTCAATGGGCTTGTGGCCCTGTGCTCTAGTGTCACCTTCTCTGGTGAAGGCAGGGGCAGATCTTGCTCTTGTGCCAGTTTTCTGGCAGTCTCTTTACATTTTATTCTGCATGAATTCTTTCAGTCCCTCAACAAGTATACCCTGTTCCTCAGTGGGGGTGTTCTCAAAAACTGTGTGGCTTTGTAACCACAGATGTATGGCTCTTTTTCTGTCCCCAAGTGTTGTGGTATTTGTCTGTCCTCGGACTAAAGGGTTGTTTCAATTCTGAGTTGCTCGATCCTGAGCTTTTCTTTGGATCTGATGGTTTACATGGGGTTAAAGTCTGTCCGGAAGCTTACGGTGCTAATGTGTTTCTGGTGCCATTCCTGTGATGTGGCCTCGTCCCTTCTCGGCTCCAATATATGCTCTCAGTGTCGACCTGAACCCAAGGGCTGTGGTTAACTGTGGCAAGGTGGGGAAGTGGTTGCAAGATGGCAGGGGCGGCTCTGGGCTCATGGTGGCCCTGGGCAGGGAGTGTAGGTAGGGGGACCCGGAAGAGGGGGTCCGGGCAGGGCGGAGCACGGAGGCCAGTGAAGAGGGGGGTCAGGGTGTTTGGAAGAGGAACAGAGCCGGAGGCCGCCAAATCCCTGCCAGGGGCCACCACGCAAATATGTATCTATCCTCAGAGGATTATTATATTAAGGATATATATTGGCGTGGTGGCCCCTGGGGTTTGGTGGCCCTGTGCAGGTGCACAGCTTGCACATGCCTAAGGCCGCCCCTGAAGATGGTCTTGGCACAGTACTAACGGTAGGTGACGTCCCCTTGGTTCTCGGTCCCTACACAGGAATCAGCAATGGCTATGTCGGCCCCTCGACATATACGGTAGCTTCTCCATCGCTTGAGGACGATTCGGTGGCGACATAGTGGGGCTGGCAAATACTACCCCATGTTCTGTTGTTGTACCGGACATGAATTTCTTCCTCGCTGTCATGCGAGAACTTTGCCTCGGCTGCCAGCTCCATGGTGTGTGTCAGGCCCCGATTCCTTCGGGTCCAAAATGATTTTTTCTTTTTAAACAATGCGCAGGCTGTGCACTCGTTTTCTTTGTACTCTGGGAATACACACAGATTACAAAACCTCAGGAGTGTTAGAGTGTGCATACTTGGCCCCGTAGTGAGGGCAACGTCGGACAAGGTCTTTTGTCATCTTCATCATCCAAAGACGGGCATTCTCGACTGGCGTGTGTGTCGGTCATCGGGTGCTCACTTCCTGGCATCTCAGATCCGTTGGATGTAATTCACTGGTTCGCCGGTTGATTTTTCTTTACCGTAGGCATCAAATCCTCAAGAGCACCGGCACAGTCTGTCTGAGGCTGATAGCGGAAAAAAAATTCTAACATAGGAGACATTGATTATGAGCAATACCTCTAGCGGGAGGAGAGAAGACACACAACGCCAGTCATAAAACGTTCTCAAGGAAAAATAACTTGCATAGTCTGGGACCAACCTTAGATGGCCGGGCCCAACACTAGATGGCAGGAGTTTGCATAGCATGTGTATCTGCAGCCAACACATGCTACAAATATATTATTTTCAAAAAAGGAAACTAGGCTAGGTGCCAGTTACGCAGTGATAGAATATCAATATGACATAAATGAAGAGACACATTTTTTGGTGCAGTTTGTGCCCAATACTGATATGGCTGGGTCTAAACTGGGGTGGCATGGTGAGCAAAAGAACGATGGATTTAACCCAGATCTCTTGACTGGGGGTGAATGTATGATTCATTCAGCATTCAGTCCATCATTTGTTTGCGTGATACTGAACTAAAGCATCTTTCCATGAAAATAGCGAGCTTTAAAAATTTTTTTAATTAGGGCTAACCTTGATAGGTGAGGGAATGAAACAGTAGTGAAAAGGACTATTCAGGTGATGATGTGAGATAATGCATCATGGAAGAAAGAATCAGCCTACTTTAATAGTGTGCAGGACCATGACGCATTCTGTAACAGGAATTAACTCTTTCAAGTTGTTAGTGATACTGTGGTCATAAAATATATTTTGTTCAGCATGGTTGTGGGAACATTTGAATATACGAGAGGTGATGGAGTTGTGAGAGAAATAAATAGGATGGCTGAGTAATTTCCTGGGGCTTGTGAATAGGACACACATTGTGGAGAGGAGAAATGGGAATGGAGGTAGAAATATGGTTGGTTCCAAAAAGGGAGCTGCAGTTTGATGGTAAGGTGGTTTGTTGTGGGTAAAGCACCAGGAGATAGTAAGCATTTGGCACAAGGAGCCAGAACTTCGTGACAGTGAAAGTTACACAGTGTTCATGGTAAAGGAAGAGTAATCGCTAAGAAAAGGTAAGTTAATATTTTACTTGGTCTGGGATATGGCAGACCAAAGCACATCTAGGTAAAATGGTGACAGTAAGTCTGGAGAAGTTATTATATTAGATCTTTGCATTTGAGCAAAAATATAAGTGACATTTCTCAGTATGCCCAATCCCACACTGGAGTATATTTTCGACAAGGCAAACAATCCGCACCACATGCAAAGATTGTGTGAACAGTCAGTTGTCAGGGAAACTATAAGAAGTGTAATATTTCTGCATATATATATATATATATATATATATCAGGGTTTTTGTGAATTGGGTCAAAGTAAACAATCTCTGCAATTCCTCTGCGTAAGCCTTCAAGGATTTGTGGCTTTTTGTGATGAATTAAGCCCTAAATGTATTGGTGATTTTTCAAGAAAACCATTCTTGTACCTGCTCAAAACCACATATTGCATGCCCCTACCTGCTTTAAATGCCCGTGATTTCCTTCAACAGACTAAATTAAAAGGGACAGCAACAGCATGGAAAGTACATTTTGTGCTTCAAGTAACTCTCTCCAGTCTAACAAGCAGTAATGTTCGGAAGTGAAAAGGTGGCTTCAATAGAACGTCTTCCGCTGTCTTCTTTATATCACGGCTACTAAAATTAATTGTTTAGAAAGCAATTTCCAGGGGTTTGCCTTCCTTTACAGAATTCTCTGTAATGCAATCCTCACATAGGCACTTTTTGGATCATGTTTGTACCATCTTTTTCGCCCTTATGGTTTACAGTTTAAGTTCCAGTGAAACCTAAACTGACCAGTTCCCAGGTGGGACTGTTGTCACCACTAAAGACTGTTGTGACTGTGTCTGGTCCAATGATTGCACACATCTTTGTAAAATCTTTAAAGAAACTAGAAGATTTTGAGAAACAGATCCCTAAAATTAAACACATAAAATGTGACTCGATCATGGAAGCCAGCCCACAATTTCTGTCACACAGAAAGCAGAAAGAAAACGTAAGCCACCTGGTCACTGGGCTCAGGTGACTTTACCATGTTCACAACTGGACACCAGGTCAATAGCATATCACCCACTGTGAGTACATAAGGTTTTTGTTGGTTAGGATTCTGTTGTTAGTTTTTTGGGGTCTATATTTTGTGGCAACACCTTATATTCTGGCGACGTCTATTTTAAAGGAAGCACTTTTCATTCAATCTCTTTGGCACAAAGTGGTACCTTTGGACCAGTCGGTATAGAGTGCACGCATCTGTATCCCTTTCTCACACCTTTTAAACCGAAGTGGGTGTTTAGCTCCCACTAAGTACTAGAGACCCAAGCACTTCTTAAGATTCCACAGTCGACCCGGCACACAACCCGTCTTGCCTTAGGTCCTATGTTAACAAAACTGTAGGGGCGACTAGAAAGAATGTTTAATAACATTTAGGGTGGTTTCTTTCCCCTTTATGGTACTAGAATCTTCTCCTTTATGAATAGATATCATGTTTAACTATTCTATGTGCCATGTTGAAGTTTTTTCATTTAATTAAGGAAAGAAATGATTGGATTATAATATTGATTATTACCGATTCGCACTGTATCCGAGTTTTGAATGCTCTACACTTCCTTCATTAAGCCTTGATTGCTCTTTCTCTCTACCCTGAAAGAATCAAGTGCCTACAGTAAGCAACTTTGAATTACAATTAGAGTGAATCAGTAGCTTGGTACTGGTACAGTAGTAGTAAGCGGCAGTGCCCCCACGGAATACTAGAGAGTAACCACTGACTGTCCCAAAACTCAAAGACAAGGTCTAACAATTTCAGAAAGTTAAAAAAATACATGGAGCGCAATATGCAAAGAATGACAAAAAAGGCAGATGGAGAATTTGACTGCAGCACTGCCAGCTCATCCTATTGCTTCTGACAATGACCACACCATACTCTTCAATGTTAATCTACGGTTTCTGGAAGCTGTCAATCAAACTCAAGAATTCTCATTCAAATGAAGAACATATGACTACTGTCTTTCATGCCACATTAGGATAACCTGGCAGAGTCATTATTTATACAAGACAAAGCGCTAAACCAAATTCATTCATAAAGTATAGGGGGTTCACGTCACTCACGAGCAATGGGCGGTCTTCACTCAGCAGTGGAAATGTCATCGTTTCCACCTTTATATTTTATAACTTCTACTAAGAAAGCAAAGGTTGAACTTTCCAAGTCCTAGAGATGATCTGCTCACCCGCTAAGAATTAATAAAAATATTATAAACTCAGCCTCCAAAGACAAGGAACGTGCCTGTGTGGTAAGCACTGGATATATAAAGACTTTCTTTCAGATACAGCTCCTATTCATCTGTGGTGAACAGGCTTAAGGAGACATTAAAAAAATTGGCTTCCACTGGAAGGGGTCGTAGGGGGAATATTAGTCAGAGGGTTTCCTCACTCCTTCTGTGGGGGAACTTTTTTTTTCAAACAGAGTCACGAAGCTTCTTTCACTTACAACTTGGAATTAACAAAATTCCAAAACCCTGTGCTGGTGAGTGCTTTTTTTAGACCAGGTAGCCGGTGATGACTGATGAGGCTGTCACAGGCTTCAGAGGCTGTCAAACTTACCGAGGTGGATAAGAGAAAGTTGGCGGCGGCTCAGTGTTATTGAAAGAAATCTCAAATATTTATTCCGTCTCCTCCACTAACCTTAATCATATTTCCATCACACTGCCAAAAATGGAGCTTTGACACCAGGACGTAGATTAACACAGACCGCCATTGTTGGCTTTGTACAGTCGCAACACTCGGATAATGCAATGTTTATTTTTCTTTGCAATCTCACTCTTTGTCGGTGCATAACAGGAAAACATTATATATACATTTATTCTTTACAACAATAGACGAAAGTTCGAGTCAAGTTGTTAATGTACTATATTTATTTGAAATAGCTCTGTTAAAAGAATATACTGCACTTGGACTCACATTATTTGTCATAAACTTTCAAATGAAATAATCACAGTGTTGGTTTATGGGTCTCAATTATCTAATCCTAGTTGACTGGGTAGTTAACTAACGAAGGGTATACTGGATTTTTCCTCTTGGATTACTAAAAGGAAGTATCGTCACAGTATGCCACTACGCATTAGTGGAAACATAGTCCTGAATGGAACCATGGAAAGTACCTTGCTTATACAAGCAACAAGTCCTGTAAATTATTGCCGATTTTAGTGCTCAAGGACACAAAGAAGCCCACAGTTGTGTACTCTGTACTTCACCACGCTCGCCAACACACAAGCATACTGAGCAGTGGCATAACATAAAACGATGGGCTCCCTACAGAATGTGAAGCGGGACCCTCCGTCTCCTATAGCTCACTGATATTCCTTGGTCATGGGCTGAAAGGGGACCCCTGAAAAGTTGGGAACTTTCATACAGGCTGCCCCCACACCCCCCCTGCGCTGCAGAGACTTGTGTTACGCCCCTGATACCATCACTGCTTGAATTCAGGAAACACTTTAAGACAGGGCTTTTTAAAAACTAATGTCTCTCTCACAGTATGTGGACCGCAAGCGCCTAGACACCTATGGGTAGTAGTGCGCTATACAAATTGGTATAACATAACATAACATACTGAGGCACTTCATACAGTGAGGTAAGGGGGCACATGTTTTTTTTACTTTGCATTGCCCAATGAATGTGGCTCTGTGAGTCTACATTTTGTACACTCAGGGCTAACATAGCTCACTCCTGCCTCCCAGCTTGAGGTCAATTCGATTTTGCACAGTGTGAACAGATGGTAAAGAAAGGTCCTAGAAGGAAGCAGATTTTGCTAGTTCTTTTTCCATTGCAGTATACTGCTCTCGCAGTCGTTCCATGGCTTTCTTATGTTCTTCGTCTACTGCAGCCTGCCACTTTTGCTGTTCTTTCAGGATCTCTTCCCACTGTGCTCTCCGCCTTTCATCACTCGCCTTCAGTGGCGCATTCTGTAAAAGAAAAACATGTTAGAAAAGAAAAAAAAACTAGAAGCATGGCTTTCTTGTATATTGTTGTCTATAGGCAAGAGAAACGGGGGTCTCCAAGAACAATATATGCAAAATTCATGATATATAGCTTTCGGACAACTGAATGTCCTATTGTTAACAATCAGCCTACATAATTCTTTTAACATTTCTAATTTTATGTGTGGTCATCACTGATGTCATGCATAATGTCTTCAGATTTCAAATGCATTTTGGCCCACTTTAAGACATAAGGGCAGAGTTGAGGATGTGCAGTAACCTTAAATGCACTGGCCCTTCACCTTATATGTACCTTATTTATATGAACTGAGAGGCTGCTTCTGCTCTGTGATGGAAGGCAGTGACTTGCCAGTTCAGGCTGGACTGCCACTACTGGATACCTTCAAGGCAGCAGGGGTGGCTCTAGGATCATGGTGGCCCTGGGCAGGGAGCATAAGTAGGGGGCCCCGGAAGAGGGGGTTCGGGCGGAGCGCGGAGGCCAGTGAAGAGGGGGGGGGGGGGGGATCAGGGTGTTTGGAAGTGGAATAGAGCTAGAGGCCACCAATCCCTGCCAGGGGCCGCCACACAAATATGTATCCATCCTCAGAGGATTATTATATTAAGCATATATATTGATGTGGTGGCCCCTGGGATTTGGTGGCCCTGTGCAGGTGCACAGCTTGCACATGCCTAAGGCCGCCCCTGAAGGCAGCTGGCCGTTTCGTGTAAAAGACTCAGATGAGCACTAAAGAAGTGACATATTGTAAAGCTGCAATGCAATATAGGCAAAATCCTGTTTATTGTCTCCTTCCCAAACACAGTGACAGAAGACCCTTCATGTGTCTTTTAAACATTTTGTTTGCTGAATTTTCATCACTTTATAATGAGTTTTTTAGGCTGTGTTTGCTGCACCAACCTGAAAATGACTAGCGATATTTTCTTGTCAGTTCAGTCCAATAACAGATAGTATCCATTTGAGCGGACAGACTACAAAGCAGTGACTCCAGTTGCATATGTTATGCAGTTGTGAAAGAGTCAGCCACAAGCTGAACACCAAGGGAACATCTCTTGCAGATTGCATTGACAACAGCACTAATTGCAACAAGGAAATCTTCGGCATTATCAAAGATTTCACTGCGCCTCCAGCAATATCCCTCCTTCACAAGACCTTTGCAACAAGCTCTCAACATTCTTCTGTAACAAAATCAACTCCATATACAGCAACTTCGCCCCTGAACCGGAGCCTTTTCCGCATTGCAATTCAACTTCCCATCACAGCAGATGAACGAACCCTAACCTTGTGGTCTGCCGTCACTACTGCTGAAATCGGTAGTACCTTGAAGCCCATCGAATCAGGGGCTTCATCTGACCCCTGCTCCACCACGCCTTCACACAAGGAGTCCGAATGACCCCTGAAGTGCTAATATCCATCCTCAATTTTTCAATCGATTTAGCCACATTCCTGGACACCTGGAAACATGCAACCGCCATGCCCCTGCTCAAGAAAATATACAATGTCCTAGCCATGCTTTCCAACTACAGACCCATCTCCCTCATACCATACCCAGAAAAGGCCTTACTAGTCAACCGATGCATCATCGACCACCTCAGCAACCATCAGTTCCTTGATGCTCAACCATAGTACAGAAACAGAATTCATCACTGCCACAGACAACATCTGCATGATCCTTGATAGCGAAAACTCTGAAGCCCTTATTCTCCTGAACCTCTCTACAGCATTTGACATGGTCTCACATCCCATTCTCATCAGGTACCTGCTCTAGACTGGCATTGAAGGAACTGCTCTCTGCTGTATCTGCTCCTTCCTAATGGATGGAACACAAGCTGCCAGCCTGGCACCTTACTCCCCAGAAGCCCAAAAAGATATCTGCAGAGTGCCTCAAAGTTCATCGCTCAACCCCATCCTCTTCAACGCATACATGATCCCTTTGGCCAGCGTCATCTATACATACAAAATCAACATTCTCCCATATGCCTACGCCACACTACTTAGACTCTCCCTCTCAGACAAGACCCATAAAACAAGAAACAAGTTTACCGCCTGCATGACTGAAGTCGCTAACTGGAGGAAATCCAACTGTTTCAAGCTCAACACCGACAAGACAAAACATGATCTTCGGCAAGGACACCTCACCATGGGACTCCAACAGGGAGCTGTCTTAACTCGGACCCACACACATACAACCCCCTCCCCCCAAAACCAGGAACTTCGGAATAATCATCGACAGCAAATTGGACATGGCCATAACAAGTCAACGTCATCACTGCATCAAGCTTCCATACCCTAAAGATGCTAAGAAAAAGTCGGAATATGGGAACACCCTCTATGTTGATATCACCAAGCAACTTCAAGAACTCAGCAGCCAGACTCATCCTCAACCTCCCACACAGAATTCACATCCCACCACACCTCATGGAACTCCACTGGCTCCTGATACACAAACACGCTCAATTGAAATGCTTTACACACACATTCAAGGCACTACACAACTTAGGCCGCACCTACCTGAAAAGTCGCATTTTCTCCTATCAACCACCCAGAAACTTCTCTTCCGCAGGACTCCTACTTGCTCATAACCCATGCAAACAAATAACTAGATCAGGAGGATGGGTGTTTTCTTGCATTGCTTCTGAAGCGTGGAATGGCCTCTCACTCTGATTACATCAGAGCCTTCTCCTCTCTTCTTAAATTACGCAAGAAGCTGAAGACCTGGTTTTTAAATTAACCAATCTACCACAGACATTTTCAATTAACCAAACTGCCACATGCATGACTAGGCATACACACCTGTTCAGTGCCAGGATACTCTTGTGGGTGATATTGCGCTTTACATATACTCATAACATAAAATTGCAGCCAAGTTGCCAGGGCGGTCCTTTAACCCGGAGTACCTTTTATCTTCGTAAAGCCATCTTAGATACCATAGTTCATCCGGAAGTTTTACTTTGACTTAGCACTCACTAACGCACTATATTAACTATCTTAAAATGCATGTGTCTGCACTTTAACCCCTCCTGTGCTCATGACGAAGTCAGCTCGTCATGAGCCACGGCGCTCCGGTGCTCATGACGAGCTGAGCTCGTCATGATTGCGCCAGTCAAATGGAACGCTCGCATGCTGGGCTGATTCCCCTGCTGTGCTGAGCGTTCCATTGGAACGGGCGTGGTCATGACGAGCTCAGCTTGTCATGAGCACCAGAACACCGTGGCTCATGACGAGCTGACCTCGTCATGAGCATCGGGGCACTGTGCGCGTCCCCCAACACAGCGGGGGGAAACAGCCCCGAAGTGAAGGGGTTAAAGAGACTCATTTATTTTACTAAATATATAAGCAATGTTGAAAGCACAAGGATTTTTCGGCTTTGAAGTTTATCAGATCAGTCCACCTAACGGAGAATTGTGTCCATGCATGACCCACCTTGGGCAGACTGGTTAATGAACACATTATGAAAGGTGGAATAAAACACAAAAGTTAAACACCTCATTTAGCACCTCTCTAATTTTGTACCCTTCTGTGGCCATCAACTACACAGAGATGTGACATGCAACTCTAGGACAGGCCCAGACTTTCAGAATGTCTTTACTAATGAAGATTAAACTTATTAATTTATCCTCAACAGTGGTAAGTCTGACCGATGCCAAGTTGAATGAGGCAACACTCACAATTCAAAGTGTTACCATCTGGTTAATAATCCCTGTCAGACACTGTTAGACCTGACACCCTTGGCGTGGTTTTCCCCTATCTTTTTGCCTCTGCCTCCTGTATTTTTTGATGCTGTTCTGGATTTCGATTTTGCTGGTTTAGTTGCTTTGGACTCTCTGCCACTGCTGATCAGTGCCAGAGTGTAAGTGCTCCCTATGGAAATTGTGATATTGATTGGATATACCGGATTGGCATATTTGTATCACCAAGAAGTCCCTACTAAAGTGCACTGGGTGTGCCAGGGCTGGTGATGACAGATGCTACTAGTGGGCCTGCAGCGCTGATTGTGCCACCCACCTGAGTAGCCCTAAAATGGTGTCTCGGGCCTGCCACTGCAGTGCCTCTGTGTAGTCTGTGAACTGCCATGTCCTCCTGGTCAGTGTCCCCACTGGCCAGGCCTAACCCTTCCCTTTTTGTGCGCATTGGTCACCCCTATGGACGGCTCAAGGTACCCCCTTGGGCAGGGTGCAGTGTATATGAAAGGTAGAGCATGTACTAGTGCAGGTGACATGCTCTGGTAGTGAACAACAGCCATTTTGTTTGGTCACTGCTGCAAGGTTATCTTGCTCCATAGAATAACATGGGGAGGCTGGTTCCAATGGCTACCAGCCTATCTTCCCATAGGAACAAGACAGGACATAAGAGATTGGTATCCCTGAACTCAGAATTTAATAACACAACTTTTAGGACAGGTTGTTTTTAAATTCTGTGTTTGAGAACAGTGTGCCTTGGCCTGCTTGTGGACTGACTGTCTGGTTTGAGGGTGACAGGGGCTGGGGAGCCCCCGGGAGGTTGGCTGAGTCAGTCCTAGGCTGAATGACTGCATTTGCAACTATAGTGGTGGGAGGGGATAGCACATGGGACTGAATAGGGCTGTGCCTGCCTTCCACAATGCTGGCTCCACCTCCTGCTGGGCGGCTGACAACCCTGCCCCTCACTCTGAAAAGAAGGAAGAAGCCAGGAAAACAAACTGATCAAGCAACACCCAGAACTGGTTCAGACCGGGCTCAGGAACCACTTGCACAAAGACTTCAAAGACTTTTAGGGGTATAAGTATAGGACCCCTGACAACAGATTTTCAGATTTCTACAATCAAGAGGAACCTCTGCCAGAAGAAGAACTGCTAAGAAACTAAGGAAGACTGCCCTTGCTGTGTGCTCTGGGGCTGACCTGTTTTGCTGCTCAACTGAAGGAGAGAAGAAGGGGACTTTGCTGTGTGCTGTGACCCCTGCCAGCTTGACCTCAAGACTTTGCTGTGTGCTGTGTCTGCAAGAATCTCCAAGGGCCTAAGAAGAGCTGGCCTCCTGTCCTGGAACCCAGGTTAAAAGGTTCCCAAGCATTTCCAAGACGCTGTAAAGATCGTGCTGTGTTTGCCCTCAGTGCCTGATTTTAACTGCAGATCGTGTGGAAGGATCGGTGTGCTCTTCGGCCCATTATCGAGGGTGACAGGAGGCTCGTTGTGCCTCCCTACGTCAGGAATCGCCCCCAAACGACCTTGTGGCCTTGTGAGCGGTCTGACCCCGATCTGTGCCCAAAAACCGCCATGAAGCTAATCACCGCCGCTGCCAGGGGCCTGCATTCACTAAAAAGTCCTTGCTGTCACTCGCCGGGGCCGCGGAGAAGAAACCGGAGGATCTGCGCCCTCATTGGCTACAAGAGACGAGCCCCCTCAGCAACCCTGAAGCCTGGTTGGCGGCGCCGCGCTGGGATTGGTCCCCGGGCCGCCGCGTCATTGTCAAGCCCCGTTGTGAGTGGCTGAAGCAAGAGAAAGCCTCGACGTCACGAGGGGCTTGCCTGAGGAGTTGCGCACGGATTGGACCGTGTGAGGAGACGAAGTGGAAGGTGCCGAGAGCCGCGCTCGAGTCAACGAGAACGCCGTCCTCGCAGAGGGTACCGTGGGTGTGTGCATCATCCCCGGCCTGCAGTCCTAGCACTGATGAGGTAATCTGGCTCCCCGCCGCTCGTTGGATTGTCGAGAGCGGGCGGAGAGCTAGCGGGACCGGCAGAGGCTGTCTTTGAGGATTCCCCTACTCGGAGACTTTGTGTGAGATAAACCCGGTGAGGCGCTTCTGTAGAGCGGTGCTAGACACGGCACAGAGCTGATTTTAAAGCCTTACAGCCTGCTACAATTGTTTTTGATCCTTGTGAGACTGAGAGTTAAAATTATAAAACCTTCCTAGAAAATAGTGTAACCCTTGAGAAGAGTAAAGAGATTGTGTAACTGCATTACCTTTGGTGAACTGCCTAAAACTAGATAAAGATATATTTTTGATATACTTACCTGTGTGGTGTGAGTTTGTGGTGCATTCTGGGATTATTGTGTGTGTTAAGTGCAACTACCCTACACATTGACTTGGGGATACGCCTGTCTGCTTGTGCCAAGCTACCTAGGGGGTGAGCAGGGGTTATCTACAGTGTGTACCTCTTTACCCTGACTAGAAGTAACTGTCCCTATTTGGTCAAAGGTACTTACCTCTGCCAACTAGAGACCCCCAGTTCTAACATCGTTGGACAGCGGTGAGAATTTGAACTGGTATTTGCACTTGACCTACAGTAATTTTGTGGACACCACTAGTTGAGTTTAGAGCAGACCACGTCGCAGCCACATACTGCACCTATTTTATTTAATCCTATTTTTGGAAATCCTAGGAAGCATCATGTCTCATAAGGAAGCAGGTGAAGAGGTGGAATTGGAATTTGAGATTCAGGATTTGCTCACATACAAGAAGGAGCTCTTGAAACAATTCTGCAAAAAGCTTGGATGTCTCATGAGAGGCAGTGCAAACAAGGAAGAGCTACAAAAAGCTTTAAGGGCCTGGTGGGAGGCCAAACAAGTTGAGCCAGAGGATGCTACTGGAGTGGGGGATGCACAGGAGAATGGTTTTGGATCCCAGGATTTACCAGTGAATAGGCCAGCTTCTAGGGCTGGCAGCACCCATTCCAGTAGGGGCTTTTCTCCAGAAGAGCTGGAGGAGAATCAGAGGAAGAGGGCCCATGAGTTAGAGCTCTTTAAACTCAAGGCTCAAGCAGAAGAGAGAAAGTTACGCCTTGACAGTGAAAAGAAGGCGGAGGAGAGCAGGAACGCTCTCGCTTTGGAGGAAAACAAACTCCAGTGGGCTCATGAGTTGAGTCTAAGGGAGCTGGATCTCAGATCTAAACAAGCGGAGTCCAGTTCCAATGGTGGCAGTGCACAGCCAGTGCAGGCGGGTAAGGTGTACATACCCAAAGATTTGGTGCAGAATTATCAGAGGGGTGAGGATATCTATGGATGGTTTAGATCCTATGAGCTTGCCTTGAAGATGAATGAAGTGCCTGAGAAGAGTTGGGGGGCAGGTTTGTGGAAGCATTTTGAGGCCTCTGGGAGGGATGTCTTGGCACCCTTAGAAGCAGCAGGTACCTTAACCTACTCCGCTATGAAGGAGGCCTTATGCCTCAGGTATGGACTTACCCCAGAACAGTACCGCCAGAAGTTTAGGAACTTCAAGAAACTTGATTCTAGTACCTGGGTGGAGTGTGTGAGTTTGTACACGTGTGCACAGGAAGGTTGGATAAAGGGCAGCAAGGTAACTGATTATGTGGGGTTGTGTCACTTGATTAGTTGGGAGCACTTGAGTAGTCTATGTGTTCCAGAGCTGCGCCAGCATCTTTTAGATAGCAAGTTAACTGATCCCAGTGAGCTTGCTAAGGAGGCGGACCGCTGGACTAGCACCAGGGTCCACAAGGAGGTGGTAAGTACCCCAGCCAAGGGTGGACAGGGTCCCCAGCCGAAGGGTGGGGAGGACAAGGGTAACCGTAAGGTGTTCTCTAAAGGGCCCCAAAATAGTTCCCAGGAGAAGGAGTCCCAAACCCCACAAGCCTAAGAGGTCCGGGCCCCCTAAGGGCAGACGGGACAACCGAGCTCAGCCCACATGTTATGCATGTAGAGAAGTGGGACACATTGCCCCTAAGTGCCCCAACAAACCCCCAACACCCACTGGTGCTCCAGCCCCAGGGTTAGCCAGTGTAGCTTTGGGAGGGGATTTGATTTCCAGTGGGGAAGAGGGATTAGAAGTGATTTCCCTTGTCTCCTTAGGAGACCAAGATATGGTCCAGGAAACCTTGCTGCCCCTAACACTAAGAAATACGGGCAGAAGGTGACCATCAATGGGAGGGAGATAGAGGCTCTGAGAGACATAGGGGCCAGCGTGACATCAGTGAGGTGTCAGTGGGTGTCTGAAGAGCAGGTCATTCCCAATGTACTCCATCCTGTAGTGGCAGCTGACAGCTCAGTGCGCCTCTGCAAAGTGGCGCGTGTTCCCTTTGAATGGGGGGGGTCTCTGGTCCCTTGGAAGTTGTTGTCAGTGATGTCTTGCCTGTAGACTGTCTGCTAGGTAATGACCTGGAGACTTCTCCATGGAAGGATGTGGAGCACCACACTCATCTGGAAATGTTGGGCTTGCCTGAGTGGATCTGTGTGACCATACGTGCTATGGCATCCAGTAGGGGTGATTCAGAGGAACTGGAGCCTGGAACAATGGCCCAGGGACCTGCCAGGAGAGGATAAGGCAAAGGGCGTGGGAAACCAGCCCCCGCTGTTCCCACAGTCCAGGAAGGAGCAGAACCTGAGGGGGATGCCCTCAAACCTACAGGGGAGCAGGTGGCCGAATTGGGGGAATAGCCTGAGCTGACCCATGGGCAGCAAGAGGGTGGTCCCTCCAGGGAGGAGTTCTGCAAGGCGCAGAAGGAATGCCCTTCTCTCATTGGTGTGCGGCAACAGGCTGCAGACCAGGCAGCAGGTCTTGGGTCCAAGGAGCATTTTGTTTACTGGGAAGGTGACTTACTTTATAGTGAGCCTAAGTTCACTGAGCCCGGTGCAGCCCGTGTGCTGGTGGTACTCGAGCGCTTCAGGAACTTCCTAATGGGTCTGTCTCATGACGTGCCTCTCGCAGGACATCTGGGGGAAGACAAGACCTATCACAGGCTTGTCACCCATTTTTACTGGCCCCAGATGAAGAAGCACGTTGGTACCTTTTGTCGGTCTTGCCAAACATGCCAGGCCAGTGGCAAAAGCGGAGGGAAGTGCCTGGCACCCCTACAACCCTTTCCTGTGGTGAGCACACCTTTTGAGCGGGTGGGCATCGACATGGTGGGGCCCCTGGACCCCAAGACAGCCTTAGGCAACAGGTTTATCCTGGTCTTGGTGGACCATGCCACCCGGTACCCGGAAGCAGTCCCTCTCAGGACAGTCACAGCCCCCGTGGTGGGCCGTGCATTGATGGGGATCTTTTCCCGAGTGGGGTTCCCCAGAGAGGTGGTCTCCGACCGGGGTACCAACTTCATCTCTAGGTACATGAAGTCTCTGTGGGAGGAGTGTGGGGTAACGTATAAGTTCACCACTCCTTACCACCCTCAAGGAAATGGGTTGGTTGAAATGTTCAACTGCACCCTGAAAGGTATGCTTATGGGCCTAGAAGTACCCATGAGACGGAAGTGGGACGTCTTGTTACCATGCCTGTTGTTTTCCTACAGGTAGGTGCCTCAGAAGTCATTAGGGTTTAGTCCCTTTGAACTGCTGTATGGCCACCCTGTTAGAGGACCTCTCACACTGGTGAAGGAGGGGTGGGAGAAATCCCGTGGGAAAACCCCTCAGGATGTGTTCAGCTATGTGCTGGCTATCCGTAACCAGACAAAACGCTTCAGGAAGCTCGCTCAGGAGAACCTGGAAGCTAGCCAGGAAGAAATGAAAAGATGGTACGACCAGAATACCACTCTGGTTGAATTTGAACCTGGACAGAAAGTGTGGGTGATGGCGCCGGTGGAGCCTTGCACGCTCCGAGACAAGTGGACCGGGCCTTATGAGGTGGTGGAGCGCAAGAGCGAAGTAACCTACCTGGTTAACTTGAAGACTCCTAGGCAGCCCCTGAGAGTCTTGCATGTGAACCGCCTCAAACCTCACTTTGAGAGGTCTGAAGTGAGAATGCTCATGGCTACAGATGCTGGAGGGCAAGAGGATAGTGATCCTCTCCCTGACCTCCTGGTAGTCAAAGAGCAAGACGGGTCAGTGGATGGTGTGGTCCTCTCGCCCACCCTGACCCCAGAGCAGCAGAGGGACTGTCGCCAGGTTTTCGGTCAGTTTGCTTCCCTGTTCTCCCTGACCCCAGGTGTCACCAATTGGTGCGTCCACGATGTGGACACAGGAGATAGTCTGCCTGTGAAGCAAAAATGTTACAGGGTGGCTGACAAGGTCAGAGCCAGCATCAAGGAAGAGGTTTCCAAGATGTTGGCACTAGAGGTAATTGAGCCCTCCAGCAGCCCCTGGGCTAGCCCAGCGGTCTTAGTGCCAAAGAAAGCTGCTACGCCCGGTGGCCCTCCAGAACTCCGGTTTTGCGTGGACTACAGTGGGCTCAATGCAGTCACCAAAATTGACGCACACCCCATCCCCAGAGCTGATGAGCTAGTGGATCGGTTGGGAGCTGCCCAGTACCTCAGCACCTTTGATTTGACTTCAGGGTACTGGCAGATTGCCTTAACTGATGGGGCCAAGGAGAGGTCAGCATTTTCAACGCCAGAGGGGCACTTCCAGTTCCGAGTCATGCCCTTTGGGTTGAAAAATGCCCCTGCCCATTCAAGAGACTGGTCAACCAGGTACTGGCCGGGCTGGAGCAATTCAGCGCCGCATACCTGGATGACATTGCTGTGTTCAGCTCTACTTGGGAGGAACACCTGCAACACCTCTGTGAAGTGTTGAAGGCTCTACAAAAGGCAGGCCTCACTATCAAGGCCAGCAAGTGCCAGATAGGGCAGGGATCAGTAGTGTACTTAAAACACAAGGTGGGGAGCGGCCAGGTGGCGCCCCTACAGGCAAAGATTGATATCATTCTGGTTTGGGAACCCCTCAAGACCCAGACAGAGGTGAGAGCCTTCTTAGGACTCACCGGGTATTCCAGACGGTTTGTCAAGGGATATGGCACCATTGTGGCCCCCTTGACAGAACTGACCAAGAAAGTGAGAATCAGCCCAAGATAGTGAATTGGACCGAGACCTGTCAAACTGCTTTTGATGCCCTGAAAACTGCCATGTGCACAACACCGGTGCTCAAGGCACCGGACTCCAGTGAGTTCTTAGTGCAGACAGACGCTTCAGAGCATGGCGTGGGAGCAGTACTCTCACAAACCAACGATGAGGGCGGGGACCAACCTGTAGCTTTCATTAGTAGGAGGCTACTCCACAGGGAACAGAAGTGGAGTGCGATTAAAAGGGAAGCTTTTGCTGTGGTCTGGGCTCTGAAGAAGCTGAGGCCCTACCTGTTTGGAACTCACTTCCGTGTTCAGACCGACCACAGTCCCCTCAGATGGTTAATGCAGATGAGGGGTGAGAACCCAAAACTGTGTAGGTGGTCCATCTCCCTACAGGGAATGGACTTTACGGTCCAACACCCTGCATAGGTACAATTAATACAATAAACGCCAGGTGAACCAAGGAAAAATAAAGTTATCATTTTCTGAAAGCACCCGCACAAAAAGCATGTTCACTGGCGGGTTGGGAAGCTATAAATACCCACAGTAACAAAATATAATTACTTAAGAATCTGGTTCTCAGAACGGGCCAACCCAACTTGTAGCACTTAAGATTAAAAAAGTAGGGTAGGGGTAGACTGGGATAAAATTGAGTGGGGTAGATATTAGTGAGGTAGATCGGGGTAGATTGAAGTGGTGCATACTGGGGTAAATTATAGTGGAGTGGGGTAGATTGGAGAAGAGTGGGGTAGTTTGAGGGAGTGTGGTAGGCTGGGGTGATATACATTGGGTGGAGTAGGGTAGATTGGGATTGAATGGGCTAGAGTGAAGTGGGGTAGATTGGAATGAGATAGAGTGGAGTGGGTAGAGTGGTGAGGGGTAGATTGGGAAGTGGTTTGGGTAGAGTGGGGTGGGGTGGGGTGGAGTAGAGTGAGGTAGATTGGAGTGGAGTAGATTGCAGTGGAGTACGGTAGATTGGGCTGGAGTGGGGTAGATTTGGGTGGAGTGTGTTAGACTGGGGTAGAGTGGAGTGGGGTATATCGGAGTGGAGTAGGGTAGATTGGTTTTGAGTGGGGTAGACTGGGTAGATTGTAGTGGGGTAGATCGGAGTGGAGTGGGGTCGACTGTAGTGGAATGGGGTAAATTGGATGGTAGTGGAGTGGACTGGGGTAGACTGAAGTGGGGTGGGGTATATTGGGGTAGAGTGGAGTGTGGTAGATTGGAAGTATATTGAAGTGGAGTGTTGTGAGGTCTTCTTGGATCCACTTTAGTTCTTCATTTTAGCTTTATATTCTATACTTGTTAGGCTGACATTGTTATAGCAACATTATTTCTATATTTTTTTGCTTTATTATTCAGAGAAGATGCTGTACATGTTGCATGTATTCAGAAAGTCTTTCTCAATGTCATCAGTACACTCCGTTCAAGGCTAGGAACATAGAACAAGATATCCTAGTGCTTGTATTGCCCATTCGTAGACAGATTGTAACATCAAGACATATCATTGCATCAGAGCTGTACCTCTAACACAGTGTGGGCTTCTTATATAGATGGTGCCCTACCCCTTAGAGGTCAAGGGTGCACCACCCCTTAGAGGTCAGGGGAGCACTGGAACGAATCCGGTGTTCGACATGTAGCTCTGCTGATCTTCCATCCTACAGGGGAGGTTTGTCAATTCCACCTCAGGTCTATTTTCTCTATCATTAATCTCAGATGTCTAGGTAGCTGGTTCCAGAGATTTGCGGCCAGGACCATAAAGGAGGAGCCCCCTCTGACCACCATAGTTTGCACTACCTGTAGACGATGGATTAAATACTCTGGGATGCCCAAGTATAAAACATTGATATAATCCATCCGCGATAGTATCAAAACCCTAAACACTGTAACCTGCACTTCCTGAGGTATCCATTGCAAAACTTTCCTGAGCACACTAAGATTTCACAATCAATGAGATATGGGCATTAAAGGATAGATTTGGCCAGGCTCCTGTCTATCCCGGTATGGGGTTTGGCCCAAACAAAAGGAGTTTGTTCTTCCTGAGCCAGGCAAGTAGCACTTTTAAACAAAGAGCAAAGGTTTTTTAGTGCTAACTGAGTGCCCTTCATAGGTTAGTAGGAGCTGTGCATCGTCTGCATAAGAAATAATCCAAATGCCAACTGATTCCACCAAGTATGTCAGAGAGGACAGGTAAAAAAGATTAGAGCTCAGGGCGAATCCATGAGGCGCACCCCCATCTCAATTGTTTGACTTTGCAAGACTGTGGTTTCATCCATGCAGCCTACTATCTTCCCTCCAGATATGAACCCAGCCATTCAAGGGCCACGTATGCAACGCCCAGATGTTCCTGTCTTTTAAGCAACATGCTGTGGTCCACCGTGTCAAATGCTGCTGACAAGTCCAACAGCACCAATGCCACATTTAGACTGGCATCCAAACTCAACTTAATCGCGTCAGTGATTTCAAGTAATACTGTCTCTGTGCTATGTCAAGTGCAAAAGCTGGACTGGAATTGGGTGCATTAGTCTTTTATCAGCAAGAAACGTATTAAGTTGGAGTTGACACGTTTTTCCCAAATTTTGGTAGCAGCGGGCAGTAGTGAGATCGGACAAAAATTAGGTGGTAGTTCTGGGTCTGCATTAGCCTTTTTAAGGAGTGGGACAACATTTGCTCTCTTCTGAGTATCAGGGATGAAATGAAATGAAATTGGATTTATAAAGCGCATGGCTGCCCGTAAGCGTCCCAGCGCTACCTGACAAATAATAAGAAGCTCTAAAGGGGGTAGGAGTTTTTAAGGGTCTTTGGGGAAGAGAAAAAATTTAAGAAGTTTACGAAATTTGACAAGGGATGGTTCAGTGCGAATGTGTCTCGGGAGGGTGTAATGGCAGGGTTTTTGGCTCTATTTAGCAGTGATATAGACTTTAATTTTGCTCACATCTAGGATAGGTATTGTTAGCTTGTGTTGGCCCTTTTAAGCCCTTTCTTCCAGACCTAGAAGAGGATAGCTGCTTAATATGATGATAGATCCCTTATTCTTGACTCTAATCTGTCTATTGCCTATTGGCTTTGACATACTTGCTTATAGTAGACACATTGGTATGGTTTATGTAGGTATTCTGACAGAGCTAAGGGGTATTTCATCCCTTTCAGGCCTACAGGCCTAGAACTAGAGGGACTCCATCTTGATGGAGCTGAGAGGCTTCAGGGGGAAAGGTAAAGTTTACAGTAAGGCTGTTTGTGTGCTGGAGGACGACCGGTTAGGACTGCTTCTTATCCGAGGAATGTGTTTTTCTCTTGGGCCCAGACGTAACAAGCAGATGCGCACTGCGGTTGCGTGGAAGCCTGGGAGCTGGCACAGGAATTCGGTAGGAGGCAGCCCTCTGGTGGAAATTTCCATGAGGGGAGAGGAATCCATTATAGCGAGCTGCAGGAGAGGAGGAGTGTTCATTCCAGCTTGTGTGCAGTTCAGCCTGGAGCTCAGTTCAGCTTGGAGCTCAGTTCAGCTTGGAGAGAGAACAGGATGTCTGCTGGAGCTGCAGAATAGAGTGCAGTTCTTGAATGGAGAAAGAAGGCAGACGATTGCTGAAGATGAGGAGAGAGAGAGAGCAGTGCAGAGAGCATCAAAGAAGGCTGTCAGCTGGAGCAATTGAACCAGAGGCGTGGTGATGTGGTGAAGGAGGGAGAGACAGAGAGAGCCCTAATCCCACCAGAGGCAGAGAGAAATCTTCCTTCTAATAGGTGAGGTAGTCTGAACTAGTCCCCTTTACACTTACACCTTAATCTTGTTCTTATTCCCTAGGCTATTGTATGTCTAATCTTTTCCCTTTCAGCGGTGTGTTAAAAGATCCTGTTACCCCGCAGATAAATTGTATGTTTAATCCTTTTCTTTCAGCGGTGTGTTAAAGTTACTGCTAGTTATAGAGACCCCATAGTTTTGTATATGTGTACTTTATTATTGTTACAATAAACATCCCCATTAATTAGTGAACTACAGTGCATGAGTTTTTTTATGATAAAGCTAGCCTATATTCTAGCCAGTTGCCGTTGAGCCACTGATGGATCAGAAGGGAGTAGGAGCGCTTAAATCAAGGAATAACTCAATCACATAGTGTGTATATCTTTGTCCCCATACAGTGAGGGTAATCCCCTTTCCTAGTAGGTATTACTGTTTGAACAGATGCTACTCCTGATCAGGTAAGTAATAGTGAATAATTAGGGAGAGAGGAGACCTGCAACTAAGGGACCAAGTTAGTACACCCTCCCATAATCCTGTAAATAGCGTCTTCTGTTCCAAAGCATAGGTAACCTTTTTCTCCTAGTACAGCCAGAACAGATGCTGCCCCTGATCCGGTAAGTAAATAGGGAGAACAGGGAGCCCTTGAGCTAGGGAATTGTTGACACTAAGTAATTCGGCTATCCCATAATATTATTGTAGTAGCAGACCCTTAGTGAAGAGACAGAAAACTGAAGGTGTTCATAGGAATGTGGTCGTCGTTGATATACGGCGTTAGTGAGAGCGTTGGGGTGGATTACCAGCGCGTATACCCACAGGATTGTGGCTTGTGTAAGTGAGAGCGTTGGGGGGGGATGACCAACGTGGAGGTTTGCCGGATTGTAAACCGTTTGGAAAAAGGGAGAGCACTGGGGCTGCAGACCCACGTGTGTAGACACGCCAGATTGTGTGTCATATCTGCCCCAGGGTAGATTAGTCTGGGTCTGAGTGGCCACAAGACTATAAGGTAGGAGTGTGGTGTAGGGCATGGATATCCTTAGTAATCAGTGAGTATTCTTAGTATCCCTATAGATTTAGTGGTGTTTCTAATAATATGAGCTTGTATATTGCGAGTTCCCCATCCTCAGGTAGGTACCCAGGTGCCTGGATAGATGGTCCTGAGGAGGGATGTGGTTACGTTCTGGCTGGGTTGGAGGGGCCCCTAGGGGCTGATCCCATCTAATCAGAAAATCCAGCCATGACAGAGGGCGTTCCAGGTCTTTGCCGCATTTACAGAGAAGTGGTGGCCTCCCGAGCGGGCTTTTCTGACTCTGGGGACTATAGCCAAATTTTCAAGATCTGATCGAAGGGCATGTGGAGGTCTGTACGGGCGAATCAGGCTTCTTAGTGCCTGGGGTCCTTTGCCTTGGAGAGCTTTATGGACCATACATGATGATTTGAAGGATATGCGCTCTCGAACTGGGAGCCAATGCAGGGCTTTCAGCAGTGGTTTTGCAGAAGCTCTTCTTGGGGCGCCCATGAGCATCCTGGCAGCAGCGTTTTGTACCCGTTGTAGGGTGTTAATGGTGGCTTCCGGGGCAGCCAGGAGCAGCGCATTACTGTAGTCCAATCTGGACAAGATCAGTCCCTGGATCAGTAATTTTCTGGATTGGAAGGGTAGCAGTGGGAGGACTTTCCGCACAGTTCGGAGCAAGCCGAAGCATATGCCTGCCACTTTCTGGGCATGTGACCTGAAGGTTATTTCAGGCTTGAACCATACCCCCAGGCTTTTAATTTTGTCTTTTGGTGGGGGTACCTCACCCATACAGGGGGGCCAAGATGCATTGGGTGACCCAGAATTGGTGACCCAGAATTAAAATCTCGGTTTTTGCTCCGTTCAGTTTGAGCTTAGAGTTAGTCATCCAGGAGAAGATTTCAGAGAGACAGGCCGAGAGGTTGTCTGAGCATCCCGCTTTTTGCGTCAGCGAGACGACTAGTTGGGTGTCATCTGCGTAAGTGACGCATTTAATCCCGAACGGGGCTACTACCTCCTCCAGTGGGGCCATGTATACATTAAACAGGGTAGGGCTCAGGGATGAGCCCTGGGGGACTCCACACTGGAGGGGAGTAGACTTGGACATAATGCCATTTTCCCAGATCTTAAATGCTCGTTTATCCAGAAAGGATTCCAGCCATTTCAGGGCCATTCCCGCAATCCCCAATCTTGCAAGACGGTGGACTAGTATTTTGTGGTCCACCGTGTCAAATGCAGCGCTTAGGTCCAGGAGGATCAGAACTCCTGATCCCCCTGAATCTAAGATGCACCTTGCCTCCTCAGTTACCACTATAAGGGCTGTATCAGTGCCCTGACCTGGGCGGAAGCCCGTTTGCAAGCCACTTAACAGGTCATTGCTTTCTAAAAACCCAGAGAGCTGCTGATTAACAATTTTTTCAGCGATTTTACCCCGACTGAAGTGAGACAGCGTACAGCTCCTGATAAATTGGAGCAATATTACTAGAGACAGCCACAAAACTATGAGGAGGAAATGGGTCCTCCGGTGATCCTGATTTACACGTCACCAACTGCTTCTATTGTAGGTGGAACAAAGAGTGCCAACAACTTTTCTGTTGACGGCCCTATAATGTCACCAGGTACTGTCACAAAGGCAGATGAATGGGGACTCCCAATATTGGTCTGGATTTTGAGGATCTTGTCTTAAAAAAAGTCACTCAATCTCGTACAGATAGTTTGACTAGACAATGGGAGTGGGGCTTTTATTTTAGGATCCACAAAGCTGGAGACAATCTTAGAAATTTCCTTGCCATCATTGTCGGCCTCTCTTATGCGTTGGGTTTAAAAAGAGTCTCATGCTTTTTAAAAGTATTGTTGTATTGGTACATTGAGGACTAGTTCATAACAAACTCTGTCCTCCTCTATATAATGGTGACGCCACACTCTCAAGGTTTTTCAAGCAGCTCTCTTCAAGACCAGCTCATGGCAGAAGCATCTGTCAGAGCGGCCTTAAGCCCCTTCTTAGTGAACATAATAGTTACTGTTGAATCAGAAGCTTTCAGGAGTCAGTTTACGATTGCTTTATCACACTCATTGACCTTAGCCGAAAGAAGGGGGTCTTGGCTCATTAAGGCTATTTTTAAAATCAATGAGTGAGGCCTTATTCCAAGATCTAGTTCCTCACTCCTGGATGGAGGCTCTTCTTTCCACTGCAAACATATATGGCCAGAAGAGGGAGAGCAGAAAATGGTCAGACCAGCACACCTGTACCGAGCTCTCCCAATGAACTGCTAAGTTAGATATAATACCATCAATAGCATGACTCACTTTATGTGTGAGACCCACACCAATAAGTGTTAGATTGAACGAGGCAAAAGATTCTAGAAGGTTGAAATCATCTAAGATCGTAATATTCACCTAATTAATGCAAAAGGAGGCAAAGGCCTGGTCAAGAGATTCAAAAAAATGTCCTTCATGGCCCAGGGGGTGGTAGACCAACACATCTGCAAAACAGGGGTTGCCACTGGGGGATATGCTAAAGCCAAGGGCTTTTGAAACCTTCAGGTCCTCCAGTTTGAATTTCTGGCACTTAGAAGTCTTTCTGAAAATAATAGCAACTTTACCCCTGTCTTGCCCACCCTGTCCGCATGCACATAGACATACTTATCAGGGAGGGATAAGTGTAAGTTGGGACTAGACTATTCGCTTATCCATGTTTTTGTCATACAAAGCGCATCCAATATACTCTTTTCTAGTACACTAAATATCTCCAACGCCTGTTTATTTAGGGAGTGACTGTTGATCAGGGCAGCCTCGAAAGCAGGTAAATTCAGAGTCTGGACAACTGGGCCCATAATCTTGTCCTTGGTGTGGAAAAGGATATGCCTACAGTGAACACAGGAGATAGGGCCCACACAATCTAGGAGGAAATGGGGAACACGCTGTAGGTACAACCCCCTCATACCTTTCAATGTTGAAGCCATATAGACAACTCTCTTGCATCTATTGATAGCAAAACGTGCATAGTGGCTGGCACTGGCCGCGGTCAAACTGGCTTTAAGCACACCTTCGGCACGCCAGCGGTGGGCCCAATGTGCACATCCGCGCTGCAGCCATGCTGAAATAGGACTGGATGACTCCTCCTCCTTGAAGCACAAGAGCATGTCTTTCCCAATATGGAGCCGCTCTCTGTTCCAAGATTTCCCCTTCCATTAACCAGTGCACTGCCCTTAAAATATACACTACAGCGCAAAACAAAGAGACAAATTAAAAAAATGTTTGGGTGCTGCATGCCAGGAACTTAACGCACAGACCGCTCCTAGCACTGCCAACATGTGGACCAGTTGAGTTGCATATAAAGTGCAATGTGCAATTTATGAGCAGTATAGTCCGATTCAAACAGTACATCAAATTAAAGTACGAGTTATTAAAATTATTTTAAAATAACCTCAAAAGATTCTTATTTTGGCTAAAGGCGGTTGCCTCCGCTGACCAGTTAATGCTTAACTAACGCTTAAAGACAGTTAACGCAATCGCTTTAACTAATGTTTAGTGATAGTTAAGCTGGATTGTTTATTCTTTACACCTTGTTAGTAATGCTTGCCACATTGTTTTGTCTTATCGGCCTAATAATCATAGCTCATTCTTTCTATGCAAGACTACAATTGTTTCAATAAATGTAGTTTAAATCTAATTTGTAACTTTCTTGTTTTTACCGTAAAGAATGCATAAGTAAACAACGAAAGGGTAGGATCTGTTTCCATTACTCCCTTGGGAGATCAGAGTATCATGTCCAGGCTGCTAAAAGCACCTGCGACCCCGGTAAGGTTAGAGGGTTAGGGTAAAGCACTGTGAGCTAGTCAGGAATTGGGCTGACATTCTCTAACAGTGTAGATGGACTCTGCATTCTAAACTTCTGTTGTCCTTATATGCAGTCCTACTCCTTTAAGGGGAACCATAAAACAGAGTGGGGTAGCCTGGAGTGGGGTGGGGTAGATTGGAGTGGTGAAGATTGGGCTGGGTAGATTGGGGAGGGTAGATTGGAGTGGGGTAGATTGACGTGGGGTACATTGGGTTCGATTGGAGTGGTGTGGGTAGATTGGAGTGGGGTAGGTGGAGTGCGGTAGGTGGTGTGGAGTTGAGAGGTGTAAGGTAGAGTGGTGTGTTGTGTCGTGAAGTGGCGCAGAGTGGAGGCGTGGAGTCAAGTGTCGTGGCGGGTAGTAGAGTGTCTTAGAGTGGAGGGGCATATATGGAGCGTTGTGTCATAGAATGGAGTGGTGTGGTGTACAGTGGAAGGTCATAGAGTGAAGTACAGTGTTGTTGAGATGTATGGAGTAAAGTGGAGTGGTGTAGTGTGGAGTATGCATGGTGTGGTCGCGCACTGCCATCCCAGACAACACATTTTAAATTGAAATGACCATTACATTTGCACCATCAAGTTTTACTGTACACAGACGATAATGTCAGGAAAAGTCATCACCTAGCGTTTTGATGGGTTTTGATTGTATTCAAATATTTGTTCACACATCACTTCTGAATTACAAAAATAAATGTGCTTGATTTGTATTTTCCTAATTCTGATATGTTTTGAAACATCAGCACAGTTAATGTTTGTTGTGTGCTAGGACAAATAACATCTAGCACCCTCTCCTCTCACATGGGTACTCAGGAGGACTGTCACATAAATTCTCTCACTTTGAAGTTAGAGAAAGAAAAGTAAACACCAAACTCTCTCAGAACACAGAGTCTACCATTTGACCTCCGTCTCTGAATGTGCAGCAAATGTGACAATACAAGAACAATATCCTAAGGTCTGTTTACTGTAAGTGAGTACTCCGAAAGGATACATTATATAGGAACAAGATTTAAAGGCCTGTTTACAGAAAGTGAGCATTCGGAAGGATACAGTTAACAAGAAATTCTCACAGGAGGGACTAACTCAAGCTGGACAGCTGAAAGTAAATAAAGCCAAGAAAAAGAAAGCAAGCAAATACGAGTTACAAGCCACAAAGCCAACAATAAGCAACGGACAAAGTGCATTACCAGGGACGCTCTAAGAATGCCCACAAGAAGTCGTAAATGAACCAGACAGCTCCACTGTCTGGTAGGCTGCCACCTAAAGAGGACTAGTGGCAAGTACACTAATACACCCAAGGCATGATATGAATTTGCAACTACATTATTTACTTATTCAATGTCTAGGAATTTCAATCTCAAACTATTTCATAAGCAGCATAATTTGCATCTTGGGAAATATGGGGTAGGCAGCAATCACAAATAAAACCAAGAATTCTTATTTTATGCATAGCTGTCTTAATGAGGATAATGAAAATGAAAACCAGAAAACACATATTTTAGCATTATTTCCTATCCTACTGCTGCTGGCAATAGTTGTGGTTTACCTCCCATCCTCATATGGCGATTTTGGGCACGAGTGAAGTAGCTAAACAAGCAACCAGTATTGCCTTGCGTGGAACTATGACTAATAAGGCAATTGGCAATTATGTTCCTCAACCAACAAGAGGAAGCTGAGGCACAATATGGATCAGAACTATGCCCGCCTCTAATATCTCTGTGGATGTCTTCTGAATCCCAGGATTGATACCCCACTACCCCTGCCTGCAGCCACAGTGCCTAGGTGAGCTCCATAGATTACATCACGGGGAATTTCACAGATGTCTCAGAGAACGCCTTACTGGTAAAAATTAATTAAAAGAAAAAAAGAAAAAGGCAGTTGAGAGTGATCCGTCCAAAGACTAAGAAAGCAAATACAAACCCGTCAGGAGGAACAATGATCTGGCTGACACAGAATGCTAGTAAAGTGGACAAATAACTGTAGTTTTTGCCCCCAAACTCCTCATTCTGACTGACTGTCCAACTTTCAGCATTCCTCGATGGACACTAATACTAATCCTAACGGGAAATTAAGACCCTATTAGACAAGTTTAATCCATTTCCTACCGTATAAGAAATGTGAGTTAATGCTTTCATGATTCATTTGTGTAGCACTTATGGCACGGCTTAGAAGGGATGGCAACAAACTAAAAGTATAGTATAGACAATTCTATATCAGGTAAGATTTGCTGCTAGTGTGACAAGGGTCTGCTAAGGTCCCCAAACCCTGGTAATTATGGAATAGGCCCTACCACCTCATGTGATGATGGTTCCTACAAGCAGTCTTCGACCTATTGTTGTTGTTGTTGTAAGCTTTTATTCGGCAATTTGCCATGAAGCCAGCATAAAATACATTTAACATTATCATAAAAACAAAATTACATCTAATTAGAAAAATATAGTGCAAATTGTTGTACTATCCCCATACAAGATCCAATTATTTACAATTCACATTAGATTATTTACAATTCATAAGAGAAACATATACATTTTACATTAATGGGAATTTACAGACCTCATATTAAAAACATTTATATAAAATTTTTAAATAATTAAAAGCCAGAGTTAAAAACTTAGTATCTATGTTTTAAAACCATACTTTTTCCTTATCAAGCAGATACTGAAAAGAAATCGACTGACTCCAAAAGTTATCAAGCTAATGGTCGAGGATCTAAGTAGTCTTTCCGCCTCTTTGTATGAACGTATACCCAAATTTTTACAAAGGGGTTTAATCCATTTTGTACGTTGAACTTTATACAGTGGACAAAAAAAGAGGATATGTGCCTCATCTTCCCTTTGCTTCAAGTCACACAGTTTACAAAGTGTATCGTTTCTGTTAGGATTAGGATTCCCCCACCGGGAAGTATTGGCATTTATTTGGAGAACCCCGTACCTGAATTGGAGATACAAGGTTTTAGCCAAGGGTGGTTCCACTACATCCATAAATTGCTCAAATATGGGGATGTCCTTAAATTGCAGAAACTTAATTGATAATGAACCTGTGGCATGATCATGTATATTAATGTTCATATAATACCAGAAGGCAGATTTTACCTGGTCTTTACAATTAGGTTGCATGGATGTTGGGTTTTTCCAAAAGTGTGAAAGACCCAATTTAATGAGCCATGCAGATATATGTCTCAGCCACTGAATTGAATTGTAAGTATCCAATTCCATGATTTCTAGCAGTCCCGCTCTATAGTCTGCGAGTTCCGGGGTGGTCCATATTCTTACCCAGTAAATCAGTGGCCTCAACCAGCATAGATAATCTGTACGTTTAAAGTTTATATCTAGAAAAACAGGTACTAAAGGAGTTCGTGTTGGTAGCCTTAACAACCTCCTGCAGAACATATTCTCCACAGTGTGGAATGTTTGGTTAGCATACGGCCCCCAGATCTCGGCACCATATAGGGCCGCAGATTGTGCTTTAGCTTTGAACACTTCAATCGCAGGTGTTATAGCTTTTGAAGTACTCCTTCCATGGATTTTCAAAATGGGAATGGAGTTCTGTTTTAGTATCAATCTACTTTTTTCTAGCTGATTTGACCAGGACATTTTACTATCAAACCTGATGCCCAGGTAATCGAATGATTCCACATATTCAAGTTTTGTGTTATTTAGGGCCAGATTTTTCTTAAAGGATTTTGGAGGATTAATGGCCATGTATTTAGTTTTGCTTGAATTGATTTCTAACCCCTTCTTTTCACAATAACTATCAAATTGATTTATTAAGTTTTGTAAACCTTTGGGAGTTTGGGATATTAAAATAGTGTCGTCTGCAAAAAGCAGCGCTGTTATTGCCTCATTGCATAATTTGGGGGAATCGTGGTTACACTGTGCCAAAAAAGGGGGGATATCATTTACAAATAAAGAAAAAAGGGTCGGGGCCAGCACACACCCTTGTCGTACCCCCCGTCTAACTGGGATAGCTTGGGTGAGTTCGCCATTTCTTCCCCATCTTATTTTTGCAAAATTGTCTGTGTGGAGTTTTATGAGGTTAGACAGCAGTTCTTCAGGGACACCCATTTGCCCTAAGGTATTCCATAACAGTGAGCGCGGGACTAGATCAAACGCTGAGCGTAGATCCATAAATGCTACATATATACTGCACTTCTTTATTTGGACATACTTCCAACAAATACACATGAACCTATGTACCTGATCTACAGTACTTGTCCTGATTCTAAAACCTGCTTGATATTTTGAGAGGATTTTCGTTTCCTCAATCCAATCTAAAAGGCGATTTAAAATGTGTCTGGCAAAATTTTTTTGTAATATATCTATTAAACTTATGGGTCTGTAATTACCAGGATTGTAACGGTCTCCCTTTTTATAAATGGTTACAATTTCCGCCCCCTTCCATGATTCGGGGATCGGAGTACCTAGCAAAATAGAATTGCACAAAAAGTTTATGTAGGGGCACCATACTTCTATGTTGTGAATAAATAGGTCGCCTGGTAGTTTATCCGGTCCCGGCGCCTTGCCTGCCTTAACTGCTTTTATAGCACACAATGTCTCTTCAGTGGTAAATTTTTCCAGATTGGAGTGGGAAGAGCGGGATCCGATGCAGGTGTCCTCAGAGGGCATCTCAGTTGCATCATATAGTTTTGAAAAATGGTCATGCCAAATTTTTCCGTCTAAAAAGAAGTCTCTATTGGAGCTCCCTGTTTTATTGTTTTTGGATATTAGGCTCCAAAAGGTGCATTGATCATGCATCCTGGCAGCATTTAAGAGGTCATCCCAGATTGAATCGTCCCACTCTTTTTTCGCTCTGGAAAGGAGGTTATTGTATTCAGTTCTACACTCTTTTACCTTCTTTTGGTCTTTAGATTTTACGGCTTTGATAAGATTACCTTTGGCTAGGCGACACTGTTTGTTGTACCACGGTGTCTCCAGTTCCAATTGCCGTTTGATGTTACTATCCCTGTTACTACAGGTTTTACTCAAGAGGGGAATTAGCTCTTCTACTAATTGATAGTGCATTTTAAGCACTTCGTGCGATCCCATAGCCAACTTATTATATGAGGATACAGTGTTTGAGAAAATATTATAGATACCTATAAGTGTATCCTCTTTTGCCAGAATATGCGGCCATTTTATTGCTTTTCTATTATTAGAAACTTCAACCTCACCCACATCGTTATTTGATTCCGTTCCACTATCTAGTGATTGGAGTAGCGTAGGAAGTAGCCCTACCTGAAGGGGGAAGTGATCGCTTTCTGGTCTATTTACAACAGAAAAGGTCAACAGCAAATACCACAAGTTAATGGTGATCAATACAAAATCAATAAGTGACTTTGAGTTCCCTTTGTTATAAGTGTAGTTAGATGGCTTGTCCGGGTCAATCTACCATTACATGCTCTTAAATTGTGAGATATCGTCAGCTCGTATATCTGCATAACTGCCGCCGAGCTTTTAACTGCTTTTACACCATCTAGGCAGGGAATATCGTTGGCCCTATCCTCATTTTCTAATAAATTTTCTAACCCCAACACAGGCTCAAACTGACAGTTGAAGTCACCGCCTATGATTATTTTAGGGTCCTGCTCCAGTGTGTTCAAAAACATGCTTAACTGTTCCACAACCAGTGATTCCTTTTTATGTGGATTGGGTCTATTATAGATGTTTATCAAATAAATGTTCCCATTGTCCTTCGTGGTGATCTTCACCCCAAGCAAGTCTTTAGAACCAATATTGCAGGGTGATATAATAACATTCAGACATACTTTTATCCAAATTAACAAGCCCCCTGATGGTCTGCCTCTCACAGAAGCAATGGCCCCGCAATGGTATGCTTTATATCCAAGTCTATGCACCATATTAATTGCCCATGTTTCTTGTAGGAAAATAATGTCATGCTCTTCCAGAAATGAACTCCAATTCCTATCACATAAGTTCCTGGACACCCCTGCTATATTCCATGACAAGATTTTAATATCACGGTTTGGTTTATATGGCACTGAGATGCTTGGGCAATTATTGCCTACACTAGGGATAGATAATATTACCCCTTCGTTGGAATCATCAGAGGTCTCATAGGGAGGTATCAAACCCTGCGGCTCATTTGGTACCACTATTGGCCTGTCTATAGTTGGTACGTGGCCACTATTCATTAAAACCTCTCCTTGATGGTCTTTGGAGGGGCTAGTGGGCAGAGCTATGACCTGTTTGATTTTCGCGTTATCAGATGTAGGAAGCATTATACCAATATTTACAATTGATTTTGTGCAGGGGTTCCCTGTGTTACTACTAGACAGGGAGGGTGAGGATTCATGTATGCCACTTTTTCCTTCTTGTCAGTAGCCCCACCAAGACCAATTTTTATCCCCTTCCATGGTTCCCGGAAACATTCTTCCTACTGGGGTTGGAGGGTCGAAAAAAGAATACCTGTTACTCATCGGGCCTAGCCGAGATGGATCTCTAATCTCTTGGGGCCGCTGCATAGGATAAAAGTAACTAAGGTCGTGGGTGCCAATTCCTAGATCACCACCTCGTTGGTTTTGGCTATACACAAGTTGAGCCACCGAGGGGTCCTTAAAATTAACCAGAATACAATCCCCTGCTATGTCCTTCTGCCTTGTACCCAACCAGCTAATTCTTCGGACTTGAATAACCTGACAATTAACAGAGTATGGCAAGGGTCTATTTTCTTTAAGCCAAAACAGCGTCTTATTTTTCAGCTCATCATATGACTCCCTTTTGTTGGGTTTCAAGGGAGGGACCCCAGTAAGCACAACTACGTATGGTTGGCATCCCGGTGGGAGGTGTGCATTTGGGGTCTTTTTCATTACTGGTTTGTCTCCGTTATTGGCAGATACTTTGGCATTATTGTCCGAGCCACTGTTAGTGGAACAAGTAGTAGATTTAATCCCAGCGTGCGGCTTGGATGGTGCCGGGGCTTGAGGGGTAGTAGTTGTGCTGGCCAGATTTACTTTCCGAGGTGCGGGTTTCGGAGGGACAGCCAACTGGGTACCTCCATTGTTTGGGTGTGTTTCGGCAGATTCAGATTGACCTTTCCTTGAGTCGAAGTTGAGTCTATTCAACTCGGTCCCATTGTCTCTCCTAGGTCGTCGGGAATGTTGTATTTGTTTAGGAGCTGTGGGGCTAGGTTCCACCCTTGTAGTCTCTCCGCCAATCTTGGAATGTAATTTCACCAAGGATTTTAAGGCGAAAAAATTATCCAAGGAGGTTTGTTCGAATTTGTCTAATCGTTCTGTTAGCCCTTTTAATTTTTCGAGGACTGGTGTGAGCAGGGTTGACATGAGTTCTTGCATCTGATCAAGCAACGGGTTTTTGGCAGGTGAACTCTTTGGACATTCCAAAATCTGCATTTGACCAAGTGTGGCATTATGGTCATCTCCTGCTTGAGAGTTATTTACTTCTGGCCTCATGTTTATAGCTTCTTGCTCTACGAATTTAAAGGAGGTGCCTCCATTCATGTAGTTCCTGCGAATTCTTTTAAGTGTTTTGAGTCTATAGGCTTTTCTCGGCGTAACCACTCTCTTCCTTTTAACAGCAGGTCGACTATTTTTTGGCAACGGTGATATAGGGACTGACCCTGGAGGTGTATCATGCACCAGAATTACAGGTAATGTAGGTGGATCTAGTGTTTTATTGGTCGGACAATTGTTTGTATCAGTACCGACTTGGATTCTGCCTGTAGGTGCAGGGTCCGGAATGATATCGAAAGCGCCATTATCATGACTTGAGTCAACAACACAGGGTTGCAATAGACCGGTTGGTACAGATAATAAAGGTTCAACTGGAGTGATGTTAACCGGAGATGTGGCATTGACTAGTGGTCCTAGTGAGGAACGTTTATGTGCCAAGTATTCCCTTGATAGTCTGCGCTCTGCCAGGATAATTTCCTTTTCTACTACAGACACGGCTCGGGTGATAAAATTATCCATCGTACATAGTGTTGAGTTCCCCCCTCGTCTGGAGCTTCTACCTGAACGAGTAGTCATTGGTGAATATGAAGACATACGTGGGTACAGTATGCTTTTATAGAGTCCACAGCCAACAAATAGTAATTTTACCTTAGTTGTTAAGGGGGTGGCCCGACCCGGCCCCTGCTGGCCCCGGACGGCCACAGACGGCCCGCCCTTTGCCCGGGCTTAGCCCGGCGTCCCGCTTGCGTCCCGCAAGACGGTCTCTCTCTTGATGATGTAGGCGAGGCAGTGGTGGGCGGGGCACTCAGGGGGGCGCTGACCAGATGTCAGGTGGTCAAGCAGGGACTCCTGGGATAGTGAGTCCCTGCCGCGCTACCCCTGCAGCCTCCTCTGGTGATGATTCTCCCCCTGTCACGGCAAGCAGGCAGGCAGGGTCGATGTTCCTTCGAGTTGGTGGGACCACCCACAGAGCGAAGCGGCTCCCGCGCAGCGGGAGCGGCGAGTTGCTGGCTTTCTAATCCAACGGACAGGCAATCCTCCGCAGCGTCTCTGGGCTCGGCTCAGCAATGGGACACACAAGGCGGGTAAAAACCACTTCCTTTTACTGCTCTGCCGGTGGTGGGCGGGGCACTCAGGGGGGCGCTGACCAGATGTCAGGTGGTCAAGCAGGGACTCCTGGGATAGTGAGTCCCTGCCGCGCTACCCCTGCAGCCTCCTCTGGTGATGATTCTCCCCCTGTCACGGCAAGCAGGCAGGCAGGGTCGATGTTCCTTCGAGTTGGTGGGACCACCCACAGAGCGAAGCGGCTCCCGCGCAGCGGGAGCGGCGAGTTGCTGGCTTTCTAATCCAACGGACAGGCAATCCTCCGCAGCGTCTCTGGGCTCGGCTCAGCAATGGGACACACCGACCTATTGAAAATCCAGGTGTCTACGGCACATGGCCAGGCAAGGTCTGAATATAGACCACAGATACTAACTTGAAAAATACTTATATTTAAGAGAAAGGTAGACTATGGTATTTTTGAAGGCAGTTTAAAGCACTCAGCAAATTCTTAAGGAATGTATTTTTTTCAGGCTTGTTTACAGTTGAAATCTGTCCTGTACTGTGTTCTCAAAGTTTCTTGGTTTTATCTAAATATTTTGCTATCACTTCACATGTTCAATTGATGATATAAAATGTGAAAACAAATAAATAAATACATCAACTCTCTCTCCCCATGCTTCCAGAGCATTGTAAGGATGACACGAGCAAGGATGCCTGGTGCAAGGAAGGAAAATGGCCCCTTTGACTGCTGTTAGAGTAGTACAGTACAGCAATCATCGGAGGCTCTGGGCCCCGGTGCAACTGCAAAGGTAGCTACGCATCTGCATGCTCTCAGTGTAAGATGCAGCACGGTGGAACCAGTGATGTCTCATCTAAAAATATAGTTATAGAAAAGCTGGCCTTTGGGTGATCTCTGGTAGCAGCTAACGTCTTCGACGGGAAAGTCGTAGACTGAAGTAGAGACATAAATCACGTTTAAGTGTGGGTATGAGAGATGTGGGATAGAAGGCTGCACCCAGCAAATGGCAAGTGTGAAATGTCAGAAGAGCCAGGTAATCTGAATAATTTCCTGCTGCTAAAATGTTTTTCGATTACTTCATGGCAAAGTGGTCATGGACATATTTTGGTTCAATTTTTCTTAAAAAAAGAAAAAGAAAATATTGTTGAAAGAGATTATGTTCAGGCTTCTTCTGTGACATCATGCTGCTTGGCTCTCAAATTAAAATTTGCGGTCCTGCATGAAACCGGGCTCACTTTTTTCTTTGTTATACTTGTGGTTATAAATCGTTTTAGTCTTTACCACATTCAGAAAAATAAAGTCGCCAAGTTTCCCATTTAAAAGCACTTCACTGTCTTTAGATTCTCAATGCAGCCCACTTACAGCACAGTAGCAGTTTTTTCATTACCGAAGCTAAAATGACAAATTACCATTTAAAAAAAGCCACATGGTGACCTTTTCCTCATTTTTATATCTGGGACTGAAACGGATGATTTCAAAAGCAGCAGTTTGTGGTTTTTCTTAAAAATGGCACAGAATTCCAGTGGCCTGTGTACATACACCAAATTAATGAACATCTGTAAATCTCAGAAAATGTGCAGGATATTTAAGTAAAATGAGAAAAGTTAAAACTAAGGTCATGTAGGAAATGTCTCTTTTCTGCATGGTCATCTAGATTTTTTGCCTTTTTTTGTAGCATATATTTTTGCTGGCTTTAGAACTCTGTGCGCACTATCCCTGCTAAACAGTAGTACAGTGTGTGTGCTCCCCCCTTAAAATATGGACAATTGCCATACTCCTAATTGCCCTTTTTAACTTTCCTAAAAGTCCCTAGTATGTGGTTAAATGTGTACCCAGGGCCTGGATGTTAAGTGCCACTAGTGAACTGCAGCAACTATTGAACCATCCACAACAGTGGCAGTGCAAACATGACTTCCGGTGTACCACTGCAACCTGACAGTAACAGTGCAACACATGCACTGCGACCTGTTAACATAAACCCTTTTGACAGATGAAAACCTCTCTTTCAAATATTAGTAAGTCACTCCTATGCGATGGAGAAGTGTGGCTCACTGGTTAGAGGAGGCAGACCCTGAAGCAGAGGTCAGACCCGGGACCAGGGTTCAATTCCCGACGCGGCAGGGTCTTGAGCCCAAATGTCCACGGACTCGATAATTCTCGCTTCGGTGCCCACTCGAATCATGGGTTCACACTCTGCAACTCTGGGCATTAGCTTGCTTAATCTCCACAACGGCCCCCCGCGGCGGGATGCCTGGCTTTCACCTTGGGGATGCCCAGTACGGGTTATCTCACAGGGAAAAGCCAGGACGGGTTCCCAAGGCAAGCGCCAAGATGCCCCAGGGTGATTTGAGCGCTATATAAGAACATACAACAAAAACAAAATGCAAGCCTTGTAGCCCACCAGGAAGGGTGCATGGTATAGTATTTAAAAATGGGACAAGTCGAAAATTAACACTACCATGTCCATACATTTACAAAGCCCTAAAAGCTATTTTCACTGTGGCAGGCCTGGCTATTGAAAACCAGGATACAGATTAAAATATTATTACTAAGATACTCAGTACTTAATTTGTAAAAAGAATAGGTACCAGGGCTCTCCTTAAGAGGAACCTGCAACATTGCCCCAGCCATGCTGCCAATGCTAGTTGCAACACAACTTCTAACCATCACACACCTACAGGTGTGACAATTCGGACTATTACAGGCCTCCAAAGTTATCAGAATGGTTCGGGTTGCAGGTAATAGTATTTTTTTATGTATATTGAATTAATAAAGTAACTGTTGTTGTCTTCTCTAAATTAGCAAGGCAGCGCCACCTTGTGGCAGACTGTCACATGTACAGGCGTTGAAAATTAAGTGCCGGTGCAACATTTGAAACCACCGGCTCAAAGTACACAATGAAGATACCAATACTGTATCTTGGAAATGGGACAAGCTAGAAAAATAATTCAACAACAATCTTTATTAGTTATTACCAATCCCATTCAATGGTGAAGTCAGATTTTAATGAATATTAAGGAAAAGTAGCTTTTAGAAAGTTAGATCTTCCTTGACTGAAGTTCCTGGAGGATAATTTGCATGGACTCTTGCTTCTCCCAACCTGTGACTAGTTTCAAAAAGGTGAGAAATGCATGCCAGAAGCAAACAATAGGCTGGCCTGAATAGGCAAAGATAACTCCTCTGAACTACACAGAATATGAAGAGTTGGGGGCTTTGGGTATCCCTTTTGACACTAGAGTGTCAAATCCTCCTTGAGGGTCAAATCCTGCTCGACCGGTCTACCAGGTTCACATATAGCCCTTGGAATAGGATGCCAAGACAATTCTTGTGTATCCACTGTTTGGTTGCTTAAGAAGAGAGATTTTGTTGTACCAGACTCCGGTCTCTGTGTTTGTTGTGCGTTCACTACCTTGTCTAAACTGAGTTTTAGCGTTAGATGCGAGAGGGCACTAGGATTACCATAGTACACACCCCCACACATACCACCAGACCTCAGTGACCAGGTTTAGTGTGGCAAAGGTTTTCAACATCTTGAAAATGCCCAGACACATTACATGTTGGACCGGTTTACAGTAAGGGAAAGACGATCTACTGAAATAGTCGGTAGGGTTAACCCCAAGAACTTTTACCCTACTGGTTAGAAATGGGGAAAGAGCTCCTCCACCTAACAGCTCGCATCAGGCATACATGTGGTATCTCCAGACACAAACTTCAGAACATTTTCTGCACCATGGAAAGAGGCTGGATCTGTCGTCTGTGACCTGAGAGGAACACTGAAGGAATGGACTTGCTCTTTCTTGTAGCCAGGACAAAGAGGACCATAAAGGTTCGGTTGGCTGACCTGCTGTGTGGCTAGAGGGAAAGACAAGCTGCAAGTGGCCTCTTCTTTAAATAACAAGGAAACTAGTTGCAACTACACCTGGACTGAACCCTTCTGTTGACTCTCTGAGTCTCGAAGTGCCTCCCCTGTGGGGATTTAGAAGTGTACTCCTGTGGTGGTTTGAGACTTAAAAGACTAAGTCAGAAGTGAAACTCTTTGACAGAGGTGAACATGGTTGATGTATTCGGCCTGCACTCTGTTGCGGACATCTCAAAGTGCTCCTAGGTCCTGATCAACAGTGACCATAGACTATCATTGGAGTCTAGTGCTTTAGTCTTTATTTTGCCTAAAACTTCAATAAAGCAAAACTTCGGTTCCCATTACTGCATTTTTCTCATTTTGTTTATTAAAATGTATTCTATTTTTCTAATTTGGTTTGTAATTGTTATTGTTTTGCATTTTGACTTCATCACTGCTTTGGAACTGCATAAATACTTTACATATGGTTAAGCTGGTCTACTCGGTGCCAAAGCTACCAGGGGGTTGAGTTCAGGCTAATTTAGTGACTTTAGGTTTCATCTCGACAAAGGTTGTGATTAGTCCTTGAGGTGGGCATCACTCAACTCAAAAAATAATCCAATGTCTACCAAGTTAAGAATATTAGAACAGAATAGGTTTCTTGGGGCAATATGAATTAATTGCAGAGACACTAATGAAAGAGTGAAGTGGGACAAGAGATAGAGAAGGGATGAAAGTGCTAGGGCCACACCATAAACAATGTGCATTTGCGTCTGTGTAAAAGTTGGTTTGTGTACTTTATGTTACATATGTGTAGCCATGCCTCTGTGATTTATATGCCTAATAATCAGCTTGTGCACACACCCTCTGCTGTGATTAATACACATGCTCAAATGTGATCTTGTACATTGTTTCAGCTTTGAAGCACATAGAGGCAAACATTGCACTAAACACATTTATTCATATGCATTGCCAAGAAATTTGAGTATCAGGGGATGGGAACAGGGACCTATTCGGAATCTTGAGGTCTGGCTGTGTTGCTGAGACATCAATCAACTTCCGGAATTCCCCTATCAGTCCACACACCATCAAGCCCCAGATGTCTACTTGACTCAGAAAGTCTCTCAGGCTGCACTCTTTCAGCCACATCCTGCAATAAAGAAGGTCTTTAGCTTGTCATTACAGACAATTCCCCTGGTCTCTTAAATTAGATTAACATTAACTCGGCCAAACCTCACAAACACTCACTTAGCCCTAATAGACCCTCAGCTAGTCCTTAAAACAAGATACTTCAAGATAGACAATCCTCTTCTGGCCTTAAAACAGCCAGAGTTGCCGTCAGATAGTCAGACCCACTCTGCCACCTATCAGAGTTGTTAGCTCCTTCTACTGAGCCTTTGTCTTTTCACTGTCACCATTACACTGCCCTCAGCCCCCCAAAAGGATAACTTTAGCTTGCTTTCAGGTGGGCCAAAGAGACCATTAGCTAGTCCTGTTAGATTGTTACCGGATTGCCTCAATCTGTGGTTTAATACCTCCTGCTAATAATTTGGGCTTTAATTTTTTTAACTCATTGAACCAGAGGAAATGTACCTTCTGTGGTCATCAGTCAAATCGGGCTCCCCTTTTGACACTGCATTTCCCGCCTTTCTGGAACGAGTCATGGCAGCAGTACTACCTGTGTTTGGTGATCTAATTAATAGCTCCCTTAGGGTGGGCCAGGTTCCATAGAGCTTTAAACATGCTACAGTGGTCCCATTTCTTAAAAAGCCTCTCTTGGATCCAACCAAGCCTGAAAACTATAGGCCAATTTCATTGCTTCTATTTTTTTCAAGGTCGCAGAGAAATATGTAAATCAGCTGCTCTCAACCTTTATTGAGGGGCAGGAGCTTCTTCACAGGACTTCCGCCCTTTCATAGTACAGAGTCTGCCTTACTACTGGCCCTAAGTCCTTCCGCTAACTTGATGACAGCGGCAACACTGCAGCTCTGCTGAATCTAGCCCTCAGCACAGCCTTCGACACTGAATAGTTGTGGAGCAATGGTGTCGGTTACAAGGCTTTGCAGTGGCTCACTTTTTAGTTTCATAACTTAACCTTTCAGGTGGCACAAAAACCTTTTCAATCAGGTTTCCCGCTGCAGCAGAGGGTGCCCCGTGGCTCCTCCTTGAGCCCTACTTTATTCAATCTGTATATGCGGACCCTGGTTGATATTGTAAAGCATTACGGTTTTAATATCGTATTATACGCCACTAATACGCAGATGACTATCATCCCATCACAAAATGAAGTTAATGTGGCTGCTCTGCTAAGCACTTGTATGTTGGAAGTTGCTTAGTGGATGGAGCTCAATTGTCTCAAGCTAAATGCTGGAAAAACAGAGGTTCTTGTCTTAGGCAAGCAGTCCACGATCTAGTCCTCTGCCTGGTGGCCAAACATGCTTGGATCTTTACCTGGCCAAAGCCGAACGTCAAAAACCTAGGCATTTGGTTTGAAACTAAGCTCACTTCTGACAGCCAGATCACGTCTTTAGCGGGCAAGTGTTTTTGGATCTCAAAAACCGTTAAAAAGATCCTTGCTCTTTACCCCGAATCTGCCAGGAAGACAGTAGACCAGGCTTTGGTTACATCCAAAAGCAAAAAGAACAAAAAGATCGAAGGAATGCTGAACAATACAAACATTCACCCCAGTCACAAATATCTGGGTTTAGTCCATCGTGCTTTCTTGCTCACCACGCCACCCCTGTTTGGACCCAGCCATATGCAAATCAGTCTTGACCCTGCTCCTCATGGAAAACAAGCATGGAATGGAAACAAGCATTTTGGGACCGGTTTCAGGGTATTACACCTCATTTGCCAGGCTAGCTTGAATCCAGTGGCGCAGTGAGCATGGGACCCACATCACCCATTTTCAAACCCTATTCTCCCACAAGGAACTTAAGATCTGGAAGGGCTTTGTTGGCTTGCATCCCCACTGAAAAGAGAGCCTGCACTGGAGGATGCTCTTTTAGTTTTTTAGTAGCCAAGCTGTGGGACTCTCCATCTTAAAATCAGGCATGAAAAATCAATTATTGTTTGCAAAAATCGCAAAACCTGGCTGTTTTAAGTTGGCCTGACTGTGTTCTCTCATCAACATGCTGTATCGTTTAGGACTCTTGGTGAGTGCCACCATAGCACTGGGACACTTCGTTAGAAGTAATTAGGCGCTCTACAAATAACTTTGTTTATTATTTTTAATAAATCCTTAGAGGCCCTCGCAAACAATAAATTCCATTACCCCAGCCACAGAACCCCATCAACATCCTCTAACAGTTTTTAGAGACTAACACCCAGACCTGAAAGGCACATCATCCAGCCCAAAGACCCTTTTGGCTGACCCTGTGATATAATTAAAGCACCTCTGCTGGCCTTTAGTTTCTCATTTTGAGGCCAAGATTGTTGGCCCCTCCCTCTGTGCACGAAGAGTGGATCCTTTAGATACCGTTGACTAGCTCCAGAGCCCTTTTACCTGCCCTAGAAGCCCACACAATTTCCAGCCAGCCTGCCTTCCATTCTCAAGCCACTGAGTCCCAGGAGTTTACTGTGCAACAGCAAGTCACTTTACTCATCTGCTTCTCCTAAGGTACCACCCTTGCTTCAAGGTAAATCTGACCCTAAGGCTATGCCCAGGTAAAAGTGACAGCAAGTTACAGCAACCTTTTTCACACATATATCAGTACATACCATAAAGGGGTGCACACATCACGTAATTTTCCTTGGCTATTTTTGCACGCAATTGGTTTTCGCAATCTTATAGTTTAGTGGCAACCTTGATTTGACTTATGAGCAGCACCGAGTGTTGATGGCAGGTCACAGGTTAAACTTCTATAAAGAGCACAGTTGCTTCATGTGAGGCTGCAGAGAACTTTTTATATTCTCTGGTCATAAGGTCAGACATGCAAAAATATTTCAGCTGGTTTATTATTCGATTATTATTCTGATTTCTGATGTGTCCAGAGCAGTAATATCTAGGCCAGGCGGTGAACTCCACTTCGTTTGCAGAGTCTTCTGCGCTCCGTGGAGCTCGGGGAGTGCAGAAAACTGTGCAACGGTTAGTTGGCTGGCATGAGCTGCCGCTCAGGCATAATTTCTACTAGAGCGGCCAGAAGATCAGCGTGAAAGGCAGTTTGTGCTGCACTCTGCCACTTGCAGAACGCCCCAGAGTTTTTCTGTGAACTCCGCCCAAGCCTGGTAATATTCTCAGGTCAAAGGGTGAAAGGCAGAAAAATATTTCAGTCAGTTATGGTTTGGCATATGTTTGAATCCTTGCAAGTCTACTTCAAATGTTATTATTTGCGTATTCATGTTATTATGTGCCAAAAACTGTTTCTTGGGTATGTTACATGAAGGGTCATTATTAACGCAATTTTACACATCCCAGAGATTCACCACACACACAGGCCTTACTTACCCTAAATATTGCGCTCTCTTATTGAACGGCATTTTAATGGGTAGAAGCGAAATAACAATCACACTTTACAATAGTACGGATGATTCTCCTGCGTGTGCATGTTTTTTTTTCCTTAAGAACTTCATGACACCCATAACTCCCGCCAAAAATGAAATATCATGTACATCATTAAAACAAGTTCATGCGTTGACCATAAAATCTATCTTAGCAAACACTAGCTTTGCTGCACATGCATAGCCAACCATTTTACTCCATTGCCCCTCTACACTCCCAAATAATTGCGCCAGTCCATATTTATTGGTCATCTAATACTCCCTACAATCATTTTGTGACAGTACACTGATGGAAAATGTCTTACAGATTTCCAAACTTTTCATTACTTTGAACCTGTGTCAGTTACCTCCTCTGCTGTGGACCATTCAGTGAAATTCCTCAGCTCAGGCAGTTACGAAAGGGGTTTCTGAGCATCATTTAGTGACAAATCTAAGTCCTACCAGAACCATAGTCAAGAGTGTTGCTTTCCTTGTTATTTTATTCTTACTTTTGGGTATATTTAGTCACAAAGAACAAGTTACTTACCTCCAGTAACACAATATCTGGTAAAGACTCTATTTAGCAGCATATACTTTAACTTGGAATTATCCCCAGGCGTCAGACTGGATCCGGGAAGCTTTTGTGAACAGTAACCCTGCGGGCTGGTAGGTTGTGTCGTTCAGCTCCATGTGGCATTGTTTGCGCTGGAAATGGCGTTTGTGGTGCCTAGATAGGCAACACCCAGGTGCGCTGAAGTCAGTTAAATTCCACATCAGAAGCACAGGGCCATGAAGTACACTGACAACTGGTTTGGAAAACTAGGGCCCTAAAAGGGGAAATCCCTGTCCATAGAAAATTCATTTACAGAGTGGGAAGGATGGGGGTCGGTAAGGAATCTACAGCTAGAAATCATCTCCACCTGAAAAGAAATTACCGAAGGGAAGTAACTTGTTCTTCTGATAGAAACTTCAGGCCGCATATTCCTTACCTTAGAATAGATAATAAAGCAAAATTTCCCCAGAGGTGGGTCTGTGAATTAAACGGGCAAAGTGCCCCATCCCTACGGATCAGACTGTCCAGACAGTTGCATTCTGTGAATGTGCGAAGGGAAGCCCACGGTGCTGCCTGGCAAATGTCCAGGACCTGGACTCCGCGAGCTAATGGAGTGGTTGCAGCTTTAGCTCTGATGAAATAAGCACACAAACCCTGAGGGGATTGCTTCTTAGCCAATGCATAGCAGATTTTGATGCAGTGTACAATCCACCGCTAGATGGTCCTCTTCTTCACCGCCTGTCCTTTCTTTGCTCCGGCATACCCCTTGAAGAGTTGGTGCCCACCTGGAACTCTTTGGTGCAGTCAAGGTCAAACGACAACTCTCTTTTTGGTTCCAGACTGTGAAGTTGCTTCTCTTTCTTGGAGGGACGAGGCAGGGCGTAAAAAGTAGGCAGAGTGATGGTTTGGCCTACGTGAAATGGAATGACAACTTTCGGAAGAAAGGAAGCTCTTGTATGAAGCACCAGTTTGTCTTGGTAGAAGTTAAGATTAGTAGGCTTGGATGATTAGGCCTGAAGCTCATTTATTATCGGGGCAACGTTAATGCCACGACAAAGGACATTTTGATGATAAGGAGCCTGAGTGGAGAATTGTGCAGAGGCTTAAAGGGAGCGCACATAAGGAAAGTGAGGACGAGATTGAGGTTCTACTGGGGGCATATGGAAAGGAGTGGGAGAAAACACGTGTTGCAAATCATCCAAAAACCTTTTACATTAGGGGATTTGATAAAGGAAGGCTGGTCAAGCAACCAAAGAGAAGCAGAGATTGCAGAAAGGTATCACTTTACAGTGCCTAGAGCAGAGACCTGCTGGGTACCAGAAAGAAGAAATAGGAGAACCTGAGAAAGGGGGGCAAAAGGGTATCAATGTTTCTTTCTGTACACTACGCCACAAATTCTTTCCAACTGCAGGCATAAACCATCTTGGTAGAGGGACGCCTGGCTGCTTAGATAATATTACGGATTTGGGAGGGAGGGCATGGGGGGGGGGGTGGTGGTTGAAAGCTGTTGACTGCCAGTGCTAAATCTCCATGCAAGAAGGTGGATCATTGAGAGGTTTGAGTGGAGAACCCTCCCCTGCTGCTGCGACAGAAGATCCTTCTAAAGGAGCAGTCTAATTAATTAGAGGACCAATAGCCATGATCAACAGCTCGCTATACCAGAGTCTCCGTGCCCAATCAAGCGCCACAGGGCTGATTTGGGCCAGGTCATTCCTGATCTTCTTGAGAACTCTGGGCAAGACTGGTATGGGTGGAAAAGCACACAGGAGGCCTGAGCTCCACTTGAGACGAAAAGCATCTCTAAGCGAGAGCTGCCTTGGAAACTCCAGCGCGCAGAACTGCTGATGTTGCACGCTTTCATCTGTCGTGATCTAACTAAGGCTTTCCCCACTGCTGAAAGGCATTGAACAACCACCAGATGGAGACACCATTCGTAATCCACTAGATATCTTTGGCTGAGTTTGTCCACTATGGTGTTCAAGAAACCATCAGATGTTGAACCACGAGGGATATGCCTTGCTGTTCCTGCCATGTCTAGAGGCACAGGGCGTCTTGACAAAGGGTCTACAAACCCAATCTGTCCTGCTTGTTACAGTACTACACAGCACTAGCATTCCCTGGATGGAGAGTAGATAGGCTTTCAATGCCAATCAGATTGCTCGGAGCTCCAACAGGTGGATGTGGAGTCCGGATTCCGCCGGAGACCAGAATACTCTAATCTCCACCGCTCCAAGATGGCTGTCCCAGCCCAGGAGTGGTACATCTATCACTACTGGCAGATCTGGCTGGGGAATGGAGAAGGGTCTGCTGCTGACCTAATCGCAGTTCGTAAGCCACCACTGCAGGTCTTTTGAAGTTCCCTCTGAAATCTAGACCAATGTCGGAGAGACTCCCCTGATGCTGCACAAACTGGAAACTAAGGTTCCACCGTAGAGCCTGCCTATGCCAGTGGCCATCTGTCACAAGCAAAATACAGGAAGCCATGAGGGTCAGCAGCCTCAGAGTCATTCTCACTGAAATCAGGGATAGAGGCTGAAACATTGATATCATATCCCAAATATCCTGGACTCGCTGTTTGGAAGGAGAGGCCCAACTGCATAGTGACAAGAACAGCTCAGATCAAAAGGAGCAGCTGAGAGGGAGTCAGGAGTTAGTTTGGCACGTTGACAGTGAACCTCAGTGAATGTAGTAAGTCGACCCTAGTCTGGAGGTGGGAGACGACAGCCTGAGGCAAGCCTGCATTCAAAAACCAGTCGTTTAGATAGGGGACCCCTAATCTCTGCAGATGAGTTTCAACTACTGCCATCACCTTGGTGAATACCCGAGGGGCTCTTGTGAGGCCAAAAGGGAGCACAGCAAACGGTAACAATTGTGGGCGGGTAGGACTGGAATGTGAAAGTAAGTGTCCTTCAAGGCTAACGCCACCAATCAGACTACAGGGTCCAGGGCAGACAGGACCTGAGCAAGAGTGAGCATCTTGAATTTCTCTTTCTTAAGGCAGACATTTAGACAGTGCTGGTCAACGATAGGACGAAGTCCTCTGTCCTTCTTGGAATAGCAACCCCGACCTACTTCTGGTGTTGTTACTCTCTGTATGACTCCTTTGGCCAAAAGAACCGTCACTGCCTGGTGGAGAAGAGATAGGTGTGTAGTGTAGTTCCTATATTCCCAATGGGCTCTGCTCATTGGAATAATATATCCTATAGCTTAGACGTAGGCCTGAGGTCGACTAGGTCTCTATCGAATATATTAGACTTAATTGTGAGTGCCAGCTAGCTCAGAGGTCACTAGAAACTTTCTCGAAATCACAAGAAGAGATTAGTTGCTGACAACCGCATAAACATGACAAATTTGTTTCCCCAAGATAAAACTGATCTTCAGAGTCGTGGAAACAATAGATATATATTTCACTCAGTCAATCGTGCATGCTTCGTTTCACCAGAGTTGCAGAGAAATAGATAGACGGGCGTTTTCAATAAAAGGATTTATTAAACAGTCTTCTTTCTTGAGCATAAGAAATGAACTGCTACAATCATAAAACTGGTTGTAAAATATAATGCATACAGTATAAAGATAAATACATACATAAATAACAGAGGCTAAAAGTACTCAACTGGTGCTTCTAAAATACGCCTACCCTGGTGTACCTAACCTAAGCTTAGTACAAGGTAAGAAGTAAGTGAGGTGTAGCATAAATGTAGTATTCTTTTGCCAGGAATCTGTCCAAGATTTCTCTTAGGGTCTAATCAGCTCCGTACCTTAGTTTAGAATGGAAAAGGTCAGTCTTGGGACTCGATTTCCCAACAACCCGCAAGGGTAGCTTGGAAACACTGGAGCTTGACTTCTCAGCAGGGCGTCTGCTGGAGAGTCGGCTTCCTTCGGGACTTGCTGTAGCAGGACGCATTGGGCAAGTAGATAGTCGAACTGCTCCAAACCACTGTGTGTTTGCTAAGGCAAGTGTGGGCATATTTATACCTTAAAGTTGCTGAGTTTGACGTAAAGGTGGACATAATAAAATCATCAAAGAGTCTCAGTTCTTCGAAAACTCCATGAGTTCTTGGACAAGTCAGTTCTCGAGCAAGGGAAAGTCCCTAGCTGCTGAAGCCGAGTTTTCCAAGAAACCGTTGTAGATTTTCGGGACTAGTGGAAGTAGCCCTGCCGTATTTGGACTGCATGAGCTATGCCTAAATATGGTTATGATTTCTATGCCTATATAAGGATATGGTGATTTATACCTATATAGGGGCATGAATTGGGAAAATTACAATAGGGTCCTAAAAGGATACATAACACACACTCCACGTTATCATGTTCATCTAAGTTCAAGCACTAAAATATATAATCTAGAGCATGTGTTTACAACCCCCAAAAAATCATATAAAATGCATTTGAAATTGTTGCACACGGAAAAATGAGCATTTTGTACAGTACGCATTTAACCTTTTCGGTGCTTGAGCCATGGCGCTCCGGTGCTCATGACGAGCTCAGCTGTGCTGAGCGTTCCACGGGAGCCAATGCACCTGTGACGAGCTGAACTCGTCATGAGCACAGGAGCGCCGTAGCCCGTCATGAGCATGCAGGCGCTGTGAGCGCCCCCCTTCCCCCCAGCACAGCGGGGGAATAACCCCTGCAGCGAAGGGGCTAAAGGCAATGATTTTATTGTAAGCATATGATATGATATAATGCTAACCGAATGAATCACAAATTTTACATTTATGAAATGGCTCTAGATACAGAAAAAAGGTCGACACCATCCCATAACAGAATATATAAGCTAGTCTGATTTGTGTAGTGGGTCAATATTTCTTCTAGGAAGTAGCCAAAGAATTCTTGTTCTCTAAGAATAGTTCTACTTTAAGCAGATTACTTTGTGCCAAAGTTCAGTCTTTTTGGAGAGAGAGAAAAAAAATCAAACAAATCTGTAGTGGAAATAGGTTTTCTAACTTTGGAAGCTTGTGTTTTGTAAAAGTGAAGGCCGAATTTCAGAGTTCCAAAAGAACGCTGTGTGATCATTTTAAAAGTTATTCTCGGTGTCAGGAGAAAACATTAAGTCACCAAGGCTGGCAAAGAAATCGTCTACCATAGTAGGTGAAAGTTCGACCTCTTCATTAAGAAGGTCAATTGTGCACAGATGTGAAGCATCGCCGTCCGCGTCAGCCGCGTTAGCAATGTTCATAGCAGTTGGTACCTGTGTGCCTGTTGGTCCGCGTATCTCACCTCCAGTTGGATTTGCCGGTGAGATCTCAATGAATGCCGTCATCAGTTTTGGTACCCGTTGGGGGCAACACAACACATGAGCGTTGCCGGACCCTGTAATGTGTCAGCATCCGTTGGCATAACCAATGGTAGTGTTAGACAGAAATCCAACACACATTCCTCTCCACAAAGCAGGCATTGTAGAACAGGTAAGATGCAATCTTGCCAGATTGGTCTGAATGACAGGAATCCTGTGGTATTCAGATCTCTCAAACGAGCCAAGCCGAGGATCTGTGTTATGCGTTCACGATACCTCATGGCCTGGAGCGCATTCTCCATGCTGACTTGGGTATCGCTGGTGGCCGGATTTGCCACCAGCATAAAAATAGTATCCCTGCTACGAGTCCCAAAATGAGAGGCAGGCCGCCGAACACAGAGCGTACGAAGTTACGGAAAATGCCCAGGAATGCTTCAAATGGTGTTAACAGTCCCAAAAAAATTGTCTTAAATATGCAATACCGCTGGTATCAGACATGTTAAAGATACGACCTAACATTTCTGTGAAATGTAATGGGCAGTTTGTTGATAATAATGCATGTATCTCTGCAGAAGTCCTTACAACTTGCAGATCATACGTCTCTTTGGACGAGGTCAGTGGCACAGTTTTTTGCAGAAGAATGGCTTTCATTCTGCTTAAAGTATCAATTCGTATAGAAGAGATGTTCAGTCAAGGCCATAGTGGCGACTCCCCGTCTGTCTTGGTTTTAGGGAACAATACTTGCACCCTGGCTGACACAGTAACAAGATTGCCTATTCCTGGCATCATTCCACAACAGCTGTGATCCTTTAACATAATGTAGCTACCATTGGAGAGCTGCCTGAAAATTGGATCTATCACCGCTGTGGGCGTACCCTGCAGGTGGCAAGAAAGGTTATTGGAAGAACCTTTGCAGGCTCCGTGTAAATTAATACCTTGACACAATAGTGTACCGCTTAGTGAGTTTTTACAATTTTTACCACTGAGAAATACCTCCTTTCCCCCACTCCAACATTTGTGTGTGTATGGTAAATCCCAGGTTGACTTAGTGTATTCTTTACCCAACCTTTCATACAGGCCTGCTGGTATGTGTTTTAAGCAATATTGAAACTGGAAAGTCGTCACTGGTATTGTGACGGTGCCATGTATTATCCATTCAACTGATGGTTTCTCAGAAACGGTCAATGGCAATCTCTCCAGTTGTTCTATGCTCAGCACCGTATAGTATGCTCCCTTCTGTGCCAACGCGATTTGTTTGTAAGGTTAAATACAGTAAACAATGATGTAGTGTTGATTAAACGTCAAGGCACATAGCCAGAACCAAGGTTTTGCAACGTCCAGCCAAACAGTACTTTAGAAAGTAATTGAGACTGGCCATGTTGTAACATCAGCAAGTCCTGTTCCACTATATTTATGGCAGAGCATACAATGCTGTCCAAAGAATATATTCTGGACGACAGCGATGTTAACCCATTGTCAACTACAGAGAGTGATTTCTCCAGGTTAATACAATCAATTTCTCGTATTCTTTCAGCTGTTTCAATTTGCGGGACTTTCCATGCTTTATTGTATGCAGCGTATATACCGGCTAATATGAAACGTTTATGAGGTCCTAGTAAGAATTCTCGTAAATCAACGCCATCTTTAAGCAAAGATAAGTGTTGTTTTATTTCTGGAAGTGTAGATTTCTGCAGCCACTCAAGGCATAGTTTACCTACACTATAAGTTGTTATTATCCCTGGATGTTGTCTTTGGATATATCTTGGATCTGGCCGAGTTACTGTCAACCCTTGTGTCTTGTTCAGGAATCTATCTTGACATTAGCACTGCTAACAATGTTACTGCTAATACTTCCCCATTCCACTGCTAGACCTGATGTCCTTGGTATGGCCTCCTCCTTTCACCTGTTGTCTGAATTTCGTTTTGCTAGCTTTAGGACTCTGTGCACTTTACCACCGTTAACCAGTGCTAAAGTGCTTGTGCGCTCTCCTTTAAACATGGCAAAATTGGCCTATACCCGATGGGCACATTTAATATACTTGAGAGTCCCTAGTAAAGTGTTACTACATGTACTCCGGGCCTGTAAATTAAACAGTATTAGAGGGTATGCACCACTCACTGTGCCACCAACTAAAGTAGCACTTTAAACCATGCCTCAGGCCTGCCATTGAAGCCTGTGTGTAGTGTTTTGAACTGCCAATGGACCTGGCAGACCAACTATTTTGTCAGGCATAAACCTTCCTTTTTAATACATATGTCACCCCTAAGGTAAACAGTGAACAGGGTAGGGTGCATTGTATTTAAAACGTAGGACATGTGTTTTTAAGTTATACATGTCCTGGTAACGAAAAACTCCTACATTTTTTTTTCACTACTGTAAGGCCTACCTCTCCAATCGGATAACATTAGGGTACCTCATTGCATTTAATAAGTGTTAACTTTTGACTAGGAAGAGGTAGAAATGTCATGGTTGGTTTCAAATGAATTGTGATTTAAAATCCACACTTCTGAAAAGGCCACTTTTAGAAAGTTGGCATTTTCTTGTCCTAACCATTTGGTGCTTGCAGACTGTGTCATACGACTGTGAATATCTTGGCAGATTGGCCTTTGTGTACTCCTCCCTGACAGTGACACAAAGGGGGGCTAGGTGTTGGCAGGATGTGCCATGCTGCCAGGATAAGAGGGGTAGAGCTGTTCCCTACCCCACTCACATTTCAAAGGACTGCCTCCAGCACAATCACAAAGGAACTTGACACCAGCCTTTTGTCAAAATAGACTACTTGGAGCCTGGGTAGAGAAAGGAAGGACCTTTACAGAATCAGATGTAGGGGTAGCCTAGAAGTTTCCCACCACTTCAAAGTCTTTTAGTAGGTATAAATATTGGACCCTTAGACCAAAACATCAATGCACACCTGGACTTGCAGAGGAGATAAGAAGGACTGCATTGGACCTCCAAAGGACTGCCCTGCTGCTTGAGGCTAATTCGCTGACTTCCTGTGTAAGCATCAGACATAACAATCTTCAAAGAACTTGTACCCCGCACCTGGTGTCTGCTGGAGTGAGCCCTGACACCCCAAGTGGCGCCCCTCCAGTGCTGGATCCTTGATGGTGGTACTGAAGATGTTGCTCCCGACTAACACTAAAAGTTTGGACATTTTCCACCAAAATGTGGTCTGAGAACCAACAGACGACTGGGACTTAACTGCTCACCAATCCACACAAGGTGCATTGCCAGCTGGCACAACTCCTCAATAGCTCCTACTATGTTTTTTTATTCATAGCAGCAAATCCAGTTCAGTGGGACCTCTCACTGAAGGTATCTGGCCTCATGGAGCCCTTGTCGGCTTCGTCCAGCTTGAGATTTACAACTTCCAAAAAATGACAAGGTCCGAACTTAGAAATATTCACTGCAACCCTTTCTAGCTTCTCCCCAACAAAGACATCTCCTCCTTGGACACTGCCGTCTGCCTTGAACCGGGTGAACTTGACCTTCTCAGGAACCTTTTTTCGAACTTTCTTCCGAAGGTAAGCTAAGACCAGGTCCAATCCAACTCATGTAGCGGAACATCGTTCCATTGTGGTCAGTCCTAAATTTTGACTTTGTCCCGGACTTGCACGACCAGGTACCCATGGTTGACATTTAAATCCTGCTGCTCTACTGCCCTGCATAGTTCCCATAAATAGTTATAGAATATCATATTGTTTTATGTCCAGAAACTGGCATGGCTTGAGGCTCCTTTGTGTTTATTTATGATGAATAGATTTCCATTTCACATAGCCTCTTACCACCGTTTTCATGGTATCCCATGTATTTTCCCTGCTCAGGTTTCATCCCTCATTCATTTCAAATGATGTCTCCAGGTCTAGTTTAACCTAGTTTCTTAAAGCATTATCTACTAGTATACATGGCAGGAGGTGCCTTGTTGGTGCATGAGGTTATTTCTAGTCAATGTGTAAAATGCTGTGCTAGGTCATATAAAACTAAATTCTGATGTATGTGAAGCTATTCATGTCACAACTCCCTTGGAGTATGATGTGTGAACGGTGTGATAAAGACTTCTCCTCCATTTCTCCTTAGTCTTATACTTTCTTCTCTAATCAGGTGTGTTACCTGCATAAAAATGTGGGGGTTTGTCTCTTGAGGCATGCTGCCACTCGTATTCCTCTATTATTGTTGTTTGGTCCTCAAACATTACACAAAGAAAAGTAACATGTGTTCCCATCTCAACAATTTATACACCTGTCCATCTTTTTCTCTACCTCCTGTCCTGTGCTGTACACCGCATGTCCGGGTGTTGCACCCTTTGTATGTGCCATGGTCCTACTTCTATTTGTCATTTCTTTTGTTCCACCTCCCATTTGGACACCTACTTATGTCCCCATGTTTGCAGTCAGACTCTGCAGTCGCTTTAAAAATATTGCATACTCTGCCCTCCTAGCCAAGATGGGATGTGAATCAGGGCAGTTAGTTAACTTTCAACGCTCCAATACCCACTTCACCCCATATATGGCATACTTAGAAAACGATACTTGAAAATGCACAGGATCATTCATGTATACGTGGGCAAAGAACATGTGACTCTGGATCTCCCACTCTTGACACTCTGAGGTCAGAGGGTAGCACTTATGGGAATTTGCAGTCCATAAAAAAAGTCCTCAAATGGCACGTTGGATGATTTTATTTTTTGGATGATTGAATGGTGTAGAAGATAGGCGTGACACATTTGAGGATGAACTAGAGTGTGTGCAACATAAACAATACAGAATGACAGAGCTGGAAGCTTTGAATGTGGACTGGGAAGACTACAATCAAATGGACGACATAGGTCTTTCAGTATTTAGATAGGGATAAGATGAAAATTACTTGATCTAATTTCTGGAAAGCTGAATTCCAAATTAGCTGGGGCCACTTGTCAAACTGTTGGAGATCCAAAAGGTGAACAAGAAATTGGTGTACAGACCTTTTAGAAAGTGTCATACCATATCCTCCAAACTTCAGAAGAAATGCATAGCCTCTTCCTGTATGATGATTGCATAAAAGGATTTCTAAGGCCACTTCCTGATTTATTCAAATGAGATCTCTAGTGGCCCACTAGAGCAAGCCGGCATGATTAAAAAATGTAGTTAAATTAAATTGACATGAAATACACCAAACTATTAATCTTGTGTATCTGAACAACATACCACAATTTGTCCTACAAGAAGAAGTGAATATGCACAAACATTGCCACATCCAATAAGGCATACAATGACAGAAAGTGGTCACAAAATGAGGATCACTTGAAAACTCTTAAATATGCAAACTGAACAGAGGTTTGAATGTATTAAAAAGTAGTATCTGCATCATACCACTTCCATAGAAAATAATTTGCTGAGACTAGTCAAGATCCCAATAAAATCCCAAAAATAAAAAAGTGGGTACAGCTGATGATATTTTAGCCCCTAGCTAATGATCCCAGAATTACAGGATGTGAAACAGACCTGAAGAAGAAATCAAAAGATACATTCGAGACACACTGAAACCATGGGTCTATGGCTTAAGATCAATTGCCTTCAAATTATATATGGCCTCGAGAACCACCATGAGGGAAATAATCACCCCCTACAATCTAGGACACATCACCTTAAGTGAGATACACTGCAAAACAATATGCCAATTTGTGTGTTGTTGCACAACATGTTGCATTCCTGAAGAATCACGCAAATTTGACATAAATGTCTACTGCACTATGAATCTGAACCTAATCACAACAACATGGCCAACTATAACTCTTTTAACAGTTACACACATAAATTAGGCATTAACAAATTACAGCAGCTTACCAGTGGATTGTATCTGCACACCTATCAGTCTTCATGAAAGTGTCTCACGTGGAAATGCATTATGCTGTTCAATCGCTAGAAGGATTAGTTAATATCTGTGGGTGGGGGATGGAGATGAGGGAGACATTTAAAGGTTTCAGAAGTTGAAACAACGGTTACTTGTTCTTGTGTTTCTCTTTTGTACATTTGCTATAGTTTTCTGAAGAAAGCTAGTAGCTACAGGTATCCAAAGCATAACATTTCAGAATGTATTGGGCCAATAGGCTGTAGTATATTGTGAGAGCTACATCATAAATACCATCTCATAATAGCCATGTATGGATATGTAAAAATGATATCCTTACAATTCAATGGCCTCATTGCAAGGGGAAAAGTACTGGTACATCTAACATGACATTTTCAGATGTATTCCTAATTCAGGAGTCACATATTGTGCCCAGGAAGCAGATAAACTGAAAAGTACCTGGTCGGTAAAGCTGTACAAACCATCGGGGACAAAGGTAGAAACAGAGATGCCAGCGTAAATGTGATTAAAGAACCTAACAGTAGGAACGATCTGCGCCAAATCACACAAAGTATGGATTCCTGTCATTCTCAATAGAAGGCTTTCAGAAGTAGGAAATGATTAAACTAAGAAGAAGAAACAGGGTAATTGTTCTGCTAAAACGTTAAAGGCGATATGACCTCCAACTATCTAGGAAGGTAGATATTTTGAAATACATCAAGGTACCTCATGGTTGATTGACCTACGAATTATTTATCCAGCACTGAAAGAATGTATAAAGACTTTATTTATACACAAATAAATAACGGTGGGAGACCCAATATACCCTTGCGGGCTTGGGCAAATACTGAAAGTTAAGAAAGTGCCAGAAGGGAATTTGTTTGAGAAGATACCTGGCAGATTTCAGACTGTAATCTTATTAGTATCAATTAGTCTGTCCCACCACAATTGGTATCTGATCACAACTATATTGTTTGTCTAACCACTTTACAAGTGGTTTAAATTAGATAGAAATACATCTATGAATTTAGTCATCTGTCTCCTTTTCTTATATCAAAATTTGATGTCTGAAGCCGAGACTCTTTCATACACAGACAAATATGTTCTTAAAATAGCAGCTAGTCCTTTTCTTCATGGAAATAGGGACCCATAGTTCATTTACTATATGAGTCAGATCTAAACCAGCTTGAACGACTCAGAAAAAAGTTGATCAGAACTGAGCTGCACGCCCAATATTTGACGGACTGTCTGAACAGCAACATAATACCAACTGGCCTTCAGATAAGAAACATCCCAATTATCTTCATTGATGATGAGGAATTTAAAATAGGATTCAGTTTTGCAGCGAACAAGTGCTCATGCACCTGGATGGTGCTGACCATAGAAACTACTTTTCAATAAATCAAACGTTTGATAAAAGAGATAGAGACTTTGGAAAACAAGATCAATGCCGATACCAGCATCACTAATGCAAAAGTCTTACTAGATAAAGTGGCACTTACAATCAAGGAGTTCGAAGAGTTTAATTCTCACAAAAAACAGACAAATTACACAAATATATCCGCAGATACAGTAAGGAAAGAATTTATCCATACCTTCAAAAAGACTATTATAAGACACAGGGATCCTATCAGGGCCCCAATCAATTCCAACAGAAAAGGACAACCTTCTCTGATACAGGTTCTGATACGGACAGTGAGCAAACATCAGCAGGTCCGTTTAGACCGATTTATGATCAACAGCCTTCTACTTCAAGGCAGTATTTTTTAGGACAGGACAGGAGGGGATCAGGTCCACCTCGAAAATCACGAGGTGCGAAACGAGGATGGTTTCGCAACCAGTAAACCCCGGGTCAGAGACAGACCTGAAATCAATATTACGAATGGTGAACCAAGAAACTACTATCCTGATTTTCAATTTGTCAAGTCATTTGTTGGCTGAAGCCGAGATTTCGGTTCTGTCAGCTGGGCTTTCTTTTGTCATAACAAATAGAAATGACCAGTTCCAGCCCAAACTTGAGCTTTATAAATTTTTCCGATTAGTTAGATAAAAAAAAAATTCTGATAAGCCACCTAATGCAGAAAAAGATATTACAGGTCTTCACCATCCATCCACGTTTTTTTCCACCTAACAATATGGTGGCTAAGGAAATTTTAAATTTTGAGAGTGCAGTAATTACAGAAACAGAAAACCTGTTTAAAAGACATCCCTTTGTGAAAAATAACCTCACCAAGGAAGAGCAGCAGGCTCTCAAAAATGTATAATCTCTATCCAACACCATAATAAAACCCGCCGTTAAAGGCGGGGGGATTGTCCTTTGGGATCACCAAGCATATAGAACAGAGATGCTCAAACAATTGACAGTTGAATCAAATTACAAGCAATTTTCAACTAATCCAACTAGCCGACTAGAGAAAGAGATTGCATCCCTCAGCCTTAGTGGCCTAGAAGGAGGCTGGTTAAGTGAAAAAGAAGCTACATTTTCGATTAGTAAATCACCAACAGTGCGAGCCATATATATCCTTCCAAAGGTTCACAAGCATGCTTTAGTACCCCCAGGGAGACCAATAGTCTTGGGTTGCAACTCTATACTAAAACCTTTAGCACTGTACTCAGATTTTTTTATAAGACCATTTGCAGTGGAGTCCCATAATTACATCAGAGATACCACTGCAGTAATCAAAAGGCTTGAAAATCATGATTTTGATCCCATGAATGAATTTCTAGTATCTATGGATATAGAGAGCCTCTATTCCAATATTCCACAAAATGAACCATTGAAGATAATAGAGGAACTTCTAAATACAAGGATAAGACCACAAAATGTACCAACAGAATTCATAATTGACTGCATCAGAATCTCTCTTTGTGAGAATTTTTTCTTATTCGAAAAAACATTTTACCAGCAGCTCAAGGGATTAGCGATGAAGGCGGTTTACACCCCGACATGGCAAATATCTATGTCTCCAACTTTGAACCAAAGCACGTCTAAATTCTTTCTCAGCCGACATTTCTTGTTGGCTGAGATATATAGACGATGCCTTTTTAATCTGAAAAGGAAGTAAGGAGTTGCTCTTACAATTCCATGAGTGGTTGAACAGCAGGAATCCCCATCTTAGATTCAATATGGAAAGCAGTAACAGGGAAAGGAACTTTCTAGATATTACCATCAAAGTTGGAGATGATAATACACTTTTTACAACTCTCTTTACCAAACCAACAGCAAGAAATACATTGCTCAAATGTAACAGTCACCATCCTCAGGCTCTGAGAGATGGGTTTGCTATTTGGGCAATTTCTTCGTCTACCGAGAAATTGCACCAGACGGTTGGACTATTTTCATGAAGCTAAGATTCTAAAGCATAAACTTCATGCAAGGGGTTATCCCAATAGACTTTTGAAAAATTCACTAAAAGAGAGCATGGTACAACAACCGTGATGCCCTTTTGGAGACTAATCAAAAAACAAGTAAATCAGCGCTGGTATGTGTCACTACTTTAGGCACAGTAACTCATCAGATCAAAAGAATAGGGAATAAGCATTGGCCCCTGCTGACAGCACTACCTGAATTAGTTGAAAAACCAATGTTTGCTTTCAAGCGTGGTTCAAATTTAAGAGATCGGTTGGTGCACGCATATGACACACAAGAGACAAATACAGTGGACAGTATGAAACAATTGTTACCAGTGAAAGGCCACTTTAAATGTAATGGCTGTATTACCTGTGCCTCAACAAGTAACATAAAAAGCTTTGAACTAAATGGCAAAACCACCACGATTAAGCATTTTTCGAACTGCAAAACCACTAACGTGGTATCCTGCATAAAAGGTCCCTGTGATCTACCTTATATAGGGAAGACCACTCAGATGGTGAAACAGCGATTCTTGCAGCACCAATCCAGAATCTGCTGTAAAGTAGAAAATGCTCCGCTGGTTGATCACTATATTCAGTCAAAGCACACTGAAAAAGAAATGAACTGGTGGGTAGTGGAGGTTGTTAAACGGACCATTAGACAGAAAAATGTTGATAAGGTCCTGACGCTGAAAGAAAATCGTTGGATTGACCAAGCTGATAGTATTAAATCTGGCTTGAACTCTGCTACTGAATGGCATACACTAGCATGTATTATGTAAAATGAAATATCTCTAACCATCTTGATAAGAATGTAATTCTTTGAATCTATAAAAATACCATCAAGAGACTAAGGTTATGATGTAAGCACAAATGACAATGTTCATTAATATATTTATGAGTTCAGTATTACGATGCAAGGCTAAATATTTTGTTGTTATTAGTATTCCGTCTTAAATTTGTTTACAATATGTATCTTAGACAATTTATCACCTGTCTCATAAATCAGATTGTGAGCGCATAGAAAGCGACACCAAGTATTTCTAGAATGTTCTTTTGTATCATCTAATGGACAGTCACTACAGCCGTTTATACTTGGGTTAGACTGTGAGCGCTTTGTTTGGCGACAGTAATAGTTTCAAAATCACACTGGAATGATATTAAGATACTCTTATCGCATTATTCGGTCTGATCGCTATGAACACAATTTTCCAAGATGGCGACTACTATCGTCTTCCTGTTTAACCATAGTTTTAGGTTTTAAATTCGAAGTTATGACAGAAATGTATGTATAACTTTCCAATGACCGAGGAGCGAGACATAAAATTATGGCCATATACTTCAGATGTAAATAGGTTCAACTTCGTCAAATTATAGGTTCAACACTAACTTAACTATAAACGACACTTGGCGGGTCACTTGATAATATGTATTCATTTTTCCAAAAATTGACAGAATGGTTGTTAGATGATACATTCATTATGTGTATCAACATCATTGCACGGCACAAATTCATTCAAATAATTGATGTTCCAAGATGGCCGACACCATACAGCGTCTCTAGAACGGCTCTGAATGTAAGTGTGGACCTTTAAAAAGGGAAAGAAACCGGAGTCACGTTGATGCTCAATCTCGCGTGACTTCGGAAGACTCGTGCGTTTGGATCTTAAAGGCTTTCACCTTCCATGCGGACAATTCATTTCTGCAAGTAAGTCAGTTCAGGATTAATTGAATGCCAGTGTACACAATTTGATTGATGTCAAGCAGTATGTTTTGATACTGCTCTATCTCGTCTTTTTGGTTTTGTTTAATTTAACCTGATTGACGTTTTTTTTAAAAATATCGGATTGTTTACGAAGCTTCAACCATAAGCTGAAAAAAACGGCTTAATGCTGAATATATGATTTAGACACAGTTAGCGTTACAATACGATACCTTCTTAGAATATACGCTAACCGAAATGACTAATTTCTTGATGGGGCATTGTTCTGTCCCGAATCATGGTGCAGCGATGCGACGCACTCTTGATATCAATGCCACGTGCAGCGTCTTGTGGAGACCCTGCTTCAATTTAAACATCCGGGTTTACTACAAATACAAGTCACAGTCTAGTTTCGTTCAAATTCAGCTACTTAGCAATGATGAAAGCACCATGTTAAAAGTCGTTTAGAATTTAAAAAAAATATTGCAAAGTCCGTTTTTATACAGTAAAACTCAAGCACTGCTGCTGGGAAGTAAAAATGTCGACTTTATAGTACGACAATGATACAATATTTATATGTTGGTACTACAGGGCCGGCTGGTGACATTTGAAAGTGGTGGGACGTAAATACTGCACTGTGGCGAGAGAACTAGCCCAAACCACTTATGGGGGATTCCGGGGGTCTCCCCCGAGAAAATTGTGAAAAAAAAGAGTGGGCAAATGTTGCATTCTCAAGCAAATTTGAGAAATAAAATAGGTGTCTTGGCGAAAACATCTCTGGAAGTAGCCAGACAAGTCTCTTTGCACTTGCACAGATACATCACTCTCCCTGCATTGACATAGGGACAGTCACCCTGCACTCATAGACCTATTACTCACCCTTCTCTGACAGATCACTAAGCCAGCATTCACCCATCCACATCACTCATCCTGGACTCACACAGCTCACCCTCGACTCCCACAGGCACATCGCTCACCCTGGACTCACACAGGCACATCACTCACCCTGGACTCACACAGGCACACTGCTCAACCTGCAGTCACACAGACATCACTCACCCTAGACTCACACAGGCACATCACTCACCCTGGACTCACACAGGCACACTGCTGAACCTGCAGTCACACAGACATCACTCACCCTGGACTCACACAGGCACATCGCTCACCCTGGACTCACACAGGCACATCACTCACCCTGGACTCACACAGGCACACTGCTCAACCTGCACTCACACAGACATCACTCACCCTGGACTCACACAGGCACATCACTCCCCCTGGACTCACACAGGCACATGCACATATAATTTAGTCTATGTAAGGCGTAATTGACAAGCAGCACAAAAGCCTTCCAGCATCTTAAATTGGAAACACCGTTTCCTAAGACAGCTTTGGAAAATTGCACAGAATAAAACGACGCAATATAAAGTGCACATCTTCTGCATTCTGGAGTACCGGAGATCGCCTCCCAAATCACTTATATCTATTTAAATTTAATTTCATCATTTCAAAAACCAGTCCATCTCTGGCCCTCGTTTTCCTTTCCCCTGCTAGATTCGTATGAAAAACATCAAACTAAACGCTATTTTTTCCAACTGTGTTTCACTTTTCAAAATAAATACTGACCTTGCTTCAGTGATCATTTATTAAAATATGTTATCTTTCCTAGGTGAGTTATACAGCTTATGCATCCAAAAGGTTTCACAGCAATTTTTTTCCTGCTCGGAAAGACAGATAATGGACTGTCCTAGTCTGATTATCAAAGCTTTTTCTGAGACTAGTATCTTACTCCTGTCTCCTGCCTTTCATGTGACTTACATCTGAACGTTATAGCCTAATTCACAAATCCGTCTTCCGGTAGTGAGCACTATTCCTCCTGAAATTGTATGGGTTTCACACGGATAATTAAGTGGGCCTAAATATAAAGCAATTTAACATCACTATTCTGATCGGGCCGTACACTCCTAAAAACCATCGCACACAAATTAGTTTGCAAAACTGCACTTTAACGACAGATGGCCACCAGATTTCAGATTTTCTGTTGCACGTCGTTCTCGAAATAGGAACAACAATGCGATATGCGTCAGAACTCTACACAAACACACTGCTATTAACTGGATGCATGACATTGATAGTAATGGCCTTATTTGTTTTTCCAGATGCAGTAAACAGTTCACAAACTTTGAAAGCGCTTTTAAACTAAATCTCTCTTAAACCTGTTCCTTTAGTCTATGAAATCCCAACAGCAAGATTCACACTTGTATACGCGCATTTCATTTTTAAATAAACAGCAGTGACTTGTGATTTCCAATAAGTTCCTAGATGAGCAACTATGAATGGGGCGGCCTTCGTACACAAGTTCAACAGCCAACAGAGCCAAAGGTTGACTCTGTGTAATAACTTCAACTGTTTTGTAGTCGCAGAGTGCTTTGAGGGGCGACAGACCGTGTACTTGCAAAGTGTACTTGGTGTGTACCAGTCCAGAATTATTCCGGCACATAAAAATATGGTACTAGCCTATTGGCTCCTGCTCTCTGAAAGAGACTAAATGACCAACACTTCGTTCCAAATGTACATAATTTCAGTCGCGGCTCGCGGGGTGGGGTTATTAAAATACATTTTAAAAATCCTACCAGAGGTCCTGAGCAGGTCAGCGCCGCCCCGGGTCCGTTGGCGCCACTACAGCCCCTCGCTCTCAGCCAATCCTGGCGCTGCCAGCAGCGCCAGGGCATGGCTATTCTTCGCCCGGAGCACGCCCATTAGGAGCCCAAAGGGCTCCTATTGAGCATGCGCAAACAACTCAAAACACAATTGCGCATGAGTGAGCACGGTGCGAAAATTCGCCCTCCGTCCCCACTCATGCGCACTTGTGTTGTGCTGCTGCCTGTTGCCCCAACTGTCTGACAATCATGTCAGCCAACATGATGTCGGACCGCCCACCGAAGTCATGCTGACTGACATGATTGTCAGTTCACCCTCGGCGTCTTTGAACTAGAGTAAACTGATTTTACTTAAGTTCAAAGTCGCCGAGGGAGCAGCGGGCGGGGGGCTATGCCCCCACGCCCCAATGGACGGACGGCGACTGTGGTACTATAGAAGTCTCCTAGAGAAGTTACTGTTTCAAATCACCTTAAACCTCTCTAGTCGACACAACAATAATGATAGTGAATTCTAACTCTGATTTTCCAGATTGTTCAATGTAACAAGAGACAAAATTAAGGAAAAAAATAAAAGAAATGCCTGGCTGTGAGAAAAAGTAACTCCACACGTAGACCAGTCTATGAGACGCAAGTCGCTCAGGTAAATGTTTGATTAAAAACTACAGAGGCAATAAATGCCAGTATCTTGAGTTTTAGTCTCTTGATATGCCTATTTTCAATTTGAGAAAACCAGGACTGCCGTAGAGAGTTCATACAGAGTATACTGGTTTTGAAGTCACGTCAGGATCAATTGAAAAAGTAAGCTGATGTATGAAACATGTTGAAACCAATGTACTATCAAAAAAGAAAAATGTTGACAGAGTTTGATGAATAGTTTGTCATAATTAGTTTTTTTTAATTAGATTTATCTTCATTTAGATTCACTGTAGACAATTGGTTGTCTGTTGCATGCGGGTTATCTGTTTTTTTTAAGATTATGATGTTAAACTTTAGGGACATAATAGTAATGCTTTACATTATGTCTTCTTAGGGGTCACTGCTACATGCTAATATCTGTTGTCCTGAGGAAGGTCTTAAGGAGTTACATGACAAAAGACCGAAACGTCGACTTTTGAGTCCATTTCTTCATCCACTATCAATTTTACAAGTGACCTTTACTTTAAGAAAAATAAGAGTCATTTGTTGTGATTTATTGGATTGGACTTTTTTGTTCAGCTGCATTATAGGAACAATTTATAAATTCCTTTTTCATTTGAATACACTATGATTAATTTTTAATGGTTGAAATGTACCCTATGAATTGACGAAGAATATACATAAAAGATATTTTCTGATAAAAAAAGATTTCCAGTGTTTGCTTTTTGATCTTGTTTGTCTAATAGTTAGACAAACAATATAGTTGTGATCAGATAACAATTGTGTTGGGACAGACTAAATGATACTAATAAGATTACAGTGAAATCTGCCAAGTATCTTCTCAAACAAATTCCCTTGCCGGCACTTTCTTAACTTTCAGTAATGTATACATAACACCTTTACCATAGTGAACATATTATTTTACAATCTCAACAGCATTTGGTAGAATTAGGAAATGTTGCGCATGCATGTCTCTCGGATAACTCTCCCGTCTCCAATGGTATTTTCATATCGACCCCAAAAATCAGACTTTCAGTTGAACATAAATTCTGGTAACCTAAAACAAATGGTGGTTAAAAAGAAGACAATGAAACCATAGCATAGATTTTCTAAACATTAACAAGGAGTCAGTTAGTTACCTCATCATGATTGTTATGTGGCCCAACTATAGTTCACATCAAAAGTATAAGTTTACAAGGTCCCTCATTACAAGGAGGCTTGAAATGTCAAGACAAAATAAGCAGCAAAGCCCTAAATAGATCTAAATATTCGACAATCATCACTTCTAACATGGAACCCTGTAGCCAGACCCAGCAAAGTTAAATAAGAGTGTAAGAATATCTGTACAAAAATGTGGTGCTCTAAACGTTTCAAGGAAGGGAAAAAGCAGACAGACTGCTAAAATCACAACTGAAGAAGCAAATACTATAGGAAAGAATACTAATGGGTGGAAAAGTGGAAACTATATGAACCCGAAATATGTATTTAATGCGTTTTTCCACCTGCCACTATTAAATATATTAACTACAAAAAAGAAAGGGAAATTCATATTTTCTCTTTCGTGAAACTGCAAACAGTTAGTAGGAGAAGAGTAGGGCTAGGGCAGTCGACCTCGAATCTGGGGAACTGGGTTTGAGTCTCGGCAATGACGCTGAACATCCTGTGATTCTGGGCAAATCACGTAATCTAACCATGCCTAACAAAAACAAGCATTGGCATAGCCAATAGGTCTCGCCTTTTCGGTTTTATAAGTGTTTAGCTAGAGCTATTGGTTTTGCCAATTTTTATTAGCTAAGTTGACGTGTTCAAACCACACAGAATATAGCATGCCTGGCAGAGCAGCACAGGCTCTCTGACTCTAGACACCCCAGTTTTTTCATCCCACTTATAGTTTGTCAGTTTATTTACAAACACTGTCAACCCATGCATCAACTTAAAACAACATACAGTCCTGCCACTTCAGAAAACTCCAATACTGTAAGATCAGGAAGAGGTGCTTTCATAGCTTATTTGACATGCGGGAGGGTCGCTTTTTGAAAGAAGGACGAAGCGAACGTCCAGGGACAGCACAGAACACCAATCTGGAAGTGCTCCCCATTTTCTGCTAAAAGGAAACAAATGCTGTGGTAGATAGAACTACCTGCCCATGATCACACTGCTGAGTAGGAAAGCTGGAATTATGAAAACAGAGGCCCCTTGGTTTAGACAGTACAGGTTGGCCAATCAACTACACAACCTCCGAATATACACCAACCCTGTCTGTGGGACGGCAGGAGCATGGGCAGGTATGAGTGTCCCCTTTTGTGCCAGGCAGCCACGAACTGAGCGCAACCCTCCCTCTTCTGACCTCCGCCCGGTTAAAGCATGCCATTTCCCAGAACTAGACCAGATACCAGCTCAAACTGGTTTCAAATGGATTTGTAAGTTATCCGAGATGGAGTGCTCGTGTTGTGTTGGTATAGCGTGGGTTCCATAAAAGGAAACTGGCTTGGTGTTAAAGGTACACGTAGCACTAGAAACATAAAAAACCCTGTCTTGTGTTTTGTTTACATAAGGATTAAGGAGATTTAATTAAGAACAGGGTTCGGACTGCCAACTCGCATGTTTGCTTTGGCACAAACAGACTCATTGTCATATATGAAACTGTTACACTGTTGTGGAATCAGTGCTTTCATGTTCTTTTCACTGGAATAAATGTAAGTAAAGCATTCGTACGTTGCTACAATCAAAATATCCTTCAAAAACACAACTTGAAATGCACTTTTATTTTTTTGCAGTGTTTTATATAGCGCAAACTTGACCCGAATCCGAATCGGGTATTAGAGCGCATTACATAGCACCAGTTACGTTACATGAGGACATACATTCATTTTTGTTAGGCATGGGGAGATGAAGTGATTTGCCCAGAATCACAGGATGTTTTAGCGTCATTACCAAGACTCGAACCCAGTTCCCCAGATCCGAGGTCGAGCGCCCTTGCCGTAAGGCCAACTCCTTGGCTTTGCATGTGATGTCTGCACAAATGAGGGTAGAAATACACACCAGTGCACTGTGCATGTGTGGGAGGGGTTTACAGTATCAAGAACAGCCAGCTTGAGGAAAAGTGTGCGTGTTCAAGGAAAGCGCATGCACGAGTAGACATCGGTGTGCATGCCCCCGGGTAATGCATGAAATGAAAAAATATAACTGCTGTACTAGAGTACCTGCTTGTTTTGAGAAATGACGGTACTCTGCAATTAAAACTATTACGTTTTTCTTGAGAAATGCAGGTAGAATTTAAAAAATGCTGGTACCGGCCATTTAAAGTGCTCTTAACTTGCATATGCTGTTTTGTTTGTTTAAAGTGTTGCATGTATAAAAAAAAAAAGAGTGGAGGGAACAGGAAAGTGTAAGCGACCGCAAGACAGGTAAGAAAGTGAAAGCGACCGCGGGACAGGCAAATGTAAACAAGCGCGTGCCGCCACCCTAATTAGAAATAGATGGCCCCTGTGCGCCGCTGCTCGCTCCTGCAAGGTGGATGCCGCCACACGCACTCTACTGTATTGGGTATATCCACTGGAGACAGCAGGCTGAACATAATTTAATAAAACTTCTAAGATACATTTCCTGCTATAACTCACCATATCGGAAAGAAGATTCATTTATTAGCAGCATTTACCGGTGCTCTATTTACTATAATTCAAAATCCTGCCAGTGACACAACAAGATGTCAAAACTTTAAACAGTGGTTTTAACCAACACAAATATTAGTTAACAAAATCCAAAAACAGATTTTTAAACACATTTCTAAGTCTCTGTTTGGACCTGTAACCAGGATAAGCACAAAGGATGATAAGAGGTTTCTTGCAAATTATTTGGAAAGAAAGAAGAACCCATGATGTTAAAATCCTAGTTCACTGAATGGGGTAAAGGCGTTTGACATGGTGTCAGGCTTTATAGGTGAGAAAAAGGAAGTTAAAGTGCAATCTTTCATTTCTGTGGAAACAATGGCCTTTTAAACTGGTTATGCAGTTTCAAACCAAACACGATTGGTGGCATGGTTCGGGACTGTTTGGAGTTTTGTAGGTGATTTTTGGAAGAACTTTGTAAATGTAATTGCAGTAATTCAGAGGGGACAGCTAGGGCCTATGCCATTTCTGAGAGAGGGGAAAGCAGCTAAATACCTCTTATACAAGTGGTGGTAAGCTGATTTTAAGACTGCTTTTACTAAGAGGCTAAATAAGAGATTACAATCAAACAGCACACTTATGGGTCTAACTCGCTCTACGGGAACTGCAGGAGGTCACTGAAATAAGACTTCCAAGGTCACTGGATCCTCAAAATCCTTTTGGAAAATAACCCAGTTCATTTCAAAGCAAATATTTTACTGCTGTGCTCCACAATTATAGAGCGTGCACATTCCACGTTCATGTAGGGCAAATTAAAAGCGATGGTAACATTTATTGGGATTTGCGTTTAGAATATTCTGAAGAGAAATTAGGATGGGCACTGGAGGCAAACTGAGAAATAATTAGAGAAGCTAGGCTAACATGCTAGCAGTTTTATACTTTAGGGATTTTTCACCTGCCAAACTTGGATTCGGTCATGTGATACACCAATACATTTCGGTCCCAGCATTTCATCTCCCTCAATCTAGTAGCAGATCCGGCAATTAACAGAAAGCAATGTTGAGGGGCAATGCCTAGGCTCTACAGAACAATTTCTCAAGGCTTCCCAAGCTCTCCAAGTATACCATAGAAGCCGACCTCTGTCTTGGAACCTGTGAAACAATGTATTCTATGCCGATAGAACAGCCCCACGAATCAGCAGCTTACCAGAGATTAATTTACAGATCGAACAATCATGCAACCATGTTTACTATAGGCCTGCTTTTTGGACTCCCCAACAATCCTTAGAACCACTACACGTCAGATTAGATCTCAGTTTACATCTAACAGTACTCTTAACACAAGAAGTCTCCAGGGTACAGGAAAAAGAATGCACGCTAGTCTTATTATTTTCTAGTGCCAAAGTGTATACATGTTTTGATAGTACAAACATCCTACACCTCTGGTGTGAAAATTTAAACCACGTACTGCACATTAAAACTGAAATATTCAGATGAAGTCTCGTATAAATTGATAGCTGCCATTTACTTTGGAAAATTGCGAATCTATTGTGTGGCAAAGAAGAACATAGACCTCTAACTTTCCATCTATTCCATATTCAAATTCTATACATCGTACATTATAGGTCGATTGTGATAATACTACTAATGAGATGGCAAAGGTCAAATGTACATTACAATATTACTCTCACTTTGCTTTTTCATATTTATATTGTGAATGTATTTCAGTAAAAGCTCATGATCATAAACACAAAAGTGCCCTTTGATTTTCCCACGGTGTTCCCATTTTCCCATGAAGAGAACCTCAAACATGGTCACCTCTACTCCATTATAACCAGAATCCCATAATACAGAACCCAGAATGTTGTAACTTGTTTGGTGGGACCGTGGGGCAAGCAGGGGCTACTGGGCCTCAGATGTGTGGGCTGGAACCGTTTGCATCAATTGTGCTGGGGTTCGTCCTATTATGGCTCTGCAAATGGGGCCATGTACAACACCTTCAGCACCTGACATGTTAGCAATGGTGAACAACCATGGGCTTCTAAAGAAGTTAGTGTGTGGGTTCACAAACTCCGGCCCCAACAACGACCCAGCAGCGCAAAAACTGAATCTTCAACCCAGGGCTTTCCTTGGAGAATAAAAGTACTTTAATACATATACTTAATGTGGAATATTAAACAGATAATAGCAGCAGGTAAAAAGATTTCACTGTCCTCCTGTGAATCTAGGCAGATCCCCTTTTAGGTCAGAGGGTTTTATGCAGCATGAGTCAAGGGTCAGGTGCAGACACCCCAGTTCAAATAGGTCTACACTCAGTTCAGTAATGTCCCCTTGATACAGTCTCACCACAAAGCAGGGCAGTGTGTACATTGAAAAAATTGGCAACATGTATCTTTCATCTTTCCTGCTTCTGGGAGGAGACATCCTGGCTGCAGATCTGGTCCTGGATACGGGATGGCTGCAGCAGGATGGTGCAAGCAGGAGCAGGCGCTTGCAGTTTGGATGGGGGCCCTCGGCAGGCACCAAACCTACTTCTGGGTCACTTGATAATGAACAGCAGATGGACTTGCCATATAGATCAGAGTTACAGCTGCACTATGACAGGTGCAAACTGCTCTTTGGCAATGCAGCAAGGGCAATCACCACAGGGACCCTCATGATTTTTGTAGGGAGGTCCACCACAGGTACAGTTCTTGACTTTTGATGGTGACCTACAACACATCACAGTTCTATGTTTTGGTGGGAAAGTCCATCATGGATACAGTTCTTCATTTAAGTGGTGTGACCATCTGCAACCAGACTTCTTGACGGCTGTGAGATCTACCACCAATATGCGATCCTCACTCAGAAAAGCACTCCGGGAGTAACAAACAAACAAACACACACACACGCACACACCCTGGGTCAAAGATAACCTTGTAATGGAAACAAGAGTGGGTAAGTGGCTCCCACGTTTATACAATCAAAGCAGACAAGGGATGTGGCATTTGTCTACACTTTAAGAACCGGTTTGTGGCTGTTCTTCTGTCAAGTGTCCTTTCCAGGCTCGTCTCCACAAACAGCCTTTGTGTAGAGTGATGATACTCGCAGCAGGATAGTCTCCAGCCTGTAGTACCCTCAACTCTGTCAGAAAGAGGTGTGAGCTTTATGCACCTGACTTATTAAGAGCCACAATGAGCAGTGATTATGGAAGAGACAAAAGGCAGACCTTACCTAAAAGATCCATCTGATTCTGAACAACCGAAACTAGCCTTACACTTCACCCTCCCCATCTACGAAATGGCAGTGCTGTACGAAGACTAATCAGCACTCCTTTTAAGATAAAGGCTTTGTCTCCTATTCCAGCTTCAGAAATGTCATTAATACACTTTCACAGTCCAGGAACACAACCTCAACACCATTGTGTACACACAGTCCTCAAATCTTAAGTCCACTCATATACATTATTTGTGTATAACACAGGTCGCAAATATAAACACGCTCAACATATACATGAATGTTAGCTCTAGGTTCTGGGTTCACACCCAGAATTGTAATTCATACGAGTGGGCTAGCAAGCCCCATTCGGTTAAACAGATTAAAAAAAAGTCTGGTCACAACTACTAATTCACAAAACACAATATGCTGCCAACAACACTCAACATGTTAACACATGAAAAGGGCAGCAGTCGACTGTCAGCCAAATGAGGGAAAGCTTGGGGCAGGACTGAAGGTCTCTGAGGACATGTTGAGGACCATACTCATGTCAAGGGGCCAGCATAGGCCTTTGCGCACACACTACCTTAGTCCGAGGTTAGGGTCAATACCTTAAAACAGGATACCAGAAGCACTTAATGCAGGGAAATACAACTGTACACCATTCAGGGGACACTCCATTCCTGTCCGAGCATCTGTTTTGCTTCCAAAGTTAATCACCAGAATTTCTCTATATTCTGCCTCACCATGGACACATTCTGTGCCAATGTCAAAATCTGGCTCCTACACTATGATGTAATGACCCTTAGATGTGCTATTTCTATTTTGATTTGGAAGACTGATTATGTTTTTGCCACCTCGTCCTGCTTCCTGTTAGTCATCAATGATTGCCTTCCATCCCTCTCAGACGCAGTTACACACATCAGCAAGCACTGCAGTAGTCATACAGTAAATATATTGTGTACATTCAATTCAGAATGTGCTTCCTCACAGTTTTTGCCTTTTATCAAGCACCCATGTTAATGCTCAGTATCAGACTGTGTGCTTAGCCAAGCGGAAAAATCAGTCAGTTAACTTTTTTCATAATCCTGTTGTCAGCTTGCGTTTATTGGTATGCCTTCTTAATCAAAAATAGGGAGGAGGAATTGGTGTCCAGTCAGTTCCCCAGGTTAGATACGTTTATCAAAAATGGACTAGGACACTTGTAACTACGTTACAAAAGGTTCTCTAGATAACCAATATAAACCTCACAATACGAAACATAGCGTTTATGAGGGTTATCTAGAGAACCTTTTGTAACGTAGTTACAAGTGTCCTAGTCCACTTTTGATAAACGTTTATTGGTATGCCTTCAGAGGACCGCTACCAACAACTGATTTCCCACCATGCTGTGTTGGCTGACCGTAGGGATTAACCAACGACAACCCAAACCACGAGCACAGAAGATGTTGTTTAAAGAGATATTTAAGGCCCACAAGGCTACTTCACTCTCTGCTTTGTACATATTGCTTCATTTCAGCTTTCCAAACCTAGGGATCCCACAGATGATAAACTCAGTGCGCCTCAAATACCGCGGTCCACCATGCCTCCTGAGTGGATGTCATGTCAACCCTTTTGTAATACTCCCATTACTTAATAAAATGCATGGCAATGCTGTATTAACCAACGCCTCCAAATTCATTGTATACTACTTCACAGTTCTACCGGTCTTGCTCTTAATGCTAATAAAGGGTGACAATTGTTGCTCTTGGGACACTTCTGTTGCTGTATCTGAATACCGCTCCACCGCAGCTCAGCAAGAGACAGATCGAGTGAGAAGGAGACTTACAGGAGTTACAGAACCCAGAAGGACGTCAATAATGAGTCCCCAATAAGATAATGTACAGCATTTTGACGAGGTACTCAGAACGATCACATTAGCAGCAACCAGCAAGGGAATTTCCATGCAACACTCATGTAGCCTGACTCGTAAAACTATGTATAATCTCCAAAAGGGATATGCACACGAAATGTAGAAATGATCACTTTGACCTAAATCACACAACCACCTGTACACATGCCAGGAAAAAGTTACAGTTGTCATGGTTTCCCAGCATACATCTATTTGCCTATACCCTACATGTGTGAACTGTCCACGTTACAGAATATTTGCAGGCATACAGTTCACATTAAAAAAGTTCACTATGTGAAGGCTACACTTTCTCTACAACCACTGCAAAAATGGTGGTGATGTGTAGACGTTTCTACAGATACTGCACAGCTTATACCAGGTGAAATAACCAGAACAGTGTGGGTAAGTGTCAGAAAGGCACTCCAAATATCTGTGAATTAGATTATGCTTCTCTATTTCTTTACTACTTCAAACAGCAGCCAATTAGAACACAGTAAAATAGAAAAAACACAAACATACATGACCCACGACATGAACCACGCCTCCTACAACAACCAATGAACAGAGTCCAAAGTATACAAAGTAACAAGGCACCAACTTGACTGCCTTGTTAATTTGCCTTCATTAACTGCAGTTTTGTTTTGAATACGTTTTGAATCTAATGCTATGGATCTTTGATAGATATCGAATTACTGTTTGATTCGTTTGAATATGGTTATTTAGCTTAATATGTACCGATTTGGTGTTTTGGACCTCACGTGGTGTGGATCGCACACTTCTCGCGATGACCTCCGTCTTTGGCAGTGCGTGTTGCGCTGTCCGAATGTCTGCAAGCCCCTTTTCACCTTCATTCTGAACTTGTTTTGTGGTTTATTGCCCCCGCTTTGCTGCCAGCACGAGGTGCCTGCATTCAAAGGGGGTCTAGCCCCTCCCCCATTCAGGGAGCGAGGCGCACGACGGAAGCCTGCCCGGGCTCCTACGTGCGTCTCCTGAACCTGCACGCGACTGTGCTTGCGCTCCAGGTTCCCTCCACACGCTGGCTAAGCCTTCCCCGGGCTGAATAATTGTGGGTGGCTGTGCAGTGAGTTAGAGCCAGTACCGGGCCTGGTACATAATTACTTTTGCATAGTGGCTGACATTTTTGGCATATTTGAGCACTTCTTAAGGGGGTGCTTTGCAAATGGCTAATTTTTGGAAGCCCTGCCTTTGGCTGGTAGGGTTTTTACCCTCCATTAGTCCTAACTACAGGGACTTTTTTAGGTACTCTTGGCTCTCACAGCTCCAGCAATATTGCTCCCGGCCTACACCCTTTCTCAGAGAGAGTTAGGGTTGGAAAATAATTAGATTTTCTCCAGGGAGAGTGTGGAACTGACAATTCTGATATTCACTGCATGATGTCAGACTCCGAGGTCCCTGAGGAGGAAATGGCTGCTTATGGTCCTGATAAGGAAGAGGACTACTACTATGATTCATTAGAGACTCTAATTGACAAATCTTTGGATAAGAAATTAGATAAGGCACTCTCCTCCGCCTTACTTCCTATTTATCAACGTCTTGATAAGTTAATGGGTCCTCCCTCCCTTCCCCCCTCGGGAGTCCCGATCTCTTCCCCAAACCCCCCCCCCCGCACGAGCCGCCTGGCCTTCCTTGGCCTCATGTCCAGGCCAAGATCTCAAGAAGGCTCAAGAGATCCCAGTAGAGACTGACCCTAGCCTTCCTTCCCCCGACCCTTCACCCTCTGTACCCATCTCGCTTACAGACACGGACACTGATACAGAAACTTCCCAGAAGTCACGCCCACGCAAGCGCGCTAAGAAGCACAAGCATTCCGAGTCCCCTGTCCAGCCTTTCCCCTTCACCTTTGATCCCTCGAACATTGTCCACCCTTGCTTCTCTGATTGGGCTCCTGCACCGGCTGTGGCAGATTATATGAAGAGTAATCTGCATAAGAGTTTTGACAAGGAGGTAAGAGCCCGCCCCGGTTCAGAATGCTCTTGCCCCGATCTGGCCAACAAGAAGCCGCTTACACCTGAAATAGATTCTTCAATGCAGACTTTCCTAAAAAAAATACAAGATCCGAGGAAAGGCATTGTTCGCGCCCTTAAGGCAAGCCAGGGTAAACTCCTGGATGTGTCCTGCCCCTTGGCCAAGATTTTGGAGTTAGACCTGGATGCACAAGAGACCAGAACGGCGATCCACCCGGAGTTCCTGGCAGGGTGGACGCAACGTGCAATCTGTTTATTGGGCAATGCTTATTGCGCTTTGTCTTCAGAGAGACGTAAATCAGTCCTCCTTTGAATCGACCCACAATTGGTGGAGCCTCCCTCAGCCAAGCCGGGCCCTTTGGTTGAAGGGCAGTTATTTGGGCACCGATTTGTAAAGGACATTGCCAAGTTCGTGAATACATTTACCTCTCTCTCTCTTGAGAAATCTCAGTCTTCTCTAAAAAGGGTGCTGCATCCCCTCTCTGGCCGTGCTGGTCGTGGCAGAGGATGCTTGGCCGGCCGCTTCACCCCTCAAGGTCCTCGACGTGGATACGCCCCCAGGCATAGGAGTTACACTCAGGAGCCGGAGCAAGCCGGTTTTTATCCCTGTAGATCCTGTGGTTTCAGAGGCAGATACAATCGTGGAATCAACAGGGGCTTCAAGAATAACGATGCCAAGCCTCAGGTAATTCCCCCGCTTTTTCATACAGTTCCTCTGGGAGGCAGATTGTTGCATTTTCTGAACAAATGGCGCACCCTCACGTCAGATGCGTGGGTTTTGCACACGGTGCAGGGTTTTCAGATAGAAATGGTCGAAGTGCCTGTCCAGTCGTCCCCTCCTCCACCTCTCTGTTTTTCCCTATGAGAGCAAACTTTTATAGACTCAGTGCTACAAGAGTTCTTGATCAAGCAGGCCATTGCAGCGGGCCCTTCGAGGCAGAAGGGTTTTGCAGCAACATCTTCTTGGTGGAAAAGAAAGGAGGAGTTCAGAGGCTAGTGTTAAACCTCAGAGAATTCAATCCATTTGTGGTCTATCGCCATTTCAAAATGGAAGGGATTCACCTACTGAGAGACCTGTTGTTGGAAAAGGATTGGATGGTCCGGATTGTCCGGTTGGACTTATAGGATGTCTACCTCACGATTCCCATTTGCCCCTCCGATCAGAAATTCCTTCAGTTTTGATGGAAAGGGCAATGGCTCCGATATCTGCCCCTACCATTCGGCCTTTCCTCAGCCCCCTGGGTCTTCACCAAACTCATGAAGCTTGTGGTTAATCGGCTCAGACAAATGGGGGTTCGCATGATCCTCTATCTAGATGACATGCTCCTTCTAGCGCAAGACCCGGGGCTCCTAGAAGACCTCAGGTGTGTTATAAATCTAAAAAAGTCCATGACGTCCCCATCCCAGCTGATGGACTTTCTGGGTTTTCGGATAAACTCTGTGTCGGCGCAATTGCTTCTTCTTCCTTCCAAAATAAAGTCAATCAAGAGGGAAATCCGCTCCACACTGTCCAAGCAGATTTTCTCCTTACGGTCTCTATCGCGAATTGTGGGTCTCCTGGCGTTGTCAATTCAGGCCATCTTTCCAGGCCCTCTGCACTACAGAGCTTTGCAAGATTCATTATCTTCAAAAGCGGTTCTTTTAAGATCACCTCATCGCTTTATCACCAGATGCTCAAGACGAGCTTAAATGGTGGCTAGACCACATGGAAGAGTGGAAGGCAAGGTCATTTTCGGAGCTTCTCCCGATATTGTCATAGAATCGGACGCCAGTCGTTGGGACTGGGGTGCAAGATGTGGAGAGTTTGTCACTGGCGGCAGCTGGCCAGCAGAAGAGTTACAACTACACATAAATTGTCTGGAGTTGTTAGCCGGCTCGTTTGCCATAAGATCGATTTGACCTCAGTAGATAGGGTAGTATAAAATCTTAATACAATATCACTAAGCTCTGAGTTCAAGTAATGTGCTTCCCCTTCCTCATCCACTAGTTCCTTAATATGCTTTTGGCTACGGGGCTCCAATAACTTCTGTGCTAATGAGCAACTGGGACGTCCCCCCCACCACCCTAACAGCGAGCAGTCGTTAGACTAGAGCGGTGCTGCAGCTCCTGGTCTACAGTATCATTATATTCAGATACTAGGGGCCAGATGTAGCAAAATCAGAAATACCGACTCTTAATTACCGATTCGGTAATTAAGAGTAGGTATTTCTAATGTAGGTACCAATTCGGTAAATTTTACCGAATCGGTAAAAATCGGTATTTACCGATTCGGTAAATACCGAATCAGTATTTGATATTGAATCCTATGGGCCTTGAAGCCCATAGGATTCAATATCAAATACCGATTCGGTATTTACCGAATCGGTAAATACCGAATTTTGCAAGGGTGCAGGGGGTGTCACTTTGACACCCTCTGGCACCCCTGTTTTAGGCTTGTGTGCCATGTGGCACACATACATGCCCTTAGGGCATGTATGTGTGCCACATGGCACAGGTGTACATGCACAGATGTGCATGCACACCTGAATCGGTATTTTATCATGCAATTGTATTGAATGGTAAAATACCGATTTCCAAAGCCCTGTGTCAATGTTAAAATTGGCACCTACATACCAAACATGCATTTTCAGTAATTTTACCGACCGGTATATTTCCGAAAATGCATGTTTTTCATCCCCCTACATCTCCATGGCCATTTACCGGTCGGTAACGGCCGGTAAATGGCCAAAATCTCCCACCTACATCTTGCCCCAGATCTCTAATCTTAGCTAATAATTGAGGAGAGGGATTTGACTCGTAATCACGTTCACACGTAGATATCTCAAGTTTATTAATCCTGCGCCAGATATCTTTCAGTACACCAGATTGCGCTCCAATACAGGCACCTCGTACTGTAGCCTTGAAGGCCTCCCAAAGCAAGCCAGCGCTATCAACGGACCCTTCATTTTCATGGAAAAAATTACGAACAGTTTCACCAATAGTCTGCAGGAAAACCGGGTCCGCAAGTTCAGTAGGTTGCAGTCGCCATGCAAATGGTGGCCTCTCACATAAGGGTATCTGCAAAGCTAAAACCACCGGAGAGTGGTCTGACAGCATACGAGGTGCGTGACTCACACAGACAGTCCAGGCCCCCACTGCCTCAGAGACAAGCCAATAATCAAGAAGGGACCAGGTCCCATGAACCGAGGAGACAAATGTGCTTTCTCTGCCTCTCGGGTGCCGAAGCCGCCAAATATCCAACAGTGGGCCCTCATCCAGGAGTCCAAGAATAGTCTCAGCAGCTTGCTTACTTACTTCTGCCCACAGTGTTCTCCATTCTGTCCTGGGATGCATCTAAGCATACATTAAAATCTCCCCCCCAGATTATTTCCGCCGATGGGAATCCCAGGATACGACGCCACACATCTGAGAAAAATGAGGGGTCATCTACATTTGGCCCATAGATATTGACCAATAGAACCGGCTTGCTCCCCATCTGACCATATAGAATCACCACTCGTCCTTAGTCATCTAAATATGATTTAGGGTCATCACTCCCCTGGAGTAGGTTGAGTATGATGACTCAAGTTTGACAGCAGCCCATCTCGTACCTATGTGTTGCGCCAAAGTTTTAGTCAAATGCGTCTCCTGGAGGAGAGCCACAGATGCTCTTAGTCTGTCCAATTGAGTTGAGACCACGCACATTCCAAGTGACAAACTTAACCACACCACTCATACCATGCATCGAGCAATCAAAAAATATCCTATGACAGTTCCACCAATGAACATGTTAACAGTATCATGTGTGAGTACTACATCAAACCACTCAGTCCACCCCACCCCCACCACCCGATATACCCCCCACCCACTTCGGCTACCCCAACTCGCCAAAGCCATCCCAAAATTACCTAAACAAATCCCTGTGACATAACTATACAACAGCGTGACGTGGAGGACTCCCATATGGGGGGGCGTCAGAGTGCTACTGTCCTCCTTACTTCGTAGGAGGTGGCTGATCAGGTCTAGAACCTGTGTTACTGCGTATGGTTGAATACACAAAACTTAAGGCATCACTTAACATACGTATAACTTGTATATAGCACAATATTACATGCCAGGTGAAGCAAAGTCGGTGACAATGCATGTAGACATCTAGAAGAAATGAAGCAGCATATGAAGAAGTCAAATAGTTAAGACACTAAATATTTTCTTTCAATTATTATTAGTCATTCTCCTCTTGCTCAACTGCGGCCCCTCTTCAATTGCTTTGCATGCTCCATCGCCACCTTGGGGGTGGAAAAAATTTGAAATTTCCATCCGTCCCAACTCGAAGTAGTACGGGATACAACATAGCGTAAGGGATATTTTCAGACTGCAAACATTTCTTGACTGCACTATACTCACGTCTCGCAGCGTGAACAGCGACAGTAAAGTCGGGAAAGAAGGACAAAGTATTCCCTTGATGGTTAATAGTACCCTTCTCCCTGGCTATCTGCAGGACAGCATCTCGGTCATTCAATAACAGAGCTATTATGGGACGAGGTGGGGCCCCGGGGATAGGGTGCGCCGCCAAGGAGCAGTAAACCCGCTCCACAACAAACATGGAAGACAGGTGCTCCTAGCCAAATATATCCTTAAGCAAGGTCTCAATAAAGTGTTCTATTCTCTCAGTGTTCGTCGACTCGGGCAGACCCGTTATGCGAATGTTGTTCCTCCTAGATCGGGCCTCCGCATCCTCGTTCTTAGCTTGTATGAGGGACAATACCTTTTCTATATTAAGAGTCTTGTTGGTCACTTCGCCCAGGCCATCCTCCGCCGTTGAGACCTGCTGCTCGACCTCTCCCATTCTCGCAGATTATTTTTCCAATTGCGAAGACATGTGGTCTAATCGGATGTATGACGTTACAACGCATACTTTTACAACGCCTACCTTTACAACGCGGTTTTTACAGCGCATACCATTACAACGCATAATGCTTTTAGGCGCTGGATAGTGAATAGTTTAATTTACTATTCCAACTCCAGTCCCCGTGGATAGTAGGGAAGGTTATTGGATAGTAAATTAACCTATTCCCTATCCTAGAGCGCCCCCCAGCGCAATGCGTTGTAATAGTTTGCGTTGTAAAAGTTGCGTTGTAATGGTAGGTCGTTGTAAAAGTTGCGTTGTAACGGTTGTATACCGGTCTAATCGATGATTTATAGTGGAGATGCCTCCCTCTATAGCCTGTAGACTCTTCTGCATGGCCAGTAGCGTGGATTCCAGATTTGATGGTCCATCTCCCTGTCCATCGGCCTCAGAGTCGGAAGCCGCTTTCTGCCGGGCCCTGCCTGATTTTCGCGCCTCAAACGTGAGGCGGAGCTGCGATTTATCTGGCTTCCCCATACCGAGCAGCGGAAATTACAAAAACACAATACAGTCGAAGGATATTCCAGAACAGCCAAGTACAAGCAGGCGGGACAGCGGTATACTGCAACTCACAACTATATGTTAATTACCTTCAGATGGACATGTGCTCGCCTTATGCAAAGTGTTAAAGTTCCAGGGCGTGTCGGGCATTGCACATGTATGCAGTTCAACTATAAGCAACAATACCTCAAAGACTAGAAACTTCGAACCTGCAGGTGGCCACGAAGTGCAGAGAGGCCTAATAAGCCCCAACCGTAGGTAACTTACTGCTCCCACAGGCCCTTCGACAGTATCTCGCAGCTGCCCGATTTTCGCCCCTCAAACGTGAGGCGGAGCTGCGATTTATCTGGCTTCCCCATACCGAGCAGCGGAAATTACAAAAACACAATACAGTCGAAGGATGTTCCAGAACAGCCAAGTACAAGCAGGCGGGACAGCGGTATACTGCACCACACAACTATATGTTAATTACCTTCAGATGTGCTCGCCTTATGCAAAGTGTTTAAGTTCCAGGGCGTGTCAGGGATTGTACATGTATGCAATTCAACCATAAGCAGCAATGCCTCGCCTTATGTAAATTGTTAAAGTCTCAGGGCGTGTCGGGGATTGCACATGTATGCAGTTCAACCATAAGCAACAATGACTCAAAGACTAGAAACTTCGAACCTGCAGGTGGCCACGAAGTGCAGAGAAGCCTAATAAGCCCCAACCGTAGGTAACTTACTGCTCCCACAGGCCCTTCGACAGTATCTCGCAGCGCCGCCACGACCACCTTCTAAGTATATGCAGCTCTTTTTTGCCAGTAATAACAGCGGGCCAACTGTCGCAATCTCAATCTCAAATAGCTAGCTAGGTCTTCACAGTGTCCACTTCAGGCCTAATTATATGGGGAAAGTAAGCTGGCCCACTTTGCAGGGCGTCAATATGCAGCGTGACACACTTTAAGTCTCAGGCCCCAGAAACAATGAAACATGCGGCCTCCAACTCCTGCAGGGTTATCAATACAGCTGGATACACGCCAGTAGAAAAGGCCAGGTAACAACAAATATGAGGCCTGATAATCAGCAAGATTGGGGGCGGCCTAAGCAGGTAAATCAGTCTCCTTGCTGCCGCACCACTTCAGGTCAAGAACATAGATTATCTCCCCAAAGTGGGGCAATCTCAGGTGGCAATTCAAAGCAGGCGCACATGGGCCACGCATGCAGGCTTCAGGCTGCAGGCCACGACCCAGATCCCAGGCCAACACCCTCCTCCGCAGCTGCAAGCTAGGGCCTGGGCTGCACCCTCCTACCTCAGCCCACCACAGGCACCGATGCACCACCAAGTCCAGGGCCTGGAGTCTCCGGCAGTCATCTGAGCGTCTCCCAGCCTCCACGAAGATTCTCAGGCAACCGCACTTGGTCCGCAGGAAGTCCACAGTGGATAGCAGTCTCGTCAACACCTCACCGCCACAGGTCAGTTTCCACCATACAGCCTCGATAACAACAGCAGCCAGGGCGGTCCGCCGCAGTAATCACCGGGTCCAGGCGCCGACAGAGCAGGCGCACAGTTCCTCCACCTCACCGAGCAGCTCTCAAGTTCTTCCTGTAGTCCGTTTATGCCCCCATTTTGCTCCCGGTGGAGGCTACGCCATTTCGTTCGTTTTCAATGCACTGCAATGCTCACAAGGCTTGTTTTCAGGCACAAACAGCAGCGGGGATGGCACTGCACACCCGTCAGCTAAAAAGAAGTTTGGATGCTGCTATATTTTCCAGATATTGGGCGGATTGGAGATCCATCGGGCGGAGCTGCACTAAAATGCGGCCATCTTGCCTGGCGCCCCCTAGCGCCCCCCAAAAAAAGATATTCTTAATATCTAGTCAGAGTGTGCAGGTCAGGGTTTGTCCCATCGGACGGTGAATAACTTCAGATCCACGCCCTCAGCAGGGCATGTTCATATTGATGGAAAACCTATTGGTGCTCACCCTTTAGTGTGCAAACTTTTGAAATGTATTAGAGTGGCTCAACCACCGAAATCCAGATACACTTTGTAGGAGAGTAGGGTCTGCAATCCTATGATCACCCAGATTTTTTGCTTTTGTTTCACTGGTTTACGACTTTCTCTGGCTGTGGGCCTGCCAATCAGACCCACAGCCTAGCTGTTCTCTCACTAAATTGACATGTGTACCTTAGGTGCATTATCCAATTGGAACTGGGCCACCTTATCAGACCCTGTAACTCAGGGCATAGGTGTACCCAGGGCCTACCAGGGGCTGAAGCATGTATTATGCCACCCCTGGATGGCCATCTAAATCTGACACAACTGGCTGCACGACAGCTGGGGCAAGGTGGTGTAATCACCCTTTGCTTTATTTATAGTATACCTATATCTAACCCTAAAAATGGACACACAGATTCCTATCAGTCACTCCTATGGCAGGCCTTGACCAGTGCTTAATTTGTAAAATATGAAGTGCAGGTGCTCTAAAAAATGTCGGAGGCCACACCCACTTTCACCTGGCTCCACCCACTCTAGTGGCTCCGCCCACGTCCTCAACTGGCACTGATGAAAAGGCAGATGTAATACCCGATCTGAATTTCAGCAAGGGAGCCTTGCTCCAAGTAAGGTTTTGATAGGAGTTTTCCCTGCCCTGTGAACATTTTGAAAAAGATTAAATGAAAAGTGCATTTAAAGCACAATTTTAGAATAAATTAGCTAAAATTACAAGTGCATTGAAAAGGGACAAGTGCAACATTCCAGTGCACTATGTGCCGCTTTAGGGAAAGGACAATACTCACATGCATTATAATGCCTAGCACTGGCATAATGAAGGCATTACACAGTGGTGGCCAGTGTTCGGATATTAGCATCATTGTCAAATTGAGGTAGCCACATGTTGTATAATGGTGGCCACCATTGACAAACTGAGTGCATCCTTGAACTTAAGTTGCCACCCTGATTACCATTTTTAATATATTTTGGGCATCCATAGTATTATTGGTGTCTAGACCTCACACAGAGGTGGCATTCACACAATGGTACCCATTATTGGCCTAATGTGTTGTCCTTGGCATTATGGTGGCCATCTCTGGCATAGCACTTTACATGCAGCTGAAGTCTTTGATAACAGTTTTAAGGTTACTATAGATTAGGATTGAAATGTATGGATTGCAAGTAAAAAAACAATCTATGTGACAAAAGTAGTAACCCCCTGAGCTTCCCACATAAAAATAGTTTTCTGTGATATGCAGAATAGACGTTCTTTGCAGCAGGCATGTTAACTCTCTCTCTGTGCTACAGCAGAGTCAAAAGTTGCACCAGACAACTCTGATCTCTCAGCAGGAACATGATAAATCATCACTTTATCTTTCACTTACCTACAGAGTCACTGGGTGTTGGGTAAATAATTCCTACTGCTCAGCCTGGTCGCTGTAGCTGGAATCTGTGGGGTCACTCACTACAAACCGGTGATCTGACTGATAGTGTTGTGATGTGCTGGAGACAAGAGAAGCCTAGTCCATCTGCAGCTTGTAGTGAGGGTGAGAGGTCATGCTGTGGCACACTTTCAGAGCTGTGCCCTGCGTTTTAGACACACGGTGCGCACTCTCAAGTCTCACCATGACTGGCATAGCCACGAAAGAATCGCTACAACCAGCGAGAGGAGCACTGTTCGGGAAGTCATGTAGGTCGTAGAATTATGAATTCGGTTGGCGGCAGAAGCAATTCTTGGTGGTGGCAGAATTTTGAAATTAAAACATTGTGCTTCTGCTCAGCCTGCAGGGACCAGAAGCCTTTCAGAGGTAGTGCCTACACCAGACATGAAGCGGCTGCCAAAATTCCAGTAGGGCTGCAGGCCATGAGTTTTCCTCCTGTGAGTGCAGCTCTATCTCACCTTAGCTGTTCAGCACACATTGTGCCCAGGCTGCACTCGGCACACTTGAAGCGCTTGAAAACGTGTGCACACGCACCAGCACAATGATGTCTGAGGCCTTAACAAAACTGAAAGCACGCCGCAAGTGAAGCATGTTTGCAGTGCACCATGGTAAATGCTACACACCATAAGCCTGATCTTAAGGGCAGTGGGGTGCTCAGTGTGTGGCACCAAAAAAAGAGGGAGCAATCAGACAAGGCCTAGTAATCCGACCATATGGCACCATGAGCCAAGCAGAGAAGGTGTGAATATTACTTTTCATATCGCCACTTTAACTCAAGTGGTATTTCTTGCTCTATACCAGTTTGTTGTAAAGCAAGAGTATGATTATTCTGGCATCGGTCATCTGCATGCTGCTAGTAGGAGACTATTACAAACAATCTTACCATTAGTGTGACAAATCAACCTGACACATGCCCGTTGTAGAAAACTATGTCACCATTTGCTTATGTTTTGGCATGAAGGACAATTTCCATTAGTAAGGCGAAATATTTTGTAAATGACAGGCACCAAGTCGGTTCTGGGTACAGGAGGCATTACATTTAGCATAAGGGTGCAAATCAGGTGCATAGATGCTCCTGTACCCAGATTACGGTTGCTTTTCGATTATTGGATGTTTACTATAGTCAATAAAACAGACAGTTTGAAAAAGTATCTTTTTTATAAACAATGCATTAGCAACCAATTGCTTACAAGGTACCTGGTACTCTTTTAAGAGCAATGTGTCACACAATGTAGCTGTTCGCTATTTGTTTTAAAAAGCAGAAAATTACACACTAACACATAGGAATTATTTCACATGCACATTCATTAATTTAGCATTCTGTTACTGAATTGTATTATTCTTAAACCTCTCGTATTAGGATTAAAGCAAAAAATTATCTAATTTCTGAAGTCTGTGTCATCACTGGGGCTGGGTTCTACTTTATGGTGTTACTTATTCCCCATTCCTAGTGGCGCCAGGCAGACAGGAGAAAGAACCACTACGATTGACAGAGCAATGCACACCTTGCCGAGTTGCAAACAAAATGATCTGGCCCGCGCCCGCTGCACCCGTTACTTCTCACATGCAAGGCGCCAACTGCCAAATACACTGTGGGCCCCTCCTCCAGCCCCTGCTCTTTGAAGCAAAAGCATTCCAGGCCAGCATTGGGTGGGGGAGGGATTCACATGTTGACTCAAAATCAACCCGGTCTCTTGTCTCTGGTGCTGTGTGCACCCCCCACCCCGCCCCAGGCTAGAGGGCTTAACAGACTGTCACCTTCTGAAGCTAATATATACATGTCATTGTAAAATGCGGCGCCCACCATCCTGATGATACAACACTGCCTTGTGCCTCTGCATAGCTGCCATGGTTTCAGATTGCTATGTGTGACATATTCATAATTTCTGTGTAATTTATGAGTGACATTTCAACTTATATGAGTGACACTTTTTTGCGAGCCGAATCAAGTAATTAAGATGAGAGAAACACATAAACATAAAAAATTATCGAAATGTCAGACATAGCAATCTGAAACCGTGGCAGCTATATTTTAAAAATTCAACTCCATCCGTGTGTGCAGCTGTGCGTGACAAGAGATATCACACAACACAAAAGGTTAGGCCGCAGTAACAAAAAGTATTATGACGTAGTATTACTTACTGTTGTGAACAGACTTCAACTTCTGCTTCAACTTCTGCTACTATTCTCAGATAGAGTCGAGTCCAGTGACTGCAGCAGCTGGCATTCCACTGTATGTGGCAGGCACTCAGTCCTGGCTGTCTCAGAGCCGAGCAGGGGTCAGTAACGGAGCGGTGAGCCCAGACTAGAGCCACTGAGTCACACAGGGGATCTGTCCTTCGGGGGCCGCACAGCAGCAGTGTTCTCTCCCCGCATATGCAGCGCCCGATGCAGCCCAGGCCTCTCATGCTGCGCTGTGCCATGATTTTCACTCGGTGAGACTCTGAGTCTCACAGTCCATGCTCAGTGCCGCCATGGCAGCGCCGGTGTCCAACGCCAGCCGGGCAAAATAATTTACCGCGCATTCAGCTCAGGCTGGCTGCGGCAGGCAGCGCAACTAGTTTCAGTCTCTGGGACGGCCGACGGGGACATCATATCGACACAGGGCAGCACACCTCTTCAGTCAGTCGAGTCCCCCGCCGCTTCTCAGAGACCCTCACTTCCTGTCTGTCATGTGGTCAGCACCGGGCGGGAATTATTGCAGGCAGAGAGGCAGCAGCATGCCCTGGCAGATGAAACTTTTGCAACATTGTAGCAAGCATTGGGCAAGCACTCCCAGAGCAGCACGATCATGGCAATTACTGTCTCCTGGAGTCCTGCTGGCAAGTCTGCGGGGAGGAAGCTCTCAGCAGAGCAGCCGGAGGCCCGGCACACACAGGTGTCAGAGGCCCCAGTAAATCTCGCCGGGTTCACACATGGGGAGCTCGAGCTGCATTGTGCTTAAAAACACAGGTTTCTGGTAACGTACATCCTGTAACAGCTCGTGGGTTTTTCTTTTATTAGGACAATCTCTTAATAGCAGTCGCCCTTTGTAGACCCGGCCCTGAGAAAGAAGTGCCGGTGCTTAGCACCGGAAAGCACCGGCACAAATTAAGCACTGGCCTTGACAATCCTGAAGGCAGAGTGCTTGGAATCGTGTGAAATGGTGCTCTGGCATGAGCTGAGCCCGTTTGCAGCTTGCGGAACCAAGTCCTAATAGCTGTTCCATGATAACGCATACCATATACTCTTAAGTGCATTATAATCCTCGCGGTTAAATGCTATCTTTGGTATTGCTTTATCAAAACATGTCGAGTAAGGTGTCATACGAATTGGAATACTAACCCCTCGCCAATTCTGGACAGACACGACATGTACGTAACTGTGAACCCCGGTTAAAGTTAACTGAAGCCTCAGCTCCACAAAATGGATGCTGCCACCACAGACACGAGTCTGACCTCCTGCTGCTGGGAGTCCTTCCAGCGAGGAGAGCTTGGACAAAGGGTTTCCTGTCAGGGGCGGTGCTAGCACCATCCCAGACAGGGTTTTGTGTATCCTGGGTAGGCAGGGCTTTACAGGAAGGTGACTGCAGAGTGGCACCCCGGTGCTCACTACGCATCTGCCGGCTAGAACCAGTTCCAGGGGCACACCAGCCCCTGGCCTGGGGAAAGTCCGGCATGGGAGAGGGGTGTAACCACCCCCCTTCCTGGTCCCACCCCTAGGGCAGGACCTAGTCGCGTACCCACCCCTTTCTTTAGGATAAAGGCAGGAGCGGGGACCCTTCCAAATTAGATCATCTTTGAATCCTGAAACTACTTTCTACGAAAGGAACTCAAGACTTCTTCTCAAGATTTCTCCCTTGTGGCTAAGGAGTAGTCACCCTGCATCCGCAGGCACCATCTAAGAACTCTGCGGTTTGCTGCACGTCCTTCCTCAGGAATCCGACCGACCAGCACGACGAGACCCGGCTTCCCTGGCACCTCTGACCTCTACCTACCTCTACAGCTAAGCTGAGAACCGTAGGTGCGACGAGACCTCGAGGGACCGGCCATCATCAGAACTGCACGACTTCTATCCAGCACGACCGCCGAGGGATCCTCTGGTGAGTGCTTTGGGGACCGAGAAGCCCCGACCCTGAGCAGCTCCAGCACCGAAGTCCAGCCTCCCAGCATCTCCACGATCTGCGTGGGGCCCTTCTGCTTTTTGCTGCTCACCGCGTTGTTTGGCTACTAGCCCGCTGGCTTGTGGCCTTCTTAACGACGCCCGACGACATCACTGCTGCTGGTCTGGTTGCTCCAGACTGGCCCTTGCTCCCTTCCAAAAGAGGACCACCCCGGACCCTCCTGGTCCACTCCAGACGCCATTTTAGGTCCACCGCGTGGGCTTGAATTTGCCAAGACTTGTTGCCCCAATCCTGGGTCCAGCGACGTCGACAGCATCATCCATCGTGGGACAGCTCGCACCTCCATCCTGGTCGCCGACAACACCTCCTGGTCCGTGAGAACTGCAGAGCACAGCGTCGCCCACTCACCTAGTCGAGGTGACTACCATCCGGTGCCCTCCTGGTGCCACCTGACTACTGGCTAGTAGTCACGAACTTGGTCCCCTCTGCTTTCAGGTGTCATCCATCTTCGATCCAGGCTTGGATCAACTCGAACTATCTTCACTGGTCGCCTGCCAGCAACTCCTTTCTTCAGGCTCCTGGTTCGTCTACGAGGATTCCCGACGTCTTTTGAGACATATGCAGCTGCAGCCCCTGGGCTAGGTAACTTCGGCATTTCAGTGCCCCAGCATAGCCTCACTATCCAAGGGTCAGGATCCACTGTCGTTTTTGATCTACCTTATCGGGTTCGCCCAAGAACACTAACTTTGTCTTTACTAGCTCCCATAGACTTTGTCCCGCATCCCGCGTGAGAGTGCACACTCTGCACCCGAGTCCCCTAGGCCTCCTACTAGTAATCTGAAGGTTCGGTAACGTAGTCCTAGCGATTCCAAAGCCTATTAGTACAGTACTTACCTGCTAGTAATTTCGCATTCCACTTTTATAGTATATGGTTTTTCGTGCCCCTCGGGCATTTGTGTAAATTGTGCAACTTAAAGTATTTTTATAAGAGTTTTGTTGTGTGCTTAGTACCCTGTCCTCATAAAGAGTACAGGGCTGTTGTGATTCTAATAAATACACTGTTTATTTTCAGAACACTTGTGTGGTGTCCTTTCACTTGGTGTTCAAGGGGTATATGTGATGGTATAACAGCTGGCTTAACACGCCCTCTAGAGTTTAGCCCGAAGACTGCTCGTATCCACGCTACTAGGATAGCTGGTCTAAGGTTGACTTACAACCAATCACCATAAGGGTCGTTTGGACTGATGCATAGTGATCACTAGAATAGTGAGCACTGCATATCAGGCCAACTTCTCACATTGGTGAGCAGCGGTTGGGATTTGAGCTTGCTGTTGTTTTACCACACGTATCCTAAGAATATCTTGTGAAAGATCACATAAGTACTTCAGGTACATATAACTTAGCTTAGAATACTCTGAGTTCTACTGAACCAGCTGTTGTAGCTCCTCAAGGCTTAGCACACCTTGGCTACAACTCTTAGCAAGGGATCAGTAGGCAAACATATAGTGTAGGTAGGTGCATCACTTACACCACACTAGAATCAGCATGTCAGACAAAGGAGGAAACTCTGAGTCTCCCCTTATGTCAGTGGACCCTCCACAGGTCACTTCCAGATATGCTGCTCTTAGTTTCCAGGAGATGAGACAAGTGTGTACCTCCAGGAAACTAAAACAGGGGTCTAACCCCACAATTCCTTTTCTGATTGGTCTCTTAGAGACTTATGATGCTAGGAGGGCTGGTAACATGCCTCCCCTAGAGGAAACCTCAGGTGACCCTGACCTTATCCATCTCTCTGCAGAAGGTGAAGAGGAGGATGAGGATCTAGAGCCATCTGAGGATGAGGCAGACAAAGGTCCAGAAGTAGTTAGCCAGCTAACTAGGGACAACTTAAGCAGGCATGAGAATGGTACTAGGAGACCCCTGGGGCCCCTCTCAGGCCAGCTTAACATTGGGAATGGACGAGTTAGGTCTTTATCCAGAGGCTCTAACAGATCCATTCGAACCAATGGCTCCCAGGCCTCTTCTCAAAGGAGGATGACATCCCCTCAGAGGAGAGTATATGAAGCCAAAGAAAGGGAAGTCAATCTGAGGATTGAAAGGGAAGAACTTGCCCTGGCCAAAGAGAGACTTGCCTTTGCTAGAGAGCAAGAATTGAGTGGGACAAATCCCACTGGTGGCAGCATTCCCCCAAGGGAAAACAGGAGTTTAGACACTAGACACCTGAGTAAGATAGTGCCCCCCTTTAAACAAGGGGATGATATCCACAAATGGATTACTGCTTTGGAGAGGGCCTGCACTGTACAGTGTGTCCCCCAGAGTCAGTGGGCAGCTATCTTGTGGCTCTCCTTTGAAGGTAAAGGTAGAGATAAGCTCCTCACTACTAGAGTTGAGGATGCTAACAATTACAAAGTCCTGAAGAATACACTGATTGATGGGTTTGGCCTAACCACTGAGCAGTACAGGTTGCTGTTCAGGGATACCTAGAAAACTCAGTCTCAGGATTGGTCTGATTTTGTAGATTGTGCCACTAAGGCTTTGGAGGGCTGGTTGCTGGGCAGTAAGGTTACTGATTACACAGGATTGTATAATCTGATCATGAGGGAACAGATTTTAAACAATTGTCAGAACCAGTTGTTGCATCAGCATCTTGTTGACTCAGATCTGACCTCTCCCCAAGAATTGGGAAAGAAGGCAGACAGATGGGTCAGAACAAGAGTTAAGCAAAACCAGGGCCAGAACCAGGGTGGTCAGAAGAAAGCAGGCCAGAAGGGTAAAGATTCTAAAGGTGAACAAAATGACCAGAAGTCTTCAACAGGTCCCCAACAACCCAAAGAGGGTGGGGGTCAGGATTCCCAGAAAAAGAAGAATCAAGAAGGCCAATCTAAAAGGTGGTGCCAATACTGTAGAAGTAAAACTCACTGGTTTAGTGAGTGCACCAAGAAAGGAGGGCAGACTCCTACTACTGCAGCCCCTAAGGCACCTGTGCCCCCTAGTACAGCCAGCAGTATTTGATATTTGTGGGGTATTTGTAGAGCGCGACGTTCGCTCCGAAGGGAGCATCTTGGCGCTGGTGAATGAAGGAAAGCTGGTCCAGGAGGAATTTAGATGGAAGGAATTAGATGGAAGCCTTAGAGTGGTCATCCGGGAGTTTGAAGATCCATGTTTTCAGGAGCTTTCTGAAGGGTTTTTCCTGGGTTTGTTGTCTGAGGGTTTTGGGTAGTTTGTTCCAAGCTTTGGTCGCAAGGAAGCTGAGGGTTTTCGCGCCTTTCGTTTTCAGATTGTATTTCGGAAGAATGATAAGATTATCATCGCTTGAACGAAGGTGACGGCTGGGCAAATAATGGGGAAAACGTCTTGTGAGGTATTTGGGGCCTGTCTTATTGTAGGCGCGAAACGCCATGATCAGGATTTTGAAAAGGATCCTTTTGTGGAGGGGGAGCCAATGAAGCGAACGGAGCGCTGCAGAAATAGAGGACCTGCGGGGGAGACCTAGGACTAGTAGTAGTGCACCTCCCAAGGGACTAGTTGGGTTAACCTTGGGTTCTGAGGGGTATGACAACTTAGTTGGCACACTCACTCAGGCTGTCCTTGTCTGTACAGGGGATGTGTATATATTCCCAGATGTCAGTCCCAATACTTTGGGCAAATACAGACAGACACCTTTTATCAATGGCAAAATGGCTCAGGGCTCTAGGGACACTTGTGCCAGTGTCACAATGGTGACACCTAACTTTGTGGACCCTGGACAGATCATGCCGGGTACAGATTTCCTGGTGACCAATGCAAGCAATGTCACTACCAGTCACAGTATGGCAATTGTTGCTTTCTCCTGGGGAGGGGTAATTGGCCAAAAGAAGGTTGTAGTTAGTTCAGACCTCCCAGTGGATTGTTTGTTGGGCAATGATTTGGAGTCATCACAATGGTCAGAAGTGGAGCATAGGACTGACCTCTGAGGCCTCTAGGTATTCTTTTTAATCTCTGGTATTGTTTGAGAGTAGTGCCGTCCCACCACTTCGCATTCTCCTGTTTATTAAGGCGTTCAAGTTTGATAAACTTGTCTCTAAGGCCTTCCTTTCGTGGGGGATTTGTACTGGTGGTGGCAGTTATAGTCGACATGCCTTTAGCTAAGTTATCAAAAAGTTCCTCTGCCGCTTTACCGCGATCCATGTAAGCTTAATCTGGTGAAGGTCTAATGGAAACAAACAATTCGAGTAAGATCGTTTGAAGAGTGCTAGGCGGCAACCCTGAACTGACTACAACAAATTGGAAGAAAAATGGTTTTTAGATGTCAGAGAATGGGCGCACTGCCAGTATGGAAGCACTATAGGACGAAGTAGAATGTGGTGCAACTGGGTGAGTGGACAACCATGTAACCACTCAAAGGAGAAGTCAACAAGCTGTACTAATCCAACGTTACAGAAAGAAACATACCCTATGCACACACTTAATAAGTACAAGATGGGCACAATGTGGCCTAATACAAATGTTCAATAAAGTGCAGAGAAACAACAGTAATATACAAGTTGATGTAAAAAAATAAACATGTGTTGTAAAGAAATCTTGGTCTCCTTGTTTTAATCAATCACAGCTTGAGAACAACCAGCCGACACGTGTTTCATCGCATCTCGCGAATCTTCAGGGCTGGAAACAATACAGAAAAACAAGGGGCTATTCTTGGGGATATGTACAATTGTATGGTGACCTTAGACACCACTTCAGGTCAGCAGTCGAGACAAGCATCAAATAGGATAACTTCGTGCATAGATCTATACCCTTGAGAAGGTTATAGGAAAACATCCTTTAGTGTGCTAAGGTGCCCTCAGATAAATCATTTGCTGAGTATCGGTCTTGTGTACATTCCATGCACTTGGGTGAGCGGTTGTGCACCTAAGCACCCCAATATATGGCGTGGATCCGTGTGAATATTCTGTGATACTATTTCGAAGTTGTGGATGGTGAAGTGCTAGACTTAGTTCTACGACGGTGTGAGAGTTCATGCGTACAATAGGTGCATTGTGGTTCAAAATTGAAAATTCCGACACATACCTCCAATGGTTGTGTTTGGACCAAGGGGTCTAAAGAAATTATTTGAAGTAAATGGAATTGAAAAAGACAGGAGAAGGGAAAGAGGCAATGGAGAAGAAGGGGAAAGAAAAGAAGAAAGGTCGGAAAATTAGATACACGAAAAACGCAAGTTTTTCTACACTAAGCACATGACTAAGCACAGACTCAAGGTCTGATCTAGTTAATCGCATCAAAGAAATTGTTAGCCTTAAGGGTGAACTCAGATTAAAAATTGAGTAGCGAAAATAATGTATAAAACGGTAGGCTCACCGCTCTTCCGGTGATACTTCCGACCCGGAAGGGCCCAAGACCAGCAAATTTCAATACCGAAATGAAGTAAATTAGCTGCAATAAATTTGAAGAAAAAATATATATATTCGGGTGTATGGGAAGTAAACTAGTGAAGCTTAATCATAGTCATTATTGTTGACGGAAAAATATAACATATCCCACTGGTGCTTTCATATATTAACGTTCCTCTAGTCTACAGACTATAATTGCAAAGGGTGATTTTATGCTAGACAAACATTGCAACAACTAGCTTGAGCCAACATAGCGATTTCAATGGGGTGAGTTGTCAAAATTGCTAGTAGGGGAGAAGAAACCTATATCTTACCAATTACACAATGCTCTATTCAGGACGCCCTAAATATTATGAAAAGAGTGCCCCTACCTGAGCAAAGAACGAATAAAAAAGATTTTTTATTATTGTTTAGTTGTCGCGTTACCTTGCAAGCGTAATGCGCTTGTTGTGGGTCGCCCGGGAGAAGGTATAAAGGTCAAAAGTGTTGATTCACTCTGTATCTGTAATACGATATACATGAGTGGTGTTAGGGTAAATTACTGATGCGCTGGCATGAAGCATGTATTTTAAGTAATACATAGGACATTAATCCAGGTTGCTTACCTACGTGTTCCTATATCGCGGACTGATAGAGATCGCTCTATGGCCTCGTGTGAGCTTGATGTCTGTAAGACAAACATTCAGACCAGACGGTTTTAGGCTCTGAAGCAATGGCTAATGAAAAGTTAAGCCCCTGAGAAAACTGTTCGTTTACGCTACCTGTAAAACGTCTTGTCTCTTTCGTTTCTCCCGGGTCTCTGTGTTCGGAGTGCGGACACGTGACCCGGAAGTACCTGATACTTATAAAGCGTCCGGCCCCCTAGATGACGCGATCGTCGTCCTCACAAGACAGATTTAAAGAAACAGTAACAGAGAGGGGAAACCAGGACAGGGATGTGCGCCAATCAAAGTTATGAATCGATTAGGTAATTAGTCCAGGCAGTCATATAACGCCGAGATAGGACTGCGCATATAGTTTGGAAGACATACCTCTTATTTATCTCAAGGTGATATGTGTACATGCTGGTGGGGCATAGCATTATGCAATATTTTATAAAAAAGTGCTGATTAATCTTCGTGACATCGACGACACGCAGTGTGTAGTGGGTGATTGCGAGATAATCCCGCAGATGCCGTGCAAGCATATGTACATGCTCAATGCCATCATAATACTGTCAGTAAGCAGTATTTCATGGGTGTGTTCGAGAAGATGTTGCAAAAGTCTCGCATATTATCATACCGGTTGTGGGAGACGTGAAAACGATATCTTCCCAACCTATCTTACATTTCTAAGAACCTTATTCAGTTCAATCAGGTTAAAAAACATCATTACATATGGTGTAAACAGGATGTAACAAGTAATTTACATTGCAATTATCACGTCTATGTGCAAGCAAATATGCATTTGTTGCGGTATTATTAGCGAACTCGATATCCAGTAGATACCTCCATGACAAACAACAAATTCAATAGATGTCAATCAATCTTTAAAATTCATCAAACAGTTGCATCCTGGTTGTTGTATGAATAGTATGTATGTCTGGTCTTTCATTAGTATCATTCTAGAACTCAGTCACCTAAGAAAAATTGAAGCTCCGAGTCAAAGTTAAGACCTAGGCCAACTGCGTACATTTTCATGATCCACATGGCTTCCGTACGTCTCAATTTCAGTTCTCTATTACCTCCTCTGATTCCCAAGTTTACTACATCAATGCCAAAGAAGGAAACAGCTTTCTCATTTTCAGAATTTTGGCATCCTGCCACATGTAGGGCTACAGGATATTTAGGGTCTTGTTTGAGAATTGCCCTCATATGTTCCGAGATTCTGTCCTTAAGGGCACGTATGGTGCTCCCTACGTATTGTTTACCACACTTACATTCTATGATGTATACTACATATTTGGTAAGACAGTTGATGTTGGTATTTATAGAGAAACATTCGCCTTTGGGATTTGAGAATTGTTTAGTGTTATGTTTTGCCCATCTGCACATGGCACAAAAGCCACATTTGAAAAAACCTTTGCTTTTTGTAGAAAGCCAATCCGTTGCATGTAGACCATGCGGTACAGTGGGACTCAATCTATTTCTGAGGGTATTACCTTTCCTTAAACAGATCTGGGGCCTGTCTGTGACAAACGGAATTAAAGATTTCTCATTTTTCAATATTCCCCAATGTTTATTCATGCTTTTTCTCAAAGTGTGGTGAAAGAAATTGAATTCTGTGATCAACCTAATTGTGTTATCTGTAGAAAGAGGTTGTTTTTTAGGCTGCAGAATGTCTGTTCTCACAGTTTTGTTAATTCTTGTTTCTGCCTGTTTGATAACATTACTGGCATAACCTCTTTTAGAGAACCTGTTTTTCATGTCATGTACGCAGTCTTTGAATTGGGATTCTTCACTACAAAGCTTTCTAGCTCTTAAGAATTCACCATACGGTATAGACTTTATCTGGTGCGGGGGGTGTGAGCTGTCCGCATGTAATATAGAGTTGCATGAGGTGGATTTCCTGAAAAGTCTACTGTGTAAAATGTTGTTTACCACATACAACTCTATGTCTAGAAATTCAATTCTGGTTTGACTATACGTCATTGTAAATTTGATTTCCCACGTGTTGTTGTTCAAATAGGTAAAGAATTCCATAAGTAGTTCCTCCGAGCCTGACCATAAGAGAATGCAGTCGTCTATATAGCGTCCCCAGAAAATTATAGAGTCAATATATTGAGAGCCCTTCTCCCCCCAGATGAGATAAGATTCCAAATTGCCCATGAACAGGTTGGCAAACGATGGGGAAAATTTTGATCCCATCGCCACTCCCTTCTTTTGGCGATACCATTTCTTGTCAAAGACAAAAAAGTTGTTGTTCAAAACCAATTCCATCATTTCTGATAACATTACAGTATGCTGATATAGTGAAGCTGGTCGGTTACCTAAAAATCTATTCATAGCGAGAAGACCCAAATCAATGTTGATGCTTGTATAGAAGGACACAACGTCCATAGTAACAAGAAATGTATCAGGTTGCCATTGAATATCAGAAAGAATGCTCAGGATGTGTCTGGAGTCCTGAATGTATGAGGGAAGGTTGTGTACTAGTGGACCTAGAAAGAGATCAATGTATTCTGCCATCCTTTCCGTTGGACCCCCTATGCCTGAGACAATTGGTCTACCAGGAGGGAAGGGCTGGTTCTTGTGCACCTTGGGGAGTGTGTAAAGCCAAGGGTATGTTGGTCTGAAGATTTTCAGATAGAAGTATTCTTGGTCATTTAATAGACCTGCTTGTTTCCAAAACAGCAATTTATCATTGATCTTAGTTGTTAAAGGACCTATTGGATTAAAGGGTATTGATTCATAGCAAGTAGCGTCTGCAAGCTGGCTGTGGATTTCTCCTTCATAGTCAGTTTTATTCATAACTACTACATTGCCGCCTTTATCGGCCTCTCTGATGACAATGTGTTCATTTTTACTGAGAGATGTGAGGGCTGCCCGTTCTCCTATTGTCAGGTTGTCACGATATTTGAAAGATTTTGCTAGATTGTTAGTGTTAAGTTTGTCAATGTCTTCTAGTACCCTTTTGTGAAATTGATCTATGGCATTACCTCCTGAAAGTGTAGCTATCCATCTAGATTTGTTCTTTAAACCACTAGAAAGACTAAAGTCTGGGTCTATGTCAAGTTCCATTAAAAGTCTATTCATGTTGTATGGTGAATCTTCCATATCAGTAATTGACAATAGTAAATGTGTGGCTTGTACATCTTTTATTGACAAAAAATCGTCTGTATTAGTCAACACAGGAATATTCTTACTACCTACATCAGTACTAGTTTTGTCAGAGAAATGTTTTTTTAGCTTTAAATTTCTAATAAACTTAAACAGATCTATTTTAAGTTTACAGAGATCACCTATAGCAAACGGATTGAAACTGAGACCTTTGCTCAATAGTGATATCATATCTGGAGTAAGATCATGTGAGGAAAGGTTGATTACTTGAACTTCTGTTTGGTTAACAGCGTTCAATTCCTGTTCATTCCTGATCTGAGCTTGCTTCTATATTCTGTTCTTTGGTCTCCTGCCCCTGCGGGTTTTGGATCGGGTGGATCTCTCTGGACCGGGAACCGGTTGCCTCTCCTTATTCTCTGGACCTCCTGAGAAAAAGTCGCCACACTGCCAGTGGTTGAGGTCTCTGGTTCTCCACTGCTTAATCCAGCACTACTAATTGAGGCATTGCTGGATGAAACGGAGCTAGCTCCTGCTGTAGGTGGATTGTTAGCATTTTTAGTTTTACTGTTGGGAATAAATGAATCATATTTACTGGCGTAGGTGAATACCCTGCCTTGTTGATAGTCATTCTCATCTCGTCTGATCTGTCTGGCTTTTCTACTCTTGATGTCATTTTGTTGCTTGAGAAGAATATCATCTAGGATATCATAGTTCTTCATTGTCGCTTCTGGTATATTAAGATCTTTAATTTCTTGTTCGACCACAGCAATATCGGCTTGCAATTTAGTAACCTTGCGGTCAGAACTCTCTATTAATATATCCATAAGGGTCATTGAGTTCGCAGTAAGTGAATCTTCCCACTTAGACATGAGATCCGTGTCTAAGTCATCATAGGTGGGAAAGATTTGACCTCTGAGGCCTCTAGGTATTCTTTTTAATCTCTGGTATTGTTTGAGAGTAGTGCAGTCCCACCACTTCGCATTCTCCTGTTTTTTAAGGCGTTCAAGTTTGATAAACTTGTCTCTAAGGCCTTCCTTTCGTGGGGGATTTGTACTGGTGGTGGCAGTTATAGTGGACATGCCTTTAGCTAAGTTATCAAAAAGTTCCTCTGCCGCTTTACCGCGATCCATGTAAGCTTAATCTGGTGAAGGTCTAATGGAAACAAACAATTCGAGTAAGATCGTTTGAAGAGTGCTAGGCGGCAACCCTGAACTGACTACAACAAATTGGAAGAAAAATGGTTTTTAGATGTCAGAGAATGGGCGCACTGCCAGTATGGAAGCACTATAGGACGAAGTAGAATGTGGTGCAACTGGGTGAGTGGACAACCATGAGACCACTCAAAGGAGAAGTCAGCAAGCTGTACTAATCCAACGTTACAGAAAGAAACATACCCTATGCACACACTTAATAAGTACAAGATGGGCACAATGTGGCCGAATACAAATGTTCAATAAAGTGCAGAGAAACAACAGTAATATACAAGTTGATGTAAAAAAATAAACATGTGTTGTAAAGAAATCTTGGTCTCCTTGTTTTAATCAATCACAGCTTGAGAACAACCAGCTGACACGTGTTTCATCGCATCTCGCGAATCTTCAGGGCTGGAAACAATACAGAAAAACAAGGGGCTATTCTTGGGGATATGTACAATTGTATGGTGACCTTAGACACCACTTCAGGTCAGCAGTCGAGACAAGCATCAAATAGGATAACTTCGTGCATAGATCTATACCCTTGAGAAGGTTATAGGAAAACATCCTTTAGTGTGCTAAGGTGCCCTCAGATAAATCATTTGCTGAGTATCGGTCTTGTGTACATTCCATGCACTTGGGTGAGCGGTTTTGCACCTAAGCACCCCAATATATGGCGTGGATCCGTGTGAATATTCTGTGATACTATTTCGAAGTTGTGGATGGTGAAGTGCTAGACTTAGTTCTACGACGGTGTGAGAGTTCATGCGTACAATAGGTGCATTGTGGTTCAAAATTGAAAATTCCGACACATACCTCCAATGGTTGTGTTTGGACCAAGGGGTCTAAAGAAATTATTTGAAGTAAATGGAATTGAAAAAGACAGGAGAAGGGAAAGAGGCAATGGAGAAGAAGGGGAAAGAGAAGAAGAAAGGTCGGAAAATTAAATACACGAAAAACGCAAGTTTTTCTACACTAAGCATGTGACTAAGCACAGACTCAAGGTCTGATCTAGTTAATCGCATCAAAGAAATTGTTAGCCTTAAGGGTGAACTCAGATTAAAAATTGAGTAGCGAAAATAATGTATAAAACGGTAGGCTCACCGCTCTTCCGGTGATACTTCCGACCCGGAAGGGCCCAAGACCAGCAAATTTCAATACCGAAATGAAGTAAATTAGCTGCAATAAATTTGAAGAAAAAATATATATATTCGGGTGTATGGGAAGTAAACTAGTGAAGCTTAATCATAGTCATTATTGTTGACGGAAAAATATAACATATCCCACTGGTGCTTTCATATATTAACGTTCCTCTAGTCTACAGACTATAATTGCAAAGGGTGATTTTATGCTAGACAAACATTGCAACAACTAGCTTGAGCCAACATAGAGATTTCAATGGGGTGAGTTGTCAAAATTCCTAGTAGGGGAGAAGAAACCTATATCTTACCAATTACACAACGCTCTATTCAGGACGCCCTAAATATTATGAAAAGAGTGCCCCTACCTGAGCAAAGAACGAATAAAAAAGATTTTTTATTATTGTTTAGTTGTCGCGTTACCTTGCAAGCGTAATGCGCTTGTTGTGGGTCGCCCGGGAGAAGGTATAAAGGTCAAAAGTGTTGATTCACTCTGTATCTGTAATACGATATACATGAGTGGTGTTAGGGTAAATTACTGATGCGCTGGCATGAAGCATGTATTTTAAGTAATACATAGGACATTAATCCAGGTTGCTTACCTACGTGTTCCTATATCGCGGACTGATAGAGATCGCTCTATGGCCTCGTGTGAGCTTGATGTCTGTAAGACAAACATTCAGACCAGACGGTTTTAGGCTCTGAAGCAATGGCTAATGAAAAGTTAAGCCCCTGAGAAAACTGTTCGTTTACGCTACCTGTAAAACGTCTTGTCTCTTTCATTTCTCCCGGGTCTCTGTGTTCGGAGTGCGGACACGTGACCCGGAAGTACCTGATACTTATAAAGCGTCCGGCCCCCTAGATGACGCGATCGTCGTCCTCACAAGACAGATTTAAAGAAACAGTAACAGAGAGGGGAAACCAGGACAGGGATGTGCGCCAATCAAAGTTATGAATCGATTAGGTAATTAGTCCAGGCAGTCATATAACGCCGAGATAGGACTGCGCATATAGTTTGGAAGACATACCTCTTGTTTATCTCAAGGTGATTTGTGTACATGCTGGTGGGGCATAGCATTATGCAATATTTTATAAAAAAGTGCTGATTAATCTTCGTGACATCGACGACACGCAGTGTGTAGTGGGTGATTGCGAGATAATCCCGCAGATGCCGTGCAAGCATATGTACATGCTCAATGCCATCATAATACTGTCAGTAAGCAGTATTTCATGGGTGTGTTCGAGAAGATGTTGCAAAAGTCTTGCATATTATCATACCGGTTGTGGGAGACGTGAAAACGATATCTTCCCAACCTCTCTTACATTTCTAAGAACCTTATTCAGTTCAATCAGGTTAAAAAACATCATTACATATGGTGTAAACAGGATGTAACAAGTAATTTACATTGCAATTATCACGTCTATGTGCAAGCAAATATGCATTTGTTGCGGTATTATTAGCGAACTCGATATCCAGTAGATACCTCCATGACAAACAACAAATTCAATAGATGTCAATCAATCTTTAAAATTCATCAAACAGTTGCATCCTGGTTGTTGTATGAATAGTATGTATGTCTGGTCTTTCATTAGTATCATTCTAGAACTCAGTCACCTAAGAAAAATTGAAGCTCCGAGTCAAAGTTAAGACCTAGGCCAACTGCGTACATTTTCATGATCCACATGGCTTCCGTACGTCTCAATTTCAGTTCTCTATTACCTCCTCTGATTCCCAAGTTTACTACATCAATGCCAAAGAAGGAAACAGCTTTCTCATTTTCAGAATTTTGGCATCCTGCCACATGTAGGGCTACAGGATATTTAGGGTCTTGTTTGAGAATTGCCCTCATATGTTCCGAGATTCTGTCCTTAAGGGCACGTATGGTGCTCCCTACGTATTGTTTACCACACTTACATTCTATGATGTATACTACATATTTGGTAAGACAGTTGATGTTGGTATTTATAGAGAAACATTCGCCTTTGGGATTTGAGAATTGTTTAGTGTTATGTTTTGCCCATCTGCACATGGCACAAAAGCCACATTTGAAAAAACCTTTGCTTTTTGTAGAAAGCCAATCCGTTGCATGTAGACCATGCGGTACAGTGGGACTCAATCTATTTCTGAGGGTATTACCTTTCCTGAAACAGATCTGGGGCCTGTCTGTGACAAACGGAATTAAAGATTTCTCATTTTTCAATATTCCCCAATGTTTATTCATGCTTTTTCTCAAAGTGTGGTGAAAGAAATTGAATTCTGTGATCAACCTAATTGTGTTATCTGTAGAAAGAGGTTGTTTTTTAGGCTGCAGAATGTCTGTTCTCACAGTTTTGTTAATTCTTGTTTCTGCCTGTTTGATAACATTACTGGCATAACCTCTTTTAGAGAACCTGTTTTTCATGTCATGTACGCAGTCTTTGAATTGGGATTCTTCACTACAAAGCTTTCTAGCTCTTAAGAATTCACCATACGGTATAGACTTTATCTGGTGCGGGGGGTGTGAGCTGTCCGCATGTAATATAGAGTTGCATGAGGTGGATTTCCTGAAAAGTCTACTGTGTAAAATGTTGTTTACCACATACAACTCTATGTCTAGAAATTCAATTCTGGTTTGACTATACGTCATTGTAAATTTGATTTCCCACGTGTTGTTGTTCAAATAGGTAAAGAATTCCATAAGTAGTTCCTCCGAGCCTGACCATAAGAGAATGCAGTCGTCTATATAGCGTCCCCAGAAAATTATAGAGTCAATATATTGAGAGCCCTTCTCCCCCCAGATGAGATCAGATTCCAAATTGCCCATGAACAGGTTGGCAAACTATGGGGAAAATTTTGATCCCATCGCCACTCCCTTCTTTTGGCGATACCATTTCTTGTCAAAGACAAAAAAGTTGTTGTTCAAAACCAATTCCATCATTTCTGATAACATTACAGTATGCTGATATAGTGAAGCTGGTCGGTTACCTAAAAATCTATTCATAGCGAGAAGACCCAAATCAATGTTGATGCTTGTATAGAAGGACACAACGTCCATAGTAACAAGAAATGTATCAGGTTGCCATTGAATATCAGAAAGAATGCTCAGGATGTGTCTGGAGTCCTGAATGTATGAGGGAAGGTTGTGTACTAGTGGACCTAGAAAGAGATCAATGTATTCTGCCATCCTTTCCGTTGGACCCCCTATGCCTGAGACAATTGGTCTACCAGGAGGGAAGGGCTGGTTCTTGTGCACCTTGGGGAGTGTGTAAAGCCAAGGGTATGTTGGTCTGAAGATTTTCAGATAGAAGTATTCTTGGTCATTTAATAGACCTGATTGTTTCCAAAACAGCAATTTATCATTGATCTTAGTTGTTAAAGGACCTATTGGATTAAAGGGTATTGATTCATAGCAAGTAGCGTCTGCAAGTTGGCTGTGGATTTCTCCTTCATAGTCAGTTTTATTCATAACTACTACATTGCCGCCTTTATCGGCCTCTCTGATTACAATGTGTTCATTTTTACTGAGAGATGTGAGGGCTGCCCGTTCTCCTATTGTCAGGTTGTCATGATATTTGAAAGATTTTGCTAGATTGTTAGTGTTAAGTTTGTCAATGTCTTCTAGTACCCTTTTGTGAAATTGATCTATGGCATTACCTCCTGAAAGTGTAGGTATCCATCTAGATTTGCTCTTTAAACCACTAGAAAGACTAAAGTCTGGGTCTATGTCAAGTTCCATTAAAAGTCTATTCATGTCGTATGGTGAATCTTACATATCAGTAATTGACAATAGTAAATGTGTGGCTTGTACATCTTTTATTGACAAAAAATCGTCTGTATTAGTCAACACAGGAATATTCTTACTACCTACATCAGTACTAGTTTTGTCAGAGAAATGTTTTTTTAGCTTTAAATTTCTAATAAACTTAAACAGATCTATTTTAAGTTTACAGAGATCACCTATAGCAAACGGATTGAAACTCAGACCTTTGCTCAATAGTGATATCATATCTGGAGTAAGATCATGTGAGGAAAGGTTGATTACTTGAACTTCTGTCTGGTTAACAGCGTTCAATTCCTGTTCATTCCTGATCTGAGCTTGCTTCTGTATTCTGTTCTTTGGTCTCCTGCCCCTGCGGGTTTTGGATCGGGTGGATCTCTCTGGACCAATGCCTGTGGTGGGGGTGCCCTTTGAAAGAGTGGGGATTGACATTGTTGGTCCAATGGAACCCCAGACAGCATCAGGGCACAAGTTTATACTGGTGGTAGTGGATCATGCCACCAGGTATCCTGAAGCTATTCCCCTTAGGACCACTACAGCACCTGTTGTGGCAAGAGCCCTAGTTGGAGTGTTCTCCAGAGTGGGCTTCCCTAAGGAGGTTGTCTCTGACGGAGGTGCAAACTTCATGTCAAGCTACTTAACTGCTATGTGGAAGGAATGTGGTGTCAACTACAAGTTCACTACACCCTATCATCCACAATGCAATGGGCTTGTTGAAAGGTTCAACAGGACCCCAAAAGGGATGATTCATGGACTACCTGAAAAGCTCAGGCGTAGATGGAATGTCCTGATTCCCTGCCTTTTGTTTGCTTACAGAGAGGTCCCACAGAAGGGGGTTGGCTTCAGCTCTTTTGAACTTCTGTATGGGCATCCTGTGAGAGGACCCCTGCGTTTGGTTAAGGAAGGATGGGAGAGACCTCTCAAAAAGCCTGCAACCAGCATAGTGGACTATGTACTTGGTCTCCGCTCCAGGATGGCTGAGTATATGGAAAAGGCATCTGAAAACCTTAAGGCCAGTCAAGAACTCCAAAAAGCTTGGCATGACCAAAAGGCTGTCTTGACTGTTTATCAGCCTGGACAGAAGGTGTGGGTGTTGGAGCCAGTGGCCCCAGCAGCACTCAAAGACAAATGGTCTGGGCCCCACACAATTCTTGAGCAAAAGGGAGAGGTCACCTACCTGGTGGACCTTGGAACTCCCAGGAGCCCCCACAGGGAGCTCCATGTCAACAGGCTCAAAGCATATGTCGACAGGAAGGACATGAGCTTGCTCATGGCCATAGATGAGGGACAGGAGGAAGAGAGTGACCCTCTCCCAGACCTGCTCACTCAGAATCCTGATGATGGGTCAGTAGATGGTGTTGTCTTTTGTGGCAGCCTCTCTGAACATCAACAGAAGGATTGCAAACAAGTTCTTCAATCCTTCAGACATATGTTCTCTCTAACACCCAGTCAAACCAATTGGTGTACCCATGAGGTTGACACTGGTGACAGCTTGCCAGTCAAGAGTAAAATCTACAGGCAGCCTGATCATGTTAGGGACTGCATCAAAACAGAAGTGCAGAAAATGTTGGAGTTGGGAGTCATTGAACCCTCAGATAGCCCTTGGGCTAGTCCAGTAGTTCTAGTGCCAAAGCCTCACACCCAGGGTGGTAAGAAAGAGATGAGGTTTTGCGTAGACTACAGAGGTCTCAATGCAGTCACTAAGACTGATGCCCACCCAATACCAAGGGCAGATGAACTTATAGATAGATTGGCTTCTGCCAACTACTTAAGTACATTTGACCTGACAGCTGGGTATTGGCAAATCAGGTTAGCTGAGGATGCCAAGCCCAAGACAGCATTTTCAACCCCTGGTGGGCATTATCAGTTTGTGGTAATGCCCTTTGGTCTGAAAAATGCACCTGCCACCTTCCAAAGGTTGGTGAATCATGTTCTCACTGGGCTGGATGACTTCTGTGCAGCATATCTAGATGATATTGCTGTCTTTAGCTCCACCTGGGAGGATCACCTGGTCCACCTGAGGAAAGTGTTAGAGGCACTGCAAGCAGCAGGTCTCACTATCAAGGCCACCAAGTGCCAGATAGGGCAGACACAGGTTGTATACTTGGGCCACCTTGTAGGTGGAGGCCAAGTTCAACCACTGGAGAGCAAAAAACAGTCAATCAGGGACTGGGCTCCTCCAACCACCCAGACTCAGGTTCAAGCTTTCTTGGGCCTGACTGGTTACTACAGAAAGTTTGTCAGAAATTATGGATTAATTGTGACTCCACTTAATGAACTGACAAGTAAGAAAATGCCAAAAAAGGTTCAGTGGACAGCAGGCTGTCAAAAAGCATTCGATGACCTAAAGCAGGCCATGTGCACAGCACCTATCCTCAAGAGTCCAGACTACTCCAAACCATTCATTGTCCAAACAGATGCTTCTGAGTTGGGTGTGGGAGCTGTTCTATCTCAACTGAATTTTGATGGTCAAGACCAGCCCATTGCTTTTATAAGCAGAAGGCTGACCCCCAGAGAGAAAAATTGGTCAGCTATTGAGAGGGAGGCCTTTGCTGTGGTTTGGGCCCTGAAGAAACTGAGGCCATACTTGTTTGGCACTCATTTCAAGATTCAGACCGACCATAAGCCCCTCTTATGGCTAAATCAGAAGAAGGGTGAAAACCCCAAACTGCTTAGGTGGTCCATTTCCCTACAGGGGATGGATTTTACAGTGGAGCATAGACCTGGCACTGATCATGGCAATGCAGATGGGCCCTCCAGGTATTTCCACTTAGAGCAAGAAGACTCACCTGGTCAAGGTTAGTTTATTGTCCCAAAGTTTGGGGGGGGGGGTCATGTAGGAAAGTAGGGTCTGCAATCCGATGATCACCCAGATTTTTTGCTTTTGTTTCACTGGTTTACGACTTTCTCTGGCTGTGGGCCTGCCAATCAGACCCACAGCCTAGCTGTTCTCTCACTAAATTGACATGTGTACCTTAGGTGCATTATCCAATTGGAACTGGGCCACCTTATCAGACCCTGTAACTCAGGGCATAGGTGTACCCAGGGCCTACCAGGGGCTGAAGCATGCATTATGCCACCCCTGGATGGCCATCTAAATCTGACAACTGGCTGCACGACAGCTGGGGCAAGGTGGTGTAATCACCCTTTGCTTTAGATATAGTATACCTATATCTAACCCTAAAAATGGACACACAGATTCCTATCAGTCACTCCTATGGCAGGCCTTGACAATCCTGAAGGCAGAGTGCTTGGAATCGTGTGAAATGGTGCTCTGGCATGAGCTGAGCCCGTTTGCAGCTTGCGGAACCAAGTCCTAATAGCTGTTCCATGATAACGCATACCATATACTCTTAAGTGCATTATAATCCTTGCGGTTAAATGCTATCTTTGGTATTGCTTTATCAAAACATGTCGAGTAAGGTGTCATACGAATTGGAATACTAACCCCTCGCCAATTCTGGAGACGGGGTTAGCATTCCACCCTTCTAGGGACACGACATGTACGTAACTGTGAACCCCGGTTAAAGTTAACTGAAGCCTCAGCTCCACAAAATGGATGCTGCCACCACAGACACGAGTCTGACCTCCTGCTGCTGGGAGTCCTTCCAGCGAGGAGAGCTTGGACAAAGGGTTTCCTGTCAGGGGCGGTGCTAGCACCATCCCAGACAGGGTTTTGTGTATCCTGGGTAGGCAGGGCTTTACAGGAAGGTGACTGCAGAGTGGCACCCCGGTGCTCACTACGCATCTGCCGGCTAGAACCAGTTCCAGGGGCACACCAGCCCCTGGCCTGGGGAAAGTCCGGCATGGGAGAGGGGTGTAACCACCCCCCTTCCTGGTCCCACCCCTAGGGCAGGACCTAGTCGCGTACCCACCCCTTTCTTTAGGATAAAGGCAGGAGCGGGGACCCTTCCAAATTAGATCATCTTTGAATCCTGAAACTACTTTCTACGAAAGGAACTCAAGACTTCTTCTCAAGATTTCTCCCTTGTGGCTAAGGAGTAGTCACCCTTCATCCGCAGGCATCATCTAAGAACTCTGCGGTTTGCTGCACGTCCTTCCTCAGGAATCCGACCGACCAGCACGACGAGACCCGGCTTCCCTGGCACCTCTGACCTCTACCTACCTCTACAGCTAAGCTGAGAACCGTAGGTGCGACGAGACCTCGAGGGACCGGCCATCATCAGAACTGCACGACTTCTATCCAGCACAACCGCCGAGGGATCCTCTGGTGAGTGCTTTGGGGTCCGAGAAGCCCCGACCCTGAGCAGCTCCAGCACCGAAGTCCAGCCTCCCAGCATCTCCAAGATCTGCGTGGGGCCCTTCTGCTTTTTGCTGCTCACCGCGTTGTTTGGCTACTAGCCCGCTGGCTTGTGGCCTTCTTAACGACGCCCGACGACATCACTGCTGCTGGTCTGGTTGCTCCAGACTGGCCCTTGCTCCCTTCCAAAAGAGGAGCACCCCGGACCCTCCTGGTCCACTCCAGACGCCATTTTAGGTCCACCGCGTGGGCTTGAATTTGCCAAGACTTGTTGCCCCAATCCTGGGTCCAGCGACGTCGACAGCATCATCCATCGTGGGACAGCTCGCACCTCCATCCTGGTCGCCGACAACGCCTCCTGGTCCGTGAGAACTGCAGAGCACAGCGTCGCCCACTCACCTAGTCGAGGTGACTACCATCCGGTGCCCTCCTGGTGCCACCTGACTACTGGCTAGTAGTCACGAACTTGGTCCCCTCTGCTTTCAGGTGTCATCCATCTTCGATCCAGGCTTGGATCAACTTAAACTATCTTCACTGGTCGCCTACCAGCAACTCCTTTCTTCAGGCTCCTGGTTCGTCTACGAGGATTCCCGACGTCTTTTGAGACATATGCAGCTGCAGCCCCTGGGCTAGGTAACTTCGGCATTTCGGTGCCCCAGCATAGCCTCACTATCCAAGGGTCAGGATCCACTGTCGTTTTCGATCTACCTTATCGGGTTCGCCCCAGAACACTAACTTTGTCTTTACTAGCTCCCATAGACTTTGTCCCGCATCCCGCGTGAGAGTGCACACTCTGCACCTGAGTCCCCTAGGCCTCCTACTAGTAATCTGAAGGTTCAGTAACGTAGTCCTAGCGATTCCAAAGCCTATTAGTACAGTACTTACCTGCTAGTAATTTCGCATTCCACTTTCATAGTATATGGTTTTTCGTGCCCCTCGGGCATTTGTGTAAATTGTGCAACTTAAAGTATTTTTATAAGAGTTTTGTTGTGTGCTTAGTACCCTGTCCTCATAAAGAGTACAGAGCTGTTGTGATTCTAATAAATACACTGTTTATTTTCATAACACTTGTGTGGTGTCCTTTCACTTGGTGTTCAAGGGGTATATGTGATGGTATAACAGCTGGCTTAACACGCCCTCTAGAGTTTAGCCCGAAGACTGCTCGTATCCACGCTACTAGGATAGCTGGTCTAAGGTTGACTTACAACCAATCACCATAAGGGTCGTTTGGACTGATGCATAGTGATCACTAGAGTAGTGAGCACTGCATATCAGGCCAACTTCTCACACACTTCTTTATCAATCAATCAATCACAGCATTTATATAGCGTGCTACTCACCCGGAGGGTCTTAAGGCGCTTGGGGAGGGGGGGGGTCCGCTACTGCTCGAACAGCCAGGTCTTGAGCTGCTTCCTGATGGCGAGGTGGTCTTGGGTCAGGCGGAGGTGGGTCGGGAGGGAGTTCCACGTCTTGGCGGCGAGGTAGGAGAAGGATCTTCCTCCTGTGGTGGCTCTTCGGATGCGGGGGACGGTGGCGAGGGCGTGGTTGATTGATCGAAGCTGGCGTGTGGGAGTGTAGAAGTTGAGGCGGCTGTTGAGGTATCTTGGGCCTTGGTTGTGTAGGGCTTTGTGTGCGTGGGTGAGGAGTCGGAAAGTGATTCTCTTGTTGACCGGGAGCCAGTGCAGGTCTCTCAGGTGTCCGGAGATTTGGCTGTGTCGGGGGATGTCCAGGATGAGTCTTGCTGAGGCGTTCTGGATTCGCTGGAGTCTCTTCTGGAGTCTGGCAGTGGTTCCGGCGTAGAGGGAGTTGCCGTAGTCCAGTCGGCTGGTGACGAGGGCCTGGGTGACCGTCTTCCTGGTCTCAGTGGGGATCCACCGGAAGATCTTACGTAGCATGCGCAGGATGTTGAAGCATGACGAGGAGACGGCGTTGACTTGTCTGGTCATGGAGAGGGAGGAGTCCAGGATGAAGCCCAGGTTGCGTGCGTGGTCTGTTGGTTTGGGTGCGCTGCCCAGAGCGGGGGGCCACCAGGAGTCGTCCCAGGCGGAGGGCGAAGATCCCAGGATGAGGACTTCCGTCTTGTCTGAGTTCAGTTTCAGGCGGCTGTTCTTCATCCACTCGGCTACGTCTTCCATCCCCTCCTGTAGGCTGGCTCTGGCGGTGGCGGGGTCGTTGGTGAGGGAGAGGATCAGCTGGGTGTCGTCGGCGTAAGAGATGATTTTGAGGTTGTGTTGGCGTGCGATGGCCGCCAGGGGGCTCATGTAGACATTGAAGAGGGTGGGGCTGAGCGAGGAGCCTTGAGGAACGCCGCAGATGACTTTGGTGGCTTCTGATCTGAAGGGGGGGGAGGCGGACTCTCTGAGTCCTTCCGGCGAGGAAGGAGATGATCCACTCTAGTGCCTTCTCTTGGATTCCAACGTTGCTGAGGCGCTGCTCTAGGGTGCGGTGGCAGACAGTGTCGAAAGCCGCGGAAAGGTCCAGGAGGATGAGGGCCGCTGTTTCCCTGTTGTCGAGCAGGGCTCGGATGTCATCAGTGGCAGCGATGAGGCCGGTCTCGGTGCTGTGGTTGGCCCCGAAGCCGGACTGCGAGTGGTCGAGGGATCCATTCGTCTCGAGGAAGGCGGCCAGCTGCTTGTTGACGGTCTTCTTGATGACTTTGGCCGGAAACGGGAGGAGCGAGATGGGGCGGTAGTTTTTGAGTTCGGTGGGGTCCGCTGATGGTTTCTTAAGTAGAGCGCTGAGTTCGACATGCTTCCAGCTCTCCGGGAAGGTCGCTGTGTCGAAGGAGGTGTTGATTATGTCCTCCAGGTGGGGTGCGATGACGGAGTCTGCCTTGTTGAAGACGTGGTGAGGGCAGGGGTCGGTTGGGGATCCGGAGTGGATGGAGTTCATCGTGCGTAGGGTTTCCTCGGTGTTGATCGGGGTCCAGGCGCGGAGGGTGGCAGTGGGGGTGCAGGTGCTGTCGTGGGGTGCGTCGGCTCTGTGCTTAAGCTGTTGTGTATGTCCGCGATCTTGTTGTGGAAGTAGGAGGCGAGGGAGTTGCAGAGGTCTTGTGATGGGGTGATGTCGTTGGTTCCGGCGCTGGGGTTGGAGAGCTCTTTGACGTTGTTGAAGAGTTCCTTGCTGTTGTGGGCGTTGTTGTCCAGTCGTTCCTTGAATGCGGTTTTCTTGGTGGTGTGGATCAGTTGATGGTGTTTTCGAGTGGCGAGCTTGAGGGTGGTCAGGTTGTCTGGTGTTGGGTCTCTGCGCCAGGCTCTCTCGAGGGCTCGGCAGTTCCTCTTGGAGCTCTTGAGTTTGTCGGTGAACCATGGTGCTTTCTTACTGCCGGGTCTGCTGGGCGGGGTCCTCAGTGGGGCGAGGTCGTCTGCGCAGTTGCTGATCCACTTCGTGAGGTTGTTGGCAGCCTGGCTGGGGTTCGCTAAGCTTGCGGGTGGGTCCTGGCTCAGGGAGGCGGCGAGCTGGTCGACTGTGATCTTGTTCCATCTTCTGCGTGCAACCTGTTGCTGGTGGTGGTGTATCGTGTTCTTTTTGTAGCTGAAGTGGACGCAGCTGTGGTCCGTCCAGTGGAGTCCGGTGGCGTGGCTGAAGGAGATGTCCTTGCTGGAGGAGAAGACGGGGTCGAGTGTGTGTCCGGCGTAGTGGGTGGGGGTGGTCACCAGCTGCTTGAGACCGAGGGTGGCGAGGTTGTCCAGCAGGGTGGTGGTGTTGCGGTCGTTGTTGTTCTCCAGCTGGAAGTTGAGGTCCCCGAGGAGGATGTAGTCAGCGGAGGGGAGAGCGTGCGGGCTGATGAAGTCGGCGATCTCCTCGCTGAATTGTGTGCGTGGTCCGGGGGTCTGTAGATGAGGGTGCCTCTGAGGGTGGTCTTGGGGTCGGTGTGGATCTGGAAGTGCAGGTGTTCGGCGGGTGTGAGCGTGTCGTCGGAGTTGCTTGTGACGCGGATGGTGTTCCTGTGGATGATGGCGATGCCTCCTCCGGTCTGGTTGCCGCGGTCCCTCCGGATGATCTTGTAGCCGTCTGGGATGGCGATGGCGATGTCGGGCGCTGATGGGATGTTTATAAGGTTTTGAGCTCATTGGAAGCATGGCCTGAAAATAAAGATTTGTCACTGAAGCAGTAATCAGCTAAGCTTACTATGTTATTGTGCCTCATTTCATGTTGCAGACTGTCAGATGTTCATGCTCTTGATCTGCCTGGCAGGATTTTTTTCTCCCCAGGGTGTTTCGTTTGTCATTTCCAGGAGGACAAAAACAATGTCACGCTCAGTTGAGTATCCTGCTTTTCCGCACAATGAAAAGTTATGTATTTTGAGATGTTTAAAGATGTATGAGGAACATACTTTGAGTCACAGGGCCGATCCATTAGGGCCCTAGCTTTTAGCTATTCAGAAACCCTTCAAACTTGTTTTGTCTGCCACATTGGCCCAGTGGGTTAGATCGGTCATGGCAGAAGCCGATATTGATGTTGCTGTGCTTGGTGCTCATTCTGCCAGAGAAGCTATTGCGTCTAAATCTTTTATTATGGGTTCTCGTCTAGAAGACATTCTAAAAGCTGTGGATTGGACTTCCGATTCTGTATTTAAAGTGTTTTATTATAAACCGATACCTCATGTTTCTTCTGTTGTTGATCAGCTTCGAACCAGCATAATCTGAGCCTCTGGTCCTACCATAGAATACAACATTTTCCAGGATTCACAACAAAACTTTTTGATTCTATTAAAGGACACGGAGGTGAGGATTATCCCACCCGTTGGGACAGGTAAGAGTTTCACTGTCAAGTGAATTATTATGCATAAATTGTATGTTTTTTTCCCTCCCTGTTATTATAGGGTGTTTTGTGCTTTAGTGCTCAAACTTGATTCAGATTTTTAGCTCTGGATTCAAAACCTATTAAATTCTGGTTTGCGGCAGGACTAGGTCTTTGCCTTGGATGCCGGCTTCCTGTTGGAGCCTTCTTGAGGGTGCTCTCCGTTGAGAGACCATCTATTTAACTTTGGACTTTTTCAGCTACGTTTCGCAAAGAAAGAGGCAGTCAAGTTGGGGCCTTGTTAATTTGTATACTCTGTTCATTGGTTGTTGTAGAAGGCGTGGTTCAAAGCCTCATGGGACATGTAGTATGTTTATGCGTTTTTTTCTATTTTACTGTGTTCTAATTGGCTGCTGTTAGGAGTAGTAAAGAAATAGAGAAGCATAATCCTCGACTCTGTGTCCTTAATAGAATCAAACATTCTTGTTGCGAATGCTAGAAAATGTTGAATTCACTTAAAAGTATTGTTAACTAGGCATTCACATGGTTTGCATAGCCTATTTCCTAGCTACGCCCACCTCACCACCTCTAGCTGCCCCTGACGATTGGAAAAGAAATCAATACGTCTTCAGCCTTTTCTGCAGCTGTGACCCCTGTGTACGCATACATCTGCATATTCAGACTCTCTAAGTCAGGATCCACAATATGTACGTGTATTAGCCACTCTTACCGCATATACATTACACTTGCACATGGCAGACGTTTGGTGAACCACAGGTGCCTGGATTCTGGGGTTCTGCAATCTCCTTAAATGCCCTTAATAATAGCCATCTAGCTTCTACTTCATTATGAATGAGTGGATGCGGGCACATTTATGAGAAGATTGTGGTATAGCATCTATATTACAATTAGTTTGTAATCAAATACAAAAATATCAATATAATGAAAAACAGCAATAAATACTGCTGTAAAATATAAAACTGGTAGACAAACAATTTAGTAAAAATCCTTCCTAAATGAAGGGTGCGAATGGGAAAGAAATGCAGAGGTCACTCAGCTTTTCCTACATATAGAATCCGGAGGCTAGATCACGCAAGCGGTTTGGTTCTGGGGTATTTAAATGTGCCAGCGTTATTACTTTGACTTTGTACACAGATCTGTCTTTCCAATAAGCAAAATATTTGTGAGAAATTGCGCAGTTTGCTGTTAGTACACCATTGCAACATATAATGTATATTTACTTTTTGCCTGTGGAATTTTAACAAATGCATTTTTCAACCTCAAATGCAAACACCGCTGACTGATTTTAATGCCCAGAGGCACAAATATTACTGACACAAAACTGTTCATGTGATGGGATCCAGCTATGGGACTGGCACTTCCGTTGCCAAGTAGGAAAGCGTTGGTACACTTCTGCTTTTCAGAAAGAATCACTTGCTTTTCTTCCACTACCCTTCCCTTCAATTGGGAACATTTTTAAGGCGCCTCGGAGACGAAGGATAAACTGAGATGGGAGAGAAAGTGCAGGTGTAATGTGGAAATTTCTTTTAAGCAACTCGCAAAATTGGAGCAGGCTCAAAAGATGCAAGTCAAACACCCGAAACCCGTGGGGTTTCAGTGACTAACATATTCCTATAATACGCCCTTTCATGAAAGAATCCATCCACAATTATGAGGGATATTTAGAAAAAAATTACCCAAGTGATATGAAAGGCTCAATGTATTATCTGACCAGAAAATCCTTGTAACTTTCCATTATAGAGGGTGTTTTTCTTCCGTAAACGGTATTTCTCTTACCTCCTCATAGCCTTAAGAAATACATCCAGTCCAAAGCTTCTGGTTTTCTGGCTAGGTCTGACTGATGGAATATAGTCCAATCTTTCTTCAGCTAGGCAAGCAAGGCCCGCTGCTGCCTGCTCTTTCAACTGCTTGTAGCAAAGTGCTGTTTTATTTTCTCAAAGTATATGCTGCTCTGCAGGCATCTTGCACTTCAAGATGCTAAATGTAAGAATAGTGCGGAAATGGCAATTAAGAACACTACTGAGGCAAGAGGAGTTCTTGAATCAAACTTAAAGTACGAAATACAGATGTATCAAGTGCTTGATGTTGTGCAATCACCTGATAGCAAATTTGGCAATAGGCAAAGGAACTAGTTAAACGCCTTAAAAAGGTGAAAGCCGACCTATTGGCTTTTTCAGAGTTTCTTTCCAGAGGTTCTTCTGCACACGTTGTGCAGATTGGTAAAGCACACTATCGCCCAATAGGATATCCTTGTGCTGGGCAGGAGTCTAGGCACACCTAGGGCCTAGAGGGACTACTCGAAAAGCCCGGTCTTCAGCTTATCGCAGCATTCTAGAAGTGTAGCGTAACGTCATTCTACGATTTAGGAGTAAAAGGCTCAAACAACGGATCAGTGCTGGAAATTGCCCTTTTTGCAGGGTCACCCCTAAACTTCTTGCCTTCCTCCTCCTATTCTTCTGACCTAGTTTGGCTTCAGGACTCTGGGCACTTTACCACTGCTCACCAGCCTTAAAGTGCATGTGCTTTCTCCTCTAAATATGGTATGATTAGTTTACACCTGTTTGGCATATTTGATTTACTTGTAAGTCATTTGTAAAGTGGTATACCACATACCCAGAGCTTGTAAATTAAATGCTGCTAATGGGCCTGCAGCACTGATTGTTCCACTCACAGAAGTTGCCTTTCAAACCTGTTCCAGGCCTGCCATTGAAAGGTCTGTGTGTTCAGTTTCCTGCCACTTCGACTAACATTTAAAACTACTTGCCAAGCCTTAACCACATGGCTGCTGGGCGTTTTCCCCCCCCCTGTGCTGGAAAATGCCATTTTAGTGGCACTATGACGAGCTGAGCTCGTCATCAGCACACGACACCCGTGGGTGATGACGAGCTCAGCTCGTCATCAGCATCGAAAGGGTTAAACATCCTTTTTATTACATATTAGTCACCCCTAAGGCAAGGTACTATGTATATTAAAAGGTAGGACATGTACTTTTATATTTTGCATGTCCTGGTAGTGAGAAACAGCCTATTTCTTTTTCACTACTATGAGGCATCCAACTCTCATAGGTTAGCAGTGGGAATTCTTGATCAGAAAGGAGTAGCTTTTTCATGTTTGATATTTTTAGAATGGTAATGACAAATCCTCCTTACTGGTGAAGTTGGATTTCACATTACTGTTTTAGAAATGCCACTTTCAGCAAGTGGCCATTTCTCTGTGCTTATAACTCTGTGTGCTTTGCAGCCTATCTCCAATACACGTCTGGTTTTGGGTGACAGCTCCGCTTGTGCATTCCCTCTAGAATGCCACAAACACAGAACACCCAGCTGCATCTGTATTCATCTGTGTACAGATGAGTCTTCCTGGGAGGAGGGACGGGTAGGCACTGGCACGTACACTTCAACAGGTAGTGTCCTGCACTCACACAAAACCCCTCAGGGTTAGCCTGGCAGACAGGACTGGCCTAAAAGGGAACCTGTGAACATTTAAAACTTTGCTTTAAAGTCACTTCAACTTCAAAAGGAATTTTGGGCAGACGTACTGGAACACTGACCCCTTCTAATCATACACTTTTAGACCTGTAACCAGACATTGCTTACTCTACATCTGCATATTGCCAGAGGGACTGCTACTTTGCTACCTGCCTTGCTGCGCTGGCCTACAGCCTGCTACCTCTACATTGTGGCTTCAAGTGCTCCCAAATTGCTTGTTGACTTGCTCCCCGAAGTCTCAAGCCATCAAAGATTTAATCTTTTTGTTTTAGTTACTACTGCTGCAAGACATATTTAGAGCCATTCAGAGAGTACCAGTGTGTCACCAGCGCTCCGCTCTGCACTTAAAAGAGAACTCTGAAGAGCAATTAAACCTTCAACACAGAAGTGCTTCATGCACACCCAAAAGACCCGCATTTCTTGCCGACCTACGGTGAGGTCCGGACTAGCGGCAGTACATTAACCCCGATTACTGCCTTCCTGTTGCCAGGGGTTGCCAAGGTGATGCAGAGCCTCACCTTCAGCTGCACCTTTGAGAAGCCTCTGCGCTTACTCGCTGCACACCAGTGCAGTATGAAGACTGCTCTCCGCAGTCCCAAGACCTGTGATTGAAACCTGAGGATCTCTCTCCTAAAAATCACATTACCAGAAGTCCACCTGCAATGCGCTGCCCTGTACAGTAAAAGGTACAGTGATTGTAAGGAGCCAGGTGGTCCCTGGTGCCACACTGCCCCCCTGCAAGCAGCGGAATTTGCCATTATTCAGTAGCGAGGGTCTGGGTGAAGACTCTCATACCGGCGACTCTGGGGCCCTGAGTTTACCCCCTTTCAACTCTGTAAAGTTACCCCCAAGACTCTTTGGAGCACGATTTCCCGCTCCAACGTTTGAACAGTTCGTTTGTCAATCACTACCAGGGATTGTCGTACTTCTTCCAACGCGCTTATCATCCTGAACCTAATAGAAGCCCAGGTGCTTCCGAGCATGATCGGTAAATGATGCATTCAATATGATATTTTTGAATAAGCATATCTTGAAAAGTATACCTGTGGTCTATATGGTTTTATTCACATTTTATTTATAATACAGACATCTATTTTTCTAAATTTGAGTGTAGTCTTTTTGTGGTGTAGTCATTGTGTTACTGTGTGTTTGTTGCACAAATACTTTATACATTGCCTCTTTAGATAAGCCTGCACCAAGATTCCAGAGGATGCGATAAGTGTATTTAGCTTATCCAGACTAGAGTGGCGAGTTCTGCCCGGCTTGGATGTATACCTTAGCCGACCAGAAAACCCATTCATAACAATTTGGTTTTCCCCATGTGTGGGATTTGTGCATGCAGGAGCACAAATGAGTGGAAGAGTCTGGAACGTTTATGAAAACACAAGCAATTGTCAAGGTATGCTGAGCCAGTGTTTTGTGATGCCTATATATATAATTCTTATATATGTATGTATAATATAATTCATATATATTATATATATATATATATATATATATATATATATATATATATTTGTCCTTTTGAGTAAAAATAAAGTTTGCTTCGCCCTCCTATGGGACACTGCACGACTGGGCACTCTGGGTACTCAACCACATTTCCAAAAAACAGGATCTTATGGGAATCGCAAAAGTGGGTGACATGTGGCAGCAGAGCGGGGTTATCCCATTCACAGATTTGCAGGCCGAATACCATCTAGCACCTACTGAGGCCTAGCGGTACCTCCAGATCCACCACGCCCTGTGTCAGGCATTGAAAATGCAATGCAGTGCGCGCTACGAAATTAGTTTTATTTATTTAATTGTTTACTTACCTCCAATCATCCATAATCCGGTGTTTACTACCCCCCACCCCGCCTTTCCGTCCCACGGAACTCCCGTAACGGGCCGCTACTGCCACAGCTACCCAGTCAACCAATCAACCTATCAGCATTTGTATAGCGCAGCACTGTCACCCCTAGGGGTATCTGGGTGCTGAGCATGCCATGTCTCTGTCAAAAAGCCAGGTCTTGCTGCTCGGAGGTGGAGGGGCAGGTCAGTCCTGGTCGGCAATGCAGGGGAAGGCTGGCCCCCACTGAGACTCCAATGGATATATGATATGATATGAAAGGGATTTATATAGCGCACCTCCACTCCAAGGAGCATCATGGCACTTTGACTCGTAATCTGAGAGATGTTAGTATGGATGCAGGGGTGTGCGAGAGGGCGAATGAGGAGGAGCGCAGGTGTCTTGTGGACAGATGGAAATTCAGTTGCTGGTTGATGTAGGACAGTCCATAGTCATGTAGAGCTTTGTATGTGTGCATGGGGATCTTGAATCTTGGAATAGCATCTCTTCTGGATGGGGAGTCAGTGGAAGTTTCTGAGGTGGGGGTTGGGGATGTGAGTCATTTTTGGGAGGTGCAGGATGAGTCTGGCTGTCATGTCTTGTATGGTCTCGAGTCTTCTGAGGAGCTATGTGGAAATTCCGGCATAGAGAGCATTGCTGTAGTCAAGGTGGCTGGTTAAAGGGCTTGATGGATGGTCTTTTTGGTGAAGGTTGGTATGCATATGAAGATTCTATGGAGCATGCGAAGGGTGTGGAAGCACGAGGAGGCAAAGGTATTGACTTGTCGCTCCATAGTCAGTAGGCTGTTGAGGATGATGCCAAGGTTGCGTGTATGGTCAGTTTATGTGGGCGTTGGTCCGAGTTCTGCTGGCCACCAGATGTGGTACCATACGGAAGTGTTCTTCCCGAAGATCAGAACTTCTGTTTTGTCCGAGTTGAGTTTGAGGCAGTTGTCCCTCATCCATTTAGCTATGTTGGTCATGGTTGTGCAGAAGTTGGATATAGCGTTAGAGGAGTCCTTGTTGAGCAAGAGGATTAGTTGAGTGTCGTCTGCTTGGGAGATTAAGTTGAATCCGTGGGATCTGATGACATCTGTGTTGGAAGTCATGTAGATGTTGAACAGGATGGGGCTGAGGGATGATCCTTGGGGTACGTTGCATATGATGTCCTTGGGTGCGGAGGTGAAAGGGGGGCAGTTGGATGCTCTGTGTGCATCCTGTAAGAAGAGAGGCGATCCACATGAGGGAATTTTGCTGTATGACAATGTTGTTGAGGAGTGTGTTGGTAGACTGTGTAGATCGCAGCAGAGAGGTCGAGGAGGATCAGGGCACAGTTTCTCTACAGTCGAGGAGTCATCGAAAAGACCGTCAACAAGCAGCTGGCCGCCTTCCTTGAGACGAATGGATCCCTCGACCCCTCACAGTCTGGCTTCCGGGCCAACCACAGCACCGAGACCGCCCTCATCGCCGCCACCGATGACATCCGAGCCCTGATGGACAACGGAGAAACAGCGGCCCTCATCCTCCTAGACCTCTCCGCGGCATTCGACACTGTCTGCCACCGCACCCTAGTACAGCGCCTCAGTAACGTCGGAATCCAGGAGAAGGCTCTGGAATGGATCATCTCCTTCCTCGACGGAAGAACACAGAGAGTCCGCCTACCACCGTACAAGTCAGAGGCCACCGAAGTCATCTGCGGCGTCCCTCAAGGATCCCCGCTGAGCCCCACCCTCTTCAACGTCTACATGAGCCCCCTCGCGGCCATCGCACGCCAACACAACCTCAACATAATCTCCTACGCCGACAACACCCAGCTGATCCTCTCCCTGACCAACGACCCCGCCGCCGCCAGAGCCAATCTGCACGAAGGGATGAAAGAGGTAGCCGAGTGGATGACGACCAGCCGCCTGAAACTGAACTCAGACAAGACGGAGGTCCTCATCCTAGGCTCTTCGCCCTCCGCCTGGGACGACTCCTGGTGGCCTCCCGCCCTGGGCACCGCACCCAAACCAACAGACCACGCACGCAACCTGGGCTTCATCCTGGACTCCTCCCTCTCCATGACCAGGCAAGTCAACACCGTCTCCTCGGCGTGCTTCAACATCCTACGCATGCTACGGAAGATCTTCTGGTGGATCCCCACCGAGACCAGGAAGACCGTCACCCAGGCCCTCGTCACCAGTCGACTGGACTACGGCAACGCCCTCTACGCCGGCACCACCGCCAAGCTCCAGAAGAGACTCCAGCGGATCCAGAACGCCTCAGCCAGACTCATCCTCGACATCCCACGAACCAGCCACATCTCCGGACATCTCAGAGACCTGCACTGGCTCCCCGTCAACAAAAGAATCACCTTCCGCCTCCTCACCCACGCACACAAAGCCCTACACGACCAAGGCCCGAGCTACCTCAACAACCGAATCAACTTCTACGCTCCCAAACACCACCTCCGCTCAGCCAACCACGCCCTCGCCGCCGTCCCCCGCATCCGAAGAGCGACTACAGGAGGAAGGTCCTTCTCCTACCTGGCCGCCAAGACCTGGAACTCCCTCCCGACCGACCTGCGCCTGACCCAAGACCACCTCTCCTTCAGGAAGAAGCTGAAGACCTGGCTGTTCGAGCAGTAACGGAACCCCCCGACACCCCAGCGCCTTGAGACCCTACGGGTAGGTAGTGCGCTCTACAAATGTCTTTGATTGATTGATTGATTGAGGAGAGTTCTGATGTCGTCCGTGGCAGCAATCACCGCAGGCAGCAATCACAGCAGTCTCCATGCCGTGGCTGGCACAGAATACGGATTGGGAGGCATCGACTAGGTGTTTTTTTCCAGGTGTTCAGTGAGCTGTTGGTTGATGGCTTTCCCAAGTTCTTTGGCTGGGTAGGATAGCAGGGAGATCAGGCTGTAGTTTTTGATATCATTGGGGTTGGCACAGGGTTTCTTTTGGAGGGGTCTGACATGTACATGTTTCCGACTGTCCGGGAAGGTAGCTGAGGATGCTGGTGAGTTCTGTGCTATTTGGGTTGGTTCTGATGTTGAAGAGATGGTGGGGGTGGTGCCCTGGAGTGGCTGGATGAAAAATAAATAAAATGATGGCTGTGGTGGTCTGAGTAGTGAGCGGAGACCAGGTGATGATCATTAGGCTGGTGTTTGCTTGTTGGTTGAGGTTGTCAAAACTGAGAGTGGTGGGTTGGGGTCGAAGTTGTTGTAGATGATGACAATCTTGTTGTGGAATTAATCCAAGAGGATGTTGCAGAGTTCCTGGAAGGGGTGGATGGTGTTCTCTGTGGCTTTCGGGGTGGAGAACTCCTTGACTATTTTGAAGAGTTCCTTTATAAGGTTGTGGCCAGTGATGCGGTATCGATACAGACAGTGATGTCTGCTCTCTTGGCTTCCTTGATGCACAGGTGGTAGTTGATGAGGGCTGCTTGGTGAGCGGCTCTGTCAGAGGGGGTCTTAGCGATGTGCATCACTTCTCGAGTCGGTAGCAGTTGTGCTTGGTGGTTATGAGCTCTGGGGTGTACCAACTGGCTTCTTTTGAGGTTTTGTTGGATTTTGCTGGTCTCAGCGGGGCGACTGTGTCGATGCTTTTGGTGATCCAGGAGGAGACGGTCTGGACAGCTTGATCAAGGTCTGCTGAGGCTTTCGCTTGGGTGGGGCTGAGGGCCTGTGTCCACTGAGTCCCAGTTTATTTGCTCCAGCTGAGCTGAGAGGAGCTGTGGTGCTTTGCGATGGTGTGCTGGGCATCAGAGATGGTAAAGGGAAAGATGGTGTGGTTGGTTCAGGTGAGTTCATTGATATGGCTGAATTGGATTCAGTTGCTGGAGGTTAAAATGGAGTTGAGTGTGTGTTCAGCTTTGTGAAAGGGTTCGGTGACCAGTTGGGTGAGGCCAATGTTGTTCAGGTTCTCCAAAAGGGTGGTGGGGTTGGCATTGTCAGCGTGGAAACTGAGATCCCCAGGAAATATGCAGTGGTGGGAGTCAATGGCTAGGGGGAAGATGAGGCTGGAGGTAGAGCTGCAAAAAGCTGGTTGAAGTCTCGGGGGTCTGTAAGCGAGGGTGCCTCTTATCATAGTCTTAGCATTGGTCTGTAGTCAGAAGTTGAGGTGTTCCGTGAGAGGCGTTGGGCCGTCGTTGGTGACGGTGTATCGGATGGTTCCCTTGAAAATGATGTTGATTCCTCCTCCTTTTTGTTGGTGCGGTCTCAGACTGAGCTAAGGTTTCAATTAAAGTAATCTAACTGAACTTGATAAAGTGAGAATAGTGGCATTATTACTTGGTCAAGTCTCACAACAACCCTAAACTAATAATCCACTTTCTCACAATAAATACATTTTAAAAAATTAAACAAGGACAAGCGGCACGCCAAAGACTTTTTTATTCACTGTATACACGTATTCCAAGCCAATGTGTTTCGCCTATGTAGTGTTGATCAAGACTGCATAGTCGAAACGAAAAGCATTGGCTTGGTATCCATGTTTTGGCTTTGGAGTGCCGCTTTTCCTTGTTTAGAACGATTATTGAGGTGGTATGACCTCTTAGCAAGCACTGGCAACAAGAGCGCGCCACTACATACCAATTTGGAAGGACATTATATGGTTAACGCATTGTAAAACATATGTAACTACATGCATGCTAAATGCATGCATGCTAATGACTGATATTTGTTTTCTGCACTCAAACTAATGCCCCAATCTGTCTTATGGGGTGGTAGAAGGGCTATCTGTGGCCAAAGACATGTGAGGATCGCCTAATGCCAGGACTGGCTGCTCACCCGAATCAGTACTCATTTAAAAAAATCCTGGTGGGCTAGCAGGTTTTCTGCCCTATATTGTGAGAAAATTTGGACATTTACCCCCTATTAGCCCTGTCCTTGGGAAGTAGAAAGCCCACCAAATCACCATGGAAAGTAAGCGAGAAAAAGAATGGGTCATGCCAGTCCTAGCACTGGCCTACCCCCCACTCCTGCCCAATAGATAGACTTTATGACTCCTTAGGGGGCAAATTGAAGGGTTGACCTCCAATCTTCCTGCCCTTGTCGGTGGAGGCAGAAATCCCATTAGACACCAGGCATTGGTGCCAAGAAAAGATTTGTATGGGTCACAGGCCCCATCCCCTGTGCACCAGACAGACTTTGATACCTGGGGAAGTGGACGGGTCCAAAATGAGAGGTTAGAGGTTTACCATCCTTTCTGCCAGCCCATATGTCAAAACTATGCCCAAAGAAACCCAAATTGTCTATCACTTGCCACCGGAAATGGCAACAGTATCCAGGCTTAGTGCTTAAGACAGTAGAAAAAACATATTTGACCATAGGGTTTGGGGCCAACCCTCAACGCCATTCCTTGTTTTGAAGAAAAGAAGCTGTGGATTATTATATGGCATGGTTTTCGACCTCACTGTTTAATAATGACACAATTTTGAATCCGATCAAATCAGGTTTGTTTGTCAAACCTTAGCTCAGTCCTTGGTAGCTGTGGCACAGAGCAGTTAGGTTTTATCAAAGGAACAAGTGTAAAGCATTAAGAAGTACCTGAACAGTAAATAGGAAGCAAACACAATACAACAAAAATCCAACACTAATTTAAAAATAGGTTATATTTGTATATTTAAATAGACACCTGAATGATAACGATCCACCCGAGGGATCTGGAAATATGTATTTTTAAAAGAAACAACAAAGCACTGCTTTTTATCCAATGCAATAAATCATTGCAATCAACTACGATAGTGGTTTAGGGCTAGCCATGATACATAGGTTGAAAACAACTATTTAGGCACTCTTGGACATACCAGCTCCAATAGAGAGCCAGTCCAGTTATAGGGACCAAACAGTTCAAGGGGGATGGTTACCTGTAATTTTAGTAGTCTACAGTCCAGTTCTGAATCCTTAGGTCAAACCATCATTGAAGTCAATGAAGTGGTCCTGCTGTAAGGGTTAGAGGACTCTGAAAATCCTAGGCTGGTGCTGTGGACTTTTACTGGTCGACTAGTCTCTGGTTACAGCAAACCCAGCGGTTTCCATTAACTGGCAATAATTTCCTGCACGGTGACCAGTGTACACTCTGACGGCCTTCATGTTATGTTATGTTATGTTATGTTAAACTGTATTTTGTATAGCGTACGGCTACTCAGAGAGTGTCCCGACGCTTTAATTTGCACACCAATCATATAACATAACAAGAAAAAAAAACACAGCAAAAGACAGAAAAGAAACCAACAGATCAAGGGAAACTAGGAAGTAAAAAGCCAGGTTTTGAGCCCTTTCCTAAAAGCCAACAGGTTTGAAGTGCTGCGCAGGGCCACTGGTAGCTTATTCCACAACTGGGGCGCCAGCAGTCTAAAGGAGCGGCCTCCAATGCGTGCCCTCTTGACACGGGGCACAACGGCAAGAAACAAGGCTTCTGACCTCAGCGACCTGGCTGGGTGGTAAAAGGTCAGTCTTTTTTGGAGGTATTTTGCTCCGGAGGCGTGCAGGGCTTTATGTGCCAGAGTCAAGGTCTTAAACATTATCCGCTTCCGGACAGGAAGCCAGTGCAATACCTCCAAGAGGCACGAGGCTCTAGCACGGCGAGATAGTCCAAAAATGGCCCGTGCTGAATTCTGGACCACCTGTAACCGTTGAAGCAGATACTCTGGCAGGCCGAGATACAAAACGTTGGAATAGTCAATTCTCGAGCCAATTATCGCCTGCACTGTGATCTTCCTGTGTTCCTCCGATAACAAAGGGAGAAACTTACGCAGCATCCGGAGCAGACCAAAACAGGTGCCCGTGAGGCCGACTATCTGTGAGCGCAGTGAGAGGCCGTTATCGATCTTAATCCCAAGGTTTTTTGCCACCTGGGATGAACTTGCTGGTGGAAACATATTCTCAGGCCACCACACTTTCCAGTCCGGATCCGAACTGCACCCAAAAAAGAGGACCTCGGATTTGTCAGAGTTACACTTGAGGCTGTTATGTTGGAACCACTGAAATACAGCCTCAAGGCAACCCCGAATCCTACCTCCATCGAAATCCGCACCCTTCTCACAGGTGAAGAGGAGCTGGGTGTCATCAGCGTAGGAAACGATCTGGGCCCCGAAAGACTCCGCCAGAGCCGCCAGAGGGGTCATGAAGATGTTAAATAGAGTTGGGCTCAATCATGGGTTCAGCAAAACCGGGGACTCTCGTGAGGGTCAAGACTTGGTCTACCAGGCTGCACTTCAGCATCCAGCAGCAGTCAGGTTTCTTGCGCTGGGCTTTTAAGGGTGCAGGCTTCTCAGCGTTTATGGCCCTTTGGCTGTAACAAAGAGTCAGCCAACTGACCCTTGGAATCACTCTCTCCGCTTGGAACACTGGGACAACTTTTCCAAAAGTGTGGGAGAGCAGGCACAGACCTCTCTTTACCAGTTCTTCGGTTCAACAGGAGCATTCTAGACGCCCCTCTTTGCTGGGTCCAGAGAGCAGCAGGGTAGTCCTTCTTCAGTCTTTCTTTCAGTGCAGTAGTGATCCGAGGTCTGGGTACCAGGGCTGTCACTTTTATGTCCATTACGAACTTAGGGTCTGGTGGCGGCTAACTAGCTAATAGACAATCAAGACCCCTTCCATCTGATGATGAATTCCTGTGAAGTGTGGCATCTAGCTATCCCAGAAGCACTATTCTGCGAACTCTCAACATGGCCAGACCCTTCTCTTGGTGTGTGGAGTTTTCTAGCCCATCTCATAGGCGTGGATACCTGAGGGCTACACTCCCCCATGGAAAATCAGTTTGAAACAGGCTTTCCCTCCCTGTTTCAGTTGTCAGCCTGTCTGGCTAAACAAAAGAGCTGCCCTTTCCTTATATGAATACCATATGCCCTTCAATGGCGGCTTCCACCTTGGATGCTCGCTGCCTGGGATCACACCTGCCTTGACCATTCTGCCAAGAGGAGGTCACACCACTTCCTCTGCAGGTCTTTCCCTGAGAGTCATTCTCACCTCTCCCCAGGAGGGCAGGAGACTGTCTTGCGAACAGCAGCTGTTGGCAATCAAAAACGTTTTTTGGAAAACAGACAACAAAGTGGCAACTTTTTAAAGTTGATATTTGTAAAACAGTTGTGTTTACTTTGCCTTGGGCAACCAGTCTGGTTTAATGCAACAACTCTTCTGATAACTTGAAGTATCAGATTTAGTAGCCTCATTTGGAAGTTAGCACAGCTGAGTTGTCAGTGCGTAACTCCATACTAGCCAATGGGGTTACTAGTCTTACTACAGCAAAAACGACAATGCAAGGTGTTTACTGTCAGGAGATGCAAAGTCATCAAAAACGGATGTCCTTATTTTCAATACAATTATTCCTGCCTTTATGGCTTCTTCGGCCTGTCTTAGGGGTGACTTATAAATATTAAAAAGGAAGGTTTGGGGGTTTTCCATTTGCTTAAATGGCAAAGTTGAGGTAGCAATTTAAAAAAAAAAAAAAGATCTGCCAGTCTGCAATGGCAGCCTGGGAATCATGCTTTGCTTTGTCACACTCGTGGTGGCCAATAAGTGCTTCAGTCCACGAGGGATACTTAATTTACAAGTCCTAAGTACCCCTGGTACCATATTCTAGCACCTTTTAAGTAAGCTAGCTTATACCAATGGGGGAGGGGTGTTCACTCAATTGCACATATACTTTTTAAGGGTTAGAGCCCTGACACTTGGACCTAGTTGCACTTTCAGGGTCAAAAAACAACCAAAACGGTCCAAAGCGTCAGGGGTGATCATGAACCAAGAGGCTTTTCAAGTGTCTAGTGGGCTATCTGCCTCCATCTGGTGGACCTAGTGGTGGCTCAATCTGCCGCAGCAAGGGTAGAAAGATTGCCTTGGACATGGGACTGGGGGTGTGACCTTATGCCAGGTTTGAACAACCACTCAACCAATTTTTTTTCTCTTTTTATTTATTTAATGTATCCCTGGTGTCTAATATTCTTTCAACCCACTGGAAGACCAGACTAGTGAACTTCCTGCTCCCCTAGAGCGGGCAGAAATACTTTCTTCATCCAGAGGTTGGAGGGAGTGTCTCAATCTGCCCCACAGGAGGGAAGAGAGACTGTCTTGGGAACAGTGGTGGGAGCAGCTGAATGCCAGGCGAGGTGGGCCTCCTCACCCCAATCCTTTAAATGAAAAATAAAAAAACTTGCCCTGATGTCTTGTGGGCTTTCTGCCCTCCTGTGGGGATAGATGGGGATAAAACTCCCAATTGGCACACCCCAGTGGGTCAGAAATCGGATGTGGTCCCACTCAATGGTGAGAAATTCGGCCATGGAGGGGGGGTCCCCTTTAACATCCCTGGTGGTCTATTGGTGTGGACACCTACTCTTGGATTGCCCTCCTGCTGTGATCCCAGAGAAGGGATCCACTAGGGAGAGAGAACACTGAAAAGAGCAGTTTGTTACTGGCCAAGTGTTGCTTAACTATTTCCTGTCGACGATTGTAGATTTCTTGTGCTTGTGTAGTGTATACAGCTGTCTAGAGCAGTGGTTAAGACACTGTCCATGTCCCTGAACTAGAGGAGAATCATGTATTGTCACTGTATATTGTGCTGCCATGCTTTTAGTTCGGGCTCGTATTTATGAATAAACGCCATTTCCGCAAAAAAAGTATCAATCCAATTAAAAACAAAATTGTGTGTGTGGATTGAAAGACAAGAAAGTAGATACAGAGGTGAGAAAGGTAACAAGTCGAAAGTTGGGATGGATTGAGAGATTGATAGTGATGTGGCGAATGTGTGAAAATGAATGAATGAGTAGCAAGAAAGTGTAAATGCAGATGAGAGTTGATCTGGCGAGTTATTGGATAACAAGGAAAAAGTGGATAATAGTGTGTTAATGGACGCAAGAGGGAGTAAGGTATAAGAGAAGGTGCAGAGTTATAGGGTGTTATTATGAGTTATAGCCTTTGAAACAAGGCGGTGAAACCTGCAAGTTAATAAAATAAATGTGAGAAAAGGTTTCTGTGTTTTGTGAGATGTAAATTGGTTTGCATTTTTATTCATGCAGTTACTTTTTCACATTTACTCATCTGTTGGTGATGGCGCCTAAAACTTTTAACACGTTCCTCTCTCTATTGCCAATATTAATTGGATCACCACCAAATCCTGAGAGTGGAGCAAACCAACAGAACAGTACATCAAATCTCGAAAAACAAGTCTACAAAGAGTTCAGTGTGTTTGTTAGCTTACATTTTTGGCACGTTCACACTCTGTAATTACCATTAGGCAACAGTAGTAGCACAGGTGAAGTCAGGCAATATTGCAGAGACAGACGCCATGCGCAGCTTCCTGTGACGATTTAATTTACTGATTCTGAAAGGATTCCTAGTAAACTCCCAGGCGGGAAAGTCATACCGACAGTCCATAAGATGCTTGTTAGAGTTGCTACAAATGTAGTGACATGATAGCAGCCACAAGCAAATCCACAGGTAACCAGGTGTTTAGAATAATTTTACCGGAAATAAGCACATACACATCCTAATGGTATCGTCCAAGGTGTTTATTTTCCTACAGGATGAATTTGTGTGTGTTAGCAAACACATAAAAATATTAGCAGACTCACTGCAAGAAGCTCAATGCGATTTGGATGGCGCATTATCATTGTAGAGGAGTGAATAGAGGTTGGGTACTTCACTTCTCCACAAAGCAAGTTAAGTTCTTGTGTCAAAACGTGCCTGAAATCGGACTCTGCGTGCACGTTCCATACCCCATCTTCTACCTAGACACAAGCAGATGCACACAACTAGTTTGGGGTGGCGTCCTGTTTTTTCTAAGTGCCTCTCTATGCTGTTCTACAGACACAGCCTTTGTGTGGGGTGATGCTCCCAACAGCAGGGTAGTCTCCTGTCTGAATTACCTACAACAGAGGCACTATGAGGCATGAACTATCTAGACCAGGCTATGAACAGTCACTAAAACAGTGATCCAGAGAGACAAAAAGGCTAGACTCACCTAAAGCATCCCAATAGAGAATGCAGCCCCACCCCTTCACCAAATGGCAGTGCAACAGGGAGGTTCGTTATTAGCTCCTTTCAGCAAATGGACTTAATGGAATTGCTATAGGAGCTTGTCCCCTTTGTTTGCACTTCAGTATCTAGGCCTCCTTCCTCTTGACACACTTCCACTATCTGGGGAAAAACAATGTCAAATCACCTCGTGCCATGAACAGACAAGGGACAAATTGCCAAATTGGAATCCACAGGCCTCTATTACTCTGCTTCACTTATACATACAATGCATATCCTACATAGTCATATACACAGATACGCACAGCTTACACTTGGGAAGTGAGTTGTAGGTACCTTCTTATCAATGGTTGCTCGGCTATATCCTACAAACAACTTAGAATGGGGTCAGGTGACAAAATAATGTAAATTTATAACTGCCCACTAGCAAGGCGCTGTCAGCCAGTGCAAAAAAACCAAACATTTGTTGTAAAAATCTGGGAGCTAAAATTGACAAACAGTTGTTCCGATAGGAAACCACCTGAACCATCTGGGATATTATTCCAACTGTCCCTATATTCACCCTTAATGTTTGACATCTTTGCGAAGTGCTGTATGATTTGTGAGTTGAATGGTGTGTATGCTGGTATGTCTGTGTCACTTGGAGTGTGGGCCTCTAGTAGTAGCTGAATGGGTTATTAATGTATCTATATTTTTAATTAGTTTGGATTATTGATAATTAATTTTTGTATATCATATAAATGCAAATGAGAGAAAAATGAATTTTTCAATAAAAATGTTTTTTCATAAATTGTTGATCACCCTTGTCTGAGAGGTTCCTATGTGGTTCAGAGTTTATTGTAAAGTTTGTTGGACCTCTCTGAGGCCTAGTTGCAGATCATACAGGGCAGGTTCTCTCTCTGTGCCTGAATTTCATAACTACCATACAAAAAATCGACTCATTTTAATAAGAGATTTTCTGTTTCTGTGGCACGATTAGAAACTGGCTTGCGTTCAAAAGCCGTCTCTCTTAGACCAATATGTGCAGCACAGTCTGCCAGGCGCACCTTGTAAAACCGGCTTCAAAGTCGAAGCACGAGGCTTGTACAGGAAACCAGGTTTCACATTTCCCACTGGAAGTGTGGTGAATTGCCCACCGTGTTTTAACATTGCAATGGGTGGCAAAGCCATGAAATCACACCAGTCGAAAAAGGAGGTCTCGAACTCAACCTTGCAAGGAAGAGGGGGACCTGGGGAAGGAGAACAAACAATCCTAGCATGAAACCAGACTTGACAAAATATGGATTTTACATTATAATTCCAAAGACGATTCCTGTTTTGACTGTGAGGGCATTAGGTAGTTTTTTTTTTTTTAATAAAACCGGTGCTTATTTCTTACCATTCGTTCTTGCTGCTGCTGCTGGAGTCTGCAGATCGTCTGATTGGCAACTTGCACTGAAAGAGACATGGCGGATGTTTAATCAGCTGTCTGAATTTGATGGGGAAGTACGTTTTCAATACAAAAAGAAAAGCATGACACCCCACGGGGTCTAAAATCTACGACGCACACCTTGACTCACTGCCAAACACCCGGGAAAGGGATTCTTCTTCCCAAATAGTGCAAGGTAGGAGGCCAGTAGGGCCGCTCGCCCTGCACGCCTTGAGGAAGTCAATCATTAAAGACCACCAAGTTACTCTTGTGACGACTACTGGCAACATTCTCACTCAGCCCCCTCCAGAAGGAATGAATGCTTGTAAAACTATTACTGGAAACAGATGTGGGAACGTTTCAATTATAGATACATTCTTTAGGACTCATTTTATTTCAAGCCTTTTATTTTAAGAGAATTACGAGGCCAAAACACACAGTCGGGTCGGTTTGTGTTACAGGCCGCATCCTCTGCGTGTTGTTTCTGTACTTTGGCAACAATGCTTGATATACTCGTAATGACTGCTCGATGGCTTCCACCTCCTGTGCCCATTTGTCTCCGCCATGTTCTAAGGGGCTGTTAGTTTCCACAAGTGCCATTGAAGAGAAAGCTAAAACCGCCTTCTGGAAATGAATGGCAGGCGCTCAGAGAAGTACGAAACATTGTGATAGCTTCTTTTGCAACCCTTTCACTGTTGTTGCTGGTTTGAGTAAAGCAGTGGCCAAGTATTCTGCTTCCACTCACAGAAACGTGCAAGGACATTGTGATTTTATTTTCTCCATGTAATATGTAGTGAAACTGTACAAAGGATATTTGGACACATTTCATCCAAACAGAAAACCTTTTTAGGAAAGCTCTGAAAACTTGGATCTTTATGGCTCCGGATGCTCTATGCAGATCACTCATCTAATATTCTCCCAACTTCAGTTATTGCGTTCTTTAGGGATCCACAAAGCGCCATGATGCTCCAAATACTCTAACATAACACAGGATGGTTTCTGCTGCAATGCGTTTACAATCAGTGATACTGATTCTTCTTATACCACTGTTTAATACAGATATTTACAAAGGCTTCAAGAGTTTTACATTTTTTTAGGAGGGTCTAATATATAGTTTCTTCTTCTATTATACATAGTTGGTAAAGTGTTTTTAAGGTGGTGTGGGCGCAAAGAATTTTGGTGTTGTGCATAGGACTCTATGGTGTGCTCCAAGCTTGTTCCAGAAAACTAGGACTTGCTGATCTTGGGCAATTATCAGTAAACTTGTGAAGGGATAACGTCACATTTGCACAGACTACCAGAACTACCTTATCAAGTTTGCACCTTATAGCATTGACATGAGGAATAGTGCTGGCTTGTTGCAGGATCTGCAGCGGTGCACCCCAAGGATGACACAAGATACCCTTTAGTGGGTCCACAGGGTTCACCAATATGTGGTAAAGGAACAAGCCAAGAATAATCAGAGGCACCAAGGTAGTTTACCTACGTGCCAAAACCATAAACAAAGAAGTTGAAAGACAAGGACAGACTAAATACATAGGAGTTGTTGTACATGGCCTATTCCGCAGGGTCACCCCCAAATGTTTTACCTTCACCTCTCCTGTTATCTGAACCTGTTTTTGATTACTTTTAGGTTTCTGTTTCAGTACACTTTACCACTGCTAACCAGTGCTAAGGTGCTTGTGCTTTCTCCTTTAAACATGGTAAAATTGGCTTACACCCAATTGGCACTGTTTCTTTGATATAAATTTACCTTAAGTAAATGAAAAGACATGAGGCATTTGGTAAAACAGGAACACGTTGGTTTAATTAAACGCTGCCTCAACAGAATGTGCTTGTTTAAAGTATCTCGGTGTACAACATTTTGGCCTTTATTGCATAGAGTTCATGAGTACAATAAAGCAATTATCTACATTCCAAAAAAGCATCTCAGCCATAAATCAACAAATGTGGACATCCAATAAGAACACAGATGGCTCTCTATTTCGGGGAGAGCTAGTGTGGGCCAATGTGTATGTGTCCAAAAGTCCGTGCCTGAGGAGCGCTTGAGCACTACATGTGGTGTGCATGTCGCGTCCTGATTGGTTGAGTATTTCTATCTCCATGTGGTATCTAGCTTTGTTGAATTTTTGGGGAACTCAAGCCCTTGGCCGAACAAATCATTTTGGGGTCAATTTCCTCGGACCCGTTTGTTGTGCAGCTATCTGTTGGATCAATCAGGGTTTTCCCTGGGCACGTGTTTGTCTTTAGGTTAAGAGAGACCCCAACTGTGACCTGGTATTCGATAGGCGTGGGAGTGGGTTGTAGGACTTGTTGAACCATGTAACACTAACTCTGGGCTGATAGGGAGGTCAGCTTGGTTTAATCTGACAGTAATGAGGAGAGTTCATTAGAAAGCCTGAAAATAATATGGCAGTAACTGGTATCATTTTTATCGACATCCTTAACATTGTTCATACAGATGTCATAGCATACATTGACATTGTTCTTACTGGAATTGACACGGTTAGGTTTGCTTAGGTCGTACATTGACTTTGTTCTTACTAGTAACAGCATTGTCATTTGCACATACATAGATATCGTCATTGCTGGTATTGGCGCTGCTGCGCGAATACAGGTCATGACATACATTGGAATTGCACTGACTAGTGTTGGCATGGTCATGGGGGCACAGATTATGGCATACGTTGATACTGCATTTATTTGTATTGCTGTTCTCAGGCCTGCACATATCATGGCATTCACCCATTCCAACAGCACATTACATTTAACTATAAGAGCCTAGTAAGGTGGTACTACATGTACCCAGGGCCTGTATATGAAATGCTACTGGTAGGCCTGCAGCACTGACTGTGCAACTCACTTAGGTAGCCTTTTGAAACATGTCTCAGGCCAGCCATCACAGCCTGTGTATAGTTTTAAACTGCCATTTCAACTTGGCAAAAATAAATGTTTTGGCAGACCTTAACCATCCTTTCGACAATATAGAAGGTACCCCAGTGTAGGTTCTAAACAGTCTGTAGGGCAGGATGCATTGTATTTAAAGAGTTGATCATGTACATTTAAGTCATAAGCGACAACTGCCTTCATTCCCCTCAGCAGTCGCCAGTAGGTAGTTATAGTTAGGACCTATTATCCATAGGAAATCAGCGACATTCTATTTGGAATAACTTTGGTGCTGGTTGATGTATGTGCGTGAAATTTCCCAAACTTTTGGCCAGCTCAGTTCTGCTCCTTACCTGAAACTTTGGGGGTGATTGGTCAAGCGGGGGCCGAAAAAAAAGGGGGGGGTCCCAAAACATGTTTTCCCATGCAATTTCCTGTAGGACCTTTAGCCACGGCTACAGCCCGAACGGCGAACGGAATTACACCGTATTTGGCAAAGAGGTAGTCCTCAGTTAAGACTCGTGCCTTTTGCTTATTTGGTGTAAATCCGATCAGTAGTTCCTGAGAAAATGACAGTTAAAGCCACATATATATCTATGGGCGCGGTGGATCCGCGTATTTATACGCGTACCCTAAGCGCAGCCTACAAGCACCCTGCCATGCACGAGCTGAATGCTAATTGGCTGTGAAAAATAATAGGTGAACATGAGGGCTGCAGTTCAGCAATTAAGAGATTTCAAATAAAGTACAGTAGACGTCACCCATCAAATGTGGATGATCTGAGAGCTACTGCAGCTTACAAAGCAAAAAAATGTTATGTTGGAACTACTACAAAATGATAAACATACATTTACATAAAGCAAACTATGGATCAGTAAACTCATATAGCAGTCTGTTGTTAAACAAAATATAAACACGCGCCAAATTAGAAAAAAATCCTATATCCTGACTCTCCAAATTTTTCTCCAACCTATAGCTGAGGGCACTAAAAATTTAAAGCAAGAACTATCCACTGTGGTATTTATTTAAAAATATACATTTCCTAATATATATGCCTCAAGAAGCCCATAAGGAAAACATAATTTACATTATAAACATTTCAGTCAGTGTCAACCCCAAACATGAACCAAAGTAAATGTCTGTGAAGAAGTTAAAGATAGTGGAATGAATTTGAAAATCGTTGGCAACAGTTAAACATACGTTGGATCAAATAAATGCCCTCGGCCCTTTCATACACTAAAAAATGTATGCCTGTGATATTTGGCATACCAAGAGCTAAGCAGATTGCTTTGGCAGCAGTAAGAAATTTTACAGGTGTGCACGGGCATGCAAAAAGTAGAACACACATACAATATTGCTACTGCACCATATGGATACGCCATTAGCCTTTCTTCAATATTTTAAAGATGTGTTAAAACTGCTTTTTTTGCCAAGTTTTAGAAAACATTGGAAGAATTACATAAATTAATAAATACAGTCTTTTAGAGGGAGACATGTCATGCCATTTCCAGGCAGCGTTTAAACTAATGCACTTAGTGTAAAAACAATAACTCGTTACAGACATTTGAAAAAAATATTAATTTTGGCACATTTCAAAATAATATATTTTAAGGATATTTTAGTGCAACTATGAACACTCTGAGCAGCAAGTCTAAAACACCATTGAAATGCATGAGATGTAAAATACCCAAGAACATGGCAGGAAGAACAGCAGCATAAAAAGGTGACTCTCAAAAACAAGGACAGGTGAGATCTCAAACTATGATCAAATAAGATTCGTATACACAGAGACAGATATTAAAGTTGCAATCGAAGAATGTTTAAAGGTGGTATCAACTAAAACGCACCCAGAAAATATTACAAGGTTAAATAAAAAGTCATATTATATCTAGAAGGGATATAACATAGACTTTGAGGAGGCTGCCCAGTTCCTGCTGCATATGACCCACAAGACAAACATGCTCGTCATCAGTTAATCTCCACTGACATCAATAGCACTGAATAGTCCCAGCCGTTTGGAGGTACCCCAAGAACTTCTTCCAAATGTACATTTCTGAGTTAAACCTTCACTACTTCGGGGAGGCCAGAAATGTTCTATGACAATAAAATAATTTTGCAGCCTCTAGAGAGGGCTATATTGCCAATTCCATTTGTTTGCTTTAAAAAAAACATGAAGATCTACTTTAAAAAACAGAAATCTCACTAGAAAAATTAAGTGACATTTAGAAAACCCCTCTCATAACATTTTTTAAAACATGCCCTGTAGTTGGCAGTTACCTCGGTTTTTTTCTCCAGCTCCTGGTGACTAGATCTTGGAGCGCTCAGCTTGGTCTTTTTGGCCTTTTTTCTTTGGAAATAATTCCAGACAGCTTTTAAAACATCTTCAATCCACACCTTTAGACGTTAAAAGTATTTTCTAGGCATTTTCTGACAGAAAGTATTTTACATGTTAAAAATGTCGGTTAATAATGAATGGACTGCTCTCATCGCTCATGACTCCCAGAGTTAGTCTGAAATGTGGGACCCTCCTACCTGAGTAGCGGCAGGACTGCCCCCGCCCTTCCAACTTCCACACTGTACGTTTCATCACTTTTTAGGTGGTAGATCCATGGGCCCCTCTCCCTTGACATTGACATTAACCCCCTGGATAGCAGCCTCACCCCTACACGTTGCTACTTACTACCCTGCATGGGGCTTCCCTGCCTGGACCCCCTTCTCCCACCTGGTGTAGTCTACTGTGTCTGGGATATTCCCCACTCATTTATTTACCAAAACATACACCTACACTTTCTTTTATTGGTTACTTACCAGGCACTGACAGGTTCGTTCAGTAAAATAATTTGTTCAGTTTCATTTCTCAATAGGCTCAACAGGTCGATATAAATATTCTAATTTACTTTTCCAAGTCTCCCTTAATTTACATGGAATTCTTGTACAATCTGCAAAAACGAAACAAAAAATGTAGTAAAAAATGGCTTCTCTTTTTGACAAATCCTCTTCATATGGCAGGAACATGGCAAAAATAGGCCACATAGTATTTATATTCTTTGCCTTCTAGAAACCCATGTCCCTCACATGTACAAACTCTACAGGAGTTTTTCCAAGCGCAGCTAGAGGAAGAGGGAGAATATTCGCCTTCATAAAAGAGAACTGCGGAGGCAGCAAGAGTCCCTGTCAGGATGAAACAGAAGATCAGATGACCGAGGAGAGGGACCTTACTCTTAAACCAGTGCCCCAACCCCCATCTCTGAGGAATCCCACAAGGGGAGATCATAGAGGAGAAGGCATCATGAAAGAGGCATCCCCATTTGATGTTGAAGACTTAGATGTAGAGCCAAAGGACACAGCACCAAACTATTCTCCTTCAAGGGCTGAGTCAACATTGAGGGAACATTCATCATCGAAAAGGTCAAGAAATTCAACTTTAAGAAATATTTTGATGTCAAAGGATATCACGAGGTACACAAACTTCTTTTTCTGTTGGAAAAACTGCAGAGGGTGCTCTCCCTTTAGGCAAGATGGCGGTTTGTTAGTAACCGCAGTGTACACGCAGGATCAGAGCACCCGATCATGTTCTGAAGATACCGACTTAGCCTCGTCTAACTCCAAGGATTAACCCTGATTAACCCCGATGACAATATGCCGATTGGGTTTGAACAATCGATAAACTGAAAATCATGCAAAGTGATGCTGGAGGATTGCCACAAAGTGCATCATTTGGGCTACAACCAATTATCGTCCCTGTATGCTGTGATCGGCTGGGCTGTCCTCGAATATTTCCTGAGACCACTAGCTCGTGCCCACATCGAGCCTAATACCTCCGCCAACCTTGTTGAATCCACCGAGATTGGCAGCAGTGCAGTAATGCTCCGAAAGTTGCTGTTGCCTCGCTATCCGCTGCGGCTCGAGCAAGAGCTGCCAGATCGGCCCAGCGGGAGAATGTAGAGCGGCTGGGCCAGAGAGATGTCGGAGATCCGGAGGCAATGGCAATGGCAGAGAAGGCAGCCTCGGAGACTGTGGCTGTGGCCGCCAGATTGCCGAGGCAGGGTGCTGCGGCTGCGGCTATAGCAGCGGCTCGGAAGAAGGATGGGATGAAAGATGCGTCCGGCTCTACCATCATCGACCTTTGGCGGAGGGCCCCGGGATCGCTTCCGGAGCGGGAAAAAAGGCATCGGACAGTATCCTCCATCGATCTGAAAGCCACGGATGCGATTGCGGCTGCTGACGGATCTACACTAGAGGGTGGTATCGGACATGCTAAGGAGGTGATTGCAGAGCGGAATCCCGTAGCAGCTCAAGCGGCTCCCAAAAGTCATCACGAAGCTCCAGCACCAGCACCAGCAGCCCCACAAGAAGTAAGCATTGGGGTGACTGAGAATGAGAATGTTATTGACCCTGACAATAATACTGGTCATGAGCTTGGTATAGTAAACAATTGTATTGATATAACAGCTGAAGGTAATATCCCTAATCTGGCTAACCTTACGCTTAGTAGCACTCAGATGCTGGAGGCACAGAAAGCGGTATCTGATTTTCAGGCATCCCAAGCAAAAGAGATAAGCCTCAATGCAGAGCAGAAAACTATTAACGCGACCAATGAGCAGGATAAGGATAATATGGAGGGTAACGCAATTGGAGAGAAAGACCCTATCGTTTTTTTCTCCTCTGACGAGGCAGAGATTGAAGGAGAATGGTCGGATGACTCCACATCATATCTAACGGATGAAAGTGGCAGCATTAGTGGAGACAAAGCGGAGATCAGCACCGTTAAATCAAAACCAGCCTTGAAACATAAAAAGAAACAATATGGGGGAAAGGAGCTAGCATGGGATTATACTCAGACCGACCAACTCACTCACTCACCCCTCTTGCTTTGCCAAGCCAGCACAGCAGTTAGATCACCCGCCATTCGGAGGTCCCCCACCCGCAACATTAGATACAGTGCTTCAAGCTATAGCGGCCCACCGGGAAGAAAATGCACAGGATGGGCGCAAGGTGCAAGCAGCATTACTCAGGGTACAAGGGGTGGTACGTAAGCTAACAAAGACTTGTAAATCTTTTGCGGACAGACTGACCGAGATGGAATCTAGGATGCTCTCTAACAAATCTGAACTTGCTACGAACCAGGAATGGATTGAATCCCATGAATCTGAGCTGGCGGACGTTAGATGGAAACTTGAGGACTTTGAAATCCGCCAACGCAGGAATAATCTACGCGTGCTGGGGGTTCCAGAAGCGGCAGAAGGGGAAGATATTCGTTCGTTTGTGATCAACTTCCTTAAGGATTCTCTGCCTTAACTATCAAACTGGAATTGGGATGCAGAAATCCAGCGAGCAAACTGTATGCCTTTTAAACTGCCAACAAAACCCGGGGCCTATCCTCAAGCCATCTTGGTGTACTTTGGCAATTTTTTGCTTCGGCAGGCAATTTTTGAAAAAGCAAGGCCTGAGCCCAAGCGCACTAGCAAGGGGGTCTCCTATTTTGTGCACCCTGATTTTTGCCACTCCACAGTCGAAAGAAGGTGGAGGCTACGCCAGTTAATTAAGCCATTCCAAGAAAAAAAAGCACAAGCCTACTTAAATAATCCCGCACAGCTTAAAGTGATCTATGGGGGTCAAACAACATTTTTTCTCTCTGAGATTAAAGCTAAAGAGTACTTGGATGGGTTAAAATAAGCTAGCCATGCATGAATATAGGCACTTAGATGTCCAATCTGATGCATACCTGATGGGCATTGATATATGACTAGTCTGAAATTATATGGGTTAATTTTCTCTCTTGCTTGTTTTGTGTTCACAAAGGGGTTTAGATGGTAGTTTGCTAATAATCTTTATGTTCTGAAATGTTTAAGATCGGTATCTTTAAGTATATAACGAAAAGACTTATTGTTCGGGTTCTGATACTGTGTTGCATGTTCATCAATACCAGACTCTTATGGAGTCTGTATGCCTTATTTTGGGTTTGAACTGGGAGTTGGGAGGGGGCCGGGGCGTGGGGGAGGGTGGGCAGGGGGTAAAAGCACCTAAAAAAAACAAATGCAGGTTAAAAACAGAAATCACCAGTGGTACAACTATTTCTACACTAACCTTAGAAATTACATCAATGGAACTTGTAGCATGCCATAAAACAACTGGAATACTGAGAGTGCAAATATTTAGAGAATCAATGTACAAGCCCTTATGGGGAGATTAACAATATGTACGTGGAACGTTGCTGGGCTACACGATAGGAAAAAAAAACGTGCCCGACTGACAGATAATCTATCAAAATCCCACAGATATAATATGTCTTCAAGAGACTCACCTGCCATGGGACAAGAAGGAGTTATTAAAAATCAGGGGGTATAATTTACTTGCATGCACTACTCAAACATTGAATACGTGTGGTGTAGCCATATTAGCAAAAAACTTTGTAGACCAAGCTATGCGTAAGTTAGTAGATACTCAAGGCAGATGGGTTATCATCGAACTGGCTCTGGACATAACTCTCTGCTCGGTCTACGGGTCAAACCAAGACAATCCCTCTATTTTTGAGAATCTGGAACTTGAGCTCACCTCGTGGCCAGGCCCACTTATATTTTGTGGTGATTTGAACATCTCGCTTGGACCTGCATTTAACAATCAAAGGCAGCAAAGCTATTTGGGCCGCAAACCGAGAGTATTCAACGCAATCAGCCGGCTCAGAGATAGTTATGACCTGGTGGATGTTTGGGATGCAAAAAAATCAGCCAGACCCGGGATACACGTACTTTTCATAACCTCATAATAAATATGCCAGAATCGATTATATACTTGTAACAAGGGACCTGTCTAACCAAGCTACAATTATTAAATATCCCAAAATAATCTATGATCATAATGCACTAACCCTCACAATTAACTTAACAACTTTTAGTAGACAACACGGTAGCTGGACATTTGATAGGAAACTGTTGGCTAATAAGGATTATATTAAATACATTACCAGCTGGGCTCAAGGATTTTTTTTTATATAAACCGCTTTAGTGCCTCTAGGTGTGTGGTGTGGGTCTGTTATAAAGCTGCTCTTAGGGGGGGAAACGATTAGCTATGTAGCGAGAACCAAAAAACAACGTAATAGTGAGAATAATCAGAGAATACACGAGCTAGCCAGGGCAGAAGAAGAACACATTGCTGTAATAGCTCGAGGGGAGGATGGGAAACACACTATGTACCGAATGTTACTATTAAAAACAGACCTGAATTCTGGGTTGACCCAGAAATCCGCAGAAATCTATAAAGCATACCAGAGAAATGTGTATGAGAATGGGGAAAGGTTTGGCAAACAACTTGCCTTGCGTACTCGTCAGAAAGTTTCTTATAATGTAATTTCAGCTATAAAATCAGGCAACCACATACATACACAAACAATAGACATAATCAAAGTGTTTCAACACTACCATCAAAAATTGTACCAGAAGGATAGCTTAGCCAACAGGGATGAATCTGACATATTTCTAAGGGATTTTCTAATTGATACAGATATGAGCAGGGGCATAGACGCCATAACCAGAGAGGACCTCGAGAAAGAGATCACTCTTACAGAACCACAAATAGCCCTTGCAGCTCTTGCCTCAGGGAAAGCTGCGGGCCCAGATAAGATCCCTCTAGAATTACATAAAGCCCTGAGTGAGTTTATAGGGCCCCTTCAACTTGACTTATTTTTTGGTATACAATGGGGCGGCACTCCCCCTGAGTCTTGGAAGGAAACAAACATAATTATCTATCCCAAAAAGGATAAACCCACTGATCAATCGTCATCATATCGCCCAATCTCATTAATAAATTCTGACTCAAAGCTATATGCTAAAATCATGGCTAATCGGCTCGGGAGGGTTATCGAACATCTGGTCTCCCGTAGCAGCATGGATTCATCCCCAGAAAAGGCACCACTGACCATGCTCCCAGGGCTATTTCTCTCTTTGACATCATGTCCGGGACGGGGGGCCAGATGTCGATGATCCTCCTAGATGCCGAGAAGGCCTTCAACCGTGTGTCGTGGGATTCCTATGGGCAATATTGGCGCATAACAACTTTGGGCCCAATTTTGTAAAATCAATAATAGCAATGTACCAGGATCCTAAAGCTAAGCTTCAGATAATGGGCCTCGAATCAAGCACAATTCAAATCTCAAGAGGTGCAAGGCAAGGTTGCCCCTGCTCCCCGATACTTTTCGCTCTCTATATTAACTCCCTGACCTTGAAACTTTTAGAAAACCGGACAATTAAAACTGTTGCGGTCGGCCAATACGAAACTAAAAGGCTAGCATATGCCGATGACATTGCAGTTTTAACACCCAACCCTGCTGAGGCAACTATTGAAATAGAGGCTATTACACAAACATATGGCCATTACTCAGGATATTCCCTCAATAAAGACAAAACAATCATATTGTGTACCGACAACATCGATTTTACCGAACCCAGAAAATCTGAAAAAGCTACATATCTAGGGGTATGTATAAGTCCAGATGTTCAATCTATCCCTAAACTTAACTACGAGCCATTAATGAATACCATAAGAAGGGACTTAGAACGAGTCAATAGTTTGCATCTGTCAATTATTGGCAGGGGGAATTTCTTAAATATGAACATACTTCCCAGGGTATTGTATTTATTCCGAGCAATCCCCTTGATTTTCGAGGACAACATTTTAAGGTCCCTCGAATCTCAGATGTCAACATTTGTGTGGAAGCACGGCAAAGTTAGGAGATCCTTGAAATATCTATCCCTGCCACAGCACAGAGGCGGTTTAGCAATTCCCAACATGCTATTCTACTTCTGGGCTGCTTTTCTTGAACAAATGGCCCCACTCCTTAGTACCACCCCGTCCACTGGCAATACAGGGGACACAGAAATAACCCTCTATTTATGAGCTGTCAATAGGGATGAAAGCTAAATGCCTCTTGCTGAGACAACTAGAACCGAGCTACTTTAAAAAGGTAAAATTTAAAGTTATTTTTAGTGCTTGGAAAGTTTGGTCAAGAATGGTTAAGTACATGCAGATTTCGAGGATTAATCGGTATACTCCCCTGTGGCATTCTTCAGTGCTCCCTACACTGGCTAACGATGTAATCGCTAAAAAGTGGGAAGGCATAGGAATTACTACAGTTGGTGACTTTCTGGGCGAGAATATGTATACCACCTTTTCGGATTTACAGAGAAAGTTTAATGTATCTAATGGTGATTGTTTTAAATTCATTCAAGTTCATACGATTCTAAGGCTTAAAGTATCTAACATTAATCTAGAAAGGATTCCACTTATAGAAATCATATGCAAAACTGCTACCAGAATTGGTTTAATATATGGGATGCTTCTGGAGAAATTACAGGACAACGTGGAGCAAACCGAAGTAGTATGGGCAGGAAAGTTGGCTAATCCAAATGTAGATATCGACATGAGTCTATCCTTAACATCACGCCTGCTCATATCGTCCAGCTTAAAAGCCCAGATGTACAAGACTATTTATAATCTGTATTTCACTCCGGCAAAACTATATGCATGGGGAACAGGATAAACGACGAATGTCCAAGATGCGGTTTAGGTCCAACTACTCTGATACACATGTTTTGTGAATGTGATAAATTAACATTGATTAAAACAATGATGCTAGAATTTTGGGAGGAGGTGTTCGGACAAAAAATAGCCGATTCTCCCAACTTATATATGCTAGGCTATGATAGCACACTTGAACTTAATTTGGAGGAGGATTCAACCCTATTTATTGGTACGGATGTGTCCAGAATAATACTCGCAGCTCGCTGGAAAGATTCAGACCCAGGAGCTTTCAAATGTGGCTGACCCACTTCCTGGGGGTGTTTAATCAGGAAAGAGTCATTTATGCCACCAGGGGATGGCAATCTAGAATGTGGGCAGTAAGATCTGGTCGCCTATAACAACATGGAGCAAGGGGGTTAGGTCAACGTAACACCTCCCCTTTTTTTTCTTTCATAATAGCTGGATGTATTCTTCTGTGTATTTATGTATTGCTTTATACTCTAGATATAAAATGAGAAGCATAACTTAATCTAGCCACTCAGTATGCGCTCATGAAATCTCTTCATATTTTCTAAATTACCTGTCTTTGGTGTATGTATACTTTGTTTGTTATTCTATAATCATGTGTTCTTTTTTTTTATTTCTAAAGGACTTCTGTATTATCTGGATTTGTTTAATAAATAATTTTTTTTAAAATAAGGAAAAACTGCAGAGTGATGAAGAAGGATGAAAGCGAGGAGATTACCCGATTCCAAATACTCTAGAGACTCTTCGCCATCAAGACCTTTGTCTCAGTTTTCATTCCATATTCACCAGTCCTTCAACTTCCTTATCATCCAGCAACAACTCCCCCTCCTCTGTTACCACCACCGCCTTCAACTCTACCTTCTCCACTTCAACCACTAATTCCTCCAAAGCTACCACCATGACCTTCTGAGGCTCAACCATCCAGTTCAACTTTATTTCCTACTGTTGCCCATCGAAGACGTTCTAGGTTTCCATCTCCACTACCTAATTCTTCCCATATACTAGCAACAAGATCAAGGTGTATATGTCATTCTCATCACTCCAGATGGCCTAGGCACACCTCTACTTGAAGGCACTCATCTAGACAGATACAGATCTAGATCTCGCTCCTCTTCTTTCCAGATCTCGCTTCTCTTCTTTTCAGACTTCATCATATTCAACAGAAAGATATTCATCGGACTCATCTCCTCTGAGGCTTTCTCCTGTGGACGACATTCATATTTTTCAAGAAGTTCTTATTGGATGAGCTAATAAGCTAGAACATCCTTGCTGGTGACAAATTTAACCACTTTAGTGATCTTTTGAGGCCTTTCAGCAAAACCACCCAAAAGACTGCAATTTCCTCTAGTCCAGGGTCTTCTAGAACCTGACATGGCTCTGTTCTGGGTTCCAGACTCAACAAAAGTAGCTCCTTCTAGGTTACAAAAGAAATAAATGCCTCTTAAGCAAGGCCTTCTTTTACCAAGGACTGATCGTCCACCGGATTCAGTAACTTTGTCTGCAGCAAAAAAATATTGTGTCACTGTATGTCATTGCTCCTTTGCCCACTGTCCTACCAGTCAAGGAGTATGAAACTGGATTCAGTGAAGAGTAAGACATGCAGCACACCCGCTACCATGATAAAGATTACAAGTGCTACTGCCTTGTTGGCAGGTTTGCCAGATCATTGTGCAACTCCAACAGTTCGCAAATAATCTTCCATGCAAAAGAAGAGAAGATTTCACAGAAATCTTTAATTAAGGCATGGTGGTTTCAGATCAAATCATCATTGCTACTTGTTCATGGACATTGTCATGGTCTGGTGTTGAGATGTTTCTCATGGTTGAAACTTACTGGTCTCAAACCAGAGAAGCAACCCAGGATATTAAATTTACCATCCCAGGATACAACCTAATCGGCACCTGTACTGATAACAAAATGGCTCGAAGGAAGTCTGAGAGGGAGCTGGTGAAGGCATTTGGTCTATAAAAGAAAATAAAGCATAGAAAATATATATACATGCCTTATGATCATTGTTGTTTCTAAAAGATGGTGTCAGCAGTAACAATAAGGGCCTTAACACCAACAAGTTTTTTTTTCAAACTTGGGAACGAGTATTGCTGTTTCATCTGTACACCGAGACTTCCTCTTAACACCTTTTGGTACTTTGGTGCATCATCATATTGGATGAAAACAGCTGCAGATTATTTGATCCCGAAAGACACTTTTGATTTGGTGATACTAGATGTCCGAGCACTTTTAGTATTTACATATTCTATTTCACCTGGGGACTGCCAGGTTAAATTAACGTGACTTCAGGGATGGCGTCCTATTCAGTAAGGAACTACTTAAAAAGGCATACTTTTAGTGTTCTCCCTAGCTACTTGCTCTTTCATCTTTCTTAGGAACTGCTGTAGTGTATAAATTAAACTAGGCTTCATGTATCACTGTTTTCAAGTTGAGAGTTATCCCCTTTGAGGTTGTAAGCCTATTTAATCATTTGATACACCACATCCAGATGATGGTCCCCATAAATCACCTAAGGAAGACTGAAATGTGAACAATACCATCAAAGAGGTCCTCGTAAAGGAATATCATCCCCATTTGCTGTTTTGTTGTGCATTATTGTTGCATATGGTTGTCTTAGTGAGGTGTTACACATTGTTTACATCTAGTTGGGGCCCATGGTGCTAGAATCTAAAAATAAATGTTTTCATGATCATTGTAATTAGACAGCACAATTTTTATGGAGTCTCGTTCAATGAGCTCTTTGGATTGACTCACAATGGTTGAAAAAAGCGATAAAATGTATTTCTTTATGTAGCCTATGTGGCAATTTTTCTTTCTTTGAATATCAACAGCAAAGGTGTCAGTCCAGAGGAAAGGAGGCCATCAAGCACCAGCAACAGCTTGTAAGCTTTCAGCAGAAGGCAAGAAGTGACTTCCCTTTTACCCACTCCACTTAGAGAAAGTATTTCAAATGTCCCAGAACAGTGGAAATGCATCAAAGGTACATCAAATGGGTGCTGATAATTGTTCGGAATGGCTAAGGTCTCAAAATCACCCATCCTCCACCAAGATTCTACCGATATCATCCTCACAACATTCAGGTGAGCTTTAGAAATAAGTTAGCACCCTCATGCAAAACAAGTAGTTGGGAGGGTTTCCTCTTCCGAGAAAGAATTGGGAATTTATTTACAATACTTTTGCTGCAAAAGAAAGGAACAAAAAACGAATTCAAACATATTCTGAACATAACACTGGCAAGCAAATGGATGCGGAGGTGAAAATTTAGGATGCTAGCACTCTCTACTCTCAATTTCAGCAGGGAGAGTGGCTATGTTCCATACATCTATAAGAAGCAAATTTTAATGTGTCCATTGCCGAGAAAAATTGAAAATTCCTGAGGTTTTGTAGGAACCGATAATTTTCAGCACAAGGTTGTTCATTTCGCCTGAAGTTTGCACCAAGGATATTCTTAAAATGCATGGATATGGTTGCAGTGTATGTCAGGAAACAGAACACCTTTATTTATTCATATCTAGACAACTGGCTGATCAAGCCAGCTCATCAACTTTTCCAGACATTTCCACATAATAGTGTCTACTCTCAACTGATTGGAATTACACAGAAATCACAAGTCAACATCATCTGCAGCACAATCACTGCATTATCTAGGAGCAGTATTGGGCACTTGGCAGGCAAATATGCATGCTTCAAAGGAGAGACTTATCTATCCATCTAAAATGTTGCACTCCTCTGAAGACAAAGTATCCAACACTAAAGCATATAACATCTCACTTCGGCTCAATGGTGTCCTGCACCTTCCTAATTCTGAACGACTGTCTTTATATGAGGCGATACAAAAGGGAATGATGGACGGAGCGTTTGAGCAAATCAAACACTCACCCTCAGTCAACGGATCTGGGTTTAATCCATCACCATTCTTTAGCTCACTCAGCCACCCCAGTTCAGACATGGCCATATGCAAATCAGTCTGACCCTGTGCCTCATAGCTAAAGAATGGTGATGGATTAAACCCAGATCAGTTGACTGGGGTGAGTGTTTGATTTGCTCAAACGCTCCGTCCATCACCCCCTTTTGTATCGCTTTGCTCGCCCTAAGTTGGCAGGGTATGCTCAGATGTGAGTCCCTTGCTCACTCGGCCACTGGATTCAAGACAGCCTGGCTGATGAGGATTATGAATCCGAAACCGGTCCCAGGATGCTTGTTTCCGGTCCAGGGAAGACATGGCTTGGCAGTTCGGGCTGGACTGTTCCCATGAGGCACAGGGTTAAGGCTGATTTGCATATAGCCATGTCTGAACTGGGGTGGCTGAGTCACCTAAAGAATGGTGATGGATTAAACCCATATCAGTTGACTGGGGGTGAGTGTTTGATTTGCTCAAACGCTCCGTCCATCATCCCCTTTTGTATCGCTTTGTCTTTAGATGAGAGCATTACAAAAATGCCTGAATGATCAATGGTGCCAGTTCTCAGGGAAATGGGAAGGCATACTTGTAGTTTCTTCACATAAAGTGGTAGTATTATCCAAAGAACCTTCTGTGAAGAATGAAATTCCATAAAGGCATTCCAACCCAGACAAAAGTGACTGGTGGCATTCTGAGAGGTTTGGGCAACCATGTGAATCATCTATATGCAGATCCAAGGAAGGTGGTATTAAAAGGAGGTGGCACACCGCATCAGTCTGCTGGAGCGGAGGGTTGTGCATTTAGCCCGAAAGCCCTCCTCTCATCTTAAAGGACAAACTCTCCCAGGGCCTTCTGGCCCATTAATCAGTCCAACCCGCATCAGCAGGACCTGCACGACTGGAGTCTCCGAGAGCCCACCTCACAGGCGCAGAAGCTTCAGCAGCTTTCTCTGGTGAGTATTGCACACAAGCTCCTCACTCGTGTTCCTGCAAAGACAACACCCAGATGTCCTCGATGCTTCTTTGATGCCAATACATTTCTTGGAGGGCAAATTTGATGCTCCTGGTGCAGATCCTCAGTCAGGGAATGGGTCCACTCGCGTTACACCTCTTCCTCTCGATGATGGTTTTGACCAGACCACACTTTTTGCTTTTTCCTGGTGGCCCCACCTAGCATACAGGGTTGCCGACTTCACTGAGCACACGGGCTATGATCCGATCAGCACTGCAGTAACCTTCACCGCATACGGGATAGCAGACTTACCTCTGCAGATAGGCTACGGCCCAATCAATGCAGAAGCCGTCTCCTCACACCTTGCTTCAGAGATCTCATCACCAAGATTTCCCACCGGAGCTCGCTCCTGCCAGCGCTCTTCCCTTCCTCACAGAACACTGGTCTTGGCAAGCAGGCAGCCACTGTTCCTCCAGGCTCCATGGGCAGGTCGTCTTGGATTCTCTGGGTGAGGGTCTCCCACCCAGCTGGGAGACTGGTAGGGCGTCGCCTCCACTCCTGGTCAAAGGCAGAAGGCTTGCTGAGCTTCTCCTCCTCGCACAACTTGGCTGTTTGACAGTTGCCAATTTTGGAGGTCTTGAGCTCCCCTTCTTATTATCCATTTCTGGACACCAAATATGATTTAGGGTCTGAGTTTTTATAGTTTATGTTGGAAGAGGGGGTCTTTTTCCTTTTGAAGTGTCCTCTCCTCTCCCTTGCCTTTCCTAGAGAAAGCAGCTTGTCACAGCAGGAGCAACCTCCAAATCCGATAGCCCCACATCGCAGGACACTGAAGTGACTAGAGGTTCACACCTGAATGTCAACCACATTGATCAGTGTATCAAAAGGTTACATCAGCCCTACTCTTTACGATTCCCTGATCAGCCCCATCTTCTCCCTGAGATGTGTCCAAGCCCCTTTGCAATGACCTCTCTCTGAATCAAAGAGCACCATTTGAAGCATAATGAAGAGCCTGGTTCGCTCTTCCTCCACTGTGTTCCCACCCGGCTCACAGGAATGCAGCAAACCACAAATCTATCTGGGGGGATTCCTCTACTTTCTCAAACATTGTGCACATGTATCTGTAGATCCCCATATTACAAATCAAAGGGCTAATAGATATGGTTATAAATACACTACTGCAAAAGAATTGTTATACGCATTCTGTGAAGCATAAGGTATACCTTTTTCTGTAATGGGACAGCTAGGGCAGTGCCTCCTCATAAACTTTACTAAAGTAGGTCACTGATGCAACTTGTAACACAATGCACAACCATTTTTTTAAATGTGCAACCAGGGGCTAGCTACTTCATATGTTTGTGTGTGTCGGCAGAGTATTTGACAAATCTAAACCCCAGGGAGCTACATACAGCCGAATGGGACATGAATGTGTGGGAATGATTAGCTAGATTGTCCGCACACAGATGTGCAAGATTCCGTTCTAGATTCTGGCCCGTCACTGTCACAGAAGGACGAGGACTACCAGTGAAAAGAGGTTAATATCAGAAAATCTTAGTAAGAAGAAAAATCAATTAAGAACAAAGCCAATAAATAAAATATATATTGTTTATTAAATAATCAACCTATAAGGTGTGGTCTTCTAAACAACAGTGGGACTATTTATAGGTGATCTTTAGCTCAGCTCAGTTTTATTTACAAGCATTTCAACACCCAACGTTGGGCATCAGAGATTATTTATTCCTCTTAATCCTACAATCCAGTATATGAACTTCAAGATTTGCACTGCATCTGGGTCTTTGGTTACCTTAAACATGGCTATCAGCAGTTCCAACCACTGACAGACCGGGTAGGCAGTCTAGAGGCAGAATCCTGAAAAGTCCTTTAACTCTCTAAGATGGGAGTACATATTTTAGGTGCTTTCCATTCATTAATTAAATTGGAGCCTTGTATCTTGCCATTTGTGAGACTCCTGTATATCAGCCTCATTGCATGAGTGTAGGTGACTGATTTTCTCTCAGCTCCATTTTGCTTGGGCCGAGAAACCCAGCAGGGAAGTCCTATCTTGCCTTTACTTTACGCCTTTGCAATTAAAAGTTTCTCTTAGTGCATACGAAATATTTGTGCTTGAAAGGTACCTGCGTTGGATAGGGGAACGACTGAAGGAAATTCTAGATACATTTGGAAAAACCTACAATTATTGTTAATTGGGAAAAATCAAGATATCCTCAGTCTAGGCGGTTGCCCATGCAGTCAGTTGGCAATTGCAACTATAGCAGGCCAGAGGTAGTTATTTATGGATACATATCATGACAGACAGAGAAATATGCTGGGGAGCTAAATAGGGCGCCCTTCTAAGTGAGGTGCTCTTTTAGGTTGGAACACTCTACCAAACTTCAAATTGGGTAAGGTGTCCCTCTTCAAAATGTTCGCTCTCCCCAGGCTTCTGTGTATTCTCCAAAATTATCCCTTTGAGAAGCCACACAATTCTTTTAGAAATGGTGTGCCAATTGCCATGCCTTCCTCTGGGTAGAAGGAACACCTTCGATGTATGTGTCCTGGGCATGTCCGTCTCTGGTGGTGGACTAGCTATGGCAGACATGCAGCTGTACTAGCTATGGCACAAATGCAGCTGTACTATTGAATCTGAAGTTACGGCACTCAACAGTTGAACTTTAAGAAAGGAAGAACTGCCCCAACTATCAGCTTGCGGCTTACTATCTTTGTGGATATGAATTTGTAGTCCATGCGGAATGGGAACCTCATGGAAATGCCTCTTTTAGTACAGTCACCCCCATGTTTTGGACTGATGGTGATTGTTTTTTGACTCAAGAATACACTGAGGCCTCCTAGCAAGACCTCAGTGCAAGAGCCATGACCCTGAAACAAATATGTTTGATTGGCCAATACTCAATCGGCATAAGCTAACTTACTTCTGAGTCCCTAGCATATGGTTCCAGGGGTACTCAGGGCCTGTAATTTGGAATGTCCCTTCATAAACTGCACTTGTTGTACTACCCGGAGCGAGCCAAGGTAAAACGTGACTTCCAGACTGCCACTGCATACTAGTAGAGCAGTTTAAAACTGCTAAATATGCTGTGTCATTTTAATCAATGGCAAAGCCCACACTTTCATTCAACCCTACAGCAGTCCTATTGAATCCTAAGGCAGGGTGCAGCATATTAGAAGGTAGAACATGTTTTTAACATGCTTTGGGATTAAAAACCTGAAATTACCATTGCCCACAGGTCTCTTGTTACCCATCATGGGAGCATTTGACATGTTTCCCCTGCGGGCAGAAGACTGTCTCGTGGTCAGGCTTGACAAATGGCCACTGGAAATCTGGGCAACAGAGTGGTAACTTTCTAAATGTTACATGTGGACAAGTTAAATTAATTTTGATTTGGGCACCAAGTGGGTCTCAATGTTACGAATTTGTCTTTGGTAGCCCCTTTCAGAAGTTAGCACAGCTGAGGAGTAAGCATGCAACTCTGTACTTGCCAATGGAGAAACCAGTCTCTCTCCCAGTAAAAAATCCAATTGACAGTTTTTAGGTCGAGGGACCGTTAAGCTGCGAAGCAGCTTCCCGTCAGGAGATCTTATGTTGTGTAGTAGGCAGTTTAGACCCGCCTCTCAGCTCCGTTCGCTTCCATTGGCTGGCTTCCTAAACAGCGGCCAGCCATTGGAAGAGAAGTGAGTCACTCCAAACAAGCCCCGTCTTTTTCGGATTTGGGGGCGTAAGTTTTGCTGTTCTTTAGACAGTGACGTTGTCTGTCACTCAAAACAGCAAAACCACACCCCCAATCCGAAAAAATTCAGAAGCTTGAGGCGGCCATTTTGTTTCCTTTGCAGTGAAGGTGAGCCGTTCCTCGCTGTCCTCTTGAGTCACTGAACAATAGTGCCTGTTTAAACGGATTATTATTCATAGGTATGTAAACTAGTTTTAACTGCTTTCTTTCACTCAAGAGGTCCTCCCGTCAGCCTGGAGCACAACCACGCACCGTGGAGTTCGTAGTGGCAGCTGCTGATAAAATCCCTCGGGTAGGCCTGAGCGGCCGTGGTAGGAAGCAGAGCCGTGCCTCGGGTTGCTGAGTCGTGGGAGGGCTGGCAGCCATGATACAAATGCAGGTAATTTGTATATTTTAATATCAACTTTTACTCCTGTACCATCGAGGATTACGTGCTACGCCCTCGGCTCCCCTCTCTTCGGGAGCAACGGCCGCCCCCGCCATTACCTGCCCCGGCCCGCCTCCCTCCCACTCCGCACTCACCTGAGGCCCAGCGCGGACAGTGCAGCCCGACCCAGGGCCCTCTAATATCTGCGACCGGACACACCCTGCGCCTCCTCCCGCACCTACCCCTGACCTCGCGGGGCGCTGGCAGCGGACATGACACAGTCCGGAGCGACGCGGCACCCGGCAGACAGCGAGCACAGCTTTGAATGTGATTGTTTTTTTAAATGAATTCTGGGGTTGTTTCTGGCATTATGGAAGGAGTGATGTACTTTTGCAATACTAAGAGCGGCCTCGACTTTCCGTATGTTCGCATTTATTGCGACACGCGCTGCTCGATATTTCACAAAATAAAGAGGCAAAACGTAATTTACGATCAGTAAGGAGACTGCTGTTTGGTGTCTTTAAAACTATAACCCCCACAGACGGTGCAAAGGACGTCCATTCAGGGTCATCTTGACGTGCCTGGGCAGCTTCAACAGCTGCTAGAGCGGCAGTGTCCAACTGTAACCAGACAGAGTTCCTTCAAATGAGCATTGCATATGACCTTTTAGACGGAACAGTGTTTTTTTTTTAAGAGCGCGTTGGCTTCACAGGCCCGATATTTTTTTTAAATAGGACGCCCCCGCAAACCCCCCGCCAGCAGCCAGTCACTGACTTTGTCCTTCATTGTGCTACGGGGCTCGGCTTCTCTGAGCACAGTAGTGTTTACAATCCGAGTTGTGTCTTAATATAGTGCCTGCACCCTACTTTTTTATGGTAATTAGGAAAGCGCCAATGCAGACAAAAGGCCAAAACGTGGACTAGTCGCAGCTAGAGTTTTCGTTAACGTTTTTGGATACCACTCTTCAAATATATTCCTATTGGGGATGTCAGTTAAATTGTTATTTAAACAAAGTCTAAGTGCTTGCATGTAAAGGTTTTGGGTGTGTACTTTTGACTTTCTCTACATAGAACACCTAACTGGAGCATTGCTCCCCCAGTCAACATAAGTGGCCTTTGTTTCTGAGTTTGACGGTAGTTCAGACACAAGTAATGTCACCTTGAACCTGTTCTGCAGACTTTTTTCTACACGGTTATTCAGGATGTAATCTGTGACTTTCCTGAGAGAAAAAGTTAGCTTGATATGTCTTGTCTCGTTCAGATTATTCGGGTGTATCCCAATGGTCGTTAGCAAACAAGGGTGAACGCCGCTTTAACCACCGACAGCTGCCCAGACCCAGTCCCCATCGCCAACATTTTCCCGCTTTAATGACAGTGAGGCTTTCAATCCATAGCTGCTGCTACTGTTATGTAAATGCGGGTGCTCAGTTTACCCACCGTGGAAGCCTGGAAGGCCGAGTCAACCTTGAGGGGGATGTGAACTTGAGACACGATTATCACCTCATGTCTCAGCGGCAAGCGCTTAACTCACTAAACCATTTACCACTGTAAAAAAGAAAAACTCTGTGTCTGCAATGTCGGTAAAATATTTGGTTGGGGGTTTTCCAGGAAGAAACTCATGGGACAAAGAGTAGCAACGGCTGCATTTTGAAGCACTTTGACTAGTAACAGACATGGTTCAAAGCGCTATAACCAAGTGACACAGGCCAGAACCTGGTGGGATATAAAATCCCTTCAAAAATGGTTTTGGGCTTTTCCCAAAAGGCGGTTTTTGAAAATTATTCAGAAGTTTGTGTTCTGTAAAGTAAATTGGATCAAAATAACAGTAATAATGTGCTTTGATTTAAGGAGTACTTTGCCGGAATAACACATCGATGACACAACGGGGTTAGATAGACTCCTCATGTCTGGCATCGAGTAATGTTAACTTCCGCGTGTCCAGATCTATGCAATGCCAGTCTCCAGATGGTCAGCAACATGTATGCTAAGGCTTCACCTGCTCAGTTAAAGGGCTGTTAGAATCCAGATACCAAGCATCAGGTAATTTTATTGTACTTATGCACAGATATGGCCACCCTTCAGGTGCCCAGCTACATTTATAAGGAGTATCCACATTCTCAGCTACTGATGGCCAGTTTGTATGCGTGTACGTATATAGGTGGCTAGAGACCCCCCAGCTTGGACCATGCGCCCTCACAACTCCACTGAATCAATGACAAGACACTATTACTTGGCCATGATTAAAAGGTCATGTTTCTTAGCAACCTCACAGAAGCATGACGATCATAACATTCAAGCAGCAAAATGTAAACTATTTGTGAGTCATAGCAATAGTTATTGAGCATACAAGTTAAATGTGCAAATAACACTTCATTACAAACACTGTGCAAACAATAGCAATGATTGTACCAAGCAACTATTTACAACGGAGCCATTCCCAGACATCTCACATTACTAAGGGCCAAGTACAGGTTTGGGACCAAAAATTGACCCAGGCAAGCCCAAAAAAGTGGCCCACATTCATGGAGTGCAATCTTTCACAAAACATTTCTTGTTTAATATGCCACCCCTTGCTATAGCCTGTCAGTAAATCTGTCCAATGATTGGCATAGGCAAAGGCGATTTAAAATTGGAAGTAGGAGAGATTATCTGGAGTTCTCTCCATAATACATGTTCAATGTTTGTAACTAAGCGTTTAGAAATCAGCCATCAAAATATATACACACAAAATATATAACTTCCAAACAGCCGTACCCTTTTTCTAGTCCTCAAGAGCAAGAAGGGGGGCCTTGTTAGTGAAAATTGTCATGTCACCATCCAGGAAAAACAACAGAAGTAGATAAAATGGATGGTTTACAGACCGGTGCAGCCGTCAGACCGTACATGGCAGTTCACTATTGACCATATTAGAGAAAAAGTTGATAGCTTTCTTCCCCGTTTCCTGTCCTGCTTAGCTGGTAAAGATGGCAACTCAGGAGCTGGGCAGGTAGTGCTATGGAAGGGTTCCAAGGAGGAAAACCATGGGGAGGTGTCAGCTCAGCAACAAAATATGTGCTGGCAGTGTGTCAAAAGCTGCATGCAGGTGAGGTGTCAAGGCAATGGGTAGTAGGCAGGTGTGGACCTCAGCCATCATCAGGCCACTCAGGCAATGGGTGGGCCAGGTAAGTCCATCACCAGGTGACAGGCAGTGAGTGCAGACAGGCTACTGCTCTTTCCTGGTTTGACCTGCGTCAGCTACCAACTGCACTTTAATGCTCACAGAAGTCTTTTTTCTAATAACATAATCGCAGCATGAGCAGAGTCTCATGATGAGAAGCATGATCGGGTGATGCAGTGGGCTAATGCAGCCACTGCAGGTATCTGTGTTTGACCTCATGGTCACCATTTTAATTTCCGACCAGTACATTCAGTCTTTCATATTACTGAGGTTGAGAAAATGAGTACCACTGATTTGGGTACAGTGCAGGAAAAGAGGGAATCCATCTTGATCGTAGACCCGGCAGCTGTTATTGAGCTGGACCTGGGATCGGGGCTGGCCCCAATAAAATATGATGAGTTTGTTCTGGTAAAATTTGCCAGTGCTGGAACACATTCAGCAGTGTTCGCAGGTTGTCTGCTTACTTTACAGCGGAGCAATCTGCAGTGGGAGAGGGAGGTTTCTTATTTTCATGTCCAGCATGGCCCATCAGAAAGGCCTCACTCAAAGGGCCATCACCTCTCTTTTTATTGCCATCTCATCATGGTTGGGAGATATCTGGAGCCTGACACCTAGATGCCAGTGCAGTGGAGGGATCTAAAGGTGCACAGTTGTCATCGCTTCACAAACGCTTAAGAGAAACTACATTTTGGAGACAGGTCATTTACTTTGTTCAACCCCTATATGTAAGTGACATGTATATACATATATTTTTTAATTTAATGTATTTTGTGGAGCTATTGTTCCAGTGTAGGGAGTCGGAGGGATTTACATCACGCTCATATATTGTACACCGAGAAGGAATCGTTCAACTGATTACATCAATATATTGGAAATTACATAAAACAACAAGAGTAACAAGGTGCAAAAAGTCAGATATCTTCCATATTGGTTGGCACTTGGCACCATATGTTAAAAGTGCTTGGTCAAGAGAAACACAGCCAACTTTAAACATCACACAGTGGTTGGGGTTGCATGTACTAATGAAACTTTATTATTACCCAAAGGAACTTTTTTATAGCAATCTTAGAATAAAGAAAGACTGATTAAAACAAATGTTTCTAAATCCATGCTTTGTAGTGTATGCAACTTCTTGATGGTGGTTCATAGCTCACTGTGCTGCAGTGGAAGGATTATATGTAGAGTCACTGGATTTTTGCAATTCGGTGGCTGCTGCATTTTACTCACAATTAAGGATTTGCCGTATTTGCCCTTTAATCCATCATTCACTGCATAATCCGCAGATTTTACCCCCAAAATTTGTTTCTAACTCGATTGGTTCAAAAGTTACTAAAAGCATGGCATGACGTGTTCCTGCGCATTGGCTGACTGCTCATCTCTCAGGTGTTTTATTGTCGTATTTTGTTTGTGAACTGATACCAATAAGGTGAAACATTTAGCCAGACAGGATTACAATTTTTAAAAAGGAGAAAAGGAAGCAATACTGTAACAAAATGTACCACGTTATGCACCATCATTTACATTTTCTTGCCACGTAATTTGGTCCTTTCCTGAGGCAAAATTCTAGTATCCCTGATTATACTTTTTGCACGGCAAGTAACTAAAGGACGTCCATGACAAAAGAAGTAACTCACCGAGCTATCTACATAAAATATATATAAGTGATCTGCAAGCTAGACATTGTTATTTGCAGCAGGCACACTAACCACAAGTGCTAACTTAGAAACGGTCATAACTGTGTCTAGGAAGAAAACAGATCCCTCCAGCGAGGGCATGTCACTCTGAAAAACTGGGCATGTGCTAGTAAATTAAATATTAGATTTAGGCTGGCCAGTCCAAGGTGAAAAGGGCCACAACACCTGACCTTCCTGCGGGGCCTCTCAACCTTTGTGCACACACCTCACCCCTCCAACTATGACCTAAGTTGGAAGGCCTGCCGGAGGAGTGGGTCAGATGAAAGACATTGCTTTAGTTCTGGCCAGGCTGGCCCCATGGGGCCGAGGTGAGAATCGCACCAGTGGGAGCAGAGCACTAACTGACCTCCCAGCGAGACCTCTGCTCACAACCCCCTTCCCTCACTCTCCATGGGCTGAACGTGAAACCCCAAGGTGGTCAGGATCAGGTAAAGGACACAGCTTCTGGGCCGGCCACATGGAGGAGAGGGGAGAAAGGAAAACGAGGAGAAATGGTGCATAGGCTACAACATCACGGGGCCTCTTAGCATCTTAACACTCCTCTCTCACCATGGCCTCACTGGAGCAGCTGGATGAGGAGGGGCAAAGGACGTGTGCTGCTTCTAGAGTGGGGCCGGCCCACATGGGCCAAGGTGAAGATGCCAAAGCCTCAATATAGACCGCCCAACGATGGCGCTGCAAGCCCAAGCATCTCTGCCCTCCGCTCCTCTAAACTTAGCACTATGCTTTTCTAGCCCACCTGGCCCTGCCTGGCCTCATATGACAGTGGCTTGGGCAGGTAGGCAGGGTGGTGGGATGGGGGGTGGGAGGCCAGTAGGGCACTGTGGGAAGTTAGCAGAGGTCCTAAAAAAAACGTCACTCATCTGTTACTCAGGCAACCGCCCATCTGCCCATTCCTGATTGCCCGTTTTGCTAATCCGACCCTGACCCAGTATTGCAGTCCATCCACTCAGGGCTGTCCTAGGAGTAAATTTGGTGTAGAAAACGTTATTTTCCTGTTAGGAGTCGGTGTTGTATGCCACTGGTCTGCCACCAGTCAAAGGGCTAGAGTGGGTGAGTACATGCAGATCTGAGCGGTTCCTGGTCCAGGTGTCGCAATGGTCCAACAAAGAGGGGGAGGCCATGAATCGGCCACTCTAAATCACCCCTCGACATTGCAACACCATGACCAGGAAGTCATGTATTCATGTCTGTGACTTCTTGTCCCCGTCCGCAAGATAAGTCACAGGAAGCACTATCTGCCCCTTGTCCCATCACTCAAGACAATGGACAGGAAGACCTGAACCAGCACAGCCCCGGCCCGGCGGGGGAGGGGAGCCCGGCGGACAGATGCAACCTCCCCATGACCGGCGCAGGGCACCCAGAAGGACTCAACACCAAGCATAGAAGGGACTGGAGCGACCCGGAGATGCCACAGAAGAAGCACAAGTGCCCCAGGCTGCGGCAAGGTGTATGGCAAGTCCTCACATCTGAAGGCTCATCTGAGGACGCACACAGGTCAGTCCGGGCACAGCCCCCTGGATGTGCTTGCTTCCCCGCCCCCTCGCTGTGCTTGATTCCCTGCCCCCTTGCTGTCCTTGCTTCCCTGCCCCCTTGCTGTGCTTGCTTCCCTACCCCCTCACTGTGCTTGCTTCCCTGCCCCCTCGCTGTGCTTGCTCTCCTGGGTGTGTGTGTGTGTGGCTCTGGGTGTGTGTGTGTGTGGCTCTGGGTGTGTGTGTGGCTCTGGGGGTGTGTGTGTGTGGCTCTGGGTGTGTGTGTGTGGCTCTGGGTGTGGGTGTGTGTGTGTGGCTCTGGGTGGGTGTGTGTTTGGCTCTGGGTGTGTGTGTGTTTGGCTCTGGGTGTGTGTGTGTGTTTGGCTCTGGGTGTGTGTGTGTGGCTCTGTGTCTGTGTGGCTCTGGGTGTGTGTGTGTGTGGCTCTGGGTGTGTGTGTGTGGCTCGGGGTGTATGTGTGGCTCTGGGTGTGTGTGTGGCTCTGGGTGTGTGTGTGTGTGGCTCTGGGTGTGTGTGTGTGTGTGGCTGGGTGTGTGTGTGTGTGTGTGTGTGTGTGTGGCTGGGTGTGTGTGTGGCTGTGTTGCTGTGTGTGTGTGTGTGGGACTCGGTGTGTGTGTGGGGGGGGCTCTGTGTGTGTGTGTGTGGGGGGCTCTGTGTGTGTGTGTGGGGCTCTGTGTGAGTGGCTCTGTATGTGTGTGGGTGGCTTTGTGTGTGTGGATCTGTGTGGGTGTTAATGCAATAGGTCCTGCATTTGCGAGCGATTACGCTATTGGGATTGTAAATGACAATGCCATTTATTTATGATTTAAAAAAAGTCATGAGCAATGCTAATAGCTCTACCTTTAATAATGCCGAGACCATTGCATTGTAAATGCTTGTTTACTACCAGAACATGTTAAACACAAGTTTTACCTTCTAATATGCTGCACCCTGCCTTGGAACTCAACAGTCCTGCCTTAGGGGGTGACTTACACATATTAGAACGGGAGTGCGGGCTTTGCCATTGATTAAAATAGCAAAGTTGAGTTAGCAGTTTTAAACTGCTCTACCAGTCTAAAGAGGCAGACTGGGGGTCACATTTTACTTTGTCCAACCAAGGGAAGCACAACAAGTGCTGCAGTCCCTGAGGGGACACTCTAATGTACAGGCCCTGGGCACCCTGGTACTATATACATTGACTTAGCAGTGGGTTAGCTTAAGCCAACTGAATCAGTGAATCAAAAAAAGTTTAAGAGTCGGGGTACTAGCACGGATGACTGGTGAGCAGGTCTCAGTGCACTCTCACGAGTCAAAAAACCAGCAGCAGCAGTCCAGAATTTAGGGGTGACAGTACAAAAAGAGGAGTTTTCTTACATGGCCCCTCCTACAGATGAAAGGTGATAAGCAACTAAGCTTTATCCTGATAGGTCTCATAATCGAAGTGGAAGAATCTGAAAAAGCCATCTGCATTGCCATGGTCATTTCCAGGTCTGTGTTCCACTGTAAAGTCCATAACCTGTAGGGAAACAGACCACTTCTACAGTTTGCTGTGCTCTCCTATCACCCGCATCAGCTACATGAGAGGCATGTGGTGTACTGCATTCGCCATTTTACACGTGCTAAATGCCATGTTGAACTCGATTCCATGCGATGCTCTGATCTTCTATTTTGTTGCATCGCACTTCCATTTGTGCTGCTTTGCCCTGTAGTTACACTTCAGCAGTTAACATAAACGTGTTTTTCACATAAACCAGTAGGAGCTGGTGCGAGACATCTTGTGAGGTTATTTTGCAACTTCAGCTTGTTTTTGTGCATTCTATGCTGATCTCTAGGACAGAGGGAGGATGCGCTGTGCAAGGCTCTCCAAGGCCGGAGATGAGGAAAGAAATGTCTTTTGCCTCGGCACACCCAAACAGAATATGGCCAGGTCTGTATAGGTAGATCTGACACAGAGATACGGCCAGCACCTATGAAGGATAGATGGGTGAGAACACCTACTAGAGGCTTCTCGAACGTGTTGATTGAACTATAAAAAGTGGTGTTCGTGGAATGGAGCTCAGGAACTCAGTCTTGGAGTGGACGCACTCGCGGGACAACTTTGGTGCCCGGAGAGATTAATTCCTGTGCCCCAGTCTCTACAGGGTTCCCGACTTGGTGTTTTCGGTGCTTGGCCAGGGATGTTGAAGACTCTGGTGCAGACGCATATGGTGGGGTGCTTTGTACATTAACTGTTTATATACCTGTATTTACAGTTTTATATTTGTATATATAGTGTGGTGTATTAATTGTTTATTGCCTTTCACTCGGTGCCTAAGAATTTACTAGATTCAGTGACTCATGGCCCTTGTCTACGATATTAATAAAGCTCATTTTACCTCCAGAGGAGTGTTGGAGTTTATGTGTGGGTAAGTGGTGTGCGTAAGTTCAGATTACGCAAGTGGGCAAGGCAATACATCTGGTCAGTTTGAACTTTTAACTGAGTCCCAAACAGGTAGAGTCTCAGCTTCTTTAGGGACCAGATCACAGCAAAGGCTGCTCGCTCAGTGGCACAATAACACTGCTGTCTGGGAAGGAGTCACCTACTGATGAAGATAACTGGTTGATCATGGCCCAAGTCATTCACTTGTGAAAACACTACCCCAATCCAGAAACATCTGTCTGGAGAATGAACTCCTTACTAAAAGCAGGTGCCTTCAGGAAATGTGCTGAGTGCAAAGATTCCTTGAGGATGTCGAAAGATTTTTGACACTGCTCAGACCAGGTAACTTTATTGGGTTGCTTTTTTGCAGCACGGTATGTTAGTGGTGCCACTATGGTACCATACGCATAAAAACTCCATAAGTACCCAGTTAGGCCAAGAAATGTTCTCACGTGGGTCTGAGTCTTAGGAGCGTCACAATCCAGAATTGTCTGGATTTTGGGCTGGAGAGGTTCCACATGGCCTCCGCCCACTTGGCGGCCCATGCACACAACAGACCCTTGTCCTATTTGGCACTAACCTGCCTTGATAGTCAGCCTGCCAGTCGCTGGGCCAGAAGCACTTCCTTGTGGTGGAAAGGTGATCCTCCCAGGTAGAACCGAATACAGCAATATCCTCTAGATATGCTGCATTGAAACTTTCCAAGCCTGAAAGTACTCTATTCACCCACCTCTGGAAAGCGGCAGATGCATTTTTCAACTCAAAGGGCTTCACTTTGAATGGTGCCTTCAGGTGTAGAAAAGGCAGACCTCTCCTTGTGAGGGTTATCTGCTAATAACCTGAAATTAGGTTAAAGGGACTCAGTTAGTTTGCAGCCCCCAACTTATCAATGAGCTCATCAGCTTGTGTAATGGGGGGTGGGGGGAGGGGGGCATCAGTCTTGGTGACTGCATTTAGGCCGCTCAAGTCCACAAAGTACCTCATTTCTGGTTTCTCTCCTTTGGGACTGGGTTTGGCCACCTGTACCACTGGGCTCTATCACCCACAACTCCAGCATCTTGAAAAGCTCAGCATTAGTGCTAGCCTCGACCTGGTCTGGCAATTTGTACATTTTGCTCGACAAGCAAGCGTTCACCAATGCCAACATAATTGGTACACCAAGTTGTCAGACCTGGGGTCAGTGGGAACAACCCAGAAAACTGCTTGAAGAACGGATAGCAGTCTCTTTGTTGCTGGTGGAGGAGAGAACTATTCCTTCCATTATACCATCTTGGGCACTTGATGAAAGTAGGTCAGGGAGAGGCTCACTCTCCCCTTCCTCTCCCCTGTCTGTCACCATGAACATTGTGGTAAATGCCCTGTCACTGTGCACTTTGAGCCTGTTCACATGGATGGCTCTATGAGGGTTTCTTGGGGTTCCTAAGTGTACGAGATAGGTGATTTCTCCAGGATAGGGTAGGGCCTAGTTCACTTGCCCTGAAGTGCTTTGGGTGCTATAAGCTCCAAGACCCATACCAACTGCCCTGGTCGGTAGTCAACTATTAAGGACTTTTGGTCACATCAGTGCTTCACAAACTCCAGCCGTGCCTCCAAATTTTGGTTTGCCTTCTTCGTGTACTAAGCCATCCGGGAATGAAGGCCTAATACATATTTCACTCAGTCCTGTTTGGGCTTTTTTTCGAGGGTCTCTTCCGAAACTCTCTTACCAAACTTAAGAGACCCCTTACTGGGTGTCTAAATCATAGCTCAAAGGGACTGAAGTCTACCAATTTCTGTGGAACAGTCATGGGAGGAGAATGTCCCATCTTCTCCTGAGTTTTTCAGGCAAACCCACAGGCAGGCACATCTCTAGGATGGAATACGAAGCTTCACACACCAATAAAGGGGTCTTAGAAGTGGTCAGAATAAAGCACTTTGAGATACCTTGATGTCACACTTCACAGGATGTTGTCATCAGGTGGGAGTAAACCTAGTAGTCCAATGACTAGTGACCGCGTCCTACCCGGATAGGACTTTCCTGGAATAAACGGGGCACCCCTGTAACCAGAACTCAGATCTTGCTTGAATGGAGAAGAGGATCGAAGAAGGATTTCCTAGCTGACCCTTCAACCCGCAAAGAAGAGGCTGCACCAAGGTTGGACTGCACCTGCTGCTTCTTGGGCTAATGAAGGAAAGGACTGTGTCTGCAGTGTCCTGCTTGTAGAGAAGTCGTTCAAAGAGCCTAGGCAGAGGCAGAGACTCCAACAGTCAGATGTTGACTTCCCGTTCACAGCACTGGGCCACAAAAGCTGACACAGCGAGCTTTGGCAAGTTGGTAGCCCAGATCACCCAATCATCACTCCTCGCCACAGTGCTGCCTGGAGACCGTAACTCGATGCTCAAAAGTAGCACCCTAGTCTGCTGGACATGAGAGAGTCATTGGAGTACATTAGAGCGCCCAGAAGGCGAGTTTTTGCCCTAAGTAACTTCAAGTAACCACAGTCCATCCTCACAAAACTTTGGTGGAAAAAGATCACGGGCCAGATGTAGGTAAGTATATTTTACCGATTCATAAATACCGAATTTTACCGATTCGGTATTTATTAATCGGTAAAATAGAAGGGGGGAAATGTAGATAGAATCGGTAATTGAATTACCGATTCTGTAAGAATCGGTATTTACCGAATCGGTAAATACCGATTCGGTAATGCCCATTGATTCCTATGGGCATTGAAGCTCATAGGAATCAATGGGCATTACCGAATCGGTATTTACCGATTCGGTAAATACCGAAAGTTGCAAGGGTGCAGGGGGTGTCACTTTGACACCCTCTAGCACCCCCATTTCAGGCATGTGGGACATGTGGCACACAGACATGCCCTAAGGGCATGTCTGTCTGTCACATGCCATAGGTGTGCATGCACACATGTGCATGCACACCTGGAATCGGTATTTTACCACCCAATTGGATTGGGTGGTAAAATACCGATTCGGTAAGGCCTGTGGGACTCAGAAGAGTCCCACCTACATCTCAGAATTACCAAATCAGTAAAAACACAGATTCTGTATTTTACCAATTCGGTAAATTTACCGATTCGGTAAATTTACCGAATCGGTAAAATATGCCCCCTACATGCCAAATACTAAATACTGGTCGGTAACAGCCGATTTCGGCCGTTACCGACCGGTATTTCGGCTCCTACATCTGGCCCCAAGTGTCAAATTTGGTTGATTTGCCAATGCTTGTTTACAGTAAAGCGAAAAGTCTTCATTAACAGTTCTTTTTAAATACTGTATCTCCAGAACTCTCCTGTGGATCTCTTTCATTTTGGTGTTTATAAATATATAAAAATATATCATACATTTATATAATCTAATGACAGGTCACAGAAAATATTAGGTGAAGGCCAAAACTGAATGACTGAGTTGCTCTGGCGAGATGTTACAATACTAGAAGATAGTTTCATAGTGAGAATTTCTAAGTTTAGTTAAATTTTCTTTTCCTTTTGAAAATGAGCGGTGTCCAACACTTGGTGTATAGAGGTAGATCATCTTATGATTTGATGATTTATTTAAAAACGTGCTTGGTATTGCTGTTGTTAATATGGTGCTGAGGCTGTAAAAAAGGGAGGAGGGGGAGGGGATATTGAATAAGTTGAAATAGCATTTTGAATCTTTAATTTTGAATCTCAAATCCGAAATAATTACAAAAATGTTACTTAAGTACAGCAAGCAGAATTAGTAGCAATTATATAAGTAGCCTAATTAGCTCAGGAAGAGAGGTCGATAAATGTGGGTTCGACACAGACCACAAACACAATATTAGGAATGCTTGATATGATCTATGCCGTCGGGGACAGTTCTGGCTTCATCTCTTTGAAAAGTTCAGGACCACATAAGCTTTAAAACTCTCAATCTGTTCAATGGGAGGTCCATCAAGATGTCATTATCATAAACCTTTTAAAGTTATCAGTCTACTAATTTAGTCCATCTTCACAGATCCACTGGAGTCCAATAATTTTCATTCAAACATCTTTATTAAGAATTTTCATTAATCCAACAGCTGCAGCCAAATGAGGAAACCCTCTTTTCTTTTTTTTTTTAAACTCTTTTTATTGGATTTTGTACAACGAAAAGACAATACAACACATAAGACAGCACCCCCCCCCCCCCAACTCTGATCGGCCAGATTAAATGTAGAACAAAAAGAATTTCAAGAGCTTATAGATAATAATAATACATAAAATTGAATATTTGAATTAACACATGAGTCATCTTGATACAGATATACATTAGGGTAGATGGGTATACATTACAACTAAACGGTTTTAGCCATGTTATTGTTATATGAATGTCTAAGATTCAGACCATTCTATTAAAGAAGACCACATTTTTAAGCCTTTTATTCTACGTTTCCTACCTTTAGTTTTTATATATTGCCATTTCTAAATTAAAAATTGCTAACAGTCTTGAAAACCACTGTTGATATGAGGGAGCGATAGGATCTAGCCAAGCCGGTGCAATACATATTCTTAATACAGCCATTGAAATAAAAATCAGTTCATGACCAGAATTCAAATTAGTACAGTTTGCTAGACCTAATAGAACTGTTTGATCAGATAGATTTACCACAGTTTTAAGGATTAATGAGAGGAAATGTTCAATTTTTGATTTGAGAAAAGTTGAAGCGGGACAAGATGAAAATATATGTATACAATCCGCATCTTGTAAGTTACAACGAGAGCAGCGTGTTCCTCTCCCATTACCTCATTTGGCAATTCTATCTGGTGTATAGTACATGAAGAAGCATATTTTATAAAATTGTGTTTGTAATTTGGTTGACATGAGTGCAGTTTGTGATAGCCCATTTACATACTCAAATTCGTCAGTTGATATTATAAATTTCTTTTGCATTTCTGAATAATCTTCTGCCTATCATCAGGTAAATGTCTAAGTAATAATTGATAAAACCCCCCAATCCGTATTTTTTCCTGATAATGGCTAAGAGTTTCAGCTATGATGTTTTTAGGCATAGTGTCTTCTCTCCTCACTCGTCGTAATAGAAAATCTCTAATTTGGAGATATTTAAAGAAATCTCTCCATTCAAGATGGTACTTGTCTTTCAAGAATTCAAAAGAATATATCCCTTCTGCGGAGAAGAAGCAACCTATATAAGTAATTCCAGCTATGATCCATCTATCAATATAGGAATCTTTAAATATATCTGGTAAGAGGGGGTTATTTTGTATTGGTGTATAAAAAGATAACCGTCCCAGACCTATCATTTTCCTCACAAATTTCCAAACTTTAAACACGGCTATGAGTGTTTTAGTCTTAATTTTTTATGATCGCTATCAAAGAGATATCTCCAAAGATAGCCGATACTTCTGTCATCTAATATTATTTGATGAATAGTCGGTGCGTCTTTATCCCAAGATGTCCCTGTTCCATCAAGAAGAAAAAGCTCATGATTATATAGCAAGACTGTTGTCCAGTAATATAACCTGAGGTTTGGGAGACTTAATCCTCCTCTTTCTTTGGGAAGTCTGAGTAGTTTATAGGCGCGGCGGGGCTGAGTATATGACCAAATAAAATCCGTAAAGATACGTTCCATTGTTTTAAACCATTGATCTGAGATTTCCAGATGAATCGCTCTAAATAAATACAAAGGTTTTGGAAAGTAGACCATTTTTAGGGCATTTGTCCGTCCAATCAAAGAAAGATGTAAATTATTTATACGGCGAAGGTCTTTTTGCATTTTGTTTGAAATAGGTTTAAGGTTCAGGTCGACTAGATTATCTAATTCAGAAGTTATTGTAACCCCTAAGTAAGTGGCTGAATTTGTTATACGTGAATCTATCATAGCACATTTGTTGTTAATAATTATTTGGGTTTTCCCTCGATTCAAAGCGTATCCTGAAATAGTGCCAAATATTAGTGCCTCTTGTTCAATGATTGGCATAGCCAAGTTTGGGTTAGCAGTGACAATGGCAATATCGTCTGCATAGGCGAGAATTTTTGTTGAGTATTCATTTGTCCGGATGGGAGTTATAATGCTATTATTTTGTAGTCTTCTAATAAAGGGATCAATATAAAGAGCGAACAACAGCGGGGAGCAAGGGCATCCGTGCCGTGTTCCTCTCGAGATTTTTAATGCTTTTGAATTACCACCATTAACCATCACCATCGCCTGAGGATTAATGTAAAGTTTTTGTATAGCCTGTATAAATGTATGGTTAAAGCCGACCTTGGACATTACCTGCCACAAGAATGGCCAGGAGACCCGATCAAAGGCTTTCTCGGCATCGAGTAAAATAAGTGCCATCGGGTCTCCTGCCATCTGGGTGTAGTCAAACAAGCCAATTACTCTCTGTGTGTGATCGGTAGTGTCTCTCCCAGGGATAAAGCTGTGCTGAACTTTGGATGTAACTATATGAATTATTGATGAAATACGATTAGCGAGTAGTTTGGAGTAGATTTTAGAATCTACATTTATATGGGTGATGGGTCGATAAGAGCCCATCTGGTCGGGAGTTTTGTTTTTCTTAGGGAATATCACAATTTTAGCCGTAGACCATGAGTTGGGGGGCTGCCCTCCTCTAAATAAATGTAAGCATAGGTTCAACAAGATTTCTTGAAGTTGATCCAGAAATACTAAGTAAAATTCAAGTGGGATAGCATCTACTCCAGTTGCCTTCCCACGGGAAAGATCTTTTACGGTTTTTCTTATTTCCTCGATGTCGGGGGCCTTTTCCAAGATTAGCTGGTCTTCGGTGTTAAGTTTGTTACAGGTCTCTATATCTAGATAATCAGCGATTTTCTCTTGATTCATTTCGCCCTCTTCTGTATAGAGAGCACTATAAAAATACCAAAATGCTTCTCGGATCTTCTCTGAGTCAGTTACTCTACCGATTATTGGGTCTTGAATTTCCTGTATTACATTTTGTGTAGTCTGCTGTCTCATCCGGATTGCTAATTGCTGACCAACCGACTCACTAACCTCGTATATTTTTTCCCGATTGGCAGTAGCTTTTTTGATAGCTTTATTGATGTATATATTTGTAATTGATGCCTTAGCTATTGCAACCTGAGTTTGTGCATTACTTATCTCTTCTATAGTAGAAGAGCTTCTTGTTACCCTTATAAGCTCTTCCTCCAACCTCTTTAAAGTCTCTTGTGAGAGTCTTAGTAATTCCCTTGCACATTTGTTGCTCCGGAGTGAATATTGTATAGTTTCACCCCTAATACCTGCTTTTAAAGCGTCCCAAACGAAATCTATTGTTGTACTGCCGTTGTTAACCATCAAAAAGTTTGAGATCCAGCTTCTCATATGTTTACAATATTCACTCTCAAGGAGCAAAGACCTCTCAAAGGTCCAAGTTTGTGGCGTCTGTATCAAGGATGTTGTCTCAAGTGTTAGTATTAAGGGATTATGATCCGACATAATTCGGGGTAGCTTTTCTATTTTTGAAGGAGTTTTGATTGAGCTAGATATCAAAAAGTAATCGGGTCTAGCATGTGTATGATGTGGATTTGAATAATATGCATACCCTGGATCATCGGAATTACTATTTAAGGTCTGCCACGCATCAATTAGCCCATGGGTAATACATAGTTCCTTGATTGCTTTAAAGACTTTTGATTTTCGACCATGGTAATGACAATTGTCTTTTGTGGACCAATCATGTGAAAGATTTATATTGAAGTCGCCACAAATTATAAGTGGTAGTGGCCAATTAGTAAGTTCATTAGAGACATTATTAATTACCAGGGGGTCATCATTATTACATCCATAAATTGTGCAGATGGTCATTGATGAGGATTGCCCTGTATGAACTTCTGTGATCACCCATCTTCCCAATTTATCGGATTTAGTTTTATTAAACTTAAACCCTCTGCCTCTAGCCAAAAGTGCTACCCCTCTTGCCCGCATACCATGTGTAGTTGCACCAATCAGATTGTATCCAAGTGAGTTTAATATTTGTAATTGTGACCCCTTCAATATGTGTTTCCTGTAAGCATACGATATTAGCGCCAATAGTCTGTAGGCCAACTGCAATTTGCCTCTTCTTGATGTCATTTAAACCACAAATATTTAATGATAATATTTTTAATGGACCCATCTATAAATCCTGTTTTTTGTGTCTGTATGATAATACTTTTCTTTCAGTTCGTTGAAGAATTTGTCAATGAACTACCTGATCTGCCTGACCCCCCCCCCCCTCTTGCCCACCCCCACCCACCACCACCTTTGAAGATTACCTGGTCTCGTTGCGACCAGGGGTGTGACATCAGTGTAAGCGAGCCCAGCGGGCTGGGCTGGTTTATAAATGTATATTACATATTTCTCATTTTCAAGGCTTTCATAGGAATGATTTCTTATTAGGTTTCACAATTATCACAGGTCATAACAAGCATTTGTAGCTTTTCCTAAACTCGGTTGCCCCAGCAACATTTTTCCAGTCTATTCTTATGATTATATTATGAGGGATGCCCCAAGGAGGATATAAGCAACAAGGCCCCTATGCAACATATCTTCATGATGGAATTTCACCACTGCATTTGGGGCAATTTCTTAATAAAGAACTTTGCATGAAAAAGGCCGGACTACAGTAGGGCTGCAAATTTAGACTAAAAAAATTATACTGTGTGAAACTTTCAAAATGTATTGAATTTCCCATTGAGCAAATTCTCTGTTATTAACTTATTGGTGAGGATAGTACTGAGCAACATGCAGTAGGGTATATATCCCTATATTCAAATATTTTTGGTGAAACTGCCTTGTCCAGATATTTGTTAAGTAATTTTTCTGGTGTTGCAGCTTTGCTCTACTATTAAGAAAACATCTACTGAATTAGGTGCCAGCCTTTCCCTGGTTAACTTCACCCTCCCGCTGCAGCATCTAGAGAAATTTTTATGAGTGGGGAGAATAGGATGAAGGAGGTTTGCATCATTTTCTCTCCCACAAAGGGTATTTTGAGTAACGCACAATGTTTCTTCGAAAATCACATCCGCAGTAACTTTATTATATCTCAATCATGCCCCAAACCTCACAAGGGTGTTTCTGCCGACTACAGTGGTAAAACTGGTCACATAGACCCTACTTGGACAATCCCCTACACCGAAAGGCCTGCAGGAAAGTAACTAACAAAAATGGTTACAGATGGTAGCATCTACATGAAGCTCTGATATGACAAATCAAGCTCTAAACACCCTTGTAGAGCTGTCAGAAGTAGTAGTGGCACTAGGCCTCCAAAGCTCCTCCCACCAGCGCAATAACTAGGGATTATGTAACAACTTTAATTGAATACTGTGGAATTATAGGCCCCTTTTGTTTTGATATCCTTCCGTAACAGATAACATCCCCCTTCTTTGTATAGTTTCTTCGGGCTCTTCAGATAGGTTACACTATGAGAGACAGAATGTGAGGATATTTCCTTCCGAATGATGAACTAGACACGTAAAAAAGTATGGCATAGATCGAAAATCTTTTTTCCCCTCCAATAATTTTTCTCTCTCTTCTCTCTCTCTTTCTCTTTCTCTTTCTCTTCTGTTTTTCTCTCTCTCTTCTTTCTTGCACTCCTCTTTCTAGCCCTAAGACATAGTGTAAATAAATCATTGATCTGTTTACACGAATGTTTTAAAGTTAATTTTTGTGTAAATTTATGTATATATGTATATAGAGATATATGTATATAGGAAGCATATTTGTCTAAATGTCGTCTCTAGCGATGTATCATGTTATATATCTATGTATGTATATTTTTTCATGTCTGACGACAGATGGTAACACCACTGTATATAGTAATAAGGCTTTAATTGTGACTGACATAAGGAGATGTTATGACTCTTTGTTTGTTTAAATCTTAGCATTTTGCTGATATTGTCCTGAGGAAGACACAAAAAGGTGTGTCGAAACGCGTCGACAGAAATCAGCATCCTCAACCATGTTTGGGCATTATTATTATGTTGATAATATTTTTGTGACCTATGTATATTTCTCTGGAGTAACAGCTTATTTTATAAAAATCCATTTTTTTATCCTTTCAATTTTAATCATATCTATCAATGAATATGTTCATATCAATTTTTTATTAATGTAATTAAACTTTCTACTTTATCATATAGTATTTTCTTCTGAGTCCCTTTTCTCCTTATGGTGTGTCTTTTTTCCTGTTTTTGTCAGACTTTGTATTTTTGGCCTGGGCCTTTACCCTTGCATATGAATTGCACAATGTACCACCAGTAAGAAAGTGCAATATGTCAATCAGGAGGACACAAATGTGGAGCAGGGCCAGCTAGATCACGCACACAACCTTCCATATTTATTGAGCAGCTCAAAAACTATGGTGACAGCAGAACATGCAATAATAAACTTAGAAAATGGGCTAGAACGTTAGTCGAGCGCTAGTAAGACAACTTGGAATGATAGCTGTAACAGGCAATATGATTGGTGCATGTTCTGTGGTCATTGTATTCTTTAACTGAGAGGCAACAACATGAAACCAAAGGCCAAAGGGATCCTGGGTTAGATTTCAACTAAAGGCGGCATGACAGAGTACATTTTAACACCAATTAAAAGTAACGCTTGACTTACATGTTTGTAGAGCTCTGTTAAGGTTGTCCTGCATCGCCTTCTTACATCCTGGCACAGTCTGGCCATTTGCCTCAGAGGTCGAACTCTTTACATTCTCGAGAACTCTCATTTCACGAAAACCTCGCTTCTCCTGTTGAAATACAGGGGAAAATGATAACTACAATGTTTCCCCTACCGCATGTTCTCTTATAAAAAAAATATGCACGAGGGGAGTCTTAAGGACGGAAGGGGTCAGGTACGGTGCGGGGTGTGCGAGAGACAGAGTTCACACAGTAAAAATACAATTTTCTCCTAAAATGAGTTCCCAGGCACCAGCAGCCGGAAGCGAGCTTTGAAAGTAGGTCCAACCTGAACCGTGTAAAGGAATGCATGTAGAGCGTCCATATCTGGGACTGGCGGTGTGTATAGAAGTCAGTCATGGGACATTCAATCTCATCAGGTCTCGTGGAAATGGACTGCTGGTTGTCCCAGAGTTCGGTAATGTAAGCGCTGGCCCAGGGCGTCGGACAGTTTCTCTCTAAGATCAGCAGGCATCTTGGTGTTCCCATTTTCAAAGTACTAATGATCGCAAATGTCAGCTTCCAGCTGGGTGAGTTGTGTGTGCAGTGTCTTTAGTATCCCTGACTGCTTGGATAGCAACTTTGAAAGCTTCCCATAATGTGGATGGGGAGTCAAGTGACTGCTCCTAAGGACTACAGGGTTAGGACTACAGGGTCTAGAACCGCGTGTGGTGCTAGTGTGTGTGTGCCTCTATGGAGGGGCAAGACTTCCAGCAGAACGAGGGCATGGTATGATAGGTCCCTGGGAGGTGGGTTATGGTGGTAATCCAAGTAAGTACATCTCGTGTAACTAGCCAGTAGTCTATTCTGGACCAGGTGTTATGCGTGGAGGAGATGAGCGTGCCTTCTGCGCTGTTGGCATGATTCAGTCATCACATGTTGTGAAGGTTGTTATCCTGCACGAGTGTGTGTAGATGGACGGCATCTGGATGAGGGTGTCAAGTGTTGTTGGACCTACAGCAAAGTGGTCCAGTATCACGTTAAACTGCCCACCACAGAGTATCGTCCCAGATCCTATATTAGTGATCACATGCCAAATTGGCGAAGACGTTGAGTCAGTCCTCATTAGTATCATATATTGAGGCCAGAGTTAAGGGAAAATATCACATTGTGCCCTGTGTTATGACAAATCTACGCTCCATGTCGCAGAGTGCCCGATGTGTGTGCCACTGTAGCCCTTTTGTGGAAGAGGATGGCAGTGCCCAGGGCATAGTTGGAGTACAAGGAGGTAAGTATCTAAGCAGCCCACCCAGCCTGAAGATGAGGGTGAGTTGCCTCAGTCAGGTGCAGCTCTTTGAGAAGCAGATGTCTATGTGGTGTCTGTTGAGGTAGGTATGAACCAGTTGCACCTTGCATCGGTCATTGAGCCAATGGATGTTCCTGTTTAGGCATGCAGTAGCCGCCATCAGGTGCAGAGGTGGCATGGAGGTAATTGACTGCATATGGGGAAATTGTGACCTGCTTGTATGTATAGTCTTAAATATAAGTGCTTCAACATTATGGAGTGCACAGTGTGTAAAGCAAACAGGGAAAAGACAATGCAAAACACACCCAACATACACTTCAACCCAGCCAACTGTTTGAATAAGCCCAGCCCACTCCCACCCATTTCAACATCCCAACAATTGTTCAACACATTGGGACACATCTCTTGGAGTCACCAAAGGTCCAGGCGTACAACCCAGTTGGTACTAGACTAGGTAGCTTAGAAGAAAGAAAGTAGAACAGGTACGGTGTGAAAGCCATCTTGCTAAGTCTGGTGAGAGAGGTCTCTGATGCAGGCTCTGGCTGTCACCTGTAACTTCAGTCTGGAGTAGCAAACTGTCAGGAGCGAGTACCGGACATGTCAGGAATTGCCCACAAGTTCCCACACCGCAACAGGTGAAAAGTTAGCTTGAGGCAGCTATGAAGCCTCAATTAATCGATGTCGCTAAGGTGTCCCTCTGTACCTGCCATATCGGTGGCTGATTCAACCATGTTAGAGGTTGAACATTTGCAAGAAAATTTCATAGCCGGCTTGGGTTCTGTGAAGTAATGAGGCTTTCTGTCCATGTTTGATGCGTAGTTTGCTCGGGTACAGCAAGGAGTAGAGGATCCGAACTTTTTGAAGGATGTGTTTCATGGGTAGGAACGCCCGGCGAGCATCCTGAACCGCTAGTGTAAAATCAAGCTATAGGGAGACAGCATTTCCCTGATACTGGACTGATTGGCATTCTCTGGCAAGCCTCAGAATTCCATCTCTGTCCTTGTAGTTTAACAGGCAGGCTAAAAATGGGTCTCGCGGGGGCCCCGGGTGGATGGTGTGAACCCAGCACATGGCGCACACGCTTCACTATGAAGACCACTTTTAGGGCATCGCCAAACAGGAAGCGGCATATATTTTCAACATAGGTTTCATTTTGTTCTGTTATTTCTGCCCTGTAAGCTCAGGGAACCACACTGTGTCCTATATCTACCGTGTGGAAGAGCTTAGTATTGGGGCCGCCTCCCAATACCGTCCCACAATAGCACCTTTTGTAGTGACAACCAGGTCCCAACAGGGGCCCCTCACCGTACAGGCCTCAATAACGTCGGTATCCACCTGGACCTAACAGGACCCAGTCCTTCCTCTCACTGCCTCTCTGCGTGGCTGCTTCAATGTGCAGCTTGGCGATCCTGTCCCCTAGGTGTGTTGGGCCCACTGCCTCACCATGGCCAGCCATGTGTAGAGTTAATTTACATGTATTTACATTTTGTTGTGAGATACGAAAAACGGCATACTACAGCCTTTTCTTTCACGTTTCCTGTAACACGGCAAGAGTCTCATAATACACTTTAGTTTTCTTTCTTGGACTGCAAAACGAAAGGAGTTTTATAAAAGCTATCCTCATTGTAAAAAAAAAAAAAACATTTGCAATGCAATAGGGCTCGCATTTGTGAGCGTTTGAGCTATTGGCACTGTAAATGACTATGCCTTTTATTTATATGTTTTGATAATTAACACATAAATAAAAGGCATTGTCATGTACAATGCCAATAGCTCAAACTCTTGTAAATGCGTGACCTATTCATGGAAGCGGCCGCCATTGTCCACAGCTGCTTAGAATGTGAAAGTGCACACAGAATGTTGCAGGAAAGCATGTCGTGCCTGCAGTAGGAGAAACACATTAAAGAAAATAGTGCTTACAGACTAAATAAGACTCCCAGTGTAACAGCCAAACTAAAAGGGCCAGTCCTCATGGGAGGTAACAAATGAAGACAAGGCGGTACTAAGTTGGGGCTAACAAGCCTATTAAAGAATCAGAAGCCAGCATTTACGAAGGACAATGACACGAGCCAATGAAAAATATGGATGGAGAGTGGGCGGTGATTCTATTCCGTACTCCAATACAGCATGGCTCGCAGAGAAGCGCATGTGCTGCCCAGGCTCAACCTAAAAAAAAGACTTAAGCGCTAATTTGTCAGGCGACACAGCCTGACATTTAACCTCTGTCATTTGTCTTTGAAGAGCAGTAAATGTGACAAGATAAAACACAGAATTCAAAGATATCTTAATTTATTGCTTAGACTTTTGCAACCCACCAAAAATCGGCCCAAGGCTCACCAGTGGGTTGTGAACCACTGTGTGGGAAACACTGCCCTAAATCACGCTTCTGCTCAACATCCACACCACACCAACTGTGGGGCGGTCTGTTTCCATCGGTAGTTAGGACAGCTATTTGGGAGATGACTGAGGTGAGTGGTCTTCAGTGGTCCTTGGTGGTAACACCTTGGGCCCTGGCACCGGAGAACATGTGCCTGTGAACGAAGAGGGCTCTTGGTGGGACTGATCGACCCAGCATTAGTAGCTCTCAATTAACCCGCACTTGAGCTACGAACTTTTCTCCAAACATTTTTACCATAGAAAATGGCCACTACCATATTAACCTGTTCATCGAGCAAGGACACTGAACTGTAAAGCAAAAGTTGAGTAGGACCAGCATTTCACCTCAAAACTTGAATTAACTAACAGCTAATTATAGTCCTTAGGACTACAAGGAAGGACGCAAAATGTAAATTAGCTCAAAATATGGCATCCCTAGCGGAAAACCATCATCCTTTCTCCACACAAAAAAAAATTCAGTCTTTGGTTAAAATTATTAGTAGTACACTTTTCCTCTTCCATTCTGGCTATAATGGACGCCGGAAAAAAAAGAATAAAGTCTAGCCCCAACTAGTAGTCCACTCATAATGATTTGGAAAGTAAAGGGAACGGTATGTATCCCATAGGAAGGAACATACGCGGGCTTTAAAAAGAAGTTCTGCAAACAGAGGTTCTGGGAAGTATAATTAGCATTTTTATGTCAATATAGGATTTTGTAATGTGAGCAGAGGGAATGCATGGAACAACACGATTTAAGGATGCATCGCCACAAACCAAGGGAAAAGCAATAAGCTATTGCCATCTAGTGGGAACATTTAGCATTACAGCGCTACATTATGTTCTTGTTTTACATATAGTTCTACGAGTATTGAACTGCTTGAGGTTGGGTTTTTTTTGGGGGGGGGGGGGGGGGGAGAACGATTCACAGTGGACAGAAAAGAGTTTGGATTACTTGATAACACATGGCGGTTACCCAGAAACAAGTGGATGAAGTAGTGTTTCAGTGATTTCTGATAGTGAGAATGGAATCTGTAAAGGAGTAGAGAGGTGGGTTTGTACAGGATTTTGTAAGTAAAACCATACTAGTGAGTTTGTATACTAGGGATCTAGTCTACTGCCACACTGGAAAAGTATATGAAGAAAGTGGAGTAAAACTTAGCGCATTTGAGGGCATCAAGATGTCATGACAACGGTCACTGATACAATATTTGGGCAAGTAGCAGGATTGGGACACATTTTGTAATGATCCTTGTTAAATTATACTAGTCCAGCTTTGCATTTTAGCTCCTTGTGCAGCTTAAATGGATACTTGCTTTTGTGCAGTAATCAAATGATAATAAATGTACGAAGAAAGTGTGAGTTTCATGCACTTCATGGTAAGCACGTGTGCCACACAACTTTTGGTGCCAATGTAACGTAAATGTAAGAGGAGTAAGAGAGACCACAATCCCAAAATCTCCGCCCTTTGGAATTTTGAGGACAAGACGCACTACTCAGGTTAGCAGGTATTAATATAGCCCCCCCCCCCACACACACACGCCCCGCCACCATCCCCACGACTGAATTGTGTCTTGTCGCCAAGCCACCAATTGTAAGGGACCTGAAAATTTGAAAGACTGTTGCCTAAAAAATGGATGAACACTAACAAATTCATAGGTTTGTGAGCAACAATCAATGTTTTGCAGATCAATCCGCAGTCTGTAAAATTAATTAGAAAATAGTAAGTGCAAATCCCTACCCAGGGTGGGAAAGCAATTGGTAAACACACCACTTTTCACCGGCATGTTGGGGGAATAGGTTGATCCAATGGGGAAATGCTTTCTCTATGAAATTTGAAAGTGGTTTAGCGTATTTCAGCCACACATTGTTCAATGCCTATGACTGTCCACTACAACAAGGAGGGGCCCTACCTTTTAAATTGGGGGCAAGGCTACAATTGTTCCATCCGCTAAAGGGTCGACATGAATATCACTGCAAGAAAGAAATGGCACTTACCTTCTGTCACGAGAGTCATCACAGGAAGTGACAGTGAATATGTTGTGAAGTACAATCATACAAAGAACGTAGGTTTCAAAGTAATAACAACATTAAGAATAAGAATAAAAATAGTAATTAGTTGAAAACAATCTTGGGACTTATCCAGTCGCCCTTCTGAATGGACTGTGTTGCACAGCAACTCACTTTTGTGGCACTGATGCCCCTCCCCTTGACTAAATGAAAGAGGGAAAAAAGATGTTTTGTTTCAATTTGGAGTGTCTGGTACGCCATAGTGCATATCCACCCAAAATACCACATTTCCAAAAGTGGGCAAATTATTTTAGGCCGTGTGTATTACTGGTGTCCTAGTTTGACTGAGAGGGGCTATGACTCTTCTATACACGTACTCACCAGACTTTGCCCACATATTGCCCTCATGGAAAATTAGACTCAGGTTTAAGGTATTATATGGTAAAAGCATCTGCTGTTATGTCGTTTAAGAGGGTGTGTGGCAAAACCCTGAACGAAAACCCAGCGAAACCAGCAGCCACAGCTATTCAGAAATCGAGCCAATAGAGAAGAACTTTTAAACAGAGCGAAATTACACACCACGACATTGAAATATGCAGGTTTCAATATGCAAATACAGCTACAGCTAGAATTCTAGATCCCTCCTTCGCTTTATCCATCTCTCTTCTTTCTATCTCTTCTTCCTCGAACTCTCCCCAATTTCCTTCCTTTTGCTCCCACCTTTCCTATTAGTTTTGGTCAATTATGAAAGTGCACTTTTACCGGCAGATATTTCTATTTAATCTCAACATGTAAAATTTCTCCAGAACTTTACTTTCTCAAGCAGTGAATATATGTATATTAGCAAAAGTGTTAAGCTCTGGCGGAAATCCAAATACTTTGCACTACTCTGTAAAATGTTGCTCATCTGCATGCATTTCGGTGAAGAGTGTACATAACTTGGACTTTCCTTGATTTTATTTAACATTGTAAACCCAACTTTCATTTTTGGTCTTATTTATTTCTCTTCCCATGAAAACATTCATATTTCTGTTACACAGAAGGCGCTTGGACCCGCTTTTTAGGTCAAGCCTGGGAAGCACATGTGCTGCTCTGCGAGGTATGCTAAAATTGAGGTATGGCATAAAAGCTCCGCTCATTTCACGCCCATCCTTCCAATTAGCTCCTGTTACTGTCTTTGCAAATTCGTTGCTTTTCATTTGTAAATAGGCTGAATAGTCCCTCCTTGGTACCGACTTGCTGCATTTGTAACCTCCCATAACGACTTGACTTTTTACTTGTGCCGTTACACGGTCTGCTTTATAAGTCAGTGAGCACTATTTTCTTTATTGATCTTCCCGTATTCCACCCACGACATCGCAGCATGATTTTAGTAATGTATTACAGAACCTTTCTGAATTAATAATGGGCGGGGGAAAAACCTCCACTCTCTCTGCAAGTGTACACCCAAGCTACCCTGTGCAGACAGTGAAGCTACTGGTTTGCAGGACTGACTTTCAAGCATCATGAAGGACTCCAGGCCGGACTAGGACCTCATGCTTATTCCCTACCCCGGGTTGCCTGATGCACTTCCACCCTCACCTCCTTCCTTTCTCCCAGGACAGCTGCAGAAAATGGGTATGATTGGCAGATGCATCAATGCTGTATTAGTGTGCACGTCCTGTTCTCGTGTGTGTGGAGTGGGTTTGAGCAGTGTGCCCAATGCCCACACGTGCAAAGTAACCCTACCATAATGGTGGTAATCGCAGGCATATTGTGAGCATCCATGGTATGATGGCACCTATCTTTGGTGTAGTATTAGACTAAGTAGATTTTAATTCTTCATATATTATGTGCATCCATGTCACAGTGGTGCAGACCCATAGTTTAATGGTGGCCCTGGCATTAAATTGGCAATCAGCAGCGCATTGTAGGCATACTTGATAACATATTTACGCTGGCAGAATTGTGGTAATTTCTGGCATATTGAGAACTTTAATTTCACACGGTTAGTGATTTTCGCCACTGGGCACATCCTTGACACACGAAAATCTAATTTGGGTCCTAACTATGACAGGAATTCAGAACCTTTCTCGCGCATGTTAGGCCTGGCACCATTGGCGTGAGTCTCCCTTCTATTTTTGCTGTTGCCGCATGTGTTTTTGCTGGTGTTAGATGCTTTGGGCACTGTGCCACTGCCGTCCAGTGCCACAGTGGGAGTGCTCCCTTCTGTAAATTAATGTATGAACTCATGATTCCATAATTGACTGGTTTGGTTTACTTGTCAGACCCTAGTACAGTGCACCAGGAGTGCCCATGGCTTGTAAACAAAATGCTGCTGGTAGGCTTGCAGCACTCGTTGTGCCACCCACAGAAGCAGCCTGTAACAGTGTGTCTAAGGTCTGCAATTGCAGAGCCTGTGTGCAGTCTGGTACTGTCATGCTGACTGGGCAAGTGCGCCCACTTGCCAGTCCCTAAACCTTCCCTTTTCTTCATATCAGACACCCCTATGGTAGGTCGTAGGGCAGGGTGCATTGTAAGTTTAAGGTAGGACATGCCCTGGTGTGTGTGGCATGCCCTAATATTGAATTACAGCCATTTTCGTTTTTCACTATTGCAAGGGTACCTGTTCTCCATAGGCCAGAATGGGCAGTTAAATTATTACATTTTATAATCCTAACTGACTCAGAGAACATGGTAGAAATTCAAGTTTAGTATGCCTGAACTCAGAATGATTAAATACACATTTTAGTGAGGTTGGTTTTAACATTCTGTGTTTGAAAATACCACTTTAAGAAGGTAGGTATTTTCTTGCCTAACTAGCCAAGCCTGCCTCTGCTAGGTTGTGTATTCCTTGTCTGGAATTTGAAAGACAGGGCTGGGGTATTCCAGGAGACAGGGCGAGTCCGCCCAGTGGTGAATAGAGAGATCTGCATCTAGATGGGAGGGAGGAGTTGCACCTGGGACCTGAATAGGACTGTGCCTGCCCCCCACAGTGCTGGCTCCACCCCCTGTGGAGCGTCTGATGTCTCTGCCCTGCACTGTGAAAAGAGAGGAGTCCTGTCAATAGAGTGCTCTAGGGCTGTGCCTTCCCTCCACAATGCTGGCTCCACCTCCTGTGGGGCGTCTGATGTTTCTGCCCTGCACTGTGAAAGGAAAGAAGGAATCATGCCAACAGAGTGCTCAATGGCTGTGCCTTTCCTCCACAATACTAGCTCCACCTCCTGTGGGGGGTCTGATGATTCTGCCCGGCACTGTGAAAGGAAAGAAGGAGTCATGTAAACAGAGTGCTCCAGAACTGGTTTGGACTGGGCAAAGGCCCCTCTGCCGTCAGAGGACAAAGGATTTTGGAGTATAAATATTGGGACCCTGATCCCAAGACATTAGATCACTTTTGGACTGCAAGAAGAAACCTTTGCTGAGGAGAGGAACCTGAAGAAACTGAGGAGAGACTATCCTACGCTGAAGTGCTGCTTGGGGGATTGGCCTGCAGTGGGTGCCTGACTGCCAAAGAAAGGCGAGAGGAACTTTGTGCGTACTTTCATCAACTTGTGTAAGGATCTCCGAGGGCTTGGAACAGAGCTTGCCCCCTGCTGAAGTCTCAGGGACAACAGACTTCATCCACCAGCTCCTCAAGAGTTCTCCTGAAGTGCCTACAGTTTTGTTGGACTTTTGTTGGACTTGCGTGTCGCAAGGAGCTGGAAGCGTGACTCAAGATTGAGAAGCGCCTCACATCGCCGGAGGAGGATGGATGTCGGCGCAGACGCCGCAGCATCTCCGAGAAGCGTGTCGCGGCTCATCACCGGAGAAGAGTATCGACGTCGCCGCAGACGCCGCCGCCAAGAGTGTGGCAGGGTCTGTCGAGGCTCGCATAGTTGGGGAAGCAACTTGCATCGCCACGATAGAGGATCGATATCGCCGCAGACGCCGCCGCATCACTGGGAAGCGTGTTGCAGGGCCTGTCGCGGCTCGCATCGTGTCAAGCATCTCGCATCGCCGGGGGTGTCGCAGCAGACGCCGCCGCATCACCGGGAAGCATGTTGCATCAAGGAGAAAGCGCCATCTTTATTTCTTTGCCCTGGATCTTTGCTGCATTCCCATTGTTGCAACACTTTTGATGCCCTGAGTGTCGCATCTTAAGGTACATTAACTCAAAGTGTTGCATTTTAAGATCTAAAGTGAACTAAGCTAATTCTACCATTTTAAGTATAGTATTGTGGATTTTTGCTGTTTGTGGTCTTGTGATAAGTCTATATAAAGAATACTTATTTTTAATATACAACTGTGTGGTGTCCATCTGTAGTGTTGTCACTTGATTACTGGATGTGTTCAAAAATGCTTTACACACTGCCTCTGAGATAAGCCTGTCTGCTCGTGCCAACTTACCACGGGGGTGAGCAGGGCTTATTTTAGGAGTGGCAAAGCAGAGGGTGGCTGGGTAATGTTTGCGCAATAGCAACTAGTATAGTGTTCTTCAAGTATGGTGGCTCAAGGGAACAGGGGAAAGAGGCCACCTGCGTCCCCAAGGGGAATCTTCTGTGGAACCAGAGGATTCAAAGACAAAGGATAAATAGTTCCCGAGCACAAATAGGTTTCTTATAGTCTTTAGAGAAAAGATGTCCACTATTGAATCAATATTCTTTCAAGAGTCCAATAAGTTAATTCTTTTTATTTTCTTTATCTTTTCTCGTAATACATCTGAGAATTCTTCGTCAGTCTTCCAATATTCATCAAATTCACATAAAACGTAGCCAATGGAAAAACCAATGCCAACACGTGTTTCGTCATGGGGCACAGTCACCCAAATGACTTCTTCAGGGCTACAAATGAAAGTGAAACAATACAAAATATAAGCAATGATCTTTAGTTCTCAGCCATACCATCACCAATCAGTGGACATGCCATCTAGACGCTAGAATTTAAAGATCAGAGAACCTGAAAGTTGTGCATAGTGAGAAAGTCACATAAGGACTACTAGTGTGATTTACACTAGAAAAAACAGAAAAAAAATTGCCAAGTGTGATCTGATTATTAGGTTTCATAAGAGATAAAACACAAACGAAGCAAGCGAAGAAAGAAAAGAGAACAAAATAATAATAGTGTTAGGGTGCATTTGAATGATAATCAACAGTTTAGGAAAAGCCAAAGTTTATTGTATCTCCCAAGTAGAAGGAAAACCTTATAAACCAATAGATCGGTGATGAGCAGGAGGCCACAAGACGCAAGTCCAAGTTATCTATAGCCGTATTAAGATCAAACAGTAAGCTCACCATATAAGTAAAACGTCTCAACAGTATATATACGCCAGTTCCAGAAATCAATAATTTCTCAAGTAGAGAGTTTTAACTGATTAAAAGACAAAGAGTGAATTAAAACCCAAATATTCAAAACAGATTGATAAGAACGACTTCAGCCTAATCCTACGTACACAGGCATAATACCCCAATTTATCATAAGAATAGCATATAAAAACTATTTTAATATCAATAGATGAATTCGACAAAGGATGTCACTGTATGGTAAGTTTGCGAAAGGTTACCTCTATCCATTCCTTATTGTAGAGTCCTTCATGTGGATAGATATATAGATGATATTCTGTAATAGAAATGTGAACCACTGTTAAGGTTCACTATAACATGTAAAGGCACATATCATGTTTGACGATTAACACCAATGACAAGTCGACTGGTTCATTCTAAGGCAACCATAATAAGGTAAGCCTGTAGACCGGTTTTTAATATTGATGCTCAAAGCACCCCGATTTTATCAAGTTAAATTGCACGTTTGACAAGTACATCGAATATTATTAAAATTCGAGCATGTTGAGACAAAATAAACCAGAACAGTTAAATATATAAAATTGCGTCATAACGCACCAAAACGTCCGACAAAGCATATAAAATGTAGGTATTTTTAAACGTAAATCGACATTAGCGTGGAGTATGTACTCAATATGAGTAGTATAACGGACTTTATCTGTATCGCGGTGCGGCACAAATCCGAAACTACGAGCCACATACATAAACACGATATCTAAAATTAGCCCAAACCAATCCTGTGGGTGACATAACCAAATTGCCATCATATAATATCTGTGTGCGCCAAATATAGTGAATATTACTGGGTACATAAACACGTGGGTCTAAAAAGGCACCGAGATACTATAAATCAGTATCACGATATAAGTAACCCTACATACAAACAACTAACGTCAAATATTTCCGTCATACGGATGAAAGGCCAGCTCGTACAACAGCTTGGGCAACTTACCTAGGAGAGTACTCCCTGCCACCATCAAAAGCATTCCATATTCGTTAACAGCCGTGTTGATGTTACACGGTGTTTAAGTGCCCGTTCGCGCCACAGTGTATTAGTTGAAATCAACATAGGACAATGTTGTCTCATAGACGGCCGCCATCTTAGACTAGTAAAATCGCATTAGAACGTACTTATTACTAATTATATAATTACTCATTAAATTACTAGCATAAGTTCAATTCAGTATAATAGAAAGAAAACCACCGGCATACAGGTAATTCCGGATTCATAACTGGTAACTCCAAATTAAATTACCTTGCTCAAACCAATATTCATTAGCTAATCGACATACATTATACCTGAAACTATCAGAAGGAACTATCGATCATACGTATAGTTCCAAATTCTCAACCTTGAATAGGAGTTGTCTGTCGGACTGAACAAAGACATGAAGAAAAGACCACTAGTGAGTATACAGTGTTTCACAGAATCAGAATCATAGGCATTGCAAAAGAATTAGTAGGGAAAAGACAGGTGAGGGAGAAGATGCATCTGGGAGAAAAAAGTGTATATCAGAATAGAAGGAAAACTTTGTCAAAAAGAAGCCTCAATTTGCACATTACTTTTCAAATACAATCAGAGTCACAATTTAAATACACTCAGAGTCGCAATTTACATCACTCTCGAGATTGTTTACACTTCATAAGGTACATTATAATTCATAGCGCTCAGCTATTTATAATATACAAAATTAGGGTGTTATGGTAATGAATGATCAGCATTAGTTCCATTACTCACCCTTTACTGGATAATACAATTCATAAAACCCTGCTTATAAGAAACATTCTAACTAGGATTCAGCTAACCTTGGGTCACTGTTCAAGATTCAATCAATTAGAGAAAATAATGTAGTTCCTGGTCAACATTAATTCCACATTCCACCGCATGAAGTCTGAGAATCCACCTAGCTTCACATCGTCTCAGTTTTTGTTCTCTATCTCCACCCCGTGGGTCACTACATATAGCCTCCAACCCATGAAACTGAAATCCCAAACTTCTCTTATTTTCAACACAGTTTGCTGCATGACAACCAATAGGATACCTTTGATCCAAATTTTTAAGAGCACGAAAGTGTTCGGTCATTCTCTCTTTTTTGTATTTTTTTAAAATACCATGTTTTTTTTTTATTATTATTTTTTTTTACCTTTAATGGCAGATGAGTGCTTTTCTCTAGATGCGGGTCATCTAAGAAAGGGGCGTGGCCGCCATTAAAGTAAAATCGTAGCATAGGGTGCTTTTACAAACAAGCATTTGAATGCAATAGGTCTCGCATTTGTGAGACTAAGCTACTAGCATTATACATGACAATGCCTTTTTATGTATGTTCTAAATACCGAAACATAAATAAAAGTTATTGTCATTTAAAATACCAATAGCTCAGACTCGCGTAAATGCGAGACCTGTTTGCATTGCAAATGCTTTTTTATATAAATGCACGCATTTGCTGTAATACAATCGTACTGCGACAGCAAATGAAAAACTTTTCTTTGCGTCATAGGAACTAACAAAGGAGAACCAATGAATAGGCTTGTCTAATGTGTGGCAGTGAGTGGCAGCCATTCTGCGAGAGAAGATAAATACCTCTGAATGAAACAGAGCTGTGGGGGAGCAGTATGGACTATATTTATACATATATCCCTGTGCAGAAATTTACACATTTTAGATTGAGAATAAAGTAGCACCACTAGGTTGCGGAAGGTTCAGATGTGGGTGTGTAGGTAACAATTTTGGGTTCGAGGTTTCATGTGTGACAGAGATGAAGACCAGGGGTGGGAGTAACCTTCGTAATGTGCTGTAGCGTAATTCGTGACATTACAGCAATATTACGTGAAATTACATGGAATTATGCAAGAAGCATAACCCTGGATTATGCACTATTTCTTAGCACAAAAGGCACCCGCTCGTCCAAAATGGACCCGAGGATGCATATTGTGCTAAGTAAATAGCAATAAATGCAAAGTAACAGGAACAGCGGCAGTCGCTCGCGGTCTGATACCGTGCTCTTGGGTAGGGGTTTACCCAAAATTACTTGAACAGGCATGTTGTGATGATGTATTGACATGCTAATGTGTGCTATTGTGATGAAATACTTTTCCCTAACCTCATTGGCACTGCATGTCGCACCATCTCTATACATTCCACAGTTGAGAGTTGCTTATGGGTTGCCCGAACATACTCCGATGACCATCATCTGAACCAGATGTGTCGGGGGCTTATACGAATAAAAATTGTTTGAATACACAATTGGGGTATTAATCTCCATTACTAAAAGTCATACCTGCATAATTTTCTGTTATTTCTTGTAACAAGAGAAATCACAAAGTTTACACAATTACTCCGATTTCTTAGGCCTAATGCAGACAAGTGTTAAAACTGGAGACCAAAAGGTGTGACCTCTGCTCGGTAAAGAGCAGATGAAACCGGTTCCTGCCCATGAACCCATGAGTCGAAAGCAGTGCCTTTGACGCTATAAGAGCAATAGCATATTGGCTGCACTTGCAAGGTTCTACACATTGATCAGTAAGAGTTTAACCTTTGTAATGCACATGTATTTACTTTTATAACTGTGCAAGCTCTACCCGTGTTAAGCCATAGATAGGGGTAATACGGAAATATCGTCCAGTGCCTTATCCTCCAGAACCAAAGCCCAATAGAGAGTTCTTAATAAATGAAGTGCCAAAGAGGTTTTTCTTAAAACCATTACATCCATTTAATTAACCCAAAGCTAACGGGACAAGTTTGGAACTGAGACTGTCCCTGAGGAAATTCTTTATCCTGGTACTTAATATGTAGGGCAGATAATCATTTGAAATTGAGATGATACTGTCAAAACAAGGGATAGCTCACAACTACACTTAACTAGATGAATTAAAATGGGATAAAGTCCAAAAACTGGTATTACTGAAACTGAAGAATTTTACCACAATTACCGCTATGTTAGGATTTCAACATAAAAGTACCATGAAACATAAGCCTTAAGAAAGAGGATTCTCCTCGAAACACGTGTTGGCTGGGTGTCTGTATTTGGACTTTTCTATAAATGAACTTATGAACAAGCTTTGAAATAGAGGACTGTGTATTAATGACGTCTAAGTAAAGGTTTAAAGGAAAACCTAATTAGATCATTAAGCTCTGCAAGTGGGACTTTCTTTACCTCAGACACATTTGCTCTAGGCATGAAAACATTTGGCTGTGCCCTTCACACCAGAGGTCGTTTTATGTGGTTGCTACTACTTGTACCGGAAAAGGAGATTTGGACAGCGATAGCTAGGGAACGCTGGATGGTACAAGAGAACTAAATGCATGTATTTCGTGAAACAAGGACAAAGATAGATGCAGTGATGTAGCTGATGAAAAGAAAATTGGTACTAACAGAATTTCCTTGCAAGAAGCATGTAATTACTCCCATGACTTTACCTCTGACAGAAGATGACATAGCAGTGCACAACAGTTTAAATGTAGCCTTACCTTGCTATAAAAGCAGAGAGAGATCCTTGGACTTTTTTTGGGACAGAGAAGACAGGCAAAAGGGGACCTGATAACTTTTTGACAACAATGAAAACGCTTGGTTTTTGTGGGCATTGTGAATGTTGCTGGGTAAATGGATGCAGCAGGCTTGCATGATTTCGGCATGAAATGTTTTAGTTTGCTCACACAGGCGGAATAATCTGCCTGATAATGCGTCTTGCACCACGCCCTTGCACGGATGGATGTTTTGATTTTCTTGATAAAGTCTAATGGATACATTGAAACCTTTGTAGTTTTGGCCATGCCATCCTGAATGGGCATCACTGTGAACACTAGGAAATTTTCCGGGGTTAACGCTAATGGGGTAATGTCTAGGGGTGTGCATTGTTCTAGACAATTCAATATTTGCGGTCAAGGAGGTCTTCTTTATGTGGTCAAGGAGGTCTTCTTTACCAGTGTGAAAGAGTGACATTTCAAGTTTTACTGGAATTTCATTTTAAGGAGAAACCCAGCATCAATTTCCTGATTTTATAAAGGGATGTATTCTAATTGGGGATCCCCTGCATATTGATCAGTGGACACCATCTCCTGCAGTCAGTGTCCCCAGCACATAAACAACGAGAGCAGGGAAAAGATTTCAGCTGTGATAAACTCCATATTCTAGTGGGAACACAGACTGTATGAGATCAGGAGGATTGCAGCTGAATGAATTCAGCTCTACCTTTCTTAAAGGAAGAGAACCAGTTCAGCAAGCAATCTAAAGTAACCAGTCACATGGAAAGAAAATGGAGCCCGATCTGAAATTTGGCAGTCTCAAAAAACACCAAGAGGCGGGCAGCTGTTGTATATCGTTCGGACCCTTCAGGAATCCACCCCATACTGCATTCAGTTTGTATGCAAAACTTATATTTGTGGAGAAGGTTGCTCTTCGAGATGCCATCATGCATTTGGAGGTTCACCACTTCTTAATGATTTTACCACAGTCTAGTGGCTGATCATCTGACTTTTGGACCTGGAGATCTGAATTCTAACGTCAGTTTTAATATCATGTACAGAATCTTGTATCACCTCCTAACGGCCCAATTAAAGCACAGCTCTCGGTTTCTACCCGCTATTTTTTCACTATTGAAATATCAATACATACAAACAAACATAGCAGATTTGAGATCAGGCCTGGATCTAGAGATTATGTGGGCCAGGGGTGTGCTTTTTTAGCAGTATTGAAATTGGGCTAATCAGACAGGCGGGCCTCTTGCGTGCAAATATTGGTAAAATACCTCTTGACTCTTCCCTCCTCAATCCCTCCTTTGACTCTTCCTAAACCCCATTTTACTACTATGATCTTCCTAATAACACTTTCTAGACTCTTCCCTTCTTTATCCTTCCTTTATCCTATTCAATCCAACTAACAGACTCACATGTCCACCGCTAAAATGAACAACTTTTATTCTATGGCAGGACAGGAGGCGGGGATTATGCTCTATTTTCCATCACCAGCAGTATTTAACTTTAACAGAAAAAAACTCTCTTTCCCATGGAACATCAGGAAAGGCCAGCCCCATTGGTCAGCCAATCAGCAGCTGTATACGTCCTGAAAGGTCCGGGGCTGCTGGGATACTTCCTCTTTCTTTTCCTGCTCCACCAGCAGTTAAGTCGCTTTTCTTTTCTCGAATGGTTTTGTGACCCTGTACATTTAAATCGTTAATTGTTGACAATGTTTATGGCAACGCGAGCGCTTTTTGGAGGATTGTAAGGTAGCGCGCGCGCTTGGTTTTCTCTGACTAGCGGCGCTCTCTATGCTCGTTTGTCCTGCCGCGGGAGGGTCCCTCATCACTCCTTTCGTGGCTGTGTGTTTTGGCGGGCTCCGTGGTGGCGCTGATGGCCGCTGGAGGACTCCGGAGGAGCGCGTCTCGTGACTTGTTGCCTGTCTCAGGTTTTTCCTGCCAGTGAGTTCCCCGCAAAGCAGCAAGCCCGTACGCCTGGAAGCCTTGACGCCCGGTTCCCGGGTCTGTATTGCTCGCAGCCTGATGCCCGCTCCAGCGTCAGTAGAGGATTAATTCTCAGTGTAAACTTCACGATCCCTAGAAGGCTGTCATTTCTCAAAGGGCCCGGCCCAGGAATATATATATATATATACACACATCAGCGGCGAGGGGTGGGTGCTAGACACGCAGCTCAGGAACTCCCAACCTTGCAGTGGAAGACCTGACCTGAAGCTTTACCCGCTGGATACTGTTGTTATCTGAACATTATACTTTTTAGGTAATTGCAGCTTAACACAGGCATTTCAAAGGAAGAAGGGTAATATAGGGATACAGTTACCCCCCTTTTCTTCCAGTTGTATATGGTTTTAAATCACACTAATGTATACACATAATACATTATGGACAATCATTATCTGTAGACAGTGAACTCCATAGATACCTGCTAAATAGTTCCTTTGGTCCTGAAGAATCGCCTGTTAATTGACAATAGCGAGAGACATTTTGACCGGACAATAGCACACTCTGAAAGGTTTCTGGAAGCATAATATTCCAGTTTTACCCTCTAGAATCTATTTTAATTAAAGCAGTGGACCGCCAGAATAAATCATTCCTTGGTACCCCTAGCTTATTTTTAAAATCACTCAGACATGTCTACAATCTTTCTAGCCCCCACACCTGCACTTCATCTACACGGCAGTTTAAAAAAGATCTCCGCTAAAAGGCCCCTCTTTGAGGTGTTGCCCGTTGGGTATTGCATCGCTGACCCAACGAGGAGCAGGCCAAAATGATGAAGCATGACACCTGCAAAGGTGTGTGAGGGCACTAAATCCAACAAAATGGATCCCAAGGGTAATTCTTCTTTACCCTAACAACATCCTCCGCATATCTTGACTCATATCTAATTTCCCCCCCCCCACTTTTCCTTATCAGGAGAAGCTCAAAACATCAGGGAAGCAGCATGGCCAGACAGCACCAACAAACGATACAGATCTGCTTGGGCCAGATGAGTGGGTTGGTGTCTTGGCCGGGATCAGGATCCCATGGGGTGCGAGGTGATCCACATCTTGAACTTCTTGGCCGCCCGGGCCACGGAGGGTTTGGGATAACACACAATTAATTCTTACAGATTGGCGATCTCAGCGGGCAACGACCCGGTGCAGGGTTATGCTATAGGGGAACACCCGTTTGTCTGCAAACTGATGAGAGGCATTCGCTCATCCCTGCCACCATTACCTAAATATTCAAAATTGTGAGACATCAACAAGGTGCTATCCCTTTTGTAAGTCCTGGCACTCAAATAAGTACCTGTCCCCCAAGGAGCTTTCGGCGAAGTTGGCCATGCTTCTTTGCTTGGTCTCCTGTCGGAGGGTTTCTAATGTGAGAGCCCTGGATCTCCATGGTCGGGTGTTTACCCCTCAAGGAGTTACTTTCCATATTTCCCGCCGCACTAAGTCGGATTCTTGGGTGATCTTGTACCCGGCTTTTGATAAACACACTAAATTGTGTGTGGTGCGTTGCCTCAAGGCTTACGAGAGAATGAAAGACTAATATCGCCCCCATGGCTTGAATCAGCTGCTGATAGCTCTTAGGAAACCCTTCAAGGCTGTCTCTTCTCCCGCCATAGCAAGATGGATCAGATGGGTCATGCGGGAAGCAGGCACTGATACTTCACACTTCGGTGCGCACTTAGTTAGAGAAGCCTTTTATCTTGGGGCATGCCTCGAAGATATTATCAATGCCGCTGACTGTTCATCAGACTATGTTTAAAAGGTATTATTTTAAACCAGTCGTTGAAATAGCTTCCCTGGTGGTGGACAAGCTTTGAACAAGCATATCCCTCGCCTCTGGCCCTGCCATAGAATGAAAAATGTCCTAGTAGACACAAAGGAAAGTTTCAATTCTATTAAGGACTCAGAGGCGAGGATTATTCCCGCCCAGAGTTTCCTGAGGATTCAGTCTTCACCTACCCTCGACTATAGTTCAGCACTCCGTATGGTATACGTATTCTCACAGTTCTCATTGAAAAGCATGGTCATGTTTCACATGGATTTACAGTTCAGTTGGCATTGTGTTTTTCTTATCTTCCACCTTTTTCTACTGTACTATGTTATTTGGTGAACGTTGTGGTCATTAAGTTCTGGTTCATCTTGATATCCTTTGGCTTCTTTTAGGTTCAGTCTACCAAAACGGACTAGTTAAATTCGACGACGGCTGGATGGTCGCAGTCAAGAAAGAGGAAGTATCCCAGCAGCTCCGGACTTTTCAGGACGTATACAGCTGCTGATTGGCTGACCTTTGGGACTGGCCTTTTCCGATGTTCCATGGGAAAGAGTTTTTTTCTATTAAAGTTGAATACTGCTGGTGGTGGAAAATAAAGAAAGTAGAGCATAATCCTCACCGCGGAGTCCTTAATAGAATTGAAACTTTCCTTTGTGTCTACTAGGAAATGTTTCATTTGCCTATACTACTCCACCACTAATCCACTTTGGGTTTCGGAGTAGCGTGCTACTCACTGAAAAGTGCTTCAATGCCTCATCAGGGGTAGTGAATGCTATATCAATATAATTATCTGGTATAAGGCTGTCTGGATTTGAGGACGATTTCATTGAAGATGTTGCTGAGGAGATTTGATTGCGGTTCAGGAAGTTATCCATATAAAAGTTGGAGAAAGAAGACCAGGTCAAAATGTTGTAGTAGGGTAAGAGAGTTACTGACGTAGGACCAGTGTAGTCTAGAAGTTGATCACTGATCTTGATACTTTTATCCTAGAAACATTTATCACTGTTGGCGACAAGTATTCAGAACAAAGAATCTATTGAAGGGAGTGGAAACCGATAGTGTTTGGCAGTGGCAAATTAATGACTGCTTGTAGGAGAAATTACAAAGGCAAACTATGTAAAATTGTGAGATAGAAGCAGATCTTTATGTGTGGCTGTCTGCAGGACTGAGAGACAATATCGGCTGGGTGTTTAAAAGACTGCCATCTCTTCTCAAGCTTTCCTATTTATAATTTGCTGTCATCAAAGCAGTAGAAATCTAGCGATATTGGTAGTTTGTGCTTTCATAGTTTTCTTTGATTTTGTTTCTCAATTCCTTCACAATTTCGTACTTTTTTCAGTTTTTCCTATTTTTAATTTTATTAACAATTTATAATTTTCCCGGCTACGATATTTCTTTTTTTTCTAAACTTTAAGCTATGTAGCACAGCAGCTCGCACCATTACGCAAACTTTACAAAAGAAAATTAACAAAGCCAATAGATCTTGCATAGGCAAAACCTATTGGCTTTGCCAATGCTTGTTTAAATGTTCTGCTTTTCACAAGTTCTGAAATGGCAATTATTAACTTTCTCCTAAGTAGTACGTTTTGCTTTTAATTGCGGTTTGCCTTACTTTCTTGTTTGGTTTTTGAATTCACTTGTCAGCTACTTATTTTCTTCTGAAAGATTGTTTCATATTTTAGCTTTGTCATAAAGTCTCTCAAAATCTTTGTTTTGTACTTTATTTATGTCAGGTTCTTTTATTCAGATTCTCATTTTCTTTAGGATTCTATAATCAGAAAGCCTGATTTTATCTGCCCCATATTTAACAGCTACTCTATCGACTTCCTGTCCTAAAATGTCAGAACTACACTTTGCTCTTGCAAACAAGATAACAACATGAGCTGTGTGCTATAGTAGATTCTTATTGCATTTTGCATGCAACACTAAAACATTGAAATGGAAATATTTTGACAATCTCCCAAAGGAAATGAACAGGATATATACACCAAATCTAGGAAACGGGGCTTCACCTTTGGCTTAGTCGCCATGGAGAAGACACAGCCCACCAAAAATGATAACAAATTAAGATTGCCATTACTGTAAAAGCTATTATTTTGGGTGAACATTCCTCATTGGCTTTCCGTTGTTTCTTTCGCTTTCTGTAGCTGATCCTCTATTCCCAGCCCACACATAAAAAAATAGAGGGTTTACTATGTCGGTATGATCAATGCCCCACATTTCACTATCGACAAGCCTTCAATTGAACAGCTGAGAATGACTACATAAAGATTTACTATGGGTAAGGGAGCTTGACTCCTATTTACACTGCGGAAAACACCAAGTAGATCAGTAAGCTTCAAATCATATTTGTCATCAATGTCACAGTTGACGACAATTCAATAGTCAAAGATTCTACTCTGTGATCTGATTGGCTAGGTACCACAGAATCAACTAACTTACAGCATAAAAACATGTCAAGACTGTATAACCCTAGGTACTAATGCAATTCGGTTAGACAAACATTGTTTATTCTTCCATAGGTACTTTCCTGTACTCATGCTTATCCTCTGGAGTTGAGCCAGTATCTGTGCTTACTTCCAACTTAGCAGTAACTAAGGTAATTAAACTTTTGACTGCGTTGAAAAAAGGCTATATTTGCACAACAAAAAAAAGCAGCCCGTAATATGCAGGGCATCTAAGAAAATTAGAACATTTGACCCAGAATATTAAGGAGAGCAACAAATCAGACTTACGTCTGCTACCCTGCGGTTTACCTAAGCAGTAACAAAAACTGTAAACCACAACTATTCAGTTACTATACAAAACAATAAGACTATCAATCTGCAAGATACGCAGTTGCAACCTCTTACTAGTATGGGGATTTAGTGAATAAGATGACACCAAGCAGGCCCCATGAAACTAAAGAAAAGTCATCAGGGAAAAGATCCCTCATCAGAGGAGGCAAATTAGATTAAAATTCATATTCAAGCTACGTTTTCCTCAAAAAAGTACCTACATTGAGATGGGGGCATTAGCCATAATTAGAAACGTAGAGAAACAATTTTCCACAGCGGACCAACCAAGAAAGCACCTCAAACTTCAAAAAATCCCATATAATCTTAAATCTCTTGTGCTGTTCAACCTCTGAGACCTGCTGTGGTTGGGTCCCACTGGGTTCCCAGAAAAAAGTTCGAAGACACGTGGAGGCAGCACCAAATTCAAAGTAATTTCCAAAGGCAATGAATCATATAAAAAATATATTTTTCTTTATTGATTTTTTCTTTTGAAGGTGCACAAGACAGCCAACGCGTTTCGCTCCCCAAACTTGGGAGCTTCGTCAGGGCAAGATCAAGTGAGCTGAAACCTATGTGGGTTTTTAGGTCAAATAGTATGGCTTGATAGGCGCAAAATCGATATTTTGATTTGAACGGAATCCAGTTGAACAAAGAAACTCCAAGCTTGGCGTTTTTCGCGGGGGCCGGTTCGTCTGTCACCGTAGCGTGAGACCCATTAAATTGTGCAGCTTATCAAGGACTGCTTATCTCTGTGACGCTTTTTATACTAGTCAATATGAATATGGAACACATGTGACATCTATAGGAACTTGCACACTATTGCATTCTGACTGTCATTAACTACGGCCCCCTTGACGCTCTTTGGACTTACAAGTGGAGAAATTAGTCATTTCTTCCTTTGTTTCCCTGAGCAATATCTTTGTTCAACTGGATTCCGTTCAAATCAAAATATCGATTTTGCGCCTATCAAGCCATACTATTTGACCTAAAAACCCAGATAGGTTTCAGCTCACTTGATCTTGCCCTGACGAAGCTCCCAAGTTTGGAGAGCGAAACGCGTTGGCTGTCTTGTGCACCTTCAAAAGAAAAAAATCAATAAAGAAAAATATATTTTTTATACGATTCATTGCCTTTGGAAATTACTTTGAATTTGGTGCTGCCTCCACGTGTCTTCATCATAGTTAGAAACGTGGCAGATAAAGGTGTAATCATAAAATATTGGGTTGCTTTTGTTCAGAGACAAGAGTCATGTGATGAAGTCTCTTTATTGGAAGTACTATAGCAAAAGGTCCAATTGCTTACTAGCTAGATCTGAGCTCTATACATATATTTACACATAAACATACAAATGCTCATGCAGAGATCTCTTCAGTAGAACTGAAGGTCTGAACGTGTGTACCTGCTTGAAGCCTTCCTGGTTACATATTAACATGCATTTCTTCCTGGCTTTATAAGAATCACTAGAATTACATTCCAAATATTGCTGTACTTCAATATTTAGCTTTTAGGAGGCCAGATTTCTTCACAAGGGAATTTATAGAGCTATAGAGGCAACAAGTTGGGGAATAACAGGCATTTGATTTACAGGTTTTGGACATATGCCACAATATTGAGTTCAGGATATCGACTACCACCTTACCATTAAGTAAAGTTTATTACAGAAGGGCCACTAGTGACTATAGAACCAGTTAGATCTGACTGTCCATTGAAACGCCTATTTTTTGTTTTCTTACTTACTTTGGTACAGTTCAATGAATCTGTCCAAAAGATTGCCCAGAAATGTCCATCCAATAATGGATCGGCATGGCACGTTTCAAGTATATTTGTCAAGTGGGAGTAAATAAAAATTGTGTGGGGGTGATGGTCAAAAAGGGACTTTTTAGATTTAACTTCCCATATGATCCTTTTCTTGTCGATATAGAAAAAAAGGAATTACATCAAACGAGGCATGAAGGAAGTGCCTATACAGGAAAATATAGGACGTGCTTTGCTTGTTTCGGTGTAACTTCATTCACAGCTTCATGAGATGTTAGCATTAACATAACATGTGTATTTGTAAAGGCATGTTCACCCGTAGGTATCTTGGCACTGAATAACAGATGTTTATTATTACCCAACTCAATGGTACTCATTTTATCGACCTCAGATGGATGAAAGGCTGAGTGGACCCGCCGGGATTTGAACCTGTGACCATGAGGTCAAACACAGGCCCCTTCAGTGGAAGCATTAGTCCACTGAGCCACTAGACCCGGCTAAAACAGTTTTCTGTAATCAAGAAGCAGAACAGCCCACTGGGTGGAATGACTGATAGTATAGCCTTATAGATGACAGATAAAACATTAGGAGGTTTGACTACTGACTTCTCTATAAGGAGCTGAAGCATCCCTGTTGAATGGATACGAGCCGGAAGCAGTAGCATGGGCACCTGTGACAAGACTGGGATCCAATTAACAACACTCTTTGTGATACTTTATCTGTAATGAGGTTGTGACTTTGCAAAAACATGTTTCTCGCTTTTTGTTGTTTTGTCTTTCCATAAAATATGGGGGGGGGGGGGGGGGGGGGAGTATTTCTGTATAACTCAAATTAAACTGAGCAGCAATCACGATAGAAATCTGAACCTCTCTGTATCATTTGACAGTAGTGACCATTAAATACTACTTGACATGCCCACCAAAACTGAACCTCACAAACACACATATTCCGCTAATCAGTGATGGCATACTAAATTTCTGCTACAGATTTTAAGATAGATGAACAAAGTGTGACTAAATGTATTCACTCTGCCCCCTTTACGAAAGCAAAACCTCTGGTCGTTCACACTTACCAGAACTTCGCCAGGAAAGATCAATAAGAAAGTATAAACAGGCTAGAGTCAAATAAAAATGCTGTGCAATATAAAACCCTTCTTTCAAGCTAACATCCCACCTACCACTGTCCACACAACTGTATAAGCCCACACTGAGAGGGGAAATAATTACTCACCAGCTTCATGAAAACAACTCTAACCCAACTCAAAGTCACCTTCAATGAAACAGTCTCACTTTCAGGAATCTTTACTGGCTACCTACCTACATGTATAACATTAAATATCCCAATCAATATATATAAAAACGAAAGTATGTCTGTTTTTCCTTTATGCATTACTACACCATTCATCCGATCGCCATGAAACTTTGGGAAGTTGTTGAGTACACTCCCACAAAGGTTTCTGGCAACGAAAAAAAAAAATACTTTGTTAAATATCGGCCCCCTAGCCCCCCAGTCCCCCAGGGCCCTCATATTCTTTCCAATACTGAACGTTTACAGTTTACGGAGCGACTCGCTTTTGCAATAACCATCAACAAAGTACAAGGACAATCGCTGCAAGTGTGTGGACTAGATTTGGAGAATCCGTGCTTCTCACATGGACAACTGTATGTGGCCAGCTCACGCGTCGGAAAACCTTCTGATTTATTTGTGTACGCACCAGACGGAAAAACAAAAAATAACGTGTATCCACAAGCACTCGAATAAATAAACAGAATTAAAACAACACTTTAAAATGTTTTCCATATTAAAATGAATATGTTTCAATAAAAATGACACTATGTAAATTGAATGTTATCATGACAAGTTTCCTTAAATTTCCTTTCTTCTGAGATCGCAGCAACGCGCGACGGTAAGCTAGTGTATTATAAAGCCATGCACACACAAAGCTTCTGATAAACTCTCCTTTTACTGCTGCATTGCCCGTAGCTAAGAAAAAAAGGGGTAACCCTGTGTCCCTCAGAACATGGGTATTTATGGTTTAAATGAAAAGCGGTTCTGTTGGGTCGGACCAATTATTTGTGAAAATATTCAATTAATGAGAACAAAAACAAGAACTCTCTGATACAAGTCCAACAATTTTGAGAAATAAATAAACAAACGCTCAAAAGCTTTAAGTCATGTATTAAATCAGTTGTATTAAAGGTTTTCAAACATTTGGTATCTGAATTGCAATCATTCTTGGATAACATTCAATGCTTGTAGTGACTGTCAAATAAAAAGTGACTTTCAGCGAAAGGTGCTCAGTGAATGGCGAAATATACAGTGCAATCTATGTACAAGTATATACAAGTTTCTTCATTGGCCAGATCACGCTTTTGAACCAAGGATTCCTAAAGTTCCTATCCGGATCCTGGTCTTTCTGGGCCTATGATGTTCGTCGACGTTTCGACCCTATTGCGCCCCGGTTGGTGGTCGCGACGGGTCTTTCTCAAGACAGAGGGACAGTCTAGAAAATAAGGACTGTGTATCAGAGAGAGTTCCGGTGCATGAAAGGCTTGCAACTAAGTAAAGTATTAGAAGACAGTACTCACTTATGGGACAGACCGGATAACTTCAGCCTGAGACCGGAGTGGCATTCATGCCAATCAACTCTACGGAGCAAGAACACAGTATCAGTAATCTGTGTCCTGATAGGGGATTGCTATGACAATGGAGCTAAATATGCGCTTATAGTTGGACTCAACCCAGTGAGGTGGTGCATCACTATATCATATGAGTGCCCTTTAAAAAGCCGGACAGTGCGAAGCCAAAATATGATTTAAAGCCTTACTGCCTGTGGCCGATAGCGGCGTTGGATCAAGGCATGGAAGCACGTAATTGTTGTAGAATTAAACAAAGGTGAGGAATTGTGCGCATTGTGCACCAATTACTGAGCTCAGTCAAGTGAGGTGTAGTGATCGGGACGCTAGATTAGGAAGCGCGTGCCCATTAAAAACCGGTCAGTGCAAGTGCCGATTTAAAGCACTGCATGTGGCCCATAGCGGCATATATGTGCAAATTATTTACTCGGATTGTAAGTGATCGCATTTCCCCGCCGCTCGGTGGATCAAGGCATAAATGCGTGTAATTAATGGGATTTAAGTTGCTCGGGTTGCGAGTAACTATTGAGGGGATCGCAGTGAGCGGCCGCTCGGTAGAGAGAAGCGTGCTGGGGTTTCAGGCGCTTACCTTGTTAAAAGATTACTTGCGAAGTAAACGGAGGTGCTTCGTTCCTCTCGTTTGGGGGGCCGAGTCTGACAGCGCGTAGCCCGCAAGCCGTAATGAAGGTACGGCTGTGGCGTGCACGTTGGAACGTTCGTTGCCTAGCAACGACGTGGCACCAATCACTGTATCATGCGAATTGCGTGAACAGAATGGAGATACATGTATGGCAAGCAAAGACCATCCAGAAATCGTTGTTACTAAACATTAAGTATGCATCATACAATTTACCAACGAAAATTAACAATAAAATTGCAAATTAGTTTGAATTCGACAGACAAGAACAAGAAAATTAAAATTGTTTAACATTGAAAATGCATTATAATTTAACAGCCTTAATAATGACCTTTAAGCTTGTCAAACCAGTGTGGCAAACATGATGGATACATTGGTCAAGATTAGACCTTGCCATATCGTGATGACATTGGTATTGCCGTGACCAGACGGGTAGAGCCGGCTGTTATTATTTATACTAACAATTTAAAAAAATGTTAATTAACAATGAGAATTCGACAGACTGAGCTAATCAAAAAAGTATGGCAAACATAATGAATGTGTAGGTAAGGAATAATGTCAGATCGTGATGGTATTTTCAGTGGTATTAGACATTTGTGAACTGAAAGGTGATCTATTCCCGATTGCCTGATCTAAGGGAAGGTAGGTACATGGGGTCATAACATTTCGTGAAAGACAGGCTTATGACGTACACAATAAGACGAACCCGAGGTCTCATGTTTTTGAATGGAAAATGATATTACAAGATTCGGGACAATGACACAATGAGGTTAGTCCAGGTTGGAAATACCATAGTTTACACTAGACTCATTTGTTTTGATACCTCCTCATACTCATTCAGCCCAGAGGTTACAGAGTTCAAACAATGGATCCATTTACATTCCTTCCTGCTCAGGACTGATGTTAGAGACCCACCCCTTGGGTTGGCATTTATTTTCTCAACAACCCTCCAGCGGATACTCTCTGGACTGTGGCCTTTGTTGATAAAGTGTTCCACTAGGGGAGCACCTTGTGTCTTGCACCCGACTCTACTCATGTGCTGCAGTATCCTCATTTTAACTTTTTGGGTTGTCTGCCTGATGTATGGCATGTCACAGGGGCAAAGAATTATGTAAAGGACATTTGAGGTGTTGCAGTTTGTCAATGAAGGAAGTTTATATGTTTTGTTTCCATGAGTGAGAGCCAGGCCCTCCAAGCAAAGTGGGCATGCCTTACAAGTGCCACATTTAAAGTGTCCCACAACGGGCGGAAGTCCAAGTAGATCTCGTAGATCTGGAGCTTTGGGAGGTGTCAGGTAGGCCTTGACAACATTGTCTTTCACGTTGCGTCCCCTCTTGAAGGCAAACAACGGGCTCTCCTTCATGTTCAATTCTGGTGCCACTAGATTCCAGTATTTCAACACCGTTTTTTTAATCATGTTGCTTTTTGTGTGGAAGGTGGTGACGCACACCAAATTACTGGTTGGAGGTTTCTTGTTCTTAGGATCTAGAAGTTGATCTCTTGGGCAATACCACGCCCTTTTCTTTGCACGTTTCAGCAGTCCCAAGGGGTAGCCCCTTTTGCGCAGGCGTTTGGTTAGAACTTCACATTCTTTGAAGAAATCACATCTTCTAGTACAGTTTTTCCTCATCCGCAAGTATTGTCCATAGGGCAGGTTGTCTCGTAGGTTGCGTGGGTGGTGTGAGTCATACTTAAGTAAGGTGTTTCTTTCTGTGGCTTTCATATAGAGATCACAGTAGAGCATATCATTCTACACCTGGAATGAGAGATCCAGAAATGCGATGGTGTTGCGATCATAGGTCATGGTGAATTGGATGTCCCTGCTTTTTTCATTAAGCCATTCAAAGAATTGGTTTAGTTCATCTTCAGTGCCTGTCCAGATCATAATGACGTCGTCAATATATCTCTTCCAGACAGTGATTGAATCAATGTACGGCGTATCATGTGCATATAGGAATTCCTCCTCGTAGTTGTCCATATATATATATTCGCCAAGCTGGGGGCATATGTAGCGCCCATGGCTACTCCTTTACATTGGAAGTAGAATTGCTGTTTGAAGACAAAGTAGTTCATTTTCATTGCGATTTCTAATAGGCCGATCACGAAGTCAGTCGGTATCCAATGTGGCGCTGGTCGTTTGTTGAGTGTGGAGCGGATCACCTCTATAGCCTTGTCCTGGGGTATGGAGGTATAGAGTGATGAGACATCCATTGTAACCATGAATTGGGTAGTGTTGTTATATGGTTGATTTTCTAGTAGTTGGATGATGTGCATGGAATCACGCACAAATGATTTGGTTTCAGGGACCCATGGTTGCAGAAAATAGTCTATAAACTGGTTCACTGGTTCCAGCACTGAGCCACAACCCGAATTGATGGGTCTTCCGGGCGGGTTTTCCAAACGTTTATGAACTTTTGGCAATGTGTATATTGTGGGGATGCGCGGTTCTCGGTCGATCAAAAAGTCTTTTTCAGGGATACTCAAGAATCCTTTCATGACTCCTTCCTCTGCCAGATTCTCGATGAGTGATTTTATATTTGTTGTAGGGTCCCTTGGTATCGGTTGGTAGCTTTCTCTAACCCCAAGTTGATGTTCAATCTCCATAATGTAGTCTCTGGTGTTCTGTAGTACAACCGCTCCACCTTTATCGGCTGCCTTCACTACGATAGATTGATTTTTACTCAGTTCCCGTAGTGCGGTTTTCTCCTCTTTCGTGACATTATATTTGAAGTAATGCTTCTCTTCCAAGGATACCATTACCTCTTGCATCACCACCTGTTCAAATGCCAGTATCCGCTGGCTCATGCAGTATGGTCCAGGTGTGAACGATGATGGGGGTTTAAAGGGTGTTGCTGTTGGTTTGGGCGTATATTCATTCTTCCCAAAGTAATATTTCAATCTCACCTTTCGGAAGAACTTTTGTAGTTCCAACTTCACGGTGAATGAGTCTGGTCTGCTCGTTGAGACGAAGGAAAGTCCCTTGCTTAAGACGTCTCTTTCTGCCTGTGTAATGGTCTGAGAGGTTGATGATGGGGTCAGAGAGATCCATATTGGGCGTGGGATGTCGATCCATATTTTATTTTATAGGAACTTTAGGAATCCTTGGTTCAAAAGCGTGATCTGGCCAATGAAGAAACTTGTATATACTTGTACATAGATTGCACTGTATATTTCGCCATTCACTGAGCACCTTTCACTGAAAGTCACTTTTTATTTGACAGTCACTACAAGCATTGAATGTTATCCAAGAATGATTACAATTCAGATACCAAATGTTTGAAACCTTTAATACAACTGATTTAATACATGACTTAAAGCTTTTGAGTGTTTGTTTATTTATTTCTCAAAATTGTTGGACTTGTATCAGAGAGTTCTTGTTTTTGTTCTCATTAATTGAATGTTTTCACAAATAATTGCATTGCCCGTAGCACCACCCATCTGACTGGCAATCTCCAAAAGAAGGTTGGGAAAAAAACGAGACTTCTCCATCTTTGCCCAATCTATAGGCAATGATACTTTCTACCGCACCCAAAAACAAGCATTGACAAAGCCAGTAGATTTTCCCTATGCAAGATCTTTGTTAATGTTTTTTTAAAATATTACACAGCGGTGCGAGCTGCTGTGCTACATAGCTTAACGTGTAAGAAAAAAAGCGATATTATGTGGCCAGAGCACTTCATAGAGTTTAATATTTAACTTTTGTTAATTATTTAACTTCAAGCAATGCACGAACAAATAAGATACATTTTTATTTTCCCTATACTTAATATGCAGTTTATATTCTTGAACAAATGCCCATTACAGCATGTCAAAGTGTAGCTAGCTGGAATACTGAGCATGGAGAGGAGGTGGCTATACGGCCAGGGCTGCTGACTTTGGAGCTGGGGAACCAGGTCCGAGTCTCTGCGATGGCTCAATATACCATGGTTTGGTGAAAATCACTATCTCCCAGTGCCTGTAAAAATTAGTGTGCCTTTGTGTAATGTAACTAGAGGCTGCGCTTGGCAACAGGAAGAAAAAAAATGAGAGTGACATGGGAGCCAACCAATGACAAGCAAAGGTAAGTAATGAGTGGGCTCTAAGCCCCTTTTAAGATTTTTTTTCATTACAGGAGATCTTGCAAGCATGCCTCAAGCGCCATACAGGCAAAATCCAATATAAACATAAGACTAGCACCCTCTCACAACATAGAAAGCAATGCTCTTCTCAATATATCTCCACCAACACTGAACTGTCTTCATCACGCAAGCCACAGAACAAACTACAAACATACTGTAAACGCTCTCAATTCTTTACATCTTGTTCGTTGTATACCCTTGTAATCCATAATTGTGCTCAAACATTAACCTCAAATTTATTTCAACCAATCAACATGATGAATTTTCCAACTTATTTTTGTAAAGTTTCACCTATGCCCTTTAACTTTCAAGAGGTGAAACATGCCCACACTGACTGTAAAGCACTCCTTCTGCCCCTTGGAATTAGTTGTGTGCTACATAAATAACCTGAAACAAAATAAGAAAAAGTTAGGAAGCCCATCTCCTGCATGCAACTGAGACTAAAGGCACAACACAGGGCAGGCGAATGGAATGATAAAGAAAGGGCCACCACCTGTTAATTAGTTTGAAAAGTCTCCCCAACAATTGAAAAGAGAAACTTACTTCAAATTCCTTCACAAAGTAACGTGTCTCTCCTTGAATAACTGGTCTGTGGTCCAGGAGCCTAGAATGTATTTCACCGAGATCTGCAAATGTAAAACACAGGTCTGGTTTACATGACAGAAAAAACAACAGAAAATTCCAACGTACAAGTAAAATTAGATACAGAAATGTTATTTCCTCGTCTACAAATACAATGTCACCAACAGCGAGACTCGTTATTCAACATCCACCTGATACCTCTCCACAGCTCTGAAAAACAAGTATTGGAAAAGACAATAGGTCTCGCCTTCAATTTGCCAATGCTTTCTAGTGATACTGTAGAGCATCAGCAAGATGCTGTGCAGCACAGCCAAAAGTAAGGAAGAAAAAAAGGAAAAAAGAAAAAAAAGGGGGTGGGGAGAAGCTGCAGTGACCATATAATTTTGTGGGCACATGCATGCACCAACAATGGTGTTTTCTTTTTTTTATTTACCAATCTAAGATGAATCAGTAAATTAATTTAAAAAAAGAAACATTTGTTCCAATGGTCCTTTTTTTGAATGCCGAGGTGGTGGCAATAATTTCATGTCTAGTGTCCAAAGACAATGGCCTTGTGGGCAATTGAGGACAGAGTGGGTGGTGCAACAAGGGGGAAAGCAGCGCATGGGGCAGGAGAGAAAGAGACACAAGATAGCAACAAAAACCTCAGGGAAGCTGGGAGTCTGGCAGGGTGGTGAAGTACCTGAGAGAGCTTGTAACATGACAAAGTCAGCAACACAGACCACAGGAGGAGGGCTGCTGGTGGGCTGAAAAAGCACTCGAGAGAGAGAGATGGTAAATAAATCGACGCTCATGGACTGCTTACGCACAAAGAAAAAAGTAGTTCCCTAAAGTGAGCAGTGGAAGGATAGAAGTAAGCCAATCAGAGAGATGCTCCAGGGAAGGGACACACACAAGAAGGCACGCTAGGACAAGGAAAGCCATAGATTAAGAAGTAAGTAAATGGGAATGACAATAAAGCAAACATCTGGTAAGCAATGGGAGGGCTGTAAGCTCTTCTAAGTTCTTAGTAAGCCCAAAACAGGTCTTTTGCAACCAGACAGCTTGCACTCTCTGGTGGACCTGACCAAAAAATGCCTGTGCACACAAATGCTAAACAAGCATTTGCAATGCAATAGGTCTTGCATTACTGATAGTTTACAGTATTGATGTTGCAAATAATAATGCAACACCAATAGCTCATACTTTCAGTAATGCGAGACCTAGTGCATTGCAAATGCTTGTGTAGTGAGCCAGGAACCAGCATTGTTTGTTTCAGTGCAGTACCGCAGGCTGCGTCTAGAAGTCCCTAGTGAGTAAGGCACCAGCACTGCATGTCTAGGTGCAGTACCGCAAGCTGTTCCTGGAGGTCCTTAGTGTGCAAGGCACCAGCACAGAATGTCTACAAAGTTGGAGTTACTGGCATTATAAACGGCAATGTTTTTTACCTGCCCATGTTGCAGGGTGTAGTACCATATGTGGCCAAAAGGGGACCTCTTTTGGTCACATATGGTACTGCATCCTGCAGAAGATATGGTAAATCCACCTTACCCATACCATAATGCATTGCATGCAAGTCAGTGCTTCGAGTACATTCAAATAGCTATGTCCATATGTACAATTAGTAGCTTTGAAATGTGGCAAAAGAATGATTACATTAATTTCGGATTAGGTTGTACTCTGTGCGGAGCTGATGAAGGGAAATTTATAGACAGCCTCATATAATGTGAGTTGTTCTAGTGAGTGAAGTTACCACTGCCAGCCTAGCTTAGGACCAAGTGTGTATCCTGCCTGTAGCCATTTAAGAAAATAGTGCCTTGAGTAACAACACATGTACCAGAGGGTGTCCTCATGAAAGGTACAAGAAGAGATATGGCGGTACTAAGAAGGGACTACTAATCCTATTCACCAATAAAAGCCACCATTTACAAAGGTCAGCGACAGGAGCCAATTAAAAAGATGGGCGGAGCTTTATGCTCATATCCTACATATAGCATGTCTCGAAAAGACAGCGTGAGTGCTGCCTAGGTGAGACATAAGAAGGTGCAGATGAGACCACTCCTTTTTATTACCTTTTATTCCCAACAGCCTCAAGTACTCATTTCATTTTAGAAGTGTTACAGTGAAAAGACAACCTACCCAATGCTGTAATATATGATTAACTTTACTGAACATATTTGTTCCTGTGAATGCTGTCTAGGGTACACCTAGAATTGGTTAATATTTGGCACATATGTGGCGAATGCAAGAATGAATGGTTGACAAAATGGAAAAGTTAAATGGTGGGAATCAGTGGGTGGATGGAAGGATGAAAGAAAGAATGAATGGATAGATGCTCGGATAGAAGAGCCAAAGAAGCTCTTCTAAGGAGGGTCAGGTACACTTGCTTCTCTTGCTTTATGTCATCAGAGCTTTTAGTTCAAAGTGGGGGGTATTTTAATTTTCTGGGTACTTGCTTGTTGCTCTATGCTATTTAACTGCACATCATGTCAATGGGCTACATCACACCTCACAACAATGCATCACTCTATTACACGCCACATAGTAAAAATATCAATGACCAAAATATAATCAAGGCAAGTTTATACTGGGAAGCTTACGCACATAGAAAAAAGTAGTTCCCTGAAGTGAGCAGTGGAAGGATAGAAGTAAGCCAATCAGAGAGATGCTCCAGGGGAGGGACACACACAAGAAGGCACGCTAGGACAAGGAAAACCATAGATTAAGAAGTAAGTAAATGGGAATGACAATAAAGCAAACATCAGGTAAGCATCATCATCGAGAAGACAGTCAACAAGCAGCTGGCCGCCTTCCTCGAGACGAATGGATCCCTCGACCCCTCACAGTTGGGCTTCAGGGCCAACCACAGCACCGAGACCGCCCTCATCGCTGCCACCGATGACATCCATGCCCTGCTTGACAACGGAGAAACAGCTGACCTCATCCTCCTAGACCTCTCTGCGGCATTCAACACTGTCTGCCACCGCACCCTAGTGCAACGTCTCAGGAACGTCGGAATCCAGGAGAAGGCACTGGAATGGATCATCTCCTTCCTCGCTGGAAGAACACAGAGAGTCCGCCTACCCCCGTTCAGGTCAGAGGCCACCGAAGTCATCTGCGGCGTTCCTCAAGGCTCCTCGCTCAGCCCCACCCTCTTCAATGTCTGTATGAGCCCCCTTGCGGCCATCGCACGCCAACACAACCTCAACATCATCTCCTACGCCGACCACACACAGCTGATCCTCTCCCTGACCAACGACCCCGCCACCGCCAGAGCCGACCTACACGAAGGGATGAAACACGTAGCCGAATGGATGATGACCAGCCGCCTGAAACTGAACTCAGACAAGACGGAAGTTCTCATCCTGGGCTCCTCGCCCTCCGCCTGGGACGACTCCTGGTGGCCACCCGCCCTGGGCTCCGCACCCAAACCAACAGACCACGCACGCAACCTGGGCTTCATCCTGGACTCCTCCCTCTCCATGACCAGACAAGTCAACGCCGTCTCCTCGTCTTGTCTCAACATCCTGCGCATGCTACATAAGATCTTCCGGTGGCTCCCAACCGAGACCAGGAAGACGGTCACCCAGGCCCTCGTCACCAGCCGTCTGGACTACGGCAACGCCCTCTACGCCGGAACCACCGCCAAGCTCCAGAAGAGACTCCAGCGAATCCAGAACGCCTCAGCAAGACTCATCCTCGAAATCCCCAGAGGAAGCCACATCTCCAGACACCTGAGAGACCTGCACTGGCTCCCAGTCAACAAGAGAATCACCTTCCGCCTCCTCACCCACGCACTAAAAGCCCTGCACAACCAAGGCCCGAGTTACCTCAACAGCCGCCTCAACTTCTACGCTCCCACACGCCACCTTCGATCGACCAGCCACGCCCTCGCCGCCGTCCCCCGCATCCGAAGAGCCACAACAGGAGGAAGATCCTTCTCCCACCTGGCCGCCAAGACCTGGAACTCCCTCCCGACCCACCTCCGCCTGACCCAAGACCACCTCGCCTTCAGGAAGCAGCTCAAGACCTGGCTGTTCGAGCAGTAGCGGACCCCCCCCCTCCCCAAGCGCCTTGAGACCCTCCGGGTGAGTAGTGCGCTATATAAATGCTATGATTGATTGATTGATTGATAGCTTGGCTATTCCTAACTTCACATCTATCTATGTACCTTGCAACAACGGCTCTTATCACAGTGGTGCAAAACACTATAGCTACTAAGAGCTGAAAAAAGTTCACAGTTCAACATACCAGCAGAACAGTTAGTTCACCCTCCTATTACAACATACCCAAAAGACACCACCTCACTACACTGTTAGCACACTGCACCATCGGCTACCATATAACCACAAAATCCCACACTACTTTGCATTCCAACTTCAGCACCCATTTCTCCACATACCATCCACAAAACCCTCTATACCACCTCGCTAAATCACACAATACAGGCACCAGTGTCAATTCTGCACTCCACACCAGAAGCACCACTCCGTTTGCAAAGCACATCACAACACACAGAGCCACCATCTCAAAACTCAAACAACATAACAGATGCTTCATCCTACCACAACAAGCCATAATTACCAATGTGAGTCTTTGATAACCAATTTACCTCGAACATGAGATGGGGTGCAATAAAACATCGCACATGAAACTTGAAGTTTAACTATATGCTACGCAACTATGGCATTTGCTCTCAGGACCCAACACCTTAATTAATTGATACCACAAATGTATGATCATACCTTCTTGCAGACTGCAGTGTTAAAACGTTGACGTTTAAATAATAGCAGCCTCTGAGATACAATACTTTTGGAGAACCAAATAAAAACACTAAGGAAGCAATTTCCAAAGCACGGGGAATCTTAAAGCAGAAAGTCTACAGCAAAAGGGTTCCAGGAACTAAATATATGTTAAAAAGTAACATAGGGACTGTGAATCCTGCCAACTATGTTCACATGGACAGGTAACTCAGTGAGAGCGAATAAGGACTACTAACCGAAAGCATTCCAACAACCGTGAGTCACAGATCAATTTAGGTAAGACAGTTGGATCTTACATTCAAGAAAACACAACAGATCACAACCAACAGCATTGGCCTTACCATCGCGATTTCAATTATAACAGAGAAAATGTAACCTACAAAGCAGCAGCAGCAGCATTTCCCATCTAGTAAACATTTACAGAGACCCTAAGAGAGAGTAAGAGTCATGGCACTTATTTAACATCTACTAGGATCCCAAATTCAAAAGATAACATCATCACATGCTGCACAGGTTCAGAAATGGATCTCAAGATCCGAAGCCTTATTGTGATACACCCTACAGATAAAATGTGTATCTCTGGCGCACAAATATGGATGGCACGTTGCAAAACTCACCTCCCTACAAAGCATGTTCCAAAGGGAAAACCCTCACCCTCCAAACAAAATAGCACATTCGCTGAGGCTAGGGCTGCTATCCAGACACTCAATCAGAAGGCCATTCATGGGCAGAACGAAAAACCACAGCCCATTTACAAGCAGCAATAAAATGTTAAAGGTGCAATAAGTGCCATGTGTGCTTTGCAAAATTGCTTAACATAACAAGATGAAGCATTGACAAAGGCAATAGGTCTTGCCCATGAGAGCTATTGGCTTTTGCATTGTTTTGTAGCCATGCTGTACAGCAGCGCGGCTGCTTTGCAGCGTGGCTAAAACTAAATTGAAACAAGCATTTACAATGCAACGGTTTCGCCTTTGGAAAAGTTTGAGCTATTGGCATTGTGAATGACAAACTTTTTATTTATGCCAATAATACTGTATCAAAATTGCTTTGTTTCTTCAATAAAAATGTTTTTTTTTTTAAAAAGACCATCAACTATGTCTACCACCTCAAAATTCCTGCTTCCTTTTATCTAACGTAAGTCCTCTGCGATGCCCCAAACCCTAGTCCATCATCCTGTGGTCTGCGTTCTGGGAATGTCTCGACTACTTTAAATGAGTGCTCCAGCCTGACACCCCTGCTCATGCTGATGTCCATATACATTTTGCTAAAATATTCGATTTGACCAAAATTGTAGTTGATGAATTTTTTAGGCTTTTAAAGATATTTACTTAGTCACTTGCAGTCAGAAAGAGAACATCAAAATCCTACCTTAGTGTCATCGAACGGGTTGATGTAAAATCATATTAACACTCGATTTCTTCAACTTCAAGGTATTACACATCAGTTAAAAAAAAAAAAACACTTCTGCTAATCCGCTGCATAGGAGGTCACCAGGAAATGATCAAATGTGGGGGCAAGTTGATCATTTGTCAGTAACAATTATTACCCCTATGTTGCGTGACGAAAACCGTATTATGTAAGCAGATTGATTTTTGAGGAAGACTTGCCTCACTTCTTTTGCGAGACTTGCCTCAACTCTTTTGCGAGTTTTTGATTGGGTTATCAATCACGTGCTGTAGATTTGATTTTTCAAGAAAGAGGGGTTTAAAGAAAAGGGAAAAAAAGAAGAAAAAAAAGCTCAACGGCCAGTTATAAAGGACACTGGTGCAGTCATGTCAATTCAGTAGATGTCAACTTTGCTACATCTAGGGTTCAATGAAAAAGCAAAACATATTTCGGGAAGTTTACTACGCGCTTGCTACTGCTCTGCTCAACGTCACTATAGAGCATGTTTGCCCTTAACACCCTCTCAAGGAGGCAGTTCATCACTGATTAAATAGTTCAAAACGGTTACCCCCCTCCAGCAATAGCGATATAACTGTACTGAGACCATGAACGCCTCTACACTGGAAATTTATGGCACTCTTCTGAAGAGTCGCGAGAAAACAACATATGCTTTTCTTTACATCACAGTTCAAATTGCTCAGTAAAGATGGAACAGACAACTCGACTATATTTGTTAATGGACAGAAAAAACATAAGCGGTCACATGAAAGGCTGCAATAAATTTAAACGTTGGCACTGCACTGCAGTTCATCAACATGACCAAATGAAAAGCAATTTTAAATTAAACTCGTATGTGAAAAAAATAGTTTAGGGTAACATGCTGTTAAATGACAAACCCCTAACTCGCCGTTCGTCAGAAAGAGCTGGCAACATTTTTCAAACCTGGTAAAGGTCAATTACATAAAAAAGCTCCATCATTCCAGGGAGCTTTTCAATTCATTCCAATGAGGTAATATGCGGCAAAAGCGCTTTTAAAGTTTGCAATGTTATCAAAACTGTGCGCCTAAAAGGTCGTCTTTGCTAGATCATAGAAGAAGCCATATATTAAGCATTGACAAAGGCAATAGGTTTGGCGCATACACATACCATGTCACTAATACAATAAGACAGAAATGGTCGGATGGATGGGAGAATCAGTGCATGAATGGAGGAATGGGCACTTACTTTAATACATAGACTTATGAGTGGTTGGATGCACAATTGAGGGTGGATGCGAAAACGCTAGGGTGCAAATTACTGGATGAAGGGGCCCAAAGTTAAGACAGTATTCATGCCTTGATGAGTGGAAGGATAGATGAAGAAATGGATAAATGAGGGTCTGTGGAAGGATGGTCGTCTGGGCATGTATAAATATTTTAGGGAAGGATGGATTGGCAGATAGACATCAGCTGATGGTGGACCTAGAAATGGAGTGAAGGAATCCAGGGGGAGGGATATTTACTGTAAATCATTTTCACCTCTCCCTTTCAAGTTCTTTACCTGCTCCTGTCAATTACAACTTCCTCCTATGCACTACTCCCTTCTATACCCGAATAACTACAAGTGAATCTGACCCCTTGATGGTGTAAAGATGTCGAGGGGTGTGAAAACTTGATGGGAATTTAGATACCCAGGCTTCATAGGCAACACAAAAATAAGTGGTATAATTAGAAGACCAATACAATATGCGGTACAGGGAAGTAGACCCCCCCCCACACACACAATGCACAATCAGTACCTTAATACAGACACTTGTTGACAACTTGAATCGAGTTATCAAAAACACATCGCACCTTTGGCAAAACGGAGCTGCAAGGAGTGCCTTTCGCAAGAAGTGCCTTTCACATAAGAACAGACATGAAGTCATTTTCCTGGTCCGTAGTGGAAAGCAGCACTGACAAAAGCAATTAATAGCCGAGATAAACCCACAGAGAAAAGTTGTTGGTGTTGCACTAGCAAGGTCTCATATTGGACCCACACGCACCTTTCATATAGCATCAGGGTTGATGGACTGAATAATTTACCATTTTTCACGTGCAAGGGCCTCCTAATAACTACTTTGTGGTTCATCTCAAACTTTCTACTGCAACACACTGGCCTGGCCAATCATTTAGTAATGAATCGCCCATTTTTCCTTCATACAAAAGGGGGTAAAACGAAGTCTGCCTCGACAGAATGTTGGATTGAGAGATATGAATGAAGGGGCAAGTGCTCTTTACCTACACCCTAAATTAGCTCTCTACTGTCAGGCGTGTGGGAAAGAGTAGCGATTCACGCACTCCACATTCCCTCGGCCTGGTCGCAAAGTAACAAAAATAATAATCAGAAGAGGAGTGTGAAAGAATCATTATAAGTAGAGAAGGCAAGGGGGACAAGAGAGGGCGAGGTTAGCAGGAAACTGTTGTAGAAAAAAAAGAAGAACAAACAAGGCAACAAGTATACAGGTAAGCTGTAGCTTGAAAATGAAACTGCACAACTATGTTTAGGTCTTGGAAGTGGTCTGGTAATGGAATCTAAAGTACCCGATCAACCTTTGGAGAAGTTCTGATGCAGCATGATGGAAGCATGGGGAGCAGCTACGTGGGTAAAGATCCGAATATTTGGGAACGTATCATCACTCCCATGCCGGAAGAACTGCTCCATCATTGCATCGCAAAAACTATGCCACAATTAATTCCATTAAATCATTTTATAAAAGTTATTCCAGTCTTTTAGTTTGCCATTTCAGTTCATTCCGTCACATGAAATCTATACAAATCTGATGCTTTAGGTCATGTGACGGAATGAACTGAAATGGCAATGATGGAGCAGTGCTTCCGGTATGGGAGCGATAATACATTCCCAAATAATCGGATCTTTACCCAAGTGGCCATAGGGCGGACCGCATTACCGCATGCACGCATTACCCCCCCCCCCCCCCCCCCTACACACACAGTTTTCAGGATGTTCCTCCACCTCCTCCCAGAAGTTAGGAGTCGCACATGAATTTGGGGCGAATCCACCTAGAGTTGAGGAAGACCCTCGTCTAGTTAACTGGGCGATCACAAGACCGCCAAAGAGAAGAGTCCAGCGAGAAGTCTGTCCTAGAGGCAAGAGTGAAATCAAATTCGGGCCGACCATCTTAAAAGTCTAGCGATAAGGATTACCGCAGTCTTGAGCATTTCGAAGTATTAAAATAGGACTCCAGAGAGCTCACGTGACTGCCCAGAAATAATATAAACTAGCAGCAGTTTGGGACGATACAAAGATCAGGTTGGCTAATGACTTCATTTACTGCCAATAGACAGCGTGACATCTCACTAGTTTCTTCTATGTGGCTGTCACGTGCAGATGTGACAGTCCGGACATCGAAAGCCTACGCCAACCTCCGAAAGAAGTAACTTTCGCTGCCTTTTACTTACAAGTAGAAGCTTTTAATGTGATACTCTTTCCCGCAGAGCAGTCGTCTCACCTGCTACGCAGACACCGAAGTACATGAACACTCCTCCCGGTCGCACACCGCTCCCTGCTGCAACTACACATGAGCCCGGCTGCAAAACATGCTCTATTACTCACTGCTCCCAGGACTCGTGACGAATGGTATGCCGGGAGCTGCAGTCTCAGCCTCACCTTCCTCATGCCTGTGCGCCCAAGGAATGAAAAGTAGATTAGTCTGACTGGTGAACTACAATCCCCAACACGCCCCATGGTGTCTGGCACAACAAGCCTGCCACCCAAGCAGTGTCGCCGGCCGGCTCTTCAACTGCCAATAAGATGCTGCAGCGTAACATATGTATACGAGGTTGCGTCACGATTATGAGACGGTCGAGGTGAGGGAGTAGATTACCTCACGCGTGTGTTGTGTCATCCGGAAACAAGCACCTACGAGGACAGTGGGGGGCGGGAGAGGAACGGACGGCGGGAGGGGGCGGGAGAGGACACAGGGGGCGGGAGAGGACACAGGGGGCGGGAGGGGGGCGGGAAAGGACACGAGAGGAACGGACGGCGGGAGGGGGCGGGAGAGGACACAGGGGGCGGGAGGGGGGCGAGAAAGGACACGAGAGGAACGGACGGCGGGAGGGAGGCGGGAAACGTGGGGACGGCGGGAGGAGGGACACAAGGCAGGACAGCAGCAAGCACGGCCCGGCCGGACCAGACTCGGGGGCGTTCCCGGCGTCGCGTGACGTCGGCAAAAGCCAAAGAATCTCGGGAACGCCCCCGTGTCTGGTCCGGCATTGATGGACAGGCCCCTCGTCCAATGGCTAGGCTCCATTTATGGAGCTAGCCAATGGGACGGGGGGCGTGTTCCATAGTGCCTTACTGTACTCAATAGATTTCTCTGGAGGAGGAGCCTAACGGCTCCGCCCCCCAGCGAAACCTAAAAACTATTATGTTGCATCTACCACTAATGCGCTTTTTTATTAAACTGCATTAATGCTGGGTGCTTCATAGCCCTTTTTATATTGTTATGGCTACACAAGATTTCCAAAGTTGGCAATGCTCATGCTGTATAGCATGAACAAAAGGCAATGGCAGAGCCAATAGTCTCAAAGGCAAGACCTATTGGCTGTGCTAATGCTTGTTGGCTCACAGCATAACACCTTTGTGATTCTAAGCAAATCAGTTAATCTTCCCATGCCTTAAAAAGAAAAATAAATACCACATTTCATAAAAAATCCTATCACGTGAAGAAAGCAATTGCACCTATGCCTTAGAAAAAATATATTTAGAGCAAATAACATATGTTGTCACAATAAAAGCAGATAAATATCTGTTACAATAAATATCCATCTCAAATGAGAAAAGGGCTTCTTTGAAGTCCATATGGCATAATAAAACATAGCTACAAATGGCAAGAGGTTTAACAAGGAGGACCGAAAAGAAAAAAAAATTAAAATATACCTCAGTCACAGTACTTGGCCCATGCTTCAGCCAAAAGAAGGGGAAGTGAAACAGGCACACGTTGGACTATTAGAAAGCAGCAAATAAGAGTGGCAATGAAGCCAACAAATGTTTAGGCACTGGGCAGGCTGTAAGCACTTTGTTGTATGCCATATCTCTTGCAAGCGAGAGTGCATGCTCTGTCACAGGTGAGACCTTAAATGGGTAAAAGGATCAAACAAGGGTGTATATAGACGGCAACAGCCAAAAACTGCAACATCATCTTTGCCTTGTCCTACAGCAGCAGTACCGATACAAGTAGCACTGCAACACCATATTTGTCTATCCTACAGCAGCAGCGCCGATATAAGTAGCGTTGCGTTTACAGTCAGGTGGCCCGTGTGCTTTCTCTCAGCATGTGGAACTGCTATTTGCCATAGCAGAATTGCTATTCAAAACAGAAATAAAACTGAAAGCATACTACTAGGAGGTGCTGAAAGCCTGCAGATTGCTAGATGAGCACACAACAACCCGCAAGGAGTTAAGTCACAGTAGCCAGATCTACTAGTCAACAGCCACGCTAGACAGCAAACCCTAAAACATAGGGAGGTATTGCGTTCAAGCTAAAAAAATCAATGTTTTAGTATAAACAATCTAAGAATCGCAAGTGGGACGGGTGAGCAACTGGCAGAGGCACTTACCTATTCAACCTGAACATGCAGTAAACGCTTCAGGGGCTCACTGCGTCTTCAGCTCACAAAGTGCCTCGTTTGCTTACACACTGCTCCGAAAATTCTCAGTCTCATCTCACACACCACCTCCTCTGCGCCCTGTCCCCTCTGTTAGAATTTTTAACAGAATCTGCTAATTCTTCCAATAATATTTAGGTCTCGAGAATGTCTTCAGAAACGTATGGGTCCTTTAACATTGCCACCAAAGTTTCTCAAGTTGCCAGGTTCGTTGCGTGGACACTGAAGTACAGGAATGCATGCTGCACCCACCTTTAATGATAATCTGGGCGGAGGTCCCTGGTGAAGTTAGAGGGTCCCATTTCTTTATGGTGTGCAGGGGTGAACCGCTCATGCTGACCCAGTTCTCAATCTCCAAACCTCGGCAGTGATTCTGTGTCGCTAGCCTCCTCTCTTGCAGCTATTGGCTGCTTTTCTAGTCAGCATCAGATCATTAGTTCCAAGGAGTAAAAGTGAAGCCTCAGAAACGCATCGAAGTCACAAGACAGCTTCAATAGAGAAACATTCTGCTGAAAACTACTTCCTGGAGCTCAGAAGTAAGGCAGCTCTTGATTGCAAGAAGGAACGTGGTATTGATTGGTAGCTGTGAGCCGCATGTTTATTGGTCAGTTTATTCGCGTGCTCTTTATGGGTTGTATGTCTTGCCTTAGTGTGTGCGGAACTTACTGTGAGAGGTTCGAATGTGAAAACAAAAGCTATTGTTTTCGAGGGTTTTATTTTATTATGGAATAACTGAGATTTGTGAATTCTTTTTAATTTTTATGATATGGTAAAGAATTACGCGCAAAGGCTACAACGCTTACGCTTTAAACCTATTGGGAGTCAGTTGGTCAATTATTTAAAAACAAAAATGCAAGACTCCAGTAATGTTATTCAACTGTCATGTTTACCGGATCCACTGCTAGCTGCTCAAGCTGAACACGATATTTATTTGCATGATCGTACTCGAAGTCCTGCTTTAAAATGTCATAAAGGCACCGTGGTCGAAGTGGACTGGGTTTAGTGGGTACGGCGTTCCCTCATGCCTTTCCACTTATTATACCAAAATAAGTTTGCAGGGCTTTAAGTGGGATTATAAGCATCGACAAAGCCAACAGGTTTCGCCTAGGCAAGAGCTATTGGTTTTGTCAATGGTTTAGCCACGTTGTAGCATAGCTGTAAAGTTTCCATTTCCATGCGGGATGTGATGCTCCAGTGCTGATTTTTTTTTTAATTCGAGGACTTAAAGTCCCGTTTTATAACAGGATAAACAAGGCTACAAATCCTAGAATTAAAAGAAAAAGTACTGAACTGAAGCAACACAGCACACATGGAACTTGACAGGGCAGTTCTAGAGCAGCTCGGCAGTGCAGCATGGCTAAAAATGCGCAATGGGATGGCCAACGCTGGCAACCTCATAATAGACAAAACGGACAACAGGAGGGAGGGAAATGGCAACAGGACAGTAAAAGAAAGAGCTATGACGTGTCCAACACACATTGGGGCAGTGGGGGGCAGGAGGGAAGAAACAACACAGACAACAGGAAGGTGGGGGATGGCAGAAAAGAAAAAACATTGACAAGGGTGGGTGTGGGAGGGCAAGAAGCAACACAGACAAGGGAGGATGGTAGGGAAACACCACAGTGACAAGAGGGGTGGGAGAGAAAGAAGCTACATGGATAAGTGTTGTATCTTGGTATGATGTAATGTTCTATGTGTCACTGTGCTCACTGGATTCCAGAGTGTGGAATCCAGGGAGCAGTCCAGAGATGCACGGTTACTGAGGGAGTTGGTCCTTGGATGCCTCTGGGGTTGTTGTACTGAATAAACTATCTTTCTTCTCTGAACCACTGTACTTCAAGTCATTTCAGTGGCGACGAGGATGGGATCGATTTGAAGAAATTAATGAAGAAAATTTGACTTGATGAAGTGAAGATTTTCTACAACTGAAGATTTTCTACACAACCTCAGATCAAGGCTGAACGTTTTATGAAGTTTCAAGGTACCTGATGAATATTTATACATATTTTCTTTTACTCCTCTTCTAATTTTTTTTTTTTTTAAAACTCTTGTTTTGCGCTTAAACTGAACTCTCTTAAGAAATTCGTTTTTGTCAAATTTTGAAACTACTCTGGCATGTCAACATTGTGCGCAACATCGTGATTTTAATGGCAATAATTCGCGCAAAATCGTATTTGCCTTGTGTCACGCTAAGGATTACAACAGACTTACATCGTTATCTATTTTGAAAAATGCCGCCGTGTTGATTTTCACCGTCTTCGCGTGCACTGCAGCTTCTTCCCTGGTTACCGCGTTGCTTCTCAACCGCGTTGCTTCTCAACGTCACGCCTGCATCATCACGCCTGACGCTCTTACGTTGAACACGCACAGTAGCGGCCATCTTGGATCTCCATAGCAACCTAATGCTATTTCACTCGTCGGATGTGATTTTCTCGTAAATGCGGTAACATTTACAACTCTCAATTACTGAAATTATCACAAGGCAAAATTTAACGCGCATTATTAAACTAAAACAACTATTCATCTTATTTGAACACATTTATTACTACGAGATGAACTTTAAGCAACAAGTGTATACATTATTAAATGAACTTCAAGCAACAGATTTACAAGTAAACTTCAGCTATTGACAACAGTGACTACATTATTTATTTTAGTTCATTTCTTTATATTCTACTTTGACAACGGTGACTACATTATTTATTTTAGTTTATTACTTTATCATTTTATTCACAAAGTGTGTTCTGATATTTACATTTGTATTTAATTAATATGGATGTTTCATCTTCTGTAGTTGCTCCTCCCAAGTTTTTTCAATCTCCAGGTCCTCCTTCTATGAATTGGGAGGATTGGTCAGAATCTTTTGAGACCTATTTAGAGGCAATAGGCGGTGATGTATTTTTACCATCTAGGAAACTAGCATTACTTAAACACAATTTAGGAGTCGAAGGCAGAAAAGTTTTAAAAACTCTACCTGTAGTAAATCGTGTTGTTTCAACAGTTGTTGATAATGATGAAACTAGTGAAACTAGTGAAACAAGTTCAAATGATACATCTATTGATGTATATACTGATGCTTTAAAAGCTTTAGAAGAAAATTATGGGAAGAAAACTAGCATTGTAGTTGAAAGACACACATTTTTCTCTAGAGCACAATTGCCTGGTGAAAACGTGCAACAGTATGTAGCTTGTTTAAGAACCTTAGCTATTACATGTAAATTCAAAGATTTACATGAAGAAATTATTAGAGATCAATTCATAAATAGGGTCAAAAACATCAAAATTCAAGAACGTTTACTTGAGCTCAAGAATCCATCTTTACAAAAAACACTTGATACTGCTAGAAAAATGGAAAATACTTCCCATTATGTTAAAGAGTTAAGTTCTTGTCAACAAAAAGATAAAGATGAATCTGGTAATGGCAATGTTAATGCCTTATCTAGTGCTTATAAAAAAACAGAGTTCAAAAATGACAACAAGGACATAAAATCTAATCCCTCTAAAAACAATCGTTTTAACAAACGAATATGCTTTAGATGTGGTAGTCAAAAACACACTGCAGATTTTAATAAATGTCCTGCTAGTAAAGTAACATGCATTAAATGCAAAAAAATAGGTCATTTTGCTAAATGGTGCAGAACTGGTGATAATAGCAATTGGAAACGTTCTGTCAACCTTGTGGAATCTCAAGTAGACAGTGATGTTGATGAAAATGACAGCAATGAAAATGATATTGAAGTAATGATGCTGCATGATGATTTTGTGAATGATATTACTGAAGATTATTGTCCGCCTAAACGTGAAGTGCTAATAAACCAAGTGTACATGATGCTTTGGGCGGATTCGTGTTCGCCGTACACCATTATTGATAAAAACATGTGGGAAAATGGAAACAAAGACACCTTAATATCCTCTGATGCACGACCTAAAGGATATTGTGGTGTAAAATTTCCTGTGTTAGGTTATTTTGATGCCCAATTAACTTTTAAAGGTAGATCTTGTTCAACTAAAGTGTATGTTGTTGAACAAGGACGAGCCTTATTAAGTTGGAAAGATCTTAAAAAGATGGGGTTAGCATTGAATCCCAATCATCCTGATCAGGTAGTGTTAACCAATGATTATCCCGACCAGGTATTATTAACTAATGAGGATTCTTCTTCAAAGTGGGAATCTGTTTTTCCCAAATTATTTAGCAAAGATCTTGGATGTTTAGTCAAATTTGAACATAAGATAATTTTAAAAACGGACAGCATACCATCCGTTCATAAAGTAAGAAATGCACCATTTGCCTTACATAATCCTTTGAAAGAAGAATTGAATAGATTGTGCGATGCTAAGGTAATAGAACCCATTGAAGCCTCAGATTGGCTTAGTCCCATCGTTTTAGCTCGCAAACCCAACGGAAAAATCAGGATGTGTGTGGACCTGAGAGATTTGAATAAAAACATTTGGGTTGATCGATATCCTCTGCCACACATCAATGAAATGATATCCAGTATTAAAGATGCAATGTATTTTTCTTCTATTGATTTGTCTAATGCATACCACCAAATCAGATTGCATGCGGATTCTAGGCATCTAACATCTTTCATTACGCCTGAAGGTGCTTTTCAATATCTCAGAATGCCATTTGGATTGGCATCTGCTTCCTCTGTCTTTCAGAGAGTCATGTGTAGTATTTTGAGGGATGAATTGAATGTGAGAATATTTCAGGATGATGTTCTTATTTGGGGCAAAGATTTATCCTCTCATGACAAGGCTGTACACAGTGTTTTGCAGAAACTTTAAAATGCCGGTTTGACTGTATGTGGCGAAAAATGTAAGTTTGGGGTGAAACAAATTGACTATCTTGGACATACTATTTCCAATGAAGGTGTTAAACCTAAGATGAAATTATTGGATGCTATTGAAAAAGCACCACATCCCATTAATAAAGATCAGTTACGATCATTTTTGGGACTTGCAGAATACTACTCTAAAGTTGTCACAAACTTTGCTGATAAAGTGTATAATTTGAGATTGTTGATGAAGAAGGGTACTTCTGTTATATGGTCAACCTTGTGTCAACAAGCATTTGAAAACATCAAAAGGGATATCACAAAAGCAGTTGCGCTTAAGCCTTATGATCCTAGGCATACTTCTATAATTGTTGTGGACTCTAGTGCATATGGTTTAGGTGCTGTTCTTATGCAAAAACATAGTGGAGTTGAACGAATTATAGCTTTTGCGTCTCGCACACTTAGGGGTGCTGAACCTTCGTATTCCGTAATTGAAAAGGAAGCTTTAGCATGTTGGTGGGGTGTAGACCATTTTAAAACTTTCATTTGGGGAACAGCATTCAAATTAAGAACAGATCACAGACCTCTTATTGACATTTTTACCACCAAGGGTGCTTCAAGAGCCACGCCTAGAATAGCAAAATGGTTGTATAGACTACAGGGATATAATTTTCAAATAAACTATGTTCCTGGTCACAAAAATATCAATGCAGACTGTTTATCACGTCTTCCTTTACCCTATGACAAGGATTGTGTAGCTGAGGATAATGATGAGTGGTTAATAGCCAGTATTGAAGAGTCGTGTAACAATGCGTTTAGTGAACAAGAATGGGTTCAGGCTGTGGTTGAAGACACTGTGTTACAACAAATTATCAGTTATCTGCACGTTAGTGTAGATTTATCATCTTTGGACAAGTCTATTTTGGCTGATTATAAGATGGTTTGGCCGGAATTATCTTTTTACGATGGCATACTTAGGAGAGGTGACAGATTGGTTGTACCTTCAGCATTGCAGGACAAATTGTTAAGTTTGTTACATGAAGGACATAGTGGAATGACTGGCATGAAAAGGAGAGCTAGGAAGGATTTTTGGTGGGTTGGAATGGACAAAGACATAGATAGATGTGTTCGGAATTGTTTAGCATGTATGTGTAGTGACAAATCTCACAAATCTCAAGAAACCACTATCTCTGCAACTCCTTTTCCTGACAAACCTTGGAATAAAATTGCCATCGATATTTGCGGTCCATTTCATGTTAAGGGTATTGAAAATAAGTTTGCTATTGTCTTGATGGATTTTCACTCTAAGTGGCCTGAGGTAGCTTTTGTGAGGGACATTAAGGCTTCCAATGTAATTGAATTTTGTGATGGAATTTTTCGTAGAGAGGGTTATCCTAGTGTGATCCTATCAGACAATGGTCCGCAGTTTGTAGCTGAAGAATTTTCCGTCTATCTTAATAAGGTAGGCGTGAAACACATTACCACTTCTGTATATAATCCAAGAGAAAATGGTTTGATAGAAAGGTTTAACCGTGTGTTGAAAGAATGCATTCAACTGGCCAGCAACAATGATGATGATTGCAAAGATGCTGTTAAAGAAATGTTATGGTGTTATAGAAATACTCCCCATACTGCTACAGGAGTGTCTCCTTTTTCTTTGTTAAAAGGGCGTGTGGCTGGGTCTAAAGTTAAACCCATGTGGATGTCTAGAGATAGCACAAAACAAGTTGATGGTAAGAATCTATCGATTAAAGTTCAACAATATCAGAATAAATATGTTCAGGATCATAACGCCAAAGTTGGCTGTAGTGTTAGAGCATTTAAGGTTGGTGATTGGGTACGTTCACAATTAATGGGGAATCGAAAACCTGGTTCTTCCAAGTGGTCTAAACCAAAACAAGTTATTCAGGTGACTGGTAATATTGTGAAATTAGATGATGGTAAACAATGGAACATAAGAAGCATAACGAGATGTAATGACCTTGAATGCAAACAGATTGTTGATCAAGTTGACAATTTTTCAAAATCTTCTGTTGTAAAAAAAAGTGATGTACCTATTTCTGTGTCTTCATCTACTAGGCCTAAGTGCAAACCAGTATGGATGAAGGATTACATCTGTTCATGATTTGGGTGTCTCATATGTGCTTACAGTGCGGAATGCAAGTTTGTTTCACACTATATTTATTTTCTTTAAGTTTTTATAGTTCCTTGTAATGTTGCTTTTGTTTTATTGTTTTCATAGAAAGGGAGATATGTTGTATCTTGGTATGATGTAATGTTCTATGTGTCACTGTGCTCACTGGATTCCAGAGTGTGGAATCCAGGGAGCAGTCCAGAGATGCACGGTTACTGAGGGAGTTGGTCCTTGGATGCCTCTGGGGTTGTTGTACTGAATAAACTATCTTTCTTCTCTGAACCACTGTACTTCAAGTCATTTCAATAAGGACAAAAGGGAAAGAAGAAATAATAAATAGTACCTCAATCACAGCAGAAGGACACTATTCAAGATGAACCAATCTGTACTTGGTCCATGCTCTACACAAAAGAAGAGGAATCGAAGTCAGCATGTGCTGGCCAATTAGGATTCAGCAAATAAGAGTGACAATGAAGTCAACAAAGGCTAAGTATTGGGCGGGCTCCAAGCCCTTTGTAATATAGAATATCTTTTGCAAGTGACAGAGTATGCATGCTGTCTTAGGCGAGACCTAAACAAAAAGTGGGAGGAATGGTCTCTAAATAGGCACGTGGCCTAAGAAATGTAACTAGAAATCCTTTCCAATGGTGGGGTCTATTTAAATAAAGATGTGGTTAAAGCATTTAAACCTCTGGTACTTCCCATAGCGTGCCACCCGACCCGTATTTTGCTGCCTCTGAGATTTTTGGTAGTGCATCCAGATATATCGCACAATACCAGAGGTACACCTAAATCAAAATAAACCTATTGGCTTTGTCAATGCTATCTAGCCATATCAGATAAACGAGAACAACGATTTTGTTGTGAATAATTAACATTGAAAATGTATCAATTCTAAAAATATCAGACTTTGAATTAAATCTTACTAAGGTCTGTTGAAGGTGTAAGGCTCTTTGGAGTGTCTCTGTCACTCCCATTCTCCATTTCACACCTTTTTCTCTGCCGGTCCTCACTCTGTTAAACACTTACACCCTTTTCTCCCCACATCTTTCTGAAATTCTCCATCTGAATATCTCACACCTCTTCTCTTTCCTCTTCAGCGCCCTCTTTTCACTCTCTTGCATGAACTTCATTGCATCTCATTCTCTTAACCATCTCCCCACACACAGCATAGTCATTCACATGTGTACCTTTTATTTTACTATCTCCCTGTAAGTATTTTGGCACCTGTGTACCTCCTTCACATGCTTTCGCATAGACTCACCTTTCCACCATTCCACATGTGACAATTGATGTGTTCTCTATGGAGATCACAATCATTGGATGAGTATGTGTTTTGAACACACCCTGATATGTGCTCTGGGACACTAGAACTTCTTTCAGCCTCAACTCTAGAGGTCTTCATCATGGCCCAATGTAATTATTCACCCATAGCCTGAAATGGTATAGACACCTAGAAACGACTCCGTTCACACTATGCACCCTACAAGGATAATAAACATTCTTAGGAAAGGTACGATTAAGTAAAACTTGTAAAACAATCACAGTAATTACACTGAATTAATGGTTTCACAGCCATTGTTCAGAAATGTTTTCGTATAAAACAAGGGACTTGAATATAGAGAGAATAGGGACCTGTTTCAAGGTCATGTTTTAATTACTTCTGGGTCTAAGATATGGAGGGATCCCCCCCACTTAAAACCCTGACAGTTCCCATAATTTTTGTTGAAAAAACTGCATTTGTGGGTGTTGGACCTGTCAGCCTTAGGGTGGTCTTCCCCAACCTATTTGCCATTGCACCTCCCATTGTGTCCGCTTTGCTGTGTTATGTTTTGGGTACTTTGTCTAAAGCGCCGGGACGCCCCTTGGCTGGGGCAGCTGCGCGCTATAGAAATGTTATTAACATAACATAACATAACATTTTCACTGTACCTTTTTGTTGGACTTAGGACTCTGGGCGCCTCACCACTGCTAAACAGTGCTGAGGTGCAGGTGCTCTCCCCTAAAACCATATGACCCTGGCATATCTGCCACAAGCCCCTGCTACCGCAGTAAGGCGTAATCCTCCATAGGCTAACATTAGGAACCCGCCTTTTGGGATAATTTCTGACAGGGACCTAATAGGTCTGTCATATTTGGTCTTGTTGGACTCGGGGCGGGGAACCCTTTCCAATGATATAAGGGGTTTGGGCACTACTACGCTAGGGATTCCACTTTTAGAAAGTGGACCTTTTCCTGCCTACACTTAGATTGGGCACTGTAGACTCCTCCCTCCCCTCTGCATACTGATAGCTGCCTGGGTTGGGAGGTGGGAGTGGTGATTCACACCTTCTCTCCTGGGATGGGCTGTGATGGGCTGCCCACTGTAGCCTCAACGACCTGTCTCTCGTCACTGTGACAGCCAGGTCTGGGAAGGCAGGGAACATACCACAACTCCCTGGACTCTTCCAGAAGCCCCTGCCCCGAGACCCTTCCAGAGACTTCCACCACTTTCTAACCACTGGACTGGAGAATAGATAAGGGAGGGTCCTGACTTCACATTCTTGTTACACTGCTGGACCATGACGACACCCTGCTGGAGTGAGGACTGCTGCGCAGGAGGCTTGCCATTGGAAAGGAGGCTGACTGCTCCAAGGAACTGCTGCCCCACAACCTGCTGAGCTGCCCTACTGTCTGCTGATCCTGCCCTGCGAGGGAGCGCTGGAAATAACATCTTCAGAGTGTCTCCACCACTTTCAGAAGGACTGCCTTTCTTTGAGACTGCACCATTTTGAATTAAAGAAAACTGCCTCTTTTGGACTACTACCTTTACAGAGGCTACCTCTGCAGGATTTGTAAGGACCACCACATACTTTTTGTATAGCCTGAACTGCCTCTGCAGCACTGGGGGGTGCAAGCCTATCACCCCTAATCCACCACCGCCGCCCAGGAACTCACTGGACTACGTAGCGCTGTGGGGTAACTGAAGCGCTGTGCTCCTGACAATCACCGCCGCTGCCCAGGGCCCCTAAGGCACTGTAGAGCGCTGTGGAAAGGGAAGCTCTGTGTGCCAACCTCATCGCCGCTGCCCGGGGCCTGGAGGTGTTGGGTAGCGCTGTGGCGGGCAAGCGTTGAGTGTCCAAAACACCGCCGCACCTGGAACCGAGTGCCCATAGGGCGGAAGAGCTCCCCGCCAGTGCCTGCCTCGCCCTAGCCCCAGGTAATGATCGGCGTTTTCAAACCAAGCTAATGAAATAGACCAGGGCGGGCTACGGGGCTACGGGGACTGTTTGGAGGACATTCCATAAGGCCGGCACTATCTCCTTCCCCCTTGGTGCCCGCGTTGGTCACAGCCCGTACGGACATTGAGAGGCATTGCGGTACCGAGGCCCCGTGACTGACCTCAGCGGCATACTAACACAGGCATTGGCTGCATTCCTGTTCTAAATGCGGCGTGAGCTCATTAGTGCTGGCGGCCTCCACCTTTATGGTAATAATTTAACCAGGATAAATAGTGTGAGAGGCTCTGCGCACAGGAGACAGGGCCCACACCGAAGGATTACCTGCTTGGGAGCCCACAATTGTTTTCCCACATGACTTTTCTCCCACCTACCTAAGACTGAACTGGTAATTGCAGGACCCTTGTCCTAGGAGACTCCCTGAACCTGCACATCTCGACTATGGTTATACTGCACAGGGCAAGTCCTGAGCACACGTGCATTGCATTTTTATTGATCTAACCTTGCCCGGAAAAATGGATTTCTCTCATTATTGACCTTGCCTGGAAACTGCATTTATCTGATGATTGATCTTGCCTGATTTTTAGATAAAGATAACCTTATTTTTATAAGTACTGGTGTAGTGTCTTTTTGTGAGTGCGTTTCCTGTGTCGCTGTGTGTTGCACAAATACTTTACACATTGCCTCTCAAGTTAAGACTTCCTGCTTTGCGCCAAGCTACCCTGACGGAAGCGGTGGTCCTACTTGGACTAGGATGTATACCCCTGCCAACTAGAGACACAGGCTCTAACAGTGAGACAGTTATTATCAAAAGCTGAGATGCCTCGGCTGAAAAGGAAAGGGAGCGGGTCTCCTGTGCCGTGCAGCCAAAGGAGTTGGAGAGAGCTAAAGAAGAAACAAGCCTTCCCGCCAGGATGCATACTACTTGAAAGAAATATAAATGTGTGCAATTGATTAATCAGCAAATGCTAAGGTTGCTTGGGAGAGAAAAGTGGTTTTAATTGGTGGAGTCACTAAAAGCTTCATGATGCCATAGAGGTACTGAAAGGGTGTTACAAGCAGAGTTTTGGAGTGCATGCTTTTAACAGAAACATAACATGTATCCAGTAGATACAGTCTGGTTACGTATTACTTAAGTCAACATTTTGAAAACAATTGTTTTATCTTAAACCTAAACATTTTGCACCTTTTGTATTGCCCACTGCGCCAACTGGTATTAGATTATGTGACTCTGGTTACACACACAGCCATCGACATTGATCGTTGGGAGAATATGGCCTTGTATATGACGTCCACTACTGTAAAAGGGCACCTTGTGCCAGTCGAGACAACCCTTATGGTGATTTAAGAGGTCTAAGACGACCTTAGAAGCTCTTGAAGTGGTAGCTGTGGAGAGCAGCCTTTAAGCTTTGTCTAGAAGGAATGTAAAGCAGCTTGCAATCTTATAGTATAGATTAAGTGAAAAAGAACCTCAGGGGGTGTGGCCAAGCCACCGACCAAGATGACCGCGCGGCATTGAAGCTCCGCCAGTCACCTCCAACCCAACAGCAATTTCCCCCATAAATGTGGCCCAAACATTATCCTGCCTGGCACCATCGACTGGCTCGGCATGTGCTGTATTTGGCGATACCATTTGATTGCAGATCCGGGCCGCCTGAGCTGACTGCCCAACACCCATCGAGACCTAATGAGGAGCGGGCGTAGGCCATGATTGGTGGCCTTGTCCTCGTGACGCAGCTGAAGGGGAACACATCCCAAAATTGAAGCTGCCTTGCAGCGCACAATTGCCACTGAAATTGCCACTGAGGTGATAGCACGACGAGATACGTCTTCCCCTCAGCCTCATATCTTACCTTCTCTGGGACGCGGTCACATTCAACTGCTCCTGGGCCGCTCCGTTGACTCCTGCCTGTTCCCTGAGGCCCGGCGGGAACAGGGCCCACAGGTGAGCCTGGGTGGTGGCTGCCCAGTCACTGCAGGTGCTGAGTAGGGGGGGGAGGTGAGGGAAGATTCAAAGCTGCAGGTGCACGGTTGCCCCCTCCTGCACACTGATCCCTACAGCCCAGCTTCCTGATGCCGCAGCCCACAACGTCTGGTGTACCCTCCATCAGCCAGAAGCTGCGCGGGGCCTAAGACCGCTTCACTCACTGCACGTAATCACATGGAGCCGGCAGTAAAGTACTCCTCGCACCTGAGCATTGGGGCACTGTCTTGGGGCCTCAGCGCCCACTGCCATCAGCCGCAGAACCTTCTTGAGGCCCCTACATGCTCACGGAGGCTGGTGAATTCCCCAGGTGAAGCCACATGGTCTGTGGTGCAGGTCACGGAACTCGCCCTTGCAGGGCACAATAAACATCCCACATCAGGTCTATCCGGGGGAGAGCTCAGCCTGGTACATGTGCCCTGACTCCGCCTCGCCTTTAATTTGCTGCCCATCTGTTTAGGGGAAGTGTGGATACTTTCATTGTCGGCCATCAAGGGGATCGCTCTTTGCCATTGATTCCACCCCTGATACTGTGCAGCGGCATGGCCCGCAAAGACCCCAAGCAACGAACTCTCCCATTTGAAAAACTGGCCAATGACGCCCCAGAGGGCAGCTCCACCATGGTGGAAGGAGGACAGGGCGCAGTGCGTGGTGATGACCCCTCCGCCCCTCCCGCGTCCCTGCTTCAGGAGATGAGGGCCGGACTCAGTGCCCTTGATGGGCAATTCGATGCCCTTGACGAAAATCTGGAGAGCATGGGGGCCAAGATCCAAGTCCACAGTCCCTCAAACGCCTAGAAAGAGTGGAACGCATCCTCAAGACGTGGCAATTAAGAACGAGGACCTTGAAGCCCAAAGCAGACGGAACAATATCCGCTTTCTTGGGGTGTCGGAGACTACCGCCACTTGCCGTTTCGACCTCTTTGTGGAGACCTTGCTTTTGGATCTCTTCGGAAGAGAGGCCTCCTTTCAAGACCTATAATTGCACGCCTTATGAACTTTAGAGATCGGGACACTGCACTGCGCCTAACCAGGGAGCGAGGGGACACAACATGGCAGGGCTCCAAATTTGCACCCTACCCGTATTTCGCAATAATGGTACAAGCAGCCCTCCGAAAATATAACAGAGTCAAGGCCACTCTATGGAACTTTGGTCTGAAATACGGCATGCTTTACCCTGCTAGATTACGAGTGGATGTCAATGGCCGAACCCACATCTTCGATATCCCCGTGGAGGCACATGAATTCTGCCAGGCACACAGACAAAACAACAATCAAACTGCCGGGGATGGCGCCAGATCTTCACCTCGTGCAGTGGCTCCAATGAAAGCATGGACCTTTTCGCAAGCGCAGGCACTGGCTGACTCTATGGCTCTGTTCGTTACCTTTATGTTAAGCAAGCTCGCTGGGAATAATTGTATTTGACTGCACAAAATGTTTCAAATGGCTGAACGACTGGCGTGGCATTGCCACTCCTCATAGTGTATGCCACTGGTTTGTTTCTAGTTATCTGGATATGCCGCTCCAGGGTATTTTCTTTACTGTTTCAAGCCACTTGGTATATCGGGTTCTGTAGAATGAGGGGATCTTTGCCTCGCCTTGTTTGTGGGGAAGAAGAGAGGTATATTTTCCTTACACAGATATGTTGAGTTTTTTACAGTTGTACTCACTGTCTATGTTCACATCACTAAGCGATGGCCAACACTGACCATAGTCCACCGTACCGATAGATGGCCCAGTTAGGCAATGTTAGCGGTCCCTGCGGGCTGACCCTAATGTCATGGAATGTCAGAGGTCCTAATGATAACCAAAAGAGGAGACATGTCATACACTATCTGTTACATCACAAAATTGACATTGTTTTCATGCAGGAAACACACTTGCCAAAATCTGATCCTGCACGCTTAGCCTCTAGCTGGGGTGCACACAGATATTTCTCCAACTTCAGCAGTTATTCCCATGGCACAGAAATACTTATCCACATAAGGTTGCCCTTTAGTCTCAATTGCGTGAACGAGGACAGCGAGGGCTGATACACAATTGTCAATGGGTCACTAATGGGACACAATATCGCCCTGTTATGTGTTTACGCCCCAAACACTGACTCCCCTGAATTTTTTTATTCCATGCACTCCTGGCTCGTTCAGTTAGACTATGCCTTATTAACCCTTTCGATGCGGCGGCTATTCCGCCGCAGCGCTAACAGGGCGGGGCGGCCGCATGCTGGTGACAGAACCGCTCCGTCACCAGCCGCGGTTGAGCTGTGCTCATGACGGAGCGGTTCCGTCATGCCCCGCCCCGCTCAATAGAACGCGCCGCGCAGGCGCGGCGGCCGGGCCATGACGGAACTGCTCCGTCATCAGCACAGCCCAACCGCAGCTGATGACGGAGCGGTTCCGTCATCAGCATGGAAGGAGTTAAAAGCAGGGGGCGACTTCAACTTGTTCCTCAACCCCACACTGGACAGCACCGCCCACACTCCCAGCACCAAACCGCAAGTGCAACGGGCTCTCCTTGACCTTTGCGCACAACTCCCGCTGCATGACATCTGGCACAGGCGTAACCCCATTGCCACTGAATACACACATTTTTCTGGCCAACACAACACATGGACAAGGATAGATTACTGGCTCATTTCCCCAGGTGTCTCTTGCTGGTGTCATTCAATTGATACCTTCCCGAGAACATATTCCGACCATTCCCCAATTCAGCTACGACTTGAGGTGCCCAGACCAGATGGGTATGAACAACAGTGGCGTTTTCCCAGTCTGGCTCTGAATGACGACCTTTTCTATTCCGAGATCCATGAGGCTATTGAGGACTACTTTGTCATCAATACTGGCTCAGTAGACTCCTGGGTGGTCCTGTGTGAGAGGTTCAAGGCATACTGTTGAAGAAAGACTGCAGGCACTTCTTAATGTAAGTACAGTTAATTTATTTGAGATAACAGGAACAGCAACCCAACGCCTGCTGACCATACTCCTAACTGATTCTTGTAGAACATCAGTTGTGGAGTCAGAACACAGATAGGCATTCTGGAATATAGGAGGTGAGGACATAGAGAAGGAAATGTGATCATAGAGTAGCAATATGGTTGAAATGATTTACAACACATCTTCCTCCTTCAGAGACAGAAACTACTAATAATAATGTAAAAGATAATGAAATAGTAATAAAAATCACATAACATATTAATCACAACAATAATCATCAGGATAAGCTGGTGGTCTACGATACCTTGAAATTCTTAAATTGACAGGCAAATGAACATTTTGTGAAATTGAAGAAGCAGTGGTAACATTGTTTGAAAGACAAGAACTGCTTGAATCAGGAGCATCACCTCCACCATGACATCTTGTGCTAATAGGAAAAGAAGATGAAATAGAGTCTTCCATAGAAGATAACATGTAGCCACTATTCCCACTGTTACAAACAGAATCAACACGTTCATGTGAAATCCCATCTTTGCAAACTAAAGGTTTTTTATGGTATAAAGCAACTCTTCTGAGGTTCCATTTCTCCCCATTTGTCAGGACAATATAATGAGGAAATACTTCGCTGACACCAGAAGGACCTCTAAATGTTGATAAACCTTTAGTAATCCTACCAGGTTTTACGTTAACATAGTCACCTTTTGAAATGTGTGAACTTGAAATGATACTTGTGTTCTGGAAGTTTAACTGACCACCATTAGAGACTAATCCTTTGATCCAAGAAGGAGTGATTTTTGTTCCATGTATTCTGCCATGCATGAGTTCAAAAGGTGACTTATCATTAGAACCATTAGTTGTGGTACGATATGCATAGATCATTTCTTGAACAAGATCAATGGCTAAAACCCCCTTGGAGTGGGCCATCTGAATAGTAACCTTTAACAAGTCTGTTGACTCTCTCACATAAGCCATTTCCCTCTGGATTGTATAAGGAAGAACGATGATGTGAAATGCCAAAACAAGATAGAAAAGAACACATATTATGTGACACAAGTTGTGTTACATTATCTGTGATAATGACATTTGGGTATCCTTATTCTTGAAAAAGAGATTTTAAAAATGTTATGGTACTTTCAGTGGTGTTGTCTTTTACAAAATCCACATTGAGCCATTTAGAAAAAACATCAATAGATACAATTGCAAAACACTGAAATAAAGGTAGTTCCTCCATTGGCCCAATAAAATCTATATAAATAGTGTGCCATGGAAAATTAGGAGAAGCAAATTTCCCATGGAAGAACCAACAGCGAGTTTAAGTCTTTTCTCCCCTTCCTTGCATGTTGGACACCTTTCAATCCATGAAGACACCTGAGAATCTATGCCAGGCCACCAAAAGTTGGCCTTTAGTCTGTTCTGAGTCAAAGTTTGTCCCAGATGACCTTCATGGGCAATGTTTATTAATTTAGTCCTCAGCTCAGATGGGGAAATGAACTTTTGATCACGCATAAGGATATTATCACCACAAGTTGATAATTCATCAAGTACTTTTAAGAAAGGACGAGCAGAGACATGTAAACAACTTTCACGTCTTAGACCTATTTTAACCATGCGAATAACTTGTTGCAATATGTGATCATTTTGCATGGCCTTACACCACTCGTCATGTGTGAAAGATCATTCAAATACTGACAAAACATCATGGACTCAAGCAACAGCTTCACCTTCACTTTCCAAATGGAGAGAATCTTCACTCAGGTCTCCAACTTTGATTGAAAGTCTAGATAGACAGTCAGCTTGAAAGTTGCGCCAACCATGAATATGTGAAATTTCAAAATGATACTCCTGAAGCTTGTCTGCCAACCTGGCTAACCAGGGTGAACCCTTAATCACACCACCAGGAGACAAAATGTGAACCAAAGGTTTATGGTCTGTTTATAGATGAAATTTAGTGCCCCATAAGTATGTGCAGAAATATTGCACACCCCAATCAGCTGCTAGAGCTTCCTTTCCAATGACAGAATAGTTCTGTTCAGATGAAGTAAGTGTGCAAGAAGCAAAAGCAATTGCACGCTCCCCATCGGTATATTTCTGCATAAGAACAGCCCCTAGTCCAGTTGCACTAGCATCAACCATTAAAATTGAGGACCGTTTTGTGTCAAAAGGAGCAAGAACATTTGCTTCACAAAGGTCCTTTTTGATTTGATTGAAACAAGAATTTTGATCACCACTCCACACAAATTTTTTTCCTTTTTTGAGCAAGGCTCCTAAATGCACAGTCTTGTCAGAATTTTCTTAAACAAATTTTGAGTAGTATTCTATTAGTCCCATGAATGACCTAAGTTGGTCTTTGTCAGTGGGAGACGGGGCAGAACAAATAGCTTCCAGGAGATCTTTCTTTGGTTTGACTCCTAACGCTGATATTTCATGACCAAGATACTCTATATGTTTCACAAGAAAAGAACACTTCTCCTTACGTAAGGTTAGGCCAGCATCCATATTTCTGTGCAAAACATCTTTGAGTATGCAATTGTGATCAGCTATGGAATCACCAAAAACAAAAATATCATCTTGGAAACATACAACTTTCTGTAACCCCTTAAAAACCTCTGTGACCATGCGTTGAAACACGCTGGCTGCTGAAATTAAGCCAAACGGAAGACGTGTGAATTGGTAGATGCCCTCAGTACTTGTGAAAGCAGTGAGATGTTTAGACCTGTCGTGGAGTCTAATTTGGTGATACGCACTCTTTAAATCTAACTTAGAGAAGAACTTTACACCCTGAAGAGTGGATACCAATTCTCCAATGTTTGGCAAAGTGAAAGTATCTGCAACTACGCACTTGTTGAGAGATCTCAGGTCAACACAAAATCTCAATTTTCCGTCTGATTTCTTTGTGATTACAACCGGAGACACCCAGGAGGATGCCTCAACAGGTTCTATTACACCACTCTGCAACATTTCATCTATCAAAGATTGTACTTCATGTCTAATTGAGAGTGGAATCCTTCTTAGTTTGAGTTGGACAGCAAACTATTTTTTTAAGCTGAATAAGATGTGAATACCCTTTAAGTTCACCTAATTCATCTTTGAAAACAGATTTGAATTCACTCAAAACATCATCAACAGAGTGGTCCTCAATAACCATGACCTGAGTAGGTGCTCTTGGGTTGATGATAATATGTAAGTTACATTGATGAACCCAACCTAGTATAGGAGGTCCATCAACTGAGACATACACCTTACCAAAGGTGGATCTATTTTGAAATACAATATCAGATTCAAAGTAACCAACAATGTCAATAGTTTCACCCTGAAATCCTTTTGGAAAAATGTCACTTTTACCCAACACTTTGCTACTCCACAGACTGTCGAAAAGTGATTGAGGGATAATGGTATATCTTGACCCTGTGTCAAACATGAGAGATACTTCACATCCATCAATTATGAAAATTGCTTTGGGTCTGCTTCATCTTCTATCATCTTCTCCAACAACATCAATGTTATCAATAACTAAAAGTCTATCTATCGTATTGTCTAGTTTCTTGAGTATAGTCTTGAACGACTACTATTTTCTGTCTGTTTTTAGTCTTACACATTTTTTAAAAGAGTTCCAGTCGACCACATTTGAGACAATCCTTGTTAGAGGCAAAACAAAATCTCGCTTCTGATGTATGGTTATTACTGCCACACCGTGAGCAAAACTTGTTAGAAGAAGGATTTTTCCTCGTATTTGGTTTGAATTTATTCTTCACAACTGCAACAGATTCCTCACAGGATGGCTCACTTTCGCCACCACAGCATTTTTCAGAGACTTCCGAAACATCTTGTTGTGAATTGTTTTTCTTTTGTGTGTCTATGGCCTTCATGCAACTTTCAGATTCCTCTATTACTTTTGCTAAGTCAATAGCCACTTTTAGAGAAGGATTCTTTGCTGCCCATAGTCTTTTTTGAATCTTTTTGTTATTGCATTATACAATCGCTTTGTACGATCAGTTGATCTCTGATGAGTTTGTCATTCATAGCCCTAAAATTTACACTTGACAGACAATTCTCTGAGATGAGCTACAAAATCATCTATGGATTCATCACTTTTCTGACGATGTGTATAAAATTTGAGACGGTTTATTACAAGGTTTTCTTCTTTCGAGTAACGCACTTCTAATCTGCAAATGGCCTCTCTATATTCATCAGGCATAGGCTGCCCATTTGCTTGTAATAATTGAGGAAGAAATCTGAAAACTCGCTGACCTTCTTTTCCTAAGGTGCTAAGTAGGATTTCTTTTTTGCATTTCTCTGAAAATTCTTGTGCGATAAAGATCTTCAAGATAATTATCAAAAATGTTAAACCAACTCTCCCATGGTATTGGGGGATTGCCTGGTTCATTTAAGAATGGTGGAGGGAGAGTAACGTTCACTTGTTGAGCCATGGATGTTGAAAAATAATTCTGCAACAAGTGAAACCACCCCAAAAATGTTGGTATGCTATAGGTGTTAAACACTGAATGAGGCTAATTAATAATAAATAACAAAAATGTACTCCATGGAAGCAATAAACAAAACAAGAATGTCACTTTGCAATAGAAAGTTGTTAAAAATAAGCACTAATAGGGCATACCTGTAATTAGATGAAGTCACACACGTCTGTCTGTATGAGCGCAATACCGCTGACAAAAACTGGACTTTTTGCGCTTTATGTTCTGAACGAGTAGCGCATTGTCCATGCACTGCAGCTTCCTTCACAATAAAGAATCCTTTTTTTTAAAAACGGCTGCTCGCATCCGTGCGTGAGGCTTGAAACGCATGTCTTACGCCGAGCGACCAACGAGACCTGCGTTTAATTGGAATGGAATTAATACATGAACTGCGGCAAAAAGTGCGCAACCATACGTAGAAGAACTTACATGGAAAGGCTGCAGACTCAAACTGCTGGAAAATAAGCATATAAATATAGCGTGCGCATCGCTGAATGTAGATGTGCTGTACTTAAATAAGTATTTGATTAGCGTGCGTGTCGCTGAAATGATACCCACTGGATTCAATTTCCCATTTATTTAGCGAGAGCGCCTTTGAAATGAGGACCGGCAATAAATAAATCTATACTAATATAAAAAAGAGAGAGCCCAAACCTTTGAGGCGGGTAATCTCAGGAACCACAGCACCAATCACAACACCCAATACAGCGTTGGAAAGGGCAGTTGCAGCAGAAGGACATAGGCTATGCAGACGCCCACCATATACATTTAAAAGGTAAAAGAACCGTGCCAGCAAAGTAGTCCCTTGTGGGCGTGTCTGCATTGTGCTGTGGGCGTTTGCTGGGGGCGTAACAAACGCTGGGGGCGTGTGGTATGATCCGCCCTTCATGCCATGTCTCATATCGTGTGCTGGGGGCGTGGGCGTGTGCGGGCTCGGGATTACGGAAAAAAAGCGAGCGTGTGCCCAATATTTCATTGTTTTTTCTTCCCAGGTTCTGTACATTCCAGCTCCGGGTGTCCACCCGGCTCCCTTTAAATACCCCTGCACCCCATAATCATAACCCACCGTACTCCTTAAAATACCCCAACACCCTTAAACACTAACCCATCTTAACCCTATAAATATACCCTGTGCCCCAAAACCCAAACCTATCCCTAAACCCTAAAAATACCCCTGTAACCCAAAACCTAAACCTAGCCCTGAACCCTATAAATACCCCTGTACCTCAAAACCCAAACCTACCCCTGAACCCTAAAAATACCCCTTTACCCCAAAACCCAAACCTATCCATGAACCCTAAAATACCCCTGTACCCCAAAACCCAAACCTACCCCTGAACCCTAAAAATACCCCTGTACCCCAAAACCCAAACCTAGCCCTGAACCATAAAAATAAGCCTGTACCCCAAAACCCAAACCTACCCCTGAACCCTAAAATACTCCTGTACCCCAAAACCCAAATCTAGCCTTGAACCCTAAAAATACCCCTGTACCCCAAAACCCAAACCTAGCCCTGAACCCTTAAAATACCCCTGTACCCCCAAACCCAAACCTACCCCTGAACCCTAAAAATACCCCTATACCCCAAACCCCAAACCTAGCCCTGAACCCTAAAAATACCCCTGTACCCCAAAACCCATACCTATCCCTAAACCCTAAAACTACCCCAGTACCCCATAACCCAAAACTATATCTGAACCCTTAAAATACCCAAACACCCCAAAACATATACCTCAGTACCCCAAAACATATACCCCCATACCCATACTTACCTTATCCAAACATTTAAAAAAAACATGCTTTTACCATTCATGCATTTACAACGAATTTCGTTGTAAATGTATGCGTGGTAAAAGCATATAAAATGTAATGCCATGCGTTATAATGGCATTGCGGAGTCATGGTACTTTCGTAATGAAAGTATGCGGAGTGATGGTATGCGGAAAGAAAGTTGCGGAAAAATGGGTGTTTACCCTCTCCAGCAACATACTCATATTTTTTCACCACCGATTTGAAAAATGCACAGGTCTCTCTCATTGATGGCCAGCACCGACATACACTTTTAGACACACCTCCCGCCACAAGTTCTAGAATTGCGAACTTTAGAGCTGGGGAGCTACGTTCAAATCTCGGCATCAGTTCAACATCCTGTGATTCCAGGCAAATCACTTTGTCTCCCTGTGCCTACCACAAATGAATGTGTTCTTCTGTAATGTAAATTGTGCTCATGCCATGTTGTCGAGTTCGCGCTATATAATATTGCAAGGAAAAATAAAGTAGGGAAACTCGAGTTCACACACTACTGAACGCGCACTCTTAAGTGCATCAGCAGTGCACTGGGAATCGGAGCGTTTCACAGGTCTGTCACAGATAAGAAATGCTATCAAAACGAAATCCTACAAAACAATATACTACTGGCCGGCAGTAATTCATACCCGGACAACGTCGAGACGGGCTGCTAGTAAATAAATAAATATCCGGTGCAACGCACGCAAAATGGCAGCACGTTGTTTACGGTGAGCCGGTGACTCACGGCAGAGAGATGCTCCCAAGAATGCTGAAGCTAAGTGACGCTATGAAGCATGTCACTGAAGAAATGAAGAGGCATCCGAGGAGCGCGGACGAAAGGTAATGCTGCACGCGCTGAGAGAATGGATTCAAATAATAGTAGCGGTTCAACTGCCAAGGTAAAGACATTTCATAGTGTCATTAAAAAATGAAATAAAGTATATAAGAAAACTCACCGTCCCAGTCAATAAACTTAAACAGATGCAACAGTTCACGGGGCAGTAAATTTTCACAGCTGGTGGGTGCCGGTGAGCCATTGTGGGTTGTATGACGATCCATCGCCCACAATGTCATCGCAGGAGTTCTCATCGTGGCAATTACATCGCAATGGCGGTCACACCTGCATTTTTCTCATCGCACGTTGTTGCGACGCAAATGCGGCCATTTAATTGGACAGCGTGTCACATCAGTGACTTTACATCGCGCAACATGACAACGCGATGTTTGAGCCCACACGTTTAAAATCTTTTCTGCCAATGGGTTGGTGGGGGGGGGGGGGGAACCATAGCTATATCTGCTAGGTTTAGGAATTATTTTGTATTACTAGGACATTTCTCTGCACAGTCAGTTACCTTGGGTTTATTTTGATTTGAACTCCCAGTATTATTTTTTTATTTCTGATGTGATTGAGGACTGCTTACCAGGCCGCAGATACATGGATAAAGTAGGATCCTGTCTTGAATCACCAGGATGAAACTAGGAGAAACACAAATTTCCATACCTAGATGCCCGCCTGGTAGCAGCAAGGGTACCGAGCTCCTGTTCTGCTGCACCTGGATCAGGCGTGAGGCTGCGGAAGAAAGATACTTTTCCAGCATCTTAAAATGGGCGCAATTATAAAATTGGTCTTCAAAGGTTCAGGCTGTTGGTTTGAATAAGACATTGTTCTTGACCTTAAAAATGGCTATTTGGGATGGGCAAATAAAATCAAATTCCATGTGTCTGGCATAATACCTTTACGTGTCATATAAATGGTGGACACAGATGTATTGTCGCAGATCATAAGGTTCCTCAGGGGGCGAAGATGAATAATCCACACCCTTCTAGAAAATAACACTTGGAGAACCAACACTAAGAAGTGCTCACAAGTAATTATTCCCCAAAAGTGTGGGGAAAATCAAAGAGTGTCCACCACTCTTCCCCAGATGATGTAGCAGAGGTGTTTTCTGGAATGAACAGGTTAGGAGGGTCTTGTACTGTAGGGAAAAATGTACCATACATGTAATACTTTCACTATAGAGACTTAGCACACTGATAGCCAAAATAGAGTCTCACTCACCTCAGCAATCCTCATGCAGGCCTCCAATATCGAACTTCCTCCTGCAGCACCCCCAACACTTAGGGGTTAACAACCATAAGTGAAGGCAAGGGATGATAACAGCAAGACCGAGTTCACTCCAAAGGAGAATGGTGGAAAATGAAACGTGGGCATGAAGACATAGGGAAACAATTAGAAATAACAAAGAGCCTTATAGAATGGTAGGCTACGGGGAAGGATCTAGTGACCCCAAAAGTAATCAAAGCACAGAGGGGCTGTCTGGCTCAGAGACCAAGAGAACGGAATGGAGAAGACGTGTTGTCCGGCCTAGGGGGTTCAAGCGGAACAGACACGCACTCCTCAGGGCAAAAAGGGTCAAGGAGAGTTCAGTCCGGCTATGGGGGAAATAGCGGAACCGCGGAGACTTGTTGTCCGGCTTCGTGGTTCAAGCGGAACAAACACGCACTCCTCAGGGCAAAAAAGGGGCAAGGAGAGTTCAGTCCGGCTATGGGGGAAATAGCGGAACCGCGGAGACGTGTTGTCCGGCTTCATGGTTGAATCAGAACAAACACGCACTCCTCAGGGCAAAAAAGGGGCAAGGACCAATGGCTCTCAGCATACAGCGGAAAAAAAAGGATGAAACCGCCCAGCGGTAATGTCGAGCAAAAAGCCGAAAACGCGGCGCGTTGCTCCAAAGTATGCAAGAATGAGACTTTCTGAGAGCACGTACCAAATTGAGAACGCGGTACGAAAAAGGGATAAGTCCGTAGAAATGGTTTCACCAAACACACGCCAAAACACAGGAACAAGAAACGTATCAGGACAGGGGGCGTGGAGATAAGGAATAGGGGCGTGGATTCTCCAAGGGATCAGTAAACCAAGCAAAGACGCAGTGGTGGAGGTGAGTATTAAAGCGTCCCAGGGGCGTCTCACAATGACTACTTGGAAAAGATAACCAAAGGACATAAGGGAGTATCTCCAAATTACAGATACCAATGAAAGAGAGGAGAAGCTATTTTAGCATATCAGGGCTAGTCTCTATGACACTAAATCCGTGTCCTAACATGTATACCATGATTTAATGTAACTGCTTCCTTCAAGGGCTTAAATATACAATCTAAACTACATAAACTTCCTCTGAGTGTCTTTGCTTCTAGGTAAGGAAGGGAAGGTATAAGAAAAAAAAGTGCATGGTATATATACGTATGTACACTAAGAACACCACGACGTGTCAGAAATAGTAACTAATTGCAGAAATATAGCACATGTATTAGAAAGTCCACAGTTACACAAACTATAAATAAGGCAAAATGAGAGATCAAAGTTTCGTGGGATCAACACAAAATCTAACCTAAAGATATTATAAATGAGATTGTGAATGTTCTGCTCTCACTGTAGTAGTTAGTGGAAATCCAGGCTGAGGGGGGGGGGGCATCATTACTTATTAAACTCATTATGCTCACAGCAGCATTGAGGCTTCCCAACCATACCTTTAGAGGCCAAAGCAGGCTCCCTCCATCTGTCCATCACCTGGACGCGTAGGCTCTGCCTTCTGTTCCACTTGTTTTTCGTGCCCTTCTGCCCTCTGTTTCCATCGTTTTTCGTGCCCTTCTGCCCTCTGTTTCACTCGTTTGTTGTGTCCTTCTTCACTCAGTTTCACTCGTTTCCCACTTGTTTTTCGTGCCCTCCTGCCCTCTGTTTCCACGTTTTTCGTGCCCTTCTGCCCTCTGTTTCCCTCTTTTTTCGTGCCCTTCTGCCCTCTGTTTCCCTCATTTTTCGTGCCCTTCTGCCCTCTGTTTCCCTCGTTTGTTGTGGCCTTCTGTCCTCAGTTTCACTCGTTTCCCACTTGTTTTTCGTGCCCTTCTGCCCTCTGTTTCCCTCTTTTTTCGTGCCCTTCTGCCCTCTGTTTCCCTCGTTTTTCGTGCCCTTCTGCCCTCTGTTTCCCTCGTTTGTTGTGCCCTTCTGCCCTCTGTTTCCATCGTTTTTCGTGCTGTTCTGCCCTCTGTTTCCTTTGTTTTTTGTGACCTTCTGCCCTCTGTTTCACTTGTTTGTTGTGGCTTCTGCCCTCAGTTTCACTCGTTTCCCACTTGTTTTTCGTGCCCTTCTGCCCTCTGTTTCCATCGTTTTTCGTGCCCTTCTGCCCTCTGTTTCCCTCTTTTTTCGTGCCCTTCTGCCTTCTGTGTCCCTCGTTTGTTGTGGCCTTCTGCCCTCAGTTTCACTCGTTTGTTGTGGCCTTCTGCCCTCAGTTTCACTCGTTTCCCACTTGTTTTTCGTGCCCTTCTGCCCTCTGGCATGAAGCTGGCATCATTTTTAGGTTTCGCCTGACGAACAGCTGTTCAGCAGCATTTCGCGCAGGCGAAATCTTTTGAGAACAGTCTGGGGCTTTGTTCCGCCTCTCTGTTCCATTGGCTACCTCCATAAATGGAGGCTAGCCATTGGAACAGAGATGCGTCACTCATTCCCCGAACAGATTCGTGGGCGTTCCGGCGATTTTTACTCATTCCGTCCATTTTCGTGCATCATGCGACTGTGGGCGGTTGTTTTTTTTTCGTATCGGCATGTTGGTTTCACTTTCCAAGAGTTGCTAGCAGGTAAGCAGCATATTTTACTCCTGTTCCCGCCCCCACTCCCGCTGTCCGTGAGCCCGTTCCCGCCCCCCCTCCCGCTGTCCGTGTGCCCGTCCCCCCTCCCGCTGTCCGTGTGCCCGTCCCCCCTCCTACTGTCCGTGAGCCCGTGCTTTCTTCAAAGAGAAATTGTCCAACTGCTGTATTCAGTACCAACTGCGAGGGGGGTCAAGCGTGCTTTGAGATGTAGAGTGGGGGAGGCGTGGTCTGCAATCTACTTCTGGATCGGCCTCCTCCCACCTCTTTGCCTCCTCATCTTCAGAGAGCCAGGATTGGTGGTGTATGGAAGACTGTATTTGGTTGTGTTTGTAATAAAGACACGCCTAGTCTCAAGATGACAAAGTAAAACCTATTTATAGTCTCAACTGTCTCATTACAGCAGAACATCACTGTTTCCGCACATGAGAGGGTGCTGTTTGTACCGTCCCACATCTGGAGCGCAAATTACTCCACATCTCAATGGGGTGTACGAGAAAGAAACTGCATGGTGCTTACATGAGAGTGTAACCCCCCTAGGTTGTCTAAGCATGCGTTACATCACTGTTTCCACACACGAGAGGGTGGTGTTTGTACTGCCTCGCATCTGGAGTGCTTGTAACTTAACATCTGACGTGTGTGAGACACACTGCATGGTGTTCAGGGAGCAGTGCATAACGCCTAAGCTGTCTCCGCATGCTTCACGTTACTGTTTCCACAGATGAGGCAGTGCTCCTTGTACAACCTCACACCTGAAGTACGCGTTACGCCACATCTCAACTGTGTGCTACTGCATCGTGTTCAGGGGACAGTGCCTAACCCCTAGGTTTCCTCAGCATGCTGCAGATCACTGTTGCCACACATGAGCGGGTTCTCTTTGAATCGTCTCACATCTGGAGTGCGGTATTCCACATCTGAAGTGTGTTAGACACTGCGCGGTGGCCAGGGAGCAGTGTGTAACCTCTAGGTTGTGTCAGCAGGCTTTGTATCGCTGGTTGCCACACACAAGAGGGTGCTCATTGTGCCGCCTCACAGCTTAAGGGCGCTCTACCTCGCTTCTCAACTTTGTGTGTGTGAGAGAGAGAGAGAGAGAGAGAGAGAGAGAGAGAGAGAGAGAGAGAGAGACTGCGTGGTCTTCTTGGGGTAGTGTATACCCCCTTGTTGTCTCAGCTGTCTGCCCTTCCACGCTGTACTTTAACATCACTGTTTCTGCCCCTGAGAGGGTGCTCTGTGTAGTTTCACATCTGTAGAATGCATTACGGTCTTCACGGGGCAGCGTCAACTCTAGTGGTGTCTCAGCTGTCTGCCCTTGAATGTCTACACACTGCCTCACCCGCTATTGCGCAAAGAGTGCTGGGTTGTTTTCCTACCCCTTTGTTTTAATGCATTATGTATTTTTAAGTGTATTCTGAATTTGGGTTGTGACACGTCTTGCATGTTTTTACATAAATAAAGCTGCATGTTATGTATTTATCTTAGCGGCTGCTTACCATTGGTGGTAAGCAACTACCTTGTTTGTAACCCGTTTCTATTCACAGCTCTTCTATGCTTGCATGTAGTTCAGTTGTTAGAAAGCAGATTGCCCTTTTGCAGCCGAAGCTGCAGTTGTCAGCGGTCTTGCATAAAGTGTCAAGCTGCGCCCAAAAATACTGCCTAGCAGGCCTGCCTGCGTCTCCCCAGACAGTGGAGTGCTAATCCTGTTGTAGTGGAGTGTAGTGCTGTCTTTTGGATTTTATTTTGGAGTTTATTTTTTTGTCTGTGCCCTGTGCAATGATACCAAAGGTCATGCTGGTACCTTATTTCAGGCGCCTCTGCACATGTGCATTCGCATTTACTGCCTGTTACTTTCAGCACATGTCTTGCTGGCCAAGCCAATTGAGTGGAAAGTCTTTCCTTGAAAAGGAATATGTCAGTTCAGAGTAAAACAGTTCATTTTGTAAATTCGTGCTCCAGAAATCCGCCTCTTTGGGTTTTCCTGACAGTTCTGAAGTTCTGAGGATGGACCTGTAGGACAGTTTTATCTTTTGAAAAGCCTAGTATCCTGGGCTTCCAGAATCCCTCCAATGCTCCGTGCCGTGGTTGGAAATTTTATACACACATCACAGGCCAAACTTCTCTGCCATGCTGACGAGTGCTGTCAGCCTTTCTCCTCACTTGCTCGAATACCTTTAATCTGTAACCTTCTGGTGGTCTGGTGCAACCAGGTGACTCCTGGCTCAATCTCCACTCACTTCGAACACTCCCCTCAAGGAGAGTTGTTGGAAGAACTCCTTGCAAACATTAACTTATTTGAAGTTGAGGGAAGTGGAGGGGAGGAAAGGGCCCCGACCTTTATAGGTAGAGAGGCAGAGACTGTAATTGATTACATTTTTGTATCCCCTGGCATAATTCAGATGTGTTCCTCTAGTGAGGTCGTAACTTCGGCCTTCAGCGACAATAACCCACTGATTCTGTCCTTACACAAGGGGGAGGACACAGACAAGCAGAGGGTAAACGAGGAATGTAACTCTGATAAACTCATCCCCAAAGACCAGGGTAGGAGGCTTAATTGGGCCAAGGTGGTCCCAGACACTTTTATGCAGGAGTTAGAGCACAAAGTAGAAGAGGACATGGTAATATGCCTAGATAATTTGGCGAATGGGAAAAAGGTCATACATTCTTTCACTACTATCTGCGCTCAAGTCAGACTTGATCTAAAATGTAACAAGAAGAGGGATGGACCAGACCAACCAAGGTGGTTTGATGAGATGTGTTCAAAAGCCCATAAAGAACTCATGTATGCATTAAAACAAAAACCTAGAAATCGGGAGCTGGTGCCTGTACTTAGAAAAAATTACAAACTTGCCACGGCCAAACGTAAAAAATGCATAAAAAATGAGGCATGGGAAAACCTCATGTCAACTGATGTACTTAAAGATAGTTCTAAATTCTGGGCTGTAATCAACCACCCTTATTTTTCTGGTACAAACAACTCAGTGATGGACTCTGTGATCCCCGATGAAATTTGGGTCGCCCACTTCAGCAAAATATATAACAGTGCGGAGGATTATACTTCAACGGTGGACCCCACAGAAAATGTAGTAGCCCCCCTTTTCCGCTTTAAGGAAGTGGTGGTACAAAGGGCTATAGTAGAGATGATGAAAAATAAGGCCCCGGGTCCTGACGGTGTGCCCGCAGACCTTTATAGGACCCCCTTGGAGTTTTGGACCAAGACACTTACAAATGTCTTTAACTCCACAATTACTTCAGGGTTCCCCTCATCTTGGGCCACATCATCTATAATACCAGTTTTTAAAAAAGGCTCAAGAACTGACCCTGCCTGTTATAGGCCGATCTCTCTGATTGACTCTGCCATCAAAATCTTGGGCAGAGTCATTCTGATGAGACTTGGTGAACACCTGGAAGAGAGAAGGGTCCTTTCTGAATTACAATATGGGTTCAGGGCCAAAAGGGGCATTCTCAACCAATGCCTTAACCTCCACATGCTAAGTAGTAAATATATCTTGGCCAAGGAGGGTTTGTTATATATGGCCTTTATGGACTTATCATCGGCCTTTGATTTGGTTAATCGCACCAAACTCTGGGCGATTTTAATTAACATAGGGATTGACCCGCCTTTGGTAAACAATCTAGCGGCGCTGCATCAAGATCTGCGCGCCACTATTAGAACCAATTGTGAGGGTGGAACCACTAGCTTTTTTAGATCAAAACGAGGAGTAAGGCAGGGGTGCATTTTGGCACCCCTCCTTTTCACTTTATATATAAATTCCCTTGAATCATCCTTGAAGGGGTCTACACCTGATGTCCCACGTGTGGGGGAGTACACAGTGCCGGTACTCCTCTACACGGACGACGCGGTACTGCTTGCCCGCACTGGGGTAGGGCTCCAGAGACTGTTGGATGCTTTTGGGGGTTTTATGTCCTCCCTGGATCTGTAGATAAACAACAAAAAATCGCACGTCATGGTTGCAGGGAAACGTTCAAAAAATGTAAAAAAAAGAACGTTTTCATGCAATGGAAAAGAAATCTCTAGGGTCCCGGTTTTTACTTACTTGGGCGTCTTATTTGACGAAAGGGGCACCTGGAGGCCACAGTTAAATGCCAAAGGCCTAGCTGTCACCAGATCTACCTCTGCTCTACTGAGCTTTGCGAAACGATTGGGATCACACCCAGTAGAAGCACTGCTGACAGTTTATAAGTCAAAAAGCCTCTCAATAGCAAGGTATGGAGCTTCCCTATGGGGTTATCTACCACAAGATAAACTCCAGGTGGTAGAAAATAAGTTCCTTAGATCCCTACTAGTGGTCCCCCAATCAACCCTGTACTTTCAGTCCATACAGACCTGGGCCTTGGTTATATTAGTGACCAATTACAGCTGGCGCCTCTAACCTGCTGGGCCAAGACCTGGCTGAATCCTGAAATTAGTTTAAATCATTCCATCCTCAAAGACTGTATGGAACTGGAAAAGGTCAACAAAATCCCATGGTTGGCTTACATTAAAAACACCTTTTGTAAACTGGGGAGGCCAGATTTATACTTGGGCCCAAGCACCATCAAGAAGGGTGACGTTCTATGGATTAAGAACAATTTTCTGGGACGGGTGGAGATGGAACGGGAGGAAGTAGAGGTCCAAAAAACGGGAGTTAGAGCTAATTACATACTTCAGACTACCCCGAAACTGGAACCCTACTTGAGTATTGTGACCCGGCCCTTCCATCGTAATCTCCTTGTGAGATTTAGACTAAATATTATCCAGTATTCATTGGGGAATTATCCAGTATGGGGTAAATTAGATCCATCTTCCCCCTGTAGCTGTGATAATTTCTCCGTACAGACACTGATGCACTTTATTATGTTTTGTGGCCATTATGAGGAATGTAGGAAACAGTTTTTATTACCTATTCTGAGAGAAGCAGGGTTTACTCAAGTCCGTCCCGCTCTCTGCTACCTACAGCTCCTGAGTAGCATCAGAGTAATATTTGGGGTCGCAAGTTTTTTGGTTGCTGCTACACGTATTAAGTCCAAACAACTGAAGCTAAATGTTCCTTGATATATGTAAATAATTGTTACCCATTAGTTCTACTGATGAAATCTTCTATCCTATGTAAATATATGAAATTGTTCTTATAAATGCTCTTTTTAAATGTAAATTGTTTTTATTCATGAATTGTTTTAATACATGATTTGCCGTTTTTATACATGTGATGGAATTGCTTTGATGATTTTAATTAATCGAATAAAGCTTGATTTGACTTGACTTGACCAAGTGACTCTGCTAATATTGCCCTGCTTTTTTTCCTATGTAACTTATATTCTTGAATGTTCCCTTTTTATCCCCACACCTCGTGTAAAGTGGGACTCCTTGAGATGAATACAAGAATAGGTGGAGATGGTGAGAGGCACTAACATTATGCATGTGTCAGACAGAACCTAAAATATCATTTATGATTAGAGATATATGCCATGAAAAGTTGCTAAACTATGGTAGAAATGAAGACATCTCATGACCATACACAGGGTCTGTGGTCTTTCTCTTCTCCTTACGCCCCTATTCTCATTATTAGCATCACCCTGTGCTTGGAATTAGGAGAAGGAAAAGAAGATTGCCCAAGGTCAGCAATCTCTGATATTGAAAGAGCGCTGGTGTGCACCCTTACTGCTGATACATCTTGCTGGCACTAGTTATAGCAAGAAGGAAGAGGCTCACAGAATGAGCATTGGAACAGCAGCTCACTTGAACTTTTGATACATAGATGGGCGTAAAGTTTGTGTGTGGTCGATCGTGTTGTTCCATCTTATTGCCGCCTGCTGCCATCACAGAAGGGCCTGTCTGTGGCTATTACTTACTTACTCAAATCTTCCAAAAGTCACAGTAAGTATCCTACGGTGGCCCACCGCTAGGTACTAGCATAGCCTGCTGAAAGATTCAGGAGACTGAGAGCATGCACACCATGTGACGGCACACAGCAGAGGTGTGTCAGTGCAGATGATGGGCATCCGCCCCCTGGTTCCCCTACCCCTGGCTGTGCTTGCTCCCCTGCAACCTGGTTGTGCTTGCTTCCCTGCCACCTGGCTGTGCTTGCTTCCCTGCCCCCTCTCTGTGCTTGTTTCCCTGCCCCCTGGCTGTGCTTGCTTCCCTGCCCCCTGGCTGTGATTGCCTCCCTGTCCCCTCGCTGTGCTTGCTTCCCTGCCCCCTCGCTGTGCTTGCTTCCTTGCCCCCTCGCTGTGCTTGTTCTCCTGAGTGTGTGTGTGGCTCTGGGTGGGTGTGTGTGGCTCTGGGTGGGTGTGTGTGTGGCTCTGGGTGTGTGTGTGTGTGGCTCTGGGTGTGTGTGTGTGGCTCTGGGTGTGTGTGTGTGTGGCTCTGGGTGTGTGTGTGTGTGTCTGTGTGGCTCTGGGTGAGTGTGTGTGTGTGGCTCTGGGTGTGTGATTGTGTGTGTGTGTGTGGCTCTGTGTGTGTGTGTGTGTGTGGCTCTGTGTGTGTGTGTGGCTCTGTGTGTGTGTGTGGCTCTGGGTGTGTGTGGGTGTGTGTGTGTGTGTGTGTGTGTGTGTGTGTGTGGCTGTGTGTGTGTGGGGGGGGCTCTGTGTGTGGGTGCAAATGCAATAGCTCTCGCATTTGCGAGAGATTAAGCTATTGGCATTGTGAATGACAATGCCATTTATTTATCTGTTTTCAAAACCAACACATAAATAAAAATGTTGTCATTTACAATGCCAATAGCTCTAACTTTTGCAAAGGCGAGACCGTTGCATTTTAAATGCTTGTTAATTTAGAGTATTCTACCCTCTGTGGGTGGAATGCTCTAATAGCCTTATAGCCATTCTGCTTCGGGCTATTCCGGTTGTTAAAAGCCCTCTCTCCCCTGTTAAAGGCACTTGCCTGAAGTTTAGGCCTATAATTCGGATTCCGGGCCTTTAACAACTGGTACAGACCTCGGCAGTGGGCTATAAGGCCACATTTTATCTCCAACCATTTGTCTACAGCATATAGAAGAATATTCATTATCAGTTGATTTAGTAACTTTCAGTCAAATCCAGTGAACACTCTTTGCCCATTTCATCTTCTTTCGATGAGTGATTAGTCTTAGTTATTTAAAAGAGATTGTATTACAACAAGACAACTGTGATCCTTTTAATGTTACTGAGACATATCAAAAGGGCTGGTACACATTACATCGCCGTGTAAAAGATGTGGTTGGGTGTGCGAAGGATGGGATAGTGTAACTTAATACTAACAGGTACTGTGCCTTGGAAATTAGCCTTTAGAGCCAACATCCCCAACGCATGCTGAATTATTTCACTCCTACTACACATATCTAACACCCTGTGCTTATTCCCCTTTTGTTTACTAGCTGGTTGGGTGACTGAAACGTCCCTGTCGAATGTATTCCTTGGCTGGTTGTGGAAATTAAGCAAAAGGTAGCACCTAGAAAAGCCAATGCTCCCAGAGCCTTACCTGTCAGTTTGTGAGAAGTGGCCATCCAATCACAGTGATAAGAAAATGTCTCTGGCTTGGAGCATTAAAGGAGCATATGTAGTCATCATGAATTCTTAGGGAATATCGGCCAAACAAATCCTGGCATCTTTTGCCGCTCAGCGGAAGATGTGCTCTCTGGAGGGGGTGCCCTGCCAGGCTCTGTTAGTGTTAGCGCCATGTTGGATCCCGGGCTGCGCCGTGGAACGTACTGAGTCCTGTCATTTCCCCCACAGGCTCCACAGCAGCGATAATTCACTAATGCGTTGCTTTATTCCAGTCGCCGTGTCCAAGTCACATGCTGGCAACAGGCAGGGGAATCCAAACCTGTGGAGGCACACTTTCTGCCAGATGCAGGGAATCAGAGTGACATCCCCAGAGAGGGGGTGGGAGGTAGCCTGTGTGTGAGGGAAAATAAGTCCAAGGGCTGTGTCTGTGATGGAAGCCAAGTGCCGCACTTGTCATGGTCGGAAGTTTGTGGGCTGTGATTCTGGTCTCGGACAAGGTAGGCCTCAGGCTGCCATGTTTGGAAACGCGCCTTATCATGTTAGCGGAGCGGCTGCTGCGGAGGAGGCTGAACGTGGACAGACAGGCCTGGCAGGCAGGAAGCATTCATGCGCACGAGGCGGGAGAGGCAGGCAGCTCTCCTGCGTGAGGTGAAGGAGGCGTCCGACACTGAGCAGGAGACACTGCACGACGCGGCCGGCTCGCCCTAAGTTACCTGCCACATGGAAGCAGCTTGGGCATCACCGGCGAACTGTCAAGTTAGCTCACCTGGCTGGGAGTGCTGCAGCGATCTAATGCTGTGCATACACACGAGAGCAGCTTAATATGACTGTCTTCATAAACAGATGTCATATGTGCATTTAGAATCACACAAACACGCACACGTGCGAGACTGACCACAGTCAACTCTAAGGATTGAAATTCGTAGTCTGATCTATGTTACTTTTTAAAAAGCATTGCGTTATCAATATTTATATTGCGCCTTCTGCCATTAGTATGGTATCGTAGCGCTTTCGCAATTGGGGCACAGTTTTTTGATAATTCCGGGACCTCAGTTGACTCGTTCTGTTTGGTTGTTTGGCGGTGTTTGGTTGTGCATGGTTAATAATTTGCTAATTACCATGGGTCATATGTAGGGCAGCGTCGCACGTCATTTTGCTGCACTGCCCTACGCCAATTCGAAAGGACAGGAATGCACAGGATTTACAAGATACGGCGCATTCCTATCCTTTCAGTCAGTGCTGGTGCACAATTAGCAGCCGTGCACCAATGCAGGCACCCTTCCACCATGGTGCAACAGTGTCTGTGTTGTTGGCATGATTGTTTTTTGCAATAAGCAATAATTGGAGGTGTTTTTCTCTTTCTGTGTGTGCAGAAAAAACCAGAACGAATAATGTTATTTCTCCTCATTACGACACCCCTGGTGAGGTGTATGGTTTTAACCAATTGCATGTTCATGACGGAACCATTCCGTCAGGAGCCACGGTAGTGCTGTACTGCGCGGCGCTGATTTTGCGCCTGCAATGAGGGTTCTATTAGGCGGGCGGGGCCGTGACAGAACCATTCCGTCACAAGCACAGCGCCACCGCGTCTCGCGACGGAGTGGTTCCGTCATGAGCATGGCTGCGCCGCACGGACCCCCCTCGCCCCTAGCACTGCGGCGGAATTACCACCGCTGCCAAGGGGTTAAAGCATTCGCAGATTTATGCTGTTTTGTAAATCTGGGAATGTGTCAAAGCTGATGGGCGTTTTGTGGAAACACCCACTGCAACACACATGGCACGCCTCCCCAACGCAGTGTGAGGCAACGCAGCTACTTGTGCTGTGTTGCCTCACTCCATATCTACAAGGCCATGAAAACCCACGTAAGGTGGCTTTAAGTGGCCTAGTAGATACGGCTAAGCCCTGTGCCCCACTGGAACATTACAAAAAGTGACATTCCGGTGGCGCACAGGGGTTGTATATAAGCCCCCTGTATTTCTGGGACATTAATATGTTCAAACAAGTATCACAGCTGAGTTTGGCCACTGTCAGTCAGTCAGTCAATCAAACCTCTTTATTTCGATGAAATGCCATAAAAGAAACAAGGATTTGAGATAAACTTTTTCACATGTCGATAAGGGGACAAGACAGTACATACGCTAAGACTTGAAAATGCAGTTAAAGATGACAAACCATAAAAAGTTAAAATAGCGAACAATAAAGATATAAAAACAACAAATATCTTACAATTCGAGCTTACATCACATAGTCTTATCAACCAAGAAAGAGGTGATGTGCAAATTTGGCGAGGTCCCTTATTTAAAGTGCATATGCATTGGTTAAAATAGTGCAATCGTAAGCAGCGCACAATTATGTAAAAATAAATTATAAAACCAATCATCACAATGAAAACAGTTGGACAGCAATCAAGAATGTGCATTAAGCAGGAGGTATAGGATGGCTATTTACATCTTGGAGTAGGATGGCCAAAAAGGTACTTAAAGAGGCAGGGGATCATGTCTGCAATTCAGAGTTTGGCCACTGATTTCGCAATGGAAATTACTTTAAGTCTGAAGGAAGTACAACGCCGGCTCAGTAACATCATACATTAATTATCTAATTGAAAGTGCTCAGCTGTAAGGAGTGTAAATGGAAAAGATGGAACCAGGTGAAAAACAAAGACATACTGTCCCCTGGAACACATGATTACATTTTTTTTTAATTCAAAGGATTTTTTATTAGAAGATTATTGTATATACAGTACAGTACGATACAGTGAGGGCAAAATATGAATGTTCTAGACGCCGTTAGGGTTACAATAAGCGTGACAGCAAGAGTTAATGGTCGGTTGGACATCTGTCCAACGATCAAATGCTTGGCGTGTCCTGTTACGCTCAGTGTTGTATTACCCCCGATAGGAGGAAAAGAAAGTGGGGAGACGAAGGGGGAAAAAAGAAAGGGGGAAAGGGGACCGGGTAGGTGTGGTGGCCGTTGTGTGCCAAGCCTTCAGAGCCTGCGACGCTTTGTGTGCTGTCTAGGGGGGTTTGTGTGGTTCCATGATCTTGTCCAGGGAGGCCCACATTTCCACCCTTGCCTTGTGAGTGGGCGAACCTTTTGCTGTGATGTTGTCCGCCCCCCCTGAGGAAGGTGACCCAATTGAACCACCCTTTGAAGGACACCTTCCCTGTGTCTTTCCAGTTTGTTAGGATTGTTTTAACTGCTGCTATAAGTAGGAGGTCGATCAGGTCCCTGTCCTCTTTGGATTAGAGTTCATGTGTCATGAATGCGGTGGTTATCCCTCCGATGTCTGGCTGTATGTTGTGTCCCACTACCTTGTCAATGATGTCCCACACTTTGCTCCAGAATGTTCTAACCTTGGAACAGTGATAGATCAGGTGTGCAAGATCCCCTTTTTCTTTGCCGCAGTTCCAGCATATGTCATTCTCTCGGACTCCAACCGCCGCTAGGTGGGCCGGAGTCCAGTATGCTTTAAGGAGTAGCCAGTATTTGGTTTGCGCTAGTTGGGGTGTGACTTTATTCTTGGATGCTGAGGCCCACAGGTGGTGCTTTTCTGTCTCGCTGAAGTTTCTATTGTGCAGTGTTTCCCAGTACTCTAACGTTTTGGCATTTAGGTTCGATGATGTGGGGCTCAGGAGTTTGTATAGGTGGGATGTCTGATGGCCTATCTTGTTTAGGTTACCCATGTATTGTATGGTGGATGGGACCTCCTTGCCAAGGTTTGCTCTCGTGAGTGCAGCCTCGATTTTAAGGAACCCCAAAAATTTGATGTGTGGTAAGTTGTGCAAATGTTTCAAGGTGTCGAATGTTAGTGGTGTGTCGCTCTTTTCTAGTTGTATGGGGTAGAGACCCCCCTCTCGTACCAGGCCTTCTTATCTATCGTCTTATCCTTGTATTTTATCTTAGAGTTAAACAAGATGGATTCCCACTTTGTGTTTTTGATGCTTTGTTCCATCCTTTTGTCGACCTTGAGGAGGGCTGTCCTGGTGTTTTTTAAGAATGACGTTGTTGGCCTCGGGGTGTTTGTTTGCCGTGAGCATGGCAATGGGGTCTAGGCCGTCTAGGGAGGCTCTCTCAAGTGAAAGCCACACTGGTGTGTAGTCTGGGGCCGGTATGAGCCAGTAACCTCCCTGTCTAGCTAGGCATGCTGTTTGGAAAGTTTTAAAGTTTGTGATATTGAGCCCTCCTAAGTTGTTGCTCAGTCTTAGCTTTTGCAGGCTTATCCTGGGTTTCTTATCTTTCCAGATGAATTTGTTCGTCATGTTGTCAAGCTGTTTATGGAAGTCTTCTGTAGCCATGAGGGGCAGCATACTGAGCATGTAGTTCGCCATGGGCGTTACCATCATTTTGAAAGCTTCTACTCTGCCCCACCAGCTGATGAACTTTGGCGACCAAGAGTTCAGTTTCTCCTTGAGTTTCTTGAGTAGGGTGGCTTCGTTATGATCTAGCGTAGCCTTAAAGTCCCTGTCAAAGTAGAGATCTAGGTATTTCAGGGGCTTCTTTTGCCATGTCAGCCCTGAATTCCCTTGGACTGCGCTGTTGGTGTGGACATTTAGGGGTTTGCATTCCGACTTGTCTTTGTTTATTTGTTTAATTTGTAACCTGAGACTTGGGCATATTCGTCAATGGTACCCATAAGGGCCCCTATCGATGTGGCAGGGTTCTCAGTTGTTATTAGAATGTCGTCCGCATACGCTGCTAGTTTGACAGTATCCCCTTTTATTGGGATACCTTTTATGTCAGTATTGTTTCTGATCATGGCAAGTAATGGCTCTAGCGTGAGTAGGAATAGAGCTGGGGACAGAGGGCACCCTTGTCTTGTTCCTCTTCCCAGGGTTAGCGGTTCGGATGTGCTTCCGTTTACTACCACCCGGGCTCTTGGTTCATTATATAGTGCCATTACCATCCTTCTGTAGTTGACCCCTAGACCGAATTTCTGCATACATAGTTCGAGGAAGGCCCATGATACCCTGTCAAAAGCTTTTTCTGCATCTAGTGCGATCATGACTGCTGGTTCTTTGCTGGTGGAGGTAAGGTTAATTAGGTGGCAGAGTAGTCTAGTGTTGTCTTGGGACATTCTGTTCTTAAGGAATCCTTTTTGGGAGTTGTGTATTAGGTTCAGGAGCTGCGCATTGAGCCTTGCTGCTAGGACCTTTGCGTAGATCTTGCAGTCAACATTAATTAGGGAGATTGGGCGGTAGTTTTTGGGGGTACTGGGGGTCTTTGCCTTCCTTTGGTATAACTATTATGTTTGCCTCTACCACTGAGTTTGTCATACTGCCGTTTCAAACGCAGTGTGTGAAGACCTCAACCATAGTGGGTTTTAGTAGGTGGAGGAAGTGTTTGTAGAAAGCTGCCGTGTAGCCGTCCGGCCCCGGCGCTTTGTTTTCCTTGAGCGTCGCTACCGCTCTCTCAATTTCCGCTCCCGTAATGTCAGTTTCCAGTGAGGCTCTCTGGTCTTCTGACAACGAGGGTAGGTCAAGCTTGTTTAGGAGGCTTTCTCCTCCATCTGCTTTTAGGCCCTTATCCTCCATATATAGCTCCTCATAGAAGCTCCTGAAGATCTTCAGGATCTCTTTGTTAGCTGTTTGCGATTTGTTCTTGCTGTCTGTAAGAGCGGCAATCGCATGCTGTCTTTGTTTACCTTTTAGGTATGAGGCTAGTGCTTTCCCTGCTTTATTCGCTGTACACAGATTTATAGCTTTGTATTTATTTATCCACAATCCTGCTCTTTCACTCAGTATTTTGTTGAATTTGTATTTTTTCTTTGTCAAGTCGGTGAGGGTGTTCCCATCCGCTAGGTTTGCCACGTGGCCCCTTTCTAGTTCTTTAATCTGATTTTCTAGTTCTTATATCTTTTTGTTCCTTTCTCTGTTCATTCTCGCCTTTATGCTCTGAATTTTCCCTCTAATCGTGGCCTTCATGGCATCCCACAGAGTGCCTTTGTTTGTGTCTATGTTATAGTTGAATTCGAGGTATTCTTTGATGGCCCCCTCTATTTCTGCCAGGTTGGATTGTTGTGTGAGGATGTCATTATTTAGTCTCCATCTGCGACTGGGGAGCTCGTTGTGCTTCCCACTGAGCGATAGGCTAATGTGGGCATGGTCTGATATTGTTATAGGTGCAACTTCGGTGTGGTGTATGAGGTGCGTGTGCGATGAAGACATGAGGATGTAATTGATCCTACTATATGAGTTGTGCGGGTGTGAGTAGAATGTGTGCCACTGGTGTTTTGTAGTCTCCAGGGATCTCTAAGCTGGAATTTGGCGCAGAGGTTCCTCAGGGTGTTGTGCTCCTGGGAGCCATGGCTCTCTCTGAGTGGGTGTCTGTCTATAGCCTGGTCAAGCACTTGATTCAGGTCACTGGCCACAAGCAGTAAGTCATCCTTGGGGAGATTGTCTAGTCTGGTCTCCACCCCCTCCCAAAACTCCTTATCATCAGTGTTGGGCCTGTATATGTTGGCGATGTGAATCGTCTCGTCCCCTCGCTTGAGGCTAGTTAGTAGTACTCTCCCATCCTCGTCCGCGTAGCTCTCTTGTAGTGTGAGTTTGGCTTTCTTGTTTATCAGTGTGATAACCCCTCTCTTTTTGTGTATTGCTGGTGAGCAGAAGGCTTCTCCTATCCAGTGTGCCTTCAGGCGCTGGGCGTCCTCTATTGACAATTTTGTTTCTTGGAGTACGCACACATCGCTTTTGAGTTTAGCCAGCTATTCTAGTATTTTCCTCTGATTAACTGAGTGGTTGAGCCCCTTGACGTTAAGGGATACTACCTTGATATCTGACGGTGTCTGACTATGTGATGGGTCTGTCATCTCTTTCCGTAGACCTCGCTTGCTAGAGTGGCTTCTCTATCTTTTTGTGTATAACCTGTCTGCCTGTGTGGCACTTCCTGTGTTGTTTTCCTCCTTGTCAGCAGGCCTGGCCGCTCCGAATGCCTTGGTTCATGTTTTACTCTGTCCCCGGGTAGGTAAAGAAGTGTAGTTAGAGGGTAGAAAGAAGAAAAACCAAGAAAATAGGAAACAAAAGAGACTGTACCTGGCTAACCCCCCATCTACCCCCTACCCTGTGCTTTGTGCTACAGGTGTGCGATAGCAAGGACGACTCCCTTTCCTCCCCCCGAGGTCTATTGAGATCTTAGACCCTTAATGTCCTCCTAGTGGTCTATGGGCCTCAGTGGCGTCCCAGTGCTCGGAGAGGCCCATGGGACCCCTGGTCCAGCACCTTTCTTAAAGGATATGAGGTGCTGTGCTTTCATTTCTCGGTTCTCGCCTAGCTCGTGGGCCCTCGGCCCGCTTGGAGAGTTTTCTGAGGTAGAAATGTTCCATGTCTATAAGTTCCTGTCCGTGCCAGTCCTGGGCGTACAAACAGGTGAGGTAGATCAGTTTGCTGAGTCTGGGTTTCGAGGTATATTGCTGGTCGGTTGTGTGGCCGTCTCCTACTCATTCCCGGCTTCTGCGTTGTCTGGCGGTGCTCTTCTTTTCCCGGTGCCCGGGCTTTGTGCCTCCATGTCCTCTGGGGCAGGTCCTTGTAGATACCTTCTTAGCTCATTGGGGTCCTCGAAGACCGCAGCTTGCCATTAATCTGTGATCCTCATTTTTGATGGGCCCGCGAAGCTGAAGGTGATGTTGTCCCTCCGTAGTCTGTCCCTTAGTGCTAGGAAGCCCTTTCTGGTTTCCACCGTTTGCCTTGAGTAGTCCTGCGTGATTATTATTTTGCTGCCGTTCCAAACCAGGTTCTGATTTTTCCTTGCAACGGCAAAAATTGCTTCTGTTTGGTTTGTTCTTAGGGGTTTGCATATGATCGGGCGCGGTCCACGGCCCTGTGTTGGGTTGATAGCAGGCACTCTGTGGGCCTTGTCCACCTCAAATTGCCTGTCGAACTTGATTCCAGTCAGTTGTGGCAAAAGTTTCTCTACTAACGCTGTACAGGACCCCAGCTTGTCTTCTTCTCCTTCTGGGATGCCCAGCAGTCTTATATTCCCCCTTCTGTTGCGGTCTTCCTGTTCGGCCAATTGTTTCTGGATGGTGGTGGTTGTCTTGGCTATGTGACCCAGGTCTCTGCTCGAGTGGGCATTGGTGTCCTCTATGTCGCTGATCCTTTTTTCCGCTGTGTCTAGCCTGATATTTGTTTTGTTCTGGTCCGCCCTTATGGCAGCTAGTTCTAATTGTATGTTGTCATTGTTTTTTTGGTTGACTTGGCCAGGCCGTTACCTTCATTTATCCTTTTTAGGATCATATCTAGTGTGATTTCATTCTTGGCATAATTTTTAAGCTTGGCGGGCGAATCCGGTGGGTTTGCTTTGGTCTTTTTAATGTCATTAGTTATCTTCCCGTCGTGGCCTGCAATCGATTTGAATCCTCGTCTGGCAAGCAAGGTATGGAGTCTACCGTCTTTTTGTTGTTTAGCAGTATCTCCTCTACCCAGGACCTCCTTGTTTGCGTTTGGGTTGTCTAGTCGGAATCTACTAGGTTCACGGATGGCCCTCGTCCTGGTCTTTGCGCCCACCAGCTCCCACACCTTTACGTTGTATCCCCTTTATTTATCGGTTTTGAGCCGCCTGCGTACTTGCCCCCGTAGGTCGCAATTCAGTTGTATACTCTTCGGTGGGCTAGAGCGGTGTTGGCCCCTCCTTTGCGCCCAAACTTTCCTTCTGGCTGCCCCCTGTTAGATGGTGAGCTTCAATCTCGATCTTCAGGCCGTCTTCACCTGGGCTCCGCTGCCCTGTTTGTTGACACCGCTGATCACTGCCCCTGTGGTCTTTCTGGGCTTCGATTTAGCCCTGGCGGTGTGCCGGCCTGCTCTCTTTGTTTTCAGGGCTCTTCGTGGCTGTGCGTTCTCTCTGCCACGCTGGATGCCCCCTATGTTGCGCTTCCGGTTTCGTTTGGTCTTGGCGGTGTTTTGCTTCCCTCCTAGCTGCCCCTTGCTTGCTATATCGTGCGTGTTGTTCGTTTCGGTCGTTCGCACTTGCCTGCCCCTGTGTTCTTCCGGGCTTCGATTTAGTTTGGCTGGGGTTGTTCTCCCTCTGCAGAAGTCTGCTGGACTGCTCTCTTTGTTTTTGGGGCTCTTTGTGGCTGTACGTACTCTCTTCCAAGATGGCTGCCTCCTATGTTGCGCTTTCGGTTTCACTCTTTATCTGTTTGTCGTCTACGTCTCGTCTCTGGCTCTTTGTGGCGGTGCCCGGTGAAGGGTGGCACCAGTTTGCCCTGTCATGCCTTCCCTTTTATTTGGGGACTTCTCCTCAGCTGCGCTTTTGGGAACCGTGTCTCCTGTTTGGGCGCGGCTGGGCGTTCCCACATTCAATATGGCTGCCCCCTGCTTAGGTGCATTTGGTTTCGATTTCTCCGTTTACGGGCTTGCGGTAGGTTCTAAAGCAGCCTTACTTGAGCCTGGGCCTGATGCGATCGCGTGCCCGGGGGCTCGGCGGTGCTCCGGCTCCCGCACTCATCTCACCTCTGTCTCCCGTTAGCCCGTCTGACTCCTCGCTTCTTCCCTCTCAGTGCCGTTATCAGAGAGCCTCTAGATATCGGGTTGTGCACCGCCAATTGTTTATTCTGTTTCGACTGTGCTCTTGGGAATCACTCCCCTCCTGGAGTGTATGTGTTACTAACTTCAAGTTGCACACTTATTACCTCATAAGTGTGTCACCCTAGGCACCAGTAATCTTGTGCTGGAATCACCAGCGAAAATTTCAATTCAAAGTTCAACTTAAACGCTTCTCAATAAAGTTTACTTCATACGTTGCTTTTTTGTTCACTTTTCTTTTCATTCAAAATTCAAGACAATCCATTGTTCCAATGCATTTCGGTGTTTTACTACACCTTCGTCAGGGAACGTCTAAAATTAAACAAACAAAACATATTCTAAATTCATGTTACTTAATATTAGGCTGTTCTTACGCGCTGCGGATGTAATTTAAAGTTCAACTTGGTGTGGGGCTTGTCTGATTCTCTATATTTAGTCTGTCTGTTTCTGGCAACGGTATCGAATATTTATATTGTTTAGTCATTTGCGTTATTTAGTTAATTACGCGCTCAATACACTATGATGCTATGTATCCGTGGGTGAGGTCCCTACTACTGTTCGACGCTAACCGTTCCTGGGACCGTAACAAACGGCATGTATTGCCTGCTGGGTGACTACGCCCGCCATTTCTCACCTGGTTGTTAAAATGAATCCTGCTCGTTCTGCTATGCGAAGCCGCTCCGCTTCGCTAGCCCTTCAGAAAGTCGATGCTCACTACGCGCTGGTTCGCGCATGCGCTATGTGTTGGACTGACTTTTTTTTCGGAAGGTTGTGTGCAATAACTTTATTGTTCGCTAGCGCGGTCAATCTTATACTTTCAAAGTTAATATTAGATCAATCTAGATACCATGTGATAAAGTGAGCACAAAAATGCTTGCTGTTCGTTAACTCTGCACATAACTTACTGATTATATTTACAAATATGTGTGTATAATAACAATACTGATACATGAAATTGTCACAGGTAACAAGTAAATTCTGTCCTGTCGTTCATTCCATTGGGCTTCAGGCTACAGAGGTAGTAAATCCAGTGGTTCTCTCTTTTCAGGAGGTTTTTTTTGTTCATTAGTCCTTCTTTTTTCGGTATTACTTCCAATACACAGGCCCTAAACTGGTTGATGTTATGTTGCTTTTCGACAAAATGTGTGGCCACTGTTGATTTAGATGAGTGTGTTCTTATATTACTTTTGTGCTCATTGAGCCGGATTTTTAACTTTCTTTCCGTGTGACCTACGTAGACGCTGCCACATGGGCATTTCAATAAGTAAACGATGTTAGTGGTGTCACATGTGGCGTTCACCCTTAAGGGTATTTTATGTCCTTTCATTGGGTGATTGATGCTGGCACCCTTCATAATGTTATGGCAATTGCCGCAGTTTAGACATGGTACAGTTCCTTTGTAGGTCTGATGGTTCATCTTATATTTCTGTGTTTTTAAATGTTCTCCCATATTTTTTCCTCTTGTGTGTGCGAACAGTGGTTCTTTGTCGAATATGCCTTTAAAATCTGTTTCCAATTTTACTATTTGCCAATTCTTGTGGATTATTCGTTTAAATTGGGCACTTACATTCGAGAATTTACTCACACAAGTGATACGTTGTTCTTTTGTTGTGTGTTTGTAGGTTAGTAATTCAGTTCTTGTTTTCTTCTGTGCTCTTTCCATTGATTTTCGTATGATTTCCTCGGGGTATCCTCGAGTAGTGAATCTGTTGGCCATTATACTCAGTTGCTGTTGACAGTCGTTCTCTTCAGAGACCACTCTCCTTACCCTGAGAAATTGCGAGAACAGGAGGTGTATCTTGAGTGATTGCGAGTGATGACTTTTATATTGTAACAAATTGTTTCTATCCGTTGGTTTACGATACAGATTTGTTGTGAAAGATTTGTTGCTTTTGGTGACTTCTACATCCAAAAATTGTATGATGGTGTCATTTATGTTCCACGTGAGTCTTATTCTGTCGTTCCTACTGTCCAGAATTTCTAATTGTTGTTCCAAGGAATCCTGTGCACCCTTCCAGATTAGAAAGATGTCATCAATGAATCTCACATATGCAAGAAGGTGGGTTGCCCATTCTTGGTTGTTGTAAATGTGTTCCTCTTCAAATGATCCCATGAACAAAATGGCGTACGCCGGTGCAGCGCAGTTCCCCATCGAAGTGCCGTTTTGTTGGATGAACCAACGGTTGTTGTAGGTGAAATAGCTATTCATCAATGTAAATTGCATCAATTCCATCAAGAAAATCTGCAAATCTTCCGGGTAGGTGCTATGTAGTAAGGCTTTCTCTATGGCTTCTAAGCCTTCTTTGTGTGGTATAGCGGTGTATAAAGCGATTTAAAACGAGAGAAAAAGAGAAAATATATAATTACAACCGTAAAACAAAAGGCGATTTTTCGGTTTCAAAGAATGTACATGAGAGAGGGGGAATATCTAAAGCGAATAGAAGGAAGAAAGAAAAGAACTTTGAGGGAGGGTGAAAGTGACGGGACCGGTTTTCAGAGGGAATGACCTAATTCTGCATGTTGGGAATGACTGCTCTTGACACTATTGTGGGTTCGATCGGATGTCCCTTAGGCAGTGCTTAATTTGAAAAAAATACTCAAGTGTCGGGGCCCTCGTCAGGAGGCCACCACAGCTTGCACAACCCATTGCCCCTTCCAGAGCTGCCAATGACTGTACCAACACAACAGAACATCAGGTTCTGAGCTGGGATGGTGCAGGGAGCTAAAAAACGGTGATGGATCAAGCCCTGATCTCTTGACTGGGTAGGAGTATTATGCATCATTCAGAAACTCTGTCCATCACCTTTTCCAAAACCAACACAACTACTAACCATTTGACTCCTACAAGTGTCACAATTCAGACTAATCTGGACAACCCAAAGCTATAAGATGACTTGGGATGCAGGTATGAGTAATTTATTTTAATGTATATTGAATTACTAAACAACTGTTGTGTTCATCTCAAAATTGGACAAATAGTGCCTTCATGTAACTGGCTGCAATAAGTGCCAGTGTTGACAATTAAGGACCGGTGTTGAGCACCGAAAACCACTAGCTCAAATTAAGCACTGCCCTTAGGCTAACTTGATATATTCCAGCAAGGTGTTCTGTGAGACTTGTCAAAGGACGCCAGTAGTTCGGGACGATGAGCTTGGTAGGTGACTTGGAGTCTATGTTGGTAAAAATTATATCACATACCACGACATGACCTTTGTAGTACCAAAGTTCAGTTCCAAACCCATTGGACATGGAGCTAGAATGTGGTATTTTCTCAGTAGAGCTGGGGCTAGGCCACTCGTTTGTTTCTAGGAGTTTGGAGAGCCAGAATATTAACAGGACAAATGATTCAGCACCCACTAAGTATGAATAGTCCCCAAGTCCATTAAATAACAGTCATATGGTTGAGTCACATTGCAATAACATAAGGAACAGACTTCTTGATTTTCTTTTTTTTAAATGGTTTTCTTATTTCATAATCTCTTTTCTTTAAATAAAAAATCTTCCTTGACATAGCAGGAATATACTTGTGATGTGATGGTTGTTGCTGAGACTGGTTGGTTTAAATTACGTTTTTTTAGGGAGACAGCTTATAGTTACTACTTAATATGTTAGTTATGTTAGAGAGATTGGTGATATCTGTCACGGGATGTTGGGGGCAAGCAAGGTAGAGCCGACATTGAGCTTGAGAAGGCTTCAGTGTCTTGATAATCTATTTGATGGCAACTTTTTCAGCGAGCCCTAAAAGGTATTAGTGGCTGGCAGATGACTGTGTCAGTGTGCCAAGACCGGGAAAACTGATGAATTGGGTCCCTCTATGTCCTGGGATGCCTTGAGCTTTTTCAACAAATCAATTGTTGAATTTGGAGCAGAGGTCTTGTAAGGGTGAGATGTTGGATTCATGGCAAATGGGTTTGAGGAAAGGATGCCTTTTATTTGGTGTAGTCTGCGTTTTGGATGCAAGAGGTTGCTTTTTGACACACTCATGGGCTTTTCTGTACGATATCTGGGCTTATTTGAGAGTGATGCAGCTCGAGACAGAGTCTGTTTTCCACTAACATGCTTCTAGAAGTCTGCACATAAAATGGTGTTGAAAAAGAACACAGTGTAACCAGGTGGGATAGTGTTGGTGCAACATGTTGCAAAGGTGTGCTATGACATCAGATTTTTGGATGAGAGATTCATTCAACAATGTGCCTAACAGTAGATTGGTTGGCAGGGGTCTGTTGCTGAGCGATGCGATGACACTCAAACCAAGGGAGTGGAGTTTCGCCTGTGGGTCTGCAACAATCCTAAAAATCTAATAGGCGGGAGTAGTTTGGAGATGGAGAAGAGGATGTTCGAGGGTGGAAATCATGAAAGTAAATTGGGTTGCCTCTGTAGCCAGATGCCCTTATAGTGAGTGGGGCAGAGGAGATCATGGCGAGGTCATTGGCTACAATACTGTTACAGAGTTCATTACGGCCCAGTGCCTGTGTCATCCATAGAGAAGTTGAAATTGCGGAGTATTATAGAATGCACTAACACAATTATTTGTTTGTGAAAGTTACTACAAATAAAGCACTAATCAAAATAAAAATGGAAAAATAAAAAATGATAGAGAAGTATATTAACATACATGTGTAGCATGAACTATTCACTGCACCCATAACCAGACATGAAAGCTAGGATGAAAAAATATGTTTTTAAGCCTGCAACAAAATTGTTAGCATTTGATAGGTCAATGATGGGTCATGATGCTCCCCAAAAATCTTCAGAGTCCCACCTATCATTTACTCATTTGGTTTCAGTTTGTCCAGCTTTTTAATCCAAAAAGTCACTCTTGCCAATATTTGATCTATTTCTTCGCTATGAGAATCTTTGTTAACATGTTCAGTTCCCTTGAACTTAAAGGAAAAGGTTTGATGCATAAAGGCAGAACAATGTTGTGACTGGTGGAAACTTCTGTACCTGCATGCTCTTATTTCTCCTCTGCGGCTATTCAGTTGTTCAACGGATGTGGATAGAGAATCATGTGTCCAATATGTTCAGTTTCACACGTGATGAAGTTACAAATGTAATATATTCAGTTTCACAAGCGATAAAGTTATAAATTGTAAACACTCAGGTTATGCAAAAGGTAGAGAGGCCAATGTAATTTAAAAATATCTCAATGTCCGTTGATGCCACACATGGTGTTTCTGAATGGCTATTTCTGAAATGGTTAAATCCATGAAGTGAGATAAAATCTCAGTAAAAGATATGTTTTGAGATGCTTTTAGTCCTCTTTCACTGACTTTGATTTTCGCATACTTTATTCACTGAAGTGTTACAGCGCTCAGGACACAGCGTACTTGCTGCAAGCCATTCCGAGGCTGACACATTGTACCGGATTGGGTACACGCCTAAATGATATACCTTACACATGGAGCAAGTCAATGATGAACCACCAGAATCAATAATTTTCAACTGACCTTTACCGAATCAATGGCAGGAAATAGTATATGCTTATGATGGTAGTAGAGAGGGACGGAATTACAACCCATCTCAAGGAAATTTGGAAAAGAACATAGCCCTGAGGAAGTCGCAAGATATTTCTCTTTGAGCAACGAAACACGTTGGCTTATGAGGCTAAAATATTTCAACGACTAAACAAGAAAAGTCAAACAAGAGAATAAATAAAGAAGAAGAAAACTGCTAAATCTTTGAATTTTATTATTGATATTGTTTGTTAGCATGTACTGTTTATTGCTTTTGAGATGTTAGAATGGGCCCTGCCTACGTATTATGGGTAGGAATGCTGAGATAACAAATGTAAACTGTATAATTATCCTCCTTGTACGTATAATTTAAGTTGAAAGTTCAAATAAAAAAAAGGATGGGCAAATGTTTTTGCCGAAATGCAAACTCAGTGAAGAGTGTGATTTTTACACTCCACAGGGTAGCAGCGTTTGTTTCTGAAAAATCCAAAGATCCACTCTATGAGTGGACCAGATCAAAGAGTATATCACATCTACGAGTAGTGAAACATTGCTTGTGTTTGGTCTGTCCATCTCTCCTAAAATCGTTTTATGGTACACGGAGGCTTTGGCAGTCCATCGTTATTATGAATAGTTTCCCAATGGCAAATTAGATTGGTTTTACCACAGGGACACATTCTGATTGGTTGCAACAACCAATGAGTGTTGCTGAAACAGCAGGCAGTCCTTCAGACTGGTGCAGACTCTTGCCACCCATTGCACCGGGGACTGTCTTTGAGGCAATACATGTCATTTCAATTTCGAAGCATTTCTTGCTCATTGAGAATCTATGCTGTGATTTTTTTTCTCTGTCTTCAGGCATGAATTAACAGATTCACCAGGGATGGTCTTCGGTTTTACGGGACAGACAGAAACCAATCAGCCTGATGCCTATTATAGTAGGTAAACTGCCATGGCAACTCATTTTTCTATTTCTGCTGGTAGTTAAATATTTTGAAGCTTGGCATTTCTCACTTAGATCCTCTCAGATTCACAGTCCAATGAGATGCTTGGAGAAAAATAGTACAGGGTTTGCAAATCTCTTCTGTTTTACTAGAATGTCAATAGTTACATGCAACAGTTACACCTTAATTTCGCTCTGAAGCTGTCAGACGTAGGAGTGACCCCTACCTATAGCCACTGTCTTGCTTAATTCTTAGGAGTGGCACGTGGAAGCAACGTTGGTCTCCCTGAAGGGTCACCGATTAGAATACAAAGTTCTGCAGCCAAAACAGAGATCTACATAGAAGAGAATTGGTGAGGAATCTGGCACTCACAAAACCTAAATTAGAGAAATGGAGGACTGGATCAAGCTGAAGAAGGATTTCAAGATATGCAGAAGGGTTCCAGGAACTGAACCAGAGATTCCAGGAGTTGAAGCAGGATTGCAGATGAAGCAGGATTCTGCAAGACGAAGCAGGAAAATACAGGGAACAAGCAAGTAACCAGCAGGGAAACCCACCACCACAGTCAGTTACTGGAGCATTTGTGATATATAGTGATAAGAGTTGTATCCCCTTTTACGAGGTGAAATAGAGACACCGTAATACGTTGAAATCTGACAACATTATAGACTGCGAAGATGATCATGATTGTTTTGGAGGAGCTAAACATATCACTTCTTGTTTTTTATGAAACGTTTGCATAAGAGCTATCTTGTGGAAAAAAATTGCAGATATGGACTGAAAAATAAATTCAGGGAAAGTGTTGCAAACACGATTATTGGTGCGGGAACTGCTAATATGGTGTTTATCAACCTTAAAGGTGGAAGAATGTAATGAAAGTGTCCAGAGTGGCTTCAAGAAAGAGCAGCATGTGTGTGCCGGTACAAACATAAAAGTCCATATCCTGAACTGTACCAAAGGCAAGGAGCCTACTGCAATCTGCAGACCACTGTCTGGCCCTGTCTACCTGCCTTACCTGTGCAAGGTCCTCCAACCAGTCCAGAACCTTGGGGATGCAACTCCGACTCTGTCCTGAGGCTCCCAGGTTTGCACTCCTTTTCATCGCCTCAGTCTGATACTTCTACTTTCCAAACTCTTTTGCGTTCTGCTTTTAGCTCTCTTTTCCTCTTTGTTAATTTTTCCTCTCACTCTTGCATATTGACTTGTTCAACTTTTTTGCCACTTTGACTATTTTTCCTCTCATTCTTTTCTTTTTTACCTGCTTTGCTCTCCTCCTTTTGCACCCTTTCCACCCTCAGTAGCCTCCCTGCCTTTTCCCCACATCGTTGCCTGCTTTTACACTGCTCGCTCCAGCCCTCTCCACTGCCCCTACTCCTCCCATCCGCTCCTACTTAATGGCGGGCAATACTCATCCGTGCCGCTGGTCCACCAGAGGTACAACAAAGACAAGATGGTCTTCGCTCGTCTGCGCCCCACAGGCACCCAGCGCTGGGATCCCTGGTCCTCCACTCATTCACCACACCCTTAGGTGTTACTCTGCTACAGCCCTCCAATCCTGAACCCAGGACACTCCTCCCGGTGCTTTAGTCTGGCCTACCCTGCCAACACAGAAGATGCATTCTCCTAAGTCACAAACAACTTCTCCTGCGCACCACCCCAGTCACACCCTCTCCAGTGTCCTGCTCCCCCTCACCACCTGACCATACACCCCACATCACTGCCCCATACAGCTCTAACCTCACCCGGACCTACCTGCCTTCTCAACATCAGCTTGTTTGTCAGATACGCCACCGAAGTCTGGGACTCTGTGTACGGCTTCTCACCAAACCATCTCTACTTGACTGAAACATGGCTAACCCCGACATCTATTCTGGATATAAGAACATGACACAGGACCAAGCCTGCAGAACTGTAGAAGGACTAGCCAACGTCTTGAAAGAGAACATCCACTGATCCATTACATCTGCAAACATTAGCAACAGCCTTTGAACACCTGGCCTTTAAACTGCACATCTCCAACAGCTTTTTCATCCTTCTCGGTGACCTCAAATACCCTCTGGAGGACCTAACTGAACCTAACACCAACAACCTCCTGAAGTTCCTCACCAGACTTGAACTCACCCAATGAGTGAAGGACCCCACCCATGAAACACAACATTCAACTCTTGTAATCTGCTTCTTTCAACACCGTCTCCCACCCCAGGTTCAATCGCAACTCCACACAGCCCGCATATGCTTGCCTGATCTCTGTTGGATCTGCTCCTTCCTCACTGGACACACCAAGTTGGTCAGTACTCCAGGGTTCATCTCTCAGCCACAGGCTGTTCAGCGCTTACCTGGCACCGCTCGATAGCATCATCCGAGCCTTTCATTTCCTATGTCAATGACACCCAACTCTACCTTTCCCTATCCTTCGAAACATTCAGAACCTGGACCAACCAAACCTCCTGCATGCCTAAAGTCACCATCTGGATGGAGATCAACTGTCTGAAACTGTACACAGACAAAACAGACGTGGTACATTTCAGCAAGAAGACATTTTTAAGGAACTCAACCTGGTGGTCAGCAGATCTTGGACCAACACCCTGCCCAACCAATCAAGCCAAAAACAAGGGTATAGTGGTGGACAACCAACTTTCGATGACCAGCCAAGTTAACAAGCATCAATGCTTGCAGAATCATCACTCAAGCCCTTGTTGCCAGCAAACTGGACTATGGCAATGCACTCTAGATCAGCATAACCGTCTAACTGACCAGAAGACTTCAGGTCATACAGAACATAGTGGGCAGACTCATACTCAGGATCCCACCCCACACACATCACCTCAAATTTCCATTCATTCTCTCTCTCTCTTTCTCTCTACTCTTTACCAGACAGCACTGTCACCTCCTTATCTAGCACAATTGTTAGGGGAGAAGTCCACCCATGTAGATTAAACAATGGCTCATAGGGAGTCCACAAGTTTATGTATATAGCAAGGAACTCACCATAGGGGCCACAGAAGAGTCACGGGGAAGAAAGAATTTCAGATATAAGTATACAAAATCTTTATTTTCTTTTTATCATATTTAGTTAATATACTCGTTATTCAATGTATCAGACATCATAACAACTCAATAAATAAATAGAAAATTATTACAGCAATAAATACACATAATATAACATAGTTTCCCCACATCAACCTCTCAGCAACCATACACCAACTAGTACTTCAATCCCGCACATACATTCACACATGTACCACACTCATTACAAGTTCCTCAACGTAATTCCCAGAATGACACAAGAAAGGGATCCAGTGGAGCCTTTGTAGCACACTGCTCGAAAGTTCAGATCGATAATACAGGATCCCACAACCAGGTGGTGCCAAGGCCCAGATCTACGGGCGCACCTTCATCAGGGCTTTCACGTCGAAGGAGGGGGGGAAGACAAAGCTCATGAATGATACACCAGTGACAAATCTGAGCCACTGGAGTACTGATCTTTAAAAGAACGCTGCCGATTCGTCAAAGGTCCAAAAAGATAACACGGGCCCACTCTAGCCCGTTCAGAACCAGTTAAAGACGTTTATTCGTCCATAATTATCAAAGCGTTTTTCAAAAGCGGTTTAATTCCACAGGAATGATAGTTAAGAACTCCAGGAATTCCCGTGCATGTATATAGAGAATAATACTGCATGGATCATAGATTCAGGCCCACGATCGGGAGAGTTCATAAGACTTTTGCACAGACGGCCGTAGAAACTTCATTTTCTGAAGTATACGCCAGAAGGTAAAGCTCTCCTCACATCGAGTCCTCACAGACGGTCGGCGGGTTTCAGGCAACCTCCTTATCTAGCACCTAAATACCCTCCCAGGTGAGGCGCACGCTCTACAAGTAGTCATACCATAACCACAGCTGAAGTGAGATCACTTGCAAAAATGCTCCAATGTTTTCAAGAGGCTTTATTAAGGAGGTTGGATAAGTGTCAAATGTGGTAGCAGGCTGCTTTGGGACATAAAATGTATTGTTCTAAACTAACTTAATACAATTAGAGCTTTGGGGCTTTTCTGTGGGAAAAACGTATTTCTTTAGGATAGCTGCTGTCCAAATACCTCCTTTCCATTAACTCCAATTTACAAGAGGCCTGTGTCTACTCTTAAGAACTGGGGGCAGGGCATTTAGTAAAGATTTGCGTGAAAACCTGAAGCTAATAAGTTATTATACTCATACCTGTAAATATACTACTATCTGGGAGAATCGCTGAGGTCCCATCCATGAAAGCTAAGATAAACGCATTCATGGACTTCGAGATAGCTAGATTGATAGCTGGGGAGGCAGGCCTCAGTCCAAATATGAGCTGCGACTGACCTTCCACTAAGTTAAACAATTTAGAAAATACAATCAGGGTTCTGTAAAGAATCCTGCACTTACTTTTTGTAGCTTGGCACAAGCGGCAGTCTTTTCTCAGAGAAAGTGCCTGTGTAGCCACCAAAACATTAATCTCAAGAAATTAAACAGATACCAATTCCAAACCAATACAGAAAGAGTAAACTTTAAAGTTAAACAACACTTAAATACAAAAAACGTCTACAAGCGTTCAGATGATATTAACTTTTTCAAGAAATTGTAAAAGTTGGCCATAGGAAAAAAGGGGAACTGAATTGCCAGTGTTAGTTCACAGAGTGCCAGTGACTGGGTCCTAGGCACCTTCTCAGGCAGACCTTGATGAAGCAAGGATCAGGCAAAACCCATCAGTTGCCCTGTTCAACAGTTTTGCTTTCTGACTTAGTTTGTCAGATGGAAGTCAACATCTTTCAGCAAGGCAGGATATTGTATTCTGACCTGATGTACAAGGTTGTTTGTGGATTTTGAGGCCTGCTATTTTGGCGTCAAAAGTTTAGAAAGGGAAAAACTTCAAGCACCTGAGGTTGCCTCGCGGTTGAGGGTAAGTAATGCTTTTTCTACCTTTCCTATTGTATGTTGTGACTTAAGGGGAGTTGCCATTTTTCAGTGAGGAAGGCTAATAGCTACGACTATGCAATGCTCTATGAAATTCGATTCCTGGTTTCCATTTTAATTTAAGAGTCTTGAACATTGCAGCAAAATGCTCTGACTGGACTATACCAGGACATCTTACCGATCAAAAATGTGCCTTTATTGGGTAGCTTCAGTCAGTTGTCCTGACTCTAGTGGACTCTAAAATAGTCAAAGTCTCAAATTAACAAGCATCAGTATATCATCTCCCTGGACACTCCTAAGGTTGCCAAAATATCCGAAATGATTCTAGAATGTGAGGTCCCAGACTGGAGCTGAATGGTAGAAAGGGTTCTCAATCACGTCCTTCAGCAAGGGCCTAAGTCCACTGGCCAAGAGTTTCTTTTTCCAAGAAGACACTAGTCCTTCTCTTCTTATGGACTTGCATGAGATCAACTTCATTGACCCGGGGGATGTATTTTTTAGCGTTGACAATTTAAGACGTAGTACTAGTTTTAACTCCGTATTTCCTCAGGTGACAGGAATATGTAGGCAGCAGTTTGTTCTAGTCTTTCCAGGTTAGATGGTTTCTTTTAGTGACAACGCTTGTAATTAAGTTTCCTTATCCTGCTGATGGTGTGTCACACCGGGGCCATTGAGCCAAATGCCAATTTATCTACAGGCAAAGCCTTAATTATGAAAGGAGGGCACATCTTCTGTCTGTGCTCTAAGCCCAAAGAAACCTAACTACATGTCACAACAGAAGGCTCCTACATAAGCAAACCGATTTTGACACTAGTCCTGGAAAGGTAGATTTTAACATTCCTAGAAATAATTTTTGGGAGACGTATTTTTTAAGCTTGCCACTAAATAAGATTTACACTGATTAGTGTTTAATCCAACGTATGGGTGGCATAAGACCATACTGCGTCCTACACTGGGAATAACATGTTTATGCCCCTTGCACAATTGTTGCACATTTATACCATAGGCATACCTACAAGTAAAACTTGCCAATTGATATTTGCCAATCGGTTGCTAGCTTTTAGAGTTCAAGCACATGGAGCAAACGGTTGGGCACACTCTCACTACATAGAGGTAGAGAATACTAGCAGAGGGGCATCTAAATAAACTTCACAAACAACATCAGCTCTTATAAGCTTACTTTAAACATCACTGCACCCACTGCCTCAAAGACCCCACATTGGACAGTCAAGCACAGCACAGAACTCAAAACAGAACACAGATGTCCACGCCTTCCATTCCTTCATCATCGAATTTATAGGAAGTAACACCAGCTCCATAAAGACAACCATCTACAATAGTAACTTTCTACCAACTTCAGCCATCAAAGCCCTCTCTCCCCCAATCCACTGAAGGAGCTTCTTAAAATCATAAATGGTTCATACATAAAGACATCCTTCAAGCTTCCTTAAACACAGACCTATTCAAACCCTTTCTAAGACATTAGTCATCAACCCTAATGAGCTGTCCCGTTACTAAACCATCTTCCATTACCTGTCCTGTGGAACAAACTGAGAAACGTAGTTACCATCAAGCACCAACAATACATTGAGTACTGAAGTGATTGGGATGCAGAAACACGCCAACACAAGGCAACTGTCCATTTAAAAGATCTCGATTTCACTTTGCCTTTTTTACTTTCTTTGTGGTTTTTGGCCCTCAGCCATTACCCCGTGTTTTACTTTGTTTCTGTTGTTTTAGCTAAAGCATAGTTGTGCTTTGTTATTTTAACCTTTCAACACTTATTGATTTGAATTTGGTATGACAGCGGCCCTCATCCTCCTGAACCTCTCCGCCGCCTTCAACACCGTCTGCCACCACACACTACGCACATGCCTCCATGACGCAGGGATCCGTAACAAGGCCCTGGACTGGACCACCTCCTTCCTCTCCGGCAGAACGCAGAGAGTCCGCCTTCCCCGTTCCGATCCGAGGCCTCCGGGGTCATCTGTGGTGTCCCTCAAGGATCCTCCCTCAGCCCGACGCTGTTCAACGTCTACATGGTGCCACTAGCAAGCATCGCCCAACAGCACGACCTCAACATAATCTCCTACGCTGACGACACTCAGCTGATCCTCTCCCTCACAAAGGACCCCCTCACTGCCAAATCCAACCTCCACCAGGGAATGAAGGCAGTCGCAGACTGGATGGAGGACAGCCGCCTCAATCTGAACACAGACAAGACGTAAATCCTCATCCTCGGATCCAACCCCTCCACATGGGACGACTCCTGGTGGCCCACGTCACTGGGGTCCCCCCAGCCCCCACTGACCACGCATGCAACCTGGGAATCATCCTCTAATCAAAACTTCATGACCAAACAAGTCAACGCAGTCTCCTCCACCTGTTTCAACACCCTCCGCATGCTCCGCAAAATCTACAGATGGATTCCGACCAACACAAGAAAAACAGTCACCCAGGCCCTAGTGAGCAGCAGACTCGACTACCGAAACACCCTATACGCCAGAGCCCCATCCAAGCTCATCAGCAGACTACAGAGAATCCAGAATACCTCTGCACGCCTGATCCTCGACACACCGCGCCGCAACCACATCACCCCCCACCTGGGGAACCTACACTGGCTCCCCGTCGACAAAAGAATCTCCTTCAAGCTCCTGATCCACGCACACATACCACTCCACAAAACCGGCAAAGCCTATTTCAACAGTCGACTCTCCTTCTACTTACCCAACAGGAATCTCTGCTCCGCTGACCACGCCCTGGCCGCAGTTCCACGCATCCGGAGAACCACTTCCGAAGGCAGGTCCTTCTCCCATCGCACCGCCAAGACCTGGAACACCCTCTCCCTCGACCTGCGACAAACCGAAGACCTGCTGACCTTCAGGAGACAACTCATGACCTGGCTCTTCGACCAGTAACAGCATACCCCCCCCCCCCGCACCCCCCAGCGCCGCCTTGAAACCCTACCGGGTATGTAGTGCGCTTTACAAATTATGTGATTGATTGATTTATTACAATTTGATTTTATACTCCCTGAACTGCTGTGACACACCAAGGAGATGGGTGCGTTCTACTATCCCCACTTTGTTTCCACAATGAGCTCACACCCTCAGGCTGACCGTGCAGAGTATGTAAAACTTTGGGGACATGGTCACCCTTTTTATGGAGTCCTTGGGAGCTATTCTTGCAGACAGCAATGCAAAGATTCACCAGTATGCTGACAACACTCAATTGTATCCCATAAACGCCTCAAACAACGAGATGCTGACACTCGAAGCATGCCTCAAATGCACCCATCCTCCTCTTCCAGCAATACCAAACATTCTCTAATTCAGTCATGGCCTTCCAAATTAAACCAAATTGGCTCCACAACCCAAATGATAGAACAGGGCAAGTCCCTCTGATTCACCATCGACTTGGACCTCTCACTCAAAGAACACATTGCAAATAAAGACCACAACTGCCCGATTCCAACTCTGTGCCCTGACTTTTTTAAAAATGTTTTCTCCCAGGAGACGTCAAGATGCCATCTTCAACCAGGGAGGAGACAAGGCCCTACTAAATGGCATCCCAAAGACCAAAACTGCTCCGCTGAAAGGAATCCTTCAGCCAGTTGCATGGCTTATCAAGGGCCTGAAGAAAACTGACCACATTCCACTGGCACTAAATATCTACATTGTCTCCCCTTGCAAGTGAGGATCATCTTCAAGATCAGCTCCACCATTTATGAGACCCTGTACTCGAAGACCTCGGTTTACCAGCTAGCAAACAAAGTAGGTTAATGCCAGATGATGAGTTCTGACATCACCAGATCAGAGACTAAACACCCAGGAAGAAGCAAACAATAAAACCATCCTTCTCAGCCTACACACCCAGCATCTCAAACAACACTCTACAATATCAGAACAGCAGCAACCCATCTACAATTCAGGAAGAAAGTGAAAACTCACCTTTTCAAGGAACAGTACCTCTCAAGACCTAACAAAACTTTTGACTCCCTTCTACTAGCTCTACCTTCCCCCTCTCTTGGTAACCACAGATATTTACCCAGCGGGGCTTATCTCCGGTATGGCGCTCTATTGCTAAAAAAAAACAGGATTGCGTTTTACAAATAGGAAATCATTCATAATTACGTACTTGGATATAAAGAAAACTTCTGATCTCGACCCTTTTGTGGCCATCTCCACCGAATATAAAATCTATATCCTAGAATGTTCATCTAACACAGAAAAAGTTGTTGTGATTATTGTTTGCAACACCATTGTCAATTCAATGAAGAAACTGGTGCATTGTGTGGACATTGTGACCATGTAATCAACTATTTCTCCAACGCAGAACTTTACCTTGCTCTGCTTCAACTTCAGAAAAGCCCTGGGCCTGCCTAATTCCTATGTGTAAACGGAGTCACTCTTGCTCAAAAGCAGCTAAAACCCCACTCTTAGTTGGTTGATTGCAACTCTAAACCTTAAGTAACTTATCTCACTGAGTTCCCCACTTTGCTTAAATTCTTGCAAATGGATCCGAGCTATAGCCATCTCCCTTGCAACACACATGCGCACTTCTTATTACAACCATACTACATTTTTTCTGACTTTCCACATTCCATGGTCAAACCACTGTCATTCAATATAATATGCAGGCCCCTAAACCCTCTACAGTATCTCAACTGTGCCACCGGTTCAAATCCTGCTCTACACTCAAACTCTTTACATTCCAAGCTGCTCCTACTCAATCAACTTCAACCCTGTCTGATGATCCTCTTACCAGTTCTAACTTAGTACATTTGTATTCTTTTGTCAGTCAATGACTTAATGGGTCTTAAGAGCTGCACCAAGGCCAAAAGAATGCCTTTGGCTAATTTTTTCTCCTATAAGCTCCAAGTTCGTAATCTTTCCTTTGAATATTGTATAAAAATATTGTGACAACTGTAAGAAAGTGCCCTTTTTGCATGGTTGCCCCCACTTTTTGCTAAACTGCTGATGTACTTTGACTGAGTGTGCCCTGGGTTCCTGCAATACAGGTACCCAGGACCTATGTTCTTTCCCTAAAACCGAATTAAGACAAACCCCAATAGACCTTTTGGCCAGAGGTCAGTCCCTTGTTAATGGTACCACAGGCACCAAGGGCACTGTGGCCAGGGAAGGCCTCTAAGGGCTGCAGCACTGATCTTGCCACCTTTAGAGGCCCTGTACCTTTACACACACACTGCCTTTGCAGGCTGTGTGTTTTGGTGCAGAACAAAGCAGAGTCAACATGGCACACATCCCTGTGTGCCATGCCTACAACCCACTGCCCTTTCATAGATCAGCCACCCCTATAGCTGGGGGCACTCTATCAGTGATGAAGGGGACAGGTACATGAGCCCTGTACCCCTACAGCATCTAAGCCAATTTTTAGACATTGTATATGCAGTAATGCAATTAAGAGTATATGGTGCTGGGAGTTTGTTTGTTATTATCTCCACAGTGCCATAATGGCTTTACTGAAAACTGGGAAGTAGGGTATCAAACTTCTCAGCACATTAAACCCACACTGATGCCAGAGTGGGATTTAATGAAAAATGCGCACGGAGGGCATCTTAGAGATGCCCCCTGAAAAACGAACGAACCCTACTTTCCAGGCTGAGTGGCTGCTCACCAGCTGCCACCAGCAGACATGTTGCTGGACCCCTGGGCCGAGAGCCTGCTGTTCTCGGGGGTCTGAAACAATGCACATCCTGGGGCGAGGTGCCAAGCCTCCTCCCCCAGGATGGGCGGGGCCCACGAAGGGGAAGCTTCAAAGGCTTGCCACCTTTGCAAGCTTCCCCAGGCCATTGCTACTTCCCTTTACTGGCCCCCACCTGTTCCGACCCCCACTTTGGGCAGGAGAATCGGCGGAAAACCAAGTGAGGATGGGAGGTGTGCCCACCTTTGCCAACCTCACCCTTCAGGTGGGGGAGGCGAGGTGAAGCATAACTCTCAGTCCCCGCCATCTTGCAGATGGGGGGACCCAACCAACCAGAGTGAGACATACGCCCCCCTCCCACTGGAGGGTGGCATAATACGGGGTGTACCTACCCCAAAGAAGGGGCCATTGGTCCCAACCTTTACTTACCTGTAACACCCCTAAATCTAGTATTTAGGGACACCCCTAAGAACAAAAGTTACTTACCTGTAAACTGTGGTTCTCCTGTATTGGTGTCTTTCATAGATTCACATTCTTGAATATTCCCCGTCGTCGAAGTGGGAGTCCCACGGTACATAAAATAGCAATAACATATGCATGTATACATGAAAAATTTCATAAATAAAAATATACATACATATAATGTAATAAAATTGTAAATTCTAAAAGTACCATAGAACATAATAGGCCCATTGAAACGCCTAAGGGAGAACTCACTTTAGTAGCATATTAGAGTCATTATGTGTAGGTTCACATTCCAGCCAATCAGGCTGTAGCCTCCTCTAGAACCTTCTCCTCAGAAGCCCAAGTCCTCAGATTTTCGTAGCACAAAGTAAGTAAAAAATGCCTGAGGAGAAGAGAGCCTCTGAGGGGAGGATGGGAGGGTCGCATGTGAATCTATGAAAGACACCAATACTGGAGAACCACAGTTTACAGGTAAGTAACTTTTGTTCTTCTCCAGTATTAGGGGTGTCTTTCATAGATTCACATGCTTGAATAAGAGTAGAAAGCAGTAAATCATCACATAAGTCATAAAGGTGATATACCAAAGCAAGTAAGGTAAACATATCAGTCAAAATGCAATGAACATTAAGATATTATTAGAAAAAACCTTTATGACTGGAGGCGGGTAGCAACAGAGGATCACCTTTATTTGAAAAGATTCCGCAGCACCGCTTGACCTACTGCCACATCCGCGGCGTCTGTTGATTGCAGGCAGTAGTGTTTTGTAAAAGTATGGCTCCTCGACCAAGTAGCAGCTCTGCAGATCTGGCTCAGGGGTACCCCCGCAAAAAGGGCAGCAGAAGTAGACACCGCTCTAGTTGAGTGACCACGAACTGGAGCAGGAAGGGGCTGCCCAGCCCGTTGGTGGCAAAATGATATGGTAGAAGATATGCATCTTGTTATGGTCTGTTTGGTAACAGGTTGTCCTTTGCAAATTGGGCCATACGCCACAAACAATTGATCTGACTTTCTGACAGTTGCAGTTCGTTGAATGTAAAATTTGAGACAACGTTTCACATCCAATGAATGTAATGACCGCTCAGCTGGAGTTTGCGGAGCAGGAAAGAAAGTCTTCAGGATTACGGGTTTGTTGAGATGAAAATCACTGGGAACCTTTGGGATGAACTTAGGATTAGATCGCAATGTCACAGCCTCTTTGGAGAATTTGAGAAAAGGAGGCTGTATGGTAAATGCCTGGATGTCACTGACACGCCTCGAGGATGTCAAGGCGAGCAAAAGAGCAACCTTCCATGTGAGGAATTTTAGACTTGCAGAGTGGATAGGCTCAAATGGAGGTAGAAGCAGTTGAGACAAGACCAAATTTAAGCGCCAAGCTGGTGGAGGGCGACGGATAGGTGGAAACATCCTGAAAAGGCCCTTGTAAAATTGCTTAATGATTCTCGAGGAACATAGAGATGTAGAACCATCATGACGGAAGCGGGAAATCGCCACCAGAAACACTTTAAGAGTTGAGTGTGAAAGTCCTGATTTCGCCAGGGATAAAAAGAAGGGCAAGATCTGTTCAGGTTTTGCAGTCATGGGGTCCAAATGTTTAGTGCGGCACCAAACACAGAAACGTTTCCACTTTAATTGGTAGGTCTTAATGGTGGATGGAGCGCGAGAGCGCGCTAACACCTCTCTGCAGTGCTCGTCGATATTTAGACGTGCAAATTCATTGTATTCAGGTTCCAGGCATGGAGTTGGAGGTATGCCGGATCCGGGTGACAGATTTGTCCCTGCTTCCTCGTGAGGAGGTGAGGTAGAGGATGAAGCGGTATCAGGTCGGACTGTGAAAATAGGAGCAGGTCCGTGAACCATGGACGCCTCGGCCATTTGGGTGCAATCAGGATGATGCGGAAAGGTTGAAACCTCATTCTGTGTAACAGGCCAGGAATTAGAGGAAGTGGACGGAAAGCGTATATGAAGTTGTTCGCCCAATTGATTGAAAATGCATTTGCGCTCGACTCTCTGTGGGGATGCCGACTTGCAACGAGTTGGCATTTCCTGTTGGTAGCAGTCGCAAAAAGATCCATCTGTGGCTGGCCCCACCGCCGGAAGATGAAATCGACGGTTGGTTGGTTGAGTTCCCACTCGTGATTGTCTGACGACGCCCGGCTGAGTGAGTCCGCCAGAACATTGGCCACACCCGGCAAATGGATGGCTGGGAGATGGATTTGATGTTGAATCGCCCAATCCCATATTTCTTGTGCCAGTTGTGAAAGCAGGAGAGACCTCGTGCCACCCTGCTTGTTGAGGTAGTGCATACTGGTGGTGTTGTCTGTCCTCACTAACAGAGTGTGACCCTGCACTAACCTCTGGAAGGATTTCAGGGCCAAGAAAATCGCCAAGAGTTCCAGGCGATTGATATGCCAAGTACGTTGGGTCGCCGTCCACTTTCCTTTTACAGACATGGCGTCGAGATGCGCTCCCCATCCCTCCAGAGACACGTCTGTTGTAAGCGTCAGAGTCGGAGGTTCGTCTTGGAATGAACGGCCCGTAGATATGTTTGGAGGGTGAGCCCACCACTCCAGCGCTTTCTGGATGCGAGGTGTTAGAAGGACTTTGTCCTCGAATGACCCCGATACCCGTTTCCACTGTTTGTCTAATTCCTCCTGTAGAGTCCTCATGCGCAATCTGCAATTGGGGATAATTTGGATGCACGAGGAAATCATGCCAAGGAATGATTTGAACATTCGAACAGAAACGTACAGTTTTGACTGTAGGAGTTGCACCATCTTTACCATGCGGTCCTGCCTTTCTTTGGAAACAAACACTTTCCCCTGCTGAGAATCTAGCGAGGCTCTGAGAAAATCTCGCCTTTGCGACGGATGAAAGTGTGACTTTTGGCAATTGATTGAATACCCCAAGGTTTGGAAAAGGGAGATGCAGAGCTGAGTGTGCTGCTCCGTCAGTTGAAAAGTCTTGGACTTGATAAGGCAGTCGTCCAGGTATGGATAAAATTGGACGCCTTGCAGACGCAAGAAGGCAGCTACCGGGGCCAAGATCTTGGTAAAGACCCTCGGCGCTAATCGAAGGCCGAATGGTAGGACTTTGAATTGGAAGTGCAACTGTCCGACTGTGAAGCGTAGATACTTCCTGTGTCTGGGGTGAATTGGCACATGGAAATATGCGTCTTGGAGGTCGATCGTTGAAAAGAATTCCCCTGGATTGAGATAATTCAGAATTTGAAGCAGAGTTAACATCTGAAATGATAAATTTGTTCAGGGCCCGTAAATCCAAAATTGGACGCCATTCTCCCGACTTTTTCTTGACTAAGAAAAACCGGGAATAAAATCCCTTGCCGCGTTGACCTTGCGGCACTACCTCGATGGCTCCTTTTTTGATCATCAATTTTACCTGAGCCAAAAGTTCTTTGAGATGGGGAGAGGGTGGCCCCGAAGGTGGGCGAGTGGGAGGGAATTTTGTAAACTCCAGGGTATGTCCTTAGGAGATAACGTCCAGGACCCATTGCTCGGAGGGGATTTCGGACCATTTGCAAAAGTACCTTGAGATGCGACCTCCAAGATTTACAGTCGGCAGAAGAAAGGAACTGAGACCGTCACTGCTTTTTATTGTTTGAGCCACCTCTATAAGTTGTTTTCCGTTGGTATGGTCTGGTGGAGGACTGACTGTTTTGGGATTGGTAGGAACCCCTCTGCCGGTTATCATTGTAGGTATTGTACGAACGATATTGGCCTGATCCTCGAAAAGTAGAGGAACCTCCGCCTCTACCTAGTGTCCCCCCGAAAGGGCCGTTTCTTGTACTGGAGGGTAGCTAAGGACTTTGCAGTGTCGGTGTCCTTTTTTATCGCCTCAAGGGCATCGTCTACATGCTTGCCAAACAACGACTCCCCATCGTACGGCAAGTCCAAGACTTTTGCTTGTACCTCTGGACGGAAGGTGGTAGACTTCAACCAGCCTTGACGCCTCAAGACTGCAGCCCCAGCCAATTGACGAAAGACTGTGGAGGAAATGTCGAGCGCACTTTCGGATGAAATTATCTCTTCCTCCTGAATAATGGCCTGCGCTTCTGCACGGATGGCCTCGGGTATTTGAGGAATCAGTGTGGCAATCTCGGACCACATCTGGCGGTCGTAACGGCCCAAAATAGCCAAGGTATTAGCCGCCCTCACAGTAGTAGCCGCCATTGTTGTACATTTTTTGCCTATAGAGTCCAACTTGCGACCTTCCTGATCAGGAGGAGACGTGAGTGGTGTAGCAGGATTGCGAGATCTTTTCTGTGCTGCTTGAGTGATAACCGAATCTGCTTTCGGTTGTGATACCAAACAGGCCAGAGCAGACGCCGGAGCCTTATTCTTCTTGTCTAATCAGGGTAAGACTGCAGGTACCGAATTCGGATGTTCCATTAATTTAAGGCCCTCCTGCCAAATAACGTCAATGATTGGTATTGTGTGAGATTGCCTTTGTGAAAGGTCCTTAAAATCATACAAGAAACTTTCATGTTGTTGTTGTTCGACAGTGAGATGAAAACGCTTTGCAGCACGGACCATCAAATTATGGAAATTTGCAATGTCCACTGGAGGCGATACAAGAGGCGAGGTGGGCAGGGTGGAAGGTGTTTGAGCCCTGTAATTGTCCCACTCATTCATATCGACGTCATTGTCGTCGTCATCAGTGTTGCGAGGATCAGAATCCTCGTTGTCGGTGTCAGGACGAGTACCCCCAGGGGACGCAGGTGGAACAGGTGCAGGTGCTTGTGGAGGTTGAGGTTGAGACTGTGGAGGAAGTTGTGATGCTGGAGAGGCAGGTGTAGATGGAGGGAACCTGCGGTTATAGTCATCAAGCATGTGCTGCAAATTCATGACCAAAGATAATGTTATTTGCGTAACCGGCTCTGAAGTAACTGGTTCTGATTCGTCAACAGGAAATAATTCGTTCCCATCTTCGACATTTTCCTCTTCGTCACCCTCATCACTATACTCCTGGAACAGATGGACTACATGCCTGTCCGAACAGTTGTTCCACCTCTGCATCGTTTCCGGATTCTTCCCCACCAGACTGAAACAATTGGTCTGGAAGACGGGTTCCACTCCTCACTGGACTCAGTTGAATGAGAGGTACTGTCCTTAAAGAAGAAGCAGTAACCACTGTAAAAGTGGCAGCTGTGGCCAAGGTTGATGAGACGTCGACGAGCCCGTTGACGTAACTGCGGCAGTCTTAAAACCAACCTGAGGCGTTTACGTCGTCGCCAAAGATGTAATCGACGCTGAAATTGAAGGCTTTTTCTTCGTCGACGAAGATTTCTTGTCCGTCGACGGAGCTGTTGACGAGAATGGAGTTTTACTCATCGATGATGATGTAGACGTCGACGGGATAACAGCCGTCGACGATGATATGATGGCCGTCGACGGAGGCACCGACGACGAAACGGCAGTCGACGATGATGGGCCAGTCGACGAGCTGCTTTTAGATGACTTGATCTTAGTCGACGGTGTTTGCGTCGACGATGGAAGCGTCGACGATGACTTCTTCGTCGACGGTACAGATCTGACACTTGTCGACGAGATCTTCACAATAGAAGTTATGGGTCTCACCTCCTGGGCTGTCGTCGACGCAGTACTGGATGACATAGTACATGTTGTCGTCGATGTAGAGACTACAGTCACTGACTTCGTCGTCGCTGAGTCCGTCGACGAGCCAATGCCAGATTTAAAAGAGGAAGGCAAGGCTTGGGCGCAGACGTCAGAGAACCAGGTCCCGTAGACGTGCCCTGAAGCGAATCCTGTGGGGAAACAATCCTGGACGATTCCAACAGTCTACTCTTCTTCAGAAAAGGAGATGGAACCTCAGTTTCAGACCCACGCTTCTGAGAGGATTTAGAAACACCAGATGACAAACTTTCTACCTCAGAAACCACAGACTCTGAAGTCTTCAACTTCTGTAGCCACAGAAGAAGACGGGCCTCTCTATCCCTCAGAGTCTTGGGAGGAAAGTGCGACAGTACTTACAGTTTTTCACCTTGTGGTCTGGGTAGAGACAGTAAATGCATTTACTGTGTGGATTCTCATGGAAAAGGCGCAGTTTACCACAAGAAGGGCAGGCTTTAAATAAAGATTTCTTATTTGAAGACATTTCTGAAGAAATAAACAGCTAGAGTTGAAAAAAACTGAGCAGAGCTCAGGGAGACTCCCTTTACACGACGTGCGGTAGAAAATCTGAGGACTTGGGCTTCTGAGGAGAAGGTTCTAGAGGAGGCTACAGCCTGATTTGCTGGAATGTGAACCTACACATAATGACTCTATGTTCTATGGTACTTTTAGAATTTACAATTTTATTACATTATATGTATGTATATTTTTATTTATGATATTTTTTCATGTATACATGCATATGTTATTGCTATTTTATGTACCGTGGGACTCCCACTTCGACGACGGGAAATATTCAAGCATGTGAATCTATGAAAGACACCCCTAATACTGGAGAAACTTTGCCTCCTCAGACAAGACCCGACCAAGAAGAAAAGAAGGACCGAAGAGCCGTGCTGTAACTAAGAAGGACGCCCACTGACTTAGCACAAAGCCCTACCGCCTGTTCGCCCCTCGAAACTGCTCCAGCAAAATCCCGATGTGACCTGCAGCCAGCAGCCTCAAGAACCCAAAGGACCTGCGCCGCCTTCCACAAGAAAGAATTTGTTTCCAGCGAGCACCGGATTTGTTCACCCATAGACTCAGGCTCCGGCCAAATCCACAAGTCTACACCACTCTGCACCCGGTGCTCACGGCCCGACTTCGGGTGGCCCAACACCACGTGGAGGTCTACCCGGTGATCCTGACCTGAGATCTGGTGATCTCGGACCTGCCTTGAACCTCCAAGCGAAGCTTGCAGCCTCTTTCTGGAAGACCCCTCCCCCTCCCGACCGTGACCAAAGCTGGTAAGAAAACACACCCCTGCACCCGATGTCCTATGGCCTTGGGTGGCCCAACTGATGGTGTTCCAGCATCCCCAGGCATCCCAACTTACCTCTCCAACAGGTGGTCACCTCCAGAAGACCTTCGTCCCCAAGCCTGCAGTCTTTGTTGCAACCACAGAATCCCCTTTGAAAATAACAGGGCATCCAATGCCAAAACAGCACTCTGCACCCAGCCGCCCCTGCGGGTGTAGTTTGGGTGTTTACTCGGATCCCCCTTCGCCTTGAGCCTAAGACCAGAAGCTTTGCTTCCAAAACCTTGTGGCCTGCTCGTGAGCAACCACTAACCAGAGGCCCTTATCCCCCATTGGACAAAGTTGGGCCTCAACACTCTGCACCCAGCCACCCTAGTGGCGCTGAGGGTGTTCTAAGAGACATTCTTCAACACTGGGGGAACCCTGGTACTAACCCCAAAATACCAGCTATCGCAACAAAGTACTTACCTGTGAACCAATAACTTAATTTCTCTCCATAGGAACACATTGACTGTTTTTCCTTGAAAAAGTGTGGAGCTGATTAGTATGAAAAACCTGAAAAACTACAACTGTCCATAACTGATTTACTTACCTTTTCTCTAGGGAATGTCCCAGTGTGATATCTAGGCATATCACACTGAGTAGAAAAAGTAACTTAAAAAGTAATCTAAAAAGTAAAATACAAAGTAAACTGAAAAGTAATTTAAACATATTGACTTACCTGCTTTTTCAATAAACTGCATTTGAACCTGCATTCAATTGTAAAACATTGCATATGATTTTCCAAAACATTTCTTTCAATTACCAGCACCAGGCCTGGCTTGGTTCTAGAAATAAAAAACTAAATAATATTTTTGATACAAACAAATTGATCTGAGTTCAGTCTGAGTGTGACTTCATTTGCTGATTGAGTGTGTACAAAAATGCTTAACTATCCTTTGATAAAGCCTTACTGCTCGCCCACACTACCACAAATAGAGAGTAAGGTGCTAGCTAGGTTTACCTCTGCCTAACTTTGGGGTTCCGCTAGACCATGTGCACACAATACCGCATTCTGGTATAGTATATACAGAGCCAGCTTCCTACAGCAACCAAATATAATGTAGCAAAATATCTAAGGTAAGAATATAGTTTAATTGGTATATGTTTTCAAAGAATATTGTTGTATTTTATATGGTTTACTTTAATAGTTAGTATATTAATTTTAGGCGTAGTCCAATTGTAATATTTTTTTTAAAACAGTTTGTGATTTTAAATGTGTAATTCTTTTAATGAGTAATTTATAATGCAGTAGTAGGATGAGTTTTTAGGGGAAAAGTGTGAGAAGGTCAATACATTTTAATTTTAATGATTTTCTTATTGCCAATTAAATATTGAATTGATTATTAACTATGCAATTTGTTTAGTTATGTTATCTAAGTTTAATTTGTTAATTTTTATATATTTTTTAAATTTATATTAACAATTTATAGTTATAGCTTTTTTTAATGGTATTTACTTTTTTTTTTAACATTTCCGTCTGTATTAGCCATATTTATTTTTGGGCCATCTTATTGGTATTCCCCATATTTATTTTGATTTTTGAGAATAAATGGACCAATGAGCATAGAAATTAAATAAGTTCTAAGTCAAAAGTTTCACTCGATTTGTCCACACTCCCACTTTACTTTAGTATTGTCTTAAGCCCCTTTAAATTGGCAAACCAGTTGAGAAATTTAAATTTTAGCATGCTTTTCATGGCACCTTCTTGCCCTCAGTAGGATGCACAACACTTACTCACGTACGTGCATGGTTTGTGTTCCGCAATTATCTCAACCCATCCCTAATCTTCTTCCTTTTTTTTCTTACCTCCCTTTCTTTCTTACACATCTTCTTAAGTCTCGGGCATAATTTAAGTCCAGATGATGATCCCCATATTAATAAGTGGGATCGATACGCCGTTGACATACAGTACCATGACTATTGCAAATATCATTTATTTACAAGTTCAATAGCATTGGTACTAAAACAAATTGTGCCAATCACATTTTTACTTTATTTTACAGTTAATATTTAAATTATATATATATATATATATATATATATATATATATATATATATATATATATATATATATACCAAAAAGAAAACGCATGTATGATGTAGGGTAATATGGACCAAGGTGTCACTGCCATAATTATCCTGTTAGTCCTCACTGCAGCCTTTGATTCTGAGGACCACTATTCTTTGGCCTTGAACTTGCTGCAATCCTTTTATACTAGTCGGTACCAAGTGATTTTTCTTTTGTTAATAAAACCCTTTGAAACTGAAGCAGCGTATAAGGAGAATTCATTCAGAAATGGATAAGAGTGGGGAGAAGGATAGAGCAGAAGCAAGGCAAATAGAAAACATGAACGGTTCCAGAATTCTGGTGGCTTTAGAGTGAACAATTGCAAGGGCCATGAGGGTGAATGGTGAAGCACAGAAACCAACAGAATTTGTAAACAGAATTTAGCAAGTGGATGGGAGTACAGAAGTTGATGAATACATTCATAAACAATTTGATCACTGAAAAAAATGAAACTTGCAGCATTAATAATGAAGAAAAGCTGGTATTCCAATATTTGAAGAGCATTAATAGCTTCATTATCAAGCCCACCGGTAATGGAGGTGGTCTTCATTTCTCTAGTGCTAAATATTCCACATTGAATCTTTCCCAGCCTCTTAACTCATCACCCCTTCCTGTAAACCAACTCAAGTGTGACTCACCCTGTCCTGGCTTGTAGTAGGTTGAAGATATCCTTCCTTCCCAGTCATCTTGATACTGTATCACGTCTCCACTCCCCAATGATAAAGCATATGTCTGTGTTGAACAGTACTGTCAACACATAACTACCTCTCTTTTTCCTCATCCACGTTATCTTTTCTCTCCTTAATCACCTACAAGCTTGTGCTGCTCACACTACATATTTTTCCACCTTCACTGCCTTAGACTTTGGTAATCTCAATTGTTCTTTCACACATCTTTCTCATCCCAATCCTTCCCTATTTCTGACTCCTAGCTTCCAGGCTTTACTTCTAGAATCCAAGCACACTGATGTTCTCTCGGACCCCCTTTCCTTATTTATCCGCTCTACCTACTAGCATTTTCTCTCATTCTTTCAAGTGAGCTTCCACTATTCCCTTCATCCCTTTCCAACTCCTCAATCTCTCTCTTTCCCTATTGTTCATAACTTCTTCAGTGAGATGTTTTTAACCCGCAATATTTCTATCTGGATTTCAGTTCTCTAATTACAGCGTTCCCAAAGCTCTGTCATAAGACTTTTCCTTTCATCTTTTTACACGCTCCTCATCACTTAATTCTCCTTTTGGACTCTTGCCACTTCTATGGCACTCGCCCTCAACAGTCACTTTCTTCTATTAGGATTCTTCACAATATAGCAGCATCTTCTATGTTCGGCCCAATCTTGAAGTGCATCTCACTCTCTCCACATCAGTCTGCCCAAAACTGAAATTCAATTCTGCCTTGCATCCTCCACCATTCACACTTCCCTCTGTATTTTCTGTTCCATTATCTTCTGTGGCCCATAATTCAGATGTAAATTTGGGACACTTTGCTGTCATTTTCTACTATTTTGTGTGCAATTGTACACCCGTTTCCCGTTTAGAAAAACATCCCCATGTTTTCTTTCTATGATAGGCATCCACTGTTCGCTCACCTTATTACTCCTACCCACTTTACAGACTACCTGTCTTTTCCCATGTACTCAATCTATTTTCAACTCTTCAGTTTCACTTCTTTTCAACTACTTTGATCTCTTCTTTCCCTCTGCTTGCTCCCATTTTACACCTGTATGCTTTTCCATTTCTTCGTATCACTTTATAAGTCATCCATAGTCTCTCTGGATTTTCTTCTCCTTAACAACCCTTAATGTGCCCAGTCGTTTTCCTACTTCTCTTAATTACTACACTATGCACACGAGAGGAGTCCCCTTTCACACTGACCATCTTTCCACTCTTTCGTAAAACAAAATATCCTCTTCCGCTTTGCTTACAAGTCCTTTGATGCGGCCTCCACTTTTCTTTTCTAGGGTACATTTTAATGAACTTTCTACTAGAGCTCAAGATACTATCACATCTGTTCGTTGTTGGGAGCATGAAAGCTCAGAACCTCTGGCAGCCTCACAATTTTATACTTCGTCCTCAGGGTCTCCCTAATGCTTTTTTTTTTTGCAGTAGGGTCCCTTATTCCAGAGGGACCTCCGAAACTTTAGATTGGTGCACCTCGAACACCCCTTGAGGGTTCACCGTGCAATGGCACGAAGGCAGCAACTTTTGCTATCTCAGGAGGCGCTAGGGGGCGCGCAGCGGGATGGCTGCCTGAACAAGCGGCTCCGCCGGGCAGATCCAAACCTGGCGATTTAGGTTAATTTAACGCAGGCTGAACAGGTTCACGAACACCGGCGGCACATGCGAACATCTGCTGCATCGATGACCGGGCTCGGACAGTCAGCACAAGCTTTCCCCAGAGACTAGTCGACCTCGGAAGGCGGCCGCGGCCCCACAGCAACATGGCGGCGGGATGCGCACCCGAACCCTGAGGCTCCGCCTCCCGCGACATGCCGAGTGGAGACGGGAGCGCCGTGGCTGATTACAAACGGAAGACCGGGGTGTGAGGTGAGCCATCCGCACGCCGTAAATCTTGGTACGGCAACGGTTGAGGGCCGGACTGAAGGCTCCACTGGGACGTATTTCTGATGCGCAAAATGGCGGCGCCCACAGACCCATGATCGCGCTATTGCCAGGTATCCGCCACAAACGCAGACACACTAAATGCCCGCTATCGGCTCAATCAACGCTACGCTGCTGCAGTGGATGGGCATGAAATAGACACTCACCTGCGCACGTGTTCGCTATGCACTCCACGGCATATACAAGATGGCGGCACCCACAAATAGCGGAAATGCTACGGAACGAGTCCCTACACACCTACATGAATGCTGATACTGTGGACAATTAAAGCAGACGTACCCCGCGACCAGACCCCATGGGACTTGGTAAGGACCTCAGAAGGCGCCTGAACCTCGTTTACTGATCTTCTGTCCCTCGCACCAAAACCGACCACTCCAACATACATCGGGAGACACCAGTCAGTGAGCAGTGGGCGGTCGGCCTACAACATTAACGACATTCTTCACTTGAGCGAAGACAGCGTTTGTCATACCAGTCCACCGATTGCAACCATGGGTAAGCCGGACAGACAACAGACAAAAATAAACTTTGAAACGCGTATAACCTCTTAAGGCCAACCCGAATCTCTAGATGTGGACACAGCTGCGGGGGGCTCGGAAGAATGTAATATGGTGGACATCCTCAAAGCCATCAAAACCAATCTGCAGGAGATTAATGGAAAGCTAGACGGCCTAACGGGACGTATGGATAAGATGTCTGCCACGGTTGAGAAGCATGGGGAGAGACTGGACGAGGCAGAGAAACGAATCTCCACGGTGGAAGAGGACGCCCGCTCCAACACTACCAACTGCAATGGCATGGAGAAGGTACTAGAAGTTATCAAGGCGGAGGAGTTGGAAGCGCGATCGCGTAGAAACAACATACGCATCGCCGGCCTGCCGGGGACTACCAACACAGGGCTTATGGAGACGTACGTCGAACTACATGCAAAGACATCTTTGGTGCAGATGCCATGTCACCCATTTTTAATATTGAACGTGCACACAGATCGCTAACACCAAAACTCCGGTGGGCGCAACTCCCAGACCGATAGTTGCGCGTGTCCTGAATTACAGGGACAGAGACACCATATTGCGACTCAAGGGAAAAAGGCGATATCACTCACCAAGGAAATAAACTGGACTTCTATCCGGACTACACGTATGCTGTTCAACAAGCGAGGAGGGAATTCGCGAATGCCAAGACCAAACTTCGTGAAATGCAAATACCCTACGTCATGCTTTACCCAGCACGACTCAGAGTTACTTGGGAAGAGAAACCAGTCTTTCTAATGACACCTAAAGCTGCAATGGATTTCATCAAAAGAATCACGTCCAAGGCTAAAAAAACAAATGGCAGGGAGAGGCAACAGGACTGATTGACGGTAAGGTGTCGACATATTATGATATGCTGCATCCCGGATAGAGGTCTACCCTCTCCTTAGCTTCGAGGCGACAGTCATGCAGGATTATGTACATTCGACGGTCGCTGGTAAATGCCTTATCCCTGCATGAACAGTCCATTCCTCTGCACTATTATGTGTTAGACCTCACCGCCCTCTCTAGGTACATTGCAGTCCATATATGATTATAACCCGAGAGTAAACATGGGCATATATGGTAGGAAGAACTACAGAGACTGTCACGAGTTACTTTCCATGTAGACATATTCGAAATCCTCTGCTGGGGGGGTTGGAGCGGGATTTGTTTCGCTTGTGTATTGCTGGATGATTCACTCAGCTTTCAACCTACTATTTACATTGTTATACGTCATCTTCCCCCGCCCTTTTGGTAGGGTGGTGTATGTGCTTCCCCGTCGGTCCTCCACAAAGTTATGGTTATCGAAGAAGTTAATTGGCGAGTATGGCTTCGGCACAGTTGGAGTGCTGATGTGGTGGGTTTTGGGACAGTTGGGGTATTGTTCAACTTTCATCACCAGGGCATTTAAGATGCATTGCTAACTCCCTACTTGAGTATCCAGTACGGTATATTTCTTCACCCAGACTGTCAGTGAAATGTACTATGTCAATTGTTCCTTTGTTACAGATGTCACACTTATGTCTCCCACACCCCCACAGATATGGCTAACACTGGCCACTTAACCCTAATGTCTTGGAATGTACGTGGCATCTCCAATCCCAAAAAAAACAGACAGATTTTTGCAAGGTTTGACAGACACCACATAGACATCGCCCTGTTACAAGAAACTCCTATAGCCCCTACGATGTGCAGGAAAATTGGTGCTAAATGGGCTAAATCTTGTCACTCCTCAATATACTCATCTTACTCCAGAGGGGTAATGACATTGGTTAGGAAAGGCACTAACTACAAAATAAGCAGATCCAGCCTAGATCCCAATGGGAGATATGTAATAATCTCTGGAGAACTGAGAGGCCAACGCTTGACGTTGGTAAATGTGTACGGCCCAAACATAGATTCCCCCGACTTTTATCAAGAAATCTGGAACCATATGCTAGAATTTGTAGGAACGAACATCATATTGGGGGGGGGGGACTTCAACGTGGCATTAGACGACTCACTAGACCGTTCTGAGGCCTCCACTGAGCCACACAAGCGTGCTAGAGGGAAATTATGGGACATAATGGAGAACATTCCCCTCAAGGACATCCGGAGCGTTAGGAACCCAGTAGAAACTGTAGTTACTCATGTTAATGTGAAACACTGCAGTTGGTCTGGGATAGACTACTGGTTGGGGTCTGATAATTTCTATTATGGACGAAAACACTGACAACGCTACCGAGGACGGTCTCTGATCATAACCCAATCACACTGCAATTACAGATACCTCATTACACCCCACCACCTTTTAACTGGAGGTTCAATGCTAAGGCACTCCTAGACCCTCTATATGCAAACACCGTTGCCACTGCAATCAAAGAATACTTCCAATTGAATGTCGACTCAGTGGATGACCCGGGCATACTTTGGGAAGAGTTTAAGGTGATTCTACGCGGGGTTTGTATTAGCACTACAGTTTGAATACTGAAGGATATTAGGCACCAGATTACGAAATGCGAAGCCAGAATGAGGACGCTTGAGAGGGAATATGAACGGACACAGAACATTACTATCATAGGTGATCTTCGACAGGTATACACCGAATATCAGACACATGCCACTGATGAGTTAAAATATATCACTAAATGACCTCTAGCTAGACAATTTGAGGAGAGCGGTAGGCCCGGTAGAGTACTTGCACTGAAAATCTTTGAGGGAAGGAAACAACAATTTATCACACAAATACGAGATGATGGGGGCACAACACTGACTCAACCAGAGGACATACTCCTATGCTGAATCCAAAAACACACACCGCCCCCAGAAGAAACTTTCGAATATCTGCGCGATATAGCTATTGCTTGGCTTTCAGATCAGCAGCGCGAATACCTAGCCATGCCCATTACTGTAGAGGAGGTAACGGATATCATCAAGTCCCTCCCAAACAGCAAAGCACCTGGCCCTGATGGGTATACCTGTGAGTTTTACAAGACATACGTAGACAATCTGGCTCCACATTTAGTCGCCATGTATGGCAATGCCTTTGATCAGGGTACATTACCCCTGTCGTTGCGCGAAGCCATGCTGTTAACACTCTTAGAGCCTAATAAAGACCCAGATCTCCGAGAGTCCTATCGACCTCTATCCTTACTCAATGTCGACTCCAAAATACTTGCCAAACTACTAGCGGTCAGATTACAACCCCTAATGACTAACCTCATTCTGCCAGAGCAGGCTGGGTTCATACTTACAAGGGCAACGTCTCATAACACCAGGACACTGATGAGGTTAAGGGCGTCCAGAGGACTATGGCTGATGTCAGAAGACCCTGGAATAAATTAACACCAGAGAGCTTTAGGGAGAAATATACCGAACCTAACTGGGCCGAATGTGGCGACAACGTCACCACTGCACTAGCCAACTTTAATGAAGCCGTAACCACTTCCATTAATCATGTTGTTCCTTTTAGAACATATAAACCACGGCCTGCCCCAAAACAAGAAGTTTGGTTTACAGACGATCTCAGACAACTAAAGATAATTGCACGGAAATCAGAAAAACGATGGAGAGTCACACGTAAGGCAGAGGATAAAGAAATTCATAGGACTTCCCTAAAAAGTTACCATAAAGCTATTCGGGCTGCCCGGAAACATCACATAGCAGCCCAATTATCAGCAGCCGGTAAAAATGCTAAAGTCCTCTATCAAATCTTACAGACCTTTATCAAGCCTGCAGCCTGTGAAACAGAGGGGATTGAGTCCCAGGAACTCAATAACATCTCACAGTTCTTCGTTAGAAAAATAGAAGGCATTTACGCTAAGATCTTAGCCTCAAAATCTACCTCTAATAACTTGAGAACTGTTGACAGTATGGTTCTGCCACACCTTAGCACAGCAGAAAACAATGCTAGCAAGCTTGTTGAATTCCCCCCTATATCAATGGAGGACATAAGCACTCTAATCAATCAAACTAAGAGTGGATGCCCTTCGGATATTATTCCAGCTCGGATCATGTCACTTCTGAGGGATGATCTGGGTGCCGGAATTCGGCGGGTAGTCAATCTATCCTTGAGGTCAGGGGAAGTCCCCCTAGACTGGAAGCGTGCTCTGGTGAGGCCTCTACGGAAGAACAACTCCATTCCTTGGACTGACCTCACAAACTTGAGACCCATCTCTCTCCTCCCTTTTTTAGGGAAGCTCACTGAGAAGTTTGTTAACCGGCACTTATCCAAATACATCGAGAGTGCAGGGGGACTAGACCCCTCTCAATCTGGTTTTAGGCCCAGGCACAGCACTGAGACCGCCTTGCTGTCTGTCGCTGACAATCTTCATATGCTTCAGGATAAGGGGTACTCCGTTATCCTGGTGCTGTTAGATTTGTCAGCGGCGTTTGACACTGTGTCACATGATATCATGACCACCAGACTAGTTGACATCGGCCTGGGAGGCAAGGCGCTGGCCTGGTTAAGGAGTTTTTTCACCAAACGCACTCAGAGAGTCATACTGGGTCCTTACCAGTCAGAGGAGATCTCAAAGGGGGTGCCACAGGGCTCCTGCTTGAGCCCAACGTTATTTAACATCTATGTGGCACCCCTAGCTAACATCATGAGATCCCACGGGGTTATCCCCGTATCGTATGCAGACGATACACAACTCCTCTTTCCGTTTAAAATCATGACTCCTGAAGTGCGTAATTCCTTTGCCCAGGGGATGAAAGAAGTGGCACATTGGATGGCAGCAAACTTCCTTCAGTGTAACGTCTCTAAGACGGAGGTGATGCTCTTTGGGGAAGCCAAACATCTGTGGACTCCTGACTGGTGGCCTCGAGATCTAGGCCCAGTCCCTGTGCCCAAAGTGGTAGTGAAAGATCTAGGAGTTAAACTGGATCAGGAGCTCACCCTTAAACATCACGCTACTCAAGTAGTAAGCTCCTGTTTCCATGTTATTGGGCTTCTCCGAAGGGTGTTCCCCCTGTTACCTGATACCACCAGGAAAACATTAGTTCAGTCGCTCGTGCTGAGTAGACTGGATTACTGTAATGGTTTACTGCTAGCCGCCAATGAGGGGATCACTGCCAGACTTCAAGTTGTGCAGAACACGGCTGCACGCCTCGTTCTTAATGCCCCGGCTCGGACTCCTTCAAAACCCCTACTCAATAAACTCCACTGGCTCGCGGTAAAACAGAGGGTGATGTTTAAAACTTGTTGCATCATCCACAAGTGCCTTTCTGGTAAAGGCCCGGATTATTTAACAAAGAAATTTATCCCATACATCCCCGCAAGATCTCTGAGATCTGGAGACCGTGAATTACTATGCGTCCCCAGATTCTGGAAGACACGACAAGGAGGAAGGGCTCGATCAGTAGCAGGCCCGAAGCTTTGGAATGAACTTCCATTTGAAATCAGATCATGTAGGGAACACTTTCCCTTCAGGAAAAAAATTAAAAACTTTCCTGTTTAATTATTCGTTCTTGGTGAGCATCTAACAACACATGACAGGGCTATTTGCTTTCCGATGTTGCCAAAGGCGCGGAGATACTCCTCAGGGAGTCGATTCCCAGCGCGGTATAAGTTTGCAAATAAATAAATAAATAAATAAATTATTTAACACCCAACACTAAAGCAGTAGCGGTCATGCTCGATGCCGCCAAGGCTTTCGATTAAATCGAATGGTCCTATTTACTCACAATGCTCCAACGTATGGGCTTCCCCTCTAGGTTCATCTCATGGGTAACTCTCCTCTACACTAATCCAATGGCCAGGGTCTGTGTAAATGGCTACATTTCCGACTCCTTCCACATCGAACATGGCACTAGGCAAGGGTGCCCTTTATCTCCCTTATTATTCGTCCTTGCGCTGGAGCCACTTGCATGTATCATTAGGCAGACGCACAATCACTCAGCGCTTTATTTCCCTGGCCGGCCATTGCATATTTCCATGTACGCAGATGATATGCTTTTATACGTTAGAGACCCTGAACAGAACATGATTCTATTACTCCGGGAATACATTAAATTCGGCAGACATTCGGGCCTACAGATTAATTGGGACAAATCCTCCATATTCCCGCTCACCGATGACACACCACGACACAGACTTCCCACTTGATTGGCAAACCGACTCTATTAGATATTTGGGAGTGTGGTACAGTAGAGACCCTGAGGAAGTTATCCGAACCAATTATGGTAAGGTATTAGACAAAATAGCAGTGAAGATTGACAGGTGGATACAATTACCATTATCATTGGCAGATCACATTGCCATTGAATGTTCTCCACAAACTACTGTATCTTTTCAACAATATACCGATAACGCCACCGAAGGCAGTGTTCAAAAACATAACCTCGCTGGTTCTAAAACTCATCTGGGCCGGGAAGCAGGCACGCATGGACCTACGCACGCTGACATTACCTTATGAAAATGCGGTCTTTGTGTCCCAGACTTCTATTTGTACTACCTTAATGCACAGGCGCAGTATGCAACATACTGGTACCATAAGGTCCCTTATTTGACGCATACAGCGGTCGAGGATGGGGACGCCTCTCCGATTCCGCTAACGGCTATCATTACACATAAACGCCCACCACTACATTCAGAGGATATTAACATGATTGATACCACTATTGACGCCTGGAGATCACTGGCCAGGTTAACACATAAATCGCCACTTTATGCACCAGCACTGCATCTGCACCATCACCCCCAGATCTCGGTCACTGCTGAACAAGTGGGTATGGATCTACTGCAACAAGCAGGCATAGACACGTTTGGAGATCTTTATTGTGAAGGTACCTTCAGACACATAGACGATCTGTCCTACATTAGCAATCAAACCACACTAATTCGCTTCACCTACTATAGATTGCAACGAGCCGTTCGCGATCTTTACCCAAACTACCCAGCGGAACCCCCTTGCCTAGAGATATCACAAGACATCATTACATCCCCCAACACATCACATCTAGCTTCACGTCTGTATTAAAAAGCCCAGAGTGAGATACCGTTCACTTCCATTAAAGCGTGGACACGCTGGAATGAGGCGTTACCAGACCCGCTATCCGAGAAAGAATGGTACACGTCCTGCGCGCTAATTAGATTGCTCCCTCCTAATGGTAACTTACGCATTCTTCATCTACAGTATCTACACCAAACATACCACACACCGTCATGCCTTCGGGTTACAAGAGGATGCTAGGTGTAAACATTGTGGGAACAGGACGCAGACTTTGTACATCTGGCATGGTTATGTCCAAAAATACAGGAATTCTGGGGGGAAAGTTGTTACGGTACTTCAGAAAATAGTAAAGGTGGAGGTTGAATGCTCTATAAAGGTGTGCATACTGGGTCTTCTGCCTGCGATCACGGCAGGGAGGCGTAGGTTCTGTGCTGTGTCACTGCTTCTGGCCAAAAGGCAAGTGTCACTATGTTGGGGAGGTACGAGGGTTCCAAACGTGAGACAATGGCTACAGGACTTGGCATACTGTAAAACTAAACTGCAGACTTACGAGGAGGAATTACCGATCAGATCTCAACCAAAAGACTATTGGATTTATCCAACATCTTATTTGCAAGACAATGATGTCACAGACACACTGTGAATTCGAATATGCCAAGTACTACGTTGTGGGAGGAAAAAAAAAAAACCTGACGTGGGTACTATGGTACAATGCTTATACCTAAACTGTACTGACAATAACGATTTTCTCTTGTTCTTTTTACGTATTTCCTACAAGATGGGACGATGAATGCAGAAATGTATTGGTTTATGTTGTATTTCCATTTGCGAATGGTTGTACTTTATTTGCTTTTTGAAACTCAATAAAAAGAATAAAAAAATATATATACTTTTGCTATCTCAGACTTTTCTCTGCAGATGAAAAAGGTCAACTCACCTGATTGACTGACACTTTGAAATTGTAAGCATACGCTGGACTAGGGCTGGCAATGATAGTGCTCCATACTGGGAATTTATCCAGGAGCTGCCCATCAGCTTACTGAACCACATTTCAAAAGAGGACCTGTAGTGGCCACTGCTGACAAAGCATGCCACAGCTTGTTGAGTGGATGCACTACGCACTTCCTACTGATTAAGCCGGAGCTCTTCCTGCTGGCCTTGCCTGCATGGAAGTCCTCCAATGATCCTGCATCACTGGAGAGAGCCTATGCTCCCTCTATCCTTCACCATAAGATGGAGGCAAACTTGACAATTCAAGCTCAACGACATGAGATGTTCTCAAACACCCTCTGGCTCAGTCTACCCATACCCATGGGAATGGCCTACCCTATTGCAAATGCAGGTGAGATGTTGGCCATTCAGCCTAGCAGGTACAACCATTTCAGCACCAACTTCTAATATTTTCAAGGGCTTTGTTGTTTCCTAGACCTTGCCAAGCGCGACAGTCCAGCACCCAGTTGGCTGGCCACTTCCTGTGATCTTTCTGGACCCCACATGCTCTTGCCTATTGCAGAAAAAATGTGATCCTCATTTTCAACCAGAGTCTGTTTCAGGCTATTTCCGTATCCGTAATGCACTGCATTTGTGCTTTGTTATTTCCGTTCAGTTATCGCAAAGCTTGGAATACACGTGAAGTTCCACAAAACATTAAGAGATGCTTAAGTGATCTCCACTTTCAAGTACTTTGATCATGGATTACTATGAAACCAGAGCTTGCTTTCATTTAAGGAGCCAAGTGGCTTCAGTACCTACCCATCCTAGAAAACCCAGCCTTATACTTGTACTATATGTGCACGTGGCACAATGAGCACATTCAGTTGGTAGTGCATGACACAGTACCAGTCTATGGCTATAGATTTCAAAAGAAAAAAGGCAAAACTCCAACGATGAACGTAATATAGAGTACCCACGTGTGAGGATTAAATGAATGATAGCACAAATGGGTGGGTTTGAAAAGTTGTATGTTTCTAGCTAGTCACTGCATTCTCGGGTTCCCCTTTAATACCCACATTTTGAATATATAACCTTTGAAAGAAAAGCCTCCTTTTGTTCATTTTCAAAGCATTCTGGACTGTGATAAAATCAGGAGCAGTTTGGTAGAGTGGAGGGGAGAGACAAAGAAACCGACAAGTTTGCTAGGAGGTCAGAGCAATTTCCCAACAAATAAGCTTTGTATTGGAAGCAGCTGCGGTCTGATGGTTATTTTAGCCAGCACTAGTCGAAACATCTCAATTCTTACCATCTTTAAAAAAAGATTTTTTTAAATGTAACACCGTAACAGGACCGACAAGGGGAGGAGTGAACTATTCGGACCAAGGATGCATTTTTAGGTCTTAAACGTATTTTGAGTAAGTAATGAAAATAAAGAACATGCTTATACTCTGGTATGTCCTACAACCATTGGAGAATATGTAGTGGAAGGGTGATGGAAGACTGTTCCAACATGTGCCTCGGGTGGATGAATGTACCTTGATTGCAGCTCAAACTCGATAGTTTTAAGGAGTCTTCAATAATGAAGAGGACAATCTGGATACTAGCGGAATAGATGGGCAGCAAAACAATCAGAGAAAAGATTTAGAAACTTTTTTTCCAGAAGATTAGAAAAACAAGGCACTATGAATCCTATAAGAGAACGAGAAGTCCTGATACTGGACCTGAGTAAAATAAATGCCTTTAACTTGTAAAATACTCAAGGCGGACCAGGTCGGGATGATATTAGCTTATCAGATTGCAGATACAAAAGCTAAAACACGGATTGACTCAATTAGGGGTGGAGATGGCCTGATTCATAATTCTACTGAATCAATTTTAGAACAATTTGTCCAATTCTATACGGAGCTTTACACTTTGACCGATGCTGTGGAGTAAACTCTAGTGGAGGAATATTTACAATTTGGAGATCCCCACTTCCTGAACCTCGAGGCAGGGGATAATCTTCAACAAGACATTACTGAAGAAGAAATTTCATCTGCTATAGCTGCATTGCCATCAGGTAAGGCGGCTGGAGATGACACTAAACCAATGGAATTTCACAAAACATTTAAAGACTATTCTTTCGCTACTTTGGGCTGTTATATACCAGATTGGGGAATGTATGGAAGCCCCTAAATCTTGGAATATGACGAATATTATTTTTTCCTTAAAAAAGGGATGGCGGCGGATGATTGTGGGTCTTACCGCCAAATATCTCTTATCAATTCCAAAGCTAAAATCTTTGCCAAAGTGTTGGCTAATCGTTTGGCTCCTTACATGCCTGGTATTGTATCCAAACATCAACATGGGTTTATAAATCGGTAGAGATACTACCGCACATGTTAATACAGCTAGAACAGCTTTTGATATTGCTAACAAGACATCTCGCAATTTGGGGAGGGTTTTTTTAGATGCCGGAAAAGCATTCAATCGGGTTGCATGGGATGCATTATGGAAGATTTTGACTAATAACGGCTTAGCAAGCCGTTTTTTTAAATGGATTTGTGCGCTATATAATAATCCACAGGCTAAATATATATATTAATCTGCACTCTGCTCCATTTTTGATACAGCGTGGCACAAGGCAGGGGTGCCCACTTTCCCCTCTGCTGTTTGCTTTATATATAGAGCCATTCAAAGCATTACATTGGAATACTTATATCATCCCATTTAGTATTGGGAATTAGCAATTTAAGGCTATCACGTATGCAGATGATATTGCTGTTTTTACATCTGACCCAGCAACAGCATTGAGTGTCACCCAGGAAAAGGCGATCATTTTGGGTTAATTTTCAGGATATAAATTAAACTCACATAAAACACAAGCTCTTCATAATTTTAAATCATTAACATCTATAATTGGAGGCTGCACTTTGGGAACGTGTCTTGGGGTTCGGATCCCTGCGATCATTGAGCATATATGGAGACTTAACTATAAAACACTACTCCACTTAGTTATAAAAAACAAAGTACGAGTTGGAATAAACTTCCAATAACTATTATTGGCAGGTCCAACATAATTAAAATTACAATTTTACCTAAGTTTTTGTATTTCGTTCGATCTATTCCTATACAGGTCCTCAATTACTTTAAAAAAAATTAGAGGGTGCAATTAGTAGTTTTATTTGGGGTTAGAAGCAAGCTTGCTGTGCGATATGCTTCCTTTAATTTCCCTATAAGTTTGGAGGATGGCAACTTCCCGATTTTTAACTTTATTTCTGGGCAACATTTATTGGGCGTTTATAAAGTTTATTATCCGACAACCAACCATATTTTGGTCTCGTAATTGAACTTGGCACAGATAGTAAAATGTTCCTGTACAGGATTAATGATCCTAATTATTATAAGAAAGTCCGTTTTAAGACTATTGGGGATATGGTTCGCATATGGCATGAAATCCTCGATTATTCATCGCTCACTCTCAAAGATCTCACACAGCATGAATATTTTAAATTATGGAACAATCCAATTCTCCCGAGCATATTTCATGATTACACTGCTTGTAGCTGGGCAAAATGTGGTATTGAAAGATTGGGCCAGCTGTACGATCATAGTGGCTTTTCCACTTTTGCATCTCTGAAATTTCTTTTGGTCTTTCACATCAGTAATTTTTTAATATTTGCAAATTAGATATTACTTTTTAAAACGACAACTGTTGCAACTGCCACACGCTCATAAATTACTAAAATACATACTCAATCTTTCGCTTAAAGCTAGAATTAGTACAATATATTTACAGCTCTGTCACTTAAGAAGTGCTGATACGAGTCACCTAGCAGGTAAATGGGAGTCGGGCACCCGGTACATCTACGGATACATCTGAGATAGTGTCGGCTCTGGATACGCTAAATAATTCTACTTATTCTATTAACCTAAAGTTGCAACAATTTCGCACTATTTGTATGTTATATTACACTCATGAGAGAATCAGTAAATGGCAACAACCACTACAGGGATTTAGTTGTGTTGGCGTGGTTAGAACATGCTGTCCCAAGTGTGGCCAACGGGCAGCAGACATCCTTCATATGTTCTACACTTGCTCAGTGCTATCCGATTTTTGGGAGAAAGTTATCAAATATGCTGCTCAATGCCTAGGACTTAATTTATTCTTCACTACTAAAGAGATTATGTTGGGTTTGGGGTGTGTGATAATTCTGGTACTAGGAGCTTTATATCTACTGTATTAGTAGCTGCCCGTCTTTGCATTGCGAGAGAATGGATCTCGCCTAACCCTCGTTTTTCTGTTTTTGAATGGTTGGCTCTTATGAAAGATATTTATGAAAAGGAACGAGCATTAGCTAAAACTAGAACTGTAAGCTCAATGCAAAGATTTTGTCGCATATGTAAATGTTTTGAGTGAACTAGGGGGTTCCCTTGATATAGATATGTGTATAGAGATTCTCCTTTCATCTTCTTGTTCCATTGGATGAAGGAATGAACGAAGGAAGAGTAGAAAATTATATCTGGTCCCTATTTTAAGGGAAGCAGGTTTTATGCAGGTGCGCCCAGCGTTACTGCATCTACAGTTATTAGGGAGTACCAAGATAATCTTCGGGGTTGCTAGCTTTCTGGTCGCAGCTATGCGCACTAAAACCAGGAAGCTATCCCCGAAGGACTTGGAAGGGCGACCTCATTATCCTGCTGACTTAGCTAATATTTTTTAAATTAACTATTCTTCTTATGATTACACTGTGAATGTATTGCTTTTGTATTAACATCTAAATTATTGAATGGACCTACATATCACTTTGACTGATTTTTTTAACTGTTTTATCCATATGAAATATACGATATGTAAAAACAATTTCTTTTTTAACAATTGTTTTTATAAAGTGCACTGTATTGTTGCTTTTATGATTTTAATTAATCGAATAAAGCTGGCTTTTGACTTTGAACGAAGGAAGCAATGAAGTGAAACACATAGTAAATTACTTTGGTAAACAAAAAATGGTCTTGGTCCTTTCAGTCCGTCTTTTTGTGCCAACTATCCCACCTCAGGCGCGAGACAACCATATGCAAATCAGCCTTGGCCTTGCTCCAAAAGGAGCAGTCCAGCCCGAACTGCCAGGTCAGACCCTCTCTGAACCAAAACACATACAACCCTAGACCGCGGTCAGCCTATTTTTGCTTCGTACACTGTACACAGAATTTCAGTGTAGCCAACGTGTTGAGTGTTTATGAGGTGTAGGAGGCAAGAACGGTGCTCTTATCCCACAATTTATCACACCATGTGAGCGTGTAGTGGAGCAAGGAGTGGTGAGGGATAGACCGCTTGAGATGTACATTATTGTTCTGTCTGGTTGGTAGTGTTTTGGTGACAGGCAGAATGAGTAGTGGGTTGAACTTCTGCGATCATTTAGCTGTAATTATATCTGGAGCGGAACGAGGCTCAGTTACAGATAGCTGCACATCTGGCAGGCCTACCATCCTTGAGGAAGTATATGTATCTGTTAAGCTTTGTGTGGGTGAGTCATTTTGATCCAACATCATCTGTTTGGGAAGAACTAGATCGTTATTTCTTTCATGAAGTCTAAGTGACCTAAGATACTTCTTGTCTTTGCCCGAAGAGAATTTCACAGTTTTGCAGATGAATAGATAATGAGGTTCCTCTATTCCGTCTAGTGGTGAGGGGGCGGGGAGGGGGGAGGATAAATAGCTGAGATGTTAGATGAGAAAGGAGGGTATATTCTGTGAATATCTTTGGTGCAGTGCTTTAAATGGGGTTTTGCTATCCGGTACCGAGTACCGGCACTTTTTTAATTTGAGAGGGATAGTACTACCACTTTTCAATAGAAATGCCATACTTTTAATTGGAGCGTACCGGCACTTTTCAGAAACAAGCAGGTACTCTGTTACAGAGTACCTGCACTTCTGTTTTTCCATTTCAAGCACTGCTTTGGTGTATTAGTTGGATCAAGTACACATCCTTTCTGTGAATGGGTCCGTGGGCGATAAGAGTCTTGTGAAAGTAGAGCCAACAGTATAGTGCATGCGGCACTGGTGTAATGTGTTAAAAAGGGTGAAGGGTAAGAGCTGCTCAGTTGCAACAGGAAGAGCAGGGCCCATGCATAAGTGCCGTTTGTGTTGTGCAGCCAAGACATGACAAGGGGGAAATTGGCCTCCAGGGTTTGAGAGAACCAAGATTAGTAAAAAAGTGTTACAAAATTTGCATTGTGTAGAAAGCACTGTGCATGACAAAGTAAAAAGGAAAGGCTGGAACCCATGACCAGTCCCACATTTCTCACTTAGGTTGATATAAGTGACAGAGAGTCTTGTTCCTGAGGCCTGGTGATTGGATAATGGCCATTCAGCCATGTTGTCACAGGTTAGGATCTCGGTTTTGCAAGGGTTTACATTAAGATGGTTACTCACAAGTGCTAGCTAATCTAGATTCCACTTTTAGGGTGATCGGTCTGCTGTTATAATAGCTGTAGCCGCAGAGGCTAAAGGACGTGATGGGGTCCAGTAAAGGGCTATTGCGCATGCAAATATTTTTCTACTCGCAGACTTTTGCATTACTTTCCAGTAAAGCCAAACCTAAGCTAAAGGAGCTCGAGGGGGCCGACGTTCTGGTCATGTAATATGCTTCGGGGTACAATACCAATACAGTGTCTTCGGTACACAAATGAAACTAAATGAAGTCAAGATTTCTTATACCATTTTTACTTCACATAAATATTAGCAAAGACAATTAACTTAAAACTTCCCTTTTTCCATCAAACTTGGCACCAGGGGAAAATAAAAATACTATGTATCCATTAGGCAGTCTAGCTAACTAAAAAGGGGAAGAAAAAATAATAATCGACCTGCACGATTTTTAGGGTGAGGCAACACATTTGCATTTTTTCCACAGAGTAAAAACATTTAACGGGTAAGCAGTACAAACATTTAGGGTGTGGCACACATTTCAGTAATATAAATAAAAAAGGCTACAGGGTTGGTAACTTTAATTGCAACCAAGTGCACTGGAAGTAAACACTAGTCAATAATTGGATGGTATGAGACGCTGCTCCCCAAATGCCCATAATGTGCGATATCACCATTTTCTGCAGGGTTTAAAACAAATTGGTTGAAGTGCAGCAGGTTGACATTTATGGTGAAGAGCAACCATATGCACTTCCATCATCTGAATTCCATATATTTCAGAGTCAGGACTAGGAGTGTCTAGTGCACATTGTTGTAGAGTCTGTTCTTGATGAAGACAATATTGGGCAGGTGCTGCCGGATGCCAGGATAATTCTGAATATGACAAAACCATCGAGAGACATTTTCGTATTTCTCCTTCTCTTGAATAGAAAGGGTAGCCTAAAAGGGGAGAAGAATACATACTGTGTGATTGGAAAGCACTCAGAACATGTACAATTTTAGAGACTTACATAAATTGCTACTAAACATTGGTTAATCTTACGTTTCACAAAACCCATTTCGATTTTTTACCCAGTAAGCTAACAGCATTCTCAGTAAACATCATTTGTATGAAGCTGGGCTCCGTTATCAAAATACCGACTCAAACATAATGAAAATTTTTCCACCTCCTATTGAGAAACCTCAGATAGGAGTCGGTCTTACAGAAGCAATGCAGGCTTCGGCAACACAAAGTAGCAGTACAAGCTTTCCCTCAGGAGCAGAGTGGTTACAGTAGTACAAACCTCCCTCAAACATAGAATAGGTATAGTGGAGTTATCAACAATGAGAGATTCCCTTGCACTCAATCAATTACCTGTGAGGGTCTCAAGGTGGCGGATGAGAGGGGGCTGCTGGTCGGGACTGGGTGTAGGATCACTCGAAGAGCCAGGTCTTGAGGTTCGTCCTAATTTGGGTCAGCGACGCAGATTCCCGGAGGGGGAGGGGGTTCCAGGTCTTGGCTGCGAGGTAGGAGAACGACCTTCCACCAGTTCTGGGTTTATGGATCCTGGGGACGGAGGCAAGGGCGAATTGGAAAGGATTGGAGTTGTCTGGCAGGTACTTGGGATGTGAGGCAGTGGTTCAGTTATGCTGGTCCTTCATTGTGCAGACCTTTGTAGTCATGAGTGAGGAGCTTGAAAGTGATTCACTTGTTGACTGGGAGCCAGTGGAATTGTCGGAGGTATTGCGTGATGTGGCTGCGGCGGGGGAAGTTGAGGACCAGCATGGCTGCTGCGTTTTGGACATTCTGTAGCTTTGTGAGCTGTTTCTGGGTGACGCCGGCATAGAGTGCATTGCTGAATTAGAGTCTGCTGGTGGTGAGCGAGTCCTCAGCCTGGCACTACCGTTGCCGGACGTTTACTTGCTGCCCTCCACGTCGTTGGACCCGTTACTATCAGCGCTGAGCTAGAACCTCTTTCAATGCTGGAATTGGCAGCAGGACGCCGTTTTCAGAACTAATTAGGAGCCAGACTTCTACCCGTGTCGTGGGTCCCGATTAAAAGGATTGGTGAAATCTGACCAACTACTGGGAAACTGTTTTTCGACCACTGTTTTGGAATCTCCACTAAACATGCCCTGTAAACATCCTTTAAGCACAGATGTAGCGACTAGAAACATGCTGATGTGCATCTCTTATATTCTTGGTCTGTTACCGCCATGATCCGGACCTTATAAGGGTATTTTAAGGAATTTCATGCTTCCCCGTGACCAACTCTGCCAACCTCTTATACAATTTACAGCGTTGTTCCCCTCCCTCCCTCTTTGTGCCCTGATGAAGGTGCCGAACACCAAAACGCGCGTCGGCGCTTGAAGATTGTCTCGTCATTTTTTCCATCTAGTCTCTATTCCACCTGAGACCCTACGGGACTGGATTCATCAATAACAACTGGCAATTTGGTTGTGGCACGAGAAGGATGAATGAAGAATGTGTGATTAGATATGTTAATGATTGATTGAAGGGAGTTGTGAGTCTGGGAATGAACAAGTTTTTTATGTCAATATAAATATAAAAATTGTTTAAACAAGTGTTTGAATGGATATTCATATAAAAAAATCAAATAAATATGAAATTATTTTTTCAATTAGGTTTTCCTTGATGTTATGATTAGGGTTGGCTTAGTGGGCTTATGACTCGTTGTGCCTATTTGGGACTCTAGGTGAGCCCATAGAACTATTATTTTTAGGCAGAATTTTCTCCTTTCATGGTGGTGAGTGCGTGGTCCGTCTTTCTGGATTCTGTGGGGATCCATTTCAATGTCTTTCGAAGGAGGTGGAGCGTGAGGAAATTGCATTCATTTGGCAGTTCACAGTCAGCGATGTGTCCAGTATGAAGCCGAAGTTGCTTCTGTGGTCCGTCAGAGTTGGGGGGTTGGGAGGGGGGGGGCTTGGAGGTTAGATCCCAGAGCAGCTGCCCACTAGAATTTGTCCCAAGCTGAAGGGGTGGGTCCCAGGATGAGTACTTTGGTCTTGTCCGAGTTGAGATTGAGGCAGCTGTCTTTCATCCTGGTGCAACAGCTTTGATTCCACTGTGGTAGTTGGTTCTGGCGGTTGTGGGTTTGTTGGTGAGGGAGAGGATCAGCTAGGTGTTGTCAGCATGGGTTGAGTCCGTGGCTTCGGATGATGGCTGTGAAGGGGGCAATGTAAGCTTTGAAGAGGGTGGGGTTCATGGAGGAACCCTGGGGCACTCCACAGTTGATCTCTGTGGCTTCTGAGAGGAACTGTAGTAGTCCGATTTGCTAGGTCCGGCCAGTGAGGAAGAAGTGGATCCAGAGCCTTATAAGGGAATGCCTACATCATGGAGTCTCATGATTAGGATGCAGTGGGATACTGTGTCGAAGATGGCCGAGAGGTGTAGTAGGATGAGGGCTGTAGTCTCTCCCTGGTCAAGGAGGGAGGGTATGTCGTCGGTGGAGGAAAGGCGTGCGGTCTCCTGGCTGTTGTTGCTTTGGAAGCTGGATTGGGACATGTCCAAGACGTGGTTCACTTCGATTAACTGGGAGAGTTGGGCGGTGAAGGCCTACTCAATGACCTTGTTTGGGAAGGAGGGAGATGGGTCTGGGGTTCTTGAGATCTGTCGGGTTGGAGGACGGCTCCTTCGGCAGGGGGTTGATCTGAGCATGTTTCCAGTCATCGTGGAAGGTGGCTGTTTCGATGGAGCAATTGAAGGTGCGGCGAAACTGGGGGGGCGATGGCGGCAGCTGCTCTGTGGAGGATATGGTAAGAGTAAGGATCCGTCGGGGCTCCTGAGTGGCTACTCTTCATGGTTTTGAGCGTGTACTCTATTGTAAGGGGCGGTCCAACAGAGCACGGTCAGTTGGGGTGCAGCTTGGACCACAAGATCAAGGTCTTGGGAGGAGGGGGGGGGACATCTATGTCTCTTTGTTGGGCCTGGCGCACTCCTTGACAATGGCGAAGAGTTCTTTGCTGTTGTCTGCGTTAGCGCAGATTCTGTCTTGGAGGGCTGTTTCCTTTGTGGTTTTCTGGAGGAGGTGGAGTGCTTGGACGGCGGATTTGAAGGTTGCGCGAGTTTCTGGGTTTTTTTGGATTCCTCTATCTATTCTCGAGTCTTCTGTAGGTGAGTCTGGACTAGTGGAATGTGGGAGTGAACCAGCTGACCTTCTTTTAGTGTTGCTTGCCTGGTCTTTTCCTGAGGGGTTCTAAGGTGTCGACCCAGTTGGAGATCCATCGGTGGAGGTTCCGTGCTGCAGTGTTGGTGGAGTGGTTGTGCTGAGGGAGTTGACGAGACGTTCTTCGGTGGACTTGATCCAGCTGCGACGGGGAGCGTGGGCAACTACGATGGTGGTGTACGGTGGACGTGGTGAAGGCAAGATGCACGCAGTGATTGTCGGTCCAGGAGAGTTCAGTGGTGTGGCTGTAGCGGATGTTCCAGCTGGCAGAGAAGACATGGTTGAGCATGTGGGTCGGTGCAGTGACTAGCTGCTTGAGTCGGATGTTGGCGAGGTTCTCCAGAAGGGAGGTGTTTTTTTGGTCACTGGGGTTGTCCATGTGGTAGCTGAGGCATCTGAGTAGGATGTAGTCACTGGATGCGAGAGCATGGGGTGCGATGAGGTCAACAATGGCGTTGGGGGAGGGGGTCAGGCCGACGGGCCTGTAGAAGAGGGTGTCGCAGCGGGAAGTGTTGGTATGAATCTGGAAGTGGAGGTGTTCAATGGTTTTTGTTGGGTCGGAGAGTGAATGGTCAGTTGGAGTGTGCTTTTATGAAAGATGGCGATGCCTCCTCATTGGCAGCTGGGGCAGTCCTTGCGGGTCATTTTGTAGCCGTCGGGATGGCGATGTCCGGTCCAGAGCTGGGGTTGGTCCAGATTTCAGTGAAGAAAGTGATGTCAAGAGAGGTGGTGTCGAGGAGGTCCCAGATTTCTGTGGCGTGTTTGTGGGACCACACGTTGAGGGTGCAGTTGAGCCAGACAGGTGTGATGTTGGACGGCAAGAGGAGCTGGCGTGATGGAGTGGCTGTGGGTGCGACTGGAGTTCCTGCAGGCGAAGGGTCCAAGGGTCTTCTTCGGTGATGCTAGTTGGCAGGTGGCGTTGCGTCCCGGGTTGAGAGCGAAAAGGGTGCTGGCGTCGTAGCGGTGGAATATCTGAGAAGCAGGGTCCCTGGCGCAGGTGCGGTCCAGGCGTGTAGCGCACAGCACACAGGTAGCAAAACACATGCTGCAGCAATGTAAGATCATCTCACTGAAAGAAGATGCATAGCTAAGGCAGTGAGGAGCAGGGCCTACACTTAAAACCTTAAACCTCAAAGATGCTAGTCATTAGTGGCACTTAGCTTGTTACCATGACCATTCGAGATGAGAAAGAAAGCACCAATAGCTGGACTCAGCTGATAGAGATATAAGGGTATCACTCTTCCCAAGTACATATTCCTTTGCAGAGTACGAATCTCACAATTGCCACCTTAGTACAAGGTCTCCAAACTGCCCTCCAATGAGAAGGAGGGCCTACTTCCCATCAATACGGTCCCTATATCCGAACCCACCCACAGGATACAATACACCTACTATTTTGCTGACATTTAGTTAAACATTTTCTGGTCTTAAGATGTGGAGAGACCAAACTCAAAAAAAATATACATGTCTGTTATATAAGCAATCCTCAGACCTCTGCAAATCCATGTAAAACTGTCACCTTCCTGACTGAAAAGCTTCTCCGTGAGGGTGGGCGAAAGGGATTACAATCTCTTTTATAACAGCAAGAAAAATTCCCAGGTTCTGTAATTTCTCTTGTCCAGCCAATCAGGATGAAGGGTGTGTGCCACTTAGGATGTGAACAATTAAGACATATGTAGTCTCATAGTTTCTTTAGGTGCCTGCTAATGGAATCAGTCAAGAAATGGACAGTGCTATATAATCAGAGATTCTGCCATGATTACAGAACTGCATGCATAGGCCACTGTCTATTTGAAAGCCCCAAGAAATATGGTGTTAAGGACATTTCTGTAGTAAGCATAACAGAATTTTTGTTAGTCAGTTTGGCAATTCTGTGTAGGGTAGAAGTCAATAAATAGCTAGCAATGCCTAAAAACAAATGGCCTTGCAGCAAAACTACGAAAAATGGTGTGGGGAGGGTGCGTAGCACAAAACACCACAGCATGAAAAGGGTTATTCATTTTGGGGGGAATCCGTGAAAAATGGACTCCAATTATATATGTGCTGACAATCATGAGATCAGCCTAGGATAACAAATCTCCTTAGCAGAAAAGAAAACCAAACAGGTGGTACATCAATCCTAGTGCCCCTTGATCAATTTAATATAAACAATTAAGAAAATCGTGTTTTACAAGATCATCAGCTATAATATTATAACTCACCATTATTGGATGCAGTCCGTAATACATAAGAATATCAGCTAATGTGAATCTCATTCCAACGAAATAGACCTTATCTTCAAGATACAAGTTAAGATCCTAAAAGAAAGAAAAAAAACTAGTGAGTTCTCACCTAATAAAAGGACAAGTAACAACTAGAAAACACCATTCATTACTGAACAATTTGTCAGTAAAATCTCGCCTAAAATATACATTCTCTGAAGGATATTTTGGTTTAGGGGTTGAGGGTGCAACAATCGACTAGGTAAATCCACAACACATCCGGCATTTTCTACAAATGTTTTTTCTATTACTTCTAGCATGCGTCATATCATATGACTACATTTTGAAAGGTAACAGCGGAGTATAGGAGAAAAGATCTGACAACTACATACCGACCATATGACCGTCTCTCCTCCAATTACTTCAAAGCTGAATAATAAAGTTCCATGATCCAGGGCATTGAAAGTACCAGAAACTGACTTATGTGGCACCACATCTAGGCCTAACCTTTAAGAGCGCCCAAGCAGACACCACATTTTTTGCTACCTTGAAGGTGAGAAAAGATGGCCATGGATAGAGGACCACAGCTTGTACATTGTTTTCAGTTCAGCCATATAATTATTGTGTGGTACATGGCATCACTGCTACCAGTTCCAGATGCACTTGCTTCCAGGATCTTTGCTAATGTTAATGAAAATCAGTGACCAGCCACTGAACAAAAGCCAGACACCCACAATAAGAGTGGTGGTTCTCACTATTTAACATTACTACCTCCTCCAGGGGAAATGCATTTGATAGAACACAAAGCGCTGTACCCTTTTAAACTAGGTTACACTACCAAGTGAAACAATTAGCAATACCCCACCAACCTTTCTCAGTGAAAGAATAGCTGAAGTCCTGTTAAGGTGAGGTCCAACTACTATATTTTTAGGCCACAGCTATAACACATGCAAGTAGTCACTAGATGGCGAAGTTTTCCCCACTCCTACTTGCTGGTACTCGAGTCCTATTGAACAGTAGTTTTCTAGCCTTAATAGGCACTAGGGCGCTACCATCACCAGCATGGTTTCCATCTCGGAGGGCAACAGCATCCTCCTCCAGAATCAGGACTCCGCTCGGGAAGGGGATTACATTTTCAGCTCTTCACTCCTTCTTTAAACCGGCCTATTTGGCAAGTATCAGCCACAGTTCTTAGGCTTTCTGTAGTGATCTTGGTTTTTCAGGAAAAGGTAGAAAGTATCTATCCCTCCTTTAGCGAACCCATGTCCGTAGATGAACCTACATTTTATCCCCAGGATGAAAGAAGGGCAAATTGCTTTTGAAATCAATTCCTGTAAAACTAAGAAATAGATGTTAAGCGCCTTGCTGTTGGGGATCATTGTTGGACAAGCCACATCATTTAATATGTAGTAGAGTAACTAAGATGGTCAATGCAATCTTTAGCTCAGAGACCAAGGCACATTGGATTTGTAAATGCCCAGTGTCGCCGGTCTGGATCACGCTTGGGAGAATACCCGTTTGGAATAAGGCACAGAAGAATATTGGCTTTTTTGTCACGCTTGGGAGAATACCCGTTTGGAATAAGGCACAGAAGAATATTGGCTTTTTTGAGATTCTACGTTGAAAAGATAGAACAAATTTGTGTATTCAGGCCTGATAAGGGTTTACATTTTCGAAATGAAGAATTTATTGAACTGTTGAGGCGTTCAAGAAGGATCGCATGAGACACCGTATCGAAAGCGGCGCTTAGGTCCAGAAGGACCAAGGCCGCGGAGTCTCCCATATCCAGCCTACTCCGAATGGATTCCGTTACAGCCAGGAGCGCTGACTCGGTGCTATGGCGAGGGCGAAACCCATGTTGAGATGCATCAAAAGACGTTAAACTCGTCAATAAACTTAGACAGAACGGAGTTTACGTGCGCTTCTACCAGTTTAGCCAAAAAAGGCAGCTGGTATATAGGGCGATAATTGTCAGGGTCTTCCAGATCAAGAAATGGCTTTTTTAATCAACGGAATGACTTTAGCGTGCTTCCACGCCCTGGGGACAGAGGCTGATTTTAAAGACAGATTGGCCAATTCTAGGCCCACGGGGGCAATAGAAGAATGGATCTGGCGAAAGTGGGCAGACGACATTGGGCCCGCTGGACAGCCAGACTTAATTTTAAAGCACAAGGCCTCAAATTCCTGGGGAGTCAGCAGAGGGAGGGATGACACACAATTGCCCTCCGTAGTATCCGCCCCACCAGAGATGACAATCTCAGCCAGAGACCCGGTCACCCCACGGCCCCCGTGTGCCCTGGTCACCGCCACTCCTGCTGCCTGGGCTCCCACCCTCAGGCCTGCGTGACCCTTAACCGCCGCCTCCTGTGACTGCCTTTTTCCTCCGCTGTTTTTCCCGCTGTGTCACATTTTTTCCCGCCCTTGTCCTCCCCGCTCTCCCCTCGCCGCCTCCTGTGTCTGCCTTTCCCGCCGCTGTTTTTCCCGCCGTGTCAGCTTCTCCAGCCCTTGTCCCCCCCGCTCTCCGCCGTCACTCCTCTGCGGCCCGCCCCCTTCCTTATCCCCGGTCACCATTCGCCACCTCGCTCCCGCCTCCCAGCTGCTCCTCCCTCCCACTTTGCCATATATGGCGGGGACCGCACGTACGCGCAGCGGGCGCGCCAAAGGCAAGCCCGCCTGCGCCTGTCCGCGCCTGGTCCGCGCCCATGGCCAGGACCCCCGACGCTGCCAGCCCACACGACGGACCTACGCCGCCGCCACCCTCAACGCCGGCCGGAACCCCGCCTGCTACCGAGCCATCCCGAAACGCACCTACGGACCCTTCACCTGCCAAGCCTGCAATTACACCTGGCTCCGGACCTGCACCGCACCCGAAAGACCAGGCACCAGCAACAACCACCTCAAGTGCATCCTGCTCAACACCCGCTCCGTCCACAGACACGCCGTCGAACTCTGGAACATGCTCGACACAACATCACCAGACGTCGCCCTCCTCACGGAAACCTGGATGAACGCCTCCTCAGCGCCCGACACCGCCATAGCCAACCCGGACGGATAAAAGATCACCCGGAGGGACCGCGTCAACCAGACCGGAGGGGGCATCGCCATCATCCACAGAAGCACCATCCGCATCACGACCAACTCAGACGACACCCTCACCGCCGGCGAACACCTTCACTTCCAGATACACACCGACCCCAAGACCACCCTCAGAGGCACTCATCTACAGACCTCCGGGACCACGCACACAATTCAGCGAAGCCATCGCGGACTTCATCAGCCCGCACGCCCTCACCTCCTCAGACTACATCCTCCTAGCGGACTCAACTTCCACCTGGAGAACAACAATGACAGCAAAACCACCACCCTGCTGGACAACCTCGGACTCAAGCAACTGGTGAACACCCCCACCCATTACGCCGGCCACACGCTTGACCCAGTCTTCACCTCCAGCAAACACATCTCCTTCAGCCACTCCACCGGACGTCATTGGACTGATCACAGCTGCGTCCACTTCAACTTCAGGAGAACCATGACCCACCACAGGTTCCCCGCAGGAGCTGGAGCAAGATCACCTCGGACCAACTCATCACCTCCCTCAGCCAGAACGCTGCCGCCAACACGACGGACCCCAATGAAGCAGCCCGCAACTTCACACAGTGGCTCACCAACTGCGCCAACGACCCTGCACCTCTGAAGAACCCACCCAGCAGACCCGGCAGCAAGAAAGCCTCGTGGTTCACCAACGAACTCAAAAACTCCAAGTAAAACTGCCACACCCTCGAAAAAGCATGGTGACACGACTAGACCACAGAAAACATGACAGCCTTCAAGAACGCCACACGCATACACCACCAATTGATCCGCACCACCAAAAGGACAACATTCAAAGAACGACTGGACAACAACACCCACAACAGCAAGGAACTCTTCAGCATCGTCAAAGAGCTCTCCAACCCCAGCGCCGTAAACAATGACATCACACCCTCGCAAGACCTCTGCGACTCACTCGCCTCGTTCTTCCACCGCAAGATCGCCGACATACACAACAGCTTCGGCGCACAGACCACGCACCCAACCACCGAACCAACGCCCCCCACCACCACCCTCTGCAACTGGACCCCGGTCAGCACCGAAGACACCACCCGCACGATGAACACCATCCACTCCGGCTCACCTACTGACCCCTGCCCCCACTACGTCTTCAACAAGGCCGGCTCCATCATCGCACCCCAACTTCGGGACATCATCAACATCTCCTTCACCACCGCCACCTTCCCGGAGAGCTGGAAGCATGCAAAGCTCAGCGCCCTCCTGAAAAAACCGACAGCGGACCCCACCGACCTCAAGAATTTCCGCCCCATCTTGATCCTCCCTTTTCCTGCCAAAGTCGTCGAGAAGACCGTCAAACAGCTCGCCGCCTTCCTCGAAACTAACGGATCCCTCGACCCCTCACAGTCCGGCTTCCGAGCTAACCAGAGCACCAAGACCGCCCTCATCGCAGCCACTGACAACATCAGATCCCTGCTCGACAACGGGGAAACAGCTGCCCTCATCCTCCTGGACCTCTCTGCAGCATTCAACACAGTATGCCACCGTACACTGATACAGCGCCTCAGCAACACCGGAATCCGAGAGAAGGCACTGGAGTGGATCATCTTGTTCCTCGATGGAAGAACCCCGTTCCTATCCGCGGCCACCGAAGTCATCTGCGGCGTATCTCAAGGATCCTCGCTCAGCCCCACCCGCCTCAACGTCTACATGAGCCCCCTCACAGCCATCGCACGCCAACACAACCTGAACATCATTTCCTACACCGACAACACCCAGCTGATCCTCTCCCTCACCAACGACCCCGCCACCACCAGCCTACACGAAGGAATGAAAGACGTCGCCGAGTGGATGAAGAACAGCCGCCTGAAACTGAACTCAGACAAGACGGAAGTCCTCATCCTGGGATCATCCCCTTCCGCCTGGGACGACTCCTGGTGGCCCCCTGCTCTGGGCTCTACCCCCAAGACGACGGACCACGCACAAAACCTGGGCTTCATCCTGGACTCCTCCCTCTCGATGACCAAACAAGTCAACGCCGTCTCGTCATCCTGTTTCAACACCCTACGCATGCTCCGAAAGATCTTCCAATGGATCCCCACCGAAACCAGGAAGAGAGTCACCCAGGCCCTCGTCACCAGCCGACTGGACTACAGGAACGCCCTCTACGCTGGAACCACGGCGAAACTACAGAAAAGACTCCAGCGCATACAGAACGCCTCCGCACGACTCATCCTGGACATACCCCGCCACAACCACATCTCCGCCCACCTGAGAGACCTGCACTGGCTCCGGGTCAGCAAAAGAATCACGTTCAGACTCTTCACCCACGCACACAATGCTCTCCACGACCTAGGCCCCAAGTACCTTAACAACCGCCTCACTTTCAACACGCCCACCCGCCAGCTGCGATCGACCAGCCTCGCCATCGCCACCGACCCACGCATTCGCAGAGCCACCGCCGGAGGCAGATCCTTCTCCTACCTGGCGGCCAAGACATGGAATTCCCTCCCCATCCACCTACAGCTGACCCAGGACCATCTCTCCTTCAGGAAGCAACTCAAGACCAAGCTTTTCGAACAGTAGCAGTCCCCCTCCCCTCCTAGAACCTTGAGACCCTCACGGGTGAGTAGCACGCTCTATAAATCTGATTGATTGATAAGTCTCATTAGAGAGGCCCTGATAAATCTGCTCCACTTTGTTCACGAAATGGTTCGCTAAAGCCTCACATTGATGGTTAGAGGCTATAGGAGAGGCACTGGTCATGCCCGCACTCTTCATATTTTGGAGCATGGCGAAAATTGTCTTGCCGGGGTTGGAGCTGACCAAGATTTTATTGGCTACAAACTCTGCCCGCGTTCTTCGGATAAGCTTATGATGAGCCTTAACCACCGCTCGATATTCTAGTTTTGCAGAAGCCTCGTAGGAGCGGCGCCAGGCATGCTCCAGATGCTTACACCCCTTCTTTGCCTGAGTTAGTGAGTCGTTGAACCATGGGTTCAAAAGCCCACGTCCTTTGCCGCCCCGCTTGGCCGGAATGCAACTGTCCAGACCAGCCAACAACCAGTCATGAAAACACGAATTAGCCCCCTCGATGTCTGATGGAAGTTGGGTTCTACGCTACGCCAACCACAAAGCAAGCACATTGTGGTCTAGCTTGTGCCATGGCCGTTTTTTCATAGTGGCTGGACAGGCCGCATCAATTCTACCCCGCCACTGCAGAGAGAATGTCACTAATGAATGATCCGTCCAGGCCTGAGGGACCGGGAGGAAAGTTTGTAAACAACTAAAGTTGGAAAAGATAGGGTCCAGCAAGTGGCCAGCAACATGAGTACCCACTATGACACGTTACGGTAACTGGAAGGCTTCCGAGTCCGCCAGAAAACTGGCAATCTCAGCCTTCCCTTCCATCTCAAGGTGAAGATTGAATTCCCCAAGATGGTAAAATTTGCCGCCTTACTGGCCAAGTGTCCAATTTTATTCACTAGATCTTCTCGAAAAGTACCAGAAGGCACAGGAGGTCTGTAGATTAAAAGACAGGACATTGTAAGATTACAACTAAGCTTAATTTTAAACAAACCACTTTCACAACCAGCTATCCCCTCTTTGGCCAGGCTGACTGCATAAGCTTCTTTTGCCGCCACAGCAATACCGCCCCCTCTCCCGCCCGCTCTATTAATACAGTTAAGCGTATAACCATCTGGGAGAGCTAGCCATGGCTCCGCCACTGCTTCCTGGGTAAGCCATGTTTCTGTAAGGAAGAGGGCATCAGGACACTCATCAATTAAGAGGTCAAATACCTCCGCATGGTGCCTCACCAAAGAACGACAGTTAAGGCTAAGAAACTTAGTGTATGGCCTTCTGCACTGGTAGATTTGCTTTGTCAATGAATATGCCACCAATGTTGACAGTGGTAATTTTTTCAGGGAAATTATGGAGGTGATCACGCCATATATGACTGCACAGATTATATGGGCCGGGATTTTAATAGCACCCTCAATAGGGACATAGATCGGCATCGGCCCTGGTTACATACAAAGTCACTCATGACAAAAGTCTGCAGTAAATGAAGGTTAGATGAACCTGTCTAGATATATGGCAAGAATCACACCCCAATAAACATGAATACTCGTCATTCACTAACACATGGAACATATAGCAGACTGGACAGCTTTTTGGTTACCAGCAAAATAGCTGTCAAGATTGATGCAGCACAATAACAATATAGGTTCCTTTCAGACCACTCCCTATTGATGATAGATTATTTTGGTACATCATGTAAGCCCCAATTCGATTATAGAAACTACGACCAGAAGCCTTTCAAAACCTGGTGCTCCAAGATGAGATGGGAGAAGTACTTAATACTTATTTGAAGACTAATTGGGATACGAAGGCACTAGAGCCAACAAATGAGAGGCCTTTAGGTGCGTGGTGAGGCGCAAGGGGTGAGTGCTAATGGCAAAGTGGTTGGAATACAGCAACTTAAAAAAAGAATTGTTACAACACAAAAAAGTCGTGTCTGGATTACAAAGTAGGGAACCTCTGAATGCTGTGGCAAGAAAAGACCCGTTAACTGCACCAAATTTACTGAAGGGAGCATGCAGCACATCAGATAGATTCACACTTGGATAATATAGGCAAAAGCTTCAAAGAGAGGATGATAGGCGTGTAGAGGGCTACCACTCCCTTAGGTACTGTTAGTCACAAAGTCTGTTGGTATGTGGGATTCTACACAGGCTAGCATTAATGCAGCTCTTCAACAATACTTTGAATTAAGATAAAAATGCCCATGAGGAGAGTGAGGAACTACTCCCAGAGAGTACTTGGCAGGGCTTCCATTACCGAGACTCACAGATACACAAATTAGAGTCTGGAAAAGGAACTTATAAAAGAGGAGTTATTGGCGGTGCTTAAAGATATGCAGTGTAACAAGACACTAGTCTTACATGGTTTCCTCCGAGGTTTAACCAGATATTTGCACACTTGATTCGTGATAAACTACTAGAAGTGTACGCCGAGGCCACAGTTTTAGGGAAATTTCTGGACACCATGAGTGAGGCGGTCAGAATAATGGCAATCAAACCTGACCAAGAACCAGGGTACTATAGACCAATGAGAAATACAGATGCCAAATTTGTAGTTAGGGTGTTGGCCAATAGATTGTCTTGTGATTGGTACATGGTGACCAGTGCATTTTCATTCAAGGAAGAAACACATTACAAAATACCCATGTGCTTCACTATACAAAACATATTAACACATTGATGGCATAATATGTTCACAGTGTTGCAGAGGTTGGGCTTTGGCGCGACTTTTTGAAGATATATACAACTCCTTTATATGAGACCCATGGGTAGAATACGATTGGGAAATGTGGGAACCGCCGGATAAGGTGTGAAGCGTGGTACCAGCCAGGGGTGCCCCATGTTGCCCCTGCTGTTTGCATTGAATTTCAAACCCTTAGCGATAAGACTGCACAAGGTGTTACATAAGTGGAGGATTAAGATAGAAGATGTGACACATGTGGTCTCAATGTATACAGACGATACATTGATTTATCTACATGATCCACATGTATCATTGCCAAATATTTTTTGCCAAACTCAAAACTATTGAGTATGCAACTGCCAACTGGTCTGTGTAAAAATGGTGTCCTTTCCTCTGGGGAGATTAGCTGGACCTACCTCAGACATACTCCTGAATACAGGGATACGTTGGGAAATGCACCTGTTTAGACATTTAAGTTGGTCTTGCAAGCAACAGAATTACAATATACAAGTAACGTAAATAGCGTTTTGACAGGATTGAGGTAGTCTATTGCCTTTTGGAATACTCTGCCCATAACAATTACTAATCATGTTGCGCTTGCAAAGAGGGTGTATTCACACGGTTGTTTATATCACTTCCGAAACACACTATGTAAAAATCCGGGCTTCACTTTCAAAAAAACAGTTTCTCTCCTGATATCACTGGTTTGGCGGCTAAAAGAAGCAGGGTACGCCTGGACACTTTGAAATTAAACAGAGTGGAGTGAGGGTCTGGGGCTTTCCGTCATGGAAGCGGTGCACTTTCAACCCGCGGTGCAGTGGTGCCTCTATAAGGAGAACTGGGAGAAGAGACTACTGAGGGGATGCTGCATAGCAGATCCGCTCCCTGTCTTGTTGATGAGGGTTGCAGAGTTACTATCCATATGTGGCTTGCCAAGCTGCTGCTGCATGGGATGTTGTGGTGTGTATGATGATTAAGCATTCCCAATTCTCCAGATCTTTGGAGATTTGGTGTTTGCAGCTGTTCAGGAAAATTATCAGACATGTCCATGGTTCAATGGCGGGCGGTCGGCGTATATTTACGCTTGGTGGCTTCTACCCCGGGGACGTTTTCGGGCACTTGAGGAGGCACAACTCCAATTTGGGGATGGGACCAGGGCAATTCCTTCGGTATGCATGTGTGACTAGAATGGCGAGAGAGATCTAGTCGGAGTTCCATGTGAATGCCACCAATTCTATAGTTCTGACTGAGCTTCTGAAACTGGGCCATGGCACCGCTGCAGTGGAGAGACTTAATAAGGCAATGAAGGCTAACAAACAGAAACCAATGTTGCTGTTACAGCAAATATGAGCAAGTGAGTTGGAGACAATTGAAACAATCATGTGCGCATGTACAATCAATTTCTAGACATTCCAATTGCCACATTTTCATTTTTCTATGCCATACCTATCAACCCTCATCTGAAACGGTCTAGGATACATGAACAGATCATTGGACTGTCACAGGTGTAGAAAGGGTACGGCTACTAACTATTTATAACAAGGAGCTGTGATCAAATACAAATATATTGGGAAAATGTAGGTAATAAATAGTGTGACATTGTAAGTTTACGTATCAAAATGTCAATTAAGCACTTTCGTCTAAACTCAAAAGAAAAAGGATTAAATATAAATTTGCACTGTTGGACTAGCGTTATCAAAGTGCCGAATTTACATTCTGTTGCTTTAGTCACACAGCCTAATGTCTAATGAGGGCCTTTTTCAGAGAAGAAACTCTCACAATGGGCTGCTGCAGAGGAACTCAGAATGAAAATTGTCCTGACGGATGTCAAATTATCTGATGATCTGGAAGACTGGTATACACTGCTTCAGAAATTGAGGTTGGGACAGGAGGGGAAGGATGGGGGTTTTGATGAAGGGACACAAACAGAGATTTAAACAAAGCTGATATTTATGTACTCGTCCTAGCCTTCCATGTTAGACTCTGTGACGTTGCTAATTTTGTTGATGAATAAATGCACAGCTTAAATAAATATAGTTTAAGTGGAAAATAATGCCTTAACTACAACTCTTTTTAGAAAACCTATTGCCGGAAATACAGTCCTGCACGCAACTAGTGCCCATCCTCCCCATCTAATAAAGAGCATCCCATATGGGGAGATGCTTCACATCCGACGTATATGTAGTCAACGGAAGAATGCGGAGAGTAAACAGGTGGAAAGTCGAGAAAGGTTTATAGCAAGGGACTACAGAAAGAAGATTGTAGATGCTGCTATTAAAAAATCATGGGCAAAGGATAGAGAGAACCTTTTAACTTAAAAGTCCAAAGCACCTCAGGGAGAGATAGCCCCAGCACTACAACCTATTAGGCTGGTTTTAACGTACTCCAGGCAGGAGTTACAACTGAGAAGTATAGTTAGACGTAATTGGCATTTTATTAAAGATAATCCGGTGATAGGCAGTCAGATGCCTCCCAATCCATCTGTCAGTTTCAGAAAAACTATGAGCATGGGGACTATGCTAGTCAACAATAGTCCAGAGGATGGCCGCAAGGATATGTGGTGAACCACAAGGAAAAGCTTTTTTAAGTGTTTTTCATGCAAAGCCTGCCGATTTGGTACGAATGTAAAAACGTACACAACTGCATTCTCTACCAAAGTTATGGAAATTAAACAACATCTAACATGTAAAACAGAATTTTCTGTTTGTTTTGGAATGCAGTTGTCATTTAAAATATGTAGGAAGTACCAAATTGGCTGTCCACAAATGTATCCAACATATCCGGGCGATCATTAATATAGATCAAAATTACCCGGTGGCCAGACATTTTCAGACTGTACAGGACAGCAATCCTAGGCATTTAAAATATTATGCTATTGAAGCTTCACAAGAAGAGGAGGTGATAGAGAGGTCAAATTGAGGCACCTGAAAACGAGTTATATACTTGAGTTTGATTCCAAGTATCCAGGCGCTCTAAATAACCCGGAAGATTTTCATACCTTTTTATAAGATTGATGACATCACTCTCATGGTACAACTTCATTCTATGCCACTGTCATGATATAATTCGTTGCAAACTGATAGTTTTTTTGGTATTTTGTATCATTGTATAATAAGTCTGTTATGAATTTGAAAGGGATTTTCGAAATATTTATAAACATATATATATTTTTTTCACATATTAACAGGGTTTTATAGAATGGTCTTAGGCATATGGTTTTACTATAGTGCTTTAATTCCTATTGCATGAAATCAGGTTTTTATGATGACTTTGTATATTTATTGTATTTGGATATCTTTGAGAAATATTTTATAGATCCCTTTTATATTTGCTTTATTAGAATTATCCTGCTGAAGCTCATGGCTATATTTTGCACATTTAATTACTTGGAACCCCAAAACAATTTCTAAAGAACTGATGGCTAGCTGTGGATTTTTTTCTGTATAATTATGTACTGTATCACATAGTCACTTTAATAAGCATATAGAAGGTCATTGGGATATATAGGTGTGGTGAGTATACCCACACCCAATAAAATGGAAGCATAGGAAACTGTAGGAAAATTGAATTGTTCATATTCTGTGATAGTAGTCCTATTGCCTACACATATATATTTAAATATTTCATTGTTATCAACACCCTCGACCGTACTTATTTCAGAATCAGTGACTTCAAGGGCATGTACAGTAGGATGCTTGTTAATCATATATTCTACAAAGGTTTTCATGCTATTTTCAATTTTTCATTTTTTACTTGCGGTAGGGGGGCACTTTTATTTTTAATGTTTAGAATTAAATTTCAGGCTCAGGATTGGGAGCTTTTATAAAATTTGGTGCATTCAAGCCGGCATCTGTTTATGGTTAACAACATTAAATAATATATTTTTGTGGATCTGTCGCAAACAATATGGTATTTTACATATAGTATATGCGATAGAGGATTCTGTTTAAACCATGATGTGGTAAAAAGCATTGGATTCTGTTTAAACCATGATGTGGTAAAAGCATTGGATTCTGTTTTAACCATGATGAGTTACAAGCATTTATGCATGTATTTGAATGTTAGAAATTTGCGGCTTTCCATTTCCATGATCTTTTGCAAGCACTTGCACTTTAAAAAGTGGGCAAAAATGCTGAGCTGTGTCATGTGATCAAGGCCGCTTAGTAGGCTGAAAGGCGTTATGGCAGGCAAAGACAAGAAGAATTAAACCACGTACCGGAGGTCCTCCTCAGTAGAACAGACTGTGCTTTCATTTTCTCTTACACCTCTTTTCTTAAAATGACTCCCACTTAGGCAGAAAAGACATGGCCTAACAATTAGGGAAAGGAAGCTCTTCTTGGTGAAGGGTCAGAACAGTCACACATTTAATAGCACAGACATCTGAAAATGGGACGAAATGCTGCTTCAAGTTCACAACAGTAAAGACATTAGTAGGTTATACTACTTCAGCCGGCATTTTAGCATTACTTACAGGGGTGGAATGTTACACTGGCGTAGATTTAAAAGATCTTTAAAATGACCCAAATGTCATGTTTAGCCCTGTACGTTTACAAATTATGAACTTCAAAGAGTATGCCACCATTGAATATGTGTGCAGCGTCTTAAATTAGATTAATTGCTCTTAGAAAATACTTTGCTAACAATAAGCATCTACGTCATGCCGGGAGATTTTTGTTGGCAATTCCAAGTGGCTGTGTGAAAATGTTCTTGTATTTTTCATTTCTGCAGAGCAACGGATATAGACCTTTCATATAGTTGCCGATTTGTGTCAGTGCAGGTTAGTTTGTAGTAACCAGGTGCACTTGTTTGATTGTACGAGTGAGACTAGCTGAATGACTCTTGCCCTTCATTCAAGCAGACACACTGTTAATGGACTAGCAGAAGATAAAGGATGTTTTTCTGTGTTGTGCGGTGAAGCATGTCCTGGTGCCGGTACCTCATCCGACCCGAGGCTTTCTAAAGCTTGCGGTTTATATTGTTCTGTCTACAATACGACTGTTGAAAACAATTCTCTAATTAAGCTCGACATAGCTGGTTCGTTTCAGACCATATCTAGAGTGTTTATTTGTAAATTATAAAAAAGGTGAGTTGGTCTTCCCAATGTAAGTTTGTTTTACCTCGCTAAAGAATGGACGCTGTTTTTCTAGGTAAGATGGGAGGTAGAGAGGACTTACATCCGGACAAACAGAAACATTAAAGAAGAGGTAGTTTAAAACAAATAATTTGCTTTTCATATCCTGGTTAAATTAGGATTTATACGTGACTACAATGACAGTTCAGAGGTATCCACTCTTCTGAGTATTTACAAGCTGTGCTAGATTCGGGGTACGGGACAGGTACATACCTTGAACAGTTTGGTCCACAAAAGACAGAAAGACTTGGTGGGTACGGAATAACGAGATGCCCTGGTTGAACTCGAAGACGGGTAGCAGTTAGTTTGAACACTGAACATACAAGTCGTCTCAGGGTAAACAGACTATTGGTTCACTCACAGTTCCCAGGACTGCATTTGTGTGCTCATGGGGATAGTAGTCTCCCTAAAGTGTTGATGCCATACAAGGTCATAGCAACATAACAGTATGTTCTGAAGAATATTGTGGAATTTTAGTGAACTGTACCCAGATGCATTATATAATAAATTCATCAAATAGCCAGGCTGCAGGAAGGGAACTATTCCCCCCAAAACTCTACATTGCAATTTTAGCCCCCATAACAGTTTATTGTCATGGACCCTGGGGGATCCGGGATCCCAGTCATGCTTAACACCTTGGCTGATAGCACTTTTCCCCTCCTGTGCTGGAAATCCGTGATACTCAGTGCACATGACGAGCTCAGCTCGTCATAAGCACAGCTCCAGTGTGCCTCATGACGAGCTGAGCTCGTCATGAGCATCGAAGGGGTTAAGGAGGCACTAACCTGTATGAGCCAATTGCACCCACATTTACTTCATCTGTGATCTAAACATTACTCTTAATAAGCTACATGGCTTAACTTTAAAGTGTGGGGAAAACAACTTTGAGATATTAGGTGAGGCTGGAAAACAATCAGACCAAGGTCATAGAGCTCCAGTGTACATGTTTTAAGCTCCCAGGTGGTCATCCATGTTTTGCTTCTCACGATTATGCATTACTAAAACCTCCCAACAATGTAGAATAACTAAGACCAAAGCCTTCATTTCCTGGTGAAGTAATTACCAGAACCTTCACGGTTAGCGGTCAATTTTTATCTGTGAACTAACAGGTCCCAAAAGATCCCCATCACTTGCAGAGTTTTCCAGGGTTACATGCTGTCTCCTATCATCTTCAACCTTTATATGGACCCGCTTAGCGTTCTACTCACAGATACCATAAATCACACAAAATGTGACGAGAGGTATGCTTGCAAATAGTCTAGCCACTTCCAATCGCTCGATGGAGCATTCCAGCCCATCGTTTTTCACCCACTGTGCAATTGAAGTCAAATACCCACATTATGCAAAACTGTACTGAACTTATCCCTCAAGGGAAGAGTCAATCCCGAAATGCCAGATGAGACGCCCTCCAAAAAGAAACACAAGCAACTCCAGACACGTTTTGGCCTTGTTAGGCCTAATCGGTGAAGTATTGCATGGATCTGCTTGGTCTGGGGATGCTTGTGTTCCCATCTGGAGGGGACTGTTCGTCTTGGATTAGGACCCAAGAGTGATATGCATTAGGCAATCCGAGGACTGCCAGACTGGGCGCAGTGGTGACGGTCAAGCCACTGCCATCATATCACAACTTTGGCGGTCGGACCGCCATTGCACCGCTGCAGCTGCCAGGGAACTGCGGTTCCCTGGCAGTGGGGCGACAGTCAGATCCTCGGAAATATGCTGGTGGTATCGCTGAGGCACCGCCATGCATATTATGAGTTTCAGGACTGCCAGCGGTGACATGGAGGTCTTTCCTCCATGAAAAGTAGGGTGGTCCTGAAACAAAGGGGGCCCTACGGTCCCTCTTTTGCCCATTTGCATGGGGAGACATGCAGGGGGCAAAACATGTGCCCCCCTGTGTGGACGTACCCTAGTTTTTGCACGGCTTGGACTATACAGTCCATGCTGTGCAGGAACTTTTTGGGGCGTACCCATTGCGATGCCTATTTTCAGAGGCACTACCAAAAAAAGCCTGCCAGACACAAGCAAGCTCATACTCAGGCGAGCGGTGGGCACAAAGGTTTGGCAGTGCAGGAGCAGTCTACCGGAATAGCAGTCCGCTCCTGCACCGCCAAGCTCGTAATCAGGCCCAAAGTGATATGCCAATGACTAACAACAAACAATAACTAACTACCAAGATTAAGTGACTTCCCTGATTACCTTTAGCATAGTACAGATGTCTTCTTTACTGGATGGTTTGTCAACGCGAGTCACTCTGTATTCGAGCCATTGATGTACAATAGCTTTTTCTTCGGCTGAGTCCCCAAGAAGTTGTTCTTTCTTAGCTTGTTTCACTAGATGGGCTGCTATGGTGGCCAGTCCAACTAAACTTGGACCATTGTTTGACTGCAGTACTGGAACCTAAAAGGCAAAATAAAGAAGATAATTGTATTAATCTATTCGGGAGGAAACGGGTGTGCATATGCAGATAGCAAATCTCTGAAAAAAGCAGTTAAAATAGGTTAGCAAATCTCGGAAAAAAGCAGTTAAAATAGGTTATCAGTTTTAGAAAAGCGATGAGAGAGATGCAAATGTTATCAGATTCACTCTCTTCCAGAAAAATCAACTGGAGATGAAACCATCACACCCCTTGAGACTGCACAAAAAACGCAGAAAAAAGATATATGCACCGAGAAGTTGGTCTTCATAGATTTCATTTATGCATAGATTTCCATGGATAATAATAAAAATATGTTTAAGAGCTTGATAAATAATGTTTTAACAAGCTTAAGGTTTTTTTTTACTTATGCTTGTTTTGGAAATTCGAAACCACATATTTAAATCAACAGGAAAACAAAAACAAACAAAATAAAGGTGAAACTATCCTTAATAAACACCAAATGTAGGTTTGTGCAGAAAGTATAAACGTACAATCTTGATACATTGATACATGCAGACACCCTTCTTACTATATGGCTTCTTACATGTCAAGCATCTTTCCTGGGCCTTTACTGATTAAATCAGAGTTCTACTTTCATTTTGCAACAGTTCAGTAAACTAGACACATAGTAACAGACCTTCCCCCCCCCCCCCCGCATGTTATACATCCTGCAAAATACCCCATACAGGGTAACACGTGATTTCTTCTGTAAGTTTTTGTTGTTTTTTTTTTGCCGAGTTTTATATAGCGCGAACTAGACCCGAACCGAATCAGGCATCAGAGCGCTTTACATATCACCAGTTACGTTACATGAGGACACATTCATTTTAGGCACGGGGAGATTAAGTGATTTGCCCACAATCACAGGTGGTTTTGGCGTCGTTACCGAGACTCAAACCCATATCCCCGGGTCTGAGGTGAATTGCACAAACTATTGTGTAATGAAGGCAGTTCACGGATCTCCCTCTGTAAGCTTCAACGGGGGTTGTATGAAGGGTGCTGGCGATCCCTGACATTCAGTTATACTATTGGGTGGCACAATTGAGCTCAGTGAATGAGTGGGTATTTGGGGACATAGAGGATCTCGCTTACAGAGTGGATCGGGTGCGATGGGGGACCGAGGTTCCCCGTCAGTCCTATATAATTATAACAAGCATTTGCAATGCAATAGGTGTCGCATTTGTGAGAGATTAAGCAACTGGCATTGTAAATGATAATATCCTTTATTTATCGGTTTTAATAATTAGCACATGAATAAAAGACATTGTTATTTACAATGCCAATAGCTCAAAGTCTTGTAAATACGAGAACTAATTCATTTCAAAGAAGCTGGCGCCACTGTCCCTGGCTGCTGATAAAGTAAAAGCATGCTGAATGTTGCAGGAAAGCATGTTGTGCCTGAAGTAGGAGAAACTCATTTAAGAAAATAGTGCTTACAGACTAAGTAAAGCCGTACATACTATGCAACAGAAGTAGAAGGGCCAGTCCTCATGAGAGGTTTCAAATGAAGACAAGGCAGGACTAAGGAGGGACTAACAAGCCAATTAATGATTCAGAAGCCAGCATTTACAACGGACAATGACACAAGACAATAAAAAAATATGGGTTGACAGTGGGCGGAGCTTCAAGTCCATACTCGAATACAGCATGCCTAGCAGAGCAGAGCATGCGCTGCCCTAGCTTGATCTAAAAAAAAAAAAAAACTAGCAAGACTGCTGCTGGTAAGGCAAGTTGAGATACAGACTCAGTTTAAGGACAGTGATCTCCTGCGGAAAGTTGGGAACTTGATGGGCTCCGTAAATGGGAACGGATAGGTATTGAGTGTCTTGGAGACATCTGGAGGGGGGCACACTGTTGGCCTTTGTGGAACTACAGGAGGAGTACAAAATGGGGGTTACGGAACAGTTTAAATACCTGCAGTTGGGACATGCAATACAATGCTAAGTGCCAGAGGGAGAGCAACTGCCAGAGACCACTCCTTTGGAGGAAGGATTACTACAAGATCCAATGCCAATGAGAGCGATATCACTGTTATATAAGAAAATAATGAACAACTCCCGTCTGGTTGAGTTCCTTGTGAGAAGCATGGAAGGAGACATAGGGCTAATTGAAGACTGTGACTGGCTGGAGGCAATCAGAGCCCCAGAGAAACAGCCATGAGGGCTTACTTCCGCATGATACAACTACGGATATTGCACAGATCCTATTACTCTTTCTCTTTACTACACGATCGGTGCCGGTGTGATATGGCTCTGTGCGTTAGGGGATGTGACATGGTGTGCTCATTTTTTCACATACTCTGGGACTGTCCCATAATCCAACACTATTGTAAGGGAGTGGTACAAGTCATGGCCAAAGTTACGGGCATTACAGTCCTTCTAGAGGCCAGATGGCTTCTACTCTGTATAATGAGGAAACTTGGCGTAGAAATACTGGCAAGACATGGGGCGCAAGTAGACCACCGATTGTCCAGGATTGGGAGGATGACTTTGACTGGTGCCGACAGGTGGAACGGGTAAGCCATCACATTGGGGCTGCCCTGGGGAATTTGAAGTGTGGGACAATAGAGTCTGTATAGAGATACATAAAGGACAGAGTAGGGAAGCTAGATGGGGAAGCGGGGTTTATGGTTATCCGGGTAATCAAAACACCATTATCAGTATGTAATCAGAAATATGCTTCCACAACCTGTGCCAAGTTTATTATTAGTACAATGGTAGTGACGCTATACCTTACTGTCTCGAAAAGTAACATTGATAGTAATTGATTGTATCATATGATATACACTGAGCAATGTTTTAATAAAAAGATTAACACAGTGGATGGGCATGAAAAGACAAGCAACTGGCTTGCAGTGCTTTAAGATTCTCGTGCTACTGGAAATGTTATTGCTAAACAATGCACCGAATATTGATAAATTCCAGTAATTAGGATCCTGCCAAACCAGCAACTCTGCTTTTGAAAAGGCTCCTCTTATGGGGGGGGCCTGTTTGTGTATTGATGAGTGCAGGAAATCTGTGCTACAGATCCACTGGCACCAAAATTAGTGCAAACCAGGAAAGGCTGTTGGTGTGTACAGAGTGCAGGCACCACCTACAAAAGTTGATCACACACTGCAGGAAGGTGCCTTGCCAGTAAATTACAAGTTTCAGAAGCCCTGAACTATCAAGTTGTTTACACGTGGCGGCTGCCATCCTGCATGACCAGGTGTCAGCCCCTGCATCTGGCTAACCAGAAGACAGATAGGGGCTATTACGGAGTCCCAACTGTGGTTGCTGAGGTAGTTTGTCAATGGTGTCCTAGAGTCTGTCCTACTATAGCTCTGCAAACTGGGCTAAGTACACCTTTCAAAAACCTAACTGGACAGCGAAGGCAAGCAGTCAAAGGCTTCTCAGACAGGTGGTGCTGAGGACAAGATCTCGGACCAGACACAAAGTACTGTCCAGCCCAGAACTGATCTTATAGTGAAAAAAATTACTTTTGTTTTGCAACAAAACTAAATATTACACAATTCAATTGAGTTCTCAACTACAGGGTTTTAAATTTTAATCACAATTTTCAGTGAATCGCTAAACTCCTTTTGGTACCCCCTCCCCACTACTGGTATTGTCTCACTTCTACAACCCCGGGAATATAACATGGACCCCACGGGTTGGATGCGTAGAAGTTCAAACAGATTTGATCAATTCGAGTTCACATGGCGAAAGTTCATAAAGCAGAACTCTCCTACCATTTCAGTCTCTCGTTCAACTCCGCTAGGCCCAACTTTTACCTGACAACTCCAGATGTGATTCTGGTTGTTTGGGTAGGTGTGTTCAGCATTCCTACAGCTCTGTAACTGCAGGGACTGTCTTATAAACTCACTAAGAATACCACTGCCGGCCGGATTCGGCACAGCAGGCTCACAAGGTGGCACTTATTTTCTCAACAGTAATGGCCTTCCCAGGCCACGTGCATATGAGAGCTAGAATAAGACAAGTGCAACTTCCAGGCCGGGTTGTCAATGGGTGTCTGTCTGTGGTAGTTACAATGTACATCAGAGGTTGCGAGATGCACTCCTGCTTTATTCCAATCTTAATCTTCTCACTTTAACAATGTTCATTTGTTCCAAAACTCCTTTTGGCGTGCAAGCTTACTCCGCGCCCGCCCATTTGCGCTGCAATGAAAACGTTTACACGAAAAAGGGCCACCTTAAGACCCCATCAAGCTGCACAGCCTCATATAAATCAAATAAATTGATTTTCTATATACACTTTTTTCTCCATAATTTACTCTGTTCCTTTTCTTTCTTCTTGCTTTACTCAGTCATCAATTTATTCCACTCATTCTTAGGGTTATTCATAGTTCATCAACAACACAGGAAAATCACCATTTTATTAAAAACCCAATGCATTTATTTGATTCATATGAGGCTGTGCAGCTTGATGGGGTCGTAAGGTGGCCCTTTTTTCGTGTATCTGTGGCAGTTACAACATCCACATTGTCTGTGATGATGGATCTCGGACGTCAGAAGTGGGGAACACCAGTCTCTCAGATCCACTGCAGGGTGACGGCTGGCAATATATGTTACTCTAAAGCTTTGGTAGAGTTCCAAGCAGGAACTGCCTGAAGCGATCCCTTCACAAAATGGGTCGTTCCGGAATGTGGTCAACTTCCTCAATGTGTCCCTCACAAAAGCAAAACACTGGGCTTCTCTCCTCAACAGCATATACTCCTGCTGGGCCAGGCACGCTCCTTAATTCTCTCTGCAGGTACACAGCCTTCAAGCCAGACTTGCAGCTCCTGATGTTCCCTTTCTGTTGTAAGGGAAGCAGACTAGTACCAAGAAGTATATATATATATAAAATAATGGGGTTTATTAGGAGTTACAGAGAGTAGTTGGTGCTCCCATCAAGACTAGCAGGCAACTGCCCACAAGAAGCATTGTACAGAACATCTGCAGACTAACAATCTAAATGGAACCACTAACTTAAAGGGTAAAGGAGCAAGTAATACAAAATGAGAATACAACATATCCTCTACCCTTCATACATCAAAGTGAAACTAACAAAAAGAAATGAAGAGTAAATTAAATAAGCAAAACAGTTAAGCATCGTCACATAAATAATCTAAGGTAACTAGGTGGTCGTCTGCATCTCTGTAAAGAGACACGAGAGTCAACCACATTGCCCTTATGACCAACTAGAGTATCATCATGAACACGAGTTTCATCATCCTCATCTCTAGTACTCTTTTTGTACAACGCAACCCTCCTCATATTCAAGTGATCCCCATTGTACAATGTAACAAAGCGATTATGTACAGATTTAACCTTGAATGGGCCCCTAAATTTGGTCAAACCACTGCTAATATGACCAGGTTTCAACTTCACTAGGTCATTTACCTTAATCTTATTTTTAACAACCCCTTCATCATACTCATTTTCCTTTCCATAATTTTCCATCTCATCCATATTCACACCTTCCTTCATCCATGCAGGTAGGAGCTTGGTTCCAGCAGCCCTTCCTCTCATCAATTTGAAAGGAATTTCCCCAAAAACGCTGGTCTCTGTGGTACGATATGCCCACACTAAATCGTTCACCATACTTCATACATCACCACCAGAAGAAACAGCCATCTGCATCACACCCTTCACCATCCTGTTTGCCCTCTCCACGACACCATTCCCTTGTGGGTTATAGAGATGTTTTTGAATGTATGATACCACATTCCTTCAAAAAGGAAACCATCTCACCCGAAGTTAATTGTGTTCCATTGTCAGTGATAACTTTCACCGGATACCCTTCCTCTCTAAAAATTTCAGACATCATGTTAATGGTAGACTTGGTTGTGATTTCACAACAAAACTTCACAACCAACCATCTTGAGTAAACATCGACCATAACAAGTGCGAATTTCATACCCACACCAAAACCACAACAGGGTCCAATGAAATCCATGCAGACAGTGTGCCAAGGTAACCCTGGATCCTCTATTTCACCATGATTACCCCGACTGCCCACTTTCAATCGCTTCTCACACTCTAAACAATCTACACACCCTTCAACCCACTCGGATATCTGCTGATCCATTCCCGGCCACCAAAAATGCTCCCTCACCCTTTTCTTAGTAAGGGACTGCCCAAGGTGTCCCTTATGCGCCAACTTAAATAAGGGAAATTTCAAATCACACGGTGGAATATACTTATCATCCTTCATCACCAAATTTTCTTCTTTATCAAAGATTGACAACTGATCCAAAACCTTCAAATACGGTCTAACACCAATCGCAAGAGAACTTTCCCGCCTGGCTCCTTTTACAATCAACTCCTTCACACTACGCAAAACCTCATCCTTTTCCATACTATCATTCCATTGCGTCCTCCCTATTGCACCATAACACAAACTAACAACATCATCAATTGCTGCAACTGCACCTTCACATTGTGCTAATTCTACGCCAGACCCGTCTACATCCTGCCATGGTAAAGGAAGCCTCGATAAACCATCCGGCTGGCAATTCTTCCACTCAGGTATATAAATAACCTGATACAAAAATTCCTGCATGCGTGCCGCCAATCTCGCCAACCTTGCAGAACCCTTACCAGCACCACCAGGTGACAAGATTCTTAGCAAAGGTTTATGGTCCGTGAGTAATCTGAACTTAAATCCCCACAAGTACATCCTAAAGTACTCACAACCCCATGCGGCCGGTAGTGCCTCCCTCTCTATTATCGAGTAATTTCTCTCCGTACTGGTAAGGGATCTTGATGCAAACGCTACCGTCTTGAGACCAGCTGGATGTTCCTGTGCCAAAACTGCACCTACCCCAACACCACTTGCGTCAACAGTTAACACAGATTGCAACTTGGTATTAAAAGGTGTGAGAATTTTAGCCTCACAAATCTCCTTCTTTATGTTGTTAAACACTCCCTCCAATTCCTTATCCCAAACAAATTTACAACCTTTTCTCAACAACGCCCTAATCTTTTCCGTCTTATCTGCAAAATTTTCCACAAATTTCGCGTAATACTCTATCAAACCCAAGAAACTCCTCAACTGATCCTTATCCTCAGGTGTAGGAGCCTTCCTTATGGATGCCAACAAATCTCTTTTTGGTCTAACTCCATCAGCTGACAAGGTATACCCCAAGTATTCTACCTCCTCCACAGCGAATCTGCACTTCTCTTTCTTTAATGTTAGACCTGCTTTCTCCATTTTGTTCAAAACATCGCTCAAAATCACATTATGCTGTTCCATACTTTCACCAAACAACAAAACATCATCCTGGAAGTACACTACGTTCTTTATGCCACCCAATACTGATCTCATCATACGCTGAAACAGGCCAGCAGCAGACGCCAACCCGAAAGGCATGCGCGTAAATTGATAAATTCCCTCTGTAGTGATAAACGCAGTCAAAGATTTTGATTCATTATGCAATCTGGTGGTGCGCGCTACGTAGGTCTAGTTTTGTAAAATACTTTCCTCCTTTCAACAACAAGATCAGTTCATTTATGTTTGGTAAAGGATAATCATCCACAACAATATTCTGGTTCAGGATGCGCAAATCCACACAGAATCTGTACTTCCCATCAGACTTGGTCGAAATAACAACAGACGAAATCCAACTGGATGTCTCAATTTGTTCTATAATTCCCTGCTCTAACATCTCAGTCAACATCTTCTTTACTTCATCTCTTGCAATAATGGGCACCTTCCTCACCCTATGCTGCATTGGAATTGCGTTCTCCTTCAACATAATTTTATGTACGTACCTCTTCAATGCCCCTATCTCCTCCTTGAACAAACTTGACAACCCATCCACCCACAATTGAATCTGTTGTCACCTCATCCACAACCATCACTTTATTTTTTGCTCTGGGGTTTATGATGATATTGAGATCGTACTGATGACTCCACCCCAGTATTGGCGGTCCAGTTCGTGCAACATACACTTTTCCTTCCACACTCCTTCCCTGAAAGACAAGGTCTGTCAACATGTACCCAATAATGTCTATCCTCTCGCCCTGATACCCACCTGGGTTGATATCTTTCGGCATAAGAACTACATCTGGCCAGTTTTCCCTAAATAAACATGCTGGAATAATCGTCCAGAAAGAACCTGAATCAACCATCAATTCAGTGTTCTTACCCTTTATGACAAACAAAGCCTTGGGTCTTTCCTTTCTACCCTTCTCACCTTCCATCTCCTCATCATTTACACATAGTATTTTGTTAGCGGTCTTTACTTTGCAACCATTCACCACACACACCACTTCATTTTGTACAACAGCAACCTTTGTTTTATTAGTCATTTTGCACATCTTATAAAAATGGCCTCTTCTCCCACACTTCTTGCACTCTTTGTCCAATGCAAAACATCTTTTATAATCAGCTGTGTGATATGTGCTGCCACACCTTGTGCAAACCTTCTCCTGCCCCCTGTTTTGTTCCACACCATACTGTGGATTTCCATTATATTTTCTCATTTCTCTTTTGTTTCTTTCACTACTTCTCCTAGAGACGACAGGCACATCATCCTCTTTTTCCTCCTGAGACACACCAACAGCGCTCACATTTTCCTTTACACTTTCTTTCTTCTCCATTTCCTTCATGCATGCACTTGACTCCTCCACAACCTTAGCTATCTCTATTGCATTTTGCAAGGATGGGTTCTTTGCGGCCCATAATTTTTCTTGCATTTTCTTGTTCTTACACTGGACGATAAGTTGATCCCTTATTATCTCATCCCTTATTGTACCAAAATTGCACTTAATCGACAATTCTCTCAACCTTGTGACAAACTGGTCTATATTTTCATCAATCCTCTGTGGTTGTGTATAGAATTTGTGCCTAGCCATGACAATGTTCACCTCCTTAGAATATTGTTTCTTAAGTCTAGCTTTCGCCTCAAGGTAAACATTAGTTATTACTCTCCCATCTGCATTTGTTCCAGCCGGTAAAAACTTAAAGGCATGCTGGGCTTCCTTACCCAGGGTGCTCAACAACAGTGCTTTCTTCCTAGCTGCACTAAAATCTTTCCCGTCTAATGCCTCTATATAATTTTCTAAAATTTCAATCCATTCCTCCCATTCTATTGGAGGATCACCACTCTGTTGCAGGAACAAAGGTGGCATCACAACATTATGCCCCTCCATATTTGTATGGAAATGAAGTAACCTTGCACCCAAAATCCTGAAAAAAAATATATATAATTTCTTTTCCCCTTTTCTTTTTAGTGTTATTTTTCCAAACTTATATTTCACTGTCTCTTTTCTCAGTACAGTACTATCCAGTAGTTTTTCCTTTCTTTGCTTCCCTTTTCCTTTTTAGGTCGAGCAGACCTACGCTCAATGCGTGAGCATTGAGGGTGTCTGCTTCAGACCTAATGTCGCCCGTATTCAGGAGAATGGACACGACTCAGACGCGCGCTTTTGCAGTCTCAGTTTTGACCGCGGGAGCGCGCGTCTGACCCGCGCATGCGCAGAGTAACTCAGCCCTTGCTCACACAGACGCAGGCAGCCCCCACCCCTCTGCATGCACGCACGCACACACAGGCGAGCGCAGGCACACACATACAGGCACACAGACACTCGCTCACACCCCCCCTCCCCCACAGTCACACACACGCACGCACACACACATACAAACCCCCCCCCCCCGCATTCGCGCACATGCTTCCCCCCCCCCGCATTCGCGCACATGCTTCCCCCCCCCCCCCACTCGCGCACATGCTTCCCCCCGCTCAGCAACCCACTCACCGGCTTCCTTCATGCGGCGGCTCTCCTCAGCTGCAGGGCCCGGCGGCAGGACTCTTCTTCCCTCCTTCGGCACCGGGGCGCTGTTTCCTGTTGTCGCGCCGGCCCCGCAACAGGCGCCACACTCCTCCTTCTCCCCGGCCCCCTCCTGGGGACCCGGGCTACCTCGGACGGCAGGGCGCTCCATGCGCCGGCAGCCGCGGACCTCGGGAGGCGGGACTTCCGGTCGGCCGCGAGCGGATTGGCCGGCCGGCCAAGAGCTTCCGGGTCGCCGCAGGCAGCGCGGCGGCGCCTGCCTCCCAAGGTATTTTTTACACCCCTTAGTGCTTGTTTGTTTAGCAATAGCCCGGAGTAACCGTCCCTATTTTGGCAAGGTAATGTAGGAGTAGCTTTCCTTCGTCACATTTTCTTTGCTCTGGTCAGGGTATTCCATGATGTCTGAGACATGCCCTCCCAGTGGAAGGTGGATGCGGTATTATCTGCATACAACAAGGTTGGTGGGTGGTGCGGTTTGATTTGTTGAGCATTGATTAAGCATATTTATGTTGAACAGTCACGGGTGACATGTTTGATCCTTGTTTTGTTTAGGGCTGGGACAATAGAGATTTGCCCAGAATCACGTTATGCTTGAAACTTCCCCGACTCGAACCCGGGTCTCCAGCTTCAAGGTCGGCCGCTCTAGCCTTTAAGCCACATCCTCTTACGTTGCTACTGGTAGCTGCCGACTGGGCCGTGTCGAACACAGAACAGCTTTCCGGTGCGGTCCACAGTCGCTAGTGCAAGAGCGCCTCGAATGAACTGTGTGTTAGTGCAGCGCTGGCACAGTGGGCATTTAAGAACGAGAGTCTCGCACAGTACAACGCTGTGCAGAAGTGTAGTTCTGGCCACATATATGCTCCCTCATCCAGCACCGGCAGAAGAGAGTAGTGTCAGACGTCTGTCTGCGCAGTGCAACCAAAAGCGCAAAGTACTGCTGTACCGGTGGCCACAGGGGAGCTGTGGTCACTGGTGAATCACGAGCAGCTGGGAACTGTACACTGGTTACCTGCTGGCACGTATGCGCTGTTCACTAAAACAGTGCTGGCACAAGACAGCGCTTTGCTAACGCATTGCTGGCACACGAGGGTTCACCACTGGTGCAAAGCTGGTACATGGAGCATCTCTACTGGTTCTGTGCACCCGTGATGGTGCAGCATTTGGAGCATGTCCTACCAAGTGTGAACTGCTGTTTCAAGAAGGATCGTGTGACCTCCCCCCCACCACCTCCAGGTCACAATAGGCCCCAATCCCAGTGAGACAGTAGTTAATTCGGTTATAGCAAGATAGCACATGCTTCTAAATAGTGAGTAACTTCCAGATAATACTTCCAGCTGAAAAGAAACCTGCGAGTGAACGAGCATGCACCTCTCTGCACAACATACATGTCACATGCTGCAATCCCACAGGTTGTGGATTTCTGTACCAGAGGAAAGACATTACCATGCCAGTGACAGTTCAGTTGGTTAAAGCACATGCTGCAGATGTCTGTCAACCCCCGTTAACATCTCACAGGTTAGCGAGGGTACTCCAGGGACTCGTGCAGTCTGCAGGTAACATGAGGCCTGCAGCACTGTGGGTTATCGCACCTGCTGCAGGGAAGAGTGATCGCCTGCTTAAATGTCACTGATTGTGTAACTGTTGCACTTAGTATGTGGAGACGGTGACGGGTCCAACACTCGTTATTATTGGTGATTGCATTTAAGTACAAAATGATGTTTGACAATGCCCTTTATTCATTTGCATCGGTGCGTAAACAAGCGCTTCGTACATATAGTCCATGGTTATGAGAAGCAAGGCTGGCAGTCTCTTTTACTGCCAGCCTTGCTCATCGTAAGCAAGGACTATACGTTCAAAGTGCGTGTTTAGGCACCAATTGCAGGTTTTAAAAACAAATGAATAAAAGGCATTGCCATTTACAATGCCAATAGCTCAAACTTTAATAATGCGAGACCTATTGCATTGTAAATGCTTGTTTTTTTTTAAAGTCACCTCAATGTCAACAGGCTTCGCTTCCTTCTTTTATTCCTTTCTTACTTCCGCTCTTCGGATAGATATAGTTGCCGCAGTTCGCATTCGTTGTTTCCACGGTTCACCGTCTCTCTCCGTTTGCTTTACGAAGGGTTGCTAGGATACGCTTTGTTTACCCTCTCAAAATGGCCGCTACGTGTCGCGTCACCGCGCAACACGTTCCTGTGCTCTTCTCACAACGCACAGCGCACGCCGCCCCACGTCATTTCTTACGCATCATGTTCTTGCCTCAGACGCTTGAAGGATCGACCATCGGCAACACGCGCTGACTCACGAGCAAAAGGTAGGCTTTCAAATGTCGCACGCCGCTCGCTCTTACTCATGCACAGTTGTTATACTTTCAAAAGATGCACTCAGCTCACACCGCTTGAATTATGAATATGCTCTCCTTTTTTCCCGGCCAATACTTTCACTTCAATGTTTACAACAAAGTCTTTTTACTCACGCTTCGTTGCTTGTCGAGGATTATTTCCCTTTCTTCAAATTTGACTTGTCTTCTTTCTCAATACTCTTGACGTTTTTCTTTCTTTTTTTTAAATTAGCTTTCCAATTTCTTTCATTCCTTGTCGCTATTTCTTTTTTTTAAATTCCTCTTGCTGTCTTTAAGTCTTTTTTTTTCCTGCACACAAAGTTCTTTTTCACCAACAGAGGTACTTCCTCACTCTGTCCCCATCATTACTCTGCTAGTCATCGTCGCCATCTGTTGTAACAGACTAGTACCAAGAAGTATATATATATATATATATATAAAATAATGGAGTTTATTAGGAGTTACAGAGAGTAGTTGGTGCTCCCATCAAGACTAGCAGGCAACTGCCCACAAGAAGCATTGTACAGAACATCTGCAGACTAACAATCTAAATGGAACCACTAACTTAAAGGGGAAAGGAGCAAGTAATACAAAATGAGAATACAACACTTTCCTGTGGAACTAGATGGATGGCTTTCATCCCACTGTTATGCTTATTTATTCAGACATGGTTTATGGATCCACTGTTATAGGTTTCTGAACCAGCTCGGGTTGATTCTCTTTCAAACGTCATTTTCTGATTCCTTCTCAGACACAACTTCTCTGCAAGGTGATGGCTCTAGCTGCAGGTAGCAATGACACTGTCTCCTAGCAGGAGTATCTAAATTAAAGGCACAATGAAGTGTGAGATCTCTGCATTTGGTTGTCGTCAACCTTCCTTAAGCAGGAAGCAGGGACAGATGAAAGGGAGACGCCACCTAAAAAGCTCCCCAACTAAAACACCAGAAACTGCAGTACTACCCCTGGAAGTGCCCAGGGAGAAATAATCTGCAGTTAAGAATGACCACGATGAATTTCTATGGATAGCCCGGTCTCCATCCACCCTCACTGAAGTGTTCAGTCATAGGAATGCAGTTGATGCACTTCCACTGCCTGGAGAAGCTATATCCCCCCCCGCCCTCCCCAGCTTGTGCAAGGGTGTTGGAGTTGTATCGTCTGGTGCCCGAGACCTGTAGATTTCCAAAAAGGACAAGCAGTGTTATTGTCTATTGTGCCCGATGAACAACTAAGCATTAAATGACAATAAGCCAGCGCAGTACAACTTTCTTGTTAACTCCTGCTGCCAGTCACACTACCTAAGGGCTCCTGGGTTTGTAAATTTCTATTTCAGATGCTCTGCTGCACTTTCACTGCCATACATTAACTCCAGAGTCACAAATTATTTCAAACCGCCAGTGTAGTGCCCCTCGAGACCCATTGCACCCCACCTCTACATCCACTCCTCCCTGCTAGCACAGGGCTTCTAGTTAGCATACTTAAGAGATCATGCTTCATTCTAGTTTTAAAAAAATGCAAAAACAACAGTTGATGGACAGAATGCAGAACAATGTCATACATTCACCCCAGTACAGAGATCTGGGGCTAAATCCACAGTTTTTTGCTCAACATGCCTTTTCAGTTCGAACCCAGCCATATGCAAATCAGTCTTGACCCTGTGCCCTATGGGAACAGTCCAGGCCGAACTACCAAGCCAGGTCCTCCCTGGACTGGAAACAAGCATCCTAGGACCGGTTTCGGGCTTTCAGCCCTCATCAGGCAAGATAGCTTGATTCCAGTGGCATGGAGAGCACGGGACTCACGTCTGAGCATACCCTTCCCACTCGGAGTGACAAATGCAAAAACAACAGTTGATGGACAGAATGCAGAACAAAGTCATACATTCACCCCAGTACAGAGACCTGGGCCTAATTCCATGGTTTTTTTATCTCACCATGCCATTCCAGTTTGAACCCAGCCATATGCAAATCAGTCTTGACCCTGTGCCCTATGGGAACAGTCCAGGCCGATCTGCCAAGCCAGGTCCTCCCTGGACTGGAAACAAGCATCCTATGACCGGTTTCGGGCTTTCAGCCCTCATTAGCCAGGATAGCTTGATTCCAGTGGCATGCAAAAACACGTCGATGGACAGAATGTAGAACAATGTCATACATTCACCCCAGTACAGAGAAATGGCCCTAAACGATGGATTTAGGCCCAGATCGCTGTACAAAAGGGGGAAAGTATGAGATTGTTCTACATTCTGTCCATCAAATGTTGTTTTTGCATTTCTCACCCAGAGTGGGACGGGTATGCTCAGACGTGAGTCCCGTGCTCTCCACGCCACTGGATTCAAGCTATCCTGGCTGATGACGGCTGATAGCCAGAAACCGGTCCTAGGATGCTTGATTCCGATCCAGCGAAGACGTGGCTTGGCAGTTCGGGCTGGACTGTTCCCATGAGGCACAGGGTCTGCATAACTAAATACTTATAAGGTCCCAAAAGCGAGACCTATTGGCTATGCCAATGCTTGATCTAAGTAGTTTAAATGCAGAGTTAAAGCTGCAGTGGAGCACGGTTTGCCTCCAGCCTCTGACAAGGGAACAAAATGACAGTTGTGCAAAGATGCCAGGTAGCGGACGGATAATTATGCGATACCTTCTTTAAAAGTTCACAACCCAGCTATAATAACCTAACTGATATCTGAACATTGACCTCACAGTGCCAAGAGCGTGCCACTTTTCTCAAACAATGCCACACAATTTCATACAGCTGCTGAAACAATTTCTATTTGTCCCATGCTGTATGACGAGGTCTTCTTTGCATTCATGTATACTTCAAATATGCATTTAAATAGAAGACAGCGTTTGAGGAGTTTTTTGCACCTAGAGCACTTAGTGGGTTGATGGAGCACTACGCAATGGGGCAAAATGTGAAATCCTTGAAGCAGAGAATCTTGTCAGCCACTTTGGACCATGCAGGATTAACTCCAATGCGAAATGTGTTTTTTCCACTTATAAAGTTGGCTAGTCTGGATGGAGTAAGGACGGGGTTCATTATACCCCACACAAAAATGTCAGGAAATGGCAGCAGTCCCTAGTAGCTGCTTGCCTGCCAGACCTACTCTATATCACACACTTGTGTCTGTGTTTTAATCAAAGACATGCTCTCATGCAGTGCAATGCTTGTGCCCCTCCAAGGAACTGACAAGCTGCAACAACAAAATGTAAACATGCTACTGCTGTGCAATCTGCATTGCCTGCTCCGGAGGCGCCTTTTGTAAATGAGTAAAACGTGTTGTACGGTTGACTGTGACAAGCGAACTGTGGGAAACGATGGAGACTGCTTCAAGTTAGGGAAGACCCAAGACGTCTGACTGCTCACATTAAAAAAAATAGAAATTCAAAAATTCCTGAAGCACATATCGGGAGCAATTCTAATAAAGGATGAAAAACAGCTGAGGATTAAGCAGCCTACAGCAAGTCTGGAAGGATGTTATTCGCAAATGGCGGGTGGTGAAACTAGTGGGGAGAGGCCCCCATATCTGCATTTATGTTTTGCAGTTTTATGTAGCGCGAACTCGATCCAAAAGTATTGGAGCGCTTTATATGAGCACCAGTTACATTAGACATTCATGTTTTTTTTAATGCACAGGAAGATTACGCCAGAATCACATGATGTTGAATAGACATTGAGGCTCGAACTTGGTTCCAGTTCCAAAGTCGGCAGCTCTGGCCACGTATGTATCAGTCCACTGACCTGTTACAGATCTACTACACCACCCTACTCAAAGCATACAAGCCGTGCTTCCAGAACGATATCTGTGATGTTATGTTAAAATCACTTATTGAGCGCACGTACACCAAACGGTTTCATGGCGCTAGAGTCATGGCAAGGCAGCGGCAGGGCGGTTGGCTTAGTCATCATATGCCAGGGAAAATAGCCAGGTACAGAAACTGAAGTGCCACGGATTGGCAGACCCACCTGTGAGGATCAGCTCTGTTTTGTCAGTGTTCAACTTCAGTTGGTTATTATTCATCCAATCACTTATAAAGATCATAGTGGCTTGGAAGTTGGACACTCATGATACTGATGAGTTAATGTTGAACACCAGTTGAAGATCATCGGCATAGTTAAAGGTTCCAACCTTTCTTTCTCTCAGAGAGCAAATTAAAAGGAAGTAGGTAAAGGTTAAAAAGAATCAGAGAGAGAGAGAGAAGAGCCCTGGGGAACCCCACAGGTCATTTCCCTCTTATTAGATGAGAAGTTGGCAAGACGCACCGCTTGAAACCAGTTGCTAAGAAAGGAGGAGAGCCACTTCAAAGCCTGACCCTGGATTCCGGCATTGCGGACACGGTCAATCAAGATGTCATGATTGACTGTGTCAAATCCTGCTGACAGATCCAGGAGAACCAGGGCCCGGATGATGCCCTGATCAGCCTCCCCTTTAAGTTAGTCCATGACAGCAATAAATAACAGACTCCGTAGAATGTGCAGGTCTAAAACCAGCCTGATGGGAGTCCAGAACCTGGGAATGTTCAATGAAGGAACTGAAGTAGTTTGCTACATGAGTCTCTAGAACTTTACTCCTCAGGTAGGGCAGCAAGGAAATGGGGCGATAGTTACGGAGGACCAACGGGTCCACGCCCGGTTTTTTCAGGATTGGAACAATTTCGGCCCTTTTAAATGAATCAGGGACGGTGCTGAGCTTAAGCGAGTTGTTAAGAAATTAAATAGAGGGTACGAACATGGGTGAAGGCTTCTCGAAGTATGTGAGGCGGACAACAATCAGTGGGAGAGCCGGAGCCAACCTTTTTAAGTAGATCAAAAAAGATCTCCTTTGAGATCAGAGGAATTTGATTGAGCTGATGTGGATTCTTACCAATGTTCGGATCCTGTATGGGAGAGGCAGGGGAAAGGATACTAGCCTTAATGGTGACAATTTTCTCAAGGAAAAAAGAATTGAGGGTGTCTCTAAGTATGTTTCTTCGTGTCCGCATGCTCCCGTGTCTATGTCTGAGTTAAGGTGTGTTTTCCGGTTGTTTTTCTGTTTGTTTGTGTGTATCTGTTTGGGTGTGCATGTGCGCCTGTGGTATACGTGTTGGTGTGGGAGAGAGCAAGAGATGCGGGGTTTTGATGACGGGCCTATATCGGATTATGATCACATACATGCTTGATACATGAACACAAGTAGATTTTACACACATATGATAAATCCACATGTGGAAAGTGTACAGTGACGTTAAATATACCATGGTTACTGGAGCCTCCACAGAGTTAAATACGCCATATGTCATGCAAGTACAGATGCAATACATTTTGCAAGTACACTGGGCTATGACTCTTTGAAAGACGCATGCAACTAGTAAAACAGGCGTTTGTGACACTGCCTCGGCGATAAGGGGTACTGTTAAAGTACACGTTTCTTTGCACTGACTGTCCTGGAGCCGCAGAACTATGCAAGGAGATTTAGTGAACTCCAGGCTTTGGCATGGAATGCGCTGAGCTTTGGGTAAAAAACACAAACCTTAATCCTATGCCTTTCTGACCAGGAAGACGCATGGGAATGAAGGCCTGTGTCTCAAAGGCGGTTAGGGTACTAGTGAGAGGTAACATTTGTAATGAGCACGTGTCGCTGCCATCTTCAGCACTTGGTGGAGGTGTCTCGTGGTTCAGAGAGGTTTCCTTGAAGGGCTGAGACAGTAGAGTGTAGGCCGCAGGTACATTTAGTGAGGGAAGCACATGGCCATTTCCTGAGTAATTGTGCTGCTTTTCTTTATTTGTTAGCCATGCCAGCCGCCCCATTTATTGGGTTGTAAAATTGTTTTCTTGAGGGATTGGGTAAGGAGGAACACTGTAACTTTAAACTAGAATCTATGGAGCAGAAAACCACTGCACACCTTCTGCCGAGTGCGTTTAAATTCAAAAGGTTGAGATCTACTTACTGGGGACGCAACACAGAAGGCAGCACAGCTGGTTCGGTGCCTGTGTATTTGAGGTATTAACCACATCCTATTGGGTGTTACACAGTATTTCTGATCAATGTAAATTCCCTGGTCCCAGTTCATGTTTGTGCATTCATAGGTGTTCGGCTTTATGGGCCAGCTCAAGCCCCATCCATATTACACGTCTAGGTGCTGGACAGCTAAGGCAGAAGTAATAAAGTAGCAGGTGCCTTTCTGGACTTACCTTCTCAGCTGGTTTGCGCCCGTAAGTACAATTACATTACATATTTATTTATGCAGATGCCAAGACATTGCCTGACAGAAGACCAAGACATGCAAGACGGAAAAGACGAGAAATTAGGCTCTCTTTTTTTTTTGCCAAATCAATTCTTTATAAAGCACACCAATGCATGAAAATGACTTGGATATTTTTTCAATCTAGTCTACACTTCGCCAGTGTTAATTATCAAAAGTCATAAACGGACAAGCATCAAACAACCTAATATCCGGACTACATAGTGAACCAAAAGCTCGCAAACACGTTTGGGAAGCATTATACTAGCAACACGGTGCATGAGTCCAGTTATTACAAACTAACCTATACCCACTAGCATAGGCCTCCACCAGGAGCATAAAGGAAAAAAAGATGGAAATGCATACCAGAAAAATAGAAATTTAGAAATGTAACGCTGGGTGAGGGGAGCATCGTTTGTGTCGGTGGTAGAACATGCCCACTTCTCCTTCAACCCTCTGTACGTATAAAATATGGGCCCATCAACACTGGGACACAATAGGCATGAAGGGGAGGGTGTGAAATACTGGAGAGGAGGCAGGTTTTGTATTGGATTTTAACTTTTATCGTTTCTTTCAGCATTTTTTTTCTTTTTTTTCGCCGCGCATGAAAATTGGGCAGTTTAACTGTCACGCTGTTTTTCAAAAACAGTACCGAGCAGAGTAATGCGCATAATGCTTACCTGCTTCGACTGTTGCGAGGAGCAGCGCAGTGGCCATTCTGACGTCCTTGGGAGCCTTGCTGCTTCTACGGCGCATTGTAAATGGGAATGCCTTGCATTTATGTTTTAAAACCCAAAACATAAATGGAAGGCATTGTCATTTACAATGCCAAAAGTTCAAAATCGTGTGAATGCAAGACCTACTACATTGCAAATGCTTGTTTTAAAAGACAATCGAAGGAAGAAAGAAAAAAGCAATGATCCTACAGCATGTCTCAAAGAGACAGCGCAGGCACCACGAAGGCTCAACCTAAAAACAGAAACAGGCGAAACAAAAAGGGAACAAAGAAGCTGGACATGAGCACTCAAGAGCATAAAAATAGAGAGCAGTGAGTGTGAATAAAGAATAAATATATTAGCTGAAATAAAAAGAAAAGGAGGAAAGAAATGAAAAGAGACTGCAGGTTTAGGAAATGAGGCAGGCACATTTCGCAAACTATTAAAAAACGTTTGTTCTCTATAGTTTACGAATATGAAAAATGAGATAATAGGTGTCCCTACATTCTAGCATGAAGAAATCTAGTATGAGGTAGTGTGCTATTTGAGAACCCTACTGGCCTAGCACAACAAAGAGACAAAGGATAAATAATTGACAATTTAAAATATTTAATACGTACAGAATTGTAAATATGTTCTCTAAGTTATAAGGTATTATGTGATTGGCATGCCACATGGAAAGTGCAAGTTGCAGAATTACACCTTTAATCTGCAGTTTGCTAGTACTAATTGACATATTTGAGGTTAATGAACCACTCAAGAGATACCCATAAAACTTGCAAGGTTGGATACCTGTAAGGAAAAACGTGGGTTCCTGCACCTACTGCAGATAGTTATAGATTTATATAGCGCTGAATCACCCATGAGGGTATCTTGGCGCTTAGGCTGTGGAACCCTTCCTGGCTCTCCCTGTGAGGGGCGGAGCCAGACATCCCAGCGCTGGTGGGGCCGTTGTGGAGATTAAGCAAGCTATTGCCCAGAGTTGCAGCGTGGGGTCCATGATTAGAGAAGGCGCCAAAGCGAGAATTATCGAGTCTGCGGACATTGATCCTAGACCCTGCCGCGTCGGGAATTGAACTCTGGTCCCGGGCCTGATCTCTGCTTCAGGGTCTGCCGCCTCTAACCAGTGAGCCACACTTCCCCACTATCAATGATCTAATACCCATTGGGATATAAAAAACTGCAAATAAATTAATATCAAAATGTACTCCTACAGGCTCTCAATTGCAGTTATAGATCAGTGGGTTAATGAACTGCAATGGTCTATGTGTAACCTAGATTTCACAGGTATCAAATTCTAATAAAAAAAGGTCCTTCTAAGAAGTGAATCAATGGGAATAACTCGTAATATGCTTGGAAGACCGTGGCTGTCCCACCAAGGATATTGCAGCCTCCGCCTGCTGCACCAACGCCAGGGAACGGCGGTTCTCTGGCGGAGCTGGAGTCCTAGTGTGGTATGACTGACTGAGTTGTAATTGGGCAGTCAGACCACCGGTGGCTGGATCAGCCACGCGTCTAGCGGTCCTCAGACCGCAAATCTCTTAATCTGGCCCACAATGTTTTCTTAGTGTTTTTGCTGCTACAAAATGTTTAAAGTGGAATTAGGCAGTGTAGTTTGCCTAAGAGCGTCACTGTATTGAGCAATAAATAACTTGACATAAAATCCCTCAGAAGTGCTGGTATTCTTTTCAATGGAGAGAAGAACTTGGGATTTTATAATTGAGGAGGGTCCGACACCCGCTTCTCAAGGGGGTTTTCAGTTAAAGGACAACTCATATCTAACATACTTGAAAGCATTTATGACATCGGCACACAAGTTCTGCGGCACACTACGACTTCAAACAGATTGTAGCCTGATTAGAAGATGGGTTCATAATCGAATAAGCCCAGAGCTCACAGGTGCTTGATTAAACAATGGGTGCAAGGAAGAAGCTAAGTTCTGAGCACACAAGGGGCTCAGGCACACAATGCTACTGGCACACACTTCAAGTAAAGTGTAATAATTCTCAGAAGTATAATTAGGAACGCGTAACGGTTCAGTTCCGAAATTCAGGATTATGTGGCCACGTGTCCGAGTGTTTTTCCATCTTAAATCTGTAACTTACAAGTCAACTATTATTTACTATGTGTAATAAAGTATTGCACTGATTTGTATAAAAAGGCCGGTCTGCAAACAGGCATTTGAGAAAACCCTTCAGAGATAGCCTGAGCAGGACTGAGGTGCAATCCATTGTGTTTTTCTTCCTGTTGCCACAGTTAGTAAATACTGTCTCTGCATTGCCAAGAAGAATATGGGTGTTTATTCCATTACTGGGAGTTTTTGTCACCCCGCAAGAAAGCCATGACCAATAAATACTGTTAATTTCCAAACTAGCTCAATGGAGAACTGTTCACATATGCCCGCCATATGTTTTTCTGAACATAATTAAGTCACGATTAATGTGCACAGTGAAAAGACCAAAGTCTTAGAAAGAAATGTTTTTCTTTAATTTGGGAGCAATAGATAAATGGCATTTCTGAGAGTGAATAACATACTATAGGATGTTTTTGAATGGTAAAGGATTGAGGTATTTTGTTTTGTTTGCCTTCTGTATGTTTATGGGGTAGTTCTTGGCCCATTTCTTTTCATATCTTTGCAGCTTCCCCTGTGTGAGAGGGTAAAAGCCTGTAAAGTCATACTCAACACACATTTCTGATAATAACCTACCACTGGCACTCCAGGCAGCATATTTCACCCAAAAATAGTCACTACACAACACTTTTCCAACTACAGTCATAGATCGTCTCTCTAAAACAGAAGACAACAGACCCTGCTCCCCAACACCCTCATGCACATAACATGCCACCATAGCCATTCCTTGACAACAGCATTCCCCCTGCCGCACAACAATCTTGGAATATAGATAGTTAGCTTCGCAGAATAACACGCACCCTCAAGTTTGCATTTTAATTTTTTTCTAGATTGGCAACAGAGCCTAGAAAAAAATCTGCAAAGTTACTGAGATGGGTAACGGAGAACCAATCATCCACCTCAAAGAAAAACCCGTAAAGACTTTCACCATACTCATCCATACACACAGCACATTCGCAGGATCGATCTTGTTTTACTTTCAAATTAACCAAAATGAGTCATTCCTGAACTATACGTTTAGCATTGCTCTACTAACCTTACACAATTAGAAAACCATGCACAAAACCGATGGAAATTAAACACATCAAATAGGGCTCCAGAAGAACAACATGCTACGGCCCACATGAACAACATGCCACAACATAGCAAGGTAACACACATCTACGCCTACAGTCTACAACTCTCAATTTTGCGTTTTCTCATCCTACCAGGGAAGAACTCGCCTGAATGAATGGCTGTGATTTGGGAATCCTGCCTTCAAACCACCCAAGACAGAAGCCTATGAACAATCTTACCGTGCCATTGTCTCCTTGCGAGCTGTACTTGTGCCCCTGCCTCAGCCCCAAAGATTTCTCCAGCGCGCACAGTTCTGGCACTGCCATGTTGAGCCCCTACACTGGAAGAAACAGCAAACAGCGTCGGCAAGGCAGCAGCTGAACAGAAACCGGTGCTAGAGCATTGTAACCCGTCAGCATGGCAAGGGAGTCCCACCCCTTCAGTGTTCGCTAGCCTGGCGTCCATCTTTGAATGCCTGTCGTGTTCATTGCTGGCATACATTTATATTGTCTGCAGTCGCTTTTTCCTTTAAAGCGTGTACTTTGTTTTAAAAAGCATTTATTTTTAGTATGTAATTTGTATTATTGAGTAGATAATCAATCAATGTTTTTCTACGTTAACGATAACGATAACGTTCCTCAAATAAAAATACGTTTACTTCCGATACGATGCCTTGACCTTTTGAGTTTTTTCACGTAATTACTTGAGATGGGTTCTAGTTTATTTCTCCTGCAGTGAAAACAATCCGCTCCATAATGGCCGCCGTTTTAAATTTAATGATCACCGCTAGAACACAGTACTCACATCCAGGCGTACCTCTAGAGTGGAAATGCTTGCTGCACGTGTACGCAGGCGCATTGCAAGTTTATTAGCTCACAGCACTTCGTTTAGTCCGTTTTTACTTTCGTACATGCCTTCTGCAGGAAATGGATGTGTGTATGGCCATATGTACTGAATCTGTTAAATTGGAATTAGTGAACTCCAAGTCCCAGCCGCATTGATCCAGGCTGATGAAGTTGGTATACCCGATGGTAGTCACCTGGCATTCTGTTTTCCTTCCTCGTCTTTCCATTACACAAACTAATGTATTGAGGAGTTGTCGTTTTTGTTTATGTCCAACAAACCAATTAGAGCAGAGGTCTTCAAACTTTTCCATGTTGAGCCCCCCCAGCTGAATTCCCCCAGATGTTGGGCCCCCCCACCACCCGACAGAAACCTCGGGAATCCGGCACACCACATGAACTACTGCCACGCGCACACCACGGGCCATATCCGGCAAACAATGCTCAGCACAACAAGAGTTCCTAGCAAACTGCAGGCCTGTGAGTGGGTGTGACGAAACGACAGAGGCGTACCAGACAGCTCGAAACACAATCCTCCAAGACAAAATGTGCGCAAATTCTCCCCACTAGGATGCCCTGCCTTACACAGGACACAGATCAACAACAACACCACCAACATGAATGTGACGGGTGTGCCGGTGCCCAGCCACACCTAGACTCTCAATCTGTGGGTGAATCCCTGCCACTGCCATCCTCAGGCTGTGCTCCACATCCAGTTCTAAACGGTACCTAGTCTTCAACACCGCAAGTGCTGAGAACCCAATCTCACAAACTCCCCAACAAATAAACAAATACATTGTAGGATGTAAAGCACCATGCACAAGTGAACCAAAGGGAGGACCGCCGTGATGAACCCACTGTAGGGAACACACCATGGGTGCTTCACCAAGCGGAACCCAAAACATGGAACCCGACCTTGCCCGTGGGGGCCCCGCATTCAAGTAGCAGCTGGACGTCACGCAAAATGTCACACGCATGATGCATAGATTCCACACATGAGCACACATAGAATACAGAACAGTAACACATAGGCAAGGGAGCAGCCAAACAATTCAAATACCTTCCACTCTGAACCACAGCTCTCATGGCACCAAGAAAGCAAAGGAAGTCATCACAACCCTCCCCATCCATCATGTACACCTTGTCATCCACCAACTCCCCCACCATTCATTCCGTCCCTCCATCTGAGCCCCATCCACATCCAAACCCCCTCAACCACTTGCAAACCCATCCACCTTCCATCCCTCCATCCATCATCTCACCTCTTCATCCCTCCATCCACCCTCTCACCCATCCATTCATCATCCATCCATCCCTTCACCCAATCTATCCCCTCACCAATCCATCCACTCTTCCACCCATCCATCCACCCACTCATCCATCCAACCATTCACCCAAGCTATCCTCCCACTCATCCATCCACTCCTCCACTCATCCATCCACTCATCCATCCACTCTTCCACCCATCCATCCACTCCTCCACCCATCCATCCATCCATCCACTCATCCATACAACCACCCACCCTCTCACCCATCCAGCCATCCCCCCACCCACTCATCCATCCACCCAGTCACTCATCCGTCCACCCACTCAACCCCCCACTCATCCATCCACCCATCCATCCCGCTCTCCACCCTCCCCCCACTCATGCATGCACTCTCTGACCCATCCATCTCCATGCTCCTCTCCTCACCCATCCATGCACACACCTGCCCATCCACTCTGCCAATCATTCATCCATGTCATCACTCATCCATCCTCCCCCTCTCTCTCCATTCCCCCCTCACCCAGCCACCCATCCCTCCATCCACCCTTCACCTATCCACCCACTCATCCATCCACTCATACACTCATGAATCCATCCATTGACCACTCATCCACCCCTTCACTCCTCGATCCATCCCCCCGTCCATCCACCCTCCTCAATCACCCATCCATCCCCACATCCACCCCTTCACTCATCCATCCATCCATTCATTCATCCCTTCACCCATCAATACATCAATCCATCCATCACCTCTCTCATCCATCCACCCGACTCGTCCACCATCCACCCCCCATCGATCCATCCACCATTTCACTGATCCATCCACCCCTCCACCCATCCATCTACCCTTCCAGCCATACACACATCATCCACTCCCATCCATCCCTCCACTCATGCATCCATCCTCTCTCCCACCATCCATTCACCCCTTCACTCACCATCCATCCCCTCACTCATCCATCCACCCCCCACCCATACATCCACCACTCCACCCTCACACTTTTATGATTCAAATTCGAATCTGCAGACCAACATCCCTGAACACCGGGTGCCCACACAAAGATCCTCATGAGTTCAGGACCGCAGACCAGAGCCCACTGTCCCGATTCATGGCCAAACCCGGATTGCAACCTCTCCCTCCCCAAAATAACTGAAGGACTTCCGCCCGCCCCCCCCCCCCCCCCCCCCAACTCCCCCTCACTCCCACCCCCCTTGAAAGGCTGGGGCCCTGGAGCAGAGCCCACCCTGCCCGTCCCTCAAAACCTCTGCGAAACCTTCTCTCCCTTCTGGGAAGAGCTAACTCTCCCAGGAGGGGGTTAATTCACAGAGCTGACAGCTTCAGCTGCAGTGGGAGGCAAGGGGTCTCCTCTGCTAAAACTGAAAGCGTGTCTGTTTGTTTGCTTTCGTTTTTAGCAGAGGAGACCCCTGCCTCGCACGCAGCCGAAGGTGTCGACTCCTTGAATTGGCCCCCTCCTGGGCGAATCACCCAGACAAAGAAACGGGCGCAAAGGGAAGATCGAAGTGGAGCCCGCGCCCCCCCTGGGATGGCGCTGCGCCCCCCCAGGGGGGCGCGCCCCACAGATTGAAGAACCCTGAATTAGAGTAACATATCTGACGTTAACGATTTTATAGAATGAAAACCAACAACTGGAAAGATGGTGCCCTGGTAGTATGAATTTATGAAACCCGATCTTTTAATGGGGGGCACACGAGTTGGCAGGAAAAAGAGATCAAAGCTATGCAGTCTACTTAATCTTTTTCAAATAAATTAGAAATAAGGACACGAGATAAGTAGACATAGATGAAATTCAAATTACATGGGAGTAAATTGCATAATGTGGGGGAATTTCGTGTTACACTCGCTATGCAAATATCTTAAATTATAACACTTACGCAAAATTTACAGTGAATGGTGTGGTCAGACGATTCGGGTTAATTAATGAGGCAGACACAAGGTGTACTTTGATAATTTATTCTCTTTGTGAGAGCGCCTGGGACAAGGCTCCAGCTCTGGCTATAGATGGGCTATAATGGCCTAATATGGCCGCCCGCGCTCCTAGCGACGTCCGTCACGTGATGACGGAAACATTAGAGCGCAACACTACATATCTCCCCCCTTTAGCAACCTTACAACAAAATGCAAATCTACTTGGTAATTACTAGGATGGATCAGTTTGAAGGGTGGTTAGGTCTTCATGTCGAAATGCAATACTTTTTAGGAAGTACCACGGTTCTGCCTGTGCGGGTCTGTCTCAACGTGGTGCCTGCCCTCGTGTCTCTAGTGCCACTGGGTGGGGCAGGGTTGGTTGTCTCCTGTGGTTGGTTCCTGGTGACCAAGACACTCGCACTTTGAGCTGCTTGACGTACCTACCGCTCAGAGTCCCCTGGATTCTCCTGTGTCTCGGCAGCGCTAGCCTCTTCTGTATTGGTGCTCTCAGTGCATCTGCTCGGTGTTTCTGTGTCTCTGTTATTTTCCTCTTCCTCCATGTTCCCGTAATTACTCTCTTCCAATGAGGTCTCTTCTGTCTTGACCCACTTCATCACCTTGTTGCATCTGGACATTCTGTCTAGAGACCATATCTTCCCATCACTCAATAAGGCAGACCTGGTGTACATTTCTTTGACCTGCAGGGGCATGCTATATGTGCTGTCGCCTTTCCTCCTCAATTGAGCGAGCTTCACTCTGACCCATTCCCCTTTTTCCAGCACTGCTTCTTTGACATTGGGCCTCTTGTTGTAGTGGTCTGTGTAGATCCTTTGTGCTTTTTCCAGATTGCTGCACACCACCGCCGGAGACCATTTGCTTTGCACTGTGCGTTGTTTCCACGCCACATTGTCTCTGGGGAATGGGTCCCGGCCCCTCAATATTTTGACTGGGCTGTATCTTGTCTTAGTGGGAGTAATGCGGTAGGCCCATATAGTGCACTTCAGTTCCGTCTCCCAATTCTATTACAGGACCGGAGGCTTCGTATTATGCTTTCTCTTTCATTTATTGCTACACACAGCAGCCAATGAAATGTAACTTTGTATATCAAAAAACTACATTTCCCATGATGCACACAACACATCACATCCTGTCAGAGCCCATAAGAGCCAGTCAACACCGGATATCTTCTTTGCTGCTCACGCAGCCAGTTAAGTGCCTTTATACCTATGACTTTATTAATGGCTTTAATGCATTCCTTGACGATTATCTTGATGTATTTGATGCACACGCCTATCACGCTTGTGTGATTTACTGCTTGCCTACTTGTATTTATGCACGCGAGCCCCTCGCTCGCTACTGTTAAGGGGCTGCCCACCCCCCCCTTTTGTGTACGGAGACACGCGCTCCGTTGCTACAGTCCCGGTCGGGACAGTGCTGCCAGCGAACGCTTTGCGCTTGTGTTTTAGCCCCCCCGCCACTTCGCTGCGATCGTAGTGTGCAGCTGTGCCTCGCTGCTTCGGAGCACCTTAGTCTTTGTATTTCCCGCTTGGCGGGCTGAGGGGCAGTACCGTCGCTCGTGTTCATATTAAAAGGGTATCAATAAACTTACCGGTACTGCCCCTCCGACGGCGGGTATTAATTGGCAGTAATTATATGTGCGGAGGCTCCCCTAATCAGCCGGAAGCGCTAGGAGCAAGTCACTTTCATTTTCTTTCAGTCTCAACGTGCGTAGCCCAATTGGGCTATATTTTGGTAGGATTGGGCTATGCACGTCGCTACTGCCCGTGTTTTACTCGTTTTTGGTCATTCCAGCTCGGTTTTCCCTCTGAGCAGCACCCCTACGCCTGGCAGCCTGTAATAAATGTTGGGCCTGGAGGGAGCACACCTCCTGGACATCTGAGACTGCTCTTTTTGCTCCATCTACGTCCTGAGGGCTGAAAGAATTTTTGCTACAGCTTGCTGCGGAGCAAGGTACCTGGTAATTCGTTTTCTGTGCTCTGGGTGGCTCCCCATTTACTCCTCTCTGTTTTTTGCCTCATGAGCAAATATATGTACACATTTGATACTACCATGGATGATTGGGTTACCTATGAAGAGGATGACAACCTGTATGAGGAGGAAGTGACTAACCCTTCCCTTGAAGATAATATTGTTGAGGCCCTTGACGCTTCTGTCCAGGATTCTGTCAACAAGGCCCTTGAAAAGACAGTTCCTGGAACTGTGCAACAGGCGCTGGCAACTGCACTAAAGCCTATCACTAAGCAGTTGGAAAAGTTTGCTAAGCGTCATGGTTTCAATACCCCGACAGTTCCTCCGAAGGACGTGACATCCTCTGATTCTCAGTTTCAGTGGTGGCCACATTCCTATACCTCATCCTCACTGCCTGCCCCTGAAGCCAGCAAGTCCAAGGCTCCGGACACTGATATTGATACAGATACTACATCTTCTGACACTCCAGATGAGTCTCCTCCTAAAAAGAGGACCAAGAAGTCAAAAAATGTGGAGCCTTTGCAGCCTGTCTCTACCCCCTTTAATATTAATCCTGCTGACATTGTTCATCCAAGATCTTCTGATTGGTTTCCGGCTTTGGAGGTTGCCGCATATCTGCATGACAACCTCCGTAAAACCTTTGACAAGGCGGTAAGGAATAGGCTCCGTTCAGAATGCCCTAGGCCGGACTTTTCTGATAAGGTCACAGAGACCCCGAACATAGACTCCAGCCTACTGACCTTCCTAAAAAAGTTTGCCAAAGACCCTAAGAAGGGCATTGATCGTGCCTGGCGGGGGTACCAGGACAAGCTCCTGGACGTAGTGGGGCCCCTGGCAAAAATCCTGGAGATGGCTTTAGATGCTCAGGAATCTGGTGCTGCGATGGATCCGCATGTCTTGGCGGGTTAGACCCAGAGGGCGATATGCCTTTTGGGTAATGCGAATTGCGCCATATCCACGGAACACAGGAAGTCCCTCCTTATGAGGATGGACTCCAACCTCACCGAGTTGGCAGCAGCAGAACCTGGTCCTCTGGAGGACGGCAACCTGTTCGGTGAACGTTTTGTAAAGGACGTGGCCAAGTACGTGGGCACCTTCATAACTCTCGATAAAGCTCAGTCAGGGATAAAGAGAGTCTTTCAGGCTGGTGTTTTCAACAGGGCCGGACGAGGTCGGGGATGCTCGTTTGGCCGCCATTTCTCCCAAGGTCCCCAGAGAGGTGACTTTGGTCAAGGCAGAGGCGATTGGGACTCTACCCATGGGGGAACATTCTACCCCACCAGGCAACGTTTCAACAAGAGACGTTTCAACAGGGGAGCATATCGTGGTGGCTTCCAGGCCCCAGAATCTTCAGGTGAGTGCTCCGGACACCTTCCCACTTCCTTTGGGGGGTCGTACTCGATATTTCTATCACAATTGGGTTACATTTTCTCAGGATGCTTGGATATTACTGACAGTGCAGGTATTTCATCTAGATTTCTTTCAGGTACCTTATCAGGACAGGCAGCCCGGGCAGCTGTCTTTTTCCCAAACAGAATGCACTTTTATAGATTCAGAAATCGAAGAATTGCTGCAGAAACAAGCGATAGCGCATTGCGACGAGGGCCCTCGCGGTTTCTGCAGCAATATTTTTCTGGTTCAGAAGAAAGGTGGAGGTTACAGGTTGGTACTCAATTTAAAAGATTTCAGTCATTACATGGTCTACAAACATTTCAAGATGGAGGGTATCCATCTCTTGGCAGATCTTCTGAAACAGGGAGACTGGATGGGCCGTCTGGACTTGAAGGACGGCTATCTATCCATTCCGACTTTTCCTCCACATCGGAGATTTCTGCAGTTCCAGTGGAGAGACCGATGGTACGAATATTTGGTCCTTCCTTTCAGACTTTCCTCGATGCCATGGTGTTTCACCAAGGTATTGAATCCAGTGATAGCCTGCCTCAGAGAGCAAGGGGTTCGCATGATAGTGTATTTAGACGATATACTGATCATGGCGCAGATGCCGGAGATGGCGGTGCACCACCTGCGCATGACCATTGCTATGTTGCAAAAACTCGGGATTGTGGTCAATGAAGCTAAATCCGTACTGTGTTCCTCACAGCAAATAGACTTTCTGGGTTTTGTCATAAATTCTCACACAGCGCAGTTGAGCCTCCCCTGCTCCAAACTGCGGGACATTATGAAGGAGCTACGCTCTCTGTTGTCCAACCAGACAGTCTCGCTGAGAGTCATTGCCAGGATAGTGGGTCTTCTAGCATCATCTATTCAGGCGATATTCCCAGGTCCCCTTCACTATCGAGCCCTTCAGCGATTAAAGATCCAACACCTGCAGAAGGGTCTCTCGTACACGAACCTGGTTCCTCTGTCATCGGAGGCCCGACAGGAACTTCAGTGGTGGCTAGGCCACGTGGAAGCGTGGAACGGTCGAGCCATTTTCGTCTCCCTTCCAGAAGTTGTCATAGAGTCCGACGCCAGGCGCTGGGGCTGGGGAGCGCGCTGCGGAAATATTTCAACGGGAGGGCGGGGGTCCCTTCAAGAGCTAGATCTCCACATCAGTTGCCTAGAGCTACTCGCCGGCTCATTCGGGAACAGGACTCTGTCACCCAGGAAATTCTTGTGTTGCAGCCTACTAAGGATGGACAACATATCGGCAGTTGGCTACATCAACAAACTGGGAGGCACAAGATCCTCCATGTTAGTAGACATAGCGAAGGACTTGTGGCACTATTGCCTGAGTCACCAGATATCGGTCATAGCCGAATATATTCCGGGCCAGTTGAATGTGGTAGCGGACTGGCACTCGCGACATCTGAAGGAGTGCAGCGATTGGCAACTCTAACCTCAGGTAGTTCATTGGTTACAGGCGATCTGGGGGCCATGCCAGATCGACCTCTTTGCGTCCAGGTTGAATCGGCAAATGTCTCCGTATTTCAGCTGGAGAGCGGATCCGTTAGCTCTGGCAACAGATGCCTTCACTCTGGACTGGTCCCAGTCTCTGAATTATGCCTTTCCCCAGTTCATATTGATCCCTCGGTGTACACATAGATAATGCGACAAATGGCGGAAGCGATCTTACTGACTCCTCTGTGGAAATCGCAACCTTGGTACCTAAGTCTCCTGGAAGTTAGCTGCGACTTCCCTAGGAGGATTCCGGAATCTCCGATGATGCTCCAGGGCCCTCATGCAGAGATGCACCCGGTGGTGGTGTTGGGGCAGTTGTCCCTGATGGCCTGGAGACTTTCCGGCAACGTTGGCAAATGTCAGGTTTTTCAGAGCAAGCTTCAGCCTTCATCAACCAAGTTTGGGCTCCATCCACCAGGAAGAGATATACTTCAGCCTGGAAGGGCTGGGTTCGTTATTGTGTGGAACAGCACATGGATCCCGTGGGGGCGGGATTACATTGTGAACTTTCTTTCTCAGAAAGCTTCCAAGGATTGGCATATCGTTCCGTTAATAATTTCTGTTCCGCTATCTCGGCGGATCATTCCCAAATTGAGGGTAAACCTGTAGGTATGCATCCGCTCATATGTAAGCTTCTGAAGGGTATTAGAGTAGCGAATCCGTCCAAACCTAAGGATACTTCCATTTTGGTATGTCTCTCTAGTTCTTTACCTGTTTAATGAATGGCCTCAAAATGACATGTTAACAAGGTAACAACTTTTGGGAAAATTGGCCATGCTTTTATGCCTTGCGGCTTGTAGACGGTCATCTGATGTTAAGGCTTTGGACGTTACAGGTAGAGTATATACTCCGGAAGGAGTTTCCTTTAACATTACTTCCAGAATCAACACAATGTCTAGAAGTGTTGATTACCATGCTTTTTCTAGTAATGCTAAGCTTTGTGTAGTGCAATGTCTTAAGGCCTATAAGGAATGTACAAGGTCTCTTTGACCTGCTGGTGTAGCGCAATTATTGATTGCTTTGAGGAAACCGTACAGGCCTGTTACTGCGGCTACCATAGCCAGATGGTTAAGGTATGTTATGCAGGAGGCGGGTATTGATACCCAGGTGTTTGGGGCGCATTCTGTTCTTGGCGCCATGGCCTCTAAAAGTTTTATGTTAGGTTCTACTGTTCAGGATATTATGCATTCTCCTGACTGGTCTTCAGATCCTACCTTTAAACAGTTTTATTATAAGCCGGTGGCTGATATTTCCTCTGTAGTGTTTCATCACCGTTAAACTAGCATAATACGAAGCCTCCGGTCCTGTAATAGAATAAAAAATTAGCTAGCTATCGCACCAAGAATTTTCAATTGTATTAAGGACACGGAGGCGAGGATTATCCCACCCGGTTATATTACAAATGTTGTAATGCTTTCCCACCCGTGTTTTTATAATCTGTTTTAAACAGAAATTACGGGTTTCTATTTTCATTCTTCCAGGTTCTGAAAAGAAGATTGACTAAGTATGCTTCCTGTTGAGAAGAGGTTTCTTTCCAGTTGCATGGTTCTTCCACGTTGGAGGATGTTATTGTTGGACTTGAGTTATTTCATGGACTTTAATATTCAAAGCAAAGAAAGAGGAGAAAATCCGGTGTTGACTGGCTCTTATAGGCTCTGACAGGATGTGATGTGTTGTGTGCATCATGGGAAATGTAGTTTTTCGATATGCAAAGTTAAATTTCATTGGCTGCTGTGTGTAGCAATAAATGATAGAGAAAGCATAATCCTCGACTCCGCGTCCTTAATAGAATTGAACATTCTTGGCGCGATAGCGAGCAAATTTTTTATTCTTCCCTACAATGATGGCTGCTTGAATTGACTCCATGATGACCCTGTTAAATCTTTCGGCTAGGCCGTTCCCTGCTGGATGGTATATCGGGGTGTGTTTGATCTGTATTCCGTTCCATTCCATAAATGCGTTCCATTTCTCAGACGTGAATTGGGATCCATTGTCACAAGTTATGACTCGTGGGATCCCTTCTCTCAGGAATGTGGACGTGAGGACGGCCAGTACTGCATCGATGTGCACCGACTCACATATCTTGATTCCCGGCTACTTGGAGTACCGATCGACGAGCACGATGGCATACTTGGGTACACTATTTGCATCTAATATGGGGCCCAATATGTCCACTGACAATTCTTCCCATGGATTAGCTGGGTTGATTAACTTCCATAACGTGGGGTCGCATCATGGTCTGTGTCTTGTCTGCATTGCTGCACTGTTTGGATTCTCTGACATGTCTCTCCACTTGGCTGTGTAGTGCAGGCTACCAGTATGCTTGTTTGACTCTTTGTTTTATTTTCACTATTCCCAAGTGTCCTTCGTGCAGAATCGTGAGTAGCCAGTTTACCATTTGTCCTGGAGCACCACTTTATCTCCTCTTAACACGAACATCTCGTTGTCTCCTACTGACAGCTCTTCTCGCACTTCATAGAATTTCCGCTGTTCTGTGTTTAAGTGTTTCTTTTCTGGCCACCCGTGACTATGAACTGTTTGATTGCTGTTAGGCTTGTGTCCTCCTCATATGCCGTCCTCCTTTCTTGTGCGCTTATGACCGCCACTTGGTCCTCCATGAATGCTATGGTGTAATCATCTTCTTCCGTTGGTACCGGTGCGTTCTCCATTGCCGCTGCCCTGCTGAGAAAGTCGGCCATTTTACTCTTGAAGCCAGGGATGTATTGGACGTCATACACTTAATCCAATAGTCGCAGGGTCATTTTCACTATGCGAGGCATGGCCGTCGCATGTCCACTTGACGTGAGTACCTTCACTAATGGCTTGTGATCCGTCTGGAATCTGGAGCCCCAAAGGAATTGGTGGAATCTTTCCATTGCCCAAATTGCTGCTAGTATCTCCTTCTCCACCACACTGAATTTTTCTTCATTTGGGGCCAAGGACCGGAACGCAAAGCCGACCGTCGTCATTTCACCTTCTGCGGACTGCTGCATCAGGACTGCTCCTAACCCTCGGTCACTCGCGTCCGTGGTGAGAAAATCCAAAACTACTGAGACGGTCCGTGGTGAGAAAATCCAAAACTACTGAGACGGTCCATCTCCCTACAGGGATTGGACCTTGAAGTGGAACACCGACCAGGGACTGCCCATTCCAATGTAGATGGACTTTCCAGGTTCTTCCACTTAGACAATGAAGACTCCCTAGGGCAAGGTTAGTCTCATCACCTTTCGTTTGGGGTGGGGGGGTTGTGTGAGAAAGTGCCATCTTTCTTGCATTGGTATGCCCTCATTTTTTTCTGAACTGTTGATGTGCTTTGACTGAGTGTGCCCTGGGCTCCTGCTAACCAGGTACCCAGGGCCTGTGTTCCTTATCTAAAACTGTATTGAAATTAAAACCCAATTGGCATCTCTGGCCACCTATCAGCCCCTAGTAAATGGTACCCTAGGTACCCAGGGCATGGTTACCAGAGAGGACCCCTAAGGGCTGCAGCACTTATTGTGCCACCCTTAGGGGCCCTGTACCCTGACACCCACACACTGCCTTTGCAGGCTGAGTGTCTAGGTGCAGAACTAAACAGAGAGTCAACATGGCCCACATCTCTGTGTGCCATGCCCACAAACCCACTGTCCTGTCATACCTAAGTCACCCCTCTAGCTGGGTGCCCTATGCCAGCGGTGTGGGCAGAGGTGCATGAGCCCTGTGCCCCTACAGTACCCAGGGCCATTCCTGGGCACTGTAAGTGCAGTGCTGCCATTAAGAGTATATGGTGCTGGGAGGTCATCATTACGAACTCCACTGCACCATAATGGCTGCACTGAAGGCTGAGAAGTCAAACTTCTCAGCACATTAATCCCGCACTGATGCCAGTGCAGGATTTGATGTAAAATACACCAGAGGGCATCTTAGAGATGCCCCCTAAAACCTAAACCAGCAATCCACATCTGGACTGAGAGGCTGCCTAGGCTGCCACACAGCAGGCATATTGCTGGACCCCTGGGTGGAGAGCCCCCCGCTCTCCTGGGCCTGCAACAATGGACATCCTGGGTGAGGTGCTAGGTCTCCTTCCCCAGGATGGGCAGAGGGAAGCTTCAAAGGCCTGCCGCCTCTGTGAGCTTCTCCAGACCATTTGCTGTACCCAGCAACTGGCCCCCACCAGTCCTGACCCCCACTCTGTCGGGAAGACTGTCGGGAAAACCTACGCCAGGAAGGGGGGGGGGGTGCCAGCCTGTGCCAACCCCACCCCTCAGGTGGGGTAGATGAAGTGAAGCAGGACCCCGGGATCTGGCCATCTTGAATATGGGGAGCCCTGCCCAATCACAGCTAGGCTCCTGCCCCCCTCCCACAGGAGAGAAGCAGGCTAGGGGGCGTACCCACCCCAGGACAGGGACCTATTGGTCCCTGCCCTTGCCCTACCTGTAACACCCCTAAATTATGTATTTAGGGGCTCCCTGAACCTTCCTTCCTCAGATCCCGATAAGAAAAGAAGAAAGAAGATCAAGAAGAAGAAGATCCACCGTGCAGCTGCTAACAACGGGACAACACCAACTGACTTGGCCCCAGCCCTACCGACCTGTCAATCCTGGAACCTGCCCCTGCCTAATCCTGGCGACTCCTGCGGACAGCAACCTTGGGACACCTGGAGGTCCTGCCTGCCTTGACCCTCTTAAAGACTGGGACCCCCTTAAGCAGAGGTTCTGCTCAACAATCATACCCCTGGTGCCAGCCAGGAAGCTCCCGACCAACCCACTCTGCACCAGCCGACCCCGGCCCGTGCGATCCAAGACCACGAGGATGTCCCCCCGGCGACTGGGACCCGGGGTCCAGTGCCCAATGGCCCTCCTCGATGTCCCTGATGATGCCTGCTGCATCAGGACAAAGGACCCCTCCGACAACGACCAGCAGGGTGTAAGATTTCCCAACCTCAAAAGACACCCCTGCACCCGGCGCCCCACGGCCCCCTGTGCCCAACTCCTGGGTGCCTACCTATCCTCCAAGATCCCAACTTACCCCTCGAAGTGTTGGTCACTCCAGAAAGTCCTCCGTCCCCGAGCCATCAGCCTTTGTTCCCTTTTCAAGATCGTCATTGAATAACATTGAGCGCTCGGCGGCTCAAAAGCACCCTGCACCTAGCCGCCCGAGTGCCCCTGGCAGTGCAACCTGTACCCTATCCTACTTCCCCATTTGCCCTGAGCAAGTTACCAGGAGCCCATCTCCCACAGCCCCGTGACCTGCTAGCCAGCAGCCACCAACCGAAGGACCCCTGCCTCTCATTGGATAACATTGGGCCTAACTACCACTGCACCCGGCTTCCCCTGTGCCGCTGAGGGTGTACCAACTATACCTACCTGACCCTGGAGGACTCCTGAGTCTATGCTCAGAATTTTAACTTCCCCAGTCGAGTACTCACCTGGAAACCAATACCTCGTAATTGCTTACCTGTCTAGGGTAGAGTTCCCAGTGCTGGACCTAGGAGCCCAGTACTGGATTACAAAAGTAACGAGAACCTACTTTACCTGTGACTTGAATTTCCTGCCATAGGATAACATTGCCAGTTTTTCATTGAAAAGTTCCTAAGTGTCAACTTTTAAAATACCTTTTTATGCCTTAAAAATCATTGCAATAACCAAAACATTTTTACTCAACTATTTTCAGCTTAGACCCCAAGACTGAATCTAGGATCCAGTCCTGGGATTACAAAAGTAATCTATAAAGTAATCAACTGCATTTATGTAGAAAAACCCATTGAGCTCAATGTTAAATTGTGTATAATTGTGTTGCCTACTGCAACCCCTATACCTATTGTGTTTACAAACTTTATTGCCTTTCTGCAAAGTATTAATCTGAGATCACTCATATTGAGAAAAGTATATTTTGATACCTGTTGGTTCTAAAAATAAAACAACAATATCTTTTGAAATAAAAACAATTGGCCTGAAGTTCAGTCCTTGAGTGTGTGAAATCTGTTGCTGACTGATTGTGTACATGTTAGAAATTGGATTTCTGGTTGGCTAAGGCTTGCGTCAAAGCCAGGCAGAAACCACCACTCTAGTCAGGGCAAGGGAGTCACACGCCAAGATAACCCCTGCTCTCTCCCTTGGTAGCTTGGCACGAGCAGTCAGGCTTATCCCGGACGCGATGTGCGAAGCGTTTGCGCGCTCATCCAGCAACAACACCCAAGGCCCACCACAAAGGAAACTCCACAAAAGGTTATATATAACAATAGCCTTTGTATTATAACAAACACATTAGATAATAAACACACAATTTACACTGTGCCAACTGGCACAGTCAGAATTGACAGGGGATTATATACACAGGACTGGGCCACATGGACCACTGTCAGGAATAAGCACTTGGTAGAACTAGCACTTTGCAGGAATAGCACTTAGAACATCGAGTAACTGTAGCACCAAATAGCAAATGTAGCACACAACCAGTAACCACTGGTAGAAGGTAAGTACAGCCTACGCAATCCTAACCACCTTAGGCATATATCACGCAGGGAACCATGAACTCACTAGCATAACTATACTAGGAAACACAACCTCCTAAGCATAAAAATACATTTAGAGGTATAGGCAAGTAGGCATGGCATATTATGCAGAAATCACATTAGGCAAGTATCACATTTGCGCAAAAGATCACAGAACTAACCCCAAGGCATCTTGATCTCACTGGGGCTCACAGGCCCAATGTCCAGAATGTCTGGGCTGGCTGCGCAGGCAGCCAAAGAACAATGCGCAAGGGCCTAAACGAGGCAGCTGGCCACTAAGTGCTGGGCAGCTGGGGAACTGAGCCTGGCACCAGCGTGCCTCCTGGCTCTTCTTCTGGGGCTCTCAAAATACCAAAGCAACGGAGCTAAAAGGCGGCCATACGTTGGAGCCTCGTGGGCTCTAGAACAAATGCCCCCTGGAGCCTCGTGGGCTCGAAACAAATATGTTCCAAGGTAGAGTGGCTCGCCCTCTTGCGAGCCCGCTCAGTAGATGTGGCTCCCACCCAAAGTCGCACCGGCACGAGGGGAGGGGCGGGCACTGGCAATGTGCCCCGACGCCCCCTCCACAACACTGAACACCGGGGCCCCACTCACCGGCTCATCAGCAGCCTCGTCTTTGCTCTGCCAGACTCCTCACGACGGGGTAGGTTCCCTCTGGTCTTCCGCTGGCTGACTCTGCTTCGGGGCTCTCCCTCACCGGGGACTTGCTGGCGGCTGCTGCACGAGAGCTCCCGTTCCTCGGGGCTCTCTCTCTCCGCCCTCCTCCGCTGCACTCCGGGGCTCTCCCTCGCTCTTGGGACCCCGGGGGAGAGACGCCAGCTTCCATTCTGTGGCGCAGGAGAGCGGGGTAGGCTCCCGTCTGCTTCCTGCTTTGCTCCGGGCCTCCACCAATCCCAGCACTGCGCGGGGAACTGACATCACGGGGGTGTCCCGGGCCGGCGGGGATTTCCTCACGGTCTCGGCAAAATTGAGGGGTAGGCACCCTCGAATGAATTTAAATGTAGAGCGGCAATTTCTGCAGGGTGGGCACCTAGTAAAGATTTAAAGAAAGTACGGCAAATAAACGTGGTGGGCACCCGTGCCGAAAATCAGCCAAGGGGGATCCCCACGCCGGGGAATCCCCCGAAAAAGGGGACCGTTGCTCCGGGATGCAGTGGAGAACAACAGCCCTCCCCTGGAGGAGAAACCAAGCGCTTCCCAGGCGCTGCAGGGAACAAAGACCCAAGTCCAGGGCAAAGCTCAGCAAAAAGATTTGGTAGGAGGTAGGGGGGGGGGGGCAAAGGCTGGCCCCAGGGGCCAGCTCACAGGTTCCTCCAGGCAGGGAGGCAGTCCCCATTGGCGGTCCTCCTGGCACCCAGCAGCAGCAAGCCCCCCTCTAGGTAGGATCAGGAAAGAGAACATTTTGCATGGGGTCACAGCCCCTAATAATACACATAAATCCTTTGTCTTAGGGTGCAGGGTGGGGGGAAATCCAGACACAGCTGGTCTCTGTTGTGCTCAGCCCCTCTCCCCATTCACTGGACAGGCTAGGGACATCAGTCGCACCACATGGGGCAGAGTCAGCATTGTGTAGGGAAGGCCCAGCCCTATTCAGGTCCCAGGTGCACTCCTCCCACCCATCTACATGTAAATCCCCCTATTCACCCCCTGGGCAGACCCATTCTGACACCTGGAGCCAGGCTCACCATCCAGCTCCAGCCAATCACAAGCCAGACAGTCATTTCACATTTATTACACAGACATGCCAACTTCTAGAAGTGGCACTTCCACACTAGACACATTAAAGCCACACACATCATTGTTCAGCATTTACTCTCACGAGTTCGCACATACCAAACTCAACTCTGCACTCCCCACGCATCAGGAACTACCATGGGCACACACATTCCCCATGCATTCCTATGGGAGGGCAGGCCAATCTCACAATATGCACTCAGAGTGCGCACACACTTTACACTGGGACACAGAGTTAAAGTGCGCAGAAGCCAAAAATAACTAACACCAGGTCACATATCAAAGCAAAAAGTTTAGGGGTGAACCTGCCAGAAGGGCCAAGTCCAACAGTACAACACATTCTTTACACTGTCCTCTGGTAATGCCATACTGCTCGACCAAGCTACCACTTTAGAGAGTAAGGTCACACCTGGCTTTAACCTCTGTTATACCTCTGGGGTTTGTAGACTCTATACACACTGTACCTTATCTTGGTCCAGTATATATAGAGCCACTTTCTCACATTTGTGGATCAGCGGTGGGATACAAACTTGCATTTGTTGGACTACTTGGTTACCATCTGATCACACGAAATAACTCATAAATTGTCTTTAGAATTCTGAAATTGTTTTTTCCAAAATACTAAAAATCTGGTAGGGCCCATCAGCATTTTAGAAAAATAAAAGTCACTATAGTTAGGGTAGAGGGTTAGAACTGTCAGGTTATAATGTCTCAACAGAACCCAGCTATTAGTGGAGATAACATGGACCTGGAATAGATCTAGAGCCCAGACTCCTGGCTGTAGAAAAAGAAAGGAAAGAGATGGGGTTAGCTCCCATCTCTGGTGGCAGCAATACCAATAATAAGGATAAAGAGCAATCTTATGATCCTAAGATCCCCAAAGGGATTGTCCCTAAATTTGAGGAAGGTGATGATATCACCAAGTGGTTCACAGCCTTTGAGAGGGCTTGTAATATCAGAAGATTAAAGAAACCTCTCTGGGGGCACTCCTGTGGGAACTGTTCTCTGTTAACTGCAGAGACAGGCTTCTGACCCTCTCTGGGCCAGATGCAGGGTCCTATGACCCCATGAAGAAAACTCTAATTGAGGGATTTGGGGTCACTACTGAGAAGTATAGAATCAGGTTCAGGGGGCTCACAAAACCCAGACCCAACCCTGGATAGATTTTGTAGACTACTCAGTAAAGACACTGGATGGTTGGTTAACTGGACACGAGGTGCATGATTTTACTGGACTTTATAATTTTTTTATGAAGGAACACATTTTGAGTAATTGCACAAATGAAAAGTTGCATCAGCATGTGGTGGACCTAGGTCTAATTTCTCCCCAAGATTTGGGAAAGAAGGCAGACCATTGGGTCAAGACTAGGGTGACAAGGACAGCCACTGGGGGTGACCAAAAGAAGGTGGTTGCAAAACCTCCCCAGGGGAAAGGTGGCGAGAAACCGCAAGATAAAAAATCTGAGTCTTCCAAAGGGCCCCAAAAACCTGTACAGGTGGGTGGGTCCCAAACTACTCACTATGTGCCTCAGCCCTACAGGGGGAAGAACTTTGATCCTAGCAAGGCCTATTGTAACAACTGTAAAAAGTTGGGACATCTAACTGTCGACAAAAACTGCCCCTACAATAAAGCCCCTAAGGCACACAGTACAGCTACACCAGGGACAGCAAATCTACAGATGGGATCAGAGAAGTGCCCAGAGCAAATTGGGAATACACTCAAGCTAGTCTAGTCCCCTTGGGGGAAATGGAGTTTGCCACTGTAGCTGGTTGGCCACCCAACTGTAAAAAGTATTTGCAATACCCCTCCATTAATGGAACTAGAGTAGAAGCCCTGAGGGATACAGGTGCCAGTATCACTATGGTGAAAGAAGTGCTGGTTTCCCCAGAGCAATACTTGATTGGGAAAACTTACCCAGTCACCAATGCTGACAGCATTACCACCCAACGCCCTATGGCTATTGTGACATTAGGTTGTGGGGAGGTTACTGGCCTGAAACTGGGAGTGGTCTCTCCACAATTGCCAGCTTACTGTCTGCTTGGGAATGACCTTGAAACCTCAGCCTGGGCTGAGGTGGAGCAAATGACCCATGCAGCCATGCAGATTATCCCTAGACTGGCGTGTGTACAAACCAGAGCACAGAGCAAAACGAAGGGTGAGCAAGTAGGTTTGGAGCCTGAAAGTATGGCCCAACCAACTAAGAGAAAAGGCAAGAAGACGGGGGGGCAGCTTCTACACAGCAAGCCTCTCAGGACACCTTTCCCCAGGGAGAGGACTTGGAAACCCTAGAGGGAACTGAGCCCATGGAGCTTGAGCCTTACCAGGTTTGACTCCTGAGCCCAGGGGGACCCACTAGGGAAGAGCTGTGCCAGGCTCAGCGAGACTGCCCCACTCTTGAAAGCCTGAGGCAGCAACCTGTTTCAGAAGCCTAGGGAGATGTCAGTGGTACCCACAGAGCTTATTGGGAAGAGGGATTGCTGTATGCTGAGGCAAGACACCACACTCCTGGAGCTACCAGGAGGATGGTAGGGCCACAGAAGTACAGGGAGTTCCTCCTAACTTTAGCTCATGACATCCCCCTAGCTGGACATCTGTGGCAGAACAAAACTTTGGAAAGGCTAGTTGGCCACTTCTACTGGCCCCAGATGCACCAAAAGGTGAAGGAGTTTGTGAGCTCCTGTGTTACCTGTCAGGCCAGTGGCAAGACAGGTGGCCACCCAAAGGCCCCCATGATACCACTGCCAGTGGTGGGGGTACCCTTTGAAAGGGTAGGTGTGGACATTGTGGCTCCACTTGAACCTCCCACAGCCTCAGGGAACAAATTCATTCTAGTAGTAGTGGATCATGCTACTAGGTACTCTGAAGCAATCCCCCTTAGGGTTACTACAGCTCTTGCAGTAGCCAAGGCCCTCCTGGGTGTCTTCATCAGGGTAGGGTTTCCTAAAGAGGTGGTTTCAGGCAGAGATTCCAACTTCATGTCTGCTTACCTGAAGCACATGTGGAAGGAGTGTGGTGTGCAGTACAAGTTTACTACCCCATACCACCCAGAAACCAATGGTCTTGTTGAGAGATTCAACAAGACATTGAAAGGTATGATCATGGGACTCCCTGAAAAACTCAAAAGGAAGTGGGATGTCCTGTTGCCATGCCTGCTCTTCGATTATAGGGAAGGGCCATAGAAGGGAGTAAGATTTTCAACCTTTGAACTTCTGTCTGGTCATCCTGTAAGGGGACCACTTTGTCTTGTGAAAGAGGGTTGGGAGAGGCCTCTCCAAGAACCCACGCAAGACATTGTGGACTATGTGCTTGGCCTAAGGTCCAGAATGTGAGTTTATGGAAAAGGCATCCGAGAATCTTGGGGCCAACCAGGAGCTTCAGAAGCACTGGTATGACCAAAAAGCTGCCATGGTTGAATTTCAACCTGGGCAACAGGTGTGGGTTTAGAGCCAGTGGCACCAAGGGCTCTCCAAGACAGATGGCGTGGCCCTTACCTTACCTTGGAGAAAAAGAGTGAGGTCAATTACCTAGTGGGCCTGGGCACAAGCACGACACCCAAAAGGGTTAGCCATGTGAACCGCCTTAAACTCTACCATGACAGGGATGACCTAACCATGCTGATGGTGACTGATGAGGAACAAAAAGCAGAGTGTGAACCTCTCCCTGACCTCCTCTCTTCCAGCCAAAAAGATGGGTCAGTAGATGGAGTAGCCTTTTCAGACACCCTCTCTACCCATCAGCAGGCTGACTGCAAGCAAGTCTTGCAGCAGTTTGCTAGTCTCTTTTCCTTGACCTCTGGTATGACCAGGTTGTGTACCCATGATGTGGACACTAGTGACAGTAACCCTGTCAAAAACAAACTCTATCGACAATCAGACCAAGTCAAGGAAAGCATCAAAGCTGAAGTCAGCAAGATGCTGGAGTTAGGGGTGATTGAACCCTCTGAGAGCCCCTGGGCCAGCCCAGTGGTTCTGGTCCACAAGCCTCATCAACAAGGTGGAAAGAGAGAGATGAGGTTCTGTGTGGAGTATAGACGGCTTAACTCTGTCACCAAGACAGATGCTCACCCCATTCCAAGAGCAGATGAGATGATAGATAATTTGGGGGCCGCTAAATTTCTCAGTACTTTTGACTTAAATGCAGGGTACTGGCAAATTGGCATGGCCCCAGGAGCCAAAGAGAAAACAGCATTCTCCGCACCTGATGGGAACTATCAGATTACTGTAATGTCTTTTGGGTTAAAGAATGCCCCTGTCACCTTCCAGAGGTTGGTGAACCAAGTCCTGAGTGGATTGGAGTCCTTTAGTGCAGCTTATCTTGATGATATTGCTGTCTTTAGCTCCACCTGGCAGGATCACCTGAACAACCGTGGGAAGGTTCTACAAGCCCCACAATCTGCAGGACTGACTATCAAGGCATCCAAGTGCCAGATAGGGCAGGGCACTGTGGTATACTTGGGCCACCTTGTTGGTGGAGGCCAGGTCCAACCCTTACAGCCCAAGATCCAGAGTATCATGGACTGGGCAGCTCCAACAACCCAGACCCAAGTCAGGGCATTCCTTGGCTTGACTGGATAGTACAAGAAATGTTTAAAGGGGTAAGGGTCCATTGTGACTTCCCTCACAGAAATCACCTCCAAGAAAATGCCCAAGAAAGTGAACTGGACTGTTAGCTGCCAAAAGGCTTTTGACACCCTGAAAGAAGCAATGTGCTCAGCACCCATTCTAAAAGCACCAGACTACTCCAAGCAGTTCATAGTGCAGACTGATGCCTCAGAGCTGGGGATAGGAGCTGTCCTGTCCCAGATCAATGAGGAAGGCCAAGACCAACCTGTTGCTTGTATAAGCAGAAGGCTAATCCCCAGGGAGCAGCGTTGGAGTCCCATTGAGAGGGAGGCCTTTGCTGTGGTTTGGTCCCTGAAGAAGCTGAGGCCCTACATGTTTGGAACTCACTTCCTGGTTCAAAGTGACCGCAGACCTCTCAGGTGGCTAATGCAGATGAAAGGAGAAAATCCCAAACTACTGAGATGGTCCATCTCCCTACAGGGATTGGACTTTGAAGTGGAACACCGACCAGGGACTGCCCATTCCAATGCAGATGGACTTTCCAGGTTCTTCCACTTAGACAATGAAGACTCCCTAGGTTAAGGTTAGTCTCATCACCTTTTGTTTGGGTGTGGGGGGCGTGTGTGAGAAAGTGCTATCTTTCTTGCATTGGTATGCCCCCACTTTCTCTGAACTGCTGATGTGATTTGACTGAGTGTGCCCTGGGCCCCTGCTAACCAGGTACCCAGGGCCTGTGTTCCTTCCCTAAAACTGTATTGAAATTAAAACCCAATTGGCATCTCTGGCCACCTGTCAGCCCCTAGTAAATGGTACCCCAGGTACCCAGGGCATGGTGACCAGAGAGGACCCCTAAGGGCTGCAGCACTTATTGTGCCACCCTTAGGGGCCCTGTACCCTGACACCCATACACTGCCTTTGCAGGTTGAGTGTCTAGGTGCAGAACTAAACAGAGAATCAACATGGCTCAAGTGTCTGTGTGCCATGCCCACAAACCCACTGCCCTATCATACCTAAGTCACCCCTCTAGCTGGGTGCCCTATGCCAGCGGCGTGGGCACAGGTGCATAAGCCCTGTGCCCCTACAGTACCCAGGACCAATCCTGGGCACTGTAAGTGCACCACTGCTATTAAGAGTATATGGTGCTGGGAGGACGTCAATACGAACTCCACAGCACCATAATGGCTGCACTGAAGACTGAGAAGTTTGGTATCAAACTTCTCAGCACATTAAACCCGCCCTGATGCCAATGCAGGATATAATGTAAAATACACCAGAGGGCATCTTAGAGATGCCCCCTAAAACCTAAACCTGTAATCCACATCTGGACTGAGAGGCTGCCTAGACTGCCACACAGCAGACATGTTGCTGGACCCCTGGGTGGAGAGCGCCCTGCTCTCCTGGGCCTGCAACAATACACATCCTGGGTGAGGTGCTAGGTCTCCTCCCCCAGGATGGACAGGGGAAGCTTCAAAGGCCTGCCGCCTCTGTGAGCTTCTCCAGACCATTTGCTGTACCCAGCAACTGGCCCCCACCAGTCCTGACCCTCACCCTGGCGGGAAGACTGTCAGGAAAACCTAAGTAAGGAAGGGGGGGTGTGCCAGCCTGTGACAACCCCATCCCTCAGGTGGGGGAGATGAGGTGAAGCACGACCCCGGGCTCCGCTCCCATCTTGAAGATGGGGAGCCCTGCCCAATCACAGCTAGGCTCCTGCCCCCCTCCCACAGGAGAGAAGTAGGCTAGGGGGTGTACCCACCCCAGGGCAGGGACCTATTGGTCCCTGCCCTTGCCCTACCTGTAACACCCCATAATTCTGTATTTAGGGGCTCCCTGAACCTTCCTTCCTCAGATCCCGATAAGAAAAGAAGAAAGAAGGTCAAGAAGAAGAAGACCCGCCGTGCAGCTGCTAACAACAGGACGACAGCAACTGACTTGGCCCCAGCTCTACCGACCAGTCGATGCTGGAACCTGCCTCTGCCTAATCCTGGCGACTCCTGCGGACAGCAACCTTGGGACACCCAGAGGTCCTGCCTGCCTTGACCCTCTTAAAGACTGGGACTCCCTTAAGCAGAAGCTCTGCTCGACAATCATACCCCTGGTGCCAGCCAGGAAGCCTCTGACCAACCCACTCTGCACCCGCCGAGCCCGGCCCGTGTGACCCAAGACCACAAGGATGTTCCCCCGGCGACTGGGACCCGAGGTCCAGTGCCCAAAGATCCTCCTCGACGACCCCGACGACGCCTGCAGCCTCAGGACAAAGAACCCTTTCGACCAGCAGGGTGTAAGATTTCCCGACCTCAAAAGACACCCCTGCACCCAGCGCCCCACGGCCCCCTGTGCCCAACTCCTGGGTGCCTACCTATCCTCCAAGATCCCAACTTACTCCTCAAAGTGTTGGTCGCTCCAGAAGGTCCTCAGTCCCCGAGCCTGCAGCCTTTGTTCCCTTTTCAAGATCGACATTGAATAACATTGAGTGCCCAATGGCTCAAAAGCACCCTGCACCCAACCGTCCGAATGCCCCCTGGCAGTGCAACCTGTGCCCTATCTTACTTCCCCATTTGCCCTGAGCAAGTGACCAGGAGCCCAGCGCCACAGCCGCGTGGCCTGCTAGCCAGCAGCCACCAACAGAAGCCCCCCTGCCTCTCATTGGATAACATTGGGCCTAACTACCTCTGCACCTGGCTTCCCCAGTTCCGCTGAGGGTGCACCAACTATACCTACCTGACCCTGGGGGACCCCTGAGTCTATGCCCAGAACCTTAACTTCCCCAGTTGAGTACTCACCTGGAAACCGATACCTCACTTTCCTGCCATAGGATAACATTGACTGGTTTGACTCGAAAAATCTTCTAAGTGTGAAGTTTTGAAACTTTGAAATCCATACTAATATAATAAAGAGAGAGCCTGAACCTTTGAGGGGGGTAATGTCAGGAACCACCCAAACCTAGCCCTGAACCCTAAAAATACCACTGTACCCCAAAACCCAAACCTACCCCTGAAACCCTAAAGTACCCCTGTGCCCCAAAACCCAAACCAAGCCCTGAACCCTTAAAATACCCCTGTACCCCAAAACCCAAACCAAGTCCTGAACCCTAAAAATACCCCTGTACCCCAAAACCCAAACCTAGCCCTGAACCCTAAAAATAACCCTATACCCCAAAACCCAAACCTACCCAAGAACCCTAAAATACCCCTGTACCCCAAAACCCAAACCTACCCTGAACCCTAAAAATACCCCTGTACCCCAAAACCCAAACCTAGCCCTGAACCCTTAAAATACCCCTGTGCCCCAAACCCAAACCTACCCCTAAACCCTAGAAATACCCCTATAATCCAAACCCAAACCTAGCCCTGAACCCTAAAAATACCCCTGTACCCCAAAACCCATACCTATCCCTAAACCCTAAAACTACCCCTGTACCCCATAACCCAAAACTATATCTGAACCCTTAAAATACCCAAACACCCCAAAACATATACCTCCGTACCCCAAAAGATATACCCCTATACCCATACTTACCTTATCCAAACATTTAAAAAAACATGCTTTTACCATTCATGCATTTGCAACGAATTTCGTTGTAAATGTATGCATGGTAAAAGCATATAAAATGTAATGCCATGCGTTATAATGGCATTGCGGAGTCATGATACTTTCGTAATGAAAATAACCCTATACCCCAAAACCCAAACCTACCCCAGAACCCTAAAATACCCCTGTACCCCAAAACCCAAACCTACCCTGAACCCTAAAAATACCCCTGTACCCCAAAACCCAAACCTAGCCCTGAACCCTTAAAATACCCCTGTGCCCCAAACCCAAACCTACCCCTTAACCCTAGAAATACCCCTATACTCCAAACCCAAACCTAGCCCTGAACCCTAAAAATACCCCTGTACCCCAAAACCCATACCTATCCCTAAACCCTAAAACTACCCCTGTACCCCATAACCCAAAACTATATCTGAACCCTTAAAATACCCAAACACTCCAAAACATATTCCTCCGTACCCCAAAAGATATACCCCTATACCCATACTTACCTTATCCAAACATTTAAAAAAAACATGCTTTTACCATTCATGCATTTGCAACGAATTTCGTTGTAAATGTATGCATGGTAAAAGCATATAAAATGTAATGCCATGCGTTATAATGGCATTGCGGAGTCATGATACTTTCGTAATGAAAGTATGCAGAGTGATGGTATGCGGAAAGAAAGTTGCGGAATAATGGGTGTTTACCCTCCCCGGTAAGTACATCGGTGGGACGGCGGCCCACATCTCCAGCAACATACTCATATTTTTTCACCACCCATTTGAAAAAAGCACAGGTCTCTCTCATTGATGGCCAGCACCGACATACACTTTTAGACACACCTCCCGCCACAAGTTCTAGAATTGCGAACTTTAGAGCTGGGGAGCTACGTTCGAATCTCGGCATCAGCTCAACATCCTGTGATTCCAGACAAATCGCTTTGTCTCTCCATGCCTACCACAAATGAATGTGGTCTTCTGTAATGTAAATTGTGCTCATGCCATGTTGTCGAGTTTGCGCTATATAATAATGCAAGGAAAAATAAAGTAGGGAAACTCGAGTTCACACACTACTGAACGCGCACTCTTAAGTGCATCAGCAGTGTTATTGTTAATGTTAATGTTAAAAAGACTTTTAAAGCGCACGAATACCTTATGGTGCCTTGGCGCTGCACTATAGTAAGACCTTTTGAACGTAAATAAGGGGGAGATTATCATGAAAACAACCAGGTCTTTAGCTTTTTTCTAAAGGCAAGGAGAGAGCTAGCATCTCTCATGTCAGCGGGGAGAGTATTCCATAGTTTAGCAGCACAGTGAGAGGTGCTACGACCTCCCCAGCACACTGTTCGAATTCTGGGGATTGACATAAGTTTGGTATTTGTAGACCTTAATTGTCTGCCTGGGCGATACCAAGCACTGTGCACAGTGTACAGTGTACTGTGAATCGTAGCGTTTCACAGGCCTGTCACAGATAAGAAATGCTATCAAAACGAAATCCTACAAAACAATATACTACTGGCCGGCAGCAATTCATACCCAGACAACGTCGGGACGGGCTGCTAGTATTCTTATAAAATCAACTGAGTAAAGAATTTTGAAATACTCACCTTGAATCAGGAGAGGAGCCAGGGCTGTACATTTCAGCCCAGTACTGACCTGCAAAAGTAATTTTAACTGAGTTTTCTCCCGTAGGAAACTATTGACTGCTTTTCACAGAAAATTCTTTTAAGTGTCTACTTTTGAAAATTACAAATATTCCTTAAAAACTGTACCAACTACTGAAACATAATTGCTTACCTGTCTAGGGTAGAGTACCCAGTGCTGGGCCTAGGAGCCCAGTACTGGATTACAAAAGTAACGAGAACCTACTTTACCTGTGACTTGAATTTCCTGCCATAGGATAACATTGCCAGTTTTTCATTGAAAAGTTTCTAAGTGTCAACTTTTAAAATACCTTTTTATGCCTTAAAAATCATTGCAATAACCAAAACGTTTTTACTAAACTGTTTACAGCTTAGACCCCAAGACTGAATCTAGGATCCAGTCCTGGGATTACAAAATTAATCTATAAAGTAATCAACTGCATTTATGTAGAAAAGCTCATTGAGCTCAATGTTAAATTTAGTGTAGAATTGTGTTGCGTACTGCAACCCCTATACCTATTGTGTTTACAAACTGTATTGCCTTTCTGCAAAGTATTCATATAAGATCACTCATATTGAGAAAAGTATATTTTGATACCTGTTGGTTCTAAAAATAAAACAAGAATATCTTTTGATATAAAAGCAATTGGCCTGGAGTTCAGTCCTTGAGTGTGTGAAATCTGTTGCTGACTGAGTGTGTACAACAAATGATTTAAACTGTCCTCTAGTACTGCCTCACTGCTCGACCAAGCTACCACTTTAGAGAGTAAGGTCACACCTGGCTTTAACCTCTGTTAAACCTTTGGGTTTGTGGACTCTATACTCACTGTACCTTATCTTGGTACAGTATATGTAGAGCCACTTTCTCACATGGGTGCGTCCTTTATAGCCTTCGCATTAGCCTGTTTTGGTGCCATGCCTTTGTCGCTTATTTCATGCCCCAGGTACGTGATCGATGACACACCAAACCTGCACTTGTCCCACTCTGCGGTGAGGCCGTCCTGCCTTAGTATGCGCAGTACTGTGGAGAGCTTTGCGACATGGTCAACTTTGGTTCTACCCATGACTAGGATGTCGTCTTGGAAGTACTGCACCCCGTCAGTGTCTCTGAAAAGTTTATGCATCAGCTTTTGGAAGACCGCAGCGGCGGATGCTAGGCCGAATGGCATCCACCGGAACTGATAGCATCCAAACAGCGTGATGAACGAGGTAAGTTTCTTGCACATAGGGTGCAGCGTGATCTGATGATAGGCGGAGGTCAGGTCTGTTGTGGAAAACCACTTGATGCTCTTTGTCAGGGCCAATATCTCATTGATCCTGGGCAAAGGAAATTTATCTTCTAAGATGTTTTTGTTAAGCTCCCGCAAGTCGATGCAAAGGCATACCTTGCCATTGGGTTTCCTGGCTACGACCAGAGGCGCCAGCCACTCTGCGCCCTCAATCGGCTCAATAATTCCATTGTCTTCTAAGCGTTGCAACTCTTGCTGTACTGCTTCCCAGCTTTGAAATGGAATGTTGCGTACTTTGTGGCTCACTGGTTTCGCCCCTTCCTTGAGGCAGATCTTGTGAGTGAACTTCGTCAACTTGCCGATGGTGCCTCCAAATACTGTCGGGAATTCTGCCTTCCATTTTTCCGCTTCATATGCCTCCGCAGGGGCCATCATCAGGACTTGCGTTGTGCCTCCCAGATTTAGTTGAATGCCGAGTTCTCCCTGGTCCACCCATCCTAGTACTGAGGGTCCTTTTCTGCTACATTGAGCTTCCCTTCCACCGTGCAGCCTTTGATTTCAAATTATAGGGGACGGTACCCCACCATGGGAATGGGTTCCCCTGTGAAGGTAACTGGGTGGATGTCCGGAGCCAGGAGATGTGTGCCTATGGTTCGGGAAAAGTCTCTGTCTCAAATGCTGCGTTGTATGGTAGTGTATGAGGAACCCGAGTCAGCCTCCATTGCTACTTGGACCCCCCCCTATTGAGAGTTCACACAAAGGTTTTCTCGTGCGCGAACAGTCTATGCCTAAGACCTGGTCGTCTATGCACAGTTCACTTTCATCGTCGTCTTCGCCACCCCCTTCCTCAGTCTCTGAGTCTTGTGCCACATATTTGACTGAAGTTTTCTTGGGTTTGCGTCTGCAGACCTTCTCGAAGTGTTCCAAGATGCCGCAGTACAGACATTTAGCTCTGAAGGCGGGGCATCGTTTGTCGCTGGCTGCATGCGCTTGACTACCGCACCTGTAGCAGGAGTTCTTGTCCTCCACTTGGGGCTTCCCGTTCGTAAGTGACTTGGGTGCATACTTCTTGGGCTGTCTAGAGCTTCCCATGAATGGCTGCTTGCGCTCTTGAGGGGTGGCATCTGTTAACTTGCCCACCGTGGCTTTGCTGGCACTCTCCTTTCTTGGCGGCTTCGGCACACCATTTTGAGAGTTCCGCTTTTTTGACCATGCCCACTATCTCCTTGAGGGGAGCTTCTCCGCTGACCCATACCTTCTCCTGTATGGACGTATTCACCGTATGCATGATGTTTTGATCCCAAATGAAGTCATCATGGAGGACTCCGAATTTGCAGGTGATCGCTAGTCTCTTCAGCGCCGCCACATAGTCATCCACCGATTCCCCCCCGTTCTGTTTCCTTTGAAAGAAATTGAAGCGGTCGATCGCAATGCACACCACTGGCTGATAATGGCTGTCCAAGTCCTCTATGGCGTGTTGGAACACGTCGTCGTCGTCCTGAGCCCTGGTCTTCTTTACCAAGTTCATGTACATCCTGATGCCTTCCGGACCCAAGTTGTGCAATAGGATCTTCTTTTTCCGCTTGCTCAGAAAGACTTTGCCCCCTCGTCCTCTAGGGCTGACAAATAGTTCAGGAAGTACTCTTTCCAATCTTCCCATTTCATGGCCTGTTCCCCCGGTTTCGGTAGGAAGGGGGCAGGGTATGTGAGGGAGAAGTTTTGGGCACACATGGCTTGCCATCTGGGAGGAGTGTCGTCCGCCCTGTGCGGAGGGCTCCCTGGCGCGCTTTGGTCTTGTGGGCCTGCTGCGTCTTCCTGTGCCCCGAGGTCTTCCGACACGTTGCCTTGTGCCTGGTGCACCAGGGTCGGGTGTCCACCGGTCGCTCAGCGCTCCTTGAGCCGCTGGTCCGTGGGTTCCTGGCTTAACTGCGTCTGGGCTCCCGAGCTCCTGATGCGGGCCTGCAGGGCTTCCTGGCCAGTTCGTAGAGGTTCGGGCGGTGCCTCCTGGTTACTCTGCTCCCCCGGGGTAGGCCGGTCTGTGCTTGCATTCTGTCCTGCAGTGTGGTACCCTCTACTGCTGGGCTGCCATCGCCCTCTCCATGTAGCCTATGCCCTTATGGTGTGGGGTGCCCTGGTGCTCAAAGCTGGTTGTGTGGTGGCCCTGGGCCCTCTCCGCACCCCCTTAGCTGGAGGCCTAGGTGTGCCCCCTTGCCGCGGTGTTGCGCTCCACTAATATCTTCTCCCAGGGACAGGGGGTCTGTTGTATCTCGTTGTGGGGCCCTGCTGCCTGTCCTTTGTGCCAGCTCTATTCCCGTTCGCGAGGGAGGGGCTCGCTGTGCCTTGCACTTTGTCTCCACCTCACCTTTAGCGGACGCAGGCTCGTGCTCACTCCTCTCCTGCCGTCAATGTGCTCCTGTTGCGGGAGAGGGGCACCGCGTACTCGCAGCACCCCCGCTCCCTCTGGGAATCGGAGTGTGGCTGGTCTGCTGTGCTGCATGTTGTGGTGCAGCACTTGTCTTCTCCTCTGCCGCAATGCTCTCCGCTTCAGTGCGCCGGCTCCCGCGACTCCCCTGCGGGCTCTCACATCGCCGCGGGTACTCAGCTACCGTGTCCTGGACACGCTGCGGACATGATTCCTCCCCAGCCTCGTCGCCAATTTGTGGTGAGGCGATTGGGGTTAATTAATGAGGCAGACACAAGGTGTACTTTGACAATTCATTCTCTTTGCGAGAGCTCTGGGGACAAGGCTCCAGCTCTGGCTATAGCTGGGCTATAATGGCCTAACATGGCCGCCCACGCTCCTAGCGTCCTCCGTCATGTGATGACCGAAACACTAGAGCACAGCACTACAAAAGGTAACATATGGAAATAACAGAAAGCAGTGAATTTATTATAAATGCATTCTTTCTCTAAAATTGAAGTAAGGACGCATTTCACACCAAAATATAGGGATTCTGCCCCTTCTCATTGATGTCAAATTAAAGTTCTTATGAAGGACCTGGAGTGGTGTTAATCTTCCACTGATTTTTTTGCTCCTCAAGTGGATCTAGTCAACAAAATTATAATGCAAGCTGTACAGCATATGGTGCTTTCTAATGAAAACCGGACAAATATAGTAAAACCATGAAAGTTTATTAAGGGTTAAATCATTGCAGAAGCAAATTAATAGTCAGAAGTCAGCCGTTTAGTCATTCATTTCAAAGAACTAATGGCACGAGATTACCATCTTGGGTTACTCATATTGCACCATACTCACCTGGGTCCATAAACATACACTCGATAAGCCAGTAATCTACTTGCTGCCAATCAGATTTTTTTTCTTCTTATAATGGTTTACACCTGTATACCATATCTTACCAATTTCCTTGTCATCTCAATTCTTAATTTACTCAGGTCAATGAATCAGGTTGTTAGAATAATAGGCATAAACAACGATTTACCTTATTTCATAAAATGATCACAGACTTGGGAGAGCTTTAAAGCTTTTATCTATGCAATATTTTGTGAGTCAAATACCAATACATGCCAATCACCAGCTTCTCAAGGATAAAAATAATATTCAAAACAAAAATCTTTAAAGACTTTGGAAAATCTCAGGAGCCAACAGGTCAGGGCAGGACAGATAACCTCCTCCAAGTGCAACACCAGCGTTACACCCCTCTCTGGTGCTACTCTTGTTCCCTTCTAGATGGATCGATTCTTCTCATTCAGCAATCTCCTGATTCTTCTGTCAGAGTGCTTGACCAGCCCTCTGCGCTCGGTGACATCCGTGATCTGCTTCAGCAACGTTGGGTCAGTGATAGGACTGTGACAAGTCGGACAATGTAACTGACTAAGCCTACCTTAGTTATACTATTTTCAGTGTATGAACCACCCTCCAATGTTTCAATACTCGTGTATTCTCTTCATTCGATTGGTCAGTGGGGTGGGGAGAGGTCATCACACCATATTAATATGAAGTCATCTTCTCTAGTTTAATTGTTCTATGATTTCACCCTAAATTTATTTTCTCAAGTTGTATTCCCCCCGGCAACATTCATAATACTTTTAATACAATGTGTTTTCTTTGCTCACATCTTCTTCCCCCTCTCCGGATCAAGAGGTAAAGTTCCTTGTGTGACAGTTCTTGACTGCACGCATGTGCAGAGTTCAGACAAGATGGAGAATTCAGTCACCCTCCAGGCCCAAATAAGAACTAATAATAAAATACAAGAAGAACATGTTAGAATACGAAAATAAATGAATGCACTGTATACCACTTATTCCTATTCCAATCTCCTTAATTTATTTTATTTATTGCATTAGCAGTTAGGCAAAACATATGAAGTTTAGTTTAAGCATAGATATATGCATTAGCATGTGTGGTTCAAAGCGTCTATTTTAGGTGCTACTTCACAGCTGCAAAGAATTCCCACCAAAAGCAAAGTACGTCATACTACGTAGATGCAGTAGACACATGCGCAAAAGAGTTCCCACGTTTTCGGCAGCCATTTTGGACACTCGGATGACTGATTAGTAAAGCGCGTAGGTAAGCTTCCCTTAGATGAACTAAAATGTTGTGTAATGCAGTTATTAGTAAATACAAACATGTTGGTTACATTATTACATGGTATTGCGAGAGGGTTGAATACAAGCAAGTTTCTTTACGTACGAAACCTTGCTCCATCAGAACATCATGAAGCTCAGAATACATAAAAGAAATGATTTAACAGGACCAGTTCAGGTCTAGTAAATGAATCAGAGGTGAGACCAGCGTAGTGATCCTCCTAAAAGTCAATGGAATGAAGTTGGGTCCCACACCCAAGAATGGGCTTCTTTTATAATGGATTATACAATGAAATTCATACAGGTCACATAATTGTGGAGGAGTCATACTGTTTGAACCAATCACATAAAAGAGAGAACGATACAGTTTCTAGCTCCCATTGTCAACATTGTACCACAAATTCAAGTGTTGCTGGTCACACCCCCTTCAACGTCTACATGAGCCCCCTCGCGGCCATCGCACGCCAACACAACCTCAACATAATCTCCTACGCCGACGACACCCAGCGGATCCTCTCCCTGACCAACGACCCCGCCGCCGCCAGAGCCAACCTGCACGAAGGGATGAAAGAGGTGGCCGAGTGGATGACGACCAGCCGCCTGAAACTGAACTCAGACAAGACGGAGGTCCTCATCCTGGGCTCTTCACCCTCCGCCTGGGACGACTCCTGGTGGCCTCCCGCCCTGGGCACCGCACCCAAACCGACAAACCACGCACGCAACCTGGGCTTCATCCTGGACTCCTCCCTCTCCATGACCAGGCAAGTCAACAACGTCTCCTCGGCGTGCTTCAACATCCTACGCATGCTACGGAAGATCTTCTGGTGGATCCCCACCGAGACCAGGAAGACCGTCACCCAGGCCCTCGTCACCAGTCGACTGGACTACGGCAACGCCCTCTACGCCGGTACCACCGCCAAGCTCCAGAAGAGACTCCAGCGGATCCAGAACGCCTCAGCCAGACTCATCCTCGACATCCCACGAACCAGCCACATCTCCGGACATCTGAGAGACCTGCATTGGCTCCCCGTCAACAAAAGAATCACCTTCCGCCTCCTCACCCACGCACACAAAGCCCTACACGACCAAGGCCCGAGCTACCTCAACAACCGAATCAACTTCTACGCTCCCAAACGCCACCTCCGATCAGCCAACCACGCCCTCGCCGCCGTCCCCCGCATCCAAAGAGCGACTACAGGAGGAAGGTCCTTCTCCTACCTGGCCGCCAAGACCTGGAACTCCCTCCCGACCGACCTGCGCCTGACCCAAGACCACCTCTCCTTCAGGAAGAAGCTGAAGACCTGGCTGTTCGAGCAGTAGCGGCACCCCCCTCCCCCCAGCGCCTTGGGACCCTACGGGTAAGTAGTGGGCTCTATAAATGTCTTTGATTGATTGATGAAAATGGTTTCTTTATATAGTAATAAAGAATTATTAGTAAGTTCTAAAGAAGAAGTTATTCGTGTTATTATTCATCTATTCAGCTATATCTGACCTTAGTGTTCAGGCACACCTTTTTTAAAAGGAGCTTGGAAAACTTAAAAACCTGCCTCAAAATCTTAGTTTAATAGAAGCACTTGTGAAGTGACAAGCTGGATGTCTTTGTTTCCTTCATGATACTGGCTTCAAGGTTTTAAAGCTCCTGTTAGCTCCCACCCAGGATACATCTCGAACAAAAGGAGTGCTGATGGGCACCAGTAAGTGAGGCACTTGTGATGGGCTCAACTGGAACTGAAAGCGAGATAGATTCTTCACCTCTTACTGGTTGCTGTTTTGAACACTGCAGTGTGGGTGCCAATGGCTTTGCCTCGGTGTTGGCAAATTGCATGGAATAAATGCAGCACATTTCAAGGAGGCCAGCCTAAATCCTGGACCCGACCTCAATAATAGCTATCAGATCCCTTTCTTTTCCAGTGCTGAGGCTGTCCAAAACCAGTGGTCAAATAGTAAAAAGAAATGTATAGGAATTTTGAAAGCGACTGCGAAAAGGTGCATATGTGGTTGGGTGATTAGTGAGTGTGAGAGCAGGGTCAGTGGTGTGGCTGAAAAGAGCAACTGAATATTTTATTGACCTTTTACTTATTGGCAAGTGTTTATTTATTATTTGAATCACTTACTCTTCTGACTGATATTTAATATTTTTATATTTGTAAAGAATAGTTTGTTGCCATTTATACACTTTCACTAAAAGCGAGATGCTTGCGCTTTTTGAGTAGGTCTCACAGAAATGTTCACACTGTTAGTGCTTTGCTGGGAGAAAGCACTATTAGTAGGCTTGGAACGCATGACATATTAGGTTACAGAGATATCCAGTAGTTGTCGGTGGTGGGAGTGCTGCCGGGCGGTGACAAGGCGTGTGGGAGGGGCAGGGTGTGGGGTAGTAAACTACGGAATACGGCCAAATACAGGTAAGTAAACATATAAATAAATGAAACAAAGTTTGTTGCGCGCACTGCATTGCCAAATGCGATGCAGTGCGCACAACAAAATTCGTTTTATTTATTTATATGTTTATTTACCTGTATTTGGCTGTATTACATAGTTTACTACCCCCCACCCTGCCCCTTTCCCGCCCCACATCACCACCCAGCAACACTCCCACCACCGACCGCTACTGGAGATATCTGCAGTAGGTGCACTAGCCCACTGATCTATTTTACTGTGGTTGAAACTTATAACCAGGGCCAATGGAATTGTGCGATTCTGCAGGTGTGGCATTCACAGCATAATTATGGATTTGCCGCATTTACCACATAACCCATAATCTGCTGCATAATCAGATTTTTTCCCCAAAAACATTCTAGTTCAAATGGATCAAAAGTTACTAAAATGCTGCAAAACATATTGAAACACAGTGGAAGGCCCTTCACAAAAGTCAATTGGTCACCTTACAATTGCCTAATACTGTATTTGAGTTTTAAACTGTTACTTATGAGGTGGAACCTTTGTCTAGAAAGGGTTAACATGTGCAAAAAAGATAAAATAATGCAGTATTACGGTCACAAAATGTGCTGAATTACTTTGCATAATTTAGCCAACCCAGTTATATAATTTTAACATCTCCTCTTGCATAATTCAAGTGGCCATGCTTATAACCACTATGTTACACAGAAGACAGCACACTTGGTGCACTTACCCCCTCAGTTTTCGTACTGGGCTTAGAAACTGTGGTTTTTAGGCTATAATGAATTTCTGCAGTCAGTAAATTAATCCACTTACCTACATCACAAGGACTGCAACTAGTGATCTGAAGATTATACATAGGTCAAAAGCAGGTTTCTCCAACCAGTCGATGCGAGCTACCAGTAGCTCCCAGACACATTCAGAGTAGCTTGCAGCCTTGAGTTCATTTTAAATAAGCACATAGTCACACTTAACTTTTAAAGTTAAGGGAAGGCTGTGTTTATTTGACCTTATTATCCCCAGGCTGCAGATAGCAGGGCCTGAAAATGAGCAGTGCTCAGTTAGATTTATGACCCAGGCTGGGGCTGGGGAAAAAAGGTGAAGAACTGAAGCACAGAGTCAATTAACTTTTAAATAAAAGTGATTGTGAACTCAGTATTGAAGCATGAGAACAAAATGATGTTTCTGAATTTCTTTTAAATGAGAGAAAATTAAAAGTTACCTTAATGATTAAGTTAACGCTTCATTTAGTTTTCTCCCATTTCAAAGGGTTGCATTTACAATCAGCAGACCTCTTTCTTCTAATGGCCAGTAGACACTGTGCCATATGTAGAAGTGAAAAGTACAGTCAGTTTTTAAAATGGGGGAAATTTGAATTGCAGAAAAATGTTCTATATTTTGAACATTTTGCAGAAAATGTTTTTGCACTTAAAATTATTCCCATTAAAAAAATGGTTATATTATGTTGTTGTGTATGTAACGTTGCCACATATGGCGAAAGGTATGTCCTGTGCCACAAGTACATACGACACAGGCTTTCAGTCACTCATACACATCTATCCCATTTATACATACACATGTTCATACCACCCCATAGACCACTCTCCCACTGACGCACATGGCAGCCCTGTCGTTGTGCCCCTAGTCAATCTATTTTATTTTCAAACCATAGCATCTGGCTCTATAGACATTAGCCTTAAAGGCAATGAAGGTTGGCATGGAGTTATTTAGCCTTCGGTAGCTCAAGATGAATTTTAATGATCAGAAGTAGCTCTCACTACAAAAAAGGTTGGAGACCCCTGGTCAAAAGCATATAGTGTCTGTTTAATTTTCTGTGCTTTACATTTTCTACTTCTCTCACTTTTCTTCATACTACATCAATTATCTTCTCTTCTACTTGTCCATCTCTGCCCTCTTCATTTTCGATTCTGTATGTGTGTTTTCTTCATTTTCTTTCTCTATGATGTGCCATTTGGAATGGACAGTTGGGCACTGTCATAGTGTACCAAGAAAGAGGGTAAGGCGTTGGGCGCCCATCATCATCCAACAAGACCCCAGTCCATGAGACAGGCCTATGACAAAAAAAATCAGAATTAGGGATCCAGACAACAATACAGTTGGAAACTCTGGGCAGGGGTATTCATCTTTGGCATGCAGAGGACTTTTACATCCTAACAGATGCCTCTCCCAGATCAGACCCCAAACTAACTCTTAACCTGGTGAGGTTGGGTGGTAAGATCGGTACAACTTACAGGAAAGTACATCAGCATTCCCATGACTCAATTCAGCTTTGTGCTCCACAACAACGTCTAACCATTGCAATGAAATAGACCATCTCAATAACTTGGGATTCTCTCCCTTCATAGCCATCAAATATTTCAGTAGTTTATGACCTGTCTGCACCACAAACCTAGCACTAAACAGATATGGGCGTAACCTACGCCATGCCCACACTATGGCAAAGCACTCCTTCTCAATAGTCACTTAGTTCTGGTCTCTTGGTAGTAATCTCCTGCTAGTAAAGATTACCAAACGCTCTCTATCATTATCTCCCAGATGAGGTAACACCGCTACAATGCCTTTGTCAGAGGCATCCATCTGCACAATGCAAGGCTGACTGTAGTCAGGTGTTTTCTGTACCGGTACATTGCATAGTGCCTTTTTTAGTTCCTCAAATACCTTTTGCAGCCCCTATTATCTCCCTGAGCTGTTTCCTAAAGATCAAAGCATTCAATGGGGCAAGTATACTTCCATAGTTTCCCCCAAAGTTCCTGTAATGCTCGGGGAGTTCTAAAAAGGCCCTCACTTCAGTCTGGATAGCAGGTACCTCCCACTGCATCACTGACTGAATTTTTGCATCCAATCTGCAAATCTTCCTGTTCCCCACCTCATGCCCAAGGTAGACTACAGAGGACTGTCCTACCTGACACTTGGTTGCCTTGATGGTCAGTTTTGCCTCCTGTATCCAAACCCACACCTGTTCTAGGTGCCTTAGGTGGTCTCCCCATGAAATGCTGTACACCTTAATGTCATCTAAATAGACCATACAGAACTTTTCTAACCCTCTGAGAACATGATTCACTAGGCGCTGAAAAGTGGCAGGAGCATTTTTCACCCCAAAGGGCATCACTCCATGCACACGGGTGATGGCCCAATCGATACAACACAGTTTCTCAGCATATGGCGGCCCATCCTGGCGTACGGTGTTGCTACTTCCGCAACGCTGCACATGGGCGACGGCCCAATCAATGCAGCACTGTCTTTTGTGCACGGCGAATGCTCCTGGCATACGAGGTCGAAGGTAGGATCCTTCTGCATGGTTACCCCCACTTTCTGCCTGGTGCTAAGCTGTTTTTTGACTAGTTTGACTTTGTTCCTGCTAATCAGGACCCCAGTCTATCTGCTTTCTCCGTAATTTGTTGTGTTGAGTACCTTGGTACACTCCAGATCGGATACTGAGCTACCCTTATCAGTCCCTAGTATATGGTACTAAGGTACCAGGGGCATAGGTACCCCAGAGGTCTCCTATGTGCTAAAGCATGCATTATACCACCCATAGGAGACCATGCAAAATGGATCCACAGGCCTGCCATTGCAGTCCGTGTAAGTTGGTGCTTGCACCACTTACTTAAGATATAGGTTTACTATATCTAAGGGTCACTGCACTTAAAACTTATAAGTCACCCCTATAGCAGGCCTTTGCAATCTTGAAAGCAGGGTGCTTGGCTCTAGGTGAGAGGGTGCAGTCTTCTAGACCCGGACAGCACAAAATGGTTGCTGCCGACCAGAGATACATTTCTGCCCTCCTGCTGCTGAGCCAAGCTCGAGCAGAGGAAGATGGAACAATAGACATCCTGTCACAGGGAGGTGTGACTACCTCCCAGACAGGATTTAGTGTATTGGGACCGGGTGGGTGCATTTGCCAGTGCCAGAAAGTCTGCATAAGGGGCACACTTAGTGTCCCTGTGAATATTCCAGTTCATACCAGTTCTGGGAGCTGTTGGCTTCTGCTCTGGCATGCAACTGGACAATGGACATGGGAGTAACCTCCCCCCTGCCCAGACCCTCACCTGGGAGGGTCCCCAGAATCTTCCCAACCCTTTCCATAGGGCACTTAAGGGGTTACCTGTGTGTAGGCCCCTAGATTTATCATGGGATAAGATTCAGATCGGACAACACTGCACTTCTACCACCTGAGCACTCTGGAGTTTGTTTACTCCGCTTGGGCCTTTCAGTCTGCAGCAGTGTCTGTGCCTGTGCATCATATAAGAACTTTCCAAGGCATGTGAAGCATCAAAGACAACCAAAGTAATCTCCCTTGGAGTGATGGAGTCACTCCCCTGCATTTGCAGGCACCACAACTAAGTCGACCAGTCTACATATCCTGACCTCCTCCAGACTCTGTGGGCTCTGCAACATAGGTGGTAGTTTTCCACAGCTCCCAAGGACTACTCTACCCTCTCACCAAGTTTGAGGCCAGTATCCCTAGTGGGGGTTGCTATAACCGAACCCCTGTGCACTGCGTTCAACTTTCAGTTGCAAAGGCTTGTTGGCTTCTTTGCAAGAAGATCTTCAGGCTCCAAGTAGCCCCAACCTCGAGCACCTCCAGTGACCAGATTCTTCATCCACACCGCATCGTGTGCATCATGGCCTGCATCTTTTGGTGAGCTGCTTGAGGTCCTCTCGCGACTCCAGTGCCTCCGGCCTGTGGGTCCACTTGAGGGTCATTGTCATCTCCCCTGATGCATCCGACATCGGAGGGCATTGGTCTTCCTAGAACCCTGGTCCCTCCTGAGTGACATAGACACTGTCACCTCTGCTTTCAGGGACTCCTCTTCACGAATCCACGTTTGTTTTCCCACGGACACTTTCTCCTATTCCAGCAACGGTACTTTCCCAATGTCCTGCATTGGGTTCGACGGCAGTTTCTGACACCACTTCACATGTATGCACACGGCGTCCCTGGTGTATGTAACTTGGGTATCCACGGATGGGGTGACTCTCAAACCTTCTGTCTTCCAAGGTATTCCTCCAGGGTTCACTGGGAAGGGTCCTTAATCTTTAAAAATCCAACCGCGACTTGCACATAGAGTTTTACGGAGCACGCAGTTGTGTTTCCACACTGCACCCACTCTCCCTGGAGTCCCTATCTACTTACCTTGAGTGGTTCCTAGGTGTCCCAGCAATTCTCCATCTTCACGACACTGTCTTGACTCAAGTTGTGTACCACTTTCTTAGTATATGGTTTGGTTCCCCCCCCCCCCCAGGGCCACTGTGTATTTCGCGCTATTTACTGTGTTTCTTTGCTGAAGTATTGTGTGCATTGTGTTTATCTCCGTGTTGGAGATATTGGAACCTACTAGAGAGTATTCTATAATAAATTCAAGTTTTATAAATACTTGGGGTCTATTACGATGGCGGGTGGACAAAGTCCGCCGACCATCACACCGGGAGATGGGACCGCCCGCTATGTGTGCGGAGGTCCCGCATGTACAATTAGGATGTGCCCGCCACACCGGCGGGCGCATCCCGCATATTTTTCATTGCGGAGGGCGGTGCTGTCAGCAGCACCCGCCGCAATACAAAAAAGGCATCTTTGCATTTGCATGCACAACGTTAAATAATGAATTGGTAATTCATTTTGTTACTTGGGTTATTTTTTTTAGAAGCGGGTGCTGGGGTTTATAGGGGAATAGGATAGGAAGTAATTTATTTATAATTGATTAATAATTATTTGTAAATTAATGCTAATTAATTAATTAAAATTTAAATATGGCAATTGTGTAAATAATTTTAGATGTGAGCTGTAGGGTTTATAGTAGTAAAGGGTGGGAAGTAAAATATCTTAAATTAATTAATAAGTTGTTGTTAATTGATATTTATTTATTTATTTATTTATTTGTATTTATTTATAAAGTTTTATATAGCGCAAACTTGATCCTGAAGGATATCAGAGCGCTTTTTAATGTAGAATTAGTTATGGAAATTGTGTAATGAGTTTTAGGTGTGAGTTGTGGTGTTTATTGGGGTAGAGGGTGGAAAGTAATTTATTTTTGATTAATTAATTGATCATTAATATTAAATCATCAATTGATAAATATTTATGGTAATTGTTTATTGTTATTTCGTGTGTGAGTTTTGGATTTTTAGGGGTAATGTCTGGGGAGTAAGTACATTTTTATATGTTTTAATTGTTTTTTAATTCATTATATTTCTTTAAATGATAAATATTTTTGGTAATTATGGAGGTACATTAATAAAAATGTAGATGTGTGTTGTGAATTGTGTGGTTTTATAGGGTAGGAAATAAAAAAGATTACATTTATATAATAATTAATGTTATTATTATAAATAATTTCTATTATAAATAGTTACTTGTTTGTAATTTTTTTTATTATTATTTCTAGGTATTTGTTAGATCTTTTTAACATTATAATATGTTTTAGTCTTTTGTAATTTTTGTAATATTTTTATATATGTTTTCTTGTACTGTTTTTTAAAATATTTTGTGTTGTAGTTGATATTTTGTTTGTTTTAAATTTTGAACGGACTCCAATGGGAATATACATTTTTACCCCTCTGCTATCCAACACTTTCCCTACTGTTGCACTCGCTGGAATGGGAATAGTAATTTTTACCACTCCGCTATCCAACACTTTCCCTACAGTTGCACTCACTGGTGTGGGAATAGTAATTTTTACTCCTCTGCTATTCAACACCTTCCCTACTGTTGCACTCACTGGAGTGCGAATAGGAATTTTTACCCCTCCGGTACCCAACAGTTACCCTACTGTTGCACTCAATGATGTGGGAATAGTAAGTTTTACCTATCCGCTGTCCAACACTTTTCCTACTGTTGCACTCACTGGAGTTGGAATAGCAATTTTTACCCCTCCGCTATCCAACATGTTCCCTACTGATGCACTCACTGGAGTGGGAATATTAAGTTTTACCCCTCTGCTATCCAACAGTTTCCCTACTGTGGCACTCACTAGAGTGGGAATAGTAATTTTTACCCCTCTGCTATCCAACACTTTCCGTACTGTTGCACTCATTGGAGTGGGAATAATAATTTTACCCCTTCCCTATCCAACACTTTCCCTACTGCTGCACTCACTAGAGTGGGAATAGTATTTTGTACCCCTTCGTTATCCAACATTTTCTCTACTGTTGCACTCACTGGAGTTGGAATAGTTATTTTCCCCCCCTCCGCTATCCAACACTTTCCCTACTGTTGCACTCAATGGAGTGCAAAATTGAAGTTTAAAGAATATTAAATATTTTAAGGTTTTGATTTATAATAAAAAAAATGTATTAGATTTTATGTTATAGGTGTATGTATAAAGATATATGTATTTGTAAATATGTATATATTTATAGAATTTAAAAATAAGTTAAAATGAATAGTTTATTAATTGTTTTAGAGTAAATATATATGTATATATTACATTTTATATATGTATCTTTAAAGTTTTTTAAATTCAATTTATTTCCTATATTTGTTAAAATGTATATTAAATCCAAATTTTTTTTAAAGTTCATTTTATTATTTAATATATTTAGCATAATATCGATATTTTGTATATCTTTATTTTTTAGATCAATATTTAGGTGTTGATATTTGTGTATGGAGACATATTGGGCATCTATCAGTGAACCAGTCCAGACGACCCTTATTGGCTTATAGGGCTTAAATGAATAATGCCAAATGCTCCCTTCTTCGCTGGTGTGCTCGAGCAGTTTAGTTTTATCAGAGGGTAGTGTTAATGCATTTTTTGAATAAATGAGACAAACACTCAAGAAGAAACTCAAAACCAATTTAGAAAAATAACCGGCATTTTTATATTTATTTTAACACCAAAAACTTCTTTTTTTGCAGGAAAGTAAAAATGTCAGTCAAATGTGTTTTTACAAGATAATGCTTTCATATGGAGAAAGAAACATCTACTGCATGTGGGTGTTTGCAAACAAATCTCGTTGGTCCCCTTTGGGACTTAAGGTTCTAGGGGGCCAAGGTCCAAGGTACCACTAGCAGTTCAGGTATACCTGCTGTGGGGTGCCCTGGTGCATAGGTGCTGTAATGGTTGATATCCTTGTGCACTACACCATAAGAAAGGAGTGGAGAATCCTAGAAACAGGCTGCAGGGGTGACTTGAGGACAAGTCCGGGAGCTTCCACCGGGATGCTTATTTTCCGGGGGTCCTGGGAGCAGGGGAGAAACATCGGTTGTAATGGAACCGGGCTGTGGAGGTAGGTAACATAGGGTTTTGGTCGACTGGTGCCTGTGGGTCAAAGGTACTTACGGTTCATGGTCAGACCTGCAAAGAGGGACAAAACAGGACAGCTGCGTCACTCTCGGTGCTGAAGTCCCTTGTCGGCTGCTTGGTCTATTACAGTAATCTGGTTTTAGGAAAGAACATTGGCACTGGGGACCTGGTTAGCAGAAACCTTGTGAACTTCAGTCAAAAACGCATCAAATATCAGGTAAAAAGTGGGGGTGACCATGTCCAAAAGGGGCACTTTCCTACACACACATCTGGGCTTCTCTCTCGAACTTGCTCCCTCCTGCACATTTGTCGCCTTCACAGACACACCGGTCTTGATGAGCAAGCAGGTACTGGTGCTCCAGACTCCAGGGCAGATGATCTTAGTTTCCCTGAGTGATGTCCCCTCACCCAACAGGGAGACTAGCAGGCTAGGCCTCTAGTCCTGGTCACAGGCAGAAGTCTTGCAGGGCTTCCCCATCTCATGAATCCCACTTGGCTGCTTGCCAGATGACAAAGTATGGGGTCTCAGACTGCCCTACCTATCTTTCTTTTCCAGACACCAAATGTGATTTAGGGTCTGGACCTTTGAAGTTTTGTGTTGTGGTTCTACTTCTTTGATATGGACGTATCTCCCCCTCATCCTTCCATCGGAAACATGTCTTTCACAGCAGATATGACTTCAAAGCTGATTAACCCACAGCAAGATTCATGGGAGTGACCAAGTTCACACCTGGATGTCAGCCACAGTGATCTGTGGATCAAAGGTTAATTCCAGGTCCTCCACCCTTCCCTTTATAATTCACTAATCAGCCTTATCTCCCTCTTCGGGAGAAGTGTCCAAGCCTTTCCTTGTGCCTTGTGATCTGTCACTGAATCGAAGAACCATTTTAAATGTACAGGGAAAGCCTGTCTCCCAGTCTCCCAGTGCTTGTCCCACCCAGCTTACAGGAAGACAGCAATATATAATTCTGTCTGGGGGAGATTCCTCTACTTCCTATGTTCGCATCAGGCAGGCCTGGGCTTCCCAAAGTAGAACCCAAGGTTCTCCTTGCAATGCACCTGTGCAGGCATTTGTGCACTCAGCATACATTCCCAGCACATTTGACTGTCTAGTATTGTTGTGCCCATGTACTAACCAGCATTTGCGCATGCAGGACATACACTCAGTCTGCGCACACTGTTCAATACTATAGTCTCTCTGTATTGAGTATGGTGTGTCACTACAAACGCCCTCTGCCAGCTCACACACATTTACCATGAGCTAAATGTTCCACACTGAACTCTCTTTGTAGTGTATTTACTGCACATTTACATGAGCTCAGCATGTTGTCACTACATACGCACAGCCTGATGTTGGCCAAGGGTGAGTTAAGCACACAGCAGCTGAACTTTTAAAAAGGTGAGTGAGCCTGTAGGCTTAATTTAATGACACAGGGTGAAAAGACCTGGTCACTATGTCTAATCAGCACACAGTATGCTGCCACCACTGTGCTTGTGTTGTTTTACTCCTGGTGAAGGCAGTAGTCTTCCACCACTATGAGGTTAGTGCTTTGGGTGGCTTTCCCGCTCCAACAAGACCTCAGTCCATGAGACAGGCCTATGTCGTGGTGCACAAGCATGATCCGTGTTTGCCTATGAAAAAGATTCAGAATTAGGGATCCACAATACAGTTTGGCCCTCAGGGCAGGAGTATAGCTACCCTGGCTGAAAAAAATAGCGGGGAAGTTGGCGAATAAGCAACTAAACAAATTACTGCAGAAAGAAAATATTCTACATCCCAAACAATCTGGTTTTAGACCAGGTCATTTAACAGAATCAGTGCTGCTCCATGCTACAGAAATCTTAAAGTTTGCCTTAGACCAAGATAGAGACACAGAACTGATTCTGTTGGATTTATCGGCAGCGTTTGATACGGTCTCTCACAATATTTTGAGAGACAGACTCAAGATGAGGGGCATCACTAACAAGGCACATGCCTGGTTTTTGTCGTTTTAAGAAAATAGACGTAATATTGTGACCCTTGCCTGCCACAAATCCTCTGAAAAACAGCTATCAGCAGGAGTACCGCAGGGCTCCACCTTGAGCCGCATGTTATTCAATCTTTACATGACCCCACTGCTTATTTTAATTGACTCTTTTGGTGTTGAAGCTATAACATACGCAGACGACACCCAGATCATTCTTACTTGAGACATAAACTCCACTGATGCTGAAGAGAAATTCCACCACTGCCTAACGGCAGTCATGAACTGAATGAAATGCAACCATTTGAAGTGCAACAGCCAGAAAACAGAAATGTTGCTGTTCGGGAAGGCTAACACCTTTACGCCTAGTCAGTGGTGGCTGGCTAACACAGTTCCACTGCCCAATACTGTGGTTACAACACAGAACGTAAGAATCAAGTTTGATTCAACCTTGTCTTTCCATAGCCAAACACTTGCAGTGGCAGGTTTGTGCTTTCACACAATTAAAACACTGAGAAAGTTCTTAGACCTACTTCCAAAGAATGCTTGGAAGTCAGTAGCTGTTGCATTGGGTTTGTCTTGTTTAGACTATTGCAACAGCCTCTATGCAGGTGCAAACAAGTCAGTACTGAAAAAACTACAGGTGGTCCAAAACGCCGCAGCCAGGTTGGTACTCTGGCTCCCGAGGGGATCCTCATCAACGGCTGCACTCAATCAGCTGCACTGGTTGCCCATTCACAAAATGATTTTATTCAAAGTCCTGGTAATCATGTACAAAGCACTAAAGGCTATGGGGCCTTCTTATCTCAGGTCTAGAATAAAACCCCTACTCCACTCATGGTCTGCAGCGGTCATCCTCAGGTAACTTCCTAGCGGCCCCCAGTTATTGTTTGAAAATAAAAAGGCGGAAACACCATTGCGATAATAGGAACTAAGGCCTGGAATTCTCTGCCACTACAATTGAGACTGACACAATCAGAACTTCTTTTCAGGAAACTAATAAAAACCTGGTTATTTTCTGTACCTGATAAATTGGTACTCTCTCTTATCTGAGCTTCCTTCTTCTTTCAGAGTTGACCCTCTCGCTGCTCACCACTATTAACCTCCATACTCCTCCCCCCTGCGCCAAGATACTCCTTGGAGTGAACGTTGCACTTTACAAATACCGCCATTCATTCATTCTCAACAGACGACCCTCCCAGATCAGAACCTGAAAACAACTCCTAACGTGGAGAGGTTGGGTGGTGAGATTGGTAAAACTGGTGGGAAAGTCTGTCAGCATTCCCATAATGCAACCCGGCTTGGTGTTTTTGTTGTTTTTAGAAAATAGACATAATATTGTGACCCTTGGTTGCCACAAATCCTCCGAAAAACAGCTATCAGCAGGAGTACCGCAGGGCTCCACCTTGAGCCCGACGTTATTCAATCTTTACATAAACCCACTGCTTATTTTAATTGACTCTTTTGGTGTTGAAGCTATAACATACGCAGACAACACCCAGATCATTCTTACATGAGACAAAAACTCCACTGATGCTGAAGAGAAGTTCCACCACTGCCTAACGGCAGTCATGAACTGCATGAAACACAACTATTTGAAGTGCAACAGCCAGAAAACAGAAATGTTGCTGTTCGGGAAAGCTAACACCTTTACGCCTAGTCAGTGGTGGCTGGCTAACAAAGTTCCACTGCCCAATACTGTGGTTACAGCACAGAACTTAGGAATCAAGTTTGATTCAACCTTGTCTTTCCATAGCCAAACACTTGCAGTGGCAGGTTTGTGCTTTCACACAATTAAAACACTGAGAAAGTTTCTAGACCTACTTCCAATGAATGCTAGGAAGTCAGTAGCTGTTCCATTGGGTTTGTCTTGTTTACACTACGGTCTCTCACAATATTTTGAGAGACAGACTCAAGACGAGGGGCATCACTAACAAGGCACATGCCTGGTTTGCGTCGTTTTTAGAAAATAGACGTAATATTGTGACCCTTGGTTGCCACAAATCCTCTGGAAAACAGCTATCAGCAGGAGTACCGCAGGGCTCCACCTTGAGCCCGACGTTATTCAATCTTTACATGACCCCACTGCTGGCTAACAAAGTTCCACTGCCCAATACTGTGGTTACAGCACAGAACTTAGGAATCAAGTTTGATTCAACCTTGTCTTTCCATAGCAAAACACTTGCAGTGGCAGGTTTGTGCTTTCACACAATTAAAACACTGAGAAAGTTCTTAGGCCTACTTCCAATGAATGCTAGGAAGTCAGTAGCGGTTGCATTGGTTTTGTCTTGTTTAGACTATTGCAACTGCCTCTATGCAGGTGCAAACAAGTCAGTACTGAAAAAACTACAGGTTGTCCAGAACGCCGCAGCCAGGTTGGTACTCTGGCTCCCGAGGGGATCCTCATCAGCGGCTGCACTCAATCAGCTGCACTGGTTGCCAATTCACAAAAGGATTTTATTCAAAGTCCTGGTAATCATGTACAAAGTACTAAAGGCTACGGGGCCTTCTTATCTCAGGTCTAGAATAAATCCCCTACTCCACTCAGCGTCTGCAGCGGTCATCCTCAGGTAACTTCCTAGCAGCCCCCAGTTATTGTTTGAAAAAAAAAGGGGGAAAAACCATTGCGGTAATCGGAACTAAGGCCTGGAATTTTCCGCCACTACAATTGAGACTGACACAATCAGAACTTCTTTTCCGGAAACTACTAAAAAACAGGTTATTTTTCGTACCTGATAAATTGGTACTCTCTCTTATCTGAGCTTCCTTCTTCTTTCAGAGTTGACCCTCTCGCTGCTCACCAACATTGACCTCCATACTCCTCCCTTTGCGCCAAGATACTCCCTGGAGTGAACGTTGCGCTTTACAAATACCGCCACTCATTCATTCTCAACAGACGACCCTCCCAGATCAGAACCCGAAAACAACTCCTAACGTGGAGAGGTTGGGTGGTGAGATTGGTAAAACTGGTGGGAAAGTCTGTCAGCATTCCCATAACGCAACCCAGCTTGGTGTTCCACAACAAAGTCTAACCCTTGCAATGAAATAGTCCATCTCAGCAACTCGGGATTCTCTGCCTTCATAGCCATCACCCATTTGTGTGGCTAATAATCTGTCTGCACCACACCCCTAGTGCAAACAGATATGGGTGGAACTTACACAAGGCCCACGCTATGTCAAAGCACTCCTTCTCAATAGTTACTCAGTTCTGCTCTCGGGGTAGTAATATCCGTCTAAAAAAGGCTACAGAATGCTCTCTACCCTTATAATCCAGTTGAGCTAACCCCGCTCCAAATCCTTAGTCAGAGGCATCCATCTGTACAATGAAAGTCTGCAAGTATTCAGGTGCTTTCCAGACCGGTGCAGTTCATAGTGCCTTCTTTAGTTCCTTAAATGCCTTATTACCCTTATTACCCCATATTACCTTCCTGGGCTGCTTCCTAGAGGTCAAACAGGTAAGTGGTGCACCTATACTTCTATAGTTAGCCACAAAGTTCCTGTAATGCTTGGTGAGTCCTAAAATGGCCCTCACTGCATTCTGGGTAGTAGGTACTGCCCACTCCATCACTGAATTTTGGCATCCAACAGGTAAATCTTCCCATTCCCCACCTCATGCCCAAGGTTGACTACACAGGACTGTCCCACCTGACACTTGGGCCATCCTGACGTGGAAAGGGACGGCCTGCCATAAGTGCGGCGGTCCCGTGGGGGTCATTAGGATGCGCCCGCCACACTGGGGGGCGCATCCTGCATTCTTGGCATTGCGGCGGGCGGTGGTGAAAGCACCGCCCGCCGCAATGACAAAAAGGCATGTTGTGCATTTTTATGCACAACGTGGCAGGCACCGCCCAGTGCCTGCCATGTTGTGCATGAAACTGCAGGAGGGTACCATAGGTACCCCCCATGTGCACCCCACACCTGCACAAACACCCTTGGGGCCCGCAACGGGCCCCCCAGAGACAAAACCGCATGCCTTTTCATGGCGGAGTCTCCACCATGGAAAGGCTTTGCACCTCCATGATGATAATATGGATGGCGGTGCCTTGCACCGCCACCATATTTCTGGGCTTTTCCGCCCGGTAGGTAATCGGGCGGATTGCCTTCCGGTGGAAAACCGGCGGATGGCCTTCCCGTCCGCCGGGGTCCCCCGCCACATTACAATGGCGGGCGGTGGATTTTGGCAGGTGGATCGCCACCGCCAAGCGGGAGGTGGCAATCCGCCCCTATCATAATGACCCCCTTGGTTGCCTTGATGGTGAGTTTCATCTCCTGTATCCTAAGCAATATCTGTGGTCTCTCCATGAATTGCTGAACACCACAGTGTCATGTAAGAAGCCACACAGAATTTTTCTATCTAACCCAAAAAGAACATGGTTCACCAGGCACTGAAAGTGGCAGGAACATTTTTCAACCCAAAGGACATCGCAAAAAACTGATACAGCCCATCTGGCATAGAAATGCACCCTTTTCCTTTGCACCTGGTGCTAACATGATCTGCCAATAACCACTGGTCAGATCAAAGGTGTCTTAAGTATGTGGCAGCACCTAACTGATCCACAAGCTCATACGATCTGGGGATTTGATGGCCATTTTTTTTGGTTACCCAATTGAGAGCTCAGTAGTCCACACAGAGCTGCAAGTCAGTAGACCCTGCTTTGGTACTAGATTCACAGAAATAGACCAAGTTGTCAGCCCTGGAGTGAGCAAGAAGAGGTTAGCAAACCTTTCCAACCCCTCTCTACACTCTCTCTGATGCTCAGGCGTTAACACAGGGGCACCCTTTCCACAGTACCATCCTTCATGCCACTATGCAGCAAGTTGCACTGTCTTCCTCCACTTCCTCTGCCATAGTCATGACAAGGCTTCAGCCCATCACATGGACCTTACTCTTGGGTTCCCTTGTGGCACCTATGTCCACCAGGCAGTTTACCTCAGACACTCTCTGGCCAAAACCATTTGTCCTCCAAAGCCCTGGGACAAATAGGCTACAACATCAACACCTACTGTCCTTCTCGATACCCTCTCAGCGTAGCTTTCTGGTTGTATTATTCCTTTATTAGCACTTGCTTAGCCTTAAGATTTCCTTTTGACTGACTCATGTATAGTGCCATTAGCTTTCTGAGGCCAGTCATATAGTCTACCACATCCTTCTGTAGGATTTATGAAGTTCCTTCCAATTCTTCTCTAACGAAGGCAAGTGAATCCCGCACCTGGTGTCCATACAGAAGTTCAAAGGAACTGAACCCTACTCCTTTCTGCCCTTCTGCGGACCCTCTCAGTAGACAAATAAGAGGCAGGACAGATAAAAATCCCACTTCCTCCTGAGGTTGTCTGGTAGAGTTCCCATCATGCTCTTCAATGTTTTGTTAAATCGCTACACCAACCCAGTGGTTTGTGGGTGGTATGCCGTGGAGAATTGGTATGTCACACCAGTTTGCTCCCACATCTCTCTCATGTAAGTATAGATGAAGTTAGTTCCCCGGTCGGAAATTACTGTCCTTAGAAATCTGACCATACAAAAAAATCCCTAGGAGAACTCTTACATTCATTTGCATTCATGCTCCTTGGATGTATAGCTTCAGGGTACCTGGTGGCATAATCCACCGCAACCAAGATATACTTGTTGCCTGACTGTAATGGAGGCATCATATGGACCAACTATGTCTATTCCCAACCTCTCAAATGAAACACCTGAAACTGCTAGAGGCACTAACAATGCCTTTGTCCGACCTGTTGTCTTACCACTCAATAAGAAAACTGGACCAGCTCTTCAGAACCGCTCTGTGTCTCTGTGCATCCCTGGCCAGTAGAACAGAGGGTCACCCTATAATAGGTTTTTTTAATCCATAAGTGTCTTGACAAGGGCACTCCATAGGCCAGTGACAACAGGAAGTTTCTGTGCACTAATGGAACTACTAGCCTCTTGGTAGTACCTGGCTCAGGACTTAAGGGCTCGCCGTAATTAGATCATGCTCCCTGACAACATAATGCTTCCCGACCACCCCTTTGCTGATCTGTTCCTGGGCTCCTTTCAGAAGTCCCTCAAGCATAGGGCTTTCCTCTTGTGCCTTGTAGGAGTTTTCCTGGGTAGGCCTTCCAGTAGTTAACAACCATTGCCACTCTGTAAGCGACCCATACTCCAGCGCATGGTCCACTTTAGGAGCCTCATCCTCCTCTCCCTGTGGAGCAGAAGTGATGACCTTTACAGACATTGCCTTCCTAGGGTATACCCTTTCCTGCAAACCACCTTGTCCTGGTCCTTGAAAATCAAAGAAGCCCCCAGTCTCACTCTGAGACTGTGACACAGCCTGTGCTCTGGTCAACACACTTGACGTTTTCAAAGCCATAATGGCTTCTGGTCCTTGCACCAAATCAGGGGCAATCAAATCATTGGCCAAGAGACATCCAGCTTCTTGGTGTTCCCTTAGCCAGTCATTAATTATGGCCACTTTGCCATTGAGCTCAATCTCAACCCTGGCAAGTGGGTACTCCATGCCCTCTCTAACGACCAACAATCCTGTGTCTTTGGTTCCAGGGAGTATCTCCTCAGGCTTAAGGTATTTCCTCTCAACCAAAGTGCGGAAGGCTTCAGTAACTCTCGGGGCTGGTACTTTCCTCTCATTCATACTGATTCCTGCACAAGTCCCAGTGTGTTAGGATGGATGTGCTTCAGAGAATCTGGGTCCCTTTCCCAAATGTCCATAGCTATTAGGTTTAGTGTAACCGGTCCCTCGCGGGTGCCTTCAAATGTGACATGCTTGATATCACGGGTATGGCTGTGTCAAGTTCCTTCTCTTGACAATCTCTCTTGTATTGTCCCATCTTGTGGCACTTAAAACACTTGACTTAGAGGGGCTTCCTTCCCTTCCCTTCTCATGATGTTCCTTCCCGGACACACCATTACCATTTTCATGTTTCCTGGGCTCTCCTTGCGTCCCATGGGAACTATTCTGGTCTTTACTGTCTGGTTTGGAACCAATCTGTGGAGAGTTCTTCGTCCAACTTGGCTTACAACTATGCTTCTCCAGGCCTTTGTGAACCCTGTTAGCTAACCACTTATCAGCTAACACTGCAAGTTATGTTAGATTCCTCTCTGTCAGATCAGACAGGTATTGTCTAAGTGGGGTAAAGCATTCCTCCTTGAGTCGCTCTGTACCCATCATATGATTGAGGTACTGAAAATCCTTGGCCTTCATACCTCTTACACACTCATAGGAATCACGCAATACACAAAGAATCCAAGTCTAAAATGGAACACTATCCGCTCTCTTGTAGTCACAGAATATTTGCAGATATTGAGCTGGCTTCAGCCCCGACCTCCTAATTAGTGCTTCTTTCATTCACTCATAGATCCTCTGGTCTGCCACAGGCATCCTTCCAATGAAAGCTTGCAGCAACTTTGAGCAACATTTACATCTAGGGTCTGGACTTCCTAAACGTGCCCTCTCTGATAAATGTCCAGCATGTCCTAATGAGATTAAAAGTTGTTTTAAGCTTAATGTTATGAAAGGTAGAGGTATACTTACACTCAGGTGAAGAAGTTGACATTTTGGCATACGTCAACTTCTTCCTCTTCAGCACTATCATCTTCATTAGAACATCCTAACCCGGTGCCTCTACATGCTCTCTATCCTCTGTGATGTACGGAATGTTGCATTGCAAAGAGATGTTGTGCAACATGAAGCAGGCCATGGTGAAGGCTCCACCGGTCTTATCCAGACTGCGAAATCTGGCCTTCAGGAGCCCAACAGCCTGCTCACCTGGCCTCTGTGTTCTTCAATGGGCCTCATCGAAGCGGACTTCCACTGGCATTGCCGGATTCCTGAGCAGTGCCAACAAACATCATGTTTGGTTAGGATAAGCTGAGCCACCTTAATGGAGAAGTACAAATTTGGCTAAATAAGTAACACAATTACTGATGATTCACCTTGTGACTACCCAAACAATGTCATGTCTGATTGTGCTTACCAACAAAACAGGCCCTCTCAGGTCCTAGTTGGGACATTTGCTGGGGTATACTGCCATTCCGTAGTACGAAAGAATCGTGGGAAGATCCGGGGAAATGGGCACAGACACTTGAGATGTTTAAATCAGGTAAACAGCAGTGGTGGTTTCTGCTGTTGGGTGTCGGGGCTCCGCCCCCTTTACTTTCATTGCCAAGAACAGGAGAAAATAAAAGCAATTTGTTGGCATATAAGTGTTTTTTTCTTAAAATGTGCACACATTTCTTGCTTTCTGGCTATGGAGCTGATGCACCCTGTCACTCACTGTGCTTGCTTCCGTCCATGATAGAAGCAAACATTCCTTAAATGCTGCACCTGGGCGTGCCCAAAGTGTAGAGTATTTGCATGGCTGAAGCTCTCATGGCCCTGAGGCCTTGGAGGTCATCAGCTCAGCAAAGACAATGCCTTGTCAACCAGTCTCTACCCCCTGATGCCCTGGAGATAAAATCAGCCCCGGGCGTGTTTTACGGATGCCCTGTATCTCTGGGTCTTCCCGATAATCAGGGAGGTGAGAGCATGGTCACCACACCCTTTCCCAGCTCGTCACAAGGTGGGGTGGACTCCATCCTGTGGTGTGCTAGGAAAGGGTGGAGTTAAGGCTACAGGCAGCCGGGAAGCCAAGAAATTGAGTCTGCCCAGTTTGTCTTCATGAATTTTGAAAACACATTTCGCAGACTCAAGGTGTCTGCTTCCTGCGCTGCAGACATTTCTTGACGCCTTTTCCACCACCAGCAGACTCATGGACATCTGACACTGCAGATGTCCAGTGCAGTGAAAGAACTTGCCTTGTTTCACTTGAAGATTCACCCGAGTCAGACCTGACGATGCTTCAGACCGGCAGCCAAATCAAAAAAAAAAACCTTTGCAGCTGGGGGAATGAGAAAGTGACTTGCTCGGCCCGGCCTATTTGAAGAAAGTAAAGTAAGCAATTCAATCAACCATCACTGCTGTATTATAAACTCAATAAAATGTATAAATGTATTGTATTTGCATGTTGGAATGGACACATTGTTTTCATACTTTCTTAAAGTTTTTTTAGGATCAGGAGGGAGGAATTTTTATTGCATAAATGTAATTTGTAAATACAGCGAGGAATGTATTTACAAGTCTAAAGAGTTTAATATGGGGTGCTACTTTAAGTAAATTGTTGTCTTTGTAAACAAAGTGATCCCGTGAGGTGTGCTTGTGACATGTTATGACTGGCATATTTCTTTACGGAAGACGATGTGAATGTCAAAGCGGCCGATTTGTCAGTGGTGAGCTAGGAACCAGACCTGGTGTCAGCTCAACATCCTGTGGATCTCGGCAAATACTTTACCGTCCCTGTCCTTATAGAACATGAATATGTCCTTGTCTCGTGCAACTGGTGCTCATGTAAAGTACGCCAGTATCTTTGGTCGAGTTTGGCCTTTATAAAAACTGCAAAAAAAAATACAGTGCAAGAATATCAGAACTGACTTATCACTGTTCATTTTTGCCACATCCAGATATTCCTTAACAACTGATTTGGTGGTCATACAACTAGATCTGAACTCAACAAAACACTGAATGAATTAGCTTTGCAGAGTTACCTCCTCTTTTTGGAGCAAATAACGTTGCATTTGTTTTCGCCACAAAGTACCTTTGATTAATAGTAACATAGTAACGCCGTCTCCTCCTCCTGCTTCAACACCCTCCGCATGCTCCGCAAGATCTACAGATGGATACCGACAGATATAAGAAAGACAGTCACCCAGGCCCTCGTCAGCAGCAGACTCGACTACGGAAACACCCTCTGTGCGGGAGTCCCAACCAAGCTCATCAAACGACTACAACGCATCCAAAACGCCTCGGCACGACTGATCCTCGACGTACCACGCCACGGCCACATCACCCCCCACCTGAGAAACCTGCACTGGCTCCCCGTCAACAAGAGGATATCCTTCAAGCTCTTCACCCACGCACACAAGGCACTCCACAAGACCGGCCCAGCCTACCTCAACAGCCGGCTCTCCTTCTACATCCCCAACCACCAGCTACCCTCCGCCGACCTCTCACTCGCCACCGTCCCGCGCAACCATAGAACAACCACCGGTGGGAGATCCTTCTCCCACCTCACCTCCAAGACATGGAACACCCTACCACTGAGCCTACGACAGACCCAAGACCTGCTGACCTTCAGGAGGATACTCAAGACCTGGCTGTTCGATCAGAAGTCCCCCCTCCCCAGCGCCTTGAGACCCTCGCATGTATGTATTGCGCTTTACAAATGATTGATTGATTATTAATTTACATATCTCTGTTGAAGCTTTTACCTATGCTGCCTGAAGTGCAGAGCATGTATGATTGTTTTTTTTTGCACTTGCCATGACTAGTCAGCAGGATGCTGGGACCTGGCTGTTTGAACAGGCCCCTAATTAAAAATTGTCTCTTAAAAAAAATTCATTTCAACTGAGCTTTTTCTGCTTCTGCTCACCACAACATTGTTGTGCTCCATTCCTTGTTAAATTCCTTTATATATTGCTGCAACACAAAAAGAAGCCAAAATAATGACTTCCATTAAACTGGGAATTGAAGTTAAAAACAGCTATTGTTATTTGCTCTTTTTATTTTACAAAATTGTTCTTGAAAATACAATATTTAAGTTTTAAAACAAGATTTGCGCAGGGAATCGCGACAGGCCTCCCAAAAAAATCCAGTGCCACCCTAATGTTATGTTAACTCATGCCTTTGCAACCTCAGCTCACCACTCTCAAACTTTACCAGCCGCCACTGGTAAACAGACAACTTGCACTTTGATTGAATGGTAGGGCTTCCTATTGCGGTATACTTGTATTGTATTGTATTGTATTGTATAAGGCATTTCTAAAGCGCTGACTGTCGCTCCGGAAGGGGCATCCTGGCGCTGAGCTAGTGTGTACTACAAGGATGGAAACTTAAATAGCAGCCATTACCAAACTGTCTGAGAAACTGTAAATCCAGGTTTTTAGGTGCTTCCTAAAGACACTCTCCTGGGCTAGGAGTCTCAGGCCCTTAGGCATGGCATTCCATGCTTTGGAAGCCAATACCGTGAGGGTCCTACCTCCCTTGGTTTTATACTTGAATCCAGGGGTGTTAGTTAGATTACCGCCAGATGACCTCAGGCAACGCCAAGGATCATAGCGTACAAAACGTCTCGCCAGGTACTTCGGGCCTATGTTATTAAGGGCTCTGAAAGAGGTCACCAAGATCTTATACAAGATCCTCTTATGTAAGGGCAGCTAGTGTAAGGTCTGGAGTGCAGCCGTGGCAGAAGATCTTCTTGGTAATCTAAGTAACAATCTTGCCACTGCGTGTTGTACACTCTGCAGTTTTTTTTAGCGTGGCATTTTTTACTCCAGCCATCAGTCCATTACAGTAGTCTAAACGTGATAATATCACCGCAACCGCTACCGACTTTCTAGAGTCAGTAGGCAGAAAGTCAAAAAGCTTTTTTAGTGATTTAATAATACTGAAGCAGCTTCCTGCCGTATTCCTTACATGCTGGTCGAAGGAAAGAGCAGAATCAAATAGTAAACCTAGATTTCTTGCCGTTTCCACTGAGCGGGGAGGAGCAGGTGAATCCTCGGGCCACCAATCCTTGGGGCAGAAATGGACATCTTTACCCAGAGGTAAGATTTCAGTTTTGTTGGTGTTACATTTTAGGTGGTTATTGTCCATCTAACGGAAAACTTCCGTCAAGCAGCTCTTAAACTTTGGTCCGCATTCGTGGAATTTTTATCCATGGAGACAACAAGTTGCGTGTCGTCGGCGTAAGATGTTACCAATATCCCATGTGACTCTATCAATGTAATAAGGGGGACCATATAAACATTGAATAGCAGAGGGCTTAAGATGGAGCCCTGGGGGACCCCAGATGAGACCTTTTTTTCGTTGGATAAAAAAGGACCCAGGGAGACCGTTTGAATTCTATTGGTCATGAAGGACACTATCCAGGCCAGGGCAACATCAGTTACACCTATATCTCTCGACCCTGCCAATCAGGATTTCATGAGAGTTGGTGTCAAATGCTGCCGTGAGGTCCAACAGGATCAGGACAGCATTTCTGCCCTCATCTTGTAAAAATTTAATGGAGTCAGTGAGCTCAATAAGGGCAGTTTCGGTGGAATGCCTAGGGCGAAAACTTGACTGATGGGGATGTAGATTATTGTGAGTGTCAACAAAATTTTTTAACTCTTGGAGTACCATCTGCTCGGTTATTTTACCCAAAACTGGGAGAAGTGATATTGGGCGGAGATTGGACAGGTCGGTAGTGGATTTATTGGGTTTTTTCATAAGAGGCTTAACAATCGCCTTTTTCCACTCTGGGGGGACCACTCCTGAGCATAGTGAAGCGTTGACAATCGCGTTGATGACGGGATTGACTACATCAATTACTGATGAAGTATTAAAGGGGGACATGAGTAAGAGGGAGCTCCTGATTTACAAGCCAAGATTACTTCCCTGGTCTGTGAAAGAGAGGCCGGTTGAAAGGCGCTCAGGGTATATGGCATATTCTCTCTCTGTTCTTGCTGGCTAGGGAAGGGGAGGGTACGGGGATTGGAAAATGCCTCTGAATGAGTACAATCTTCTCTTCGAAGAAGTCCGCAATTTGATTGCAAAAGGCTGCGGATGGAGGAATTATCGGCTGAAGGGCTTTAGGATGAGTGAAGGACTTTACTATTGAAAAGACCGTTCTTTGCTTCTGCTGTGCCTCATTAATGGCCTTGATGTAAAATTCTTTTTTTGCGAATTTAATGCTGGCCAAATAGGATTTTCTTTGTTGGGCGTAGAGAATTTTGGCTGATTGATTGTAGGTTTTTCTCCATTTCCGTTCCATTTTCCTACAAAGTAAATGACTTTCTGCCAGCGCCTGAGAAAACCAGGGGGCATTTGGTTTTCCCTTTGTGCCCTTATATTGGCGTCCTTTGGGCGGGACGCATTCTGCAATGACTTGGTGCATCCAAGAATGGAGCCTCTGGAGTCCTTGTTTTCTGGTGCTTAGTGGCAACAATGCAATACGTGTGCCATCAATAGCCCCATACACATGTGGCAGCTGATCCAAAGCGTGCAAGGCCCCTTTTATATTAGCCAAATCTTCACGTCGTGGAAACTGGATGAAGCTGCTGATAAGTCTTATCATTGACGCAAGAATTTAATGTACCACACCACTGAAAGTTGGTTGTGACATCCCACCACATATTGCCAAAGTGTATTGGAATGATCCTGTGGCCACAAAATGTAGCACCACCATGATTTTGACACTCGGTGTAATAGCTGTGGTATTTCTGTTGTGTGGCAGAAGATCAGCCTCCAGCTGATGTCATAAATCTAGTAAAGTTTGCCTAGTCAATCTGTACTCTTTAATAATATCTCTATCCTCCATGGTTCGACAGGTCTTGAATTGGCTGGTACACTTGAGGTTGTTATCTCCTTAATCTCCCACGGTTAAAATGTCTGCAATTGAAAAAGTAATGACAATTTTCATAACATTGTACACATATACATTTATGCTAACTCACACAAATGTAATGGTGTGCACAACTTATATTGGCTTGCACAACATATATATGTCATCCGTATCTTTTCAGTGTTGAAAGAAGGAAGCCACCATATTGAGTGGTGGTGATGCACTTAGCTGTCACCATAGCATTGTTTGAAGTCCTAAAATGGCTGTTGCCTGACCTCACCATCAGGACCTTCGTAGGTGCACTTCTGCATCGGAACTTGAGTGTTGTTCTACACCACGACAGACACAGCCATAGGCTTAAGTGTGTGAAAGCAACCAATGGCTGTGTCCTTTGCTGTTGACAATCACGGCTGTCATGGTCATATACACAGAGATTTTAAAACCTTTCACTTGCCTCCTAAAACTGCAGCCATCAAGACCTCTTCTACTTTTGCTGCTGTTTCTGACCTCTGGGGCCCATGACAGCACAGGTTTCTGGGGACAGGGCCCATGCCTTCATGTCTGAGGAGCTTGAGAAGATGGCAGGGGAGGTCCTTTCCCTGTACGGCCAACTCTATGGCCCACCAGCGGAACAGGTACATGTTTGAAATGTGTATGTGATTCTGTCTAACTGTCTCAATGTTTCCTTAAACATCGGCTAGAATGTCCCTTTGAGTTCCTGACTGAAGTGTATGGAATAATTTGAAATGACATATATTGAGTTCCTCACATAGAACAAGGATCTTGGGTATTTGTAAGCACTTTCCCATAAAAAATCAAAAGGCCCCAATAAGTATAATGTCTTGTGTATTCAAAGGCTAAATAACATATGTTGACTGTACATGTAGAGATACAGCCATGCGTATTTTTAAATCCATGTGAAATGCATTAAAGCCACATCATGTACATCTGAAAATGCATTCTAATGTCATTACAACCGTACTTGTAAAGGTTTTCTGTAGCTACCAAATTAAATGGATGTTTGCTATGTGTATAGTGCCACAAGACCCTCAGCTTAGATCTGGGGTCTCTGAACAGCAGGTTGTGAGCTACCAGTAGTTCTCAGACCCCTCAAGAGTGGTAAACAGCCTTGACATAAGTCATTAGAATGGTACAAGGTCAGTTTTCCATGTGAAAGCCAAGTGAAGGCTGAGTTCATGTAACATCATGATCAGCATGCTGCTGAATTCAGGCCCTGACAATCAACAGTTCTCAGTCAGAATAATGGGCCAGGCTGCGATTGGGTCACATCCCAAAGCACCTAAGCTTTGTTGTCTTTAAAATTGAATCCTTGACAACAGAGGATTGCAGGTGTGTGCCCAAAAATTGCCCTCTATGCTAGGATATGGAGGACCTTTGAAATGGAGAGTTATCTCATTTCTTGAGGAAACACTTCATTTCAGTTAGACTCCTATTCAGAAGTGTTTCCTTTCCAAACTGCAGGCCCCATGCTCCCAGTGGCTAGTATTCACTGTATCATAGGTACTAATGCATGACACAGCCCTTACTTAGATGTGACATTTTTGAAATGGAGAGAAATATTTTGCCAAACGCTTCTCATCAGAGTACATTTGCTGCGCTTTCAAGCCTGTCACATCTGAAAATGGGTTGTGCCTTGTATTAGTACTGATGGCACAGTAAATACTGGCCACTGGGAGGAAGTGGGCTGAAGTCAGACAGTGCAGACAGTGAGTCTATGTGGTAAAATATTGTGGCACAGGCACACTTTTTCCAATATGTGGTACTGTTATATGATTGACACAAACTAGCCATTGTATGTCTATTTGAGTTGGGGAAATTGATGGTGCAGAAGAAATGATATCCAACACTTCTTGACATGAAACCATATTCTGAACCTTCACTTTCTCCCAAAACAAATAGACATACTAATGGATATTTGTATCATCTATGTAACTGTACCACACAATGGGAAACGTGTATCCTGTTCCAAAAGATATTGCCACACAGACCATTTCATCTGTACAATGTTAGCCCATCCTTTGGTACACATGTGAATACATCCCTAAAGTGCACGCTCTCCCTGACACTCATGGCAGACCTTTCATAGTGCAAATTGCTTGCTTGTGAGTAGTTCACAATGTTTTGCAGTGATCTGAAGTAACTCACGTGAAAATGTAGGTGACTCTGGCCTACATGATGTCACTGTGCTGGATTTGTGAGTGTAGGAAGTGACAAGGGATGAGGGAAGTCAACAGGGCTTTATATATTTTCTTTAGTCAGCATGTGAAGATGCACATGTGGTATATAAACTTATGAGTCATGCTTGGGATAATGTAGAGAAATTGTGTGATAACACTTTAAACAAACAATAAGTGAATAACCCAATCTTTTTACTTAATTTTTTTGTATCCATACAGGTCAACTCCTATCAGAAGTGCGAGATCTGGAAGGCCATTGCCAGGAAGGTGCTTACCCTGGGGGTTTACAAGCGGTGCAGCATTCACTGCAGGAAGAGTTGGGAGGACCTACGATGATGGACGCGAAAGTCAGCTGAAGTCCAGGTCAGCCAGTCCTCCCAATGTGGGAATCGTAGTTCAATCAAGCAGATTTGTATAGCGCACTACTCACCCGATAGGGTCTCAAGGCGCTGGGAGGAGGGGGAGTCACTACTGCTCGAACAGCCAGGTCTTGAGTTGTTTTCTGAAGGAGAGATGGTCCTGGGTCAGCCATAGGTGGGTGGGGAGGGAGTTCCCTGTCTTGGCCGCCAGGTAGGAGAAGGATCTTCCTCCGGCGGTGGCTTTGCGAATGCGTGGGACGGTGGCGAGAGCGAGGCTGGCGGATCGGAGCTGGCGGGTGGGTGTGTAGAATGTGAGGCGGCTGTTGAGGTATTTGGGGCTCATGTCGTGGAGAGCTTTGTGTGCGTGGGTGAGGAGTCTGAGCGTGATCCTCTTGCTGACGGGGAGCCAGTGCAGGTCTTTCAGATGGGCAGAGATGTGGCTGTGATGGGGGATTCCAGGAGGAGTCATGCAGAAGCGTTCTGTATGCACTGGAGTCTTTTCTGGAGTTTGGCTGTGGTTCCAGCGTAGAGGGTGTTCCCGTAGTCCAGTCGGCTAGTGACGAAGGCCTGGGTGACCGTCTTCCTGGTTTCGGTGGGGATCCACCGGAAGATCTTTCGGAGCATGCGCAGGGTGTTGAAACAGGATGACGAGACGGCGTCGACTTGCTTGGTCATCGTGAGGGAGGAGTCCAGGATGAAGCCCAGGTTGCATGCATGGTTCCTTGGCTTGGGGGCGGTGCCCAGGGCAGGGGGCCACCAGGAGTCGTCCCAGGTAGAGGGGGATGGTCCCAGGATGAGGAATTCGGTCTTGTCTGAGTTCAGTTTCAGACGGCTGAGCTTCATCCATTCTGCAATGTCTTTCATTCCTTCCTGGAGGCTGGCTGTGGCGGGGTTGTTGGTGAGGGAGAGGATCAGCTGGGTGTTGTCAGCGTAGGAGATGATGTTTAGGTTGTGATGGCGTGCGATGGCTGCGAGGGGGCTCATGTAGACGTTGAAGAGGGTGGGGCTGACCGAGGATCCTTGCGGAACGCCGTAGATGACTTCGGTGGCCACGGATCGGACCAGGGGGAGGTGGACTCTCTGGGATCTTCCGGCGAGGAACGAGATGATCCACTTCAAGGCCGTTCCTTGGATTCCGGTGTTGCTGAGGTGCTGTATCAGGGTGTGGTGGCATACGGTGTCGAAGGCTGCTGAGAGGTCCAGGAGGATGAAGGCAGCTGTTTCCCCGTTGTCGTCGGTAGCTGAGATGAGGGCGGTCTCGGTGCTGTGGTTTGCTCGGAAACCGGACTGCGAGGTGTCGAGGGATCCGTTTGTATCGAGGAAGGCGGAGAGTTGTTTGTTGACGGTTTTCTTGATGACTTTGGCAGGAAAAGGGTGGAGCAAGATGGGGCGGAAGTTCTTGAGGTCCGTGGGGTCCGCGGTGGGTTTCTTCAGGAGGGCGCTGAGCTCGGCATGTTTCCAGCTCTCCGGGAAGGTGGCGGATGCAATGGAGCTGTTAATGATGTCCCGGAGTTGGGGTGCGATGATGGAGTCGGCTTTGTTGAAGATGTGGTGTGGACAGGGGTCGGTTGGGGAGCCGGAGTGGATGGTGTTCATCGTGCGGGTGGTGTCTTCGGTGCTGACCGAGGTCCAGGTGCAGAGGGTGGTGGTTGGTGGCCGCTGGTTCGGTGGTTGGGTGCGTGGTCTGTGCGCCGAAGCTGTTGTGTATGTCAGCGATCTTGCGGTGAAAGAACAAGGCGAGTGAGTCGCAGCAGTCTTGCGAGGGTTTGATGTTGTTGTTTCAGGCGCTGTGGTTGGAGAGCTCTTTAACGATGCTGAAGAGTTCCTTGCTGTTGTGGGTGTTGTTGTCCAGTCATTCTTTGAATGTTGTCCTTTTGGTGGTGCAGATCAGCTGGTGGTGTTTGCGGGTGGCTATTGTTATTTGCTCTTTTTATTTTACAAAATTGTTCTTGAAAATACAATATTTAAGTTTTAAAACAAGATTTGCGCAGGGAATCGCGACAGGCCTCCCAAAAAAATCCAGTGCCACCCTAATGTTATGTTAACTCATGCCTTTGCAACCTCAGCTCACCACTCTCAAACTTTACCAGCCGCCACTGGTAAACAGACAACTTGCACTTTGATTGAATGGTAGGGCTTCCTATTGCGGTATACTTGTATTGTATTGTATTGTATTGTATAAGGCATTTCTAAAGCGCTGACTGTCGCTCCGGAAGGGGCATCCTGGCGCTGAGCTAGTGTGTACTACAAGGATGGAAACTTAAATAGCAGCCATTACCAAACTGTCTGAGAAACTGTAAATCCAGGTTTTTAGGTGCTTCCTAAAGACACTCTCCTGGGCTAGGAGTCTCAGGCCCTTAGGCATGGCATTCCATGCTTTGGAAGCCAATACCGTGAGGGTCCTACCTCCCTTGGTTTTATACTTGAATCCAGGGGTGTTAGTTAGATTACCGCCAGATGACCTCAGGCAACGCCAAGGATCATAGCGTACAAAACGTCTCGCCAGGTACTTCGGGCCTATGTTATTAAGGGCTCTGAAAGAGGTCACCAAGATCTTATACAAGATCCTCTTATGTAAGGGCAGCTAGTGTAAGGTCTGGAGTGCAGCCGTGGCAGAAGATCTTCTTGGTAATCTAAGTAACAATCTTGCCACTGCGTGTTGTACACTCTGCAGTTTTTTTTAGCGTGGCATTTTTTACTCCAGCCATCAGTCCATTACAGTAGTCTAAACGCGATAATATCACCGCAACCGCTACCGACTTTCTAGAGTCAGTAGGCAGAAAGTCAAAAAGCTTTTTTAGTGATTTAATAATACTGAAGCAGCTTCCTGCCGTATTCCTTACATGCTGGTCGAAGGAAAGAGCAGAATCAAATAGTAAACCTAGATTTCTTGCCGTTTCCACTGAGCGGGGAGGAGCAGGTGAATCCTCGGGCCACCAATCCTTGGGGCAGAAATGGACATCTTTACCCAGAGGTAAGATTTCAGTTTTGTTGGTGTTACATTTTAGGTGGTTATTGTCCATCTAACGGAAAACTTCCGTCAAGCAGCTCTTAAACTTTGGTCCGCATTCGTGGAATTTTTATCCATGGAGACAACAAGTTGCGTGTCGTCGGCGTAAGATGTTACCAATATCCCATGTGACTCTATCAATGTAATAAGGGGGACCATATAAACATTGAATAGCAGAGGGCTTAAGATGGAGCCCTGGGGGACCCCAGATGAGACCTTTTTTTCGTTGGATAAAAAAGGACCCAGGGAGACCGTTTGAATTCTATTGGTCATGAAGGACACTATCCAGGCCAGGGCAACATCAGTTACACCTATATCTCTCGACCCTGCCAATCAGGATTTCATGAGAGTTGGTGTCAAATGCTGCCGTGAGGTCCAACAGGATCAGGACAGCATTTCTGCCCTCATCTTGTAAAAATTTAATGGAGTCAGTGAGCTCAATAAGGGCAGTTTCGGTGGAATGCCTAGGGCGAAAACTTGACTGATGGAGATGTAGATTATTGTGAGTGTCAACAAAATTTTTTAACTCTTGGAGTACCATCTGCTCGGTTATTTTACCCAAAACTGGGAGAAGTGATATTGGGCGGAGATTGGACAGGTCGGTAGTGGATTTATTGGGTTTTTTCATAAGAGGCTTAACAATCGCCTTTTTCCACTCTGGGGGGACCACTCCTGAGCATAGTGAAGCGTTGACAATCGCGTTGATGACGGGATTGACTACATCAATTACTGATGAAGTATTAAAGGGGGACATGAGTAAGAGGGAGCTCCTGATTTACAAGCCAAGATTACTTCCCTGGTCTGTGAAAGAGAGGCCGGTTGAAAGGCGCTCAGGGTATATGGCATATTCTCTCTCTGTTCTTGCTGGCTAGGGAAGGGGAGGGTACGGGGATTGGAAAATGCCTCTGAATGAGTACAATCTTCTCTTCGAAGAAGTCCGCAATTTGATTGCAAAAGGCTGCGGATGGAGGAATTATCGGCTGAAGGGCTTTAGGATGAGTGAAGGACTTTACTATTGAAAAGACCGTTCTTTGCTTCTGCTGTGCCTCATTAATGGCCTTGATGTAAAATTCTTTTTTTGCGAATTTAATGCTGGCCAAATAGGATTTTCTTTGTTGGGCGTAGAGAATTTTGGCTGATTGATTGTAGGTTTTTCTCCATTTCCGTTCCATTTTCCTACAAAGTAAATGACTTTCTGCCAGCGCCTGAGAAAACCAGGGGGCATTTGGTTTTCCCTTTGTGCCCTTATATTGGCGTCCTTTGGGCGGGACGCATTCTGCAATGACTTGGTGCATCCAAGAATGGAGCCTCTGGAGTCCTTGTTTTCTGGTGCTTAGTGGCAACAATGCAATACGTGTGCCATCAATAGCCCCATACACATGTGGCAGCTGATCCAAAGCGTGCAAGGCCCCTTTTATATTAGCCAAATCTTCACGTCGTGGAAACTGGATGAAGCTGCTGATAAGTCTTATCATTGACGCAAGAATTTAATGTACCACACCACTGAAAGTTGGTTGTGACATCCCACCACATATTGCCAAAGTGTATTGGAATGATCCTGTGGCCACAAAATGTAGCACCACCATGATTTTGACACTCGGTGTAATAGCTGTGGTATTTCTGTTGTGTGGCAGAAGATCAGCCTCCAGCTGATGTCATAAATCTAGTAAAGTTTGCCTAGTCAATCTGTACTCTTTAATAATATCTCTATCCTCCATGGTTCGACAGGTCTTGAATTGGCTGGTACACTTGAGGTTGTTATCTCCTTAATCTCCCACGGTTAAAATGTCTGCAATTGAAAAAGTAATGACAATTTTCATAACATTGTACACATATACATTTATGCTAACTCACACAAATGTAATGGTGTGCACAACTTATATTGGCTTGCACAACATATATATGTCATCCGTATCTTTTCAGTGTTGAAAGAAGGAAGCCACCATATTGAGTGGTGGTGATGCACTTAGCTGTCACCATAGCATTGTTTGAAGTCCTAAAATGGCTGTTGCCTGACCTCACCATCAGGACCTTCGTAGGTGCACTTCTGCATCGGAACTTGAGTGTTGTTCTACACCACGACAGACACAGCCATAGGCTTAAGTGTGTGAAAGCAACCAATGGCTGTGTCCTTTGCTGTTGACAATCACGGCTGTCATGGTCATATACACAGAGATTTTAAAACCTTTCACTTGCCTCCTAAAACTGCAGCCATCAAGACCTCTTCTACTTTTGCTGCTGTTTCTGACCTCTGGGGCCCATGACAGCACAGGTTTCTGGGGACAGGGCCCATGCCTTCATGTCTGAGGAGCTTGAGAAGATGGCAGGGGAGGTCCTTTCCCTGTACGGCCAACTCTATGGCCCACCAGCGGAACAGGTACATGTTTGAAATGTGTATGTGATTCTGTCTAACTGTCTCAATGTTTCCTTAAACATCGGCTAGAATGTCCCTTTGAGTTCCTGACTGAAGTGTATGGAATAATTTGAAATGACATATATTGAGTTCCTCACATAGAACAAGGATCTTGGGTATTTGTAAGCACTTTCCCATAAAAAATCAAAAGGCCCCAATAAGTATAATGTCTTGTGTATTCAAAGGCTAAATAACATATGTTGACTGTACATGTAGAGATACAGCCATGCGTATTTTTAAATCCATGTGAAATGCATTAAAGCCACATCATGTACATCTGAAAATGCATTCTAATGTCATTACAACCGTACTTGTAAAGGTTTTCTGTAGCTACCAAATTAAATGGATGTTTGCTATGTGTATAGTGCCACAAGACCCTCAGCTTAGATCTGGGGTCTCTGAACAGCAGGTTGTGAGCTACCAGTAGTTCTCAGACCCCTCAAGAGTGGTAAACAGCCTTGACATAAGTCATTAGAATGGTACAAGGTCAGTTTTCCATGTGAAAGCCAAGTGAAGGCTGAGTTCATGTAACATCATGATCAGCATGCTGCTGAATTCAGGCCCTGACAATCAACAGTTCTCAGTCAGAATAATGGGCCAGGCTGCGATTGGGTCACATCCCAAAGCACCTAAGCTTTGTTGTCTTTAAAATTGAATCCTTGACAACAGAGGATTGCAGGTGTGTGCCCAAAAATTGCCCTCTATGCTAGGATATGGAGGACCTTTGAAATGGAGAGTTATCTCATTTCTTGAGGAAACACTTCATTTCAGTTAGACTCCTATTCAGAAGTGTTTCCTTTCCAAACTGCAGGCCCCATGCTCCCAGTGGCTAGTATTCACTGTATCATAGGTACTAATGCATGACACAGCCCTTACTTAGATGTGACATTTTTGAAATGGAGAGAAATATTTTGCCAAACGCTTCTCATCAGAGTACATTTGCTGCGCTTTCAAGCCTGTCACATCTGAAAATGGGTTGTGCCTTGTATTAGTACTGATGGCACAGTAAATACTGGCCACTGGGAGGAAGTGGGCTGAAGTCAGACAGTGCAGACAGTGAGTCTATGTGGTAAAATATTGTGGCACAGGCACACTTTTTCCAATATGTGGTACTGTTATATGATTGACACAAACTAGCCATTGTATGTCTATTTGAGTTGGGGAAATTGATGGTGCAGAAGAAATGATATCCAACACTTCTTGACATGAAACCATATTCTGAACCTTCACTTTCTCCCAAAACAAATAGACATACTAATGGATATTTGTATCATCTATGTAACTGTACCACACAATGGGAAACGTGTATCCTGTTCCAAAAGATATTGCCACACAGACCATTTCATCTGTACAATGTTAGCCCATCCTTTGGTACACATGTGAATACATCCCTAAAGTGCACGCTCTCCCTGACACTCATGGCAGACCTTTCATAGTGCAAATTGCTTGCTTGTGAGTAGTTCACAATGTTTTGCAGTGATCTGAAGTAACTCACGTGAAAATGTAGGTGACTCTGGCCTACATGATGTCACTGTGCTGGATTTGTGAGTGTAGGAAGTGACAAGGGATGAGGGAAGTCAACAGGGCTTTATATATTTTCTTTAGTCAGCATGTGAAGATGCACATGTGGTATATAAACTTATGAGTCATGCTTGGGATAATGTAGAGAAATTGTGTGATAACACTTTAAACAAACAATAAGTGAATAACCCAATCTTTTTACTTAATTTTTTTGTATCCATACAGGTCAACTCCTATCAGAAGTGCGAGATCTGGAAGGCCATTGCCAGGAAGGTGCTTACCCTGGGGGTTTACAAGCGGTGCAGCATTCACTGCAGGAAGAGTTGGGAGGACCTACGATGATGGACGCGAAAGTCAGCTGAAGTCCAGGTCAGCCAGTCCTCCCAATGTGGGAATCGTAGTTCAATCAAGCAGATTTGTATAGCGCACTACTCACCCGATAGGGTCTCAAGGCGCTGGGAGGAGGGGGAGTCACTACTGCTCGAACAGCCAGGTCTTGAGTTGTTTTCTGAAGGAGAGATGGTCCTGGGTCAGCCATAGGTGGGTGGGGAGGGAGTTCCCTGTCTTGGCCGCCAGGTAGGAGAAGGATCTTCCTCCGGCGGTGGCTTTGCGAATGCGTGGGACGGTGGCGAGAGGGAGGCTGGCGGATCGGAGCTGGCGGGTGGGTGTGTAGAATGTGAGGCGGCTGTTGAGGTATTTGGGGCTCATGTCGTGGAGAGCTTTGTGTGCGTGGGTGAGGAGTCTGAGCGTGATCCTCTTGCTGACGGGGAGCCAGTGCAGGTCTTTCAGATGGGCAGAGATGTGGCTGTGATGGGGGATTCCAGGAGGAGTCATGCAGAAGCGTTCTGTATGCACTGGAGTCTTTTCTGGAGTTTGGCTGTGGTTCCAGCGTAGTGGGTGTTCCCGTAGTCCAGTCGGCTAGTGACGAAGGCCTGGGTGACCGTCTTCCTGGTTTCGGTGGGGATCCACCGGAAGATCTTTCGGAGCATGCGCAGGGTGTTGAAACAGGATGACGAGACGGCGTCGACTTGCTTGGTCATCGTGAGGGAGGAGTCCAGGATGAAGCCCAGGTTGCATGCATGGTTCCTTGGCTTGGGGGCGGTGCCCAGGGCAGGGGGCCACCAGGAGTCGTCCCAGGTAGAGGGGGATGGTCCCAGGATGAGGAATTCGGTCTTGTCTGAGTTCAGTTTCAGACGGCTGAGCTTCATCCATTCTGCAATGTCTTTCATTCCTTCCTGGAGGCTGGCTGTGGCGGGGTTGTTGGTGAGGGAGAGGATCAGCTGGGTGTTGTCAGCGTAGGAGATGATGTTTAGGTTGTGATGGCGTGCGATGGCTGCGAGGGGGCTCATGTAGACGTTGAAGAGGGTGGGGCTGACCGAGGATCCTTGCGGAACGCCGTAGATGACTTCGGTGGCCACGGATCGGACCAGGGGGAGGTGGACTCTCTGGGATCTTCCGGCGAGGAACGAGATGATCCACTTCAAGGCCGTTCCTTGGATTCCGGTGTTGCTGAGGTGCTGTATCAGGGTGTGGTGGCATACGGTGTCGAAGGCTGCTGAGAGGTCCAGGAGGATGAAGGCAGCTGTTTCCCCGTTGTCGTCGGTAGCTGAGATGAGGGCGGTCTCGGTGCTGTGGTTTGCTCGGAAACCGGACTGCGAGGGGTCGAGGGATCCGTTTGTATCGAGGAAGGCGGAGAGTTGTTTGTTGACGGTTTTCTTGATGACTTTGGCAGGAAAAGGGTGGAGCAAGATGGGGCGGAAGTTCTTGAGGTCCGTGGGGTCCGCGGTGGGTTTCTTCAGGAGGGCGCTGAGCTCGGCATGTTTCCAGCTCTCCGGGAAGGTGGCGGATGCAATGGAGCTGTTAATGATGTCCCGGAGTTGGGGTGCGATGATGGAGTCGGCTTTGTTGAAGATGTGGTGTGGACAGGGGTCGGTTGGGGAGCCGGAGTGGATGGTGTTCATCGTGCGGGTGGTGTCTTCGGTGCTGACCGAGGTCCAGGTGCAGAGGGTGGTGGTTGGTGGCCGCTGGTTCGGTGGTTGGGTGCGTGGTCTGTGCGCCGAAGCTGTTGTGTATGTCAGCGATCTTGCGGTGAAAGAACAAGGCGAGTGAGTCGCAGCAGTCTTGCGAGGGTTTGATGTTGTTGTTTCAGGCGCTGTGGTTGGAGAGCTCTTTAACGATGCTGAAGAGTTCCTTGCTGTTGTGGGTGTTGTTGTCCAGTCATTCTTTGAATGTTGTCCTTTTGGTGGTGCAGATCAGCTGGTGGTGTTTGCGGGTGGCGTTCTTGAGGGCTGTCATGTTTTCTGTTGTCTGGTCGTGGCGCCAGGCTTTCTCGAGGGTGCAGCAGGTTTTCTTGGAGTTCTTGAGGTCGTTGGTGAACCATGAGGCTTTCTTGCTGCCGGGTCTGCTGTGAGGGTTCTTCAGTGGTGCGAGGTCATCGGCGCAGTTGGTGAGCCACTGTGTGAGGTTGCGGGTTGCTTCTTTGGGGTCCGTCGTGTTGGTGGGAGGGTTCTGGCTGAGGGAGGTGGTGAGCTGGTCGGTGGTGATCTTGCTCCAGCTTCTGCGGGGAACCTGTTGCGGGTGGTGGTGGGTTGTGGTTCTCCTGAAGTTGAAGTGGATGCAGCTGTGATCTGTCCAGTGTAGTCCGGTGGAGTGGCTGAAGGAGATGTGCTTGCTGGAGAAGACGATGGGGTCAAGCGTGTGGCCGGCGTAGTGGGTGGGGGTGTTCACCAGTTGCTTGAGTCCGAGGTTGGCGAGGTTGTCCAGCAGGGCGGCGGTGTTGCTGTCATTGTTGTTCTCCAGGTGGAAGTTGAGGTCCCCTAGGAGGATGTAGTCTGAGGAGGTTAGGGCGTGCGGGCTGACGAAGTCTGCGATGGCTTCGCTGAATTGTGTGCGTGGTCATGGGGGTCTGTAGATGAGAGTGCCTCTGAGGGTGGTCTTGGGGTCGTGTGTATCTGGAAGTAAAGGTGCTCAGCGTTGGTGAGGGTGTAGTCGGAGTTGGTCGTGATTCGGATGGTGTTTCTGTGAACGATGGCGATGCCTCCTGCGGTTTGGTTGACGCGGTCCCTCCGGGTGATCCTGTAGCCATCCGGATGGCTATGGCGATGTCGGGGGCTGAGGAGGCGTTCATCCAGGTTTCTGTGAGGAAGGCGATGTCTGGTGATGTTGTGTCGAGGAGGTTCCAGAGTTCGAAGGCATGCCTGTGGACGGAGAGGGTGTTGAGCAGGATGCACTTGAGGTGATTGTTGCTGGTGCCTGGCTTGGCAGGTGCGGTGCAGGTTCGGAGGCAGGTGAATTTGCAGGCTTGGCAGGTGAAGGGTCCGTGGGTGCGTTTCAGGATGGCTCGGTAGCAGGCGGGATTCCGGCCGGCATTGAGTGTGTGGAGGGTGGCGGCGTCGTAAGTCCGTCGTGTGGGCTGGCATCGTTGGGGGCCAGGGGTCCTGGTGCTGGGCGCGGTCCAGGTGCGGACGGGCGTAGACGGGCTTGCCTTCGGTGCACAATTGGCGCGCCCGATGCGCGTAAACGCTGCGCGTACGCGTGAACTCCGCCATAAATGGCGAAGTGGGAGGGAGGAGCAGCTGGAGGCGGGAGCGGGGTGGCGAATGGGGCAGCGGGGGGTGGAGCCGCAGGGACGCAGCGGCGGGAAGGAGAATCGGGGGCAGCGGGGGTCACAGAAGGACGGGCACAATCACAGGGGCACACGGGGCACAGAAGCAAAAACGGACACAATCACGGGGGCACACAGGGCACAGAGGAAAAGGGGGCAATAACAGGGCACGGGGGAAACCGGGGACAGTAGGGAAAGTGTTGTATAGTGTAAGGGTGTAATTTACTATTCTAACTCCAGGAAGGTGCAGCAGTAGGGAAAGTGTTGGATAGTGTAGGGATTTGTGATTTACAATTCTAACTCCAGGAAGGTGCAACAGTAGGGAAAGTGATGGATAGTGTAGGGGTGTAATTTACTATTCTAACTCCAGGAAGGTGCAGCAGTAGGGAAAGTGTTGGATAATGTAGGGGTGTAATTTACTATTCTAACTCCAGGAAGGTGCAGCAGTAGGGAAAGTGTTGGATAGTGTAAGGTGTAATTTGCTATTCTAACTCCAGGAAGGTCTAGCGGTAGGGAAAGTGTTGGATAGTGTAAGGGTATAATCTACTATTCTAACTCCAGGAAGGTGCAGCAGTTGGATTAAGTGTTGGATAGTGTAGGGACTTTTAATTTACTAATCTAACTCCATGAAGGTGCAGCAGTAGGGAAAGTGTTGGATAGTGTAAGGGTGTAATTTACTATTCTAACTCCAGGAAGGTGCAGCAGTAAGGTAAGTGATGGATAGTGTAACGGTGTAATTTACCATTCTAACTCCAGGAAGGTGCAGCAGTAGGGAAAGTGTTGGATAGTGTAAGGGTATAATTTACTATTCTAACTCCAGGAAGGTGCAGTAGTTGGATTAACTGTTGGATAGTGTAGGGTTTTTTAATTTACTATTCTAACTCCATGAAGGTGCAACAGAAGGGAAAGTGTTGGATAGTGTAAGGGTGTAATTTAGTTTTCTAACTCCAGGAAGGTGCAGCAGTATGGAAAGTGTTGGATAGTGCAGGGGTGTAATTTACTATTCTAACTCAAGGAAGGTGCAGCAGTTGAGTTAAGTGTTGGATAGTGTAGGGGTGTAATTTACTATTCTAACTCCATGAAGGTGCAGCAGTAGAGAAAGTGATGGATAGTGTAGAGGTGTAATTTACTATTCTAACTCCAGGAAGGTGCAGGAGTAGTGAAAATAATAAATATTGTAACCTTTTTTAAAGAAACAAGAAATAGGGTTTTTAAAACGGAATAAAACTACAACCTATTTTTTATTAATCCTTCAACAGGCATCTTCCAAAGAAATATTTAATCAGCCCTTTCTTGAAATCAACTTATTAAAAATCCGAAAAGCAACCTCTACTTAAAGTGCAAAGAAAAGAAACAAACAAGGTAAATATATGTTGCCTATGTTTTAAATACAAATAATACAACTGTAAATGTGTAGACAAGTGAACACTAATACAATTTAAAGTAAACCATATAATTACAACATATTTTTCCTTTTGTTTTTTTCTTTTCAGAACATGTCCAGTAACCAAGCAGCCAAGTACATTAAAAGCAGCAAGGGAAACCGTCTGCTAAGCTACAATGGCTACATGTATTGCAAGGAAAGAATTTCAGAACCAAGGAGACATTGGAGGTGCGTGCAATATCACTCATCCCATTGCTTAGGCAGAGCGGTTACTCTAGGTGACACAGTTGTAAAAACATCTGAACATAACCACTCTGCCTCAGCAATGGAGATTGAAGTTAGAGAAACCATCAACGAAATGAAAGATATTGCATGCAGCTCCAATGACTCCACTGGTTCAATTTTAAGGGAGGTAGTTCAACATGTCCCTGACCACATTGCTAGCAGCATGCCCATAATTCCTAATCTGAGACGAATAATTCAATGACAAAAACAGGCAAGTAACCCACAAAGACTCACACCACACACATTCTCTGACATTGGCATTCCTCCAGAACTCTCTTTAACTATTTCTAATGAACCTTTTATCCTGCATGACAACCAAAAGCCTCAGAAACGAATAATTATCTTGAGCTCACCCCGTAACCTTGCCAAGTTAGAGAATAGTGATATTTGGATGATGGATGGTACGTTTAAAAGTACGCCCCATCCTTTCACCCAAATATACACTATTCATGCTAAAAGTAACCATACAGTAGTGCCGCTAGTATACAGTTTGCTGCCTGATAAAAAATCTACAACGTACACTGAAATTTTAACAGTGGTTAAATCTAAAATATCCAATAAAAGTCCTAGGAAAATCATTATTGATTTTGAATTCGCAATGATTAATGTTATAACCAAAACTTACACGGATACCCAAATTCAGGCACGTTTTTTCCATTTTTCCCAGGCATTTTGGCATAAGATACAGAAAACATCCCTAGTTGCAGATTACATATCAGACAGCAAACTGCAATAACGATCCAAGTTCTCCTCTGGAATATCCATGTTCGTAAATCTATCTTCTTTCGTATCCGATGTATTCCATAGCAAAAAATTATGCATTAATACATACTAAAAGCAATCTTTATGTATTACTTTACATTATTAATACAAACATTACTATAATGTTTTGCAAACAAGGGACCCGACGTGGACATACACTATCAATATGAACAGGGACATGTTGAAAGTAGATTTAAACCTTTTATTTAACTAATGTACACCTCCCTATTCTTTTCTTGCAGTAAATTACACTCTTTACATTGTTGTAACTTAAAAAAATTAGTTTAAAAAGTAGCTTACCTTAGCGCAGGTCTCCTTGCTTCTGCTCTGTCCGGCGACGCTCCTCAATATGGCTGCCTGCGTGTTTGACGTTCACGCGTATACGTCCTACAAGCTGCTAAAAAAGAAAAAGGACTATTTTTATTTGTTAAATAAATATTTATACTATATATTAAAAATATTTTATTTAAATCAAAACAGAATACATTATTATTTTTGAAATGTTTGAAATTATTAAAAAATATTGTTATAATAAAATACTTTTTGATATAAATAAAGTTAATAAACTGTCTCGTATTCTGTTATTTTCTATTTATTAAATAAGTTTACAATGTTTAATGTTACTTTTAATAATGTAAAAAAACTTTCAATATTATTCTTACCTTCAGCATACTCCCTTTTGGTTGTGTTCCAAGCCACATAACTCTTCAACAAGGATCCTATTTGAAAGACGCGAGATTCACATAGTGAGCTATAGAAATAAATGAAGGACTTTTCTTTGCATTGAAATCAATGTTAAACCGTGAGAACTTTTGTTAAAATTATTTTTACTTTTTTTTCAAACACAATTTCATTTTGAAAAATCACAGAAAATATTGTAATGAATTCTTAAATATTTTTAAAATTATAAATTAAAATTATAACAAATAACTAAGTGTCGAATACTGGTCAAATATAAATACAACTAGGATATGTATGAATTTATGAAGGGGTAGAATATGAATACTCTAAAAATTGAGTATTATAAATAATAATTTTTATTTAAAAAATAAATATACAATTGGGTAGAATATTAATACTGTAATATATGAGTATTAAAATTAATACTTTATAATTAAAAAATAAATATACAATTGTGTAGAATATTAATACTCAAATATTTGAGTATTAAAATTAATACTTTTTATTTAAAAATGAAAGATACAATTGGGTAGAATATTATTACTCTAATATTTGAGTTTTAAAATTAATACTTTTCATTTTTAATATTAAATATACAAATGGGTAGAATATTAATACTCTAATATTTGAGTATAAAAATTAACACTTTTAAATTAAAAAAATTAAATATACAATTGGGTAGAATATTAATACACAAAAATATGAGTATTAAAATTAATACTTTTAATTTAAAAATAAAATATACAATTGGGTAGAATATTAATACTCTAATATTTAAGTATTAAAATTAATAATTTTAATTTAAAAACTAAAATATAAAATTGGGTAGGATATTAATATTCTAATATTTGAGTATTATAATTAATATTTGTTATTTAAAAATGAAAAATACATTTGGTTAGAATATTAATACTCTAATATTTGAGTATTAAAATTAATACTGTTTATTTTAATATTAAATATACAATTGGGTAGAATATTAATACTCTAATATTTGGGTATTAAAATAATACGTTTTATTTAAAAATTTAATATACAATTTTTAAAAATTATTACATGAAAAATTTATGTAAAACATTATATAATAAGTAAAAAAAAATGTACCCATAAATTTGTTGTATTGGCAAGCTTAGTAAAGACATCTGCGTTGTAATGGCATGCATTGTAAAAGCCTGCATTGTAATGGATCTTGCGTTGTAAAAGTTGCGTAGTAATGGTAGTGCGTTATAAAAGTTGCGTTGTGATGGAGGTTTCCCGCTCCCAGATGTAGCACGTCAGCTTTTCTGAAATGCATTCATAGTGGTATGTCTGCCCTACAGCAGTCCTTTCAGGCTCTGGTCTTCTCCTTGACCACAGCTTTTCAACCTGCAAAACCTTCTGCCCCACCTCTCATCCCTTCCCCATCCTCATTCCATATGTCTAGCCCTGTCCAAAGCACATGCAAACATTCCCATGCATACACTTGAAAAAGCAAATGAGACAGAGGCACACTGACAGGCATGCATCCACCAAAACCACCATCAAAGACACACTCACCATACCCTCGATTGACACACCCACTGACAGCAAACACACCACCACAGACACACTCACCACCCCCTCCACTGACACGCCCACTGACAGTACAGACACCACCACATACACTCACCACCCTCTTCACTGACACATCCACTGACAGCACAGACACCACCACAGACACATTCACTACACTCTCCACTGACACACCCACTGACAGTGCACACACCCCCACAAACACACTCACCACCCTCTCTACTGACACACTTACTGACAGTGCACGTATACCACAGACCCATCCCTCAAACCCATCACCATAACACTGATAGGCACCACAACAGACACCACACACACATGCACCACCCCCTCTAAATGCACCACACCAACACCCTTCACCTCCACACCACACACATCCATACACTAATTAGAAAGCAGACATCAGAAAAGCAAATGCCAACACTCACCTATGCAACACATACCTAGCAAACGACAGACCAAAAGATACTCAGTACATACACCAGACCTACAGGTACCTGCATCCTCAACACACATAGCAGACATATCCATTCACTCTCTCTCCCTCCCTCCCAAACCTCAACCTCTCCCGAACATCCCGCCCATTTTCCCAGAGAGGATGTCCTGTTTACCCTTGTCCTAATGCCCTCCACGTCCCAAACCCCCATCCAAAATCAAAAAGAACACATCCCCCCCGAGACTACCCCTAAAAACAGAAACCCTCCTGTTTGCAAACCAACCACATCCCATCACTTCCCTTCCGAAACCCAAAAGTTCAGAAATAAAAAAGGCAAACAGCCCCCCTGCCAAAACCCAACCCATCCCTTCTCCTCCCAAACCCAAGAGGTCAGAGAAAAAATTGTCAAAAATCTCCCCTGCCAAAACCCAACCCACCCCTTCCCCTCCCAAGCCCAAGGGTTTGGACAAAGAAAGTGACAAAGCTCACCTGCCTGAACCCAACCCACCCCTTTCCCTCCTAAGCTTAAGAGTTCAGACAAAAAATTCACGAGGAACCTCACATGCTGAAACTCAACCACCCTGCCCCTCCCAAACCTAAACCCCTTCTAACGATCCCACACAACCCTCTCCCATGTAAGATCTAGAAGGGCCTGCTCTGCCACATAGATGTACCCTTCCTGAGGAGGTTCCCATGGCAGTCCCTTAGAAGGCAAGTTGTTGTGCCAGTGCACATGCATGCAAGTGACAATGGACCTATTTGGACTGGCAGTTTACAGCTTACAGCTATTAAAGTTGCCTTACTGTTTGTTCTCTATTCTATTTTTAATCTTCACTCTTTATACACATTCACGCTTTGCACTGCACTTGGTCCCATTTAGTGATCCCATGCATGGTCTACAAGTGATGGTGGGCTTGACCCTAGTCCTACCAGGTGGATCTGGAAGCAGTCTCAATGATCTAGAGACACTCCAGCCCAACCGTAGGATGACCAGATGAGAAAATAAGATCACTAACAAGATTTTGATGGGAATCCATCTCTGGATCTTGGGTCTCACCTACTTTTGCTGGTGGTTAGATGCGTTGGACTATTAACTCTGTATAAGACCTATTGGTTATTCTACTCTGTACATTGGTGACTTCTGAGTCCTATAGGTTTAGAGTACATGACAGATTTTTCGTTGTTTAGACCCCCAGGTTTCTTTGTAGTTTCATTATGTCAATAGGGAGATGATAGCCTGGGCAGGTCTTAAAACTTCCTTAGACCCTCCACCCCTCGTTTATGTAAGTAAAACGTGGAATGAGTAAGAGGGTTGCCCCCCTCTGCCAACTCCGCCCCTCAGGTGCTGTAGGTGAGGTAAAGTGCACTTTTCAGTGGCAACCATCTTAAAGATGGTTGACTTATCCATTCAGGGCTAGGTCTATGTCCCCTTCCCATAGGAGGTGGGCATGATAGATTGTGTTGACACAACAGCTAAGGGGCCCTTAGGCCACTACCTCTCACTACCTTGTAACACCCCTAAATCTAGTATTTAGATGGCAACCCTCAACCCTGAACTTCAGTTCCTGCAGACCTAAGAAGAGCCAGACACTACAGAGTCGCACCAGCAGAGAAGACTGCAGAGAACTACTAACTTGGCCCCAGCCTTATCGGCCTGTGTGCAGCCCTAGACAATCCTGCACCAAAAGACGACTCGTCTTGCAGCCCAGTGACCTACAGAACCTTGGGAGGACTTCCTGCCTTCTAAAAAGACCGAAATCTCCAGAGAACAGCAGATCTGTTCACAAAGCAGCATTCTTCTAAGCAAAGACTAGGGGCCATATTATCAAGAAAGGGCGACACATTATTGCCGCTTTTATCGGCAGGAAACTGCCGCTAAAGCGGCAATAATGGACTTGATAATATGCCCTTGTGAATTCCCGTAGAAGCCCAGGTTAACACCAGAACCTGGGCTTCTATGGGAATTCACAAGGGGATATTATCAAGCCCATTATCCCCGCTTTAGCGGCAGTTTCCTGCTGATAAAAGTGGCAATAATGTATCGCCCTTTCTTGATAATATGGCCCGCTGTACCCTGTAGAACTGTGAAGTCTGCCCCCATGTTTCACCTCTGCACCCAACGCCTCTGGCCCGAGTCCAAGTGGTCCACCATTTCTAGCAAGTTTACCCAGCACCCTAGAGCCTGAGTCCACTGTGAGCTGACCTCTCCTGCACTCTTTGACATCGCCTGCTGCCTCTGCATGGAGAACCCCTCAACCACAACCTGCTCCGGTAATCTGTTTCTGATACCAAAAGGAAACCCCTACACCCGTCCATCCAGGGCCTTGGTGAAGAGGACAATAGGTGTTCCTACATCCCGAGCATCACAACTTACCTCTACAGCTGTTGGTTTCCTGCTCCTGGCCTGAGCCTGCAGCCCTTTTTACGATTTGGTCTGTCTCCTTTGCTTTTCATTGGGCACCCAACGCTGTTTTGGCACCCTGCACCTGGCCGCCCCTGTGCTGCTGGTGGTGTAGTGTTGGTGCTGCCTGGGGCCCTGTCCAGTGTTGTCCTCAAACCCCGGAGAATGGTTGCTCAAGCTGCTGCTACTTACCTATAAGCAGCCTCTGCCCGATCGCCCCAGTTCCAGTTGATTTGTATTGGGCACCCGACCTCAAACTTTCACAATGCACCCAGCCGCCCCTGTGCCTCTGGTGGTGTACTACTGGTGCTGAATTGAACCTTGCCCAATACTGACCTTAACTTCTGAAGGCTGGTCTTGTAAGACGATGTTGCACATATGTGTGTTTAATGTTTTCTTCCTCCCATAGGTTAACCTTGCAAAGTCCAAAAATTGCACTGTGTCCGATTTTTACATTGAAAAGTATTTGTATTTCAAAATGTATTTACCTGAGACGAAGTTCTGTGGTTCTACAAAATAAAAATAACTAAGAATTATTTTTATAAATTGGTCTCAGATTTATTAATTGAGCATGTGTCTCATTTATTGCCACTGTGTGTACAACCAATGCTTAACACTGCTCTCTGGTAAGGCTAACTGCTCGCCCATACTACCACAAAAGAGAACATTAGTATTCTCTACTTTAGCTTCTATAAAAGCCCCCAGAGATCCATTGGACTTTGCACACTATTCCTCTTTTTGGTATAGAGAGCCAGCTTCCTACAATCGGTCTTATCAGGAGCTGAACATATACCAGCTATCGGTCAAGAGCTGAAGAACTTGTAAGGCTGCTGACTGAAGTGTCCTTTGCCAACATTGTCACCCAACAATCTGATAGTGGAAATCTGTTCATCCAACGTAAGAAAGAAACTATATGCTATAATCAACATCCAACAAGAGATGGTCATATCTGAGGAGTGTCTAGAGTTTCTCTTGAAACTAGCCCACTTGAGACACTATGAAATGGTGATATTCGTCAAGAGATTAAGGATGAGGCTTGTCAGAACGTACTCTCAGCTAATACACTAAAAATAATGCCAAATGTCAATCACCCTTGTTTTTAACAATTTAGATAAGGACTGAGGGCCCAATTCACAAAGGTAAACTTACGCCTAAAGTCTAATTTTAGACCTAAAGTCTAAGTTTAGACCTAAAGTCTATGTTTAGACCTCAAGCTAAACTTTAAACCTGAAGTATAAACTTAGACTTCAGGTCTAAAACTTGGACTTCAGGTCTAAAACTTAGACTTCAGGTCTAAAGTTAAACTTTAGGTCTTAACTTGGTCTTTAGGTCTTTGTTTACTTTTGTAAAGCGAGCCCGTCATCTCTGCTCATATTCCCCCAGAGGCATGGGTATGTGAGTTTGAAACAATACATAATATAGACTATAGGCTTTGTCTGATAAGTCCTTAATTCCACTGGGTGTCTCTATCTAGGTAGTTGACCCAGAGGAGATAAAAAAGGCTATGCTGACTCTCTCTAGTAACAAGGCCCCAGGTACAGATAGGAATCTGGATTACCTCTTTCTGAGTGACCCTGAGTTTCGGACCCTGACATTGGCTCATTGTATCAATGCTGCGGTTGTGGAGGGCTCTCCTAAATCCATGTCAACTTTGGTCCTCAACACTATTTTTTAAAAAGGGCAACAACCCTTATTGCTGTCACCCTAAATCTTTCATAGATGCAGTTGTAAAGGGAGTGGGGAGGGTAATCCTCAACTAACTCTCAACTCTGGTGGAGGAGAATAGAGTTTTCTCCGATCTGCAGTCTGCTTTAGACCTGGCCTTAGTACCAATGACCAATGCCTGAATCTGCATTTGATCATTAGCAAATATGTGAATGCGAGGTCTGGTAATTTCTACCTCGCATTCATGGACCTCACCCCTACCTTTTACAGAGTGAATAGGGCCAAGGCCTCGGCAATCATGTTATCAATGGGGGTGGATCGAAATATTGTGAATTTCTTAAGCTACTTGCACCGTGACATGTCTTCAATGGTGTGTTAAAATACTGATGGCCCTTTTACTAAGCTGTTCATGGTTAGGCTGGGATTGTGCCAGGGTTGTATAATGACCCCCTTCCTTTTTATGTTATATATAAACAAGATGGAATCATCTCTATTATTAATGAACGCAAACTCACACGGCTGGGGGCACATTCGATACCCACTTTACTGTACACCAACAACGTGGTCCTGTTGTTCAGGACTGCTTTGGGATTGCAGCGCTTAATCTATACTTTTGTTGTTTCCATAGAAGATCTTAACTTGACCACTAATTACAGTATATCATATGTGATGACTATGGCCTGTAAATCCATGAAATCCAGGCACTTTTATGAGAATCGCCATGCTTCGGAGAGGTTTTAATATTTCCCGTATTTAGGGGTTATCTTTGATTGTGTCTGCACTTGGTCTCCCCTTCTGATGAACAAAAAAATTACCTTGATGTTCAAGGTGCCTACAGATCCCCTTAGGGATGATTTGTGAACCTAATAAATGAAGAGATAAATAAATAAAGAATTGGTGAGGGTAATTGGAGCGATGTTTAGGTTCACGTCTAGACTAGGCAAGAAATCGACAGGGGCGATGCTTATTAAACTGTATCAGGCCAAATGTCTTCCAGTCACTATGTATGACGGGGATGTGTGGGGATATATGGGAGTTGCTTCACTCCAGGTTCTTGAATTCTGCAGATGTTTTTTGGTTGTCCCACAGTGTACACATTCTTATTTAATGCACCAAGAATAGGATCTTCCCTATTTGAAATTCATTATCGGCCTCCTCCCTCTTGTTAGATAGATTTCCATTTGGAACAGACAAAAATGTAAGCTAAATAGGTTGGCCTTGAAGGATTGTCTCCCCCTGGATAAACAGCACTTGATCCCATGGCTTTGGTATGTGAGTACCTGCCTTTCTGAGCTAGGGAGAGGGAGCTTTTTGAGAATCCAGACAAGATTGTAAAAGCTGATCTATTGTGGATTCACACTAATTATCATAAGTGAATATGTGAAATAAGGGAACAGAAGGAGCTTATCAAACCCACAGTGAGGGCCCATGCTATTTAGCAGTCAGACTTTTCCATGTACCTATATCTTGAACTGGTTTTAAATGCTTACTATAGTTTTTTATTGACTTTTTTAATTTATTATGCTCCATTGCTCTTTATAGAGTGTAAATTCCTTTAAACCTAATAGTCAACCTGGTTTGTGGATGTGATGGCTCTTCTCCCCAAGACATTTATTATGTTCTACAGATATTACAAAAAATCCTAGACTAGATTTTTCGGTGCCTTTGCTAAGAAGGTTTAATTTTACGTGAGTTCCCCCTGCCCTGAGGTACTTGCAAATTTTCCTGGACATTCATGTCTGTTTCTTTGTTGCTAGATTTTTAGAAGCTATTGTTCATATAAGAAAATCACTGATGCATTATCTTAATTTTAAACTTCTATATATGTGGTGTATTACAGCACAGACTTTTTTTATCATATCTTGTGGATGTTGAATTTACGTACATTGTTTAAAAAATTGTTTAAAATATAAATAGATTTCATTTAATCTTAAGATAAAAAAGTATTTTATTTTAAAATATATTTTAACAACTTCTTTGATATTAAAAAGATTTTAGAATAATATTTAATAACATGTAATTAAATTGTGTTTAATTAATTCTCTACTTCTCTCCATCAAATGTTTTATTTTAATATATTACATTATTTTAATGTTTACTTCAAAATTAAGCTATTAATGCTGTAACATTTCTTATTTTGTTCTACATTTAAAATAAATATATAGAATTAATTAGCAATAATATTTTACATAAAATATTTTCTGCTAACTTTTTCCAAGTTTAATAAACCCTTTTAAAATGTTTCCTATACTTACCATAGGGAGACCTCCACAGTCGGGGCAGAGATCTCCATATGGTAAAGTTTAAGGAAAGGTTCCCTTTACTTCCCTAGAGTAAAGTATAGGAAAAAGGTCTGTATACTTTGCCATAGAGAGAGCTCTAACCAGGTGGCAAAGATTTCTGTATGGTAAAGAATGGGGATAATGTAAAAAAAGTATTGCACTTGGAAAACCTAGTTTTATATATTATTTGACATATAGAACAAGATAAAAGATGCTACAACATTAATAAATACATTTTGAATTAAATCTTTAAATATTTAGTTTAAAGAAATTAAATTACAATTATTTTGCTGATATTTAAATTTTAAAAAAAGTCACCTAATGTAAACAGTTGAATTTCTATTATGCATTAATAATGATTAAAAGTGATGTAAAGAATTTATTACAAATAAGTTAAGAATATTGTATTTAAAATGTTATGTTGCATTAACATTTAGAATAAAAGAAGGTTGTTAAAATATTTTACAATTAAATAATAAATATGTTTTATTTGTGTATTTTATTAACATTAAAATATACATATTTTTTTTAACTATTTTAAATCATTTTATTTAAATTAACATTATTTCCTATGGGCTTTTATTTTAAGTCTCTACCGCCATTATTTTCTGTGGGAGGGTGTTGCAGTACTAGTGGTGGACCCTGAGTGGTACTGGACTTCGTACTGGTTCTTTTTTAGCAGTACTAACTCACACTTGTAAATTTGGCTCCATACCCTTTTTCACAGGGTGGAAACATGTGAGTATGCACTTTTGAGCATCCTGCATTTTTAGCATTGTGGCGGGCGGTGCTCTCTGCACCGCCCGCCACAATGCTAAAAATGCATGTATGCATTTGCATAAACAAAGCAGCAGGCACCGCGCGGTGCCTGTAGCTTTGTTTATGCTTTGGGTACCACAGGTACCCCCGTGTGCACCCCCCACCTCTCCTTCACTCTGGGGGCCCACAGGGGGCCCCCAAAGTGAAGACCGCATGCCTTGATGCCGCCATGGAAAGGCATCTGAAAAAGCCCATGTTAATATGGCTGGCGTTGTCTATTAGACCCCGCCACCATATTGGACCCGAAAAGCGGCGGACGGTCTTTCTGTCCGCCGCAGTCCCCCCGCCATCCTAATATGGCGGGGGGTCATTTAGGTGAGGATGGCGGGCGGATTGCCCCCGCCAGGCTGGCGGTGGCTACCGCCAGTCTAGCGGGGGTAAACCACCCGCCATCCTAATCGGCCCCCAGGTTACCTTTGTGATTAGTCCCATATGATTAGGGTGTCTAATATTCATTTGCAGTTAATTTTCCAAGATGAGCTGCCTCTCTGCTGATAAATGTCTAAAATTCCCTTTTATATACTATTTTCCTAAAATGCTGCTTCTGAACTCTACAACATTTGTTTAGGCAGCATTTCACTATTAAAACATGACATGTTAAATGGTATTTAAGTTTGTTGCAGCTCTCAGCAAGAACCATTAATTTGTGTAAACACGTCTGATCTCGGGCAGGGATGATGCAATCCATTAGTGGACTTAAAAGCAGTTCATTAATACATTTATCAATTGCATTGAACTAAGTATTTAATTACACAACACCAGTGACAAGCTTTGCTTCCAACATTACCCAAAGATCGCCAAATCAGTCATCACAAAACCAAAAAGATACAACTGTCCCAGTAAGATGTCAAAGCGGAATGCCTATCCAAGTACCTGGCCGTGATCTGGAGTGTACCACTACCATGATCCTGCACCAAGTGCTCTGTGACACCCTTGCAGATCATCTCTTTACAAATTCCAACACCCTGTGAAATACTGTCTATGAATTAAGTCATCCAGCAACTGAAATTTGCAGACCATGAAGAACAGGATGACGTTTGCTGAAAGGCAATAGTCTCTCACCAATTTCATTCAAGTCTCCTCCTTCCAATTCAACAAACTACTAAAGGTCAGCTACGCTGTGGCCTCCTTATCAGATCCTTGTCAAGAGGTAACCCCATTCTCCTCAAACACTACCATATTAGTAGTAGGAACAATCATCAGAAAATTGCTAACCTCAATCACCTTCCAAAAATAACTTGAAGCCCTCTTGCTTAATGAACCTTCATGCAGTAGAGCCAGACAGCTAGGGACTGAACTCCATTGTGTTACTTCTAGCGCGTTCTAGCGCATTGGTGTTGACCATGTGGACTAATAAAGACATTTTAAAAACTATTCAGCAACTCCACAGTACAAGTCTGATATAGAAATGGAGACCAATTGTCTAGGAGCTTCTAAATAAACATGGTGAAATAAGAGGGCACCCTAGCACCAACATCTACAACATATACATCAATGACTTCCTTGATTCTCTACAAAACATCTTAGAAGGCATCTCAAAACTACAAGATGATACAATTCCCATTCTACTGTTGCAGATAATGATGTGATCCTAGCAAGAACTGTACATTATGTGGATTTGCAAGTATGGTTGCCACTTGGCCATTACTTTACATGCCTCAGCAGACCTTTTTTGTCCACATCAGTAAGAACATTGGAAAAAGAAGTGAAATCTGAAATTGAAACAAATATAAAAATAAAATAGCAGGAAGCTATCTAAATTATTTTCAAAGGATTAATAAAGCAAACAGAGGAATCATTGAACTGTTATAAAGGGAAAATGAGGATTTTACACATATGGTTCTTCACCTGCCAGCTTTCTGACCCCATAATAGCAAAACATGAGCATAACAAAAGGAATTCTGAGAAATGTGGCAAAATGTGGCAACTCTGTTAGTAAGTGCTGCAACACCAACAAGATTACAATTAATAAGTCCAATTCTATGATTTTGGGACAGATCTACAGAGCTCAGTCAACAAATGGAGGAGATTCCATCGCCAGAAATGGTAGTTCAATTAATTTACTGTTTGATTTATGAACTTAAAGAGAGAGACTCAATGTAAAATTAAATGCCTGTCTGTCACACACAGCTAACATTATAGTACGTTCCTATTGATAACACCAAACCATAGATTACTTTGAATAAGTTGAAATTTCTATAGAACCCCCTTTGCGTTTTTTAGATCATTGATGTATAACAAACCCTCTTAAGGTCTGAAACTTGCTGGAAAAGCTGTAGGTCTGTCTAGTGTGTAGATGCTTGTCTGCCTGCTCAGAGGGCCTGACCCTAAAGGAGGAGTGCCTCCAGGAAGAGACGCCTATCCATGGGCCTGTTGCATGGGATAGTGAGAAGAAGCTGCTTATGCAGTGGAAACTTGCGAGGACAAGTATCCTGGTGCCGGTTTCAGGCTAACAGCCCTCGTCAGCGAGTCTAGCTTGAATCCAGTGGCAAACTTAGGGCGAACAAAGTGAGCAGGGGATCCACGCCTGGGCATACCCTGCCAACTTAGGGCAAACAAAGCAAACACAAGGAGATGATGGCCGGAGTGCTGAAACTTTTCAGCCACTCACCCCCAGTCACAAATCTGAGTTGAATCCATCATCATTCTTTAGTTCACTTCACCACCCCAGTTCAGACACAGCTATATGTAAATCAGTCTTGACCCTGTGCCTCATGGGAACAGTCCAGCCCGAACTGCCAAGCCTTTTCTTCCCAGGACTGGAAACAAGCATCCTGGGATCAGTTTTGGGCTCATTTCCTCATTTTAGAGCTGAAGCTGAAAATGCTTGTCAGGGCTGTGTTACTTGTCAGCAGTTAAATTCTGGCAAAAATAATGCAGTAACTTTGAGTCATGTTGGACAATCCTGTGCCCCTTGTACTGGAATGCAGATTGACTTTATCAAAATGCCTAAGTGCAATGGTTTGCATTACATTCTAGCTATTGTCTGTTTATTTTCAAAGTGGGTCAGAGGATTTGCAACTAGCAGATGTGATAGCATGAACATAGCTAAATCCTTACTGAAGGAATTGCTCCCTAGATTGCATTGCAGACTTCTTTAGAATCTGATAAAGGGGTACATTTTAGGACTGATTTGGTTAACTTATTGGGCGCCACATTGAAGATAGAACCATTGTAGCTATCAACCTGAGGCTTCTGGAATGGCTGGCGAGAGTGAACAGTACTCTTAAATTAAAGCTGTCAAACACTTGTAACTTGATATGTCTGAAGTTGCCAGGTGCATTGCTGTCAGCATTGATGATCCTCAGAAACACCCCTAATAACCTGACTGGAATTTCCCTACATTACATTTTTTCAAGGAGAGTGATGTGAGTTGAGATCATAGTTTTCCTGCTGCAGCACTTGTAAACATTGTTGATGACCTTGTTACCTGTGTTAGATTACTGCAAAGGTGTTGCTGATGTGGTATACACTCTATCTGTCATCAGGTAAATTAAAATATACCATCATCAGGTAATGACCCCTGCCATGATCTGGTTCCTGGAGATGGGTCGAAGCACGCCAGGAAGAGCTGTCTGGTTGTCAGATGGCACGGACTCCATCAGATCATAATTTTGATGAATACTGATGTGAAGTGTGCAGGCTTTTCCCAATGGAGTCATGCATCCCCCGTAAAAAGAGCAAAGACTGTAGACGAATAAGTGGTGACACCAACCACTGACTAACATTGTCAAACTTGAGTTCACTACAGGGATCAAAAATGGGGACAAGAAAAACAGGAAGAAGCACTGAGTCCAGCACAACAGCATACTGAGAAAAATTTGTAAGCTAGAGCACAGACAAAAGTGCAAGTTTCAAAACCCCCATAGCAGATCAAGTTCTTCCAGTAGAAAATGGCACAGAGCAAGTGACACATGAGGATTAAGATGCAGCGATTGTCACACATCGGTCTAAAGATGGGATTTGCTCCAAAATCGTTGGCCTAGAGTGTGAAGAGGAGTAGAAGAGCATCAAAAGAGAGTTGAAGTCTTGAAACACTTGAAGAAACGACAGAACAAGATTTAGAGAAAGCTGAGACAGATTTAAGTGAGTAAGAGTGAGAGCAACCAACAATCAGAAGATCAACAAGAGGGAGAGTTCCTAACAAGAAGTACTCAGCATTTGTGGGAGCAAGGAGAAATTGGATTGAAAGATCATTTGTTGATTTTTGAAAACCATGTAAACCTGGTGTTGAGTTAAATTGGAGAATGCAAAATGAAATAATTTTTGATTGAGTGGTGAATGATGAATTTGTTAGATCTTGTTCCTTTCCATATTTTTCTTTACTCTGGTCAAGATATAATCCCTTACTTAAGAAAATGTGTTTTTGTACTTTAGGTATCCAGTCATAGATGCTAGTTTTCCGCTGAAAATTGTCTGAACAGAATCTCGTTAAAATACAAAATCAGTAAGTAAAAGTGCAGACAAATGTGCGCGTTTCAGAACCCCCAAGAGCAGATCAAGTCGGTCCAGTTGAAAATTATACAGCGCAAGTGGCACATGAGGATTAAGATGCAGAAGTTGTCACAAATCGGTCTGAAGATGAGATCGGCTCCAAAATGGTTGGCCTGAGAGTGTGAAAAGGAGAAGAGCATCAAAAGAAATCTGACTTGAAACACTTGAAATATAGGCACAACAAAATTTAGAGGAAGCAGAGACAGATTTGGGCGATAAAGAGTGAGAGCAACCTACAATCAGAACTGAATTTCTTTTTAAGTGGCATATTTAAAGTTTGAAGCTTTTTGCACTAATGTTCAAGCACAGAAGAAGTTTTGATTTTTGGTTTGAATTTTTATTTGGATTGCTGCTGAGCTTTACAACATATTTTCTATAGTTTTATTGATATTAATTTAAATAGGAATTCAGGTCAATTTATTTTCTTCACTCAGGAATGTTTCACCCAAATCTGAAATTGAATCACATAATGATAAGACATTAAGTACTAATTAAATGTTTATTAATGATTATTCTGACAATGTGTATACTACTCTATTGAAAGTGTAACTATTACTCATGAATGTCACAAATTGTTTTGTATGTAAATACCTCCCTGCTTCCTTACAGGTGGGGTGAGTTATAATCAGGTACCCATACGGACTTACCAGCAGCCTACAGACGTCAGTTAATCATAAACAGGGCTTTCTGGAGTTCAGTGATGTAGATGTAGATTATCCTTCCAAAACACGTAAACACGTAAAAGGACAAATGCTATTAGCATAACTGATACTAACAATGAGAAGAGTGTATGTAAATTGATTAGTATTGAGCAGAATTGTATTAGAATATTTAATAAGAGACGTGAAAATTAGTGGAAGTGTGTATGAAGCGAGAAAGATTGAGTTGTAAATTGAAGAGGAGGAGGATTTTAGAAAATGAAAGATGTGTCCTAGGGTTAAAATGGAGCAATAAAGAAAATAAGTTTTGCACAAGATGAGAAAAAAGACTAAGGGGCTTATTATGAGAATGGCCATCCTGGGGCCGCTGTACTTGTGGTGGCAGTCCGACCACCAACCTCAGAACACCCTAGTATGAGTGTGGGGGTGGGACCGCCACAAGACCGCCGCCTCCACTAGCATCAAGGATCCTGCTCTGGTGGCAGTCTGACAATGGCCTGAATATGCTGATAGTGCCAATGCCGGCACCACCGAGCATATTCTGTTGTGCATATCCACTGCCCTTTTCATGGCGGTTACCCCACCATGAAAAGGGTGGCAGACATGCAGGTAAGGGGTCACTAACAAGACCCCCTGCCAATTCTGGGCCTGGGGGTACATGGTAGGATGTAAGCTTCTGTATTTGATTTAGGCGCCTTGACGCCCATTGGGCTAAGTATGCGTGATACAAGAAACCCCTCATTCATTCATGCGGGAGGAACATGGTGTACCCTCCTGGAATTGCACCCTTTTTCCTGCACGGTGTGGCATGCTCTACATGGTGCTTGCCACAGCATGGTGGAACGTGCTGCATGCTCTCTCACGACGGGGGTATGATTGCTAGGCTCTCCTATGAGCCTCACATACCACTGCTGTGAGACTGCCACAGCACCAACGGCCCGCCCTGGATTAAAGTCGTATTCCGGCGGGTGGGCTCACCACAGCATTAGCGGTCTTCCTAGGACAGCGGAGGTGGCAGTCCCAGACAAATACGGCCAAAGTTGTAATAAGACCCTAATAGTTTAAAGTCATAAGAAAATATTGGAAAGAGTGCTTATAATTATACTTTTGTGATTGATATTTAATTCCAGAAGGGTGAAGAGCTTTTTTGATAGAGGTAATTATTATCTGTGTGTTAAAAACAGCTTATTTGAACAAACTATGTAATTGGGGGGGCTTCTATTTAGCGTTGGTCTTCTCTCTCGTGTATCATGAATGAGATTAGTGAAAGTGGATTTAGAAGAGTAAACATGGTTTTGGACATGTGCTCATGGATATCCTTGGTGTGTTGATTCCTCCTATTGGTGTTTCTTTGAATGATGGAAATATTAGGAAATTGCCAATCTAGGTAGATTGGCTAGCAACATAATACTGCTCGTGCACAAACCAAAATAAATGCAAAAATAATTGCCTTGTGTACTATGGTTCTTTATATTTGTCTTGCATTGGATATTTTATTCACATAAGCGGGCAGTGTCTGTTGGATGTTGAAAGTGAGGCAGTGTTGTGCGTACATTCCAGACAATAGTAGGCTTATTAATCAGTATCTTTCTAATATCACTGTTTTACGTGAGGCAAAAGTTCTTGAAGAGTGTGGTGTGTGAGAAACAGTTTGCTCATGGTTCAGTTCAATTGGAGATATAATTTCAAAGACTGGAGAATAGTTAGTGATATTGGAGGAGGTATGATGAAGAGTTTTAACCCCACTAATTATAATAATCCTAAGCGTAATAAATTTGCTTCTTATTCTTAAATTCTTTGGGATAATGTGCTGTAGGACAGGATTTAGTGAACAATCAAAAAACATGTTGTTCAGTAAGAAGAGAAGAATGTGTGAATATAAACAGGAAGACATTAATGCAGAAGTCTTAGATGAAAAACATCCACTGGAGGATTAGAAAAGGAAGAGACAACGAACAAACTATAAAATGGTTTTGTAGTGAAGGTTTGTGATGAAGATTTGTCATTGAGGGAAATTGTGGACACCGATAGCGGAGTTCATAATTCTGAGTATTAATTAGAACTTATGGGAGATAAATGTGTTGATTATTTGTGTCGTTCACATTGACATGAGTGAAGCGTTAGGCCTACTCGTGTTTTCAGTCTGCACATTTTAGATGTGTGTGGTTTTTGCAGTTGACTCCCGCTTATATTCCCCCTCCCAACTGTTGTTCTGCAGAGCACAAGTGAGTCATTCCAAGATTATTAAATCATATGAAACTGTGTTTGTTCATTGGTCTTATTTGCACTGAAACAGTTGTAAAAATTAATGTTTTGTGCTCCTGATGTTCCTGAACAGGACATATCTATGATTCTATACTAATTGAAGGTCCTTTTTTGCAACTGAACGAAGGTGCCATTTTTTTATATTTCTGAATTTATTGTTGTTTTCTGTGTAAGGCACAGTACAATATATTCTTTAGATGTAGGGTAAAAGCTAATACTAAACATGTGATGTGTTTTCTATTCACCTATTGGTTGTGTTGTCATACCACAGATACTTCATGGGTTGCCTTTCTAAAAATTTGTTCAGGCTCATCATTCTGGGGACAAGACAGGTTTTTTCTAACCCTCTTAGAGACAGACTCCATATAAGTCTGTTTAGCATCATAGAATATTTTCAGGTTTTCCTTTCTATTCCTACTGAGGTGTCCATATGACAAATGCTCCTTGATTCACCTATTGCCTTGTGCATATTCGGTTCTAGCTTCTAAGTAGCAAATTGCTTAGTTTCTTCTGCTAGTACTATGATATGATTGTAATGTAATGGATTTGTAGAGGGTTGCTTGTCACTCATGAGGGTATTTAGCCGCTGAGTAGGTGAGAGTTGGCATGTGGTGAAGCTGGGACTGAGTACAAGCAGTCTCGATGGTCCAGCAAGAAGACTAATTGAAAAGCCAGGTCTTCAGCTTCTTGTGGAATTCAAGAAGTGAGGATGAGACCCTGATGTGTTGAGAGAGATGATTCTAGGATTTGGCAAATTAGTAAGCGAGTCATCGACCTCCTGTTATGCTTCTGTGGATCTGAGTTGTGTGTGCAAGCAAGAGGGATGCTGAGCAAAGTTGTCTATTGGGTTGGTGGAGGTGAAGTTGGTAATTGAGGTAAGCATGTCTCCTGTTGTGTAGTGTCTTCAGTGCATATACAAGAAGCTTGAACTGGCCACACTTTTGGATAGGGAGCCAGTGGAGCTCTCTAAGAAGTGGTGTGGTATGGGAATGAGGCAGGAAGTCAAGGACGAGTTTATCAGCAGTGTTTTGGATGGTTGGAAGTCTGTGAAGAAGGTGTGTTGGGATGCTGGTGTAGTTTACATTGCCGTAATCCAATCAGCTTGTATGGGTGAGTGAGTATGTGTTAGTATCTATATGAATAAGTAGGTGTGCGTATAACTGTATAGGTGAGTAAATGGCTTTCTGATTGATCCTATAGGTGAGTGAGTAGGTGTGTGAGAAGCTTTGTGAGTGACTGGCAGTGTGTAAGTGGCTGCGTGGCTGTATACGTGGATATGTATCAGAGGCTATATTAGCGAGTGAGTTGGTGTATGAGTGGTTGTATGGGTAACTGAGTGGATGTGTGTATAGACCTATGAATCAGTGAGTGGGTGTGTAAGTACTGGTATGGGTGTCTCAAGGGTTTTGAGAATGGTAGTGTGGAAGTGGGAGTGGGTGTATGAAAGTTTATATTGGGGTGTGAGTGGGGGTCACAGAGATTTTGTGATTGATGTCATCAGTGATGTCATTTATGATGGCATCAGTGATGACACTGACCATGTCATGAGTGATGTAATTTGTGAGGTCATAAGCAATGCATTGCAGGGGTGTGAGTTATAATTAGCTCAGCTACTTATAGCTTTTAATATTTATCTGGTTTTGTACAAGTGAAATGTCACCCTAACTATAACATCCCTGTAACCTTTGATTTTTTCTGTGAATTTCTAAGGTTTTTAATTCTATTTCCTAACTATAATGCCCATTTAAATTTTGTTTTTTTTCAGTGAATTATTAAGGTTTTTAAAATGCTAATTCCTAACTATAATGTCCCTGTAATCTTTGTTTTTTTCAGTGAATTTCAAAGTTTTTAGAAAATTCCATTTCTTGATTGTGACAACCATTTTTTTAAAGTGCGCTTTTAAGATGTTCATATTTCGTTTCTATATTTTGATATTGTATATTTATATTATATGCCGCTTATTTTGTTATTTGGTATGTGTTTATCATAAAGTGAATTTGTGACTGGGTTTATTTTAAAAAACAATTTGAGTCGGCACCCCATTTTAGCATTTACTGTGGGGAATCTATGATTAGTAAATGTATTTCACATACTGAAAAATACAGTTAAAGATTTTTTTAAAATAAAGATTAAGTCTAAAAATTTAGCAAGATATTGTTTTAACTTTTCTTTCTATTATCAATTTAGGAGAAAACCACCTTTACAAAAAGATTTTATATTCGTGAATACATCGGCAGTCATGAAGATCTCATGGTTTGTACAAAGTGTAAAACATATACATAGACACATTCTACAGTATATCGAACAGTAGAACTTTATTAGAGTACTTTTCAAACTCATATTTTTGTAGTGAGTTTCCCCAAAAATTCTGTACAAAGGCTATTTTCTGTTTTTGTAGTAACACTGGGCATCGTGATGACATCGGTAACTGCGATCGTCTTGAATACATCATGAAATGACAAAACAAATGCAGGCACCACCACATTCAAAACGTACAACTGCAAAATGGATTATAACCAACAAACTAAAAACATAACTATCTAAACGCCTGTATAAGAGCATGTATAACTCCATTAATATCTCTATAACACAGTGCATACCTTTTTCAGTCCAATCTATGGCTGCATGCATCACTGTATCACTAAGTGTCTCATTCACTGTATAAGTATTTGACAGGATCTGTGAGACAATGCATCAGTCTATCAATACTTCTCTAATGAAATGTGTGAGTGCCTCAGTACATCTATGAGTGGGTGCATAAATGTCACAATGGATCTGTGATTGGTTGCGAAGTCTCACTCAATCTGTGAGTAGGTGCATGAGGGACTTTGTACGTTTGTAAGTAAGTATATGACTGACTGAATCTGTGAGTGGATACATGAGTATCTAGGTGGGTGTCTGGATGGGTGTGTGAGTGGGTTCATGAGTGTCTCAGTGGGTCTGTGAGAAAATATGTGAGTGTGTGAGTGAGTCTGTAAGTGGGTGCATGAGTCTCTGAGTGGGTCTGTACATGGGTGCATCACTCACCAAGTAAGTCTGTAAGTGGGTGCATACGCACCTGATTGGGTATGTGAGTGAGTGCATCAGTATCTGAGTGGGTATGTGACTGGATGTATAAGTGTGCAAGTGGATATGTGAATGGGTGTATAAGTGTCTGAGTGAGTTTGTGAGTGTATACATGAGTCTGTGACAGTGACCGGCGAATGTGTACAAATATATATATATATATTTTAAATATTTTTCCCAATATTTATGATGACGCAGGTATTCACGACATCCCCTTGATGGAGCACGAAGGTCATGCTGGCAGTCGGGTTGTCGTCGCAAATATTGCGCACAATGACAAAAAAAACTATTTCGGACACATAATTTGTGTAACTAACACACCCATTTCTCAAACATGGAGTCAGAGTACCTCCACCCTGACCCCTTATGTTTAACCCCTGGAACCGTTCCCCGACAATAAAATGGTGAATGCGACTTTCTATTCAGGTTGCGCCCGGCCAATCAGAGTATTCTCATCGGCACGTACATTCCCGATTCATCGTGACACAGGTGCAAAATGTCCACGGCCAGAGATATATCTGTAATTTTCAGATAAAAAACTACCAGACGGATTTGCACTTAATGACAAAAAGCACAATCTGCGTAACAACATCTACCTTTCTGCCAAATTTGGTGTAATTCCGTCCAGTGGTTCAGGCTGTAAGTTCAACAACGCATTCCTCTGGGAATTAACATTACATTTGCATTCCTGTTTCTCAGTCCCCACTGCATGGATCACCCCCCAAACTTTCCATGACACACAGAACCTACTTTGACATTTATTTTGGAAATTTCCTGAAGTTATAGGCAAATCAAAAAATGCTTTTCCTATAGAAATTAGGTGCTAACTGTAACTACCTACTCATTACACACACACATATAAATATATATATATATATATATATATATATATATATATATATATATATATATATATATATATATATATATATATATATATATATATATATATGTTCACTGAAAAAGCCAAAGGTTACGGGGACGGTATAGTTCGGTTCAAATTTTACACACACAAAACCATAGAAATTCAGCAGTTATAGTTATCTCAAGTAACCATAACTTGTGCCCTAAGGTAAGTATAAGTCACTTCACCACCGTGCAGTATTCACATCAATAATTTCACTGCAAATGTTGCCGTGCTATTGTCAATGATCTCATAGAGGATGTCATGAGTGACATAATATGTGGGGTAATTAGTAGTGCCTGATGAGGGCATGAGTTATAGTTACCTTAGGGCACGAGTTATAGTTACTTAAGATAACTATAACTGCTGAATTTCTATGGTTTGTGTTTGTAAAATCTGAACCTAACTATAATCTCCCTGTAACCTTTGTTATTTTCAGTGAATTTCTATGTTTTTTTAATGCTATTTTCTAACTATAACATCCCTGCAACCTCGGTGTGAGAGGGGGGTGTGTGAGTGTGTATGTGAGCACCGAAGTGCCGACACGCTCAAGACATCACTACAGGCTCTTCTCTGCTGGCCCTTATCATGGAGGCCTATGCTGTACTTCTATGACTTGGGAGGCGACTTTACCTCATTTTCCACAACCAATGTTGCCTTTCACCATATAACATTTTTGCCCTGACGAAGTTCATCTTTTGAACGAAAAGCTTTGGCTGATGTCTTTTTTCTGAATTTGAATAAAGATTGATATCTATGAAGGAACTGATTTTGCTTCATCATTGAATATTACTATATGCCGGTGGTGCACCACTCCATTGTTTTCCCAGTGTGTATATGAGGGGTTGTGTGGGTGTGTAAGTGGGTGTGTGAATTTGTGGTAGATTGTAAGTGCATATATGACTGGCTGTGTGGGTCTGTAGGTGGGTATGGGAGTGGCTGTGTGGGTATGTGAGTAGATGTGTGAGTGGCTGTGTGAGTGGTTTTGAGGATCCATGAGTGGGTGTGTGGGTGGCTATATATGTATGTGAGTGCATGTGTGAGTGGTTGTATGGGTGTGTAAGTGGGTGTATGAAAGCTGTGTGAGACTGTGAGTGGGAATCTAAGTGGTTTTGGAGGTCTATGAGTGGGTGTGTGAGTGGTTGTGTGGATCTGTGAGTGGCTGCATTTTTTTTTAATGGAGGTCTGGATCTGCGGATCCATCTGAAATTCAAATTTGAGAGGTTTTGGGGACATTCTGCTGAACCTCGCATGATGAAAAAAAGTTTCTGGACAATTTCTTGCCAAGGAGGGTTCTATACAGACCCCTCTATTAGTCCGAGGGGCAGGGTACCTCTATCTTGGCTTGGCCCCTGCTACCACTTTTTAACATTATTTTTCCCTCTGGGAACTGAGTTCTAATGAACAAAATGGCTGTCGACTTTCCTCTCAGGTTGCCGCCAGCCAATCGTCATTGTTGTTGGCACTTGGATTTGCGAATCCACAGAGGATCCGAGGAGGATCCACAGAGAATCCGCGTCCCTAGATATACAAATTTGGATTTCAGATAATATCTCAAAAACTACTGAATGGAATTACACCAAATAACAAAAAGAATTCTTTCTAGAACAAGATCTACCTTTCAGCCAAATTTGGTGTAATTCCATCTAGCGGGTCAGGCTGTAGTTGTGACTTAAACCTCTATGGAAATAAACATGGGGAAAACACTTTTTTGACCCCCCTTTTTCTTGGCCTCCGCTTAACGGATCACCCCGAAACTTTCCGTGCACAACTAAAATCACTATGGCAACCTGTACCCATGGGTGTGTTAGAGGAGTGTCGAAGGGACCTATGTTGGGTAAAATATTTTGTTACATTAGTTTTTTTCCACACGTTGGGAATTTGCATGCCCCCTCGAGTGGCTGAGTGTGGCCGGCATGTAAATCCACAACGGATCTGCCAGCTCGAACTGCTGAACGGAATTACACCATATTTGGCAAAAAGGTAATGCTTGGTTCAGAAAGCACTCTCTTGTTTAAATGGTGTAAATCCATTTAGTAGCTGCTGAGAAAATTAAAAAAAAAATTGATACATAGTGGCACAGAGGATCCGCGCACCCGGCCGATCACAAGCTGCATGCTAATTGGCTGTCAACACTGAAAACCAGGAAGTGTTGGCAGCCACCTTGTTCCTCTGTAGAACTGAGGCACAGAAAACTGTAGCAGGGATTCCGTTTTCCTACAGAACTGTGCATAGAGATTTGGACCCTCAGTGAATTAGGATGGGCCAAAACTCACCTTAGTACCCAAAATCCCCTTACCAAGCTAGCTACAGTGTCTCATTGGTCATAAAAAACTCCCATTGTTTAGACAAACCAGAACATGATCTTAGAATACCTCAGGTCACGTGGAACACATAGACACTCTTTCGTTATATAATCATTTCAAACCAGAACGTGGAGTAAATGAGGACTCGTGCATATTTGAAATATTTATTTACTAATGCAGGGTTCTCAAACGCAGTATCTTAGATAATACAAGCAAACATATTATAAGAAGCAAAGGTATCAACATAGTTACTAGTCCATAAAAGGCAAAAGGTGACAACATGCTAAAATGTTGAAATGAATAGGAGTTAACAACACCTAATTCTCACCCTCCCAATCACCTTCCAAAAATAACTTGAAGCCCTCTTGCTTAATGAACCTTCATGCAGTAGAGCCAGACAGCTAGGGACTGAACTCCATTGTGTTACTTCTAGCGCGTTCTAGCGCATTGGTGTTGACCATGTGGACTAATAAAGACATTTTAAAAACTATTCAGCAACTCCACAGTACAAGTCTGATATAGAAATGGAGACCAATTGTCTAGGAGCTTCTAAATAAACATGGTGAAATAAGAGGGCACCCTAGCACCAACATCTACAACATATACATCAATGACTTCCTTGATTCTCTACAAAACATCTTAGAAGGCATCTCAAAACTACAAGATGATACAATTCCCATTCTACTGTTGCAGATAATGATGTGATCCTAGCAAGAACTGTAAATTATGTGGATTTGCAAGTATGGTTGCCACTTGGCCATTACTTTACATGCCTCAGCAGACCTTTTTTGTCCACATCAGTAAGAACATTGGAAAAAGAAGTGAAATCTGAAATTGAAACAAATATAAAAATAAAATAGCAGGAAGCTATCTAAATTATTTTCAAAGGATTAATAAAGCAAACAGAGGAATCATTGAACTGTTATAAAGGGAAAATGAGGATTTTACACATATGGTTCTTCACCTGCCAGCTTTCTGACCCCATAATAGCAAAACATGAGCATAACAAAAGGAATTCTGAGAAATGTGGCAAAATGTGGCAACTCTGTTAGTAAGTGCTGCAACACCAACAAGATTACAATTAATAAGTCCAATTCTATGATTTTGGGACAGATCTACAGAGCTCAGTCAACAAATGGAGGAGATTCCATCCCCAGAAATGGTAGTTCAATTAATTTACTGTTTGATTTATGAACTTAAAGAGAGAGACTCAATGTAAAATTAAATGCCTGTCTGTCACACACAGCTAACATTATAGTACGTTCCTATTGATAACACCAAACCATAGATTACTTTGAATAAGTTGAAATTTCTATAGAAACCCCTTTGCGTTTTTTAGATCATTGATGTATAACAAACCCTCTTAAGGTCTGAAACTTGCTGGAAAAGCTGTAGGTCTGTCTAGTGTGTAGATGCTTGTCTGCCTGCTCAGAGGGCCTGACCCTAAAGGAGGAGTGCCTCCAGGAAGAGACGCCTATCCATGGGCCTGTTGCATGGGATAGTGAGAAGAAGCTGCTTATGCAGTGGAAACTTGCGAGGACAAGTATCCTGGTGCCGGTTTCAGGCTAACAGCCCTCGTCAGCGAGTCTAGCTTGAATCCAGTGGCAAACTTAGGGCGAACAAAGTGAGCAGGGGATCCACGCCTGGGCATACCCTGCCAACTTAGGGCAAACAAAGCAAACACAAGCAGATGATGGCCGGAGTGCTGAAACTTTTCAGCCACTCACCCCCAGTCACAAATCTGAGTTGAATCCATCATCATTCTTTAGTTCACTTCACCACCCCAGTTCAGACACAGCTATATGTAAATCAGTCTTGACCCTGTGCCTCATGGGAACAGTCCAGCCCGAACTGCCAAGCCTTTTCTTCCCAGGACTGGAAACAAGCATCCTGGGATCAGTTTTGGGCTCATTTCCTCATTTTAGAGCTGAAGCTGAAAATGCTTGTCAGGGCTGTGTTACTTGTCAGCAGTTAAATTCTGGCAAAAATAATGCAGTAACTTTGAGTCATGTTGGACAATCCTGTGCCCCTTGTACTGGAATGCAGATTGACTTTATCAAAATGCCTAAGTGCAATGGTTTGCATTACATTCTAGCTATTGTCTGTTTATTTTCAAAGTGGGTCAGAGGATTTGCAACTAGCAGATGTGATAGCATGAACATAGCTAAATCCTTACTGAAGGAATTGCTCCCTAGATTGCATTGCAGACTTCTTTAGAATCTGATAAAGGGGTACATTTTAGGACTGATTTGGTTAACTTATTGGGCGCCACATTGAAGATAGAACCATTGTAGCTATCAACCTGAGGCTTCTGGAATGGCTGGCGAGAGTGAACAGTACTCTTAAATTAAAGCTGTCAAACACTTGTAACTTGATATGTCTGAAGTTGCCAGGTGCATTGCTGTCAGCATTGATGATCCTCAGAAACACCCCTAATAACCTGACTGGAATTTCCCTACATTACATTTTTTCAAGGAGAGTGATGTGAGTTGAGATCATAGTTTTCCTGCTGCAGCACTTGTAAACATTGTTGATGACCTTGTTACCTGTGTTAGATTACTGCAAAGGTGTTGCTGATGTGGTATACACTCTATCTGTCATCAGGTAAATTAAAATATACCATCATCAGGTAATGACCCCTGCCATGATCTGGTTCCTGGAGATGGGTCGAAGCACGCCAGGAAGAGCTGTCTGGTTGTCAGATGGCACGGACTCCATCAGATCATAATTTTGATGAATACTGATGTGAAGTGTGCAGGCTTTTCCCAATGGAGTCATGCATCCCCCGTAAAAAGAGCAAAGACTGTAGACGAATAAGTGGTGACACCAACCACTGACTAACATTGTCAAACTTGAGTTCACTACAGGGATCAAAAATGGGGACAAGAAAAACAGGAAGAAGCACTGAGTCCAGCACAACAGCATACTGAGAAAAATTTGTAAGCTAGAGCACAGACAAAAGTGCAAGTTTCAAAACCCCCAGAGCAGATCAAGTTCTTCCAGTAGAAAATGGCACAGAGCAAGTGACACATGAGGATTAAGATGCAGCGATTGTCACACATCGGTCTAAAGATGGGATTTGCTCCAAAATCGTTGGCCTAGAGTGTGAAGAGGAGTAGAAGAGCATCAAAAGAGAGTTGAAGTCTTGAAACACTTGAAGAAACGACAGAACAAGATTTAGAGAAAGCTGAGACAGATTTAAGTGAGTAAGAGTGAGAGCAACCAACAATCAGAAGATCAACAAGAGGGAGAGTTCCTAACAAGAAGTACTCAGCATTTGTGGGAGCAAGGAGAAATTGGATTGAAAGATCATTTGTTGATTTTTGAAAACCATGTAAACCTGGTGTTGAGTTAAATTGGAGAATGCAAAATGAAATAATTTTTGATTGAGTGGTGAATGATGAATTTGTTAGATCTTGTTCCTTTCCATATTTTTCTTTACTCTGGTCAAGATATAATCCCTTACTTAAGAAAATGTGTTTTTGTACTTTAGGTATCCAGTCATAGATGCTAGTTTTCCGCTGAAAATTGTCTGAACAGAATCTCGTTAAAATACAAAATCAGTAAGTAAAAGTGCAGACAAATGTGCGCGTTTCAGAACCCCCAAGAGCAGATCAAGTCGGTCCAGTTGAAAATTATACAGCGCAAGTGGCACATGAGGATTAAGATGCAGAAGTTGTCACAAATCGGTCTGAAGATGAGATCGGCTCCAAAATGGTTGGCCTGAGAGTGTGAAAAGGAGAAGAGCATCAAAAGAAATCTGACTTGAAACACTTGAAATATAGGCACAACAAAATTTAGAGGAAGCAGAGACAGATTTGGGCGATAAAGAGTGAGAGCAACCTACAATCAGAACTGAATTTCTTTTTAAGTGGCATATTTAAAGTTTGAAGCTTTTTGCACTAATGTTCAAGCACAGAAGAAGTTTTGATTTTTGGTTTGAATTTTTATTTGGATTGCTGCTGAGCTTTACAACATATTTTCTATAGTTTTATTGATATTAATTTAAATAGGAATTCAGGTCAATTTATTTTCTTCACTCAGGAATGTTTCACCCAAATCTGAAATTGAATCACATAATGATAAGACATTAAGTACTAATTAAATGTTTATTAATGATTATTCTGACAATGTGTATACTACTCTATTGAAAGTGTAACTATTACTCATGAATGTCACAAATTGTTTTGTATGTAAATACCTCCCTGCTTCCTTACAGGTGGGGTGAGTTATAATCAGGTACCCATACGGACTTACCAGCAGCCTACAGACGTCAGTTAATCATAAACAGGGCTTTCTGGAGTTCAGTGATGTAGATGTAGATTATCCTTCCAAAACACGTAAACACGTAAAAGGACAAATGCTATTAGCATAACTGATACTAACAATGAGAAGAGTGTATGTAAATTGATTAGTATTGAGCAGAATTGTATTAGAATATTTAATAAGAGACGTGAAAATTAGTGGAAGTGTGTATGAAGCGAGAAAGATTGAGTTGTAAATTGAAGAGGAGGAGGATTTTAGAAAATGAAAGATGTGTCCTAGGGTTAAAATGGAGCAATAAAGAAAATAAGTTTTGCACAAGATGAGAAAAAAGACTAAGGGGCTTATTATGAGAATGGCCATCCTGGGGCCGCTGTACTTGTGGTGGCAGTCCGACCACCAACCTCAGAACACCCTAGTATGAGTGTGGGGGTGGGACCGCCACAAGACCGCCGCCTCCACTAGCATCAAGGATCCTGCTCTGGTGGCAGTCTGACAATGGCCTGAATATGCTGATAGTGCCAATGCCGGCACCACCGAGCATATTCTGTTGTGCATATCCACTGCCCTTTTCATGGCGGTTACCCCACCATGAAAAGGGTGGCAGACATGCAGGTAAGGGGTCACTAACAAGACCCCCTGCCAATTCTGGGCCTGGGGGTACATGGTAGGATGTAAGCTTCTGTATTTGATTTAGGCGCCTTGACGCCCATTGGGCTAAGTATGCGCGATACAAGAAACCCCTCATTCATTCATGCGGGAGGAACATGGTGTACCCTCCTGGAATTGCACCCTTTTTCCTGCACGGTGTGGCATGCTCTACATGGTGCTTGCCACAGCATGGTGGAACGTGCTGCATGCTCTCTCACGACGGGGGTATGATTGCTAGGCTCTCCTATGAGCCTCACATACCACTGCTGTGAGACTGCCACAGCACCAACGGCCCGCCCTGGATTAAAGTCGTATTCCGGCGGGTGGGCTCACCACAGCATTAGCGGTCTTCCTAGGACAGCGGAGGTGGCAGTCCCAGACAAATACGGCCAAAGTTGTAATAAGACCCTAATAGTTTAAAGTCATAAGAAAATATTGGAAAGAGTGCTTATAATTATACTTTTGTGATTGATATTTAATTCCAGAAGGGTGAAGAGCTTTTTTGATAGAGGTAATTATTATCTGTGTGTTAAAAACAGCTTATTTGAACAAACTATGTAATTGGGGGGGCTTCTATTTAGCGTTTGTCTTCTCTCTCGTGTATCATGAATGAGATTAGTGAAAGTGGATTTAGAAGAGTAAACATGGTTTTGGACATGTGCTCATGGATATCCTTGGTGTGTTGATTCCTCCTATTGGTGTTTCTTTGAATGATGGAAATATTAGGAAATTGCCAATCTAGGTAGATTGGCTAGCAACATAATACTGCTCGTGCACAAACCAAAATAAATGCAAAAATAATTGCCTTGTGTACTATGGTTCTTTATATTTGTCTTGCATTGGATATTTTATTCACATAAGCGGGCAGTGTCTGTTGGATGTTGAAAGTGAGGCAGTGTTGTGCGTACATTCCAGACAATAGTAGGCTTATTAATCAGTATCTTTCTAATATCACTGTTTTACGTGAGGCAAAAGTTCTTGAAGAGTGTGGTGTGTGAGAAACAGTTTGCTCATGGTTCAGTTCAATTGGAGATATAATTTCAAAGACTGGAGAATAGTTAGTGATATTGGAGGAGGTATGATGAAGAGTTTTAACCCCACTAATTATAATAATCCTAAGCGTAATAAATTTGCTTCTTATTCTTAAATTCTTTGGGATAATGTGCTGTAGGACAGGATTTAGTGAACAATCAAAAAACATGTTGTTCAGTAAGAAGAGAAGAATGTGTGAATATAAACAGGAAGACATTAATGCAGAAGTCTTAGATGAAAAACATCCACTAGAGGATTAGAAAAGGAAGAGACAACGAACAAACTATAAAATGGTTTTGTAGTGAAGGTTTGTGATGAAGATTTGTCATTGAGGGAAATTGTGGACACCGATAGCGGAGTTCATAATTCTGAGTATTAATTAGAACTTATGGGAGATAAATGTGTTGATTATTTGTGTCGTTCACATTGACATGAGTGAAGCGTTAGGCCTACTCGTGTTTTCAGTCTGCACATTTTAGATGTGTGTGGTTTTTGCAGTTGACTCCCGCTTATATTCCCCCTCCCAACTGTTGTTCTGCAGAGCACAAGTGAGTCATTCCAAGATTATTAAATCATATGAAACTGTGTTTGTTCATTGGTCTTATTTGCACTGAAACAGTTGTAAAAATTAATGTTTTGTGCTCCTGATGTTCCTGAACAGGACATATCTATGATTCTATACTAATTGAAGGTCCTTTTTTGCAACTGAACGAAGGTGCCATTTTTTTATATTTCTGAATTTATTGTTGTTTTCTGTGTAAGGCACAGTACAATATATTCTTTAGATGTAGGGTAAAAGCTAATACTAAACATGTGATGTGTTTTCTATTCACCTATTGGTTGTGTTGTCATACCACAGATACTTCATGGGTTGCCTTTCTAAAAATTTGTTCAGGCTCATCATTCTGGGGACAAGACAGGTTTTTTCTAACCCTCTTAGAGACAGACTCCATATAAGTCTGTTTAGCATCATAGAATATTTTCAGGTTTTCCTTTCTATTCCTACTGAGGTGTCCATATGACAAATGCTCCTTGATTCACCTATTGCCTTGTGCATATTCGGTTCTAGCTTCTAAGTAGCAAATTGCTTAGTTTCTTCTGCTAGTACTATGATATGATTGTAATGTAATGGATTTGTAGAGGGTTGCTTGTCACTCATGAGGGTATTTAGCCGCTGAGTAGGTGAGAGTTGGCATGTGGTGAAGCTGGGACTGAGTACAAGCAGTCTCGATGGTCCAGCAAGAAGACTAATTGAAAAGCCAGGTCTTCAGCTTCTTGTGGAATTCAAGAAGTGAGGATGAGACCCTGATGTGTTGAGAGAGATGATTCTAGGATTTGGCAAATTAGTAAGCGAGTCATCGACCTCCTGTTATGCTTCTGTGGATCTGAGTTGTGTGTGCAAGCAAGAGGGATGCTGAGCAAAGTTGTCTATTGGGTTGGTGGAGGTGAAGTTGGTAATTGAGGTAAGCATGTCTCCTGTTGTGTAGTGTCTTCAGTGCATATACAAGAAGCTTGAACTGGCCACACTTTTGGATAGGGAGCCAGTGGAGCTCTCTAAGAAGTGGTGTGGTATGGGAATGAGGCAGGAAGTCAAGGACGAGTTTATCAGCAGTGTTTTGGATGGTTGGAAGTCTGTGAAGAAGGTGTGTTGGGATGCTGGTGTAGTTTACATTGCCGTAATCCAATCAGCTTGTATGGGTGAGTGAGTATGTGTTAGTATCTATATGAATAAGTAGGTGTGCGTATAACTGTATAGGTGAGTAAATGGCTTTCTGATTGATCCTATAGGTGAGTGAGTAGGTGTGTGAGAAGCTTTGTGAGTGACTGGCAGTGTGTAAGTGGCTGCGTGGCTGTATACGTGGATATGTATCAGAGGCTATATTAGCGAGTGAGTTGGTGTATGAGTGGTTGTATGGGTAACTGAGTGGATGTGTGTATAGACCTATGAATCAGTGAGTGGGTGTGTAAGTACTGGTATGGGTGTCTCAAGGGTTTTGAGAATGGTAGTGTGGAAGTGGGAGTGGGTGTATGAAAGTTTATATTGGGGTGTGAGTGGGGGTCACAGAGATTTTGTGATTGATGTCATCAGTGATGTCATTTATGATGGCATCAGTGATGACACTGACCATGTCATGAGTGATGTAATTTGTGAGGTCATAAGCAATGCATTGCAGGGGTGTGAGTTATAATTAGCTCAGCTACTTATAGCTTTTAATATTTATCTGGTTTTGTACAAGTGAAATGTCACCCTAACTATAACATCCCTGTAACCTTTGATTTTTTCTGTGAATTTCTAAGGTTTTTAATTCTATTTCCTAACTATAATGCCCATTTAAATTTTGTTTTTTTTCAGTGAATTATTAAGGTTTTTAAAATGCTAATTCCTAACTATAATGTCCCTGTAATCTTTGTTTTTTTCAGTGAATTTCAAAGTTTTTAGAAAATTCCATTTCTTGATTGTGACAACCATTTTTTTAAAGTGCGCTTTTAAGATGTTCATATTTCGTTTCTATATTTTGATATTGTATATTTATATTATATGCCGCTTATTTTGTTATTTGGTATGTGTTTATCATAAAGTGAATTTGTGACTGGGTTTATTTTAAAAAACAATTTGAGTCGGCACCCCATTTTAGCATTTACTGTGGGGAATCTATGATTAGTAAATGTATTTCACATACTGAAAAATACAGTTAAAGATTTTTTTAAAATAAAGATTAAGTCTAAAAATTTAGCAAGATATTGTTTTAACTTTTCTTTCTATTATCAATTTAGGAGAAAACCACCTTTACAAAAAGATTTTATATTCGTGAATACATCGGCAGTCATGAAGATCTCATGGTTTGTACAAAGTGTAAAACATATACATAGACACATTCTACAGTATATCGAACAGTAGAACTTTATTAGAGTACTTTTCAAACTCATATTTTTGTAGTGAGTTTCCCCAAAAATTCTGTACAAAGGCTATTTTCTGTTTTTGTAGTAACACTGGGCATCGTGATGACATCGGTAACTGCGATCGTCTTGAATACATCATGAAATGACAAAACAAATGCAGGCACCACCACATTCAAAACGTACAACTGCAAAATGGATTATAACCAACAAACTAAAAACATAACTATCTAAACGCCTGTATAAGAGCATGTATAACTCCATTAATATCTCTATAACACAGTGCATACCTTTTTCAGTCCAATCTATGGCTGCATGCATCACTGTATCACTAAGTGTCTCATTCACTGTATAAGTATTTGACAGGATCTGTGAGACAATGCATCAGTCTATCAATACTTCTCTAATGAAATGTGTGAGTGCCTCAGTACATCTATGAGTGGGTGCATAAATGTCACAATGGATCTGTGATTGGTTGCGAAGTCTCACTCAATCTGTGAGTAGGTGCATGAGGGACTTTGTACGTTTGTAAGTAAGTATATGACTGACTGAATCTGTGAGTGGATACATGAGTATCTAGGTGGGTGTCTGGATGGGTGTGTGAGTGGGTTCATGAGTGTCTCAGTGGGTCTGTGAGAAAATATGTGAGTGTGTGAGTGAGTCTGTAAGTGGGTGCATGAGTCTCTGAGTGGGTCTGTACATGGGTGCATCACTCACCAAGTAAGTCTGTAAGTGGGTGCATACGCACCTGATTGGGTATGTGAGTGAGTGCATCAGTATCTGAGTGGGTATGTGACTGGATGTATAAGTGTGCAAGTGGATATGTGAATGGGTGTATAAGTGTCTGAGTGAGTTTGTGAGTGTATACATGAGTCTGTGACAGTGACCGGCGAATGTGTACAAATATATATATATATATTTTAAATATTTTTCCCAATATTTATGATGACGCAGGTATTCACGACATCCCCTTGATGGAGCACGAAGGTCATGCTGGCAGTCGGGTTGTCGTCGCAAATATTGCGCACAATGACAAAAAAAACTATTTCGGACACATAATTTGTGTAACTAACACACCCATTTCTCAAACATGGAGTCAGAGTACCTCCACCCTGACCCCTTATGTTTAACCCCTGGAACCGTTCCCCGACAATAAAATGGTGAATGCGACTTTCTATTCAGGTTGCGCCCGGCCAATCAGAGTATTCTCATCGGCACGTACATTCCCGATTCATCGTGACACAGGTGCAAAATGTCCACGGCCAGAGATATATCTGTAATTTTCAGATAAAAAACTACCAGACGGATTTGCACTTAATGACAAAAAGCACAATCTGCGTAACAACATCTACCTTTCTGCCAAATTTGGTGTAATTCCGTCCAGTGGTTCAGGCTGTAAGTTCAACAACGCATTCCTCTGGGAATTAACATTACATTTGCATTCCTGTTTCTCAGTCCCCACTGCATGGATCACCCCCCAAACTTTCCATGACACACAGAACCTACTTTGACATTTATTTTGGAAATTTCCTGAAGTTATAGGCAAATCAAAAAATGCTTTTCCTATAGAAATTAGGTGCTAACTGTAACTACCTACTCATTACACACACACATATATATATATATATATATATATATATATATATATATATATATATATATATATATATATATATATATATATATATATATATATATATATATATATGTTCACTGAAAAAGCCAAAGGTTACGGGGACGGTATAGTTCGGTTCAAATTTTACACACACAAAACCATAGAAATTCAGCAGTTATAGTTATCTCAAGTAACCATAACTTGTGCCCTAAGGTAAGTATAAGTCACTTCACCACCGTGCAGTATTCACATCAATAATTTCACTGCAAATGTTGCCGTGCTATTGTCAATGATCTCATAGAGGATGTCATGAGTGACATAATATGTGGGGTAATTAGTAGTGCCTGATGAGGGCATGAGTTATAGTTACCTTAGGGCACGAGTTATAGTTACTTAAGATAACTATAACTGCTGAATTTCTATGGTTTGTGTTTGTAAAATCTGAACCTAACTATAATCTCCCTGTAACCTTTGTTATTTTCAGTGAATTTCTATGTTTTTTTAATGCTATTTTCTAACTATAACATCCCTGCAACCTCGGTGTGAGAGGGGGGTGTGTGAGTGTGTATGTGAGCACCGAAGTGCCGACACGCTCAAGACATCACTACAGGCTCTTCTCTGCTGGCCCTTATCATGGAGGCCTATGCTGTACTTCTATGACTTGGGAGGCGACTTTACCTCATTTTCCACAACCAATGTTGCCTTTCACCATATAACATTTTTGCCCTTACGAAGTTCATCTTTTGAACGAAAAGCTTTGGCTGATGTCTTTTTTCTGAATTTGAATAAAGATTGATATCTATGAAGGAACTGATTTTGCTTCATCATTGAATATTACTATATGCCGGTGGTGCACCACTCCATTGTTTTCCCAGTGTGTATATGAGGGGTTGTGTGGGTGTGTAAGTGGGTGTGTGAATTTGTGGTAGATTGTAAGTGCATATATGACTGGCTGTGTGGGTCTGTAGGTGGGTATGGGAGTGGCTGTGTGGGTATGTGAGTAGATGTGTGAGTGGCTGTGTGAGTGGTTTTGAGGATCCATGAGTGGGTGTGTGGGTGGCTATATATGTATGTGAGTGCATGTGTGAGTGGTTGTATGGGTGTGTAAGTGGGTGTATGAAAGCTGTGTGAGACTGTGAGTGGGAATCTAAGTGGTTTTGGAGGTCTATGAGTGGGTGTGTGAGTGGTTGTGTGGATCTGTGAGTGGCTGCATTTTTTTTTAATGGAGGTCTGGATCTGCGGATCCATCTGAAATTCAAATTTGAGAGGTTTTGGGGACATTCTGCTGAACCTCGCATGATGAAAAAAAGTTTCTGGACAATTTCTTGCCAAGGAGGGTTCTATACAGACCCCTCTATTAGTCCGAGGGGCAGGGTACCTCTATCTTGGCTTGGCCCCTGCTACCACTTTTTAACATTATTTTTCCCTCTGGGAACTGAGTTCTAATGAACAAAATGGCTGTCGACTTTCCTCTCAGGTTGCCGCCAGCCAATCGTCATTGTTGTTGGCACTTGGATTTGCGAATCCACAGAGGATCCGAGGAGGATCCACAGAGAATCCGCGTCCCTAGATATACAAATTTGGATTTCAGATAATATCTCAAAAACTACTGAATGGAATTACACCAAATAACAAAAAGAATTCTTTCTAGAACAAGATCTACCTTTCAGCCAAATTTGGTGTAATTCCATCTAGCGGGTCAGGCTGTAGTTGTGACTTAAACCTCTATGGAAATAAACATGGGGAAAACACTTTTTTGACCCCCCTTTTTCTTGGCCTCCGCTTAACGGATCACCCCGAAACTTTCCGTGCACAACTAAAATCACTATGGCAACCTGTACCCATGGGTGTGTTAGAGGAGTGTCGAAGGGACCTATGTTGGGTAAAATATTTTGTTACATTAGTTTTTTTCCACACGTTGGGAATTTGCATGACCCCCTCGAGTGGCTGAGTGTGGCCGGCATGTAAATCCACAACGGATCTGCCAGCTCGAACTGCTGAACGGAATTACACCATATTTGGCAAAAAGGTAATGCTTGGTTCAGAAAGCACTCTCTTGTTTAAATGGTGTAAATCCATTTAGTAGCTGCTGAGAAAATTAAAAAAAAAATTGATACATAGTGGCACAGAGGATCCGCGCACCCGGCCGATCACAAGCTGCATGCTAATTGGCTGTCAACACTGAAAACCAGGAAGTGTTGGCAGCCACCTTGTTCCTCTGTAGAACTGAGGCACAGAAAACTGTAGCAGGGATTCCGTTTTCCTACAGAACTGTGCATAGAGATTTGGACCCTCAGTGAATTAGGATGGGCCAAAACTCACCTTAGTACCCAAAATCCCCTTACCAAGCTAGCTACAGTGTCTCATTGGTCATAAAAAACTCCCATTGTTTAGACAAACCAGAACATGATCTTAGAATACCTCAGGTCACGTGGAACACATAGACACTCTTTCGTTATATAATCATTTCAAACCAGAACGTGGAGTAAATGAGGACTCGTGCATATTTGAAATATTTATTTACTAATGCAGGGTTCTCAAACGCAGTATCTTAGATAATACAAGCAAACATATTATAAGAAGCAAAGGTATCAACATAGTTACTAGTCCATAAAAGGCAAAAGGTGACAACATGCTAAAATGTTGAAATGAATAGGAGTTAACAACACCTAATTCTCACCCTCCCTAACTAGCATATTGTATTATATCTAAGAAGGTCTCTTTGGGTTTTAGCAGGGCGACCCCATACCTCAATCTCTCAGTGGCAGAGGATCACATCATCTTCCACCAGCTCTCTGCATGTGAAGCACCATCAAGTGTGTTTTCTTGTGCTCTAGCAAAGCAATATAAAACGCGCCTAAAGACAGATTTGGCAGCAGCTGCATTTATGATATGTCTAGGAAAGTTCGAAGATCAGACCTTACAACAACACTGTGTTTAGTTATCCTTGAAGGCTTCAGCACTCACTGTACAGACAACGTTTACTAAGCAAAGTTGATTTCAGAGCAATAACATATTATTCTCGTGTAAATCACAACGCTCTTCTGGGTTGAAAGCTAAAACAACAATTATGTGTCGTGTGCAGAAGCAGCAAAAGGTAAAATGGTGTTTAAACATTTAATAAGCTCATGCTAACTTAACACGGTATATAGGTAAGCAGTAACTATATGACATCCCCCCATGATCCGAGCACGGATAAGATAAGATAAGGCACGGGGCACATCATGAAAGCAGAGTTCAAGAATGATGAGCCAAGTCAGATTATAAAATTGTTCGAAAAAACTCATTTGTAAGTCAATTTAGAAAAATCCAACTCGCCAATTCATTGTTCACATTTACTCAAGTCAATAGGTCTGGGTAGAGAAAAAGTCACGCATAATTTCAAACAAAAAGTTTTTGTAATTAGGAACGGGTCATTACCAAAAAGCAATGAAAGCCTTTAGGACAGGACTGAATATGCAAAATATGCAGCAACAGCCTCCAGCACGAAGTCACTGTCATCATCCGAAAGCAATTCAGCCATCCAATTCAATAGTGGGAAAGAACATACGTGCTCTTCCAGCACCGGAGCCTCTAGCATCATCAGAGGACAACTCGGCGGGGTCTCAATATAGCTCTGTGCCAGGAAATCTTGTGCTGCTGCGAGTATGTTCCAACGACCCATTAGTCCATGCATAGCTGCCAAGGCCATAATCCTCCTGCCAGAACAAACCAGCTCGTGAGTAACTATGGGACTCATCAGATGATTAAAATCGACGTCAGGAGACACCGTCTTGCAGAGACACAAATCAAGGGCCCAGTCGAAATTGCAGCTCAGGCAATGAAACACAGGCTGGACACATGTGAAATAGGAAAATCGAAACGATAATCCATATCCCCTGCTTAAGGTCGCAAGCGGCAGGTGCCATAGTATTCAAGCAACCTGTTGCGGAACAGTGCCAGGTGGGGCTGTGCGGCGTGTAACGCAGGACGGGCATCCATTTTTAATAAAACAAAATATAACCAGAATGCCTGCAGCCAGCGCCAGCAAAACAGGAAATCCACCAAATAAGCTTGAGAATATTGAATGGAAGAAAGCAGGAATGACTCCGAATATCTTCTCAAATGAAGTCACAAGATCACTGCTAACTATTTTAAAAAAGTGTGCGAGGCCAGAAGTGGAGGACGCATTAAAGATTGAATGAATCAACTCATTGAAATGCAATGGCAAGTCAGTGTTTAATAGGGCCTGCACCTCTGTGTGGGTGTTGGCGACGTGAAGGACAAATGTTTCACGAGCCGAACTCAGGGCCACTTGTTTTTGAGTCAAAAGGGCTCTTATTCTACTCATTCCATTGAACTCTGCCGTCAAGGTTGGGATTCGCGGCCAGATGGAAACATCTGCATTCCCATGCGGAGGAGGATACAGAATGTTTTTGCAACAAACCACACATTCAGACACAGTTACCACATAAGCAATGCCTCCAATTAACCCACAACAATCTTCATTATTTAAAAGTAAATAACTACCATTTGCCAGTAATGTGAAAGTAGGGACGATTGCGGGAACCGGCGTACCTTTCAAAACACAGACTAAATTCGAACGTTCCTGGTTACAGGAACCATGTAATTGGATATGTCTACACATTAATGAGTGATCTGGTATTTCGGTGCACTCCTCACCTTTAGGATAAACCTCTTTCCCATCTTTTAGACATCTGTATGTAAAGGGAAGCGACCAGGCCTCGTGCAGAAATGCACTACCAAGTGGTTCGTATCGGCCTATCGCAATATATCGCATACAATTTGTAAATTTAAATAAAGCAAATGGCAGTGTGATTAACCCGTGGATAAGCCATGTTGCTGCAGTGGCTTCTGCCACAGAAAACGGTAAGGACTCCAGCCTTTCAATGTGTGACATAGAAAAAGACGCATCCCTCATTGAAAGTAAGCGTTGCTTTTCAGTTAAATTAAAAGGGGCAAAGAGGGAGGACACGTGATTCCAAGGCACTTTTCCAGACTTAAGTGTCTGCAGGGTCCACGCAAATTGCATAATGGAACGCAATTGATTTTGACCATGGTATAACACAGATAATTCATCTTGCACAATATCAACAACAGAAGACACAATATTATCTAACGTGTAAATGCGGGAAGAAAGCATGTTAATGCTATTATCTACAACTGCAAGCACTTTTTCCAAATTAGCCTGATGAATGGCCCTAAGGCATTTTGCCGCCTCAATCTGTGAAGTTTCCAGATTTCATTATAAATCGCATATATCCATCTTTTTGATCTACCACTAGCCGGACCTTTTATGAAATCATTCAAATCCACATCATCTGTCAGCCTGGATAGATGCAGTTTAACTAATGCCAAAGTAGAATGTGTGAGCCAGTTCTGACATAATTTGCCTACTGAATAAGTGGTGACAGAATGGTCAGTTTCAAAATGAGGATCGGGCCTAACCTGAGTAAAGCCATCAGCTAAACCCAGAAAATGACGTTGGCAGGAATCTGCACTTCTGTGCCACACTAGCCAACCTTTTGGATTCAAACTGGATATATTATATGACGAATTTTGCAAAAAAGTTTGTAACTCTCTAATAGAAAAATCAGTAGTATTACTCCAACCAGAATATTCTTCCAAATCAGGTATGGCAGGAGAATTTAACTTTTTAAAAGTAGCCAATCCAAAGCATGTGGTTTGAAAAATGGTAGAATTTAAAAACAACATTTGATTTGGGATGAGACATGCACGGTGCAAAGCCTCAGTGCCTTGTACCTGCCAACTTTTAGAACCCCAAACAGATTTAAGGTACATTTTTTCCTTCCAAAATTCATAGCCTTCTACAGCCAACTTGTCTAGAAAGGACTTCGAATACAATAATTTAGTATCGGTAAGTCTAACCTTGGACATGGACTTCTGTGTCATTTTAAAATAAAAAGACTCGGGATTGGACTGATTAAAGTCATTAAAATAAGTATACTTTTTCAAAAAAGTACCCGAACTGCCTTGTAAAGGAGCCGGGCAATGCTCCCACTGTGTATAATTAACAGAACTTCTTCTGGAACTCGTTTTATGCAAATAATGGTTGCCAAAATGTTGGAAGCAAAATAAATCACCATAATTAGCAGATTCTAAGTATAAATCTTCAGCATCAAAAGCAGCATAATATTTCAAATCAGAAAACAATGCCTCTACGGCCTGAATATCCCAATCACCAGAACGTATGTTTTGCTTAACTACATCCCCCATGTTTAATCTGAGCACATTAGGAACATTAACAACTTCAGTTGGGCCATGTTTTTGAAATTTAAGCGCATCCCATACAATCCCATCAAGGACAGGCCAAGCAGTGATGTTAACAAAAGTTAAGTCTCTCTTCAGTCTGTGTGCTGAATGCGATGAGGAAAGGGGGGCCGAAGTTCCATTTAGATGCCGAATGCATGTTCTCCCCTCAACATAGTGTCCATTGACAATTCAAAAAAAATAAAATACAAAACCAATTGACATAAAAAGGTAAATTGAAAAAAAAACAGCTAAATATATGTCCAAGGAGGTATCAAAAAATGTTTCTTAAATAAACTGGCCTAAATTGCAAAACGTGAGGTCATTTTTGAGTTATGCGATATAGTGTCAAAAGAAAATCTGGATTCTGTGGCAAAACGTGTTTGCAAATCAGGCATAGATAAGTCAGTTGGGTAAGTATAATCAAGTTCGTCAACGTTAGTACCAGGCAAAGTACTCAATAAAGGACTGGAAATGGTAGGCATCTCGATGGCCACCTCTGGCTCAGGAATAGAAGCAGTAGCCAAAACAGAATTTCTCACAATCGAAGGACAAGAGACCGCCGGTGTCATACTAAGAAGAATCGGACACTCTGTGTATCTTGACATTGTCAATTGAGATGAATCTGTTTTCCTTACGACCTGGAAGTGGTGGTAATATGACTGTTCTTGTGCTCTTCACTCCAAGCACAGGAACCGGAGCTCGATAGGAAGGACCAAATTCTTTCTTGTTATCGATCTTTTCTCGAACCAGTTCTCCAACTTGGGGTAGCCAGCCAACTACCGGTATCTGCAACGCATCATACGATGTGGAGGGCAAATGTTCCTTTGCAAGACTGTCTCTCGTCTTTTGTAGATCCTGTAAAACATTGCAATGTTCATCTACGTCAAAGGCTGTGGCTTGGGCCACGCAGTCTAGACCGTCAAGGTCCGGGATGTACATCTTGATACCAAAGAGCATTTCGTATGGGGTCCGCCCACCCAGAGTCCTTCTAGGGAGATTATTAAGAGCACGCTGCACGCCATTGAGATAGGCCAGCCAGTTTCTGCCGGTCCCTATAACTCGAGCTGTCAATGATTGCTTTAAGTCACGGTTCACCCATTCCACTACACTATTACCCCCAGGTCTGTATGGAGACGAAAACTTGACTTGGACCCCCATCGAAACCATGGCATCCTTTTACGCCTTAGAGGTAAAAGCCGGACCCTGATCCGAATGGAAGGTACCACAGGCAAAAATCCCTACAAAGACACGCAAATCTCTTATGACAGTCCGTGAAGCAGCGCTGCAATGGGGCCAGACCCACACCAAGCGTGTACATGAATCAACTGCCACCAAGATATACTTGTATGCAGTATCAGAAGAAAAAGGACCGCAGTGATCTAAATAAACGCATCCTAGCGGTTTATTAGATATGTACAACTGTGTCTGTGGTGGACGCGCAGCAGTCGAAGGCTTGATCTGCTGGCAAATGTCACATTGAAGGACATAATCGCGTGTCTGTTTGTACAGTCCCCGCCAACAGAAACGCTGTTGTAACTGTGATACAGTGGCCGAGACGCCCGCATGCGCGGATGCCACACCATGTGCCGCTGTAATCAATGTATTCCTGTGGTCAGAGTTGGCAATCAACCGATCCCCGACTCCAGGAAGTTTCACATAAGGAACCTTATCGGGACTTAAGTGGTATGTGTACTTCGGAGGGAAACCCGTAGGACATTTACCTCCTTTCTCAGTGGCAGCCACCGCCACCAAGATGTCATCATCTATCTTACTTTTGGACCGTGTAACTGCTGCAACTAAATATGTAGATACCGCTGACTTCGCCGCTTCATCAGCAAGCGAGTTACCCACAGCGTGAACTCCAACACGCTGGTGGCCAAGAGTATGAATCACAAACACAAGTGGCAACTGCTCTTTAAGCTCAGCCACTCGGACCCAGATCATTTCATGTTTTATTGTGCTACCCCTGGAATCACGAAATTCATTCTGAATCCAAGAGTTCAAGTTTTCATTGTAAGACTGGACACAGTAATAGGAATCACTACCAATAAGAGTCATCACACTTGGATCTGCGTACTCCAATGCAAGCATTAGAGCATGAAGCTCTGCCAATTGTGCAGTGCAGTCACCTAGAGTCTGCGTGTGCACGACTCTGGACTTGAACTCATCATTCTCCATGGCACCTACCACAATGACGCATGCGTAAACGTAGGCGTGTTTAGAACCATGCGCAACCTGCGCCGAACCATCAGTGTAAATGATGCAATGGAAATCTTCCAAAGGTCGCATAGCCAAAGGAGCTGGATGAACAAATTCATACTGTAAAAACTCCTGCGACCTTAATGAGGCATCAAATATAAACGTGACATCCGAGGACGTCAAGGAAGCAGCCCATTGTATCCACTGAGGGTGCAAAGCTTTAGAATTAGGTACACTGGCTTTCGTAACTGCCTCTAAGGCAGGACACGGGGTAACAACCAACATGCGTTTTCCCTGTGACAGAGCACGTTCCTTAAGAATCGCCATCTGCACAGCTGTTAAAACTTTCTCCACAGTGGAAAATCGCATTTCAGCCGAAGTGTATAAATGTGACTTGTAAGCAATATGTACTGTGTCTCCTTCATTAAAAGTAAGGTACGTGAAACCCACCATCCCAGGGATGATTCTTATCACCAGGTTGGTGTGGTTATCACGAGTCAGTAAAAATTTTGAAGCGAGCAGATCAGCCTGCAAAGATTGCAGAATAGCTGAGTGCTCAGGCAGCCAGCATGATTTGGAAAAAGTTGGTTGTATCAAAGCATACAAAGGCTGGACACGCTGGGCATATTGCGGAATGTATGTCCTCCCGAAATTTTTAAAACCGAGTAAAGATTGTAATTTGTTCAGAGTTGACGGAGCGCGCAGTTGTGCGCATTTCTCCAGGAAGTGAGGAGCAAAACCTCTACCTTCAGCATTGAGCTCGTAGCCCAAGAACAACACTGTATATTCTGCAATGTGCGATTTTGCAAAATTGAATTTGTAACCCATGTCTGCAAAGCTACAAATTAAGCGGTCAATGTGACACAGATGCTCCAAAAGTTCGTCGTCTGTGAGATAAATGTCATCCACATACGAGCATACATCCGGGTCTACTCTCTCTAGAAGAGAGACTATGCGGGCAGTAAAAATCTCAGGACTATTCTTATAGCCCATAGGCAAACGTCGAAATTGTTTTTGCACACCGCTGCAAGTAAAGGAGGTCCATTGGGAGCTTAGACCATCCAAACGATGGGCATAAAAACCGTTGGAAATGTCAAGCATGGTCTTAAAACGCTTACGCACAAGACTATCCACCAAAGCAGAGCCGTGAGTATTCTGTACTGCACAGGTACTGCAATGCGAGTTTAAATGCCGGTAATCCAATACCAAACGATATGAACCGTCTGGTTTGGTCACAGTAAAAAGAGGGTTATTCATAGGTGACACACATGTTTCAATCACACCTTGATATTCCAATTGTTCAAGGATTGCCGCAACGGAAGCTTTGGCTTCATGTCGAATGGGATATTGTGGTTGAGGTTGCGGCTGAGACCATAAAGGAATCTCGTGGCTTGGGGAAAATGTATCCCAACCACAATGTGTACGGTACAGAGCCAGCGCCATTGTCTTAGCCCACTCCTCTGCAAAATTCAGCGCATGCTCCATCAAGACTGTGTGCGCGAAACTGGGGAGGATCACCTCCTCCCCTCGCGGAGCTGCGAGAACAAAAGGTGGGGGCCAGTCAGCCTCTGAGAGCAAAATGTCATACGTAGACGAAAGATTTTCCCAAAATACCTCTTTTATGGTACGTTGTATGTCACCTTCAATTAACAGGACCATTTCATAAAGTCTGTCAGGGGGAGCAACTCTAGTATCAGCTGTTTCGATTACAACATAACGGTCAGTCGCTGTCACCTTCAGTAGTGGATGCAGGGCCTCCCATACTATGATAATCTTCGCTGTCCAGCAAGGTCAGAGCCCATGTCAGATTCTGAAGACGCGTTCTCACTATCTGTGGCATATTTCGCTGTTAAAGCGGTGACTCTCTTCTTTTGAAACTGCGGTCTTTCCGGCGTAGAGCCATCCTGCTTTCCTGCACCTTCTTTCGGGCGGGGCTGATCACGTCCTTGCTGGCCACCCTGACCCCTTCCGCCTCCTCCACCACCGGTCACCGAGGCTGATGAGTCCTGAAAGGAACGAGGAGAGCGTTGATCAGAAACCTGAAATCGATCAGGTGATTTAATCGTCGGGCGATCGCGCAAGTCATAAACCCTTTCTGTGGGTGCAGGCACCATCAAAGTGCCTGCGCTCTGAGAACGCAAACCACATCAAAGGTGCCACACAGGCGCATACCCAATTCAACCGCAGCCTCAGGTCCGTGTTCATCCTGAACAGGCTTAAGGACCGTAGGCAGGACAGCCATAGACGGAGTGCCGTTACACCACGCATAGACCGCCGCAAATGTTTTACCCCAGGATTCACAGTCACCGATTACAGGGGCCAAGTCATTGGGCAAACTAATTGTCATAATCCTGTGTTTTTCACCAGGAGACGTGTTAGGAAATACAGCTTCCAGCTGGTCAAACTTCTCGGCAAGCCAGAAAGGAAAATCAGCCTTATCCTGGGGACGCTAGCCCATCACAGCGTTGACTATTACGGGACTGAGCTTCATACCGCCCTGTCCAGCCGGAAGCACCGCACCCCCCGGGGGCCCACCTGGAAGATTACGGGTGATGTACTGCACCAAAGCTCGAACAACGCTAATGGACACTACGTGTAATCTACGTAGTTCAACCACAGTACAATTACCGTGTAGAGGATGAGGAGCAAATCCAGCCAAGACAGGCCAATTTGCGCCTGGAATGGACAAAGGACCTAACCTCGGAGCGGTTAAAGAATGGGGAGGGCATCACCAAACGAAACTCTATGCTGCTAAACATTAATAGGTACTTCCTGTGCCCTGTACGGTGTATATTCATTCGGTACAGGAGAGGGAGTGTAAGTGTGGAACACACCAGAATTTGCGTCCACAGCCGGAAATGTCACCCACAAATAGAAGATTTCGTACGGGTAAGCGCACTCACCACCATTATCACGGCCATGCCATCCACTGGGACATTGTAATTCTGCAAATTATTGCGCACCGCAATGCGACTATGCTGCGGAATGTCCACGGCAGCCGCCATGACGGCACAGAAACGTAAAAGGTCAAAGTAAACTTTGTAGCACAACTGCTAGTAATTCAAGGAAACCGTTTTAGAAAGATTCAAGCTTGAAAAGACCTATTTCACAAATAGGTAGGTTTTTATGCGTCACCATCGTTTTCCAGAAACGACAGTGAAGGGGTTAAGGATTGAATGATATACTACTCAAGTGTCATGATATAAGACCACCAACGCGTTAGGCGCCATGTAGCAGGGATTCTGTTCTCCTACAGAACTGTGCATAGAGATTTGGAACCTCAGTGAATTAGGATGGCCCAAAACTCACCTTAGTACCCAAAATCCCCTTACCGAGCTAGCTACAGTGTCTCATTGGTCATAATAAACTCCCAATGTTTAGACAAACCAGAACATGATCTTAGAATACCTCAGGTCACGTGGAACACATAGACACTCTTTCGTTATATAATCATTTCAAAACAGAACGTGGAGTAAATGAGGACTCGTGCATATTTGAAATATTTATTTACTAATGCAGGGTTCTCAAACGCAGTATCTTAGATAATACAAGCAAACATATTATAAGGAGCAAAGTTATCAGCATAGTTACTAGTCCATAAAAGGCAAAAGGTGACAACATGCTAAAATGTTGAAATGAATAGGAGTTAACAACACCTAATTCTCACCCTCCCTAACTAGCATATTGTATTATATCTAAGAAGGTCTCTTTGGGTTTTAGCAGGGTGACCCCATACCTCAATCTCTCAGTGGCAGAGGATCACATCATCTTCTACCAGCTCTCTGCATGCGAAGCACCATCAAGTGTGTTTTCTTGTGCTCTAGCAAAGCAATATAAAACGCGCCTAAAGACAGATTTGGCAGCAGCTGCATTTATGTTATGTCTAGGAAAGTGCGAAGATCAGACCTTACAACAACACTGTGTTTAGTTATCCTTGAAGGCTTCAGCACTCACTGTACAGACAACGTTTACTAAGCAAAGTTGATATCAGAGCAATAACATATTATTCTCGTGTAAATCACAACACTCTTGTGGGTTGAAAGCTAATACAACAATTATGTGTCGTGTGCAGAAGCAGCAAAAGGTAAAATGGCGTTTAAACATTTAATAAGCTCATGCTAACTTAACACGGTATATAGGTAAGCACTGACTATATGACAAAACCAGGGAAACAAATGCGTAAAACAAGATAAGGAGACTGGGTAGAAACAGCCTGACCTCCTAGGTCTGCTGGGTATGCTCAGACATGACTCCCTTGCTCACTTGGCCACTGGATTCAAGATAGCCTGGCTGATGAGGATTATGAATCCGAAACCGGTCCCAGGATGCTTGTTTCCGGTCCATGGAAGACATGGCTTGGCAGTTCAGGTTGGACTGTTCCCATGAGGCACAGGGTCAGACTGATTTGCATATGGCCATGTCTGAACTGGGGTGGCTGAGTGAGCTAAAGAATGGTGATGGATTAAACCCAGATCAGTTGACTGGGAGTGAGTGTTTGATTTGCTCAAACGCTCCATCCATCATCCCCTTTTGTATCGCTTTGTTCGCCCTAAGTTGGCAGGGTGTGCTCAGACGTGAGTCCCTTGCTCACTTGGCCACTGGATTCAAGATAGCCTGGCTGATGAGGATTATGAATCCGAAACTGGCCTCAGGATGCTTGTTTCCGGTCCAGGGAAGACATGGCTTGGCAGTTCGGGCTGGACTGTTCCCATGAGGTACAGGGTCAGAATGATTTACATATCGCCATGTCTGAACTGGGGTGGCAGAGTGAGCTAAAGAATGGTGATGGATTAAACCCAGATCAGTTGACTGGAGGTGAGTGTTTGATTTGCTCAAATGCTCCGTCCTTCATCCCCTTTTGTATCGCTTTGTTCGCCCTAAGTTGGCAGGGTATGCTCAGACGTAAGTCCCTTGCTCACTTGGCCACTGGATTCAAGATAGCCTGGCTGATGAGGATTATGAATCCGAAACCGGTCCCAGGATGCTTGTCTCCGGTCCAGGGAAGACATGGCTTGGCAGTTCGGGCTGGACTGTTCCCATAAGGCACAGCGTCAGACTGATTTGCATATGGCCATGTCTGAACTGGGGTGGCCGAGTGAGCTAAAGAATGGTGATGGATTAAACCCAGATCAGTTGACTGGGGGTGAGTGTTTGATTTGCTCAAATGCTCCGTCCATCATCCCCTTTTGTACTGCTTAGGGGTCCCACAAGGACCCACAGGGCCAAAAAAGCATTTTTTGTTGCAGAAAAAGGGAGGGGGTGGGGCCTGAGGTGACATGTGTGCAAACACACCCTGTTGTTCGTTTTCAGTTGGGGAAATAATTCCTCTTTAATCCTGAGGGTCCCAGGGGGACAACTAGCCCACCACTTACCTTTAGTAAGCACCGCTGCGCTGCGTTGCAGAGAGGTTGCCCAGGCCATGCCCCTTTATACACCACTCTGCAACGCAGCTCTGTGGCACTTACTGGAGGTAAGTGGTGGGCTAGTTGGCCCCCAGGGACCCTCAGGACTCAAGGGGACTTAATCCCCCAATTCACAACGTACCAGGGGGTGCGTTTGCGCAGTGGTGCAGGGAGGGGGCGTGGCCTGATGTTACAAGTATGCAAACACGCCCTGTGGCCAGTTTTAAGTTGGGGAATTGAGTCCCCTTGAATCCTGAGGGTCCCTAGGGGCCAACTACCCCTCCAGATTTGTCCAGTAAGTGCCACAGGCCTGCGTTGCAGAGAGGTGGTCCAGGCCACGCCCATTTCACACCTCTGTGCAAAGCAGCTCTGTGGCGCTTACTGGAGGTACCTGGTGGGCTAGTTGGAACCCTAGGGACCCTCAGGATTCAAGGGGGCTTAATCTCCCAACTTAAAACAGCCACAGGGCGTGTTTGCACACATGTCACCTCAGGCCCCCCTCTCTTCACCACTGTGCAAACATGCCCCATGGCGCATTCTAAGAGGTAGTTTTAATCCTCCTGCCCTATTATGTACTAGGTCCTTAAAGAGGAGGTCATGCTAATCACAGGGGTACCCCAATGCATAGTTTTACCTAGTGTATGTAGGTGTTTTCACTGTATTCTAAGTGTCTTTTAGCATAGCACTGACTCTAGACCTGGTTAGTCAGAGTCAGTTACCACCAGTACCCGTCTGAAAAAGTTGTGGGTACAGGATGATTTTGCAACAAGACCTTTTTCTGCTCCTCTGTTGGTTCTTTCTGCACATGTCTTGCTTCTTCCTGTACTTTTCTTCGTCTTTTTGGACTTATGTTGCCTCTTTCTGCATTTCTTTTGCTTCTTTCTGTGCGTTTTTTCTTCTTTCTCTACATTTCCAACCTCTGTAGCCATAGTTAGAAACTAGCATTTAAAAAACCTTTGAAATTCACTTAAAAAACATAGGTTTCAGGCACGTTACAGTTGGAAATTAGCATTCAAAAAACCTTCGAAATTCACTGAAAAAACCCCATAGGTTTTAGGGAAAGTTATAGTTAGACATTTCACTCATACAAAAGCATAGACATGCCTCTGTTATAGTTCTGCTGACCATAACTCGCGTGCCCGCATTGCACTGCTGATGATGTCACATATTACATCCTTTATGACATGGTGAGTGACATCACTGATGACATCCCAAATGACATCACTAATGACATCATCCATGTGACAATCTGATACATATCATCACAAACTAGTATAAACTTTTATCACTTACTGTAAAATACAGAGTATCATATTTGAAACCATTGACACATCAATACCAGTTACTACATACCCACTCACTGATTCCTAAGTCTACACACACAACTACCCATTCACTTACAGAATCACTTATACATGCAGTCACTGATCAATAGAACACTATCAAATGCACTCATACACCTATATAGACATTTACACATCAGCAGTCATCCTTGTCGGTTATGCAGTCATCCTACTCACTCATGAAAAGAATCAATCACACTTACATTTACTCACCTACACAGTTATACACACAACACCTAATTTATTCATACACATAGTAACTCATAGTTACTATGTTAAAAAATCACTTTTACAATTATGCACTCATCCATACAGTTACTCTCACAATTACTGACTCTTACGTATACTTATTTACATTCACCAACTCTCACATACAATGCCTTTTATTTTAGTACTTTGTTGGAGATGTACCACTGAGACATATATTCGCTCACCAACACACGAATATACAGACTAAGTCACCCAAACAACTGTTTCCACATGCACTCTTAAACCCATACACCCAGTCAATCAACCACTCACACATCTGTGCATAGAGTTACACACCCCGACTCAACCACACACACACTCAGCCTCCCATACAAATACTCAGTCAACTAATCAATAACTAATATACATACTCATGTAGTTAGTGATCAACTGATGCAGCAGGTTATACAACAACAGAGACAGTGATGCACACATCCACATATTTTAGTTACTAACCCATGTATTTAGTGAGATGCTTTTAATTATTCACTAAAACAGGCAGTCACACAGCTACTAAATCCTCCATCCAGACAGTTATTATCCACTCAATCTTCAATACAGATTGGTATATATATATATATAATACATATTTAAATTTCAAACAAAATCACATTCACTGGATGATGTCATCAGGGATGTCATTTGAGATGTCATCAGTGATGTCACTGACCATGTCATAAAGGATGTAATATGTGACATCATCATCAGTGTATGGTGGGCTCGCGAGTTATAGTTAGCAGAACTAACTATAACGGAGGAATTTCTATGGTTTTGTAAGAGTGAAATGTCCAACTAACTATAACTTTCCCTAAAACCTATGTTTTTTTCAGTGAATTTCTAAGGTTTTTTAAATGCCAATTTCTGACTTTATCGTGCCTGAAACCTATGTTTTTTTAGTGAATATATATATATAAATATATATATATATTTTTCCCTCACAATGCTCCCTTTCTCGGACCAAGAATTGAGGCACACAACTGGGGGAATCTTCATAAATTTATTGCTGCAAACAAAAAACACCCGACAGACGCGTTTTGGCTACACGCCTTCGTCAATGTCGGGGAGGTAAATAATTAGTGTCATTTTATAACTTCAACAATAAAGTTCATCGCTGTGAAAAAAATGTGTATAAGTAAAGCAGTTCATTGGTGCTGTGAAAATCAAAGAGAGGCAAATGTGTCAGTTCATTCTCAGTTTCCATGGTGGCCATTTTGTAGTGTATATACAATCCATTCATTTCTGTGTGTTTGTACCCCTACGCAATCCTTATTTACATATATTTACAAAATGTGCAATGAGCTCATATTTTAGCAAAATTTGTACGTCTTACATTGACAGATACAGTTTTATATATTTACAGATAATTATTCTCTGTACATATTTACACTGTATATGGAGATGTTCTGAATGTACATTCTCAAAGGTGTTTTTCAACATTCTAGCCCTGGATGGGCATATCATCCTAACGAATGTACCTAAAAAAAATATATATATATATATATATATATTTGGTTTTTTTCTCCGGTCCCTCGTAGTGCAAGCAAAACAAGGATTGACGACACCTCGTACTGGCCACAGATAGTTTATTGTGCCAGCTGTTTCGGACGCGTTTAGCTTGACCAGCCAGCTGTGGCCAGTACAAGGTGTCCTCAATCCTTGTTTTGCTTGCACTACGAGGGACAGGAGAAATTTATGAGGACCTGTCTTTGGTGGTCCAGTAACGGCGACACACCTGCTGTTCAGGCAGGCAGGCGGCGGCTTCACCAAAGTATTGAGGTTTGATATGTATATATATATATATATGTTTATGAACTTGGCTCACCATTTTGCACATGATAGTACTGTACTGTATATTTAGCTCTTTTGCTATTATTCAGGGAGTACCAATAAATACTTGCTCTATTTTTCCAACTTCCTCCATTTTTAATCCAATATGTCTTGCCGTCATGAAATTAATGTGTAGTTTACTGTTAACGGGAGAACCAGCAGTGAGGTCAGTCCCTCTGGGATCAAGTCTGGGCTCAGTCTGATCCAGAGGAACCAGTCCAGAATTATTTTAGTCTCATTTTTTCTTAAAAAACACTTTGCACTAATGCAATTTATTTCATGAGCACTTTTGGGTACAAGTCACTAAGATGGCAGCTATACAAGGGGATTTTTCCTGAGATTCAATATACTTAAGACTAGTAATTAAATATTTGTATTAGAAAACCATGGTAATTATATTATTACACATGGGCTCTATGTTCTTATTTGGCATTATATTGTACATATTTATGTAATATTCAGGGAATCAATATTGTAGATATCAATGTATGTTTTATTTGACTTTAACATATATTTTTATCCCCTCAACAAGCCATTATTTAATCATCGTTTTCAACAATGTTTTTAATACGTTGATGTATCAATTATTGACTAGTCTGTTTTCTATATCCATCCCATGTGACGTAACTATTATGTGGCACTACCACTTTAAAAGTAAACTTGCACTATTATCACGTTGTCATGTGATCAAGGCTCGAATGAGCAGAAATGTTATGGCAAAAGCACCTGAATAAATCTGCATCTTACAACTTGGTGGTCCGTGTCTGTTCTAGCCCCACGTCTGGGGAAGTATCAGCGTGTGGGGAACAGAGTTCTTCATATATATATATATATATACACATGTGTATATATTAAAGACACACTCCTCAGCAGATAAGGAATGACGACGCCACGTCTTGACAATTCATAGTAGATTTTAATCATCGGCAGTGTCGGACGCATTTCGCCTGAATTAGCAGGCTTGTTCACCAACATTGTTTTGTCAAAAAGCACCATTTTCATGCTGTGAATGTGACTAATCACGAGTCAAGCTACGACTGCAGTGTATTGGAAGACAGACTCGTAGTTTGTATATATAATACAATTACAAACTAACATCCATTGCACAACACGATAACAGTTTGAGCAAAAACGCAAGCAGCTGATATAATACATACAGATGCAGATCCAATACCAAAATACAACATAAGCGCTGTTCATTATGCACACGTTAATGAAACTCATATCTCACTTCACGCAACATACCCGCAATTTCGCCCCAGTGGGTATATATTGTTACGTATGCTCAAACCTTTCTGATTCTGCCCAAGTGAGAATATATTGCAGTCATGTCTGTAACCTGTTATCGCAGACATAGCTTTTCACACAAAGTGCAAATTAACTAAAAGTGAAACACCTACAATATAAACAATCTAACAAAACAATAAAAAAATTTAAAGCAGAGATTAGAGAGAGCTTAATTAGTTTTTGCATTATATTCTTCGATTCTGATTACTGTTGGTCAACCATATCGGGATACCTTACAAATGTGTGTACAGGTCCTCTTCCATGTTAAGGCCTGTCGGAGCTCTGGTATTAAGCTCCAAAATATAGGGGGATTCTAGTTTTCTTAAACTTTTCTCTCTATCGCCCCCTCTTATATTAGGAGCGATCGCATCAATGACAAAGTATGTGAGGCCTGATACATTACTCCCATGGCATTTTGCAAAATGACAAGCCACAGGATATGTTCTATCTCCAAGTTTAATGGCTCAAAGATGCTGTAAAAACCTTCTATGAACTGGAAGAATTGTACTACCCACGTATTGGAAATTACATGGGCAACTCAATACGTATACAGCAAATTCTGTTTTGCAATTAAATTGCCCTTTGATATTCTTTTCAATTTTAGAGCAACCTGTCAAAAACATTGTTGTATTGTTGCCATGTTGGCACGCTTTGCACTTCATGCATTTAATAAATCTGTTTTCACGTTGCAATCATGTTGATTTAGTTCGTACAGATTTAGGTTTAAGTGCCATATTGCTCAAAAGCATTTGCTTAAAGGATTTAGCTCTGCGGAAGATAATCAAAGGTCTAGCTGACACAATCTTGCTCAGTACACGGTAATTTCAAATTAAATGCCAATGTTTTGACAAGATGTTTCTCACTTGACCATGTTGTTTATTATAAGTCATTACCATTCTACATTCATTCATTCCGTCTTCCCTGTTTTTAGATTTTTTGCTAGATCCGGATTTTTTAAACAAAATATCTTCTCTTGCTTTACTCTTGACCTTATGTATTGCAGTTTGAATACAATCCTCCCCATAGCCTCTAGATTTAAAGCGGAAATGCAAGCTCCTCAATTCTGCCTCCATGACTTCAGGTTCACTGCAGTTATGCATCGTTCTCAAGCATTCCCCATAGGGGATGCTTCTAATCAGGTTATTGGGGTTGAAACTCGTTGCGTGCAGCAACGCGTTCCCTGCCATCTGTTTTCGATAGATCTTAGTATGCAGTTTAGCATTTTTTACATAAACTGTAAGATCAAGAAATTTCACTTCCTTCTCACTAAAAGTGCTGGTGAACTTAAGATTTAGACTGTTTGATTGTAGTTGTTTAACAAATTGTCTAGCTGATGTTTCAGTACCTTTCCAGATGACAAATAAGTTGTCTATAGACCGACTCCAATGGCGGATGTTGTTGTGCCATTCCTCCTGATACTGCTTCCGGATCACCTGCTCCTTCCACCAGCCCATATGCAGATTCGCATAGATGGAGGCGAAGCAGGTGCCCATCGCAGTACCACATAACTGATGGAACAGTTACCCATTGAAAAGAAAAAAGTTGTTCCTTAAACAAATATCCACCATAAAGATCAGCATTTGGGCATGGGACCACAGAGATATAGATTGTGTTCCCAAAAAATGTTTAATGGAGTTGAGACCATCCTCATGCTTAATGCTCATATGAAGCGTAGTTACATCAATGGTCATTAAAAGCATGTCTTTTTCCCATGGTAAATCATAGATGCCTTTTCAAAAAATCACCCGTATCTTGTTATCGTGAATAAAAGAGGGTAATAGCTTCACTATTGGACATAGGAAGGAATCAATGAATTTGGAGGTATTTTTTATGGCACTGCCGATGGCCGAAATATTTGTCCTACCCGGCGGGTTGTTCAGATCCTTATTCACCTTCGGTATTAAATAAAGGACAGGAACAATTAGATTATTAATTTTCAGGTACAACAACTCTTCGTGAGTGAACAAACTCTGTTCATACCACTGTTGTAATTGTGTATTGTATTGTTGATGGCTGTCTGTCATGATATTTTAGAGAACTCCGACATAGTTAACTCTGTTGTTTAGCTATTTATAAGCTTCATCCAAGTGTTTCTGACTGCCCCACAGGACTATGTTCCCACCCTTGTCAGCATTTTACACTAGACATTCATCATTTGTGGATAGCTTCCTAATAAGATCCATACATTCTTTGTGCTGTTGTGACCATATTTTATATATTGAACCAGTACATTTCTCCAAATTCTTTAAATCATTCACTACTAACTTATTAAAGACATCTATTGAGTCTCTCATAGACATTGGAATGAATTTTGAGCGAGGTCTAAAGTTTGTAGTTTCACTAGCGCCACTGTTAATACCCTGCTCAGTCACAACCTCCTTAGTAGTAATACGTTCTTCCTCTGGTATAGTAATTTTACCATTGGAACTGACTGTGCCCATTTGTTCCTACTCAACCATTAGGTCCATATCATGCACCTGTAGAATACTCAATTCTCCTTGAACACCCAAACTCCTCTGCACGGCTGGTGCTCTGTATTTTCCTGGATTTAATGCAAAGTATTTTTTCAATTTTAACATTCGTGTATATTTAAATGTATCAATTCTCATGGAGACAATAGTCAAATTCTGAAGGTGGGCAGTATGACAGTCCCAATTGTAGAACTTGTTGTTCTTTCTCAGACAGAGGGATGGACGTCAAATTAATTACTGCTGTTTGATTCACAGTATGCATTTCGTCATTTACTTTTTCTTGCTCTCCCATCTGCGTTGCTGTTGTTTGGCCCCTTTGCGCCTCTGTTTCCTCTGCCTCTTCGCCTTTGGGGTCCTGCATAGTTTGTGATAGTTCTTGGTCGGAGGTTGAACCTCCTTTCTTTTTGTAAAAAAAACAAATTCCTCTATGACTGAAGGTATTTTGTTTCCCATAATACCACTTGGCGCTTCATCCGCTGAAGTTTCGACCTCTGAACTTTGCAGACTGCTGAGGCCCAATTGTGCCTCTCCTGTAGCTTTAAACCCAGGATTAATTTTTTGCCTACGGACATTCTCAAATTTTTGAGCGAATGTATAGATTTGTCCCCTCTTATAATCGCCTTTGTCTCGCATACATTGCCATCACATTGTCATGTGTATATATATATATATATTTATACACACACACACACACACACATTACCTACTGGCGGTTGACAGTAGGTAGTTATAGTTAGAACCTACTTTCCATAGTTTTCTGAATGTTATTTTCTATAGGAAACTTGAGACACGGCTACAGCCCGAACTGCTGAACAGAATTACACCAAATTTGGCAAAAAGGTAGCCCCTGTTTCAGAAAGAACTCTTCTTGTTAAATGGTGTAAATCCGTTCAGTAGTTCCTGAGAAATTAAATAAAAAGAGGTCCAAAAATGATTTTCCCATAGGAAACTTTAGACACGACTACAGCTCGAACTGCTGAACGGAATTACACAAAATTTGGCAAAAAGGTAGTGCCTGGTTCAGAAAGCACCCTTTTCTTAAAATGGTGTTCATCGGTTCAGTAGTTGCTGAGAAAATCAAAAAATAAAAGTTTCGATATATATATATAGAGGCGTGGTGGATCCGCGGACCCTCCCGACCACAAGCTTTATTCTAATTGGCTGTCAACACTCCAAACCAGGAAGTGTGTTGGAAGGAAGTGTTGTCAGCCAGCTTGTGCCTCGGTAACTGAAGCCCAAGAAAACAGGGACAGAATGGAGAAAAAAAGAAAAGGGGACAGGGTAGAAACACACCGACCCCCTAGGCCTGCTCAGGGGGTCCCACAAGGACAATTGGCGAGATTCGCGCACCCAGCGTGAATTTCCGCCAAAAGTTCTTTAAAAACAAGTACCGGGGGCATTCAATAATGTAATTGCGGGGGCCCAGGGAGGCCTCCACAGCCCCGGAGACCGCCACCCCCAGGGCTTTCCATAAATATTTGCGGGGGCGCACGGCCCCCGCAGTCCCAGGGACTGCCACCCCGGGGCTTCTTATTTTTAGTGTGTGTGGGGGCCCCCAAGGCCCCGCCAAGCCCCGGGGAATGCCACCCTGGGGCTTTTAATAATTATAATCATGGGAGACACGCCCCCTGCTGACCCAGGGACCGCCACCCTTGGGGCTTTTATTTTTGAAAACATACACCTGTGGGGGAGGGGGCTCCCCGGTTCACTAATATGCAGATTTGGGGGTCCGTAACGGATCACCGAGCCCCGGGGCCCACCACCTCCCCGGGGCCATGCCTCTTGGAGCCCTTGATTGCCCTGGGGACCGCCACCCCCAGGGCCGGCTCCTGCACCTTCCCGGGGTGCCTACACTCGGAACACTGTAGTTTGCAATTACAGGGCGGGAGCCGTGTGGCTCCTGCCCTGTCATTGCAAACTACTTTTCTTCATTAAAGCGAGAGCAAGGAAATCTGCTCTTGCTTCAATGAAGTAAAGCAGATTGCCTTTCCAGAAGGGGAGCTGCATGTTAGCAGCTCCCCATGTGGAAAAGCAATACCGGCTCCCGCAGGACGCGGGGAGCCGGAGGGTCCGTGGGGGCATTGGGGCTCTCCCCACGGTCCCCAAAGGATAGGCCCTGCCCTGGGGGATGGGGTACCCGGGGCTAGAAGTGTCCGGGAGGTGGGCCGCACGGCCCCCCTCCCCAAAAATAAAAATTAAAAAAATAAAGGCCGGCCCGGGGCATATTTATTTATAATTTTTTATTTATTCATTTGTGGAGCGCATGATTACACCACCGGTGTGTCCCCGTGCTGAGAGAGGACTCTGCTTCCGAAATGCAAGACCAGTCACGTCGTATAGCCATTAACCGATTCTTATCCTTGTTCCGGTTACAGAGACAGCCAGGTCTTTAGCTACCTACAAAATCTGCTTTCGCATGGCTCTATTCTTGGATCCATCGGCAGGCTGTTCCACATTTTTGCTGCACAGTACCTGAATGAGCGTTCCCCCAGTCTTGCTCTGGATATTCTAGGTACCGTCAGCAGAGCCTTTTCCAATGATCTTAAGCTACGCCCTAGTATGTATTTGGTAATTAGAGATTGGAGATATCTTGGGCCTTTCTTTAGTAGGTTGCGGTGGCAGTGGCACATTGCTTAAACACGACTCTCTTTTCCACTGGCAGCCAGTGGAGGGCTGTCAAGGCTTTCTTCATGTTAGATCTTCTCGAAAGGCCGAGTACCAGACGAGCCTCTGCATTCTATACCCTCTGCAAGATGGTAAGAGATCCAGGGCTTTCGGCAGAATTTTCATGGCCCCATAGCATTTTCCTGCTACCTTCCGAATTTTGCTCTCAAACGTCAACTCTGAGTCAAACCAGACTCCGAGATTTTTCACTCATGCTTTTGGGGTTCGTAGTTGGCCTAGTGAATCAGGCCACAACGCGGTTGACCATATGTATGGCATCTTGCCTACAATCAGTACCTCCATTTTATTCCCTTTTAACTGAGGCAATGATTCGACATCCAGTATGCTACCTCTTTTAAACATTCAGAGAAACGTATAGCTGCCTGGTCCTTGTTCTGTGATAGCAACACAATAAGCTGGTTGTCATCTGCATAAGAGATAATCGACACCTTATGTTTCTCCACTCTCTTTGCCAGTGGTCCCACATAAATGTTGAATAGAGTGGGGCTCAAAATTGAGCCCTGTTGAACCCCCTGGGACAAGGGAATACTTTCAGATAAATAGGTTTGTTGTGCGACTTGGAAGCTCCTTGCTGAAAGGAACGATGTCAACCAGCTCAGAGCACTATGCCTGATGCCACACGTCTGTGACCTGTGGAGGGGCAATATGTGGGAGACGGTATCAGACGCCACACTGAGATCAGGATGGGGTCCACGGGCCAATAAAGTCTTCAGGAGGGGCGCCACGCAGCCCCCTCCATAAAAAAATATATATTTGCCCATGCCCCGGGGGATGGGGTCCCGGGGCAGGAATTGTCCCCGTCCCAATTTTTTTTTTTTAAAACACGCAATTGTGCCGGAGGCCCCGCTCCCTCCCAGCAACACTCTGCAAACGCGCCCTGCGGCGCATTTAAAGTTGGGGAATTAATTCCCATTCAATACTGGGGGTCCCTGGGGGCCAACTAGCCCACCAGGTACCTCCAGTAAGCACCACAGGGCTGCGTTGCAGAGAGGTGGTCCAGGCCACTCCCCTTTTTAAACCTCTCTGCAACGCAACTCTGTGGCACTTACTGGAGGTACCTGGTTGGCTAGTTGGACCCCAGGGACCCTCAGGATTCATTGGGTCTTCATCCTGGAACTTAAAATGTGCCATGGGGCGTGTTTGCACAGTGGTGGAGGGAGGGGGCGGGGCCTGAGGTGACATGTGTACAAACACGCCCTGTGGTGACTTTTAAGTTGGGGAATTAATTCCCTTTCAATCCTGAGGGCCCCTGGGGGCCAACTAGCCCACCAGGTGCTTCCAGTAAGCGCCACTGCGCTGCTTTGCAGAGAGGTGGTCGAGGTCATGCCCCTTTTTACACCTCTCTGCAATGCAGCTCTGGGGCGCCTACTGGAGGGACCTGGTGGGCTAGTTGGACCTCAGGGACCCTCAGGATTCAAGGGGACATCGTCCCCCAACTTACAACATGCCAGGGGGTGTGTTTGCAGAGTGGTGGAGAAAGGGAGCATGGCCTTAGTCTACATCTCACTAATGCCACTGTGTGGGGCTTACTGGAGGTAAAAGGTAGGCTAGTTGACCCCTAAAGGACCCCCAGCAGTGAAGGGGACTTCAATCCCCATCCAAGGGTGCGCCAGGGAGTGCGTTTGTAGAGTGATGGGCAAAGTGGGCGTGACCTGGTACGAGTACTTACCAGTGCTGCTGTGTGGGACTGACTGGAGGTAATAGTTTGGGAAGTTGGCCCCCAAGGTTGTGCTTGGGGGCCAACTACCCCTCTTGTTACCTCCAGTAAGTCCCACACTGTGGGATTGCTAAGACGTCTTCGGAGACCATGGCCCCCTTTCTCTACCACTCTGCAAACGTGTCTCGTGGCATGCTACAGGATGGGGGATGACGTCCAATTTAGTACTGAGGGAGTTTGGGGGCCAATATTCCCTCCTGGTACCTCCTGTAAGTCCTATGCAGTGGAATTCCTGAGTGTTGGTTGGACGCCCAGCACCCTTTCTCCACCACTCTGCAAAAGCGAATACTAGTTAAAGTAGCATATGTCTGTACCTCTGACTTAGAGGTAGTTTTAATCCCCCTGCTCTATTATTTACTGGGGTCTTACAGAGAAGGTCATGCTAATCACCGGGGTATCCCAACGCATAGTTTTCTCTTGTGTATGTAGGTGTTTTCACTGTATTCTAAGTGTCTTTTAGCATAGCACTGACTCTAGGCCTGGTTAGTCAGAGTCAGTTACCACCAGTACCCATCTGAAAAAGTTGTGGGCACAGGATGATTTTGCAACAAGGCCTTTTTCTGCTCCTCTGTTGGTTCTTTCTGCACATGTCTTGCTTTTTCCTACACTTTTCTTCGTCTTTCTGCATTTCTTTCTTCTTTCTTCACATGTCCTACCTCTGTAGGCATAGTTAGAAACTAGCATTTAAAAAAAACCTTTGAAATTCACTTAAAGACACATAGGTTTCAGGCACGTTATAGTTAGAAATTAGAATTTAAAAAACCTTTGAAATTCACTGAACAAGCCATAGGTTTTAGGCACGTTATAGTTAGAAATTAGAATTTAAAAAACCTTAGAAATCCACTGAAAAAAACATAGGTTTTAGGGAAAGTTATAGTTAGTTGGACATTTCACCCTCACAAAACCAGAGAAATTCCCCTGTTATAGTTAGTTTACCTAACTATAACTCGTGCCCCAGCAATGCACTGCTGATGACGTCACATATTACATCACTCATGACATGGTCAGTGACATCACTGATGACATCACTGATGCCATCTCAAGGACATCACTGATGACAACACTGATGACATCATCCATGTGATAATTTGATACATCTTCTCACATCCTAATATAACCTTTGATACACCCTAAATTATAGACTGCCATTCTCAAAACCATAGACACTCCAACACCAATAACTACCTACCCACTCACTGATTCTTAGGTTTACACACACATCCACTCACTCACCCGTACAGTCACTCATACTTATGGTCACTCAGTACAGGACTATCATATGCACTTATACTCCTATATAGAAAGTCACACACTGCCACTCATCCATAGAGGTACTCACACGCCTAGTCAGTCATGCAAATAATTAATCACACAACCATTTACTAACCTGTACAGTTATACACACACCAGCTCAATTACTCATACAAATACTAGCACATTCTTACGCTCTTATACAATCACTGATACAAGCACACACTCATCCATACAGCCACTCTCACAATCACACACACTCACTTATAGCCATTTATATACTCTAACACACATATATACTGCCTTTCACATATGTAGTTACTCAGACATGTACCACTGAGATATACATTCACTCACTAACACACCCATACAAACACTCACCCACCCATACAGTCCATCACAGATGCACTCTTCAAACCATGCACCCAGTGAATCACCCACTCACACATCTATGCACAGAGTCACACACACCCCACCCACACTAACACTCAGGCACCCATACAGATAGTCAGATAACCAATCAATAACTCATATAGACACTCATGTAGCTATTCACAAACCCATGCAGCTACTTATACACCAACAGACAGATGGATACAGACATTCACATAGGTTAGTCACTAACCCATGCATTCAGTTAGATACGTTTAATCACTCACTTATAGACTCAGTCACGCACCTACTAAATCATCGATTCAGACACTTATACACCCACTCATTCTTTAATACGCCTTTTCCTATATATATTAAACATATTAAACTTTACAGAAACACACAGTCACTGGATGATGTCATCAGTGATGTCATTTGAGATGTCATCAGTGATGTCATCAGTGATGTCACTGACCATGTCATGAGTGATGTAATATGTGACGTCATCAGCAGTGCATTGCAGGGCGCGAGTTATAGTTAGCTGAACTAACTATAACGGGGGAATTTCTCTGGTTTTGTACGAGTGAAATGTCCAACTAACTATAACTTTCCCTAAAACCTATGTTTTTTTCAGTGAATTTCTAAGGTTTTTTAAATGCTAATTTCTAACTATAATGTGCCTGAAACCCATGGTTTTTTCAGAGTATATAACTATATATATGTATATATTCAATGAAAAAAATAGGTTGCAGAGACGTTATAGTTAGAAATTAGCATTTTAAAAACCTTAGAAATTCACAGAAGAAAAACATAGGTTTCAGGGGTGTTATAGTTAGCTGGCCATTTCACTCATACAAAACCATAGAAGTTAGCTGGCCATTTCACTCATACAAAACCATAGAAATTCCTCCGTTATAGTTAGACACTGACACTGACTGACAATGATTAACTGACACTGACTGACTGACACTGACTAACACTGTTTGACTGACACTGACTGACTGACTGACACTGACTGACACTGATTGACTGTCACTGATTGACTGACACTGATTGACTGACTGACACTGACTGACTGACACTGACACTGTCAGACTGACAATGACTGACACTGACTGACTACTCTACTACTCTACTACTCTCTACTACTCTCTAACACTAATTCTTTACTACTCTACTACTCACTCTCTACTACTCACTCTCTACCACTCTCTCTCTACTACTCACTCTCTACTACTCACTCTTCTACTCTCTACTACTCACTCTCTACTACTCTCTACTACTCACTCTCTACCACTCAACTACTCACTCTCCACTACTCTCTACTACTCTTTATACTACTAACTCTCTACTACTCACTCTTTACTAACTCTCTACTACTCTCTACTACTCTCTCTACTACTTACTCTCTACTACTTACTGTACTACTCTCTACTACTCTCTACCACTCACTCTCTACTACTCACGCTCTACTACTCTTGATCTACAACTCAGTTACTCCATCTGTACTACTCACTCTCTACTACTCGCTCTCTACTACTCACTCTCCACTACTCACTCTCTACTACTCGCTCTCTACTACACCCTCCTACTCACTCTACTAGTCACTCTCTACCACTCTACTACTCTCTACTACTCTCTCTACTCCTTGCTCTCTACTACTCACTCTCTACTACTCTCTACTACTCACTCTCTACTACACACTCTCTACTACTTGCTCTCTATTAGTCTCTACTAGTCACTATACTACTCACTCTACTACTCACTCTCTACTACTCACTCTCTACTACTCAACTACTCTCTACTACTCACTCTCTACTACTCACTCTCTACTACTCTACTACTCTCTATTATCTCTTTACTACTCACTATCTACTACTCACTCTCTACTATGCTCTACCTCACTCTATACTACTCTCGCTCTACTCACTATTACTCACTCTCTACTCTCTACCTCTCTCTACCTCTCTCTCTACTACTCTCTACCTCTCTACCTCTACCTCTACCTCTCTACCACTACCTCTACCTCTCTACCTCTACACCTCTACCTCTACACCTCTACCTCTCTACCTCTTTCTACCTCTCTCTACACAGACACACATATGTATATATATATATTCACTGAAAAAAACATAGGTTATAGACCATATATAGTTAGGGATTAGCATTTACAAAATGAGGAAATATAAATTTTATGGTCAAGTTGTGTTCCCTAGCGTGTACCCCACCGTCTCCATGTACGAGTTAAAGTGCATGTAACTTCCCTCCTGTACCAGCTATGAAGACGCAAATACATTTGCGTCCAACGTTAACATGTCCTCTTTCAGACCCACCCTGAATGGGTTGAATGGTCCGTTCCTAAGTATGCCATGCCAACGTCTTTTTGTGGTGTACTTCCCCGTTTTTCAGCTCTAGCTGAGTAGGCCCTGAATTTCTGCCACCGAGCCTCTTTTCTGGCTTCTGACTCCAAGGGCCTCTGCCCAGGCTGCCTCTGTACCCGTGAACTCTGACTTACTTTCAGCGCGGCCTCTCGCGCTCAGCTCAGCCTGCTGCCTGCCAAGATTGACTATAACCTTCGAGTTATCTGTTCCGCTCCCCGAAAATACATTCCTGCCTGCTAGCTTCAGTAAACATCCCCCTCAGCTGCAGAGCCGAAGGGCCGGCCTGTCTCTGTGCAAATAATTCAAGTAATTCATAGCCCTTGTTGCCATGCTCCCATGGAAGGCCCGTACCCCCACGCTTCTCATGCAGACACTTAGGCGCTTATACACGCATCCACAGTTAGTATAGAATAGCTTCTGCCCTTGAGACCTTTCCGTCCAGATAGCCCAGTTCCTAAACATCAGATATCAGATATGATAGAAGTACGAGTTGATCTGACATGCCAGACTTCTGTCTCTTTCCGTCGGTGCAAATGTCAAGCCCCCTGCACCCTCCAGTCGCACGTCATCACACGTCATACAGCTGCGCGCGCATCCAAGTTTCCAATTTCTGCTGACATTGCAACATTTCTGTTAGTGCCACCCCTTTTGTGGCACCTATCTGTGACGTTTCTAGTTCACGCCTAGTCCACGCCTTCTGATTCCGTACTAGTAACACGTGTATACTGTTATCTTGTCTTCTCTCAGCTGTTACGCCTACTATAACTGTTTCCTATGACATGAATTAAGTATATAAGCTATGTAATGTAATAAAAGAGCGCTCTATCCCTTCTGACACCGCTGTGGTGGTCAGAACATGATATCCTGGTCTTGACCATTCCTTTTTAAGGAATAAAACCCCTAAGAACTCTAACACCACGGACTCTGTTTTCTTTCTTTCCGATTGAGTTATTATTGATTAAGTACTTACCTGCATAGAAATTAAGAGAGTAAATTAATTATTTACGTCATGTTGGCGCCCGAATAGGGACCCCTCCCCCACCTCACGCGCCGGTTGGTGCGTTGCAAGCTATGTCCCCTGCCATCAGTTAGATGGAAACTACGCGTACCGGCAGGATTTCCTGCATCTCCCTCTGACCCACGGAGGTGACGAAGACTGCAATCAGTACCCAGACGAGGCGGTGAGGAGTGCGGAGGATCCCGACCAGAGCCTAGCCGAAAGAAGCAAGGTCCGAGGTGTCAAGAGGCCCACCAGGTTTCCGAAGTTTTTCCGAAGTTTTCCGAAGTTTTCCGAAGTGTCGTGTCGAGTCCAGTCGAGTTTTCCGAGGCCTTCTGTTTCCGTGCTTCCCGGTGAGTACCATTGCTGGGACGTATCTAGACGGGTTTGGGTACACAAGTCCGGTCTGCACTGTTTTTAGGCAGTGTATCTGTACTGTTTAGCAGTATATCTAGTATTCTGAATTTCTGAATTTCTGCACTGTTACACCAGTGTATCTGTACTGTTTAGCAGTACATCCAGTATAGGGGGTAGTCATCTATGTCTCAAATGTCTTTTTATGTGATTAATGTCGTGGTATGAATGTGAATGTGACCGTTTTTCATGTGCATTATTGTGTTTCTTGTATAACTTAGCTGTACCCAGTATTAAGTAAACCAAGGATTGAGCATTCAGTACTAAGTAAGCAAAATGCCGTTTTTTAACAAGTTAAAGCAGATAGGAACTAGGAAAGGGATACTGGAGGAAGAAATTCCTATTCCCCCTAGGGACACTCCAGGTAACTTTATGTACCATAAGCATGGCATAGATGCCATATTGTATCTAGACTTATGGACTGACTATACCAAACATCTAGACGAAAGACACAGATGGCCCGTTAACGGAACATGGGATGCCGAGTGCATCATGAAGGTAGAGGAAGCATTATGGAAAAAGAAAGCCAGACAATCTCAGAAAGACGCAATAGAATTTTGGCGTAAGGAATCACATAAACGTGCTGAAAGAGCATTACGTAGAGAGGATAGACTAAAAGAATCAGAGAAAGCCCAAGAAAACGAACTAGTTACCGAGGGGATCCGAGTAAAAACTGAACAGATAGACCTCGCACGACATAATCTCGTGAACGGTATGTATCTTGCGGCCGAGGGTACACCTGAGGCCCTATCAGAAATACCGAAAAACTTACCGCCACCATTAGTTCCAACTAAAGTAATGCATAAGACTACTAAAGATATATTCCTAAATTCTTATCTAGAGGATGTAGCACCGGCTTACACCAATCTGCCTGTTCGTGCCCTGCCTACTGACAGGGACGGGGGTGGCACCCCGCCCCCAGATCATGTTCCGCCAGTACCGCGACAGACCTCCCCCGTTCCGCCAGCCCCGCCACTTCCCGCACCCAAAATTGACCTACCGAAACAACGTTTACCTGATCCAACTAAACGACAAATTCAAGTTCAGATACAGACTCCACAGGGAGATAATGCACAAGCCTCCGCTCCAGGAGGCGCGACCGCGGGTCCTCGGACCCCGCCATTAACACACAGATTCAATCTCAGGGATATGCAGAGTCCTCTCACGTTCAGGTCACCCCGCCTTGACGCATTTAAAGAAAACATTTCAGTTTGCAGATACGATCCAGTACCCGGAAAAGACGATCTAATGATATTGGCATCACTACGGTTAAGATCTGCTACTGATATCTTGCTATGCTATGTAGGAATGAAGGACCGTCTAGATAGAATATATGAGTTTGTTCAGACAGGGAAAGACCCTGACAGTATTAAGGAGGCCATGGAGAAACAGAAAGTTGACATTCAAGCACAGATACTACGTTTTTTCATAAATTGCCTAATAAGAGAACGAGACAGGCCTGGAACAGATCAGAGTGAATTAGATGCACTGAACAAGTAGGGTCAAAATATAGCTGAAGGAAAACATGACAAGGGGACTTGCATAGCCAGTATGTGTAGAAAAATAAGAAAAGCAGTGATAGCAGTACACCAAAAAGAGAAAGAAAAAGCTTCCTCCGAGGAGGAATAAGAACAGGAAGAACAAGAAAAGACTACAGATATTATAGCGTATGTAGGTAAGGGAATTTACCTTAGGAAGGGTATCCGTCCGGAAAACAAGAGAGTTTTTATCTCTGCTTTAACAAACTCGAGTTCTTCTGAACATCAGTTCCAGGAGACTGATAAAAGACTACGAGAAAGAATGGGGTACCATGTACTCAATTCTATGGATGAACAAGAACTAGCCCGATCAGCCATATTATGGGCCGAAAATCCAGACATATATAATGATGATACCTTAGCACAGACGTTTCTGAACCTCTCCCCAGACGAGCAGAAATTAGCAGGTGTATACATGATTCAGCACCTTCTCATAAAATACAGAAACCAACATTCTGATCCAGGTCCCTTACACGAAACATTAGAAGCACTACTTATGGATAGATGGAGAGGTTTCAGTACCAAGTTAATACAAATAATTCTAGAACAACGACATAAATATAACACTTTTGTAAGCTCTGAATATGTTCCCGCCCCGCCTCGAGAAAGGAAAATGTACCACATGCAATGCGGGAGTGGCATTGAAAGCCAGAACCCTTTACGAGAAGTACACCCAGTTATGGGTGCGGATCATCGTTTGAAACGCGTGTATGTTCACACTCCTCTGACTAAATTAGAGCTGTTAGAAATGAAGAAACTAGTCCCGTGTCATGACAAAGACCCTGCAGGTTTTCACAGAGAGCTTAAAGACATGTTACTAATGGGGGATTACACGTATGAAGATATCATGAAAATGTTGAAGGTACTGTTGCCCACGGGCATCTACGAGAAATTAAAAGAAAAAGACTGGGAGGTGGGAGACACAAAGATTGCATGGGCAGAAATAGAAGACGAAGAAAATAAACGTGTCCCAGGGGTAGGCCTTGGGGACAAAACTAAAGCATTACCAGGTTTAATAGTACAGGTTCTGCCCAGATTATTGACAACTAGAAAGGAAGATTGGGACGCGATCTCGTCCTGTAAACAGAAACATGATGAAGATACTAGTGACTTCTATTCAAGATTCGAGAAATGTTTCATTATTAATAGTGGCCTCAAACCAAGTAGCGAGTCATATCCGCATCTTTTTGTATCAAAACTAGTCGAGAACTCCCTACCATTAGTTAAAAACCGAGTGTACAAAGTTGAAAGTACTTGGCAGGCAAATACGCCATCCCAGATGTTACAGATGCTCCAATATCATCAGAACAGAATTAGAGAAGAACAAGATCAGGAACAAAAACGCATGAAAGGCACGAAGATGAAAATGTTAGTAGCTCAGACGGTCCCAGCCGACGGTCAGAGAAAGGGTGGGACCCAGACAAGTCACACTACAGCTCCCGTTAAAGGGACATGTAATTACTGTAAGCAGCCAGGTCATTACGCACATGAATGCCCAGTTCTGAAACATAACATAGCAACAGGTAAAACTAAAGAAAGACCGCATCCGCCTAGACAAGACCATAACCAGCATCAGTCTTCACAGAATACACAGAATACACAGCCTATGCATGCTTCTTCACCTCCAGCACAGACCGTAGCGGTACCACAGCCACAGCCCATTGCCGCGTCTCAGAAAGTTTCACAACAGATGTACCAGTATGCCCAGTCCGCATACCCAGATTACCCCCGATATACATGAAACAGCCTAGAGAGGGAAGGTGGCTTGCCTCTTATTGAAATTCCTGTAGATCAAGAAGGTCCTTATGTACACAGTCGCGTATTGGGAAAAGACAGAAAGTTTTTAATTGACACAGGGGCAAGTCGCACCACAATCAGCCATGATGAAGTCCCAGGGGCACCCCTCTCAGGCTCACAGAATGTTTCCCTTGGTTTTTCAGGACAGCCCATTGTAAATGAAGTATCAGAACCAGTCCCCCTGGCTGTGGGTCCATTATCACGAGTTACAGACTTGTTACTTACAAAATCATGTCCAGAAAATCTGTTAGGAATTAAGACATTGAAGGCTCTAGGAGCTATAATCTGCTGTTCCCCGGAGGGAGTTAGACTCTTTCTACGGGATTTCAAGGGTCATTATGTTTTGCGAGAATTCGACGTCAGATTGAAAAATGTACCAGATCACTTGTGGGCCAAAGGCCCAACTGATGTAGGTTGTATGCATATCACACCATACCGTGTTACACTCAAGACAGGAGTTGTACTACCCCGAATCAGACAATACAAGTTACCACCCGATGCTGTAGTGGCTTTACTGGAAATCATTGAAGAGCTTATAGCACAAGGAGTGGTCGTAGAGACCGACTCCAATATCTGTAATTCACCCATTATTCCGATTCTTAAACGTACTGATCCCAATGCACCGCCAGTATATCGGCTGGTGATTGATCTTCGAGAACTGAATAAATGCATTATTCCACAGTACCCTGTGGTTCCCGACATCTCATCCTTATTGACTGCTATTGATTCAGAAGCAACGTTCTTTACTGTAATTGACCTCAAGAACGCCTTCTTCAGCGTGCCTATTGATCCAGAGAGCCAATATCTCTTCGGATTCAGTTTAAATGGACGCAGTTTCAAATTTTCACGCGCACCTCAAGGATTCACAGAAAGCCCCAGCATCTATAGCCAAGCATTGAAGAGACAACTAGATTGTATTCAAATGCCAGTTAACACCGCTTTACTGCAATACGTCGATGATCTACTGATCACCGCACAAAGTGAGCCCGAATGTGAACAAGCATCGCTGACAGTTTTACATTTTCTGGCCGACAAGGGACACAAGGTGTCTCCTTCGAAGCTACAATTCTGTGTTCAGCAAGTTGTGTACTTGGGTCACTTGCTGTCCAAAGTGGGGAGACAGCTCACTCCCGATCGCATTCAGTTAATTGTGAATATGCCGCAACCCCAGACACAAAAGGAAGTGCGGGCCTTCATAGGCCTCACCTCGTACTGCAGACAATGGATTCCTCAATATGCATTTCTGGCCAAATCACTCATCCAGTTAACGACACAGGAGGCAGCAACTTCGACTGTCCTCCCTTGGACTCAGGAACACACACAAGCTTTTGAAGAATTAAAGAAAGCCTTATGCCAAGCACCAGTTTTAGCGACACCGTGTTACAGCAAACCGTTTACACTTTTTGTTACAGAACGTGATGGTACAGCGTTGTCTGTCCTCACTCAAGATCAAGCAGGCTCACATAAGCCTTGCGCTTATTTTTCAAGTACATTGGATTCAGTAGCCCAGGCACTCCCTGCGTGCTTGAAGTCAGTAGCAGCAACAGCGTTAGCCATCAGACAGAGCGATTCAATTGTTTTAGGCCATCAATTAACAGTACAAGTTCCACACTCTGTAGAGGTTCTGTTAAACAGAACCCAGACTCAGCACCTGACTATAGCACGACTGACAGGTTATGAATTAACGTTATTCCAGCCACACATAGAAATCAGGCGCTGCAGCATTCTGAACCCCGCAACACTGTTACCTACAATTATGACAGATCCAGCCCCGCATGATTGTATAGAAATCATTAATGCAGTAACAAAGCCACGACGAGACTTAACAGATGTCCCACTGACAAATCCAGACCTGACACTTTATGTGGACGGTTCATGCATGAGAACAAGTACAGGAGAATTAGTGGCCGCATATGCAGTGACCACTGAAACTGAAGTTAAGGAAACACATCGTATTGACACACTGTCTGCTCAAGCAGCAGAGCTCATCGCTCTGACCCGAGCTTGTATACTAGCCAAGAACAGAAATGTTAACATATATACCGATTCCCGTTATGCGTTCGGAGTCGTACACGACTTCGGCATGTTATGGCAAGAACGAGGTTTCCTGACCTCTCATGGTGCCAAGATACAACACGGTCCCCTCATTCAAGCACTGTTAGAAGCAATACATTTGCCCTCGGGCATATCAGTCATGAAGTGTAAAGCACATACTAAGGTCACGGATTCTGTTTCCCAGGGTAACGACCTGGCAGACCAGACAGCAAAACATACAGCACTGACTCACACCCAGACAACTGATGTGACAAAGACAATAGTACCGACAAAGTGTATGGCAGTCAAGGATCCCGCTCTAGATGTCATCGATATTCAGGCACATGCTACCCCAGAAGAAATAAAGAGATGGATTGAACTAGGAGGGATCCAGACAGATCAAGGTTGGATGACGAAGGGAAAATCTACATGGTTTCTCCCTGACTCTATGGTTCAAGTCATGATTAATACAGCACATAGCCCAGCACATCTAGGAGAGAAAGCGATGTTAGACAGTTTACAAAATCTTTGGAACAATAAACACTTACGAGCAGCAGCAAAACAGAAAGTGCGTACTTGCATGATCTGTTGTCAGTTCAACCCAGGTAAAAGCGTCCCTGTAGAGCAAGGTGGATTTCATCCTCCCGATCACCCTTTTGAAGTCCTCCAAATGGATTATATCCAGATGAACCGTTGTCGAGGATTCAAGTATGTCCTTGTAGTTGTTTGTGCTCTGTCCCACTGGACCGAAGCATACCCAGTCTCAGACTATACTGCTCCGACCACTGCCAAGCAGTTGGTTCGTGAATTCTTCCCACGATACGGTTTGCCTCGTGTCGTGTACTCAGATAACGGACAACCCTTCTCGTCCGAGCTAATGAAACAAGTTTCTTTACTGTTAGGATACCAGTGGAAGTTTCATTGTGTCCGACACCCCGAAGCCGCAGGCCTTGTAGAAAGGCATAACCAGACACTAAAGATCCGCCTTGCAAAGATATGTCAGGAGAAAGGGGTCGACTGGATAGTCGCCCTGCCCGTGGCACTGTTCTACATGAGAATGGTCGCCCACTCGAGATCAGGGCTATCCCCGTACGAAGTGGTTTTTGGCAGACCACCAAATATGTGGGGGACGCCCATTCCTAAAAAGATCACTGATGTTGATTGTAATATGTTGACAGATTACCTTGCCTCCTTGATGTCTGCACTCCAATCATGTCGTTCACAGGTTGCCGCAGCCTTCCCTGACAACACTGATGTAAAGCCGCACGATGTCCGTCCTGGGGACCTAGTATTGGTGCGAAATTTTGATAGGAAGAGTCCGCTGGAGCCCCGCTGGAAATTTCCGAAGACCGTCCTTCTTACCACGAGGACCGCCGTGAAGATCGAAGGGAGAAAGGGGTGGGTCCATACGAGTCATGTGAAAAAATTCCATGAACTGAAACCAGACCGAGACTCGTCCACCCCCACCAAAGACTGTGTTGAGCAAAAAGACTTTACAGTTACCGAACGAGAAAAAACTCCCCAAGAGGAGTACCGGTCGAAACTCCGATCTAGCAAGTCAGACAGTTTAATTGTTTAAGTCCTCCCCTAGGTGAATCGGTTAAATAGTTTCTGACATGTATCCCCTAGATCGAGATAGAGAGAGAGAGAGACAAGTTAAGAAAAGTGCATATTGTAAATCACTTCGTAGTCACTGTATAGTGACACTATTAATCATGTTTATTCTGAGTATCTTAGTTATTGTTGCTAGCATTCTGCTACCTATCTACTGGCCTATTTTCAGGCGTGAACAATCTGTTTACAATGTCTCTGCTGAACACACTTTTAGTGAGTTACCTCCACACGAACTCTCTTACAGACTTGCACTGCGCAACAACACATTCATTAGTATGTTACATCATTCCCATCAGACTAACAATGCTACAGACTGCTGGATATGTGGCCGACTCCCTCCCTACCAGAATTACAAGGGAGCTCTGCCCCTCTTTCCGTACCCGTTCACTCACAATGGCTCCTGTGGTGCATGGTTTAAAATAATTAATTCCTTAGATCCTGATATTGCTGTTTTCGATGGGGGCTGGGTTTGGGGAAACTTGAACTTAGTCCTGCTCGACGTCTGTTACCCTGATAAGGAGGGACTCCCCACTCGAATAGGAACTGATCTAGAAAATGAAGTATATGGATTAGGTAACGCTGCAATGTGAGGACGTTCCTGCAATGGCCTTATATTTTAATTTGTACAATTACTTCTATACATTTTCTATTTGGGTGATAAATACAAACATACTAAATAGGTTCAAAACATTACAAAATTTTATTTTTTAAGTTTTTCAATTCATTTAAATACTAATTTTCATCACAAAAATCACAAAGGAAAAAATTACAATTCATATCAAAACCCTGACAAAAAACAGAGGAATCATCAATATATACAACACAATTAATATATAAAAATTATAACCCCTTGGTAACAAACATATCTCTCAACATCCTCACATGCTAACAATCATACCACACTCAACCTCATATTCAAATGGAGAAGGAACTGAATAGATAATAGGCAGAATAACAATGCTAAAATATTGGCCCCCAGATGTACTATTGGGCCATCGCAGCAGGTCTACGCGCGTTTCGGCAGCACTCGGCCGCCTTCATCAGGACCTTTTCCTCGTGATACAATCAATACCAAGGGATCTGAAAAATATATATACAACAAATCACCATTTTGTTACCACCCAAGAAAGTAAGATCTTATAACAGGATTAATTAATTCACTGTGTTACATGAACCAGAAGCTCATCAACTCGACCACAAACTAAGACATCATATAATGAAACATATAGTACATATGATCAATAAGAAAGGACAAATTTAATCTAAGTTATCTAAGCAAGGGGCTACACGGGTGCATAAGTCAGACTTACATAATCGTGTGGCAATAAAACATGTACCCAATGGTTACGAATTAAGTTAGGGCCATACCCGGGTAATCCCGTTTTTCAGATACCTCTGTAAGTGAGCTTACCAATTAGCACCAACGGCAGTAGAGTCAGGGAGGACCGGCTCTCACAATATTCATAGGGCAGGATGTCCTGTTTGTCCTTGAAGTGGCTATAAGCAGAGAATTACATATTTTAGCCAAACAGACCTCTTAGTGTGCAGCTAATTCGAGAAAAGACCAAGAGAGAGGCCCGTATTTATTGGACATCCATTACGTCCTTAAAGGAGTATACCTTTAATGGTAGTTGGAGACCCGGTGTGGCAGATGGTTCCTAGATTTTCGAATTCATGGAGTGGTTTAAGACAAAGACGGTCAGCGGGATGTCAGTTAAAATTCCTACCGTAATCTATAATGAACAAAAAAAAGGATGAAGAATCCGATTAAGTTAGCGAGCACGTGCTACTAGGGTGTGCGTTTGAAAAGGGGCTGCCGGGTGAGTTCTTACTTCAATTTATTATAAAGGACACATATGGTAGAAAGGCACATTCGTGAGTGTGCTCGCCGTCATCTGTGATGATAAAAGAATAAAAAAACCGAATAAATGAACATCCACATGTTGCTAAAGTCAATGTTTGAAGCAAGGCATACACAATAAGTCCTTACTTCAATTTGATTAGAGAAACTTATTCATGAAGACAGCACCCTCGTGGGTAAAGTTGCTCCGTAGTCTGCGTCCCTAGAGTGTGGGGTAGGAATATGGTATATTATATGCGGATGGCTAGCATAAAACAACTCATAATCCACTCGACATGTCAAGATCATTCAGTAATGCTCCCGAGTTTAATGCGGTCGAGAAACCCCCCGAAAAAAGAAAGGGGGTGCTTTGAAATGGATAATTCTCACACCTTGCGTTCTTATAATAAAAAAAGGGAAAGGCGATAGGGTTCATTAACACGCTATCGTGAACAGGGTGTCTATATTCTCTTACGAGTAAAGTTAATGGCAAGTGTGAAAGCCAGCCGTAAACAAACAATTCGGTGCATTGCAGGGTCGGCACTCGGTATTAGCGAGCTCGCACTACTCTAGTCCGCTTACCTAGCAACTATACTTGTAGCATCGTGTCTCCGCACCGTCTGTCTCAACTGCCAACAAACGACTAAACTGGGAAGTCTTCCCTGTTTTAAATGCGGTCGGCGAATCCCAGTGTCACATGGCGAGTCGCTTTCAGATAATGTCAGACCGGCGTCCTACATCATAAGCATAGAAATAATAAACATAGGTAAGCGGACTAGAGTAGTGCGAGCTCGCTAATACCTAGTGCCGACCCTGCAATGCACCGAATTGTTTGCTTCAAACATTGACTTTAGCAACATGTGGATGTTCATTTATTCGTTTTTTTTATTCTTTTATCATCACAGATGACGGCGAGCACACTCACGAATGTGCCTTTCTACCATATGTGTCCTTTATAATAAATTGAAGTAAGAACTCACCCGGCAGCCCCTTTTCAAACGCACACCCTAGTAGCACGTGCTCGCTAACTTAATCGGATTCTTCATCCTTTTTTTTGTTCATTATAGATTACGGTAGGAATTTTAACTGACATCCCGCTGACCGTCTTTGTCTTAAACCACTCCATGAATTCGAAAATCTAGGAACCATCTGCCACACCGGGTCTCCAACTACCATTAAAGGTATACTCCTTTAAGGACGTAATGGATGTCCAATAAATACGGGCCTCTCTCTTGGTCTTTTCTCGAATTAGCTGCACACTAAGAGGTCTGTTTGGCTAAAATATGTAATTCTCTGCTTATAGCCACTTCAAGGACAAACAGGACATCCTGCCCTATGAATATTGTGAGAGCCGGTCCTCCCTGACTCTACTGCCGTTGGTGCTAATTGGTAAGCTCACTGACAGAGGTATCTGAAAAACGGGATTACCCGGGTATGGCCCTAACTTAATTCGTAACCATTGGGTACATGTTTTATTGCCACACGATTATGTAAGTCTGACTTATGCACCCGTGTAGCCCCTTGCTTAGATAACTTAGATTAAATTTGTCCTTTCTTATTGATCATATGTACTATATGTTTCATTATATGATGTCTTAGTTTGTGGTCGAGTTGATGAGCTTCTGGTTCATGTAACACAGTGAATTAATTAATCCTGTTATAAGATCTTACTTTCTTGGGTGGTAACAAAATGGTGATTTGTTGTATATATATTTTTCAGATCCCTTGGTATTGATTGTATCACGAGGAAAAGGTCCTGATGAAGGCGGCCGAGTGCTGCCGAAACGCGCGTAGACCTGCTGCGATGGCCCAATAGTACATCTGGGGGCCAATATTTTAGCATTGTTATTCTGCCTATTATCTATTCAGTTCCTTCTCCATTTGAATATGAGGTTGAGTGTGGTATGATTGTTAGCATGTGAGGATGTTGAGAGATATGTTTGTTACCAAGGGGTTATAATTTTTATATATTAATTGTGTTGTATATATTGATGATTCCTCTGTTTTTTGTCAGGGTTTTGATATGAAATGTAATTTTTTCCTTTGTGATTTTTGTGATGAAAATTAGTATTTAAATGAATTGAAAAACTTAAAAAATAAAATTTTGTAATGTTTTGAACCTATTTAGTATGTTTGTATTTATCACCCAAATAGAAAATGTATAGAAGTAATTGTACAAATTAAAATATAAGGCCATTGCAGGAACGTCCTCACATTGCAGTGTTTATGCTCCCCTCTGTTCCTGGGCCAAATTTACCTTTTGAGGGGGTCCCTTCGTACATGTTGGTATGGATTAGGTAACTACACAATTAGCCTCATGATCCTTACTGTTGAATCCGAAGCTGCACCAGTCCTGCCCCATATGCTAGTATTACCAGTCACTGGTGAATTATGTGTCCGAAAGAAAGGTTCAGTACACTTAGGTCATAGTAAATGCACTACTGTGGTCGAATTCAGTGATCATGGTAAATCGTCCTTCAAAGCTATCAGTCACTCTTATTTTGTTTGTGGTCATACCGCATACATACGCTTGCCTCCAGATTGGGATGGTACCTGTTACATTGTATTCCTTCTGCCACCTGTTTTCCTAGCTCCCCCTGATTACCATAGAAATACAAATCTAGTAAAGAATAGACCCAGAAGAGATATCCCACTTGTCGACTACACAGAAACGGCATGGGAACAGTACACTGATTTTAATAAGGGATTCTTTTTCTTTTTAGGACCCGTCCAAAACAGTAAATTAATACGTAGATTAACTAGAACACTTGAAGCTGTAGTACATGAAACTGCCTCCGCCTTAGGTAACCTAACCGAGGAGCAATCTGCTATGCGGGTTGTTGTCCTTCAAAATCGTCTTGTTATTGACGTCATCTTGGCAGATAGAGGTGGAGCCTGTAAGGTCATCGGGTCAAGTTGCTGCGTTTTCATCCCACAAAACGCGCCATCTGTCTATCAAGCTATTACCCGTCTGCATAAAATTGCAAATCAGATACATCAGAATCCAGGCACCTGGACTTGGTCCGGTTGGTTCTGGACAACGTTAACTGCTTGGGGATGGAAGATCCTATCCTTCCTAGGTTTTGGCCTTGTCATAGTATTCAGCTGCTGCCTGTGCCTACAGTGTGGGCCGGCGATATGTGGACTGTGTGCCACTTCGTGCCTTGAACATTCCAGTTTTTTCTCAAACAGACAACGGAAGAGAGATGAACAAATTATGTTACAAGAACAAACTGATCAATTTATGATGATCGATATATCATGAAGGGTCCGTAGGGAACAAGGAGGGAATGAGGAAATATAAATTTTATGGTCAAGTTGTGTTCCCTAGCGTGTACCCCACCGTCTCCATGTACGAGTTAAAGTGCATGTAACTTCCCTCCTGTACCAGCTATGAAGACGCAAATACATTTGCGTCCAACGTTAACATGTCCTCTTTCAGACCCACCCTGAATGGGTTGAATGGTCCGTTCCTAAGTATGTCATCAGTGATGTCAGTGACCATGTCATGAATGATGTAATATGTGACATCATCAGCAGTGGATTGCGGGTGCGCGATATATAGTTATTGTAACTAACTATATATGCGAATTTCTATGGTTTTGTGCGAGTAAATTAAGGTTTTGTAAATGCTAATCCCTAACTATATATGGTCTATAACCTATGGTTTTTTCAGTGAATTTCAATGGTTTTTTAATAGCAAATATGAAAAGCTTTAAAATGTCAAGTACGTGGTAGATAAAAACATTTTCGTGTCTATGCACGCTGATGTGCTTTGAACGCTGCCCCCCCTCCTCTTTTCTTTTAGGAGTATTCTCACTTTGCAGATAGTAAAGGGTAGGTAACGTAAGCCTTTGCCCCCGTTGTAACCCGTCGTGCCTGCTTTTCTCTCCATTTGATTGATTGTTATCCAAGCATTTACTGTTTTAGAATTGGATCTTTTTGCTTCATTCTCTAATAACAAACAAGCACAGAGTCGCAATACTCTGTTTAGTCTTTGCAGATAGTGAAAAATCGTTTTAAAAAACAAAAGGAATCGAGCAAAATCAGTAGGCCACTAATGGGATCTCTTTTTGACCTCGCTAAAATAGAAACATTAGGAACAACCCCTCATGAGAAATACGAAGCTAGTGAGATCAACTGAGCTCGACGCCATGATGACTGCAAGACAGCTCGGCTCCGCCACCCACCCCGCCCAAATTCTATAAGTTCCGGTGGAGCCCCAACGTGAACAGGTAGAGAAGAACTTGCCCTCCCCTCTTTGACTGAAGGTTCTTGTAGCCTGTCCCTTCTGTTGTCATTTAACAGAACTTTTTGGACTACTGAAAGGGGTTGTGATCCGACGGCTGGTTGGTGGAGACATTTTGACTATATTCTGGACCTGCGTTGTCGTATAATGCGTCATATGACGCGCCGGGTTAGCGCACCCGGAAGTACTCCGGTGCGCAAGGCGCAGCTTCCCGAAAGCGATCCAGAGCGCGGCGCGCAGCGCGTAACATAAGCATAACAGGTCATGTTACTTGTTAATAAAACTTTTCATTGGTTCATTTTACTTTTGTTATTCTAATGATAAAAGGCTTGGTCATAACAACGCTTTTTATTGCTTTCGAACATTTTTTTTTCTTCAACATATATGTTATAATGTTCCAGGCTAATGTATTTTCCCGGGAAATTTACAACTGTTCTGCAAGTAAAATATTCCTATTTCGAGAAAAAGGGCGTTTCTTTCTCCCATGAGGGAGCCGTTGAGCAAAAGAGGCTCGGCCTGCTGTCTTAGTCGCCGATAGGCCTGAATATCAGATTCTTATCGATCACTTTATGTTGCAGGAGTAGAAAACACAACAGCCCTTGACCATTTATCTTTACTGCGTTCGTGCGTATTATACCTTTTAACCGTCATGTAATAGGACTGCTTTATTTCACTTGCCTTTTACTGATTCAAAAACAGTGGCTATTATTCAAAACTTTTCCAATGTAAGTACTACTACCATGTTTTGTTTTAAAAACCTTTATTGTGAAAATGTCAGTATACAAATACGGGCCTATAACCACGTGGGCCGGCCACGGAGCAAACTGGAATCGTATATGATGAGGGGACATTTACACTGTAGAACAACTGTAAGGGTTGCTGTTGCTAGGGTAGTGAGCAAAGAAGCAAAGTCACAAAGTAGGGTGCAGTGGTACTGGGGGTTTATTGAATTTACAACGGAATCAAAAGACTGGAGGCCGACGTATAGGTTTTTCTTCTGTTGCACCAGGACTCCCCAGTTGGACGTCAGGCGGAAGGTCTTCTCACTCGCAAGGGGCGTTGTGCGGAAATGTAAAGAAAGAAAGAAAGAATATGCCACATTACTGGACTGCACTATTTATCTGATACGGGTGAGGGGCAGGAAAAGGGCGTGAGGGGGATCACCAGGGACCATCACCGGTTGTTGTGTTTCCTTAATGGGGGCGGCATTCTAAGCGCTCCCGTCCCTTGTCCACCCAGCCGCCCTCTACCCGTTCCCTCCCACTGACTGAAAGAGCCCCCGTATACGAGCCCGTACCTTGCGGTGCCACACTTCTCCAGGTGAAGTGTGGCTGGGCGGAGCGTGGTCCCGTTGGCCTCCTGGCTGTAGTGCTGGCGGTCTCTCCTCGTCTCCTGCTTCGGTCTCCCTCAGCAATCCGGTTCCGGGTTCCTTCCGTCCAGCGGCGAAGACGTCCGATGCTCCTGCTCTGCTCCGGCGTTCGCGCCCCTCTGTTCGAAATCTCGCGTTATCAGTGTCTTCAAAAGCGATGATTGGACATCCGGGGATGACGTCACTGATGAAGGCCCCGCCTCCGGGTAAGCCCAGGCGGCCGTGGAAGGTGTGCGGACATCCTGTGTGTGGCGAGGCGGAAACGAAGAGGGACAAACATCAGTAGCAGAGTCGTGGCAGGTAGGGACCCCCTGACACATCCCCCCCCCGGATTTCCCCGATCGGGGGAAAGAGGAAACCGGGACAGGAAATCAACGTTGCCCTGGTCAAGACCCTTACGATGTCGGACCTCTATTTTGAAGGGCTGGAGAGCAAGAAACCACCTAAGGATGCGGTCGTTGTGGCCACGGTTGCGTTGCAGCCAGGTCAAAGGGGCATGATCCGTATATAGGACAAAAGGACGACCCTCCAGATAATACCAGAGCTTTTCCACACTCCAGCGGACAGCCAAACATTCTTTCTCAATTGTGGAGTAAGCCTGTTCTCTGGGGAAGAGCTTGCGGCTGATATAAAGAACCGGCCTTTCCGATCCATCGGAGTCCTCCTGGGAAAGGACCGCCCCAATACCCACCCCAGAGGCATCTGTCTGGAGAATGAAAGGTTTCCTATAGTTCGGTGAGACCTGAACAGGCGAAGTGGTAAGGACAGTCTGCAACGCCTGGAAAGCTTTGGTTTCTTTAGGACCAGGGGCTGATAACCTAGGGGATGACTGAGATTTCTTCAACAAGTCCGTGAGAGGACTGGCTATTTCTGCAAACTGCGGAATAAACCTTCTGTAGTACCCCACTAGTCCTAAGAAAGCCCTCAACTCCCTTTTGGTTTTGGGATAGGGAAGTTCTAGGATAGCCTTCACTTTCTCTGTCTGGGGTTCGATAAGTCCATTTCCCAAAACGTACCCTAGGTACTTAATCTTTTTGAAGGCTACTCTGGTTTTCTTGGCATTAATGTGGAAGCCTGTGGTGCGTAGGCTACAGAGGATTTTCTCGAGATGCACTTTGTGGTCTTCCCACGTCTTACTAAAGACGACAATGTCGTCCAAGTAAGCTGAAGAATACTGCTGGTGGGAGGACAGGACTGTATCCATTGCTCTCTGGAATGTGGCCGGGGCCCCATGCAGGCCAAAAGGAAGAACAGTAAATTGATAATGGCCTGAGGGGGTAGAGAAGGCTGTTTTCTCTTGGTCTGCTGGGTGTAGGGGAATCTGCCAATACCCCTTGGTGAGGTCAATAGTCGTAATATATTGAGCCTCACCAAGACGCTCCAGCAGTTCATCCACGCGAGGTAGTGGATAAGCATCCTGTTTTGAGACCCTATAGACAGCTCTAAAGTCAATGCAAAACCGGATACTGCCATCCGGTTTGGGAACAAGTACAACCGGAGAACACCAATTACTTTTAGAGGGTACAATCACTCCAGAACGTAACATCTGGTTGATTTCTTCCTGAAAGGCTGGTCTTCGGGCCTCAGGGATCCTATAAGGTTTTTGTTTTACTACCGTTCCGTGTGGAGTGGGAATGGTGTAAACCGCTATGTTGGTTTTTCCGGGTTGGTCAGAAAAACCATCCTTATAACGGAGAAGTAGAGTTAGAATCTCTTCTCGTTGAGCCTCCGTTATTTCCGGGTTGATAGGAGTGTTGTGCACAGTATGAGGTATGGTTTCAACTGTTTGCACTGATTGGGGAGGTTTACCCAGCCACTTTTTTAGCAGGTTAATGTGATACATTTGGGTCTTGTTCCCTTTCACCCGTAGTACATAGGTGGTCTTTCCTATTTTTCGGAGAACCTCAAAAGGCCCTTGCCACTCTTTCCTGAGCTTGTGTGTAGAGGATGGTAATAACACTAAAGCCCAGTCACCCACATCCAATTCTCTCCATTTTTTTCCTTTATCATAAAATGTCTTTTGTTTCTTCTGGGCTACGGCGAGATGCTCATGGGCCAGTGTCCTTAGTTTATGGAGCCTAGTCTGAAGTTGTGGTGTATAATCCAAGAGAGCCTCCGCCTCTTGGGCTCCCTCCTTTTCCCAACTGTCCTTCGTAATCTCTAGCAGTGTCCTTGGAGCACGACCAAACAGCAGTTCAAAAGGAGAGGTACCTAGACTAGCTTGTTTTTGGCTTCGGAGGACAAAAAGGGCCAAAGGTAACAACTGGTCCCAATTCTTACCATCCCCGGACAAAAGTTTCTTCAGGGTGAGTTTTAGGCTACCATTATACCTTTCAACTAGGCCATCTGTCTGGGGATGGTATACAGAGGTTTTAATGTGCTTGACTCCTAGTTGTTTACAAACGTGGGCCATTAAACGTGAAACGAATGGGGTTCCTTGATCTGTAATAATTTCACGAGGAAAGCCCATTCGAGAAAAGACTTCCACTAACTTCTGAGCGATGGCTGTAGAAGTGGCTGCTCTGAGAGGGAATGCTTCGGGGTACCGAGTGGCATAGTCCACTAAGACCAGGGCATACAAATGTCCTCTTGTTGATTTTGGCAATGGACCGATAAGGTCCATTCCTACCCTGTCAAACGGTTTCCTGATGATGGGTAGTGGGTTCAGAGGAACCGGTGGGGGAACATAAGGATTCCTACGCTGGCAAATCTGACACTCCTGACAATAACGTTGTATCTGTGCGTATACTCCAGGCCAAAAGAAATGTTTTAAGATGGCCTGCCCTGTCTTTTCTGCCCCTGAATGACCTGCCAATAAATGGGCATGTGCAAAAAAGAGTATCTGGTCTCTAAAGTCGACAGGAACTAAGAGTTGTGGGGTGTCATCGGGCTTAGCTAACCTGTACAATAACCCGTTTTTCTCAATAAAGGTGGGGAATGTCCTCAGCGAAGGATCCTGACCGGAACGGGCTATTTGCCAAGCGTTGGCAAGTGTAGCGTCATTCAACTGTGCTGTTCTAAAGTGGGTATCTCTAGCCCAAGGCTCAGGAATAAGCAGTGCATTACGTGGATCAGTTTGCAAGGCATCCTTTAATAGAGCAGAAAACCCGGGGTTATCGGTGCCTATGATCACGGGCTCTGGTAGAGTAGGCATGACTCCTACTACCACTTCCGTTATGGTTCCTGCAGCGGTACACAGACTAACGGTAGCCAGGGGGTACTCCCTAACGTCACCATGAACACAGCGTATATGCACAGTTTTCCCACCCATTAGAGATGAGTGGGGTACCAGTTCTTGTCGCACCACCGAATGTCTGCACCCAGAATCTAGTAACGCCCTTACTACTTTCCCGTGTATAGTCACACTCACATAGAATACAGGTCCTGTTTCTTCTGCAAACAGAAGGGAATATGGAGCGTAACTGACGTCCATGGGTTCTTCATCCCTCTCTTTCATTTTTTTTCTGCAAAACCTCGCTATATGTCCCCACTCACCACAATCATAACATTGAGGACCAGGATTAGGTTGTACCTCCGGTTTGGGAAAACGTGGGTGCGGAGGTTCAAACAGAGGCTTTGCATACTTTTTCTCGACCCTCCCTGGTAAGGGTTTCAGAGGTTTTTCTGGTTCTTTCACCGGGGGACGTCCCTGGGCGCGGGCATAAGAAGTGGCCATTTCAATGGCATGTTCTAGAGTCAATCCTGCGTGTTGTTTTAACCAACGTTGCATACCATAGGGGAGTGCCTCTAGAAACTGTTCAAGGTATATTTTATTCATCACATCGTCTATGTTCCCTTCCTGTAGTTTCAACCAAAGGTCTGCGGCTGCTTTTAGTTTGTAAAACAGAGTCTTAGGAAGATCCCCAGGGGTTCCGCGTTCCTGCCGGAATTTGAGTCTGTGGGTTTCTTCATCTACACCCAACCGGTCCAAGATATATTTCTTTACAACGGCATACACTGCGGTGCCATCTCTGTTGATCATTTGATAAGTGGATTGGGCTTCGCCTGTTAGTAGGGGTGCAAGATAGAATGGCCATCTATCTCCCGGCCAAGCACTGGCCCTGGCAGCCCTTTCGAAATTAAGGAAGAAAGCCAAAGGGTCATTACCCGGGGTGAATTTTTGAAGAGGAACAACGGTACCAGGGGCATTCGTTCTACTTTGACCCAACACAGTCATGAGTTGGTTCTGTCCCTCAGCCAATTTCACAAGGTTATCTACTTGAGCCTGTATGGCATTGGAAAACATTGTGCGTCAGTGTCAGCCTGCGTAGCGGTTTGGCCTATTGCCCACTCGAGTTTGTCCTGGGCCTCTTTCATTTGCTGTATCAGGGCTTCCATCTTGTATCAGAGGACGGTTCAGAGGGGAATCCGAGTCACGGCACCACTTGTAAGGGTTGCTGTTGCTAGGGTAGTGAGCAAAGAGGCAAAGTCACAAAGTAGGGTGCAGTGGTACTGGGGGTTTATTGAATTTACAACGGAATCAAAAGACTGTAGGCCCACGTGTAGGTTTTTCTTCTGTTCCATCAGGACTCCCCAGTTGGACGTCAGGCGGAAGGTCTTCTCACTCGCAAGGGGCATTGTGCGGAAATGTAAAGAAAGAAAGAAAGAATACGCCACATTACTGGACTGCACTATTTATCTGATACGGGTGAGGGGCAGGAAAAGGGCGTGAGGGGGATCACCAGGGACCATCACCGGTTGTTGTGTTTCCTTAATGGGGGCGGCATTCTAAGCGCTCCCGTCCCTTGCCCACCCAGCCGCCCTCTACCCATTCCCTCCCTCTGACTGAAAGAGCCCCCGTATACGAGCCCGTACCTTGCGGTGCCACACTTCTCCAGGTGAAGTGTGGCTGGGCGGAGCGTGGTCCCGTTGGCCTCCTGGCTGTAGTGCTGGCGGGCTCTCCTCGTCTCCTGCTTCGGTCTCCCTCAGCAATCCGGTTCCGGGTTCCTTCCGTCCAGCGGCGAAGACGTCCGATGCTTCCTGCTCTGCTCCGGCGTTCGCGCCCCTCTGTTCGAAATCTCGCGTTATCAGTGCCTTCGAAAGCGATGATTGGACATCCGGGGATGACGTCACTGATGAAGGCCCCGCCTCCGGGTAAGCCCAGGCGGCCGTGGAAGGCGTGCGGACATCCTGTGTGTGCCGAGGCGGAAACGAAGAGGGACAAACATCAGTAGCAGAGTCGTGGCAGGTAGGGACCCCCTGACAACAACGTAACGGGCAACCCATTAGGTTGCAAAAACTAAGGTGTCTAACATTTGCAGAATCGGTGGACGTACATTTTATAATGAAAGTACGACAGGGCCAGTTACAATAAAATTATCTAGATATACATTTGCGGGCAAGTACCATGGGTGACGTTAAATCAAACTTTCAATAGTACAGTAATCAATAACACATCAGAACTTAATATCAATAGGGATGTCCAAATGTTCAATCAGTACTCGTCCCCGCCCGCCATGTGCTTCAAAACTGCATACGTATCTCGTGATATCAAGGTTGGGCAACCAGTACACAACAAGGAGTTACGAGTCTCATTTATACCGGCGCCATTTTGGGCGAGGCCGGGCAGGTCCAGGATATAGTCAAAATGTCTCCACCAACCTGCGACTATGATGATGTTCATAAGCTCTATTGATTAGATTAACACTCCCCTCTCCACATGAAATTAATTTGCCGCAAGTTAAACATGTCATTTTCATTTGTCCAAAGTTCTTCTGAAGATTTAGAACCGTTTCCCTTGCCTCTGATTCTGACACTGCCACTTCAATGGTGGATGTACTGGCAGGTCGGGCATTATCCACCAAATCAAACTGCAGATGAGATGCCTTCACCTGGAGAGGCGGAAAAGGTCCGTTTACGCCGCCTCCCCCCCCGCCCCGGGCACCCCACGCCGTCTTTCGGCACAGCATTGTAGGATGGCCACACCAGTGAAACTTGCTGGACACCATCTCGGTGCCATCCGGATCTCACCGCGTTCGAGTCACTGTACCGCAAGAGTGGGAGAAACTCAGCTGGACACGCCGTCTTTCAGCGCAACATTGTAGGATGGCCACACCAGTGAAACTTGCTGGACACCACCTCGGTGCCATCCGGATCTCAGCGCGTTCGAGTCACTGTACTGCAAGAGTGGGAGAAACTCAGCTGGACACGCCGTCTTTCGGCGCAGCATTGTAGGATGGCCACACCAGTGCGGCAACTTGCTGGACACCACCTCGATGCCATCCGGATCTCGTCGCGTTGTGCTGCCTTCGGCGTACTGTAGCAGCAAGAGTGACCGCAACTCAGCTGGACACGCCGTCTTTCGGCGCAGCATTGTAGGATGGCCACACCAGTGAGGCAACTTGCTGGACACCACCTCGGTGCCATCCGGATCTCGGCGCATTGTGCTGCCTTCGGCCTATTCGCACATCGGTCCGCTACTGACGCCGCCTCATGGGCCAACGGGTTTTGTATGCTTTTTATAACCCAAAGCTGCATAACAGGTCATGTGACTTGTTTATAAAACTTTTCATTGGTTCATTTTACTTTTGGTTTCCTAATGATGGAAGGCTTGATCATATGACCTAAAAATAACACTTTTCATTGGATTAAAACATTTTTTTTCCCAAAACGATGAAAGACCCACCTTTTTTTTCTCACTTGGCAATCAAAAAAGGTTCCGTTAGATGACAACAGAGGGGACAGGCAACAAGAACCATCACTCAAAAAAGGGGAGGGCAAGTTCTTCCCTACCGGGTCACGTTGGGGCTCCACCGGAACTCATCGAATTGATAGTCTACAGTGTTTCTGGATGTTTCAGACTGAAGCTGGCATCAGCATGAGAGCACCACCATCTCGTAGCTCCGTCGTGGCCATTCCGCAAGCAATCATGGCAGCCGCTCCCCACCGGAAGCCTGCGGGAGTCGGGGGCCCCCAAGACTTTTGTAGAATCTTCAAAGCTGAGGGGACGCTTTAGAGAATGGAGCCCATGCCCTAGCAGACAAGCGTCCGAGTTCCAAGGTGTCCCAGGGCCATTTTAGTGGACCAAAATATTTACAACAAGGGGTGGTGAGAGACAGAGTCTCTGAATTAAGCAGAAAACTCTAACCCAGTCGAGAGATCAGGGCTAGATCCAACACCGTTTTTTAGCTCACTGCACCATCCCAGTTTCAGAAACTGGCTGTATGCAAATTAGTCTGTTCCTGTCCCAGTGCATGATGGGAACAGGGCAAACCAAACTACAAAAGCCAATTCTTACACTGGGAAGGAAACAAGCTCCCGGGGACCGGTTTCTGGCATTACAGCCGTCTTCGGCCCGGTTTGCTTGAATCCTGATGGTGCAATGAGCAAGGGACTCACATCTGAGTATACCCTTCCATGCTTAGGGTGGACAAAAATATTTACAACAAGGGGTTGTCTCCTTTATGGTAAAGAATTGGCTTGGTAGTTTAGTCTGCCCTGTTCCCATGATGCACTGGGCCAGGGTCAGACTGATTTGCATATAGCCAGGTTCTGAGCTGGGTTGGGGCAGTGAGATAAATAACGGTGATGGATCAAGCCCTGATCTTTGGACTGGGTAAGAGTGGTCTGTTTAACTCAGACACTCTGTTCATCACCACCCCCTTTTCTAAATCATTTTAGTGGACCAGGCCCAAATCCGAAGAGCCGGACACCATTTTAAGAGTCCTGTGGCAGCCGCCTATCGCTGCACCGCAAGAATGGGAGCAACTCAACTACATGGTGAGCGAGACGCTGTAGCAGCAAGAGCGGGCAGTAAACAGCTGAATGGCGGATGAGGCACAGTGTAGCAAAAGCGGGCGGAATGGCAACTGAAACGGTAAAGGGGCGCCCCACTACAACAGACGAGCCTCCACCTGGGGAGGCCCATTCACGCCGCCCCCCCCCCCCGGGGCGCCCCACGCCGTTTTTCGGAGCAGCATTGCAGGATACCAAAACCAGTGCGGCAACTTACTGGACATCACCTGGGTGCCGTCCAGATCTCAGCGCGTTCTGCTGCCTTGGGACTATTCGCACAACAGACCGCTACTGACGAGGCACAGTGCAGCAAAAGCGGGCGGAAAACCGCTGAATGGCAAGTGAAACGCTAAAGGGGCGCCCTACTACAACAGACGAGCCTCCACCTGGGGAGGCCCGTTCACGCCGCCTCCCCCCCGACCCCCCCCGGGCGCCCCACGCCGTTTTTCGGAGCAGCATTGTAGGATACCAAAACCAGTGCGGCACCCAGGTGACATCACCTGGGTGCCGTCCAGAACTCAGCACGTTGTGCTGCCTTGGGACTATTCGCACAACAGACCGCTACTGACCATTGTTGCTTCTGTTTTAATAAAAAATGTTTTAAGGTGTTTACTGTTTTTGTTGCGATGTATATATTTATAAGTTATTAAAGTGTTATAATCCTACTACTTTGTTGGAGTGCTATATATTTTTAATGTGACACATAAAGACTTTGATGTATAAAAAGGCATCCCTGGAATCTTCCGCTTCATGCTCGGTCCCACACACCCTCACAGTGAGAATCCCCTCCCCAATCACAATACAGGATGGTTATCAGATAGTAGGAACGCGTGTGGTGTGACGGATCTCATCGGGTGGGGGCCTTGATCTACTGTAACTCCTTTGAAGAGGGGTGATTCTTTACAGTTGAGGCCTTAAACTACATCCGCAGGGCTACGTGATAGCCTGGGACAGGCCTGGACAATCAGACACAAAGGAAGAGGAATGTCAGAGGGTGCGGTAGTGAATAGGGTGAAAGGGTGGTGTCGGGCGGGCACAGGGTGTGATTCTCAGGGAAGAGCAGCGCAGATGGGGGGAGGTTTATGGCCCATGCATAAGACAGAGAGCGGGGGTGATCAGTGCGTGGGGGAGATGCTTGCGAGGGTGGGGAGCCATGCTGAGGATCGGCGGCGTGCAGAGAGTGGGTCTGGTCAAGGCATCTAAAATGGCTGCCGTGCACGACAAAAGTGTAGCATTGGAAAAAAAGCAAGATGGCGCAGACAATGTTTATCAATACGGATTAATTTATAACAATTATTTTTAACAATATATTTACTCGCAGTGTCTAAATGGCGGTCAACACTTCCTGATTTCCTTCGATTCGAACGATAACAGACGTCACGCAGCAAAAAAAAAAAAAAACGCTCACGCGCAGCCGCTGAAAGACATGTATCAACATATATGAGCCTCCTCAGCCACCCTCAGAAAACATAAAGGGTCAGGATATGTCTCCCGTACCCCCTTATACCCTGTAATTTAATTAAAACGAAATACAAAATGGCAAACTCCCGTTTCGCTACCTGTTCGCGAACCGGGAAGCGCTTCTACCGTGAAAAATATATATATTTTTTTCCACGGGACCCTTTATTAACCCCAACATCATTCCTAGTGGGTCAAGAGTGGTCTATATATATATATATTCACAGAAAAAACCAGAGGTTTCACACCAGTTATAGTTAGGAATTGGCATTTAAAAAACCTATTAAATTCACTGAAAAAACCAGAGGTTTCACACCAGTTATAGTTAGCTGGAAATTTTACTGACATAAAACCATTGAATTTCCCACGTTATAGTTAGTCGGACTCACTATAACTTGCGCATGCAATGCACTGCAGATGACATCACATATTACATCACTCATGACATGGTCAGTGACATCACTCATGACATCACTGATGACACCATCCAGTGAATGTATGTCTTTCTGAAAAATAAATATATTTTATATATGCATATGTAAAGGTCGATGGAAGAATAAATGTTTAAATTATTGTCTTAATTAATGTATTTAAAAAAAAAGAAATTGATTGGTTAACTGGCTTATTAAGTGTATCTTAGTGAATACATATATTAGCGAGTAATATTTAAATATTTAAATATATGTATCAGTGTTTCACTTTGTGTATAAGTGGCTGTATGGGTTGATGAGTAGCTACATGTGTGTGTATATGGGTTATTATATGTTTTTTAGTATCAGTATGAGTGTCTGTATAGTTTGGTGGGGTTGTTACTTAGCACATAGATGTATCAATGACTGACTCACTGTTTGTATGTTTTTTTTAAACTGCATATGTGCAGGACTGTATGAGTGGATGAGTGTGTATATGTGTGTGTTAGTGATTGAATGCCTGTCTCATTAGTGTGTTTATCAGTAACAAGATATATTTTAATCTAGTATATGTGAGTATTGATTTATTTAAGTCAGTATATGTGTAAGTGATAGATTGTAAGAGTTCCTGTTTAAATAAGTATGTGTTTCTATAAGTGATTGTTTAAGAGAGTACATATGTGTAAGTTTACTTAGAAGTAAGGTGGTAGTGTGTGTAAATCTGTATATTCAAATAAATGGATGTTTATTAGTTTATTTGCATGTGTGAGTATATGTGTGAGTAACTTTTTGATGACTGTCAGTGTGTAACAGGATGAATAGGGGTATCACTACATATGATGAGTGAGTATATGTATGAGTGAATATATAAAACTGTTGGTGAATGTGTGAATTTGTATATAGATGGTGAAATTACTGAATTGGTTGTTGTAACTGGTATGGGTATATCCACTTTTTTGAAAATGTTAGTTTCTATTTTTGAATATGTGTTTCAAAGATAACTTTACAGTGAGAGGAGGTCTGTCACTGTGTCACAAGGATGGTCTCATCAGTGATGTCATGAGTGATGTCACTGACCATGTCATGAGTGATGTAATATGTGATGTCATCAGCAGTGCATTGCATGCGCAAGTTATAGTGAGTCCGACTAACTATAACGTGGGAATTTCAATGGTTTTATGTCAGTAAAATTTCCAGCTAACTATAACTGGTGTGAAACCTCTGGTTTTTTCAGTGAATTTAATAGGTTTTTTAAATGCTAATTCCTAACTATAACTGGTGTGAAACCTCTGGTTTTTTCTGTGAATTTCAAAGGTTTTTTACATGCTAATTCCTAACTATAACTGGTGTGAAACCTCTGGTTTTTTTCAGTGAATTTCAAAGGTTTTTTTAATGCAAATTTTTAACTTTTTATAGGGCTTCATACCTATGTACTTTTTAGTAAATTTCTAAGCTTATTTTTTCAAAAATGTCTATAGCTGAGAAAGGTATGTTTTTATAAAAATTAACACTATAATGTATATTATAATATTAGTTTTTGTTTTAAAATAGTTTTTTTTAATATTTTCATCTTTGGTGCGCTCCCGGTGCGCGCACCGTTGAACGCCCCGGTGCGCGTACCAGTGCACGTCCCGTCAGCGCACCAACCAAAAAAAAGAAAAAAAAAAGTATGAAGCTAAAAGGAATGGGGACAGAGAGAGTGGTGTTAAGAGAAAGATAGCTAGAGGGAAGAACACAAAGGGACTGTGTAATAGATAGTAAGACAGAGAAAAAGTGTAAGAGGAAGTAACTGAGAAAAAGAAAAAGAATAAGGGAGCAAAAGAAGAGAAAAAATAGGAAGAAGACTAAAGCAGAGGTTCTGGGAGAATGTGAATGGATGATGAAAGTAAAAGGAAGGACAGTTAAGTATGGGGAATGACAGATAGTGACGGAACCAAAGAAAAGGAACAGTGGTGACGGAGGGAATGAAAATAGCAGTGAGTGTAAGTAAAGAGGAGTGAAAGAGGGTATATATAAGTGAATAAGGGTAAGACATGGGGAGTAACAGAGAGAAAGAAGAGAGAGAGTAAAAGAAGGAGTGTCACAAAGGAACTACGTGAACCAGTAAAAAAGGTAAGTGAAGGAGTGTGGATAAGCAGAGGTACTGAAAGAAGTTGAATGTGGTAGGAAGTAAACATGGAGGATAAGAATAAGTGAGGGAAGCAAAGTAAAGAAACAGGGGTGAGGTAGGGTGAGAGAAAAATAGTGAAAATAAAACAAAAGGTGATCACAGAAAACATTTTTTAAACACACTTACCATATAATTAATGAAAACTTGTATCTGTGAAAGATAAAAGAAAAAACACGTTATAATTACTTAAAAATATATAATAAAATAGAAGAAACAGTTCATGAGGTTTAAAAATCTACAAAAGTTTACTAAGAAATGAAGCAATAGTGAAGGATACAAAAACAGAAAGAAAGTAATGTAGTTTGAGAAAAAAGAAGGAAAACGAAATAGAAAGAGAACAAATTCCTAAAGGTAAGTAAGATACTAAAAGAATGTAAGATATCAAAAAAAATCAGTAAAGATAAGAAAGTAAAAGGAAAATGAGTGAAAAGGAGAGGAGTCTGAATGAAAAACTATTAATAAAAAAGAGGAATAGAAGATGACTGAGAGTGAGTGAAGTGAAGTCACAGAGTGAAGGGATGAAAGGAATGAGGTTATTATAGAACGATGGATAAAACAGGAGTGAGAGAGTAAGTACACAGAAAAAGAAAAGGACGGACTGAGTGAACTACAGTACAATGAGTGCGAAAGAAAAAAAAAAGGAAAAAAGAAAGAGAGGGTAAGAAAACTAAAGCAGTGGTACTGAGAAAATATGAAAAATATAAAAAGTGGTGGAAGGAAGAGAGAAATGCAGACAGTTCCAATTAGATTGAGAAGTTGTGAATGAAGTGCAGTAAAGAAACAGCGATGAAAAAAGAGTGTAAATTAGTAAAGAGAGGTAAATAAGGGTGAAAAAGGAAAAGGAGTGTGAGACAATGTGAACACAAAATAAATTACACAATGTAAACTACACAATAACTTCTACAATATGTTACATTATTTATTTTTGCTGTTCTCAGAATATATTGAATTTCACTTAAATTAGTGAGTTCAAAGTCTTCATCATTTAACAGCGGGAAACAAAAAAACACAATCTAAAAGATTGTGTTTAAAAAAACCCATTCAAACATACATCTCATAAATGTACACTAATCTTTGATTCACTTACTTTTCCGTGAGGCCAAATAGAAGATAGTGAAGGTCCTTTTGGTGGAAAAAAAGTCTGCTGTGCTCTATAACTTCCATTTCATCAACTTCCTATGAAAAAAGATCTAAGAACATCATACCTTACACTTTCCTCACGGCCAATTTGTGTCAGATATATCAGTATTTTTTACTTTGAGATCCACTTAAAGTATGTACATGAGATAAATAATTTAAAATATTTGATTAACTAACTAACTAACTAACTTTTAATATCTATTCCCGTCTTCAAAGGCCAATTCCCTTTACTAAAACTTTGGTTTTAAAAACACTAGATAAGAATTTGTAGAGTCATAAGGCAAACGTTGTTTATAAGTTAAATGAGAATCATTGCAGTAACTCCATCCTTTTTCAGATTTTAAGTAGCATGTATAATGTCCTGAGGTTGTCGAAGAACCGTCATGATAAATATTAGCTTCAGTTGTAAAGGTTCTTCCTGAAATCGATAACTGAGAAGCCACAACATTTTTAATAGAAGTTGTCAATTTAGTTCCATCAGGTCTACATCGTTGGAAAACTAAAATAATATACTGCCCATAACTTTGTATAAATGATGTGGACAGCATTGTACAGTTACATTGGGTACACACCATATTATGATCTGCTGCTTTAACTAGATTTTTAAATGACACTGATTTACAGTCAGGTAAAGTCAAATATATAAATCTTTCAGTGTCTATTCTAGTAGTACTTGATAAACTACAATTGTGGCAGTCATGTTGCCATTGATAAGAAAGGCTGAAAAGATTATCTACATCTACACCTTCATCTTCCAAAACACCAAACATATACATTAAAAATTCCTGACAATCCTGCTGAATGTTCTGTGAAAATGTATCTTGACCAGAACACATATCTAAAATATTTCGAATTTCTGTTACACTTTCTATTTCTGCTGTATCACTGCTACATTTCTCAAACACAGAATTCAATAAACCACACAAGCTTTTATCCCGATTTTCAACAATCTGTTCTTGTAAACTTTTAAGAAAAAAAACAACATTAACCACTACATTAGCATAGCAGTTGACACCAGAACTATTTTCAAACTGAAATCCAACAACATTTTCTTCACAATTCTTTTTCTTCCTGTTTTCAATTACATTTTTCTCTACTTTTTGTCTTTTTGCAACTACCTCACTGCAATTATCCTCATTTCTTCTTTTTCGGCCGACCACACGTTTTTCAAACAGAGGATATTGAGGCAAATGTGGAGCATATTCTCTTCTTAACCTATTGTATTCTTTAACACAATCTAGATCTGCACAAATTTTTTGTCTCATCACACTCAATCAAGTACAATCCTGATAAAGTTCTGACTCGGGATAATGCCACATATTCCATACCCTCTTTAAAGACAGATCTTCCAATGTTCACCAAAGCATTATCTACACTTAAACCTTGAGATTTATGAATTGTTACTGCATATGCCAAACATACAGGAAACTGTTTTCGGCGAACATATAAGTCTTTTACAAGTGAAAATCTAGCAGAACCACGACTTATTTGTTGTACTTGTTCAATGCCATCAAATTTTATTTTTAAAAATTCAATTCCATCTCTATTTCTGTAATTCACAAAATCAACAACATAACCCATTGCTCCATTTACCAGACCTCTTTCAACATTTAAATTCCTTCTCAAAATGATACGACAATTTAAACACACATTCAGAGTCTTTTCAAAACCAGCTGTTTTAGAAATACTTTTCTCTAATGAATCCAATTTAGTTTTCAAATTTTCAGACAAAACAATTGTTGCACCCATGTGCTCTATTTTATCTATTGCTTCCAGTTTCACAATCTCTTCATTTTCTAACTCTAACATTTTGTTGTTGAAGATAAAACATTCTTGCAGAGTTGGCATCAAACATATCCCAGATTTCTTCTCAGTCATTTTTAAAAAAATATTCTCTGGAAGAATGTTTTCATTTGGATACAAATTTGAAATTAATCGATCTTGTAGAGCTTTTTTCCCAAGATCGCTTACTTTTCCAATTCTTACATCTTGTAGAATATTTTTATAATCTTCATCCTTTGCCTGTCGCATATTTTGAAGCAGTTCAGCATATTTAAAATTTAACCATATATTAACGTTTCCAATGCTTCCAAGGGACTTCCTGGTATCTTCATGTGTGAGCATTTTAAACACTGGTTGTCCTTTTACTGGAGTCAACTGCAATAGATCTCCAAAAACAATAATGTGTTTTCCTCCAAATAACACATCATACTCTGTTCTAAGAATTTCTTGCATTCTCAAATGCACAAAAGCAAGCATTAGATTTGAGACCATGCTTACTTCATCAATGATAAGAAGTTTCATTTTCTTCAAGACTCTTGAAACTTCAGAACAAGCATCTCCAGATAACTTGTTGTAATGCAATTTATTATCATGCTCAACTGGCAGCATCAGTAAACGATGTAGAGTAATCCCTTTAATATTATGTGCAGCCAAACCAGTTGGAGCAGTTACAACACAAGACAGCGGTGAATCAGTCTTTTTCTGTAGATAACTTGCAATGGCTTTAATTAGAAAACTTTTTCCTGTCCCTGCTTCTCCACTTACGTACAGTCGGACAGGGTCAAATGATGTGCATGAACACTCTTTTTTCTCATGTCTGAATCCATGTTCAATTTGCTCTGTGACTTCGTCATATATCTTTTTCTGCTCAACGTTTAGTTGCTTTACCAAATCTTCTAAGTTCACTTCATCCTCTTGAGCTTGTTCCATAGCTCTTTCCACCTCATCCATGGCAGTGGCAGCTTCATTTTGGATAATAGGTCCTCCTAGTGGATCCTGAGACAATGAAGTAGAACTCTGACTATCTTGAGAACTGTCTCTAGCTATCTCTTCAGCAATTGTGGTTTCTTGCTCCATTTCTTCATTCAACATTTGCAGATAATTTAGAAAAATAGGACATACTATGGTATCCTTAGTTGCATTAAATGAATATTCATAACAGAGAAAATCTCCAAGTAGTTCCTCTTCTGTACGCCATGGCTTAAAGAGTTGCAAAAGAGCTAAATAGTAAAATTCTCTTTTGTCTGGAGCTTCACAACTCAATTTTCGATGATTAATCAAATGGCCTTTTTTCTGCTTCACTAGACATCCTTCATAGCCAATGACTGCATATTTTCCATTATTGATATCTTCTGTGATGTTCCTCTTATAACTGTAGTTTTGCAGAACTTCATACAAACAAGTGTTCTCAAGGTGAGTACTTCTATTTGGATAGTATGTATCCAACATATTTGTCTTCAAAATATCTGTACTGTTTGGTTCTTTTTCCGCCAAATATTCAATTTCTTGTACAGATTTCAAAACTCGGTTTCGTGTTGCAGCAAGACCTAGACTCACCCAAATGATTGTTCTTGATTTGGCATAGAGACTTGCTGATGATAACCGATCAGAACATTCATATGCTCCAATTTTTCGATGCGACAACATCTTCAGACTGAAACTGTATAATTTCTTGCTTAGACTCTTTTCATGTGAAATGCCCTCCCACATTTCTGTCTTTTCTTTTTTGGTGATGTAAGATGTCACATATCGAGCCACAGCAATAGAGTTGTCAGCAACGAACTGAATATCCATGTTAGCATTCCACATGGACAAAATCACTGGGTTGTAATCGTTGATGTACTTCATTTCTTTTCAAATTGTATGTATTTTTGGGAGATTTCCTCATCACAGTATGTCGTAGAGATGACATCAAATTATTTACTCTTCCCTTAGAAATCACTGGTCGTGGAAATGCAAAACGACATTTCGTGTAGTACTTTTCCTTGTTTTTATATTTTCGACGACAGTACTTTCCACAACGATGAGATTGAAAATGTAAAACTTGTTGCCTTAAACTGTTTTCTACAGTAGATTTTGGAACAGCACATGTTGAATACTCTTCAATGAAACTCATCACTGTTTCATCTGAATCTGATCCAAATTTGGGTGCATCTTTAATCCACAACAACATATGTATATGAGGAGCACCTCTCGCTTGATATTCCTTCCTCCAAAAGAAATCCAAAACCTCTCCAAGGGGAGGATTTTTTTTGTTGGTAATAAAAGACATCATAGCTTCAAATCTATGATTAAAATATCTACAAACATTCACTGGATCCAAAGAACACAGTTCTCCAGGTGTTTTTAACTCTATATTTGGTATGTTTCCATTTGCCTCTCGTAGAAATTCAAGTAAGTCGTCCCATGCATACTCAGCACAGCTAAGAGTGAGGAACCATGTAGGAGTTCCTAGGTTTCTTAGCATACATTTCAATTCTCCATGACGACGGAACCAATACTCATTGGTTCCACGTTGACATGCCATGAGATTGATTAGCTGAGATTCCAAAATACTATCTTGCAGATTAACTTTCTCCATAAAGTCCCTTGCAGAAACATTTTGCAAATGAGCTCCACTTTTTAGTATATGATTAACTGCATAAGAAAGCCCAGACAAATCACTTTCAAACAGTAGATGAAACAAATAAGGAATGCATTGACGAAACCTTGGATCTTCAGCATATAATCTTAAAGTCCGGTATTCAGCTGCAGGAATTTGAACTGGTCGATCATCATATCGTCCACCACGACCTGTTGGAAATAATTGTGGAAAACAACGAGCTTCCAAACTTTCTTCCCATACACTAATGGGACTTCCTTTTGCTGCTTTCATTTGAAACAAGTCAATTGCATTTCCCATTACTTCTTTGGAATGCAAAGGATGAACAGTATATAGTTCATATATTTCTTCACTTCTAGACACATCAACTTTTTCAATTTGACCAACTGAACAATCACTGTCTTCTTCTGTAGCTGTTTCCTGTGCTCCAACACTTACATCTTTGTAGTACTCATTGTTTTTGACCAAATACAACGTTGCCTTTTTGACTTTTCTATCATCCACTAAATCTTGCCAGATTTTCTTACTCTTTGTCGGAACCCCATTAACTAGAATAACTAGAGGATCCTCTTCTACTCTTTCTACACCAATTGTATCAATATTTTTCTTTACATCTAGAGGCAAATAAACAACTCTTCCCTTTAATCCTCTCTGTAAATCTGATGGAGGCAATTTCCCTGTCTTAGGCTCCATGCGTACAATAGCCTGAAAAGGATGGACACTTTGAATCAAAATAGATTCATAAGTATTTAGATTCATCAATTCAGAAGGAATATCTATCAACTGAAGATTATTATGAACTGCTCTAGCAGGCATTCTATTTTAAACAATAATTACAAATACACTGATCAAAACTCAAATCAAAAGAATTCTCCACCAACAAATAACTTACAAAATCCTTCCATTCACTATTATTTTCCAATTCACTTTTTGCATATAAATCAACTAACCTAGTCTGAATCTTATAATGAGTCCGTCGACAGCACACACAAGTTAAATTAGGCCTTTCACTTGATTTCACCTTAAACTTGGTAATTTCCGTGTCAAACTTTTCTATACTTGAAATCTGTCCATTATCTTCCACATTATCATCCATTACTATATCTATTTCTACACTGTCCTCTTTGTTCCCAAAATAACAAAACTCAATTTCTTCACAAATAGTCTTCACATCCACTTCAGATCCATGCAAAAGAGCACTGTTTAACTGTTTAAGCTTAAGTGCTGGACTTTTTGCATAATACAACTTTCTCACTAATTTCCTCACCTTATTATGATGCACTGCTAACATCCTAAAATGATGAAAAACACTCTGACATACTTTTCTAGAAAGACAAGCTAGTGAATGCCCATGCAAACCTGTGCTTTCTCTTACTCTGCAAGGATCTAACTCTTGCAAGATCTTCATTTTTTGTTTGAGACTTTTCATACTATATGTACGTAAGAAATTTCGAAGCAAATCGATTGAATCCTGTCGCACACTACAAATACTACTGCACTTCCATGTGTACACTGGACCCTTAGTACGTCTCCCTAAAACTTCATCAGTTAACACCTCTTCTGCATCTCTAGATACAAGTTTCTCTTTTTCCATCACACAACCATCTTTCACCTCATATGCTCGACCACTGGTGTCAACTGCATGCACCAAATCATTTTCCTGAAAGTAACTCTCCTCATTGAAAAACGGCTCAGAACTTGAACTATGCATCCATTCACCAGAAAATACTTCACAAAAATTACTCCGATTAATAATTCTTTTCCATCTACTGTTCGATTTGAAAACATTAATTGCCTTATTAAGTATCCTAATTCTATTGATTATTAAAATAAATATTTTTTTCTTAACTTCAAAAGCCTGATCAACAATCTTTTCTACACTTTTCTTTTTCTTGTAAAAAGCAGCTCTCAGTTTACTTTTCTTATCATTTTTTAGCAAATTTAAAACTACCCTATTGCAAAACATTCACCTACGAATGTCCCTAAAAAGATTTACCCTTCTATTGCTATTCATTCTCTTCTCTCCTGCTCCAATCGAGACATTTTTTGTGGGCCTCTCCTTCCTTTTTAGATTTGTTGACTTTTTCTGAATATTCACATTAGCAATATTATTTCTTTTTCTACGACATATGTTGCGAAGAAAAGACTTAATTGGCTCACCAGAAGCTTTTCTGGTGTTTTTTGAAGTAGTTGTTGTAGAGGATTCCATAAATTCTGTTGTTGATGTTCTCCTTTTCCGTATGGTATTTTTGATAATTCTTTGCCTTGAAGGCATTTTTGCTTGCTTTTCAGAAGTTGATTTGAATCACTATTAGCAAACAACAAAGTAATGTCAAAAAGCAAACAATATAAACAATAAATTGCAACATATTTAAGTTTATACAATAGCAACTCAGGGCTTTATTTATAAAGGCCTTGCGCCACCAGTGCCCCACTTATTACCCATGTTTAAAGTGATGCATCAGCTGCACAAGGCAATCATAAAAAAGGGCCAAATGCAAATACCAATCAATTGCACCCATAAATCGTGTTTTGAATAACATTTAAGAAACACTGCGCAGAGCTATGTACAACCACTCAATATCAGCAAACAAAGTCAGGCCTTATTTATGAAGGTCTTGCGCCACAAGAGTGTCACTTATTTCCCATGTATAAAGTGATGCACCAGTTGCATAAGGCAATCATAAATAAGGGCCAAATGAAAATACCATTCATTTGCACCCAAAATCGTTTTTTGAATAACATTTAAAAAACACTGCGCAGAACCTATGTACAAGCACAGAATATCAGTTTTGAAACGTCACTGTTTCCCCAAATACAAATCCTCTATCTTTCAAATGTTGATATCAAGCAATATCAAAAATCCAAAAACAAATGAACAGCAAACAAAGTCAGGGCCTTATTTATGAAGGCCTTGCGCCACCAGTGCGTCACTTATTACCCATGTTTAAAGTGATGCATCAGCTGCACAAGGCAATCAGAAAAAAGGGCCAAATGCAAATACCAATCAATTGCACCCATAAATCGTGTTTTGAATAACATTTAAGAAACACTACGCAGAGCTATGTACAACCACTCAATATCAGCAAACAAAGTCAGGGCCTTATTTATGAAGGTCTTGCGCCACAAGAGTGTCACTTATTTCCCATGTATAAAGTGATGCACCAGTTGCATAAGGCAATCATAAATAAGGGCCAAATGAAAATACCATTCATTTGCACCCAAAATCGCTTTTTTGAATAACATTTAAAAAACACTGCGCAGAACCTATGTACAAGCACAGAACATCAGTTTTGAAATGTCACTGTTTCCCCAAATATAAATCCTCTATCTTTCAAATGTTGATATCAAGCAATATCAAAAATCCAAAAACAAATCAACAGCAAACAAAGTCAGGGCCTTATTTATGAAGGCCTTGCGCCACCAGTGCGTCACTTATTACCCATGTTTAAAGTGATGCATCAGCTGCACAAGGCAATCATAAAAAAGGGCCAAATGCAAATACCAATCAATTGCACCCAAAAATCGTGTTTTGAATAACATATAAGAAACACTGCGCAGAACCTATGTACAACCACTCAATATCGGCAAACAAAGTCAGGGCCTTATTTATGAAGGTCTTGCGCCACAAGAGTGTCACTTATTTCCCATATATAAAGTGATGCACCAGTTGCATAAGGCAATCATAAATAAGGGCCAAATGAAAATACCATTCATTTGCACCCAAAATCGTTTTTTGAATAACATTTAAAAAACACTGCGCAGAACCTATGTACAAGCACAGAATATCACTTTTGAAACGTCACTGTTTCCCCAAATACAAATCCTCTATCTTTCAAATGTTGATATCAAGCATTATCAAAAATCCAAAAACAAATCAACAGCAAACAAAGTCAGGGCCTTATTTATGAAGGCCTTGCGCCACCAGTGCATCACTTATTACCCATGTTTAAAGTGATGCATCAGCTGCACAAGGCAATCATAAAAAAGGGCCAAATGCAAATACCAATCAATTGCACCCAAAAATCGTTTTTTGAATAACATGTAAGAAACACTGCGCAGAACCTATGTACAACCACTCAATATCAGCAAACAAAGTCAGGGCCTTATTTATGAAGGTCTTGCGCCACAAGAGTGTCACTTATTTCCCATGTATAAAGTGATGCACCAGTTGCATAAGACAAACATAAATAACGGCCAAATGAAAATACCATTCATTTGCACCCAAAATCGTTTTTTGAATAACATTTAAAAAACACTGCGCACAACCTATGTACAAGCACAGAATATCACTTTTGAAACGTCACTGTTTCCCCAAATACAAATCTTCTATCTTTCAAATGTTGATAGCAAGCATTATCAAAAATCCAAAAACAAATCAACAGCAAACAAAGTCAGGACCTTATTTATGAAGGCCTTGCGCCACAAGAGCGTCACTTATTTCCCATATACAAAGTGATGCACCAGTTGCACAAGGCAATCATAAAAAAGGGTCAAATGAAAATACCATTCATTTGCACCCAAAATCGTTTTTTGTATAACATTTTAGAAACACAACACAGGACTTATATACTAGCATACAATTTGACTTCTGAAACATAACTATCTGCTTCCAAATATTCTCCATAGAGCAAACAAGTCTCTATCTAAATTAAATAAATCATTACTTACCTTTACAAATGCTTTGGGAGATTGAAAACAGTGTCAGACACACACACCAATTTCTCTTTAGCAGAGCAAAAAGTGTGCACTCAATACACTGAAACCAAGACTGGCATAGAAAATCTCTAACTTTGTACACATATGCCTTAATTCAACCGATCAAAAGTCTTCCCTCACTATTTTCAAACCAACACCCTTCCCCCTCTCAGATCTTTCTATCTGTTACCATAGCAACACCCTCCTAACTGAACTCTCAGGTTCAAAAGTTTATTGTACAATATTGCAAATTAACTCAGCAAGGATGTTTGACCCCTCAATACACCAGCTTATCCAGGGTATTTTAGCTTTTAGTGACTTTTTTAACCATTCAAATTGCTTCTTTCACAGAACACAACCATGCACCCTAACTTTCAGTTTTCAACTATCTGAATCCACCAATCATTGCTTGTGATTCAAGAGCAGTGAAACTCCACAATTATTTTTTTGTAAACTCCTACTGTTCCAACTGCCATTTCATTCCTACACTTCATCTGACTGCACCAGAACCTTCTCACATCATGTATTCTGTATGGATTATAGGACATAGCTACATCCACTGGGCTCAAAGGTATGCAACAAGCAGAAATTATCACAACCTTGATTTATCAAATGTGGAAATCAAGTGGATTGGCCAGAGAGGATTAAAATGTCATCAATTGATACCATTGGTGAAAACCTTTTTGCATCTGCCAAGCCCAGACCTCTTAATAGTGCACTGTGGTGGAAATGATTTGGGCACTATGACTGGGGTTGGTCTGGAAATGCTCTTAAAGGACACCTTTCATCAATTGATGACACTTTTTCCACAAACTGCCTTGGTATATTCAAATATATGCCGAAGACAGAAATGGAACTGGTCCAACCAATTTTGTCCACAATTTGAGAAAGCACGGAAACATGTGAATAAATCTGTTTCTGCTTACATGAGAGACTATGGAATGGGTTCAATATACAATAATAACTTGCGTTACAACATGCAAGACATCTACAGAGGAGATGGTGTGCACTTCTCAGATGAAGGAAACAGAATATTCCTCCTGAATTTAAGACTGTGCATTGGAACCTAAATCAGCCACAGAACCCAAAAGCTCTTTTCAGAGCTACCCTACCTCTGATCATTCAAAACGTTCATCTTTTTCTAACTTTTTTCACTATTTTTCACCAAACTACGCTTCCCGGTACGCTTTCCGGTGCGCGTACCGGGCCCATTCCCCGAGAAAAATTAAAGATTTTTTTTTTTTTTTACGTTTATGAACTTCCTAAGCCCCCCTCAGAAAACCTAGAGGGTCAAGAAGTCTCTACTGTGCCCCCTTCTAGCCATACCGAACATTGTTTGCCCTCCATCTTGTGTCTCGATTGTACCGAAACACAAAATGGAGGACTCCCGTTACACTGCCGGTGCGCGTACCGGAGCGCACACCGGTAAGCGCTCCATAAAAAAAGGTGGGAAAGTAATTTTCAGAAAAACCACTGGAGACACTTTCAACAAATATAGAATAGGCCCTACTATATAGCAGTCCCTACCATTTGCCCAAATTTGGTGGAATTCCATTGAGACATTTAGGCTACAGGCCTGTCTAAATATCATGAGGTAAATTACATAACAAAAACACATATGAAATGTTAGAATTTACAACCAATTAAAAAGTTTCTTTCATTTTCTACGATTATTTCCGGACATTTGATTGGTTATGTACAAAAATATATATAAAAGAAGAGAGGGAAACACAGCCATTTTGACTACTGCTTCCAGAAGTACATTTGAAAACAAATAACACTGACAACTTCAACTGATTTCTCCAAGTTAAGTTGTTATTTTGGAAGTATGTTGTACACTTTAAGTTAATTTCAGAAAAAATATTCTGTTAGTTATATACTATCCCTCTGTAATAGTTATAGATAGAGATAGACTTCTCTGTAATAGTTATGGATTGAGTTACGCTTCTCTGGTATACAGTACCCTAACTCTACTAATATAGTTAATTTGTATGCAATTTTCAGAAAGAAAATGGAAGGAGAAAATCAAGCAAATGTTACTTCTATCGAAGTAAAGGTGGAAAAACCAGAAGAGCAAAAAGACGAAGTTGATTTCATGGATGACTCTTTGGATCAACAGTTTATAGAATGTTTGGAACAAATGGAATCATGTACTTATAATTATGAGGAAATACCAGACAATATTATGTTACAAGTTTTATTAAATTATGAAAAAGAATCAGAGGAATAAATTTATATTTAATAATTTTAAATTGTTTGAGACAATATTCATTTTTATATGTAATTCATAAAGTATTACCAAAATAATTACATTATAAAATGAGACTTATAGTATACTGTGCAACTTTTTTTCTGTTACATACTAAGTTTACTCATAGTTACTACCTTTCTCCCACTATATTATCTCCTATGTATATTTTACACCTCTTTTTCATCATAAGGGATCAGGATAGACTACCCATGATCCCCTAGAAATTCTCAGGGAGTGCTTAAAAGATCTGTTTCTGCTTTCCTGACAGACTATGTTATGGATTCCATATACCACAATAACTTCTGTAACAACACGCAAGATATCTACAGAGGAGATGGTGTACATTAAATTTAAGTCTCTGCATTAGTACCTACATGTAGGTACTTAAATAAAAAAAAAAAATAAAAAAAATATTGATGAACATAAACATTTTTCAAGGTGATTATTTTTCCCATAGTACGCTATCCGGTGCGCTCCCCGGTGCGCGTACCGGGCGCCCCCCGCGAAAATCTAAAAAAAAAAAACGAGACCCTGCGGGGCCCTTTAATAGCCCCCACATCAAACCTAGGGGGACAGGGGGTGTCTACTCTGCCCCCTTATGGTCTTTTACCCTTTTGTTTTGGCCACCTCTCATGTCTCGATCCTACCGAGACACAAGATGGCGGCCGCTCCAGACTGTTTAGAATGTTTACAGACACCCAGCAGCCAATAGGCTTTCTGCGCGCAAGGGCGCTACGCGAGTTCGCGCGTAGAAAGCTGATTGGCTCTCGGGTGTCTGTCAACATTCCAAACAATCCGGAGCGGCCGCCATCTTGTGTCTTGGTAGGATCGAGACACAAGAGGTGGCAAAAACAAAAGGGGAAATGATAAAAAGGGGGCAGGGTAGACCCCCCCTGCCCCTCTAGGTTTGATGTGGGGGCCATAAAAGGGCCCCGCGGGGCAAAACAAATATTTATTTTTTCGATTTGCGCTGGGGGAGCGCCCAGTACGCTCACCGGGGAGCGTACCGGGGAGCGCACCATGGGGAAAACCCAGTGAAACAGTAAAATAATAATTTAAAGTGCTTAGAGGTAGGGTAGCTTTGAATAGAGTTGTTGTGTTGTGTGGGTGATTTAAGTACCAACATGTAGGTACCAATGCAGAGTCTTATATTTAATGTACGCCGTCTCCTCTGTAGATATCTTTCATGTTGTTACAGAAGTTATTGTGGTATATGTAATCCATACCATAGTCTGTCAGGAAAGCAGAAACAGATCCTTTAAGTACTCCCTGAGAAGGCCTAGGGGATCATGGGTAGTCTATCCTGCTCCCTTATGATGTTTTCAAGTATTACATTTTACTCTCTTCTGAATCTACACGAAATTGGTGGTGATATGGTGCATTAGAGACAGACAGTGAGAGAAAGGAGGCAGGAGATGAAAAAGAGATGTTAAATACACATTGGAGATAATATAGTGGGAGAAAGGAAGTAACTATGAGCAAACTTACTATGTAACACAAAAAAGTTGCACAGTATACTATAAGTCTCACTTTATATTATAATCATTTTGGTACTACTTCATGAATTACATATAAAAATGAATAATGTCTCAAACAATTTTTAATTATTAAATATAAATTTATTTTTCAGTATTTTCAAAATTTTAAAAAACCTCCAACATCAGATTGTCTGGAATGTCCTCATAATGTTGAATGCCAGTTTCTATTGTTTCCAAACAGTCAATTAATTCTTGGACCAGAGTGTCATCCATGAAATCCAAGTCATCTGTATTGTCTTCAGGATTGTTCTGAACCATAACTTCGAAAGAAATATTATTAGATTCTTCTTTCCCTTCCATTTTCTTGCTGTAAATTGCATAAAAAATAACTATATCAGTAGAGTTAGGGTACTGTTGGGTTTAAGTTCAGACAGGTACTTCTGAGTTTTTAACAGTGAAGTAATTTTTGGGCAGTGTATGGTTTCAGGCAGGAAGTAGAACTATTAAAAAGTGCATGTGATGAAGCCTAAGTAAATTCATAAATATACCAGAGAAGCCTAACTCAATCCATAACTATAACAGAGAAGCCTATCTCAATCTATAACTATAACAGAGGGACAGTAAATAACTATCAGAAAACGTTTTTCCAAATTAACTTAAAGTGCACAACATAGTTCCCCTTACAAATTAACAACTTACCTTTGTCAAAGCAGTTGAAGTTTTGAGTGAAAATCCTTTCCAAATGTACCTCAGGTAGTACTAGTCAAAATGGCTGTGTTTCCCTCTCATTTTTCATATATATTCATGTTTTTAACCAATCAAATGTCAGCACATAAAAGTACAAAACAAAAGTAACATTTTAATTGGTTGCAAATTCTAACACTTTCTGATGCGTTTTTGTCATGTAATTTACCTCAGGATATTTAGACAGGGCTACAGCCCAAATGGCTCAATGGAATTCCACCAAATTTGGGAAAATGGTAGGAACTGGTATGTAGTAGGGCCTATTCTATATTTGGTGAAAGTGTCTCCAGTGGTTTTTATGTAAATTAACTTCCAAAATTTTTGGGGAGCGCTTACCGGTGCGCGCTCCGGTACGCGCACCGGGAGCGCTACGGGAGTCTGCCATTTTGTGTTTTGGTAGAATTGAGACACAAGATGGAGGACAAACAATGTTGGGAATGGGTAAAAGGGGGCACGGTAGATACCCCCTGACCCTCTAGTTTTTCTGAGGGGAGTTTAGAAGGCCCATATAGGCCAAAAAAATGTTTTTTTAAAATTAATTTCGGGGGGCGAGCGCCCAGTACGCGCACCGGGGAGTGTACCGGGGAGCGTACTTTGGTGAAAAATAGTGAAAAAAGTTAGAGTAAGATAATCATTTTCAGTGATCAGAGGTAGGGTAGCCCTGAAAAGAGATTTTGGGTTCTGTGGCTGATTTAGGTACCTACAAGTAGGTTCCAATGCACAGTTTTAAGTTCAGGAGGACTATTCTATTCCCCTCATCTGAGAAGTGAACACCATCTCCTCTGTAGATATCTTGCATGTTGTAACGCAAGTTATTGTTGTATATTGAACCCATTCCATAGTACTAATGTAAGAAGAAACAGATTTATTCACATGTTTCCGTGCTTTCTCAAATTGTGGACAAAATTGGTTGGACCACTTCCATTTCTGTCTTTGACATATATTGGAATATACCAAGGCAGTTTGTGGAAAAAATGCCATCAATTGACCAAAGGTCTCCTTTAAAAGCATTTTGAGACCTACCCCAGTCAAAGTGCCCAAGTCATTTCCACAACAGTGCACAATTAAGAGGTCAGGGTGTTGCAGATGCAAAAAAGGTTTTCACCAATGGTATCAATTGGTGACATCTCAATCCTCTCTGGCCAATCCACTTGATGTCCACATTTGGTAAATGAAGGTTGTGAAAATTTCTGATAGCTGCATACCTTTGAGCCCAGTGGATGTAGCTATGTCCAATAATACAGACAGAATACATGGTGAGAGAAGGTTCTGGTGCAGTCAGATGAAGTGTGGGAATGAAATGGCAGTTGGAACAGTAGGAGTTTGTAAAAAAATAACTGTGGAGTTTCACTGCTCTTGAATCACAAGCAATGATTGGTGGATTCAGATAGTTGAAAACTGAAAGTTAGGGTGCATGGTTGTGTTCTGTGAAAGAAGTAATTTGAATGGTTAGGAAAAAGTAATTTAAAGAAACATTGCACCGGATAAGCTGGTGTATTGAGAGGTCAAACATTCTTGCTGAGTTTATTTGCAACATTGTAGGATAAACTTTTGAACCTGAGAGTTCAGTGAGGAGGGAGTTGCTATGGTAACTGGTAGAAAGGGCTGAGAGGGGAAGGGCGTTGGTTTGAAAATAGTGAGGGAAGAGTTTTAATTGATTGACATGAGGCATATGTGTGTAGAATTAGAGGTTTTCTGTGCCAGTCATGGTTGCAGTGTCTGGAGTGCATACCTTTTGCTCTGCTAAAGAAAAATTGGTGTGTGTGTCTGATACTGTTCTCAATCTCCCAAAGCATTTGTAAAGGTGAGTAATGATTCGTTTAATATAGATAGAGACTTGTTTGCTCTATGGAGAAGATTTGGAAGCAGATTGTGTTTTTTTAATGTTGCTTTGTGTCATGTTTTTTGATAATGCTTGGTAAAAAGATTTTGCTGCATAGAGGAATTGTATTTTGTAAAATTGAGAAGTTTCAGTAGTGACATGGAATGCTTGTACATAGGACCTGTGCTGTGTTTCCAAAATGTTATTTTAAAATCGATTTTGGGGTAAATGAATGGCTTTTATATTTTTAAGAAGGAATAAATAGTGTCTGCCTCATTAAATAAATATATTTGAACCTTTCACAATGATGTCACCTGCGTTACCTCAGATTAGGAAGCAGATTGAGCTTTTTTCTTGTTGGTTTGTGTCATGTTTTTTGATAATGCTTGATATGAACATATGCAAGATAGAGGAATTGTATTTTGTGAAATAGTGAGGTTTCAGTAGTGAAAAGGAATACTTGTACATAGGACCTGCGCTCTGTTTCTAAAATGTTATTTAAAAAATGATTTGGGGGTAAATGAATGGCTTTTACATTTTTGAGAAGGAACAAATATTGTTTGCCTGATTAAATAAACATATTTGAACCTTTCACAATGATGTCACCTGCGTTACCTCAGATTAGGAAGCAGATTGAGCTTCTTTCTTGTTGGTTTGTGTCATGTTTTTTGATAATGCTTGATATCAACATATGCAAGATAGAGGAATTGTATTTTGTGAAATAGTGAGGTTTCAGTAGTGAAATTGAATGCTTGTACATAGGACCTGCGCTCCCCTGGACAGGCCTCACCTCCTCTGCACCTCTGGACAGGCCTCACCTCATCTACACCCTTGGACAAGCCTCTCCCCCACTACACTCTTGAACACAGGCCTCACCTCCTCTACAACCTTGAACAGGACTGATCTCTTCTGACCGCTGGACAGGCCTCACCTCCTCTGCACCCCTGGACATGCCTCACCTCATCTGCACAATCTGCTTCCTAATCTGAGGAAACACAGGTGAAACGTGCAATCATGCAGACACTATCTAAACCTTGTGAATAATGTAAAACCAATTCATTAGCACAAAATCAATTTTTAATTAACATTTAAAAAACAGAGCACAGGTCATATGTACAAGCATTTCATTACAGTACTGAAACCTCACTTTTTTACAAAATACAATTCCTCTATGCACAAACATTTCTTCACCAAGTATTATCAAGAAATATGACACAAAGGAAGAATAAAAAAGCTTAATCTGCTTCCTAATCTTAGGAAACACAGCTGACATGTTTGTGAAAAGTGCAAATATATTTATTTAATCATGCAGACACTTTCTAATCCTTCTTAAAAATGCTAAAGCCATCCATTTGCCCCTTAATCGTTTTTAAATTAACATTAAGAAAAACTGAGCACAGGTCATATCTACAAGCATTCCATTTCACTACTGAAACCTCAGTTTTTTACAAAATACAATTCCTCTATGCAGCAACATTTTTTTTACCAAGCATTAACAAAAAACATAACAGAAATCAACAATAAAAAAAGACAATCTGATTCCTATTCTGAGGAAACACACCTGACATGATTGCGAAAGGAACAGAGGAGGTGAGGAAAGCCCAAATGGCTTTCATGATTGTGAAAGGTGCTGAGGAGGTGAGGCCTGTGTCTAAGAGTGCAGTGGGGGAGAGGCTTTATGAAGTCCTGTCCACTGCACTCTTGGACACAGGCCTCACCTCCTCTGTTCCCCTGGACAGGCATCACCTCATCTGCACTCCTGGTCAGGCCTCACCTCATCTGCACCCTGTTACCATCAATTATACCAAATACATTGAGGCGTGTCCAGGGGGCACAGAGGAGGTGAGGCTTGCCCAAGGGTCAGAGGAGGTGAATCCTGTCCATTGCACTATTGGACACAGGCCTCACCTACTCTGCACCCCTGGACAGGCCTCACCTCATGTGCACAATCTGTTTACTAATCTGAGGAAACACAGATGACATGATTGTGAAATGTGCTAATATATTTTTTAATCATGCAGATACTATCTAATCCTTGTCAATAATGTAAAACAATTTATGTGCCCGAAATCTTTTTTTAAATAACATTAAAAAAAACAGAGCACAGGTCATATGTACAAGCATTTCATTACACTACTGAAACCTCACTCATTTACAATATATATAAATTTCTTTATTCGGTTTTTTGACATTGCAAAACCATAAAAGCAACCACAAAATTCATACATTTACATATTAAAAGATTGTCAGATATAAAATATATTTTTAACAAAATTCCTGAGTTTAAAAAAGAGTGAGTTAATACAAGTAGTTCAGTTTTTAGAGGTTATTCCTGTGCCTAATGATACATTTTAGGAAGTTAAGTACATGATAACAGGTATGTTCTGAGTCTAACATCTGTAGAAATAACATGGCGGGACGGCACTGTCTAAAACCCCAGTACTTTAACAATGAAAATAGCCAAATCTTTCTGTGAGTGTGAAAGTATTTACAAAACAGTATTGTGTGGATACATGACTGTGGGGACATGTCATCGCATGGGCAGAGAGCCAGATTTGCGTCCCAAGTATTTTTTTCTGGAAAGGCCACAAGCCTATGAAAAAGATTCAGTCTAAACCTTGTCAGGAGCATCTTGTCCTATGTACTAACTTCTGGTGTGAGGTAGGGCTGGATTTGCGGGGTGAGCTGTATCATGTTCGCATGGAGTACAGATTGTTTGGTCGATAGCAGGGTGATTCTAAGAGTCTCTAGATGGTTCATAGCTATTTGCTTCAGGTCTCTCTTTGTTATTTCAGTTAGATTCTCTGGAGTAGTATAGTACTTTTCTAGTCCTAAATCTGAAAAAAAGTGTCTGACGTAGGTAAGCCACGCTATTTTGTGCGCGCGATCCAGCACCATGGAGTCCTCTAGGATGTGTTTGGTCAGCACATTTTTATCCGATAACCAGATACGTCTCCAGAGTAGCAGTGGCTGAACCTTTATCAAATCTTCTATATATGGGATTCCCAGTTCTGCGTGGCAGGCGTAGATAGAAGAGCACTTTGGAGCAGATAGGAGGAATCTCATAAAATAGTTCTCTGCTATTTGGAGTGAGCCAACATCTGCATGCCCCCATACCCCAGCCCCATAGAGAGCAATAGCTTGGCATTTTGCTGCGTAGATTTTTAGCAGTTCGGCTGGTGGTCTCCTTCCAAGTCGTTGTGAGAAGTTCATCAATGCTACAATTGCTCTCTTGAACAGGTGCATCCTAGACTCAATGGCTGCCCTCCAATTTAATCTTTCATCTATCATAATACCCAGGTAAGGGTACTTGGGAGTCCTCTCAAGTTTTTGTTCGTTTAGATAAATGTTCTTTGTGGGTTTTCGCCCTCCACCCGCCACCATGACAAATGTTTTTTTTACATTTATGTGTAAGTCTAAGGCACTCATAAAATCAGCGTACTTGGTTAGGGATTTCTGGAGCTCTATTGGTGTGCGTGCCAGGATGACCACGTCATCCGCGTAGAGCAGTGCGGGGATCAGGCGATGTTTTAGTCTGGGGAGATCCTGCCCCCCCTCAGCATCATCTCCTCCAGTCCGTTGGTATACAGAGAGAAGAGGAAGGGGGCTAGGACACATCCCTGCCTGACTCCTCGTTCTACTCAAAATGCCGCGGTGAGCTCCCCTTTTGTCCCATAACGCACTCTTGCAGAGGCTTCGGCGTATAACTCTCTTAGGAAATCCAAGAGGGGGGGAACCACCCCCATGGTTCTCAGGAGGGTCCACAGCTTTGCGTGAGATATGCAATCAAACGCAGAGGACAAGTCCACGTATACCATGTACATTGTCCCCTGCTTTGCGTGAATGTACTTGGAAACAATCATACTTAAATTAAGGGGCTGTTCTACAGTTCCAAAACCTTCCCTGAATCCAAATTGCAGGTCCGATAGTATCTTCTTGTCGTCTGCCCATTGCTGAAGTTGTTCTAAGACTACTCTGCCAACTACTTTGCCCAAGGAGTCTAACAGTGAAATGGGACGGTAACATTTTACGTCCTGGCGGTCCCCTTTTTTTAAAATTGGCACCATGATGGAGTTTGACCAAGACTCCATCAGTCCCAGTTTCGCAGCTGCAGTACATACTCTTGTGAGTATGGGGGCCCAGAGATCCGGAAGATGTTTGAACAGATCTACAGGCACCCCATCGGGTCCAGGTCCTTTACCACCCTTACTCATTTGGAATGCCTGTACTACATCGAGTATATCGAATTCTAGTGATATTGGGAATTCAACTGGGGGAAGAGGATGGTGTAATTCTTCTGTTGGGGATGTTAATTTAAAAATTTTAGAAAAATGATTTACCCAGGTTTCCTCTTCTATGGCGACATCGATCTGGGGTCTGTTGGAATCGGATAAGAAGGGGGACTTAACTATCCGCCAAAAAGACTCACTATTTTTCATAAGTGCACTTTTATGAAGGTCGTCCCATAGGGCCAGTTTCAGCTCTTGTTTTCTCATCTTCCTAGCCTTATTATACTGTAGCCTGAGGTGCTGTATCTGTTGCTGATCTCTGTTTGGTTGTCTAAGGGCCTTTTTTAACTTAGTTTGCGCCTTAGTACAGTCATGATTAAACCATCCTGTTGGGGTTAACTTATTTTGCTTTAGATTTCTAGTCAGCAGTACTTTTGTTTTCTCTAGTATTATCTTGAAATTTTCAAGGACTGTACCATCATCTATTGATAGATCTAGACATATTATTATGTTGGAGTATGTTGTCTTTATTAATTTATTGGTTAGTTTGATGGGATCGACCTTTTCACATTTTATAGTGTACCCGTTTATTTTGCCCAGTTCAAGCCTGTTTTGGGAAAGGGTATCTGCTATTGTTGTTATATGGGTTATTAAATTATTCAGATGGAGATCCAACCTAAGAGCGGAATGATCACTTAGAGTATTTTCCATGAGTGTGAAATCCCTAATTAGGTGTCTCAGTCCATCCGTCGAAAGAATGTAATCAACGGTGGTCTCATGCCCCCTCCCTCGGTATGTGGGTTCTAGTAAGTTCTTGGTCGGATCTATTTTATTTACTATTGATAGTTCGAGGTCAGAAAGGATATTATTCATAGCTGCCCCGTTCTTAAATGGGGGAAGTGTATGAGAGGGTTCTCATATTCATCCACTCTTCCGCAGCTCCGGTTACCCGAGGACGGACAGGGGTGTAAATTAAAATCCCCTCCCCATAATATGTGAACAATACCCTTTTTCCCATATAGTTGTCTGGAGTGGGAGATTTTTTCGTGAATTATTGAGAGGGTATTGAAAAAGTGGTCGTCCTCTAGATTATTATAAAAGTTTATTAGAATGATGGAATCTTTTTTCCCTACCGAAAGGCAAAGCAGTTGAAAATTTGGGGCAAATTCTGTTTTTAATGTCTTCAAGTTTGTTATTGTGTTGGCTATGTAAGTAGCCAGGCCCCCCCTAGGCCTACCCGCGTTACTTGGAAGGGCTGGGGAGAAGTGCGTTTTAGAGCCCACAAGATGTAGGTCCTTCATGGCCCATGTCTCTTGTAGGCATATTATCTTGCCTTCCTCAAGGAAGTGAGCAGCGGAGCCATCCTCTATTTTTGGGCGGAGGCCTGCAATATTCCAGAAAATGACAGACAACGGTTGTGTTTTATTTTGTGGCCCTACTGTCATTGTCCCAGGGGGATCTGGAACTGGTATAATTTGTTCGGGAGTTGGGATTTCGACTAATGGTCAGTCGACCATTTCTAGGCCACTGAACCGATTCATGGTCGGTATACCCGACCAGTTTTCCCAGTGTGGTGTTTCTCTATAGGTAGGTCTGTATGGCCGATGTCGGGGCCCGCCCCACTGTTCCCATTCTCTACCTCTATTCCGTGGTCCCACGATCTGCCATGGGCCCTCATAGTGCTGATGATTGGGGTCTACTGACCACCAGGGGCTATCATGGTCATTATATCGATGGGCCATTTTTGGTTCGGGGATGTTGAGTTCCCAAGGCTGTGGGGCTACTTTGCGCCAGATGTTATCAAATTCTTGGAAGTAGCTATTATGGTGTCTTTTCGGGTAGAAAAAGGAAAGACACTTTGTGTCAATCCCACCACTTATGCTATGATGCTCCCAGGAACAAATGTACTCAACTACTCTTGGATCCTCAAAAGTGATCACAATACAATCTCCCTGTATTGTTTTTTTGCTATGTCCCACCCATGGGGTCCTACATACCGCTGATATCCTGCTTGACCAGTTGGGGGGAATGGGTCGATTTGTATTTAACCAGTGTTGAACCTTATTTTTTAACCCCTTGCATGCTGATGACGGAGCGGTTCCGTCATCAGCTACGGGTGAGCTGTGCTGATGACGGAACCGTTCCGTCATGACTCCGCCCGCGCAAGGCAGAGTCAGCATGGGCGGGAATTCCCGCAGCACGCAAGGGGTTAAGGACCAGTTGGGTTCTGCCCCCTCCCCCGTTAGTTCTGGTACCCCGGTCATCACTACCATGAATGGGCATGCCTCTGGTGGCATATTTACGGGGATCTGCCCTCATTTGCTCCTCTCATACCTTCTTTGTTTACTGGAGGATTTGTTCTTTTGGGAGCGGGAGTTTTTGGGGCTGGTGTTTTTAGAACTGGTGTTTTTATTACTGGTGTTTTTGGAGCCATGTTAGTCTGAAGTGTGAGCGTTGAGGCTTTGGGGGGGGGGGGTTTCACCACTGTGGGGGCCTTTGCTGCTATTTGTTGTTTAGGGGATGGGCAGACTAAGGTTGTGGTTTTCTTTTGTGGGATAGGTGCGGCCAGATTATTTGTCCCCGTTTTTTGGGGTCCTTGAATTGTTTTTGGTTTTGGATGGTTTGCAAGTTTGGTCAATTGGGTCTCGATGTTTAGTAATCTGCTTTCTAAAGGAAGGAAGAAGGAGTTTAATAATTAAGCTATTTTATTTACCAGCTCCGGTGTGTCATGTTCTTTACTGGAAATCGAAAAAGCAGGGGAACCTGGAGTGATAGTATCTGGTATATTCTGTGGGGGATGATGTATCAGCACGTGGTGGTCAGTGACGTCAACTGTTTGGAGGGTTGGCCCTGCCGGGTTTGAAGTTACGGTTGGATCTATTGGGTCAGCCAAATCCTTGGCTGCAGTTTTATCTGCCTTTTCCTTTCCCTTTCTTTTCTTAATGGCTCCCTCCCTCCTCCCTCTTGCTTGTCTTACTTCCTCTGGGGTGTGATCAGGTAAGATTTCAGGAGTTTTTTCTAAATCAGAGTCTGAAATCGATAAGGAGATTTGGGAGGCTGAGAGGTCTACGACGTTTGGGAGGCTAAGCCTATTATTGCCTTGTAATGATTGCGCTAGTGTGCTCTCTGTCTCGGGAGTTCTTGCTGCAGCCAATAGCCCCATGGATGATCGCCTCGCAATGGCAAGATCGGTGGAGACTCTGCCCTTAATCAGACTAATACTTTGGTCAATGAATGTATTTGCCTTAGTAATGAAGTCATCCATTGGCCCTAACAGCTGTTCGCCGACCCCAACTTTTTTTACCTTTTTTGATTTGCTACCCCTCGTATTCATTTTTGGTGGGTGGGGTTCACCAGGTCTTAGTGGGTGGCAAATGAATAAACAGTTTCAAAGACAATAACTTAGGTGGGTACATACAGTAGTGGGCCGTTAGAGCTGAGCTTAGAGCAAGGGCCCGGTCTGGTCTCTCCCGTACTCGAACGGCCTCAAAAGGCCCGCTCTTTGCCCGGTCTTCGCCCGCGCCTCCATCCGCGCGCGTCCCGTGTTCGCGTCAGGGGGCTGGGCTAAATAGAAGAAGGGGGTGGGAAGAGGCTCCAGGTGCGTGTGATGATGTTGCGCAAGCACTCCTTGTCCTCGCAGTCCCGCTCCCGGTCGCTGGGTGTGGTTTCCTTGTGGCAGATGGTGACTGAGCACACGGGCTCCCAAGTCACAGGCAAGTTGACAATTGTGCAGGGTTCAAAGGGCAGGAAGGCTTCTCCGCAGTACGACTACGAGCGGCTCCCGCGAAGCGGGGGCCGCAAATCATTTTAAGCTCACAAGGAGGAGGGGGCGGGAAGAGGCTCCAGGTGCGCGTGATGATGTTGCGCAAGCACTCCTGGTCCTCGCAGTCCCGCTCCCGGTTGCTGGGCGTGGTTTCCTTGTGGCAGATGGTGACTGAGCACACGGGCTCCCAAGTCACAGGCAAGTTGACAATTGTGCAGGGTTCAAAGGGCAGGAAGGCTTCTCCGCAGTACGACTACGAGCGGCTCCCGCGAAGCGAGGGCCGCGAGTCGTTTTAAGCTCACAAGGAGGAGGGGGCGGGAAGAGGCTCCAGGTGCGCGTGATGATGTTGCGCAAGCACTCCTGGTCCTCGCAGTCCCGCTCCCGGTCACTGGGCGTGGTTTCCTTGTGGCAGATGGTGACTGAGCACACGGGCTCCCAAGTCACAGGCAAGTTGACAATTGTGCAGGGTTCAAAGGGCAGGAAGGCTTCTCCGCAGTACGACTACGAGCGGCTCCCGCGAAGCGGGGGCCCCGAGTCGTTTTAAGCTCACAAGGAGGAGGGGGCGGGAAGAGGCTCCAGGTGCGCGTGATGATGTTGCGCAAGCACTCCTGGTCCTCGCAGTCCCGCTCCCGGTCGCTGGGCATGGTTTCCTTGTGGCAGATGGTGACTGAGCACACGGGCTCCTAAGTCACAGGCAAGTTGACAATTGTGCAGGGTTCAAAGGGCAGGAAGGCTTCTCCGCAGTACGACTATGAGCGGCTCCCGCGAAGCGAGGGCCGCGAGTGGTTTTAAGCTCACAAGGAGGAGGGGGCGGGAAGAGGCTCCAGGTGCGCGTGATGATGTTACGCAAGCACTCCTGGTCCTCGCAGTCCCGCTCCCGGTCGCTGGGCCTGGTTTCCTCGTGGCAGATGGTGACGGAGCACACGGGCTCCCAAGTCACAGGCAAGTTGACAATTGTGCAGGGTTCAAAGGGCAGGAAGGCTTCTCCGCAGTACGACTACGAGCGGCTCCCGCGAAGCGGGGGCCGCGAGTCGTTTTAAGCTCACAAGGAGGAGGGGGCGGGAAGAGGCTCCAGGTGCGCGTGATGATGTTGCGCAAGCACTCCTGGTCCTTGCAGTTTTGCTCCCGGTCGCTGGCCGTGGTTTCCTTGTGGCAGATGGTGACTGAGCACACGGGCTCCCAAGTCACAGGCAAGTTGACAATTGTGCATGGTTCAAAGGGCAGGAAGGCTTCTCCGCAGTACGACTACGAGCGGCTCCCGCGAAGCGAGGGCCGCGAGTCGTTTTAAGCTCACAAGGAGGAGGGGGCGGGAAGAGGCTCCAGGGGCGCGTGATGATGTTGCGCAAGCACTCTTGGTCCTCGCAGTCCCGCTCCTGGTCGCTGGGCGTGGTTTCCTTGTGGCAGATGGTGACTGAGCACACGGGCTCCCAAGTCACAGGCAAGTTGACAATTGTGCAGGGTTCAAAGGGCAGGAAGGCTTCTCCGCAGTACGACTACGAGCGGCACCCGTTCGGCACCCGCACACTCATTTACAAAATACAATTCCTTTATGCATCAACATTTCTTTACCAAGCATTATTATTATTTTTCCACCTGTCCCCTTCTAACACCCTCTCTCTGACTTATTCCTTTTTACATCCTGACTCTGTGTTACACTCTCTTACACTCTCTCTTTGACTTACTTTCTCTTACACCCTGTCTCTGATTTATTCCCTCTCTCTCTTTTTTACAGCAATTTCTAAGTCATACTCTCTCTTACATCCTCTTCCTGATTTACTCCGTCTTACAACCTTTCTCTTTGTAACATTCTCTCCCTGACTTACTTCCTATTACACCTTTTGTCTGTTTTACACCCTCTCTCCCTCTTTCTGACTTTTTTATTCCCTTCCTCTCTTCCTGTTACACCCTCTGTCTGACCTACTTTTTCTTATATCCTCTCTCTGATTTACTTCCTCTTACACCCTCTCTCAAACTTACTCTCTCTCTCTCCCTTTTACAGGCTCTCTCTGTTTTAGTCTCTTTTACATCCTCTTCCCTTCTAACACCCTCTCTCTGTCTTAAATCCTCTTACACCCTTTCTCTGTTTTACACCCTGTTACACCCTTTTTCTGACTTACTCTTTTTCTCCCTTTCTTTGACTTACTCCCTCTCCCTATTACATCCTTTCTCTGTCTTACAACATATTATACACTCTCTCTGTCTTACTCCTTCTCTATCTGTTACTCCCTCTACCTGTTTCTTTGTCTGACTCTCTCTGTCTCTTTGTGTTACTCCCTCTAGCTCTTTTTCTCTGTCTTACTCTTAGTTATATAGTTACTGTGGTATAAACCTAGATATGTTGTAAACTAGTGTTTATATTGTTTGCTTATTGTCATTGCTTTGTTTGTTTTTTTTTTTTTTTTAAAACCTTTATTTACGAAATGCACATTACACAGCGTCTGCCTACAACCCCTCGTGGCCGGCCGCTATGACATAATAACGGAAGGATAAAAAAGGGGAAAAAAGAGGACAGTACGCCGTTAAAGCAGTCTCTAGGCGTACATTACCGTGTGGAACATAGAGCCATATCTAAAGGATAAAAAAGGTTTAATTTTTATGATTTTGTTGAAAAGAACAACAACACACAAACACATGGTATCATACTGGCAAGGGTCGTAGGAGGGGGGGAAAGGGAAAAAGGAATAAGTGTATAAAGGAACGCATCTGGCAAGGGGGGGCGAGCATGAAGGAAGAAAGGACACGGATAATATTGAAAATAGGGAACGGAACGTCAATCATGGGGAGGAGGGGAGAGGAGCCTCGTATTCAAGTGGGGGGGAGCAAATATCTCCGTGATACGAATTCCACTGAGCCCAGACCCTGGACCACTTCTTGGGACGCCCCCGTGCCTCATACACCGTTTATTCTCAAAACATGCACCAGTCCATGTTCTCCTTCCAGGCACTGAGCAGCGGTGGTCTGGGGGAGCCCCAGAGCTGAGCTATATCCCTCTTCGCAACCATATTGCCCAGAGTGACCCAAAGAGTCTGAGCAGCAGTACAGTCCGAAGGCTCCCACACATTAAGTAGACAACGTCGTGCTTTAGGAAGGAGAAGGACTCCAGTGACACGTCCCATCACATCGTGTACTCTAGACCAGAAGGCCGAAACCACTGGACATTCCCACAAAACATGGAGAAAAGTACCATCCATACCGCACCCACGCCTACATAGCCCATCCGTTCGCACCAGACACATACCAGTCACATACACACGGTGGAGGATCTTCAGCTGGACAAAACAAAGTTGAGCCGGAATAGCCACCTCCTTCGGGGAGGATACAGCGGATTGCCAGTCCTCATCGTCTAGTTCAAGCCCGTCAGCTATCCAAGAAGCACGAAGTTTCTCCAGCTGGTCAGCCCTGTTGTTAATGAGCTTCTTATATATTAAGGAAATCGTGCTATCGGGGACAGGGCCGTCTAGGACACGGTCCTCCAGTGGGGAGGATTGCGGAATATCAGTACCGGGGGGAAAGACGGAGGACAAGGCATGTCGAACCTGCATATATCGAAAGTGCTCCTTGTCATCAAGCCGGTATTCCAGTTTCAGAACTGCAAAGGACTTCACGGCGCCCCGTGCCCAAAGATCCTCCACGTTACTTATTCCAACCATGTCCCACTTATCAAACCCTTTCGTCTTCCAGAGGTTGCCCAATCGATCCGAATCATACAGTGGTGTCATACGCGTCAGCTTGCCACCCCAGCCCGTCGCCACAGTTGCATCCCTCCAGGCCCGCACCGCACACTTCGTAGGACCCGAAAGGAGACAGATTGGTGACTTTGAGTACAAAGCCCTATTAAAGTTGCCACCGGGCAATACAAATTTATCCAAGGCAAAGGCGGGAGCGGGTTCCGATGAGTACGTTGCGTGATTAATAGCACTCAGGTGCGAGGCCCAATAGTAGCGTCTAATGTCTGGCAAGGCAATGCCACCATCGTACCAGGAAAGGGTGAGCTTGGACAGCGCAATACGGGCACGACCATCCCAGATCAGTTGCCGCTGTAGACTCTCGATCTCGCGAAAGTAGCGAGCGGGGACTGGGTCAAAGAAATTCTGCAAGGCGTAGAGAAATCGGGGGAGCGACTACATTTTAAAAAGCGTCGCTCGGCCCAATGGGGATAGGGGCAGTTCACGCCACCGCTTCACATCTTGTTTGAGTCGACGGAGCGGGGCGTACAGGTTTCGCTCGTAGCGGACTGAAGAGACCGTAGAGATATAGATCCCCGAGTACTTGAAGTCGTCCGCAGTCACCAAAATTGGGAACCTGCGAGGCAAAGGCGGTAGAACCCCAGCTATGACATACACACAGGACTTGTTCCAGTTGATGACCAATCCAGAGTTCTTACCAAAGGATGTAAGAACGTCGAAGAGGACGTTCAAGGACTTTTGAGGGGAAGTGAAATAAAGAAGGATATCGTCGGCATACAATGAGACGCGATCCTCTAGATCTGGCGCCCACCGGATCCCTTTAATCGAGGGTTCCCACCGGAGCCACGCCGCAAGGGGTTCAAGCGCCAGCGCGAATAAGAGCGGGGAAAGAGGACAGCCCTGACGGGTGCCACGGCCTAACGGGAAGGGGCCAGAGCATCTACCATTTACCACAACCTGAGCCATTGGTTGCTCATAGAGGAGTTTGACCCAGGCAATAAAGGTAGGACCAAAGCCAAACTTGGAGAGGGCCGCCCATAGATAGGGCCATTCGATGGTGTTGAATGCTATAGTAGCGTCTAGAGAGACCTCCACCGCAGGCTCAGCGAGAGTTGTAGCTCTCGCGAGAACACCATGGAGCCTACGCAGGTTAAGGGCCGTGTTTCTGTGCGGTATGAAACCGGACTGATCCGGATGGATCAAGTCGCAAATTACCTTCAACAGCCTATTGGCCAGAACCTTGGCCAGGATTTTTGGTTCCGCGTTTAGCAGAGAAATGGGGCGGTAGGAGGTGCAGCGATCACAAGGCTTGCCATCCTTATAAATGACCACTATAGTAGCTAGGCGCTGTTCGAGTGGAAGGATCCCAGCCTCGGACGCATCAAGAAACATGTTGCGCAGATGGGCGGCCATCTTGTCCGGGCAAAGTTTGTAAAGTTCAATGGGCAAACCATTTTGGCCCATCGCCTTACCTGAACGCAAAGATCGAATGGCAAGGGCAATCTCGTCTACCGTAAAGGGAGCCTCCAAAGCAAGGTCCTCTTCCTCTTAGATAGAAGGAAGAGCTATATCGTGCAACAACAGCCTGGAATCAGCCTCATCACGATCACTCACCGGGGTATAAACCTTCCGGAAGTGGTCAACAAAGCAATCCACAATCTCGCCAGGATCAGACACACTCTCACCAGATTCGCGAACAATAACAGGCACGACACGACTCGCTCTTTCAGACTTACCCAGCCACGCCAGGAGTTTGCTGGCCTTATCACCCACATCATACAGCCGGCCCAATTGATTCGCTCGCATCAACTTAGCAGTATCGGTAACACAAGCTTTGTATTCTGCCTGTTTCAGTTCCAGAGTGTGTAACAGCGCAGGCTTGTCGTCCCCACCCAGCCCACTTTCAAGCGCCGTGATTTCAGTCTCAAGGGCCAGGACGGCCTCCCTCTTAGCCCTCCGCTCAGCAGCAATGAGAGAAAGTGCAGATCCCCGTATAACAGTTTTAAAGGCCTCCCAGTGAACCGTAGGGGAGGTGACCGAACCCACATTATCATCAAAGTAACAGTCAATAGCCTTCACCATATCTGAGCGAAGCCGGGGGTTCCGGAAATGCCAGGGGGGAACAGGGGGAACTCTGTTGCCAAGCAGACCACCCACAGAAATCTTAAGCATCAAGGGGGAATGGTCCGAGATACCCCGGGGGAAATGACGAACCTCCCGGACCAAGGATAGAGTAGAAGCCAGCATAAAGAAGTAATCTATACGAGAGAGGCTGCCATGTGCACCAGAGTGGAAGGTATACTGCATCAGGGCAGGGTGCAGCGAACGCCAAACATCCGCCAGACCAAAAGTATCGGCCATCTCACTGAGCCACAGCTGGGATTGAGGCAAGACTCTAGGGGGCAGCCGATCACATTCGCCAGACATAACAGAATTAAAGTCTCCACCCATGATCAGCAGACCGTCAGGAAGACCAAGAAGAGTCTTGCCAAGATCGGCGTAAGTGGTAGCTTGCAGTCCCGGGGGAATATACACAGCAACTAATACAATTGGCTTACCCTCCCATCTCCCGGAGACAGCAGCATACCGCCCTCGACCATCCAGGATAACATCATCAATCTCAAGAGCGAGGGAGGATTTCACCATTATACCCACTCCCCGGGACCCGGAGGTGAAACCAGCGTGGGCGACCAGTCGATAGCCCCGGCGGTCAAGAGCCTTACAGGCATTACCGATCAAGTGCGTCTCTTGAAGGAAGACAACATCAGGGGCATGGCGCCTCAGAAACTGTAACACAATGCCACGTTTAATTCTGTCACCCAAGCCATTGACGTTCCAAGAAAGAACCTGCATCTCACCCCCCCATCCCAGAGAGAACGACCCGATCCAACCCCCCCCCCCACAACCACGAATCCGGAATATTTGCAATCAGTGACATACCATGAAAAAGGGAACATAACAGTAAACATGAAACACAACCAAGTCCCCGAAAACCACCCCCCAACCAAGAACCCGTTACAACGCCCCCCACCCTGCACCCCTGCTGACTAAAAAGCCACCCCAAACTGCAGTGTGCCTGTCGCCCCATCTGATCTACACAAAGAACCCCCCGAGGAGGAAGGGAGAAATCACCCGTACCCGCACCACCACAGGCACAATCATAAAGCATACATTAAAGTTACTCTGTAGAGTTCATAGTCTCAAGTCGGACCTCTGGGGGCCCCCGTTAAACCTGGGCCGTTGCACCACCTTCCGCACCACCAGGGCCTCCGCTCTCCGTGTCCTCTTTCGGCAACGAGTCCAACCAGTCACTAGCACGGTCCGGCTGATCGAAAAAATAAGCTCGTTCTCTGAACTCAATCCGCAAGCGAGCTGGAAACAGCATGGCGTATTTCAGTCCCAGATCTCTCAGACGCCGCTTCACTCCGAGGAACCCAGATCGTTGTCCTTGCACTTGGGGAGTGAAATCAGGATAGATAGAGACAGAGTTATTATCGTACTTCAACGGGCCGTGTTTACGAGCGGCCTGTAGGATAGCGTTTCTGTCCCGATAGTGAAACAGTCTAGCGATGATAGGCCTCGGCGGGCCTCCTGGCTTCACCTGACCCCCTGTGAAGCGATAGGCTCGCTCTACGGCAAATAACTTGCTGAGTCCTGCGGGAGCGAGTTTGGCGACAATAAGTTCCTCGACCAGTAGATCGATCGAGGCAGCATCAGTGGTTTCCGGCACTCCGACCAATCGTATGTTGTTCCGCCTGGCCCTATTATCGTAGTCTTCCATACGTTTAAGCAAGAGGTCGTGTGAGGAACGCAGATTCCCTATCTCGGATTGCGCCTCCGCCATGTCCGTCACCAAACTCGATGCCTTTAAGTCCAATGCCTTCACCCTCTCGTTTGTCTTGGCCAGATCGGCCCGAATAAGAGTGACATCCACCGCCACCGTGTCTATCTTGGACACGATGGCTTCATATTGCTGACTCATGTCTGCCTTGAGTCCAGAGATGGCGGCCAAAAGGTCTTGAAGAGATACCTCAGAGGAAGACGACATGTCGGCCCTCGGGTCTTCCAAGCCAACACTGGTGACACCTGGGGAGCCTCTCGGCTGGGTGTAGCGTTCGATCATATTGGACTGGATCGACCCCCCCCCCCGAGTAACAGTCTTCCTGCGTTTCTCCGCCTCAGGTTTTGTCGCCATGTTGTAGTCAGCGTCGGCCGGAGACACCAAAGTTCAGCGGGACGGTGACAAGTCCCAAAACTCAAAAGAGTAGTTTCACGAGAGGATGCCACGGGTCTCCTTGCCAGCCCAAAAGCAGGAAAGCGTCTACCGTGAGAGTGGCAGGCCAAGACAAAGTAGGAGGTCCCAATGAGTCAGAGACAAGAGGGCCGGAAACCGAAAGTGAAAGTGGCACACCACCGGTGGGCCAGATGTCAAGCAGCCGTTGTTGTTGCATTACAGCTCGGCCATAATAGGCAGTTGAGACCCCGGTTGCGTCTGGGGTTAGGCCAGAAAGTTGGAGACGATAGAAAAATGGTCCCCGAGGTCCGATTTCGACCAAAAAAGAATCGACGGCATCAGTGAGAGTAGCACTCCAAAAGCCCGTCGAAGTGACCAGGATATCTGCAGGATAGATAAAGAAGGGCGGCGCGGGTCTCGGGAGCTCTCTGCTCACGCGACCATCTTGGATGCCCGCGTAGCTCCTCCCCCGTCATTGCTTTGTTGTTTGCTAATAGTGGTCTATAATGTGTTATTTTTTTCTTTACCACAGATTGAAATCAACATTTCAATAGTAAGGAAATATGCCCTCAAGGCAGAGGAGAAGGAAAGATGCCAAGCGGTTAAAATCAAAAACAGCAACGGAATTAAAGGACTCCCCTACAACAAGTACTTCAAATAACACAAAAAAAGCTCCTGGTAAGACAGCTAAGTCTTTTTTTCGGAACATATGTAGATTAAAAAAAAATGTTAATGGGAATGTGAATATACAGAAGGAGAGAGCAAATTTGAAAAGGAAGGAGAGGCCCCCCAAAAATGTTACTACTGGAGCAGAAGAGAACAGTATGTATAGGAATAGAAGGCAAAACCAATTTAGGGACATTCGTAGACAAATGTTTCGCAATAGGGTAGTTTTAAATTTGTTAAAAAATGTTAAGAAAGGTAAACAGAGAGCTGCTTTTTACAAGAAAAAGAAAAGTGTAGAGAAGATTGTTGATCAGGCTTTTGAAGTTAAGAAAAAATTATTTATTTTAGTAATCAATAGAATTAGGATACTTAACAGGACAATTGATGTTTTCAAATCGAACAGTAGATGGAAAAGAATAATTAATCGGACTCATTTTTGTGAAGTTTTTTCTGGAGAATGGATGCATAGTTCAAGTTCTGAGCCATTTTTTAATGAGGAGAGTTAGTTCCAGGAGAATGTTTTGGTGCATGCAGTTGACACCAGTGGTCGAGCATACGAGGTGAAAGACGGTTGTCCGATGGAAAAGAGAAACTTGTGTCTAGAGATGCAGAAAAGGTGTTAGCTGATGAAGTTTTAGGGAGACGTACTAAGGGTCCAGTCTACACTTGGAAGTGTAGTAGTATTTGTAGTGTGCGACAGGAGTCAATCGATTTGCTTCGTTATTTTTTACGTACATATAGTAAGAAAAGTCTAAAACAGAAAATGAAGATGTTGCAAGACTTAGATCCTTGCAGAGTGAGAGAAAACACAGGTTTGCATGGGCATTCACTGGCTTGTCTTTCTAGAAAAGTATGTCAGAGTGTTTTTCATCATTTTAGGATGTTAGCAGTGCATCATAATAAGGTGAGGAAATTAGTGAGAAGGTTGTATTATGCAAAAAGTCCAGCACTTAAGCTTAAACAGTTAAATAGTGCTCTTTTGCATGGATCTGAATTAGATGTGAAGAACATTTGTGAAGAAATTGAGTTTTGTTATTTTGGTGACAAAGAGGACAGTGTAGAAATTGATACAGTAATAGAAGGTAATGTGGAAGACAATGTACAGATTTCAAGTACAGAAAAGTTTGACCAGGAAATTACCAAGTTTAAGGTGAAATCAAGTGAAAGGCCTAATTTTACTTGTGTGTGTTGTCGACGGACTCATTATAAGATTCAGACTAGGTTAGTTGATTTATATGCAAAAAGTGAAATGGAAAATAATAGTGAATGGAAGGATTTTGCAACTTATTTGTTGGTAGAGAATTCTTTTGATTTGAGTTCTGATCAGCGTATTTGTAATTATTGTTTTAAAAATTAAATGAAAACAGAATGCCTGCTAGAGCTGTTCATAATGATCTTGAGTTGGTAGACATTCCTTCTAAATTGATGGATTTAAATACATATGAATCTATTTTGATTCAATGTGTCCATCCTTTTCAGGCTATTGTTCACATGGAGCCGAAGATAGGGAAATTGCCTCCTTCAGATTTACAGAGAGGATTAAAGGGAAGAGTTGTTTATTTGCCTCTAGATTTCAAGAAAAATATTGATACAATTGGTGTAGAAAGAGTGGAAGAGGAACCTCTGGTTATTCTAGTTAATGGGGTTCCGACAAAGAGTAAGAAAATCTGGCAAGATTTAGTGGATGTTAGGAAAGTCAAAAAGGCAACGTTGTATTTGGTCACAAACAATGAGTACTACAAACATGTATGTGTTGGAGCAGAAGAAACAGCTACAGAAGAAGACAGTGATTGTTCAGCCGGCCAAATTGAAAAAGTTGATGTGTCTAGAAGTGAAGAAATATATGAACATTATACTGTTCATCCTTTGCATTCCAAAGAAGTAATGGGGAATGCAATTGGCTTCTTTCAAATGAAAGCAACAAAAGGAAGTCCCATTAGTGTATGGGAAGAAAGTTTGGAAGCTCGTTGTTTTCCACAGTTATTACCAACAGGTCGAGGTTGACGATATGACGATCGACCAGTTCAAATTCCTGCAGCTGAATACCGGACTTTAATATTATATGCTGAAGATCCAAGGTTTCGTCAACGCATTCCGTTTTTCTTTCATCTACTGTATGAAAGTGACTTGTCTGGGCTTTCTTATGCAGTGAACGCCATCTCTCACCGGATTGGTTTTGTGGTTCCTGCTCTTCTTGCCATACCTCGCGGAACCCGCTCCGCGGGTCCCGCAGCGCCGTGTGTGTTTTCCCTGGACTTGGTGTAACACCTGTGGGTGCGTGATTGCGTGCAGGGCTGCGAGCGTCGGGACCGGGACTCGACATCCCAGGAGTCCTGCTAAACCCGAGCCTGCATCACCTGGCCGCTCTCCCTGCTTGCCCCGCCCCACCAACAAACTAATTGCCTATAATAGAAATCAACTCTTCCCGTGGCGCGGGAGCATGCGGGAGCGTCCTGGGAGAAGCCCGGGACAAGGGCGGGGCCGTCTGCGGCCGTCAAAGGACGAACAAGGACGGGATGGGCCACCCCCCTAACATTGGTACTCTTGCATCTACTGGTAAGACTTAAAGCCCGCTGCTGTAACGTACCTCTTGTCACTGCCTTCTAAAGACAGCATCGTGTCTATCCCGCTGTGATTTATTTGCCTTTCATCCCAACGTACCATAGTTAACTTTCGGCATTGAAAATCATGGCCTCCCCAACGGGGATGAGTAAAAACATTGCGGTAAAGACTTCTAAAGGGACAGTTACTGGAACAAATGATCATTTCTTCAAACGTATCACAACTGTCCTGGAGAAACAAATTGCTGATACTGAGAAGCGCTTATCCCTTGATCTATTAACGGGAAAACGCTCCTCTTTAGGACAAATAGCCCTAGCACCATCCCCGGCCACGGAACACTTAGCAGGAGGTGACCCCTCGCAGCCGGCCCTAAGAGAGGACGATGGTGAATTGATCTGCCTTAGTGGAAATGTTTCTCCCCAAAACTCCACGTTGGGGACAGACTCTACGGGCTTATCAAGTTCTCCAAATGTATCCATCGCCTCCCCTCAAATGATAACTCAGAGTGGGGAAATGAGTACAAAAGGGAAAAAAAGGAAGAGAAGAGGCTCTTCCCAAAAAAAACACCAGGTAAAGCGTGTGAACAAACAGACTTCTGCTACCCAAGTAGACTCGCACCCAATAGAGACTGGTAAATCAGTTCCCTCTAGTAACTCCCAGGCGCAGCCACTTGGTTCAAACTTAAAGGGTGACCTTCTATCCAAATTAGAGATCATGGTCAGGTCTCTTCTCTTCCCCTTATTTGAGAGAACAAGACTGATTAGTGCTAAACTGGATAAATTAGGTGATCCACTAGAAGGAAACAAAGCTGTCATGGCAGAATTAGTAAAAACCCAAGCCACAACGAGTACTGGAGGTCTCGCGGAGATTTGTACCTTGACCCTAGAACAACCCTCCACTAGTACCTCCAACGTGAACACTGGGCCTGTAATGGGAAAAAGAAAGTGGTGGGTAAACCCATAAATACTCTGCCCAATAAGGAACTATTAACTCAATCAGCAAAAGGCCTCCGGAAACAAAAAGAGCCCGTAAATGCTGATGAGAAAAGGGCAACCGAGAACAATAGTAAAAGCAATAATAATAATAGATTAGAGAATGAGAACAGGGAACAGCCCCCACAGCGATCTCATAGACACACGTTTAGGTTATGTAGATCTAACGCCTGAATCTGCTTCCTTTACTATCATCATGACAGGAGTACCTGAATTAGCAGAAGGGGTGCGGGAAAACCATCATGCCCTAAAAAATAAAATAATCCATTGGACTCCATCACCACATGTCAGTTATTTCTATCCTAGAGACCCATCATCCTATCAAAAAGCTAACCCTGTAAGAAGGAATCCCTACCAATGGAAAGAAGTTGGCCACCAACCTCATTTTCAACCTCATTTCCAACATCCATATAACCAACATCCATATAACCATCAAAGCTGGCCCCCCTCATACAGGGGGCGTAACAATAATAGCTTCCCGATACAACAGGGGTTTAACCTTCCCACTTTTAATCACTTCTCAATGCTCTATGGGCTAGATGAAGTGGATTGACTTGCTATGTATACAAGTGGGGGCGAGGGACTCCTAATAAAACCTATTTCCCCAGAAACTAGCAATAAAAGAAGTCCTGACATAACGATGGAGGAGCGAAACGAGGAAATGACATCATATGATCACCTCCTGGTAGATTCTAATTTGATACCCCAGGCAGAAACCCCAGACCTAGAAAATATTCCAGATACTACAACAGGCATTCTAAGAGAAAAGATGCATTTTATAGCAGATAGCTCTCCTCCAGAGAAGGCTCCCCGAAGTGAGGTACCGCATGCACAGAAACGTGCAATGGTTTCGCTTCTCTTTTGGAACATAGCGGGTCTTCGCGCAAAGATTGAGGACGATAGTGCCCTAAACTTTTTTAAAGAATACAGGGTTATCTGCTTACAGGAGACTTGGGCCACCACGAATCAACATCTGATGGGCTATAAAACTTATTTCTCCCCAGCAATAGCAGCTACACATGGAAGAGCAAAGGGTGGCCTGACCACATATGTAGCAAACACCATATCAGAGTTAAAAGTAATGGTCCTTCAAATTGAACAGAATTATCAATTACTAAATCTCTCCTTTAGAAAGAAAGAGAATTTTCTTCTGGTAAATTTTTATGACAATTTAGCGGGTAGTGAGGCGGAAAAAATAATTACTGAGCTCCGCCAAAAACTGGGGAAATGGATAAACCAGATGAAATCTAGGGGCACTTCAAGTATTATCTGGGGGGGAGATTTTATTCAGCACCCTTGTTCAAAAATTAATACCAATATCTGTGGTCTAGCGGAAAATCAAGATGAGCAAATAGTCCACTTTAATCATTCTATGGTAGGAAACTATTTAAATGAAACCTTATCTGATTTAGGTTTAGTCATAATAAATGAGGTACAAACCCCACAGGGATGTTTGGATCTAACCTATTTAGGGAGAGGATGTGAGACGACTATAGATTACATCCTAGCCACTGCTACATCTGTAACTAAACTCAGTGGATTTAGAGTATTAGTAAATTCCTTAAGCGATCATGCTGCTCTGGGGGTGAATTTATTGTTAGATCAGAGCCAACTTTCACCCCAGCTTACAATGGCGGCTCTCGCTCAAAATAATTTACATCTCTCTAAAATGAACGGTTATGCCCTGTGCTGGGAAAAGATAAACCCAGAAGAAATAACAGCTAAGGTGGTATGTGCGTCTTACCCGGCAAAATTAAATTCCTTAGACACAAACATAGAGGAAGATGAGGTTCTCCAAAACTTCAATTTAATTATGGAAACCGTAAAAAAAAGTCTAACTGTAAATAAGAAAGGGAACAGGGATACAAAAAAATGATGGTTTAACCACAAGTGAGCTGTGGCCCATAAAAGATTAAAAAGAGCACTCTCAAATAAACCTAGGAATCAGGAAGAAATAAAGCTGCGGAGAATGTCCTATAGACTAGCCTGTAAGGAAAGAAAATCAGAACTGAAACAAGATCTATGGAATCAATTACACAAGAGTTCTCTGAATAAAAACAGCGAGACTTTCTGGAAAGTAATAAGAGCCCCGTTCCTAGCAGATAAACAGAATCAACTATCGATAGAAGTGGCTATAGAGGGACCCGCATGGGTAAAACATTTTTCAAAATTTTTTGGTAAATACCCAGAATCGGAGCCGCCCGGGGGGACAAATAGCAATGGCAACACACAACAACCTAATTCCTTTCCAATTCCATTAGAGTTTTCACTAATCAAAGTTACTGATGCACTAAGAGCTAGTAAAAGCGCCAAAGCCCCTGGCCCAGATGGGGTACCAGTGGATTTCTTTAAATACAAATCAGATTTATGGGCCCCTATAATAAAAAGGCTATTCGATTCAGCTATGATGTGTGGCCTACCCAAATCTTGGACCCAATCCATTATGGTTCCCATCTTTAAGAAGGGCAAATGGCATGATGTTACCTGCTACCATCCAATCTCACTCCTGGACTCACTGGGGAAAGTTCTGGGCAGAGTGGTTCTTCAGCGTTTACAGGAGTGGGTTGAGGACAGGGAGCTTCTCTCTGGCATCCAATTTGGCTTTAGGGAGGGCTTCGGAACAACGGAGAAAGCCCTTAATCTGTCATTAATGATAGGGAAATATGTCTCAGCAAAGGGGGCAGGCTGTATATGGTCTACGTCGACCTGTCTGCGGCGTTTGATTGTGTTTCCCATTCAAAATTATGGTCTATCCTTACTGAGATGGGGATAGACCAGGCTCTCGTAACCTTTTTAAGAGAGCTTTATTAAAACGCCTCTGCTAGAGTGCGTTTTGGAGTGAACGTTGAACTAACTGAATCATTTCCGGTGGAGCATGGAGTCAGGCAGGGTTGTGTCCTGGCTCCCTTTCTCTTCTCCCTCTATATAAATGGCCTTGAGGTTGAGATGTTGAGGGGGGGTCAGGACCTTCCTCGAGTAAAACACCGGCTGATTCCCGCTCTTCTATATGCGGACGACGCAGTGATTCTCGCACGCACTCCGCGCGAATTACAGAAGGCACAGACAGGTACGCAAGGTTTATGGGCAGTCTGGATCTGCGCATAAACGTAAAAAAGACCTACGTTATGGTGGCGGGGAGCAAGAAAAAAGGGGGAAAAGGTATATTCCTTGATAGTGAACGGATCGAAACAACCGCCCAATACCCATATCTTGGAATTATGATGGATGAAAGGTTAAACTGGAAACCAGCTATAGAAGCACGAAGGCATCAGTTGCTGAGAGCAACTGCTGCTCTCAAAAACGTCTCACAAAAACTAGGAAAGAGACCGCCAGTAGAACTGCTCCATATCTACAAAGAAAAATGTCAATCCATCGCACTTTATGGGGCAGGCCTTTGGGGACATAAAAACACTAAATCCCTACAGGTGGCACAGAATACCTTCCTAAGATTCTTGCTGGCCACCCTCAAATGTGCATCCATCTATGCCTGTCATATGGAGCTAGGTGTCCCACACATAACGGATTTGGCAAAAATACAGCCGCTCTTGCTTTGGCGACGTATTTGGATTGCGACAAAAAACACTCTATCTAAACAGATAGTAACAGACTGTATGTCACTGGACCATGTGGGAAAGATCGAGTGGCTCATGTATATAAAGAATTTCCTTACAGACCTAGGGCTCAGTAATTACTATTTCACACCTGAGCGAATTGGTGAAATAACTAGAAAAGAACTAAAAAAAAAAAGGGCCTTGAGCCATGTGGAAGAGATGCGACTTTGCACAGTGGCAAGAACATTTTCAGTACAACACTCCTTGGCAGTTATGACCACCCTAGAGATTGAGCCGTACTTGACGTATGTCCAGTCACAATTTGAGCGTTTCTTACTAACAAGGTTCAGAATGAATATTTTTCATAGACTGGTGGCCTTTCCGATAAAAAACAGTTGGGAAGAGTGTCTAACAGTGTGCCCATGTGACAAGGCATCGGAACAATCCACCATCCACACTGTTCTGTTTTGCAAATTCTACTCTGAACATCGTAAACTTTGGCTAATCCCTCTTCTAAGAAAAATGGGTGTAAAAAGATGTCGTCCTGCTATGTTGCGCTTGCAATTTATAGAAACTGAACTAGTATGTAAATATATAGTGACTTTTTTAAAATGTATTTTTAAACATAAGGTAAATCTTTGACTAAAATCCACCTGTATATGTTAGAAAATGAGAGATATCACAAAAGATTAGGGGAAAGATTACCCTTTTTCTTTTTTAGGCTGTAAACTTAATAACTTGTTGAATGTGTACATTATGATATACTTGTTGAAATTCTTTTATGGTTTTTATTTAACTTGAAAATCGAATAAAGAAAGATTTACTTATGCAGTGAACCATATACTGAAAAGTGGAGCACATCTGCAAAATGTTTCGGCGAGGGACTTTATGGAGAAAGTCAATCTGCAAGACAGTATTTTGGAATCTCAGCTAATCAATCTCATGGCATTTCAGCGTGGTACAAACGAGTATTGGTTCCGTCGGCATGGGGAATTGAAATGTATGCTAAGAAACTTAGGAACTCCTACATGGTTCCTCACTCTTAGCTGTGCTAAGTATGCATGGGACGACTTACTTCAATTTCTACGAGAGGCAAATGGAAACATACAAAATATAGAATTCAAAACACCTGGAGAACTGTGTTCTTTGGATCCAGTGAATGTATGCAGATATTTCAATCATAGATTTGAAGCTATGATGTCTTTTATTACCAACAAAAAAATCCTCCCCTTGGAGAGGTTTTGGATTTCTTTTGGAGGAAGGAGTATTAAGCGAGAGGTGCTCCTCACATACATATGTTGTTATGGATTAAAGATGCACCCAAATTTGGAACTGATTCGGATGACACAGTGATGGGTTTCATTGAAGAATATTCAACATGTGCTGTTCCGAAAACTACCGAAGAAAAAAGTTTAAGGCAACAAGTTTTACGCTTTCAATCCCATCGTTGTGGAAAGTACTGTCGTCGAAAATTCAGATACAAGGACAAGTTCTACACAAAATGTCGTTTCGGGTTTCCACGACCAGTGATTTCTAAAGGAAGAGTAAATATTTTGATGTCTTCTCTGCGACATACTGTGACGAGGAAATCACCAAAAAATACATACAATTTAAAAAGAAACGAAGAGTCTAAGTACATCAATGACTACAACCCAGTGATTTTGTCCATGTGGAATGCTGACATGGATATTCAGTTCGTTGCTGACAACTCTATTGCTGTGGCTCAATATGTGACGTCTTACATCACAAAAAAAGAAAAGACAGAACTGAAGGAAATGTGGGAGGACATTTCACATGAAAAGAGTATAAGTAAAAAATTATACAGTTTCAGTCTGAAGATGTTGTCGCATCGAGAAATAGGAGCATATGAATGTTCTGATCGGTTATCATCAGCAAGTCTCTATGCCAAATCTAGAACAATCATTTGGGTGAGTCTAGGTCTTGCTGCAACACGAAACCGAGTTTTGAAATCTGTACAAGAAATTGAGTACTTGGCGGAGAAAGAACCAAACAGTACAGATATTTTGAAGACAAACATGTTGGATACATACTATCCAAATAGAAGTAGTCATCTTGAGAACACTTGTTTGTATGCAGTTCTGCAAAACTATAGTTATAAGAGGAACATCACAGAAGATATCAATAATGGAAAATAAGCTGTCATTGGGTGTGAAGGATGTCTAGTGAAACAGAGAAAAGGCCATTTGATTAATCATCGAAATTTGAGCGAATCTCCAGACAAAAGGGAATTTTACTATTTAGCTCTTTTGCAACTCTTTAAGCCATGGCGTACAGAAGAGGAAGTGTGGCTCACTGGTTAGAGGAGGCAGACCTGGAAGCAGAGGTCAGCCCGGGACTTGGGTTCAATTCCCGGCTCGGCGGGTCTTGAGTCCGAAAATGTCCACAGACTCGACAATTCTCGCTCCGGTGCCTACTCGATTCATGGGTTCACACTCTGCGACTCTGGGCAATAGCTTGCCTAATCTCCACAACGGCCCCTGGCGGTGGGATGCCTGGCTTTCACCTTGTGGATACCCTGCCGGGGTTATCTCACAGGGGAATACCAGGACGGGTTCCCTAAGCAAGCGCTTAGATACCGGGTCGGTGATTTGCGCTATATAAATACATGTACATTTACATTTTACATTTACAGGAACTACTTGGATATTTTCTCTGTTACGAAGATTCTTTTAATGCAACCAAGGATACCATAGAATGTCCTGTTTTTCCAAATTATCTGCAAATGTTGAACAAAGAAATAGAGCAAGAAGTCACAATTGCTGCAAAGATTGCTAGAGACAGTTCTCAAGACAGTCAGAGTTCTACTTCATTGAGTCAGGATCCACTAGGAGGACCAATTATCCAAAATGAAGCTGCCACTGCCATGGATGAGGTGGAAAGAGCTATGGAACAAGCTCAAAAGGATGTAGTTAACTTAGATGATTTGGTGAAACAACTAAACGTTGAGCTGAAACAGCTATATGACGAAGTCACAGAACAGATTGAACATGGATTCAGTCATGAGAAAAAAGAGTGCTCATGTACATCATTGAAGCCTGTCCGACTGTACGTGAGTGGAGAAGCGGGAACTGGAAAAAGTTTTCTGATTAAAGCAATTGCAACTTATCTGCAGAAAAGGACTGAATCACCGCTGTCGTGTGTTGTAACCGCTCCAACTGGGCTGGCAGCACATAACATTAAAGGGATTACTCTACATCGTTTACTGAAGCCACCAGTTGAGCATGATAATAAATTGCAATACAACAAGCTATCTGGAGATGCGTGTTCTGAAGTTTCCAGAGTCCTTAAGAAAATGAAACTTCTTATCATTGATGAAGTAAGCATGGTCTCAAATCTAATGCTTGCTTTTGTGCATTTGAGAATGCAAGAAATTCTTAGAACAGAGTATGATGTGTTATTTGGAGGAAAACACATTATTGTTTTTGGAGATCTACTGCAGTTGACTCCAGTGAAAGGACAACCAGTGTTTAAAATGCTCACGCATGAAGATACCAGGAAGTCCCTAGGAAGCATTGGAAACCTTAACATATGGTTATATTTCAAATATGCAGAACTGCTTCAAAATATGAGACAGGCAAAGGGTGAAGATTATAAAAATATTCTACAAGATGTAAGAATCAGAAAACTAAGTGAGCATGGGAAAGAAGCTTTACATGCACGATTAATTTCAAATTTGTATCCAAATGAAAACATTCTTCCAGAGAATATTTTTAAGAAAATTACTGAGAACAAATCTGGGATATGTTTAATGCCAACTCTGCGAGAATGTTCCATTTTCAACAACAAAATGTTAAAATTAGAAAATGAAAAGATTGTGAAACTGGAAGCTATAGATAAAATAGAGCATATGGGAGCAACAATTATTTTGTCAGAAAATTTGAAATCAAAATTGGATTCATTAGAGAAGACTATATCTAAAACTACTGGTTTTGAAAAGACTCTGTATGTGTGTTTAAATTGTCGTATCATTTTGAGAAGGAATTTAAATGTTGAAAGAGGTCTGGTAAATGGAGCAATGGGTCATGTTGTTGATTTTGTGAATTATAGAAGTAAAGATGGAATTGAATTTTTAAAAATTAAATTTGATGGCATTGAGCTAGTACAACAAATCAGTCGTTGTTCTGCTAGATTTTTGCTTGTAAAAGACCTTTATGTTCGCCGAAAACAGTTTCCTGTTTGTTTGGCATATGCGGTGACAATTCATAAATCTCAAGGTTTAAGTGTAGATAGTGCTTTGGTGAACATTGGAAGTTCTGTGTTTAAAGAGGGTATGGCATATGTGGCATTATCACAAGTCAGAACTTTATCAGGATTGTACTTGATTAAGTGTGATGAGACAAAGATTTGTGCAGATCTAGATTGTGTTAAAGAATACAATAGGTTAAGAAGAGAGTATGCTCCACCTTTGCCTCAATATCCTCTGTTTGAAAAACGTATGGTAGGCCGAAAAAGAAGAAATGAGAATAATTGCAGTGAGGTAGTAGCAAAAAGACAAAAAGTAGATGAAACTATAATTGTAAGCAGAAAGAAAAAGGATTCTGTTGAAGATGTTGTTGGATTTCAGTTCAAAAACAGTTCTGGTGTCAGCTGCTATGCTAATGTAGTGGTTAATGTTGTTTTTTCTCTTCAAACTTTACAAGAACAGATTGTTGAAAATCGGGATCAAAAATTCTGCGGTTTATTGAATTCTGTGTTTGAGAAATGTAGCAGTGATAGAGCAAAAATAGAAAGTGTTTCAGAAATTCAAAATCTTTTAGACATATGTTCTGGTCAAAAAACAATTTCACAGAACATTCAGCAGGATTGTCAGGAATTTTTAATGTATATGTTTGGTGTATTGGAAGATGAAGGTGTAGATGTAGAAAATCTTTTTAGCCTTTCTTATCAATGGCAGCATGACTGCGATAATTGTAGTTTATCAAGTACTACTAGAATAGATTTATATATTTGACTTTACCAGACTGCAAATCAGTGTCTTTTAATAATCTAGAAAAAACAGCTGATCATAATATGGTGTGTACCGAATGTAAGTGTCCAATGCTGTCCACATTATTTATACAAACTTATGGTCAGTATGTCATTTTAATGTTCCAACGATGTAGACCTGATGGAACTAAATTGACAACTTCTATTAAAAATGTTGTGGCTTCTCAGTTATCAATTTCAAGAAGAACCTTTGCAACTGTAGGTATTATTTATCATGACTGTCCTTCGACAACATCAGGGCATTATACAGCTTATCTAAAATGTCGAAAAGGCTGGACTTACTGTAATGATACTCATTTGACTTTCAAACAACGTTTGCCTTTTGACTTAAAAAATTCTTACCTGGTGTTTTTAGAACCAAAATTTAAGTAAAGGTAATTGGCCTATGAAGACAGGAGCAGTTAATAAACGTTAGTCTACTGTTTAAAATTATATTATGAGTAAAAGTGATCGACATAATATAAAAAATCAAGTTCTCATATAGGTACTGTAAGTGGATCTCATAGTAACTGATATCAGTATTATAGGAAATGTTGAACATGAGTGATCCAGAGATGGGAATATGAATATTTAAACATTGTGAAAATGTTGTATGAGCTTTTCTTTCAGAACGTCGGGAAAACGGTAATTTCAGAGTTTGATTTGAGTGATTTGAAGACATACTGATATATCTGACACTATTTAGCCGTAAGGAATGGTGAAGGAATGAGCAAAGAGTCATGACTTAACACAAGGAGGAAATGAAAACATTGAGACATATTTCAGATGTTCTTGGAGTTTTTTTCATAGAAAGTCGATGAAATGGAAATTCTAGAGAACAGCAGAGTATTTTCACTTGAAAAGGACCTTCACGATCTACTATTTGGCCTCAAGGAAAAGTAAGTGAATCAAAGATTAGTGTACATATGTGATTTGTAAGTTTATATGTTTTTTTAAAAACACAATCTTTTAGATTGTGTTTTTTTTCCCGCTGTCATATGATGAATAGTTTGCACCTACTGTTTTTAGTGAAATTCAATATATTCTGAGAACAGCAAAAATAAACTATCTAACATGTTGTACAATTTATTCTATAGTTCACTCCTTTTCCCTCAATCCTTCTATATTATCCTCACTCCCTTCATCCCTTCACTCTGTGACTCCCCTTCACTCACTCTCAGTCATCTTCCATTCCTTATTCTTGTGATGTCACTGACCATGTCATGAGTGATGTAATATGTGACGTCATCAGCAGTGCATTGCAGGCGCGCAAGTTATAGTGAGTCCAACTAACTATAACATGGGAATTTCAATAGTTTTATGTCAGTAACATTTCCAGCTAACTATAACTGGTGTGAAACCTATGGTTTTTTCAGTGAATATATATATATATATATATATGTAGCAGAATTCCGGCGAGCAGAAAGAATTCAAATGAGCCCGTAGTCCTTATAGATGATTTATTCAGGCACAGCAAGCGATCGAGGACAACGCGTTTCGAACAACCCTGGTTGTTCTTGGTCACATGACCCGCATTCCTCCCACACCACCTTTTAAAGGTGTATCCACATTTTTTTATTTATTTTTAACTTTATTATTCACAGACATAGAAAAAATCACGTACTTAAAGTCAGTACTCTTAGATTTCATGTTAAAAGTTCATGAATTAATATAATCAATTTACAGTCATTGATTATGTGTGCAAAAATTGTACATTTCCAGTGAAAGAGTGCAAAAAAACAGCTTTTTGGGCATTCGTTAGTTTATGAACATCGGCCCATGGTTGATCTTCAATTCGGGTTTAGTACCAGTGCACACATGTTGCTGCTTAAGAACTTAACCAAAAAATAGACCATAAAACAATATCTGCAAATTTCTTTATAGGTATAGTACCATCTTTTGCATTCTTAGTTTCCCACTGTATGTATATCTGTTTTTAGACAATAACTGTTCAAAGGTTCATGGTTTTTAAATACAGAGTCCATTGGATTTCTTCTGAGGTTTCTTCTCGCTCCAACCTGCAACAAACAGGAGAAGAGAGGGTGTTGGTTTGCTACAGTGTTTATAATCATACAGTTTGGTTTAAGGGGGAGGTATGTCATTTAATCTTATTGCAGAGATATAATGTGAGATCACATGACCCATTTATAAAATGTAATTAGCTGGTATAAATTGTGAGGGTGTGAGGGTGTACGGGGTGGGGAATTAAAAACAAGGATATCTACATATATGATGGGTAATCAGCCTGGCATCAGTCAGTCAACTTGCCCTTTAAATGATTCAATTCTTGTTTCTCTTATAGGTGAGAGTGTAACTCTTCATCCATATTCAGACCCCCTTGGAATCGAGTCCCTGCCAACAAAATCAATCTTGACTCCAACTTCCGTAATGCAGCTAACCTATCTCCACCTCTGATGTTGCTTTTAATCGTGGCTATTCCTATGTATTTAGCCTCCGATGTTTTACTCTGATGGAACTGGCTAAAGTGTCTTGCGGTGCTATAAGAGAAATCTCTGTTTGTAATCGCGCGCCAGTGCTCCAAAATACGTTTCTTTACTGGTGCAGTTGTTGAACCTATGTACCATAGGTCTCACGGGCAACGTATAAGATATACCACAAATTCGGTGGAACATGTTATAAGAGACTTAATTCCCCATTTCTTTTTAGTTTTAGGGAGAAGGATCTCATTGCAGTTCTGACTATTCTTACAGGCCTTGCAATTGCCACATTTCTTGAATCCTTTGCTTGTTTTTAACCAGTCGGTTTCTTTTGGTGCTAGATGGCTCTGTACTAGACAATCTTTTAAAGATTGTCCACGTCTGTATGATATGCCTGGGGTAATTCCAATGGAGTTACTTAGAATGGGATCCTGTCTTAGTATATCCCATATATTCTTCAAGATTTTACGTATTTGGTAGGATTCGCTACAGTACTTGGTTATAAATCTGACTTCGGGCGTTCTTGCGTTTGTCTTGGGGATACTCTTTTTAGGTGTTAATGCTTCTTCTCTAGTTACTTTGTCTACTCTACCTTCAGCCTCTTTCAATTATTTCTGTGAGTATCCTCTTGCTGAGAATCGCTCTTTCATCTCTTGTTTTGTGTTTTGGAACTGAGTTTCTTCCGAACAGTTCCGTTTTGCCCTCAAGAACTCGGTAAAAGGGATTCCCCATCTGAAGCTGGGTGGGTGGGCGCTGGAAGAGTGGAGTAATGAGTAATGAGTTTCCAGCTGTGTCTTTCCTGATTTGTGTTGTAGTTAGATGGTTGCCCACTTTTGTAACTTTGACGTCTAGAAAATCTATTGTGAGTTGGCTGTAATGTCTTGTGAATTTCAAATTTTCGTTCAGACACAGTCTGACCATTTCTAATAACATACATGTATGTTCCCAATATTCCATCCTACGTTTCTTTA